>NC_064638.1:717640325-720442538 GCF_023864345.2 Schistocerca serialis cubense
GATTTCATGTTGTATCATAAATATTATTGATGATGTTTGTTGGAGTGATGAAGTTGTGTGACGTGGCCTGAACCAGATGGACTGTAATGCAGATTAGATTTCTATGAATTATGGGGTGAGTCAGTAATATAACCATTCACAGACAACTGAGTTGTTGACAGATGGCACCGCCAAGGGCACTGCTCTCTTCAGTTAGTGTGCATTAATGACAGGAAGACGTCTGTTGAGCAGTGCGTAGATGTGTGAACAATTTATTCTAAGTCCAACACAAATTGTTGGAAGAACTTGGACTGCCTGCAATCCATAGAGGCACAGTCACTCAAATAAACAAGAAATTTGATGCTAGAGGCAGTGCTGTAAATCCCAAACATCTTGGTCAGCCAAGAACTGTTCGAACTTCAGACACACAAGCACATGTTGCTGCAGAACTGATTTCCTCTCCTGAGGATTCAGTCTACCCATTGTTTCTGGTCCTGCTGGACATATCGAGGACAAGTTTGCAGTGTTTCGCATGACTTGAAGCTGACACCATACCGTTCACGGCTTATTTGTGTGCTAATTGAGGATGACTTCTAAAGATGACTTGAGTTTACTGGGGTGATGCTTGCCAAGTTTTGGAGGACCCTAACCTCATGTGGAAAATTGTCTGGACTAATAAGATCAAAATCTGCACAGCAGGATTGGTGAGCAGATACAACTGTGTGTTTTGGCAGTGAGAGAACCCCAATGTGGGGCAGCGCGATGTATGAATGGTTGATTGCCCCTATTCTTCCTAAAAGGTCACATCAGTGGGAAAACATACCTATAGTTACCGAGGGATACTATCATTCCAGAACTTCAGAATAGACCAAAATTTGATGGCAGCAAGATGGTACTCCACCCTACTGTAACATTGTTTGGGCATTCTTGCACACAGTGTTTCCTGAGCACTGGATTTCCCATCGAGTACCTGTGAAGTGACCAGCCTGATCTCCCGACTTTTACCCATTCAAATATTTTCTTTGGGGTTACCATAAGTTTAAGGTGTACGCTAATCCAATTGCCAGTGAGCAGCAACTGCATGAGGTGGATGTGTGCAGGAAGGTGTGTGAAAGTGTTTGTGTTTTTTTGCCGGCATGTTGATGTAGAGGGTGGCCCAGTCAACCACTACCTTGAAAATTGATGATTATGTCAAGACAATTACTAGCATGAGTGTGTTATCCTGCTTTTGTAAATCTCACTAGCATTTAGCAATAAAGATAACATATAATGAAAAACTGCTGAATTGCATTTGGTCCACCCTGTAGATTGTCTATTCGTAAGTTTAGTGCTGAATGAATCTTTGTTTTTATAGCTTCTCTTGTTTATTTTGAAGCAATAAAATGAATTGATGTCCAGTATGTCTGATTTATTATATGTTTATGTGAAAATTACCTTAGCCAAGTTTTAAGATTGTGAAATGTTGTCGCCAGTCTCTTGAAAGTAGTGTAATCCCACATTCATTCTTTTGACATAGAGCGTATAATATTATACTGAAGGAAATTGCTACATTTGTTTGACGTCTGGTGCACCATCTTTGTAGTAGGGTATTTAAATAAATTTTACCACACTCAATTAGATCATACATTTCAAATCCCATAAACTGTCAAGTGCTGGAAATTGAAGCACACAGTTATAGGTCGAGGAGAAGTGCTCACTGTAATGTAACATGGGATTCTACGGAATGACATGTCCCACTTTTATCCTCATAGACCAACGAAAGATGTTTATGGACACTGAAAATGGAGTTTATATAGTTGTTAAAGAGTAGAACACTCCACTGTGTGTGCCCTTGTTATACGTACACACAGATGGATGAAATGGAGTTACCCTGACATATTGGCAAGGCATGATGATGAATGTGCATTTATACTTTGGTCTTGTGGCTTCTTGCTGCCCTAGAAGTGAAGGAGAAAGGAGGTGCCGAGAAGAATGAACATTATGGAACAAGACGAAAAACAGTTGTGAGAACTGTCAGTCAGGTATGTGCTGCCCTGTAATGTAAGATCTGTTCACCCAGCATTTTAATTGGAGATATACATGAAAAGCATTGCATATAAGATACAGAAGAGTTATTGCTGAGCTGTTTACATCATTTAGTAGCTTAGACAGATTGAAGCTCTCTTCCAACATCTGTCCCCACTGCAGAAAGCAAAGAAGTTGCACGTCACAGTCTTGTGGCAGGTGCATAGTGAGACCACTAAAGTAATCAACTTTAAGAACAGTGAGCAGAACTGAAGCCAACAAAAAAAAACATGCTGTATGCTGAGGCCATGTAAATGTCTCTGAATCCCTACAATAGGAACCTTAGTTTTTAGACCCACTGGAAAAACACGCAGGAAAGCAATTCAGTGCAAACTGAATACAGAGGAAACTAAAATTTGTACAGGTATACCAACAAATAAGTCAGTACCTGTAATGATGCAGTACATCACTGATTAGTACTGCTTCTTGAGAAAGATAGTTTACATAAGTGACCTAGTAAGTTTTAGTTGGTGCCAAAGAGGCTGGAGAACAGATCTTAACAATAAGTAACTAACATACAACTCTTTATCTTAGTTTCAGAATGTCTTTAGCATAAGGAAGAGCCATGTAATTGTGTCCACAGGAGACACTTTTGACATACATTCATTACCTTGTACTCCTCAGGTACACCATAAACTGAAAGTATCATGTCATTTGGGGATTGAACTGAAAATAGTGGCTAGTGGCTATACGTTCATCAACGAACCACACTTGGATGCAGTAATAACAGACTCCAGCCATCTGTCACAACATGGAAGACCTATTTCTTAATGAAGGTGGCTCACTTATGTAAGCTTTTATTAGATGAAACAGAAATAAGAGTTAAGCATTCTGAAACAAGGAGCAGTAGCCAATGGTTTTAAGAGAAGATCCTCAAAAAATACAAATGCAGAAGAAGGGAGGGAAAAAAGAGGGAATTTATTACTCTGAAATATTATGGCCTTGTTACAGAAAAGTTAGTGCAGGTTTCCCTAAAGCCCCTTGTACACAATCAACTTTCTTTTGTCTGTTGACTACTCAAGCAAAGAGTGCTTATTTTCCCAACATAAAATACATTCCATTACAAAGATATTTGCTTCATATTACAGTCAGCCAATGATGATAGAGGTTACCACCAGCCAATGAAAACATTCTATTTTCAAGTATGAGTGTTGTATTGCTTACACATTACACAGGTTTAGTTCACATTGTTTAGTGATTGATCAAATGTGTAGCATTCCGTTAGGTTTTCGGGAAGAGTTTTGTCCACGGGCGTTACTTGTGAAAAAGAGAGAGAGAGAGAGAGAGAGAGAGAGAGAGAGAGAGAGAGAGTGTGAGTGTGAGTGTGTGAGTGTGAGTGTGAGTGTGAGTGTGGGTGTGAGTGTGAGTGTTTTTTTTTTTTTTTTTTTTACAGCAACAGCAAGGCAGAGGAAAAATAATGTCATATTCATGACAAATTTGTGGTTGAAAACACACAGGTCGACAAGAGAAGTAAAGAAAGTATTGAATATAATATAATATAATGTACTATACTGTTCCCAGAAGAGCACTTGCCCCCGAATGGCAAAGGTCCCGAGTTCGAGTCTTGGTCTGGCACACAGTTTTAATCTGCCAGGAAGTTTACTATACTGTTGTGTGTGCATGTACAGCAATGATGTATTAGTTTCTTTAAGAATATGCTTACCATGTATCCTGTTCCTTTGTTAATCTGCTGTGCACACTGTGTGAAGATTAACATGAACAATGTATTAGTTATTTTGTTTTATGATAATGCTTACCACATATTCTGTTTCTTTATTAAGCTGTCATGCACAGTGTGAAGCTTGCACGTGCTCAAAATGTCTGGAATTAAGATCTCATCTGGAAAATGCGCAGGGGAAAGAAATGGTAACAAAACTGGAATTGGAGTCTGTGGCACGCAAATAAACATATTTAGTATGTTTTATTGTATTTGCAGTCGTTTGTATATTTGTGGTAGGAAACTTTGACATTGGGTTAGGCTACAGAACAGTCTAATACTTATATGGCATTCACAGACTCTTAACCAAAGTACCTCCTGTCAACCTAACCTAGACTTCAGGATACACTACAGATTAGTTTGTCACCTCAGCCAATATTTTGTGGAAGGAATGGGGGGAGGGGAGGGGGGGGGGGAGGCTGGCTGTGTCAAACTGTAGCCGTATTTTATAAACTAAAAGAAAGGCAGGAACAGTATCTGCAGATGCCAATAGTTAACTGTTTGCCTCCTTGCATGTGGCTTGTCTTGTTGGTGACAGTCTTCTGTGTTGTAATTTTTTTCCGCAGTTGTCAACTAGTGTGATAATGGCACCCTCCTTCCCCACATCACACTCCAAAAAAAATTATGATTCAGGAATTGTGGTTAGGTTGAAGAATCAAACACACATTCTCATTATGATGGAAAGTCTTTGTCCAGCTGTAAGGTGCAGTTAGATTGATTTTAGTTCAGAATTAAATGTATTTTTTCGAGTGAGACAATTTTACAGCTTGTTAAGTGACCATTAATTTATAATAATTGATATGTGTGTACAATGTTGTGAAAAGGATAGTTGCTTCTCACCATACAGTGGAGATGTGATGGTGGTTAGGAGGAGGTTGGGGTGGGGAGGGGGAGGGATTGCAGGGTAGGAGTGGGGGACAGTAAAGTGCTGCCTGTGGGGAAGTCAGACAGAGGAGGGGAAGGGGAGGTTAGTGGAAAAGGAGAGTAGTAAGAAGACAGGTGCATTGGTGGAATTGAGGGCTGTGTAGTGCTGAAATGGGAGCAGGGAAGGGGCTAGATGGGTAAGGACAGTGACAAATGAAGGTTGAGGGTAAGAGGGTTACAGGAACATAGGATATAATGAAGGGAGAATTCCCACCTGTGCAGTTCAGGAAAGCTGATGTTGGTGGGAACGATCCAGATAACACAGGCTGTGAAATAGTCATTGAAATGAGGAACGTCATGTTGGGCGGCGTGCTCAACAACAGGGTGGTCCAGCTGTTTCTTGGCCACAGTTATTCACTGGCAATTCATGTTGACTGACAGCATGCTGGTTGTCATGCCCATGCGGAATGCAGCACAGTGGTTGCAGCCTAACTTGTAGATCACATGGCTGGTTTCACAGGCAGCCCTGCCTTTGATGGGATAGGTGATGTTTGGGACAGAACAAGAGTAAATAGTGTGGTGGAAGGATGTATGGGACAGGCCATATTACAGAATATGAGTCATGAGGCAAGGGGTTGGGAGCAACGGTTGTGTACTGATGGACGAGGATATTGTGTAAGTTCGGAAAGTGGCAAAATACCACTGTGGGAGGGGTGGGAAGGATAGTGAGTAGGACATTTCTCATTTCAGGACGCAACAAGAGGTAGTTGAAACCCTGGAGGAGATTGTAATTCAGTTGCTCTAGTCCTGGGTGCTACTGAGTCACAAGGGGAATGCTCCTCTGTGGCCAGACAGAGGGGCTTCGGGTGGTGATGAATGACTAGAAAGATAAGATATGCAAGATCTGTTTTTGGGGAGGGTAATTATGGTCTGTGAAGGCCTCAGTGAAACCCCCGTTACATTTCAAGAGGGTCTGCTTGTCACTACTGTTGTGATTGCCATGGGTGGCTAGGCTGTATGTGAGAGTCTTTTTGGTATGGAATGGGTGGCAGCTGTCGAAATGGAATTATTACTTACTGTTGATAGGTTTGATATGGGCAGATGTAGCCGTCTTTGAGATGGAGGTCAATGTTGAGGAAGGTGGCTTGTTGGGTTGAGTAGGACCAGTTGAAGTGTAAGGGGGAGAAGGTGTCCAGGTTTTGGAGGAATTTGGGTACAGTGTTTTCATGCAGAATTCAGATAATGATGATGTCATCAGTGAATCTGAACCAGGTGAGGGGTGTGGGATTCTGGATGTTTTGGAGGGATTTCTCTAGATGGCCCATGAATAGGTTGGCATAGAATGGTGCCACGCATGTACCTGCTGCCCTACCATGGATTTGTTTGTAGGTGATGACTTTAAAGGTGAAGTAATCATGGGTGAGGATATAGTTGGTCATGATGACCAGGAAGGAGGTTGTACATTTGAAATCAGTTGGACATTGGGAAAGGCAGTGTTTAATAGTGGCAAATCAATGAGCATTAGGGATGTTAGAGTAAAGAGAGATGGCGTTAGTAATGATGAGCAGGGTGCCTTATGGTAAAGAAACAGGAACTGTGGAGATTTGGTGGAGGAGTTGTTTAGTATCATTTATATAGGAGGGTAGGTTGTGGGTAGTAAGTTGAAGCTTACGGTCTGTGAAAGCAGTGTGTTTCTAGTTGGGGGCACAGTAACTGGCCACAAAGGGGGATCCTGGGTGGTTGGGTTTATGGGCTTTAGGAAGCATGTAGGAGGTAGGATTGCGGGGAATGGGAGGGTGAGGGGAGAGGTGGACTCCAGGGAGATCTTCTGGGATGGGCTTAAGGATTTGAGAAGAGGCTGGAGAGCCTGCCAGATTTCTGGAATGGGCAGGGATTGTAGGTGGATGAATGTGACAGCTGGTGGAATCCTCCTGCCAGGTAATACCTATGATTCAAAATAATAGTGCCTTTGTTTTCAGGTAAGATTATAAGGTGGGAAGTTGCGGTTCTTTCTGTGGATGTGAGGTTAGTTTGGATGGTGAGGGATTTGGGGAATGATGGTGAGGCAAGGTCTGAGGCTAAGAAATTCTGGAAAGTTAACAGGGCATGATTTTGGGTCAGTGGGGGTCAGTCATGGTTCCTTGGAGGAGAGAACTGAGTCAGGCAGTGTTCAGTATTCGTCTTTGGTTGATTCAGATTGGTAGGGTTGGTGAGAAAAAAGTGTTTCCACTGTAGGGACTAGGGGAAGGAGAGAAGGTCTTTAACACATCCTGCATGATTAAATTTGCATGTGGGGTAAAAGGTGAGGCCTTTGGAAAGGACTGACACTTCTGTGGGGACAAAGCTTTTGGAGGAAAGGTTCATGACTGTGTTTTGGGTCTGTTTAGTTTCTGGGTTTGTGTGGTGGTGAGAGGGAGTTTTGGAGGGTGGGGTAAACGTTGTAGGTCTGTGAGACAGGGTTTGAAGCTATGCGGGGAGATGGGAGAGGTTTGGATGTTGTTGTAGAAGTGGTGGAGCGTGGTATCCCAAGGCAGGAATAGAAAGTGAACTGGGTAGAGAGCTTCTTGAGGTGGCACTGTGCATGTTGCTCTAGTTTCTGGATGGCTTATGGGAGCCAGGAATTGGGGATTGCATAGCAGGACAATTTTAGAGATGGAGAGAAGGTATTGCAAGAAGGTTTGGGCTTGATTGCTATGGCTTTTCAGGACTATGTTGGTGAGGGTTAAGGATTGGGGTAATCGGAACAGATGGAGGTCATTGTGGAAGGGAGGGTGGCAGCTGGAGATGGATAATTTGATGGTAAGGCCATTTGGGGAGGGGGGATTCATGAGCCAAGTACCAACACAGGAACAGCATGTGGGACTGGGTTCTGGCTAGGGAGAAGGAAACTTTTCTGTATTGATGCAGACTGAAGGAGCAAGGATCTATGGTGATGGATAAAAATACTTTAAAATGCATAAATAACATAACATCCAAAACATTAAAAAAAATGCATCCAGACAGATGGGAAAAATTGGAAAAAAGATGAAACACATAAAAGAAGGCGAAACAAGATGAAATCGGAGGGAGTAGGCTGATAGTGAAAGGCAAGAACCAACTAAAACGGGCATGAAAGCACAATGAAATCATAGAAAAAAATACATAAAATGATTGTAATGTGGGTTGCATTTCTGTGGGTGGATAAGTGTGAAGAAGGGGGATGGCAGGTGTGCCTAGATAAGGTGAAGTTAGTTAGTGTGAACAGGGATAGAGAGCAGGAGTAGTGGGGGTGGGAAGGTGTTGGTAGGATGAGATACAAGTTTGTGTGGTACAGGAAAGGTATGGGAAATAACATGCAGAAATATGTGAGAGTGATGCAGGAAGAGTGATCAATATGAAGATACAAGATTCATGATATCAGCAGGAGTAATGTGGGGCGTGAGACGCTGCACCAACAATCAGGGTGGTCTTGTAGCCATCTCGTATGTGCAGAAAAGAAGGTTAGAGTGTGGCTCATAACTATAGCATACATTGGAGTTTGTAAGGCGACAGAAAAAACACAGGGGAGAAGAGAGAGGAACGGACACTGAGTATAGTAATACGAGGAGTGTTTTTTAAGTAAGGTCCATTTGAACATAAGTACACAATGAAAGGTTATTCCAAAAAAGTAAATTTATTTTCAGAAAGTACATACTTCACTCTATTTTTCAACATAGTTGCCAAGTTTGTTCAAAAACGTATCACACCTCTCATCCAATTTTAAAATACCCTCTTTATAAAAACTTCCTGCCTGCTCCGATAACCAAGAGTTCACTGCCGTTTTCATGTCATCATTATCATTGTAATGGTTGCCTTTGAGGTGTTGTTTGAGGTGGAGGAACAGGTGGTAATCGCTCGGCGCAAGATCAAGACTGTAGGGTGGGTGGTCTAAAACTTCCCAGCCAAAACTGTCCAATAAATCACGGATCTGACCTGCAGTGTGAGGTCTTGCATTGTCGTGGAGAAGGATAATTCCCTTTGTCAGCATGCCACGTCTTTTGTTTTAAATCACTCTGCGTAGCTTTCTCAGGGTTTGGCAGTATGCTTCTGCATTGATAGTGGTTCCTCGTTGCATGAAGTCGACCAACAAAACACCATCCCTATCCCAAAACACCGATGCCATGATTTTGTGCTGGGACAGAGTTTGTTTGGCCTTCACCTTTACAGGCGAGTGTGCGTGTCTCTCCATTCCATGCTCTGTTGCTTGGATTTGGGCATGATATGCAAAACCCATGTTTCTTCTCCAGTTACGATCTGACTTAAGATGCCATCACCTTCTTCATGATAATGAGTCAAGAACTTCATCACACACTCAAATCTTTGGTTTTTGTGGTCCTCTGTTAGGAGTTTCGGGACCCAGTGGGAGCACAGTTTTCTACACTTTAGGTGTTCAGAAACCATGTTGTAAAACACTGATCTCAACATGTCAGGAAATTTGTTTGAGAGACCTGTTATTGCGAAGTGTCTGTTCTCACAAATCCTCACTTCAACTGGATCCACCAAATCGTCTGTAATCAAAGAAGGGCAACTGGAGCGGTCCTCATCATGGACGTTGTCACGGCCATCTTTGAATTCTTGTACCCACTTACGTATTTTGCTTACACTCATGACAGTATCGCCGTACACTTTGCAAATCTGTCAATGAATTTCTGCAGTGACAGGTTCCTTGCTGACGAAAAACCGTATCACTGAGTGA
Organism: Schistocerca serialis cubense; assembly: GCF_023864345.2. NCBI lineage: Eukaryota > Metazoa > Arthropoda > Insecta > Orthoptera > Acrididae > Schistocerca > Schistocerca serialis. The sequence goes on from NC_064638.1 coordinate 717,649,664, forward strand.
ACCTCACACACAGCGGGTGAGTTGATAGTCTTAAACATTTTGAAAGCACAGAACAGAACCGTACAGGTTAGCTACAGAGCTGAAACTTAGCACAGTTGTTCCCGAGGCAAGCTGATACACGATGCTCGCACTCGTTGAGGAAACAAGCACTGGGTTATGGGATGGAAAAAAAAAATCTGTCTTGCAAAATCAAACAACGGAAAATCCAGGAAGGAATGTAACAATATTATGAAAAGGATAGTTGTGACTTACCATATAGCAGAGATGCTAAGTTGCAGATAGGCCTACAAAAAGACTATTGGAAAGTGGACTTTTGGCCAACAAGGCCTTTGTCGAAAATAACACACACACACACACACACACTCACTCTCTCTCTCTCTCTCTCTCTCTCTCTCTCTCTCTCTCTCTCTCTCTCTCACTCACTCACTCACTCACTCACTCAACTGCAACTCACACACACATTACCACAGTCCCTGGCAGCTGAAGCCAGACTGCGAGCAGCAGCGCATGATGGGAGAGGCAACTGGGTGGTGGTGGGAGTAAGGAGAAGGCTAGGGTGGGGAGTGAGAGGAATAATGTGGTAGGGGTGGGGGATGACAAAGTGCTGCTTGTGGAAGCGAGCAGGGATGAGGTGGAGAGAGGGTAGGGCAGCTAGGTGCAATCACGAGGTTAGACGGAGGGCGGGCAAGAGGGGAGGATAGTAGACAAGGAGAGAAGTAAAAAGATTAGGTGCATTGATGGAGTAGAGGGCTGTGTAGTGCTGGAATGGGGACAGGGAAGGGGCTAGATGGGTAAGAACAATGACTAGTGAAGGTTGAAGCCAGGAGGGTTAGGGGAACAGAGGGTAAAATGCAGGGAAAGTTGGCACATGCAAAATTCAAGAAATGTGGTGTTGATTGGAAGGATCCCAATGGCACAGTCTGTGAAGCAGTTGTTGAAATGAGGTATGTCATGTTGGGCAGCATGCTGCTCAGCAACAGGGTGGTTCAGTTGTTTCTTGGCCACAGTTGGTTGACAGCTGCCACCCATTCCATTCCAAGAAGGTGTCTTTTTCATTACCCACCCAACTCCCCCACCATCTGTCTAAATTCCCAACTGCACCTAGCTGCTCAGCAACAGGGTGGTCCAGCTGTTTCTTGGCCACAGTTGGTTGACAGCTACCACCCATTCCTTACCAAGAAGGCCCTTCCGTACATCCTATCTACTCGTGGCTGTCGCATCTGTAGTGACAAGCAGTCCCTCTCGAAATATACCAAGGATCTCACTGAGGGCTTCACAGACTGTAATTAGCCTCCCAACCTTGTACAAAAACAAATCTCGCATGCCATATCTTTCCAGTCACCCACCACTTCCCAAAGTCTCACCATCCAGCCTCAGAGGAGCATTCTCCTTGTGACTCTGCACCACCCAGGACTGGAGCAACTGAATTACATTTTTTGCCTGGGTTTCGACTACCTCTCGTTGTGCCCTGAGAAGAGAAATGTCCTACTCACTATCCTTCACACCCCTCCCACAATGGTATTCCACCACCCACTGAACCTACACAATATTCTCATCCATCCCTGCATAACTGCTGCTCACAAACCCTTGCCTCGTGGCTCATATCCCTGTAAGAAACTTTGAGCAAAACCAGACCTCCCCCTGCAATATTCACTATGTTCCCATAACCTTCCTGACCTCAACCTTCATTAGTCATTGTCCTTACCCATCTGCCTCTTCCCTGTACCCATTCCAGCACTACACAACCTGCTGTGGCACCAATGCATCCAGTCGTTTTACTCCTTGCCTTTTTCATTACCCTTCCCCCTCCAGGATGGTTGTTGGTAACTGAGGATGTGCTGCAATATTTTTCCTCACATGTTCTAAATGAGAATTAATCCCCACAATACAGACGGGGTGGGGTGGTGGTGGTGGTGGGGGGCTAGAGGGGGGGGGGGGAGGGAGGTACCTTATGCCCACCTTTTGACAATATTGTAATCTAATCAGTTAATTTATATTTTAAAAATACGAAAAAAATATTTATTGTTGAATTAAATTTATTGGACCATATTTCACATATGTTTTAAATTTTTCAGTGAAACTTAACCTAAAAATTTGTATCTTAGTAGTGGATATCACTTTTCGAATGAATATTGTAGTCAATATTTCTTGGTTCAGGGCTGTACTTACACATCAGTATCTCTTTAAAAAGTATGTTGAGAGTAAAAATCAACAACAGTGAATCAAATCTGAATTTTAAATTCTTGTGGTTGTTTTTCATGAAGCCGGTAGAACACATCATTGAAAGTTCGTTGACATTGGTGAGTGTGTGCTAAAAGGTATTTTCAGTTTGTGGACCTGGCAAGGTCATTATTTTCTGCCAGTTTCAGCTGACTACTAGCACTTTAAGAGGTACAGCAACGTGATGTCGAACAAATAGTATGTGTCATTAACACTTAATGAAAAGGTTAATGTAATTGAAGTGAGGGAGAAAGACAAAGTCTCTGTGCATGAAATTATGTTGCATTTCAAATGCGGTAAAACACAAATTTATGAGACTTTAAGAAACAAGGATAAGATTCGGGATGAATGGATGAAAGGGAACGGACAGATGAAAAGAAAGACAAAGAAGACCGGAAATGAAGAAATTAACGAAATAGTGTGGGAATGGTTTGTAAGTACGTGGACAAAAAACTTACCTTTATCTGGACCCATGTCACAGAGTGAGAGGCTCTGAAAGTCACTACAGAGCTTTGAATTACGGCGTTTAAGGCATCCACACGATGGATGGACAGTTTCAAAGCTAGGCACAACATACTGTGGAATGAAGTGTGTGGGGAAGCTACGGATGTGCAGGAAAGTGTAGCAACAGAGTGGAAGACAATACAGTCCAACATAATTGTGAATTATGATCAAAAGACATGTTCAGTGCCAATGAAACGTGACTGTTTTATCACACACTGCCTTCAGAATCGCTAGTAGTTCGAGGTGAAAAGCACACCGGTGGAAAAATGTTCAAGGAAAGACTCACTGTACTGCTGTGTGGAAACATGTTAGGTGGAATAGAGAAGCCACTGGTGATTGGAAAAGCGGCAAAACCGCATTGTTTCAGACACAAAGATGTCTGTAAGCTGCCAGTCACAAGACAAAGCAATAAAAAGGTGTGGATGGTGAGTGGTCTTATGGAAGAATGGCTGGGCTCTTTCAATGCCAAAATGAAAAAAGGAAATCACCAGTTTCTCCTTTTCCTAGACATTGCAATGTGTCACCTGAAAGTAACGTTATGAAACATGAAATTGGGTTGGTTCCCTCCATGTTCAACCAGCATCAAACAACCCATGGACCAGGGGGTTATTTACACATCCAAGTGTCATTATAGGCGATTGCAGTATCTTATTCTTAGTGTTGAAGAAGGCAAAAGTGCTTTTGCTCTTGCACGGTCAGTTTATGTCTTGGATGCAGTAAAATGGATTGGCTTGGCAGTAAAGGAAATAAAACCCAAAACTGTTACCAAGTGCTCCATCAAAGCGGGGTTTAGGGCTCAAGAGCAAGATGCTTCTGTGACCATCGAAGTTCAAGAAAATGCAGTAGCAATTGCTGAATTAATGAAAATGCGAAACATTTCATGTAGTGCAGATGGTTACATTCGAAGTGATGGCTTTCTGTCAACTCACTCCACTTTCACTTCAGCAACAGATTTAATAGAAATCTGCAACACAGAGGATGATGATGAAGAAACAAAGGAACAAGAGGAGGAGCAAAATGATATCCCTAGAAAAAATAATACATCTGTAGAAGCCATTGCATGCATAAACAATGTTATCTAATTTGCAGCACACACAAATTCTCCCAACTTGTTGGAATATTGTATGGTGCAAAAAATTGCCTAGAAAAACTATTTTGAACAGGAAATTAACATAAGTTGCCCTCTCTGATATGTGGCGAAAAAAGTAAAATGTAAAGCAAATAAACTTGGGAATAATGTATATGTACATACAATAATAAACAAATTTAAAGTTCGAGTAAAAATATAGAAATGCCATGTTATTTATCAATTAGTGTAATAGTCCATTGTAATAGTCCAGTATACAGTAAATGAACATGTACTGTCCTGGAGTGAAGGTATGTAAATACAGTATATGCATAATTAAAAAATTTTACTGTAATTTTGTGCATGATACCTGACATATTTTATTTAGCCCAGTGAGTTTTGAGTAATCTGAAAACTTGTCCAATTTGGAAAATTATTTTTGTCCCAGGCGATTCCATTTTGAGCAAGTTTTACTATACCTTCTCATTTGCAGAGCTCCTGTATCTGTGCTGGTCAATGAAGTTCCACATTGTCACCCATAAAAATGACGTCGGGGCCGAAGGCACTCCTGAAAATACAAATGTCGAGAAGGAGTGGAATGTCACAAAAGATGTTGACTGATGAGTGTACTGTGTTCAAAGATTTGGAGTCAGTACACCTGTGCAACATTATTTCTCCCTACACCATATCCTGGAACATGAAAACAATTATGTTGGACAGTGTTCCTGAGTGCATTATGTGTTGTCTCATGTGGCAAGAGAGAGGCACATGTAATACACCCAATAAAATTGTTGAACATGGTCATTTTGGTGGGTCAGTTGTTTAGGTTTTGGGGGGGGGGGCGATAATGTTGCATGAGCTTACTGCCTCCAAATCTTTGAATGCAGTACACTCATCAGCCATCAGCTTTGTGACATTCCACTCCTTCCCGAAGTTTGTTTTTTCAGGGGTGTATTCGGCCCTGACTTCATTTTTCAGGGTTATATTCAGCCCTGATTTCATTTTTATGTGTGATAATGCAGGAGTGCTTCGGACAGTACAAGTGCAGGAGCTCTTGGAACAAGAGGATATTTGGTAAATGGCCTGTCTGTAACCTGTAACCTGATCTTAAATGTGATGTAGTGGGGAGATGTATTGGGCCAGCACGTCCACATGTGCCAATGACCATCCAACTGTCATCACCTGCACTGTTGGAGGAATGGAACAGCCTACCACAAGACATCTCCTCACCAATCTTGTGACCAACATGGGAGCACACTGCAGAGCATGCATTGCCACCTGTGATAATCACACATCCTAGTAAGAACCATGTCTGGCTTTTTGTAACGTCCAGGGGACTATCACAAATCACGGTGTTTCAGAGTAATTATTGTCCTTGAATAAAAGCATCATTTCTGTTCATCTTACTGTGTATTTCTTTCCGTTACCTTCTGTATTATGCTGTAGTAATTTTTACATATGGTCCAAGTTTGACTGATCTATGTTACTTGGCAGTGACACATAACGTGAAAGTTGCTCTCACATCAGTGTTGTATGAATGTATGGGCCCATAATGCTTCCAGGATCTTGTTGTTGTTTACTGTGTCATGAAACTAATGTGTGTTGTACAATCTGTTGCATATACATCATCATCACCAAATCCTGAAGAGTATCCAGACCCACATTCCTATTGCCATCTTCATGCTGTCAACCACTTGTTGCTGTTACCGACCCAGTGGTGTCATCAACCTTCTGTAATTGACAACTTGAAGCTGTCCTCAAGACATTGCATTGCATTGTAAATCAAGCACAAGAGAGATGGAAGAAGTCATCCTGTTGTTGGCTTTTTAAAGAGATGTTTTCCTTACATCCTGTGGGCTAATGCTAGGGTGAAGCAGTACAGAGGTTTGATCCCTCATACCAACAAAAGCTGACTCGAAAGAAAATCCTGGCATTCTGCAAGAAAATAATGTATAAAAATTTGTATTAATTCATAGTATGCAGTACATCTATATGTGTAGTGTGACCCAAATCAATGTTGCCAAGATGCTAACTGAAATGTATTTATCAAGTCACTTCATTATGAACACTTACATAAATTAATACTATGAAGTATTAAAACACACATCAAATAAAGTTTTGCATCCCCTTGGTTCTGAGAGTTCTGGAACCTGTACAGAAAATTGTAATAGAGATCAACATAAACATCATTTCTGCCCTTTTTATTACTCATGAAAACCACATATTGCATGGTGTACAACCATACAGCGAGACCCTCAGAGCTGGTGGCCCAGATTACTGTACACACCGGTACCTCTAATACCCAGTAGCGCGCGCTCTTGCATTGATGCATGCCTGTATTTGTCCATGGCATACTATACACAAGTTTATCAAGGCACTGTTGGTCCAGATTGTCCCTCTCCTCAATGGTGATCCGGCATAGATCCCTCAGAGTAGTTGTTGGGTCACATCATCCATAAACAGCCCTTTTCAACCTATCCCAGGCATGTTCAATAGGGCTCATGTCATGAGAAAATGCTGGCCACTCTAGTCGAGCGATGTCATTATCCTGAAGGAAGTCATTCACAAGATGTGCACAATGGGGGCGCGAATTGTCGTCCATGAAGATGAATGCCTCGCCAAAACGCTGCCGATATGGTTGCACTATCGGTTGGATGATGGCATACACGTATCGCACAGCTGTTTCTGCACCTTCCATGACCACCAGCGATGTATGTCGGCCCCGCATAATGCTACACCAAAACAGCAGGGAACCTCTACCTTGCTGCACTCACTGGACAGTGTGTCTAAGGCATTCAGCCTGACCAGGTTGCCTCCAAACACATCTCCGACGATTGTCTGGTTGAAGGCATATGTGACACTCATTGGTGATGAGAACGTGATGCCAATCCTAACGGTCCATTCGGCATGTTTTTGGACCCATCTGTACTGCGCTGCATGGTGTTGTGGTTGCAAAGATGGACCTTGCCATGGACGTCGGGAGTGAAATATTGCAATAAGTAATGTTGATACTTCTGGTCTGAGTCTACATTTCATCAGTCTTGTTAAAATTATATGTTGTAATGTAATTGTTGTATGCACAATTATTGGTACTATAAATGTGACAAGTCTACGGAGTGTGAAAAATCAATTTTTGTTGTTTAATAAAGAAGCTTCAAGCTGTTAGTGAACTAATAAATAAAGATTATGCACCTCAGTACTTTTTTCAGATACAGACGAATGACCTTCCTGCAGCTAAAAATCGAAAGTGGTACCTTGGTGTGAGTTGATTTGAGTGTTATAGTAAATGTGTGGAATAATGTTCCACTGATAACATGTATTCAATGAAAACATTTTGCAACAAAGAATGTTGATCCATTAGTAATAGTGAATGGTGCTTATGAGTCTTCAGATGCTTTCAGTATATTGAAATATAAACCTAATAATCCCAGTAAGTCCTACTGAGGCATTAGTGATGCCTTATGACTGTTGCTAAAAGTATTATTAGGTTTCACCATAGAAAAAGTTTATGAAGGAAGCCCATATATACTCAAAAAAATCCAACTACTGTTGTTATTGGCATTGAGTACAGAATACTCTTTACATACTCCCATAGCAAAAAGTTAGAGGTGATTTCAGGGAAATGCATGTGTGGGACTTGGCATTCACTTCTATTTACTCACCAATTCAAAGCAATACAATACTTAATTGGTGGCTGTGACTGAACAAACATCTTGCATAAAGTGTCTACAAGTATGTTTACATAGTCATAACTGCCAAAGTAGTAAGTGATTACTACACAGAGCATGTTACTATTTGACAAACTGTACTGGAGGAAGCTTCACTAAACAATGAATAAGGATAACAAGAGTGTACAAATGTGGAAATGTGCAGGAATGTGTGTATGTAATTTGAGATTATGATTCTTGCATTCTTGAATATATATGCAACTAGACATTGCAGTTAATTTTGTACATTAAACAGCATACATTACAATTATTAACCTAAAACTAAATTATTGCTATGTACATATGTGTGCTCTGCCTGAAAAGTATTCTGTATCAAAATAAAATGCTCTTCATTGCATTGCCTGTACAAATGAACACCAAAATGCATGTATTTCATTTGGTCACAGGTTTGTTTGATCCATTGGAGAGAGTCAAAGAGATACTGGAGGAAGTGAACTGGAACACTCTCAAGAAAGTGTATTAACACATTTCAAGAACCTGCTTTAAATTATGACTCTAGGGATATACTACAACCCTCTATGTACGGCTCGCATAGGTATTATGAGGATAAGGTTAGAATAATTACTGCATGCACAGAGGCATTCAATCAATTGTTCTTCCCATGCTCCATCTGTGAATGGAATGAGAAAAAAAACACCAATAACTGGCACAATGGAGCATACCCTCTGCCATGCCTCTCACAGTGGTTTGCAGATTATAGAGGTAGATGTAGATAAAACATCTTTTTGCTACTCCTTTTCTGGTTTGGTGGTTTCAGTGTATTGAGGAATAATAATTATTTGAAGAACCCTGGACGAAACTGGTATGTAGTTTTTCATCTTAGTAACCAATGCAATATTTAGTAAAATTTGACTAACTGCAAATGTAAAACACACAAGCGGCACCAGAACAAATGCTGTAAGCATACATTTGCATGTACAGTACCATGGAGTATAGTTAAACTACTTCTTTCAAGATGTTTTATTGAACAATGGATGATACTGTGGCTCCAGTTGGCATTGGCAGTTGACACTTTTGTTCACTCAGTCAGGGGCCTAATGTAAAGAGAGGAAAAGAAAAGTTAGTTTATGCTACTGTGGCAGATAATATCTAAGAATCTCAAGGCTAGGTTGTCTGCCAAACGTGCCTATAGCAAATCATGACATCGTGCTTTTGTGAGAGATCAATACAGTATTTATTTTACTATTAGAGCTACGTAATGAGGACAAATGGTGTTTGCATAAATTGCCACCAGTACACAACACAGACATATTACAATGTATGAGCCATAAGCATAATCCTACACTGCAGTCTACAAAGAAACTAATAGGGTGCTTTCAAAATAACAGTATGACCAAACTAAACATCAAACATGGTATGAGTTCACCCTTAGGCATAACAGCATCTCATAGAGGTTCATTCTTGCTACTAAAGCAATGAGCCAGGATCATCAGCCACTGTAAAACTGTGTGCCATCAATCTCTGACTTTTGGTTCAATATGTGGGCTCTGATTACCAAGCTTTCCATTTCAACTGACAAAACAACTATACATTAAATGATCTTTTCAGTGGAGCCACATGGGATCAACCAAATGTAATACAAAAGTGCTGATACCTACAACTGCATGAAATCTTGCAGCTGCATGCACCTTCTGACACACACAAATTTTCATCAGATGTGATTCCATGAGATTATTTGTCCTACAAATGAACCTGCTACCAAGTGGTGCCTCACACCCAATAAAAAATACAGTGATCTCAAGTATTCAAAAGCAAACATCGTGAATGTCATCATCTCTACCTGCCCTTGGTGCCATCATGTCCTTATTCTTCCACCAACACTGTAAGGAAAAACGGACAGATTGCTACTCATGGTAAAGACGATGCATTGAGTTGCAGACAGCCACAAGGAAAAGACCATTACACATTAAGTTTCCAGCCAAAGCTTTCTTCAGAAAAGGAAAAACAGACACATTCATGCCAAGGAGGAGAGCACGCCTCACCTGCCACTATCTCTGGCCACTTGGACTGGAATACATTGACATTCCGGTCGGAGCTGCCAGAGATAGTGATTGTGTGTGTGTGAGGTGTGCTTGCTTATGTGAATGAATATATATATATATATATATATATATATATATATATATATATATATATATATATGTGTGTGTGTGTGTGTGTGTGTGTGTGTGTGTGTGTTTTTCCTTTCCAGAAGAAGGCTTTGGCCAAAAGTTAAATGTGTAACAGTCTTTTCATTGTACCTGTCTGCAACTCAAAGTGTCACTTTACTATACTTTTTCTTATATTGCTGATATTCCAACCTGGAGTTTCCATTGTTTACTTTTCTCTTCCACATACATATGATGGTGGCTAGTTCTCGGTCTGTTATCTAAATGTGCAACCAATTACAACTCATGAGAATCTCCCACCTAAAACTAAAGTCAGCCAATGATCGTATGGCATTTATTGGCCGGGATATCCCCTTCGGGGTTCGGCCGCTATATTGCAAGTTTTTTTAGTTGATGCCACTTCGGTGACTTGCATGTCAATGATGATGAAGGGCACATGACACCCAGTCCCCTGCTGGGAATTGAACCCGGGCTCCCTTGCGTGGTAGGCGGTAACGCTACCGCTGTGCTATGGAGGTGGACGACAGCAATTACTCGTCTCTAGATAATTGATTTTTGGTGCATAGGTATACATAACGATCTTATGTCTCAAGTTTTTTAAGCTGTAAATATTTTTGTATCATGTAGGTCCTGCATGAATATGCACATCTAGACTGAGTTGTGAAACTATCTGTTTTGTGTGCCAAAATTGGAGGCTGTGAGAAGGCAGCACTGATGCATTGGCCAAAGTTTCCTGTGCCCCCAGTACAGTAAAACTAATTTTTCTTTTTCTTTCCTTGTATTAAGCCTCAGAGTAGGGTGTAATCCCTAAGAAGTAGCAATCCACTACCTTTAGAAGATTCGGGCTGTTCTGAAGAAAACATACACAGCAAAGATAAAGTTTATATGAATGAGAATGGCATTCACAATGGATTGGTGATTTAGGCCTACTGGTAATACTTTTTGACATATAGTTAATACAGTAACTTGCTTAGTGATTGTTACCTTCACTTAGTTACAACTGCAGAAACAGGTTAGACTTCTAAAATAGGAAAACACATTAATCTAAACTCTTACATTCCTCAACTATTAGCTCTCACAGACACGTCTTGTTTTGCACTGTATGGCCAAAAATAGAGATTCTGTTACTGAACAGAGTTATCTACACCAACATCTATGTGATTACTCTGATATTCACAATAAATTGCCTGGCAGAGGGCTCAATGAACCACCTTCAAGCTGTCTCTCTACCATTCCTCTCTTGAACGGCACACAGGAAAAACGAGCACTTAAATTTTTCTGTGCAAGTCCTGATTTCTCCTATTTTATCATGATGATCATTTCTCCCTATGTAGGTGGATGGCAACAGAATGTTTTCGCAATTGGAGGAGAGAACTGGTGGTTGAAATTTCATGAGAACATCTCATCGCAATGAAAAATGCCTTTGTTTTAATAATTGCCACTCCAGTTCATATATCATGGATGTGACACTATCTCCCCAATTTCATGATAATACAAAAGGAGCTGCCCTTCTTTGTACTTTTTTCAATGTCATCCTTCAGTCCCACTTGATGTGGATCCCATACCACACAGCAATACTCCAGAATAGGGTGGACAAGTGTGGTGTAAGCAATCTCTTTAGTAGACCTGCTGCACCTTCTAAGTGTTCTGTCAATGAATCGCAGTCTTTGGTTTGCTCTACCCACAATATTATCTATGTGATCGTTCCAATTTAGGTTATTTGTATTTGTAATGCTTAAGTATTTAGCTGAATTTACAGCCTTCAGATTTGTGTGACTTATCGCGTAATTGAAATTTAGCTGATTTCTTTTAGTACTCATGTGAATAACTTCACACTTTTCTTTATTCATGGTCAATTGCCATTTTTCGCACCATACAGATATATTAACTAAATCATTTTGCAAGTAATTTTGATCATCTGATGACTTTACAAGACAGTAAATGACAGCATCATCTGCAAACAATCTAAGATGGTTACTCAGATTGTCTCCTATGTCATTAATATACATCGGGAAAAATAGAGGACCTATAACACTTCCTTGGGGAACACCGGATATTACTTCTGTTTTACTCGATGACTTCCCATCTATTACTACGAACTATGACCTTTCTGGCAGGAAATCATGAATCCAGTCACACAACTGAGGCAATACTCCATAGGCACGCAGTTTGGTTAGAAGTCGCTTGTGAGGAACGGTGTCAAAAGCCTTCTGGAAATCTAAAAATATGGAATCAATTTGACATCCCCTGTTGATAGCACTTATTACTTCACAAGTATAAAGAGCTAGTTGTGTTTCACAAGAATGATATTTTCTGAATCTGTGCTGACTATGTGTCAATAAATCGTTTTCTTCGAGGTACTTCATGATGTTTGAATACAGTATATGTTCCAAAACCCTACTGCAAATCGATGTTAGTGATATAGGCCTGTAATTCAGCAGATTACTCCTACTTCCCTTTTTGAGCAATTTTACAGTCTTTAGGTACAGACCTTTCTGTGAGCAAGTGGTTGTATATAATTGCTAAATATGGAGCTATTTTATCAGCATACTCTGAGAGGAACCTGACTGGTACACAATCTGGACCGGAGGCCTTGTCTTTATTATGTGATTTAAGCTGCTTTGTTACACCGAGGATATCTACTACTATGTTTCTCATCTTGGCAGTTGTTCTTGATTGGAATTCAGGAACATTTACTTCATCTTTTTTGATGAAGAAGTTTCGGAAAACCGTGTTTAATAACTCTGCTTTAGTGGCACTGTCATCAGTGACTTCACCGTTGTTAATGCACAGTGAAGGTACTGATTGCATTTTGCCACTGGTGTGCTTTATGTATGACCAGAAGAAGAGTTATAAAACAGCAAGAACAATACAGATGACTGAAATGCAACAACTGTGTATACCGACGATAAGTACTGCTATGGGAAAATCTCACAACTTTAGCAAGGAAAGACATAGAGTGGAACTTCAATTTTACATTCTTCAATTTTAAGTTTTATGATTCTACACCATAAATTTGTAGCTCCTGTGAAAAATCCATAAGATCAATGCTAAAAATTCCCTGATTTTACATTTCTTCCTAATAAGGTTTACCTAGAGTCCAAGCTCTTACTTGACATCTCGCTTGACTTTTGACTTTGTCCCATTTTCTTCCTACTGGTATTTGATGTGACTGAACAAATTATAAGTGGCACAAAAGACAGAAGGTTCACACCATGGGTGGTGGTGGAGTTAAGGGAATATTTTAAGCCATTGTGAAGAGGGGGGATGTGAGAGGGGAAATGTTGATGTAATCCACGATCAGTGTTGCCAAGACAACTTGCAACCTAGCAGTAGTTGTATCAATAATGGAAAAACAAGACAGTCGATGTGAAGTGTTCTGGACCAAGCCAATATGTGACAAAGGGGTCTAGCCACCATCTTTTCTTATACCACTTATAACTCAGTCTCATCTTTTTGCATGTATTTCTGATGCACTGAATTCAGCAACACTGTCAATCGTCAACCTTTTAAATTCAAATACTGAATCTCAAAGAATATGCTAAGACATTATCAAGGAAATGTCACCAATTTCTGGCTAGAGAACACTTATTGGCTGGAGATTTGTTTAGTCACCCAATAGCCAGCACAGTCACAACACCACACCAAAACGCATAAAATGAGCTCACCTAATTGATGTGTGGAGTGGGAGAGTGGCTCTTCAGCGATGGGCGGGCAGGTAGGGGTGAAAGCATTTCGTGAAATGCTGAAATTATACTTTTTGTGCAGATGACATGTGGAAATAGAACAAGGGTTTTGCAATAGCACATTTTAAAGATTTTTGTGTTCAAAACTGATATGATACAGTCAGTACGTAAATGTACAACTACAGACACTAGCTTTCAGAAGCAAATTGAATAAGAATGTAGGGAAGTCTGCAAAGAGAAAGAAAGTCTTGTTGCTAGGTAGTTCGTATGCTAGGGGTGTGGGCCAACTTCTGCAGGATGAATTAGGGTCAGAATACCAGGTCACAAGTTTTTTCTAACCTAGTGCTGGACTGGGTCAAGTTACAGAGGATTTAGGTTCACTATGTAGAGGAAGATACCGTGGTTATTGTGGGTGGGCTGGGCAACAGTATTGACAGAGATCTGGGGTCAGCATAGAGTGTGACCTGGCAAAGATTGCATCATACCAGTGTTGGGTTTGTGTCAGTTCTGGAGCGCCACAACCAACCTCATTTGAGCTCTTCTGTCAGGAGAGTTAATTTGGAGTTGGAACGGCTACTTTGATCTGGTGCAGGGTCACACATTGGTGTGGTTCCTGTTGATTCACTCTGTAGGTGGGACTATACTAGACATGGCCTACACCTCAACAAGAAAGTGAAGGGTAAACTGGCTGGGCTGATAGCAGGATATTTAAAGGGGGGAGGAACTACATCTCATGGTGGAAACTCTTTTTTAGTGTAAGATCAGTGTCCACTGGGAAACTCAGCCAGGCAAGTACTAAAGATGTTAAAAAAGTTCAAGATACAAAAGTAAAGTGAAAAATAATGTTAGTATATTTCATCAAAATATTGGGGAATTGAAGAATAAAATTGATGAGCTTCTGCTTTGTTTAGAAGATATAGAAACTGAGAATGTAATAGATGTACTATGCCTGTCTGAGCACCACATTGTCACTGATATGCAAAAGGTTAGCATCAATGGGTACAAATTAGCTGCACATGTAAGTAGAGATAATGTGATGAGAGGAGGAGTTGCCATATATGTCAAAAGCTTCCACAGTGTAAAAAATTTAGAAACTAAAAAATTTTGTGTAGATATGGAAGCATGTGCCACTGAACTTAAACTAAATGATGGCACTTTCATAATTGTAACAGTGTATAGGTCCCCCTCAGGGAATTTCCAGCTATTTCTAGAAAACTTGGATGCTTTGTTGTGCTATCTGTCAGACAGGGGGAATCAAATTATCATTTGTGGGGATTTCAATGTTGATTCCCTGAAAGAGTGTAATAGGAAGAATGACCTTGTAGTGTTACTCAGTTCTTTCAATTTGAGCTCCGTCATTGATTTTCCTACACGGATAACAAAGAACAGCAGGGCATTGATAGATAACTTTTTTATAGACCAAGATAAGTTTAAGGACATAAATGCTTATCCTGTTGAGAATGGTCTTTCAGATCATGGTGCACAGCTAGTTACAGTACATGACATAGCTCCATGCAGTATATCAAATCTGAATTTCAAAGCAGTGCATTCAATTAACAATATAAATATTGCAAACTTTAGTGAAAGCCTGCAGCAGCTAGACTGGGATGAAGTGTATAATGAACCCGATGCAAACTTGAAATATAACTTATTTCACGATACATTTTTAAGGGTATTTGAAAATTGTTTTTCCAAGAAAATAGCTAAACATAATTCCAAGAAAACATATAAAAAACCTTGGCTAACTAAAGGAATAAGAATATCTTGCAACTGTAAAAGAGAACTGTATCTAACAGCAAGAGGGAGTACTGACCCCGAAATTGTTCAATATTAGAAAAACTATTGTGCGGTACTAAGAAAAGTTATTAAAAAGTCCAGAAGCATGTGTATCATGTCTGAGATCAGTAACTCTGATAATAAAATTAAAGCAATTTGGAATATTATTGAAAGGGAAACAGGGCAACCAAGAGCACAGGAAGACTTAAGTGCCATAAAACTGAATGACAAGTGTACTAAAAACAATCAGAAATTGAAAATATTTTCAATAATCATTTTTTAAATGTTGTGGAGAAAATAGGATCTAGATCTTCACTAGAAGAGGCAAGGCTACTAATAGAAGAGGCCATACCTGTGCAGTTTGAAACAATTGTATTTCCACCAACCTCTCCCTCTGAAATCAGTAAAATAATAAACTCACTGAAAAGTAAAAGCTCTTACGGAATTGATGGCATTTCCAGCAAGGTACTTAAAGTTTGTTCCCCACAGATAAGTAGGATTCTCAGCCACATATGTAATAGCTCTTTGGAGCAGGGTGTTTTCTCCGATAGACTGAAATATGCCATTGTAAAACCATTGCATAAAAAGGGGGATACGTCGGATGTCAACAACTACCACCCAATCTCTCTTCTGACAGCTCTACCAAAAATTTTTGAGAAAGTAATGTATTCAAGAGTAGCCTCCCATATTTGTAAAAATAAAGTACTAATAAAATGTCAGTTTGGTTTTCAGAAAGGCTTTTCAACAGAAAATGCTATATACGCTTTCACTGATCAAATATTAAATGCTCTGAATAACCAGACATCACCCATTGGTATTTTTTGTGATCTCTCAAAGGCCTTTGATTGTGTAAACCATGGAATTCTTTTAGATAAGCTAAATCATTATGGTTTGAGGGGGGCAGTGCACAAATGGTTTAATTCATACGTAACTGGAAGAATGCAGAAAGTTGAAATAAGTGGTTCATGTAATGTTAAAACAACAGCTGATTCCTCAAACTGGGGGGGCTATCAGGTACGGGGTCCCACAGGGTTTGGTCTTAGGTCCTTTACTGTTCTTGATATATGTTAATGACTTACCATTCCACATTGATGAAGATGCAAAGTTAGTTCTTTTTGCTGATGGTACAAGTATAGTAATAACATCCAAAAACCAAGAACTAAGTGATGTAATTGTAAATGATGTTTTTCACAAAATTATTAAGTGGTTCTCAGCAAACAGACTCTCTTTAGATTTTGATAAAACACAGTATATACAGTTTCGTACAGTAAATGGCGCAACTCCAGTAATAAATATAGACTTTGAACAGAAGTGTGTAGCTAAGGTAGAATTTTCAAAATTTTTAGGTGTGTCCATTGATGAGAGGTTAAACTGGAAGCAACACATTGATGGTCTGCTGAAACGTCTGAGTTCAGCTACGTATGCTATTAGGGTTATTGCAAATTTTAGTGATAAGAATCTCAGTAAATTAGTTTACTATGCCTACTTTCATTCACTGCTTTCATATGGCATCATATTCTGGGGTAATTCATCGTTGAGTAGAAAAGTATTCATTGCTCAAAAACATGTAATCAGAATAATTGCTGGTGCCCACCCACAGTCATCGTGCAGACATCTTTTTAAGGATCTAGGGATCCTCACAGTATATATATTCACTTATGAAATTCGTTGTTAATAATCCAACCCAGTTCAAAAGTAATAGCAGTGTGCATAGCTATTACACCAGGAGAAAGGATGATCTTCACTATGCAGGGTTAAACCTGACTTTGGCGCAGAAAGGGGTAAATTATGCTGCCACAAAAGTCTTTGGTCACCTACCAGACAGCATTAAAAGCCTGACAGATAGCCAACCAACATTTAAAAATAAATTAAAAGAATTTCTAGATGACAACTCCTCCTACTCATTGGCTGAATTTTTAGATATAAATTAAGGGAGGGGAAAAAACCCAACTTAAACTTTAGTGTCATGCAATATTTTGTGTAATGTAATATCTTGTACAGAAATCTATTATTAACCTGACATGTTCCACATCATTACAAAGTGTCGTATTCATGATCTATGGAACAAGTATTAATCTAATCTAATCTAATCTGCTCATGCATATACTTTTCACCACACACTGTAGATGGTAAACATTAGCTGCAGCAATAGAGGGCATGAAGCAAAACTGTAGCACCTGAGCTTTCCTTCAAATTTACATTTTACGCAGTGTACAAAAATTCACTGAGCCAACTTCTAACAAGCTTGTAACATCAGTTGAGAAAGTAAACTCATTTTTTCACATCTCTGTTTTTCTCATCAAACCTAAAATAACACTTTAATAGTGGTGAGCATGTGAAGTGTGGATCATATGAAAAGCATTAAACAACAACAGCAGTGGTGACAAAAATATGTCACTAAGCAGATGTCTACATTTATGCTTATGGTTTAACCTCTTAGCTGCTGTAATGTTTTTGGTTTAATTCAACATGTTCATAACAAAGAACAAAGGATGAGCTCTCGAAATTGCATGTTTTGAACATATATTTTATGGTCAAAGCATGTCAGAAAACAGCTCGATTACCTTGTACTCCTTAACTTGACAGATTTTATACAAAGTATTGGAGAGAATTGCGATTTTTAATCATATATGCCAATTCCATATTTTGGGGGATTTTAACATTTTCTTCAATTCTACATTTTTGTGTTTTTGAAGTCTGGACCAGTTGAAACTGTAAAATAGGGGTTTCACCATAACTACATAAGTAACTGCACTGTTGTCCAAAGTGTTACATCAAATCTTTATAAATGTGTTGCTGTGTCAGATGTACATAAATATATCCAAGTGTCGCAGATGTCATGCCTCCAGTGAACAATGCACCTTGCTACATGGCAGATGTTAGTGGCTCGTTTATTTGTTTTGAGATATGTAAAACAGCTTTCAATTATAGATCAGTGGCATACATGTGGAAGTAATGACGGTTTAATAATTATGTTTTTGAGTTATTATCTCCTTTCTTTTTTATGTGCGACAGTTTAATAATTATGCTTTTGAGTTATTATCTCCTTTGTTTTTTATGTGCTTTTTACATTCTGTGTATATATTGTCTTCATGGTTGTATTGTGGTTGTAATTATGATAAGTAATCATGATCATCATCACGTTTCAATCCAGGTCATAATTGGCATAGTGTTATTCTATCAACACTGCTTGCACCTGCTCTGTTCAAAATACAAGTTGCCATGTTTATGGCTTCAGCCCATAATCATATTGGCAACCCAATTCCATGAAGTGTTACCCTTCCAGTCTCCATAAAAGTTCTGTTCTCAGGTTCAGCTACATCATTCTGTTGTAGTCTGTACACTATTGATTTTTGATGTAGTATCAGATGATTCTACATTTTTATCTACCTCTTGATACATGAATTCTAGTCTGTTATTGGTTCTGATCACTTTTACACCAATCTAGATTTGCATATCACTCATTTTTATGAGGCAGTTCAGGTGCTTGGCAACTTCAGAGCTACATTTTATGAAACACACAGTCCATTAAAAGTACTAGTCATATCTTAACAAAGGAAAGTACCACAAACCACCAACTGAATTAACTTGCATAGGGCCACACAAGTCACAGTTAATTAGGTCACCTTTGTTTGTTGACTTTTGGTCACTTTGGCAGAAGGGTAACAACTGAATTTTGTCCAGAATGCAATCTTCACATAAGCTTTTATCTTTTGTCAGTTAATTAGTTAGTTAGTTTGTTACTTTCATGTTCCCTGGATCATTTTGCACGATAAATCGTCATGATGTGGAACGACTCATTTTACATTCATATTGCAAATTAATTTGTACATCTATTTGTACTCTAAACATCACCATATTTATTATTATTATTTCTTTACTTTCTCAGACGTTAAGTCTGGTTAAAAATGGAAAGTGACGCGGACCTTGATCAAGCGTCACTTCCTTTTAACTGTACGGTATCTGTTATATTGCATTTAGGAACTTTCGGGTAATTGAACATGTATCAATAATTACGGATTTCTGTAGTATATATAAGTTTGGATGTAGCTGTATTGCATTGATGTACTGGTGGATATTGTGTGGTATGACTCCTGTAGTTGATAGTATAATTGGCATAATGTCAACTTTATTCTGATGCCACATGCCCTTGACTTCCTTAGCCAGTTGGATGTATTTTTCAATTTTTTCTCCTGTTTTCTTTTGTATATTTGTTGTATTGGGTATGGATATTTCGATTAGTTGTGTTAATTTCTTCTTTTTGTTGGTGAGTATGATGTCAGGTTTGTTATGTGGTGTTGTTTTATCTGTTATAATGGTTCTGTTCCAGTATAATTTGTATTCATCATTCTCCAGTACATTTTGTGGTGGATACTTGTATGTGGGAACGTGTTGTTTTATAAGTTTATGTTGTAAGGCAAGCTGTTGATGTATTATTTTTGCTACATTGTCATGTCTTCTGGGGTATTCTGTATTTGCTAGTATTGTACATCCGCTTGTGATGTGATCTACTGTTTCTATTTGTTGTTTGCAAAGTCTGCATTTATCTGTTGTGGTATTGGGATCTTTAATAATATGCTTGCTGTAATATCTGGTGTTTATTGTTTGATCCTGTATTGCAATCATGAATCCTTCCGTCTCACTGTATATATTGCCTTTTCTTAGCCATGTGTTGGATGCATCTTGATCGATGTGTGGCTGTGTTAGATGATACGGGTGCTTGCCATGTGGTGTTTTCTTTTTCCAATTTACTTTCTTCGTATCTGTTGATGTTATGTGATCTAAAGGGTTGTAGAAGTGGTTATGAAATTGCAGTGGTGTAGCTGATGTATTTATATGAGTGATTGCTTTGTGTATTTTGCTAGTTTCTGCTCGTTCTAGAAAGAATTTTCTTAAGTTGTCTACCTGTCTATAATGTAGGTTTTTTATATCGATAAATCCCCTTCCTCCTTCCTTTCTGTTTAATGTGAATCTTTCTGTTGCTGAATGTATGTGATGTATTCTATATTTGTGGCATTGTGATCATGTAAGTGTATTGAGGGCTTCTAGGTCTGTGTTACTCCATTTCACTACTCCGAATGAGTAGGTCAATATTGGTATAGCATAAGTATTTATAGCTTTTGTCTTGTTTCTTGCTGTCAATTCTGTTTTCAGTATTTTTGTTAGTCTTTGTCTATATTTTTCTTTTAATTCTTTAATATTTGTATTATCTATTCCTATTTTTTGTCTGTATCCTAGATATTTATAGGCATCTGTTTTTTCCATCGCTTCTATGCAGCTGCTGTGGTTCTCCAATATGTAATCTTCTTGTTTAGTGTGGTTTCCCTTGACAATGCTATTTTTCTTACATTTGTCTGTTCCAAAAGCCATATTTATATCATTGCTGAATACTTCTGTTAGCCGGCCGAAGTGGCCGTGCGGTTAAAGGCGCTGCAGTCTGGAACCGCAAGACCGCTACGGTCGCAGGTTCGAATCCTGCCTCGGGCATGGATGTTTGTGATGTCCTTAGGTTTAACTAGTTCTAAGTTCTAGGGGACTTATGACCTCAGAAGTTGAGTCCCATAGTGCTCAGAGCCAATACTTCTGTTATCTTTAGTAATTGGTTGAGTTGTTGTTTTGTTGCTGCCAGTAGTTTTAGATCATCCATGTATAGCAAATGTGTGATTTTGTGTGGGTATGTTCCAGTAATATTGTATCCATAATTTGTATTATTTAGCATGTTGGATAGTGGGTTCAGAGCAAGGCAGAACCAGAAAGGACTTAATGAGTCTCCTTGGTATATTCCACGCTTAATCTGTATTGGCTGTGATGTGATATTATTTGAATTTGTTTGGATATTAAATGTGGTTTTCCAATTTTTCATTACTATGTTTAGGAACTATCAATTTAGGATCTACTTTGTATATTTCCAATATTTGTAGTAACCATGAGCGGGGTACACTATCAAAAACTTTTTGGTAATCAATGTATGCGTAGTGTAGCGACTTTTGTTTAGTTTTAGCTTGATATGTCACCTCTGTATCTATTATCAGTTGCCCTTTACATCCTCGAGCTCCTTTGCAACAGCCTTTTTGTTCTTCATTTATAATTTTGTTCTGTGTTGTATGTGTCATTAATTTCTGTGTAATGACTGAAGTTAATATTTTGTATGTTGTTGGTAGGCATGTTATGTGGCGATATTTAGCTGGGTTTGCTGTGTCTGCTTGATCTTTAGGTTTCAGATAAGTTATTCCATGTGTAAGTGTATCAGGGAATGTGTATGGGTCTGCAATGTAACTGTTAAATAATTTATATAGATGATGTGACTTACCATACGAAAGTGCTGGCAGGTCGATAGAAACACAAACACATACATACACACAAAATTCTAGCTTTCGCAACCAATGGTTGCTTCGTCAGGAAAGAGGGAAGGAGAGGGAAAGACGTAAGGATGTGGGTTTTAAGGGAGAGGGTAAGGAGTCATTCCAATCCCGGGAGCGGAAAGACTTACCTTAGGGGGGAAAAAAAAAGGAAAAAAGGACGGGTATACACTCGCACACACACACATATCCATCCACACATATACAGACACAAGCAGACGTATTTCAAGACAAAGAGTTTGGACATCTCTGCCCAAACTCTTTGTCTTTAAATACGTCTGCTTGTGTCTGTATATGTGTGGATGGATATGTGTGTGTGTGTGTGTGAGTGTATACCTGTCCTTTTTTCCTTTTTTCCCCTCTAAGGTAAGTCTTTCCGCTCCCGGGATTGGAATGACTCCTTACCCTCTCCCTTAAAACCCACATCCTTTCGTCTTTCCCTCTCCTTCCCTCTTTCCTGATGAGGCAACAGTTTGTTGCGAAAGCTTGAATTTTGTGTGTATGTTTGTGTTTGTTTGTGTGTCTGTCGACCTGCCAGCACTTTCATTTGGTAAGTCACATCATCTTTGTTTTTAGATATATTTTTCCTACGTGGAATGTTTCCCTTTATTATAACCATATATATATATATATATATATATATATATATATATATATATATATATATATATGTGTGTGTGTGTGTGTGTGTGTGTGTGTGTGTGTGTGTGTATGTGCGGATGGATATGTGTGTGTGTGTGTGTGTGCGAGTGTATACCTGTCCTTTTTCCCCCCTAAGGTAAGTCTTTCCGCTCCCGGGATTGGAATGACTCCTTACCCTCTCCCTTCAAACCCACATCCTTCCGTCTTTCCCTCTCCTTCCCTCTTTCCTGATGAGGCAACAGTTTGTTGCGAAAGCTTGAATTTTGTGTGTATGTATGTGTCTGTTTGTGTTTCTATCGACCTGCCAGCGCTTTTGTATGGTAAGTCACATCATCTTTGTTTTTATATATATATATAATGGAAGGAAACATTCCTTCCCTCTTTCCTGATGAGGCAACAGTTTGTTGCGAAAGCTTGAATTTTGTGTGTATGTTTGTGTTTGTTTGTGTGTCTATCGACCTGCCAGCGCTTTTGTTCGGTAAGTCACCTCATCTTTGTTTTTTATATATATATATATATATATATATATATATATATATATATATATATATATATATATATATATTCCCGTGTGGAATGTTTCCCTCTATTATATTCATGTTAAATAATTTAGTTAGATGTGAATGTGTTGAGGTGAACTTCTTTAGCCAGAAATTTGCTATTTTATCTTTTCCAGGGGCTTTCCAATTGTGAGTAGAATTAATTGCTTGGGTGACTTCATGTTGCAAAATTATCACTTCAGGCATTTGTGGTATCATCTTGTATGTGTCTGTTTCTGCTTGTATCCACCGTGCATGCCTGTTATGTTGTACCGGGTTTGACCATGTGTTGCTCCAGAAGTGTTCCATGTCTGTTATGTTTGGTGGATTGTCTATTTTAATGTGTGTGTTATCTATTGTCTGGTAAAATTTCTTTTGGTTTGTGTTGAATGTTTGGTTTTGTTTCCTTCTATTTTCACATTTTTTGTATCTTCTAAGTCGTTTGACCAATGCTTGTAATTTCTGCTTCTTTTCATCTAATTGCTCTATCGCCTCTTGTTGTGAGATTTTACCTAACCTTTTTCGTTTTTTTTCTGACATTTCATTTCTTATAAATTGTGTTAGCTGTCCGATGTCTTTTCTCAGTTTTTCTATTTTGATCTGTAGCCTGTGTTGCCATGCTGGTTTTGTGGGTTTCTTCTGTGTGTTGGTTGGTTATGATCTCTGCCTAGTGTGTATATTTAGTGTCGTGAGTGCTCCTATATAAACCAGTAGTTGTAACTCTTCCATAGTTGTGTTTTCATTTATTTTGTTGTGTATGATTGTGTTGATAGTTTTTATTGTTGTTTCGACTTGTGGGTTATTTGGCGGTCTATGCAAGAATGGTCTAATGTCTGTATTTGTGTCTTTGTGTTCTATATATGTCAGCTGAAATTTTTCTTCTATATCTAACATGTGTGTCACTTCGTGTTCTATTTGTGCTTGTTCTGGTGGCTGTCTTAAGATTTCGTTTTCCTCTGATTGTTTAATTGATGCGTGTTGTCCTTTGTTTGTTTGCTCTGGGATGTTTGAGTCCATTACTGTATTTTCTTCTTCTTCTGATTGCACATTATTTTGTTCCAGTATTTGTTGTACTTGTTGTTTGATGTTTTCTAATTCTGACTGGGGTATCCTGTTATTTTTTATTATTACACGGATCTGATCAGCTAGTCGTTGTTCTGTTAAAAATTTTAATTCTGGGTATCTGGTAATAAATGTTGTGTATACTTGTGATCTGTATCCAGTTGTGTTGGTTCCTAGGTTTGTTGCTTGGTAATAACAGAACATGTGTCGGTTAACTTCATCTGACCATCTCATCCTCTGTTTTTGTTTTCCTTCTAGGGTGGTTGCAGGAAGCATATCCTGCAAAACACCTCTATTTGGATTTAAATCATTTTCCAGTTGGCTAGCAGTGTCGTTACCATTGTGGGCGGGCATGGGGTTCAAGGGTCGTCCCCGACCATGACGGCGCTTGTCCGAGGTTTCTTTAGCTCTGTCCTGAACCAACTAATCACACTAAAAGGGGGGTTAGCCCTATTAGTGGTTTGTTCTTTTCGTCGCCTTTTACGACTGGCAGAACATACCAGAGGCCTATTCTTTTCCCGGGCCTCTACGGGATTATTATTATTATTATTATTATTATTATTTTCCCCTGAAATAGAAACAAGATATACAGATTGAGTTAGCAACTCCTACCCACCACTTTTTATACATTACAAACAAAGAAATTCTTCTATGGAATAGGAGGAGTTGTCAAGGAGAAACTTTTTCAATTTATTTATATCAGTGGGTAAGTGGTCAAAAATTTTTGTTGCAGCATTTTGCACCCTTTTCTGTGCTAAAGACAACCTTAATGTTGAGCAATGAATGTCATTTTTTCTTCTAGTATTGTAATTATGTACCTCATTGTTTCTTTTGAACTGTAGTGGATTATTTACAAAAAAACTTCATGAGGGAATAAATACACTGTGAAGCAGTGGTCAGAAAGCCTAACTCCTTAAACAGATGTCTACAAGATGATCATGGGTGAGCAACACATATTATTCTTACAGCACATTTTTGGGCAATGAAGACCTTCTTTCTTAATGATGAATTACCCCAGAACATTATTCCATATGACATTACTGAATGAAAGTTAGCAAAATATGTCAACTTACTGATTTCTCTCTCGCCAAAATTTGCTATGATTCAAAGTGCAAATGTGGCTGAACTAATTTGTTTTAGGAGTTCCAAAAAGTGTTATTTGCAATTTAAATTCTCATCAATCTGGACACCCAATAATTTTGAAGTTTCCACCTTATGTATTATTTCATCACCATGTGTTGCACTTATCACTGGTGCAGAATCCCTAGAGGTGCAGAACTGAATAGATATATGTTTATGGAATTCAGGGTGAGACAATTCACAGAAAACCAGTCAGTGATACCTTTGAGAACTTTGTTCACCATTTCTTCCATTTCTGTATGTATACTGGGAGTGATACAATACTGGTGTCATCAGCAAAAAGAAATAATTCTGCTTGTTGTACATTAGATGGTAGATCATTTACATATATGGGAAACAGTAGTGGACCTAAGATTGGGTCTTGGGGAACCCCGTATGTGATTTCTCCCCAGTGAGAATTATGTGCCTGGATTCTGTTGGTTCAGTTACTACTAAGTACAACTGTCTGCATTCTTTTGGTTAGGTATGACATGGTCCATTGGTTGGCTATACCATCAATCCCATAAAACTTCAATTTAACTAGGAATATACTATGATGCACACAATTAAATGCCTTGGATATGTCACAGAAAATACCTACCAGAGCTATTTTCTTATTTAATGCTCATAATATCTGGTGTGTGAACATGTAAATGGCATTCTCAGTAGAGCAAACCTTCTGAAACCCAAACTGTGATTTGCTGAGGATATTATTGTTGCCAAGGTGAGATACTATTCTAGAATACATCACCTTCTCAAAAATTTTGGAAAATGATGTCAGCAGTGAAATAGGTTGGTAGTTACTGACATCTCTCTTATCACCTTTCTTAAAGAGGGGTTTAACAATGGCATATTTTAATCTCTCTGGAAAAACGCCTTGAGTTAGTGATGCATTACATATTTTGGACAATACTGGAATTATTATGTGGGAACAAATCTTTAGTGCTCTATTGGGAACACCATCAAAACCAGAAGAGCTTTCATTCTTGAGAGAACGTATGACGCTATTTCAGAAGTAGAAGTTGGTGGCACATTCATATGATGTAATTTTATGAGAGTTACTTCTTCATGATATTGCTGTGATCGTTCTCTTGAACTGCTGGTCCCTATGCTTTCTACTATGTTTAAGAAATGATTATTAAATACCTTTGCTACCTCTGACTTGTCATATATAACCCTTCCATTCAATTCAATAGTAATGTTATCCTGTGATTGGCTGTTCTGTCTCTTGCTTCACTATATTCCATACTGCCTTAACTTTGTTGTCTAACATACTGATTTCTGACATTATGTGCATGTTTCTTGATTTTTTAATAACCTTTCTATGTAATTTAAGTTGTTTTTGTAGTGTGCAACTACTGCAGGGTCTCTAATTGTTCTTGGCAAAAGATACATTTTCCTTGTCCTTTCACGAGATACTTTAATGCCCTTAATGATCCATGGTTTTTTACATGGGTGTTTGATGTCCCTTCTGATTAGCTTTCAAATACTGGTATGTACTGACCATGGAATAAATTAAATTTTATATTGGCATTTGGTTCTTTATAAATTGCATCCCAGGTTGTTTCCTGTAAATTATTCTTAAAGACATTTGCCCTGTAGTCATTAATGATTCTAACTGACTTCCAGTGAGGTGTATCCACATTGTAAGGCACTATGTCATTTATCCTGACTAACTGTGTGTCATGATCAGAGAGAGCATTTGTTACTGGGTGAACAGTTATTTTCTATCAATCAGCGACCTACTGTCTTTATCTGCCCATGTTGGAAGGTTAACTACTGAGAGCAAATTGCAGGATCCAAATAAGGTCCTTTAGAAAATCCACACTGAAGTCATCACAGGCAATTAACAGATTGCTGATGTCTGGCAGACAGCATAATCAGGAATTCAGGTTCCTCATAAATAATTCAAAATTTACCACTGGGCATCTGTATACTGTTACAATTAAAAGTGAACTGTTTTTCAGCATTAACGTACAAGCACACACTTCTATGTGCTGATCACTACAAAATCTACTTGTGTCAATGCTCTTGAATTTGTGTTCTGTCTTAATATATGCAAACAACTCCTCCTTTTCCCACATTAGTACTGCATGAGTAAGCTGGTAGACTGCAATTTTTTATATGTAACTTATCTAACCCTGTGGTTATGTGGTGCTCAGACAAGCAAAGGATGTCTTTTATTATCCTTCACATTTCAAGTAGGCAAGAAGCTCTTTGACCTTATTACTCAGTCCTCTACTATTTTGGTGGAATAAGCTAACCTTACTTTTCTGTGCATTCTTGTGGGGCTCTTATGTTATAGTGACTTCCTACAAAACAGGGTGCCTGAAACTTGATTCTAACCTAAAAAAGGTGCCCCTCTAATACCAGCAACCATTGGAATCTTACAGTACATGCTGGTTGGCCTCCTGTACATTTCTGCAAGAAGATCGGCCAACCCATCTTTCCCTCTCCTATTCAGATGCAGGCCATGCCTAGTATAACCCCATCTCCCAATTGTAGCAATGGGCACTGCACTCATATGAGAATTCATTTCAGTCAGCAGTAACCTGCTCAGCTCAGAGTTAACATGGCTCACAGTAGTTTTAACCCAGGGCTGGTCATGGCGCTGCAGGACCTCCATGAAACTCACATTTGTGTGCGTAGTTGCTACTCCTGTTTTATCCAGGTCACCCCTAATGCTGTAATTACTGTTCTTAGTCAGTCTACTTCCTGATCCACCTGCTATAATGACCTGATCCTCTTTGCCAAAATCTTTGATCAATTTTACTAAGACCTCTGTCACCTGGCTAAGGCTAGCACTTGGCTTCACAATACTTGTGATGTGGTACCCTGCTCCTAACTTTTCCTGCAACATCTGGTCTATACCCCTCCCATGGCTACTACCTAGCAGAAGGACTCTTTTCTTTCTACTCTCTTTTGGTACTGACCTGGCTAGACACCTGCTGCATCCTATTGTAACCTATAGCTGTATGAGGTTCTTCCCCTCCTACTTCAGGCAACAAGCCAAATTCATTTGATACTGATAGCTCAAATGTAGAAGAAGTTGCTGAGCTCTTTCCCTTTTGTCCATTGCTTGGTACCTTAATTTGAATTTGTCTATCTTTCAAAATCCTTTTAATATGTGCAACATGTTGGTGTGCAAGTCTGTTGTGCCAGACTTTAAGAACTAACTTAGGAATCCTATTTTCCTAATAACATCATTTTCACTTATTGAAATTTTAAACTTCACACTATACAACATATCTCCCCTGGAGTGTTTTATCAGAT
The DNA here is from genome assembly GCF_023864345.2 of Schistocerca serialis cubense. Taxonomy (NCBI): domain Eukaryota; kingdom Metazoa; phylum Arthropoda; class Insecta; order Orthoptera; family Acrididae; genus Schistocerca; species Schistocerca serialis. The sequence continues at coordinate 717,677,746 of NC_064638.1, forward strand.
TTCAATTTTATTCCATTGTTAAGAACTTCTTCCAGTGAGAATGAAGTGAATTGAGTCCCTGGCACATACAAAACATCTGACATATGTTTCTCATCCCATATTCCTCCCTCAAAGGCTAAGATGTATCATTTTTCCTTGCAAAGGAATGAAGCTACCATCAACAATACAGCATGGGACTTCATCTACAAATGGACTATAATTAGTAAACCCTCAGTTTGATTACATATGTGTTCAGTAGCACCAGAATGGATTTTCAACTAGATGGTTAACGGCTACTGATGACACAATTTTGCTTATCATCAACCACAAAGAGATCTCTGAAGTCAATATACTAGCATATCTTTTGTATATCTTTGTCTTTCTGGCAGTCACTGTTCTTCAGCCTTGCTCTTAACAAGCGTGTACAATATTCATCTACTAAATAAAGTGATTTAGATACTAAGTTGTTCAGATTTGTTCTACTCATCATCTGCCATAGTATTTGTACCTGAGTTCCGCACTGGTAATTCCAGTGATCACAAAGACACTGACACTTGCACAACTGCTTTTTTTAGAGGACCACAACATATTTTTGACCTTTGCCACAAGCTGACAATTCAATGCAGTTTTGATGCTTTGCCTTTCATCACCTCCCACGAAATTCTTCGAAATGGATTAAATCATCTACTCAGTATGTGCAGTGCACATGAGTGATAATTGTATTGTTATGGTGACTATTTCAACTTTTGTGTTTTCCTGCAGTGTTATTGCGCAATAAACAATGACACTCTTCATACTGTTGTTGCTGTGAGATCTGACATTACTGTGCATTGCACTTGGAACATTCAACATATGTTCCCACTAGTTTTAATTTGGCTGCATACCACTGTGGTGGTGTGGATCATCATTTGCCAACAGTACGGTTTTACGAAGTTTATTTATTGCACAGTGTTGTTACTATGCACAATGGATTGCCCACCATTTCCGACATCATATCTAATGTTTTCACAAACCATTCTGCATGCAGATTGTGAGACTCCAGTGCAAATGACTGCAAAAAATTGGAAAATGAAAATGCCCTCATGGCTTGCTGCAATCGCACACCCTAACCTCTACGACTTCAGGTGGTGCTCTCTTGGTGCCCCACATTCTGTGTTTACATCTGTACTTGTCGCCTTTGTACCCACTCAAGTGTCTCAACCCCCAACCGTGTGCATTTCAGACATTATCTTACTTGTCCAGTGTGCACCTACCGTGTGCAATATACTAGATCAGACATTCAGTGTTTGGGCCCCTTAAACTATTAACTGCAACATTCCATGAGTGAGAACGTGTATTCTCCACACTCATTTCCCACACATTTCATGTCAATGACAGTCATGGCTATGCGTGCCACCATGGGCTCTTGGGCTTCCTTGTTCCCACCGCCTCCATCAGGGCCTCAGGTCACTCATGACACTGATAATGCACTTGGTGACCATGGCTTCCCAACTGCATCAGCCTTCTGTTCACCACACACATTCACATCAACCACAGCCATGGCTATGCATGCTGCAAAAGGTGACTACACTTCCATGTTCCACTTCCTTTTCACGGGGGCCTTGGGCAACGCGCTGTGCAATGGGTTCTCGTTACACCCGAACTTGGCGATACCAATGCACCCAAACTTGGCGATACCAACTGCTGCTGTTACACCAGTTAGCTGCATCACCATGAGGAGGATTACCGAGTTGGTTGCACCAATAATCACACCCATTTAGCAATAGTTCATTTATTAACCTTAACACGTACAAGGATCACAAATAACTGAACTGAACATGGCGGAACAGCCAAAGATAATGCTTAGAGTCCAAAGATGAATGCATATCGATGTTGGTGTCGATTTCATCACTGCCACATAGCCTCCCCCCCTCCCCCCCACAGTACGGGGTACTCTTGAGGGGCCAGGGTGTTGGGGAGGGGGAGGGGGGGTTGACTATGGTGTCAGCAGGGGTGGTCCACGGGAGCCAGACCACGGTCAGCTCGACAGCGTCGTTGGGGAGCTGTGTGGGTAGATGTCGTGAAGAAAGGTTCGGCCACCGAACCTGGAAGTTGTTGAAGCGAGCCGGACGTCCTACTGGGCGTGTTGGTCATGTGGCAACAGGTAGGCCGACGGTTTGCGGGTGGAAATGGAGCGACAACGACGATGTGTCCGGTGGGCATGGCGAACACACGAAGCATGTCCAGGTCGACGTCGGGCGGGAGGGGAACACATTTCACCAGGTGGCAGGGAATGGCTGAGGTTGTGTCATGAGCACTGGATGAAGAGAAACCCATGACATGTATAATCGCGCAGTCATGGATTATGTCTGGGGGGTCAGGCACAAACACCTCAGGTGAGGGCACGTTCAAGATGGGGGGGCATGAGAAACGTCGACAGGGTGAGGCAGGCGACGGTGGAGAGGTCAAAGGGACCGGCGAAGGGCCCGGTGGCGAGGGTGTGATCTTAGGTAAGCTCAACGTGGGAAGCATTTGGTCACTCACTGGAGTACGTGAGACCGTAGTAGATGGCGAGGTCAGAGGAGAGCTCGACGATTGGAGCTGGAAGTCATTTGACAGAGTGTGTAAGTCCAATGTGGAGAGAGCGTTCGGAGCGTCGTGAGCCACGACAGTGAGTGGCATGGTCGTGGCCTGAAGGGGGGTAGAAGAAGGCTCGACATGAGCAGGCTTAAGTCTGTTGAGAGAGACTGTAACAGCTGAATCTTTCATCTGAATGTCATAGGTGTTGGCTGAGCGCCGGAGAACTCAGTACGGGCCGGTGTATGGAGGTTGGAGGGGAGCATGGACAGTGTCATCTCTGAGCATGACATACTTGCAATTGTCCAGAGATTTCGGGACATGAACCTTAGGGCGGGAATGGCTGGTGGGAGGAGGGATATGGAGGTTGATGAAGTGGCATCTGACGCGGTCCATGAAGGAAGGTAAGTCAGACTGAGGAGAGAAGCGGAAGGGCTCACAAGTTCGCCAGGGAGAACAATGTTCTGGCCATATACGAACTCGGCTATTGTGCCTTTGAGGTCTTCCTTATAGATCGCCTTGTGCCGAGTAGCACAAGGGGAAGGGCCTCCGTCCATAGAGAGTCGTAGCATTGAAGAGCCTCCTTGAAAGTGTGGTGCCAGTGCTCAACTAGCCCATTACTTTGCGGGTGATATGCTGTGGTACAGATGTGCCGGATGCTGCAAATGTTACAAATCCCGTTGAACAGGGCCGACTCAAATTGTCTGCCCTGGTCAGTCATGATGATAGCTGGACATCCGAAACGCGACACCCATGACTCAATGAAAGCTCGAGCAACAGTTTCTGCCGTAATATTGGGGAGGAGGACAACCTCGACCCAGCGAGTTGTTCAGTCGATAGATGAGAGAACATAACGAAAGTCGTTAGAAGAGGAGAGAGGGCCAACAATGTCAATATGAATATGCTGGAGACGCCCAGGAGGGATCGAAAAGGTGCTGAGGCGGGGTGAAGTGTGCTTGTCTACTTTTCAGTGTTGGCACGCGATGCAGGAGCGTGCCCATTGCTGGCAGCCCTTGTTGACATTTCTCCACACAAGGCACTCTGCTACGAGGCGGGCGGATGCACAAACACCAGGGTGGGCTAAATTATGCAATGCGTTGAAGACAGCTCGACGGAGTGTGGTTGGGATGAGGGGGCATAACGTGCCCGTACTGTCGTCGCACCAGATCTCACCAGAAATGCCAGGGAATGTGGTGCGGATGAAGTGTAGTGAGGAAGTAGAGTCTGAAATCAGGTTTTGTGTTTCCTCGGCGGCGGGTTGGAAGTTAGGCATTTCAGAGAGGTCTAACATGAATGGATGGTGTCGACTTGTAAAAGGAAATCAGCAACTATATTGTCAGCACCCTTTATGTGTCTGACATTGGTGGTGAACTGAGACATGAAGTCCATATATCTGAAATGGCGAGGAGGCAGGTCACCAGCGAGGAGGATTACCGGGTTGGTTGCACCAATAATCACACCCGTTTAGCAATAGTTCATTTATTAACCTTAACACATACAAGGATCACAAAGAACTGAACTGAACATGGCAGAACAGCCAAAGATAATGCCTAGAGTCTAAAGATGAATGCATATCAATGTTGGTGTCGATTTCATCGGTGCCACAACCACATCCACTACGTCTGGCCGTAATGTTGGTACTACACCATAACGACCTCAGGTGACAACCCCTCTGGATCTGCTGCTCTATTCAATCAAGTTTTCATTGCTCACAACCATCCACTGACGTTGAAACCTTTCGGCCTGCAATTGCGACTAATTTGTCTGTATGACCCTCAAACATGGTTTCCAGTTGTGGGCAAGATTTTTACCACAAACAACATGATATTAGATAGCGACAAATATCTAAACCTGTTCTGACAATTAAATGACTATTTCATGGTTTTCAGTGACATCATCGCCGCACCATCAACACACAACAAGAACAATACCGTGAAGTTTGCACTCATATGACAAATTTTGCTGCCCTCCACTGTGCCACCCTATCAAGTTCATTATAGTGAACAGTGTCGATGTATTCCCAGTGTGTACAATGGCTGCCGCCATCTACACCCGAGTCCATCTGGCCCCCTAGGAACACTATCGATAGTAACACCACAGGCACTACCTGGCAACCAGACCTTTGCAAAGTCAATATAAACAATGACAGCAGAGCCGTGTCATGCCTACTGTGTACACAGCCCCCTGCCATGCTACATCCAAGAACATCTGCCTCCACACAAGTGCTACTGACAATGAAGTCATAGCCACTGCCCAGAAACTGGGTCTTTACTTTGTCAACACTAACAATAACATGCTGGGTGGCCACACCCTCCACAGTTCTGCACTCTCACAGGAGGAGTTTGTTGACATTGTGCCCCACAAGCACACAGTTTGACACCAGTTGTAGTTGGTGAGGGAGGTCGAAACTCACTGCAGTATAAAGTTGCAAGGTAGGTAGAGATGTGCCAAGTCAGGACAGAGTAAATGCAAACAGTGCAGATAGCATGGTTACCCAGCATGTTATTGTGGGGTGCAATGTCAACCAACTTTGTGTCAAGCTGACTGTGGTCTGGCTCCTGTGGAGCACCCCTGCTGACGCCATAGATAACCCCCCCCCCCCTCCCCCTCCCCAACACCCTGGCCCCTCAAGAGAGCTCCGTACTGTGGGGGGGAGGGGGGGAGGCTATGTGGCAGTGATGAAATCGACACCAACATCGATATGCATTCATCTTTGGACTCTAAGCATTATCTTTGGCTGTTCCGCCATGTTCAGTTCAGTTATTTGTGATCCTTGTATGTGTTAAGGTTAATAAATGAACTATTGCTAAATGGGTGTGATTATTGGTGCAACCAACTCGGTAATCCTCCTCAAGGTGATGCAGTTAGCTGGTGTAGCAGCAGCAGTTGGTATCGCCAAGTTTGGGTACGTTGGTATCGCCAAGTTCAGGTGTAACGAGAACCCATTGCACAGCATGTTGCCCAAGGCCCCCGTGAAAAGGAAGTGGAACATGGAAGTGTAGTCACCTTTTGCAGCATGCATAGCCATGGCTGTGGTTGATGTGAATGTGTGTGGTGAACAGAAGGCTGATGCAGTTGGGAAGCCATGGTCACCAAGTGCATTATCAGTGTCATGAGTGACCTGAGGCCCTGATGGAGGCGGTGGCAACAAGGAAGCCCAAGAGCCCATGGTGGCATGCATAGCCATGACTGTCATTGACATGAAATGTGTGGGATATGAGTGTGGAGAATACACGTTCTCACTCATGGAATGTTGCAGTTAATAGGTTAAGGGGCCCAAACACTGAATGTCTGATCTAGTATATTGCACACGGTAGGTGCACACTGGACAGTAAGATAATGTCTGAAATGCACATGGTTGGGGGTTGAGATACTTGAGTGGGTACAAAGGCGACAAGTACAGATGTAAACACAGAATGTGGGGCACCAAGAGAACACCACCTGAAGTTGTAGAGGTTAGGGTGTGCGATTGCAGCAAGCCATGAGGGCATTTTCATTTTCCAATTTTTTGCAGTCATTTGCACTGGAGTCTCACAATCTGCATGCAGAATGGTTTGTGAAAACATTAGATATGGTGTTGGAAATGGTGGGCAATCCATTGTGCATAGTAACAACACTGTGCAATAAATAAACTTCGTAAAACCGTACTGTTGGCAAATGATGATCCACACCACCACAGTGGTATGCAGCCAAATTAAAACTAGTGGGAACATATGTTGAATGTTCCAAGTGCAATGCACAGTAATGTCAGATCTCACAGCAACAACAGTATGAAGAGTGTCATTGTTTATTGCGCAATAACACTGCAGGAAAACACAAAAGTTGAAATAGTCACCATAACAATACAATTATCACTCATGTGCACTGCACATGCTGAGTAGATGATTTAATCCATTTCGAAGAATTTCGTGGGAGGTGATGAAAGGCAAAGCATCAAAACTGCATTGAATTGTCAGCTTGTGGCAAAGGTCAAAAATATGTTGTGGTCCTCTAAAAAAAGCAGTTGTGCAAGTGTCAGTGTCTTTGTGATCACTGGAATTACCAGTGCGGAATTCAGGTACAAATACTATGGCAGATGATGAGTAGAACAAATCTGAACAACTTAGTATCTAAATCACTTTATTTAGTAGATGAATATTGTACACGTTTGTTAAGAGCAAGGCTGAAGAACAATGACTGCCAGAAAGACAAAGATATACAGAAGATATGCTAGTATATTGACTTCAGAGATCTCTTGGTGGTTGATGGTTGCTCCACCCTGATAAGCAAAATTGTGTCATCAGTAGCCATTAAACATCTAGATGAAAATCCATTCTGGTGCTACTGAACACATGTGTAATCAAATTGAGGGTTTACTAATTATAGTCCATTTGTAGATGAAGTCCCATGCTGTATTGATGATGGTAGCTTCATTCCTTGTTCCTTGCCACTTTTTATGGTGTTCCACGTGTGTTTCACTGTGGAGCAAGAATCAGTGTCAGACATTTTCACACAATGTATTAACAGTGTGGCAATTAGAGCACAACAGTACAGATACTGCAACTGTACATGATTTTTGCAATAAAAACTACATTGCTGAAATGTTATTTGGAAAAAACATTGATGGCTGTCATAAATTAGATTATCTTAAAGTTTCATTTCCCATAACACAGTATAAGATATCTAATACATAAGTAGCGTTAACCTTCTTTTGAGGAGGGCAGGGACCACACACAGATGCACATCACATCACTTGAGCACATTTTATTTTTACTGAATACACTACACATGTATGGACTGAACCCTGCCAATTTCAATACATTACAAGGAAGTGAGACATGTCAACGAACACTCAAGAGGAAGACAGTCCACATCACTGACAAGTAGGACCTACTTCCAAGAGTGTAACGACACCAGTGAACATGCGCTATGGCTGCTGACCAATCACTATATTTGTGTTTATTTAGATCAGGTTTATTTATTCTTGTGATGAATAAGTTAACAGTTCATATTCATATGTAAAAGGCTTAACAATCTTCAGAAGTAGCAATAAGGGTGCAAGATTTAAACAAGTAGTTAAAGAGCAGGTATAGTGAAGAGGAACTTTGGGCTTCCAGTACATGGTTCAAAGCTTATTAGCATGCTGAGTTCAGAAATAGGATAGATTAAGAGTTTCTGATTAACTGGCAACACTGCACCATGGCATATATAAAATGATCACCTTTACTTAACTTGAACCAACATGATGTGGCTAGTAGAGGCACCAGATTGTGGACTAACCTAGATGTTGTTCAACAACAGGAGTGTCACTACAACAGAAGGAAAATATGTCTCTGCTCTGGACCCAAAAACAGGAATGCATTATCTGTTGGCAAAACTACCTTGCCAACACACATCAGAAGGCAACAATAATCTGCCCGAATAAGGCTACAGATGAGAATGCCTAGGATTTAGACAATATTAAATTATTGCAGAACTGACTACACATACAAGCAACAAGCTTAACACTCCTCAAAACTAATTAAAATTGTGAAATATCAGCACCTGCTAATGCAATGAGTAGGGCATACTCATCTACAAAGGATCCCTTGCCTTTGACACAAACTATGTTACAATTTCAGTTTGATGAACTTTATAATGGGTTAAAATTAAACATGGATTGTGAATTGTGATTTATTAGTCTCATAACATACACTTAAAAATCATGTGATTATGGTGCAGGAGACACGTCAAAAATTACAAACTAGAATCTAATATTAATTTTTAAAACTATATTTAGTCTATGTAGCAGTATCTATATTTCCTTATTTTCCAGCATAGGTAAATAAATATCTTTCTTGATAATGGAAATGTTTTTTTCACAATATAATGCTAATTTGCATTTGGATTCTGCTCAAAGACTCAGTTAATGCAATTTAAAACAAAACAAGCAAAATTAAATGATATTCAGGTCAGTCACAGAAACCAGGATTTGCTGGAAGATAGCTGTGTGAAATTCCTAGGAATGCAACTAGATAAAAATCTATAATGGGGCTCAACACATACATTACCTTGCAAATAAATTAAATAGCCTAGTATTTGCAATGAGAATATTGCACAATGCTACCAGTATGGGCATAAGATAAGTAGTATATCACAGCTACTTTGAGTCAATAATAAGGTATGGAATTGTATTTTGAGGTAACTCAAACCATATGTGTCGAGTACTAAAACTTCAGAAAACTATTATTAGAAATATGCACAATGTAGGATGAAGAAAATCATGTCACCCACTCCTAAAAAATCTGAGTATACTAAATGTTCCCTCACTATACATATATGAGCTGATTATCTTTGTTCACAGTAACCCTGATTTATTTGTAGCAAATCATTATCAACATGATTACAACACCAGAAATCAAAATAATTTTATGCTGCCCACCCACTATTTAGAACTTTATGCTCAAACTCCACATTATATGGGTATGAAAATATATAACAAAGTGAAAGGAAGAGAACCGCTCAGCATAAATTTAGAAACACTGAAAAAATCCTTATATGAGAAACTAGTGCAGAAATATTACTATTCAGTTAAAGAATTAATAAATGACAACCTGAAAATTTGAGCAGGAGAGAGAAAGTACTTAGGACAGTAAATCTTAAAAGTTTGTTACTTTTGAAGAAAAATTATTAATGATTAATTAAGTAATTATTCAGTTCTGTATATTATATTACTGGTATTACAAGGAAAGTTGTAAACAGTTTTTGTGTTTTTGACAAATCTACTGAACTTTTAAGTCAATGGCTTTAAATTGTATGTTATGAGACAATAAACTTCCACTTCTACTTCTACTAACAGAGAATGCTCATATACTTGCACAGAATATGGCCTGAAACATAAATTATATCAGTTACACTGATCAATGGTCATACACACAATCACTCAGAGGCGCATTAATATAACAGGTCTAATTCCATATCAATACAGGAGTGGCATTACAATAACAAGCACCAATTAAAAAACAGCACTTAACTCCCCTCAGGTGCGAAGGAGATGGGACTTCCAGAATTCCAAGCCGGGGTGTTATTGCCTCCAATCCACACAGGCGGTCTTCAAGGTGCCATAAAATTTAAGCATGCAGAGTAGGCTGGGAAATTGGCAATCAGCTGCTCTTTCCACAACTCGCCAATATCAGTTCTTAATCAACCCAGCAGGGTTTCCCTCTGACTGATTTAACCATTCACAGCTTCTTGAGGCCTGTAATGGATAGCAGGAGTCCCTCAAAACCAACAACTTGGCAGCCAAGTGCCCTCCAGCTAACTGTCAGTACCAGACCAGGGCCCACCAAACCAACCACATACACCTCGACCAAAGACCCTAGATTCCGACATATGATCAGATTGATATCGTCCACCGAAGTGGTGGGCCAGTGGAGTGCCATTCCCACCAAAATTAAAGCTGCCACACTCTCTTGGCTAGGAAGATTACATTTATATGCAAGTAGGCAGGACAATCTGAATTGTTGTTGAGAAAATTGAGACCAAAATCATAATTAAAAAAAAAAAAACCATTGAAGAGAAAAATACTGCAGTAACCTTAGGAGCAAGACTGAAAAGAGTGAATGGCTTCCAAACAAGGATTGATCACGATTCAAAGGATTAAATGAACCAGCGATGCAGAGAGGAAACCTGAACATCTCTATATAACTTTCCTATGTCCTTTAAAATCCTTCAAAAAAGTTTTACATTTCAGTGCTCCTTTTGATTGATTGATATATTTATTCTCCCACAGAACAATACAAATTGTATGGATGTTTTCAGTTGTTGGTACAGTGTTTATTATTGAATAAACATACATGGATTCTTACAATTTTTATAGCTATTATAATTAATCTTACAGTATTTATAATTATACAATGTAGTGTTGCTTAATGCATGGGGTATCCATGAATATCATGTACCTACCTACAATTATTTTAAATATTTATTTACAGTGTAACAGCTTTTACTTAATAAATATGTTTTTAGCATTTAGCTAAAGGTATGAAGTTCGTTTACATCTATAATTTCCTGTGGCATCCTCTTGTACAGTTTTAAGCCATTATATAACATACTGTTCTACATTTTTGACTTGTTCTCCTGTTTATATATAAGCAGTATGCCTGGACCTAGTTTTATGGTCATATATTGAGCTCTTTGTAGCATAAAGATATTTTTTTCTTATATGCATTATAATCTGGAAAATTTATTCACATGGGGCAGTCAGACTTTCTAGCTTTTTGAATAAATCAGTACAATGGGCCCTATTGCTACTCTTTGTTACTATCCACATAAAACTTTTCTGTACATTGAAGATAGTATGAATGTTCCCAGCAGTTGCTTCCCACAACATGATTCTGTAACTGAGGATTGAATTTATATATCCAAGATATGTTGTCACTTTGAGGAATCAGAGCTGCTGGTGGTAATGGTCATATGTGCATGTGCGCTTTCTTTTGTGAATGTGTGTGTTTTCTTTGCTGAAGAAGGGTTTGGCTGAGAGCTATAATGTGTAATAGTTTTTTCATTGTGACTGTCTGCAGCTCAATGGGTCATCTTTACAGTGAGTAATACATTATCCTTTTTGTGAGAGTGTTGATATTCCAACCTCGAATTTCAATTGTTTCATTTCACTCTGAGGCATGAAATATTGGAAACTGGTGCAAGTATTTGGAAAGCATAATGTGCTGTAGGTAGTCTCTTAGCCAAAACTTTTACATGTTACATCCATTTCAACAGACAATCTACCTTCAACCCCAAGAATTTGGTGTCCATTATACATTCTAATACACCACCATTAGTTTTTAATTTAACATTATTGTGTTTCAATTCAACTGGAAGTACACACAATAAGTTTTCTTTATGTTTAGAGTTACTTTATTTTTCAGTGACCAATTGTGGATATATCTGAGGACTGGATTAGCCTTTTCCATTTACTATGTTAAGGTTTCAGCTGTGCTGTCATAAGTAAACAGTATTTTTTATACACATCTGACCCTCTATGAGAAATCATTAATGTAAATAAGAAAAAGGATTGGGCTTAATACACTTCCCTGTAGGATCCTTATATTAATGTATTTTGTATCTGATAGGTGTTTTACTAGAAATCCTTTTAAAGTGTGTGAGAGCTCAAGTCATTGCGCCCAGTTTTCTAGTTTTGAAGTAAATCACCTCTTATTCCTAACAATTCTGATTTATGTAACAAAATTCTGTGGTCAGCTGTGTTATATGCCTTTGATAAATCCAAGAAAATTACATTCACGTGATCACCTTTGTCTAGTGCCTAAAGAATGACTTTTGTAAACTAACCAATAGCAGATGCTGTACCTCTTCTGGGCCTGAATTACAGAGGAGGTTCAATTAATTTAGGTACATCATTAACCTCTATTTCATTTTTTTCCAATATTATTGGAAATGATTGGCAGCAAAGGGATTGATCTGTAGTTTTCTACATTTTATGCACCACCATTTTAAAGTATGGGCATTTTTGGTTGCTTAAGGTACTCAGGAAGACAGACATGTTTGAACAATTCATTGATTATTTTTGTCACTTGAAATTTTCTGATATTTGCACATTTTTTAAGAACACAAGCTAGGATTTCATCCTGATCAGTTTTTTTTAATTTTTTAACTGGTGTATAACTTATGCCACCCTCTCTCTGTTGCTGGATAGAGTATCACTGAATTTGATGGGTGATCTTATGTGAGTAAGACATATGCATCTGGAAATTTCTGTTAAAGTAAATATTAGTAGAGACTACAATTTTTTTTAGATAGGTTATTTGACTATCATTGTTTTTAATTTGTGAATTCAAATGTTTTTGCACAATGTTTGCTATCTCCCATTTGATAATATTTGAATCAGCTTTGTTTTTGTTTTTTGCCTGCAACAGAATGTTATGGTTTGTAATTTCTGAAAATTCTCCTATAATTTTTATAAAACTGCAAAAGAGTGGATGAGTCTTTCTGTTTTTTGGTGGAAGTGAGATATCTAAGGTTTTCAGAGGATTTTTTGATACCCCTGGCCATCCATATATTCCTTTCTGAATTTGCAATGGAATGCAATGTCCTGGGGAATGCTTCAAATTTCAGTTTGAAGATGGACATAAAATAATTAAATCTCTTGGTCACATTTGTTTTATCATGTGCTTCCTCCCATCCATCATATTGCAACTTGGGTGGAAATTCATGCAGGTTTGACTTCAAGAAGAACCTTTTGCACACTTTCACTTTTAATGTCTGACACAGATGATCTGATAGATATAGAGTTTGAATATATGTATAGCTTTCTTCCCCATCTATATCTGTTGCCATATGCGCTATCAAAGTAGAAGATTGGTTACTCTAATGCTATAACTGTACAAAATATTTAAGTGGGCATTGCTAATATAATTTAATTTCATTGTATTGATATGTAAGTCCCAACAGGTGATTAAGTTCATTTTTGAGCAAGATACCTTAACTAGTGTCTGGTTTAGTTTTGAGAAAAAAATATCCATATCACCACTGGGGGATTGGTACACACAGAATACAATTAATTTTTTTGACATACAATGGCCTGTTACTTCAACAGCTGATAGTTCAATATCTTTATCAACACTTAATATATAAAGTCATTTCTGACTTTAAATGAAATAACTCTTCACAGAAATATATGAACCTCCACCTTTCATGGAGAGTCTACTGTAGAAACAAACAAGTTCATATGAGATTAAAGATGTATAAAAAATCTCATTTCCTTTTCACCAATTTCAGTAAGACATACAATTGAGTGTCTAGTTTTTTGCAAATTGACTTCTAGTTGCTGAACTTTATTTTTTATGCATTAAACAATGGAAAATTCAGGGTGGAATAATGACAATATTATGAAAAGGATAATTGTTACTCACTATATCAGATGGGCGATGGTAATTTGAAGAGTGCAAGTACAAATCAGTGCAAGTGGTTATATGATAAACAGAATGTCCCAGAGAGCCATCCAGCAACAGAAGACAATCATATTTCTCTAATTTGATAGTATATTGACCGTTCTCGTGAATCAAGTTAAGATACACTCACTGCCTGCAACCCAGCAAGTCTGCAATTGTGGAACATTGCATCTCCAATGGACATTTGATGAAGTATGATAAAACATTAATTTTGGTCACAGCAACATCTTTTTGGGACTCTATTATGAAATAATCAGTTGAAATACACATTCTGGAAAATCTAATGAACACTGACAGTGGCTAGCAGCTGGATAATGTGTGGAATCCTATCATCTCCAAGATCTGCTCCAGATGAACGCCCCAGGATACTCTGATAACTGTGACGAATGGCAATAGGGAAGACAGCTCATCTTAGCAGTTTCACCAGTGAACGCGCTGCCACTGGGGTGGTGTGGTCCTTCTGTCACTATGACTGTGACACATGCGTGGCAATACTGTCAGCATGCTACATACGGCAGAGCAGAGAACAGCTTCATCAGTCTTAGCATTTTTGGAAAATTGACCCCTAAGGATGTAAAAGGTTTTTTGAAAGTAAATCACTATTAGAGCACTAAAGCATTTTTGAACCTACATGTATGAAAGTTACATGTATGAAAAGAGTAATCAAAATATTTCTTTATGAAAGCATTTTTAAGGCTAAATCTTTGAAAATTTGTATTTGAGTTCTTGGTTAGAAATTAAAAAAAATGTCTTTCAGTGTTTTTGGAAATTCAACCCCAAATGGTATGAAATAGGGATCAAAGATGTTATCAAAACATTTCATTATGAAAGCATTTTTAAACCAAAATCTATGAAAATTTGTGTTTAGTTTCTCACTTAGAAACAAAAAAATTACTTATTCAAGTGTTTTTGGAAACTCAGCTCCTAATGGGTTGAAATAAGGGATGAAAATTTTTATGAAAGTATTTTGTTATATTAAAACATAGAAGGTGTCGATCTTATACTGTAGGCATTGTTTGAGAAGAGATTTTTTAAAATTCAACTCATAAGGGGTCAAAATAGAGGATTAGGATGTTTTCGAAAATACATTGCTATTAAGGAAATTTTGAAGATCGAACTATGAGAAATGGTGGTTGGTCAGAAATAAATAATTGTTTCAGCATTTTTAGAAATTCAGCCACAAAGGAAGTGAAAGATGTTTTTGAAAATAAGTCATTACCAAACAACTACTGAATCCTTTTTAAAGCTACATCTGTGAAAATTGGTTATTCACTTGTGGTTATAAATAAAAAACAAAATAGTGTGTGGGTTTTCTATCAACGCTGACAGATTCCATGGATAGAAATAACCAACCTTTTACAGTCAAACACACTTTATTAATGGACAATCATATAAAACATTGCAGATCATTCAAAACAACAAAAATGTTCACCGGTTCCAAAGCTATGTGACTCTTGAGATAGAGCACACCTCATTGCAGAGTCATTAGCAGTTGATAATCACTACAGAAGGCTACCCCCTCTCCCGCCTCTGCAACTGTGGAGCACTGGGATGAGGAAATAGGTGTTGTTGAATGCGGGGTTGTTGTAGGCTGCTTAATGGTTGTTGGTTGGTTGTGCAAGGTAGCATGACCACCCATGCCGTGGCTGGTCCAAATAGAAGGCATGGATGGACCATTTCTTGTGGAGTCCGGAAGGTCAATGCAGGGTGCACTAGACAAGGTACAGTGCACCACGCAGTAGGGAGGACAGACCAGTCGACCCGCACATGTGAACTGGATTGGCATGGGAGGTGGCAGTGTTTGAGGAGTGGTGAAGAGAGGGATGTGTATCTTAAGCATACCACTGGTGCTGAATGTTGCTGTTATTCCATTTGCATCCACTCCATCTGGAATGGAGACTGTGCACAAGAAGGTTACATGTGAAGTAGGTGTGGCCTCGTGCAAAATGTTCCTCACATGGAGGATGATTCCATCTTGGATCTGTAAGAAAAAGCTCGTTGCATGGGAACCCAGAAGTGTTTATATAAAAGCAAATCTCATAAATTGTATTCATAGAGGGCACTGAAGGGGAAGGGGGTAAAATATTGTGGCTCAGGAGAAACACTAGAACACATTTGGTGAACAGCAGGTGGCAACACTTGTGACGATGTAATGTCACAAGCAATGTGTAATTGAATCTGAGGCAGCAGATAGTCACATGTTCAGAGTCTGAGTGAGGCAAGGGAGCAGGATCACCACACACAACCACTGACTGACTGACAGCATCAACTCATTGCACACAAGGTTTGGAAGCCTCGCAGGCAGAGGGGTGGTATGTGTTGGTTCAGTCCATCATGTGATAGTGGAGAACTTGACTCAAAAGGTTGTGGGATGAATTCCTCAATTGTCCTAGCTGGTTTACACTGCTGGAGTAAAACTGTCTGATGCCAGCTAATGGTGAGCAAGTCTGTAGTGTGGACCATGCATGCCAATGCCTATACCTGATGCAGGCCATAGTAAGGCACCTGTAGTGCTGGTTTGTCTGTGTCATCCTGTAACATAATAAATTCGCAGGTGCCCAGGACCAAAAGCAAGAAAACTGTGGGTGTAGGTATGAGGCCATGGAGGAGGCAGCTGTGTGCAACCAGACATGCTTGACAAGAGCGGGGAGGTCAGATAGGTTGACGGCTGCAGCATTGTTGACAGACTCTTCTGGGAGAACTAATGGCTCACCAACAGGATCTCAGCAAGCAACAACTAGAAGTATGCCTTATAAACCATGCAGATTCCTAACATGACCCTGCGAAAGGCGTCAAAGCGCTCACCACCGTGGCACATGGGGGTTGTTTTCAGAGTCCTGTGCCAATGCTCGATGAGCCTGTTGCTCTGATGGTGGTATGATGTAGTATTAAATTTATCCACACCACCAGGCGTGCAGAGATTGTTAAACAACAGTGGTTTGAACTGCCTACACTGATCAGTGGTGATGGATGAAGGGCACCTGAAGCTAGTTATCCAGCGAGACACAAAGGCTCATGCTGCAGAGTCTGCCATAATGACCACAAGAGGGATCACCTTTAACACACCATGCAGCATGGTCAACAATGTACAAGACATATCTGAAACCATCAGATGTGCATAACGGCCTGATGAGGTCTAGGTGCACATGTCCAAAATGGCCTCTTGGTATGTCAAATTTGCCTAGATGGGCTGCGTATATCTGCCGACTTCACTGCACTGACACAGCACACAGGTGCAAGCCCACACACAAAGCGTTCTGAGATGTGACATGTAGTAACTTTAGTGCCAAGGTGTGAAAGATTAATCAAAGCAGCAAAAACTTGGTGTCATAAAGCAGACAGGACAATAGGCTGAGCAACACCCATGGATGTATTCCATCATAATGGCCTGACCAAGCCCAATAAGGTGGAAAAAACTATCTGTAGAGAAGTGGAAGAGGTGTGACATAGGCTCTGAAGATCAATATCATTGTCCTGTAAGGGGGCAGTTTGTGAAAATTAACATGGGATGAAATAACATTGACACATTCCAGCTACCACATTTTTTTGAGCCATGGATATATCAGATGTCTGTCATGTACTGACAAATGAGATCCATCTGATGAAATCTGCATGGAGGAAGGTCAATTGCATGATCATGAATAGTGTCCATGATCACTGAAAATTGCAATGTTCCTTCCTTTGATGTCTGTGCAGAAATATTTGACAGCTTCATACACTGCAAGAAGTTCCCTGTCGAAAGCCAACTACTTACATTGAGTTTTAGATAGTTTTTGGAAAACAATGGAGTGTCTGAATTAAGTCACCAAAATGCTGTTGAAGAACTGCACTTACTGTGAAATCACTTGCATCTGCGATACTAGAGATGTGAACACATGGCAAGGAGGGGTGAGGATGCCGGGCATTTTAGAGCAGTTTTGAGATCCTTGAAAGTTTTCATCATATTGACGGACCACTGTACCCAGCAATTACCAGAAGTTTGTTTGCCAACTAATGCATCAGTAAGATGGGCTTGAATAGCTGCTGCCATAGGCAGAATGGTTCCCAAAAACCAGCACAAATCACGAAAAGTTACTGGGACTGGTAAATCGCAGATGCAGTTGACCTGGTCTTGTGGAGTGCGTATACTCTCACAGGAGGTGGTGTACCCAAGAAATATAATAGAGTTGCTTTGAAGTTGTGAATTATCATGATTATCTCAACTCTGTCACATGCCAGCAATCCTGTACCATGGCCAGGTGAAGCTCATGTTCTTCGTCAGAAGAGGAGAAAATGAGAATGTCATCTAGGTATGCATAGGAATAACAGAAGTTAAACAGAAGTAAATTCATGAAACTTTGCCAAGTTTGAGCCATGTTTTTGAGGCTGTAAGAGATGCAACAAAAATTCGTAAGGGCCAAAGGAAGTCACCAAGGCTGTATTTGGTATGTTGTTCTGTTCCATAGGTAGTTGTAAATATGCCTTGTGTTAATCCAAAACACTGAGAAAGTGTGCTCCATTAAGTATCTGGGCAAAGTCTTGACTGTGTGGGATGCTATAATTATCCATTACAATACATGCATTGAGGCAACAGTAGTGCCACAGAGGTGCACTGTACCGTTCTCCTTGAGGACTAAGTGTATGGGGTCAGACCAGTTACTGTCCAACTGGTCAACAATACCTGCCCGCAGAAGTTCATCCACTGCAGTCTTGCTTTATGATGCACTGGGGACCATCTGTCATGACAGTTTTATGTGTCATTCCACTTGTAATAGTGTTCATTTGAACTGACAAACATGACAAGGGGATGTCTTGAGCAGGAGTTGGTAGTAAACAGGATTCCCTAACCTGAGATGCCATTGGTGAGGGCAAAGGCAAGTATGCCAGTGTCGAAGGGGCATGCCGCTGGTGTCGAGATATGACAGTGTAGACAGGTGGTGCATGAAATGTCTCTCATCAGGGAGGGCCTGTGTAGTCATCGGTAGTGCAGTTCAGTTCTGTGTTGTAAGTGCAAAGCTCATAGACTGCAGAATGCTCAGATTGGAATCGAGCAATGGTAGTTTGCCAGAGAAGAGCACTCAGTGAGAGCAGCATCACAATTGTTGGGGTGGTGAAGGGGGAAGGGGAGCTGAGAGTGTGACTGAACATGCAATATGTGTATCCAAAGCATGGTGAAATCATGCAGACAACAGGAGGTCAGGTGCAGACTGAAGAGAATCAGGAAACCAGTTCCAAGTAGAGGGTCTTTGACATCAACCATGTGGAAGGACCATGTGAATGTTTCACTGGGGATGATTTTAATAGGTAAAACAATCATTCCATCAACATGAAGTGCCAATTTATTTGTCACTCGAAGGCAAAGTTTGGTTGGTATCACATCAGCTACAATGAATGAAAGTGGAACAATGCTATGTCAGTCCCAGTGTCAACAAGAAAATGTTGATGTGAGCATAAATCCAGGGTGTACAGATGGCCTTGTGAAGTACAAGATCAAACAGAATGCAATATCTGTAGGTGCCCTCTGTCATCCATCTGAGCCGTGACTCCTACTGTGCCCCGCATGAAGCATTGGCAACAAGCAGGACAGTTGGGTGTTGTGGATGGCATCCCTGAAAGTTGTGCAAATCCAGCATAGAGGGTATACTGGATGGAGTGCTGTGCGTGGATCAGCTGGGGCTGCAATGCCTCACACAGCAGTAGGAGAAGGGAAGGGAGGGCACGTGCTAGATCCGCTGTAGGTGGGGAAGCTCTGCAAGAAGGGGCTGTTGGTTCCCTTTGCTGGCTGTCAGTTGATTGCAGTTTGTTGTGTTGCCCAAGGTAAGCCCACGCCCAGCCTCTACCATCCGATGAGGGAAATACAGCCACTGGTGTACCAGTCTCAGTAGCAGATCCTGCACTATGCAAGGGAAGTAGGTGGCAGTGCCAAATAATGGGATATGCCAGGTCATCCAACCATAGTTTATCATTGTGTGATGATGAGATATGAAGAAGCAATTGTAATTGTAATTCCTGCAGCAGTTTAACTAACTACATTGTCCAGAGCACTAAGTCTGGCATGGCTTCTGTTACGACCTGAGCATGTAGGCATTGCCACAGCTGGAAAGGACCTCTGTCATCTAAAATCGCATCCTAAACAATGCTGTCAATTGCATCTGCTGGCATATGTGATAAACACTCAATGAGGAGTGGATGAGCAGAAGTGCATTTATTAAGCTCCGGTGGGTTTTGCAAAAAGTCACTAATAAGATCTGGGTGGTCATACAGATGGTTCACCAAACAAATAAAACGAGTACCATCATCTATGATACCGTATATTTCCAACAAGTTGTTCACCCAAGTAAAACACATCACACTGTTGTTCAGTTGTCTTAGTAGCAGCTTTGGAAAATGATCTAGAGGGTGAGTTGGTAGGGTGTGGACCGCGTGAGGGTTTGGAGAAGCAGCATCCACTGTTGTTGACTGTGTAACAATGCCATGTGTAATGTTTTGATGAAAGACCATCACTTGTGTTAGCATGATATGATGACCAGCACTTACATCTCAGGTGGAGAAGTGGCCTGTATGCCCGCACGATGAACACAGTGCAGCCAGAATGGAAGAATTGTGAAGAAGATGGATGAAACAAAAGCAACAGTGCCAATGTCACCTGGTGGAGATCTGTTGTCTGTGTAGGAGGGAGCAGCACGTGAATATGAGTGAAACCCAATGTGGAAGCCACAGAAGTATAAATAACCAATGTGGATGGACTCCCAAAGGAAGGGATGGAATTGTGATTGAGTGCCAAGTGACAGGGTGGAGCCATTGCTAGTACATCATCTGACATCTGTGTGATGCAATGGGTTGGGTAGATGCAGGGGTAACCCAGCGCAGTTGAATCGAGTGTCCAATTGGCTGGTGCAAGAGGCGAGAAAGTCAGCATAGAAGGTGTGTGACAAGTGTACTGGCAGATCACACAGGGAACAAGGGAGCCATGCAAGTGGACTGTGAAATTGCTGAATGGTTGTAGTGGAGTGAAGTAGAAACTCAGGAGAGAGGAAATCAGAATCTCATTCTAGAGAAAATTTGTGGTGAACACAGAATCCAGTAGCAGGTGTCAGTGCAGGTGTGTGCTGCATGTGGTGTGGAGTGGCACAGGAGCTTAGAGTCATCTATTCCAGTGGAGTAAACACTGGAGAAATGAGCATTCTCATTGTATTGGTAGCACCCATGGAAAAATGCTGCACTTCACAGTCGAAAGTCAATTTCATGGTAGTGACATTCTGCTTTGTTGGAAAGATTGTAGGTTGAGTCATTGTTTGAGCTGGTGTAAAACTGGTAATAAGAATGCACAAATTGAAGTATATTTGTGCTACTTGAAGTCACCAATATGAGTTTTCTATTGATGCTGATGAATTACACAGATAGAAATAAACAACATTTACAGTGAAACACACCTAAGTAATGCACAATCAACAAAACATTACAGAGCATTCGAAACAACAGCAAAAGTCACACTGGTTCAAAAGCTCATTGATCCTGAAGATAGTGTACTCCTCATTCCAGAGTCATTGGCAATCAATGATCGCCACAAGTGTTTCAGAGTGTTTGGAACAACTCCCATCGGGGTGAAATACAGGATGAAAAGGTTAATGAAAATATTTCATTCACTTTTTAGTCAGGAGTACATTAAGAAAAGATTATGCTTCTATAGTCTTAAATACTGTGCAAAGTTTAGAAGGTGTTGCAATTTGCGGAATCAATCAAAGAGAGCTATCTAACAGTCATTATGACAAATTGGCTTTGTCAGAATTACGAAGAAAAAGAAACAGATTTTTGATGCATGAATTTCTAGTAGGCCCAATATACGTATATAAAATTGTTTTTGTTGTAATTAACACACAAACTAATGTTTACTGATGGCAAAATTGATACCACATTCAAGTATATGAGAACTCAGTATCAGGTGTAAGACTGGTGTTAATAACTAACGAACCACTTACCCAGTTTATCTCTTTCTTTTATAATTCCCTTCACTGGAGCACCTTAATTATCCAAAGACTGGCAGCCATGTATAGCGTCACTAACTCTTTTATAGTGCACAGATTTACACATGAACGATGGACACAATAACATACTAATTTGGTTACAGAAAAACAAACAACATCTGTACAGACCATACAGTCTGTGTGAATGAAGCAGTGGGTACTGCATTACCCTTTTTCAAGAAAAAATATGTTTTATATAAAACATTTGTATAGAGATTGCAACCACTGAGTCAATCGTAATACTTGTATTATCTGTGTAATAAAGCAAAACACAGCCTTCAAATTTTTTGAGGGCAACTAGGACAAGAATGGCTGTTCATACTTGTCTCTCTTCTTATAGCTTTCAACATAATTTCTGCAGTGAAGATGTGGCATTGATCTGCCACTGGCATTGTATCACTAATTTACAATATTCACTCTTGTTCATTACATGTGTGGTACCTGTAGTCATTCAGAATAGAAGTCTGAAGTTTGCAAACCAATCATGCAGCATAGAGAAACTATCAAATTGCAATTTGCAAATTACATTTGTATTTCAGTTGCACTTAATAATGGTCTAAGGCTATAAATTGCAATAGTGGAAATAAAAAGTTTAATAGTCACTGGCGTAAACATGATGTCTTTCAAAAAATTTTAAATGACTGTGAATCCCAGTTACGAAAAGTTAACATCTACTAAAATTCAGTCAGTCCACGTCCTCTGTTGTGAGCTCTCACCATGAATCCGGGACCATAATCTTCATTCTGGTAATGACGTCCTAAAATATTTGAGGTGGTAGAGGTGGAAGTGCCAACTTACACTGATGATTGCACCAGCACAAGTACTAAATAATGCCAGCTGGATCTAATTGTATGTTATTGTCATTGTTTGCATTGTACTAATTATTTTTTTCATGGTTGAGAGAGTGCTTAAAGTACTACTGCCTGAGCATAAAATAAATGAAAATCTGTACTTGAAACATCTAGAATGAGAGAAAGAGGAAATATAAAGGAAATATATGAAAAAAAACTACCAAAAATACAAGATGGGTGATCTTGTTGTATCTCGTACATTATGGCGTATTCCATTATTGAGATAAATGCAGTCTATGTTGTGGATATTCAGCAGCAGTGTTAATATTTTCACTGTCAGTTAGTCATTTATCCAAAAAATGCTTTATTGAAATTCATCTATCTTTTATTACGAATGTCAAAATTGGTAGGAAAAGGAAAATATCTGTAACCAATTTTGGTGTCCCACCTTCAGACATCTACATCTACATCTACATGGATACTCTGCAAATCACATTTAAGTGCCTGGCAGATGGTTCATCGACCCACCTTCACAATTCTCTGTTATTCCAATCTTGTATAGCACAGGGAAAGAACAAACACCTGTATCTTTCCATATGAGCTCTGATGTGCCTTATTTTCTCATGGTGATCATTTCTTCCTATGTAGGTCAGTGTCAACAAAATATTTTTGCATTCAGAGGAGAAAGTTGTTTGTTGCCATTCTTTGAAATATTTCAATGTACTCCATCAATCCTATCTGGTAACGATCCCACACTGTGCAGCAGTATTCTAAAAGAGGGTGGACAAGTGTAGTGTAGGCAGTCTCCTTAGTAGATCTGTTACTTTTCTAAGTGTCCTGCCAATAAAACACAGTCTTTAGTTAGCCTTCCCCACAAATTTTCTATGTGTTCCTTCCAATTTAAATTGTTCATAATTGTAACTCCTAGGTATTTAGTTGAATTTATGGCCTTTAGATTTGATTGATTTATCATTTAACTGAAGTTTAACACATTCCTTTTAGCATTCATGTGGATGACCTCTCACGTTTCATTATTTAGCATCAACTGCCAATTTTTTCAACACACAGATATCTTTGCTAAATCGTTTTGCAATTTGTTTTGATCTTCTGATGACTTTATTAGTTGATAAATGACAGCATCATCTGCAAACAGCCTGAGACAGCTGCTCAGATTATCTCCCAAATCGCTTAAATAGATAAGGAACAGCAAAGGGCCTATAACACTACCTTGGGGAATGTCAGAAATCACTTCTGTTTTACTCGATGACTTTCCATCAATTACTACAAACAGTGACCTCACTGACGGAAATCATGAATCTAGTCACATAACAGAGATGATATTACATAAGCACTTGTGTGGTACAGTGTCAAAAGCCTTCCAGAAATCCAGAAATATGGAATGAATCTGAAATCCTTTGTCAATAGCACTCAACACTTCATGCGAATAAAGAGCTAGTTGTGTTTCACAAGAACAATCTTTTCTAAATCCATGTTGACTGAGTGTCAATAAACCATTTTCTTCAAGGTAATTCATAATATTCAGATGCAATATATGTTCCAAAATCCTGCTGCATATCGATGTTAATGATATGGGGCTGTAATTTAGTGGATTACTCCTACTACCTTTCTTGAATATTGGTGTCCTGTGCAACTTTCCAGTCTTTGGGTATGGATCTTTCATCAAGCAAACGGTTCTATATGATTGGTAAGTATGGAGCTATTGCATTAGCATACTCTGAAAGGAACCTAATTGGTATACAGTCTGGACCAGAAGACTTGCTTTTATTAAGAGATTTAAGTTGCTTTACTACTCTGAGGATATTTGTTTCTACATTACTTACGTTGCCAGGTGTTCTTGATTCAAATTCTGGAATATTTACTTTGTCTTCTTTTGTGAAGGCATTTTGGAAGGCTATGTTTAGTAACTCTGCTCTGGTAGCACTGTCTTTGGTAGTATCTCCATTGTTATCATGCAGTGAAGGCATTGATTGTGTCTTACCACTAGCATACTTGACATACGACCAGAATCTCTTTGTATTTTCTGCCAGGTTTCGAGACAAAGTTTCATTGTGGAAACTATTATAAGCATCTCATATTGAAGTTTGTGCTAAATTTCAAGCTTCTGTAAAAGATCGCCAATCTTGGGGATTTTGCATGTGTTTAAATTTGGCATGATTGTTTTGTTGTTTCTGCAACAGTGTTCTGAGTCATTTTATGTACCAAGGAGGATCAGCTCCATCGTTTGTTACTTTATTTGGTACAAATCTCTCAATTTCTGCTGATCTGCTTCTCTGAATTCAAGCCACATCTGGTCTACACTTATATTGTTAATTTGGAAGGAATGGAGACTGTCCCTCAGGAAGGTACCAAGTGAATTTTTGTCTGCTTTTTTGAATAAATATATTTTTTGAAACTCCCTGGCAGATTAAAACTGTGTGCTGGACTGAGACTCGAACTTGGGACCTTTGCCTTTCGTGGGCAAGTGCTCTACCAACTGAGCTACCCAAGCACGACTTCCACCAGGTAGGGGACGAGGTACTGGCAGACGTAAAGCTGTGAGGACAGGGCGTGAGTCCTGCTTGGGTAGCTCAGTTGGTACAGCACTTGCCTGCGAAAGGCAAAGGTCCCGAGTTTGAGTCTCGGTCCGGCACACAGTTTTAATCTGCCAGGAAGTTTCATCCACTACAGAGTGAAAATCTCATTCTAGATATATTTTTTGTTTATTTTTTGAGGATTTGGGTGTTACAATATTCAATCTCACTACAAAACTCCTGTGTTCACTAATCCCTGTATCTGTATTGATGTTTGTTATTAACTCAGGATTATTTGTTGCTAAGAGGTCAAGTGTGTTTTCACAACTGTTTATTATTGGCGTGGGCTCATGAACTAACTGCTTGAAATAATTTTCAGGGAATGTGCTTAGCACAATTTCAGATGATGTTTTATGTGTTCCTCCAGAATTAAACATGTATTTTCACCAATATATCAAGGGTAAATTAAAGTCACCACCAATTACAATCGTATGAATTGGGTACATGTTTGAAATCGAACTCAAGTTTTCTTTGAGCCTTTCAGCAATTGTATCATCTGAAATGGGAGGTCAGTAAAAGGATTCAATTATTGTTTTATACCAGTTGCCAACAATGACCTCTGTCCACACTAACTCTCAGGAACTATCTACTTCAATATCATGACAAGATAAACTGCTTCTAACAGCAATAAACATGCCACCACCAACCGTGTTTAGCTTATCCTTTTGGTACACCATTAGGTTCTTCGCAAAAATTTTGGCTGAGCTTATCTCCGGCTTCAGCCAGCTTTCAGTGTCTATAATGATTTGGGGCTAGTGCTTTCTATTAGCACTTGGAGCTCTGGTACTTTCCCAACACTACTACAACAATTTACAACTGTTATACCAATGGTGCCTGTATTTGGCCTGCATCCTTCATGACTGAAGCCCTTTTGTGTTTTCCTGAGACCCTCTAAAGTAAAAAACCACCCAGTCCATGCCACACAGCCCCTGCTACCCGTGTTAACTGCCTCCTGCGTATAGTGGACTCCTGACATATTCAGCGGAACCCGAAACCCAACTACTCTTTGGTGCAAGTCGAGGAATCTGCAGCCTACATGGTCGCAGAACCATCTGAGCATCTGATTCAGATCCTGTACTTGGCTCTGTACCAGAGGTCCACAATCAGTCCTGTTGACTATGCTGCAAACGGTCAGCTCTGCTTTCATCTCACAAGCAAGACTGGCAGCCTTTACCACTTCTGTTAGCCACTCAAAACCAGAGAGAATCTTTTCTGATCCAAAGTGACACACATCATTGGTACCAACTTGAGCCACCACCTACTGTTGGCTGCACCCTGTGCTCTTCATGCTATCCAGCAGGACCCATTCCACGTTTGGAATGACTCCACCTGCTATGCACACGGAGTGCACATCGGTTTTGTTCCCCTTCTTGGCAGCCATGTGCCTAAGAGGACCCATAATGCGCCTAATGTTGGAGATCCCAACTATCAATAATACCACCCTCTATGACTGTCTGAATCTTACAGGCTGAGAGGTTTCCCCGGAAACAGGATAGGTGATGGCGTCTGGCTCAGCGACAGTGTCAGCCACAGACAGCACCTGGAACCTGTTTGTCAGACTAACTGGGGAGGCCACACATGCAGCTGCCTGGGAAGTCTTTCACTGTCTGCTATGCCCCAGGGCTACCTCCCACACAACCACAGGTGAGGGGTCAACCTCAGTGTGAACAGTAACTGGGCTGGCCACTGGTGAGAACCGATGGGAGGACTCAGACTCACTGGATGTCCATTGGATCACCACGGCCAGCCCACGATAGTGGTGCCCATCCACTGCAGCCTCAAGCTGTGTAGCCGAAGCCATCACAGCCTGGAGCTGAGAGTGATGTGTCACCAACTCGGCTCACATCGACACACAACAATCACAGTCCCTGTCCATACTAAAGACCATGGAAAACTAAGCTATCCAGATAAACAGACTATTGCCATGTGCTGTGGAACTCTACTGTAGACACAGACAAAAATGCAGGAACTGTGTCTAATAAATTAGATTAATATGAAGAGATTCAAAAACCTAACTACCAAAGCACTTGGATGAAACTAAATAATTCGCCCCTGATTAGGAACTTGTAATATGTTGCA
The DNA here is from genome assembly GCF_023864345.2 of Schistocerca serialis cubense. Taxonomy (NCBI): domain Eukaryota; kingdom Metazoa; phylum Arthropoda; class Insecta; order Orthoptera; family Acrididae; genus Schistocerca; species Schistocerca serialis. Next base: position 717,704,670 of record NC_064638.1, read on the forward strand.
AAATTGGCTTACTTTCTGACAGAAACAAAAGTGTGAGGACTGTGGCTCTTAGATATTAAATTAACACACAGATACTCAAGAAACTAAACTATTAAAGTACACAGATGATACTGTAAAATTCGCTTCTGGCTTAGAACTCGTAACACCACAACATTGGTTACATCCCTGTTGCTGCATCTGTCTCGGCCAGCTGCTGCCGCTTGACTGAAGGTAACGAGGTCAAAATGAATGTAAATGTGGAAGATATTAACTCTGCTGTGGGTGAAATCAATATTCACTCTGAAAATGCCACAGTACAACAGGATGAGCATCCCACCTCCAGTAATGAACAGATCACAAATGAAATGATTTTTCTTTCAGCTGCTCTCACAATTCCACCAGCACATGCTTTTAGTGAGCTAAATATGGTGAAAATATTGCAAAAAATATTAGCTAGTGTGACAACATTAGTACTGAAGCGTCCAATGATTACATTCAAAGATGAAATCAAAAGTGAAATTTCTATGATGGTATTAGCTGAAATGACCACAAAATTCAATAAGGTAACACTAAATATCACAACCCAAATTTCAGAACTCTCATTAAATGTAACAAATCTGCAGATACAGATGTCAAACATACTTTAGAGAAAACTCTATGCACGATATCTCTGTCTTACCATTTGCCACAGCAGATTTAACAGACTATTCTAATAACACAGAAAAATTTTTTTCCCTCCTGCAGTTTGCAGATGATGATTTGCTCAGTGGATGTGAAAATGATGATTCTGTATCCTTGGTGAAATAGCAAGTAAATTAAAGACTTTCACAAAATAAATTTGTCAGCCATGTGAACAGTATCACTTTTGTGAAGAAATTTAGAAAAATTCTCACATTACTCATGAACATAATGTTAAAGCTGTAGACACTGACAAAAATGCAGGAACTGTGTAATAAATTAGATTAATATGTAGAGATTCAAAAACCTAACTACCGAATAACTCAACTAGCTAAGAGAATATTTGTTGCACTGAGTGCTAAATAAACTGAAGAGCATGAAACATCACAATCCTGAGTTAATTTTAGAATAAACATTAAATCTGAAACACACATATGTATCAGTGATATAAGATCTACACTAGTTGGTATTGTATTTATCTGTTTGCATGCAAACACACAAATTAGTTTGAATAAGAAACGCAGCAGCATCAAATCACATTTATGATTTTCTATGTCTGTTATAATGTCAAGTATTTTTCACCTGTATAGCTACAAGATTTTTCTCTCTGTTTGTGAAAGTGCACCTCAGACTTATATGTTGCTGAATACTCTGTATGCTTAACCCATTTAAATGCTATGACAGGTACTTTGTGAAGGAAGTAAAGCAAGGTGCTGAACTGATAAAAAAAATCTGTGTACAAGGTAACAGCCTGAGAATGACATTCTGTCAATAAATGAAAACATTTATACAGAAACACTGCACTATGTGACATATATCATCTAAACACAACATGGTCACACATGGGTATGTAATGCACTGGTCTATATACAGTAGAATACTTACACAAACACAGCACGGCAACATGAATGGTAGTGTACTGGTGACACAAAACTTGTAATTGGGGGTTATTTCCTCTGCTCCTTTTGTAAGAGCATTTATTTGTCTTGTAATTGAATCTTTTTTCATAGTATGTACTTTACTATTTTGCACTCACATACATAGGTAGTGATGAGTTGCAGTGACTTTTCTCTAACTTGACAATCACACACACACACACACACACACACACACACACACACACACACACATATATATATATATATACACAAAGATGATGTGACTTACCAAATGAAAGTGCTGGCAGGTCGACAGACACTCAAACAAACACAAACATACACATAAAATTCAAGCTTTCGCAACAAACTGATGCCTCATCAGGAAAGAGGGGAGGAGAGGGAAAAGACGAAAGGATGTGGGTTTTAAGGGAGAGGGTAAGGAGTCATTCCAATCCCGGGAGCGGAAAGACTTACCTTAGGGGGAAAAAAGGATGGGTATACACTCGCACACACATATCCATCCACACATATACAGACACAAGCAGACATATTTAAAGACAAAGAGTTTGGGCAGAGATGTCAGTCGAGGCAGAAGTGCAGAGGCAAAGATGTTGTTGAATGACAGGTGAGGTATGAGTGGCGGCAACTTGAAATTAGCGGAGATTGAGGCCTGGTGGATAATGGGAAGAGAGGATATATTGAAGAGCAAGTTCCCATCTCCGGAGTTCGGATAGGTTGGTGTTAGTGGGAAGTATCCAGATAACCCGGACAGTGTAACACTGTGTCAAGATGTGCTGGCCGTACACCAAGGCATGTTTAGCCACAGGGTGATCCTCATTACCAACAAACACTGTCTGCCTGTGTCCATTCATGCGAATGGACAGTTTGATGCTGGTCATTCCCACATAGAATGCGTCACAGTGTAGGTAGGTCAGTTGGTAGATCACATGGGTGCTTTCACACGTGGCTCTGCCTTTGATCGTGTACACCTTCCAGGTTACAGGACTGGAGTAGGTGGTGGTGGGAGGGTGCATGGGACAGGTTTTACACCGGGGGCGGTTACAAGGGTAGGAGCCAGAGGGTAGGGAAGGTGGTTTGGGGATTTCATAGGGATGAACTAAGAGGTTACGAAAGTTAGGTGGACAGCGGAAAGACACTCTTGGTGGAGTGGGGAGGATTTCATGAAGGATGGATCTCATTTCAGGGCAGGATTTGAGGAAGTCGTATCCCTGCTGGAGAGCCACATTCAGAATCTGATCCAGTCCCGGAAAGTATCCTGTCACAAGTGGGGCACTTTTGTGGTTCTTCTGTGGGAAGTTCTGGGTTTGAGAGGATGAGGAAGTGGCTCTGGTTATTTGCTTCTGTACCAGGTCGGGAGGGTAGTTGCGGGATGTGAAAGCTGTTGTCAGGTTGTTGGTGTAATGCTTCAGGGATTCTGGACTGGAGCAGATTCGTTTGCCACGAAGACCTAGGCTGTAGGGAAGGGACCGTTTGATGTGGAATGGGTGGCAGGTGTCATAATGGAGGTACTGTTGCTTGTTGGTGGGTTTGATGTGGACGGACGTGTGAAGCTGGCCATTGGACAGGTGGAGGTCAACATGAAGGAAAGTGGCATGGGATTTGGAGTAGGACCAGGTGAATCTGATGGAACCAAAGGAGTTGAGGTTGGAGAGGAAATTCTGGAGTTCTTCTTCACTGTGAGTCCAGATCATGAAGATGTCATCAATAAATCTGTACCAAACTTTGGGTTGGCAGGCCTGGGTAACCAAGAAGGCTTCCTCTAAGCGACCCATGAATAGGTTGGCGTATGAAGGGGCCATCCTGGTACCCATGGCTGTTCCCTTTAATTGTTGCTATGTCTGGCCTTCGAAAGTGAAGAAGTTGTGGGTCAGGATGAAGCTGGCTAAGGTAATGAGGAAAGAGGTTTTAGGTAGGGTGGCAGGTGATCGGCGTGAAAGGAAGTGCTCCATCGCAGCGAGGCCCTGGACGTGCGGGATATTTGTGTATAAGGAAGTGGCATCAATGGTTACAAGGATGGTTTCTGGGGGTAACGGATTGGGTAAGGATTCCAGGCGTTCGAGAAAGTGGTTGGTGTCTTTCATGAAGGATGGGAGACTGCACGTAATGGGTTGAAGGTGTTGATCTACGTAGGCAGAGATACGTTCTGTGGGGGCTTGGTAACCAGCTACAATTGGGCGGCCAGGATGATTGGGTTTGTGAATTTTAGGAAGAAGGTAGAAGGTAGGGGTGCGGGGTGTCGGTGGGGTTAGGAGGTTGATGGAGTCAGGTGAAAGGTTTTGTAGGGGGCCTAAGGTTCTGAGGATTCCTTGAATCAGGAATGGGATTACCTTGGCAAACTTTGTATGTGGTGTTGTCCGAAAGCTGACGCAGTCCCTCAGCCACATACTCCCGACGATCAAGTACTACGGTCGTGGAACCCTTGTCCACCGGAAGAATGACGATGGACCAGTCAGCCTTCAGATCACGGATAGCCTGGGCTTCAGCAGCGGTGATGTTGGGAGTAGGATTAAGGTTTTTTAAGAAGGATTGAGAGGCAAGGCTGGAAGTCAGAAATACCTGGAAGGTTTGGAGAGGGTGATTTTGAAGAAGAGGAGGTGGGTCCCGCTGTGACGGAGGACGGAACTGTTCCAGGCAGGGTTCAATTTGGATAGTGTCTTGGGGAGTTGGACCATTAGGGGTAGGATTAGGATCATTTTTCTTCGTGGCAAAGTGATACTTCCAGCAGAGAGTACGAGTGTAGGACAGTAAATCTTTGACGAGGGCTGTTTTGTTGAATCTGGGAGTGGGGCTGAAGGTGAGGCCTTTGGATAGGACAGAGGTTTCGGATTGGGAGAGAGGTTTGGAGGAAAGGTTAACTACTGAATTAGGGTGTTGTGGTGCCAGATTGTGTTGATTGTAATTTTGAGGTTTTGGAGGGAGTGGAGCTGGAAATGGGAGACTGATTAGGTGGGAGAGACTGGGTTTGTTTGCAATGAGAGGTGGTTGATGTTTGCTGGAAAGGTTGTGAAGTGTGAGTGAGTTGCCTTTCCGGAGGTGGGAAACCAGGAGATTGGATAGTTTTTTGAGGTGAAGGGTGGCATGCTGTTCTAATTTGCGGTTGGCCTGTAGGAGGATGCTCTGAATAGCTGGTGTGGATGTGGGAGAGGAAAGATTGAGGACTTTTATTAAGGATAGGAGTTGACGGGTGTGTTCATTGGCTGTGTTGATGTGTAGATGACGGATTAGGTGGGTGAGGGCAATGGATTGTTCAGTTTGGAACTGGTATAGGGACTGATGGAAAGAAGGGTTGCAGCCAGAGATTGGAACTTTAAGTGTGAGGCCTTTGGGGGTTATGCCAAATGTCAGACAAGCCTGAGAAAATAAAATATGCGAGTGTAATCTGGCTAGGGTGAAGGCATGTTTGCGGAGGGAATGTAAATAAAACTTAATGGGGTCGTTGTGGGGGTGTTGTGAGGGTGACATGGCATTAGAAGGTGGAAAGTGTAACATGAGGTTGAAATGAAAATGAAAGATAAAAATATATGGGGAGAGATAAGGGTGAGCTAGAAAGTAACTGGAGATCTGGTATGAAAAAAGGCGAAAAAGTGTTGGTTAAGTTGATCCTGTGGTGAACATGGGTTGGTAGACAGCGATGTGCATGAAAGTTAGGTGGTTGTGTTGCCGCTAAAACACGTTAAAGGACGGAGAAATTCGGGAAAATTTCGAAAAAAACGTGTAAATGTATTAAAAGGAGTGGTGTTGTGGTGAAAGATTACGAAAATGGGGCTAACAATTGTCTGACGAAGAAATAATGACGTTAAAACCTGTGGGGAGCGACTAAAAATGATCAGTGATGTGCGAAAAACGAAAGTGGAAATAAAGTGAAAGTTATTAGAACTAGCCGAAATGGTTGTTTAATACGTGAAAGCAGCTGTTATTGAACTAGAAACGGTGGATTTTATAGCAGCGGTAGTGTTGAAAGCGGAAAATAAAAATTTTTTTGGTTATGGTTTGGAAGTGGGTTACGTATTATTGAGTATATATAGGCGGGATAAAATTGTATTACGGTAAAAAGGGGAAGGTGAATACAAAGTGAGACTACTGGTAAAAACAGAAAGAGAAAATAAGACGACAGGAAGGATTTCGAAATGCAACAGCGACAATAACAAACGTAATTGTTGGGTTCAAATTAATGATATGGTTATAATAGAGGGAAACATTCCACGTAGGAAAAATATATCTAAAAACAAAGATGATGTGACTTACCAAATGAAAGTGCTGGCAGGTCGACAGACACACAAACAAACACAAACATACACACAAAATTAAAGCTTTCGCAACAAACTGTTGCCTCATCAGGAAAGAGGGAAGGAGAGGGAAAGACGAAAGGATGTGGGTTTTAAGGGAGAGGGTAAGGAGTCATTCCTATCCTTAATAAAAGTCCTCAATCTTTCCTCTCCCACATCCACACCAGCTATTCAGAGCATCCTCCTACAGGCCAACCGCAAATTAGAACAGCATGCCACCCTTCACCTCAAAAAACTATCCAATCTCCTGGTTTCCCACCTCCAGAAAGGCAACTCATTCACCCTTCACAACCTTTCCGGCAAACCTCAACCACCTCTCATTGCACACAAACCCAGTCTCTCCCATCTACTCAGTCTCCCACTTCCAGCTCCACTCCCTCCAAAACCTCAAAATTCCAATCAACACAATCTGGCACCACAACACCCTAATTCAGTAGTTAACCTTTCCTCCAAACCTCTCTCCCAATCCGAAACCTCTGTCCTATCCAAAGGCCTCACCTTCAGCCCCACTCCCAGATTCAACGAAACAGCCCTCGTCAAAGATTTACTGTCCTACACTCGTACTCTCTGCTGGAAGTATCACTTTGCCACGAAGAAAAATGATCCTAATCCTACCCCTAATGATCCAACTCCCCAAGACACTATCCAAATTGAACCCTGCCTGGAACAGTTCCGTCCTCCGTCACAGTGGGACCCACCTCCTCTTCCTCAAAATCACCCTCTCCAAACCTTCCAGGAATTTCTGACTTCCAGCCTTGCCTCTCAATCCTTCTTAAAAAACCTTAATCCTACTCCCAACATCACCACTGCTGAAGCCCAGGCTATCCGTGATCTGAAGGCTGACTGGTCCATCGTCATTCTTCCGGCGGACAAGGGTTCCACGACCATGGTACTTGATCGTCAGGGGTATGTGGCTGAGGGACTGCGTCAGCTTTCAGACAACACCACATACAAAGTTTGCCAAGGTAATCCCATTCCTGATGTCCAGGCGGAGCTTCAAGGAATCCTCAGAACCTTAGGCCCCCTACGAAACCTTTCACCTGACTCCATGAACCTCCTGACCCCACAGACACCCCGCACCCCTACCTTCTACCTTCTTCCTAAAATTCACAAACCCAATCATCCCGGCCGCCCCATTGTAGCTGGTTACCAAGCCCCCACAGAACGTATCTCTGCCTACGTAGATCAACACCTTCAACCCATTACGTGCAGTCTCCCATCCTTCATGAAAGACACCAACCACTTTCTTGAACGCCTGGAATCCTTACCCAATGCGTTACCCCCAGAAACCATCCTTGTAACCATTGATGCCACTTCCTTATACACAAATATCCCGCACGTCCAGGGCCTCGCTGCGATGGAGCACTTCCTTTCACGCCGATCACCTGCCACCCTACCTAAAACCTCTTTCCTCATTACCTTAGCCAGCTTCATCCTGACCCACAACTTCTTCACTTTCGAAGGCCAGACATAGCAACAATTAAAGGGAACAGCCATGGGTACCAGGATGGCCCCTTCGTACGCCAACCTATTCATGGGTCACTCAGAGGAAGCCTTCTTGGTTACCCAGGCCTGCCAACCCAAAGTTTGGTACAGATTTATTGATGACATCTTCATGATCTGGACTCACAGTGAAGAAGAACTCCAGAATTTCCTCTCCAACCTCAACTCCTTTGGTTCCATCAGATTCACCTGATCCTACTCCAAATCCCATGCCACTTTCCTTGATGTTGACCTCCACCTGTCCAATGGCCAGCTTCACACGTCTGTCCACATCAAACCCACCAACAAGCAACAGTGCCTCCATTACGACAGCTGCCACCCATTCCACATCAAACTATCCCTTCCCTACAGCCTAGGTCTTCGTGGCAAACGAATCTGCCCCAGTCCGGAATCCCTGAAGCATTACACCAACAACCTGACAACAGCTTTTGCATCCTGCAACTACCCTCCCGACCTGGTACAGAAGCAAATAACCAGAGCCACTTCCTCATCCTCTCAAACCCAGAACCTCCCACAGAAGAACCACAAAAGTGCCCCACTTGTGACAGGATACTTTCCGGCACTGGATCAGATTCTGAATGTGGCTCTCCAGCAGGGATACGACTTCCTCAAATCCTGCCCCTAAATGAGATCCATCCTTCATGAAATCCTCCCCACTCCACCAAGAGTGTCTTTCCGCCGTCCACCTAACCTTCGCAACCTCTTAGTTCATCCCTGTGAAATCCCCAAACCACCTTCCCTACCCTCTGGCTCCTACCCTTGTAACTGCCCCCGGTGTAAAACCTGTCCCATGCACCCTCCCACCACCACCTACTCCAGTCCTGTAACCCGGAAGGTTTACACGATCAAAGGCAGAGCCACGTGTGAAAGCACCCATGTGATCTACCAACTGACCTGCCTACACTGTGACGCATTCTATGTGGGAATGACCAGCAACAAACTGTCCATTCGCATGAATGGACACAGGCAGACAGTGTTTGTTGGTAATGAGGATCACCCTGTGGCTAAACATGCCTTGGTGCACGGCCAGCACATCTTGGCACAGTGTTACACCGTCCGGGTTATCTGGATACTTCTCACTAACACCAACCTATCCGAACTCCGGAGATGGGAACTTGCTCTTCAATATATCCTCTCTTCCTGTTATCCACCAGGCCTCAATCTCCGCTAATTTCAAGTTGCCGCCACTCATACCTCACCTGTCATTCAACAACATCTTTGCCTCTGCACTTCTGCCTCGACTGACATCTCTGCCCAAACTCTTTGTCTTTAAATATGTCTGCTTGTGTCTGTATATGTGTGGATGGATATGTGTGTGTGTGCGAGTGTATAACCGTCCTTTTTTCCCCCTAAGGTAAGTCTTTCCGCTCCCGGGATTGGAATGACTCCTTACCCTCTCCCTTAAAACCCACATCCTTTCGTCTTTGCCTCTCCTTCCCTCTTTCCTGATGAGGCAACAGTTTGTTGCGAAAGCTTGAATTTTGTGTGTATGTTTGCATTTGTTTGTGTGTCTGTCGACCTGCCAGCACTTTCATTTGATAAGTCACATCATCTTTGTTTTTAGATATATATATATATATGTGTGGTTGTGTTTGTTTGTGTGTCTGTTGACCTGCCAGCACTTTCATTTGGTAAGTCACATCATCTTTGTTTTTAGATATATTTTTCCTATGTGGAATGTTTCCCTCTATTATAACCATATATTTATTTGCTAATATTGTTCTAACGACCCAGTTACATGTTTTTACAAAGTTCTAACATATTTGAGCCTTATAAAGTACAATTTAGAATATGGGCTTAGTATTCACATATCATTAAATTAATATTATATATAATTATATATTTAAAAACAAAGATGATGTGACTTACTAAATGAAAGTGCTGGCAGGTCACATCATCTTTGTTTTTAAATATATTTTTCCTACGTGGAATGTTTCCCTCTATTATAACCATATATATATATATATATATATATATATATATATATATATATATATATATATATATATATATATACACTTGAAATATTAATTTAATGATATGTGAATACTAAGCCCTTATTCTAAATTGTACTTTATAAGGCTCAAATATGTTAGAACTTTGTAAAAACATGTAACTGGGTCGTTAGAACAATATTAGCAAATAAAATGACTTGGACAGAGAAACTGTAAATACGAGTATAAAAGCCCACAATAAATGAGAAATTATGTACTGAGGACCTACAGTTTTGTTGTAGTGAAAACAAACTAGTGTTGTATATCTGAAGACTTCAAGCTTGGAAATGATAACTATGTAGTTTCAGTATTTCGTGATCTTGGAGAACAAATATGAATACCTCATACTTACTCAGTTTTCTTGAACACTATCAGAGACAGCACAACCGAACTCACACCGGATTGTAAGATAAGGCCTTGAGGTCTCATTCATTCCTGAAGAACTTTCCACAGGGTAGCCCCCAAGTCCTTCTAAGTATTTCAACCTCCAGACCATGACCCATCAGGTCCCAAAAGACCATGTTAGATTTTAGAGGTTATATGTGGCAGTTCACAAAAATATATACTGAACTGATAAACAAACTGAGGTAATAAATAATTTATTAAATGTGCAATAATCCCAGAACCATTTCCCATATAGCTTTGGAGCAGAAAAGTATACGTCCAAGATTTCTGTTATAAGTCAAGTATTTTTCACCTGTATAGGTACAAGATTTTTCTCTCTGTTTGTGAAAGTGCACCTCAGACTTACATGTTGCTGCATACTCTGTATGCTTAACCCATCTCTGAAGTGGTTGAAGTCATTCTTCAGTTTTGGAGAATCTTTAATTTCTCATCACTTGTATCCACCTGAACAATGTCTTCTATGCTGAGCAGAAGTTAAAAGCTTTTAGGATTAAAACCACACTTTCTGCTGAATATATTGTATGAACTGTAGTTATGTTTTGGAACAATTATATAATACACTGCTATGAAACACATCTGTCTGTTGGTTTCTTAGTGGTCACTTAGAACCAGAAGTTGCACATTCATAACAATCCCTGACACTACTGCTCTGGGGAACACTTTATCTAATGGCACACTCATATTCTAGATTCTTACCAAAACGTAGTATGATAAGAGAATGTTTGTGTAACAGCTAAAAAAATTAATATTTTAACTGTGTTTTCTTTAAAAACATAACAGTATATTACTATAAAATTGTGCCTATTAAAATAAGCTGGATTTGAGATATTAAAAATCCTTTTGCATTTAAATCACTTCATTTAAAAATAGACAACTATTACATTTATTTCAATAATAATGCATCTCATGCACAAGCACCCTTATTATGTGCTTAGTCCTCCTTTCTTCTTATTTATTAAATCAATGAATAGCAATTTTGGTACTGCTCCAAAACTGCATTTACACCAATCACTGATGGTTGACATAAACTGCACAAGTTAAAAAAAAAAAAAAATGTAAAATCCTTTTAGTTTCATTGGATATCACTCATGCCAAAAACTGCAATATATATTCTGCAGATGCATGTAACATTTGAATAATGTCTTATCTTCATCTCTGAAGTGGTTGAAGTCATTCTTCAGTTTTGGAGAATCCTTAATTTCTCATCACTTGAATACACCAGAATAATTTCTTCTATGCTGGTATAGGTACCAAACATAAGTGCCATTAATCCAAATACACACACCAACACATTTTTCCAAAGTAGCCATTTAAAACGTCCAAGTCCACTATCCCAGAATGTAACAACTTCAATAAGTGCTGGTACCATGATACCAAGTACAGACATGCAAAGAGCACCAATAAGAGACATGAATGGCCCTATTGTGGGCACTGCAACTGCCAGACCAACTGGAAAAGAACAAAAACAGAAATTAAAATAATAAATCGAAATTTCTAGATTGTGTACTAACAAAATTTTAATTTAGTTCATTTACAATGGCCACTTTAGCCACACAGAATCCTATAAGTGAATCAGTGGACATGTTCTCCACACATACCACTTTCCTTTCATTCATTCATTTGACAAATGCGTTTCATAGATTTATTTATGGAGGAGGACATTCAGTGATGTGAAATGAATTGTGGAGCACTTTAAAATGAATCATTGCCTAAAAACTAAAGTAATAATTCATTATCATTATACCACTTTAAACTATTTGTGCTCCCTCAAGCTAAATTTAATATAATACAACTAAATGGGGAAACTGCTACTTTCAAAAGGGACTGTTCTTCAGTTTTACTGAACAACAGTCCTGTATCTTGGGGAAGGGGGGAGGGGAGGGGGGGAAACTGGGGTATCTGCTCCAGGCAGCAATTTTAAGGAATGCCAAATTCATATTCTTGAAGAAAATGCCTTTTTTCAGAAAGCACCTAGCGTCCAGTGTACATTGGTCTATCGATTGTTGATTATTGAACACATTCTAAGTTGATATCTGAAAGGAACATAAGTTGATTTTTGAATGTGTGCATAGTGTACATGATGTCTCCACCAAGGGACTTCCTGTCACATCTAGAAATTCAAAAAATTTTTCCTGCAGACTAAAAGGGATGGGGCTATATGAGCAGAGTAGAATAAACCCAAATGGGTGAATGCCAATACTTTTTATTTATGTGGCTGATTGCGTGTGTGAATGATCAGCATTGTTACACTTATTAGTGAAATCTGTGGATCCAGGCTATTAGAATGGAAATAAATGACTAACAAGTAAGAAAGATTAAGTATTAATCTTCTCATTGTATCCAAGAAAATGAAATTTTGACAGAAAATTTTTGCTAGGTCGCTACACTACTCGGGGCCAGTTGTACAGTCCCTGGTTAGCAGCCGCTAAAGTTCTGTTCTTGGAACAGTGATGGAAATGCATTGTATAAACAGGTAATAACGCCTAACCAGAGAATAACTGTGGGATTACTAAACAAGTGATTCTGGCAGGGTTAGTGCAGTTAACTAGATAAAAAGTTTTGACATTGGCAGGAACAGTTATAGAATTAATGATGAGAAAATTGTTTGAATGATGAAGTAGAAGGAACAGGGACATTACACAAATTACATGGAAGAATATGATGATTCCAGATTTATATAACATTTTTGTATTACTATGATTTTGATTTCATGCTTGAGAAACTGGAGCATATGAAAGAAATGTGAAACTATTTCCTAACAGTTAAACTTTTACACATTTGATACTGGTACTTCATGATCTGTCATGTCATCTATGTAAATGAGGCAGATAAAAATGACCATTTGCACCAAAACAGTCTCGCTTATTTGGCATGTGTTACAATTGTTGCAATATTAGAAAGGCCTATTTTGTTTTATCTAGCATATAGTGACAAAATAGATGTAATGAAATCAAGAAACCATTGGTTTAAAATACACAGCTATTAACAAGAATATTTCATTTCGTTATTATTTTGTACAATATTTAAGTATATTAAATTCCACAAAATGTTCCTCATCCCGTCATTTCTTTTGGTATAGGGACATTGATACAATTAGTAAGCCCCTTCATAATTTTTCTTTGTACATTCCATAGGGAATGTATACCTATGGAGTAAGTATAGTGTACTGCGCACTTTTTCAACATCAAGGCAGACTATTGATATAAACCCCTCCAGGCAATTGCAATGTCACCTTGCGAGGAATGATTGTTAGTCAGACTCATGCATAGTGCATATAGTATCAGTGAGCATCCTGGAATGATGCTGATTGTCTACAATTTATAGTAATAGCAAAAGCTGAATATTACATGTATTCATCTTGTTTAATATATGCTTTTACATGTTTGAATTTAAGTAACAGCTATGGTGCAGTACTGTTGTTGCTGCAGATGTAAAGAGAATTATATGAAAGAAGGGCCAGCTACTTTTCATAGGTATGTACAACAAATGTACACTAATCAGCCAGAATATTATGACCACCAATCTACTATTGATATAAATCCATCCAGGCAATAACAGTGTCACCTGGCGAGGAATGGTTGCTAGCCAGACTCATGCACAGTGCATGTAGTATCAGTGAGTATGCTGCCTGTGTGTCAAATGGGGAAGGCATGTGATCTATAAGAGTTTGACCAATGGCAGATTGTGATGGCCCTGAGTCTAGGCATGAGCATTTCAGAAACTCCACAACTTGGTGGGAGTGCTGTAGTGAATGTCTTCAACACATGGTGGACCAATGTGAAACCACTTCCAGCCATAGTGGGGCCGGGGGTCCACACCTCACTGCAGATGTCAAATGTTGTAGGCTGGGCAGACTGGTAAAACAGGACAGGCAGTGAACTGTGATGGATCTAACATCAGACTTTTATGCTGGGCAGAGTACATGTGTGTCTGAACACACAGTACACCAAACACTCTTAGCAATGGGTCTACACAGCTGACAGCTCATTCAAGTACCAATATTAACAACACTACTTTGGCAACTAGGACTGAAATGAGCATGTGGCCATTGGCGCAGTGGCAGTGTGTTTCATACCCTGATGAATCCTGGTACATTCTTCACCATGCTGATGGGAGGTTGTGAATCCATCATTTTCCAGGGGAACAGTTCTTTGGCACTTGTACTGCGGGACATAGATGAGCTACAGAGATGAGCTAAGGACAGCTCTTTATGCTATGGGGAACATTCACGTGGGCACCCATGGGTTGAGTGGAGCTCATGCAAGGCACTATTATGGTCAAGGAGTATACACTGGTTGCAGTTCACGTACACCCCTTCATGATGATCATGTTTCCCAATGGCAGTCACATTTTTCAACAAGGAAATGCACCACATCGCAAGGCCAGGAGTATGATGGAGTGGTTCAAGGAACATGGTGGGAGATCCAATTGATGTGCTGCCCCCCATCCCTCCCCTCCCCCTGCCTCTCAGTTCACCACATCTCAACTCAATTGAACACATCTGGGATGTGATTGAACATGACATCAGAGCTCATCGAAACCATTCCACAGAATTTACCCCATTCCACACAATACGTGGGTGCAGATATGGTGCCAGTTCCCTCTGGTGACGGACCAAGGCCTCATTGGTTCCATGCCATGATGTGTTGCCATTGTTATTCATGCCAAAGGTGGACACACCAGCTATTGGGTAGGTGGTCATAATGTTCTGGCTAATGAGTGATAACCAAATGCCATATTGATATGAGGCACTTTACATGTTGAAAAATATCAAGCCTTGGTATTATAAAGTCTTGCATTGTAGCAATAATTTCTGCAATTTTAAGGCCATGTGTTTATGAGACAAGTGCTAGATCAATTTGAGTAAACTGTCAGTGAGTGTTCACATATTGGTGCTATGTTCACATGCAGATAAAGTTTATACACGACAAGCTGTTTACTTTCTTATAATTTAAGCAGGTTCTCAAGCCCTTGTGTGTATCTAAATATTACTGCGTCAGACAATTTCCAATGTAATGTCATTGTAGAATATTTAATTAGAACAGATTTGACAATATGAATCATTGCAATATAAAACCTAAAAAAGATATTGTAAGCTGTCACTTCTTTATTACTCCAAAATTCAAGCACTGATATTATATTTTTATTTATTTATTTGGTGCATAGTGTATGGTTTCACTTTTATGATGAGATGGAGAAAAAATGTCATAGATAATTTACATGTCTATAAAAAGCAGAAGGGTAAATGAGGAAAAACAGAAAATAATAATGGACAAGTTGGTGGTGCAAATCAGTTTCCATATTCACTATAACAATTTCATAGTTCGAAATACATTGTTTTTTGTGACACTTCAGTGCCATCTACAGTGTTCACAATATGAATAAGTGCAACAGAAAAGGTAAAAAAAAAAAAAAAATGGTTGGCTGTCACTTCTTAGCCCATTACTGAAGAAACATATATAAAGGGGAATCTGAGCTACAAACTATGGTATAAAAGCACAATACCATTGCTCTTCATATCTTTAAGCCAGGTTCAGTTCCTGGTGTTGTTAAGATGTCTGTAAATTGTGTATACAATGTTTCACAGTAGTTCTGAAGCAACAAAGTAAGAATACTCAAAATATGCTATGTGCCATATGGGCTAAAATGTGCTGTCCCAAAATCATGTGACATGAGCTACAGGAGATATCGCAGACAGAATTCTTGTTCTGCACATCCAAATGCTCACTCCTTAGGTATGTATATTCTGTGGTAAATTCTGAAAGGCACTTACTCAGGAACATGTAGTTCTCCAAAATTGTGGAAGTTTTATTTATAAGGTTCCAACTGGATTTTATTGTTCTGTATTTAATTAAGCTGACATATCTGGTGAGTCTAACTAAGAAATTAGTTCTGTTGAACACATTTTATTCAAAGAAATATAATTAAAAATAATAATGTTAACAAACCTTTCAGTTTTTGAGATTTTCATCATAAATTTTAATTTAAAGAATAGAAACTGTCCTTTGGTAGCATTTAAATTGTAGTTACAAAATATGTGTATGGTTTTTGTAATTCATTTTTGACTGGACAAGTTTTGATGATCCTAGAAGTTTTTGTTCTTGCAGCTTCTGGAATCAAATTTTAGCATATGCACAGAAGTGAAAAAAGGGCCAGCAGCAGTTCCTGTAAGTTCAATTGAGTTTGCTGTCTCAGTCTGTCAGCATATCTCAGTCTGCAGTAATCATTTTTTGTCTTTAGTATTCAGTGCTTAAGTTCTTATGTATTTTTTTTATAAAAGTGAAAAATACTGAAATGAAATTTGTAAAGCAAGGGAAATTGAAAAGAGAGCCATGAAACAAAATAAAGACAAATGATTACAAGAACAATGTTTCAGTCTGCTTTCAAAAGAACCCACTTCCTGCAAGGGAGATGAAGTTTATCATCAGGATTCAACATATGATCTAAAGTGAACATAAGCATTACTTGTAATAGTTCATTCCAAAATTAAATCTTAAAAAGTACCAAAATAATGTTATTGTCACTAGAGGTGCACTGAAATCATTTGTGGACAATGCTTTTTATAAAATGCATATTGGCAGTGTAGTGAAATATTAGACATTTTGTAGTAAAAGAATTCAGTAGAACTATTCAATACATCAACAAAAATACCAGCTTTTGCGACTCTCATGCACATTCCCACAGTCAACTGAGAATAAAACAACTTTGTATGAAAATATGCCTGTTTGAAAGTATTCTCCTTCAGTTTAGAAAATGAATTCCAGCATAACTGGTACCATCAACTTGACTAATCAAGAAACACAAAGAATAAAATTCTCACACATAAAAGAACAATGAAACATGGAAAAGGACAACCAAAAATATACTTAATGTTTCTTGAGATCATTGAAATAATATATGATTTTTTCTACTTACTACAATGAGTTGCATATTTTCTAAAAGAGGTTATTATTGACTCTCTACATTGATGTATTTATTACCTCACAGGGTATTTAAAGATAGTTGTGTGGAAAATAAATTTAACATACAACATTTCTACTGTTAATTCTATTACATTGTATAATGTAACAACAAAAATGGGAAGCTGCCTTACAATAATTAACAATCAATCTCAATCTTATCAGACTGCCACTATTTTACATCTGCAAATTTAGCTACAGTTGCCATGTTGTGAAAATCAAATTGTGCTTCACTTCTCTCCTCTCAAAAAGTAACACCCTTATTATATTCAAAACCAAGGCTATCTCACTTCTCATGCACATCCCTTGTCTCTTCCTCTGTTTTCCCTTAATAGCCCACACTTCATTCTCAACCTCTCGGTACTTGTTGGGCACTATCTCTCATGTGTCATTTTTGTGTTGCTCTCAAAGGCTCTCCAGTGTGACATGTCATTTCCTCATTCAGTTTTACCTGCAATGTTATTCTCACAAGGGCCACGATCTTGATCACTTTTGAAAACACTCAATTTGAATGGCTCCTCTCCATTTACATTTCTCCAGTGATCTATACCAAAATTCAACTTGATTCTTCAAGGAACATCTCCTGTGTTACGTGCATGCATACAATTTGTAAAGCATTATCTTCAGACAAAATTACACAAAAATTAAGTCACTCATAAAAGAAATACTCTAAATTACAAACACAACATTAAAAATGGCAACTTCCCAGATACATGATAGGTAAACACAAGTGAAGCACTCACAAGAAAAATTACATTGACCTCTACACAACAAACATTTAAATTTGCTGCTTCCCAGGTATTTGTGTCTGCAATACACATAAAATTATTCAATATTACTTTTCTATTACTATTACAGAGACATGGAAACACCGGAAGGTTTCAGATTGATTATAAAATCGTAAGAGAGAGATTTCAGAATCAGATTTTAAATTTTAAGACATTTTCAGGGGCAGACATGGACTCTGACCACAATTTAATGTTTGTGAACTGAAGATTAAAACTGAAGAAATTACAAAAAAGGATGAAATTAAGGAGATGGGACCTGGATAAGGTGAAAGAACCAGCAGTTGAGGAGAGTTTCAGAGAGAATATTAGGCAACTGTTGACAAGAACAATAGAAAGGAATACAGTAGAAGATGAGATCTTTATGAGATAAAATAATGAAGGCAGCAGAGGATCAAATAGGTAAAAGCACAAAGCCTAGTATAAATCCAGGGATAACACAGGAGATGTTGAATTTAACTGATGAAAGGAGAAAATATGAATAGGCAGCAAAAGAAGTAGGTGAAAGGGAATACATGCATATTTCACTAGGGGAAAGACAAATACCACCTAAAGGAAAATTAAAGGGACCTTTGGAAAAAAGAGAAGCAGCTCAGATGGAAAACCAGTCCTAAGCAGAAATGGGGAAGTTGAAAGATGGAAGGAGTATACAGACGGTCTGTACAATACAAATGTACTCGTGAAGGTCTCACTACATCATGATTTACCAAGTTGGTCATGTGTGAACTGCAAAATTAGAGTCGCAACAGGAGTTTCATGGAAATATGTACTCATTTCCAGAATGTTGATGTTATAGACATAAACATTTTGGAATGAAGGTTCTATACAGCTCAAATGCATCAGGAAAGGAGCTACTTGCTGATAAATTATTTACTTGAATTTTATGGGTCAATGAAGGACCCAGGGCAAGTGGCAATCGAATGCTAATCACAAAGTATTTTTGGCGAGCAGCAAACAGTAAAGCCATCAATTATGGAGTGGTTTAAACCCAGTAGGCCAGAAAGTAACAGTAAAATAGTAAAACAGATGCAAATTTTGAAATGGTCCAAGCCAATAAGGATGGAGGTGAATGAAGCACAAATTTTGCAAGCTCCAAAAATAACTTCACCACTTGGTCTTCACCAGGAAGATCAAGCCACACTCAACAAATAAACAAAGAATGTTTTAGGCATAACATCACCAGCAGAAGAAAAAGAGGTACCAGTGGCAATAGAAGTAAACACAACAGCCAAGCAGAATCAACAAGGAACAGTAAGCAGATGGAAACTATTGTGTCCATTGTGTCTGAAAGAATTTTTAACTGCAGATACAAAGAACAAGAAGCATCCAAGATAAGTGACCCTCTAGAAACAAGTCTAACCTGTATATCATTCATCAAAGTATTAGGGGACTTAGCAGCAAAGCAGATCAGTTAATACATCAGCTATCAGTTAATATAAATGACAGAAATTGTATAAACAATGCTTAAATATTATGCTTTACAGAACATCATGTCACAAATGGCATTAACTTAGTACATTTAGATTCTACCTACAACACTGCAAGCTACTACTCTAGGGACAAAAAGGAAAGAGGTGATCTAAATATTTTTGTTAAAAATAATATCATATTTAGAGATATGAATATGATAGGGAAACATTCCATGTGGGAAAAATATATTTAAAAACAAAGATGATGTGACTTACCATACGAAAGCGCTGGCAGGACAATAGAAACACAAACAAACACATACATGCACACAAAATTCTAGCTTTCGCAACCGAAGGTTGCTTCGTCAGGAAAGAGGGAAGGAGAGGGAAAGACAAAAGGATGTGGGTTTTAAGGGAGAGGGTAAGGAGTCATTCCAATCCCGGGAGCGGAAAGACTTACCTTAGGGGGAAAAAAGGACAGGTATACACTCGCACACACACACACATATCCATCCGCACATACACAGACACAAGCAGACATTTTTCATATCATATTTAGATATATAGATATACAGAAATACTGTTGAGAAAAACTATAGGAAGCCTGTCCAATAGAAGTTACAGTAGATAGCTCCCCAATAATAATATTGGCTATTTACAGGGTACCTGGAGCTAACTTTAGGTCTTTTTGGTTCGAATAGAATTATTGTTATCTACTTTATTTTCTAAAAATTCTGCGGGATTTTAATGTTGACTTTTTAACTGAAAACATAATTAAATTAGAGAAACAACTTCTGATGAATTCAAATAACCTTATTCCAGTAGTGGACTTTCCCACTAGGATCACACCTGAGAGTCAGACTTTGATAGATAGTATATTTATAGATTTAAGTAGGCACTGTAACTTCACTGTCACCTTTGCCTTGAATGGACCCTCTGACCACGATGGACAACTCTTCACTCTGAATGACAGTACACCCCTCAAGAAATTAATCTGCACCTGGAAATATATTAGGTCAACAACTAGTGTTGCACTGGAAGCCTTTAAACACAGACTCAACCTGATGGACTGGATCCCAGTATACAGTGGAGGTTAATGCTAATTTTTTATATAAATGTGTTCTCGGCCATCTTTGAAGAGGTATTCCAAAAAACGTTTTTTAGAAGCAATACTGGTACATCACCGAACAAACCCTGGATCACAAAGGGAATTAAACAATCATGTAAAAGAAAGAGGGAACATTACATTGCAGTTAGAGTGTCTAAGTACACAATGAAAACTGGCTATTATAAAATATACTGTAAGATACTAAAGAAAGTAATACAAAAATCAAAAGTATTGTATTACAAGCAAGAAATTGATAACTCTCATACCAAAATTAAGATTATTTGGAATAATGTTGGAAGGGAGACAAGGAAACCATAAGAAATTTTGAAGAACTCAAAATTAAAGATGAAGGAAATCTAGTACACAATCCTGAAAACATAACCAACATTTTCAACAACCACTTCTTGTCTGTTTCATAACAGACAGGCTGTAAGGGTTCTGTTCATGGAGTTCTGAGTCTTATGCAAAAGACTATACTCAAACATATAGGTAAAACTCATATCAGACCTGTCGCAGCATCTGATAGTAAAAGAACAATCATCTCTCTTAATAATATGTATTCCACTGAGGTAGATAATATCTGTAATAATTTACTGAAACAGAGCTGTGCTCCTATTAGTGATGCACTTAGCCACATTTTCAATGTATCCTTGCAACAAGGAACTGTGCCTGACAGACTCAAATATGCTGTTGTAAAACTCCTTTTCAAGAAAGGTGACAAAACTGAAGTCACAAATCACAGATCAGTTTCTCTTTTAACTGCTTTTTCAATGCTTCTAGAAAAGCTTATGTATATGAGAATTTTGAAGCTTCTAGATAAATATAACATTCTGAGGAAAAGTCAGTTTGTTTTCCAAAAGCGTCTGTAAACCGAACAAGCAATTTTTGCTTTCACAAATTAAATTCTGGATTCACTTAATAACAAAATGGTAACAATGAGATTATATTGTGGCTTGTCAAAAGCCTTTGACGCTGCAAACCACCAAATCATGTTATAGAAAGCAGACCTGTTAGGAATAAGTGGTATAGCAAATAAGTGGTTAGAATCATATTTCAAAGGTAGAAAGCAGAGAGTAGTAATAAATAGTAGTGATGAGATCCATAGTGATCTGGTTTAATCTAATTCAAGAACCATTAAATATGGAGTGCCCCAAGGGTTCATTCTTGGTCCTTTACAATTCTTCATATTTATAAATGACCTACCTCAATGTATAAAGCTACACTGCTTTCACACCATTTTTTGCAGATGTCACCAACATTATGATTGGTGGTCATACACGTGAAGGTCTTCAAGAATCTGTTAAGAATATTCTTAGTAATTTAATGAAATGGTTTAACAGCAATGGAGTCTTGTTGCACTTTTATGAGACTAACTATATTCAGTTCATTGCAAATGATAAAACTGAGGATTTCTTTATTTATTTACACATCAAGTTACTTAGGACCAAATTGAGAAGCAAATCTCCAAGATCATGGACTGTTTCAGTACATGAAATTACAACATAAAAGAAATAAAAGATAAAAATAAAATGTTTATGAACCCGAAAAAAGTCAATCCATAAGTTTAAGTAAATGCAATCAACAATACAACAAGAATCAGCTTAATTTTTCAAAGAACTCTTTGACAGAATAGAAGGAGTGACCCATGAGTAAACTCTTCAGTTTTGATTTGAAAGTGAGTGGATTACTGCAAAGATTTTTGAATTTGAGTGGCAGCTTATTGAAAATGGATGTACCAGTATACTAAACACATTTCTGCACAAGGGTTAAGGAAGTCTAATCCAAATGCAGGTTTGATTTCTGCCGAGTATTAACTGAGTGAAAGCTGCTTATTCTTTGGAATAAACTAGTATTGTTAACAAGAAATGACAGTAAGGAATATATATATTTAGAGACCAATGTCAAAATACCCAGACTCGTGAACAGGGGTCGACAAGAGGTTTATGAACTTACTGCACTTATTGCCCGAACTGCCCATTTCTGAGCCAAAAATATTCTTTTAGAACGGGAAGAGTTACCCCAAAATACAATAACATACACCATAAGTGAATGAAAAAAAGCAAAGTAGACTAATTTTTGTGTTGAATGATCACTCACTTCAGATACCATTCAAATAGTAAAAATGGCAGCATTAAGTCTTTGGGCTTTCCAGGACAGTTTACTAGCCTTCTAAACACCTAGAAGTTCGAACTGTTCAGTTTCACTGATCATATGAAATTAAAATGACAGGTTTGGTTGAATTGTGTGTTAGAAACTGTAAAAGCTGAGTCTTATTGTGATTTACCATTAGTTTATTTTCTACACGCCATGAACATAGGTCATGAACTGCACTATTTGAAACCGAACCAATGGTGCACACAACATCTTTTACTACCAAGCTAGTGTCATCAGCAAACAGAAATAGAATAACCTGTAATACTAGAGGCATATAATTTATATAAATAAGGAACAGGAGTGGCCATTCAGCATTGTGAATAATGTGACCTTTTGTTGTCTATTGCTAAAGTTAAGAGGTGAACCAATTATGAGCTACTCCCCGTATTCTGTAATGGTCCAACTTCTGGAGCAACAATTTGTGATCAACACAATCAAACACCTTAGTTAAATAAAAAAAATATGCCTAGCATTCGAAACCTTTAGTTTAACCCATCCAGTGCCTCAAAGAAAAAAACAGAATATAGCATTTTCAGTTGTTAAATGACTTCTAAAGCCAAACTGTGCATTTGATAGCAAATCATGTGATATAAAATGATGAATTATCCTTACACACACAGCCTTTTCAATAACTTTAACAAACACTGATGGCATAGAAATAGATCTAAAATTATCTACATTATCCCTTTCTCCCTTTTTATAAAGTGGCTTTACTATTGAGTACTTTAATTGTTCAGGAAACTGACCCTTCCTAAAGGAAAAATTGCAAATATGGCTAAATACAGGGCTAACATGTGCAGTACAGTACTTTAATATTCTGCCAGGCACTCCTTCATAACCATGAGAGTCCTTAGTCTTCAGTGATTTAATTAATGACTCAATCTCCCCCTTGTCTGTATCACAAAGGAGTATTTCAGACATCAATCTTGGAAAGGCATTTGCCAAGAAAGTTATATGATTCCCTGTAAAAACTAAATTTGTATTTAATTCATCAGCAATGCCCAGAAAATGTCTGTTAAATACTGAACATATATCTACGAGGGTCACTCCAAAATAAATGCAAACAATTTTTTTAAAAATCCATCTTTTATTCTACATGTTTGAAAGTTTTACGTGTGTAGGTATGTCCTTTAGGAACAATATTTTCATTTCCCCACATAAATTCCATCCTTCTCAACTGCCTTATGCCATCTTGGAACCAGCGCCTGTATACCCACTAAAATTCTGGACCAACCTGTTGGAGCCACTGTTTCGCAGCGTGCAAAAGGGAGTCATCATCTTCAAACCTTGTTCCACAAAGAGAGTCTTTCACTTTCCCAAAGAGATGATAGTCACATGGAACCATGTCAGGATTGTAAGGCAGGTTTTTCAGTGTTGTCCATCCAAGTTTTGTGATCGCTTCCATGTGCCCGTGCATTGTCGTGCAACAGCAAAACATCCTGCTTTTGCTGATGTGGTCAAACATGATTCAGTCGAGTTTGAAGTTTCTTCAGTGTTGTCACATATGCATCAGAATTTATGGTGGTTCCACTTGGCATGATGTCCACAAGCAAGAGTCCTTCGGAATCAAAAAACACCGTAGCCATAACTTTTCCAGCAGAAGGTGTGGTTTTGAATTTTTTTTTCTTGGGTGAATTTGCATGATGCCACTCCATTTGTTGCCTCTTCATCTCTGGTGAAAAATGATGGAGCCATGTTTCACCATCCGTCACAATTCTTCCAAGAAATTCATTTCCACCATTCTCACACTGTTCCAAAAGTTCGCTGCATATCATTTTTCTTCTTTCTTTGTGAGCCACTGTCAACATCCTGGGAACCCACCTGGCACAAACGTTTTTTAACGCCAACACTTTCAGCATTCTGCAAACACTTCCTTCCCCTATCCCAACATAGCGTGACAATTTGTTCACTGTGATGCATCTGTCAGCAGTCACCAATTTATTAACTCTTTGCACATTGTGTGCAGTACGAGGCGTGCCACTGCGAGGACAATCCTCAATATTGCTGTGCCTGCTTTCATCACGTAACCTGCTTGCCCACCGACTAACTGTACTGCGATCAACAGCAGCATTTCCATACACCTTTTTCAACCTCTTGTGGAGGTTTCCCACTGTCACAGCACAGCACGCCAAGTGTAGCAGCCATTTTGAAGACATGCTGCGACGGCGCCACTCATGGGAACAGGTTGAACTAAGTTTGAAAATAAGCGGGAAGAATGTATCTACACACTGTAAAACTTTCACACATGCAGAATGAAAACTTATATTATGAACTGACTTTACATCGTCGACCTTGTGCTGCTGATCAAACACTTCCTTCACAACTGACCATATGGTTTCAATTTTATCCTGTGAATTAGCTATTCTATTTGCATATCACATACTCTTTGCCTTCCTAATAACATTTTCAAGCATCTCACAATACTCTTTGTAATGGCCTAATGTAGCTTGATTGTTACTACTTCTAACATTTTGATATAATTCCTGCTTTGTTCTACATGATACCCTTATCCAACCAGTCAGCCACCCGGGCTGCCTATTACTGCTAGTACCCCATTAGAATGTTCTAATGGAAAGCAACTCTCAAACAACATGAGAAATGTGTTACAGAAAGCATTATATTTATCATCTATGTTATCGGCACTATAAACAACCTGGCACTCTTGTTCCTTGACAACTCTTAAAAAACCCTCTGTTGTTGTTGGATTAACTTCCCTACATAATTTGTAATTATATGTGACATTTGTTTGGCTACTAAAGCCTTTCAGTGTTAAAAATTGTGCATCATGGTCTGAAAGGCCATTCACCCTTTTACTAATAGAATGCCCATCTAGTAACGAAGAATGAATAAAAATATGTAAATGGCTTTGCTACCGTTCCCCTGCACCCCAGTAGAGTAGAGGATGAGTTAGATAACTGTGAAGTGTGGGACAATCGATAAAAACAAAAAAAACAAAAAAACTTTCAGGTGTTGTAATTGAATGCAAGGTATACTGGTCTCATCATGTAATAAATTTTCAGAAGAGACTTGGCTCATTGATTTTTGCCCTACACATTCTCTCCAAGAGTGGAAATATAGACACAATGAAAGTAACATACTATGGATATTTCCATTCTCTTATAACATATGGTATTATATTTTGGAGAAAGCAAGCACTAACAAAGAAAATAGTCTTGGTCCAAAAATGCATTGTAAGAATAATGAGCAGCATATACTCTAGATGTAGCTGCAGACATCTTTTCTGGAAACTATAAATTCTAACTGTTGCTTCCCAATACATATTTTCTCTTACATGTTTCAACAGCAAAAATGCTGAGTTTTATAAATGAAATAGTGAATACATGGACATGATACTAGGAGAAGGCACAGTTACCATGATGATTGTAAAAACATGACTACAGTGCAAAATGGTGTGCAGTTCTCTGGTTCAGAAGTTTTTAATGATCTCCCTCCAGATATTAAAAGCAAATTTGATAACTAGTGCTCTTTTAGGGAGCATCTGAAGCAGTTTCTGCTGGAAAGGTCATATTAACATTTGGAAGAGTTTTTTAGCCACAATGAAAAAATTTAATACATCTGTGGAACAGAAATTTTGAGTTTGATATACCATAGTGTAAGTTTGAACAATGATTAAGATACCATTCATATGTAACATTCATAGTTACTTTCATTGGTTTTGTATTTGTTTTTCGCTTTCTGTCTCTAATGTTTGCTGTAATCTGTCAGTCTTACAACACATGCATAACGCAAACATGGAGTATTACTTTTGTATTATTGACTGCTTTAATACTATCTACATATAGATTGTTTTCTGACACATTCTATATCGTTATGAGTTTATCACAGTTGGATCAATGGAGTAAGAATGAATAAATAAAAAGGGAGATAAACTTAAAGGCAATATTATGGGAAAGGAAGGGGACATAGATGAAGATGCAATGGGAGATATGATACGGCGAGAAGAACTTTACACATTATTGAAAGACCTAAGTTGAAACAAGGCTCAAGTAGTAGATGAGATTCTGTCAGAACTACTGATAGCCTTGGAAGAGCCATCCATGGCAAACTCTCTATTTATTGTGCAAGATGTATTAGGCCAGTGAAATACAGTTAGACTTCAAGAAGAATGTAGAAATTTCAATTACAAAGAAAGTAGTTGTTGATAGATGCAAAAATTACCAAACTATCAGGGTAATATGTCATGGTTTCAAAATACTAACATGAATTCTTTATAGAAGAATGGAAAAACTGGTAGAAGCTGATCAGTTTGCATTCCAGAAAAATGTAAGAACATGTGAAGCAATACTGACCTTACAATTTACCTTAGAAGATAGGTCAAGGAAAGGCAAACCTACATTTATAGCATTTGTAGATTTAGAGAAACTTTTTGACAATGTTGACTGTAATACTCTCTTTGGAATTCTGAAGGTAACAAGGGTAAAATACAGGGAACAAAAGGCTTTTTACAGCTCTCACAGCAACCAGATGGCAGTCATAAGTTTTGAGGCACATGGTTGAGAAGGGAGTAAGACAGGGTTGTAGCCTATCCCACGTGTTATTCAGTCTGTACATTGAGCAAGATGTAAAGGAAACCAAAGAAAAATTTGGAATAGGAATTGAAGTCCATGGAGAAGAAACAAAAACCTTTGAGGTTTTCTGATGACATTGTAATTCCCTCAGAAACAGCTAAGGACTTGGAAGAAAGTTGAATGGAATGAACA
Source organism: Schistocerca serialis cubense (assembly GCF_023864345.2). Classification (NCBI taxonomy): domain Eukaryota; kingdom Metazoa; phylum Arthropoda; class Insecta; order Orthoptera; family Acrididae; genus Schistocerca; species Schistocerca serialis. The sequence continues at coordinate 717,731,550 of NC_064638.1, forward strand.
GTGTCTTGAAAGGAGAATATAAGATGAACATCACTAAAATTTAAACAAGATGATGGAATGTATTCAAATTAAATCAGGTGATGATGAGGAAATTACATTAGGAAGTGAGACACTTAAAGCAGTAGATTAGTTTTGCTACTTGGGCAGCAAAATAACTGGCGATGGCCAAATTAGAGGGGATATCAAGTGTACACATGGAATGGCAAAAAAAGCATTTCAGAAAAATAGAAATTTGTTAACATCTAGATTAGACTTAGGTGTTAGGAAGTCTTTTCTGGAGGCATTTGTCTGGAGTGTAGCTATGTATGGAAGTGGAACATGGATGATAAACAGTTTAGACAAGAAGAGAATAGACTCTTTTGAAATAGGGTACAACAGAATAATGGGCACAGCTTGACTAAAAGAAGGGATTGGTTGACAGTACATATTCTGAGACATCAAGGGATCATAAATTTAGTACTTGAGAGAAGTTTGAGAGGTAAAAATTATAGAGGGAGACTGAAAGATGAAAACAGTATGCAGATTCAGAAGGATGTAGGATGCAGTAGTTACCCAGAGATTAAGAAGCTTAAACAGGATAATATAGCATGAAGAACTGCATCAAACCAGTCTTTTGACTGAAGACCACAACAACAACAGCACTACTAGTTTCACATTATTTTAATATTACTTAGCACTAGAATGAAAAATATGTTCTTCAAATTCCACAAAGAAGGTTAATAACAATAACATCCAAATATATACAGTTATCTTCATAATTATCTCATCTCAGAGACACTTCACTACCAATCCACTCTTCCATAAAGTTTTAACAATGCAAAATCCAGGATCGAAGTCGCGACTCAGTGTCTCTGCTATATGGTGAATAGCAGCTTTCCTTTTCATAATATTCTTCAAGAAAGTTTAAAATAGTCATGTCCTCATAAACTCCAGCAACCACAGATTAATCATTCTGCATGCAAGGTTTACAATAATATACTGGTCAAATTTTAGACTTCATCAAGAAAATTATCATAAATAATGCAACAGAAATGACTATTTAAATAGTCCCAAACTGATGTTTGGCTGCACAAGAAATATGAACAAAATTAAGAAAAGGACTACCCGTGCACATTAACTCACTTGCAAATCCCTCACTTTTCATTGCATTTATCTACTCATGAGGCATGGCATTATGCTCAAAAAACTGAACTTACACAAATAATATAAAATTATGTCTAATTAGAAAAAATATTAAAAAAAACATATTTCAAGTAATATATACAGATTTCTTATAGAATTTCACATCTTCTCCATGCCTTTTGGCAAAATCTTTTTAGTCTTTGGACAGTCATGACATTAAGAGTTCAGACTGGCTTTCTCTGACAACAGTTAAGATCTACTATTTCCAAACAGATTTCTGGAGATTTTTCCTTTTCCTTAACAAGAACCAAATCTCCAACTGCAGAGCCTACAGGTTTTATCCTTTGATAACATCATGTTTTTTCTTCCCTGTTTATGTTGAATTTTGAAATGTGTTTTCCTAAGAAACTTGTCAAAACAAACACATATGGGCATATACATGCTAACTCCTGGATCACAACAGGTATTAGAAATTCCTCCAGGACCATGAAAATGCTTAACTATAGACTGAAAAGTTGGACTGACCCCAAGTTTAAAGAATATGTAACAAATTACAAAAAAATATATAGAAAAGTAATTACAAAAGCAAAATTACTAAGTAATGATAAATTAATAAGGAAATCAGGCAATAAATCAAAAACTATTTGGGAAATTGTGAAAAGGGAAACAAGTAAGGGCCTCAAGGATCAGGAAATAGTACTCAAAAATAGTGAAAATATTGAATTAAAAGATGAAACTCTGGCAAATTACATTAATAATTACTTTTTAAGTGTACCTGTGTCATTAAGTAAAAACTTTACTAAACATGAGAAATTAACAGCCCTAAAAGTAGACAGTAGTATGTTGTTAATTCCCACAAATGATAATGAAATATTAAAGGTGATAAAGAGTCTAAAATCAAAAATGTCTGCAGGTGTGGATGAACTGCCTGTGTCAATAATAAAAAAAGTTGCCCAACAAATTATAAAGCCCCTGGTACATATTGTCAATTTGTCTTTCAGCGAAGGTGTGTTTCCTGAGAGGTTGAAAATCCCTAAGGTTAGACCTCTGTTTAAAAAAGGAGATCCATACAAGGTAGAAAATTATAGACCAATATCCCTTCTCCAATCATTTTCAAAAATTCTAGAGAAATTAATGAAAACCAGACTCATAAATTACTTAGATGCTCACAAACTTCTAAACTGCAATCAACATGGCTTTCGCTCAGGCCACAGCACAGAATCAGCTATCCATGCCTATACCAAAGAGATTGTCAGGAGTATTGACACTAAAAAATGTGTAGTGGGAATTAACTTAGATTTATCTAGAGCTTTTGATACAGTAAATCACAAAATTCTGTTAAACAAGATGGAGGCAATAGGTGTAAGGGGAGTTGTGAAGCAGTGGTTTGAATCTTACCTTCAAGATAGAACTCAGGTGGTAGAAATCATCGCAGAGCATAAAAATCAGAAAATCAAGTGGGTCTCAGATGCAAAGAAATTGGAAATAGGTGTCCCACAGGGCAGTGTTCTTGGTCCTTTATTATTCTTGCTTTATATAAATGACATAAAAAATCCTAATATTTCTACCAAAATAATGTTGTTTGCAGATGACACTAGCATAATTATAAGTGATGATAAAAAATCATTAACAACCACAACTGATATAGTCCTGAAATATAATCAACATTGGTTTAATGCTAAAGAGTTAACACTTAATCTAAGTAAAACAAATTATATACAGTATGGCAAAGCAACTCAAGATATGGACCTCCAGTTAAAACTAATGGATAAGAAGATAGAGAGTGTACAATCCACAAAGTTTTTGGGCATGCACATTGATCAAGACTTAAGCTGGAAAGACCATCTCAAGTACTTATCCCACAGGCTCAATTCGGCATGTTTTGCATTGAGGATATTATCTAGAGTATGCAGCACAGACTGTACTAGACTAGTGTATTTTGCTTACTTTCAGTCCATCGTGTCTTATGGCATAGTGTTCTGGGATAAAACTAAATCAAGCTTAACAGATATCTTCAAATTTCAGAAAAGAGCTGTACGAATCATAACACATAACTCGCCAAGAACTCATTGTAGGCCCCTTCTCAAAGAACTGCAAATACTCACAATACCATCACTGTATATTTTTAAAAGCATTCTGTGTACAAGAGCACATATGAAAAATCTACATACAAATGAGGACTGCCATAATTATAATACTAGAACTCGTAAGAATTTGTATGTAGAAAGGGTAAGGACAACACAAACCCAAAAGCATGTAAGTTATTTTGGAATAAAACTCTACAATGCTCTGCCAGTGTACATGAAGGCAATAATAGATGAAGTAAAATTTAAGACTGAACTTAAAAATTACCTTTTAAGCAAAACTTTCTATGACGTAGATGAGTACTTTGATTGTGTGTAAATTTATTGCCAAAAATTTTAATTTGTATGTCTAAACTTGTACTTTTAAAAAATGTCTTGAAAGTGATATTCCATTATTATGTCTGTAGTACTTGTACTAGCATGATAACTTTGTTGTGACAATTCCTACATCATGTAAATGATATACAGGAAGATAATAAAATGAAATGAAATGAAATGTCTCTTTGTTCTGGCTTCTGCTTGTTTGTGATCATTTATTCTTAGCTGACCTTTCATTTCAAACACACTGAGACCATCTCTAGGTGGAAACTGTACTTTCTTGGTTAACAAATTTGGTACCTGATCCCTCTTCATTACTTCACATAGCTTAAATACAGTGTCTTATGTGTTGTACTGTTCATCAGATCTTCAAAGTCTGTGAAATAATTCTTCCAGGAATTGTACTTTGCACTACAAGGAGTCCAGAAAAATGTCTAATCTCATTCATAAATCTTACTACAGGGTTAATAGCTGGTTGGTAAGGTGAAAAATATTTTATTGCTACTTTATAGTATTCAATTACTTGTTTAAAAATCCACATGTGCATGAATTCATTTATAGGGGATGGTAGTTATTTTTAACCCTATATTTCTTTTGAAATAAAGTTCAATATTATGGGGTTTACCAAACTTTACTCAAAGTCTCTGAAATTAATATTTCTTACAAGATACCACATATTCAGTTCACATTTTGACATTGGTTAATTATCAGTATATTTTTCTTTAGTGCATTATCACTCAAAATCATTAGTGCTGAAAACATAAACTGCAATTTTTAATAGTGTGTAAAATAAAATATGTAACAGTATATTGTTAGCAATCTGTCCAAATATTAATATTGCATTCAATTCCTTCTTTAAAATGTCATAAATTGCATGTATTATTCCTATGATGCCTTGACTCACACAGATGTTGTATCATAACAAAACCATGTTTGTTTATGCACAATTACATTTCATAATCTATTCATTCCTGCTTTCTGATTAAATTCTTTCCTTAAAAATCTGTTGACTGTAAAGATGCATTTACAGAATTAAATGACTCCAAAGACAAGGCCCCTTACAACTTCCTCAGTCAGTGCTGCTTCACATAATACCACTTCATTACCTCATTATTACTTCAATAACTCTTTATTGCCTTATTTGTTAATATTTTGTTGCTTCCTTTGGCATTGTCATATTCTGTCTATTAGCTACTGGTACTCCATTATTTCATTTCATTGCTTCATTGCCACATTACTCAATCCATCACATCACATTTCCTAATTACAGCATTACTATGGCCAATTCATACTGGCACTGTCATGTTAGGGTGTATTCACACTCCTGGCATATCATGTCATGATAGGTCAATTGATGTCATGAGATCTCTACTCAGTTGGCTGTTCAAAACAGTTTTCAATCTATAAAAAATTAACAAAGAGTGAATAACAAAGATGTAGAATAACATCTGACATCAACAACAAAACCATTCTCTAGCAAAAGCACACCAAAGTGAAGTATGGAGTATGAGAGCATATCTATATATCAGGACAAAATGAACTTAGTAATCACATGATCAACAGCAAATGATGACATCAGCTGTCAAAAATTTGTTTCTAAGAAATGTTGTCAGAACTATGATGTGACATGATGTGATATGATGGCCACTGCGAATGACACCATTTGAAATGCAGTGTGGTATGTTTTGACATGCTGTGATGTGACATGATGTAACAGCCAGTGTGAGTTGGTCTTTACACACTGAATCCCCACTTTGCATTTTACACAAAAAGGGCTCTACAAAACTGACACTCCACAGCAACAAACCTAACACCATTATTAAACAAAATATCACTCTGTATTATACAAAGGACAAAAGATGGTTTACTAGATTTCAGTGCAACAGGTGAGGACATTACTTTACTTTACAAATACAGTATTAAGAAAAGGATAGATTGCTGGTGACCATATAGAGGAGACACTGAGTTGCAGATAGGCACACTGAAAAGACTGCTATAGATTTTGGCTTTCAGCCAAAAGACATTCTTTTGAAGAAGAAAGCACACTCACATTCAAATAAGCACTATTAACACACAAGTGACGACTGTTCTGGCCACTCTGGCTAGACTGAATCATAACTCCACCTGATGGGAGCAGCAGTCCTCTGGTGGGGATAAGGAAGAGGCATGGGGCCTAGGTGGGGGATACCAGAGGGGGGTGAGGTAAGGCATAGTGCTGCTTGTCGAAGGAGTCAGGAATGTAGTGGGGCAGCGTAGGTGCTGCTAGGTGCAGTCAGATGGAGTGGGGAGGGGGGAATGGTAAAGGAGAGAAGCAGAGAAGGTGAAAGCGACCCTTTGGAGTGGTGGTTAAACAGAAGGCTGTGTTGTGCTGGAGATGGAGCAGGGAATGAGATAGGTAACTGGAGGATAGAGACTAGTGAAGGTTGAGGCCAGTCGGTTAGGGGAACACAGGATATACTGCAGGGAGAGATCCCCACCTTCACAATTCAGTAATGCTAGTATTGGTAGGAAGGATCCATATGTCACAGTCTGAAGAGAAGCACAGTGTGTTGGTCAATATGTTCACAACTGGATAGTCCAGCTGACGTTCATGTGGAGATTTACTCATCATGCTCACATAGAAAGCAGCACAGTGGTTGCAGCTAGGTTTGTAAATCTCATGAATGCCTTTACAGGTAACCCTGCCTGTTGGGAAGGATTGTGAGTGGTAGTTGAAATTCTGGTAGAGAACGTGATTGAGTTGCTCCAGTCCTGTATAGTACTGAGTCATGTTGGGAGAGGTAGTTTGTGGTGGGACAGTGTGAATGCAGGAGGTGGTAGGTGACTGGATAAACACACAGGAGATGTGATTCTGTACAAAATTGGGTAATTGTTGTAATACAGATTTGTGGCACCCATATGGCACCATTGTATGTGTATCTATTCATGAACCTACTAGAGGAATACTTCCTAATCACCCAGAACCCCAAACCCCTCAACTGGCTCAGATTCACTGATGAAATTTTCATGATCTGGACCAAGGGTGAGGACACCCAATGCACATTCCTCCAGCACCTTAACATCTTTGATCCCGTTTGCTTCACCTGTTCCTCCTCAACCCAACAAGCACTTTCCTTGGCATTGCCTCCATCTCAAGGTTGGTTACAGCATTATCTTCATGCTTATCAAACATACCACCTGCCAGCAATATCTGTCTTTTACAGTTGCCAACTATTCTATACCAAGAAGTCCCTTCTATGCAGCCTAGCCACCTCTGATCATTGCATCTGCAGTGTTGAACAGTCACTCTCCATTTACACCAAAGCAGCCTAGCCACCTCTGATCATTGCATCTGCAGTGTTGAACAGTCACTCTCCATTTACACCAAAGCAGCCTAGCCACCTCTGATCATTGCATCTGCAGTGTTGAACAGTCACTCTCCATTTACACCACCAAGGGTGTCACTGAAGTTTTCAAAGACAAAAATTATCCTCCTAACCTTGCACTGAAACAAATCTCCTGTCCTGTCTCTCCATTCACACACCCTCCATCCAGTCTCAAAGGGGCACTACCCATGTGACTGAGTACCTACCAGGAATGGAGAAACTGAATTATATTCCCTGTCAGGGTTTCAGCTTCCTACCATAATGCCCTGAAATTAGGAATGTCCCATTCCCACCCCTCCCATAGTGGTATTTTGTGGCCCACCAAACCTTCACAATATGTTTATCCTTGTTCCACCCTTGCCCCCAAACTCTTGCCTCAGGGCGCATACCCCTACAGTATACCTAGATACAAGACCTATCCAATACATCCTCCCACCACCATCTGCTACAGTCAGCTGACAGTCATTTCTTATCCCATCAAAAGTAGTCATGTGATCTACAATTAAGCTGCAACCACTGCACTGCTTTCTATGTGGGAATGATCGCTAACGAGCTGTCTCCAAAAACCATCTCACTGCACATAGCAGCCCCTATGATGTCCCCACTACATCATTTCATGCTCCCATAAGCAGCATTATGCCTTCCTACACCCATCCTTGCTATCACCCATCTATCCTCTATACCTCTTCTTTATCCCCACCACCGTAATACCGTTCCCATCAGGCACAGTTATGATTCAGTCCAGCCACAGTGACCAGAGGTAGATGTCGTGTGTGTGAGTTGTTTGTGTGCGCTTTCTTCTTCAGAGGAACACCTTTTAGCTAAAATGTATAGCAATCTTTCCATTGTGCCTGTCTGAAATGCAGTGTCTCCTCTATATGGTGAGTTACAATCTATGCTTTTCAAATTATTGTTGTTATTCCCTCCAAGACTACCCACTGTTTTATTTTAAAATACTTGTTTTTCCCTCCACTTGCATGAAGGGCTTTCTCAAAACAAAGATTTCTTTCTCATGATTAACGTATGCTGCATTACTTTCTTCATCTCAAAATTCTTTACATTAGGCTGAAGAGCCATATGGTGTCATATTTTTATGGACACTGGCTAATTACTACAGCAAATTATTATTATTATTATTATTTTACTTTGAACTGAACAAAATGAATGTAGATTTATTTTTACTGCTGCTGTATTCTTGGCTGATTGCATTCCTAACTTCAAACATAATTCAGCTGAAAACAATTTTGCAATTAGTCATAAATTCAATCATAAATAGACTTTTTTTCACAAAATTTAATTGGTGCAGCATTTAAACAATATATGCTTCCATTCTCTGATATATTATTAGTATACATTAACACATAGATATTTAATATACATAAGAAATAAATGTAATATAAAATTATCATATTTTCTTATATCTTATATACACAAAGAGACAAACAAATAAATTCTGTTTCCTCCCTTGTATCATTTCTTATACAAATATGTATTTTCCTGCATATAAAAATAAGGTACAAAAAACATTTAACCTCTCCCACAAGTTTGCCTAGCTTCCAAGTCATTAAACCCAACTCTTTCTGACGGCTTCCTCAGTGTAACACACCCAGTTGTATAACTACAGCAACCTCCCATGTGAATTCTTTATTCACCAGATGTACTAACAATTACTCCCTAGTGCAGAACATAAAAAAATGAAGTGGGCATTACCCTTGAGTTTTGACAAATAATTAAAAACAGTTTATAAGAGGAACAATAAAAAAAATGATATAGAGATTACTGGTATTGTGTGTGACAACTATGATACTTAAATGTGTTGTTGATGTTGTGCCTGAACCTAAAAAGTAGTTTAGTTTATAAATCACAAGTAACTCAGCTGACCCCAGTTGAGGGAGTACGTTGGATCAGACTATAATCACATAGAATGTGGGATAAAGTCAGCTGTCACTAGTCAATTGACACTAGCAGGTTGAGGTTATGTTGTTTGTTGTTGTCTGAGAAACAATGAAGAGAAAGATAGCTACAGAAAAGGTGTATTTGATTTGTAAACACAGACGTAACATGGCCATAATTATAGTGATGTTTATGATCTGTTTGTGGAACATTTTCCAAACATCCAACATCTATCTTGTAATGAAACTGATCAGTTCACCTCCTTCTTATTGTCAGGTGTTGAACAATCTGATTCATATTAGTTTACAACTTGATCCAAAGAGACTGTAATTGTAATTTTGAATTTACGGCAATTTTGATGTTATAGCCAATATGATCTTATGTTTTATAAAAATAAATAAAGCATGATGCTAACATAAGATTGATTATTTTATGGCCAACTTAATTATTTCTGTAGATCTGATGAAGTATTTTTGTTGTAGTACACTCTTAGAGTAATCATTTAAAGATGATTCATGAAACTTTCTTAACAGGCTTTCCTGTGATAGGTCAGTTGCTTCAGTATCTCTGTGACACTTTCTCACAGATTAAACAAATTTGTGACCACTCATATTGCCCTTCTCTGAATATGTTCAGTATGTCCAGAAAATAAAACCGGTGGATTACGATGAACCACCAGGCACAAGACAGCATCCAAACAACATATGAATGATTTTTATGGCCCAATCTACTGCAGAGGAATACAACCAAGAAGAAGTTCAGGACTCCCAGGAGGTGAAAATCAAGACAGAAATGAAAAGAACACTAGAGTCTATTACATCTACACATATACTCTGCTAGCCACCAAGCGGTGTGTGGCGGAGTGCACAATTCGCACCAAAGTCATATCCCCCCCCCCCCCCCCCCTCTCTGTTCCACTCGCGGATTGCACGAGGGAAAAACGACTGTCTGAACGCCTCAGTACAAGCTCTTATTTCCCTTATCTTTGAATGATGATCATTACATGATTTGAAAGTTGGTGGTAATAAAATATGCGCTTCATCCTCGGTGAAGATTGGATTTCGGAATTTAGTGAGCAGCCCCTTCTGTTTAGCACATTGTCTATCTGCAAGTGTGTCCCACTTGAAACTTTCTATGAGATTTGTAATGCTCTCGTGATGGCTAAATATACCAGTCATGAATCTTGCCACTCTTCATTGGACCTTCTCAATTTCTTGAATCAGACCCAACTGGTAATGGTCCGGTACAGACGAACAGTACTCTAAGACTAGATGAACTAACGTATTGTAAGCTAATGCCTTTATTGAAGGATTGCATCACTTCAGGATTCTACCAATAAACTGCAATCTAGAGTTCGCCTTACCTGTTACTTGTATAATCTGATCATTCCATTTGAGATCATTTCGAATAGTCACACGAAGATACTTGACTGATGTTACCGCTTCTGAAGACTGATCATTTATTTTGTACTCATACATTAATGGGGATTTTTGCCTTGTTATACACAGTAGGTTACACTTACTAATATTGAGAGATAACTGCCAGTCATTACACCACACATTTATTTTCTGCAAATCCTCATTGATTTGTTCACAACTTTCGTGTGATACTACTTTCCTGTAGACTACAGCATCATCAGCAAACAGTCTAAGGCCACTGTCAATGCCATCAACCAGATCGTTTATGTAAATTGTAAAAAGCATAGGACCTATTACACTGCCCTGGGGCACAACTGAAGTTACTCTTGTTTCTGTTGAAGTTACCCCCTTCAGGACAACATACTGCTCCCTGTCTGTTAGAAAACTTTCTATCCAGCTGCATATGTAACTGAATAGACAGGAAGCACACACTTTTTGTAGCAAACAAAAGTGCGGAACTGAGTCGAACACCTTTCGAAAGTCGAGAAATATGGCATCAACCTGGGAGCCGGTATCTAGAGCCTGTTGTATATCATGCACAAAGAGGGCCAGCTGAGTCTTGCATGACCACTGTTTCCTAAAACCGTGCTAGTTTCTGCAGATGAGCTTCTCAGAGTCTAGAAAGGTCATTATGTCTGAACACAAAATATGTTCCATGATTCTACAACAAATCGATGTCAGTGAAATTGGCAGGTAATTATGTGCATCCAATTTTTTACACTTTTTATAGATTGCTATGACCTGGGCCTTCTTCCAGTCCCATGGAACTTTCCACCATTCGAATGATCTCTGATAGATGATGGTAAGAATGGTGCTATATTTGTAGAATAGTCAACATATAATATTACGGGGATACCGTCTGAGCCAGACGCCTTTCTGGTGTCTAAGGATGTTAACTGTTTTACAATCCCAGATACACTAAACACTATGTCAGCCATCCTTTCGTTTGTTCGATAATTGAAAGGGGGAATGGTGCTGCAGTCCTCTACTGCAAATGAGTTTTTGAAAGCTAGGTTTAGAATTTCGGCCTTCTGTTTATCATCATCATTTACATTACCCGTAATGTCAGCAAGAGAAGGTATTGAATTATTTGTAGCGTTCATAGATTTTACATATGGCCAAAATTTTTTGTGGTTATTTTTAGAATCTACAGATAAAATATTGCTTTCAAATTCATTAAAAGAATCTCTCATTGTTCTTCTAACAACGGCTTTCATTTCGCATAATTTCTGTTTGTCAGCAGGGCACTGACTACGTTTAAAATGACTGTGCAAAATTCTCTGCTTTCTCAGCAACTTCCTAATATGTTTGTTGTGCCAAGGTGATCCTTTCCCTCCCCTATACTTTTGCTAGGCACATACTTCTCTAGCACATGGTGGACAATACCTTTAAAGTCCGACCTGTTTATTTGTTGTTTTTTTTTTTTGCAACTTTCACTGACATAGAAGCCACAATGACTTTATGGTCACTAATACCTTCTTCTAGATTAACTTCCTCAAAAAGATCAGGTCTGTTTGTCGCCAAGATATCTAATATGTTCACATCTCGAGTTGGTTTTCTAACCAATTGCTCAAGGTTGTATGTTGAGAGTATGTTGAGAGCACTCCTAGAATTACTTCACACAAATCTTTTCTTCTGCCCCCTGTGATAAACGTGTAATTTTCCCAGTCAATGGATGATAGATTAAAGTCTCCACCTGTAGCTAATGGATAATTTGGATATTTACTTCCTATGAACTCAAGACTTTCCCTGAAACATTATGTGATGTTTGTTGCAGATGCTGGTGGTCTATAAAAACATCCTAATACAATGATCTATCCTTGTCTGATTGACAGCTTTATTCAGACTATTTCACATTCTGATGCAGTATTGATCTCAACTGTGTATAAACAGCTTTTAACTGCAATGAACACATCACCTCCCATAGCATCAGTCCTATCCTTCCTAAACACTGTCCAATCAGAGTTCAAAATTTCACTGCTTTTTATGTCTGGTTTCAACCAGCTTTTGGTACCTAATACAATATTGGCATTGCTACTGTTTATTTAGGAGATTAACTCAGGGATCTTGCTACAGACACTTCAACAATTTACTAATGTGAGATTAAGCATATTTAAATCCTTTGGAATGACCTGTTTAGGTGAACTAACAATTTTTACAGTTGGCACACCCACATCAGTGTCATGAACTGGTAATTTTTTGGGCCAGCAGTTTGTTTCCCATGAGGAGGAACCTAATCTAAAAAAAACCCATGTGCACACCTCAAGTACTGTGCTATCCATGTAGCTGCTTCCTGTGTGTAGTGCACCCCTGATCTATCGAGGGGCATCCTACAACCTTCCACCCCATAGCGTAGGTCAAGGAATCTACAACCGTTTTCATCACAGAGTCAACGTAGCCTCTGGTTTACATTCTTTACTCGACTCCAAACCAGAGGACCCTGGTCCACCCTGGGTACAATGCTGCAGATTGTCAGCTTGGCTTCCACTTCTCGAAAGATGGAGGCCACCTTCATAAATTTAGCCAGCCGTCGAAAGGATCCAAGGATTTCCTCGGAACACCGACAACAGGCATCGTTGGTGCTGACCTGCACAACAATCTGCAGCTGGCTGCACCCCGCATGCTCGATAGCCACGGGAAGAGCCTCTTCCACTTCCTGGACAAGGCCCCCTGGCAAGCACACTGAGTGAATGTTGGACTTCTTCCCCGCCCTAGCTGCTATGTTCCTGAGGGGCTCCATGACTCGCCTAACATTGGAGCTCCCAATAACTAACAAACCCCTACCACCACGTGCCTGTCTGGACCTTGCTGAAGGAGCAGCCACTATCCTGGCAGAAGGTGCAGTCTGATCTATTTTCTAATAGTTCTATTTCTAATAGTTAATATATTTAATTATCATTATAGTAATGTAGCCCAAAACTTGATCACAGGTCAATATAATCCAAAGGCAAAGGTAATAAATGCACCGAGCAAGGTGGCGCAGTGGTTAGCACACTGGACTCGCATTCGGGAGGACGACAGTTCAATCCTGTCTCCGGCCATCCTGATTTAGGTTTTCCGTGATTTCCCTAAATCGCTTCAGGCAAATGCCGGGATGGTTCCTTAGAAAGGGCACGGCCAATTTCCTTCCCCATCCTTCCTTAACACGAGCTTGCGCTCCGTCTCTAATGACCTCGTTGTCGACGGGACGTTAAACACTAATATCCTCCTCCTAATAAATGCAATAAATGAAAGGACAATGTACCTATCTCCTGTAACACCGGAAGCAGTACAAAGGGCTACCAGTAAACTAAAGAGTAAATGACCTGTGGATTTGGTGGTATTCCTGACAAAATTATTAAATATTGTACTGATAATGTTGTCTCTCAGATTGTGGACATAGTGGCTCCTTTGTAACTGGTGTGTTTCCAAGTAAACTAAAGCAGTCAGCAGTAATAACAGTTTATAAAAGTGGTGAGAAGTTTGACATTAAAAATTTCAGATCACTATCATTATTATCTGCATTTTCAAAAATAATTGAAGGAATAATGTATGACAGATTGCTAGACTTCCTAAACAAAAATAACATTCTTGTAAATGCGTAGAATGGTTTCAGGAGAGGTAAGTCCATGCAAAATGCTCTCTTCAGTTTCCTAAAACTTGTTTACAAGACTATTGAGGACAAGGAACTGATCTGTGGGTTGTTTTTCGATCTTTCCAAAGCATTGATCATATAAATCATAATCTGATACTGATAAAACTATATAACTACAGTGTCTGTGGTGTTTCTTAGAGTGGTTCAAGTCATATTTAACTGATAGGAAACAAAGAATTCCAATGTCCAGGATGGTAATGTGTACCATTCTGAATATAAAACAGTTGGCTGATACTATATTATTTGCTGATGATACCAGCTTCTTTATAAAAGGGAAGAATGATTAGAGGACACAGCAAAAAAATCAGCAAAACAGAAGAAGTGGCTAAAAATGGCTTAAAGGTTACTGTCTAGTTGTCAATGACAAGAAAACTGTATGCATGAACTTCAACCATATAAGGAACAAATATAGGACTAATGTAAAATTCACAATATTGATTAGCCAAATTCAGCATAAGAATCACATAAAATTCATTATCAATTTACAGTTCACCACACTCCAGGGCCTTCTCATGATCATATTTCGCCGATTTATTAGTAAATTTGGCAGCTATTTTCTTTTCTGCCTTCCACTTACCTAGTTAATACATAATTCCCACATTTCTGTGCATTTGTTTTTCGACAGACTACTCTGATTGACTTTTACTGCCGTCTCCTACATTACTTTAATTGCCAAATTAAGTAGTTTATGCCAGCCAGTGTGGCCGAGCGATTCTAGGCACTTCAGTGACCGCTACGATTGCAGGTTTGAATCCTATCTAGGGCATGGATGTGTGTGATGTCCTTAGGTTAGTTAGGTTTAAGTAGTTTTAAGGGGACTGATGACCTCAGATGTTAAGTCTCCTAGGGCTCAGAGCCATTTTAACCATTTTGAGCCATTATGTAGTTTACATTTTCTTCTACGACTTTTGTTTTCTGTTTACCCAGTCTTTCTTTTACCCGCCCTCTACTTATATTTTTTGCCACTCCCATGATTTCTAACACTCCAAAACATCCTTTCTTGTTATGATGAAGCCCCTCACATAGTATATCTGTTCTTCTCAAAAACATGCTTTTGCACTATCAAAACTAAGGTCCCACATTATGTTTCTTGAAACCTGCTTGTCCCCTGGAGTTACTCCAAAAGACCTAGTACTGAAAGTCCCTGTTTCTGGATGTAATCCTGTTCTACACCGGGCTCTTTTACGTTTCAAATACAGCAATCTCTTGCTTTTATCTGCCTTATCTGTGACATATATAGCTCATCAGCCAATTTCCACTCCATCAGACTTCTCTCCTTCTACAAAATCCTGCTGTTATCTGCCCCTCATGTTACCTTTGATGGTATCATCTACCAAGCCAACTTCAACTTGGAACAACATGCCAGACTTCACCTCAGAAAACTATCCCACCTTCTCCTAAACTATCTTAACAGTGGCATTTCCCTTCTTGTCCCTCTGCAACTCCCTCAACAGTCACATCAACCACCACTCCTCTCCTACAAATCAATCTTGGTCAACCTTCTTAACATCCCACAGTCTTTGCCACTACCTTCCAGACCAGTAATCCAGTAATAACTCATAATCACAAGAACCAGTCACAATGATACAGTGTTCACAACCTCTCGTCTACAGCACTCTTCCCTCCTGAGTTATCTGTATTATCCAAGGATCTACTTTCAGCCCTAAACTTGCATTTGATCGTGCTGTATTGGTGAAGGGCCTACTTTCCTTCACATGTAATTCAACTGGAAATTTCACTCTGCAACCCAATGCCAAACCTATCCAACAGCAAACTTGACATTGCACCCTGCCTTGAACAGTTCCAGCCATGATCCCAACTCAATCCACCACCACTAGCTCAAAATCATCCCTTCCAAGCCTTTCAAGAATTCCTCACATCCAGCATTGCTTCACAACCCTTCATCAGGTCCCTACAACTTGGCCCTAACATGCTCTCTGCACAACTCCAGGCTCTACATCCCCCAAGAGCTGATGATTTCATCACAATCCTCCCAGCTGACAAAGGATCTCTCACTGTGGTACTTGACCATAAGAAATACACTCCTGGAAATGGAAAAAAGAACACATTGACACCGGTGTGTCAGACCCACCATACTTGCTCCGGACACTGCGAGAGGGCTGTACAAGCAATGATCACACGCACGGCACAGCGGACACACCAGGAACCGCGGTGTTGGCCGTCGAATGGCGCTAGCTGCGCAGCATTTGTGCACCGCCGCCGTCAGTGTCAGCCAGTTTGCCGTGGCATACGGAGCTCCATCGCAGTCTTTAACACTGGTAGCATGCCGCGACAGCGTGGATGTGAACCGTATGTGCAGTTGACGGACTTTGAGCAAGGGCGTATAGTGGGCATGCGGGAGGCCGGGTGGACGTACCGCCAAATTGCTCAACACGTGGGGCGTGAGGTCTCCACAGTACATCGATGTTGTCGCCAGTGGTCGGCGGAAGGTGCACGTGCCCGTCGACCTGGGACCGGACCGCAGCGTCGCACGGATGCACGCCAAGACCGTAGGATCCTACGCTGTGCCATAGGGGACCGCACCGCCACTTCCCAGCAAATTAGGGACACTGTTGCTCCTGGGGTATAGGCAAGGACCATTCGCAACCGTCTCCATGAAGCTGGGCTACGGTCCCACACACCGTTAGGCCGTCTTCCGCTCACGCCCCAACATCGTGCAGCCCGCCTCCAGTGGTGTCGCGACAGGCGTGAATGGAGGGACGAATGGAGACGTGTCGTCTTCAGCGATGAGAGTCGCTTCTGCCTTGGTGCCAATGATGGTCGTATTCATGTTTGGCGCCGTGCAGGTGAGCGCCACAATCAGGACTGCATACGACCGAGGCACACAGGGCCAACACCCGGCATCATGGTGTGGGGAGCGATCTCCTACACTGGCTGTACACCACTGGTGATCGTCGAGGGGACACTGAATAGTGCACGGTACATCCAAACCGTCATCGAACCCATCGTTCTACCATTCCTAGACCGGCAAGGGAACTTGCTGTTCCAACAGGACAATGCACGTCCGCATGTATCCCGTGCCACCCAACGTGCTCTAGAAGGTGTAAGTCAACTACCCTGGCCAGCAAGATCTCTGGATCTGTCCCCCATTGAGCATGTTTGGGACTGGATGAAGCGTCGTCTCACGCGGTCTGCACGTCCAGCATGAACGCTGGTCCAACTGAGGCGCCAGGTGGAAATGGCATGGCAAGCCGTTCCACAGGACTACATCCAGCATCTCTACGATCGTCTCCATGGGAGAATAGCAGCCTGCATTGCTGCGAAAGGTGGATATACACTGTACTAGTGCCGACATTGTGCATGCTCTGTTGCCTGTGTCTATGTGCCTGTGGTTCTGTCAGTGTGATCATGTGATGTATCTGACCCCAGGAACGTGTCAATAAAGTTTCCCCTTCCTGGGACAATGAATTCACGGTGTTCTTATTTCAATTTCCAGGAGTGTATGTTTGTGAAGGTCTATGCCAGCTGTCTGACACCTCTACATACAGCATTTGCCATCAAGATCCCATCCCTATATACTATCAAAGTTGTGCAAGGACACATGTCATATACCAACTGTTGTGTAAACACTGTTCAGCATTTTACATGGGCATGACTACCACCAAATTAACAGTTAGGATGAATGGGCATAGGCAGAGGGTGTATCCTGGCAACACACAATATCCTGTTGCAGTACATGCTCCACAACATGACAATCGTGACCACGGTGCCTGTTTCACCACGCACACCATCTGGATTCTTCCCCCAGACTCCAGTTTCTCAGAACTCCACAGGTGGGAACTAGTGCTAAAACAAGTCTTCAGTTCTTGCAACCTGCCTGGCCTTAATTTACGTTAATTTCTTCCATCTCAACATTTCTTCACAGTAACTACTCCTTTCTTTACTCCAGTTTAGTTTTCTACACCTTTTTATTTTCTTACGTGTCTATTTTTCACTGTCGCATCCCACCTCTGTTATGTACAATGCACTTAGTTTTTCACTCTTATTAACTTGTACACAACGTTTTAGCAATAATTACTGTCTTACATATTACCCTGTCTTCCATCTTTAAGCCTCAGGTTTTCAAATCTTGTCCAGTGCAGTCCGCAACAATCAGTCTTTCATTCTCATCCTGTTTAGTAAGTCTCTCTTGACCCGTGCTTCTGGGTGACTTTTCTGAAATCTATCCCTTTTCCTAGACCTTTCCAGTCCTTTACCTTCACCCCTATTCCTTCCCATTTAATTCTTCTGCCTGAAGAAGGAGCCACAGGTTCTGAAAGCTTGAATAATTACAACCTTCTTTTATGTGTGTGTTCTGCTGCCATTTGGTGAGTACATTTTTTATCTATCCATATACGACAAAGAGCCAAAGAAACTGGTAGATACATAGCAACCCTGTAAGCATGCAGAAGTGCTGCAACATGACATGGCATGGACTCAGGTAACACCTGGAGGGAATTGACAACATAAACCCTGCAGGGCTGTCCAAAAATTCGTAAGACTATGAGGAGGTAGATATATCTTCTGAACAGCATGTTCAAGGCATCTCAGATATGATTAATAATTTTCACCTCTGGGGAGTTTGGTGGCCAGTGGAAATGTTTTTTAAACTCAGGAGAGAGTTCCTGGAGCCACTCTGTAACAACTCTGGACGTGTGGGGGTGTTGCATTGCCCTGCTGGAATTGCCCAAGTCCGTCAGAATGTACCATGGACATGAATGGATGTAGATCATCAGACAGGATGCTTACATATTCACTACCTGTCAGAATCGTATCTAGACATATCAGATGTCCCATATCACACCAACTACAGATGCCCCATTACACAGTTTCCATCATCTTCAACAATCCCCTGGGTCCATGGATTCATGAGGTTCCCTCCATACCTGCACACGTCCATCTGCTCCATACAGTATATAATTAGAAATGAGACTTGTCTGACTAGGCAACATGTTTCCAGTCATCAACAGTCCAATGTCGGTGTAGACAGACCCAGGCGAGGCGGAAAGCTTTGTGTCATGCAGTTATCAAGGGTACACAAGTGGGCCTTCGGCTCCAAAAGCCCATATCAATGACGTTTTGTAGAACGGTTCACATGTTGACAGTTGCTGATGGTCCAGCATTGAAATCTACAGCAATTTGTGGAAGGGTTACACTTCTGACATTTTGAACAATTCTCTTCAGTTGTCGTTGGTCCTGTTTTTGGAGGATCTTTTTCTGACCACAGCAATGATGAAGATTTGATGTTTTACTGGATTCCTGATATTCACAGTACACTCATGAAATGGCCATATGGGAAAATCCCCACTTCATCGCTACCTCGGAGATGCTGTGTCCCACTGCTCATGCACTGACTATAACACCACGATAAAACTCACTTAAATCTTGGTAACCTGCCACTGTAACAGCAGTAACTGATATAACAATTGCGCCAGACACTTGTTACCTTATATAGTCATTGCCAACCACAGCAACATATTCTGCCTGTTTACATATCTCTTCCCTTGAATACACATGCCTATACCAGTTTCTTTGGCGCTTCAGTTTACATTATCCTACCAAAAACTGATTGCTCACATTGGATATCTATGCAGCTCCTTTCAGATAATAATTCATTATAGATAACTGCATCATGTGTAAAAATTCTGGTTTTACTATTAATATTGTCTGCAAGTCATTAATATAAAACAGGAGCAGCAATGGTTCCAACACACTTCCATGGAGCACAACTGAAGTTACTTCTACATCTGACAATAACGCCCCATCCAAGATAACATGTTGCATCCTTCCTAGTTCTCAATATACACACAAATTTCACTTGATACCCCATATGATCGTACTTTAGACAATAATCATAGGTGCAGTGCTGAATGAAAAGCTTTTCGGAAATCAAGAAATACTGTATCTACCAGTCTACTTTGATCCCAAGCTTTCAGTATGTCATGAGAGTTGGGTTTCACATGATCAATGTTTTCGAAATCCATGCTGGTTGCCACTGAGATGGTCATTCTGTTCAAGATGCCTCATTATATTTGAGCTCAGAATATGTTCTAAGGTTCCACTACAAGCTGATGGATGGATATTAGACAGTAATTTTGTGGATCATTCCTACTTCCCTCCTTATAGACAGGTGTGGCCTGTGATTTTTTCCAAGAACTGAGCACAGTTTTCTGTTCAAGGGACCTACGGTAGGTTATAGTTAGAAGAGGGGCTAACTCAGTCACACCTTCAATATAGAATATGAGTATAATGGGGTTTGCACTGGGCCCTGGAGCTTCGTCAAATTTTAACTTCTTCCATCTGTTCCTCAACACCACTGCACTAACACTTATTTAATTCATCTTTTCAGTGGTACAAGGATTAAATTAGGGCAATTCTCCTGAGTGTTCCTTTGTAAAGGGACATTTGAAAATGGATTTCAGAATTTCAACTCTTACTTTGATACCCTCAATTTCAGTTGCAGTCTCATTCGCAAGAGGCTGGACACTAACTTAGATCATTTGACAGCATTCTGCTATGGAAGTCATTGAAGGCATCATACATTGCTCTTTTGACAGTCAAATGCATTTCATTCACCATCTCTCTTTCTATAGCCCTATGCTTTTTCTTACACCTTTTATGCAGAAATATCTGTATCTTTGGAAGTTTCTTTACAGTAACTGTATACCATGGAGGTTCCCTCCCTTTATAAACTGATCTACTGGGTACATATCTATCCAGTGCATTGTCATCTACTCTTTTAAACTTGAATCAAAGTTCCTGTACATGCTCCAACCCTGTGCCGAAACTTTCAAGTTCCTCATTGAGATATGACACTCCTGATTTGTTGTCTGGTTTACTGAATATAGGAAAAATAGGTCAACTGACACAGCAATATATAACTTTTTAAAACTGATCATAAATTCTGTAGACAAAATTGAATTAAACTGTGGCCTGTTTTTGGATCTGTCTAAGGCTTTTGATGTCACTGACCATAATTTACTGCTACGGGGTTCGTGGAGTAGCACATGATTGGTTCAAATCCTATCTTTCTAATAGGTATCAGAAGGTAGAGATACAGCATGTGGGTAAAATCTACTCATCGGTATGCCAAAGAGTCAGGTATGGCATGCCACAGGACTCTGTACTGGGGTCATTGCTGTTCTCAATATTTGTAAATGATTTTCCAAGCCATTTTTCAACAGCAGATGCAGTATTGTTTGCTGATGACACCAGTCTATTTGTCAAAGATATGAATGAAACTGACTTACTGGAGAGACTCACAGTAGCCACAGAAGAAGCAAACATGTGGTTTACAAACAACAAATTAATTGAAACTTCCTGGCAGATTAAAACTGTGTGCCAGACCGAGACTCGAACTCGGTACTTTGCCTTTCGCGGGCAACTGCTCTACCAACCGAGCTACCCAAGCACGACTCACAGCTTTACTTCTGCCAGTACCTCGCCTCCTACCTTCCAAACTTTGAGTTCGAGTCTCGGTCCGGCACACAGTTTTAATCTGCCAGGAAGTTTCATATCAGCGCACACTCCGCTGCAGAGTGAAAATCTCATTCTGCCAACAAATTAATTGTTAATGACAGAAAAACAGTTTGGATGAAAACAAACAAAGTAAAATCTGACCTAACTGTAAAACTTGAGCAGTTTAAGATAGAGAACACACAAAATTTTTAGGATAATGGCTAGATGAATATCTAATCTGGGAGAAACACACAGAAATGTTAAAAAAAAAATTAAGTCAGCATTGTTATGTTCTTAGAATCCAAAAAAATTCCTGTAGTGTTGATGCAGTGTTATGTTCATACTTTGCACTCATACATAGCATACTAAGATATGGTATCATATATTGGGGGAATACCAGTTTGGCCAAACACTCATTTGTGCTTCAAAAGAGGGCAATAAGGATAATCAGAGGTATGACACACAGAGAATCATGTAAAAAAGTTTTCAAGGCACTACAAATTATGACTCTACTATGTATCTATATTTATGATAGTATATGTTTTATGAAGGCACACCAGGAACATTCTTCGTTAAACAGTCTAGTTCGTAACTACAAAATGAGAAACAGAGACGACTTTCATAGAGAAAGTCACACAAAAGCTACATATCAAAAAAGTGTTCTTTATCAGCCAAGCACTACCAAAGGAAATTAAAAGTATACCAAAATTCCACATATTAAAAAAAGAACTTTAAAAAATGTTAATTAGCAAGAGTTTTTATAGTGTCAAGGAATACGTAAATCACCAGCATTCAATATACAGTAGCTTATTTCCTTCATCATAATGACCCAAAATGCTCATTGAAAACTAAATTGTATTCATTTATTATTCTAATTTAACGTATTATGAATGTTGTTATGCATATTGTTTCATTTTATATGTAATAATATTTTATTTATGGACATATAATTGTAAATCTTTTCATGTCCTATTTTCTATGTAAGGCAATGCATGACAAATCCTATATCATTTTTATAATGATGAGATACAAGAATGCTAAGTAAATAAATAAATCAATATAAATAAATAAATTATCTATCATTATGTTTTGCTGTCAGTGTATGTGATTTGGGTACCATAATGGTATCTTCCCAACAATAATGTGTTTATTTTTGTATATTCTGTATTTTATAGCCTACTTATTATTCTTTTTATATCTGTGTGAAAGAATATAGAAGTTAAAGGCCATCCAGAACAAATTGGATGTTAGAATAAAATTATTCAAATTTGTGGATCAGTTGCAATCTTTAATCCTCTGGGTCACAAAACTTCCATTTTGACACTTTCCACTTTAATTCACTGAGCAGCTCAATTCATCTGTTGTGTGCTGTACATCATTTGGCACTATCCTTAATTGAATTAGTTTCCAATATCTTTTCAATACTGTACATCAAGATACAAGACATTGAGATGTCTGCAAACAAGTAAGGGGAAAGCCGCAAACAGCACACATTTGAAAAAAAGAGTCGGGCAATATATTTCCTCTCACATGTATATCATGAAATTGGGAACATACGAGCTTTTATGGAGTTCTTCCAATAAACCATTTATGAATGGGAGAGGAAAGAGAGGAAATAATAGTGACACCAAAGATACTATCAACAAAGTACAGATGTGGATGTAGTGTTGAAAAATGAAACAAAAAAAGTGGGACTCTGTTTGGTATTATTTATGTATCTTCCTAGGATATGAGCTTGTGGGCAAGAAGTCATATTTATTCTGAGTGACTGTCATAACACAGCTTTTGAAGCTTAATTGTTCCAGTAATTTTAGTTTTTAGAATCTGTTAATGTTAGTCTCAGATAAGAGATCAGATCTTCCTGGGCTTTCCCATAACACATGTCTACTGTTGCAAACTCAATAGTACAAAAGTATGAACACATATTTTCTTGGAAAAAGAAATTCTAGTCAAGATAAAAATTCAGTAAATTAATAAAGAAGAAAATATGGAATATACCTGTTGCAGTAACAAGGAGTGTCCTTACAATATATGAAACCAGAAGAGGGCTTACAGGAAACTTATCTCTTGTAGCATTTAGTAACATCTGAACTGGCACAACAAACTGAAGGCCATATGTGCAGTAAACTCCAAATGCAATTAGAATCTTTACAGACTGAGCAGCACTGAAATAAAATACATGTAACATTAGTTGAAAGTCTTACACATTGTTGGTTCAAATAATGACAACCTCAACTGTATAAAAGAGTGATGAACAACATTACCTGAGGCATGGTATTTTGAGGATGGATAGATTAGCTCGAAGAAATTTTACAGCTGTTGGTTTTGTTATCCATCCCTCTCTCTCTCTCTGATGCATGTAAGCACACACTCACACAAAGCACTTGCCCACACATCAGCACACATACACTCATACACATGCATGCACACTTACTCACACACACACACACACACACACACACACACACACACACACGTGCGAACGCGCGCGCGCGCGCATGCACGCGGCCACACACACACACACACACACACACACACACACACACAGAAAGAGAGAGAGAGAGAGAGAGGGGGGGGGGGGGGGGGGGGGTGGATGGAGTCATGTACAAACTCTCTGGCTCTTCTGTCAGCAACTGGTTGACAGAATATTTGAGGCTACATGTTGCACATTCAATCAAGCCTCAATAATTCGGTACATTCAATTAAGCCAAAATATTTAAGTATCTTCAGTTAAGTATTTCTCTATATGCCATTATTAACTTCATGCATTTCTCGATGTTAAAAATCTCCTAACCTAGACTTCTACTCATACCAACATTTACAGGATGATGACTGAAGACAAAAAGTGTTGAAAGTTTTCTGTTTTATTTCATTATCTGTCTATGACATGCAACAACAATGAAACCTGATTTACAAATCTAAAACTTCTTATAATCTATGGGAGGCACAAACAAAAAAGGTCTGTAGCATATTTTGAACACATGAAAGCTTTTAATTTTCTGTTTTATATTTCTGCAATGAATTAGCTTAGCCATGCGATGCTGCACAATGGTTGGTCCAGCCACATGGCTGGGAATTCCATGGTGATGCTGTATTGATGAAGGAGACACACCAGCAGTGCCAAAGATGGCGGACTTTGTGAAACACAGTTCGTACAGAAATTAATAGTAGCCAGGTGAATCATGATACCTCAAAAAGAAACATGTACATTACTATTATTTGCATTATGATCCTGATGGTATAATCAGATTTCCAATATCTTTATTAGTTTAAAGTTTACTATCTGATGATAAATTATACAAGTAACACCCAGCAACGAATATCCAAAATGTAAACGCTTCATCCCATTGTGTCGATCGACATGTCTTTAGAAAGCTATTAGTGTGAACCTAAATTGGTATAAATTACAGGCATGTAACTTGAATTGTGCACGAGTTATTTGAGGTCAAAGTGGCCAATTACTATTGATCGCGTCAGGCCATAAGTGCTCCACAGTTACACAAAAAAGCAGTAGCAGCATAAATATATTTATTCATCTATGTCTTTGTTTATATCTGATATATACTATCCATGAAGAAATTGGTTGAATATTTACTGTGTTTTAGAAAGCACAGAGACACTAGGCTACTGGTCTACCTTCTGTTGCTATTCCTTTGATATATGTTTATTTAATTTGTTTAGGTATTTAATATAGTGTGTTAGAGCGTGTTTATGGTCCAGTTGTAGGAATATTTATTTAATTTCAAGTTATTTAAATGTAAATCCAGTATCTGGTACGTGTTTCAATATGTGTGTCAGTGCACGTTGGCTTGGAGAGATGGAGGGAGTGCTCTAGCCAATCACAGTGCTCGTTACTAAGAGAGACGTATGGAGGTTTGGGAGGAGAATCATTTCTGGAGAGGAGACAAGGTAGATCTGGGCAGTGCAGCAGTGCAGGAGTATGTCACATGACATGGGAAATGCTGGACGTGACAGCGCCACGGACACTCCGTCATGGCAGAGACTTGGAAGTGTCGAGCGGTTTGTGAGTGGTCGCGACAGATAGGAATACTTTGGAGTGCCCACTTGTGCACTTGTGAGATTTCCGTGGCTTCTACAGTGAAGAGGTAGTGTGCATTTAGAAGTGAGTATCTCACAAGCTGTGTTGTTGTTCATAACTAATCACATGCTGTAGGAATCTATTGTTTCCCTGTTATTCAACTTATACTTTATTTAATTGCTGGACCATTGACACCAGTAAGTGTTTTGCAGAAATATACCGCATTCTCAAAAGTACTTTTCCTATCATACACATCATTTAAACTCATTAAGATGTTACCTGCAGATTTTATTTAATTGCAATCTTTCATTTATAAATTTATTTGTTACATTCATAATTCACAATTGCCAAGTGATGGAAACCTTCGGCCATTTGATTCATGTGTGTATTCTTATCGTATACTGTGGACTCAGCAGTATCTGACCTCTAATGCACCTAGACAATGAAACCAGCCAAAACTTTTAATATTTCAACATTGAGTCAGAGGGTATGTAGTTGAGGGTCACCACACATCATTTCATCATATTATTTGAAAGCCCAAACTAACCAGATCCCACACTGCTTAGCAAGGATTTTGAGCTTCTTCAGTAAATCTGTCATTGCTTTTCTTTTTTGCTTCTCCAATTCATTTCAGCGCGTGCTTTTGGCCAGTAAAAAATTGAAGTATAGTTGATCCTTAATGCCAGTATCTGTAGTGGCTTTGACTTTATCATTAAGTAGTTTGACGATCCATTTTACTTTAGCTAATCTAGGGGTAAACCAGCTCTTTGATTTGAGAGTTTTCCACTTGTATTTTGATTTAGCAATTGGATATCTTTTGGATATTTGTGGAAAATTTTCATCACATTTGGCTCTAAGGGTCTCAAACATAGACATGACAGCATCATTTGGTACCAGTTCTTCAGACATCTGATGCAGTCTGTAGAAGCCACTGTAATTTTGAAATCATCTAAACTTTTCTTTGATAACCATACTTCTGAAGAAACAATTCAAATACAAACTGGGGATTCATTGTGTACTTACTGAGTTTTTCCGTATCTTCATGATTACAACACTGTGAGCTGCAAGTATGGGGTCAAACACACTTACTTAATTGGTGGACAACTTATCAAAACAAGATGGCGCCGATAGGAAAGTGTAGTGGCGCTTCTCTCTCGCTAAAGAGGCAAAAAATGAACAGTTCTTCGTGTAGAGAATGTAAAAAGCGTGTGATGAAGGGTATTCTGTGTATCAAATGCAACTTCTGGTTACACGAAAAGTGCGTGAAAGTAAATCTAAAGTTCGTCAGCGATGATTTTCCGTGGACATGTCACGGTTGTTTACGTGACGAAACGGCCGATCTTGTAAGTGCAGTTGATACAAAAAACGAAATTATAAAATTACTACGAAGTGACATTGAGGCATTAAAAACCGAACTTTCGACCATCAAGAAAGAAAACGATACATTAATACAAGAAAAGAAGTCCTGTGTGTGTAAAAGCCATCAAACGGAAAAGCAAGAAGATCGCGAAAATACGAGTGACCGATCGTACTTTAACAACATTTCAAGTGTTCCCGTTGATGTCTCGATAAACTCAGTAAGCCAAAAACCGGAAGATAAATATAAATGGAAGGTGGTGACATACAGCGAAAGGAAAAACAAGGCGACAGATACGCAACAAAAGGAAAATGACTTTTTAATAATTGGCGATTCGCTGCTGAAGAATATCGCTGTCCCCAATTGCAAGATCGACGTACGACCTGCTATTAGAACGCACCAACTCGGTAAACATTTTAAAAATATGGTAAATGCAAGACAAAATACTACAGAACCAGATTCTGAAACCAGACATAACTATAATGGGGTGTTTATACATGTTGGAACGAATTCGTTAAGGAGCAGCAGTGAGGAAGAAATGGCAAGCGAAACGAGAAACATGATTCATTCTGCAAGAAATATGTATGCAGGATCTCGTCTGATACTTAGCGGAATCATAAAAAGAAGGTCGGTGAGTGAAAAATATATCGCCAAAATAAACTGTGCTCTTAAAGAATAATGTGATCGTCTTGGGGCAATTTTTGTAGACCCAAACAAATTCCTATGTGAAAACTCACTAGCGAAGGATGGCTTGCATTTAAATAGCCTGGGGTCTGTAACGTTCAGCAGAATGTTTGCAGATGTCTGCAAAATCATTAGATGCAAGGGAAACTAATACGGCCTGAAGGGGGTGAAAAATCATACACTCCAGCTGGAAAAGAAAAATATAAGCACCATACCAAAAAAGACGAAACTAAAGAATTTGCCCTAGAATACAGCTCACAACATGTAAATCAAGAAAAGAAAAATTACATAAAAGTACTTCATCAAAATATTCAATACTTTGGTAACAAAAAATTAGAAGCAGAAGTACTCCTGAGTGAAGTAAGACCAGACATATTATGCATAAGTGAACATGGACTAACTGAAAGTAAAATACATAATGTGGCAATAAAGGACTACAAACTAGCTAGTTACTTCTGCAGATCTAAATATAAGGGTGGTGGCGTTTGTATATATATTAAAACAGGTACTCTATCAAAGAATGTAAACAGTGAAGCTGCTACATTTCCCATAGCTAGAGAAAAAGACTTTGAAGTTACTGGTATAGTGGCAAAGGATTTTAGAGTGTTTTGTGTGTACAGGTCACCATGTGGCAATATTAGCATCTTTCTAAAAAATATTGCTAGCTTATTGAGAATGAATATGAAGAGAAATCTTATTATATGTGGAGACTTCAACACTTACATGTGAAAAGACACAAAAATAAGACAGGATTTTGAAGAATTGTTAATACAGCATAACATGAAAGTGACAATAACTGCACCAACAAGAGTGACTTCACAAAGTGAGACAATTATTGACAACATAATTACTAATATGTGTAACTATGAGTCACATGTAGTTCAGACAGAAATATCTGATCATCACGGACAACTAATCAACTTTTGCAGAAGTAGTGACACAGTATCAGAACCAAAACAGACAACCAAAGAAATTAGGTTCATCAGTGAATAAAATATCAACATCTTTAGAACAATGTTAAGTAAGGAAACCTGGAATGAAACCCTACAGGCCCAGAGTGTAAATGAAAAATATGATGCATTTATTTCAACAGTTAAGTACCATTTTAATGTAGCATTTCCCAAAGTAAAGAGACAAGAAAGGCAGCAAAATCAAACACAGTGGATTACCAGTGAAATACTAGAACAGCGAAGGAAACTTCAGGACGTGAGACGGATGGGCGAAGCTGAAAAATATAGAATGTTAAAAAAGAAGTATAGAAAAACAATAAGAGAAGCGAAAGCAAGAGCAATTGACACCACTATAGCGAAGTCAAAGGCAAAGGCAGCTTGGAATGCAATCAATGCTGAAAGAAAGGAAAAAGAGGGGTCAAACAAAGAAGAAGGTATTAGGTCAATTAAAATAGACAACACAGTGGTCACAGATGGTATGGAAATAGCAATCATACTGAATAATAACTATATCAGTGTAGTAGAAAACTTAAAATTGGAAAGAAATAGTCAAAAACAGAAGGGTATTAAGATACCAAAAAGATCATGCAGTACTATGTTCTTAAGACCAGTCACGGTAGATGAATTGCGGAAAACTATACAGAAACTGAAGTCCAAGAAATCTGCTGGTGATGATGAAATGTCAAATCATGTAATAAAGCTGGTATGTGAGGAGATAATAACACCACTGCTGAACATAGCAAACTGTTCTTTCAGAGATGCAATTTTTCCAGAAAAACTGAAGATAACGAAGGTAGTGCCAGTGTACAAGAAAGGGTGTAAGGATGATCCCAACAACTACAGACCAGTTTCACTAATATCAGGTTTCTCAAAAATCCTAGAAATGCTTATGTATACCAGATTAGTTAACTATTTGGACAAACATAACATTCTCATGGCCTCACAACATGGTTTCAGAAAGGGTAAATCTACAGAATCGGCAATTGTCAGTCTAACAGAATACATTTTACAGTCTTTAGATGAGAAAAGGTTCTCTCTGCAATGTTTCTGGATCTTTCAAAGGCATTTGACACCATTGACCATGAAATGCTGATACAAAAATTAAGCAACTATGGCATTCGGGGGCAACCAGGTGAATGGATAAAATCATACTTGTGCAACCGCAAGCAGTATGTATCATTAGGAAACTCGTACCAATCAGAAACCAAATCCATCAAATATGGAGTGCTGCAGGGTTCGATAATGGGGCCATTGTTATTTAATGTATTTGTTAATGATACAGGTGTTGAGGAGGAAGAAAGGAAAATATTGTATGCTGATGACATGACAATACTAAATAGTGTCAAAAATATGGAACAGCTTGAGAGAAGAGCATACATATCTGCAAATGTCACAGCTCAATGGCTGTTGGAAAATGAACTGGTTATAAATCTAAAAAAGACTATGTATGCAGTGTTTAAAAACAAGGAAAAGGCTGTAGACATGGATTTAGAGGTTGATGGAACAAGGCTGGAAGAAGCAGAATCTGCTAGATTCTTAGGTATTCTTGTGGATAATGAGCTGAAATGGAAAAAAACATATTAATAATGTCTGTAAGAAACTGAGCTCTGTCATATTCTTAATGATGCAGCTATCACAGTATTCACACAAGAACCTTCTGTGTACAGTGTATCATGGACTTTTCGAACCATATTTACAGTATGGAGTGACTGTGTGGGGAAACTCAAACAAACAAGAGACAAAACGAGTGTTCACATTACAAAAAAAAAGCAATTAGGACCATTTTAAGAAGAAAGACCTCTGAAACATGCAGAAACTGTTTCAAGAATTTAGGTATCTTAACTTTTTCATTGTTGTATATATACAAAACAATAATGTACATCACAAAAGGTAGTGAGGACTGGATTACAAATGCTAGTGTACACACCCACAATACAAGAATGAAGTACGGAAACTTATCATAGTATGTATCTACCATTCCCCTGACTCAGATGATAAAACTTTTTTAGATAATTTAGACAGTGTACTCTGCTACATAACGAAATGGAAACAGTATGTAACTGTAATTGGGGGAGACTTTAATTCAAGCTTTGATGTAACATGTAACAAACCCAGTGTAAATAAGTTACTGAATATGCTAAGGCAGCACAACTTCCATCATGTAAATTCAGAACCAACAAGACTACAAGCGTGCTTGGATAATGCTTTTGTCAACTGTGCTCGTGATATGTACTCCACCAAGGTAAAGGAGTTTGTTTTCTCAGACCACTCCATGTTAACAGTAAAGTTAAGACATTTTATAAAAGGGGATGAGAGCAAGGCTGGACAAAAGTTAACGAAAACTAATACCTTAATATTAACAAAACACAATCTCATAAAACTAACACACCAGTTGAGCATAACAAACTGGGACAAATTATTTCAAAACTGTGATTCCAGTGCCCAAACAGTTTATGAAACATTCCACAATTACTTAACAGGTATTTTAAAAGCCCATCTTGTTCAAAAGAAGTACCATAAAACAAGAAAAGGTAAATTTTGGTACACCAAAGAACTGGAGAATCTAAAAAATAAGCTACTGCTGTTGAAGCACCTTGCCAAAGTAAACAATTCTAATGAAATTAAGGATCTCGAAAAAATCATTAAGAAACTGTATAAGAAAGAGTTGCAATTAGCGAAACTAAGATGCAACACAAATTTCATAAAAAATAGTAAAAACCAATGCAAAACAGCCTGGTCAGTAATTAATACTGTTAAAGGTGAAGTCAGAAACTTCGACAAGACAGTCCCAATACCAGCAGATACATTCAATAAATATTTTGTAAGCTGTGCTGATGATATCAAAAAGCTGATCAGTAAACCCAATGTAACATGTATAGATTATCTGAAGAGAGCAAACCTAAATCATAACAGGGCTGGATCATCATTGAAACACTTCAAAGAGGTATGCCAACATGAAGTTCTTAAAATAGTCAATGAAATGAAAAATTCATACAGCACAGATATTTTTAATATGTCAAACAATCTATTGAAAGAAATCACACATTACATTGCAGCACCATTAACATATTCTATAAACCTGTGTCTCATAGAAGGGTTTTTTCCTGATCCTCTCAAACTATCCAAGGTAACTCCAGTCTTTAAGAAGGGTGTCAAATCAGATCCTGCAAACTACAGACCAATTTCACTAATTCCAGTACTAGGAAAAGTCTTTGAAGGCATAATATATAAGCAGATGTATGAGTACCTAGAACTAAATGGTATGTTAAGTGCATCACAGTTTGGTTACAGAAATGGAAGGTCAGCTATACATGCCATAGAGCTCTTAGTCAGAGACATTCTAGCAGCATTTGAGGACCATGCACACGCACAGGTAACCTTATGTGGTCTGAGCAAAGCTTTTGACTGTGTTGACCACTCACTTCTGCTCTCTAAACTTGAGTACTATGGAATATGTGATAAAAGTTTAAAACTCATCAAATCATACCTCAATAAAAGGAACCAGGTGGTGAGTTCAGGAAGTCATCTGTCAAACATACTCGAGGTTCAACATGGAGTGCCACAGGGATCTAAATTGGGACCACTTCTTTTCCTTGTACACATAAATGACTTACCAGGAAATATAGATGTAAAGACATACATGTATGCAGATGACACAACTTTTCTATCTGTAAACCATGTACTCGATAACCTTGTAAGTGATATGAAATTGGCAAAAGAAAATGCAACATCATGGTTTAATGCCAATGGTCTGCTATTAAATGAGGAAAAGACGCAGAATATGTGGTTCAGTCTATCAAAGACTACAAAAATAGAAAAACAAAAGGCAAAGTTTTTAGGTATTGTACTTGACAACAGTCTAACATGGAACTCTCATGTTGATCACATAGTGGTTAGGTTGTCAAGAGTTATATATTTGTTGAAGAGACTGATGTGTTGTGTGACATTTGAGTACGTAAGGACAGCGTACTTTGCCTTTTTTCAATCTGTTTTAAGGTATGGGTTAATACTCTGGGGAAACAGCAGAAAAATAAATGAAATTATCGTGATCCAGAAGAAAGCAATCAGAGTAATGGCTAAGGTAGATAATAGAACACATTGTAAACCATTGTTCACTAAATATAGAATTTTAACAGTAATTAATTTATATATTCTTGACAGTGTTAACTACATACTTGCTGAACTACCTAATTTAAGTGTAACAAATGAAAGACATGGCTACTATACAAGAATGTGTACTTCTCTGCTGTTGCCACAAAACAGATTAGCTAAAACTAACAATAGTCATAAGTATATGGCAATTAAAATATATAACAAATTGTCTAAAAATGGGTCAATCAAGCCTGACAAATTATTTGAAGACAATGTTCATAACTTCTTGTTAACTAATCCATTCTATTCATTAGAAGAATTTTTAGAAATGCCCAATATCAACTTAAATATGTAAATTTTTTTTTTTTTTTTTTTTTTTTTTTTTGTAGAATTAATAGATTAAGTGAACTGACGAAGTCTATTGCATGTACCAATGCTGAATGACTAATAAAGAATCTGAATCTGAATCTGAAGCATACCCCACCGACTGGCAATGCTACAAAAAGGACCCCAGTACTCTGGTATCAGACTACTAAGAAGTCTGCCCAAAAACCTGCAAGATAGTGTACTTCAAAATGACTTTCCAAAGAAACTTAAAGACTATCTCATTGAAAAAGAGTTTTACAGTGTTGTAGAATACTTATGCCATTAAATTTGTATATATTGTGCCTCACTATCAGTGATGTAAAAATGTAAGCTAAAGGTGTAGAAAAATAAGTGGTAAAGAATGTTAGTACTTTGACATGTCCTATATTACACGTACATTTACTGTACACAATGTAATCTTACAGGATCAAATAAAATTCAATTCAATTCAAGTTTTGTTGTCAGTTTAGAAAGAGCAGCCTGCATATTTGTAATAGTGAGCTAAACAATGTAATATTTCCAACTTCCAGTTCTGATATAAAAATTTACAGCTTAAACACACAAATTTTCATGTCTTATCAAACATTATACAAAAATAACTTGAAGCACCTTTGTAATAATTCTAACACTGTAAGTAATGTACACAAACACTTGTATGATTCTGACAAAAACTATCATAATTTGATATGAAAGCTGTTGAGAGGAAAATTTGTGAAAGTAAAGCTATACCAATCACACTTAAGCAATGTGAATGAAAAAAATATAAAGAGAAGATTACTGTAGTGCACAAAAATAAAGTAGCACAGTTCATATTGATTAAAAATATAAGAAGCCTCCAGATGAATGAATGTGTCTGGAGAAGCAACAGTGATGTTTAAAAAGTTTTAGCTGTTACAGACTATGGAGAGTTTATTTATGCATTTAACAATGAACATGTTCTTGACCTTTTAATCTATGCTTTATGAATGAAATGTTGGTTCAAACTGAACATTCAATATTTGAATCTACATGATGACAGGTTTGCTATTGTACATTGATTACCAAATGCTTCTGTTTCTATTATGCTTATTATATAAGATTAGAGCTATGTTGCAGGGTGATTACCACTAGAAAACAAAATATGCTATGATTTAAGTGGTTTACATAAAGTAATTGGTTATGTTATCCTAATCAGTTATGTTATCTTGAAAACACTTTTAGGAAAATAATTTCATTTATGCCTTTTCGGTTTCTTTCCTCTTCAGTTATGTTTATGCATGTTTGTGGACACTTTTGGTAAAATATTTGATGTTAGACTTATGCTTTTACTATTTGCTTTCAGCACTTGAAAAGGACTGCTATGAAAAACTCAATCAATAAAGTTTATTTTGCATTAAGAGTGTACTACATTAACCACAGATAATGTTAAATAACTTTTTATCCCACACAAGCCAAGTTTTTGGGAGAACATTGTGTTCAATGAGAGAGGATTACTTTTCAGACTACATAGGTAGAATTTGGAAATGATGTGATAATGATGATGTTTTTCATAATGATGCTGTTGGTGATGTGATTCTGATGTTGAAGTTAAGTGTAGGGAACTTAATTCTGTATTGTAGTGTCATGTTAGATTTTATGCATATTTTGGATCTTGTTATAAGAATACTGTGTTTATGATAGCTGAAAGAGAAACATTAAAAATAATACTGAATAATTATTGTAATGATAGGTAACTTGACACAGCAGAATAATAGAATTAGTAGAAGTATTGACTGTGAAGAAATATTTGTAATGTCAGGATGTTGCTGACCATTTGACAACACTAAAAATTAAAACAAGTCTGAGCATATTTGAAAAATAATTAGATGGAATTTTCAAATGCAATGTTTACAGTGTATTAGTCAAAGGATGATTTTGTTTATGACAAAGATGACAGCACTTATTTTCCAACTCAAAATATATTTTTTATATATGCATCCATCTATATACACATAATAGTACCATTATTACTATTTCATCTTTACAATCATATTATTAGGATTCACATAGATATTGATCTTAATTACAATTTTGACAGTGAGCTATTTTTTTCTTTCTTGTAATTTTCTTGCAGGAATTACTTTCTCAGCAAAAATTCATAATTAATTTATTTCTCCCAGAAAATAAAACATCACAAACTAATTAGTGATGTTTCTTGTAGATGACATTACACTCATGTAAAATATGTTATACCAAGCCCAGATGTGAAAAGCACTGACACACTACAGACAAAAATATGATGTACTGCCAAAGACATGGAACTAATTAAGTGAGGAGAAGACAGGTTTTAATGTGACTATGTCTGTACCAATGTTTGCAAAGTGATACCTATTCCTTTTCTTCAAGTGCAAAAGATCATAATTTGCGTGTTCCTAACTGCTGTAAGAAACACTGGTAAATGATGTAAATGTGCAATGAAACATTGTATACCAAATGCAAATAATTTTTGTGAAAAGCTTGTACAAAAAATGTATTTGTATGTAGTATTGTATAATTAGCTTACAAAAAATTTTCTTACATGATTTTCAAATGTCTGTTTGTTTAGGCAGTTGCATTTACAACCATACTTCTTGGCCACAATGCCTACATATTTTAGATGAATTTCACTTTTAGAAAAGCAAGTGTCTCTTTTATTCTCTACCTATTATTGTGGTGTCAGAATTTTGTTCACATGTTCATGCTTACACAGTCATGGTTGAGCAGTTGTAACGAAACTGTTCAATACATATCTTTCTCATCAAGTACTTGAAAACCCAATAAGCTATAACTTGCACCACAACTACAACTAAAAATTGTATACTTACTCTGATTTTAAGTAAATGTACATTGACATAGAATTAAGCTGATATAAAAGTAACGATATTCTGAGAAACATAATTATTTTTGTATTATGAATTTACTTCACAGTTTTGTCCATTTGTGAAGTCAACAATATGCAGATTTAGTATAATAATCACACTTATTGTTTTCCATAATTGTTCAAAAAGATAAAATCAATAGAAAACATTGTTTATTTTTATTTCACGAGATATTAATCAAACTGTAATTCTCTGCTCCATTATATTGATTATGCTGCAAATGTATCTTTGAAGTGAAACTATTACTCTCTCTGTTCTTCTTCACTTAGGATATATGTTACCTTTTCAGTGCAAGACACTTGGAAGTTAGCAGTTGTTGTCAAGAAGTGTGTTCATTTGTGAAATCTGATAAATATGGAATAAAATACCTTTGAAGAGAACATAATTACGTATTTGCTGTAAATACTAATGGGAAGAAGCCATGTCTTCAAGTACTCAAAGAAAATGATGAATCCAAGAATTTTATTATATTAGAGGGTACATGAAAAATCCGTTTATAAGCCTCCATTTTCACTTGAATCTGTTTAAAAAGTATAGCAGTGTTGCATCTAAATGTGGTGAACTACACACTGTCTGTCTAGCAACAGAAACGCCATTTTCAGAACTTCAAACCTTTGGAATAACTACATTTAACAGCATTTCAAATGCTTAAGTCTAAAAGTTGAAGCTCTGTACATAAGTCCACAAGTATATGGAGGAAAATAGTTGGCAACCAGTATTCAAGAAGACACATAATTCTTTAAGAATAGTGTACTGCACGAAATTTGAGTGTCAATGTGGATTCCCTTATTCAGATACTATGGTATGTGATGCAATTGCACAGAACGTTTCTGATGTTCGTATACGGGAACAGATTTTGAAACTAGTCAATCCCTCCCTTCAACAAGTGATGGACATATTGGATCGGCAGAACACACTTGACTTTGCTCAGGAATCATTTGAAACTTCGCCACCCGTGTGTCAGGTTAACCGGCCCGCCGGGCGAGCTGCACGGAACAGTAAACAGTCCTCGCGCCCAGCCGCGCTGCTGCCGCCAGACTCTCAGCCACGTGTACCGCACCGGCAAGCAACTGCAGTGCTCCAATCATGCCCGCGGTGTGCTACTAGACATTCGCGTGAGAATTGCCTCTCACGCCAAGCTATTTGCTTTTACTGTAATAAAAAAGGACATATTCAAAGTGTTTGCCAGAAAAAGCTCAGATTGGAAGCTCAAAACCATTCCAGGCCCTTTGCTGTGTGCCGGAATCGGTATCGAACCAAGGATACTCAGGCTCGCGACACTTCGCCCATGGAAATTCATATAGTTCATGCCACTCCGCCCAGTGCCACTCTCTCTAACAGTGACTGTGTTCGTCCCACAAATAGTGTGCGTCAATGTCGTCAGCACTCCCGTCAAGTCGCAAGTGATTTTGTACCAGTGTCAGTTCACGTTGCACGAGACAGTCACTCTTGTCGTCAGCAGGACAATAAACTTTTTGTGGAATTGGACATTAACGGCAAAGTGATACCATTCCAGCTCGATACCGGGGCTGCAGTTTCACTGATCAATCAAGACACTTACAAACTGCTGGGCACACCTCCGTTGCATGCCGCAACTGTTAAGTTAACTAGCTATTCGGCTCACAAGATCCCTGTGTTAGGACAGTGCAGCCTTCTTGCAACATACAAGGGACAAACAAAACTTGTGTAATTTTCCATCCTTCGTTCTTCTGCTGCAGTGAACTTGTTTGGTTTCGATTTATTTCAGTTGTTTAACTTGTCTATAGTAAATCAGGTCCTATCAGTGAACCAGACTGTGCCTTCCGACAGTGTTTCTCGACTATGGGAAGAATTTGCAGACTTTTTGCACCGGGCCTCAGTTGTGCTAAGAACTATAAAGCACATTTGGAACTGAAAGTTAACACGCAACCGAAATTTTTCAGAGCGCGCAATGTTCCCCACGCATTGCGTGATGAGGTCGCAAAAACATTACATGATTTGGAATCACAAGGTGTAATTGAGCGTGTGCAGGCTTCTCTCTGGGCATCACCCTTAGTAATTTTGCCAAAACCTTCTGGAAAATTGAGACTTTGTGTGGACTTCAAGGCAACAGTGAATCCACAACTAGTGACTGCAACTTTTCCTTTACCCCACTCGGACGATCTTTTTGACAAACTGTGCCCGGGTAAATATTTTTCGAAGTTGGACCTAGCAGATGCGTACTTGCAAATACCGGTGGACGAAGAATCCCAGCGAGTTTTGGTGGTTAACACGCATCTTGGTTTGTATCGAAAAACGACTGCCATTAGGGTGTGCCTCCGCCCCTGCATTGTTTCAGCAATGTCTACAAACTGTTTGTGGGTCGGTCCCTACTGCAGCAAACTATCTGGACGATATTGTGATCTCCGGAAAGACGGAAGAAGAACATTTAGCCAATCTCAGAACATTATTTCAGGTCTTGCGACAAAATGGTCTTCGCTTGCGGAAGGACAAATGTGTGTTTTTTGCTCGTGACTTACCCTATCTGGGACATGTACTCAATGCCCAAGGCATACATCCCAGTCCGGAGCACCTCCGTGCCATACAAGACTTGCCTTTGCCGCAGAATTTGAAGCAGCTACAGAGTGTGCTGGGAAAAATACATTACTATAACAAATATGTTACACAGGCCTCTTCCATTTCAGCTCCGCTTCATCGCTTACACCGTAAAGGTGTTCCGTTCGTCTGGACGACGGAATGTGAACGCGCCTTTTGCCAGTTGAAATCGGCGTTGCTTTTCAATACTTGCCTTACGCCATTCGATCCCCGGAAGCCCCTTTTGTTGATGGTGGATGCATCGGATTTGGGGATCAGCGCTGTGCTTGAGCACAAAGATGGTTCGCACGATCACCCTATTGCATTTGCGCCCAAATTGCTCTCGTCTGCGCAACGAAATTATTCACAGATCGAGAAAGAAGCATTGGCTCTCGCATTTGGTGTTACAAAGATTCATGATTTCTTGTATGGTCTTCACTTTACCATCATCACAGACCACAAACCTTTGACATCACTTTTTCATCCGGCCAAGCCTGTACCTCCACATACAGTGCAGAAATTCATTCGCTGGTCTATTTTCCTCTCGCAGTACCACTACGATATCTTATATCGGTCCACTGCTAAGCATGGAAACGCCGATGCATTGTCTCGTTTGCCTGTTGCTGAGGATAGAGCATTCGATTCCTCCGAACTTGCTTGCATGTTCATTGATTCGGAAACCAATGACGTGGTCGAATCATTTCCAATTGATTTTCGTCGTGTAGCTACAGCCACAGCTGCCGACCCTGTCCTTGCTACCATTCTGCATTTTTTTGCTATGCAATGGCCCTTGTCAAAGTCATGGATCGGGGATCCATTGGTTCACCGATTTTTTGCTCACAAGGAGAGACTTTTTGTACGACGTGGTGTTTTGCTGTTGTATTCTGATAATGATCAGTCCAGGCTCGTGGCCCCATGTTCATTACAGTCCTCTGTCTTACAGCTTCTCCACCAAGGACATTGGGGTATAGTGAGAACGAAACAACTTGCTCGTCGGCACTGTACTCGGTTCAGAATCGATGCTGCGATTACGAATATATGCTCTTCTTGCATGGTGTGTGCCGAACAACAATCAGCACCATCGCGGAAATTCTTTGCATGGCCAAAATCCACTTCCCCTTGGCAACGCTTACACATCGATTTTGCTGGTCCATTCTGGAATGCTCGATGGTTGGTTGTGGTAGATTCATTCAGTAATTTTCCTTTTGTTGTCCGGATGTCTTCCACGACATCATCTGCCACCATCCAAGCTTTATCCGCTATCTTTTGCATTGAAGGTCTTCAACAGACTATTGTTTCCGACAATGGCCCACAATTCATGTCCGCAGAATTTCAGTTACTCTGCAAGGCCAATGGTATTCCACATCTGACGTCCGCGCCGTTTTCGCCACAGTCGAATGGTGCCACTGAACAATTGGTCAGGACTTTCAAGTCACAGATGTTGAAGTTCAAAGAGTCGCATTCTTGGGAGGACGCGTTATTGCTCTTTTTGTCCTTGTATCACTCTCAGCCTCAAGATGATCGCTCGCCGTCTGAGTTGCTTCACGGTCGCCCTCATCGCACCTTGATGTCTTTGCTACATCCGCCGCATCAGGTTCCTGTGCAGCAGCAGGCACCTGCTTTTGCCCCAGGTGACATTGTCTACTACCACAACTATCGAGATTCATGGCGTTGGCTCGAAGGGCGCACTCTTCGCTGCCTCGGCCGCGCGATGTATCTGGTTTTGGGGGCCTCTGGTGAGGTGCGTCGGCATCTCAATCAGCTGCACCTCTGTCGTCACACGGGATCTGCTGCTCCCCGTCTGCTTTCAGCGACGATGCCGTCCGGTCAGCACCCTGGGGACCCATCTACTGACTCGCCTCAGCCCCAAGGTGTTACTGATGCTGCCTTCCATTTTGTCCCGTGGCGACGCGCCGCCACCTGTTCTCCCGTCGGCGATGCTCGCAGTGGACGCATCGCTGCAACCGCCGGGCGCCTCCCTGGGTCACACGCCACCGATCGCTTCCCGTGACCAGTTGTCCTCCGCCATGGAACTCTTGCCCGCTCCGGACCATATGTCGTCTTCGTAGACTTTAAATCGGCCGCGGTCCGTTAGTATACGTCAGACCCGCGTGTCACAACTATGTGATTGTAGACCGAGCGCCGCCACACGGCAGGTCTAGAGAGACTTCCTAGCACTCGCCCCAGTTGTACAACCGACTTTGCTAGCGATGGTTCACTGACAAAATACGCTCTCATTTGCCGAGGCGATAGTTAGCATAGCCTTCAGCTACGTCATTTGCTATGACCTAGCAAGGCGCCATTACCAGTTACTATTGATACTGTAATCATGTACCATCAAGAACGATGCTCATCATTAATGGATTGAAGTTTAATTTCCTTGTCCTGTTCCAGACCTCACGCCAGCGTGCGTGAGCTAAGACGCGTGCCTTTTGGGTTTCTCTAGTACCCGGTGTTGGCTCTCCTGCCAACCCACAACAAACATGTTACTGAAGATATGTATTGCTGAATAGTGGGCACCTTTCTGAAACAAAATAAATGGCTTTAAATATTTGTAAAAGTTATTCTTATTTTTGGTATTGATTCTGTGAACTGAGCTGTTGATTTGAAAAAAAGATATGTTTTTAATGACAAATTTTATTAATTAATAAATATATTGGGAAGCAGTAGGTAGTATTCCATTCCACTATCTAGCAGTACAAAATGTCATCTTCTGCTGACCATGCTA
The DNA here is from genome assembly GCF_023864345.2 of Schistocerca serialis cubense. NCBI lineage: Eukaryota > Metazoa > Arthropoda > Insecta > Orthoptera > Acrididae > Schistocerca > Schistocerca serialis. The sequence goes on from NC_064638.1 coordinate 717,772,487, forward strand.
CCACAGTTTAGAAACTACATAACTAAGGAGGTAAAGCCTTGCTAGTTGGCACAAACAAATTAGCTTTCAGGACTGAAATAGTTTTCTAAAACCAGAAGCTGACAGGTGTGTGCCATAACTTGACAGTGGGTGCCAGCTACTGAATCTTAAAACTGTATTATAATGCCAGTAGCTGACAGTATGTATCTGGAGCAATGGTTGGTGCCCCGTAAAGGAACAGAATGGAATCAGTCAGAATATCAGAAAAATTCTGCAATGCATTTCAAATAACAGCATTCACATAGATCACTTAAAATGGGATGGATCGTCTGATTCCTATACTCTTTTTAGGACCATAAAATGTTGGAAGATTAATTAAAATTCTGTTACTTACACCAAATTTTACACAATTAGTGTTCATGTGTCTTGGAGGGTAAGCCATATCCAGATTCTTCTGTACATTGCATTTAAAATCATTTATAGGCATTGTCTGCACAGCTGCAATGGCCTCTTCTCTTTCTAGTAGCACTTTATATTCTTTCTTCATGGCAATTGCTTTCACTGAATAATTCAGATAACATTTTTTTCCAATTTTCTTTTTCTTATGCTAAAGACATTAACTGCACTTAAAGTAGAAACTTCCTTAATAGGAATGATTTACATCTCTGTGATATGTTTATTACTTTTTGTAGTGCCAGCAGAATCATTAGTTGTGGGTATCAATCCTTATCTGGCAATATCTATATTTTATAGTATTGTGGAGAGGAATGACTTTCAAGGGGAGGCCATGACATTGTGATCACTGATTTACGTCAAATTTTGTACACCTTTAGTAGGCCATCAAAACAATAAAATGTGCAATTAGTAAGGCACACTACTCTGGCAGTTCTGTGAAAATTACAAAAGGAGTCTTACACATCTATTATGTAAGTGATGTATCTGTGGGCAAGTGCTGGATGTTAGAGTTCATGATAGTCAACTAGTGGTGTTCAATGGAGTACGTATATGAGGCGATCCTTCAACTCCCACTCTAACTTTTATTTTCGTAGTACAAATGTAAATTCCTTGCTTTTAAAAAGATTTGCACCTACACTTCTTGGTACATTAGTTAGTTACGTCTCACCACTATACAGCTTAACTGCCAAATAGGCCCTTCTTCTGTGTCTGCTGCTGAAAGTGTTGAGGTGTGAAGTAGTCCCAGTTATCTTACCGGATTACATGTATAAGGGATTTCACAAATCATGACAGGCATACATTTTCAGGAAAACTCTATGCACTTCTTCATTTTCTTGTCAACAATTATAAATATTTTTGTTCTAATGATTAAATTTAATTGAAATAGTAAGTAGTCAAATAACATGAAATTCACTAAAACTTCATGCAAATGCATGTGGTTTTTAAAATTGTATTACCTCTCAAATGTCACATATATTACATAATATGATCCATGATGAAAAAATAAGGATTAAAAATTAAGTTTTAGTGGGAGTTGAAGCATCACCTAATACATATTTGTCTTATGTAGCTCAAACATTAACCACTTGACCAGCGTGAACTCGAAAACCCAGCACCTACGCATAGATGCATCAGTTATATAATAGATGTGTAAAACTTCTCTTGTTATTTTCTTGGAATTGCCAGAGTAGTACACCTTACTACTTGTGTGTTATGTTGTTTTAACGGCCTAGTGAAGTTGTACAAAGTTTGAAGTAAATCTGTGATCACAATATCGTGGCCTCCCCTTGTTAGAGTGAAAAAAATAAGTTTCTGCATCTTTAATATTATACTTCTGTATAATACTTATGTGCTCTTTGTTGGAGTCTGTGTCACCTATTTTCACATAGTTTTCAGGTAAATAGTTAAAACTATAGGCAGACATATCATAGTTTGTGATCTTTCTTACTGTGATTGTCTGGAAGGTTTACTTGTACACCAGCCCACTTTCATGTATTCCTATGACGACAGTAGACAAATTGTATAATATTGTTAAACACAGTACACTGTCTGTAAGTTTGTCTTTAGTTGTCATCATATAGAAGCAATTAGCACACAGTACAGCAGATCACATTGTAAATACTGTGTATTAGTTTAAAAGTCTTTTGTAACACATTCAGGACACTTTATAAAAGTGGTAAGACAGTTACCAATATCATTTTTCACTCCTGGGCTTGTTATTTGACATGTAAATTTGTTATATATCTTTAATCTATAATAGAGCTCATCCACATTAAACTGTCTATTCTGACTGTCTTATCATAGTTCACACTCTTATTGCTGTTTCTTTGGTTTTCTTTTTGCACACTGAAGCCATGATTCGATGTTAACTAGCCACATATGGCCAGCTTGTTAAAAATCTTAGCCAAATCTTGTACTATATTCAGTTCCATATGGTAACTGTCATCTACTCAGAGTGCTGCATTAACCTAGGCAGTTCATCCAATAGTACAGCTATTTTTAACATCAACAATTTGTGTTTTATACAGTATAGATATGGGCTTTTTATATTTCCTTGTAATGGTTTGCAATGCCTCTCTGCTGATTTTTTCCAATATGTGACTTGCTGTCATACTCCCACTCCTGTGTAGGAAAAATGGTAGTTCTGTCTTGGCGCTGTCTCACAAAGGTAAACTAGGAAAATTTACAAAATAGATAATTATTAAATGCACTGCTTATTTTTGCCTTTAACATTACAGACTGGCCTTTCTCTAATTGTTCTTGGCAGTCCACTTGATTACAGATTTTAATCTCCATAATGTTACCACAAAGAGTTCGCTCATGGATATAAGCACATTTAAATTTTTCTTGCTAAGTGGCATGCCATTTTTGGTGTAACTGATGTTACCAATAGCAGTAACAAGGTTGTCCAGGTTTACCAATAATAAACAAAAACCAAAGTGTTCATCAGTTGGCCTTGTCTTCTCCTGTAATAGCTGAGAGATATTTAGCACTTTGGAGGAAGTCATGTTGAGAATTTTCAATATGACAGAATACTGTTGCAATTGTCAATGATTGTTCCATATTCTAAAGAACTAGAATATCTTCTTGGTGTTGATCTTGGAAATGAGACAGTAGTAGGTAGTTGGGTGACTTTTACAGGTATGTAAAACTAGGTACCCAAAAGCACAGCATTCATTACCTATAAGGAGTGTTGACTAACTGCTCAGCAGGCTACTTTATAGCCACATGTGTTTTGTATTGTTATATAACAATTCAGACGTGGAAACAGCATTTGAGAGTTTGCAGTCATATTTTATGCATCAATTATAAGTTGCACAATAACTGTACTTTTCCAGTAACTGACTAATTCAGACTGCCTATTTGTTTAGGAGCTTGCCTGATTAGCATAGTATTTATGTCAACAGGTTTGGCACATAATCTAATTATGCCTAAAAATGAAATTTCAATTGCCTGCATAGCATATTACTTTTAGCCACATGTATTTTGTAGCAATTTACACATGGAAATGGCATTATGACATTTAATTTGAGAATCCAAAGTCATGTTTTATGTATCACACTAGGTGTCCACTTATTTTTGTGATTGAAAATACTGTAAGTTATATGAGAACATAATTTTTGTTCATGTTAAGAATGATGCAGTACAGTATTTGACATAAATATTTGTGAGTGACATAAAACAGGAAGAGAGCAACTCACTGTTAAGGCAGAATTTTAGGTGCTTTCATATTCTTTATGTTAGAAATATTTTATGTTGCACCCTTTACATATTTTGATAAATAATCTAATATTTGCAAACATGGCATAAAAATTCAGACTGTTTGAATATCTTTGATTATGGTAGCTACATACTGACTGGTTGTTTCATTTTAATGGCCAGTAAAATACTGTGATGTGATTGGGAAAGTGTATATACACAGACACACTCTCACACAATCACAGACATTATTTTAGCATTTATTAAAATGAAACAGTCAATCATATCACAGAATTTTTATGGCTGTTAAATAGAAACAGCCAATCAGCATGTACCCACCATGCTGAAAAGTATCAAAACAGTATAAATGTTTGTGCCATATTTGAAAATATTACGAAAAAGTATCAAAACAGTCTGAATGTTTGTGCCATGTTTGAAAATATTACATTTTTTATCGAAACATGTAAAGAGTGCAACTTACAGTATTTCCCAAATAAAACATACAAAAGAGGCACCTCAAATTCTGCCTTAACAATAAACTCTTTCTGAATTGTGAGTCACTCACAAATACATACCTCTCTCTCTCTCCCTCTCTCTCTGCGTGTGTGTGTGTGTGTGTGTGTGTGTGTGTGTGTGTGTGTGGGTGGGTGGGTGTGTGGGTGGATGGTGTGTGTGTGTGTGTGTGTGTGTGTGTGTGTGTGTGTGTGTGCATGTTTGTGCTTGTTTCCTGCTTATGTAACTATGTATCAGGTTTCTGCTAATGTGTCATCTGTCCATTGTAATATAGACAACATATACATGTGAAGTCATCACTTTGCACTTTTCAAGGTCGTTTAAGTACAAAATGTGACAGATAGTTGGTAGCCCTACTACATATCTTTATGATGTTTCTTAATTAAGTTTATGGCAAATATGTTTTTACATAGCTTGCAACCTAAAGAATCTGTATGCTTGTTCCATTTCAGATTGTTCTCTATTGTCACTCTGAAGAATTTCATCCAATTCATCTGCATCTATATCTACAGCTACATACACACTCTACAAGCCACTGTACCGCCCATGGTGGAGGGTGCCCTGTACCACTACTAGTCATTATCTTTTCTGTTCCATTCACAAGCAGATCAAGGGAAAAATGACTGCCTATGAGGCTTCAAGTGAGCTCTAATTTCTCCTTTCTTATCTTTGTGGGCCTTGCACAAAATGTACGTATCATTCTGCAAGCAGCTTCAAATGACAGTTCTCTAAATTTTCTCAATGAAATTCCTCAAAATAAACATTACCTTCCCTCCAGAGATTCCCATCTGAGTTCCTGAATCATCTCAATAATACTTGCGTGTTGTTCGAAACTACTGGTAACAAATCTAGCAGCCCGCCTCTGAATTGCTCCAATACCTTCATTCAGTTCAGCATGTTGTGGATCCCAGACACTTGAGCAGTATTCCAGAATGGATTGTATTAGTGTCCTGTATGCAGTCTTCTTTACAGATGAACAACACTTTCATAAAATTCTCCAAATTACCTGGAGTTGGCCATTCATCTTCCCTATTACAGTCTTTACATGGACATTTCATTTCATATCACTTTGCAGTGTTATGCCTAGGTATTTAATAAATGTGACTCTGTCAAACAATGCTGTATCTGAACATTGTGAGTGTGTTTTTCCTACTCATCTCCATTAACTTTGATTTTTCTACATTTAGAGCTAGCTGCCATTCATCAGACCAACTAGAAAAAATGTCTAAGTCATCTTGTATCATCCTGCTGTCAGTCAGTGATAACTCCTTCCTGTACACAACAGCATCATCAGCAAAAATCCATATACTGCTGCTCACCCTGTCCCCCCCACCCCCCGACAGTTTATGTGTATCAAAAATTCAAAAATAACAGTGGTCCCACCACACTTAATTGCAGCCCTCCTGATACCCTTGTCTCTGATGAACATTCACTGTTGAAGAGAACATACTGGGTTCTGTTACTTACGAACTCTTCAAGCCACTCACACATCTGGGAACCTATTCTATATGCTCGACCCTCATTAACAGTCTGCAATGTGGCATGGTATCAAACACTTCTAAAAAATTGAAGAATATGGACACTGTCTGTTACCCCATATCCACAATTCACATGATATCATGTCAGGAAAGGGCAAGCTCAGTTTCACATGAGTGATGCTCTCCCTTTTAACAATGTTGTTTTACATAAAGACTTAATGGAATTTGGTTTGATCAAGGAAGGTGGCCATTATACAGTAACAAACATTTTTAATTAGAGATTAACTGGTAGTCTACTACTCCTACTATTGTGATTTTTTTTAGTTAAGCTAATTGAAATCTATACATCTTAATTCAATCATATAATTGATAGTACTATATAGATTCTTTTAGTTTATGTTCTTTACATAAGATACCATAAGAATTATTCTAGATACTTTAGTATGTATGTATGGCATATCTATGTTTACAATATGAATTATGATAGGTTGCTGCTCACCACAGACAGGTGGTGTTGAAAAGTGAACAGGCACATTTAAAAATAGATTGTTGGATAAGCCACTTTCAAATGTACCTATTTACTTCTCAAAACCTCCCCTACATGCTGAGTAACAATCTGTCATAATTCATATTATTTTCCATCATGGATTTTCCATTCATTAATTAATTATATAGCATCCACATTTGTGATAACTAAGATATAAACACGAACATGAAATGAAAAGCATGGCCTGTGATGCATAAATTACCAGACTTTATTTATCCAATATTTGAAAATGAGAGCACTTAGCAACTTACAAGAAACTTTGCATGTAATTTCAGACCTTTAGAAAAGTTTTTTATGCTGGAAACTGCTGGAAAATGATGAAAGGAAAAATGTTTATCGCTTACTACTTTCCTGCTGTTCATGCAGTAAATATACTGCATAAGGCATGAAATTATGATAATTACTTCTTTACTCCTAACTGTATTTGTGACATATTTCACTGACAGTATTCACATATACCACTAAATACAATCATTGTACAACACATAGATCAGGAGATATGATGTCATATAGAATGAAATGTGTGAAAAATTGCTACATCATGCACCATGTTTTTTAATTTATTACTTCTTTGCTACTAACTGTATTCACAATAAATTTTGCAGACAGTATCCACATATGGCACTGCATGTACCCCTGTAATAATCACTGTATGACACACAGTTCAGGAGATATGACATTGTAAACAGGGAGATGTGTGAAAAACTGCCACATCATGCATGACACCTAAATTTATACTTAGTTGCCACAACTCCATTTGCAACACAATTTGTTATACAGCATCCACATTAACTGCTGAATGTGCCTAAATATTGTATCGTAGTTCAAGAGATATGATGTCATGAACAATAAGCGGAAGCCCAAATGCTGTCTGGTATGGGCATGGACATACAACTATAATTAAATACATGAGCAATGACAGGTTTCTCCACTAGTGTTCATTAAATCTAAGCATGCTAATTCTTGTATAAAACATATGTTGTCCCAAGAAGTCCTAAATCAACACTGATCTGTTCATTACAAGTCTCTGAAATGAATGGGATATTTAATCTAATATAATGTAGCCATATGTAGGAATTTAATTTATTACTTACACTTCCTGTACTGGCAAGTTGAGTGTGATGCTGCCCTGAGTAGAATCACCATATTTGAGGTATCCAAGAAATCCAATTGTTGTGTAAATCACACAAAGTAAAGTCATCGCCTGAGTGAGAACACCACAAAACCCAATAAAATCCCTAGGGGTCTTCATACCGTTCTCAAGTGGCATTACCTGTGTAGAAACAAGTTACATTGGCTCTTAGTCATCTGGCACAGTCACATTCCAGAGTTTTCCCTTTTTTTGTTTATATGGCTTTATATTAGTTTTTGATCTTCCTAAATGTTTATCACCTGTTCATATTTTTTGGCCTTCTCAATGTGCCAGTGATTTCTATTATCATTATTTCAGACAAAAATGTTCAGAAACTGTGTAAAGTACAAACCCAGTAACATGTCGAGTAATTGTAAAAAAGAAATATGTAGTATTACATACTCAGACAAGATTAGATAAGTAATTAATCCAAAATCAGCATGCTAAAAATCGCAGTTGGTACCAAACTACCATCTTTTATATCAAACCATAGTACAAAAAAGTTACAGAATTCTCACTTTATTACTTGACCCTACTCTCTACTTCAACAGACATATCATACATGTCTTACAGGAAAAATAATTGAATAGTATTAATTTTGGTGATTTTCACATCATAATTATGGAAATAATGTCATTGGAGTGTGATGCCACTTAGTGGCATATCAAGCTCTGTGACTTCAAGAAAGCAAACCACCCAAGTGTTTCTAAATGCCATCCAAACCTTGACAGGTATATTATATTATTTCAGAACTAGTAAAAAGAAAGTGGTGAGTAGCGCGGTGGATGGGTAGAGGGTGGGGGAGGGGTGGGGTTGGAGAGTGTCACGTTTACTTTATGGTGATAGTACTGACTGAAGAATATCTAATTTTGTTGACATTCAGCATTTGTTTATTTCCTTATCAGTAAAGTTCTCAAGAAGAGTTCAAGCATATAGTGCTCCATTAAATGGCAACTTATTTTAGATCAAACTTTGTTGAGTGCTTTCAGTGTAAAAGAAATGAAAACTGTTTTTTTTACCATGGTGGTCAAATGTTAATGATGACAAATACCAATCATTTTTTTAAAATAATCAAAGATGAACATTATTAAAGAAATCCATAAATAATGTATGGCTCAGGAGGTATGGGAAGAAATCATGAAAAGAATAATAGGAAGGAATTTAGTAATCAGCCCTATGGGCTAGAAATCAGACTCCTTTTCATATATATTCCTAAATCACAAGAAATATTTTTCCTCTAAACTATATGATGAATTAATCAAAATAAAGTATGGAGGGAAAGAAAAACAAGACAGGATAGTACAATATAAAAATAATAAAATAGTATAGTATAACAATAATAAAATAAATGCAGATGTATTAGACTTAGTCTGTCAGTTCTTCAAAACTGCATTTATTATATTTTTGAACATTTTTGTAAAATCTTTATTGCAAACCATACAACTGTCTCCAATATTGCTAAGAAGATGTCAACAAGATTCTTTATATGAAAAGGTTTATTAACAAAAGTGCTCCTAAATCCAAAGTCTCTTTTACTTCCTTGTGTAACACCGAAATGAAAATCACAATAAAAATTGGAAAGATATTTTCAGCAATTAACTGCAATTTGTAAACATTATTAGGAATGGAGAAAGTGTTCTTTATGCAATGTGTTAAAATTTTAAAAAGTTTTTACAAAAATCTTACAATGCCTTTCTCCACTAAAGCCCAGCCTTCACTGCCCATGTCTGCAGTTGGTAAGATGGCTTTGATGCTGCATATACAGAGTCTAGATCATCTGCAAAGGCTAGACAGTTAATTGTAATGTTCATATTCTTGTAGTTTAGCATCGTACCATTCTCTACCCCTGAATTGTTAATTTCTTTCTGTCACTCTCAGACAATCTTTTCTAAAATACAGTTGTCTCACTCCTGTCCTAATTTCAAAGGTATCAGACATCTCTTCTCTGAACTTCACTTCGTAGGTGGTATTGGATAAGGTTTGCTTGATAAACATTTCTCTTGTCATCTAATGCAAACTCACTAAATATTTGAAATAGCGCCAGTTGAATCACACACCTTCCTAAAATTCATGAAGATCATCACAAATTCCCAGTTCTTAAGTTTCAGATATGACAGGATAGAAATGAAATTCGTAATCTGCTCAGAACATGATCGTCCCTTCCTGAAACACTTTCCTCCGTTCTGGATCAATTTGTCATTCTGCCCTATTCTATAGAGAGGATCTCATTAGTTGTTAGTGCGAGAAATGCTATGATAGTTCTTCAGATGTGTTCTGTCCCTTTTCTTGTGTAGTGGATGAATTACAGCAGAAGTCCATCCCTATGGAAATACTTCATTTTCCCAAATCTCTTGAATAATTACAACAATTTCATCAATTGGCTTACCCCTGTGCTCTTTTTAATTTCATCCTTTGTGGATGGAAATAAATCTAGGTGAACTTTTGTATTACCAAACGGGAAAGCGCTGGTAGATAGGCACAATAAAAAAAAACACATAAAAACACACACACAAATTTCAAGCTTTCGCAACCCACAGTTGCTTCATCAGGAAAGAGGGAAGGAGAGGGAAAGATGAAAGGATGTGGGTTTTAAGGGAGAGGGTAAGGAGTCATTCCAATTTTTTATTGTGCCTATCTACCAGCGCTTTCCCATTTGGTAAGTCATGGAATCTTTGTTTTTAATATATTTTTCCCATGTGGAATGTTTCATTCTATTTTATATATGTATATATAATAGAGGGAAACATTCCATGTGGAAAAAATATATCTAAAAATACAGATGATGTGACTTACCGAACGAAAGTGCTGGCAGGTTGATAGACACACAAACAAACACAAACATACACACGAAATTCAAGCTTTCACAACAAACTGTTGCCTCATCAGGAAAGAGGGAAGGAGACGAAAAGATGAAAGGATGTGGGTTTTAAGGGAGAGGGTAAGGAGTCATTCCAATCCCGGGAGCAGAAAGACATACCTTAGGGGGAAAAAAGGACAGGTATACACTCCCACACACACACATATCCATCCGCACATACACAGACACAAGCCAAAGTGGGAAAGCGCTGGTAGATAGGCACAATAAAACATTGGAATGACTCCTTACCCTCCCCCTTAAAACCCACATCCTTTCATCTTGTGTCTGTGTATGTGCAGATGGATATGTGTGTGTGTGTGCGAGTGTATACCTGTCCTTTTTTCCCCCTAAGGTAAGTCTTTCCGCTCCCGGGATTGGAATGACTCTTTACCCTCTCCCTTAAAACCCACATCCTTTCGACTTTCCCTCTGCTTCCCTCTTTCCTGATGAGGCAACAGTTTGTTGTGAAAGCTTGAATTTCATGTGTATGTTTGTGTTTGTTTGTGTGTCTATCAACCTGTCAGCACTTTCGTTCGGTAAGTCACATTATATATATAGACACACACACAGGGCTATTACAAATGATTGAAGCAATTTCATAAATTCACTGTAGCTCCATTCATTGACATATGGTCACAACACACTACAGAGATGTAGAAAAACTCATAAAGTTTTGTTCGCCTGAAGCCGCACTTCAGGTTTCTGCCACCAGAGCGCTCGAGAGCACAGTGAGACAAAATGGCGACAGGAGCCGAGAAAGCATATGTCCTGCTTGAAATGCACTCACATCAGTCAGTCATAACAGTGCAATGACACTTCAGGACGAAGTTCAACAAAGATCCACCAACTGCTAACTCCATTCGGCGATGGTATGCGGAGTTTAAAGCTTCTGGATGCCTCTGTAAGGGGAAATCAATGGGTTGGCCTGCAGTGAGCAAAGAAATGGTTGAATGTGTGCGGGCAAGTTTCACGTGTAGCCCGCGGAAGTCGACGAATAAAGCAAGCAGGGAGCTAAACATACCACAGCTGACGGTTTGGAAAATCTTACGGAAAAGGCTAAAGCAGAAGCCTTGCCGTTTACAATTGCTACAAGCCCTGACACCCGATGACAAAGTGAAATGCTTTGAATTTTCGGCGCGGTTGCAACAGCTCATGGAAGAGGATGCGTTCAGTGCGAAACTTGTTTTCAGTGATGAAGCAACATTTTTTCTTAATGGTGAAGTGAACAGACACAATGTGCGAATCTGGGTGGTAGAGAATCCTCACGCATTCGTGCAGCAAATTCGCAATTCACCAAAAGTTAACGTGTTTTGTGCAATCTCACAGTTTAATGTTTACAGCCCCTTTTTCTTCTGCCAAAAAACGTTACAGGACACGTGTATCTGGACATGCTGGAAAATTGGCTCATGCCACAACTGGAGACCAACAGGGCCGACTTCATCTTTCAACAGGATGATGCTCCACCGCACTTCCATCATGATGTTCGGTATTTCTTAAACAGGAGATTGGAAAACCGATGGATCAGTCGTGGTGGAGATAATGATCAGCAATTCATGTCATGGCCTTCACGCTCTTCCGACTTAACCCCATGTGATTTCTTTCTGTGGGGTTATGTGAAAGATTCAGTGTTTAAACCTCCTCTACCAATAAATGTGCCAGAACTGTGAGCTCGCATCAACAATGCTTTCAAACTCATTGATGGGGACATGCTGCGCCAAGTGTGGGAGGAACTTGATTATTGGCTTGATGTCTGCCGAATCACTAAATGGGCACATATCGAACATTTGTGAATGCCTAAAAAAAGTTTTTGAGCTTTTGTATGTGTGTGCAAAGCATTGTGAAAATATCTCAAATAATAAAGTTATTGTAGAGCTGTGAAATCGCTTCAATCATTTGTAATAACCCTGTATAAAAAAAAGATGATGTGACTTACCAAACGAAAGAGCTGGCAGGTCGGTAGACACACAAACATACACACAAAATTCAAGCTTTAGCAACCAACGGTTACTTCATCAGGAAAGAAGGAAGGAGAGGGAAAGACGAAAGGATGTGGGTTTTAAGGGAGAGGGTAAATAGTCATTCCAATCCCGGGAGCGGAAAGACTTACCTTAGGGGGAAAAAAGGATAGGTATACACTCGCACACACACACATATCCATCCGCACATACACAGACACAAGCAGACATTTGTAAAGGTAAAGACTTTTGAAAATGTGGAATGTTTCCCTCTATTATACATATATATATATGAGGGAAACATTCCACGTGGGAAAAATATATCTAAAAACAAAGATGATGTGACTTACCAAAGAAAGTGCTGGCAGGTCGATAGACACACAAACAAACACAAACATACACACAAAATTCAAGCTTTAGCAACCAACGGTTACTTCATCAGGAAAGAAGGAAGGAGAGGGAAAGACGAAAGGATGTGGGTTTTAAGGGAGAGGGTAAATAGTCATTCCAATCCCGGGAGCGGAAAGACTTACCTTAGGGGGAAAAAAGGACAGGTATACACTCACTCACACACACACACACACACACACACACACACACACACACACACACACACACACACACATCCATCCGCACATACACAGACACAAGCAGACATTTGTAAAGGCAAAAAGTTTGAGCAGAGATGTCAGTCGAGGCGGAAGTACAGAGGCAAAGATGTTGTTGAAAGACAGGTGAGGTATGAGCGGCAGCAAATTGAAATTAGAATTTAGCGGAGATTGAGGCTTGGCGGATAACGAGAAGAGAGGATATACTGAAGGGCATGGGCATGTTCCCATCTCCGGAGTTCTGACAGGTTGGTGTTAGTGGGAAGTAACACTGTGCCAAGATGTGCTGGCCGTGTACCAAGGCATGTTTAGCCACAGGGTGATCCTCATTACCAACAAACACTGTCTGCCTGTGTCCATTCATGCGAATGGACAGTTTGTTGCTGGTCATTCCCACATAGAAAGCTTCACAGTGTAGGCAGGTCAGTTGGTAAATCACGTGGGTGCTTTCACACGTGGCTCTGCCTTTGATCGTGTACACCTTCCGGGTTACAGGACAGGAGTAGGTGATGGTGGGAGGATGCATGGGACAGGTTTTACACCCGGGCGGTTACAAGGGTAGGAGCCAGAGGGTAGGGAAGGTGGTTTGGGGATTTCATAGGGATGAAGGTTAGGTGGACGGCGGAAAGACACTCTTGGTGGAGTGGGGAGAATTTCATGAAGGATGGATCTCATTTCATGGCAGGATTTGAGGAAGTCATATCCCTGCTAGAGAGCCACATTCAGAGTCTGATCCAATCCCGAAAAGTATCCTGTCACAAGTGGGGCACTATTGGGGTTCTTCTGTGGGAGGTTCTGGGTTTGAGGAGATGAGGAAGTGGCTCTGGTTATTTGCTTCTGTACCAGGTCGGGAGGGAAGTTGCGGGATGCGAAAGCTGTTTTCAGGTTGTTGGTGTAATGGTTCAGGGATTCCGGACTGGAGCAGATTCGTTTGCCACGAAGACCTAGGCTGTAGGGAAGGGACTGATTGATGTGGAATGGGTGGCAGCTGTCATAATGGAGGTACTGTTGCTTGTTGGTGGGTTTTATGTGGACGGACGTGTGAAGCTGGCCATTGGACAGGTGGAGGTCAACATCAAGGAAAGTGGCATGGGATTTGGAGTAGGACCAGGTGAATCTGATGGAACCAAAGGAATTGAACCAAAGGAATTGAAGTTGGAGAGGAAATTCCGGAGTTCTTCTTCACTGTGAGTCCAGATCATGAAAATGTCATCAATAAATCTGTACCAAACTTTGGGTTGGCAGGCCTGGGTAACCAAGAACGCTTCCTCTAAGCGACCCATGAATAGGTTGGCGTACGAGGGGGCCATCCTGGTACCCATGGCTGTTCCCTTTAATTGTTGGTATGTCTGGCCTTCGAAAGTGAAGAAGTTGTGGGTCAGGACGAAGCTGGCTAAGGTAATGAGGAAAGAGGTTTTAGGTAGGGTGGCAGGTGATCGGCGTGAAAGGAAGTGCTCCATCACAGTGAGGCCCTGGATGTGCGGAATATTTGTGTATAAGGAAGTGGCATCAATGGTTACAAGGATGGTTTCCAGGAGTAACAGATTGGATAAGGATTCCAGGCGTTCGAGAAAGTGGTTGGTGTCTTTGATGAAGGAAGGGAGACTGCATGTAATGAGTTGAAGGTGTTGATCTACGTAGGCAGAGATACGTTCTGTGGGGGCTTGGTAACCAGCTACAATGGGACGGCCGGGATGATTGGGTTTGTGAATTTTAGGAAGAAGGTAGAAGGTAGGGGTGCGAGGTGTTGGTGGGGTCAGGAGGTTGATGGAGTCAGGTGAAAGGTTTTGTAGGGGGCCTAAGGTTCTGATGATTCCTTGAAGCTTCACCTGGACATCAGGAATGGGATTACCTTGGCAAACTTTGTAAGTAGTGTTGTCTGAAAGCTGACGCAGTCCCTCAGCTATATACTCCCGACGATCAAGTACCACAGTCGTGGAACCCTTGTCCGCCGGAAGAATGGCGATGAATCGGTCAGCCTTCAGATCACGGGTTTGCCTGGGCTTCAACAGTGGTGACGTTGGGAATAGGATTAAGGTTTTTTAAGAAGGACTGAGAGGCAAGGCTGGAAGTCAGAAATTCCTGGAAAGTTTGGAGAGGGTGATTTTGAGGAAGAGGAGGTGGGTCCTGCTGTGACGGAGGACGGAACTGTTCCACGCAGGGTTCAATTTGGATAGTGTCTTGGGGAGTTGGATCATTAGGAGCAGGATTAGGATCATTTTTCTTCGTGGCAAAGTGATATTTCCAGCAGAGAGTACGGGTGTAGGACAGTAAATCTTTGACAAGGGCTGTTTGGTTGAATCTGGGAGTGGGGCTGAAGGTGAGGCCTTTGGATAGGACAGAGGTTTCGGATTGGGAGAGAGGTTTGGAGGAAAGGTTAACTACTGAATTAGGGTGTTGTGGTTCCAGATTGTGTTGATTGGAATTTTGAGGTTTTTGGGGGGGAGTGGAGCTGGAAGTGGGAGATTGAGTAGATGGGAGAGACTGGGTCTGTGTGCAATGAGAGGAGGTTTGCTGGAAAGGTTGTGAAGGGTGAGTGAGTTGCCTTTCCGGAGGTGGGAAACCAGGAGATTGGATAGTTTTTTGAGGTGGAGGGCGGCATGCTGTTCTAATTTGTGGTTGACCTGTAGGAGGATGCTCTGAACAGCCGGTGTGGATGTGGGAGAGGAAAGACTCAGGACTTTTATTAAGGATAGGAGTTGACGGGTGTGTTCATTGGCTGAGTTGATGTGTAGGTGAAGGATTAGGTGGGTGAGGGCAATGGATTGTTCGGTTTGGAACTGGTATAGGGACTGATGGAAAGAAGGGTTACAGCCAGAGATGGGAACTTTAAGTGTGAGGCCTTTGGGGGTAATGCCAAATGTCAGACAAGCTTGAGAAAATAAAATATGGGAGGGTAATCTGGTTAGGGCAAAGGCATGTTTGCGGAGGGGATGTAAATAAAACTTAATGGTGTCGTTGTGGGGATGGTGTGAGTGAGGGTGACATGGTATTAGAAGGTGGAAAGTGTAACATGAGGCTGAAATGGAAATGAAAATATATATATATATATATATATATATATATATATATATATATATATATATATATATATATATATATATGGGGAGAGATAAAGGTGAACTAGAAAGCAACTGGAGATCTGGTGTGAAAAAAGGCGAAAAAGTGTTGGTTATAGCTGGGCTTTTTGATCCTGTGGTGAACTTGGGTTGGTAGACAACAATGTGCACAAAGGTTAGGTGGTTGTGTTGCCGCCAAAACACGTTAAAGGGTGGAGGAATCGGGAAAATTTCGAAAAAACTGCGTGCAAATGTATTAAAAGGAGTGGTTTTGTGGTGGCAGATTGTGAAAATGAGGCTAACAATTTCTGACAAAGAAATAATGACGTTAAAACCTGTGGGAAGCGGCTAAAAAAGATCAGTGATGTGGGAAAAACAGAAATGGAAAAAAAGGCGAAAGTTATTAGAAATAGCCGAAATGGCTGTTTAATAGCTGAAAGGAACTGTTTGTGAACTAGAAACGGTGGATTTTATAGCAGCGGTAGTGTTGAAAGCGGAAAAAAAATTTTTTTGGTTGTGGTTTGGAAGTGGGTTACGTATTATTGAGTATATATAGGTGGGAAAAAATTGTATAGTAGATTACGGTAGAAAGGAGAAGGTGAATACAAAGTGAAACTAGTAGAAAAACACAGAGAGAAAAAATATATATATATGCATTATCTGTTTTATACATATGAGCACTGTGGGGTTTATAACCTCCTAGCTGCAACATGAGTGTATATATGGGCAAAACATGTTTTCCAAGGTCCCTGGTGAACAGGCTGTTGTGCACGACGGGCATGCTGTGTTGGAACATCCAGGGTTGCCAAAGCAACCTGCATTGCAGGCCAGCCTACATCTCAGGGACACAAAATGGTTTTCCAAGCCCCAACATGTAGGCGGCCTGAACGACTGGTATGTTGTGATGTACTATTGGCCTGCTTTATCAACTTGTTTTGCATGGTGGTTTGTATGTCAGTGGCAAATAAAAGAGTTTCATTCCCCTGATGTGTGGTCTACTCTGCATGACAGGCATGTTGTGGGAGCAGTATAAACTTACTTTATTGAACCATATTGCAGGGGCTACACATACTGATGTGCATGGCTGGGGCAGGGTGACATGGATAGAGGAGTGGACAGCTAGAGTGAGTGGGAGGATCAAATGGACAGAGAGAGGGGAGCAGGGCGAGATGCATGAGGTAAGTGGAAGGTGTAGAGGGGTAGTAGTCATCTGGAAAGGGAGAGGGGCAGATGGAGATGGAAAGAGAGAGGTGAAGAAGGATATGGTCAGAGGGAGGGGAGAGGAAGCTATGGTCAGAGAGAGGAGTGTTGGAAATGGACAAAGAGAGGAAAAGGAGGAGATGAAGAGATGATGACAGTGGGGAGGAGGAAATAAACAGACAGTGGAAAAAGAGATGGACACAGAGGGGGGAGAAGAAGGTGTCAGAATCTGAATCTGAATCAGAATCAAAATTTTATTGTCTCATGACAGACATACATAAATCATTGATTTAAAGTACAGCAGATTCGTCAATACAGATGATGTATCAAAGATACATACAATGTGTCAAACAAAGAACAAAAACCATCTCAATTTACAAAAATTATTACAAATTTGTTTCATTACTATACAAAGAAATTTTCATCAACATTTAAAAATTCAGTAAGTGAATAACAACATTTTTGCACTATGATGGTGAGTAGCCTTATCTTAAGTAGACCTAGATCCATACTGGGAAAGTTCTTCATTTTTAATATATTGTAAATTTTCACAGCCATGTAATGTGGAGTGTGGGAGTAGAGTTTTAGTGTATGAGATGGCAACACGAAATTATCTTTCTTTCTTGGGTCATACATATGTTGAAAATTGTTTTCTTAAATTATTCTGAATTGGCATGGATAAAAGCAAACAATTCATAAATGTAAATACATGGAATAGTTAAAATTTTTAAATCCATGAATAAAGGCTTGCTTAATATTACATATATTTCTAATAACAGCTATTTGAAATAATAATATTCTATTTACACTACTTGCTATATTCCATATCACAGTGGCTTCAAAATAGCTGTGGCAAATGACTTGACTAGTGTCAGTGTCACTTGTGTAGGACAACATTGTCATTGCAAGTGGTAGATTGTTTAGTTTGTTTGTCAAGTTGCTAATATGTGTGGCCGCTGTGGCTGAGCGGTTGTAGGTGCTTCAGTATGGAACTGCTATGGTTGCAGGTTCGAATCCTGCCTCGGGCATGGATGTGTGTGATGTCCTTAGGTTAGTTAGGTTTATGTATTTCAAGTCTAGGGGACTGATGACCTCACATGTTAAGTCCCATAGTGCTTAGAGCCATTTGAATTTAATATGTGAAGGCCAAGATAAATTTTCTTCTAAAACTATTCCCAGGAATTTAACAGATTCTGCTTCCAAAAGTTCCTGAATTACGTGGAGATTTGGAAGTCACTTGATTTTGAGTGTTTAGTTTTACACTGTGTGAGGTGGGTTTTTTCTAAGTTTAGTTTTAATCCACTGACATGAAACTAATGTTCTAAACTATTTAGGGTGTCAATGACTCTTTAGGGACACTTTCAGTGAGTAGAGGTGTGTCATCAACAAATAAATCTGAGTGCAATGCTGTACTTATGAGGTCTGTCTGAAAAGTATCCAACCTTTGATTTTCCCATGCAAAATAGGGACGATAGCATGACGCCACTGTACACAGTAAAGGAAGAGACCTTTATGCGCATGCATGAATTTTGTCCCCGCCTTCCTGCACATCAGACACTGCCTGTCAGTTGCTGAGTGAGGTGCTACATAACATGTTCAGCAGATTACTGATTCTCTCAAGTGACTGAATGTGTTGAGCAAAGATACTGCATCAAATTTTGTCAAAAGCTTGGTGATTCTCAAAGCAAAACAATTCTTAAGATTCAGAAGGTGTTTGAAGAAGATGCGATGGGTGTAACACAAACTAAGAGTGGTTCAACTGATTCAAAAATGGCTGCACATCAGTGGAGAGTGACCAGCATTCTGGCAGGCCCCAAATTGCTCAGAGTGCAGCTGTTGTTGAGAAGGTACAAAATTTGGTGAGGGCAGATCGCCATTTGACCATGTGGGAGATTGCCCAAGAGGTTGGAGTGAATAAAGATTCTGCACATGCTATTTTGCGTGATGATTGGAACAAGCACCTAGTGGCTGTGAAATTCACGCCAAAGTTGTTGTCACCAGAACAAAAAGACCTCTGTTTTGATGTTACACAGGACCTTCTGGACACCACCAACACTGATCCTGGGTTTCTGAACACTGTGATAACTGGAGATGAGTCATGGGTGTATGGGTACAACCCAGAAACAAAAAGACAGTCGTCACAATGGAAGCATCCTGAGTCTCCAAGGCCAAAGAAAGTGCAGCAGGTGTGAAGCAAAATCAAGGTGATGCTTACTGTCCTCTTGGATGTCTGTGGAACTGTGCATCATGAATATGCACCGGAAGAGCAAACAGTGACAAAGGAGTAATATCAAGATGTTCTCCGGCAACTCCATGACATAGATCAGCGCAAAGGACCAGACATGGTGACAGCAAAAAACTGGCAACTACATCACAACAATGACCCCACACATTCATCCCACTTTATCCAAAATTTCTTGGCCAAAAATGGAATTACAGCAATTTGCCAACTTCCCTACTCTCCAGACATGGGTCCTCGCAACTCCTGGTTGTTTCCAAAATTGAAGACTCCATTAAAAGGATCCCATTTTGAGAGTGTAGAAGAGATAATGTGGAACATGACAACAGAGCTGAACACTATTCCAAAAGAAGACTTCCAGAGATGTTTCCAGCAATGGAAGGATCAGTGGGCTAAGTGTGTGTAAGCACAAGGGGCCTACTCTGAAGAGCATTATGGTGCCAACACTGTCAGGTACTCGAAATATTTTCTGACTCTTTTAAGACAGGCCTCTTAGTGGTAAGTCATTTACATAAAATAAATGTCAGATTTGGCCTAAGATGGAACCTTGTGAGATACCATGTGAAATAATTTTCCACTCTGATGTTACAAATTAACCATTTCAAAGCACTACCATTTATTCTGTATCTTTCTAATCAATGTACCAGTACAGAGTGATTTTCAGAATAAAAAGCTTTCATACGGTCATAGAAAATTCTTGTTATTTTTCTGGGATTTGTCCATAGATGAGCAAATTTTCTGACCAAATTTGTTGATGGCACATATTTTACTCTTCCCTTTCTAGAAGTTGAACTCATTTGATGTGACGATATTAGATTTGCCATGAATTTTAGGCCTTGATTGTAAAACCTTTTCTGAATATTTTTGAAAATATTGGGAGAAGACTTACTGTACGGTAGTTTCCTACATCTTTGAGATTTTCTTGAACAATGGCTTTACTACTGCATACTTTAAAGCATCCGGGAAGCATTCTTCTTCAAATGACTGGTTTATTATTTCAGATAGAGGTGCTATTTCATCCCATCCAGTTGAATTTTTATTTTTAAGGAAAAATATTACTTTTTCTACATCTTTAGCTGTAATTCAAAGTGAGTTAGAGTTTGCATGTTATTCTGATTGAAAGCAAAGGACTGGACATGATCTATGTAAACACTTACATCAACACCCACTTTTGATACATTTATGAAAATTTTATTGAAATATTTGATGTTTCTGAGGGATTTAAAATATTTTTGTCATCTATCTTAATTTTGGAAATTTGTAGACTGCTGGGTATTACACCAAGTTCTGATTTTACCGCTGACCACACTACCTATGATTTATCTGTATAGTTCAGATTGAATTTTTTGTGTGTCATTTCTTTTGATGCATTTACCATCCTTCTAAATATAATCTTAGGTCTTTTCACATTGTTCATAAAATCTAAACTTGTATTACTTTCCAGTTCATTATGTAACTGCCTTTTTCTGGTAATTGACGCTTTTATCCCAGCTGTTATCCATTTCACTTTGACTGTTATTTTTTCATGTCAGACTGCAACGGGAAATATTTAATTAAAAACATGAAAAAAACCCTCAAGATATCTGTCATAATTTGTAGAACTTGTAGTACAATGATCCTCTGACCAATTTACTTCTTTCAACCCACAATGGAACAAGTTTATATTTTCCTTACTGAAAGATCATTTGATGCAGGTTTTTCTAATGGCTGGTTTGTTTATTTTTGGTACCTCTAAAAACGGTGCAAAATGATCTCAAATACCTAAATCAATGCAGAATTATTTTGTATCACCAAGTGAATAATTTCTCAGAATGTAATCTATGCAGGTTGCAGTTTGTTTACTCTCTCTTGTGAATTCTGTGAAGTTTAGATTGAAACCAAATGCTTGAATCAGATTGATAAATTCTGTTGATTCACTGGATTTGTTTATTGTATTTGTGCAAAAATCAGCAGCTATTGTAATGCTTTTCTTTTGCTCTTTTGTGAGTTTCTGTAAGAGACTCCTCAGTTTAAACAGAAATATTTTTGTTACCTCTTTACTTGGAATTCTGTACATCAAAAGTATCACAATATTTTGTAATAATTGTATACAGCAACTTTCAAATATGTCCTCATAATTTAGAAAATTAAAATCATCTCTTACTTTATATGTTTAACAATTTTTAATTAGTATGCAGGGACCCCCTTGAATTTTATTAGTTCTACAAAAGCTACTGGCTACAACACAGTTCTCTAATGTATCAAGAATTTTGATGCAATCTTTTGTTAGCCAATGTTCTTTAGGCAAAGAACTGATGTATCCTTCTTCCGATCAAGAAAATTTGTAGATAGTTAATTTTTGTTTCTCTGCCATTTATATTTTTCATGTGTAAGCCATTTATGTTGAAATGCATCAAAAATGTGTCTTCACTGTTACCTATTGTTTTAAGACTTTCTTAACGGATTTTTACCTTTTATTCCTTTACGCAGCTTGTCACTCCACTCACACACATTTAGTTTCCCTTATTGTTTATAATTTTGCATATTTCAGTAAACGTCTTGCTGAATTTTGCTGACCCTAGCCTGTTCAAATGTAGGCCATGTTATGCCAAGCAGTTGGTGGTTATAAACTTATTTTGATCCACAAATACTGTTCCTAGACTGTTACACCATCAATATAGGTGTTGAACACATACACATGTGAAGCTGTGGGCAATAATTCTAGCATATAAATATAGATTAATGAGAAAGAGGCCAGCAAAAGATTGAGGGGAGGAGGAAATGGCACAGTGAGACATTAAAATATATACTTACAACCCCAATAGCTTGAACAGCAAAGATGACAATGCTGAAGAACTGAGGCCATCCATAAGGATGTGCAAATTGCACCCGGTCCGAAATAGGAGGTATGTCCTGGACTAGGTAGTACAGAGTAATGCCCAGGCCAACAGTCATGGAAACATTAGCAGTCATGGATACTGGCACAAGCCACTTTAGGCTGGGTACCCAACCAAGCAGGATAAGTGGTGGTAGTGTTCCTGCTATGTACCAGCGCTGATCTGATGATGTATTGGTGTAGTGCTCCACCACCTATGAAACACAGATAGCCAATTCAGTCTCCTGCATTAATCCAATGATATTTTGTATAGATGTCAATTGGTACCAAGTAGATTACAGTAAAATCATAGTTTCAAATCAATAATTGTAATATGAGACTGTGTAAGAATATCTTAATATTAAACCATCACATTACATTTTAATAATAATGGATGGTTATAGCTAAACTGCCAGTGTTCCAATTGTTACAGTGGAGGCTTTACATGTTGCAGGCCACTGAAATGGTGTAGGTATGTTCATTAATCAGTATGCTCACAGAGTATGCTGAAAAAATAATAGTTCCTCTTTTTGCCACAAAGTGAAAATCTGGCTCTGTAAGCAGTCAGAATGTGAAATATTTCCTTTTTGAAGTCAGTATACTGTTTGTCACTTGGCAACATGTGTTGACTTTTTTTTTGTGACCTGACTATTGGTGTAAGGATTAAGAAGGTAGAAGTTTTCCACATGAAATGCAACAGCTATTGAGAAGAGAGACCATGCACTGCTGGAAAGTCGTTTCATCAGAATGGCTGCAGTAGCAGCATTGCATTGCAGGAATATCACCAACAGAAACAGCTGTAAAGAGACTCCATGTCAATAAATTGATTAATGAATATGATCAAGAAATTCGAAGAAACAGATAAATTAGGTGATGCAGCAGGGAGAGAGTGGTGGCCCATTCCTGCAGCAGTTGTTGATGAAGTTGCTGGAACTATAATCAACCATGAAGCACATGCCTCAGATTCTGAAACCAGTGCTCAAGTTGCATCATGGAAATTGTCTCTCTTCGGGTCAAAATCTCAAAAACATTCTGGCACATTTCACACTGATATCCCTATAAGATTCAGAATGTGCACAAAATAAAGCCCCAAGACAGGCTACAATGCCATGACTTTGCACTTTATTTTTTGGTACACATGGAAATGGATGACAAATGTCTGGGGAATATTTTTTGGATGGATGAGGCACATCTCACCGTGCATGGTGCCGCGTAAACACACACAACTGTCACATATGGGATTGTACTCTGCCACCTGTTGTAGAGAAACAGACACTGCACTCAACTTAAGGGACTGTGTGGTGTGGTGTGGTGTCACAAGTTCCTTCACTTGCAGTCCAATTTTCTGTGAGGAGATGACATCTTGCAAGCTATTTAGGTGTGCAGTGATGTCTGTATGTTATATGGACTCCTTGTGCAAGAGGTGATTCCAGCTGTGTCCACACCACTATTTTCATGCAAGATGGGATGACACCACATGTCAATTGGCAGGTGAAAGATTTTCTTTGTGAAACTTCACTAATGACCACAACATCTCTGGACAATTTCAAGGTGTGTGGCCTTGCAGATTGCCCAACTTAAATCCATGTGACTTCTGGTTGTGGGAATATCTGAGAGACTGTGTCTATCAGGGATGTATGCAGACTACTCCTGATCTGAAAGATAGCATATGATGCCACATTATTCTGATTATATTGGATATGCTGCCAGCAACTGTCGACTATGCCATGTTGTGGATGCAGCATGCTGCTGAGTCGAGAGAACAATATGGCAGTGCAACAGTTGCATGCCGATAGATCATAGACAAAGATAAATCAAAGATGATTGAGTCCAAAGATATGGCACTTTATGCCAGAGGTGCCACAGAGCCACAACCCCCACCACCCCCCACAGCACAGCAGAGGGAAGCTTTATCACTCGAACACAAAATCTTCGTGCCAGCGCGGCGGTTGAAGGTGGCATCCAGCGTGAGATGTGGGCATGTCAGAAACCACGCTGACAGGGTCATGTGCATTGGACTGCTGAGTAGGTGGCAGAATATCGCTTGAAGACAAGTCAGTGGCATCGGCAGGCGGGGCAGCGGAGATGGCAAGCAGAAGCGTCAGAATGCAGGTCGGAGAGGAACCACACCAGTTTTAAGTGGTTAACGGAAATTGTTTGAGGTTGTCCATTGAGATGAATTATGAACGTATTCACTCAGCGACGTAATATGTGGTGAGGGGCCCAAATAAGGTGGTTGCAATGCCGCTGGCATGGAGTCATTGCACAGCATCATGAATTCACATGCTGCCAGGTCCATCTGAATGAACACTGGTGGCATGTTATGAGGGCGAGGTGGATGGGTTCATAGGCAAGCGACACACGCATGCACCAGTTCCACAAACGAAAGGTCAATGGCATCAGCCGACGGTGCATCCTCCATGAATTCTGCTGGCAGGAGGAGTGGCTCTCTGTATAGCATCTCTGCCAGCAATGCATTCAGGTCCTCCTCATGGGCGGGGTCTCGGACTATGAGTGGGGCTTTTAGAGTTCGGTTCCATCGTTCAACCAGGCCATTCACCTGCGGGTGATAGGCCGTAGTGAGAAATTTTGCTACACCGCACAGCTTGCACAGTCGAGCAAAAATTGTGGATTTTAATTGTCGTTCCTGATCAGTAGGGAGTGAAAGAGGGCAACCAAACCTCGACACCCATGTGGATAAGAAAGTGGGAGCAATAGTTTCTGCTGTTATGTCAATGAAAGGGACTGCCTCAAGCCAATGGGCTATGCAGTCAATCACAGATAATGTGTATTTGTACCCCTCGGAATGGGGGAGCAGACTGAGCACGTCAATGTGGACATGCCGAAGGCATCCCCTTGGTATGTCAAACTTGCCTAAAGGAGGCTGCACATGTCTGCCGACTTTACTATGTTGGCATGGGACACATGCGTGGGTCCAAGTGTGGCAGTCATGCGACATGCTGGGCCAGATGAAGCATTCAGTGACTAGTCTCATCGTTGCCTACGTTCTGGAGTGGGCTAAGTTGTGTGAAGCATTGAAGATCCCCCTCCGAAGAACGGATGGTACCAAGGGGCGGGGGGAGCTCATAGAAACATCGCAAATGACTGGGGTCATCAACCTGGGCAGGACAAGAGGTTGGACAGCAAGTGAAGACTCATTGTCCAAAAATAATCACTTTGTATCGATGCCTTTGGTCTGCAGTTGGGCCAGGTCATCTAAGTTAAAGGGTGCGGTAAGCACCGAGATACAAGATAGATAATCAGCTACAACATTCTCTGCACAGAGGATTTAGCAAGCATCTGAGGAATGTTGGCAAATATAGTCCATATGGTGGAAACGTCTTGGCGGAAGGTCCTTCACCGGGTTGCATTTGGTATCCATGAGAGGATTGTGATCCGAGTAGATAGTGAAATGTCACCCCTCGAGGTCACACTGGAAGTGTTTGATTGCCTCATAAATCACAAAAAGCTTGCTGTCAAAAGACGACCACTTACACTAGCTCCTGGTTAGTTTTTTTAAAAAAGAAGCAGAGTGGCTGGGTGGAGTCAGTGCTGTGGTGTTGTAGAACAGTGCCCACAGCTGAGTCACTTGCATCAGTTGTAATAGAAACACAGGCCACAGCATCACGGTGGGCAAGTGTGATGGCTTTCACAATGGCAGTTTTGAGATTATCAAATGCATCGAGCATGGGTTTGATCCAGTTCAACTTACATTTCCCTGTGGTATTTTTGCCAGAAAGGGCATCGGTAATGTCCAGTTGGATGGAGGCAGGCTGAGGGATATGGTGTCGATAAAAGTTTACCATACCAATAAAACGACAGAGTTGAGCATAATCTTAGAGGAAGCGGCAGGGGGAGGATGATTTCTACGCAAGAATCCATTGGTCGGAGGCCGTCGGCCATTACGGTATGGCATAGGAATGTTAACGATGTAGAACAGAGTTGAGATTTATCATGGTTGATCGTTGGCCGTGAGAGCCGAATGGACTGCATCAAGGTGAACCTGGTGTTCCTCGGCAGAGGAGGTAAACATCAGAATGTTGTCCAGATAAGCAAAAGCAAAAGGCAGAGATAGCAAAATGGAATCAGTGAACCATTGCCAAGTCTGTGCAGCATTTTTCAAGTTGTAAGCCATGTAACAGTATTTGAATAGGCTTCAGAATATCTGGCGGGTGCATAGGAATTTGGTGATACACCTTCAAACAATCTAAGACAGAGAAGAACTTCGAGTCATATAGTAATAGTGTGAAATCCTGGATATGAGAAATGGGATAGTTATCAATAACTCTCCAAGCATTAAGGGATCTGTAGTCCCCGCACATGTGTAAGGAGCCGTCCTTTTTAGGAACAAGGTGGATAGGTGAAGACCAGTTTCTGTTGGATGGTCGGAGCATGCCTGATGCTAATAAATCCTGAATGATTTCTTTTGCGTGCAGAAGTTTGGAAGCGTTAAGTCACCTAGTTTTGTAATGTATACGTGGGCCATCCGTGGTGCGGGTTCTAAGACAAGTGCCATAGCTGATGGCCGAGAACTGTGAAGGGTGGCAGGCAGGAGGGGTGGCAGGGTGGGGGGTGTGGTGGAGGGGGGAGGAGGGAGGGGACGGGAGGGGGGGGGGGGGACGAGAGTGGGGGCAGGTGCGGCAACTCGTGAACAGGCCAATGGCCACCAAAACAACCACGCTAGTGTCACACTATTAAAAAATTATGACGCTGGTAATATTACTAATCACAATGTCACTTTTATGACTCTTGATGAGACAATTTATCAGTTCTCACTGGGAAACATTTTTTCAAATAGTGAAACTGGATCGCGCATCAGCAAAAATTCTTTGATTATTTGCTCGTGATGTCATGAATGCAAGAACAGGAAACAGTTCATGAAAGAAATGTAAATACTAGCAAGACACACAATTTGACACAACTCATGCAACTAATAATACAACAATTTACATAGCAGTTCACAAGACATCGGGAAAATATAGGACAACAGTTTACATAGCAAAATCAGGCATTTAACAATTTCAAGAGCAGTATTAGTCAACGGTTCAGTGAGGTGAGCAAAACTATAAGCAGTGAATTGTCTGACAAATTATCTGAGACGTTCACAGAGCTCGGTAAACAACTAAAACAAGAAATAATTACCGACATGTCCCGCAATATAAATATGTTAACGGAAAAAGTAACATCCATAGACTATAAACAGGAACAACTTGCAGGTGAGTTACAAAACCTTAGTGAAGCATATTCTCAAATTCAGGAGATGCAATCCCAAGTGGATGCGCCGGTAAAAACTGTGACAAATGCAGTCAGTGAGCTCCAAGACGTATCCAAAAATCTACCTAAAGAAATACACAAGTTGAGTCTAAGAGTAGACCAGTTTAAGTTTAGAATCAGAATTTGACAAAAAACAGAGAGATAAGTTATGTGCAGATGTAAAGGAAATAACTGAAAAAGCTGAAGCTGGGGCGCTGGATAAGAGCAGAGCACCCTTGCTGAAAAGTTAGTGTCAGTGTGGAAAACTTACGTAGATACTGCAGAAGAAGCTCTAAAAGAGAAAGAAAGCCAACTTCTAGCTAAAATAGATTCGGGTTTAAAGACAGCAGAGGAAAGATTATGAGGCAGTGTTACTAAAACTACTGACATTCCAAAATAACGTATGACAGAAAACAAACCCATGCTTTTAAAGAAGTTATATACCTTCCCTCATTACCCAGAATACAGGGCTAGACCACTGAAGGAAAATAGCGAAGGATTCACAATGCAACAACACTTGCCAGCAGTTGCATCTGTTGAGAAAGCACAGTTGCCATGCACTATGCCACAAGCGAACATAAACACACCTGTCACTGACAGTGCTGCATGTTTGTCAATTTTACTTGCAGATGAGGGATTACTTAGGCATCAACAATTTCCGATACTTACCTCTGAAGGGAAAAGAAGACGCCCTGTGGTCTTTACTACAGCATTTTGAAATGTTTTACCTCACACCTGGACTGAAGCCCAGAAAATTAGATTTGTTGTTGGAGATACACAGGGTAACATTCTGCTATGGGCTACAGACATGGCAGAATGTTGCCACTATTTGAACATTTTGAGAGAGCATTTCTAGATATATATTGGTCTGAGGCCATACAAGAAAGGCTCATACACGTAGTATTCAACACAGCTCCATTCAGTATCAAGTATGGAAGCTTAAGGGGCTACTTTGAAAGATATTTGAACAAAACCAGATACTGGATGAAACCAGTATCTCAAGTAGCTGTCTTGAAAATTTGAAAGAGCTGTCTCCGTGCCCATATTAGGGAAAAACTCATTACCATTCCGGAACGTGGCACCAAATACTTTCTGTCTGCACTGGACTCAGTTGATTTGATATACAAAGAGAGACCAGTACAACCAAAGCCTGTTAATATGCCAACAGTGCAACGAAGGTTTACAGACCAACAAGTAAACAACGGATTTGTAATACAATACGAATGGCAACCTTACCCCACACAGACCCATGGTAATGGTAACAGTAATCACAACAGCAATGGAGAAAGCCATAAACTCAAAGGCAGATATAAAAGAAATGGGCAAAAATTTAGTAAAAACAACTACAATGGGCGAGTAGTGTATGGCCAACCCGTACCATATGTACAGACACAAGCTACTGGCCATAATCAGCCTACAGCTTGGCAAACACAAAACAATACCAGACAACAGAATAACTCACAGACAGCAGAATTTGGCCAGCAAAGTAATGCACATATGCCGAATAATGCACACAGGCAAAGAGAATTTCAGTCGAGAGCCTCACAGGATATTAATTGGCGTAATCAAACACCAACAGTCCACATAGTGGAAGTTATGTCTAACTCAGAGACCGATGTCACCGCAATGCTAGAAAACTTGAACCACTCATGATAGGCCCCCATTCTGTAACCTTGGAGGAGGGTGGGGGCACGAGCTTGATCGACACATGCTTCATCAGATACAGTCATGGTAATGATGTGAGAGATGATCTGTATCTAGGTAATGAGGGTGCGCAGAAAAATTTGACAGAGTGCAAGGCACAAGCTACTATCAAAGCCAAAATATTTGACCTTGATGTACCTATTGTGCTTGACACAAGTGATAAGACTAATTTGATGTCACAGGGATTTTTTCAAGAACTGAAGAAACGTGGCCATGTACCCATTCTGCCAGTGCAAAACTGCAAAGTACAATCTGCCACTGGTCAGAAATCGAAAGGAGTCAAGATACAAGCCATAATTTCTGTACAATTAGGACAGTTTTCTTAGCAACGTAATTTTTTGATGGTAGAGAAAATAGTAGTTGATCATTTAATCGGTATCGATACATATAGGACACACCAAGTACAAATTGATACAGGAAAAGGCCAATGCCATTTCACTGTAAATAAACAATTATTTGCAATAGACCTAATCAGGTGAAGTACTAATAGATGTAAAACTGAAGTTACTCAAGACCTTGAAGTTCAACTGGTAAATCCCATAGTTATGTTTGTCAACACATACAATAATGAACACTTGGCAGCAGAAGTAGTAAAAATCAACACAATAAGCACAAAGGAAGCGAATCAAAGTACTTGTCTCCAGAACAGCAAGCAGAACTTACGGAACTGATACCTATTTATATAGGTGTATTTGAAAAAAGACTTGGTATTATTAAGGATTTTGTGTTTAAAATGGGAGTGTATCCTCACAAAACTTTTTGTCCTACCTCATACCCTATACCATGGACAAAGAGGGAAGCAGTAAGAAAAAGAGAGTAACAGGAAGCTTGAATGGGACATAATACAACCTTATTTTCCCCTTATTGTAGTCCTATTTTGGCTGTGAGTAAGCTAGATGGTGAGGTACACTTGGTCCTCGAAGCACATAACATTAATAAGATTCTTGTATCAGTCCAAATACATCCAGACAATTTAGAGGAACAGCTTATGAAATTCCATGATACTAAATTTCTTTCTATAATCAGCCTCCGGTCTTCTTATTGACAAATAAAAATACATGAAGAAAGTCGGAAGAGTACTGCCTTCATATGTGGGGGCAGGAACTTCAAATTTCAAGTAGTACCACTTGGATTTAACATAAATACAGGTGTATTTATCTCTGCATTTGACAGAGTGCTATGGCCCAAACTTCTGACTAAGGTAACAGTATATGTGGATGACCTTTTAGTTGCTACACCCACTTGGGTGCAACATTTAAGATTAATTGAACAAGTATTGAGCTGCTTTTCTGAGTATGGAGTAACAGCAAATCTCAAGAAATCTAATTTCAGACAAGAAAAGGTAAAATTTTTAGGACACATAATCTCTTCAGAATACATACTGCCAGATCCTAAAAAACTTGATACCATTAGGAACTGCCCTATTCCTCAAAACAAGAGACAATTAAAGGCATGCTTAGGCCTAGTGTCATTTTTCAGGAAATTCATCCCTAACCAACTTATGAACAGTGATGCTTTACTCAATCTTCTCCTGAACAACAAAACTTGGTTATGGGACAAGCAATGTCAAACCAATTTCGAAAACATCAAGCAAGCCTTATTAAATGCTAATATTTTATCTCAACCAGACATGAAGAAAGATTTTCGTTGACGCATCGACGCATCTTCTCACGGTCTGCTGAGTGCATGCCTTTTTCAAATGTTAGAAGAAGAGGGAAATCGATTCCCTAAAGTAATTAGTTTTGCCAGTCTCACCTTATCTGAAGCTGAAAGTTCATGTAGAGTCATGGAGTTGGAGGGTTTGGCTGTAATTTGGTCCTTTAAAAAGTTTGAATATTTCCTTTGGGGTAAACACACAAAAGAATACTATGACCATCAGTCCCTATTAATTTTGTTAACTTTTAAATTGCTACACTGAATGGAAAGCCAGGTGGTGTATGTCTCTTAAAGAATTTGATTTTGAAATAGTATACATAAAAGGTAATCAAAACAGAATGGCTGATGCTCTTTCTCAACTATCACAAGGCTTACAGGAATTCAACAATCTTTTAGAGCAGGAAGGTGAAATAAGAGCTATGTTGATGGAGGACAAAACACTCTGACCATACTATGTTCACATGTGTAACACGTGGAGCAATTACGGCAGGAAGACATACGCTGGAGTAAGTTCAGGGCAAAACTCACACACAACAGTGATGAAAAATTAAAAAGGTTTGTCACTATTCACAAAGATGTTCTGTTCCATAGGAACCCTCCTGAAGTAGAATAATGGTGTGTGTGTTTGCCAGAGGAATATGTGAATGATTTTATCTTACACACACACAATACTTGGAACCATTATGTCTCTGCAAAATACACTGATAATATAGGTAAATATTGTTATTTCCCCAACCCTACATGAAGAGTACTACAGGTGGTAAGAAAGTGTATTGTTTGCCAGAAAGCAAAACATTCGAACATCTACAAACAGATAGAACTACATCCCAGAGTGGCTAAGAAACCTCTAGAAAATGTGTTGTTCGATGTGGCTGGACCTATCACAGAGGCAAGGGGAGAGTAAAATATATAGTAGCCTGTATGATATTTTCACAAAATATGTAGAACTGTATGCTGTACAGAAAGTTACAGCCAATTCAATTATAAATGAATTAAAGAGAATTATTATGCAAGAGTAGGAAAACCAGAAGTCACGTTAACAGATAATGCCTCATATTTTGTTGTTGTTGTTGTGGTCTTCATTCCTGAGACTGGTTTGATGCAGCTCTCCATGCTACTCTATCCTGTGGAATCTTCTTCATCTCCCAGTACCTACTGCAACCTACATCCTTCTGAATCTGTTTAGTGTATTCATCTCTTGGTCTCCCTCTACAATTTTTACCCTCCTCTCTGCCCTTCAATTCTAAATTGGTGATCCCTTGATGCCTCAGAACATGTCCTACCAACCGATCCCTTCTTCTAGTTAAGTTGTGCCACAAACTTCTCTTCTCCCCAATCCTATTCAATACCTCCTCATTAGTTGTATGATCTACCCATCTAATCTTCAGCATTCTTCTGTAGCACCACATTTCGAAAGCTTCTATTCTCTTCTTGTCTAAACTATTTATCATCCATGTTTCACTTCCATACATGGCTACACTCCATACAAATACATTCAGAAACGACTTCCTGACACTTAAATCTATACTCGATGTTAACAAATTTCTCTTCTTCAGAAACGCTTTTCTTGCCATTGCCAGTCTACATTTTATATCCTCTCTACTTCAACCATCATCAGTTACTTTGCTCCCCAAATAGCAAAACTCCTTTACTACTTTAAGTGTCTCATTTCCTAATCTAATTCCCTCGGCATCACCCGACTTAATTCGACTACATTCCATTATCCTCGTTTTGCTTTTGTTGATGTTCATCTTATATCCTCCTTTCAAGACACTGTCCATTCCATTCAACTGCTCTTCCAAGTCCTTTGATGTCTCTGACAGTATTACAATCTCATTGGCGAACCTCAAACGTTTTATTTCTTCTCCATGGATTTTAATACCTACACTGAATTTTTCTTTTGTTTCCTTTACTGTTTGCTCAATATACAGATTGAACAACATCGAGGATAGGCTACAACCCTGTCTCACTCCCTTCCCAACCACTGCTTCCCTTTCATGCCCCTCGACTCTTATAACTGCCATCTGGTTTCTGTACAAATTGTAAATAGCCTCTCGCTCCCTGTATTTTACCCCTGCCACCTTCAGAATTTGAAAGAGAGTATTCCAGTCAACATTGTCAAAAGCTTTCTCTAAGTCTACAAATGCTCGAAACTTAGGTTTGCCTTTCCTTAATCTAGCTTCTAAGATAAGTCGTAGGGTCAGTATTGCCTCACGTGTTCCAACATTTCTACGGAATCCAAACTGATCTTCCCCGAGGTCAGCTTCTATCAGTTTTTCCATTCGTCTGTAGAGAATACGCGTTAGTATTTTGCATCCGTGACTTATTAAACTGATTGTTCGGTAATTTTCACATCTGTCAGCACCTGCTTTCATTGGGATCGGAATTATTATATTCTTCTTGAAGTCTGAGGGTATTTCACCTGTCTCATACATCTTGCTCACCAGATGGTAGAGTTTTGTCAGGAGTGGCTCTCCCAAGGCCATCAGTAGTTCTAATGGAATGTTGTCTACTCCCGGGGCCCTGTTTCGAGTCAGGTCTTTCAGTGCTCTCTCAAACTCTTCATGCAGTTTCGTATCTCCCATTTCATCTTCATCTACATCCTCTTCCATTTCCATAATATTGTCCTCAAGTACATTGCCCTTGTATAGGCCCTCTATATACTCCCTCCACCTTTCTGCTTTCCCTTCTTTGCTTAGAACTGGGTTTCCATCTGAGCTCTTGATATTCATACAAGTGGTTCTCTGTTCTCCAAAGGTCTCTTTAATTTTCCAGTAGGCAGTATCTATCTTACCCCTAGTGAGATAACCCTCTACATCCTTACACTTGTCCTCTAGCCATCCCTGCTTCGCCATTTTGCACTTCCTGTTGATCTTGTTTTTGAGACGTTTGTATTCCTTTTTGCCTGCTTCATTTACTGCATTTTTATATTTCCTCCATTCATCAATTAAATTCAGTATTTCTTGTGTTACCCAAGGATTTCTTCTAGCCCTCGTCTTGTTACCTACTTGGCCCTCTGCTGCCTTCACTACTTCATCTCTCAAAGCTACCCATTGTTCTTCTACTGCATTTCTTTCCCCCATTCCTGTCAATTGTTCCCCTATGCTCGCCCTGAAACTCTGTACAACCTCTGGTTCTTTCAGTTTATCCAGGTTCCAGCACCTTAAATTCCCACCTTTTTGCAGTTTCTTCAGTTTTAATCTACAGTTCATAACCAATAGATTGCGATCAGAGTCCACATCTGCCCCTGGAAATGTCTTACAACTTAAAACATGGTTCCTAAGTCTCTGTCTTACCATTATGTAATCTATCTGAAACCTGTCAGTATCTCCAGGCTTCTTCCATGTATACAACCATCTTTTATGATTCTTGAACCAAGTGTTAGCTATGATTAAATTGTGCTCTGTGCTTCCTCTTTCATTTTTTAGTCCCAATCCATATTCACCTACTACATTTCCTTCTCTTCCTTTTCCTACTACCGAATTCCAGTCACGAATGACTATTAAATTTTTATCTCCCTTCACTATCTGAATAATTTCTTTTATTTCATCATACATTTCTTCAATTACTTCGTCATCTGCAGAGCTAGTTGGCATATAAACCTGTACTACTGTAGTAGGCTTGGGCTTCATGTCTATCTTGGCCACAATAATGTGTTCACTATGCTGTTTGTAGTAGCTTACCTGCACTCCTATTTTTCTTATTCATTATTAAATCTACTCCTGCATTACCCCTGTTTGATTTTGTATTTATAACCCTATATTCACCTGACCAGAAGTCTTGTTCCTGCTGCCACCGAAATTCACTAATTCCCACTATATCTAACTTTAACCTATCCATTTCCCTTTTTAAATTTTCTAACCTACCTGTCCGATTAAGGGATCTGACATTCCACGCTCCGATCCGTAGAACGCCAGTTTCTTTCTCCTGATAATGACGTCCTCTTGAGTAGTCCCCGCCCGGAGATCCGAACGGGGGAGTATTTTACCTCCGGAATATTTTACCCAGGAGGACGCCATCATCATTTAATCATACAGTAAAGCTGCATGCCCTCGGGAAAAATTACAGCCATAGTTTCCCCTTGCTTTTTAGCCGTTCACAGTACCAGCACAGCAAGGCTGTTTTGGATAGTGTTAGAAGGCCAGATCAGTCAATCGTCCAGACTGTTGTCCCTGCAACTACTGAAAAGGCTGCTGCCCCTCTTCATGAACCACACGCTTGTCTGGCCTCTCAACAGATACCCCTCTGTTGTGGCTGCACCTACAGTATGGCTATCTCTATCGCTAAGGCACGCAAGCCTCCCCACCAATGGCAAGGCCCATGGTTCTTGGGGGGATGTAAATGGAAAGAGTTTGTAGATTCCAAACATATCAAGCACATTTTAGTATCCAAATTTCATACCATAGCATTCCCCATAGAAAGGTTGTTTAAGGAATTCAACAGGGTTGTGAGGATCTATATACCTCATAAACATAACATGTCAACTGAATATGTCACTCCTTTCGTACAAGTTGCTAACAACCTACCCCACACATCAAATGGATTTATACCAAATGAGCTGATGATCATTTGCAAACAGGTAGAGTGTGGGAAAAACCTTTTCCCAAGATACTGACACCAGAATTATCACTGGATGATAAAATACGACTAGCAGTAATCAACCTTGAAACCTGGACTAAATATAGGAAAGGAATTTATGACAGAAAGCTGAAAGGTACAACACAATTTTATACAGGACAAAAGGTGTTACTTAGAACACATCCCAAATCCACAAAAATTGGAAAACTGAACCATAAGTGGCAATTACTATACACTGAACCATACATAATTACTACAATCCCCCATCCAGGGGCATGCAGATTGGCACCCATGAACACTGGTGAAGACAAGGGCCTTTACCCGCACAAAGACTTGAGAATGTTTGTATATTGAAAAAGGTCTGTATTCCCACTAATTTGTGTATATGTATAATAATATTATCCCGGGTTCAATTCCCGGTGGAGTCAGGGATTTTCTCTGCCTCGTGATGACTGGGTGTTGTGTGATGTCCTTAGGTTAGTTAGGTTTCAGTAGCTCTAAGTTCTAGGGGACTGATGACCATAGATGTTAAGTCCCATGGTGCTCAGAGCCATTTGAACCATTTGAACCAATAATATTAGATTTAGGATGCTGGAAATTCACATTCCATAATTTATGTTGTTAGATGATAAGGAAAATTTTTGTTTTTGTTTTTTCTCATATGTCAAATGTGTAAATGATAAGGCGAGTGGATGTAACAAGGAAGAATTTTACTTTTATATGTTTAGATATGATGATACTTTAAGCACAACACTTTGCCTTGCACTTAGTCCAGTTGTAAATGAATAAATGAACTAGTGAAACGCATGGTAGCAGGCAATGCAATACACAACTTGCTGGGATGTTAATGGTAACAGAGAGATGCAGCACATGCGCATTGGGGGTAAATCTAGTCAACAAACTGCAAGCATGTGTGTGCCAGACACAGCTGAAAGTATTGGAGCACCCAAAACAAACCAACCCTATGAGCTACAGCTTGCACTAGCATTTGTAAAGCCTATTGCATAAACAGGGACATAGAAAATTAAGGGAGAGTCTATACTACAACTATGACTATCTACACAATACACACAAACAAAGATAAGCTAAGGGATTATATACGTGGAAAGGGATCCTAAACTACAAGATATTCACTGAAGTTATGCTACTACATACATTATATCTATATATTTACAAATTTAAGCACTGAAAGTACATGCACTAATTATAATTGAGGGACCAGAAAACACTTGCTGCAGCTAAACAAGCGAGTACAATGTAAGTGGCAAACTGAATAAGAGGTCACACCACGTCTATAATACACTTTATCTTTCAGATTTATAAGGTAAGTAGAGACACAGACATGACATTAAATGAGTGTGTCATAGCACAAATATATATATATTAGTAGCCATCGAGCCACTGTACACTTATCTATGAAGATTTAGTTTTAAGTTAGTATGACGTTTTCTTCCAGGGAACGATGCATTGACATATCCTGAAGTGAAGAAAGATATACGCTTGCAGAGTGTTA
Organism: Schistocerca serialis cubense; assembly: GCF_023864345.2. Taxonomy (NCBI): domain Eukaryota; kingdom Metazoa; phylum Arthropoda; class Insecta; order Orthoptera; family Acrididae; genus Schistocerca; species Schistocerca serialis. The sequence continues at coordinate 717,809,266 of NC_064638.1, forward strand.
GGTACCATATAAAAATGAGAAGGACTGCACTGCAAGACAAATATAGTTATAACTTTTTGATAAGTATGAATGTGATAGTGTGAAAATATGTGTAGAAGAACACAGTTGCAGTGTGTCACATATCACGATGCTAAACTAATATTAAGCACTACCAAATAATCAAGGGGTCGAAACCAAACTTCTGTGAGCATCGACTACCCATGAAAGCATCAAAAACCTGATTTACATTGAACTTTTTTGCACGTTTGTTGCTTATGTAAACACTGTTGTACTCTTGTTGTACATAACATATAGTATTGGAGATATAACTCTGTATATATGAAATGGTTATCCTTTATACAATGAACATAACAAGTAAATATTGAGCTGCACTCTGAACACTAAATAAGCATTCAATGCGATTGGTATCATCAGCTTTAAACTGTGTTTATAAACGAGAAAGTATTTGGTTCTTGGGATCACAGTTAACACCAGTAACGAGATGTAACTGAGCACATAAATGCCTTTCCATGCAATTTCCTCAACCCTGTAGTGTGTAGATCCTTCCTGGAGAATGTTAGAGGGGCGAGGCCATTCATAGTTATTTGAGCAGCACATAGAATCTATTGTAGCAACTATTGTTTACTTCTTTAATTCTTTGAAATTGATAAATATGCTCCGACAAAAAGTCACTGTGAATTGGAATGAAATGTATGTCAGTTTATGCCATAAACAGAATCTGTTATTGTATGAATGTTATGCAAAGAATGTAAAACCAAATGAGAGTAAAAAGTGTACTCACATAATTGGAATTGAACAATGTAATGAGATTACAATTTAACAAAATGCACTTAAACAAAATGACAATCAGACTATAATGTATATAAGCAATGATAATGGCATGTCAGCAAATGAATAGAAGAAGTTTATTTTTGTGGAAAGGACACTACAGAAATGTTGTGTAATGCAATGGTAAGAGGGCCACTCAAAAACAAAGTGCAAAAACATACAAAACCTGCCTGCAAAGTGTTAAGTGGGAGAGTGAGATACATGGGTGTGTGCACGATAAACTAAAGATATCAATACTTTGTGTCACATTAATTTTCTGTGCTCGACATGTCATAAACCATGAATTTTCTGTGCTTGACAACATTGTAAAAGCAGCAAGAAACTTACCTTGTTGACAGATGTTGGATGTATGGCTGGTGGCTGAATACGTGAGAGCACTGATGTGAAATAAATTCCTCAGGCCACTGATATGGAAACCAGTTGTCACTGCATTGAAGATTTCACAAAGGATCAAGCTGCTGAACCCAAGCTTCATGAATTTGCGCAGTGTAGGCTTTTGAGAATGCATGCCACAGGCACTCTGACTAAACATGTGAGTAAACACTGGGCAGATACTGACTGACAAAAATGGGACTATGTGGTTACAGCAAGAACACTGTTATGAAAGAAAACTTCTGTATGTATATGTTAAGGGAAGCTGATATGCCCATATAAATTGATAACCATAAAGGATTACTCAATGGCTGAAAAATAAAGGCTATACCCATACCAGTCAGGGTTATTAACTCTTAAAAAGGGAAATAAGTCCAGATACTGTGCACCTTCATATGCACAGTGGGGGGCAATTGTATTGAATCATATTTTGTTTTCCTTCTCTCATTCTTTTCAGTAAGTTATTTTGTACCAGTGGTAATGTTGGAATAGAAACAAAACAAGTAGAGATACACTCTTCAATTGATTAATTTCTGTATATTCAGCTGTTTGTCTCTATAAGTGGTAGCGGGTGGACAGATGATGAGTTCCACAGTGTTAATATTGTTCAGAAATGTGTATTCTAACTGTACATTAAAAAAGTGTTATAAAAGTTATTAGGGAGATGAAGTTTATTAATAACTGCTGCTGTTCATCATTTTGCCCATGCCAAGAATCCTGCATCAAGAGGATCAAAGTAGACAAGAAGAATTTGTGTGGGCAGAGGAGGGGCGATCCAGAGCCAGTATTGTTACACCAAGCTCTATGGACAATGGCAGTAACGGGAAAAAGAAGTACGTAAAATTAAATGACGACTGTTGATCTAAAATTGTATAAACTTTGAAAGTCTGTTGGTATTAGTGCCAGTTAAAGTTCACTCAGGATGTATGTACCTTCCAATTTTCAAGGTTTGAGCTCTTTAGTCTGAACTGAGCCTTTTCTTTCAAGTATTTTGATGCCATTTTAGATGGGAATTATGCAATACCTGGCTTATAGGAAAGCACTCAGTACAATGAAGTATTTTGTAGCTATTATACTTCCTACATTTATTTTATGCTAACAAGAACATTTTGTGTTTTAAAATCAAGATTATGAAGATCCCATAAAAATAAACATCCTTACATTTCTGCATCAAATACAAGCAAAAGTAAAATTTAATTTTTAAGAACCATGCAAACTGCATTTCACAATACTGTATGAGTTTCTAATCCAATTATGTTCAGAACAAATCAAGGCTTACATTTTCATCTTCGAAAGTAGATTGTATTCCAACTGTGATGTAGGAATATCTTTGGTCAAGGTAGTGCACCAAATGCAGGTGAGTTACACACAGTTTGTTGTATCAGCTGAAGATTGTAGTTGGCTTTTAGCACCTGATGAAGACTGTCATGAGTTTATTCTTGTATGCTGCCATGATGAACAGTATTGTTAAGATTGAAAGCAAAAATACAAAGTGTACTGTTATGTCTGTGTAATGTGACTTTTCATATATTTGTTATGCAAGTGAAATGAAATCTTTAGACTGTGAAAATGGAAAGTATTTGGTACTATGTTTTGTTGTGAGTGTACCTCTGAGGACCCATGCTTAGTAAATATTTTGTCAGGCAGTATGGTCAGGCTTTTTCACGGGAAGCAAGTTTAGGGGACTGAGAATCAGGGTTTTAGCAGGTAGTTTGATGCAGGATGTTTGAGGTGTGAGGTTTGTAACAGGGTGTTTGGGCAGAGGGGTTCATGATAACTGTTTGAAGTGTGGAATTTGGATAGAGAATTTGAAGCACAAAATTTTGGTACATGGTTTGATGCAGGGCATTGAAGAAGAGGGTTTGTGGCAGGGTGTTCAGTGCAGGAGTTCTGGGGAAGATGTTTATCAGGGTAATTGGGTAGATTATGGGTTTTGAGCCATCAGTTTTATCAGAAGTGTCAGGTAGAGAGATATGGCAGGTGGTTTTATTTGGTGCAGAAGGTCTGAGCCGGGGGGCAGGGGATAGATTCATAGGGCTTTGGCTGGAGGTTTTATGTAGGTGTTTTGGACCAAAGGATTTGAAATAGGTGGCAAGGGGTTTCAATCAGATTTATAGGAAGTGGGTTTTAGCAAGTGTCTGAGCAAGCGGCTTTGAGTGATAATTTAGGGCAGGTACCTTAATACAGGGGCTTGGGGCAGGGGATTTGGCAGGGGAAATAGACAGGGAGGAATTTGGGGCACATGGATTGACTATGTTGTTGGTGCAGGGGGTTTGAAGCAGATGGTTTGTGGTACCATTTTGTGATTTGAGTAGAGGGGATTGGACTTGGCAGTTGATTTAGTACATGGGTATGTGGCAAGGTGTTTTGGTCAGGGGTATGAAGTAGTGGCAGTACAGGGGTTTTTGAAGAAAATTTGGGGAACAGAATATGGCTGAAGAATTGGGCATTGGGATAAGGCAGGTTGTATATAACTGATGGTTTGTGCAGTGGTATGGGGCAGGGGATTTGGATTGTCAATTTAAGCAAGTGTGGGGCGGCACATTTTTCATGTCATTTTCCTGTTGTTACACCACAAGGGCATATAAATTACTTTGATAAGCACACAAAATGTAGCCTGAAACTTGTTGCTTACAATGTACATTCCAGTTGTCCACATTTCACTTCACCTAAACTGAAAAATAAATTCATACTCTCAAGTCTGAAAAGGGGTAAGGAAATAATGATGAAAAATTAAAAGTTCACTGTCTTTACTAATAACATATATTTAAAAATTTAATATTTCACATGCACAAAATCTTTGATAAAGCACATCAATCTTTACTACCACAACACAGCACTTTGCATAGTCCAGAGCCTAAATCTCCTCAAAATTCAATTTCATTGTATTTACTATTCTGAAAATAGTTGTTTTAATAATTCAATGTTTGTTGCTCACCTAAAAGTGGTAAATTTTTAATACTACACTTGCCACATGAACCAAGAACATGATGAGTAATGCAAAAGCCACATTAGGCCAAAACGAAAAAGTCATTTCAAATACTGCAGTTTGCACAAAAGTTCAGTCCTAACAGTTCTGTAATCACATGGTTTCAAATTTCTTGATAGCATTAAAGTTTGTTCATACACAGTCATCCAATGGATTACATTACCAGTTGCAAATAACATCTCAATGCAGTTCATTGCATGGACCAGCACTGACCTGTTTGACAGCAACAACACTGTTGGTGAAAGATGTTGAGTGAACGAACTATAGACTGCTCCAAAGTTTCTTATATAGCCTTGATTCCATCTGGAGCAGACCATGAAATGGAATGATCACTACTAAAGTTCCAGTGTCCCTTCCTCTGTTTCTATAAACCAACCTCTCCATGTGTTAAATTATTAATGGCTTCTCCAATTGAGATGGTATTGTCTCTGTGACTTTTTTTATTGTAAATCTGTTTGTGAAGAACATTTCACTTTACTTTTACTGTCACAACTTATTAATATTGTGGCTGCTTCAATTTTTTCAATGGAACCTTGAATGAGCACTACCCTCTGAACTGTCTTTTTTTGTTATCGCTATACTTTGCAAAAGCCATTAAATGTAGTGTAATCTAGTACTTCCTGATTACTTGTTATATATAATATACTGCTGTATTTTCTATACTCTGGCTAACATTTAACTATAGGATAATATACTAAGAAAAAGTTTTTTTGTCTTTAAGTTAAAAATTCACATTTCCTTAAAAATTTCAAAACTATCTACATCTTATTTTTACATAAAAAACCGCAAACACTCTCAAAATTTCAGCCTTATGTCTCTTTTCCTTGACGAATGTAAAATTATGAAACAGTGTGATTTTTGTGGAAACTACTTCAACGATTTGGCTCAAGATTAGTGTTTCTCACATCTGCATTATTCTATATTAAATTACAAAATTATAACAATATTTAACTGTGCAACCCTTTGTCTCCCACAAGTGCATTCAGAAGGTACACTTGGCTTGTCATTGAGAGAGTAGGGGAAGTCTCTGTCCCCCGTTACTGTTGATAGGCAGCAAAAGCACTTGCATTCCACAAATAGTATTTGTGGAATGGTATGTGGAATAGTGTTTCGGATACTGGGTTTTGATGCAGTGAATTAACAGCTGATGTATCTGGGTGTTTGAGCGATTGATTTTGGGCTGGCAACTGCAGAGAGTATTTTGGCAGTGAGTACTGGCACTGAATAGTGACAAGAATACGGGGTGGGGGGGCATAAAATATAATATATACACATATAATGGAAACTGTTTAGTAATTGCTGCTTGAATAATTTAAAAAAATTGGAAAGACTAATTGAAAGAAATTGGAAAGTAGACATATCCTGAGTGAACTTTAACTGGCACTAACATCAACAGACCTTTGAAGTCAATACATTTTTAGATTAACATCAATAAATTTACGTACTTCTTTCTCCTGTTACCGCTATTATGCATAGATTGATACGACAATACTGGTTCCAGATCGCTCCTCCTCTGCTCAAGCAAATTTTTCTTGTCTGCTTAGATCCTCTTGATGTAGGATTCTCGGTGCGGGTGAAATGATGAACAGATGTGTTTATTAATATAAGCAGTCATATATAAACCAAGCCTCCATAATAACTTTTATAACACTTCTTTAATGTGCCATTATAATACACATTTTTGATAAATACTAATATGGCGGAAATCGTTATATGTCCACCCTCTCTCTCTCACACACACACACACACACACACACACACACACACACACACACACACACACATGCATGCACACACATATAAAGAACGAGAGGAAAAATAATAATAATATGATTCATTACAGCACCTAAAGGCAAGTCATGATACTAACACTACTATGAATGCAAATCCTTGAGCTCACCCTTTGAACATCATTTCTGTCTGGTACCCATACAGTAAACAGTTTTCTATGTACACCAGCTCAAATAATGAAAGTTTAATTATAACCACTCTGTATGTAAAGCATTTTTTTATGTCTGTAAGCAGAGGCTTTATTTATCATAATAGCCTATGGCAGTCTGTCATTCTTGTGGTGTGTGCTCTTAATATAGCTGTGTGTGTTTGTGATGATCAAGGAAAAGCTTGTGGGGAAAGACCTGTAATGTGGCTACATATGGAGATGTCAGAAAATGAGATTCACCGCTGTGAAATAATAACATAACAGTGCACTAAAGAAATTGCTGGAGAATATTGACATTGTCTATCCAGCACAGAAATATGGTGTTCACATCAACTGTCCAACTAAGCCCTATTTTTGTATGTAAAGTGAAGTTTCTCAGTAAATCTTTTCGTTCAGATTCTGCAGTTCACTGTGCACACAGTTTCGTTCTTTATAGAGCCCATTACTATAAACCGTTTTGATTGTTAATAGAAGTTTGGGCGCTAAAGTATGAAGCTTCTTTACATGTGTACTACTCCACCACAGTGGTAAATTAATAGATTTGTTAACTGCACATTACCATCCATATATGGACAGTGGGTTTGGGCAGGTAGTTTTACAGGTTTTATGAGGCAAGGTTTTTGTAGTGCAGGGAGTTTAGGAAGGGTGTTTTTGGGTTAGGTGGTTTGCACAGGGTATTGTGCTGTGAGGCAGTTGTCACAGATTGTTCGGCCAGGGATCTCATCATGGATTTGAGGTAGGGGCTTTGGCTGGTATTTTGATGAAGAGGATTTGAGTAAGAGGAGTTAATGTAGGGTGTCTGAGCAGAGAGTCTGGGCCATAGGGTTTGTTTAGATATCTGGGAAGAGAGACTGGGACAGGAAGTTTGTTCAGGTAATTTGGGAAGGGGGTTAGGGAATGTGTTTGCAGTAGAGGGTTTGAAACAGATGCTTTAGGATAGACATTTTGTGGTAGAGACTTGCGGTAGGGTGTTTGTGGCAAGGGTTTGAAGTATGGGTCAATGGGATGACATAAACAGTTCATTATTTTTCAACAGTTGAATTTTTCCATGTGCTTGAATTCACACTGTAACCTCAGTTATTTGATGCTGAATGTGATTTCAGCTCAGTTGTGTTCAAAGGTTAATCTCAGTACCAATCCAGAATGTATTAGGAAACCACAGTGAAGCTTAACTGTAGGGGAAAGTGTAGTACCTTGGAACAGTCTTCAGATGTTCACCTGTAGACAGGACTGTAATATAAGTTAAGAATACTCATTAGTTCCATTTTAAATGATAGCATTCACTTTTTTGTGTGGTGCAGTCTTTATCTGAAATTACAAAAATTACTCCAGAAAAGTAAGGTTTTCCAAAATGTGTAAAACTGTTCCAAGGTACAAACATGGTCATGTTCAAGAAACAAAAATTGTGTTCAAATTAAAAGTGCTGAAATTAAGGAAATTTTGTCAGTACTGTATTTAATATTACAAATTAAACAGATTATGAAACAGAAGGTACTGAAAACCAAAACCATTTTCCAATATTGACAATATTGAAGAAACTCAACTCATTTGCAAATATGACATGTTCCATTTCTATGTAAAAGATTGTGCATGACTCAAAAAGTATGGCTTAAACATCCAAACATTGTATGAACAATTTTAAAAATGTATAGTGATCAACTCACCATAAAATTCTGTAACTGAAGAATTAATAATATCTTCCAATAGCTTTAATACATTGTATGGTACTTACATGTGTAGAGCTCAAAATATTTAACCCTTTTAGTGCCAAATACGATCTGATCGTGATCCAGATTTTCGGCGAAAAATGCCAGTAACGATCTGATCGTGATGCCTTTCTCATTCATTTTTTCCGCACTTGAAGGCAAAGTTGTTAGTATTTCCTAGCGAATGAGAAAGACATCATGATCAGATCGTTACTGGCATTTTTCGCCGAAAATCTGGATCACGATCAGATCGTATTTGGCACTAAAAGGGTTAAAAATGATGCACAAAACTCAACCTTCTACCTCACAACAACAGAAATAATAGAAAATGCCAGAAACTGCTCGTGGCAGTCTCTACTGCACCTTCCATCATCTGATTCTAAGATCGGTCGCTAGATTGAAAAACTATTCAGGAAAATCATGTATTGCTACACACACTATCTTCAAAGTACAACACTTTCTCCTACAGCTTTTTCCACAGACTCACAATAGTATACTTTACAAGAATATGTAAAGAAGTAGGAAGTGGTTCAGAAAGTAGAGTTTTGATGAATGCCATGTGGAATAAATTCTGGTGGAGAAAGTTAGTTAGCAGAGCAATTCATCTTGTTGTTACACTAATGAGAGATGAGAGAGGGAAAACCAATTTGTTTGTACATCTCCCTTGTAATACCCCTTCATTCATCTGACATACCTGTTGAATGTTGTTGGCCACAATGACTGTGTACACACTGCAGGTGCCAAAGTATGTTGCAAACAAACCTATAAGGATAGTGTACCTGTAAATAATAAAAGGAACATCAGTTACAATCACAGCATTTAGTGTGATTCAGGAACAGCAATGTGGATGTAATAGTCTTCTGTTACCATTGGGATGCTTGATATTGGTGCATCCCATTTCTTCTCAGCATTGAGGTGCTTGTTTTTGGTGAATCTCTTGCCTCTCACCATTGGGGGTTTGATTTCAATGAGTGTCCATGGCAGGAGTGCCTATCATTATCACTTCACAGACATTTTATCTTATTATAATGGTTGTGGTTTGTGTTCTGCTGGTAGCCAATTAATGGTTAGCAAGACAGTTATGGTGGTTGGACAGAAACACACACAGAAATCAGTCAACCTGATGGTGGTTTTCTAGAGTGGCCACTGAAATTAAGCGGACCAATTCTGTGGGGACTCACCACAATCAACCCCAAAGTTAACAGAAAACTACATTATCATACAAGTAGCTTATTTGCCATAAATGTCAATGTCTAGCAATGTAATTTGCATTGTACAATCACATTTGCAATACTCTAGTAAAATTTGAACATCAGTATCAACCATTAGACTGCAAAGGTTTACATTTACATCATAAACTAAATGGAGAATGAAGTGCATTGGTTCTTAATTGCAAAAACAGGCACAGTTGGTATATGTCTATTACAGCACCATCTACCATGAATGGGAAACAATGGTTTAAGTAAACTGTTTGTATCTTTTGGCAAAGAATCCAAAAATCCAATAAAATGGTGGTTTCCTATCTAAATAATAAGTTGACACCACCCATGCATCATGGATGGTCTTAGCTCAGGCAGATGTCCCCTTTACTAATACCATGTTTTCACCAAGAACAGGTTTTCCATATGATGTATCATTTTTGAGATATTCAGTTCAGTGAGGTTTAAACAAACACCTTGTATACAATGTACTTCACTTGTGCAGTATGTTCTGCAAACTTTTGTTAGGCAGCCATTGTTTGCAAGAAGCCATGGCTTTGAAAGAACCTAAATTTAATTTTTAGGAATGTCTTTATGTTTTACAATGGAATAAGAGAACCTCTACCCAGACTTTGAAAAGACTTGCCATATTGTAGTGTATAATCAGATTTGCAACACTGAAGTAAATTTCAGACATGGATATCCACTGTTATGGCACAACAATTTCCATTTACATCATAAGTGAAATGTAGAGTCAAATGCTTCGGTTCTTAACTGCATAACAGGCACACTTGACAATGCTGATTACAACGTCATCTACCACAAATAGGAAACAATGGTTTCAGTAAACCATACATAGTTTCCAGTGTAGGATCCGAATATGCAATAAAAATGGAGGGTTCCCATTTGAAAATACAAAGCTGACCCTGCCCATGCAGGAGAGGAGGGTAGGAGATGATCAGGTGTAGTACAGACAGATGTACCCCTTGCAAATATTATCTTTTCACCTGTAATGTTTTTTCATATGGTGAAATGCCCTTTGAGTCCCCATCTGTCATACAGTTTTAATATACCAGGAAGTTTCAGATCAGCACACACTCTAACGCAGAATGAAAGATTCATTCTGTAAGCAATCCCTAGGCTGTGGTTACGCCATTTCTCTACAATATCCTTTCTTCCAAGAAAGCTAGTCCCATGAGGTACGCAGGAGAACTTCTGTGAAGTTTGGAAGATAGGAGAGTGATAATGGTCGAAGTAATGCTGTGAGGGCACACCATGAGTCATGCCCACGTAGAGCATTACCCTGCAATAGGTCTGAGTTTGAGTTTCAGCCAAGACATAGTTTTTATCTGCCAAGAAGTTTCAAACAATCCAAATGTAAATAGTATGAGTACTGTGTAAAGTAGATACGCATAGGTTCTACAGAGGCCTCCTCAAAGAATAACTTGTCAGTGCATTCACACTTCAATTGACTTTATTTCTAATAATAAAAATCAACTTCAGATAAATTATAATTTACAGAACCACAATACAAGACAGAAAAATACTTGTTCCTTGCCATGAATTCAGATGATGATCGATACTCTGTTTAGGTTCTTACCAAGATTCCCTCTGAAACAAAATTAAAAATTGAGACTCACCATATATTTAAAATAATATAAAAAAAATTTTGTCGGCTGCTTCTTCTATAAATAATCTGCTTACCTATATTCAAGGATTAAAAATTTCCATTATCTGCATAACAAGGAGCAATGCTCAGTGTTAGCAGGCCTCCAATTTTCAGCATATAGATATTTGTTTTACTGTTATGAATATCAACATGGTCATGGAGTTACTAAGCTAGGATTTGAGTTGAACGGAAAGTGTTTTAAGTAACTGAGAAAAGAACATTTTTCACAGCATTGACTGTCTCTTTAATTATGTTATGGTAAATTAAGTTTGTTCGTGTTTTTAAAAAAATTGATTGAACTTGTGATGAAGCAAGCTTGCATCTCTTTATTTCCTCTCTGGTTTTGCCATCTGCCTCCTTAAACTCATTTTTTTTTATTTTTACCTAATTACCATAACATGCATGAGTATAATCTGCATTTCCATAAATCAGAAAGGTTGGCGCTCAGTCTTAAGGAATATAGCACCAGGTCTAGTTTTGTGCTTAGTTTTGTGTAGCTAATTAATTTCCTACTTTATTTTGACCATTCCTAGTTAATACCTTTTGCTACGGATCATTATAGGGTGAAATTAGTAATTGTTTCATGACTTTGATTTCATTTTTTACTTATAAACAAATATAAATTCTGTACTAATTATAAACATTTGGAAGAAGAACTACTAGGATCCTTAAAGCATTTATTTGGCTCTATTCGAAAACATATGGGTTTTGTGTTGTAGGATTGCTGGATCCAATGATGTACACTATACCACATGTAATATGCACTATTTTATTGGTCTGAAGCACACATATATGGATATACACATCTTGGTGATTCTCTGTACACACTTGTTTACTGTTTCCCATGCGGCCACAGAGGCTCACAAAGAGCTTGGAAAACAAAGATGTCATACGCAATTTGGTTGATAGTCACCACATTAGCCTCCCCCCTGCCCTCCCCTCCCCCACCTGGAGTGTGGAGCACAAAGGCAAATATGTGGGCATACATGTAAAGGAAGCACTCAGGGGGGAGGAAGAGGGTGTTTAAACAGAAACAATACATTACATTACATTAGTAAATGAAGTCTTCGAGCCAGCAAGAGGGGCGGATGGTCCTGCCTGACCAGGCTAATCCTTGTACAGCAGTGGAGGGATCTGGGGAAGGGACAATGGATTGTGAAGAGCCGGGTTAGCAAACCTGAATGCCTGTTGCAGTGCGATGGACTTTTACCGTTCACAGCTCAGTACCAACAGGCAAGGGGACAGACTGGAGAAGGCGAATGTGAGTCAAGTTGTCATTGGGAAGCTGGCAAGTTCATAGAATACAAATATGTTATCATGATGCACAACAAAAAACACTTTAGAACTGCAAATGAAATCAGTGTTGACATTAACTACCATTTCCATAGAGGGGGTGACAGCATCTCCACATGAATCATTGTCAGCGATGTCACATGTTCCAAGGCTGGGCCCTGATACGTCACTAAATCCTAACAGGGGAGAGGGGGGGGGGGCTGCCTACAGAGGGAGTCATCACATCCGTCACTCTGTAGGGTGATGTCACACACACCTGTAGCTCTATCACATGACTGGGAGTAGGTAATGTCACACATGCCAGGATGGTTGTCACTCACCCACAGATCGTCAGTAGATACCTCGTGCGAGGTGGGTGTAGCAGGAGGTGGGAACTGACTGGGTGGGATATCGAGCAGTTCTCCTAGAGACCACGCTGGTTTGAGATGGCAGATGGATACAGTTCGAGGCTTCCCGGCAATGAGCACTTTGAACATGTTGTTACACTGCAAGATGACTCTGTGCAGGCCCAAGTATGGAGGACTGAATGCCGGTCAGACAGTGTCATCGCATGCCATGGCGTTGAGCATACATCTAGAAATACGCACACATATACAGGAAGCTATGACAGTTCTACATTGAATATACATAAGAAAAAGTGTATATAAACTAAGAAAGAGTCATGAGCAAAGAGAGAAAACGAAAGCAGGAGAGAATGTCAATCATGATGATCAATTAGAAATGACAGTATAAGAAATATTCTAATGAATTGAAGGATAGTGGGACATGAATAGTATATGTTGACATAGTATCTATTGAAAGCACAGAAGTTGATAAGTAGAGGACTCCGGAGAGCAAATGATGTATTAAAGAATAAATGTGAAGCTTAAGATAGATTTATATCTTTACCAGAAAATACTTAATCATGTTCTACATAGAAATGTATAAAAGGGTAATGAACCATGAGGCCTGCTCAGAAAGGATAAGGGGGGTGTACCAAGCATTCACTAAGTATAAAGGTGAGGCATACCTACGTGTGTTCTAAAAATAGGGATGTTTTATAAGGGGCGAACCCACCAGAATGGAAAGAGGAAGTGCTCTAATAAGGTCAACCCTCCAGCAAGGAATAGGTGCTGATCTTAGGAGAATGGGACAGTATCATGACAAAAGTCACAAATTTTATAGGAATTATTCTGGAAAGCATAAATTCTATGAACGACTAGCATTATTCTGTTTTGTAGAAATAAATGAGTGGCAAAAGAACACTTTTATTTCACCCAGAGTTCCTCCAAGCTACAACTAATGAAAATGTACATACTAGGAAAAAGCTAGTACAAAAAGATAAGAATGGAAAATAGATTACTCATGCATCATAAACACCTGAGGCTTTTGATTGAAAAAGAAAATAAAGAAAAGAGACAAAGTCCTCACAATTCCTGAATATTAGAAAAGTGACTAAAACCTCAAGTGAATGTTCATGTCTTATTGTTGAAGTAAAATAAGAAAAGAATAGAGAAACAATAAGAGAAATATTGTTGTTATAGAAAGGAGAGGTATGTATATAAACCTATGTAAAGAAATGTATATTGTTAAGATGTGAAATGTTGTTATGAATGATTATGTATAAACTACTGTGTGTTCGATATGAGGGGGGTGATATGTAGTGATTCAAGAATTTTTGTATAAATTCTAGAACCACTCGGCCCTCTACCATCCTGAGCATGATATTCTAGATACAAATGTGGGATGGTAAAATCCTACCTACTGCACATCACATGTTTGTGTGTGCAGGTTTAAAAACAGTCACTTGATTATTTAGAGTTTCACTTCTTGCATTTAGAGTTTCCCTCTGAGCATTCAAAACTTCACTCTGGGTATTTAATTGGGAATTTATCAAACTCAGAGTCGCACTCTGAGCTTTTATTAAATTTACCAACTCAGCACAGTCAGGTGTTTCTTTGCTAACTCTCATACACATATCTGGTTCTTGAGTGTCCTCAATTTGTTGTATATTGTCCATGCTTTTATGTGCTTTAGCCCTAGTAAGCTTTTAAAATTAACTTTACAAACTATAATTACACAATAAAAGTTCACTCAACAGTATGTACCACTTAACCTAAAGTAATGAAATTTTGTTTCATGCTCACCTGGTGTAGAAGTCTTGTTGCATGGGTGAGCGGATGTAAAGGCAGGTCAGCACTGGTGAACAGCAGCTGGTGCCGGTGGTGTCAGTGTAGGTTGGTTTCTATGACTGTGTCCCTGCGATGTGTGTGAGAGCTGTATACTCCCATTTTCTCGGGTCCTTTCACACTGGTCACCACATTCTAATGTTTTTGACAGTGATTTAAAGCGAGAAGTAGATGTACAAACTTCCCACTTCTTTTATATGAGGTGACTTACTTGAGATTCGCAGCTGATGTTCTTTGCTGGCTAGCTGGCTGCTGGAAAACTCTCTTGACTTTGTCTCCATAGAATGATGCTAGGTACAGGAATATGTAAGCGTCTCCCTCTACTTGTGAAATAAGTAGATACGCGAACTTTACTTTTCGTTAACCAACGATATATTTGAACTCCATACAGAATAAAATTCTCACTTTCCACATACATATATGACTTCCAGTAAGTCACTCGCTCTGTCCAATGTCAGAAACAAATTTAATTACATTGATAAAGAAGTTGGTTTAATAATTATGAGTCTACTCCACATGAATCATAAAAACAGAAATTGCCTCTACCAAAGCTGGATTAAGAGTTAGCTAGATTTCTTTTTCAGTTGTTCTTCTTTCACATGACAGTAGTCAATGACACAATAAGTACAGAGCTGCATAATAATTCCATGGTTCTTCCACTAAAACATCTATGGATTGCCCGACAATACTTGTCAGTGCTGTTCGACTGCCACGCCTACTTCCTTTCCCCAACTAATTTTAAACCTGCACACACAAACATGTGACGCACATAGGAATGATTTTACTATGCCACACTCGTATCTAGAATATCGTGTGTTCAAGATGGTAGAAGGCTGAGTAGCTCTAGAATATAACCAGAAATTCTCGAATCACTATAGTTTGAGTGCACGATGCTAAGTCCTCATGCAGGAATACAGGGGGAAGTGAGTGCAGCCGAGGAGGGGGCATGTGAATGTTAGTGATTAGCTGCTTAACATGCCTCATGAATGTCAAGTCACAGATTTGATCCGAAGGGAGTGAAGGCTCGACTAGCTCTGCTGGGAGTGTGAGGGGTTCTCCGTATAGTACTTCCACCAGAGATGCGCCAAGGTCCTCTTTGTACACAGCCCAAACGCCTAACATTACCCATGATAGGGCCCACTCACCTCCATGGCACATCAGTGAAGCTTTAAGTGTTTGGTGCTAAAATTCAACAAGGCCATTGCTCTGGGGATGGTATGCTGTTGTCCTAAATCATTTCACCCCGCACACTTCACAACGCTGCCTGAAGAGGGTGGACTAGAACTGACGCCCCTGGTCAGTGGTGTTGGAAGTTGGGCAGCCGAAGCGTGAGATCCACATTAATAAAAGGGCTCAGGTAACCATGTCGGCTGCGATAGTAGTGAGGGGTATTACCTCTACCCAGCAGGCAAACCTGTCAATGACAGATAGTATGTAACAAAAGGGGCCCGAGGGGGTTAAGGGCCCAACAATATCAAACTGTATGTGTTGAAATCTTCATTTTGCCATATGGAACATATCCAAGGGGGGGGCTGTGCATGACATCCTACTTTTGCGCACTGACAAGCCACACATGCTCACACCCAACTGCAACATTGTTTTATCAGCTCAGACCAAACGAAACATTTGGATACATGTGGTGGTGAGTATGCCAGGGTGTGCCAAGTTGTGAATACTATTAAAAATGTCCAGGCAGAGAGGTGCAGGAATCACCAGACGTATGCGTCCCATTGAAATGTCACACCAGATGGGTGACAAAAACCCCAGAAGTGTCTGTAACTCGAGTTTGAGTCATGTTTTAGTATCAGAGTGCAATGCGGCAAGTTCAGTATCATCTGTTTGCAATTTACGGAGTTTTCTGAGGTCCAGTTGTGAAGACAATACCAACACACGAGATAAAAAAGCAGCGACAATGTTGTCTGCCCCACTGACGAAATGTATGTCATTCATAAACTGGCATATGAGGTCCATATGATGGAAACATCTCAGGGACAAGTCCTCACCTTGGTTGCAGAAAGCGTATACGAACAGTTCGTGGTCAGTAAATAGCATGAGGTGGTGACATTCGATATTGTCTTGGAAATATTTGATAGCAGCATAAATAGTAAATAGTTCCCGGTTGAAGATCGACCATTTGTGTTGGGAAGCAATCAGTTTGTGAGAGAAAAATCTGAGCAGCTGTACAACAGAACCCACAGATTGTTGAAGTACCGCCCCCACTGATGTATCACTCACATTTGTAGTAAGAGAGATGGGAGCGTCAGGGATGGGGTGAGCGAGCGTAATGGCCATCTGTAAGGCTGACTTGAGGTTATCAACTACCTGTCGCATGTCTGGAGTCCATGTGACCACACGAGACACAGAAGTGTTGTTGCCTGCGAGGGCATCCGTCAGTGGGGCTTCTATGTCAGCGGCATGGGGAATGTGTATGCGGTAGTAATTTACAGTTTCTAGGAAGCAGCAGAGGCACTGTACTAACAGCCTCGACCCATTCTGGTAGGGGTGGATGCCATCGGCAGAAACCATGTGGCCCACAAAAGTGACACTAGTGCAGTGGAATTGTGACTCAGCATTGTTCACTGTGACATGGTTTGCTTGTAATAGTTGTAACACTGTAATTAAGTTGAGTTCATGTTCCTCAAGTGAGGATGAAAATATTAACAAGTCATCCAGGTATGCATACACAAAGTCCAGCTTTCCAACCAATGAGTCAATGAACCGTTGCATGTCTGTGCAGCATTTTTAAGGCTGAACGGCATAAACAGATATTCAACCAATCTGAAAGGGATGATGATGGCGGTTTTTTCCATGTCCTGGGATGCCATTGGCAGTTGGTAGTACATCTTGTGACGGTCAGTTACACTGAAAATTTGTGCCCCATGCAGTTGGGAAGCAAAATCTTGAATATTTTGGACAGGATAATTATCTAAAATTATCCTGGTGATAAGTGTCCAATAGTCACCACAGAGGCGGAAACTGTCATCTGGCACCAAACGAATGGGTGACGACCAACTGCTAGAAGAATAGCTTTGCCATGTTTAAGTTTTTCCAGATTTAAATGGCTAGCCTTTGCGCACACCAGAGGACCTTCCATGGTATTGATTCTATGAACAGTACCATTGTTGATTGCAAACACCGGCAGGACGATGGGCCCGCACGCGATGAAGTACGACTAACCTGTAATGCACACACTTGTGTGTTCCCGGCCGGCAGACCAGCAGCAGTGGTAGTGATCCATTGGTAGTCTCTGTTGTGGAGCTCAGTGGGGTACTTGGTGGTGTCATGAGCACAGCTTCTGTCTGTCATTAAAAAAGTCACGTGTCGGCGGCAGATGCGAGGAGGCGGCATGGAGACTGGGGGCATGTCCATGTGTGACAGCTGGGTGACCTGCTTTGAGTTTCTGTGATCTTGGCACACACGGTAGTGATGCATAAGCAGAGGGCTTCTTTGTTATCCCGAAGCTCGTTGTGTGATTTAAGGGAGAGCACTGCAACAGCAGCTTCAGCTAACTCACACAATTGAGTGGTGCACTTTGATGAGAAGGAAGCAATATTGGAACCAGTGGTACAGTCTATCGAGTTAAACATTAGTATACCTCACTGTAGGTTAGGTGAAACAGCATGAGCTAACAGAAAATCTATCCCAAGCACAGGTTCATCCATATTGGCGATAATGAAAGTCCACTGTAACGGGGTGTTAACGTCCTGCAGTTTAAGGTTTAAATTAGTTATGCCATGAGATTGGATCAAGGAATTGTTCACAGCTTGAAGTGGGGGGCAAGACTGACACTCAAATTTAAGACCTTTGGACAAAGGTATGACACTGACCTCGGCCTGCGTGTCGACTAGAAATGAAAGGCAAGACACTGCGTTTTTCACATACAAGCGTTCTGGAGCAGGAGGTGAAGAAGTATTAAGAGACAAGCATCTGTGTGATGCACCGTGGCCTATAGCACCTGAGTGAGGTCATGGTATTAGTTTGGGAACGCACATGGGGAACGACATTTCCTAGCTGCATCGCCAAAGTGAGAAGGGAAATAACTCCAAGCACAATGGCACATAGTGTCATTCATCAAGCTGCCTGAGGCCAAAGCAGCAGTGGAGGGGTCGTGTTTGTAGGTTCCTCCAACGGCAGCACTGCAGAAGGGGAGGAGTTACGGCAGCAGCTGCCAGGCAGCATTGGATCTACACACATGCACAGAGCGCGTCGTGCACACTCTGTACTGAGTGATAGAAACTGCAGTGTCATCCATCGAGCTGCCTGAGGCCAAAGCAGCAGTGGAGGGGGTCGTGCCAACCACCCCAGAGGGGTGGGGGAAGGGTGGAGGCGGGGGGGTAGGTATGCGGGGGTGGCAGGATGTTGTAAACCTGGTCTGCGATCTTCAGTTTAGCATCCAGTGGGGCCGAAGTTAGATGGAGAAGGTGAATTTGAACTTCCATCGGAAGTTTCAGCAACCGTAGCATCTGGTATGCACTGTGCGTCAATCGTAGCGTGGAGATGACGCCAGAGCTGTGACAGGGATCTGGAACCCAGCAACTTGTGACTGGTGATGAGGCAGATAGCTTCCTCTGTAGACCTGGTTGGGCGCTCGAGGATGGTGTGTTGGGTGAACTCTTGCTTGTCTGTAGCGGGAGGTGAAGCCACAATATTGCAGGTCAGGTCCAGTTCATCATGGAGGTTACACAGTAAGCAAAGGAATTTAGAGTTGTCATCAGCAATGCCGTGTAGTTGCAGGACGTGGTCGACTAAGGCAAACCATGTGCATGGGTGGTCCTCACGAACAGGCAGTAGTTTAGGCCAACAGATGGGGATGTCTTGGCGTAACAGTTTGTCAGAAACTGTCACTCCCTGTTTGTAGCCCTGCAGCGTTACTGCCTCAGGTGCAGTAGTAGTGCACCAGTTCACGACACTGTCAGTAGCACGCAGCACGGTAGGCACAGCTGGCACAACCAAGGTTGAGAAATCAATGAGTCAGGCCTTCAACGGAGTAACGCCAAAAGGCATAAAATGGACCGTCATGGAAGAGTCGACCGTAGTCGACCAATGTGCGGAAAATGACAGAGTACAGTTTCCGGGCCTCTCTCCTACATGTTCATTAAAATTGTTAAAATCACCTAACGATTGCAGAACACACATGGCAGGAATGGCGTGTGACAGTGGAAACACTCATATGTGGATGCTGGTAGTTGGGGGAGGGGGGGTAGGGGCGGTCTGGTGCAAAATCCGGTGTCCTGCTCAATTTGTAGTGCCACTGATCCAGGTCACTGGTGTTTGAGCACATTGTATTGGACATTGCTGAGTACTCAGAACATGTGGAAAATTCATATTTGACATAAAACGTTTGCACAAACTGTTGTGCACGAAAAATGTTCTGTTGCTAAGGGACCCTGCCACACGACAGCTGATTCATGTACAATAATGAAAAGTTATTGTTCATACCTGATGCTGGGACACCTGGCTGTGGGATTTGCACAACTTTATATTTCTTTAACAATTTAATCAAGTTACCCATCTTTGCATTACTTTGAAATTGTATCAAGACCTGACTGGGTATTTATGCATATTTTTTTCAGGCGGTATATAGTTATACATAATTGAATCATCAACAAAAAGTCTGAGGTTGCTATTCATATTGTTTGGCAGGTCATTAATATGTCACATGAACAACAAGTATTCCAACACACTTTCCTATGGAATGCCTGTTATTTGCATGAAATTGCTAAAGATTCATCACATTGATATCAGAGATGCATTCAGAATTTAGTCATCTGCGGTGATTTTAAATACAAGACTACCTTCTTTTTCCTAAAATCTGTAACATCAGATTTTTTGCTAACTAATTTATTTAGTAACAAAAATAAATACTTATCCAGTGGGCTGAGTAGTGTTTGTTCTTGAATTTTCCTTATTAGAATATTCATTCAGTAACACATTTTGTTCAGTAAGTAACATATCAGAATCCCTTAGCTGTTTCTCAATGCAAGTGTGGCATCGATGGTTCGTATCAACCACGAAACTTAATATCTGTGAACTCTAAGGGCTCTGTCGAACCTCCATCTTAACTTTATTTTAGTCAGTTCTTTGTTATAATTCATTCTGTAAGGACACAGTGTCAAGCGTAAATATATATGAGCTACGAATATAATAGGGGGAAACATTCCACATGGGAAAAATATATCTAAAAACAAAGATGATGTGACTTACCAAATGAAAGTGCTGGCGGGTCGATAGACACACAAACAAACACAAACATACACACAAAATTCAAGCTTTCGCAACCAACGGTTGCTTCGTCAGGAAAGAGGGAAAGAGAGGGAAAGATGAAAGTATGTGGGTTTTAAGGGAGAGTGTAAGGAGTCATTCCAATCCCGGGAGCGGAAAGACTTACCTTAGGGGGAAAAAAGGAGGACAAGTATACACTTGCACACACACACATATCCATCTGCACATACACAGACACAAGCAGACACAAGCAGAAAATGTCTGCTTGTGTCTGTGTATGTGCGGATGGATATGTGTGTGTGTGTGTGCGAGTGTATACTTTTTCCCCCTAAGGTAAGTCTTTCCGCTCCCGGGATTGGAATGACTCCTTACCCTCTCCCTTAAAACCCACATACTTTCGTCTTTCCCTCTCCTTCCCTCTTTCCTCATGAAGCAACCGTTGGTTGCGAAAGCTTGAATTTTGTGTGTATGTTTGTGTTTGTTTGTGTGTCTATCGACCTGCCAGCACTTTTGTTTGGAAAGTCACATCATCTTTGTTTTTAGATATATGTGAGCTACGACATATATGGGAATTAATTTTTCTATATCCCGATTATCGATCCCGTTCCCATAGTGCTGACCCTGCAGTTCGTTCATGTTTTGCAGCTTCCGCACCGGTGTTTATGCAACAGGTTATATGAACTACACATTGACCATGCCAAATTCGAAGATGTGGAAGCACAACTCCACTCACCGAGTTTCGTCATTTCTTTGCCAATGGCATATTCATCATTAACGCACAGTGATTCGTGTTCTCAACCAACATCATGTGCTAACCTCATTAATTTCGATGGTTGACAACTACATTGTTAGAATCAACAATGGACTCAGTCTTCACATCACTGGATTATGCCCACCCGACAGAGAAATGTGAACTGAACAATATTTCGAATTGCATTTCTTCTAATCAAGTGTTTCAACAACAAAGTGATCATTCGAACACATGTTTAGCTACTCACCAGCATGCTACATCAGTTACTGTCAGGCCGTGTGCAACACCACCATTATTACAAACCACACTGGATCCGTTCTGTGCACATGGTGTTCCAGTTGTGTCTAATTTACATGGAGAATTCAGTGTTTCGTGTAACATGGGCCCCTTACCTCACCTCAGTGGCCCACTATGTGCACTACAGGCATGTTATGCATCAGATAGTTTCCACGCGAGTGGCTTTTTCAACCCCCCAGCCCCCCTCCCCCTCCCCCCACCATGTTGCCCCCGCACTTGCGGGGTCCCTGCTTCCGGTTTCTCAAATGGCTGCTGCACCCACAGCACCACCTGTCTGCCACACTGGTCACTCGCCCTGTTCTGCAAGTGGGTCATTTCCATCCAGCACTTGTCACTCACGATCCAGTGTCTGGGCCCTCTTGTGTGCCGTCCATCTGCCCGTTTCCACGGTACTGGCCATGCCTGCCGCACTGTGTTGTTGTGATACACAGTCAACTATGCCAGCTGCCGCTACTATGGATTCGCTCATTTGTGACCTGCTCCTTTCACCACCGCTTGCACCAAAATACGAGTTTGCAAAGAAGACTATAAAGGATCAACTTGCCTGCTCGCCACAGGGATTAATAATCAAGGTTCTCTACGAGAAGCACCTGGGAGAACGCACACCATCACAACTCTGGCACCGCCTTTGATTGCTCGTGAATGAGCATACCATGCCTGATGCCACACTATGGGTTGTGTAGTCTGACAAACTACCTACCGATATACAGATCCATCTGTTACCACACTCGTTCGAGTCACACCGTCACACTGTTTCTCGGCACAGCTGCCCCTGCATACGGACCTTCGGCTGGTAGAGGCAGGGCTTGCTCCACCGTCACATCATCTACTTCTCCTGGCAGTGTCGGCTCACTCTCTCCACTGTCCAAGCACTCCAAGGTCACCCACACACCTTACCTACTGGTCTATTTACCAGAATAAGTCAGTGAGGACAAGCCACCCCCGATGTTGCAGTCTCCACTCCTCCTCAACCTGCTCACCCTTTCTGCTGGTGCCACGAAGTGTTTGGTGGTGACGACAAGAAGTGCAAGTTGCCATGCCAACTCTCAAATGCCAAACGCAGGAGCTAAGAGATGCCGAGTCCTGCAGGGAACCTAACAGGCATCCTCTTACATCACACTCTGTTCATTCGTCCACCCGGCCAAGTGGTCGCCTCTATGTGACTGACATTGCGTTAGGTCTAGTTTGTCTGGTCGACACTGGTGCTGACATGTCAATCATATCTACTTCAATGGCAGCATCTGCTTCTTCACAGACGAAGTCACTTTTATGAGCTGTCAACGGGTTAATGTTACCTACCTCAGGATCAGTAAATGTGACCCCATCTCCTTCTCTATGTTTTCTTTGGACGTTCTACATTGCCAACATCGACGAACTGATCCTTGGTATGAATTTTTTATCTCATTAC
This sequence comes from Schistocerca serialis cubense, assembly GCF_023864345.2. Lineage (NCBI taxonomy): Eukaryota > Metazoa > Arthropoda > Insecta > Orthoptera > Acrididae > Schistocerca > Schistocerca serialis. Next base: position 717,832,107 of record NC_064638.1, read on the forward strand.
AAACTATCTCTGAATGTCATACAGGGTTCAGTGCTCCACCATCCTACGAACACTCACATACCGTGCACACACACCTATGTCCAACGCTCTGTTTCCACCACAACATACAAAATCAAACGCGAGTGCTCTGCCCTCGCAGGCAACGTTGTGACCTGTGTTACTGAGCTACTGTCAGAATACGACTTGGCGACACAGCTCTGCCAGGATAACGAGTAGCTGAAACAATGCTCCACTTCAACTTACAGCGAGCTCGTCACGGCTCGAACTTCGCTTCTGCAATGCAGTCCACAGTGCCACCACCTAAACAGGATTGCTCAGCCATGCCTAGCTCGAACTCTCACCAAGTTAGTCCACAAACTTTACTTGTGTGTGATGTTCCACCCCATCCCCACCCTCCCCCACCCGCCATCATGCTCGGCTCGTCCAGTGCCACGTGTTTCAAACAGTGCTGCTAATGACAGTCACACGCGTGTTGCAACCACGCCCACCTCTCGGACAGCTACTGCGCGTGTTGATAAACATTCCCCCTCTCTCAATCACTGGCCACATGACCCAGTGGCCATTGTGGCCCAACGTGAAATGCCAGCACTGCTTTCGCCTGCGCCGGTTGTCCAGTGACAGTGGACAGTTGCCGCCCACTCCCCTTCACTCGGCGCTGTGTGCACACCCACCCCCCTCCACACAAGTGCACGCCGCACTTCCATAAGAGACATGTGACTTTTGTGCTACCTTTCCCCAAATACGCTAATGGCTACAATTTGTCACATCTTACTCATCCGAAGACTCAGCACCATGATGTTAACCAATCTCATGTGCAGTTCTCAGTTTCAACTGTCACTGATGGAACAACACACAAGACAGTTACCACTGCCGGCCCTCCTATTAGGCATAAGGTCCGACACCTCAACCCTATCAGGTTGCGCGTGGCCCGGCAGCAGATTAATGAACTTTTGGCGGCAGGTGTTCTGCAACCTTCAGACAGCAACTGGTCTTCACCAGTCCACCTCATCCTCAAACACAATGGATCTTTTTGAATGTGCGGTGATTACAGATGCTTAAACACTCATACTGTCATGGACAATTACCCAGTGCTGAACATCAATGACTTCATTCATATGTTATCAGGCACCACGATTTTAAGTGTTATTGACTGTAAACGCACCTACCACCAGATTCCCATGGCGCCGGAAGACATTGTCAAGCTGCTCGGTTTATTCCAATACCATTTCATGCCCTTTGGCCCAAAGAATGTGACCCACAAGTGGGCATTGTTTCATTAACTCTGTCTTGCGACAGTTCAAGTTATCTGGATGACATTCTCGTTTTCAGCAGCTCAGCGAAGGAACATGAAAATCATCTGTCTATGGTTTTCCAGACCTTGAACTCCAACAGTGTCGAGATCAACAAAGACAAGTTTCAGTTGCGCCAGGTGTCAGTCTCGTTCCTAGGTTTCACCGTCTCCGCTGACGGAATACAGCCTCCCAAATCTCGTGTGCAGGCTATCATGTCTCTGCTGCCCCCATCTACATACAAAGAGCAATGCCATTTCCTCGACACCAATTACTATCATCGCCATCTGGCTTCCACCACCACTGTTCAGGCACCCATGATGGACGCATAATCAGGCAAACAAACTTCCGGTATCAAACCCATCTCTTGGACTGCTCTGATACTAGAGGCTTTCAAGGCTCTGAAGACTTCTTTAGCTCCCGTTGTGTCACTCACCCACCTTGACCCCTCAGCCAAGTTATTCATCACTATGGACGCCAGTGACATTGCGGTGGGGGCAGTGTTGCAACAATGCAAGTGCGACAGTTTCTCCCCTTCATGTCTTCTCCAAGAAACTATCTACTTCTTCTCCAAGAAACTATCTACAACTCAGAGAAAATATTATGCATTCGATAGAGAGCTCCTTGCTCTTTATGAGGCAATCAAACATTTCCACCCCAACGTCGAGGGACGTTCATTTTTCGTTCTACTGATCACAAACCACTGGCAGAAGCATTCTGCACCCCACCTGAAGATCCACCCCCTCCACGTTATCGCCACTTTGACTTGGTTTCTCAATTCACAACGGATGTCTGTTACATCAAGGGTGCTGATAACGTTGCTGCGGATTAGTGCTGTTTCCAGCATCATTGATCTTTCCAATCTGACCTCCTTCCAAGTTTCTGACGAAGGTTCTCAGGCTCTCCTAAGAGACCCACAAACATCACTTGTTTTCACAAAGGGTAAACATCCTAGTGTTTCCGATGAGGTGTGGTGTGATTCTCCAACTGGCACCCTACGCCCATTGCTCCCACCCGGGCTGCGCTGACAGGCTTTCGACGCCCTACATAACCTAGCCCACCCGGGCATTCGAGCCACCACACGTCTCGTGTCAGAACGTTTTGTTTGGAAGAATATCAAATGGGACTGTCAAACCTGGGCATGCAGCTGCATCACTTGCCAGCGCAACAAGATCAGCCACCACACCTCCCCGCTTTGGGCAAGTTCGACATTCCTGCAGGATGATTTCGTCATGTACATACTGATCTGATCGAGCCTCTTCCTCCTTAGGAGGGTCATAGAAATATCTTATCAATTATCAACCATTTGTCTTGCTGCGTCGAGGCTGTCCCTCTCCCTAACATTACTGCCGAGACAGTAGCCAAGGCTTTCATTGGTTCATGGATCACTCATTTCAGGTGCCCAACCACTATCACCACTGATCGGGGTCAACAGTTCATATCCTCCCTTTTCACCCTCCTCTGCAATATTAAAAAAATACACTCTACCGCCTATCATCCACAAAGCAATGGGCAGTTGGAGAGATGGCACCACACCCTCAAGACAGCCCTTCGATGCCGTTATTGTCTCTGGTCGGAAGTTCTCCCGTGGGTGCTACTTGGTCTACGCTCGACCTATAAACCTGAGGTACAGGGGACTATATCCGAATTTGTTTTCGCTGAGAATCTGGTCCTACCAGGTGAACTCATTCTTCTCCAGGTTAGCAAGGATCTTTCCCCCTCGCTTGATTTCATTAGCCGGATGTGCACTCATTTTCAACAAACGCGTTTGCACCCACCCATCAGTCACTCACCGCCTGAGACTTACGTTCCCATCACACTATCTGACTGCTCCCACGTTATGCTGCATGATGATGTGGCTAGGTAGCCTCTTCAACCTCCTTTTCTTTGCCTCTACAAGATCCTGCAGCGGGGGGACATGACTTTTGATACCGTGATTAATGACCGCACACAGACAGTTTCTCTGCATCACCTGAAACCAGCTTTTGTCAACCCTGATGGTCTCACGCTGCCGCAGTCAGACTCTGCAGACGATCCATCCTTGATTGAGAACAAAGACGTGCTCCCATCAATCTCACCACACACCTCTTCCGCCGAAGACTGTTCACCACCGTTCGTCGGTTTCCCAACCTCACCCCCTGTTTCACCCTGCACAGGTTTCGCGCCCTCACCTGCAATGTCGGAGACACACACACACCTACTATCAGTTTGTCCTGCAGCGTGCTGCCACACCAAGTGAACAACGTTTCTATATTGACTTTTGACCATGATTTCCACCGACGTCGATGCCTGCATGACCTCACCCTTGGGCATCTTGGGGGTGGAGGGGTGGGGGTGGGGGGGTGAAGGGTTATATGGCGTTGATAGTTCGTATCAACCATGAAACTTAAAACTAACTCTAAGTGCTCTCTCGAACCTCCATCTTAACTTTACTTTAGTCAGTTCTTTGTTATACTTCATTCTGTATGGATGCAGTGTCAAGTGTAAATATATACAAGCTATGACATATATGGGAATTAAGTTTTCTATATCCCGATTACTGATCCCATTCCCATACAAGCAATAGGCGATCGTACAGACAGGGTTTCACTGTCAGTAGATACATTTGCACCACAATTCAATTCCAAATTGTAAAATGAACAAAATAGATATAATGGAATGAAAATCACATCTAAACTTCCTTTGCAACCAGCTGATGAAACTAGTGAAAAACACATGCACACATTTCATACATAATGGATAGAAAGCTGATAGACATACAGAATTTTGCATCTTGTTTGTCCACTTTCTTGTGAGTAGAATAAGTACAGCATTGTTTCTGTTTTGGGGAACAATATTTGTTCCCAAACTTTATGTGCATAATTTTGCAAGTTCTTTTTGTATTACTTTGCCTCCAGGTTCAATCACTTATATTGAAACATCATCAGCTCCTGGCAAGAAATAATAGGATCTTGAAGAATTTTCTCTGTGTTGTTAGTTATTGTGCCTCATGCCATCTTAATTGACAGGTGGTGTCTATCCAACATAAGTTTCCATTTGTTTTTTTATTACTTTCATTGTTTTCATCTATTTCTCCTATTAAAATTTCATTGTATTTTATGACCTCTAAAAGACTTTCATGAATATTCCTTTTTTAATTCATCTTATTCTATAATGTTTCTATTACTGTTTGCTTCAAACTGTCACTATCTCTCTATTAGTGGCCTTTCCATTTAATATTTTCTTTCTTTTTGATTTCTTTGTATCTGCTACACCTTTTCCTGTTTGTACAAGTGCAGCTGCCAAGTAATTCACCTTTTTTCTTCTTCAGTCTTTAACCATCTGGTTGCTTAGGGCAGCTTGCCACACATTTCTGTATTCAGCTTCCTCTTGAGAGTGGCTTTAGGTAGTGCATCTGGTATCCTCCATGATCTGGTTGATGTATTCCAGTCTCAGTCTGTCTCTTGCATTCTTCCCTTTGATGTTCCTTCAATGATACTTTTAATGACACTACCGTGTTGCAGTAGATAGTGAATCCGTGTGCCCCTTCTGGGTTTGTTGAGCTTCATGAGACAAGGCTTCTCTTCCTCCATTCTGTGGATCACTTCCATATTTGATATCTTGTCTGTCCAGGAAATATGAGCATTCTGTGGTAGCACCACATTTCAAAGACTGTTATTTTATGTATTTCTGCTTCACTGAATGTCCATGTTTCACTTCTGTATAGCAGCACACTCCAACCAAATGTCTTTATGAGGTCTTTCCTGAGATGTTTGTCTATGCTGCTGGATGTAAAAAGGTTTATTCTCTTGTTAAAAGCACGTATTTCCTGGTTGATTTGGCTTGCAATATCCTTCCTTGGTTTTCTCTCTGATATAATTTTACTCCCTGGGTAGGCAAAGGATTCAACACTATGTTTTTAGTTTTACCTTTGTTAATTTTCATATTACAAGAATGCTGAAAGGGGGGGGGGGGGTTACCATCTGGGCCAGTATCTCTTATAATTGTTCTACATCTACACTTACCATGGCAATGTCATTAACAAATCTCAGCATATCTATTTTCTTACCATGAATTTTAATTCTTCCTATAGCTCCTACTGTCCCCTAGCTTCATCTATTGCCTTCTGAATGTATCCACTGAAAAAGACTGGAGAGATTGAACAGCCCTATCACACACCTTTCTTAGTAGTGGCTTCTTCTTGATGTTCTCGCCCCTCCCTTTATTACAGCAACATTATCACAGTCACCCCTTCTTTATACAGTTTCTACACTACTATTCTGTCCTCATACTTCATGCGACTCTCTCTGTTGGCATCTTAAAAAGCTGTCACCATTCTACCCTGTCAAATGGACAGGGTATCTATCCCCCACCTGCGTAGTACAGTGGCTAGTGAAGTATGTAGATGTAGATATAATACTATTCCATCTTCATTTTGGACTCCACTGCATTTCATCCATTTCCAAAGAACTTGTTAATTGATTTATAGGCACATTTTCTATCTTGGTCATTTCATTCATGTTCTTGCATCGATCCTCCAAGAATTGTTGTTTAGCCTTTTTGATTCTCAATTGATTTCATTCTTCTGTGCTCTGTATTGCCTGTGTCCTTCCCTAGTATAGTCTAGTTTCAGCTTAAGTCTTAAATTTGTTTTTGTTACTTTGCTTTCTGTAATCCATTCTCTTCTATGGTTTGCCTTCCATCTATCAATTATTTCATTTGCTACTCATAGGACACTACTTTTCAAGGACTCCAGCATTCTTCAACATTTCAGGTGTTGTACATAACTGTAGCCATGTCTGTTCATTCCTTGTATGCCTATCTAACCATGTAATCCTTTAGTCTATACAGGTCCCATTTCTCACAAGTTCTTAGCTTTTTTGAATTCCAGCTCAAAATTCCTATCATTATGTTATGGTCACTATCAATGGCTGGGCCTGCGTAGCTTTTATAGTCTCTTATTTTATTCCAGAACCTTTGTCTACGTAGAATGAAGTTAATTTGATATCACTTCCTATCTCCAGGTGCCTTCCATGTACACTTTCTCCATGGATGGTGTTGAAACCAAAGGCTCTCTTATCCTTTAAAGATGTCTACAGCACATTTTATCTCACTGTACATTCTTTTCCCTTCTTGATCATATGTCGTTGTCGGCATGTACACTTGGATTATCATTGACTTGTCTGGTTTTGTGTCCAGTTGCACAAATAGTATTCTTCTGTCTATTTGTTGGTAACCATCTACTCTGCATCTGAGCTTGTTCCTAAGAACCTCTCCTAACCCTCTTTCTCCCAATCACTCCTATACGCAGAACATGGGTATAACTCTTAAGTCACCACTTCAAAAGTCTCCACCATATAGCCATTTCATCTCACTTACTTCTAGTATGTTCACTCCCATTCTTGTCATTTCCAGCCTGAGGTTTTCTAGCTTGATGCATCTCAGTAATGTTTGCACATTCCAAGTTGTGGTTCATTTTCTTCAATTCTTCATAGCCTTTATCTCACTGGAAGCACAGACTTCTGCAGTCCCCTCCCAGAGGTCTGACTGGGGGACTATTCTGGAATTTTTTACAAAAGTATGCTTCATATTCATTACTAAAGTGAAACAAAACTGCTGTTTGTTGGGATTTGCTGCATCTCTTTAATGTGGTGGTTTCCCTCGCCTTTCACTTTCTATGCCGTAGACTCATAAAGAGTTCTTCCATCAGTTATTTCATTTTTCCTCAAGAGTTTGACAACCTTCATATCATGCATTATTTCTTTTCATTTATAACAATTTGAAGTTTTTGCACCTGTTCCTTGACTTGTTACCTTGTTGGCAATGGTAGGCTCTCTTTCTGGGAAAATGTCAGAAAAACCATTAAATGATGATCAGTTGAACATCCCAAGATGAGCAGCAAGAGAATACATGTCTTTAGAATTCAATAAAATGTGGCTAATTTTATTTTCAGTTCCATTTGATTCTTGGCAAGTTCATTTTGTATTTGAAGTGTTGACAATGGAAATTAATAAGTCACACACAAATCCAAAATGAGATTTCTTGGTAGATAATACAGGAAGGACCAATGCCAGTGTATGATAAAGCTAATAAATCAATAGATGGGATAGTTAATGCCACTCATCAGAAATGGGATTAGAGATAGGCTTGAGAGTCTTAGCACTTTGTCAAAGAGTAGTTTTCATGCTTTTCATTATTTTCATGTGCTCAAAAGCAATTTTTTTAGTGTTGCTGTGGAACTGATTTAGTCAGTTAATTAGGTGGGCAAGTTGTCAACAACTAGTCATTTTGTAGCAGTAAGTAGACTTTTATTATTGTCATGCAGGTAAACACTACTTTGTGTCTTTGTTTCTCAAGAAGGCTTCATTTTTTGTTGTTGTTGTCTTTTGCTGGTTCACCAGCAAGTATTACTTCAAATTTCAAGGCACAGGAGAACTCGATGGACAAAGACTGTAAAGTGAGTGACTGTAAGTCACTAGAAAATATTTTGGGGTTGTTTAACTGTCATGTTAGCAACTGATTTGGAAAAAAAGAGAAGGGAAACCTTTTATCTCAACCCCCAGGGAGCAAACCCTGAGTCTCACTAGCACAAGCTAAAATACAGCATATAGGATGCCAGTTTAATCAAAACTCTCAAAACCTCATTTCCAACACAAGATAGCAATTATTAATGGCACAAGTCAACTAAACTGTACTTATGCCCAGATTTGAACATCTAGACAATGTACTGTACATTTAAGGTAACTCATCCCACCATGAACATTGATCTGTGGGGCTGTTGCTCGATTATCATAAAACATTTCAACTAGCATTCACTTTACCATCCCATTCAGATACTTGTGAAATTTGTGATCTATAAACAGACCAAAGAGAAAAATGTGAGACCAGAGAACCTTAGACACATAGCTAAAAAGGAATTAAATGTACTAACAACAGAAGAAGCTATGGAATCAACAGTATATTCAAATACATTCAAGTATCATCTTGCACAATTTGTAAGGACTTGCAGCTAGTGATGCTTAAGTCAATGTTGAATCTTTCTAGTACGTTTTATAGCAGGTAGTTGTCCAACTATAATCTTAAATATTTATTACACTTGGTAATGTTTCTGGTGTTTTTGCGATGAGGGCTTAGCAGGATGCAGAGGAAACAGTGGCACACCATGTCTATGAAATGCAGTTATGTCACCTGGATTACCCTTGAGAAAGCTCTGTAGATGCGTAATCATAGTTATGTAAGATAAAACGAGAATCAAATGATTGTTATGGTATCTGTTTGGGCTGTAGATAACTATTTTGAAATAACTGATTTGAAACACCTACTGTCACTGTTTTCGCGATCTTCAGTCTAAAGACTGGTCAGATGCAGCTCTTCATACTCATCTGTCTTGTGCAAGCCTCTTCATTTCTATACAAACACTGCAACCAACATCCACCTTAACATGTTGACTGTAGTGAAACCTTGGGTCTCCATCCACAATTTTTCTTTTAATACTTCCCTCCATAACCAATGACTCCTTGATCCCTCAGGACATTTCCTATCAAGTGTTCTGTTCTTGTAGTCAGTTTGTAATGTTTCAGAGTAGGATAACTTTTACTGTATACATCAATACCAAGTCAAGTAGCATATTCAATACCGCAGTTACACATTCTACTTGCATATTGTGTGCGCTGTCTAGTTTGTATATTTGTGTGTTTTACTGTTGCATGAGCTTTAATTTAACATCTATTACTTATCTATGTAACATTTGGCTATTTACTCAACTTTTTTATGCAAATTAATAGTTCACAGAACGTTTTTGTAAATATCAACATCAGTATTTCTGAAATTGAAATTTAACACTTTCTTAACACTTTCTCACTCCAGAAGATGTAAGTAAAACAGAGCAACAGTATACACAAATACTAACATTCTAACAGTATTACATTGCCTGTTGTAGTTTGGGTGTAATTATATAATGTGCAGTTATCTTTGATGTGCATAATTTGTTCCTAAATTACCACTTTCAGTAGTAATATGTTAAAATTGTGCTATCAGCAGTGTGAAATAATTCATTCTATTGAAGACTATGCCAGTCAGTACAATGCAACATTTCATGTATGTTTGCATGACGCTGCAACTGCAGTGAAACATGTTTGAGATGAAAAAACAAAATTGTGTTTTGCTTAAGGCAGATCCCCATCCAAAAACACATGTAAGCTTTCTTACTGGTTTTGGCAATACATTCAAAGTTTGGCAAGTGGACTGAGTAGGGTGGCGGTTGTGTCAGATGGGGAGTGTAGAGAGAGAGTGAGGCGCAAGGCAGGAAGAGGGGTTAAGGATGAATGCAGCATATCTGTGAAATGGGGCAGCAGACAGTGATATTACAGCATGCTGTGGTACGTAATGCAGTGAGCAATTACTCCATGCACTGATGTCCCAGCTAGGAGATACGCACTGATCCATGAAATCCCAGGAGTTGAAGATATTGCTGTTGACAGCACCATGAACTGTGGCCAGTCATTGTTTGACAGCTATGATGTGCAAATCTTATGTGCAAGAGACATTGTGAATGATAAGGCTGTACAACTTGGAGTTGTAAGCAGCTGTAAAATGCCGTGTAGACATGTTGACAGGTGTTGAACATCCATATTGCAAAGAAGAAGAGTTGATATCATTGAGTAGTAGCTGCTGACATGGGCATCACAGTGGAGTAAAAGGAATCTGAATCAAAAACATCTGGGCTGCAGTACTTCTGCAACAGGTTTAAAGTGAAAGAAGCCAAAATTTAAAATCCCCAGCAACCATAACATATCCACACGAGTGGACCATTACAGCCACACTCACACCATCTCTGGCACCTGCACAGGGATAGTTAATTGGATGCTTCTGTGTCAGCACTTAATAATATTTGATTAACAAGATAAGAAGTCAAAATTAAAAGGCAATTCTTGGCTTAAGAAAAAAAATTTCTCCAGAATTTGCAGAGTGTTTGAGTTATTACTAGCATTGTGACTGAAATGGAAAATTTATATTGAGTCAAACTGTTGAAAAGCAAATATTAAATCCCACAACAATATCCAAGACTCGGATGAGAGCATTAAGTCTATTGTTGGGAAGATTGACACTTGTGTTAGTGGTTCCAAGTTGACATACAGCAATTGGTTATGGTCTGCTCAGTTGTTTAACAAGTGGCAGCAATAATAGTGTTGCAGTTCACCCGCGATGTCACACTAGCGGCTATTCAGTGGCAGCACATGGTGTTGACACTATCACAAACTTTTGGTGAACTGAGTTTGACTTCAATTGATTTTCTTTGTTTAATTGCAGTGTTGTGGTGTATGGGCAAGATAATCATTAGTGAAACTGTACAATAAAGTTTGTTAGTTTGGTCAATGTAAGCTTAATACTGAGACATTTGGCTGCAGTGAAGATTTGCAGCAGATTTGTAACTGTTTGGAGAATGCCTACAGTCACACAAAATATGCTGCAGCCTTTAGAAGAGGTATTAAGAGTGTTTGCAGAGAAGATGACTGCAAAATTTGATATGACAATCTAAGAGCTAAATACAAAAATAGTAAATCTTGGAAATGAATTGTCTACAAACACAATACAAACATGGTAGATATTGGAAAAGAATTATGTACTGAACTCAATACAAACATGGTAGATTTCAGAGTGAAATAGTCTACTAAACTCAATCAAACATGGTACATGTAAAAACAGAATTATCTACAATGAATGTGAATTTATAAAAGCATATAAGGGAAACTAGACAAGTGAAAAAGGAAATGCATAGTACAATTTCTAACATACAAACAACAATAAATGAGTTAACTGAGGAGTTGTGGTCAGAAGGAACTAAACTACGTGATCTTGTGAGAAAAAAAGGAAATGAAGGTGGTTAATAATTACATAAAGCAATTGAGTGAGGTTAGTGAATGGGAATGTAAAACAATTCATGAACAAATGTCACACATGTGAGGGGAAACTTGATATGTTAGAACAAAATAAGAATTTAGAGGTGACAGCTATAATAGAATCTGTTTTTGCTGACTTGGAGGAGAAAGTGAGTGAGATAATTGATCAAAAGGTACAAGAGAAAGTAAATTTGACAATCAGCACACCCTGTTCTGCAGAAGATTTAGACAAGCATGACTAATTTCAGAAAATTTGGGAGGCAAACGTGAGACCCGAGTGTTGCACAATGGATCAGATCCATTGCCATCATTTAGCTTGGACATCACCCGTGTACCCTAGCCATGTTTGTCTTTGCAATTACTGACTCAGCACCATTAAGCCCTGTCGCAAGACATGTTGGCTGATGTACATAACCTGAGCAGGAAAACGCTATCATGGTGGGAACAACATGCCATGCTGTCACCACATGCCGTAACTTCTGCTGGTAGCTGTGACACTGTGAACATTTCACCTTAGGGACAAGTGTCATGTAAACATGAATATAGCGCATATTTGTCTGCATTAGTACAGCTTTCTCCACTGTTGTCTATCCTGTCGCAACCAATGAGAGACATATATTTCAAACAGGAGATACTTCATCTCATTTCATTTCAAGACCAGTTGCAGCTGAACAACTCGACTTTCTTCTCAATGGTTATGATCATTCTGTCAGTGCCAGTTGTGTCTTCAACCGCATCTGTCATGCCACATTCCTCGTGCAGCTATTTCCTCTCCCACACATTTACTGAGGCCTCAGGTGACTACCATGGACACCATCACTGTGCTTCAGATGTGTTCTGGACGACCCCGACACATTGATGCAATGGACAGCCACTCTACACCCTCATCCCTGTACTATGCAGTGTTCCCCCTAAATAGTACAACAAGATCATATCGGACATTTCTCTATGCTATCTCAGGGTCATTCCATATCAAGTGTCCTAGAATAAAAAATGGTCCCCACTCGACCATCTCAGATACGCTTCAAAACTTGTTTTTGTATACATATTTATGTGTTAGGTCAATGTGCAAAATTTTGGCCGAATTGTTACAGTGGTTCCAGAGCTAGGGCCACCTTAGTGGGCCCATACCTAGTCACAAGGCACCCAGTGTGAAGAATTCAGTTAACTTTGCTTTAACGTTGTGCATCTTCTGTGATTATCACAGTGAATTTTTCTGTCCTAGTACAACTTTTGTTGCTGAATGCAGCTAAAGCATTCAAATTCCTTAGAAATGACTATCCATTATGCTACTTGGTCTGAAAGTGCCTTGTAAAATTAATCATGAAATATTCAAGCCCTACTTTAACCATCCTTTACTATAAGGGAAAGGCAGCTGGAACCTTGATTTTTGGGCTGTTAACCAACAACCAGGTGCTCGCTATACTACACCTGTATTAGCATTTATGAGTAAATAATTCAAATCAAACAATGGAAAATCCAAGATGGAATGTAACAATACCAGAGAAGGAAAGTTGCTACTCACCATATAGTGGAGATGCTGAGTCGCAATAGCCACAACAAAAAGATTCACACAATTATAGCTTTCAGCCATTAAGGCCTTTGTCAGCAGTAGACACACTTACACACATGCACACACACACTCACGCAAACAAAACTTGCACACATGTCTGCAGTCTCAGAGAACTGAAACCACACTGCGAACAGCAGCACCAGTGCATGATGGGAGTGGTGACTGGGTGGGGGTAAGGAGGAGGCTGGGGCGGGGAGGGGAACGGATAGTATGGTGGGAGTGGCAGACAGTGAAGTGTTGCAGTTTAGATGGACGACAGGAGAGAAGGTGCGGCGGGAGGAGGACGCCTCATTGTGGCCGGTTACTGTGCCCCCACTGAGAGAATCTCTGCTCTCATAGACAAACACCTTCAACCTATTACCCGGAATCTATCCTTCTATATAAAAGATACCAACCATTTCCTCAAGCAACTCTCCATAGCTCCTGTCCCTTTACCACATTGTGCCCGGCTTGTCACTAACATTTCTAATGCTCATGGCCTTACTGCTATCCAACACTACCTTTCCAGACGCTTTGTGGATTCCAAACCAACAATCTCCTTCCTAGTCTCCATGACCAACTATATCCTCACCCACAATTACTTCTCCTTTGAAGGCATTACCAACAAACAAATCTGCAGTACGGCTATGGGCACCCACATGGCACCATTCTATGCTAATCTATTTATGGGCCATCTAGAGGAATCCTTCCTAAAAACCCAGAATCCTAAACCCCGCACCTGGTTCAGATTCATTGATGAGATCTTTGCTATCTGGATTGAAGGTGAGGACACCTTATTCACATTCCTCCAGAACCTCAACAAACTTCTCCCCCATTTGCTTCACATGGTCCTACTCAACCCAACAAGCCACCTTCCTAGATGTTGACCTCCACCTCAGAGAGGGCTACATCAGTACCTCCATCCATATCAAACATACTAACCGCTAGCAATACCTCCAATTCGACAGCTGCCACCCATTGCATACCAAGAAGTCCCTTCCATACAGCCTAGCTACCCATGGTCATCACATCTGCAGTGACGAGCAGTCCCTCTCAAAATATACTGAGAGTGTCACTGACCGTAATTATGCTCCCATCCTCGTACAAAAACAGATCTCCCGTGCCTTATCTTTCCAGTCTCTCACCACCTCCCAAAGTCCCACAGTCCAGCCACAGAGGAGCATTCCCCTCGTAACTCAGTACCATCTGGGACTGGAGCAACTGAATTACATTCTCTGCCTGGGTTTTGATTAACTCTCGTCGTGCCCTGAAATGAGAAATGTCCTACCTACTATCCTTCCCACCCTTCCTACTGTGGTATTCTGCTGTCCACCGAACCTACACAATATTCTCGTCCATCCTTACACAACCCCTGCTCCCAATCTCTTACCTCATGGCTCATACCCCTGTAACAGACCTAGATGCAAAACCTGTCCCATACATCCTCCTACCACAACCTACTCCAATCCGGTCACTAACATTACCTATCACATCAAAGGCAGGGCTACCTGTAAAACCAGTCATGTGATCTACAAGCTAAGCTGCAGCCACTGTTCTGCATTCTATGTAGGCATGACAACCAACAAGCTGTCTGTCCACATGAACAGCCACTGACAAACTGTGGCTGAAAAAACAAGTGGACCATCCTGTAGCTGAGCATGCTGCCAAACATGATACCCCTCATCTCAATGACTGCTTCACAGCCTGTGCCATATGGATCCTTCCCAGCAACATCAGCTTTTCTGAATTGCGCAGGTGGGAACTATCCCTGCAATACGTCCTACGTTCCCGTAAATCTCCTGGCCTCAATCTTTGTTAGTCACTGTCCTCACCCATCCAGACCCCTCCCTGTTCCCATTCCAGCACTACACAGACGTCATTCCACTGCCACACCCAGTCTTTTAATTTCTTTTTATTTCTCTCCTTTCCACTAATTACCCCCTCCCCCCCTGTGCACCATCTCTCCTGCCCTCTGTCTAAACTGCAACACTTCACTGTCCACCACTCCAACCATACTATCCATTCCCCTCCCCACCCCAGCCTCCTCCTTACCCCCACCCAGTCACCACTCCCATCATGCACTGGTGCTGCTGCTCGCAGTGTGATTTCAGTTCTCTGAGACTGCAGACGTGTGTGCAAGTTACGTTTGTGTGAGTGTGTGCGCGTGTGTGTATGTGTGTCTACTGCTGACAAAGACCTTAATGGTCGAAAGCTATAATTGTGTGAATCTTTTTTTTGTGGCTTTCGCGACTCAGCATCTCCACTATATGGTGAGTAGCAACTTTCCTTCTCTGGTATTGAGTAAGTAGCTCTGATTTTATTGACCCTTGTCTCAAGTGTCAAATTGAAAAGTACAAATTTCTAGCACTTGGTATCAACTCTGATCTTCTTTTTATTGATACCACTGAAAAGAGCACAGTTTGTGCTACAAGGGACTTGAAAAAGTAGAATGGTAACTTTCCATATAAGTCATTTAAAACAGATAAAAAGAAATCTAAGCTGTTATGGTTACCACATGAATTACTGTGTTGGCAGCTGTTGTACTGAAGAATGTCAAGGCACTTGTGATGTTATTTGTTAGTACAAATTATTTGCAGCATGATACTTTTGTTCCTCTGATGTGCAGGTACAACTGTTTCATATATGGGTTCCAGAAACTTCTGGAAATTAGATATGCAGGTGTGACTGCTTTATAACACAGGGCATGGGCTCCAGAAATTTCTGTACATTGTGATGCAGATATTGCTGTTTTATAACACAGGCCATGGATTCCAGAAATTTCTGGAAATTCGATATGCTGGTATGACTGTTTTATAACAGATTCCAGAAACTTCTGGAAACTTGATATGAGGTATGACTATTTTATAACAGGACATGGGTTCTGGAAGTTTCTGAATATCTGATATGCAGGTATGACTGTTTTATAAAACAAGGCTTGGATTCCAGAAACTTATATGCAGCTACAACAGTTTTATAACAAGGTACTAGAAACTTCTGGAATTTTCTGTAATGTTCTGGAAAGTTCTCCAGTATTCGCAGTTAATACATTCACACTGTATAAGATGTAATATGATTTGGGTATCATTCATGTTTGTACGCAAATTGTCAATCATTGTATCATTCGTGGTTATTACCTGTGGATGTTTACCTTGCAGCTTGGTTGTTTCCTTCAATCCATTGTTGAATCATTGCTGAAGTTACAACTTGTTATGGCTTCAAACAATGGAAATATGGACCTAAAGCAGTGCACCGTTGGATGAATCAACAAGTCCGTGTGTCATTTAACTAAGTTCACCAGGGACAAACGCCTTCTTAAGTCAATTAGTGACCTCTCTGAGGAGGATCAGAATTTTCTGATTCGACAAGTTGGATTTCAGCTTCGTTGTGGTGCCAAAATATGTTTACATCATGAAGCACAACTCTTGACCAGGTTTAAATATCTGCAGAAATCATGCTGCAATCCATTTCAAAAGAAGAATCATTTATGCAACAAAGGTCTGTGTCCTATTGATGTTGCAACCACCAACCTTTTGAAACAACTTACAACAGTTGATGTTAAGCGTGTACGGAAGCTTTGCCCCGCTTGTAGAGTTGACATCAATGCATAAAATCCCAAGCCATTGCCATCATCAGAGTCTGATGAAGATGATGCTACAGTTGCTTCAGACAGCTTGACAGCAATTGGTGTGTCACCACTAAAATTTCAGTGCATTTAAAACCAGGATTCTAGTGGATACACAAAATGAATGATAAGGCAAGTTCAAATGGTTGTGGCTACCAAAATTGCTGAAATTGGTGGGCTTAAAGCAGATGATGTCATAGAACCACAACCAGGTCAAAAACGCCACGATTGCTCTTCTTACAAAGGACTCATCAACGAATTGAAAGTGGAGGTGTCCTCAGCTTCTGAGAAAATTCAGATTTTAACTTTGGGCCCTAGCAGTTGGAGCATTAAGAAAATGATGGAAGAATTTAACGTGTCTGAGCGAATGGTGAAAACTGCCAAAAAGCTGAAGGAAGAGAAAGGCATATTAGCAAAACCAGATCGAAAGCAAGGAAAGGTTTTGCAAGAAGATATTAAGGAAAGTGTAGCAAAATTCTATGACATTGGTGAAGTCAGCTGAATCTGCCCTGGAAAAAAGGACTTTGTTGCCATAAGGACACCAGCTGGCCCAAAAGTCCATACGCAGAAACATTTGCTGCTTTATAACTTGAACGAAGCCTATCAAGAATATTGCAGACAACATTTACCAAAAGTTGGCTTTTCCAAATTTTGTGAGCTCCACCCAAAGTGGTGCATCACAGTTGGTCCAACAGCAACACACTCAGTTCATGTTTGTACAGTTCATCAAAATGTCAAGTTGATGCTAGCAGTGACTCCAATTAAGGATGGCTACAAGAGTTTGTCAGCCAAAACAGCTTGCAATATGGATTCAAAAGATTGCATGCTCCGACTATGTGACCAATGCCCTGGATTAGAAGTCTTGGAAAGATTTGTAGAAGCTGCGTTTGAAGGGAATGGCATTGATGAAGCAATTGAATACAAAGAATGGATACGCACTGACCAAGATACACTGGAGACAAAGCTGTCAATGATTGAAGAATTTATCCATTGGGAAAATAGACAGGCCATATTACATCCCTTTGATATTTATTACCAGGGTGTGACTGGAAAGATCAAGTCTCTTAGCTTCTGCAACATCTGTGATTGTTTGTGACATGATACAGTTGCAGTTCATGTTTTCTGCTCCATGTTGATTGATCACCTGCAAAACCCACTTTCCAGTGCTGAAGCACATCAGCTACTTCAGCGATGGATCAGCTGCCCAATACAAAAATTTCAAGAACTTTATGAATCTATGTCAGCTCTACAATGACTTCAGTATCAGAGCAGAATGGAACTTCTTCACCAAAAGCCATGGAAAGTCTCCATGTGATGGTATTGGGGGCACAACAAAGCAATTAGCAGCAGGAGCAAGTCTCCAATGGCCAACTTCAGATCAAATTCTAACACCAAGTGATCTATTCAGATTTTATGACAAACATGGAATCAAATTCCTTTGTGTCACAAAGGAAGAAATTGATGTCACAAGATCTTTGCAAGAAAGGAATTTGAAAATGATTGCACAGTTTCGGGGTCCAGAAAAAACCACTGATTCAGACCAATTGATGAAAAACAGTTACAAATTCACAGGGTTTTCAATGAAACAGTGTCATTTATTGCAATTTTTGATCAATCAACATACATCTCAAGTGTTCAAATTGACAGCATCCAATCTGTAAAATACATAGCCTGCATTTATGACAACAAATGATGGATTGGAAACACCTGTGACACATCACTAGAAGAATGAGATTAGTCAGTTTCCACATGGTCCCAGTAGTTCATTCCATTGGCCCCTAAGGAAGGACACCTGTTGGATCCCAGAGCAGCAGATAATCATCGTTTTGCCAGCTCCAAGTCCCAATTCCGTGGTTTGGATATACACTTACTCATCAGAGGTGCTGAAGAGCATTGAAGAGAATTTTAGAGCCATGAAAATGGTTTCATGAACTCCGGCAACAAATTTATGATGCTTGGTTCATTATGTGAACTTCTTGCTTTGTTATGTTCGCAACAATGTTGTTTATTTGCTCGTTTTTGTATGCCATTCACTAAAGCTATTCTGTCAAGCACACAGTGTGCACAAAACCTAAGGTATCTTTGGAGCTAGTTTAAAAACCTTATATGGAAAATTACCATTTTACTTTTTAATGTTCCTTGTAGCAAAAAATGAGCTCTTTCCAATTGTGTCAGTTAAAAGATCACAGACAGTAGCCATATTGAAAACTGGTCCTGAAAAATGCTACAAATTTTCAATTTTCAATTTGACACTTGAGACAAGGGTCAATAAAATCAGAACTCATAAATGCTAATACTGGTGTAATATAGTGAACACCTGGTTGTTGGCTAGCAGCTCAAAAATCAAGCTTTTCCCTTATAGTAAAAGATGCTTAAAGTATGACTTAAAAGATGCTTAAATCTTTTGTGATAAATTTTAGAACGCACTTTCAGACCAAGTAGCATAAGGGACAGTAATTCCTGAGCAATTTGAGTGCTATAGCTGCATTAAGCACTAAAAGTTGAACTAGTGTACAAAAATTCAAGGTGACAGATGCACAAAGCTATACCAAAGGTGGCCATTTTATTAACCCTGTGCACTTTATGATTTGGTATAGGTCCACTAAGGTGGCCCTAGCTCTGGAACCACTGAAAGAAAGAGCCAAAATTTTGCACACTGAGCTAACACATAGATATGTACACACATACAAATTTTTAACAAAATCGGAGATGGTCGAGTGGAGATCCCTAGGACACTTGATGTAGAATGAACACTCAGCTACTTAAAGACAATCTGAAAACATGGTCATGTTGGTGGATAATGTCCTGGACACACATGGCATACACCAGATTCTTGTGCTTAATAAGCCACCTACGTGACCACACAGACCTGATCAGTGACTTGACCTGTCTGTCTCCTCCAAAACATGCCAATGCACTTGTGATTATCACCAAACCCAGTTCTTTCACACGAGGACACTTTATGGCACATCACCTAGGAGACAAATGTCCTTCACAGCTCTGGCAGATATTATGTGTTCTTGTGGACCCAGAGGTTGCTCTATGGACATTGTGGGTGATCAGACTGTTTCATGATCTCCAGCTGCAGCTGCTATTGCATTGCACACAGCCACTGGACATTCGAGTCCAGCTCACTGATTGTGCCTATCATGTCATTTGCCATCATCAATTTCTGCCTGCAACAAATTGCTCTCAGACAAACAAGGTTGGCAGCAATGCTTCAAACACCACCACCCATCCCTCCACACTTGTACGGCAAGGTTTCATGAGATCTCACACAAAACCTGACAGCATCATGCAGCCACCTGGGGGCCAGCTCTTGGCACTACTGGCTCCTTCTTTGCCCTCTGCTCCAGCTGCCGACTCACACTCTGCCACTGCTAGTCACGGCCCAACAGATGGTGCAGGCGTCACCCGACTTGCCCCATATCCCTTCTACTCACTTTGCTGGTTTCACATGATGTTCAGCAATGCTCCAAGAAACTATTAAACCCCATGCATAAGGCACTCAAACTCATGATGTGGGCTGGTTTAGGTGCCTCGTCCTGCATTGCTGCAACCAGATACCATCTCCAGAGTGAGTCATCATACTTAGTGTCCCTGGTGTCTTCTTCCAGTGGCAGACTTTGTGTGCTTGATCGAGCAAATAATATACAGTTCCTCATTGATAAAGGTGCAGATTCAAGTATCATCCCTTCCTCCTTCAGTCCCTGGAGCCATCTCCCAGCATCAATGGTTGAGCGACAAACACCTCCGATATCACTGTCCACGGCACCACCAAACTTCAGTTGCAGTTTACACTGCCTCTTCAATTCTCCTGGACCTTCCATGGGGCCAGGCTGGAGGTCTCTGTCTTCAGGATAGATTTTCTTAAGCATTTTAGTCTTTCTCCTGACCTACATGCTTCTGCCTTACTCCATCACACATTGAGCATGAGCATTCCTGGCTCCTTCACCCTTTCCCCTTCCTAATCTGTGATTCTACGTGTCCCTCTTGTTTACACCATCTCCAAGGGTTCCTGCCTGACAGCTAACCTCATGAACTCACTGGCAGAGCTCATGACTCAGCATTGAGATCAATGACCTTCGCATCAACAACAACATCTTCCGTCAGTTGATCACCAACGCATCACCCAATCTGGTGTGTACTCTCCGCATGATTGACAACTTCATCTCCTATCAAGGCTTCAGACTGTGCATTTGTCACTCCCTTTATTGCCACCTCCACTGCAGACACTTCAGGTCAGCAATTCACAAACTATCAATGTTTCATATGAAGATTCTCTCCCCCTCCTGTAGCTGCACATACAGCATTCCCAAGTACTACAAAGACCGTCATTGGCACCAAACAGGCACGGAATAGTACCTGCCATAGGTTATGCATGATGGAAGGTCCTCCTGTTCATTGCAAATTTAGGTGTCTTACAGCTAAAAAAACTCATCGCGTGATGGCTGCCATGCAAGAACTCTTAGAGGCAAGTATCATGTGCCCATAGCAATTAGTCATCAGCCATCTGCCTCATTCCTAAGAAAGACGTTACCTTTAGGTTGTGCAGAGACTATCACAAACCCC
Organism: Schistocerca serialis cubense; assembly: GCF_023864345.2. NCBI lineage: Eukaryota > Metazoa > Arthropoda > Insecta > Orthoptera > Acrididae > Schistocerca > Schistocerca serialis. The sequence goes on from NC_064638.1 coordinate 717,853,020, forward strand.
AATGCACATATTGTAATGGACAATTATCCAATCCCACGCAATCAGGGCTTCATGCAGCAGCTCCACAGCACACTATTCCTTAGTGTTATTGACTACTGGAAAGCTTATTGTCAGAATATTCCTAAAACTGCCATCATCATGCTTTTCAGCCAGTCTGAGAATTGTTTTATGCCTCATGATCTGAAGAACGCTGCCCAAATGTCACAATGGTTTATCAGCTCTGTGCTGTTTTCCTTAATTTTTTTTTTTGCTATGTTTACCTAGATAGTATCCTCATCTTCCCCACCTCTGCCAAAGAGCATGAGTGACACTTATCTCATGTGTTAAAAATTCTCTCAGATAATGGTGTAGAGATAAACCATGACATATCACAACCTTCCTCAGCCACACCATTACTTCTGAAGGAGTTCATCTGAGGTGCAACAGCTTATCCTTCATTAATGAACTGCCTCTCCTGAAGCTTACTGTAGACTCAGATGGTTTCTTGACATGGTGAACTATTTTCAGAGTCACATTCCTCATGCTGCTTCTCTTCAGGACCCCCTGACAGATGCCCTGGTAGCAAAAACACTTCTGGCCCACAGGAGGTGCAATGGTCCAAAGATATGACGCGTGTGTTCAGCGACCTCAAGACTTCTCCTCTGAATGTCATCACTCTTGCACACCCAATCATCGATGCTCACAGCTCCGTCACAATGGACAGGAGTGAATCTTTGATTGGTACTGTTTTGAACAACATGTTGGTGACACCTCACAGACACTACACTTCTTTTCCAAAAGACTTTCCTCCCCACAATGCAAATGGTTGACCTTTGACAGAGAATTGTTAGTGATCTACGAGGCAGTCCATTTCGTCTATAAAGACAAAGAAGGGCAAGAGGTCATGGCTTTCACTGCTCACCGACTGCTTACAGACGCACTTTGTGGCCTTGCAGCTGGCCTCTCATCATGCTGTTTTTGACACAAGGACCTCATCTACCAATATGCCACAGATTTCTGCTATGTTAAAGGAGCCAAAAACGTCATGGCTGAATGTATGCCGCATCTGCATGCTATTTCCTTCCCATTGAACTTAAATGATCTAGCTCACCTGCAAGTGCTAGCTCCCAAATGTCCAAAACTTGTTACATTGTAACTCTTTCTCTTTGACTGTGCAACAGCATTACCCTCTCTGTTCTTCATTGCTGGTTTTATGCGACCCATCTACAGATACCCTCATCTGTGGTTCCCACACCTTTATGGCACAAGGTTTTTTTTTTTCTTTTTTCTTTTTTTTTTTTTTAAAAAAAAAAAATCACACATAAACTGGTGCACCCTGGCATATCGGCTACCATGTGCCTTCTGCCCAAATGATTTTTCTGGCTAGGATTTAAAATTGACTATTGCAGTTGGGCATGTGCATGTTTACCCTGCCAATGCAGAGCAAAGTTGGTTGACACACCCAACCTCCTCTGGGACATTTTGAGATCCCTACTGTTTGGTTTTGTCACATACATCTCAATCTTGTAGGCCCTCTGCCCCCTTCTTAGTTTTAGATACATTCTCTCAACGATCGACCGTGCCAGCAGATGAGTGGAAGCACTGCCCCTGATTGACATTTTAGCTCATTCATTCAATAGCCTGCTTCAGGTGCCTCTTCTCCATTACAACTGACCAGGGGTGGCAACTTGAGTCATTACTTTTTCCCAAGCTGTGTTTCTTGTGGAGTGCCAAAAAATTCCACACAACCAAATACCAACCTCAGAGCAATAGGTCAGTCAACCATTGGCACCACACTTTCAATTCTGATGTGTAACAGCAGATCCTGGTCTGAAATGCCACCTTGGGTGTTACTCAGTGTATGTACTACTTTCAAGGACAATCTCAATTCCTGTATGGTAAACATTTGGTGCTTCCGACTCAGTTTGTGGAGGACTCTTCTCCTCTTTCTCCGTCTGAGCTTCCAACACTAGTTGAGCACATCTGCTCTTACTTTGTCCACATATGCATCCCCCCCTCAATGTGCTGATTCTATGCCTCATGTGTTTGTTCACAAGAAACTCGACTGGTGTGAGTTTGTTGTGCTCTCCAAGACTCAGTTTGGGCAGTTTTGCAGCACTGCACTTCAGACTGCACAGAGTACTTCACCATACAGACAATACGATGGACATTTACCTGAATAGCAAGTGCCAAACTGTATCACTCAACAGAGTTAAATCAGTGCTGTCAATCAATGAGGACCTCCATCCAACCTCAAATCTGGATGACCTTTTTCCAAGTTTCTCAGCCTAGATCCACCCATGTGCAACTCACCAACTATGCCCTCAGATTTGAGTGTTACACATAACATGTCTCCCCCCCCCCCTCCCCCACCACCACCACCACCACCACTACCACCACCACCACTGCTCTTTCTTCTGGGTACCCCAGCAGTCTAGAGGTTCTCCCAACACTTCTGCCGTGTGTGCCCACAGATATGAGTGCTGCATGTGAAGTGCCTTCTCCCCTGCTGCCTTCTTCTACATCTTTGCCCCATCCCATCCAGAGTGGCCACCTTTTGCACTGACATTTCATCATAATGCACTGATGACCTTTCCCTCCAATTACACAATGGCACGCTCTTCGTACTATATGTTTCCTCACACTTGCTTCACGACCCAACCACTAACTGCATCACACTCCTCCATTATTATCACCTTCCACTGGATGCCACTGATGAGAAAGTTTTGGTTCCGATCAACACAAATGGCCACCTTATGGTCATCATACCCTTCAGCTCATGGCCAATACTCTAAGGCGCATGACCAAATGATTCCATTTCCCACACAAGCCGACCCTACATCCACCGCACTGGCTACAGGACTTCATCATCTCAGCCTTCAGCATCGAGTCACGACCATACCTTATGAGAAACAGTCCGTCAAGTCTTTTCCCCTCCACGGGGCCAGCCATGAGCTGACTAGTAATACAGATGTTCAGGACTCTGAACAGCACTCACCACCTGTCCCTGCTGTCTGCTGCACTGACACTTCTAGTCCTCCTCCATGCTGCACAGTGTGTGTGTGTGTGTGTGTGTGTGGGTAGGGGGGGGGGAGGTTCTCTGTGGTGATTGTTGATAGTTACACCACCATAGTCTTTGATGGTCTCTGGAGCTTTAGCCGAAGCTCTTTTAGTGATCACTAGTCAGGTCCACCTTCTTCTCTTGTACTTTGTTTATGTCTCGTACATCAGAGTTTTATGTAATAAAACCTCAATCTTACAATCAAGTGGTGAATCATTTTATTCTCTGGTGAGTATAGGACCTCATTTCCCACAAGTTCCATTTGTGCCCGAATATCAGTCATGCTGCGCTTCAAGGTTGTCATCAGCTTTGATTATGGTATTTATTTCTCTCTGCTAACTTTGTACACTGATGTGATTTAATGCAAGCTATTTTGGAACTTAGTGTGTCCACTAACTATGTAATTAGATGTCTGCTTTGTGACATTTATCTGCCAAGATTCAGTTTTGAAAGTGCACTGTAAACAGTTAGCCACTCTCAAAAGGTTTTGGAGGTTATTGTGGGTTGACTACCTGTGACTGTAATCTCAGGTGAGAACTGAGATTAGTCATCATATTGCTTCAGTTGTTAATAAATCTGTAAAACAGTTAAAGTAATTTAAATACTGAGTAGCATCCATTATTTGAGAATCTATCTTAAAAGCAGTTTACAGCAGTAAACCCACTGGTTGTTTACATGTTGTTGTAACAACTTACTCAATTTCTGTATCAGTTACCTCATTTTTTTTTTTCAATTAATTCCGTTTTCATTATTTTTCTCTAATTTATGGAAGCCAGTGTTTTTGACTTTTTGACATTAAGGGAGAGTACATTTGTTGAAAACTAGTTATTAAGCCAATTCAAATATTACTACTTCATCTCTTGCTGCATGTCAGATAGACAATGCTTGCATTATTAGCAGCAAAGATTAATTCTAATTGTTGTATGTTAAATGGAAAATACTCTACAAGAGAAAAAGTAGTGGATTTAATATGGAACCTTGTGGGTCTTCATTGATTACTTCCACCTATGTCAGAAACTAATCACATATGTTCATCTGTTAGGCTATTTTGCACACAAAGTAAAGGCATGACACACATCAGTGGATGTTAGGAAAGGTTACTCACCTGGCAGTACGGCTGAACTTCTTGCCCCAGTCAGGACCAGTGGCAAATGTGACCTCTCCTACTTCCTGAAAGGTCATGGCATTGACTTTGGTACGCACATACAATATGTGTGCACTCTTCACAACTAAGTATGCACAGTGTGTGCAGACAGCGGTGGCCAGCACTGATCCCAACACACCCATCGACAGACCAGCATTCTTGAAGCCGATTGGCATTGCTAAGACACCCGTGCCTAGTGCTGCCTTCAGGAGGTGTGTTAGCACTTCACAGTCACTGAAACAGTTCAATATAATGGACACAATATTAGTTGCTGAGCATATGTATGGTAGACTTTAAGATTCAAAAGAAAGTATTTCTTTTAGTTTTGAAGACTATTTAAGGACATGGGGGCAGAGGTATAAACTGGTTAAAACCTACCTGAATCCATGGAAATACTAAATCATGGTGGGGTTTGATTATTGTTTCTCTCAAATACACATCTACTGGCTATATACTATATCATTGTTGGGTAAAACCATCTCAATTCACTTGTCAGATATGGTTAAAATCTCAGTATGTTGATTAGTGCCTCTACAGTCTTTGCATCAGTAGCAAGAAACTGACAAGCAGTTGCTTGCTCCTGAAAAAACAGAGGAGGAAGTTTTTAAAAAAGCTTGAGATTTTATTCAAATTTCTCACAATGCAATAACAGAATTGAAAACATTCTAACAAAAAAACAAATGTTTCTGTAATGACCTGCCTAAAGTCAATGAAACCTTAGTCATTAAGAATATTGACTCTATTTGTTTAGGGGCAATACATGGAGTTGGTTCAAAACAACGACAAAAGATAAAAAAAGTACAGATACGTACAACTAAGGACGTTGCTACCTGCGACCCTGTGCAATACCTTGGAAAAACTGCAGAACTGTGTTCCCTTCACCCCTTTCCTCTAGTATGTTTACCTACTTCAGCCAATTTACATGATGTAAAAATAGTAGTAAATTTAAATTTTGGCAGAAAAATTAGAACAAGGTCCTTGTCCTAAGCTAAAAATTGTATGTAAACTTCAAGTATCCTTCACAACCCTCATGTTTGAGTTGAGCATCTGACCACACAAACATGAACTGATATCTCTGGGTCAGGGATGAAGTCGAAGCAATGGCATTATTTTACAGTTTTAAGTAATTAGATTATTTTAGCTCTGTAAACATATTGTATAACTGCCACTTGCACAGTCTTTTCACTAATTTTACACTTCTCTTCCAATTTTGCACATTTCTCCAATTTTGTACTTTCTATGAATTACATAACAAATGTGTCCCAATATTCTTAGTTTGCTGTTTTGAGCTACATATGGTAATTTTCATTTTTTCCAGAAATCTCATAATTTTTTATAATTTTGGTACTTTTCAGTGTTTTTATCATTTTTGCACTGTAATATTTTCTACTTGGGTTTCATCTATAGTACAGAAATGTGTTAATTTGTACAAACACGTATTAAATCAAAGGAAACAAAGCTTAAAATTGTCAGATGTATGGAAAAGATATTGAATGCAGTAATATTTGAGTGAGCTAACTGAAAGTAAAATTCTAATTGCAGGTCTAAATGGTCATCATCTGAAAGTCTTAAAGGTATTTGCTGATAATTTGGAAACCCTTTTTAATTGCCTATACAGACAGTCAAAATACATAACTGTTCTTGGGGAGTTCAGTGTTAAGTTCGGCAATAACTATGCAGATGGTCAGTTACTGATTATTCCACTAAGAACGTAAAATAAGGAAAATTGAAGCTACAATTGACCCAAAATTCATTTATAAAACAAAATGTGGCTATAAAGCAGAGGTCATGGATACAGATTTCTATGATCATCAAGTAATTACATTGATTTAAAAGAAATCTCACCAGAAATGTAACAATGACAAATATGTAGAGAGAAACTTTATTCATGAAGACAGCATTTTAAGAAATGAAAATTGGGACAAGGAAACTAACAGGTTTGTAGATATAAAATTCAACACTTTTTTTACTATAAATACTGTTATGATACTTCACCTTCTTGAGAGGATTAAAATTAACAAAAAAAAAATCAATTGTATGGGTAACAAGCATAACGAAAAGATCATCAGAAAGTCACTGAATGCTACATAAATATGCAAAGTAGACTAATACCTTGAATCCATTTGTGAACATTGGTTTGTTGCAGGATTCTCTAACGTATTCTCAATTCGAATATGATGAATTTCCTTGAGACAGAGAAGTTTCTGTCCATGCATCAGCACGGCTTTAGAAAGCATCACTCCTGCGAAATGCAACTTGCCCTTTTTTCACATGATATCTTGCGAACCATGGATGAAGGGTATCAGACGGATGCCATATTCCTTGACTTCCAGAAAGCATTTGACTCGGTGCCCCACTACAGACTCCTCACTAAGGTACGAGCATATGGGATTGGTTCCCAAATATGTGAGTGTCTCGAATACTTCTTAAGTAATAGAACCCAGTACATTGTCCTCGATGGTGAGTGTTCATCGAAGGTGAGGATATTATCTGGAGTGCCCCAGGGAACTGTGCTAGGTCCGCTGTTGTTTTCTATCTACATAAATGATCTTTTGGTTAGGGTGGATAGCAATGTGCGGCTGTTTGCTGATGATGCTGTGGTGCACGAGAAGGTGTCATTGTTGAGTGACTGTAGGAGGATACAAGATGAGTTGGACAGGATTTGTGATTGGCGTAAGGAATGGCAGCTAACTCTAAATATAGATAAATATAAATTAATGCAGATGAATAGGAAAAAGAATCCCATAATGTTTGAATACTCCATTAGTAGTGTAGCACTTGACACAGTCACCTGGATTAAATATTTGGACGTAACATTGCAGAGCGATATGCAGTGGGACAAGCATGTAATGGCAGTGGTGGGGAAGGCAGATAGTCATCTTCGGTTCATTCGTAGAATTTTGGGAAGATGTGGTTCATCTGTAAAGGAGACCACTTATAAAACACTAATACGACCTATTCTTGCGTACTGCTCGAGTGTTTGGGATCCCTATCAGGTTGGATTGAGGGAGGACGTAGAAGCAATTCAGAGGCAGGCTGCTAGATTTGTTACTGGTAGGTTTGATCATCATGCGAGTGATACGGAAATGCTTCAGGAACTCGGGTGGGAGTCTCTGGAGGAAAGGAGGCGTTCTTTTCGTGAATTGCCACTGAGGAAATTTAGAGAACCAGCATTTGAGGCTGACTGCAGTACAATTTTACTGCCACCAACTTATATTTCACGGAAAGACCACAAAGATAAGATAAGAGAGGTTAGAGCTCGTACAGAGGCATATAGGCAGTCATTTTTCCCTTGTTCTGTTTGGGAGTGGAACAGGGAGAGAAGATGCTAATTGTGGCACGAGGTACCCTCTGTCATGCACTGTATGGTACATTGTGGAGTATGTATGTAGATGTAGATGAAGTTCTTTAGCAAAAAGTACAGGAAAGCTATAGTAGCAGCAAAAGAGGTATACAATGATTCAAAGGAGAACCAAAAAAATGTAGTTAGTGCAAAAATTATAAATAATCACACAGACAAACATAATACCCCCGTTACATTGGTATTGCTCAAATTCAGTGTCCAAACACAAAGACAGAAATTCCAATACATGAAAGATGAATGTACTGATACCCAGTAACACTTGAAGTGCAAAGGACTATGAGTAAACTACAGAATAAAATTACTTATGATTTCATAGCATCCTGGACAAAACTGTTTAGTATAGTGCTGACAATATTGTCTCTCAATTTACTGGTGTAGTCAATTATTCCTTTGTGACAGGGGTGTTTTCAAGTTGACTTAAGCTATCAACAGTATTACCAGTTTATGAAAGCAGTGACAAGTTTGACATTCAAAACTTCAAATAAATAAATAAATAAATAAAAATTAAAAAATAAAATGAAGTAGGACTACTTTGCTCCTACAGTAGTAACTTAGCCACACTGAAAAAAAGATCCAATCCTGTGTAGCTCCTATTCCAATAAATATTGTGTAACATTTTCAATTGTGTCCAACAGTTGACAGTTTCTACTACTCCATGAGTTTGAGTCACTCTTCCACTTGCTATCCTGGATATTTTCTGCTAACTAATCTGTACTAATGTACTTTTAATGGTAACTTTTACCAAGAAAAAGTGTTTTTTTGCTACTGTAAAACTATTTAAACAGAACATAAATGACATTTATTTATGTGTTGAAATTATCTGTTGTCTGAATCAAACCCACAAAATTGTAATCAACATGTTACTTATAACTATATGATTGAAAGCAGCTGTGAAGATTATTTTCTGGAAAAGCTGGGGGAACTTTGCACCACTGACAAGGTAGACGATTGCAGCCCCACAGTATTTACATGACTTGATTTTAGATGTGATTCAGCTTGGGATGAAACTTGTTATATTGGAAATAAGAACTGATAATATAATAATGTTGTTATGGTACAGTAAAGTGTAAACAGAAGCTAGGACCTCATGGAACACTTGCTCGAAATGTCACAAAATGCTTCTAAATCAGTACCAGGTACTAGTAAACAACCTAAGGAGAGAAAAATACAGACAATTCTACTGATGAAGATCTATTAGAAGAACAAATGCTTGACAGAAGTTCAGACAAAAATTCATAATCATACAGAAGAAATCAAATGGAAGTGTTAACAGTATCTGCAGTGAATCAAGAGGTCCTATCAAAAGCAGAGAAAAAACTGAAACCTATCAGTAAGCAGAATGGTTGTTTGTGGTTGTACAAAATGAAAATAAACATTACTCTGGTGTTATTGCAAGTTTTAAGGAAGATAATGCAACCATAAATACCATGATGCCATCTCCTGATAATTACAAATGGCTTGTAAATAAAGATGTACTTTTCTACAAGTGGCAGGATATGGTAGGATGTACAAACAGCCAAAAATTTTAAGCAAAATAAGCATTTTACCAATACCCAAGTGGGTCAGTGGTGGTGAATCTGTGGAAACATTTTCCTTGTGTAGTCCCTGACATTTTGATATGCCAACATACCTAATGAAGCATTGGCCTTTTTTTTTGTTAGCAAAACAACACTAAATTTAGTTCATGTTTGTTACTTTTCTTACCTGTTATATAAAAGAGCTACGTAACACTGAATTTTTATTATTTTTCCCTTTAATACTGAAAAATATACATGTGTTGATTCATTATTGTTCTATAGGATAAAAAAAATTGAATTGTGAAGAGGGTACATTTATCCCATGGTATTGCCCTATCTTAAAATAAAGTTTATATTGAGTGATGCAAAGTAATATACTTCAGGAAATAATTTGCACCAATTTTTGAAACATTATAAAATTTCAGAAATACATTTTTGTTCTTTGGGGCCAACAGTGTAAAATATGTCTTCTAATTACATGATTAATATGAATATCAGCCAGCTACACAGCTCTATAAATGGTTTTTATTTTATAAATTACTCATGATGAGCCCATTTCGACATTTTGCTGATCCACTGTCAACCATGCTGTCAAGGGAGAAATAGCATACATAAAAACTGACTGAAGTCAGATATATGTCTCCAACATACAGCTAAGGAGAAACTAATAATTCTAAAAACAGACAAAAAATGGCAGCTACAATATTACAAGTAAGAACAGCTGATCATGGCACTATGCTGAAATGGGCTCATTGTGAGTGATTTATAAGATAAAAACCATTTAAAGACCAATGTTGCTGGCTGATATTCATATTAATCAAAAATATATATTTGATTTTTTTCTGTGTTACTGTTGTTGTTGTTGTCTTCAGTCCTGAGACTGGTTTGATGCAGCTCTCCATGCTCTCTATCCTGTGCAAGCTTCTTCATCTCCCAGTACTTATTGCAACCTACATCCTTCTGAATCTGCTTAGTGTATTCATCTCTTGGTCTCCCTCTATGATTTTTACCCTCCACGTTGCCCCCCAATGCTAAATTTGTGATCCCTTGATGCCTCAGAACATGTCCTACCAACCGGTCCCTTCTTCTTGTCAAGTTGTGCCACAAACTCCTCTTCTCCCCAATTCTATTCAATACCTCCTCATTAGTTATGTGATCTACCCATCTAATCTTCAGCATTCTTCTGCAGCACCACATTTCGAAAGCTTCTATTCTCTTCTTGTCCAAACTATTTATCGTCCATGTTTCACTTCCATACATGGCTACACTCCATACAAATACTTTCAGAAACGATTTCCTGACACTTAATTCTATGCTCGATGTTAACAAATTTCCCTTCTTCAGAAACGCTTTCCTTGCCATTGGCAGTCTACATTTTATATCCTCTCTACTTCAACCATCATCAGTTATTTTGTTCCCCAAATAGCAAAACTCCTTTACTACTTTAAGTGTCTCATTTCCTAATGTAATTCCCTCAGCATCACCCGACTTAATTCGACTACATTCCATTATCCTCGTTTCGCTTTTGTTGATGTTCATCTTATATCCTCCTTTCAAGACACTATCCATTCCGTTCAACTGCTCTTCCAAGTCCTTTGCAGTCTCTGACAGAATTACAATGTCATCGGCGAACCTCAACGTTTTTATTTCTTCTCCATGGATTTTAATATGTACTCCGAAATTTTTTTGTTTCCTTTACTGCTTGCTCAATATACAGATTGAATAACATCGGGGACAGGCTACAATCCTGTCTCACTCCCTTCCCAACCGCTGCTTCCTTTTCATGCCCCTCGACTCTTATAACTGCCATCTGGTTTCTGTACAAATTGTAAATAGCCTTTTGCTCCCTGTATTTTACCCCTGCCACCTTTAAAATTTGAAAGAGAGTATTCCAGTCAACATTGTCAAAAGCTTTCTCTAAGTCTACAAATGCTAGAAATGTAGGTTTGCCTGTATTTAATCTATTTTCTAAGATAAGTCGTAGGGTCAGTATTGCCTCACGTGTTCCAACATTTCTGCGGAATCCAAACTGATCTTTGCCGAGGTTGGCTTCTACCAGTTTTTCCATTTGTCTGTAAAGAATTTGTGTTAGTATTTTGCAGCTGTGACTTATTAAACTGATAGTTCACTAATTTTCACATCTGTCAACACCTGCTTTCTTTGGGATTGGAATTATTATATTCTTCTTGAAGTCTGAGGGTATTTTGCCTGTCTCATACATCTTGCTCAACAGATGGTAGTGTTTTGTCAGGACTGGCTCTCCCAAGGCCGTCAGTAGTTCCAATGGAATGTTGTCTACTCCCGGGGCCTTGTTTCGACTCAGGTCTTTCAGTGCTCTGTCAAACTCTTCACGCAGTATCGTATCTCCCACTTCATCTTCATCTACATCCTCTTCCATTTCCATAATATTGTCCTCAAGTACATCGCCCTTGTATAGACCCTCTGTATACTCCTTCAACCTTCTTTAATTTTCCTGTAGGCAGTATCTATCTTACCCCTAGTGAGATAAGCCTCTACATCCTTACGTTTGTCCTCTAGCCATCCCTGCTTATCCGTTTTGCACTTCCTGTCAATCTCATTTTTGAGACGTCTGTTTTCCTTTTTGCCTGCTTCATTTACTGCGTTTTTATATTTTCTCCTTTCATCAATCAAATTCAATATTTCTTCTGTTACCCAAGGATTTCTACTAGCCCTCGTCTTTTTACCTACTTGATCCTATGCTGCATTCACTTCCCCCATTCCTGTCAATTGTTCCCTTATGCTCTCCCTGAAACTCTGTACAACCTCTGGTACTTTCAGTTTATCCAGGTCTCATCTCCATAAATTCCCACTTTTTTGCACTTTCTTCAGTTTTAATCTACAGTTCATAATCAATAGATTGTGGTCAGAGTCCACATCTGCCCCTGGAAATGTCTTACAATTTAAAACCTGGTTCCTAAATCTCTGTCTTACCATTATATAATCTATCTGATACCTTCTAATATCTCCAGGATTCTTCCATGTATGCAACCTTCTTTTATGATTCTTGAACCAAGTGTTAGCTATGATTAAGTTATGCTCTGTGCAAAATTCTACCAGACGGCTTCCTCTTTCATTTCTCTCCCCCAATCCATATTCAACCACTATGTTTCCCTCTCTCTCTTTTCCTACTCTCGAATTCCAGTCACCCATGGCTATTAAATTTTTGTCTCCCTTCATGACCTGAATAATTTCTTTTATCTCATCATACATTTCTTCAATTTCTTCATCATCTGCAGAGCTAGTTGGCATATAAACTTGTACTACTGTAGTAGGCATGGGCTTCGTGTCTATCTTGGCCACAATAATGCGTTCACTATGCTGTTGGTAGTAGCTTACCCGCACTCCTATTTTTTTGATTCATTATTAAACCTTCTCCTGCATTACCCCTATTTGATTTTGTATTTATAACCCTGTATTCACCTGACCAGAAGTCTTGCTCCTCCTGCAACCGAACTTCACTAATTCCCACTATATCTAACTTTAACCTATCCATTTCCCTTTTTAAATTTTCTAACCTACCTGCCCGATTAAGTGATCTGACATTCCACGCTCCGATCCGTAGAACGCCAGTTTTCTTTCTCCTGATAACGAGGTCCTCTTGAGTAGTCCCCACCTGGAGATCTGAATGGGGGACTATTTTACCTCCGGAATATTTTACCCAAGAGGACGCCATCATCATTTAACCTTACAGTAAAGCTGCATGCACTCGGGAAAAATTACGGCCGTAGTTTCCCCTTGCTTTCAGCCGTTCGCAGTACCAGCACAGTAAGGCCGTTTTGGTTAGTGTTGCAAGGCCAGCTCAGTCAATCAACCAGACTGTTGCTCCTGCAACTACTGAAGAGGCTGCTGCCACTCTTCAGTAGACATACGCTTGTCTGACCTCTCAACAGATACCCCTCCATTGTGGTTGCACCTACAGTACGGCCATCTGTATCGCTGAGGCACGCAAGCCTCCCCACCAACTGCAAGGTCCATGGTTCATGGGGAAGAGAAAGTAAGTAGTTAAATAAAAATAAGTTTTTAATGTGAGGCCTATTTAAATTGAATTAAAAAGTATGTCGTTTCATGCACCTTCAACAAACTTAACAACACGACATAATGACTTTTAATCGGGTCGTCAGTTGATTTTCTCCACATGAGTCCTTCTTTGAAATTTGTGCAGTGCCAAACTATACCACATTATTTCAATCCGATACAAAACAAAATGATCAAAATTCAAAAAAAAGGTTAAATACGGCTACCTCGCTAGTTTACGACAGTCAGTGTTAGCCCTGACGACGATCATGGATGTAGTGGTTGAAAGCTTGGAGCTTTATCCTGAATTGACGCGGCATGTACACCGAGAGTTTTTTATTCAAAAGGTTAAATAGCTCCACTAAAGCTAATTTGTTTACGTGCTTGTCTGTGTTACTAGATGGTCTTTTTTGTAACAATATAAGACAAGGAAAGTTGCTACTCACCATGCAGCAGAGATGTAGAGCTGCGATAGCCCGACGCACACACACACACACACACACACACACACACACACACACACACACTTAAGCAAGCTCAACTTGCACACACATCTGCAGTCTCAGAGAGCTGAAACTACACTGCGAGCAGCAGCACCAGTGCATGATGGGAGTGGCGATTGGGTGGGGGTAAGGTGGAGGCTGGGGCAGGGAGGGGGAGGGATAGTATGGTGGGAGTGGCGGACAGTGAAGTGTTGCAGTTTAGACGGAGGGTAGAAGAGAAGGTGTGGAGGGGGGAGGGGGTAAGTAGCAGAAAGGAGAGAAATAAAAATAAAAGAAATTAAAAGACTGGGTGTGGTGGTGAAATAACGGCTGTGGAGTGCTGGAATGGGAACTGGGAGGGGGCTGGATGGGTGAGGAGAGTGACTAACGAAAGTTTGGGCCAGGAGTGTTACGGGAACATAGGATCTATTGCAGGGAAAGTTCCCACCTGCACAATTCAGAAAAGCTGGTGTTGGTGGGAAGGATCCATATGGCACAGGCTGTGAAGCAGTTATTGAGATGAGGGGTATCATGTTTGGCAGTGTGCTCAGCTACAGGGTGGTCCACTTGTTTTTTGGCCACAGTTTGTCGGTGGCCGTTCATGTGGACAGACAGTTTGTTGGTTGTCATGCCTACATAGAATGCAGCATAGTGGTTACAGCTTAGCTTGTGGATCACATGACAGGTCTTGCATCTAGGCCTATTACAGGGGTATGAGCCATGAGGTAAGGGATTGGGAGCAGGGGTTGTGTAAGGATGGACGAGTATATTGTGTAGGTTCGGTGGATGGCAGAATACCATGTTAGGAGGGGTGGGAAGGATAGTAGGTACGACTTTTCTCATTTCAAGGCGCAACATGAGGTAATTGAAACCCTTGCGGAGAATGTAATTCAGTTGCTCCAGTCTCGGATGGTACTGATTTACAAGGGGAATGCTCCTTTGTGGCCGGACTGTGGGACTTTGGGAGGTGGTGGGAGACTGGAAAGATAAGGCATGGCAGATTTGTTTTTGTACAAGGATGGGAGCATACTTATGGTCAGTGAAGGCTTCAGTGAGACCCTTGGTATATTTAGAGAGGGGCTACTCGTCACTGCAGATGTGACGACCATGGATGGCTAGGCTGTACGGAAGGGATTTCTTGGTATGAAATGGGTGGCAGCTGTCGAAGTGGAGATATAGCTGTTGGTTAGTAGGTTTGACGTGGACAGTGGTACTGATGTAGCCATCTCTGAGGTGGAGGTCAGCATCTAGGAAGGTGGCTTGTTGGGTTGAGTAGGACCAGGTGAAGCAAATGGGGGAGAAGTTGTTGAGGTTCTGGAGGAATGTGAATAAGGTGTCCTCACCTTCAATCCAGATAGTAAAGATATCAATCAATCTGAACCAGGTGACGGGTTTAGGAGTCAGGGTTTTTGGGAAGGAGTCCTCTAGATGGCTCATGAATAGGTTAGCATAGAATGGTGCCATGCGGGTGCCCATAGCTGTACCGCAGATTTGTTTGTTGGTAACACCTTCAAAGAAGAAGTAATTGTGGGTGAGGATGTAGTTGGTCATGGAGACTGAACCAGGTGGGGGTTCCTAAAAACCCAGAATTGCCCTATGATACGTGATAATTACAGTCGTGACTCTTACATTGTCATCATTTGTTTGCGAGTTATTTTGTGGTTCTTTTCATCATTAACAGACTTCTTGTGCTGGCCCACACCATAATCACCTTCCGCCCGCTTATGTAACGGCACCAGCTTTTCTGCCCATGCTATTTACTGGATCAGCCCCCCGTGGCAGCATCATGACCGCCTTCTGCCTGCTGTTGCAATGCCACCAGCTGTTACACCCATGCTGCATTCGTTGTCAGGCCTGCACCTGGGACACATCATGTTATCGGTCGCACCTGCTCACTCCACATCACGCACTACTTGTGGCTGCCCCCACCTAAGACCTTGGGGGATGCACTGTCCACCGCTACTGCACACCCAATGTCAGGGGGCTTCCTGCCCCGCACACCAGATCTTTGCCTACCAGTGCTGCATCAACATTTGTTACCCAGAAGCTTTCCTAAGCTGCCTGCTTTGCAAAAGCATAATCCTAAGACTTGGTTCACATTGGTGGATCACCTACTGGATATCCCATGGGATTTCAGATGACCACACACCTTTCATCTGTCTGGTGAGCCACCTCCATGCTCATACAGACCTCATCATTGATCTCCTCGCCCATGTATTTAATGGCGAAACTATTTGTCATCGAATGCCTTTCTCACCCTCCAGCAGAGGCTATCCACCGCATTATTCACAATGAGCACCTTGATGACCGCACACCTTCACAGCTTTGGCAGCACCTTCGTACATTAATTGATGATCAAGCGCTGCTGGACATTGTGCCTTGGACTTTGTGGATGGTTAAACTGCCATCGGACCTATAACTTCACCTGCTATCTCACGTCACTGACCATCTTGAGGTTTGCCTATGCGCGGCTGACCGAGCCTACACTATCATTCATCACCGACACCGCCTGTCATGGACGACATCCTCATCGCCACTAGTTGGCATGCCTGCACCTTTGGTTCTTCACTCTGCTGGTAGAGGCCAGCGCGCTCACCTCAGCAGCCTGTCAGGAGCTGCCATCTAGCAGCCTACAGGGGATACTGGCTGCAGCCTCTCAACAGCAGCTGACCCCACCCGAGTAACAGCCCGAGTTGTCTCAAGCAACGACGCAGTCAGCTGTGTCCCCCTCACACCCTACACTGCCTCGCATCCAAGCTTACCTGCTATGCTGGTACCATGCTACTTATGGGGATACCACTCACCAACTGCCGCGTTGGCATTTAGGCGTCGCGTCTTGCCACAATCCTTCACAGTGCCTACCATCCGATGCTGCACCACTTGCTCCAGTGGCACAATGCCTCTATGTCACGGACTTGTTATCAGGCACTCAGTTTCTCGTCAACACCAGTGCCGATGTCAGCATTATGTCAGCATTATCCCGGCAAAGCACGCAAGCAGCATGCTTTCTCCTGCTTACCTCACTTTGATTGCTACAAATCACTCTCCTATCATGGTCCTTGACTCCATCAAGATGTCACTTCGCATATCACCAGTCGCCACTTTCCCTTGGACTTTCCACGTCACTGATGTGGATGAACCTGTGATCGCGGTGGACTTCCTACACCATTACGAACTTTTCCCAGACCTGCAGGTCACCACCCTCTGCTACACATCTGGTTCTACTGATCCATGCTCGAACAAGTTCAGCACAACTTTGCTCTCTGACTCCTTGGCTATGCTTTCCACATGCGCACCTCTGCTTGAGCTTATTACTGTACGGCTCTCTGATTTATCGGACATGTGTGCACAAATCAACGAGCTCCGCAACATAATGAGGCATTAAGCACCCGCATTGCCAGTGCCTCTGCTGAATTATCACATGCATGGAGTACAATTTGCGACCCGTCTGCAGAACCGCAACATACGGAACTATCACTCGCACTACACTGCTCGTGTGTCAAGCTTCCCTAAGCCTGCTACCGTGTCCACGTCGTCGCAGGCTAATGTACAGGATGCTCCTGTTCTCACTTCATGGCATTCCTCACATCATGTGGTTGCCACGCCATGCTCTTTGTCGTCATCTGCTGCTGACGCCCTGCCCACGCTATTCCAGTCTGGCAAGGTCAGTGAACAGTCGTTGCACATGGCCTCCCCTCCCGTGGCCCCCTGCCTGCCTCCTTCCGCAGGTATCGGCCATCAGCAATGGCACTTGTCATAGAACCCACACCACAGACAGCTCACCTGTACGTTACAAAGCTAGGCATCTTAACGTTTCCCAACCTCTGCTCACGAAAGAAATCATTCAGGATTTATTATCTTCAGGCGTGCTCCGACCATCTGACAACAACTAGTCTTCACCTATCCACCTTGTTCCTAAACAGGATGGCTCCTTACACATGTGCGGGGACTACAGGTCCCTTAATGCTTGGACAATTATCAATAACTATCCCATTCCTCATATCCAGGATTTCATGCAATTACTGCACAGCTCGAAGTTCTTCTCTGTCTTAAACTGTTCGAAGGCATATCACCAAATTCCTATGCACCCCCTGGATATTCCAAAGACAGCCATCCTCACACCCTTCGGCCTATTTGAATACTGTTACATGCCTTATGGCTTGAAAAATGCCACACTGACATGGCAACAGTTCATTGATTCCATTTTGCTACCTATGCCTTTTGCTTTTGCTTATTTGGACGACATTCTGATTTTTTCCTCCTCTGCCAAGGAGCACCAGGTTCACCTTGATGCAGTCCATTCAGCTCTCACAGCCAATGGCATTTCATCAACCACAATAAATCTCAACTCTGTTCTACACCAGTTACATTCCTAAGCCATACTGTCTCAGCCAACGGCCTCCAACCAACGGATTCTCATGTCGAAACCGTTCTCGCCCTGCCTCTTCCTGAAGATTATGCTCAACTCCATTGTTTTCTGGGTATGGTAAAATTTTATCTATGCCAACCACATCCCTCAAACCGCCTCAGTCCAATTGGCCCTCAACGACACCCTCTCCGGCAAAAATACGATGGGGAAACAAAAGTTGAACTGAACCAAACCCATGCTCAACGCATTTGATAATCTCAAAACAGTCATCACAAAATCTGTCACACTTGTCCACCCCAATCCTGAAGCCCGTTTTTCTATTCCAACTGTCGCAAGTGACTCAGCTGTGGGTGCTGTTTTACAACAGCACACTGCTGACTTTACCCAGACTCTCTGCTTCTTTTCAAAAAAACTAACCAGGAGCCAGTGTGAGTGGTCAGCTTTCGACCACGAGTTTCTCATAGTTTATGAGGCAATCAAACACTTCCAGAGTGACCTCGAGGGGCAACCTTTCACTATCTACTCGGATCGTAAGCCTCTGATGGACACGATATGCAACCCGGCAAAGGACCTTCCACCAAGACGTTTCTGCCATATGGACTAAATTTGCCCACATTCCTCGAATGCTTGCTACATCTGCGGTGTGGAGAATGTTGTAGCTGAACATCTATCTCGTATCTCAGTGCTTACCACACCCTTGTACTTAGATGACCTCACCTGACTGCAGATCAAACACATCGATACACAGCGATTAGTTTCGGACGTCGAGTCTTCGCTCGCTGTACAACCTCTTGTCCTACACTGGTTGACAGCCCCGGTCCTTTGCGACGTGTCTACATGCTCCCCCTGCCGCTTTGTACTATCCACTTTTCAGCGTGGGATCTTCAATGCTTTACACAACTTGGCACACCCCAGAACACGGGCAATGATGAGACTAGTCACTGAACACTTTGTCTGGCCCAGCGTGCGGCATGACTGCCGCACTTGCACCTGTGTGTGTGTCCCACACCAAAGTAGTAAAGTCAACAGACACACGCAGCCTCCATTAGGCAAGTCTGACATCCCCAAGGGGTCGCCTTCAGCATGTCGACATTGATGTGGTCAGTCTGCTTCCCCCTTCTGAGGGTTACCTATGATCGACCACGTAACCCGTTGGGTCGAGGCAGTTCCTCTCGTCGACATAATGGCAGAAATCATTGCTCGCACTTCTTTATCTGCACGGGTCGCAAGGTTTGGCTGCCCTCTTTCACTCACTACCGATCAGGGACAACAATTCGAATCCATGATTTTTGCTCAACTGTGTGAGCTGTGCGGTGTAGCAAAATTCCACAATATGGCCTATCACCTGCAGACGAACGGCCTGGTTCAACAATGGCAGCAATCTCTAAAAGATGTGCTCATGTGTCACGGTGGGTTATGGTCTGAGGCCCTCCCTTGGTTCATACTTGGCACCCTCTCTGCCCATAAGGAGACCTGAAAGCATTGCTGGCGAGATCCTATACGGAGAGCCCCTCCTCCTGCCAGCAAATTCACAGAGGACACACTGTCGGCTGATGTGATCGACCTTCTGGCCCTTGTGGAATGGGTGCATGCACACGTCGCTCACCTACGAACCCCCCTCCTCGCCCTCATACCACGCCGCCAGTGTTCGTCCACAAGGACCTGGCATCATGTGAATTCATGATGCTGCGTGATGACTCCTTCCAACCACCTTATTTGGGCCTGCACCACGTCTAACGTCGTGGAGTGAATATGTTAGTAATTCATCTCAATGGACGACTTCAAACAGTTTCCATCAACCGTTTAAAACTGATATGGTCCCTCTCTGACCTGCATTCCGACGCTTCAGATCTGCCTGCTGTCGCCGCTGTCCCACCTACTGGCGCCGATGACATGACTTCGGGCAACATTCCGCCACCTAAGCAGCAGTCTGATACACGTGACCCTGTTGGCGTGGTTCCGACGTGCCCACTTCTCACGCTGGATGCCGCCTTCTACCGCCGCACTGGCATGAAGATTTTGTGTTTGAGTAAGAAAGCTTTGCTCCGCCGTGCTCTGCACTACCGGAGGGGGTGGGGGGTGCTCTGTGGTGCCTCTGGCGTAAAGTGCCATATCTTTGGACTCGATCATCTTTGATTTTGCTTTGTCTATGCGCATAACTTTTGTACTGCCATATTGTTCTTCCTTACTTCTGTGCTAAATAAATGTATATTCTACATCTAAAGTGTGTTATTACGGTTGTACAATACGTGATAACCACAAGTCATTTTACAAAACTTACAAAACTACCATGCATCAGATGATTTTGTTTGAAACACAATCCAAAATTAGTTCAAAGTGACGCCACTATACAATATGATTGATTACTAGATATTCTAGACAAAGCCAAAGTTCTTGTTACTGCATAGTGATATGTCTGCGTAAGCAGAGGAAACTAATGATCAAGTCCAAAAACAATTTATTGAACTCTTCAATTAACCAAAACAAATTCTCCAAGTATAACACCAACACAAAACAGTGATCCATCTTCGAATCACAACTCATTACAAGAATAATATAGAAAATAACTGAAATATGTTCCTACTAGTCTCTGCCAGAGACTTCTCCGATATACCAAGCCTAATCCAGAGATCAGCGAGAAGATCCAAGCTGGGTTGCCAGGGCGGCAGCTATCCATGTCTGCTGGCGGTCGATGAACTGCTGATGTGTGGCCAAGCGCTGGCCTTTATAGCACTTCGGCAGATGAATACCTCAGAACTATTTTCCATCACGTTTGAAAATAGTTCCAGGATCTGCAGTGACCTCTTCCTCATGTTTATGTGGGCCGGTAGTAGCCCTTGGCGGCCGCTGGTGTCTTTGCTGTAGTGTTGTTGTTGTGACCGTTCATCAATGTTGCCTGTCGGTTGTGTAGTGCTTTGGTGTGCCTGCAAGGCGGGCAACCGCGGCTGCTGGCTGTCAGTTTGGTTGCTGATATTCTAGGCGCTGTGATGTCTGGTGGAGAAGGCCACAGCACATAGAATGTTTTCAGAAAACGCTAATCAATGGAGACACTTCTCTCCCATTAACTAAAACTTGTTTCCAAAGCTATAGAGGATAATGAATTAAAATGTGCTTTGTTTTTCAACCTTTCCAATGTGATTGGTTGATTGATGTTTATTCATCTTTCTAACAATGCAAATTGTAAGGATGTTGTCCATTTTGTCTTATGACCTAAAACATACATGGGTTCTTACAATGTTTACAATTCAGTTCTTACAATTTTTTGCAGGTCAATTCTTACAATAATTACAGGTATGCCATATACTGTCTCTTTATATAGGCCTATGTGATATATGTGTCTATAGCTATCTACAATTATGCTAAATACTCATTTACTTTGTAACATCTTTTACTTAGTAAATATGTTTTTACCTTTTGCCTAAAGATATGAAGTTTGTTTACACCTTTTATTTCCTGTGGGAGCCTGTCGTACAGTTTTAGGACATTACGTAACATACTGTTCTGTGTTTTGGACTTGTTTTTCTTTTTTAGGTATCAGTAGTGGCTGGATCTAGTTTCACGGTCATGTGTTGAGCTGTTTATAGCATACAGATGATTATTTTTCCTCACATTAGCTATAGTCTATGGGACAGTCAGAATTTCCAGTTTTTTGAATAAATCGGTACTGTTGGCCCGATTGCTGCTATTTGTTATTATCCATACAGCTCTTTTCTGCACCTTAAAGACAGACTGAATATTCCCATGATTCCATAACTGAGGATTGAGTGCACGTATCCAAAATATGTCATTTTGAGGCATGAAATATTGCACAGTGTTGCAAGTATTCGTAGAGCATAACACGCTGTGGATAGTCTCTTTGTTAAAGCTTTTTTATGTTCTGTCCATTTCAGTTGACAATCTACTTTCAAGCCCAAAAATTTGGTTTCCATTACACATTTTCTTATCATCATTAATTGTTAATTCACCATCATTGTGTCTTTTATTCAACCGGAAGTACATACAATTAGTTTTCTTTGCGTTTAAAGTTACTTTATTTTTCCATGACCACTTGTGAACATCTCTGAGGGCTGCATTAGCCTTTTCTGTCAACTGTGTTGGAGTTTTGGCTGTGATCACTATTTTGATGTTATCAGCAAATAGTATTTCTTCCACACATCTGATACTCTGTAGTAAATCATTATTGTAAATAAGAAAAGGGACTGGACCTAATACACTACCTTGCCGGATGCCTATATTAATATTTTTTTGGATCTGGTAAGTGTTTTACTATAAATCTTTCTGAAGTATGTGAAATCTCAACACGATGCATCTGGTTTTCTAGGCAGAACTTCACCACTTCTTAATCACACGTCTTATTCCTAGTAACTCTAATTTATGTGGTCCACTGTATAAAATGCCTTTGATAAGTCCAAGAAAATTCCATTCACTTGGTCACCTTTGTCCAGCGCCTCAAGAATTACCTTTGTAAACTGTGCAATAGCCAATTCTGTATCTCTTTTGGGCTGAAACCATGTTGTTCTTTGCAAAGAAAGTTAAACTTATTTAGATACTGCATTAACCTATTTTTCATTACTTTTTCAATAATTTTGGAAATGGTGGACAGTAGAGAGATTGGTCTGTAGTTTTCTACATTTTCTGCATCACCTTTTTTAAGTATGGTCTCACTTTTGCTTGTTTTAGGTGCTCATGAAAACAGTCAGATTTGGATGATTCACTGATTATTTTTGTTAATGGAGGTTTTGTGGAATTTACACGTTCTTTAAGGAAAGAAGCTGGTATTTCATCTAGACCAGTTGATTATTTTATTTTTTAATTGATGTAAAACTTGTGCGGTCTCTTTCTCAGTTGCTGAATAGAGTGCCATTGAGCTTGGTGAATGGTTCTGGATGGGTAAGGCATAAGTGTCTAGAAAGTTCTGTTGTAATTTCTTAGCAATGCTGTTGAGGTACACATTTACAAAGTTAGCCATTTTTTTGAGTGATTCATTTGTCTATTTGTGTTCTTAATTTGTGAATTAAAATGATTTTGCTCTGTGTTTGCTGTTTCCCATTTGATAATATTCCAGGCTGCTTTGCTTTTGCTTCCTGCCTGCTGTAGTATTTTATGGTTTGTGAGTTTTTTAGCAGCTAGTAGTACCTTTCTGCAGATTCACTGGTAGTTTTTATAAAACTGCAAAAGGCTGGGTCAATCTGTCTATTTTTGATTGAAGCAAGATACTGAAGAGTTTCAGAGGATTTTTTTGATACATCTGGTTATCCATATATTTTTTTCTGAAGTTGCAATGGTATGCAAAGTTTTGGGGAATGCTTCCTCAAATTTTAGTTTAAAAATGGGCATGAAACTATTAAACATTTTGCTCACATTTGTTTTCGCATAGACTTCCTCCCACCCTTCATATTGTATCTGGGATGAAAATTCATGCAGGCTTGACTTTGAGAAGAGCCTTTTGTATACTTTTCATTTAGGGGGCTTTTCTACACAAAATTCACTTTTAATTTCTGACACAAATGATCTGCTAAGCCTAGATCTTGAAGATGTATATAGCATTTTTTCCTGTCTATATCTGTTGTTACATGGTCTATCAATGAAGAAGATTGTTTGGTTACTCTAGAGTGACAGTTTACAAGCGAAGTCATGCCATAACTGTACAAAACATTTAAATGGGCATGGCTGATATCATCTGACTTCATTGTATTGATATTGAGGTCCCCACAGACAATTATGCTTGTTTTTGAGCAAGATACCTTATCTAGTGTTTGATTTAGTTTTGAGAAAAAAATATCCACCTCACCACTCAGTGATCGGTACACACAAATTACCATTTGTGTTTTTGACTTGTTGTGTTCTGTTACTTGAATAGTTGAGAGTTCAAAATGTTTATCAACACTTAATGCTGTAAGGTCATTTCTGTCTTTAAATGAAATACCTCTCTTCACATAAATACATGAACCCCCAGCTTTCATGGAGAGACTACTGTAAAAACAAGGAAGTTCTTATGAGGCTAAGACTAAATATGAGATTTCATTAACTTTGTACCAGTGTTCCGTAAGACACACAACTGAACTGTCTAGTGTTTGTAAATTTACTTCTGTTGAACTTCGTTTTTTGTGGATTGTATATTCTGGGAAAGTACTGCTAAACATTTAGTTGTACTTATTGTGGTGGCCTCCTCCTCTTCGTGCTTGATAGTAAAAAGTCTTTCAGATGGTGTGGAGGCACTGTTTTCCACCTGCTTGCTACACTGTGCATTTCATTTGTTGTTTCCTTTTCTTCTGGTGGAGTTGCTCCTGAGTCATTTATTGCTGCTGTTGTTGCTGGTTGTGTAGATGTACATGTTGTGACCATTTCCTTTCCCTCTGTAGACATTGGTTCTAGGTCTTTTATTGCTGCTGTTGCCAGTATTGTCACAAAAGCTTTCCTGTTGACACTTACTTATATATATGATCATTCTCTATGTTGTAGCATTGCTACAGCTGGATTCATTAGGCAGGCAGGGTTTTCCACGACATTGACCGCTTTGCTTGTGCAAGATACTTTGCAAATCTCTCCTGCTTTTGGCACTGCAACTGTCATATTTCCCACTTCTAGAAAAAACATTTGTCATGCACATTTTGATCCTCTGGGAGATTAATTATTTGCCCCACTTATTTAGGTGCATTCCATGTCTTGTAAAGTGCTTTCTTTTCATGTCATTTAGGGTGAGAAAAACAGCATTTAAAGTGGATTGACATATCTTTTTGTAAGCCTTGTTTGCTTTGTGGATCTCTTTGTTTACGTTTGACGATTCAGTAAGATCATGTCTATACAGTATGCCTAGCACAATCAGTTTCTGATCCTCAAATGTACCAAGTGTCTGTCTTAATACTCTTGTTGCTACTTTCAGTTCATTTCTATATACATCATTTGTGCTGCCTACTATCACGATACATTGGCTTTGTGACAAACAATAAACTAAATAATTATGGTGCTTCTAGTGTTTTCTATGGGTGGTTCAACAGATAATATTTATCTGACAGGAAACAATGAGAGGCAATTTGTTACGAAGGCAAAGTACACCAATCTGAACATAAAATGTTAATTACATGTTGCCTCAGGGCTCAGTATTGGGCCCATTGTTATTCTTGTTTTTTTTTTAACGGTGTACCACAACACTTTTTAACAGCAGATGCCATACTGTTTGTGGACGATAGCAGCTTCTTTATGAAAGGAAAGAATGCATGGGTTTAGTGTTGTAGGATTGCAGGGTCCAATGATGCACAGTATATAACACGTAATAAGCACTAATTTATTACTCGGAAGCACACATATACAGTTATAAACATTCTTGATTCTCAGTTCACGTGTGTACTGTTTCACGTGTGGCCACATACTGGTTGCAAAGAGCTTACCAAAACAAAGATATTACACACGACTTAGTCAATAGTCGCCACACTAGTGCCCCCCCCCATCTAGAGTGTGGAGCACATAACATAAATATTGGGGCACACATGTAAAGTAATACCCAGGGGGGAGGGAGACGGTGCTTAAACCGAAACCATACCTTACATTGCATTACATTAGTAATTGAAGTCTTCGAGCCAGAGAGGGGCGCGAATGGTCCTGCCTGATCGAGCAAATCCTTGTACAGCCGTCAAGGGAACCGGGGATTCGACAGTGCATTGTGAGGAGCTGGGGTAGTGAACCTGAATGCCTGTTGCGGAACATAGGACTTTTACCGTTGATGGGTCAGTAGCAACAGGCAAGGGGTCAGACTGGAGAAGATGAATGTGGGTTAAGTTGTCACTGGGGGGCTGGTTCATTCGTAGAAGACACACATATTACCCAGCTGCATAATGAAAAACACTTCAGAGCTGCAAATAAAATCTGTGTTGACATTCACTACCACTTCCATTTACGGGTTGACAGAATCTCCACTTGAGTCATCGTCAGCGACATCACACGTTCCGAGGCTGGCCTCTGATATGTCACTAAATCCTAACAGGGGAGAGGCGGGGGGCTGCCTGTAGGAGGGGGAGTCATCCCACACATCACTCTTTGGGGAATGTCACATGCACCTGTAGCACTGTCACACGTATGGGAGTGTGTAATGTCACTCGTGTGGGAATGGGCATCACTTATCCGCGGGCCGTCGGTAGATGCCTCCTGTGAGGCAGCAGTAGCAGGGGGTGGAGGCTGACTGGGTGGGGTATTGGGCAGTTCTCCCAGAGACCACGCCAGTTTGAGGTGGCAGACAAGATACTATTTGAGGTGTGACGTTAAGGAGCACTTCAAACATGTTGGTACACTGCGATATGACTCTGTGTGGGCCCGAGTATGGAGGTCTGAGTGCCGGTCGGACGGTGCCATGGCACACCATGACGTGAGTGCACAACGCCAAGTCCTTATGCAGAAATATGGGAGGGAGTGAGTGCGGTCAAGGAGGAGGCATGCGAATGTTAGTGATTAGCTCCTTAACATGCCCGATGAATGTCAAGTCACAGATTTGATCTGGAGGAGGTGAAGGCTTGACTAGCTCTGCTGGGAGTGTGAGGGGTTCTCTGTATAGTACCTCCACCAGAAATGTGCTAAGGTCCTCTTTGTACACAGTCCAAACACCTAACATTACCCGTGGTAAGGTGTTGGCCCACTCACCTCCTTGGCACATCAGGGAAGCTTTAAGTGTTTTGTGCCAGCATTCGACAAGCCCATTGCTATAGGGATGATATGTTGTAGTCAAAATCGTTTCACCCCACACAGGTCACAAAGCTGTCAGAAGAGGGCAGACTCGAATTGGCGGCCTTGGTCAGTGGTGATAGAAACTGGGCAGCCGAAGCGCGAGATCCACTTTAACAAAAGGGCTTGGGCCACTGCGTCAGCTGTGATAGTAGTAAGAGGAATTACCTCTAACCAGCAGGTAAACCTGTCAATGGTAGACAGTATGTAACAGAAGGGGCCCGAGGGGGGTAAGGGCCCAACAATATTGATGTGTATGTGCTGGAATCTTCTTTTTGCCACATTGAACGTACCCATGGTGGGCTGTGCATGATGTCCTACTTTTGTAAGCTGACATGCCACACATGCTCACACCCAACTGCGACATTGTTTTATCACCCCAGGCCAAACAAAACATTCAGATACCAGATGTGTGGTGGCACAAATGCCAGGGTGTGCCAAGTCATGGATACTATTAAAAATGTCCCAACGGAGAGGTGCAGGAATCACTGGATACATGCGTCCTGTTGAAATGTTGCACTAGATGGGTGATAAAAACCCAGGAAGTGTCTGTAACTCTAATTAGAGTTCTGTTTTAACATCGGAGCGCAATGCGGCGAGTTCAGTATTGTCTGTTTACAATTTAGGGAGTTCACTGAGGTCCAGTTGTGAAGATAAAACCGATACACGAGATAGTAAATCGGCGATGACATTGTCTGCCCCTCTGATGTAACGTACTTCATTCATAAACTGACATATGAGGTCCATATGTCAAAAACATTTTTTTTAATGCATACACAAGTTGAATACATTGGAGGGTGTATGGAGTTGATAAGTGACACAGTTTTTTCTTTAATTCACTTCTCAATACATTCAAAAAAATATAGTACCTAGTCCACTAACATTCTTGTTGTTTCACTAAGAAGTACCATTATTCATTGTATTTGTTGCACTGTGGCTACTCCAATGTTTTTCAACACTAAACATATAGCTTTCAACTAAGCTTGCACATCATCTCTTAATATCTGTTTCTGTTATGCCACAAGCTTTTACCACTACCTAAACATCGGAGACAGGTTGTCACTCACTTTCCTGGATGATGGAAATATTGATATCTCCAGGTATGACACTCCAGTAAAGCTGGAGATCAGCAGCACAGAAATAATATTCACAAGACGGCATTACCTATGGGGTATCATTCTGTCTTTCTATACTTACTCCACCACACTCCTTTCCTGTGAAGCCAAAGCCAGAAAGAAAAACTGCCAGAAAGCTTCTGAGTGAGTTCCAGTTCATTATGGTCATTTTGTGAAGTGTATATGGAAGGTACTACATCATCCGTCTCTTTTTGGTACACATACTCTAAGTCATGGCTCAGTGTTGTGGGATGCAAAGGGGATTCTGTTTGTAGATTATCTGCCCACTGGGCAAACAATTACTGGAGAATACTATCCTAACCTCCTGGACAAATTGCAACATAAAATATGCGAAAAAGGCCAGGATTAGCAAGGAAGAAAGTCATCTTCCATCAAGACAATGCGCACCCGCACACATATGCCATCACCATGGTAAAATTAGGCAAACTCAGGTAAGAATTGTTGCCACACCCACCTTATGCACCTGATATGGCTCCGTCAGACTTCCAACTCTTCACAAAATGGAAAATTTTTCTTAGTGGAGAAAGATTCACTTCAAACAAAGAATAGATAGCAGGAGTTGACAACTATTTTTCAGGCCTGGAGGAAACTCATTTTCGAGATGGAATCAAGGCACTGGAACATCGTTGGACCAACTGCATTAATCTACAAGGAGACAACATTGAAAAATAAAAAAAGTTTCAGTGATGTAAGTACTTTTTTTCTATTCCGTTCTGAGACCTTTTCAAACCACTCTCTTACTTGTCCAGAAAAGTGTCTCACTCACAGGTGACTGATGTATGGCACATAGAAATATGCAACAAAAAACTATTTGTACAAGCTTTTGCTCTTTCTCTAGTCACGTACAAAAACACACTAACACCAAAATGCATTTTCCTGGTGTGTGTGTTGGTGTCTGCGTGGTTGTATTTGTGTGAATGTGTGTATTTCCACTAGAGAAAGAGCAAAAGCTCAAAAGCTAGTATAAATACTTTCCACTCCATGTTTCTATGCACCACACAAATTAGCTGCAGATGAGTGATTGCCTTTCCTTTATTTCAGGCATAATATTGATATTTGCAGTTTGTGCTACAGTTTAAGGGAGAAATCAGTCTGTCAAAGATTTCCTCTGTTAATAACTGTAAAGGGTGTTAATTACATACCTCTGCCAGCATTCGGTCTGAAACACACAGGACTGAAGTGCTGAAAGTGCAGTGTACCACATCACAGGGCCAAAGTGTTGAAGGTGCAGTGTACCACAGATTTTGTGTTTCTTACAGTTATATGCTGCGAGCACAATTACAAAAACTGGTAATCTATCTGTCTCTTCAAAAACTGGAAGACCTTTCACAAAACCCAATTAAATTTAGATCATACATAAAGGATGTCTGTGGCATGGTGTCCAAAATCCTGTATGTATGACACAAGAAGTGAAACTGATGATTAAAGTGAAAGCAAAAATGGTTACATGCATTTTTAAAGGTTGCCTTTACAAAGGAAAATGCAGGATCACCGCCTCACTTCAATTCTCAGATCCTAGTCTAGATTAGTGAAACAAATATCAATGTCTGTTGCATTATGAAACAGCTGAAACGACTAAAACTGAACAAAACTGTGTGGTCCGATGGAATCCTATCAGATCCTACACAAAACTTGCAACTGAATTAGCCTCTAACCATAATATACTGTAGAGCCCTTGAAAACAAAACTGAGGTCAGTAACTGGAAGAAAGCACAGCTCACACTTACCTACAAGGTGGGTAGCAGAAGAGATCCTCAAAACTCTCATCCAGTGTCTCTGGCTTATATCTGTTGTAGAATCTTATAACACAATAAAATTTGCTTGAGCTTCTAGCCATGTCAAGAGATTAAAAATTATGAGCTTTCAGATGAGTGCTCTTTAGCCTTGGTCAAGTAGTGAGTGTCTTCTAGTTCCTGCTTTCGTCTTTATGTAGTCGTGCTACTGTGACATCAATGGTGCCCAGTCCAGGATTATGTAAAGTAATGTTTTGGTTGTGCACAAGCTATGACCAATTCAAGATTATGATGACCAGGTCAACTAAGTTGTGCTTAGCAATGTTATCTAGCATCACAGATGTGAAAAGCTGGAAGAGTTCTCTGAGTACAACAACATCCACAACCAAATGAACTCCACAATGAGGATAGAGATAGATGGTGTCATGCCATTCCTTGACGCCCTTGTATGCCGAAAACTTAAAGGGTGTCTCATCAATAGTGTTTACTGTGAACTCATTCAGATGATCTTCGTTGATCCATTATGGACCGTGGGATGACGGCTGGCATGAACTTCTTGATGCAATAATTTACCAACAGCAATATGAGCTGTTGGCAAATTATTACATCAAGTCATTCAGATGAAGTGGACCAGTTTTAAAGACAGTTCCCCCTTGACCATTTCTGAATCCAATGACATTTTCAGAGTAGGTTCAACAATTTCTTGGATAGATGTGTACAAAGTTTCAGCTGAATATCTCCTTCCGTTCCATTTCTGTAGCCTCTTGTAGACAGGTTTCCCAATTTTGCACCACATGCCAAAGTGCCAACTTTGGATAACTTTTTTGAAAGGTTTTGTTTCATTTCAACTTACTGCTTGAAGTTGATTTACGCATAACTACACTTGCATTTTTATTGACATAAAAGTAGATCTCAGCTATTTTACTTCTGGTTACTCATTAATGTCACATTTGAGCATGCATACTGTGTATGACAAGCTATAAATTTGAGCAATGTTTTTCAGCCATAAGCATGCATGGCTCAAGATGTAAACAACATAGCTTCTTAAGCTTAAAGAGTACTCTTTCTAGAAATATTTATTTATTCATTTTTGTGTTCCAAAGATCCTCACTGCGAGTGTATTGCTAAGCTGTAGAATGTGTCAGATTATTACAGTCATAGCCATTTCTAAATGGTCATAAGGCTTACAAACTAAAACACATATAAACAGATACATGAGGTTCAGGTAGTTAAACAACAATATAGATTATGGTAGTAATACTGATTACACAAACAAATTATAAGTCTTACATTATAATGCATATAAAAGGCATTCTGTTATCAATTGATATGTCAGTGCTGCATAGACTGTCTCTTCAAAAACTGGAAGACCTTCCACAAAACCAATTAAATTTACAGCATAAGGGCAGTCAGTGGCACCAAAATTGGTGTCCAAAAACTTATGAACGATACAGGAAGTGAAACTGATCGATAAAGTGCTTAAAATTAAACACTTAGTACTAATTGTTAAACACTATCAAAAATTCCTGTACAGATTAGAAAAAAACTATTCAAAAGATGAGTTTCAGCTGATTTTTGAATTTAGTCATATCTCCAATGACTGATTTAACATGAAATGTAAGTTTATTGTATACTTTTAGGCTTGAATAATGTACTTCTTTCCGTAACATGCTGAGATTTTTTTATATGTTTGTGAATATCATGTTTACTTCTTGTATCATTATCATGATGTTCACTGTTTGTTTTGTAAATTGTATCATTGCTGTTCAAAAAGAACATTAGTGAAAAAGTGTACTGAGGAGGTGAGGATCCCAAGCTGTTTCAATATGTGTCATAAGTGAATGGAAATATCATAGGTGTGCAGCTTTAATTGTTTCCAAGTCACAAACAGATGAAATTGAGCGAATGGCAAATGCTCCTGAATTCAGTCTGTCACACAGATCGTTGATATGAACTGATTAATGAATAAATGTTGAGATGTAGGCTCCCAAATCTGGCCAAAGTTTAACACCCAAAACGTTTTTATCAAATCTGCAGGTACATACACACACAGTGCCAAAGAAACTGGTGTAGGTACACATATTCAGAAAGAGATATGTGTAAATAGACAGAATACTGTGCTGCAGTCGGCAACGCCAATTTAAGACGACAAGTGTCAGATGCAGTTGTTAGATTGGTTAGTGCTGCTACAATGGCAGGTTATCAAGATTTAAGTGAGTCTGAACATGGTGTTACAGTCAGTGCATGAGCAATGGGACACAGCATCTCTGAGGAAGAGGTGAAGTGGGGATTTTCCTGTATGACCATTTCACGAGTGTACCATGAACATCAGGAATCTGGTAAAACATCAAGTCTCCGACACTGCTGCTGCCAGAAAAAGATCCTGCAAGAGCGGGACGAATGATGACTGAAGAGAATCGTTCAACGTGACAGAAGTGAACCCTTCTACAAATTGCTGTAGATTTCAATGCTGGGCCATCAACTAGTGTCAGTGTGTGAATCATTCAATGTAACACCATCGATATGGGCTTTCGGACTCGAAGGTCCTGTCGTGTACCCTCGATGACTGCACGACACACAGCTTTACAGCTCGCCTGGGACAGTCAGCAGCAAAATTGGACTGTTGATGACTGGAAACATGTCGTCTGCTCACACGAATCTCATTTCAAATTGTATCGAGTGGATGAACGTGTACAGGTCTGGAGACCTCATGAATCCATGGACCCTGCATGTCAGCAGGGCACTGTTCAAGCTGGTGGAGGCTCTGTAATGGTGTGGGGCATATGCAGTTGGAGTGATAACCGACCCCTGATATGTCTACATATGACTCTGACATGTATGTAAGCATCCTGACTGGTCACCTGCATCCATTAATGAACATTGTGCATTCCAACGGACTTGGGCAATACCAGTAGGACAATGTGACATCCTACAAGTTCAGAATTACAGCAGAGAGGCTCCACAAACACTCCAAGACATGAATGTTACTGAGAATATACGGGATGCCTTGCGAGTCCAAGCCACGTCATGCTGCAACACTTCCGTGTGCTCGTGGATTCCTTACATGATGTTAGGCAGGTGTACCAGTTTCTTCGGCTCGTCAGTGTATTTTGTCAGAGAAGTACAGAGGCTCTTGTACATAAAGCATAAGAAGATATCATTGTTGCGACATTTTATCAATTCTTCGTTGAATCCATCCATAAAATTATGATGGATGGATGTATGGACATGTTTGTATGGATGCATGACACCAAGGTCTTCAGCACCCGCATGAAAACTGTTGGAGACGAGTGTCGGTAAAATACATAACACAGGAGTATAAAACAGCAGGGAAACTGAAGGTTAAACATCGCCGCCTTGTGGCTGGCGTACACAGCAACTTTGTAATATGGCTGGTCAATGTTGCTGATGTGGCAGGTAGTTGCTGACGTATAGGCGAGGGGATGTCAGTGTTGTCCACCCTTCGTATTGCAGGACAATGTCTAATGTCTGTTAAGTCTGTAAGTGCTCCCCTCTCGCTCACACTCCTCTCACCAAAAGAGTTGCAGTCATGAGTGTGAGCGCAAACAGCAAGATCTTAGTGATTTCTTCTTGTGAGCTCTTTGTGTACAGCAGTGTCGAAAGTAATGTGTACGAATATGGCAATATGAGAAAGGATATCTGACAAGTTTTTACTGATGAGCTTGGAATCAAGCTTCATGAATCATACAAAATGTCTTTCAACCCACGCCAAATGCGAGGCAGAAAAGCTACATAGGAACAGTGGAAATGCAGGTGGCTTTTCATCCACATGGCTTGTACTTAATACCACGCGTTTCATACTATCTCGAGGCGTGCCTTAAGCAGGAAATAATAATAACAACAGTGGTGTCTGCTGGTAAACACAAATAATAAATATTGTACCAGTATTCCTATTTCAAACTTCCTAAACCAAAGTATTGCTTACCATACTTCTACTACTAAGAGACTTATTGACGAACAGTGAATTTTAAAGAGGTATAGTAAAGTACGTGTATATTAATCTTGTGTATGATTCACCAGTAGTTAAAACTCGATGGGTGATCGCCAACCGGGTGGCTGTGGTATACTCTCTGTGTACGGCATCAGTTTCAGCAATCCTTGGACTAATTGCTTGTGTGAGATAGGCCTACTCAAAATCGTATTTTGACATTCTGGTAAACCTGGAAAAGGTATGCATCATGCATCAGTTCACGAGTTACATTTTGTGACGTATTCTGCTTACTTAAAAAAAGAAGGCATCGACAAAGCTCAATTTCTCTTGTTCTTCCTAACTTTATTCCTTCTGTGGTGCAAATGCCGAAGAAATGCACTCACTTCCACTACCTCACGTTCATCCATTTTTTGGCAGCAGTGTTAACACTTACAAAATGTAATGCTGCAAACAATGCCGGGCAGCAGTTGCCGGTAATGTACGTGAGGATGCAATTTATGTGGCCTCAATGTTGCTGGATAACATAGCAGAGATATATTGTCGACACTATGCAATTTACATGGCCTGTGGAAACTTATATCTACAGGATGATTCACGAAGATATAGCATATTTTAATATGTTGTTCCATAAATATAACTAAAGAAAAAAGTTTATATACAATGACGTCCGCAAATGTTTAGTTACGAAGCTACGGCTAGTAAAAGATCTTGCCTGAAATTAGTAAATTTGCTAATATGAAGCCATTGCAAAACTACGAGGTTAAAGTAAAACACGATTTCTATTTATTTTGTTGTTACTGATCTGGTGAATCTAATAAAACGTGTCTCAGACGTGTATCTGCAGTAGTTTTCCAGAACATCCAGAGAAGTACTTTAGTAAAATTTTTAATTTATTAACTACTTGGCTCAATTTGTTTTTTTAAACTCCAGACAATTACACAAAGTTTTCAACAGAAGTTGCAGAGAATTTAATTTTGGAAAAATGATGGTAATAACGTTAACTGTAACTGTATGAATGTGTCAGTATTCCATAAATAATCTACAAACTACAACAGTTACTATGTTGTTTCACCTAAATACTCTGTTGTTATTATCTTCTTTTATAGTTCAATTCTTTTATCTTGGCGGCTCGCGTATGTCCGCCCAGACGCGGGAGATTGCTGCGTTGCCAGTTGCACACGACACACGCGCCAATAGAAGCAGCGCCATAGTATAGCATAGTTCGCAAGCTTACGTGTAGGGGGGAGTGCGCAGTTCGTGAAGTAAAGCCACCACGGCCGCATTAACCCTTTCGCTGCTACAAATACGTGCTCCCTGCATTCCGCTCTGTGCGCGATTTTGTCACTGCACTGCTCGCCTGTGCAGACACATCGTGTTCCGACTGCTTTGACACACTTATCAATCGATTCCACAAAAACTATTTGGCCCAAAAATTAGATTTTTACACATCTTCTTGACTGATACCTTCCGCCCGTAAATGACTTTATTTTGTTTCGATGTTCAACGCAGTTATTATGCAGCATTAAACATAGTAAACCATTGCACGAAATTTTGAAGAGTTTGCAGAGGTAAAAGTCCATAGAGTATACTTTCTGTATGGCCGATTTTAGTTGCCACAATGTTGAGAATGAAATGTGGACAAGATACCTAAATTTCATATAAAATTTACTGTATAAAATAGCTCATTTAAGTACCACATAGGTGTCGTATGTAATATTGAGAAATATTCCGTCCTTCGCGACTGGAACAAAAGTTTTATTTACACTGAGCACGTTTGGCTTTATTTTAAAGCACTTCAATCAATCAAAAGGAAGTAGACATAATACATTAAACAAAACTGTGGACTTACAAAAACATTAGGACTTGAATATACCGCCTATCAGTGAAGTGCTCTGAGCTATGTCAAGTATAATTTTTGTGTGTGGCACACACAAACATCATTTATTTGCTAAAACACTGATCTGCCAACACAAACGTTGAATTACCGCAGCACAAAGCTACGAAAAGTGACTTGGCAATGGAGGAGACAAAATGCTGTCCACTGAAGATGCTTCAAAAGAGAGAAACGCGTCTGGTCTAAATAAGTCCCTTATTACAGTTGCAGAAGAGGAATATATTTCAGTACCATTAGTAAAACTGCGACTGTGGAACAAAAATAAGAAAGATAACATGAGTACCATTGTGTATGTGCCATACCTTTCCTTGATTGAAGTGCTTTAAAATAAAGCCAAACGCATCCGGTGTAAATAATACTTTTATTACAGTCGCGAAAGATGGAATATTTCTCAATATTACATACAACACCTATGTCGTACTTAAATTAAACGAGATATTGTTATACAGTAAATTTTATATGAAATTTAGGTATCTTGTCCACATTTTATTCTCAACATTGTGGCAAGTAAAATCGACCATACGGAAAGTATACGCTATGGACTTCTACCTCTGCAAACTCTTCAAAATTTCGTGCAATGGTTTACTACATTTAATGCTGCATAATAACTGCGTTGAACATCGAAACAAAATTAAGTCATTTATGGGGGGAAGGTATCAGTCAAGAAGACGTGTAAAAATCAAAATTTTGGGCCGAATAGTTTTTGTGAAATCGAATGATGAGCGTGTCAAAGCAGTGGGAACACCATGTGTCTGCACAGGCGAGCAGTGCAGTGACAAAATCGCGCACAGAGCGGAATGCAGGGAGCACGTATTTGTAGCAGCGAAAGGGTTAATGCGGCCGTGGTGGCTTTACTTCACGAACTGCGCACTCCCCCCTACACAAAAATATTTGCGTATCTTCCTGAATCACCCTGTATATGGTGCTGGATTGGGCACTGGTGACTTCGCAGCCGATAGCACAGCTATTATAGGTGGAAGGAGAAGCAGCACACACATGATGGCGTAAGTATACAGCACATGTCGAGCACGTTATCGACTTTACTCTGTACACTCATAAACGAACACACATTCACATACATTAGGTTTCATTTTTTTTTTTTTTAATCTGGGACATATAATCAAAGATGGGCGATGGTTTTTGGGAGGTTTCCTAGGTTGCAAGGCAAATGCCGAAACTAGAAATCCGATAACATAAAATCTTATAATAGTGAGCGTTGTCAGCAATGCTCAATTATTTATTGGTTTTGTTTGCACCGTTGATAACAGAACATCTTGTAATAGTGAACCTTGTAAACAGTACCCTAAAGATGAGTGAAGCCGGTGCTGTGTTGACCTACACTATTCTTACCCGGCAGGGGTTAATTACGAGATCGTGTCATCCTCATATTCATCATTGATAATTCCGCATGTTGTGTACGCAGCCGGAAGCAGTCCTTTTATTGCCTTAGCGGGGTACTGTGGAAAGTAGTTTAGATATCTGTTGTGGTTATTTATCACCGAATAACGATCATAGGCATCGTCTGGATTGTAGTGGATACACGCGACTGAAACACACTAAAAAAAAAAAAAAAGATCGACGTTAATTTACCGATTAAATTATACTATACGAAATGTCACAAAAGAACTACGATCAAGAAAAGCACATGGTTCGATAGATGTCGATTAACGATGCAGCAGAATATTATTTTAATCTGTCGCTGGGTTACAGAATATACATTGGAAGTCACTGCTTCAGACTAGATAACCAGCGCCCACAGATACTGGTTGCATTTACAATGGTTTTCGTCGTGAGATGTGTTATTTGATTGTGACAAACTATATAAATTTCAGTGTGGTAACTGTACTTTCACAATTTGCGATTAGACGGCAAAAAGCTTCTTTATTGTTTTTTTTTTAACGTCATAGCATTTTTTTACAAGTAAGTACAGCCATATATACATATGTGATTACATATACATGATACAAATGTACCATTGTACCTAATAAGGCACAATATTGGGTGTTACTTCGTACCTATTACAAATATTCAGTATATTTATTTATTTATTTATTTAAAAACAAAGATGATGTGACTTACCATACGAAAACACTGGTAGGTCGATAGAAACACAAACAGACACATACATACACACAAAATTATAGCTTTCACAACCAACGGTTGCTTCGTCAGGAAAGAGGGAAGGAGAGGGAAAGACGAAAGGATGTGGGTTTTAAAGGAGAGGGTAAGGAGTCATTCCAATCCCGGGAGCGGAAAGACTTACCTTGGGGGGAAAATGGACGGGTATACACTCGCACACACACACATATCCATCCACACATATACAGACACAAGCAGACATTAAAAGGCAAAGAGTTTAGGCAGAGATGTCAGTCGAGGCGGACGTGCAGAGGCAAAGATGTTGTTGAATGACAGGTGAGGTATGAGTGGCGGCAACTTGAAATTAGCGGAGATTGAGGCCTGGTGGATAACGGGAAGAGAGGATATATTGAAGAGCAAGTTCCCATCTCCGGAGTTCAGATAGGTTGGTGTTAGTGGGAAGTATCCAGATAACCCGGACGGTGTAACACTGTGCCATGATGTGCTGGCCGTGCACCAAGGCATGTTTAGCCACAGGGTGATCCTCATTACCAACAAACACTGTCTGCCTGTGTCCATTCATGCGAATGGACAGTTTGTTGCTGGTCATTCCCACATAGAATGCATCACAGTGTAGGCAGGTCAGTTGGTAAATCACGTGGGTGCTTTCACATGTAGCTCTGCCTTTGATCGTGTACACCTTCCGGGTTACAGGACTGGAGTAGGTGGTGGTGGGAGGGTGCATGGGACAGGTTTTACACCGGGGGCAGTTACAAGGGTAAGAGCCAGAGGGTAGGGAAGAAGGTTTGGGGATTTCATAGGGATGAACTAAGAGGTTACGATGGTTAGGTGGACGGCGGAAAGACACTTTTGGTGTAGTGGGGAGGATTTCATGAAGGATGGATCTCATTTCAGGGCAGGATTTGAGGAAGTCGTATCCCTGCTGGAGAGCCACATTCAGAGTCTGATCCAGGCCCAGAAAGTATCCTGTCACAAGTGGGGCACTTTTGTGGTTCTTCTGTGGGAGTTTCTGAGTTTGCGAGGATGAGGAAGTGGCTCTGGTTATTTGCTTCTCTACCAGGTCGGGAGGGTAGTTGCGGGATGCGAAAGCTGTTGTCAGGTTGTTGGTGTAATGGTTCAGGGATTCCGGACTGGAGCAGATTCGTTTGCCACGAAGACCTTGGCTGTAGGGAAGGGACTGTTTGATGTGGAATGGGTGGCAGGCGTCATAATGGAGGTACTGTTGCTTGTTGGTGGGTTTGATGTGGACGGACGTGTGAAGCTGGCCATTGGACAGGTGGAGGTCAACGTCAAGGAAAGTGGCATGGGATTTGGAGTAGGACCAGATGAATCTGATGGAACCAAAGGAGTTGAGGTTGGAGAGGAAATTCTGGAGTTCTTCTTCACTGTGAGTCCAGATCATGAAGATGTCATCAATAAATCTGTACCAAACTTTGAGTTGGCAGGCCTGGGTAACCAAGAAGGCTTCCTCCAAGCGACCCATGAATAGGTTGGCGTACGAGGGGGCCATCCTGGTACCCATGGCTGTTCCCTTTAATTGCTGGTATGTCTGGCCTTCAAAAGTGAAGAAGTTGTGGGTCAGGATGAAGCTGGCTAAGGTAATGAGTAAAGAGGTTACAGGTAGGGTGGCAGGTGATCGGCGTGAAAGGAAGTGCTCCATCGCAGCGAGGCCCTGGACGTGCGGGATATTTGTGTATAAGGAAGTGGCATCAATGGTAACAAGGATGGTTTCCGGGGGTAACAGATTGGATAAGGATTCCAGGTGTTCGAGAAAGTGGTTGGTGTCTTTGATGAAGGATGGGAGACTGCATGTAATGGGTTGAAGGTGTTGATCTACGTAGGCGGAGATACGTTCTGTGGGGGCTTGGTAACCAGCTACAATGGGGTGGCTGGGATGATTGGGTTTGTGAATTTTAGGAAGAAGGTAGAAGGTAGGGGTGCGGGGTGTCGGTGGGGTTAGGAGGTTGATGGAGTCAGGTGAAAGGTTTTGTAGGGGGCCTAAGGTTCTGAGGATTCCATGAAGCTCCGCCTGGACATCAGGAATGGGATTACCTTGGCAAACTTTGTATGTGGTGTTGTCTGAAAGCTGACGCAGTCCCTCAGCCACATACTCCCGACGATCAAGTATCACGGTCATGGAAACCTTGTCCGCCGGAAGAATGATGATGGATCGGTCAGCCTTCAGATCACGGATAGCCTGGGCTTCAGCAGTGGTGAAGGATGGGAGACTGCATGTAATCTCATTTCTAGTTCACATTTCTAGTTCACCACTTCTAGTTCACAAACAGTTCCTTTCACCTATTAAACAACCATTTCGGCTAGTTCTAATAACTTTCGCTTTATTTCCATTTCCGTTTTTTCACACATCATTGATCATTTTTAGCCGCTTCCCACAGGTTTTAACGTCATTATTTCTTCGTCAGACAATTGTTAGCCTCATTCTCAGAATCTGCCATCACAAAACCACTCCTTTTAATACATTTGAACGTAGTTTTTTCGCAATTTTTCTGAATTTCTCCACCCTTTTACGTGTTTTGGCGGCAACGCAACCACCTAACCGTATGTCTACCAACCCAAGTTCACCACAGGATCAACACAACCAACACTTTTTCGCCTTTTTTCACACCAGATCTCCAGTTGCTTTCTAGATCACCTTTATCTCTCGCCATATATATATTTTTTTCATTTTCATTTCAGCCTCATGTTACACTTTCCACCTTCTAATACCATGTCACCCTCACAACACCCCCACAACGACCCCATTAAGTTTTATTTACATTCCCTCCGCAAACATGCCTTCGCCCTAGCCAGATTACACTCCCATATTTTATTTTCTCAGGCTTGTCTGACATTTGGCATTAACCCCAAAGGCCTCACACTTAAAGTTCCCATCTCTGGCTGCAACTATTCTTTCCATCAGTCCCTATACCAGTTCCAAACTGAACAATCCATTGCCCTCACCCACCTAATCCTTCACCTACACATCAACTCAGCCAATGAACACACCCGTCAACTCCTATCCTTAATAAAAGTCCTCAATCTTTCCTCTCCCACATCCACACCAGCTATTCAGAGCATCCTCCTACAGGCCAACCATAAATTAGAACAGCATGCCACCCTCCACCTCAAAAAATTATCCAATCTCCTGGTTTCCCACCTCCGGAAAGGCAACACACTCACCCTTCACAAGCTTTCCAGCAAACCTCAACCTCCTCTCATTGCACACAAACCCAGTCTCTCCCATCTACTCAATCTCCCACTTCCAGCTCCACTCCCTCCAAAACCTCAAAATTCCAATCAACACAATATGGAACCACAACACGCTAATTCAGTAGTTAACCTTTCCTCCAAACCTCTCTCCCAATCCGAAACCTCTGTCCTATTCAAAGGCCTCACCTTCAGCCCCACTCCCAGATTCAACCAAACAG
Organism: Schistocerca serialis cubense; assembly: GCF_023864345.2. Taxonomy (NCBI): domain Eukaryota; kingdom Metazoa; phylum Arthropoda; class Insecta; order Orthoptera; family Acrididae; genus Schistocerca; species Schistocerca serialis. The sequence goes on from NC_064638.1 coordinate 717,893,926, forward strand.
CCCTCGTCAAAGATTTACTGTCCTACACTCGTACTCTCTGCTGGAAATATCACTTTGCCACGAAGAAAAGTGATACTAATCCTACTCCTAAAGATCCAACTCCCCAAGACACTATCCAAATTGAAGCCTGCCTTGAACAGTTCCGTCCTTCATCACAGTGGGACCAACCTCCTCTTCCTCAAAATCACCCTCTCCAAACTTTCCAGGAATTTCTGACTTCCAGCCTTGCCTCTCAATCCTTCTTAAAAAACCTTAATCCTACTCCCAACATCACCACTGCTAAAGCCCAGGCTATCCGTGATCTGAAGGCTGACCGACCCATCGTCATTCTTCCGGTGGACAAGGGTTCCACGCCTGTGGCACTTGATCGTTGGGAGTTTGTGGCTGAGGGACTGCGTCAGCTTTCAGACAACACCACATACAAAGTTTGCCAAGGTAATCCCATTCCTGATGTCCAGGCGGAGCTTCAAGGAATCCTCAGAACCTTAGGCCTCCTACATAACCTTTCACCTGACTCCATCAACCTCCTAACCCCACCGACACCCCGCACCCCTACCTTCTACCTTCTTCCTACAATTCACAAACCCAATCATCCCGGCCGCCCCATTGTAGCTGGTTACCAAGCCCCCACAGAACGTATCTCCGCCTATGTAGATCAACACCTTCAACCCATTACATGCAGTCTCCCATCCTTCATCAAAGACACCAACCACTTTCTCGAACACCTGGAATCCTTACCCAATCTGTTACCCCCGGAAACCATCCTTGTAACCATTGATGCCACTTCCTTACACACAAATATCCCGCACGTCCAGGGCCTCGCTGCGATGGAGCACTTCCTTTCACGCTGATCACCTGCCACCCTACCTAAAACCTCTTTACTCATTACCTTAGCCAGCTTCATCCTGACCCACAACTTCTTCACTTTTGAAGGCCAGACATACCAACAATTAAAGGGAACAGCCATGGGTACCAGGATGGCCCCTCGTACGCCAATCTATTCATGGGTCGCTTGGAGGAAGCCTTCTTGGTTACCCAGGCCCGCCAACCCAAAGTTTGGTACAGATTTATTGATGACATCTTCATGATCTGGACTCACAGTGAAGAAGAACTCCAGAATTTCCTGTCCAACCTCAACTCCTTTGGTTCCATCAGATTCACCTGGTCCTACTCAAAATCCCATGCCACTTTCCTTGACATTGACCTCCACCTGTCCAATGGCCAGCTTTACACGTCCGTCCACATCAAACCCACCAACAAGCAACAGTACCTCCATTACGACAGCTGCCACCCATTCCACATCAAACGGTCCCTTCCCTACAGCCTAGGTCTTCGTGGCAAACGAATTTGCTCCAGTCTGGAATCCCTGAACCATTACACCAACAACCTGACAACAGCTTTCGCATCCCGCAACTACCCTCCCGACCTGGTACAGAAGCAAATAACTAGAGCCACTTTCTCATCTTCGAGAACCCAGAAACTCCCACAGAAGAACCACAAAAGTGCCCCACTTGTGACAGGATACTTTCTGGGACTGGATCAGACTCTGAATGTGGCTGTCCAGCAGGGATACGACTTCCTTAAATCCTGCCCTGAAATGAGATCCATCCTTCATGAAATCCTCCCCACTCCACCAAGAGTGTCTTTCCACGCATCCACCTAACCTTCGTAACCTCTTAGTTCATCCCTATGAAATCCCCAAACCTTCTTCCCTACCCTCTGGCTCTTACCCTTGTAACTGCCCCCGGTGTAAAACCTGTCCCATGCACACTCCCACCACCACCTACTCCAGTCCCGTAACCCGGAAGGTGTACACGATCAAAGGCAGAGCCACGTGTGAAAGCACCCACGTGATTTACCAACTGACCTGCCTACACTGTGATGCATTCTATGTGGGAATGACCAGCAACAAACTGTCCATTCGCATGAATGGACACAGGCAGACAGTGTTTGTTGGTAACGAGGATCACCCTGTGGCTAAACATGATATTGGTGCACGGCCAGCACATCTTGGCACAGTGTTACACCGTCCGGGTTATCTGGATACTTCCCACTAACACCAACCTATCTGAACTCCGGAGATGGGAACTTGCTCTTCAATATATCCTCTCTTCCCGTTATCCACCAGGCCTCAATCTCCGCTAATTTCAAGTTGCCGCCACTCATACCTCACCTGTCATTCAACAACATCTTTGCCTCTGCACATCCACCTCGACTGACATCTCTGCCTAAACTCTTTGCCTTTTAATATGTCTGCTTGTGTCTGTATATGTGTGGATGGATATGTGTGTGTGTGTGCGAGTGTATACCCGTCCATTTTCCCCCCAAGGTAAGTCTTTCCGCTCCCGGGATTGGAATGACTCCTTACCCTCTCCTTTAAAACCCACATCCTTTCGTCTTTCCCTCTCCTTCCCTCTTTCCTGACGAAGCAACTGTTGATTGCGAAAGCTATAATTTTGTGTGTATGTATGTGTCTGTTTGTGTTTCTATCGACCTGCCAGCGCTTTCGTATGGTAAGTCACATCATCTTTGTTTTTAAATATATTTTTCCCACATGGAATGTTTCCCTATTTTTTATATATATATATATATATATATATATATATATATATATATATATATACAATAATTTATTTTAGTTAAATATTAATATTCACTTAAAGAATATAAACACTTGTCAATCAAGAAATATTTCAGTTTCACTTTGAATAAGTTCCCTTTGTGTCACCTTATAGAACTCGGTAATCTGTTGTACCATATTTGACCACTAATGCATGGGCTATGGTCTGTTCTTTTTAATTTTGTTCATTGTCTGTAGTAGCAGTCTTTATTTCTTGTATTATAGGCATGCATATCAGAGCACTTTGTTGCTTTGTTTTGATGTGTCACAAAAAATATAATTAATTTGTAAAGATACAGTGAGTAGACTGTGAGGTATTTATGATGAACAAAGATTTCCCTGCATGAATCTCTATACCCTAATCCATGGATAATTCTGATTGCTCTTATCTGTAGGGTTAATATTCTGTTCATATGTATGTTGGCAGCACAACCCTATATCTCTATCCTGTAATTAATCTGTGCAAAAATGGTTCCATAATAAATTGTTTTTAATGTCTGATGTGGGACTACTTTTGATAACTGGCTGATTAGATGTAATGAACTGCTGATTTTATTGCATAAAAATTTGATATGGTTTACCCATCTTAGATTTTCATCTAGGTGAATACCTAGAAATCTGCAGCCTTCTGTGTCCACTACTTCAATTCCACCTATGTCACTGATAGAGGTTTGGTGTGAGTTTGTAAGTTTAAATGGCAATAACTGAGATTTACTGATATTAACTTTCAAACCTTGATCTTGGAAATAAGTAGTTATTTGACGTAGGCCCTCAGTTGCTACCAACGTTAACTCATCATTTTGTTTACCAAGAAATAACAGTGAGGTATCGTCTGCATAGGTTACCAATTGGGAGTTGAAAGGTTGCTCTATATCATTTATGTACACTAGGAAAAGGAAAGGGCCCAAAATTGAGCCCTGGGGTACACCTTGCGTGACTGTCTCATATTTGGACTGGAAATTAATGATCTGATTATTGATTTTGAAGTCAGCTTTGTACACTGCTTGCAGTTAAATAAATATGTAGCCAGCAATTGCATGGATGCAGCATTTACATTGTATGACTCAAGTTTACTTAAAAGTAACTCATGGTTACCGAGTCAAAGGCTTTAGTGAGGTCTAGAAATATGCCAGCCGTTTGCATTCCTTGATCAAGGGCACCATACGTTTTGTGAAGAAATCCCGTAATTGCTGTGATAGTACTATGATCCTTTCGTAATCCGTGTTGTGTGCCTGTTAGGAACTTATTTTTCAAGAAATAGTCACTAAGTTGTGTCAGCAGCACAACTTCAAATACTTTGCTGAAGACAGGTATTAATGATATGGGCCTGAAATTTGAAACCTCTTTCTTGGATCCTTTTTTATGCACTGGTTTAACTGTGCTCCATTTCAATACATTTGGAAATGTATGTTCTCTAATACTGCAGTTTACCAGGTGGGTGATTATTTTAACTAATTCCTTATTACATTTTTCAATCACGATACTACTCAAACCATCCCATCCAGATGAGTACTTATTCTTTAGGTTATTTATTATCCTGCCTATTTCTTTTTCACTTGTTTGAATTCAAAAGGTGGCTCTTCAAAGGGGCAGAGTCTTACCTCACTACTCGCAATTGTGTTATTAACTGGACTAACAGCTGCAGATATAAAGTATTTATTGAAAACATTGCAGACTTTATTAGTATCTTTAATTGTGGTTCCTTCATGTCTTATATTTACAATTTCAGTTTCAGGCTTCGGTGTGGCTTTGTGAAATTGATTTTCAATTCTCCATGAGGTCTTGGCTATATTGTCTGACTGAGCTATTTCACTGCTGTATATCTGTTTTCTTAGATTTGAAAGCTCTTTCTTAAAGATTTTCTTGGCTTCATTGTGCTTGGCCTTAAAAACCTGCAGGTTTGTTGACTTGTGTAACACATCCAGGTCCTGGATGTTTTGCCTGAGTTTTATCATATTTGCTGGAAGTATCAGTCTGTTGGTTTTTGCACTTTGGTTATGGGTGAACACTCTTTGTATTTTTTTAACAGGGCAGCATCTGTCGAAGTGTCTTAGCATAGTATCATAGAATTTGGCCCATTTGTTTTCAGATCCTTCAGTCTGGTAAACCAGATCCCAGTCCTCTATAGCTAATTTATTTCTTAGGGCAAGGATGTTATCCTCTTTTAGGATTCTTTTATTTGCGGTAACTTTTGTCATTTTTGGGATGCTTGTGTTTACATACTCTACAAGCTGGCATTTGTGGTCAGAGTAGTGAAAATCCATATTCCAGCACCTAACACTGTTTTTAATATGTTTACATAGTATAACGTAATCAATTCTGCTAGATGTGGATTTTGTTACCCTGGTATCACTGTTTACTACATTTACGAGATTATATGAGTTAAGAGTATCTATTAACCTCATATTACACAAACTGGAAGATTTTGCCTCAATATTCAGATCACCAAGTATAGTTAGATCACTGGGACCACAGCGTCCCACTGCTCTACTAAGTATGTCTATGAAGCTAACTACATCAGCCTTTGGTGGATGATAAATCCCAATAACTTTATGTTTTCTCATAACCTCTCTACACTCTTTGGTGTGGACTTCGATGCCTGTCACTTCAATGGAGCCTTCTTTGTTGTACTGGTCTAGATAGTTTAATTTCTTGTACTCAAGATTCTCACTAATGTAAACTGCCACACCACCACCCTTATGTTGCTGTCTACAATAACTATTTGCTAAGGAGTAGCCCTCTAGTTTACAGCAAATAATTTCATCAGATTTTAATCCATGCTCAGTTAGCACTACTATATGAGGTGACTGTTCATTTGCAAAAACCTGTAATATATTAAGCTTATTTCTAAGGTACTGTATGTTTAAGTGCATGAGCCTTAGTGGTATTTTTAACTGGTCACTCTGTGAGACTCTCTCAGTTTTCTTGGTAGGTATAGCTAAGGCAAAAAAAAAAAAAAAAAGGATTGCTTCCGGCTGCGTACACAACTTGCGGAATTATCAATGACGAAGATGTGGATGACGAGTGAGGTATATTAAATTACTGTCACCTTTTGTCATTGTTGTTTTCTAGATCGTAAACAAAATCGATAGCTGACACCATGACAGTCTCGCGCTCGGTATACGTAGCTTCCAAATGGGCTTGGAAATTACCATGATCTGTATCAAACATGACTAATGGGGGATATTAAATGCATTCAGAGAACGGCAACTTGAAAGATCACAAGATTGTTTCATCCATGGAAGAGCGACGTGGAAATACTGAAATATCTGAACTGACAGACAGTTGAAGAAAAGATGCGAAATGACCACAAACGCCTACTCTGATTACAATGTTCAAGACCCAGTGTTATGGGAGGAATCTTGGAATATATTATTACCATCTACGTATTATCAGCGACCACGAAGACAAGGTTAGACGCTTTATAGTGCACACAGAGGTAACTCTTCTAGCGCTGCAGACGCGACTGGAATAGGAAGATGTAATAAAAGGTACAATAGGAAGTACCCTCTGCCGTGCACTTCAAAGTCGCTTGTAGAGTACAGGTGCAGATATAACTGTGGATATTTTAGAAAAATGCCAGTACCGAATATTAACAGTTGCACGACTTACATGAGAATACGACGAATGGATAAGAAAGACACGTATTTTCGCCAAAGCTTTGCAAGAAGCTGCCTTTTCCCCAGGCCTTAGGTAATACGAAAAAACAACAAGGAAAGATATCCATCCGTCTCTCGCTAAAGGTTCATTTCAAAGAACGCGCTGCTTCCAATCAGTCCGTACTTACCCCATAAGCGGCCAGTCCCGCGAGTCTATTAAAGGTTGGAAAGTGCTCATAAACTCTTCTTCCGATGCCATGGCGTTGCTGCTAGTTATACACTAAACTATGTTAAAACTTTAAAAATGATATTTCTGTTTTGGTTCGGTGCTGTAAGCTCTTGCTACGAGCCAACTTTTCAATTGTTTCATTTTAGCGTTGAGCTGGTTATAGTTTTCACACCGGCAACAGTAACATCTCTGAAGAAACTCGCTAATAAACAGATTATTTACAATAAATTTAAATGTAGCGTTCAAAACTTTTTCGTTTTCTTTCTTTTTTCTGTCTGAGGGGAGAGATATCTTCTCAACCTAATTCGAAATTTTTGTCCCAAGACAATAATACTGCTTGAATGAAGGACTTACCGTTCTTTCAAGGGTTTTTCATTCGTAAAAAGATATTTTACTTATTCGTAACGATGTGTAAAATTATTACACTTCTTAAAGAAAATTTTCATTCCATTCGGAATGTAAACTCAAACTAAATGTTTAAATCTTGGTTTTGCAGCGTCATGCTAATGAAAAACATCCTCCAACGATTAAACCACGAACAATGTTCTGCAGTTTCCTTATTAGCTAAACGTCTTACTACGTGTAGTCTCAAAAAAGTTTATGAAGCTACAATTCAGCTTTCGCCAAGTTTTAGACTCACTCGGCATTATTTGCTAGCTGTGTAGATCTTTAGCGTCGGATATGCTGTGAAGATCGAGTACCGGTAACACAACCACGAAATTCATTTGCCAGCATGGAAGCTAATATTTCCGCATTAGACATCCGTACGATTCCCGATGATACTGAAGTGGTTATTTATTTACGATCCTGTAATATGGAAGTTCTCTCGGTAGGCAGGGAAAGAGTAGTTTTTCACTCTTTCACGGTTTTAAGCCCATATAAAGGGGGAGGGGCGGGTAACCGGGGTATCTACCCCAGGCGGCAGTTTCAGGAGGCGCCAAATTCATTTTCTTGAAGAAAAAGCCTTGTCTCACTAAGCGCCTAGCATCCAGCGCACGCTGGTCTATCGATTATTCATATGATTTTGAAACGCATCCCTGTTGGTTTCTAAACATTTTTGAATACATTCGAAGTTCATTTCTGAACGAAACGTAAGGTGATTTTTGAATGCCTGCATAGTGTAGGTGATTCGGCCAAGGGAGTCCCCGTCGCATCTAGAAATAACGAACGTTCGCGCCGACAAAAGAGGACGGAACTATACGAGCTGGGCTGAATACACCCGAACGGGTGAATGGCAATCGCTGTGTGTTTACGCTGTGCAAATGATCAGTGTTGCTATAATTATTAGCGAAATCAATACATTCGGACTACCAGAGTGGAAATAAGCGACTTACAGGAATAACAGGTAAGAAAGATTACCTATTATATTCTCAGTGTATCCAATAAAATGAAATTAGACAGAAAATTATTGCCAGATGGCTACACTACTGAGAGTCAGCTGTACAGTCCCCGTTTAGCAGCCGCTAAAGTTCTATTCTCGGGAAACCCGTTGTACGAACACGTAATAATGCCTAACCGGAGAATAAGCGCGGGTTAACTGAACCAGTGATTGTGGAAGGGTTAGTGAAGTTAACTGGAGAATAAGTTTTGACAATGGCAGGAGTAATTACAGTAAGATTGTCTGTTAGAACGAGGACGGAGAAGAAACACGGACGTCACACAAATTATATGGAAGACTATGACCATTCCAAATTTATATAACAACTTCGTACTGCTACTTTTCGAACTCATGCTTGAGAAACTGGAGCGTATGAATGAAATGTGAAACTATTTCCGAAGATAATATTTTTTGCTAATAGTAGGCCTAATAGGCATTTGATATTGGTATTTTGGGAACTATATTCTGTCGTGTTATTTATGTAAATGAGGTAGGTAAAAATGACCATTTGTGCCAAAACAGCCTTGCTATTTGGCATGTATTACAGTCGCTGCAATATCAGAAAGGCCTATTTCGTTCGTGAGAAGAGGGACGTAATCAAATCGAGAAACCTCAATAATCTTGAGTAATATTCTTATTGACATCTTCTTCAGTGTTAGACAACGACATCTTGGTTTTTTATGTAGCAAACCGTTTGACGAACTTTGATGAGGTAACAGATTCTTTCGCAGAAAGCAAAGCATGCTGTGCGAAGCTGTAGCAAGATTAGAAAGAAAAAAAGCGCTGGGACCTAAGAATTGAAGAAATGCGTACAGTCTTGCTTGCCTCTTGTCTTTATCGCTGTTATGTTTCCTATATTTCATTTTGTGTCATACAGAAGAGAAAGTTGTTATCTAACAGGCAGTACAGAGTGCAAGTTTTCTGCTGAGTTCTTATTTCTTATTCTCCCACTTACAACTAATCTCATCTAGTATTGAATTGTGAGTTTTTTTTTTTTTTAAGAAAAGGGAGGGAGGGGGTAGGATGTCAAACCTGTCGACTAGAGGCAGGAGAGGCGTCGCAGGACATTTTAATGCCCACTGTCATGAATAGCCTATAGGTTTTTGGCTTCCATTACAAAATATACACGTTTGAATTCCACACAGCAAAATACAGTGACGTCCAATAGCAGAATTCTATGTGAAGATTGTAAAACTGTCTACTCTGATCGGTTTGGAGGTTGTCTGGGCAAGATTCGTCCCTGTCTGTAGCAAATGCTCAAACACATCAGCAAAATTTCTACCCGTTTTTGTTTTAACAGGTAATGTCCAGGCAAATTTGGAGTATGTATCAATAACCATTAAAATATATTTGAATCCCTTATTCTCGTGTTAACACTCCCTTGATATCTACAAGATCAGCCTGCAACAAGTCATCCAAACCTTTAATCATAACATACCTACAAGGGTACGTTTTGCGTGCTGGTTTGTGCAGTTCTCGAACTACTGTCGCCACACTTATTCGGTGATGCCTATCTCTCTAAGTTCACAGGTTACTGAAACAGTCCATTCGAATGAGCTGCATTACCTGCAGCAGCTGATGGCATGAGCAGACGTAGTCGATCTATTAGCTCGTTGGGGTCGTCCTAATATATATATACCGCATGATTCGATTGTTCAGTGCTTTATTTGCTCAATGCCAGTATCATCACCCCTGCTGCTGCTGTTGTTATTTTAAACATCAAGTATTGGTTTTATAATGGTTTTCTACTTCTTGTTGCTCTGGCATTTTGCGATCTTATGAACATCAGTCAAATGCATTATTTCACGGTACATTTCCCTATCATTAACCGAAGAATTTAGGTTTCTTTTTTGTGGGTCTTAGGAAATAAGGTTCATTAATCCAGGTGTTCTCTCAAACCGCCTATCGCCAATCTGTATTATGTCCTCAGTACATTTATAGTCTGCATGCCCAACATATATGGACTTCCCATGCTAACGCCGAATGTTCTCCTATCTGTCTGGCCAGGGACGTGACAGCTAATGAATTCGTCTGTGGCAACACCATCGTTATCGTGTGGTTTTGTTTTTGCGAGAGCTGCCTGAGAGATTCAGTAAACGACTTAAAGGTCTCTCTTAGTGTTTGCTGTCGATTCATATGCCCTAACCTTAGCAACCGTCATTTCTCTCAAACGACTTTCCGCTCTTCAATGACTTTCTGCTCGGTGTATACTAATTAGACGTCTCTGCAGCGTGAGGCTTATATATATCCTTTCTTCTTCCTTTTATTATGTGACTGCACCCGCATCTCAACAACAAGGACCTCTACATCTATTTTCCTCTCAATAGCCTCGACCCTTCCAATGGTCAGTTGCTTTCTTACCGATTTCACAAGGGGAGGCCGCCAGTTGTGAAATTCAGATTCGATTCATACTGCGCGTAATAAAAGCTCATGGCCAGAGGTGTAATGTGGCAAAGCACCAAGATGCACTTCTCAGCCGTTGTCGAAAAAATCGACAGTTAAAAGAAACCGTTCCGGTGAAATACTCTCTACGATCAATAATTATCTACGGCGTCGTGGCGCAGCGGTAAGCGCTCCGGTGCGTAATCCGAAGGTCGCTGGATCAAATCTCGTGGCATGCAACCTCTTTTTTTTTTAGTAGTATTTGTTTTTTGTAATTTTTATATATATATATATATATATATATATATATATATATATATATATATATATATATATATATATGAATTACAAAAAAACAAATACTAAAAAAAGCAACCTTTTTTTAGTATTTGTTTTTTGTAATTCACCATTATGTTTTCCGCAAACAAAGTTGTATTTCACAAATGTTATTAATTATCTTCATAATGTTATCCACGTATAGTTAAGGGAAGACGTAGAAAAGATATTCGGAAACGAATACGTATAGCGTAAGTCAAACGTTCGAATTAGAATATTGACACCACGAACACAAATTTGCTGTGGCAGGTATGAAATATAAACTCCGTTACTCGCTCGTTACACTTGAAGGACAGATGTTGAATGGGCCGAAACGAGCCGCCGCATACAAGCGTTGTTGCGTGCTAACTTCGGAAGAAGGTAGATGCGGTCCCTAGCGCAACTTATAACATCGTCGAAAATCAGTGCGGACGGGAGAGCTTTGGTACACCCTGTTAAAAAAAAGGGAAAAATGGAGGCGGAACAATTGTAGAGCGATCCACCTTCACCAACATGCATAAGCAATTCATTAATAGTATATATATATATATATATATATATATATATATGAATTACAAAAAACTAATAATTAAAAAAAAAAGTTGCATAGCGCGAGATTAGATCCGGCGACCTTCGGATTACGAACCCGAGCGCTTTCCGCTGCGCCACGACGCTGTAGAAAATTGTTAATCATAGAGAGCATTTCACCGCAACGGTTTCTTTTAACTGTCGATTTTCTCGACAACGGCTGAGAAGTGCATCTTGGTGCTTTGCCACATTACACCTCTGGCCATGAGCTTTTATTATGCGCAGTACGAATCGAATCTGAATTTCACAATTGGCGGCCTCCCCTTGTCAGTAAATAACCCAAATATGCATTGATCATTCTCAGAAGAGCCGGTAATACGTCTCTAGCTCCATGCGCATAACTCCAACTTTATGCACAATAGCCTGAATTTTCGCATCCATGTACAAGTGAATGTTCTGTCTATGTGCTTCCATTTTCTCAGGTTGAGAGCTAGACATGAGCGTGAATTCATCAATGAGAATGCCATGAATGTCTGGTGGGAATTCAACATCTCCACTTTAGGGGAGTATACACAGCTTTACATGGACACAGACGTGCACTTGCTTGCGGATGTTTTCGAGAAATTCTGTAGTCTATGGATGAGCACATACTCTCTGGATCCCGCCTTTTATTACTCCGTGCCTGGTTTGTCTTGGAACGCAATGCTCGAGAAAACGAAGTGCAGCATTGATGCTGACACGCATCTTTTCTTTGAGCGAGGGATCGGTGGGGGACTTTGCCAATGTGTCCATAGGCATACTAAGGCTAAGAACCCACGGATGGGTGCCAGGTTCAATGCAGCCCTTGATTCAAGTTACATAATGTACTTGGATGTAAATAATTTATATGTGCACACCCTGCAACAAACATTGCCAATTGATGAGTTTTGATGGGTCTGCGAAGATGAATGCAAGGGGTTAGGTGCAAAAATCATGAGGGGTATGGCAGCTGATTTTGATGTGGGGTATCTGGTAGAGGCAGGACTCACATACCCTGTTACTTTGCATGATGCGCGCCGCTGTTCCAGGGCAAGTGTTTCAGGAGGATGCTCCACCCAAAAACTGATGACAACGCTGGGGATAATTGGGGATACATTATTCTTAATCGCAATCTCCAACAGTGCCTTAACCTGGGAGTGGAGTTGGTTAGAATCACTTGGGCTATATATTTCAAGTAGTTCCCTTGGTTGAAGGAGTATATTGATTTGAATAGGAGTCAAAGAGCTTATGCAACATGTGATTTTGAGAAATATATTTATAAATTGATAAATAGTTCAATTTTTGGCAAAACTGGAGATTTTGAGGGAACAACATGAAATGTAGATTAAATCCAAATGCGATGTGCATTTTGTGGTAAGAAAATGCATTGCCAAACCAAATTTTAAGTTGGTCACCATATTCAATAAGAACTTTGTTGCTGTTGAGATGGTGAAGACTGCAGTAGAGTTTACAAAACCTATTTATGTGGTGATGTACATACTCTATTTTATTATGTATCGCTTTCATTATGAGATTGTGAAAACTCATTTAGCAGATCCTAAATTACTTTATACAGATACAGATAGCTTCATCTATTTGGTGAAGAACTGTGATCCATATGTAGTAATGAGGAGCAGAAAAACAAAGGGGCTATGGCTTCACTCTGTATCGTCGCAAAATTTAATCAAGATGACGGATCCAAGAAGACGGCCATAAATGTGGCAATGTCACAGTGACGTCATATCAGGAAGTTCAAATTTTGGCAAAAAAATAGGTCAGTTGGGCTATCTCCACTAACCTAAACCCCTCCCCTCCTCTTCCGCCTCCCGTCCCCTTACTCAGTCTGTGCTGGGTTGCCAGATAGGATGATGTAAGTCTTCATTTTGCGTGCATTATTTATTTAAACAATTTGAATTGTCATTGGCAGTAGCTCCATCCATTGTGTTCACCGTGAGGTCCAGATGCCAACTGACCTAATTCACAACACTGCCACCAAAGGGTGCTGTCATCCTTCCCCCTCTCCCCTCCAGTGACATAATCCAGTATGGCGGTCTGGGGAAAAATGGTGGGAAATGGACTCTGTCTGTGTCTAGCTACTGTTCTGGGAGGACGGACGTATCTGTGTACAGTGTGGATGAGATGTCTGTGCTGGAGAAGGAGGGGTATATTAGCATCTGAGGACTGTGTCAATGGCATTGATATTTTGGTGAAGACGAATATGCTTAATGAAATAAAGAATATGGGCTAAGTTAGGCTTTGCAACTCATGCTGATAAATGTGTGTGCTGTAAATGTAGATCATTCGAGAAAGGTCCAGTCAGTCAGTATACTGAACTGCAATAGGCAAGATGTTAGCCCATTCCAGCTCAAGCATACATGTGTACAACTGATGAAATGCTGGTGGCGAGCAGGGGCGAATTTAATATGTGTACTACATGCAAGCACACAGCTGAGGACTACATCCACAGCACCCTACACATTGAGTGGAAAGAAAAGATAATGGACGAGCATGTGGTGACTACTTTTTGACAAATAATGGCAATGCAGTGGGATGGCATGAACAAGCATTTCAGTACTCACACAGATACATGCTTGTGTTGGAACCGCCTACCTTTTTTGAAATTGCATAATACGGCACATCAACTCCACCCTATTCCACAGTGAACCATAGGTGTCCATCTTGAGGGTTGGAGACCAAGTGGACTAGTTTACAACACCGCCACCTAGTGCACTATCAGCTCTCCATCACCCCCTTCTTCCCGTGATGTAGTTAAAGATGGCTGTCCAGAAAAAAAGGGCGGGAACCAATAGGAACCCTGAATCTGAGCATGTGTTAGGCTTCAGCCAATAGGAATGCAGGATCTGGTGACGTCATCAGGGGATATAGGGCAGGCTCAGCAGCTCTGCGACTTAAGTCTCGCTCAGTCAGCCAGCAGCAGCAGCAGAAGAAGAAGAACCATGAAGCATCAACAGCAGTCGCGTTCTGGCGCAGCCCAGCAGAACAAGACGAAACGGAAATGTGAGTATCCCATATCACATCTTGATCTGTCTGTAGTTAGCGTTATTATTATTGGTTGTTTTCATGTCTTGGTCCATATGTAATGCTTCCTCCTCATTTTTGTTCAGCAGTGCCTTTGACACATCCAAGCCTGCAGGGGTGAGTGATGAGGACAATCGGTCTGCTCCCAACATATCGTAAGCTGCTGGTGGTCCTAAACAACAGCAAGATGGACAGTACTCATTACCAACACACGACCCATCCCAGCAGAACATTCCTGTGCTGGTGCAGGCACAGAGTGCGGATGCTGTGGAGAAGAAGGTGTCAAGTGTACCCATGCTTTTCAGTTCCACATACAGTTTAACTCCCAGTGGAATGAAATGTGTAAACATGGGTATAGAAGCACATCATGACTGGGGCTTACATGTGAGCATAGAAATTGAAAATGCACCAAAGGGTGTTAAAGTGCCTATTTTTGAGTTCGATTGGAATGAAATATATCACGCAGAGCGCTACATCAATCAGCAGATGGCTACAGAGTATTATTCAGCTCGTACTCCCACGGACATTCGCCTTACCGGTGTGATCTGATCATTCTCCGTGCCAAAATCAGCCAAGGGCGCAACAAAAAAGTGAGCATCATACCCACTTAAATTATGGAAGCAAACCGATATGTGCCTTGGTAGCTGTTATTTCAAATTGTATTTATTGTGAGCTGCACCATGGAACTTTCCCATAAGATGACCGTGATCCCTATGAGGAGTTTCCCCTTCTCTATCTAACAGAAGCCGACAAATATGACAGTCAATCGCATTATTGTACAAATATTCATTCTTCTTCGATTTGGTCATGAGAACGTTGTCACTGTTAAGCTTACCAACCTCCCATGAAAGTTTTTCGAACTTGGTCAGCAGCCAAACTGCAAGATTATCCTCAACATAAGATTCGTAGCAGTTAAGTCTACAATCGTAGGATGATACAATTTGGTATGCTGCCGCATATGGTACGTGTTTTTCTTTAAAGGTAATATGTGTGGTCTCAGGGTCACCTTCGCAGTGGGTCACAGGAGCGAGGAGGCATACACTACAAACAGGCATTGCTCCTGGTGGTAAACATTTTTAAACTTACTGTATTTGATTTCCTCAGTAGGTATAATAACATGTACCAGGTTCTTGGAAATGCAAACTGCTCTACTGATAACTTGTCTAAAGGCATTGAGGCACCTTAAGCAAATATGCCATTTACCATTATGATTACTCAGTTAGGTGGAAAGGAGTCAGGACATGTCTTTGATCCAAAGATAATGATAATTATCACTTTCCGAGAAGAGTTGCATGTTTACACATATCTCATGCTCACTGGCAAATTTTGAGAAAAGGGGGAGGCCAATGACTACATGCTTCTCCTGTTCATCTGACTTCTTTTTCTTCTCTGGCCATAAACATGAACCGCTATTCAGATATTCTGTGCCTCAAATGTAGGTATGGCTTGGATCTTGACTGGGAACTCGATACCATCAAAGTTATAACATCCACGAATATTATCACCTACGTGGTATGTATCGGGACACTCAGGATAACCCCTATGATTGTAATTTCTCCCGCAAGCCCGGATTGACCATGCAAAATAAGCCTGATCTTATCAGATGTATCCTCAGGGAACTTCAGATAGCTGCGCCCTCCTTTTAACGGATCATAGATGTGTTTATGGATGTGCAGGTGCAATATTCAGTTGAGTGCTTTAGCTGACCCTCTCACTTCCATCTCAGAAAATCAGGTCAGTATAGCAACCCAAAGTGGATTCACAAAACCTCTCAGTTAATGACGTGCTCAGCGTTATTTTGCCATTATCTCCCCAAAGATAATGAAGACTTGTCTCTTCAATGACAGAGGCAACTTTGGGGAGGGGGGCTGATAATTCGATGCAGAGCACTACACTGAATTCAATGCGGGATACCACAGATCATTGACTGCTTTGAGGAGCTCATTTGATGATTGAGTTGATGAGGTGCATATGGGTATGTGCCGAGGCACACACACCTTCCATTGCCACCAAGAGCGAACAGTCAGGGCTGGAGTAGGATGAGGTGGCGGGAGTGAGGGTCAGTGGGAATCAGAGTCCATGCTGCTGCTGTATGCTGTAGCCTTCACCACCATCAGCCTGACGGGGATGGGGGGGATTGTTAGATTATTGCTATTCTTCCACTTCTCATTCTCCTTCCGACTGAACCCCCCCAATGATGTCACAGCGTAGGCAATGGTGCAGGGGGCGGGGGCTGGCGCTGCAGCGGCCGCAGTTTATGCCACCGCCGCTTGTGCAGTTGCTAGTGGTTCATTCCTTCCCCCACAACCACTGCTCTAGACGCCCGTGCCACATCTAACTGTTGTGGTGCTGGTAGCAACTGTGGTGCCTCTGTAACATAGAAATAACGAAAGAAAATTAAGTACAATGCTCAAGATTTTGTAAAATATATGCTGTAAACAAATAACAACAATTGAGAATAATAATAATTATATGCTGTAACAATGACGGTTGCTTTATAATCACCTTTCCTACTCTGAATCCAAGGATTGAGAAGTTCAGTCGGGTTTTCCAGTAGCTCTCCCATCCAACCCAGTATTTCCTCATCCTCCCCCAAAACGGCGAGATGGCGCTGTCTTTCAGCTTCCTCTGCATCAGCCGCCATCTCATGCACCCACTCTGGTATTTCACCCTCGCCTCAGGGCCATTTATCTTGTTCACTGACGCTAGCTACAACAATAAGACACTGAATGTAATTATTTCATAAAAATATTAAGACACATACACACAGAATATCGAACTGAAAATCGTTTACTTTTACTCACTGGAATATAAACAGGGAATCGTATTCTGTAGTTCACTAAAATTATTTACATATGAAACACACTGAATTTGAAAATCGTACTGTGCTACTTACAAAACTGAATCGATTGCTCCTGGCTCTTTACCTCATCACATATCCCTACGTCTCCTTCCTCATCCATAGAAAAGCAAAGAATGAGTCTCAGACAATTGAATATACCATGTTACGAAATAAAATGAATGTACATTCCACAGCCCTCATCATTAGAACCACAGTACATTTCGTGAACGAAACAGCCACATGCTAAAAAAAAAGGTAAAAGATAAATGTACTTACGTTTCTGCTGCGCCGACGCGGTTATTATTGCTGGAGGCTGTTGAAATAGTCTCTCAGCCTCCAACTGTCAATCTAAATCAACCATCCATCATATCAGGGACGAAGGCAACAATGACAAGAAAAAAAGGACTGTAATACCAGATGTGGGATAAAAATTCGTCACACTAAAATAACAGCAGCGAGCCATTCAAAAGCTCGTTAGCACAGGGGTATGCCTCTACCGACTACGACCTAAAAAATTGCTGCAAGGTATACCAAAAATACGGGGCACACAGGTACACTGAATGATTAGAACAATTAACTTAGAAAATGGGAGACTGTTCTGGCGATGGCATTTGCTGCTGCTGCTGCCACTGCTGATACTGGCACTGGAAACTGTACACTTCATCTTTTCCCATCCCCCCCCCCCCCTCAAAAAAAGAAAAAAGCCTGGCACAAGAACACACAATCAACCACACAGGCAAACTGATGAAGACAGAATGAGAGCGACTGCACCACGACAATGGTTTATATAATCTCTGCCACCTCCATCCACCATCTTATGGTTCAAATGACTGAGCACTATGGGACTTAACAGCTGAGGTCATCAGTCCCCTAGAACTTAGAACTACTTAAACATAACTAACCTAAGGACACCACACACATCCATGCCCGAGGGAGGATTCGAATCGGCGACCGTAGCGGTCGCGCGGTTCCAGACTGAAGCGCCTAGAACCGCTCGGCCACGACGGCCGGCTCACCATTTTATCCAGGGTGCCAATAACAGTGCAGCATTCTACCCCACCCACCAATTGTCGCCACGGCCGCAGCGCTGGCCCGCCGGTGCCAGACTTTACCCAAGCTTCGCGCACCAGGACAATATCTAAGTGTGCCCGCAGCACCGTAACACTATCATGATTCACGCCACTCGTTTTCAGTTGACCTGTTTACTGCCGTAATAATTATTTGTGTCAACTCGTTACTGAAAGTATTTCAAAGGGAACTATCGTCAAAGAAGGAAAATAAAAAATACCAACATAATTTTGTGATTTTACAAAGCATAATATAACTAATAATTTTCTTAAATTATTAGGGGGTGGCTCCCCCCCCCCCCCCGCCAAACTTCATAACGAAGTGCTTGCTGTAAACGCATATTCCCATTATCGTCAGTCAATATCTATCTGCCCAGTGTTTAGCTTGTGAAGCATGCGCGTGCAGCTCGACTTACGTTACTGACGCTGCTAGCTTTCACGTGTTTAATACGTAGCCAGAGTGCCCGTGTCGTGCGTTCATACAGTCCTCACTGCACAAATTCGTGAAGCTCGTGTTTAGCGACGAGATCCTTCATGGAATCTTCGATGCGGTAGTAACTGGTTACCATATCAGCGGCCCGAGGAAAGTATTTCACCTTGTCGCTCGCTCTTATTCAGTGGGGATACCAGCCGTACATCCGACATCCACCAACGAGGGAAGTTTCTTGCCGTTTCTAAGACGTCGTCGAGCACAGAAAATTCATGTTTTTAGGACGCAGTCGAGCATAGAAAATTCTTGTTTCTACGACGTTGTCGAGCACAGAAATTTCATGTTTTTACGAAGTATTGTCATTTTTTTTAGTTCATCACGCGCACACCCACGTATCTCACAGGGACACTTAATACTTTGCAGGCAAGTTTCGTATGTTTTTGCGCTTTGTTTTTGAGCGTCTTTCATACTATTGCATTACACAAAATTCCTGTAGTGGCTGTTCCACATACTATACACATAACGAAAGAAATAATAAAATACATTATTGTCTAATTGTCATTTTGTTTAGTGCATTTTGTTACATAATAATTTCGTTACATTGTTCAATTCCAATCATGTGCGTACACTGTTTCATCTCGTTTGGTTTTACATTCTTTACATAACATTCATACAGTAATATATTCTGTTTTCCTTTATGGCATAAATTGTCATACATTTCATTTCAGTTTACAATGACTTCTTGTTGGAGCATATTTATCAGTTTCAAAGAATTAAAGAAGTAAACAATAGTCACTACAACAGATTCTACATGCTGCTTACATAACTACGCGTGGCCTCGCCTCTCTAGCATTCTCCTGGAAGGATCTACACACTACAGGTTGAGGAAATTTCACGGAAAGGCATTTATGTGCTCAGTTACGTCTCTTTACTAGACTTAATTGTGATTCCCCAAAATAGTTTGTTGTTTATAAACAGAACCTTACGATACCAATTGCATCAAGTACTTATTCAGTGTTTAAGGTGCACCTCAGTATTTACTTGTTATGTTCAGCATATAAAGGATAATTATTTCATATGCTGAGGTATACAGGGTTGTTGTTGTTGTGGTCTTCAGTCCTGAGACTGGTTTGATGCAGCTCTCCATGCTACTCTATCCTGTGCAAGCTTTTTCATCTCCCAGTACCTACTGCAACCTACATCCTTCTGAATCTGCTTAGTGTATTCATCTCTTGGTCTCCCTCTACGATTTTTACCCTCCACGCTGCCCTCCAATACTAAATTGGTGATCCCTTGATGCCTCAGAACATGTCCTACCAACCGATCCCTTCTTCTGGTCAAGTTGTGCCACAAACTTCTCTTCTCCCCAATCCTATTCAATACTTCCTCATTAGTTATGTGATCTACCCATCTAATCTTCAGCATTCTTCTGTAGCACCACATTTCGAAAGCTTCTATTCTCTTCTTGTCCAAACTATTTATCGTCCATGTTTCACTTCCATACATCGCTACACTCCATACGAATACTTTCAGAAATGACTTCCTGACACTTAAATCTATACTGGATGTTAACAAATTTCTCTTCTTCAGAAACGCTTTCCTTGCCATTGCCAGCCTACATTTTATATCCTCTCTACTTCGACCATCATCAGTTATTTTGCTCCCCAAATAGCAAAACTCCTTTACTACTTTAAGTGCCTCATTTCCTAATCTAATTCCCTCAGCATCACCCGACTTAATTAGACTACATTCCATTATCCTTGTTTTGCTTTTGTTGATGTTCATCTTATATCCCCCTTTCAAGACACTGTCCATTCCATTCAACTGCTCTTCCAAGTCCTTTGCTGTCTCTGACAGAATTACAATGTCATCGGCGAACCTCAAAGTTTTTATTTCTTCTCCATGAATTTTAATACCTACTCCGAATTTTTCTTTTGTTTCCTTTACTGCTTGCTCAATATACGGATTGAACAACATCGGGGAGAGGCTACAACCCTGTCTTACTCCCTTCCCAACCACTGCTTCCCTTTCATGTCCCTCGACTCTTATAACTGCCATCTGGTTTCTGTACAAATTGTAAATAGCCTTTCGCTCCCTGTATTTTACCCCTGCCACCTTTAGAATTTGAAAGAGAGTATTCCAGTCAACATTGTAAAAAGCTTTCTCTAAGTCTACAAATGCTAGAAACGTAGGTTTGCCTTTCCTTAATCTTTCTTCTAAGATAAGTCGTAAGGTCAGTATTGCCTCACGTGTTCCAGTGTTTCTACGGAATCCAAACTGATCTTCCCCGAGGTTGGCTTCTACTAGTTTTTCCATTCGTCTGTAAAGAAATACAGGGTTATATCATCAATACTATATGTCATGTACAATAAGCGTAAAATAGTGTTTATATAGGTAACAAACGTACAAAAAAAAGTTCAATGTAAATCTGGTGTTTGACACTGTCATGAGTAGTCGACGCTCACAGTAGTTAGGTTTTGACCCCTTGATTATTTGGTAGCGCTCCACCTTAGTTCAGCATCATGATATGTGACGTACTGCAACAGTATTCTTGTACAAATAATTTTTACACTGTCACATTCATACATAACATCAAATTAGAACTATACTTACTTGCGGTGTGGTCCAATCTTATGTTTATGTGGTACCTAACACTAGACAAGCATTTACCTTTCTTCACAATGGGACATCTCGATGCATCATTCCCTGGAAGAAAAAAAAAAACCTTAATACTAACTTAAAACAAAATCTTCATAATACCTCTTTTACGTATATAAGCATGTATTCATTTACCTTAGTGTGCAGTTGTGCTATCACAAACTCATTTAATGTCCTGTGTGTGCATCTCTACGTACCTCATAAATCTGAAGATAAAGCGTAATATAGGCGTGGTGCGACCTCTCATTCAGCTTGCCACATATATTGTACTCGCTTGTTTACCTGCAGCAAGATTTTTCTGGTCCCTCAATTATAATTAGTGCATATACTTTCACTATTTAAATTTGTAAACATATAGATACAGTGTACATAGCAACATAACTTCAGTAAATATTTCGTAGTATAGATCCCTTTCTGTGTATACAATCCCTTAACTTATCTTTGTTTGTGTGTATTGTGTAGATGGTCGTAGTTGTAGTACAGACCTTCCCTTAATTTTCCATGTCCCATTTTATGCAATAGGCTCTAAAAATGCTAGTGCAGGCTGTAGCTCGTAGGGCTCGTAGGTTTTGGATGGTCCAACACTGTCAGCTGTGTCTGGCGCGACGCGCTTGCGGTTTGTTGACTAACTTTCTCCCCAATGCGTATGTGCTGCGTCGCTCTGTTAGCACTAACGTCGTGTATTGCAGTGCGCGCTGTCGTGTGTTTCGCAAGTCCGTTTATTCATTTACAACTGGGCTACACGCAAGGCGAAGCGTTGTGTTTAAAGTATCGTCATCGCTAGACGCATGAAAGTAAAAATTCTTCCTTGTTACGTCCACTTACCTTATCATTTACACATTTGAAATATAAGAAGAAAAAATGGGCTCTAAGCACTATGGGACTTAACATCTGAGGTCATCAGTCTCCTAGACTTAGAACTACTTAAACCTAACTAACCTAAGAACATCACACACATCCATGCCAGAGGCAGGATCCGAACCTGCGACCATAGCAGCAGCGCCTAGAATCGCTCGGTCACAGCGGCCGGCTAAAAGAAAATACCTAAACAAAAACTTTCCTTAACAGCTAACAACATAAATTCTGGAATGTGATTTTCCAGCATCCTAAATTTAATATTACTGTACATATGTACAACTTAGAGGTGTACAAATGGCTGCATACCCTCTTCTTTGAGATGTTAATAACACTTCCATTTTGTACACGAAATCCTTAATAATACCTGGTCTTTTTTCGAATACATGTATAGGACTATAAGCAAATATCAATTCCCTAAGTTTCGCTTGGTGTTCTTTAGACAAGCACTTTGATTCACTTACCTTTGTGCTTATTGTGTCGACGTTTATTTGGTTCTGCTGATGACCGTTCGTTACTGTATGTGTAGACAGACATAACTATGGGATTTACCAATTGAACTTCAAGGTCTTGAGTAACTTCAGTTTTACATCTATTAGTACTTACCCTGATCAGGTCTATCACAAATAATTGGTTATTTACAGTGAAATGACATGGGTCCTTTCCTATATCAGTTTGTACTTGGTATGTCCTAAATGTATCCATACCGATTAAAAAATCAACTATTAATTTCTCTACTATCAATAAATTGCATCGTACAGAAAACTGTCCTAATTGTATGGGAATTAAGGCTTGTATCTTGTCTCCTTTCAATTTCTGACCAGTGGCAGTTTGGATCTTGCAATTTTGCACTGGCAGTGTAGGTATACGCTCACGTTTCATCAATTCTTGAAAGAATTCCTATGGCATCAAATTAGTCTTAGCACCTGTGTCAAGCGCAATCGGTACATCAAGGTCAAATATTTTGGCTTTAATAGTAACTTGTACCTTACTCTCTGTCAAATTTTCTGTGTACCATCATTACCTTGATACAGATCATATCTCACAACATTACCATCAACGTACCTGATAAAGCAAGTCTTGATCAACCTCGTGGCACCACTCCCCTCCAAGGTCACAGAAGAGGCGTCTACCGTGACCAGTTCAAGTTTTCGCGGTGGCATTGACCTCTAGGTTAGGCGTAACTTCCACTGTGTTGACCCTTGAAATTTGGTTACGTCAATTAGTGCCCTGAGAGGCTCCTGACTGAAATTCTCTTTGCCTCTGCGTGTTATTCGGCATATGTGTGTTACTTTGCTGGCCGAATTCCGCTGTCTGTGGGTTAGTCGATTGTCTGTTCTGCGTTTGCCATGCGCTCGTCTGATTATTGCCGGTAGCTTGTGTCTGCACACATTGTACGGGCTGGCCATATGCTACTCGCCCAGTGTAATTGTTTTTGCTAAACTTTTGACCATTTCTTTTATATCCACTTTTGCATTTACGGCTTTCTCCGTTGCCGTCCGCCCCCGGTAGCTGAGTGGTGCCGGCACGGTAGCTCAGCGTGTTCGGTCAGAGGGTTAGCTGCCCTATATAATAATAAAAACTGAGTTAATCGATCAACAACGAACTTAAATGGATGTCTTACGACGTCCGCCCCGAGCAGATGTTACGAACAAAAGCTAACAAAATGAGATTTGAAAAAAAAAAGTGGTCAGCGCGACAGAATGTCACTCGTAAGGGCCCGGGTTCTATTCCAGGGTGGGTTGGAGATTTTCTCTGCTCAGGGACTGGGTGTTGTGTTGTTCTAATCACCATCATTTCATACCCATCGACGCGCAAGTCGCCGAAGTGGCGTCAAATCGAAAGACTTGCACCCGGCGAACGGTCTACTCGACGGGAGGCAGAAATCACACGACAAAATGGTTCAAATGGCTCTGAGCACTATGGGACTTAACATCTGAGGTCATCAGTCCCCTAGAACTTAGAACTACTTAAATCTAACTAACCTAAGGACATCACACACATCCATGCCCGAGGCAGGATTCGAACCTGCGACCGTAGCGGTCGCGCGGCTCCAGACAGTAGCGCCTAGAACCGCTCGGCCACACCGGCCGGCCCCCGTAAATCTCTGTGTCGCTATCGGCGTATTAACAGGCTTCGGTTGTACTGGTCTCTCTTTGTATGTTAAATCTAATGAGTCCAGTACAGATAGAAAGTATTCAGTGTCGAGTTGCGGGATGGTAATGAGTTTTTCCCTAATGTGGGCAGGAAGACGACGAAATTTTAAAATTTTCAGCACGTCTACTTGAGATACCGGGTTCATCCAGTATCCAGTTTCTTTTTCAATATTTTTCATAATAGCCCCTCAAGCTTCCGTACTTGCTATTGAACGGGGCTGCGTTGAATACTCCAGAGCCTCTATTGTACGGCCTCAGACCAATACTTATCGCCGGCCGCGGTGGCCGAGCGGTTCTAGGCGCTTCAGTCCGGAACTGCGCGACCGCTACGGTCGCCGGTTCGAATCCTGCCTCGGGCAAGGATGTGTGTGATGTCCTTAGGTTAGTTAGAGGTTTAAGTAGGTCTAAGTTCTGGGGCACTGATGACCTCAGAAGTTAAGTCCTATAGTGCTCAGAGCCATTTGAACCAATACTTATCCAGAAATGCTCTCTCAAACTGTTCATAATAGTGGCAATGTTCCGCCATGTCCGTAGCCCATAGCAGAACGACACCGTGTGTGTATCCAATAACAAATCTAATTTTCTGGGCTTTGGTTCAGGTACAATGTTAAACATTTCGAAATGCTCTGATAAAGACCACAGGGAGTGTTCTTTTCGCTTCAGAAGTAAATTGTCGATGCCTTAAGTAATCCCTCATCGGCAAGTAATGTTGACAATACACGCCGCTCTGTCAGTGGCAGGCGTGTTAATGTCCGCTTGTGGGGTAGCGCATGGCAACTGTGCTTGCTCGACAGGTGCAACTGCCGGCATGCGTTGTTGCATTGTGCAATCTTCGCTATTTTCCTTCGACGGGCTAACCCTGTATTTTGGGCAACCAGTGAAGATATCTAACTTCTCCAAAAGCATAGGTTTGTTTTCTGTCATGTTGTTTTGGAATGTCAGTCGTTTTGACACTGCCTCGCAACCTTTCCTCTGCTTCCTTCCAACCCGAGTCTATTTTAGCTAGAAGTTGGCTTTCTTTCTCTTTTAGAGCTTCTTCTACAGTACCTACATAAGTTCTGCATTCTGACACTACCTTTTCAGCAAGGGTGCTGCCCTTATCCAGCATCCAGGCTTCAGTTTTTTCAGTAATTTCCTTTACATCTGCACATAACTTATCTCTGTTTGTTGGCAAATTCTGACTCTAAACTTAAATGATCTACTCTTAGACTCGACTTGTGTATTTCTGTAGGTAGGTTTTTGCATACGTCTTGCAGCTCGCTACTGCGTTCGTGACATTTTTTACCGACGCATCCACTTGGGATTGCGTCTCCTGAATTTGAGCCGGCCGAGGTGGCCGAGCGGTTCTAGGCGCTACAGTCTGGAACCGCGCGACCGCTACAGTCGCAGGTTCGAAACCTGCCTCGGGCATGGATGTGTGTGATATCCTTAGGTTAGTTAGGTTTAAGTAGTTCTAAGTACCATGGAGGTAGTGACCACATTCAGTTATCTCGGTTCCCAGATCTCTGCTGACGGTGACTGCAGCCATGAAATCCGGAGACGCCTGCTGCTCGGTAGATAGGCGATGTCAAACCTTGACAAGGTTATAAGGTCCAGAGATATAACACTAGCAACAAAGATCCGTATTGTGAGGGCTATGGTCTTTCCAGTTGTGATGTATGGATGTGGGACCTGGACCATTAGAAAGGCTGAACGGCGAAGAATTGACTCCTTCGAATTGTGGTGTTGGAGGAAACTTCTTAGAGTTCCATGGACTGCAAAGAGAACCAACAGATCAATAATGGAGCAAATTAAACCAGATTTCTCTCTGGAAGGTCTAATCTTAAGACAAAAGCTGACCTATTTTGGACACACAATGCGAAGGCATGCCTCGCTGGAAAAAAACATTAATGCTGGGGAAGATTGAAGGAACTAGAAGAAGAGGACGTCAGAGGATGAGATGGATCGATGGCATCACAGAAGCAATGTGTTCCAACCTGGAAGGTCTACGGGAGAAAGTGCAAGACAGGAAAAAGTGGCGTGATTTGGTTCATGGGGTCACGAAGAGTCGGAACCGACTAAACGAATAGAGAGAGAGAGAGAGAGAGTTCTAAGTACTAGGGGACTGATGACCCCAGAAGTTAAGTCCCATAGTGCTCAGAGCCATTTTTGAACCTGAATTTGAGAATATGCCTCACTGAGGTTTTATAACTCATCTGCAAGTTGTTCCTGTTTGTCGGTAATTGTTTCTTGTTTTAGTTGTTTACCGAGCTCTGTGAGCTTACCGGATAATTCGTCAGTTAAATCAGTGCGTATAGTTTTGCTCACCTCACTGAACTGTTGACGAATACTATTCTTGAAATCGTTAAACGCCTGGTTTTTCTTTGCAAACTGTTTTGTTGTTATTTGCATTAGCTCTGTCAAAGTGTGTGTCTCAGTAGTATTTGCGTTGCTATTGTGAACTGTTTCCTGTGCTTGCGTTCGCGACGTCATGAGCATATAATCAAAGGAATTTTTGCTGTCGCGCATTTCAGTTTCACTATTTGAAAAAATGTTTCCCGGTGAGAACTGAGAAATTGTCTTATCGAGCGTGATAAAAGCGACATCATGATTAGGTAT
Source organism: Schistocerca serialis cubense (assembly GCF_023864345.2). Classification (NCBI taxonomy): domain Eukaryota; kingdom Metazoa; phylum Arthropoda; class Insecta; order Orthoptera; family Acrididae; genus Schistocerca; species Schistocerca serialis. The sequence continues at coordinate 717,920,640 of NC_064638.1, forward strand.
ATAACCATCGTCATTAATTATTAATAGTGTGACGCCAGCCTGGTTATTTTGGTAGCCATCGACCAGTTCCCGAGTTGGCGCGTTACTCTCAACTGTTGCCAAGCTCGGATTTCCGCCATTTTGGCATACTGCATTTTTTAATGAGTTTTCAAGAAGGGCCATTTCCCTTTACTCCATTGTGTAAAGTGTTTAACAAAATTATGAAAATAGAAAAAATGATTTTCAGAAACGTAATTTTGTTTGTATCAGTATCCTTCAATTAAACTAGTGTTATGTGCGTTTTCATTAATGAACCGAATTATTCTTTGATACAGTCTTATTGACACAGTCTTACAGAGTTTGAAAGAATTATTTTGCACCTTAATAAGCACTTTACACAGATTTTTGTCTTCTATAGAGAAATGCACTTTCCGTGAAGGATATTAATTGGAAGGAAAAGAGATTATCTACTGCGAGCGAGACGGCGCCAACCGCGGCCATATAAGCATACAGTGTAGCAGCTTCCTATCTTCACCGTTGAAATCCGCATTCCCGGCCCGTCTCGTTTGTAGGCAGTATTTAATTATTGATTTTTGATTTGCTCCTTCAAATTGTTAATAGTTCCAATCTCACGGACATGTAACAAATTGAACAAAGGCCTCTTTTGTTTCTTGAAATGATAAAATGGATAATTTTATTAAAAAAAATTATATCAACAATTGAAAGGTCTGTTCATATTCCACTCGGCGCCGTTCTTTGAACGGTCCCCATTGAATAGTGGCGGAGGGGGGGGACTAGAAATGTGAAATATATTGGAAATCTTAATAAAAATTTGCTGCTTAAATAATTAAAAGGAAAATTTTGAAAGAATAATTGAAAAAAATTGGAAAGTATTCATATTCTGAATGAACTTTAACTGGCGCTAATATAAACAGACCTTCAATATTCAATACATATATTCAGGATTTAACATTCTTAAATTTACGTTCATCCTTTTTTTGTTACCGCTACTGTACATGGAGATTGGTATGACAATACTGGTTCCAGATAGCCCCTCCTCTGCTCACGCGAATTCTTCTTGTTAGCTTCTGTCCTCTTCATGCAGGATTCTCGGCGCGTCGCGGAATAATGTGCGGAAAATGACTATGCGAATAAACTTTGCTATCTTGATAACACTTTTTAATGTACAATTGGAATACACATTTTTTTTGACAATATTAACTCGGCGGAACTCGCAATACGTCCGCCCACTATCACTTATGGAGACGGACAGGTTTTTAACAATATTAACTCAGCGGAGCTCGTAATACGTGCGTCGCTATATCGTGTAGAGACGTACAGCTGAATCTATAGGAATTAAAAAACTGAAGAGCATTTCTCTCCTCGTTTTGTTTGTGACCCTATAGTATCACTGGTACAAAATTACTGTACATATTTTAAAGAACGAGAGGAAAAAAAGAGAAAATAATAATAATCATATGGTTCATCACAGTACGTGTCATCACTTTCGTATAACTTACCCGATGTAAGCAGCGACACCAGTAAAGTTGCCTGAAGTCATGAATGTTATGTGCTCCATGTCGAATTGGCCTTTGGAGTGACATGTCATAGCAATGATGCGAGCACATCATGACGTAAGTAGGCTGATATGTGTACAACCAGTGTAAATATTGGATGCGAATCATGAGTATACGTGTGTGTGTGTGTGTGTGTGTGTGTGTGTGTCATTCAATATCTTTTGGAGGCTGGGTGAGGTGGCACAAATAAAAGAAAAAATAAGCAAAAATACAAATGATCTACATGATTAGCCAGTGTTACAGCACTCATCTTATGAAGCTTAGTTCACAGTGTGATGCACTGAGATTGTTTGTCATGGAGTCTACATGGAAGACTTCTTCGATTTGCTATGTAAAGGCCGGCCGCGGTGGTCTCGCGGTTAAGGCGCTCAGTCCGGAACCGCGCGACTGCTACGGTCGCAGGTTCGAATCCTGCCTCGGGCATGGATGTGTGTGATGTCCTTAGGTTAGTTAGGTTTAAGTAGTTCTAAGTTCTAGGGGACTGATGACCACAGAAGTTAAGTCCCATAGTGCTCAGAGCCATTTGAACCATTTTTTTGCTATGTAAAGAGTCGTCTCCACATCTAGGTTTGATTCAGAGAAAGCTAAAAGCTGAATCATTAGTTGCGCTGCTGAAAAACACATAAAAAAAAGTTTTGCATCACTCTGGTTCCCAGAACTCCGGAAGATATACGTTGACTGTGGATATTGTATCACAGACACAGTCCCTTTGACTGTTCAGAGATGTCACTAAACCCGCTCACAGATGTAAACAATGCATGAGCAGCGCCTATTAGACGGAGGATGTCCGACAGCCGATCAATTCCAGTCATTCCACCAGGAAGTAGGTACACGGCTCGTGTTGTCTGAAGTTCAACCATACTTCGACGGCCAATACCGACGTTCGATCGCGTCCGCATTGTTCCTTTGTACCAGGAAGGGCTCTCAACAAGGGAAGTGTCCAGGCGTCTCGCAGTGCACCAAAGCGACGTTGTTCAGACATGGAGGAGACACAGAGAGACAGGAACTGCCGATGACATGCCTCGCTCAGGCCGCCCAAGGGCTACTACTGCAGTGGATGACCGCTACCTACGGATTCTGGCTCTGAGGAACCCTGACAGCAACGCCATCGTATTGAATAAAGCTTTGCGTGCAGCCGCAGGACGTCGTGTTACGACTCAAACTGTACGAAATAGTCTTCAGTTGAAACTTCCGGGCTGACAGGCCGTGGTCGATATATAAAATTTCCACCTAACGTTTCGTCTCCATCTCGGGAGCCATCTTCTGAGGTCGTCCGCCCGGAAGTTTCAAGTGAAGACAACACCGGCCGTGAAAGCCTACGTTGTATGATTGTACGCAATAGGCTGCATCATGCGCATCTTCACTCCCGACGTCAATGGCGAAGTCCATCTTTGTAACCACGACACCAAGCAGCGCGGTACAGATGGGCCCAACAACACGCCGAATGGACCACTCAGGATTGGCATCACGTTCTCTTCACCAATGAGTGTCGCATATGCCTTCAACCAGACAATCGTTAGTGACGTGTTTGAGGGTGACCCGGTCAGGCTGAACGCCTTAGACACACTGTCCAGCGAGTGCAGCAAGGTGCAGGTTCGCTGCTGTTTTGCGGTGGCATTGTGTGGAGGTCTGCAGCTCGTGGTCTCGCGGTAGCGTTCTCGCTTCCTGAGCATGAGGTCCCATGTTCGATTCCCGGCGGGGTCATGGATTTTCACCTGCTACGAGATGACTGGGTGTTTGTGTTGTCCTCATCATTTCATCATCATTAATGAATGTGGCGAGATTGGGCTGAACAAAAGTTTGGAATTTGTATGGGCGCTGACAACCGTGCAGTTGAGCGCCCCACAAACCAAACATCATCAACATCATCATCATGATTATGTAGGGTCGATGTACGCCGCTGGTTGTCATGGAAGGCGCCGTAACAGATGTACGAGTCGTGAATGCCATCCTCGGGCAGATAGTGCAACCATATCTTCAGCATATTGCCGAGGCATTAGTCTTCATGGACGACAATTCGCGCCCCCATCGTACACATCTTGTGAATGACTTCCTTCAGGATAAAGAAATCGCCAGCATGTTCTCGAGACATGAACCTTATTGAACATGTCTGGGATAGATTGAAAAGGGCTGTGACCCACCAATCACTCTAAGGGATTTACGCCGAATCGCCGTTGAGGAGTGGGACAATCTGGACTAACAGTGCCTAAATGAACTTGTGGATAGTATGCCACGACGAATACAGGCATGCATCAGTGCAAGAGGACGTGCTATGGGGTATAAGAGGTACCAGTGTGCACAGCAATCTGGACCACTACCTCTGAAGGTCTCGCTGTATGGCGGTAAAACATGCAATGATGTTTATGTTGATCTCTGTTCCAATTTTCTGTACAGGATCCGGAACACTCGGAACCGAGGTGCTGCAAAACTTTTTTTGATGTGTGTATAAACGAAGTAAAGCTCCATCCCACACTGCGTTTTACTCTATTCACAAATAATTGAAAAACACAAGTTTTGGACTCGCATGTTACTTCGCTACACTGCTGTTCTGGAACGACAGCAATCACCAGGATGTCACTTAGATGACTTCCGCGTCCTTAACCACTTATCCAAATGGGCAAAGGGGAGCAACAATGAAACGTGGAATTCGAACAATGTTTCGTTCCTGGCGAATCTCCACGACATTTTAAAGTGAATAATAGATTAAAAAGCAGACTGGAAGAAAGTTATCCAACTGAGATTCGATCCTAAAATCTTTCTATTCCTAGACAAAGACTCTACCACTGTAGCAACACACCAGATGCGGGTTTCGTCACGCTTTCCTCAATGCAGTGCTGCTCTCTCGAGTTACGTCGGCCGTTCGCTAGATGACAGCGGAGTAGTTTACACATTTCAACTTGCAATATATATATATATATATATATATATATATATATATATATATATATATATATATATATATATATACCCTCCACTGCCTCTGTCCAACTCCTTCTAATCCTTCTATCTGTGCATGTTTCCTCCTTCCCCCTCACTGTCTTGCACACTCTCCTCCTCAGCTCTTATCTTTATCACGCTCATCTCAGCAGGAAACTGGTGGTTTTTACCCCTATAGTATTTCTTTCCAAATTGTAACTAATATTTGTACAAAATCTGATCGTTTCAGGGATAAGGATGAGCTATTTACTCGTAGCTTTGCCCATATATGCACATGTCAAATGTATTTCACACATATTTGAAACATTTCAAACGTATTTGTGCGTATATTTCACCTCTATGTCTAACCAGTTTCACCCCACTGTTTCATTTTCACACAGATAACATTATGACGTTGTAACTTCCTGGCAGATTAAAACTGTGTGCGAGATCGAGACTCGAATTCAGGACCTTTGCCTTTCGCGTGCAAGTGCTGTACCAACTGAGCTACCCAAGCTTTACTTCTGCCAGTACTTCGTCTCCTAAGCTGTGAGGACGGGGCGTGGGTCATGCTTGGGTAGCGCAGGTGGTAGAACACTTGCCTGCGAAAGGTAAAGGTCCCGAGTTCGAGTCTTGGTTCGGCACACTGTTTTAATCTGACAGGAAGTTTCATATCAGCGCACATTCCGCTACAGAGTGAAAATCTCATTCTGGATTATGATGTTGTATCTCTTGAACTATGTGCTATACGATGCCATCATTTCGTAGGTACATCCAGTGTTATATGCGGCTACTCTTTGTGAAATGTGTTGTGAATAGAATTAGTAGTACATAAGTGATAAATAAAAACGTCATCTGAGCGTGATATAAAAAGACATATTTGTCTAAGTATATTCAGTGGCATGTGTAGATACTGTCCGCGAAATGTGTTGCGAATAGAGTGAGTAGCAAAGAAGTAATAAATTAAAACGTATTACATGATGCCCCAGTTTTTTACGCATCTCAGTATTTCGCATCATATTTCCTGAGTGATGTGTCGTAGTATGATATATCTTTGTAAGTACACTCAGAAATACATGTGGATGCTGTCTGCCAAAATTAGTGCAAATAGAGTTAGTAGTAAAGAAGTAATAAATTAAAAAATTATGCATGATGCGTCAGCGTTTCTCGCGTCTCAGTGTTTATGACTTCATACCGCCTGAACTAAGTGTTGCACACCGATGTAATTTTTCTAGTACATTTGATGGTGTACGTAATACTGTCTGTGACATTTGTTGTAAATAATGTTAGTAGCACAGAAGTAATAAATTTAAAAATCATGCCCGATACAGCTGTTTTACTGCGTGAACGGCGAAAATGTAGTAAGCGATAAACTTTTTCCTTTCGTCATTTTGTGAGGGTTATCAGCGAGAAAAAGTTTCTTTAAGGTTTGAAATTATATGTAAAGTTTGTTGCAAGTCTCTACATGCTAACAGTTTTAAATACTAGGTGACTTAAAGTGTGGATTTTTGTGCGTCGTGGGTTACATTGGTTTTTGACTCCCAACCCTGATAGGTGGTTCTTATCCTCTCAGTGATTCTTCCCAGACAGTAAGTGACGTGTGTAGCAAGTTTGGTTGGAATAGGTCCAGTGGTTTAGGAGTAGATGTAGAACTATACACTAGGCCAAAATTCAGCAAACAGCTGTTTCCCCATCCTGTGCCTAATTCACGATATAATCATACAAACCATCAACCAGACGTCTTTATGATGGCATTCCAGTCAGCGGATAACCGTGCCGATGATGACGTCAGGGCACCTATGAAACAAGGTAGTGTTTTCCGGGTAGCCACAAATCCACTATCGCTGAGTACACAGGCACAGACAGTGCAGTATGGCACAGAGAAGATGTATACCAGACAATCTGTGGTGGGGGGCAGAGAAAGAAAGGAAGCAGGACAGTCGCAAAATGATGTGGCCCGATGGCATAGTACGAATCGTTCTGTTGTTTCTCTGATGTGGCGACAGTGTATAGAGACTGAAACTGTGTTCCGAAGACCAGGGCAGGGCCGACCACTTGTGACTTCAGAAGAGGACCGTTATTTGGCTGTTAAGGACACGACATTACCGCCCTAGTGCTGCACAACAACTGGCATGTGAGCTCGCAACATCCACTGGACGTGTTATATCGAGGCAAACTGTGTGCAGAAGGCTTCGGCAGAGTGGCCTTTGTTGTCGAAGACCTGCTGTATGTCTACCTCTGACGCGTCTTCACAGAAGGAAACGTCTAGAGTGGAGTCATCAACATGCCACCTGGGCAGTCAAACAGTGGGCCAATGTTATTTTCACAGGTGAGGCCCAGCTTGGTCTGGAGAGTGATTGTCGATGGATTCGCATCTGGAGGGAATGTGGAACAAGATTTAGGGACCCAAACATTGTGGAAACAGACCGATGTCGAGGAGGATCCCTAATGTTGTGGGCAGGGATTACATTGACCACTCGAACCCATCCTCATGAAATTGAGCGGGTGAATCGGCAAGGTATAATTGCTGTTAGGTATTGTGACGAGATCTTGGACCTTATTTGTGGTTGTTACGAGGTGCTGTGGGCCCAGACTTCGTACTGATGGATGATGGACGATAATGCTCGGCTGCATGGAGCACAGGTAGTCGGTAGCATCCACCAACAACTCTCCAAGACTGTGAGCAGTTCTGCAGGAAGAACAGGCATTGTTGCCTCAACATGAGACTCATGACGTCATTCACAGCATACGCCATCGTTGTCAGGCCTGTATTGCTGCTAGAGGTGGTCACTCACCATTGTGCAGATTTACAGTAATATTACAACAATAATGTACAAATAATTTCAAATATAATATAATTAAATCTGAAAAGGTTTCAACTTTAAAAGAAAAAATACACCAAATGTAAAAAGAAAACCCTAAATACAACACAAGACATGTCCGAAACTCGTGGTCTAATGGCTAGCGTTTCTGACTCTGGATCATGGGGTCCCAGGTTCGACTCCCAGCCAGGTTGGGGATTTTCTGTGCCTGGTGTCTGGGTGTTTGTGGTGTCCTCATCATTTCATTCGTAATAGTGGCTAGGTTGGACTGTGAAAAAATTGGTCTGGTAAAAAGTGGGACTTCGTATGGGCACTGAAGACCGCGCAGTTGAGTGCCCCACAAACCAAACATCATTACCTTCAACACAAGATCTTTTACATTTTATATTCAAAGACAGGTACATAGAATAAACATTTTGAATATATTTACATAGGAAAGAGCTATTAAACAACGCAAAAAGATAACTGGCATTGAATGGGACACATTTCAGGCATGCATACAGTGATACCAAGATATTTCTTACTTATTTCTGACAAATGCATCTTTGAAACACCACTTCATCATATATGTTTGAATTTGGTATTAATGGTGCTGTATGTTTCACTCTTAGTCAAATGTCGAATTGAAAAACAAAATAGTGGAATGTGGGGATTTCGCTAAAAGTGACTTTTTTGCAAATCTGAGTGTCCATTGGAACCTGCACTGAAGCGCCAAAGAAACTGTTATAGGCATGCATATTCAAATACAGAGATATGTAAACAGGCAGAATACGGCGCTGCGGTCGGCAACGCCTATATACATTATGTGATCAAAAGTATCCAGACACCTGGCTGAAAATGACTTACAAGTTCGTGGCGCCTTCCATCGGTAGTGCTGGAATTCAATATGGTATTGGCCTATCCTTAGCCTGGATGGTAGCTTCCACTCTCGCAGGCACATGTTCCATCAGGTGCTGGAAGGTTTCTTGGGGAATGGCAGCCCATTCTTCACGGAGTGCTGTACTGAGGAGAGGTATTGATGTTGGTTGGTGAAGCCTGGCATGAGGTCGGCGTTCCAAAATATCCCAAAGTTGTTCTATGGGATTCAGGTCAGAGCTCTGTACAGACCAGTCCATTACAGGGATGTTATTGTCGTGTAACCGCTTCGCCACAGGCCGTGCATTATGAACAGGTGCTCTATCATGTTGAAAGATGCAATCGCCATCCCCGAATTGCTCTTCAACAGTGGGACGCAAGAAGGTGCTTAAAACATCGCTATAGGCCTGTGCTGTGATAGTGCTACGTAAAACAAGAAGGGGTGCAAGCCCCCTCCATGAAAAACACGACCACACCATAAGACCACCGCCTTCGAATTTTACTGTTGGCACTACACACGCTGGCAGATGACATTCACCAGGCATTCGTCATAACCACACCCTGCCATCGGATCGCCACATTGGGTACCATGATTCGTCAACCCATACAACATTTTTCCACTGTTCATTCGTCCAATGTTTACACTCCTTATGCCAAGCGAGGCGTCGTTTGGCATTTACTGCCGTGATGTGTGGCTTATGAGCAGCCGCTCAACCATGAAATCCAAGTTTTCTCACCTCCCGCCTAACTGTCATAGTATTTGCAGTGGATCCTGATGCAGTTTGCAATTCCTGTGTGATGGTCTGGACAGATGTCTGCCTATTGCACATTACAACCCTCTTCAACTGCCAGCAGTCTCTGTCAGTCAACAGACGAGGTTGGCTTTTGTGCTGTATGCATCCCTTCACGTTTCCACTTCAGTATAAAATCAGAAACAGTGGACCTAGGGAAGTTTAGGAGTGTGGATATCTCGTGTACGGACGTATGACACAAGTGACACCCAATGACCTGACCATGTTCGAAGTCCATGAGGTCTGTGGAGTGCCCCATTCCGCTCTCTCACAATGTCTAATGACTACTCAGGTCGCTGATATGGAGTACCTGGCAGTAGGTGGCGGCACAATGCACCCAATATAAAAACGTATGTTTTGGGTGGTGTCCAGATACTTTTGATCACATAATGTTAGACAACAAGTGCCTGGAGCAGTTGTTAGACTGATTACTGCTGATACAATGGCAGGCTATCTAGATTTAAGGGCACGAGTGATGGAGCACAGCATCTCCAAAGTAGTGATGAAATGGAGATTTTCCCTTATGACCATTTCACGAGTTTATCGTGAATATCAGGAATCCGGCAAAACATCAAATCTCTGACATCGCTGCGATCAGAAAAACCTGCAAGAACAGGACTAACGATGACTGAAGAGAACTGTTCAACATAAAAGAAGTGCAGCCCTTCCGAAAATTGCTGCAGATTTTAATGCTGGGCCATCAACAAGTGTCAGCGTGCGAACCATTCAACGAAACATCTTTGATATGGGCTTTCGGAGCCGAAGGCCCACTCATGTACTCTTGATGACTGCACGACACAAAGCCTTAGGCCTCGTCTAGGCCCTTTGTCACTGACATTGGACTGTTGATGATTGGAAACTGTTGCCCAGTCGGACGAGTCTCGTTTCAAATTGTATTGTGTGGATGGAAGTATATGGGTGTGGAGACAATCGCATGAATCCATGGACACTGGAGGCTCTGTAATGGTGTGAAGTGTGTGCAGTTAGAGAGAGATGGGACCCTGATATGCCTAGGCATGACTCTGACAGGTGACACATACTTAAACTTCCTATCTGATCACCTGCAGAGATCTTCACCATCTCATACTCTTATGGTTTTATGGACAGCCCTCCAGTATTCATGGTGTCAGTTTCCTCCAGCACTGCTTCAGACATTAGTCGAGTCCATCCCACATCATGTTGTGGCACTTCTGATTGCTCTCAAGGGCCCTACACAATGTTAAGCAGCTGTAGCAGTTTCTTTGGTTCTTCAGTGTAGATTAAAAACCATAGAACTTTTATTTGAAGGGTTTTTAATATCTGTTATTGTTTTAATGGTATTCATTCAGAAATATTAAACTCAATCTTTTTTAAGTGGTGTTTCACCCCCCTATCGGCTGTATGGGCATGTATAAAAAACAGTCTCTCTTATTTTTCTCTACACTACAGTATATCATAGCCAATCAAAATTGAAGTGTATGTCTTGGGTTGTTTTATTTGTGAGTCATATGCACATCCGAAATTGAGAAGAAATTGCATGTGTCTAACTGCCTTGTTCCAAGACATTCAGTATGTCACGTGAGGAAAGTGCGAGTTGGTTTTTCACGATCGATGTGTTCAGAATCCATGATGGTTGGCATGGAGGAGGTCATTCTGTCTGAGACACCTCATTATTTTTGAGCTCAGAGATTCCATTGGGCCCTTGAGCTTTGTCCAGTTTTAACGATTTCAGCTGTTTCTCAGTACCACTGACATTAGATCTATTTCACTCATCTTTGCTGTGCTTTGAGAAATAAATTGGGACTATACCCCAGTGTCTTCATTTGTAAAGTAACATTTTAAAAGAGAGTTAAACATTTCTGCTTTTACTTTGCTTCTCTCAGTTTCATTTTTGGTCTCATCCAGTATTGACTGGATGCTAACTTTGGTGCCATTAACAGCTGTTACATATGACTAGAATTTCTTTCCATTTTGTGTATGTCATTGAAGGCTTCACACATTGCTTTCTTGACAGCTAGATGCAGTTCATTCTCTTGACCTATAGCCCTCTGCTTTCTTTTACACCTATGAAGCAGTAGTCTCTGTTTCCTCAGAATTTTCTTTACAGTGACTGTAAACCATGGACATTCCCTTTCATCATGAACTATTATACTTGGTACATTTCTATCCATTGCATGTTAACTTTTCCTTTAAACCCGAGCCATAGTTCCTCTTCATGCACCTGCCCTGAGCTAAAAATTTCTGTTTCCTCAGTGAGATATGACACTACTGCTTTTTTATCTAGTGTATTGAATGTATAAATCTTTCTACATGCTTTAGTTGCCCTTTGTACTTTGGTAATCATTGTTGCCACAACCAACTCCCAGTCACTGATTCCAATTTCATGTGGACATCCTCAAAGAGGTCAGGTCTGTTTGTTTCCATTAGATCTAATACATATCCATCATGAGTGGGGTTCTGAACTAACTGTTTAATGATCACATCAAGTTTTATGGAAGTAATGTGTGTGAGTGGAGCCTCAGAAATCGTGAAATATTCAGATTCAAATGGTTCAAATGGTTCTGAGCACTATGGGACTCAACATCTTAGGTCATCAGTCCCCTAGAGCTTAGAACTAATTAAACCTAACTAACCTAAGGACATCACACACATCCATGCCCAAGGCAGGATTCGAACCTGCGACCGTAGCAGTCCCGCGGTTCCGGACTGCAGCGCCTAGAACCGCACGACCACCGCGGCCAGCGAAATATTCAGGAAAAGCACCTTAATATTTGCAGCAAGTAAGAATATAGTTGTGCATCTTCATATTTTCCTGGCGCAATGGTTGTTCCATAAAATTTCGGGCGTGAACTGCATAAATTTCACTTCTTCTTCCGATATTTCGGCTGTAAACCATCCAACTGTCTTCAGAGTGAGCTGGGTGACTGGCAGTCCAGCACTTGCTTCATCCTTTTAAATTCATGGACCGAGCCACTTCGCATGCAGCCACAGATACACAAGATGCCAGAGTCTTCAATTGGTGCCAAAGAATTACAACATACGCATGCAGAGGAGTCTGAAGGACAGGCTTTCACACTTGAGAAGAGTTTTTGAAGCCAATGGGTATTCACAACAGATATGTAAGGCACTACAAATGAAACCAACAGTGGGCATAAGGGATGCAGAAGAAGACACGGAAATTTTTAAATCCATTGTTCTTCTGCCATACGTGGGAAGCCTATTGTCAAAAATAGGACGAATCTTCAGCAAATCAAAGTGAAACTGATTTTTCGCTCTCCACTAAAGACAGCAGCACTCTTGGGTTCCATTAAAGATGATTAGATGCTTCAGAAACCTGGGGTTCACAAGATCCCCAGTGAGTTTGGCCATTCATACATCAGATAGACGACACATACGGTCCATGGGACATGCACAGAGCACCACAGGTACACTCGGCTGTTAGAGCTTAATGAATCAATATTGGCAGAGCATTATTGATTCTGGGCACTCTATTGTGTACAATAATTTCGAAATTGTAGCCTCGACTTCATACATCAGGTAGACAACACATGCAGTTCGTGAGAGATCCACACAGCACCACAGGTACACCCGGCTCTTACAGCCTAATAAATCAGCAGTGGCAGAGCATTACTGACAATGGGTACTCTGTGGTGTATGATGATGTCGAAATTGTGGCATCGACTTCATCTTTCTGGGACTCATTAGTGAAAGAAGCAATTGAAATTTGGTTGGTGATGAATTTAATAAATAGACATAACTGCTTCGACAAATCATGGAATTGGCACTTTCTATAATAAACTCACAAAGACTTTGCAATGGTGCATCTCATAGTGATACATCAGTATCACCGTGTGGCTCGACCGTACAACCATCGATCTAATTTCAATCATATGTTGTACTTCTTTGGCGCCAATCAACGTCTCTGGCGCCTTTTGTATCTGTGGTCGCATGCACAGTGGCGTGGTCCATGGGTTCAAAAGGACAGAGCAAGTGCTGGAGTGTCAGTTACCGGACTCGTTCTGAAGATAGCTGTACTGTATGCAGCTGTACTGTATCAGAAGAAGAAGAAGTGAAATTAATGCTGCTGCATTCCAAAATTTTATGGAACAAGACTATAATTGTTATTGCTGCTTGTTACACGCATAACAATTTTAAGCTGTGCTCTTAGCTTCCTGCATAATCACATCCTTGGAAATTGCATCATTTTCAGAAATAAACAGCGAAATCATTGTGACAAACAAGAACATAAATGTCAGTTTGCTAGTAGGTATGCATTGAGCATACTGAATAGAAAACAGTCACATTATGTGCTGCCATTCTTTGTTCTGTGTACATGATGTCATATTGTAATCAATTAATTTATCAGCATTCTCAGGGATATCGCCAGTCAATAAATGAAATCAGTCAAGCAATAAAACAAATTTTAGAAAACATTCAAGTAGCTCAGCCATACTTTATTCCCCACAACCCCTACCCCCTCCTCTCAAAGCAATCAGAGCATGGCATTAAAATGATACATAAAAATGTTATCAAGCTACACAGTTCCCTGAGGGTCTACACATACATGCATACCCACATATGCCTGTGATGTAATATTAAAGTTATTTCAAGGTCAAAGATATGCATTATTTACATAAAATTATGTATTGAACTGTGCGTGTGCAAGTGCACACACACACACACACACACACACACACACACACACACACACACACACACACACACACACACACACAAAACAATAAAAATGTGGTTTCCCTCTCTCATTCCACCACTGCCTCATCATTAAATTTCATCTTAGATCTGCATCCGAATTATAATATACCACTTCAGTTCCTCCAGTGTCTCTGTGGCATTCTCCCTCTGATTAAACAAACCTGTGACTACTGGTGCTGCACTCTTTTTATACATTCAATATCTCCTGTTTGTCCTCTCTGGTATAAGTCCCACTCACTAGAACAATATTCTATGATGGTTGTATGGGTGATTTGTAAGCAGTGTTAAATGTACTCATGTTAAATGACAACAAATTCTCATTAAATATTGTTTAAACAACTATGTACATGTGCTCAATAGAAGGGCCTTTTTGGTTCTCTTTTAAGTGGTAATGTTAGCTACCAAATGTGACTGACAACTGTTAAATTATCATGGTTTTTAATAGCATTTGTAATTAACATTTAGAAAAAATTACTGGCAAAATAGTAAACTATTCATTAAATAACTACACAAGTATGACAAGATTGAGGTATCTATGGTGCATTCATTTGCTGTTCTATTGGGGATAACACAAGCTGAGGAAGTAAAGGTGGAACTCAGTTTGATTTTACAAAGAGTACTCTATGGCATTTGCCCCTTACCCAGCTTGCATTTATCATGAATCTCTCACCAAATGATAAGTCCCAAGCAACTGGAAAGGGTGCAGGTGGCTCCAGCATATAACAAAGGTAAAAGAATGGATTCAGAAAATTACAGATCAATATCCCTAACTTCTGTTTGCTGCAGAATCATTGAACATAATCTCAGTTCAGATGTAATAAACCTTTTTGAAACTGAGAAGCTTATGTGCATGAATTGGCATGGTTTTAGAAAGTACTGCTTGTGTGAAACTCAGCTTGCACTTTTCTTACATGATATACTGGGAACTATGGATGAAGGGCAACAGGTGAATTGATATTTGTAGATTGCCGGAAAGCATTTGACTTGGTTCCCGTTTGCAGGCAGTTAACAAAGGTACGAACATATGGAATACGGTCACAGGTATGGGAGTGGCTTGAAGACTCCTTCAATAATAGAACCCAATATGTTGTCCTTGACAGCGAGTGCTCATCAGAGACAAGGGTATTATCAGGAGGACCCCAGGAAAGTGTGATAGGACCACTGTTGTTCTCTATATACATAAATGATTTGACTGACACGGTGGGCAGCAATCTCCAGTTGTTTGCTGATAATTGTATGGTGTACAGTAAGGCGTCAAAGTTCAGTGACTGTAAGAAGATACAAGAAGACTTAGACAAAATTTCCAGTTGGTGTGATGAATGGCAGCTAGCTCTAAATGTGGAAAAATATAAGTTAATGTGTATGAGTAGGAAGTTCAATCATGTCATGTTCGGATACAGTATTACTAGTGTCCTGCTTGACACAGTCAAGTCATTTAAATATCTGGGCATAATGTCGCAAAGTGATGTGAGATGGAATGAACATACGAGACCTGTAGGTAGGGAAGGTGAATGGTCGACCTTGATTTATTGGAGAATTTTAGGAACAGTGGTTCACCTGTAAAGGAGACCACATGTAGGATTCTGATTCAACCTGTTCTTAAATGAGATTCTGGAAACATCCCCCAGGCTGTGGCTAGGCCATGTCTTCACAATATCCTTTCTTGCACGAGTGCTAGTTCTGCAAGGTTTTCAGGAGAGCTTCTGTGAGGTTTGGAAGGTAGGAGATGAGGTACTGGCAAAACTAAAGCTGTGAGGATGTGGCATCAGTCGTGCTTGTGTAGCTCAGATGGTAGAGCACTTGCCCCTAAAAGGCAAAGGTCCCAAGTTCGAATCTCAGTCCAGCACACAGTTTTAATCTGCCAGGAAGTTTCAACCTATTCTTGAGTATTGCTCGAGTTTTTGGGATCCGTACCAGGTTGGACTGAGGAAAGACATCGATGCAAGTCAGAGGTGGGCTGCTAGATTAGCTACTGGTAGGTTCAAGCAACACGCAAGTGTTGCAGAGATGTTTCAGGAACTCAAATGGGCATCCCTGGAGGGATGCGACATTCCTTTTGAGAAACACAATTGAGAAAATGTAGAGAACCAGCATTTGAAGCTGACTGTGAATGATTCTACTGCTGCCAACATACATTGCAAGTAAAAACCACAAAGATAAGACACAAGAAATTAGTGCTCATATAGAGATACATGCACAGTTGTTTTTCCCTCGTTCTGTTTGTGAGTGGAACAGGAAAGGAAATGACAAGTAGTGGTACAGGGTTCCCTCCACTATGCACCATATGGGGCTTGTGGAGTATCTATGTAGATGTAGATGTAGTCATACAATGTTCAGACCAACATTTGCGTAATGAAATAATATAAATACATAATAGATCCATAAATACATTAAACACAGAGGTATAGCTTTCAGAGATGATAGCTATAGTACAGTTCTATCATCTGAGATAAGTGTCTCAAAGTTAAAATCTTGTAGTGGCCGTTCACTGCCCAGAATCAATTGCTTATATGACTGAATCACACACATTACTACTGCCAGGTTTGCCTTCTTTCAGAACAAACATAAAAGTGTCCTTCTTTGAGATCTATTGTATAAATGTCCAGAATTGCATGAACCATTTAAATTTTTTTAATTCGAAGGTTCACTGTGTAAGTATTTAGTCAATGTGAAATATTAACTCCTGTAGTTTTGAAGATAGTGAAAATATTGTTATGTCATTGGATGCACCTCATTTTTCTGAGATTGCAGATGTATTCAAATTAGCTGTGCATTATTGTAGATTTTTTAAGAATTGTAACTTAGCCTTCTCTGAGATTATCTCAAAGTTCATCATTTTTGGTCAATTCCACATTCCACTAAGCTAGCGACCACTGTCCAGCTCCCTCTTGTGGGATTTTCCCCATTTCTGGCCATGTTGCTCATCTTCATACCTGGCTGGCCCATACTAGTCACTTAGCTAGAACCGTCATGGCAAGCTCTCAGTGCTGGGGCTATATAGCTTCACAAACAAATTCACCTCACCTTGTACCAATTCTAAGTGGCCAATTAGCTTTTCCACATACAGGTAACATTACACACCTCTACTTAATATGGCGCAGTAGCTCACTAACTTAGCGTATTAAGTCACATGATATTAGACTTACATACCTAATAATAAATAACTATATACCATAATAAATTGAATATACTATTTGTGTGTCTGAAGAATAGTGTAAGTACCTTTGTGGTAGTGTCTAAAACAGCATGTACCTCCTAGGATATAACATCTGTTATCAGCATAAATTTTCTAAATATAATTCATATTATAAAAATTGCAACATATTAATTAAATACCAAAAAGATAGAAAACATTAATTTAAAGAACCTTTTGAGTCAGATTGACTTGTATGGAGGTTTTAGTGCTATTGTGCTCATTCGATAGCACTTTTTGCTTTGACCACATTGTTGCATTTTACTATCACAAACACAGCACATGGTCATTGTTCTGGAGTCAAAGTTTACATAGTCTGCAGTCCAGCTGCATCTGTAGGAATTCATGACCCCCTTGGCCATGTAATACACCAAAACATGTGTCAATTTGCAGACACCATCACTGTTGGAGGAGGATAGCTGTTCAAATACAACTGTGAATTAGTTACCAGTAATCATATGACTTCCAAAATCACCATAGGTAGGCACTGAATGACCTACCCAGTGGAACGGATACATTCACAAACTGACTAGTGAAGCAAAAACAAATTTATAGTATTGGCAAAGTACATTTGATTCATCTCAACACTTGAAACACTCTGCCCATGTTCCCACTAGAAAATATGTCTTTCACGCAATGAAATTTGTTCAACACCATAAATCAATGAACTCTTTATCATTTCTGTCACTATTTTACTATATATAATCAGAATCTCTAAAGAAAACTGAAGCTACTCTGGGCAGAATTCTTCCTTTTAACTTTCATTTTAACTTAGCGGATAACTGGATCGTAAATTCAGCAAATGTTCACTCATTATTTGTACTATAGTGCCATTTATCCTCAGAATTTTACATATGTAAATCTATTCAAAACACTTCCAAAATAACATACATTATAGAATTAACCCATATAATATACACCCAGAAGCTTAGCTTATACTTTGCACATAACTACACATTCTACTCCCAGAAGCAATTACAATTTTAGTGAGGTCTGTTGACCTCAATGCACCACATTTTGTGCAAATAATAACTACATTTAAACTACACATATCAAATGAGAAACCCATCCAAAATACTCCAAGTAACACACTTAAATGAACCCTTGAAGTTTTATTCTCCAAATAGTACATGCAAAGAGTTCATATTCTGCTCTCATGTAAATAACAAGATTAATTACATTCTGATGACCTTCTCATACCAAGGTTTGTTTCACCAACATTTAATCTCTTTTTCCACTAAGTTGTGCTTCCATACTTTATAACACACTTCTTCAATTCACCACATTACCCCTTACACAAAACAGAAATAACCCCAAAAATTCTTACATACTACATTTAAAATTACACATATATACACACACATTTTTACACATTTATTATGTTCTTCTTTCTATGAACAATCACAATGCTGTCACATTTTGTAGTCCCAATAACTTTCCCAGTACAGTATATTTGAGCCTATACACACTGGATGTGGACATCAGAGAGACAACAAATGGCCCACAGTGTATTCACAAAGATTTTTTATTTCTCCATCTACTTCACTAGATTTTTCCTTGGTTTTTACTGAGACACACTCCTCAAACTTGTACTTAATAATCTTATAATGCTCATCATACCACATTTTTCTTTCATTTGCCGTCTTCTCCAAACAAGCCTTTACTGCTGTCTCTCCTTCAGCTGCTGTTACTGCTTGGCATGGTGGAAAATCCATGACCTCATTAACAACTTTGGCTTGCTTCTTATCATTACTTCTAATGGTATGTACACAGTATCCTTAATGTTACCATGTCCTCATTAAGAACTTTGGCTTGCTTCCTATCATTACTTCTAATGGTAAGTACACTGTATCCTTACTCTTAACACTATTTAATTGTACATATTCAAACTTCATCCATTTACAATGTTAGTTGTTTGCATATGCCAATTTCTCACATATAGCATTCACACATGTTACTTGCCATTTAGTATACTGATATCTTTATGTGTTTCATGCCTTGATTATTCATGAAGTCATTCCACATATTAGAAGTAAACTATTATCTGTTGACAGACAACAGCCTCTCTGGTTTTATTACTTTAGTAAAGAAGTCCTTTTCCACACTGGTAATCAGAGATTTGTTATTAGTTTTCCATATTGGATACTTCAAAGACACATCAACAACCACAAATATATACTACATACCAACATGGTCAGTTAGAAGTGACTCATAATTATCTATGGTCAATAGCTTGCCAACTTTGCTAGGGTTGATACCTTGCATTTCTCCCTGGTGTGAGACAGTGCAATGTTTCACCCACTAGCATTTGTCACAAGTGGCCAAATGAGCACATACCTGTCTGTCTATATTGTTTACATGCACATACTCCTCAATGATTTCTACACACTTTTGTGTCCCATAATACCCGTAACTTAAGTGACCATAGCCCATCAGCTGCTCAGCATACTTTTCTGTAAAACACAGTCGCCGCCATTCCATTTTTCCATCTTTCCTATGAAATAAAACAACCTTATTAATTTTGTAGTACCAGAGTATCTTATCATATCCTTGCTACCAATTTTTTTTTTATATTTTTCAGTTCAGGGTCATCATCTTATGTTCATTACATGTCCTCACAGACAGCATGAATATCTCATTCCCCCTCTACTCGTTTCATGTATAAGTGTCGAAAATCTTCATCTACTTCTTCCTCATCACTGCCTTCTTTCCTAACAGGCACATGTGACATTGCACTAGCTATGCAGTTTTCAGTTCCTTTTATGTATCTTATGCTATAATTGAATTGCTGCAGAACCATTGCTCGGGGCATAAGACGGTCATTAGTGACCTATCCAGCAGAGAACTAAGAGCTTTATGATCAGATAGTACAGTCACCTCACAACCTTCTAGATACAGCTGGAACTTTTTGAACCCATACACAATAGTGAGTAACTCTTTTTCAGAAATGCTACAGCTGTGTTCATGATTATTTAATATATGGCTGTCAAAAGCTACACTCCTGTGTTCCATCACTCCTCCTCCCAATTTTTCCTGGAACACCTGTCATTTGATGTCGTAATCTGAATTGCCTGTAGCTACACAGGATGTCAACGACATATTGGGTAGTGTAACATTTTACTACCATGCAAGTCGTTATCTACAGCTAAGAATTCCCTCTCACTTTCATCACTCCATTTACATGTGGAGTACTTTAATATTTTGCAGGGGTTTAGAGACTTCATCCTCACCCCCATTTACCAAGAAATTTTTTGTAAAAACCACACAGTCCTAGGTGTGATTTTAGTTGTTTTCTGGTAGTTGGATTCTTGCAATCTGGAACTGCTTTAAGTATTTCACTGCCCAGAAAAATACCTTTGGACAAGAGTTTATGACATAAAAACTGAATTTCTGCTCTAAAAACTTCACACTTGAGAGGGTTTTATGGTTATTCCTCCCTTTCTGAAGGCCACTAGAGGCTAAGAACACCTCCTCCAGCAACTCGCAATGCTCATGCCAAGATTCCATAGCAATCAAAATATTGTCCACATAGATGACAAATTTTTTCATTTTTCGATCTCCCAGAATGTGATTTTGCACTTTCACAAAAACTGCAACAGATGTTGTTAATCCAAATGGCACCACTTTAAGAAATAGCTTCACCCTACTCCCTCCAGCCAACAGAATTAGCCAAAAGTCAAGAGGTCACGTTGACACTCGATATCAGTTTTATATTGCAAAAATTCTGTAAGTGGTCTTCCATGTTTTGTGGCTGATCTAGACCTGAGCTATCCTTCTTTTTAACAATTACAATCATATTGCAGGAATCACTCCTACATTGTTTCACAACATTCCATTCTAACATGTGCTTTAATCTAGACTGCCCTGCTTCTTAATCAGCAGTAGCATTCACATATGATTTTGATTTGATAGACTCACATGGCTCCATCTTAACTGAACATTCAAGGTCCATCACTCTGCCAGGCCTGTCTGATAAAATATGCTCAAAATGACACAACAAATTACAGTTTCTCCTTTTCCACACTCAAAATATCTTTAGCTTCTTCACTAGTTTCTTTTATTTAGTCAGATATAAAATTACAATTGTCCCAACCTTCAGCAACTACTGTACAAGCAATTGCTGGTCTCCAATTAGCAGATTTCTTGATTTTAATTTTCTTCTCTTACTCTCTAGTTCAAACACAAGGTACTTCTCATCAAAATTCAGAGAAGTTTTATATTAACGCAGAAGATCCATACCCAGCACGAAATTCACTACAAGCATACCTATGAGACATGCCCTCATGATAACATCATGTGTAAACACAGAAATTGAAGCAACTAACCGAAAGATCGAAAAAATTTGTAAGTTTTTCAGCAATGCAACATATATTAACACAGACAGCCGAAAAAGGGAAAACTTCACTACCCATGGAATGCATAGAAACATGAAAGGCAAAGAAGAACTATGCATTGTAATAATGAAACAATTGAATCAAAATCAACCTGGCTTAATGTGACCTACAATTATAGCAACAGCAACGAAATCATCAGCTTCAACTGAAGAGCCAGACACTCCAGTGATTCGAGACAAAGCTGAAGAAACAAGAAGAGGATCTCCAACAGGTTTAGCTACAGTGCCCCAGGTTCAAACTTCAAAAATCACATGTAAACACCAACTCACTAGGCATCAACCTGCACCACTCATAAAAGGAGAGAACCACAACATTTTTTATGGTAAGTGGTTCCAGAGAAATGTTACATCAACTGTGTAAAACATCGCTCTGGAAAGAAAACTTCAAGAGTAAAAGTGAAGGGGGATATTCAAGGGAAGATATTTTGGAAACTTTAAGTAAGTGTAAGTCTGCATTCCTAATGCACTGGAACATAAATGGCCTAAATGCAACATATCCTCACAGTAAAACCACAAAAATTGATGAGCTGCAAATTATTCTTTCACAAGGAAGGAATATCAAAGTCATTTGCCTAAATGAACACTGGCGTACAAAAGATTCAATCATAGTTTTAAATAAGTTAAAAAAATTTAGGATAGCTAGTTGTTTTTGTAGGCAAAACAGTACTCATGTTGGCTCCTGTATATTGATTAACAATTCGTTGGAATATAAAGAAAGAGACGATTTTAAATTTCTAAATGAAGAGCTTGTGTTTGAAAGTTGTTGTGTAGAGCTAGAACAACAGAATATCATTATCATCTCTGTATACAAAATTCCTGGTAGTGATGTAAATATATTATTCTTAGATAAGTCCAGTGTCTCCTATATAAACAAGTAAAGAAAATAGGTGCAGAAATGTTGTTACTTTGTTGATGAATTTTTTAATGATCTGACCATCTGAGCAGGATAAAAACAATAACAACAAATAATATTCAGATTTTATTGTGATTATATAAAAATATTGTATTCCATGTATAATTTATCATAGCTATAAGCTGACGAGTTTCCTGTACATAAAATCAATTATTTAACATGTACGTTATGAGACAATAAAATTCCCACTAAAACAGTAACCACTAAACTTAAACTCTAGATGCATTTCTAGCCCACCAGATGCAGTCTTAATCTTAACACTGTTGAGTGGAAAAATTATGAGTGTCTTATTCTTATTTCTACTAAAAATTACTCTGATATGGCCAACTCATTACTACCAGAATCCAAAAGTACACTTATTTTTTCATTACACACCTCAGTTTCTAATATAGGTTGCTCATTGATGATTTCTTCCCTCTCTAAAAACTACACCCTCAAAAGATCATTTTCAATAGTCCTTCCTTCCTCCTCCAGATCTGTTGGATACACTATTACATCAGAGAAACCCACAATATCTTGATCACACTCAGACAATTCATTAAACACTTTCTATGCCATGATTTCACCTTTCCTCCCTTCAAGACCTCTCACTACTTCATGTTTCTCCTTTACACACCAGTGAAGTAGTAATGACTTCAATATTTTTCATACTACCTCCAATCATTAACTGAGTACTCACATTCTTCCTTACTTACAGTTCAGTACTAATCTCATCTCCTAAACCAATATTTTCCCCATTACCCATTTCTGTATTCTCCCAATCAATCTCTATATCATTTGTAGAATTTAAATCACCCTCAAAACTCTTCATTTCATTGTCCTCATTAGCATCAAATATTTTGTTCCCTTCCTCTGAAGTAACAATATCAGTAGCTGCACTATTCATGCAATTAACTCCACAACTCAAAACTTCATCCCCCATAAACAAAACCTCACTTATTTCTGCTGAGTCATCATATACTTTATAACAAATAACTCCATCAACATTCACTGATAACTCATAAGCTTCATTACTTAAAACATTCATTATATCCATCAATACATTTTTAGCTATGACTACCTAAAGTGAATAGAACTGATGGTGAGAAAGAATAAGCTCCACACTTGCAAGATAACTTAATACATTTACACTAAATCACAAATTACAAACACAGTGAGTTAGCACCAAAACACATCAAGAGGAAGCACTAGAACAATAGAACAAATAAGTTCATACATAAAAATAAAATACACTGAAACAGATCATGCCTTTTGTGTCCATTGACAGATACCACTTGCAACTGTACCAACCCCCCTTTTTGAAGTTTTGTGTCTCAGTTATATCAGGGTAATGGTGACAAAACAGTTTATCCAGCCCGTATGACCACTAGAGCAATAGATGGAGGATCTGTAGGTGGTAGAGTGTGGTTTGTAGCCTGATGTCTGTGTGGCTCCTGAAGGTCATGATTTGTAGCAGCTACACTTGAAGTCCCCTTGTCTTGTGTGTTGAGGTGAGCAGGTTTCAGCAACTCCATGGACACTGTTTCATGCTTTCCATTCCAATCTATCATGAAGTCATTCAGCAGTCTGTGTAGCTCTCGGAACGTATCTGTATATGGTTGGCAGAAAAGGGAATGCGCAGTGTCATCCCATCACCAGACATTCATTATTCATGTGGCCAGCAGTTTAGTTGAAGCCCTGACTCTGAAGTGTGCTAAATTATGAAAGATGCAGAAAACCTCTTTCCTGTGTCTCAGTGGAACATAAGGACATAATCTACCCTGTGATGTATCACACCCCAAGGTAAGTCCCAGCTCTTTCACCTATGCTTATCAAACATGAAACCTTGAGACTGATGAGCTTACAACTTAACCAACTCAGAGTCTTCCTTTTGATCAACCACTATTTTCTCCCAGCAGACTGCCTTGACCCTTGTGCATCTATGTGATAAATAATAAGCCACTACATTATTATGAATAGTGCAGCCTCTGCCATTGCATCTCTAGTACATTCTCTTTCCACAGTATCTTCTTGTTCCTTGAAATGAACTTTCTCTTCACAAGTACAGTCAAAGGAGCCTGTTTCACAGCTGTCTGTGGAAGATGGTGTCAGTAGAAAATTCCCAAGAATCTTTGAAAGTCCCCAGAACTGGGAAATCAATGTGGAGTTCTCCTCTTTCCGTGTTTGGAGAAAGATTATTTGCAGAAATGATGAACCCAAGAAACTGTATGCTGTATGTCTTTGCACTTGTGTTTGTTGATTACCACTCCAAAGTTTTTAAGCTTCTGGAAAAGCATTCATAGTTGCAGCTTATGTTGTTCCATATCGTTGGAGAAGACAAGAATATTGTTTGTGTAACAAATCAGGAATGGAAGCCCTCTAAGAACCTGGTGGACAAACCTTTGCCATGATTGTGTGGCATTTTTAGACCAAAGGACATAAAGTTGAAATGGAACAAACCAAACAGAGTAGTGTCAACAGTCTTCTTCCTGGCACCCTTTATGACCGGAATTTGTGTATAAGCCTAGTGAAAAGCGATAACACCGAAAACTCCCACTTCTGCTATGGCATTGTTGCAGTGTACTGCCTGAGGTAATGTACATTTATCAGGAATAGTATAGGAATTTAAGACACTATAATCCACACACACGCGATAATATCTGTTTTTTTTTTTTTTTTTTTTTTTTTTTTTTTTTTTTTTTTTTTTTTTTTTTTTAACTAGGTGGGTAGGTGATGCTCTATCTGACAGAGACACAATACCTTCAACAATTTGTCTGTCTATGTAATCCTTAGCTTCTTTGGCATAAGGCTGCATGGGCAGGCCACTACTGGAGTATTAGGTGAAGTCCAAATGTAATGCTGAGTGTTGTGTTTGCAAGCCATTCCCGGTTTCCTGAATTCTGTAATATGTGGAAATTTTTGCAGTATCGCTTCACATCCACTGGAAATTTGTGCCAATTGAGCCACTTCTAGGAGTCAGTTAGAAGAAAAGTCTGAAACCAGTTTGACTCTATATCAGGAGGTAGTGTGTTCAAATTACGTCGGGGTCACCGCTTTAGCTATGTACCTTTAAGTGAATAGAACTGATGCCAAGAAAGAATAAACTCTGCACTTGCATGATAACTTAACATATTTACAGTAAGGCACAAATTACAGCCGGCCTGTGTGGCCGTGCGGTTAAAGGCGCTTCAGTCTGGAACCGCGTGACCGCTACGGTTGCAGGTTCGAATCCTGCCTCGGGCATGGATGTGTGTGATGTCCTTAGGTTAGTTAGGTTTAAGTAGTTCTAAGTTCTAGGGGACTGATGACCACAGCAGTTAAGTCCCATAGTGCTCAGAGCCATTTGAACCACAAATTACAAACTTGGTGAGTTAGCAGCAAAACATATTGAGAGCAAGCACCAGAACAATGGAACAAAGAAATACATACATAAAGATAAAACACACTAAACATATCACTGCTACCTATGTCCACTGATCGATGTCACTTGCCACCACATATTACAGAAATCACCACCAATAGCTCCATAAACTTTCACTGATAAACCATATAGATTGTTGCTACTTTATTGCTCCACATTAGAATTCACAATACAATTAAATTTTGCCAAACTCAGATCTACCCCTGTCTCCATTACATTTTCTCTATTCATGGATTTCTCCAACACTTTGCTTTCTGATCTACTACTTAACAGATTGCTTTCACATTCATCCTTCCACATCCACTTATAATTCATACTTTCATCAAGAGCCATTCGTTCACTTCTGACAATAGAAATAAATGCATAAATTCCTTCCTCGGAAGTATCTAAACCATTAGCTTCAACTTTCATGGCATTAGTGCCTAAAACATCACCTTCACTTCCCTTCAACAATAAATCACCCACTTCCACCAATACATAATAAAATTCATCACTAGCTGATGAAACCATTGCAATGCCATCCTCACAACTAACTTCACACACTACCATTAATGTGCTGAGAAACAACGTTTTGTAGTTGCATCATTTTATGCTTTTGTTGGTCAAACCTATTTAACTAAATAAACACTGTTTTTGGCCTATTTTCACAATTTTATTATTAATGTTATTGCACAACCTAGGTTTCAGGTTATAAGCCCATTTTCAAGTACGTTACTGATTCCCAAAGATGATAATGCACAGATAAACCTGATGATTACACTACAATGACCGGACTAAAGTTATGCATCAGCCAAGAACATTTTAACTACAGTGGACTGGGGCCCAAAGTTTTGCTTCTATCCTGGGGTTGTGATCTCATCTCAAAGAGGTGAATAACTGAATTGGGTTTGCTTGTTTATTTATAGGTGTGGGGATATGCACATCTATCATTTAATTTCTAAAATTTCTAGTTGGTTGAGTTTGGCCAACGTTTCCTCTGTGTGTAAGACTTGTCCATCTATTGTGTATTTGTGGTTATTGTTCAGGCAATGTTCTGCAAAGACTGAATCAGACTTCTTCAATCTCCAGGTAATTAAGAAATACCTCACTCATTTGAAAATAAATTTTTGTGCTACAATAAGATACCTTCTAGTTGAATCTTTTGTTCTTTTGCTAATATGTATGATTCCTGTATCTTCATTTCATATTTTCTAATAATTTTTCTCTATCTTTTCATGTTTGTCCACTATAATACTTAAGGATAAAAGTAACTTTCATATGATGTGTCACTGCCAAGTAGCATAGCTTGATGAAACGTGAACCATACATAGAAAGAACTGCTAAAGTATAGTACAGGAGGTAACTGAAGAAATACACAATGAGATGAATGGACATAATACTTTTATTCAGCGACAATAATTACACTGAGGAGACAATGATTTATCATGGTCCCCTGGAAGTACATAGAAATAAATGCTACAGTATAGTACATGAGGTAACTGAAAGAAATACACAATGAAATGAATGGAAATGATACTTTTATTCAAAGACAATAATTGTCCCCTGGGCATTACAAAAGGTGGGACATGGTAGTTGATAGAGTGTGTGATCACCACAGATATCAATGCATGCTTTGTAATGTGCTCCCATGTTGGTCACAAGGTTGGTAAGGAGTTCTTGTGGTAGAACATTCCATTCCTCCACTAGTGCAGTTGACAACTGGTGTATGGTCATTGGTGCATGTGGACATGCTACAGTGTGTCCCCCTAATGCATCCCACATGTTCTTTATGGGATTAAGTCAGGGGAATGGGAGGATCATTACATTTGCTGAATATTCTCTCATTCCAACAGCTCATTCATCTGCACGGTTCTACGTGGTTGTGCATTTTCATCCACAGAAATGAAGTCAGGGCTGAATGCATCCCTGAGAAGATGCAAGTCAATGTTTCAGTTGTAACAATACGAGAGAAGGAAAGTTGCTACTCACCATATACCGGAGGTGCTGAGTCGTGATAGGCACAATAAAAAGATTCACACAATCATAGCTTTCGGCCATTAAGGCCTT
Source organism: Schistocerca serialis cubense (assembly GCF_023864345.2). Lineage (NCBI taxonomy): Eukaryota > Metazoa > Arthropoda > Insecta > Orthoptera > Acrididae > Schistocerca > Schistocerca serialis. The sequence continues at coordinate 717,948,220 of NC_064638.1, forward strand.
TGTCAGCAGTAGACGCACATACACACACGCACACACACACTAACACAAGTGAAACAGCTAATAAAAGCCTTAATGGCCGAAAGCTATGATTGTGTGAATATTTTTATTGTGCCTATCGCAACTCAGCACCTCCGCTATATGGTGAGTAGCAACTTTCCTTCTCTCGTATTGTTACATTCCATCCTGGATTTTCCATTGTTTGATTTCAGTTGTAACAGGTAGATATATTTATTTTTTAATGTATTTTCCTTTACTGTCTGCTATTCCCACAACATATACCCCAGTTGCTGGTAATATAGAACATGAATACCTCTTTCTCAGTACTGAAAGTAATTCCTGTGATATTAACAACATTTTTCTACCAGAACTCTAAATGAATATCCAGTTTTGTCCTCAAAATATTAAAATACTTCCAGCTACTATTGGGCTCACTTGTTCCAAGATCGTCCCCCCCCCCCTCCCCTCCCACCAAGTAAACAGACACAAGTGGATATTTGGTACGTGAGGAACTATTGCTTTTTTTCCTACATGAGGAACTACTTGAGACCCCCCCCCCCCCTTTTATGAAAAAGAAATGATTTTAGGACAATGAAACTATGTGGAAAAATTTTTAAGGACATGCAGAAGAGAAATAAAGAATAAACCATTAAAAGAAACACATTTTAATTCCCATGAGAGGATAGATTTGTTAACTGCATACCATATTTACATTCCATGTTGCAAATGTTATCAGTGTGATCACCATCTGTGTCCTTGACAGCTTGAAACCTCACTAGAGATTCCTCTACTGCTGCTCAAAACATCTCAGGTGATATGTTGGATACCTCCCTCACTATGCTCATATTCAACCTCCAAGATGTGTTACAGCCCCATCAATAAATCCCCTACCTAGAAATCAAGCTGGTTCAAATCTGGTGATCTCAGTGGCTATACAGTTTGGAACTGTCGGCCAATAATACAGTTTTCTCCATATGAGTTACAGAGTAATTGGGTGACCTCATGAGTAATGTGAGGTGGGGGCTCCATTGTGCACCACAGCAGTTGGTTCCAAAGCACCTCTTGCCCATACTTCTGGGATCAATGTTGGCAAAGCAGATCACAGTAATGTGTGCCATTCACAATGCGTATGCTTTGTCCTTGGGGTCCAAGTTTCTCCTACATTGCCATCCCAATTCTGGTGCCTAATGGCAAGTCATGACTACTGACAACACAAATCCTGGAGCGCGCAGTCTGAACATCATTCAAGTTGGGTACTTGTACAGTAAATAGTTCTTCATCTACACTGGCTCCAGTGACAAAAGTTTAATTCTTGTCACCCTGTATATACTGGAGTAAAGGTCAAAGTTTCAATAAGTATGCTGACCACCGCAACTTGCCCAATAGGTCCCACAAGAACATGTAGAATTTTATAGAATCATACCCCACAATGATTTTGATTGTACTTACATGCATTTCTGAAAGAACAGACACAGTTGACAACCCACAGCTGTACAAAATACTTCAAAATTAATTTTCTGACTGCAAATTTCTTGACATCAGCTGTATTAGGTATAGATCGAGTACCTAGTAGTGACATATGAGAATTTGTGCTGGACTGGGACTTGAACCCAGATCTCCCGCTTATCACACGCTGAAGTGGTTAAGGCAACTGCTTGTGATAAGTGGGATATCTGTATTCGAGCCTCAATCCAGCATAACTTTTCTTATGTCACTACTGGGTTGTAGATGTATACCTAATATAGATGACGTCAAGGAATTCACAGTCAGTGAATTAATTTTGAAGGACTATGACTATGTTTGAAAGGCCTGCGATGTTAGAATGTTCAGTGCAATTCATTGTTAATTTCTATATGATTATAGAAAAAAAGGTGTAGTTTTTAATAATATTATGAAAAGGAAAGTTGCTACTCACCATATAGCAGAGATGCTGATATAGTTAGTAGCAACTTTCCTTTTCATAATATTGTTACATTCCATCCTGGATTTTCCATTGTTTGCATGTAGTTTTTAATAGTATTCCTATTGATGCAAGCAGTGCTGCATGCATCACTGGCTGACATTTTGTGGGTTGCCAGTTCATATCTGATCACTAGCAGTTATTTGTTGTGTAGAATTTATCATTTCTGGAAGATTTTCAAAATTTCTAATGTTTTTACAGTTTGTATATTCTGGTATATTCAATATCTACATAAGTAGGGAAACTCTCCATCCAACAGTTTAGTTCTTCTCTCTTCTGTTTGTATGTTTGCATTCACAATAAATGTGCTTTCAGTGCTAAATGTTGTACTTCATTGATGACGCTGTTTTCAGTTTGGACTTTATTTGTTACAGTGTCCCACTGTTTGCTGGAGATGCCCATAGTTTGTAACATATACATCCAATTAGGCAACATAAAAACTGTCATCTACAAGAACAGGAACTGGAATTCAAGCTGTAAATCACTCTGAATGTTCATGTATTCAGAAAACCAATGGGTTTCAGAACAGCAGCAACATTTCCAGAGATACTGTTCATGATTAAACAAAATAGCTGAATGGATTTGACAAAGTTGCTAAGTACAACAGGGGGGGTTGACATGGTGTGTGTAAAAACTGTATGGACAACCCAGCCCAACAGTGGTTTGAGAACAATGAGAAGCTGGATAGTCGGGAAAAAATTCCAGGCCGAATTGAAGAAAACTTTTGGTAACAATGAGCAGAAAGTCCACTTAGCAGAAAAACAACTGAAGAGAAGGATCCAGCATCATGGGAAAATGACACAAAATGTTTGGCCCTATGCCACATTTTGAATCTGAATATGACAGAAGCCAACAAAACTTCACACCTGATGAGAGGAGTTGCAGAATATATGTAAAAAGCTCTTCTGATAAAGGCTGTCACAATAATCAAGGATTTCATCAAATGGTGCCAGCACATCAAGGATATTATGCAACAGAAGGGGAGAGAGAGAGAGAGAGAGAGAGAGAGAGAGAGAGAGAGAGAGAAGTCAAGTGAAAGAGGTATGAACAACTCCAGAATGTGGTTGCTACAGCAGCTGTGAAAGACTCACTGATCTCATCTCTCTCATATGCCAGATAGTAAGAGAAGAGAGACAGCCAGAAATGATGGACCCAGAAAGCAAGAGATAGCAGCCATAAAAATTGAGCCCTTACTTCAGGACGTAACAGAGAATTTTGAAGAAGAGGTGTATTGATCTAGAATCAATTTCCGCTACTAGTCAAATATACCAGGATGAATAGATTTGACCAACAGGGATTTATGGTACAACCATCAAATGATAAACCAGCATCTGACCAATACAAATGCAACCAACTCCTCATATCATGTATAACACACTGCAGAAGAACAGAAATTTGGATGACAGTGGACAAAACTTTACTACATTTCCACTGTGGATCTCCTGGACACATTGTACAAAAGTGTGGAAAAAGGAAATGAGTGTTCAATGATTACTATATTGCTAAACATCAATCAGCACAATGGATATATTCATGCCAGTAACTGCAGATGAGTATAGTCAACTTGTGGGATGAAGTCCATCGCTCTACTATGGACAAGGTCACTCCCAAGATGCCGCGTCTGTTCTCCATTGCTGTACATAGGTACCAGCTGCTTCACCTGGGCCAGTAAATGAGGTGACCGTCTTTGGAGAGAGACTGCCACGAAATACTCCATGGACGACAGTTACCAGCAAATCTCATTGATGTCATCATCAACAGCCAACCTCTCATGGCTGCCAGTTGACTAAGTAATGACTCTGTAATGATGAATGCTTGTAGTCACCAGCTAAAGGAGACTGACCCATGATACAGAAGCAATAAGGCTAAAGGTCACAAATGGAAAATATGTCCAGCTGACAGGGACATGTATTGCAATAATATCTATCAGTGACAAAATACAGGCCTTTGAATTTGTCATTTCAGCAGAATTTAGTCGATGTTATTTTTGGATGGGACATCTTGCAGGCATCACAAGCAATCATAGACTGTGGAAGATCAATGTCCAGACTGATGAAGCTACTCCTACAAGCACACATCACAGTGATTGCTTTGGGTTGCTGTGTGCAGTTGAAGATGATGTTATTCTGCCATCATCAATGAGATGAGTTCCTGTCATCAACCTAGATGATTTGTTGTTTACAAAAAGCTGCTTAGATGCAGCAGTAATCATAAACATTGCAGGAGGTCAAGGGGAATTTTGGATCACTAATACAAAGAGCTATACCTCACCCCTAAAAGTCATGTGTGGAGTAATAATTGAACCAGTCCAGGATGGGTAGCTCAGTGCAGGGGCTGATTACATCGGCCTATCTAGTATGTTTTACTTGAAGTCGAAGATGTAAACAATGGCACGCAGTTTGATGTAACAATTCAAAAAGAGACCTTGAAGCCTCTTCCATTTAGTGAATAAACTACAGAAGAAACAACTATACTTACGAATAAAATGATAATATTCGCTTGAGCGATCTGTGTCCCTTTTTTAGCACTTTCCCTGCAGTGCATATGCAAGATTTTGTTTCTAGTGGCAATTTGCAAAGAGATGATGTTGATAATTAAGCGATAAACACCGAAAGGATACTTGAAAATATTCTCATTAGTTGCAAATAGTGAGAACCTTACGACAGTCCCTTTTATTCTGCAATTGCACGTTTTTGATCTGGATGAACGCTTCTCCCCCATTTTGGCTTTCTTCTCACTTTTGATGTGGAATGTGAACAAACATTAATTAGCCAAATGTACAGGGTTATTACAAATGATTGAAGCGATTTCACAGCTCTACAATAACTTTATTAGTTGAGATATTTTCACAATGCTTTGCACACACATACAAAAACTCAAAAAGTTTTTTTAGGCATTCACAAATGTTCGATATGTGCCCCATGAGTTCGAAAGCATCACTGATGCGAGCTCGCAGTTCTGGCACGTTTCTTGGTAGAGGAGGTTTAAACACTGAATCTTTCACATAACCCCACAGAAAGAAATTGCATGGGGTTAAGTCGGGAGAGCGTGGAGGCCATGACATGAATTGCTGATCATGATCTCCACCACGACCGATCCATCGGTTTTCCAATCACCTGTTTAAGAAATGCCGAACATCATGATGAAAGTGCGGTGGAGCACCATCCTGTTGAAAGATGAAGTCGGCGCTGCCGGTCTCCAGTTGTGGCATGAGCCAATTTTCCAGCATGTCCAGATACACGTGTTCTGTAACGTTTTTTTCGCAGAAGAAAAAGGGGCCGTAAACTTTAAACCGTGAGATTGCACAAAACATGTTAACTTTTGGTGAATTGAGAATTTACTGCACGAATGCGTGAGGATTCTCTACCGCCCAGATTCGCACATTGTGTCTGTTCACTTCACCATTAAGAAAAAATGTTGCTTCATCACTGAAAACAAGTTTCGCACTGAACGCATCCTCTTCCATGAGCTGTTGCAACTGCGCCGAAAATTCAAAGCGTTTGACTTTGTCATCGGGTGTCAGGGCTTGTAGCAATTGTAAACGGTAAGGCTTCTGCTTTAGCCTTTTCCGTAAGATTTTCCAAACCGTCGGCTGTGGTACGTTTAGCTCCCTGCTTGCTTTATTCGTCAACTTCCGTGGGCTACGCGTGAAACTTGCACGCACACATTCAACCGTTTCTTCGCTCACTGCAGGCTGACCCGTTGATTTCCCCTTACAGAGGCATCCAGAAGCTTTAAACTGCGCATAGCACCGCCGAATGGAGTTAGCAGTTGGTGGATCTTTGTTGAACTTCGTCCTGAAGTGTCGTTGCACTGTTATGACTGACTGATGTGAGTGCATTTCAAGCACGACATACGCTTTCTCGGCTCCTGTCGCCATTTTATCTCACTGCGCTCTCAAGCGCTCTGGCGGCAGAAACCTGAAGTGCGGCTTCAGCCGAACAAAACTTTATGAGTTTTTCTACGTATCTGTAGTGTGTCGTGACCATATGTCAATGAATGGAGCTACAGTGAATTTATGAAATTGCTTCAATAATTTGTAATAGCCCTGTAATAATGTACACGAAAATAACATCTGTGGATTCATTCACAATCCATTCCCTCATACAGTAAGAATATAAATGTTACGGTCAGCAGATTCAAACAGATGCTGACATAATTAACAATATAAGATGATTTCCTGAACACAGTCAAATACCCTATTATAACTTTTCGCAGTCGTATCATCATTGCTGCGTATAAACACATGCGTGAATTCGATGGCAACATTCTGTCATATGAATGCAATTGGTGAACTAATTTCGAAGATTTAAGAATGGAAATGAACATTAGCATTTTTATAGATTATTTTAAATTAGCAGACAAACACAGAGTTTTCAAGTGCACTTGTCGTATTTGGAGAATATTTTTTTGGTAATGCAGTAAGTTATTTCATTAAATACACTTAACACATAGCGATACACAATTAAACTAAAATTATTTGGAATTATTGGCCTAACTGATCAACAACATCAGGGAGGACTAGCCTTTCTGTGGCAGTTTTCAGATGTTCTCAGAACTGGACTGCAGAAGAGAGACCAAGCAGCCCATGGCTGAACTCCATATTGATGCTGCACATTAGCCATCATTTAGCAAGTACTTGTTTAGGGTGTCACTGGCTGAATGATGCATAATTTTAGAGGAATAGAGAAGATGTTGCAAGATGACATCAACAAACGTTCAGAGGGTACTTAAGCATCTCCTGTGGTCCTTATGAAGGTGGAGAAGGGCACATGGCTTTTCTCCATTAAATACTAACAGCTGAACAAAATCATGAAAAAAGTTGTCTACTCATTGCCATGTGTTGATGGCACCCTGAACTGCTTCAAAGGAGTAAAGTATTTCACAATTATTGATGTGCAGACAGGCTATTGTCAAATCAAGTTTGGCAATGCTGACTGGGAAAAAGACTGCATTCATAAAATCTGAAGGGTTCTATGAGTTCATATTTTTGCTGTTTGGATTCTGTAATTCTCCATCCATCTTCAAGCAAATACTTTGTCAGCTTAAATGGATGATATGACTTTGCTATCTGGATGACAATGTCATTTTTTCAAAGACATTTGAAGAATTTCTAAGCCACTTGACAACCATGCTGAAGTGTGTTCGGACAGCAGGCTTCTCCTAATTCAAAGACGTGTCTCTTCATTACCCAAGAAACAAAAACTGGTGTACCTACTGAATGGCAATGGAGTCCATTCCAATCCAGAGAAAATAAGAGCAGTCATAGATTTTCTGACTCCTTGGCTTCTTCATGATGCAAGGATTTTTCTTGCAATGAGCTCATATTATTAGTGATTTATAAAGGACTTCTGTATCAGGCATGTCTGTTGCAAGAACTACTCCAGGTAGTTGCCAAATTTTCCTGGAATGAGGCACACGAGAGATCTTTACTTCCAAAGATGGAACTTCATGCCATCTCATTATGGGATTGGTATAGTTCTACTTTCAATTCAGGAAGACTGTGAGAAGGTGATAGTTTATGTTTCCAGCCCGAGATGAAATAATGTATAAAAGAGAAAGAAGGCCTTGCAGCTGTTTGGGCCATCAACAAATTCCAGCTGTATTTATTTGGCAAACCATTCATACTGCAACCATTTGCATACTTATGGGTTTAAAACCACCTTTTTCTTGATCTATTATGCATACTGTAGTTATATTCATGTCATGTTCTAGAACAACTGCATAACTCATTACTATGTAACACATTATTACTCTCTCGATGGCTATTTAGAACCATCTGTTGACACTCCCCACACATTTTCATCACATATTTATTCATTACAATATTGCTCCACAAAACACTTTAGATAATGCCACTACCCATATTTTAGATCTTACCATACTGGTAACTGTAATAGAAAAAGAGGATTTTCATTAAACAATCAATGAAATCAATATTTTGACTGCATTTTCTTTAAAATATAACAATATATTGCCATGAAATCATACATATTAAAAAGATATATTTGAGATATTAAAAAGCCACTTGCAATTAAATCACTCCTTCCAACAACACACAGATGTATTTATTTCAATTTACACACACACACACACACACACACACACACATACACACACACAAATATTTATGTGCTTAGTACACCACCATTCTCATTTATTAAATTAATCCAGGATAAAAAATCCTGGGAACTTCATTAAAACTGCATATCCAATGCAGTTTGCTTGAATCTTTCTGTGTCCTTTTATTTCCACCAATACTCAATGTTTCATCATACATCACAGTTCCACCAAATAAACACTGAGTCTTTACAGTTCCACCAAACACATTCCATCCTTACAGTCTCATTGGATAAGTACCAAGAACTGCAATATAGATCCTGCAGATGCATGTAACTTTTGAAATTACATCATGTCAGCATCTTTTAAATGGTTAAAGTCAGTCTTCAGGTTTAACAACATCTATAATTTCTCAGTACTTGTATATAGTTCAATGATTTCTTCCAGGCTTGTATAGGTACCAAACACCAGTGCCATTAATCCAAACACACTGACCAGCACATTTTTCCAAAGTCGCCATCTGAATGGTCCTAGTCCATTATCCCAGTATGTGATGACTTCAATAAATGCTGGTATTATGAGACCCAGCAAGGAGAAGCATAGAGAACCAATAAGAGAAATGAAAGGACCTATTGTGGGCACTGCAACCGCCAGAACAACTGCAAAAGAATAAGATGATAAATGCAAATAATATAACATCAATATTTCCAAATTCTGCATTAACAACATTTTAATTTAGTGCTATTCTAATGGTCATTACGGGGTGCAGTCAGCCTCATGAGGCCAACTGAAGAGCTGCTCAATCAATTAGTAGTGGTTCCAAGGCCAAGAAATCTGACAATGACTGGGAGAGGGTGTTCTGACCCCATGCCTCTCCAGACCACATCCAATGACACCATTGTCAGAGGATGACACGGTGGTCAGTCAGGCCTGATTGGGCCTCTAAGGCCAGAATTCAGAACTTTACCTACATGCTGGTCATTAACCCGACATAAAATCTTGCTAGTAGCAATAGGCAGTTTCTTCACACATCCCACTTATTTTTACTATTTATTTTAGTTCATACATACAATCATTGTTTCATAGATCCCCTTCATGGACGTGAAGTGAATCATAGTATACATCACAGTGATGCAGCTGTTAAACAAGGAGAAGCTCACTGAAAACTTACAACAACTACAAAGAGTGTTCTGAAGGAATGAATACTCATGTCAACAAACTGAATGGTCATTGTAGTCAAAATCAACAAAGCCTGAGGAAGATGTTGAGACAGAGACAGAAAAAGAGGAGCTAAGAATCATTCATCTAACTTATGCTGGCCCATTCTATGCAGAGACCAGAAGACTCTTATGGAAACATGCCAACCAGCATGTTTTGCTCCTGTCAACTAAAATAAAAAGTCTTCTTTGTAATACTAAAAATGCTCTATGTCTCAAAAAACTTGATGTTTTCCGAATTCCATGCAAATGTGGCATGTCTTATGTGGGGCAGACTATTACAATACTCGAGGAGAGGTATAAGGAACATAAGTGATATGAATGATTAAAACAACCAAGCAATCAGCTGATTTCAACCATTTCCACAAATATTATGATGCAATGAAATATGATGAGACCAGTATAAAGGTGCAAATGCCAAGTTTCTGAACCAGCATAATTAAGCAGTTTACCACAGTAAAGTAGTCATAATATTTAATAATCCAGGCAATAGTTTCAATTTACAAATCTCACTGACCATTTCATCTGTGAGAGTTGGAAAAATGTTGTGTTTCATAGATTGGCCTCTGTCTGGAAACAAGTAAAAGCCATAACAAGCTTGAGGCTGCATCCCTGGGCTGCAGTATCACTGGAACACCTCTGGTGAAACCTGTGAGACCCCTGGTACCCATGGTATCCCCTAAAACCCTAAGTGTCACTGCATCTACCAATCTGCACAATATGACTGGTTTGTTCTCACCCAAAGATGAACGGCCGACAGTGGTGCACTCACATATGACTATATATGTGAGCAAAAGGAGAATGTAGGTACTTGCTGCATAGCTGTGCCCTTATGCCTTATCTACAGTTATGAAGTGCTGTGCACTGTTGATAAGGCACCTGGACCAGCTCATGAAGTCACATAAGTTGGGCTTCTGCCCAATTCTCCTGCAAAGCCCAAATAATTATAGAGGTTGAGTGTGATGGTCATTGGGCACCCCAGCTTTAACCATATAATGGAGTCCCTGAGGGAAACAGCAAGCTGAGTGGCAAAGAACAATAATTTGCACTTGCTATGTTCACCAAGAAGTCTCATATGAGATGTGCAAGAGGTTCTTTCAGCACCTATTGACTGCGCTGGATCCAGCTGGTGGCAAATCATAGGTCATGTCAGCACGAATGCTGCCTGACTCATGGGTTCTGCAGCCATCCACAGTCACTTAGACAGTTATATGGATAGCTGAAGAAACATAGTTTCACATGCAGGGTGGAAAGCATCGCTCATTATTTGCAGTATTATACCCAGAACCAACTGAATTCCTCTGGTTTGAAGCAAAGCAGAGGGCTTAAACCAGAGTCTTGCGTGATTCTGCTACGGTCAAAGATACAGGATTCTTGATCTCTCCTATTGGGTGGAGAATCAGAGGCCCCCCTTCAATAAGTCAGGTGTGTACAACATAAAGTTTCTACTTGAGTAGCTGAATATATATGGCAAGCACACATGGGTATTGTTTTTAGGTTGAGGCACCCTTCATAGGCTTTGTGATGAACTGTGTACCATTCTATAAGAGAAAAGTAAATCAACCATGTTAATGACAAAAGGAAACAGTCATGTTTGCTTATCACAAAATGAAAATGTTAATACTACATTAAGTGGAGGAACAACTTTGACAAGATCCCAGAATTTGACTCATATGTTAAAGTTAATAATTCCCACACTGTATTGTGAACAGAGAGCTGGCTGAATCCAGAAATAAATATAAACTACATATTAAATTCAGACTGAAATTTAATGCATGGATCAGGGGTGGCAAAATACTTATTGTCATAAAAAAACTCGGTAATATCTACTGAGGTTAATTTGGGTGAAGGTAAGCATTGAAGGTGGGACAAACTTAAATAGGTGGAAAGACCCACATCAACATTGGCAATAAATCAATGACACAGTAATAGTCATATGATAGAGTAACCGTTTTAAGCAACATGAAGTGTAATGGGGAAATAAACCTAGTTGTATGAAAAACAGATGACATCTGAGTTTTTTTGGAAGAATCTTAAGTAAATTTGACTACTCAGAAAATAAACTACTTCAGGGTGTATACGTGGACAAGGAAAAAAAATTCCCAGATTTTTCCCAGATTTCCTGGTTAAAAATACACTTTGTCCTGGATGAAAATACACTTTTTCCATGTTAAGTAACAGTATACTTTTTCTTGGAACTGTAAAACTTATCAATCCTTTCAGTGCTTGTTGTTTTATACACCGGCGTAGAATTTCCCGGCACTTTAGAAAACGAAACTCAGGGGAAAAAACACGTTTAGGAAAGATTTTTGATGTGCAGCAACATGTACACTGCATATTTTCGTATTACTAAAGTATAAATTGGAATTCCACCAAACACCGCATGTTACTTTCCGAAGGATTGAAATCGAGATTGCAATGCGCTTTTGTAAGCCAGTCATAGCTCATGTCAAGCGATCTTGCCAGTCGACGTCAGTGGATATTGAGCTTCGGACACTTGATGTAGTCAGCCAATAGCAACATCACTGTTAAGTAGTGCGAACACACAAATAAGAAAAGTTATGGTTTAAATTAATGTACATAGTGTTTCTACAAGAAAAGGAAAGCTTTCACATATAATATTGGCCTCTGAGATTAATAAGCTGCAAGGAAAGCTAAGCTTTCACACATAATGTTTATCTTTTTTGCACACAGAAATGTGCCAGTAAAATTCTTAATGACATAAATGTCTGATCTTCTGGGCTCAAAAATATTCTAAATGGTCGTCCTCAAAGATTTGAATTTTGAATGAGAGTCAAACGCTCTGTGATTTAAGAAATTCATCGGACATTCGTGCACAGAGTTCATCTTGTGTAAAAGGAAATTTAATTTACTTGAAAGTAACGCTTTTCGAATAACCATTCGGAATATTTTCCTGCGACTTGTAGAAATAGATTCGTTTCAGCAGTAGCACCAGATGACAGGCGTCACCGCACTTGCGCAGCTACGATGACACAGTAATAGTCATATGATAGAGTAACCATTTTAAGCAACATGAAGTGTAATGGGGAAATAAACCTAGTTGTATGAAAAACAGATGGCATCATGACGCGCAGGAAGCCTGTACGTTCGTACGTGTAAAACATTAAAATATCTTACATTATGTCATAAAAGAAACAAGACATGAGAGGATACTCCAAGAGCATGGAAATTTTGTGGATCATACTGAAATGCACCATTCAGCTTAAAGTGCACATTCATATGCCCAGATTCAGATGTAAATTTCCTTGGAGTACCAGTACTGCATTATCTCATGTTTGGTCCTTTATTACGGTATAATGCCATACGTGCTAGAAGATGAAAATGTGAACTTGAAAGGTAGCGAACAGTTGAAACTAGCCAATAGTGTGGAATTAAACACTTCGTTTCATATAAATTGATTGTCTCAGCAGAAAAGATTAATAAAAGTCAAATTTCTTTAACAAACCAACAAAAATAACTTCATTGTTCTGCAAGGCAATTAACGCTTGACGTGTCAGAAAGGTGGAAACAAAATAAAATCTGAAACTAATAAAATATTTTGGCCTTCCATAATTATGTGAATTTATTTTAATTCACTTGATAGCTCCTGGCCACAGAAATCCATTTTGCTTTCATTTGACGCAAGAGCAATAAACGAAGAGGAAACAGCAAAATCACTAAACACAAACACGGTTCACTTGGAGACTACCACCTCCCCACTACAACTGAGACTGCTCTGCGCATCAGGTCTGGATCTATGATATTTCCGAACTGGGGCAGTATTAGATAGTGGCGCTCCTCCTCCCTCGAGCGTTTGATGTAGGATGCCGAAAATTTTAAATATCGACTTTTCAAAAATATCTTCATTTTGTAGCGCGCATCTTTCTGAAGAGTCTGATACATAAAACATATATGTTCGAGGGAACGTAAGACATGTTATTTGGTCTTAAAGTGTGCCAAGTGCCACGCCTCTCCACACAGCATTTTTCCATCGCACGTCTCTGTATTTCGCTCTGTGAAATTCAAACATGTAGTATTTTGTAATGCAAGCCGTCAAACTATATTCAGGCCACTAGAAATTAAAATGACCTGTGGTGCCTCTCCTGCTCCTAGTTGGCCGATTTGACATCCTGCCCCTCTTAAAAAAATCTCGCAAATAATAGTGGATGGGATTATTTGTAACCAGGACAACAAGAATTCTTGAGAAAATTTGCAGTCTTTACTGCCTATTAGCTAATAACTTGCTGTTTCGAGTGACATAAAATTAAATATAGGATACATAAAACTAGTAAAGACAAGAGATAAGCAAGACAGTACACATTTCATCAATCCTTAAGTCCTAGCATTTTTTTCTCTCTAACCTTGCCACGGCTTTATATGGCGTACTTTCCTTTCTGGGAAAGAATCTATTACCTCATCAAAGTTCGTCAATCGTTTTCCTACATGAAAAATCGAAATATCGTTGTCTGCTGTTAATGCAAATAGTACCCGAGTGGTTTCTCGATCTGATTACATGTATTTTGTCACTGTGTGCTAGATAAAACAAAACAGGCCAGCCTAATATTGCAGCAATTGTTACACACACCAAATAAACGAGACTGTCTTGGCACAAATGGTCATTTTTATAACATGACAGAATATAATTCACGAAGTACCAATATCAAATGCCTATTAGGCCTACTACAAGCAAAAAGTTTTATGTTAGGAAATAGTTTCACATTTCATTCATACTCTCTAGCTTCTGAAGCATGAGATCGAAAAGTAGTACTACGAAATTTATATAAATTTGGAATCGTCATATTCTTCCATAATCTGTGAGAGTCTCCATTTCTTCTCCTTCCTCGTTCTAACAAACAATCTTGTTATCACTAATTCTGTAACTATTCCTGCCAGTGTCAAAATTTATTCTCTGGTTAACTTCACTTACCCTGCCACAATCACCAGTTTAGTTATCCCGCATTTGTTCTCAGATTCGGCGTTATTACGTGTTTGTACAACGCATTTTCCACGCTACTCCCAGAATAGAACTTTAGCAGCTGCTAGCCGGTGACTGTATAACTGGCCCTTAATAGTGTAGCGGTCTGGCCAAAAATGTTTTGCCAAATTTCATTTTCTTGGATACACGGAGAAAACAATACGTAATCTTAGTTGTCTGTTATTCCTGTTAGTCATTTATTTCCACTCTGGTAGTCTGAATCTATGGAATTCGCTTGTGATTATAACAACGCTGATCATTTGCAAACCCAGTCAACCACATAAACAGCGATTGTCATTCACCCTTTCAACTTTATTCGCTCAGCTTGTATAGCCCTGTCCCCTTTTGTCTACTGGAAAGTTTATTGCTAGATGCGACAGATGCTGGACAATTTGTGAAACAAGGTCTTTTTCCTCAATAATATGAATTTGGCGCCTCCCCTCCCCTCACTGAAACTGCCTCCGGGGCAGATACCCCGGTTTGTTCCCGCCTGTTGCGCATACGTGAATCTGTAGCTTAGGTGCACCAGCAAAATTTTTCCGGATAGCATCTGGCTGCTTCCTGCAATTCCCTGTACAGCTAACTGCCACACTTGTGTAGCCAGAAGCGGGAGAAGGTACTACTCATACGCGACTCAACTGCACATGTGCATAAGCTCGCTCGCAACCACTCAAACGAATCTATTGTGAAACACTGCATAGTCTTCCTAAAGGCTTTGACACATTTTGCTGTTGGCAGACACTTGCATGAGCACTGTGCTTTGTTCTTGTATATGGTGCATTTCCTTTGCAACTTAAGTTTTATTTTCGTTTTTTTCTCTCGTTCGTGTTTTATTGCTGCAGTATTATTCTGCATTAGCGAGATACAGTAATATTCTTTGTTAGAGTATTGGTTCATACTAGTCAAAGCTACAAAAATGTAACTAAAAACTAAAACAATAAAAAATTCCCGGAATTATGAGAATTTCCGGAATTCTAAAAAATTCCCGGATATTTCCCGGTTTTCTCCAGATGAAAAAATTCCCGTGTTTTTCCGGATCTCCCGGTTGTCCCAGGTCGTATGCACCCTGTACTTGCAAAACACTTTATTCACTAATTCTTGACTATGGTTTGTCAGTGTGGGACAGTCACCACATAGGATTGCCTCCGCCACACACCGTTGGGTGGCTTGCAGAGTATAAATGTAGATGTAGAGTAGAGAACATCCAAAGAAGAGGTGTGTTAAGTCATCAGTTTGTTTGATACACACAAGAGTGTTACAGATGCATGTTAAACAACAGCAGGAGGTGCTGAAAGAGAGGTTCATGCATCACAGAGGGGATTACAGTAAAGTTCTGAGACTTTACATTAAAAAAAGAGTAACAATCATAATATTTCTTCATATTACAAAAATAGCCATGATGGGGGGAAAATAAAAAAATGGGCTTGCACAAGGCCTACTGACAGTTGCTCTATGCACCATTCATGAATGGAGTGGGAAATGGGGGAAATGGTAGTGCTATCGTAAGTACACTCTGCTAAACACTGCTTGTGGAGTGTAGATGTAGACATTCTACCATTACTTCAGATTACTTCAAGAAGGGTCGTCGAGCAGATGCGCAAAACTATAGACCTATATCTCTGACGTCGATCTGTTGTAGAATTTTAGAACATGTTTTTTGCTCGAGTATCATGTCGTTTTTGGAAACCCAGAATCTACTATGTAGGAATCAACATGGATTCCGGAAACAGCGATCGTGTGAGACCCAACTCGCTTTATTTGTTCATGAGACCCAGAAAATATTAGATACAGGCTCCCAGGTAGATGCTATTTTTCTTGACTTCCGAAAGGTGTTCGATACAGTTCTGCACTGTCGCCTGATAAACAAAGTAAGAGCCTACGGAATATCAGACCAGCTGTGTGGCTGGATTGAAGAGTTTTCAGCAAACAGAACACAGCATGTTGTTATCAATGGAGAGGCGTCTACAGACGTTAAAGTAACCTCTGGCGTGCCACAGGGGAGTGTTATGGGACCATTGCTTTTCACAATATATATAAATGACCTAGTAGATAGTGTCGGAAGTTCCATGCGGCTTTTTGGGGATGATGCTGTAGTATACAGAGAAGTTGCAGCATTAGAAAATTGTAGCGAAATGCAGGAAGATCTGCAGCGGATAGGCACTTGGTGCAGGGAGTGGCAACTGACCCTTAACATAGACAAATGTAATGTATTGCAACTACATAGAAAGAAGGATCCTTTATTGTATGATTATATGATAGCGGAACAAACACTGGTAGCAGTTAATTCTGTAAAATATCTGGGAGTATGCGTGCGGAACGATTTGAAGTGGAATGATCATATAAAATTAATTGTTGGTAAGGCGGGTACCAGGTTGAGATTAATTGGGAGAGTCCTTAGAAAATGTAGTCCATCAACAAAGGAGGTGGCTTACAAAACACTCGTTCGACCTATACTTGAGTATTGCTCATCAGTGTGGGATCCGTACCAGGTCGGTCTGACGGAGTAGATAGAGAAGATCCAAAGAAGAGCGGCGCATTTCGCCACAGGGTTATTTAGTAACTGTGATAGCGTTATGGAGATGTTTAATAAACTCAAGTGGCAGACTCTGCAAGAGAGGCGCTCTGCATCGCGGTGTAGCTTGCTCGCCAGGTTTCGAGCGGGTGCGTTTCTGGATGAGGTATCGAATATATTGCTTCCCCCTACTTATACCTCCCGAGGAGATCACGAATGTAAAATTAGAGAGATTAGAGTGCGCACGGAGGCTTTCAGACAGTCGTTCTTCCCACGAACCATATGCGACTGGACCAGGAAAGGGAGGTAATGACAGTGGCACGTAAAGTGCCCTCCACCACACACCGTTGGGTGGCTTGCGGAGTATAAATGTAGATCTAGATGTAGAAGAGGGGCAGCAGCCTTTTCAGTAGTTGCAGGGGAACAGTCTGGATGACTGACTGATCTGGCCTTGTAACACTAACCAAAACGGCCTTGCTGTTCTGGTACTGCGAACGGCTGAAAGCAAGGGGAAACTACAGTCGTAATTTTTCCCGAGGGCATACAGCTTTACTGTATGGTAAAATGAAGATGGCGTCCTCTTGGGTAAAATATTCCGGAGATAAAATAGTCCCCCATTCGGATCTCCGGTCGGGGACTACTCAGGAGGACGTCGTTATCAGGAGAAAGAAAACTGGCGTTCTACGGATTGGAGCGTGGAATTCAGATGCCTTAATCAGGCAGGTAGGTTACAAAATTTAAAAAGTGAAATGGATAGGTTAAAGTTAGATATAGTGGGGATTAGCGAAGTTTGGTGGCAGGAGGAACAAGACTTTTGGTCAGGTGAATACAGGGTTATAAATACAAAATCAAATAGGGGTAATGCAGGAGTAGGTTTAACAATGAATAAAAGAAATAGGAGTGCAGGTAAGATACTACAAACAGCATAGTGAACACATTATGGTGGCCAAGATAGACACGAATCCCACACCTACTACAGTAGTACAAGTTTATATGCCAACTAACTCTGCAGATGATGAAGAAATTGATGAAATGTATGATGAGATAAAAGAAATTATTCAGGTAGTGAAGGGAGACGAAAATTTAATAGTCATGGGTGACCGGAATTCGAGAATAGGAAAAGGGAGAGAAGGAAACATAGTGGGTGAATATGGATTGGGGGAGAGAAGTGAAAGAGGAAGCCATCTGGTGGAATTTTGCACAGAACATAACTTAATCATAGCTAACACTTGGTTCAAGAATCATAAAAGAAGGTTGTATACATGGAAGAATCCTGGAGATATTAGAAGGTATCAGATAGATTATATAATGGTAAGACAGAGATTTAGGAACCAGGTTTTAAATTGTAAGACATTTCCAGGGGCAGATGTGGACCCTGACCACAATTTATTGGTTATGAACTGTAGATTAAAACTGAAGAAACTGCAAAAAGATGGGAATTCAAGGAGATGGGACCTGGATAAACTGAAAGAACCAGAGGTTAGATGTTGTACAGAGTTTCAGGGAGAGCATAAGGGAACAATTGACAGGAATGGGGGAAAGAAATACAGTAGAAGAAGAATGGGTAGCTCTGTGGGATGAAGTAGTGAAGGCAGCAGACGATCAAGTAGGTAAAAAGACGAGGGCTGGTAGAAATCCTTGGGTAACAGAAGACATATTGAATTTAATTTATGAAAGGAGAAAATATAAAAACACAGTAAATGAAGCAGGCAAAAAGGAATACAAATGTCTCAAAATGAGATCGACAGGAATTGCAAAATGGCTAAGCAGGGATGGCTAGAGGACAAATGTAAGGATGTAGATGCTTATTTCACTAGGGGTAAGATAGATACTGCCTGCAGGAGAATTAAAGAGACCTTTGGAGACAAGAGAACCACTTGTATGAATATCAAGAGCTCAGATGGAAATCCAGTTCTAAGCAAAGAAGGGAAAGCAGAAAGGTGGAAGGAGTATATAGAGGGTCTATACAAGGGCGATGTACTTGAGGACAAATTATGGAAATGGAAGAGGATGTAGATGAAGATGAAATGGGAGATAAGATACTGCGTGAAGATTTTGACAGAGCACTGAAAGACCTAAGTCAAAACAAGGCCCCAGGAGTAGACAACATTCCATTAGAACTACTGATGGCCTTGGGAGAGCCAGTCATGACAAAACTCTACCATCTGGTGAGCAAGATGTATGAGACAGGCAAAATACCCACAGACTTCAAGAAGAATATAATAATTCCAATCCCAAAGAAAGCAGGTGTTGACAGCTGTGAAAATTACCAAACTATCAGTTTAGTAAGTCACAGCTGCAAAATACTAACACGAATTCTTTATGACGAATGGAAAAACTGGTAGAAGTCGACCTCGAGGAAGATCAGTTTGGATTCCGTAAAAATGTTGGAACACATGAGGCAATACTGACCTTATGCCTTATATTAGAAGAAAGATTAAGGAAAGGCAAACCTACGTTTCTAGCATTTGTAGACTTAGAGAAGGCTTTTGACAATGTTGACAGGAATACTCTCTTTCAAA
The DNA here is from genome assembly GCF_023864345.2 of Schistocerca serialis cubense. Classification (NCBI taxonomy): domain Eukaryota; kingdom Metazoa; phylum Arthropoda; class Insecta; order Orthoptera; family Acrididae; genus Schistocerca; species Schistocerca serialis. Next base: position 717,967,463 of record NC_064638.1, read on the forward strand.
TTCTAAAGGTGGCAGGGGTAAAATACAGGGAGCGAAAGGCTATTTACAATTTGTACAGAAACCAGATGGTAGTTATAAGAGTAGAGGGGCATGAAAGGGAAGCAGTGACTGGGAAGGGAGTGAGACAGGGTTGTAGCCTCTCCCCGATGTTATTCAATCTGTATATTGAGCAAGCAGTAAAGGAAACAAAAGAAAAATTCGGAGTAGGTATTAAAATTCATGGAGAAGAAATAAAAACGTTGAGGTTCGCCGATGACATTGTAATTCTGTCAGAGACAGCAAAGGACTAGGAAGTGCAGTTGAACGGAATGGACAGTGTCTTGAAAGGAGGATATAAGATGAACATCAACAAAAGCAAAATGAGGATAATGGAATGTAGTGGAATTAAGTTGGGTGATGCTGAGGGAATTAGATTAGGAAATGAGAGACTTAAAGTAGTAAAGGAGTTTTGCTATTTGGGGAGTAAAATAACTGATGATGGTCAAAGTAGAGAGGATATAAAATGTAGACTGGCAATGGCAAGGAAAGTGTTTCTGAAGAAGAGGACTTTGTTAACTTCTTGTATAGATTTAAGTGTCAGGAAGTCGTTTCTGAAAGTATTTGTATGGAGTGTAGCCATGTATGGTAGTGAAACATGGACGATAAATAGTTTGGACGGGAAGAGAATAGAAGCTTTCGAAATGTGTTGCTACAGAAGAATGCTGAAGATTAGATGGGTAGATCACATAACTAATGAGGAGGTATTGAATAGAATAGGGGAGAAGAGGAGTTTGTGGCACAACTTGACTAGAAGAAGGGACCAATTGGTAGGGCATGTTCTGAGGCATCAAGGGATCACAAATTTAGCATTGGAGGGCAGTGTGGAGGGTAAAAATTGTATAAGGAGACCAAGAGATGGATACATTAAGCAGATTCAGAAGGATGTAGGTTGCAGTAAGTACTGGGAGATGAAGAAGCTTGCACAGGCTAGAGTAGCATGGAGAGCTGCGTCAAACCAGTCTCAGGACTGAAGACCACAACAACAACAACAACAATTAAATATTTTGAAACTTGGAAAAATAGATAGTACTCTGAATTCTATAGTTAAATATCTACATCTACATCAACATTGACATCTACACTCTGCAAACCACTGAACTGCATGACAGAGGGAACATCCCAGAGCATCAGTAATTTACCTTTTCCTCATCTGATTGACACATGGAGCATGGAAGAAGGATTGCTTAAATGTCTCTGTGTACACTGTAATTAGTCTAGTCTTTGCAGTACATAGGGCATTTTATTATAGTTCTAGATTCATCACTTAAATTTCGTTCTAAAAACTTCCAAATGATGTTCTCAGGTAACAGTTTTGTCTATCTTCAGGTGCCCATTAGTTCAGTTCTTTCAGGATCTTCTCTCTCCCATGGGTCAAATAAATGTGAGCATTCATGCTGACCTTATTTGTATCCATTCAATGTCTCCTGTTAGTCCCATATGGAACAGATCCTATACACTTCAGCAACATTCTGAGATGGATCACAGGAGAGTTTTGTATGCAGTCATATTTTTAACCAACCAGTGAATGGCAGTCTTCCACCTGCTTTACCTAGAGCTGAGACTATATGATCATTCCATTTCATATCCCTTCAAAACATTACTCCCACAAATTTGTATGAATTGACTGATTCCATCTGTGACTAAATTGTGTTATAGTTATAAGATACTGCATGTATAGTTATAGGACACTATATTTTCATTATGTGAAATGCACAATTTTAAATTTCCGAACATTTAAAATAAGCTGCCAATATTGCAGTATTTTGAAACCTTATCAAGATCTGACTGAATATTTGTGCAACTTCTTTCAGACTGTATTTCATTACAGATAAGTACACATCTGTGAAAAGTCTGTGATTACTATTCATATTGTCTGAAAAGTAATTAATATACAACATGAACAGCAAGGGTCCCAACACAGTTCAGTAGGGCATACTTGAAGATGCTTCTACATCTTTCGATAACTCTCCATCCAAGGTAACTTGCTGCATCCTACCTACCAAAAAATCCTTAATCTGGTCACAAATTTTGCTTGACACCCCATATAACCATGTTTTGATAATAGGCACAAATCTGGTAGTGAGTCAAATACCTTTTGCAAATCAAGGAATATTGCATCTACCTGACTGCAATGACCCATATATTTCAGTGTTGTGATAAAAGTGCAAGCTGGGTTTCACATGACCAGTGTTTCCGGAATCCATGCTGATTGTCTTTGAGAAACTCATTCAGTTTCACATACCTCAGTATTTTTGAGCTGAGAACATTTTCTAAGATTCTACAACAAATGGATGTCAAGGATATTGGACAGTAGTTTTGTGGATTGCTTCTGCTACTCTTTCATAAATGGGTGTGATCTGTACTTTCTTTCAATTACTGGGCACAGATTTTTGTTCAAGGGCTCTATGGTAAATTATAGTTAAAAGAGAGGCTAACTCATCCTAAAATTCAGCATAGAATCTGATCAGGATTCCGTTGGATGCTGGGGCTTTGTTCAGTTTTAGTGATGTCAGCTGTTTGTAAACACCACTAACAGTAATATCTATTTCACTCATCTTTTCTGTGGTACAGGAATTAAGTTGAGTTAGTACTCCTGGGGTTTCCATTGTAAAGGAAATTTTTGAAATGAAGTTAAGCTTTCTGATTTTGATTTTATATCCTCAGTTTCCATCCCTGTTTTGTCCGTAAGTGACTGGACACTAACTTTAGTGCCACTAACAGTGTTTACAAATAATCATATTTTCTTTGGGCCCTGTGAAAGACCTTTTGACAATATTCTGCTATGGCAGCCACTGAAGGCTTCACCCATTGCTCTTGACAACTAAACAAGTTTCATTGAGCATCTCTCTAGGCTCATAGAATCCTATGCTTTGTTTTCACATCTAGTATGCAGTGTCTCCGTTTCTTCAGAAGTTTCTTTACAGTGACTGTATATCAAGCAGAGACCCCAGTATCACAACTGTTCTGCTGGTACATATCTATCCATGGCATGGTCAACTGTTCTTTTAAAAATGAGCCATAGTTCCTCTACATACTCCTGCCCTGAGCTATATATTTCAGGTTACTCCCTGAGACATGACATTACAGCTTATTTATCTAGTTTACTGAACTTATAAATCTTTCTACTTGGTTCAGTTGCACTTTGGTAATCATTATAACTGCCATATTGTCTGTGATTTCATCCCCATTATGGTTGGAGGAAGGCAATGGCAAACCACCTCCACTAGGACCTTGCCTAGTACGGCCGAGTGGGTCTCCTGCATTGTTCCCCTACGCTCTGTCAAGGAGTATGGGACTTCATCATCATCATCATCATCATCATCATCATCATCATCATCGTGGTCTCTGATACGAGCTTTGATGTGGCCATTCTCCATGAGATCTTGTCTATTTGTTGCCATTAGATCCAATGTACTTCCATCATGAGAGGGGTTCTGATTCACCTGTTCTAGCTAGTTTTCAGAGAAGGCATTTAGTAACATTTCACTCTATGTGTTGTCATGCACAGCTCTAACAAAACTGTTACTATCCCAGTTGATTATTTAGATGACTGAAGTCTTGTCCAATGATTAAAGTATAATTGGGGACTTCATGAACTAGTGAACTGAGGTTTTCTCTAAAGTTTTTAGGTACATTATGAGATGAGTTTGGTGGTTGAAAGAAGGAACTAGTTATCATTTTAAGCCCATGTGTGATACTAAATCTTGCCCAAACAATCTTTCAGGCAGCTTCAGTTTCTATTTCGGAGGATGAGTTTCTTGTCTACTGCAACCAATACACCACATTCATTTCCCATTTGTTTACCCCTTTGATGTATGCTTAAATTTTCCTAAAAAATCTCACTGCTGCCTACTTCAGATTTTAACCAGCTTTTTTAACCAGCTTTCTGTAACTAGTACTTTTCAGGAACATGATAAACTGTGGCTCTCTATTGTGAATGCCTACTAGGATTTTATTACTCTTGCCTGTGGCAGGAATTTCTTTTTATCTTACACTGATACTTCTGAGTCTCTTGCAGGTATCATTATCTGGACCAGATGGAGATTTGCACAGTCTAAAATATCCTTGTGTGCATTCCACACACCGACAGCTGCCTGGGTAGTAGGTTTTGATGTGTAGTGCATACCTAACCCATTTAGTGAAACTTTACAGGTCTTAAACCTATGGCTCAAGTCTAAGAAATCACAGCTTGACTTGTTACAGACCCTTTGCAGTCTCTGGGTTCAAGCCTTCCCCATGACTCTCAAACTTCTCTAGCAGCCACTAGAATGATCCAAGTGTGATGTCAGAGTCTATATGAGAGGCATTGTTTGTCACTACCAGTACTACAACCTACAGTTGTTTGCACTTTGTTTCTTCAGTGGCTATTGGAATAGCCTCTTTAACCAGTGGAATGTGGCCGCCAGGATAAAACAGTGAGTGCACTTGATGTTCCTAATACCCTTACTGCCATTCCCCTGCAGGGTACCTTTATTCACCATACTTTTGAATTGCCAATGATTAATAGAGCCCTACCCATTTGTGTTTGCCTCCACTTGACAAGGGACTACGTATGTTTCCCAAGAGGTGAAGTGAGTCTCACTGGCTTGGTTTCTGTTTCAGTAGAGTCAGTCAGTGGACAAGAACCCAGTCATTCCTGAAACATTCTGAGTGACTATCAGAAACCAGATTTTGAAATATAATGGCGAATGGCTTTAGTAACTATCCTTTAAAATTTGTTAATATCAGTCTCAGGCAAGAGCTAAAATCCTCATTGGCCATTCTGTAGATGTGCTTATCGTTAGACACTAACAAATATTGTAAAAGTTTGGACACCTGTTTTCTTGAGAACTGAAACTGTAATATAGAAAAAAATCTAATAATTTAATAAAGAAGAAAATGTGAACATACCTGATGCAATAACAAGGATTGTCCTCACAGTATATGAAACTAGGACAGGTCTGTTAGGAAACTTGTCTTTCACAGCATTTAGGGACACTTCAAGTGGCACAACGAACTGCAGGCCATACGTGCAGTAAACTCCGAGTGCAATTAGAATTTTTACAGACTGAGCAGCGCTGAAACAAAATACATACAGCATTAGGTGAAAGTTTTATTCATTTTTTGGTTAAAATAGTGGCAATGTAAACTGTACAAAACACTGAACAACATTGCCTGAAGATGGATTGATCTGAGTACTTCACACATCAGCTATCTGCAACTGATGGAATATTTTATGGCTACATTCAATCAAACCAATATGTGTAAATATCTATAATTGTATCCTCTACTATAAGTTTACACTATTAGTGATATTAAAATATACTAGCCTAGACTGTTACTGATGGTTACAGAGACAGTGCTTAAAATTTTTCTGTTTATATATCGCTATGAAAAATTTAAAGGGCTAGTTTTCACAGAGGTTAAAAGAAAGTTCTTTTTGTCTACTGTAAAACACATGAAATTGATTTACAAATATAAATATTCTCACAATTTGTTGGAGACATCAACATTAAATATTGAATCTCATTTTGAGTGCACAAAAATTTTAAGCTTATTTTCTGGCATCGACAAAAAATATTGAATCTCATTTTGAATGCGTGAAAATTTTAAGTTTATGTTTTATATTTCTGCACTCAAATAATGCATTCAAAAAATGTGTAGGATAATTTATTCACACTGTGAATGTATCTGTGACTATAATGACAGTTATAGCATTTCAGCCAATAAATACAGGGCTGCTACTAGTGCATACGAGCCTGAGTGCGCAGAATGTGGTGTCACTGAATGTGTGTGTTTGAATTGGCCACCAACTGTATCAGTGGGCCAGCCACAGGTGTGGGCGCGGCAAGGCCTCACATATACATATGAAAGGAGCAGTGCTAACTGACCTCTCAATGTTATTCTAGTTAGTACCATGCACATCATTTGTTGTGTCTGTTGTGGAGTCCTGAGAGGCTTTTCTGTTATTGTTCACATGTTACAAGTAAAAGAAGATTTATGTGACTTAGATTGGTTTTCCGTATTACTCGGTTACTACACATGTGTTGTGCAGTCTTCACTTTCAAACTAAAAATTAAACTGATGATAATGATACAATTTTGTCAAATGTAGTTTTGGAAAGGGTTACTAAGGAAATGTTTGTGAACATTAATAAGCACTTCATAGCTGATTAATAGTCTTTGAACCATGGAAAGACTTACGATATGGATTTGAAATTTGAAAGACTTTTCCATCCATGGTAGGCCTACTTATGAAATGTGAAGATGTCTGGACAGAAGAAATTTCCAGCATTAAGCTCTTGTTATTATAACTTACTAATAAATTAATTCAAAAAAACCATGCTCTGTAACTGCTGAAACACTGGAGCAAATCTGTGTAATGATGTACTCCATTTTTAAAGCAATAGCTCAGGTCACAAGAACAATTCTGTTAAACAATAAAAGTTGCAGGTTCAAATATCTACAATATTATGAAAAGAATCAATTGCTACTCACCATAAAGATGACATATTGAGTTGCAGACAGGCATGACAAAAAGACTGTTACACATTTGAGTTTCAGCCAAAGCCTTCTTCACAAACAAAAGACACACATACACACAAGCAAGCACAGCTCAAACTCACATGACCACTGTCTCCAGCCAGAATTTGACTGTGTCATGTTGAACAAAAGCATCAGTCCAGAGTTGGTTGGGAAATGGGAAGGGATAGCAGGATGCAGGTGGGGGCAGAGAAGTCTGCCCTGCCTGGCAGATTGTGCCAAGGACTGGATGGTGGCAAGACAAGGCTACCAGGCACAGCAACAGGAGACAATGGCAAAAGGAGAGAGGAGGGCAGCAGAATGGGGAGCAGGAAAGATCAGAAAAAGAGAAGGGAAAAAGGTTGGTGGGTTCATTGGCAGAGAGTGAGGCACAATGAGGGTAAGGGATGTAAACTGGGAGGAAGTGACAGAACTGAGGGGGAAGAGACCATTGGGTGGAGGAAGGGGGGAGAGTGAGTTACCATATATTGAGGCCAGGATGAATTTGGCAGAAAAGAATGTGTTGTATGGATGACTCCCATCTGTGCAGTTCAGACAAGGTGGTGGTGGAGGGGAGGATCCAGATGGTATGGGTTGCAAAGCAGCCCTTGAAGTCAAGTACGTTATGTTCAGCTGCATGTTGTACCATGGTCTTGTACATTGCTCTTGTCCACAATTTGGTGGTGGCCACTCATCCTGGTGGACAGCTGATTGATAGCCATACCAATGTAAAACACTGTGCAATGATTGCAGCTGAGCTGGAATATGAGATGGCTGCTTTCACGGGTGGCCTGGTCTCTGATGGTGTAGGATAAGCCTGTGACAGGACTGGAATAGGAAGCACCGTGTGGGTGGATTGGGCAGGTCTTTCACTAGGGCCTTCCACGGGGATTCGATCTGTGGCAAGGAGTTGGGAAGGGGAGTTGCATAGGCAGGGACAAAGATGTTGTGGAGGTAGGCTGGGTGGAAAAACATCATTTTAGGAGGTACGGGAAAGATCTTGGGTAGGATGTGTCTCATTTCAGGACATGATAATCAAAGCTTGGTTAAAGGATGTGGTTCAGTTGTATCATTCTGGGTGGTGCAGGGTGATGTGGGGCAGCATTCCTTTAGAGCTGATTCTTGGGGGTTGTGGGAGGGTTGGGGGTGTGTGAGCATATGTCATGGGAAATCTGTTTGCAGACTAGGTTAAGGGGATTGTGCTTGTATGTGAAATCCATTGTGAGACCTCCAGCAGACTGGGTAAGGGAGTTCTTCTCACTGCAGGTACTATATAGGACAAATTTTTTGGTGTGGAAGGGATGGGAACTGCCAAAATTCAGTTACTGTTAGTAGTTGGTGGGTTTAATACAGACAGAGCCATGGACCCAAAAGAGAGGATGGGGTCAATGTCTAAGAAGGTGGCATACTGTGTTGAGGAGAACCAGGTGAAGCAGATGGGAAGTTCTGAAGGAATGAGGATAGATTGTCTTGACCCTGAGTGCAGATCATGATGATATCATCAATGCTGAACCCGAACCAGATCAGTGGTTAGGGGTTTTCTAAGCTTAGGATAGTTTCCTCTAGGTGTCCCATAAACAAGTTAGCTTAGGAGAGTGCCATGTAGGTGCCCAGGGTTTTGCCACAGAATTGTTTATATACCTTCGCTTCAATAGTTTAGACAAGAAGAGAATAGAAGCTTTCGAAATGTGGTGCTACAGAAGAATGCTGAAGATAAGATGGGTAGATCACATAACTAACGAGGGGGTATTGAATAGAATTGGAGAGAAGAGAAATTTGTGGCACAACAACTAGAAGAAGGGATAGGTTGGTAGGGCATATTCGGAGGCATCAAGGGATCACCAATTTAGTATTGGAGGGCAGTGTTGAGGGTAAAAATCGTAGAGGGAGACCAAGAGATGAGTACACTAAACAGATTCAGAAGAATGTAGGTTGCAGTAGGTACTGAGAGATGAAGAAGCTTGCACAGGGTAGAGTAGCATGTAGAGCTGCATCAAACCAGTCTCTGGACTGAAGACCACAACAACAACAACCTTCGCTTCATAGGAGTTATGTGTCAGGATGCAGTTAGTAAGATATATGAGGAATGAGGTAGTGTTTTGGAACATGAAGGGCATTGGAAAAGGTAGAATTCAGTAGCAACATTACAATGGGCATAAGTGATGTTGGTGTATAGGAAAGTGGCATATCAACACTAATAAGCATGGCTTCAGAAGGTAAAGGGTTGGGGATGGTAGAGAGTTGGTGAAGCATGTGGTTGATATCTTTGATGTGGAAGGCTGGATTTCAGGCAATGGATTCAAGGTGTTGATCTATGAGAGCTGAAATTCTTTCAGTGGGAGCACAATAGCTAGCTACAATGGGACAGCCTCAATTGCTGGGTTTGTGGATTTTGGGCAGCATGTAGAAAGTGAGTGGGTGAAGTGTCATAGTGGTGAGGAGGAAAATGGATTCAGAGGAGATGTTCTGGGAAGGATCTAAGGTTTTAAGCAGGGACTAGAAGTTATGTTGGACTTCTAGGATGGGATGACTCTGGCAGAGTTTATAGGTAGAGGAGTCAGATAAATGGCAGAGGCATTCTGCCTGGTGGTCACTGCGATTCATAATGACAGTGGTGGAGCCTTTGTCTGCAGGTAATATGATTAGGTCATGATCTTGTTTTGAGGCTGTGTATGGCTGTCCTTTCTTCTGCTGAAAAGTAGTGTTCTTAGGAAGGGACATGGGGAAGGATGGCAAGGAAAATTTGGAGGTAAGGAATTTCAACATGCAGCTGAGCATGGTGTACTTGATTTCAATGGCTGCTTCACAGTGCGGGCCCTCTAGATCCTCCCCTCCAGCACCAGCCTTTCCTAAACTGTATGGACAGGTGTTATACTTACAACACATTCTCTGCTCCCAAGATCATCCCATTCTCAACCTATGATAACCTACTGTCCCCCCACCCTCCACCCAACAATTTTCCTTCTGTCCTGTCACCTCATCCCTATTCATGCCCCTCATTCTCTTTGTGTGCAACCCTCTGCCAACACAACCACCCATCTTTCCCCTTCCCTGCTCATCTCCTTTTCTCCCACCCATCCCCCCCCCCTTTCTCTCTCCCTGCCCCACATCCTCCTGACACTGCGGCTGGTGGCAGTCTCGTCAAGCCTCCTCCTAGTCCCTGCACACACTGCCAGACATCACTCTTCTCTCCCCTCACTCATACCCTGCTATCCCTCCTTCTTCCCTGTCCCACTGTGGATTGCTGCTTGCATTTGCTGTGACACAGCTGCATTCTGGCCAAAGTGGCCAAAGATAGTGGTCATGGGTGTGTGAGGCGTGCTTGGTAGTATTCGTATGTGTGTGTTTTCTTTGCTGAAGAAGGCTTTGACCAATAGCTCACAAGTGTAACAGTTTTTTGACATGCCTGTCTGCAACTCTGTGTGTCATCTTTATGATAAGTAGCTGTGTTATCTTTACGGTCAGCAGCAAACAATTCTGTTAGTAAGAATAATCTACACAAAACATTAAAGTCATTTAGTTTGCTCCAATCAGTTGTCAGTTGTACAGGAAGATACATTTTTATTTGAGATTTATTTGTGATTTTTATGGCCAATCCAGTGACAAATTTCTTAGCAGAACTAATTAAAATTCTGAACATCTTAATGCAAGAATATAATTGCTGTAAATAAACATAAATTCTTTTAAATTCATAATATATGCCAAAATATGGTAGTACAGGCATTATTGTGGGTACTTTAGCATGTATATATTTACATGTATCTGCTAACTGTATTATTAACATGGAAACGGTATTAATATGGGAATGAAAATGTGTGTTCATATTTTTGATCTGATCCATATCCTTGAGATCTCTTCTCTTAGGATCTGGGGCTGTTCATTAAATTTATGCAAATTATTTCTTGTATAAAAGGTGTATTCTTTAATGTTCCACATCAATCATAATCTCCTCACAATGGGTCTCTGGGGTAATAACATATCTAATGGAATATAATCTATAAAAGTTTATGAATGTGATTTAATACTTACATTTCCTCCACAGGTAAGTTGAGTGTGATGCTGCCTTTAGTATCATCACCATATTTGAGGTATCCAAGGAACCCAATCAGTGTATAAATCAAACAAATTGCAGTCATGCCCTGGTTAAGGACACCACACAATCCAAGAAAGTGCCTAGGAGTCTTCATGTTGTTCTCAAGTGGCATTACCTGTGTACAAGAAGGTTGCATTAACTGTTAGCTGTTTGAACCAGGTATGTCTCAGGAATATGTTTTGTAGCTCTGTATTCACATGATTTTAAAGTGTTTTTTAAACTTTCTAAATGCCATCTGAATGCACCAATGTTTTTTACTAATTTTTCTTCCAAGTCACAACAGCTTTAGCAAGTGTATAATGTTAATAACCACAAAAATTTAATTAAACTCAATAATTAAAAGATTGTAGGCATTATTAGCATCAGTATACACTGACAAGCAACAGTAAAAACATGCAGGTAGTGTTACATACTGGGTCAATATTAGAAACGCAAATAAATCAAATTGAGGATGCTCACAGTTGCATGAGATGGTGGGTTGATTCTGAATATTTCAAAACATAAAATCAATAAGAAATAAATTTCTAGAATTACAGTTTTATTACTTGAGTGTGCTCTCCTGTGTAGATAGGTATGCTGTGCATGCCTTGCAGAATAAAACTGAATACCTTTAATTTTGGAGGTTTTCACAGTATAATCAAGGAAATGGTTCAATAAGAGCACGATGTTATGAAAAGAAAGCAAACCACCCTAGAATAACATTCAAATTTTGTCAGATATATCTGTTTTGATGCAAATTAATAACACAGTATCACAGAACTAGCGGATTGGTAGTGGGGAGACAGATAAAAAGGTGTGAGATGGGGAGAGGGTGAGGGCATGGACTGCGAAGAGTGACTAAATTTATAGGAAGTTGAGTTAGTGCTATGCCAAAAAAAGCCCTTTCCAAGTATTACACTTATTACATGTCAGAAAATTCTTTGAATTCTGTACCACAATTATGGAAGTCTTTGATGTGATTTAAATCTGGAATCATGATGTTAACAGCATATTAATACGGTTACATGAAATTAATTACAGTGTACTTGCTATGACACTTTCATGTTTACTTTCTGGCAGATACTAGTGACTAGGTATGCTGATATCCAGCTTTTCTACATCTACATCTATTCTCTGCAAACCACTGCAAATTGCATGTGCTTATTTTCTTATCACCAGACTTCCCAAACAGAGGTTTAGCACATAGCACTTCATTCATTGACAATTTATTTTTCGACCAAACTTCATTATGTGGTTTGGATGTAAAGAAAAAAATATTATTTTCTCAGCATGGTGTTCAAATGTTTATCATAACAATTAAGTTTAAGTAATGATAGATTAACACACAACTCACTCAGAATGTTTTGAAAGACATCACAGAAAGAACAATTTGATTGAATTTGGTAGACTGACACTGTAGATGAGAAATAAAACTCTTTCTTCAATAGTATATTCCTAAAACCTTTGGTACTACTGTTTCCTCTAAGTTATATGAGGGTATACTGAAACAGGAGCAGAGAGATAGGACAAAACAGGGTATTAGAGCATCTTGTGCCACAAAAAGGAGAGAACAGCCCATAAACTAGAGCTATATCTATTTTATTAACATTACTGTAAAATCTTCCCTTCTTATTTTCTTCCCATCTTATAAAAAAATAAAACACTCCAAGAACAAAGGCCGAATAGTACTGAAGTTAGTAAATAACAAACAAATAGAAAACAATGACATACACCTATGAGATTCATTTTAAAGATGATAGCAGCATTATGACTGATTCAAATCATCTGTTATGTAATTCAATAATTAGTTTTATACTCTGGCAGTGAACCTGATAAAAGGAAACTGCTGTTGCACAGGACTTGGTGTGCTACTTCCAAAACATAGTTTTTATTATATTTTTAAACTTTTTCATCTGAAATTTGTTGCACAGCAGACAACTATCTCTGATGTGGCTAACAAGTTGTCATTTTGATTCTCTATATGAGTAGTTTAGTTAGTCCACAGGTAAGACTGAAAGGAAATTTAAATGCAAAATTGGAAAAATTACTGTGATGGAAACTAGTAGATGGGAACAGAAATATAGGTTGAGAAAAAGGGTGAGTGGGGGGGCAATTACAAGACACTAAAATACATACTTACAACCCCGACTGCTTCCATGGCAAAAATGACAATGCTGAAGAACTGAGGCAGGCCATAAGGGTGGCCAAAGTGCACACGATCCCAAATAGATGGTAGGTCCTGGACCAGATAATACACTGTAATACCCAAGCCAGCACCCATGAATAAATTGGCAATCATGGATATTGGCGCAAGCCATTTCAGGTTGGGTACAAAGCCAAGCAGGAGAAGTGGTGGCAGTGTTCCTGCTATATACCAGCGTTGGTCTAATGTTGAATTTGTGTGGTGCTCCACTACCTACAAAAATAGAGACAGCCAACTCAATATCTTCTATTAATTGAAAGACATACTACAAATGTTCCATGTAAATTATGCTAAAATCATAGTACCAATGTATTGATTGTAACATGACTCTATTTTAAGAACTTCTTAAAATTGAAACCACGATACTAAATTTATTACATATTTCATTCTGGTTCTTGTTCCTTTCCACTCTGCTGTAATTTCCCTTCATTTTCTCTACAGTTCACATTCATTAAAATAATCACAGAGGATTGCAAAGTATAAGACAAATAGTGGAGGGAAAAAAATCACATATTTAAATAGTGCTAGTGTTTGTAGACTAACAATGCAAAATTTTCTGTAATAAATATTCATCCTTTGCATGGATGACAAAGAATTGCGACTTGATAACACTGTAACAGGAACAGAAACCAGATGGCAGTTATAAGAGTCGAGGGACATGAAAGGAAGCAGTGGTTGGGAAGGAAATGAGACAGGGTTGTAGCCTCTCCCCGATGTTATTCAATCTCTATATTGAGCGAGCAGTGAAGGAAACAAAAGAAAAATTTGGAGTAGGTATTAAAAGAGTCGAGGGACATGAAAGGAAGCAGTGGTTGGGAAGGAAATGAGACAGGGTTGTAGCCTCTCCCCGATGTTATTCAATCTCTATATTGAGCGAGCAGTGAAGGAAACAAAAGAAAAATTTGGAGTAGGTATTAAAATCCATGGAGAAGAAATAAAAACTTTGAGGTTCGCCGATGACATTGTAATTATGTCAGAGACAGCAAAGGACTTGGAAGTGCAGTTGAACGGAATGGATAGTGTCTTGAAAGGAGGATATAAGATGAACATCAACAAAAGCAAAACAAGGATAATGGAATGTAGTCGAATTAAATAGGGTGATGCTGAGGGAATTAGATTAGGAAATGAGAGACTTAAAGTAGTAAAGGAGTTTTGCTATTTGGGGAGCAAAATAACTGATGATGGTCGAAGTAGAGAGGATATAAAATGTAGACTGGCAATGGCAAGGAAAGCGTTTCTGAAGAAGAGAAGTTTGTTAACATTGAGTATAGGTTTAAGTGTCAGGAAGTCATTTCTGAAAGTATTTGTATGGAGTGTAGCCATGTATGGAAGTGAAACATGGATGATAAATAGTTTGGACAAGAAGAGAATAGAAGCTTTCGAAATGTGGTGCTACAGAAGAATGCTGAAGATTAGATGGGTAGATCACATAACTAATGAGGAAGTATTGAATAGGATTGGGGAGAAGAAAAGTTTGTGGCACAACTTGACTAGAAGAAGGGATCGGTTGGTAGGACATGTTCTGAGGCATCAAGGGATCACCAGTTTAGTACTGGAGGGCAGCGTGGAGGGTAAAAATCATAGAGGGAGACCAAGAGATGAATACACTAAGCAGACTCAGAAGGATGTAGGTTGCAGTAGGTACTGGGAGATGGAGCTTGCACAGGATAGAGTAGCATGGAGAGCTGCATCAAACCAGTCTCAGGACTGAAGACCACAACAACAACAACAACAACAACATTGTATCAAAATCCATAGTAACTATCCTCGTTCAGTACAGTATGACAGAGGTGGCCACTGAGTACAGTGTGCAGCACATCTTGCTATTTTATATAAGGTGTGGGGGTTCATATCTGGGTATAGCTATCTTTATTTTTGCTTACTAATTTTGTTCTGTCCTATAATACTGCAGTACTGTTTCTTAAACCATCCACACCCTTAAACTGTGTAGTACAGTATTTTAATGATGAGGAAGCCTATGATTCATCAGAAAAATGTAAATAATTGTGAAGAGTAAGTCTGTTAGAAATTGCCTGTTGCAGGACAGAAATAACTATAAAACTAATCAATATAGAGAAATTAACCCTTTACTATGTATGAGACTTCTCATGCATTGGGTGTTGAATACTGATAAATTCTTGCCATTTCTCAGATTTTTTGGTGTTTTGGGCTTTGGACAGGTACTGGGAGGGTTTAAGAACATTTATTTAAAGTATTTACTCCAGTCCACAACAACAATATAGTCTCACAGCAAAATAGGAAAACACAGATTTAAAAAAAAAAAACCAGGATGATCAATGAAAATCATCTGTTAGATCTACAGCAGACTGAATAGAGTGGCACTGGTCTATCAAAAGTACTGTCACTGAAACCTTGAACTTTATTTTGAAACAACATCTATTGGATTTATAGAAAACTACAAACAGTATCACAAGACTGCCAAAAGGGTTCAAATCACAAACTGAGATGAAAATTGTCTACAAAAACATTGTAGCACTACCTGTTGGGCTCAAAGTAAATGATATGGAGTGGCAAGACCCTACTAGTAGCACTATGATCAAATGATGCTTTAATTTCACCACAACTAAAAAAAATAAACAAATGTATGCTACAAAACTTTTGTAACCAGTGCACTGCATTACATGCACATTGGTGCCACTGTAGCAATCAACTGCTCTTAGGGCAGCATGCTTTAATTGCTGTGCCAGTCCATAGCTGTCAAAGGCTTAAACAAAATTCATATTTGAGCAACTCAGAATCTGCTCATCATATACTCTACAGAATATAAAATATGACTGCCAAAATGTCACACTTCATGAGTCAAATATAATACTATGAATAGTCTCACCATTGCAACAGGTCTTTCATGACACATATATTGTCTTCCCAATAGAAATTCAGAGCTACCTCCCTGCACCTACACACCCTTAGTGATTAGCTGCAAAAACTCTTCACATCATAGCTGCATCTGAAGATACAATAGCAGCACTGATGCATAAGTTTCTTCACATTCTTAGGTGGAGTAAAAAATGGTTATTCAACTGTCTCAACAGAAAGACACTCAGTGGATTTCAGTCAAGTGAGTGTGGAGGTTGTAAAATATCACAACTGTTGAGCCATTTCCTGGGGTAAGCTCTCCTTAAATACCTCTACATATTGATTCACAAGCCTGAGGGTGTAACATTGTGTTGTAACCATAACCTCTCCTAAATGTGAAATGGAATATTTTGTAGCTCATGAAGTAAACTGCTTGTGAGGAATACATGCAACACATTTCAAAAGCTTCTATTCTCTTCTTGTCTAAACTGTTTATTGCCCACATTTACCTTCTGTAGAAGGCTACACTCCAGATAAATACTGCCAGAGGAGATTTCAAAACACTTAAATTTATACTCAGTGTTACAATTTATTTTATTTTTTTTTTTTTTTCAGAAACAATTTTCTTAAGATTGTCAATCTGCATTTTATATCCTCTCTAATTCTGCCATCATAAGATATTTTTCTGCACGGACAGCAATAGTGACACTTCCTGATCTGTTTCTGTCAGTAAGACTTATTTAATTTTGAATATTTATTTCAATTTTCAAGCCTTTTGCATGCTATTCATGTCAATAGTTTGTACAAATTAAATTATACACAAAGATACATATAAGAAAATAAGACAATAATAAGATAACAGTTAACTCATATAGATTTGGGAACAGATATACAATGAGTGTAATTAAAATTAAAGATCATCTGTTGCACAATCAAAGTATTTTCTGTAGCATAAAATGCTTTATTTCTTAGCCAGTTTTGTATAACATTTCTGAAGGTTTTTTAATGAGGTAGTGTGGGCTTCTGGTGACAATGCATTCAACAGTTTAACTCTGAAATATGTACAGCTATTATGAATCTTGCTTAGTTGAAGTGGGTGTTGCTTTTGTGTTTATCTTGGCTATAATAACACATTCACTATGATGCTCATAGTAGTTCACCCACATTCTTATTTCCCTATTCATTACTAATCCTATTTCTACATTATCCCTATTTCATTTTGTGCTGATAACCAGTGGTTTACAGTATGTTTACTTTCCATGTGTCATTTCTTGTTTTAAGTTTTCTAACATACCTACCTAATTAAAGAATTTAACATCCCATGCACCAGACCATAGAATGGTGGACTTGTTTTTTTATGATAACATGCTCTAGTCTAGAGTAGCCCTTGAATAGAGTGCCAAATGAGGGTGGGGGCTACTTTACCTTGAGAATGTTTCTTACATGAGAATGTCATAATTATGAAACCATACAGAAGAACTACATGTCCTAAGGATACATAACAGCTGTGGTTCCCTTTGCTTTTAGATATTGCAGTACCAACATAGCAAGGCCATATTGGTTAAAGTTGGAAGGACAGATAAGTCAATCATTCAGATTGTTCCCCTCCAACTACTGAAAAGGCTACTGCCACTCTACAATAACCATATATTTTTCAAGCAATAAAAGTAATGGTCATGAAACTGGAAAGATGCTATTTGGTACTAATCGATGGAAGGAGCAGGCCCAGCTCATAGTTAAAAGCTCTTAGGCATATATGTTAAAATACATTTTTCAATAATGCATTGTTGTTGTTGTTGTTGTTGCTGTTGTGGTCTTTAGTCCTGAGACTGGTTTGATGCAGCTCTCCATGCTACTCTATCTTGAGGAAGCTACTTCATCTCCCAGTACCTACTGCAACCTACATCCTTCTGAATCTGCTTAGTGTATTCATCTCTTGGTCTCCCTCTATGATTTTTACCCTCCACACTGCCCTCCAATGCTAAATTTGTGATCCCTTGATGCCTCAGAACATGTCCTACCAACTGATCCCTTCTTCTAGTCAAGTTGTGCCACAAACTCCTCTTCTCCCCAATTCTATTCAATACCTCCTCATTAGTTATGTGATCTACCCGTCTAATCTTCAGCATTCTTCTGTAGCACCACATTTTGAAAGCTTCTATTCTCTTCTTGTCTAAACTATTTATCATCCGTGTTTCACTTCCATACATGGCCACACTCCATACAAATACTTTCAGAAATGACTTCCTGACACTTAAACCTATACTCGATGTTAACAAACTTCTCTTCTTCAGAAACGCTTTCCTTGCCATTGCCAGTCTACATTTTATATCCTCTCTACTTCGACCATCATCAGTTATTTTGCTCCCCAAATAGCAAAACTCCTTTACTACTTTGTCTCTCATTTCCTAATCTAATTCCCTCAGCATCGCCCGTCTTAATTCGACTACATACCATTATCCTCGTTTTCCTTTTGTTGATGTTCATCTTATACCCTCCTTTCAAGACACTGTCCATTCCGTTCAACTGCTCTTCCAAGTCCTTTGCTGTCTCTGACAGAATTACAATGCCATCAGCGAACCTCAAAGTTTTTATTTCTTCTTTTGGATTACAGAATTTAAATTATCAGGAAGCATTTCAAATATTTCTGACACAAATTCATGTAATGACAGTCAACATTTTTGGAACAGTTTTTATGTGGTATCAGATGATGTTTTTCGAACAGGCGGTAGCTAGTCTCAAGGCAGTGTCTTTAAATTCTGCCTGCTCTATTTAGCAAAGGTTTGAGGGTGTGGCTTCTACAGAGTACAGCTCCTTTTTTGTCTCCCAAAGTCTCAGATCCTTGAGCCTAGCTGTCATGCATATCATCTACATCACTGGTAGAACTTGAGATACCTTTTGGTCCTAAGTGTTACAAGCCCATATATAGTTTTTTTTTTACATTAAAACTTGCATCCTATGAGTATATGCTATTTCAGACTGCCAGAACATTAAGGGTTTCTTGAAAGCAAGTCATTGGTATGATTTGTTGTAAGAAAATAACAGGGAACATCATACTGGATGTTAAGGAATGTTTGTGTCTTGTTCATCATAGCTTGCATGTCATGAAAGACAATAATATGCTGAAAATGTATCAAAAATGCGTAATTCTTGGTATGATTAGTTATAATTAAATGTTAGTTAATGTCATTACAGTGCAAAAGAAAAGAAGTAAAAAGACTGGGTGTGATGGTGGAATGAGGGCTGTGTAATGCTGGAATGGAAACAGGAAAGGGGCTGGGTGGGTGAGGACAATGACTACTGAAGGTTGAGGCCAGGAGGGAACGTAGCACATATAACAGGGAAAGTTCTCACCTCTGCAATTCAGAAAACCTGGTGTTTGTGGGAAGAATCCATATGGCACAGACTGTGAAGCAGTCATTGAAATGAAGGATGTAATGTTTGCCAGCGTGTTCAGCCACAGTTTGTTGGTGGCTGTTCATGCAGACAGACAGCTTATTGTTTTCATGCCCACATAGAATTCAGCACAGTGGTTGCAGCTGAGCTTGTAGACCACATGGCTGGTTTCACAGGTCACACTGCCTTTGATGGGATATGTGATGTTTGTGACCAGACTGGAGTAGGTGGTGGTGGAAGCATATATGGGACACGCATTGCTTCTAGATCTATTTCAGGGATATGTACCATGAGGTAAGATGTTGGGAGCAGGAGTTGTGTAGGGATAGACAAATATATTGTGTCGGTTCAGCGCACAGTAGAGTGTTTCTAAAAGATTCTAAAACTTTTTCATTAATTTAATAGAAGTATGTTCTTCAACGTTAGATGTTATGTACATGAAAGAGATCTCTCTCATGAGCGAGTTTCTCCCATTGTGTAAACATAACAGGAAATATGGATCCACTAACTGCAAGATAGTTTTGTACATCACTGCCTGATTTGATTGCAATTTGGTATTTTTTTTATTCATCGAGAAATCATAGTCATAGCAAAAGACATATGTCATCACAGAAATGTCTCTGCAGCATTGCATGAACTCATGAATGCTGCAGATTGAACTCATAAAAACATTAAACATCTCAAGTTTAGAACTGAAAACAGGAAAAACATTAAGCATGAAGAAGCTAAGATCTCTTCAAAATTTGTACTTTTGTACAATTCATTGTGATGAAGTGTCATGAAACATGAAGTTGGTAGATAAATATGCTACCTATAGATATGATTTGGGAGTTAATTCTATGGGGCATTAAACCCTAAGATTCCTTCTTTGGAGTTAACTTTTGGTGTTATTTAATAGTTGAGTATGGAATGAAAAGAAGATACATTATGTAAACTTTTGGATAGATTTGATATTGTACTGCTCCTGTCTGTCACCTGAAACCTTGGTTGTGATGGAAGACTGATCTGTAGCATAGCTCACGATATGTTTTAGTTCCAATTGATAAATTTCACAGCCTTCCCCACCATGGAAACCATGTGCTGCACCTGGGAATGGGTATACATGTAAAGTGGAAATTTGAGTGTACATTTAGCAAAGGAAGTGAAGCAAAACAATAATACACTACGGTAATCTGTTTAGATTATACATATAAAGGCTCACTGCTTAAGTTAAATATGAACTACATAGTGCAGCAAGGGAAAAGTAGAGGTAGGTCAGAAAGAAAATGGTAAGAGTTAGTTATGTGATCATAGGGAGAAGGAAATAATTGAAGAAGGGGCATCCAATACTGATGGACTGAGTGACTGTTTATAGCAAAATATTTATTTAAAAGTTTACTAGTGAAACCACTGTATCCTCATTTGTGTATTAGCATTAAGTAATTGTACATGTTTTGTACAGGATATGCAGTAATTTCTGAACTGTAAATAAAAAACCACTTGCCAGAATAAGTGTACCTACTTGGGCCAGTGTACTATATTAGGAACCAAACCTATTATCTCCAATTTTTAACTTAATAACATACTCACTGTGGCAACTGGACAGCTCTTTTGTATTATGTTACATAAATAAATACATTAATCCTTGTTCCATAGATCATGAATACGACATTTTGTAATGATGTGGGACGTGTCACTTTAACATAAGTTTTCTTTACACAATATAATTAATTAATTTTTTTTACAGTTATCAATTCATATCTAAAAATTCATCTACTGAGTAGCAGGAGTTGTCATTCAGTTAATTTGCTTTTAAATGTTGCTTGGCTATCTGTCAGACTTTTAATATTATTTGGCAAATGGTTTTTGTGGTAGCATAATTCACCCCTTTCTGTGACAAACTGAGATTTAATGCAGAATAGCGAAGATCATCCCTTTTTCTAGTGCTGTAGCTATGCACTTCACTGTTATTTTTGAATTGGGATGCATTGTTAATGACAAATTTCATAAGTAAATATATACTGCGAATATCTTGAATTCCTTAAGTAAATGTCTGTGAGGTGATCTTGGGTGGGCTCCAGCTATTATTCTGATTACACACTTCTGTGCAATGAATACTTCCTCTCTTAATGATGAATTGCCCCAAAATATGATACCATATGAAAGCAGTGAATGAAAGTAAACATAGTAGGCTAATTTACTGATATGTTTATCACAAAAATTTGCAATAACCCTAATAGCATAAGTAACTGAACCTAACCATTTCAGCAGATCATTGATGTGTTTCTTCCAATTCAATTTCTCATCAATGCACACTCCCAGAAATTTTGAGTATTCTGCCTTAGAAACAGACTTCTGTTCATAATCTATATTTATCATTGTTGTTATGCCATTTACTGTACAGAATTATATAAACTGTGTTGTCTCAAAATTTGGTGAGAGTCCATTTTCAGAGAACCGCTTAATAATTTTCTGAAAGACATTATTTACAGTTTCCTCAGCTGATTCTTGCTTTTTGGGTGTGATTACTATACTTGCATCATCAGCAAAAAGAACTAGCTCTGCATCTTCATGAATATAGAGTGGCAAGTCGTTAATATATATTAAGAACAATAGGGGACCCAAGACTGAACACTGTGGGACACCATTCTTGATACCTCCCCAGTTAGAGGACTCTGCTGATTTTTGAACACTATCTGTACTGTTAATTTCAACCTTCTGCATTCTTCCAGTTAAGTAAGAATTAAACCATTTGTGCACTGTCCCACTCATACTACAATACCTACGTTTATCTATAAGAATTTCATGATTCACAAAATCAAAAGCCTTTGAGAGATCACAAAATATCCCAATGGGTGATGTTTGGTTATTCAGTGCATTTAATATTTGATCAGTGAAAGCGTATATAGCAGTTTCTGTTGAAAAGCCTTTCTGAAAACCAAACTGAGATTTTGTTAGTACTTCATTTTTACAAATATGTGATGCTACTCTTGAATACATTACTTTTTCAAGAATTTTGGATAAAGCTGTCAGAAGTGATATTGAGCAGTAGTTGTTAGCATCAGACCTATCCCCTTTTTTATGCAATAGTTTAACAATAGTGTATTTCAGTCTACCTGGAAAAATACCCTGTTTCAGTGAGCTACTTCAGATGTGGCTGAGAATCCTACTTATTTGTTGGGAACAAGCTTTTAGTACTCTGCTGGAAATGCCATCAATTCCATGTGTGCTTTTACTTTTGAGTGAATTTACTATTTTCGTAATTTCAAGAGGAGAGATGCGTTGAATTTCAATTCTATCAAATTGCATAGGTACTGCCTCTTCCGTATACTGCCTTGCATTTTCTAATGAATAGCTGGATCCTATTTTCTCTACTTAAAAATGATTATTAAAAATGTTTTCTACTTCTGACTTCTTGTTAACAAACTTTTCATTCAGTTTGATAGAAATACAGTCTTCCTGTACTCTGGGTTGACCTGTTTCCCTTTTAACAATATTCCAAATTGTTCTAATTTTATTATTAGATGTGCTAATCTTAGACATAATGCACATACTTCTGGACTTTTTAATAACTTTTCTTAATACAGTGCAGAAGTTTTTATAATGTTTCACTGTTTCAGAATCATTACTCCTCCTAACTATAAGATACATTTCCCTTTTCTGTTCACAAGATATTTTTATCTTTTTAGTAAGCCATGGCTTTTTACGTGGTTTCTTGTAATTATATTTTACTGTTTTCTTAGGGAAACTGTTTTCAAATATACTCACAAATGCATCATGAGATAGGTCAAATTTTAAATTTGCATCATGTTCCCTGTACATCTCATCCCAGTCTAACTGTTGCAAGTTTTCCCCAAAATTTTGAGTTGTTAAATCGTTAATTGAATGCACTATTTTGGAGGACTGTATTGAATTATTGTATGGAGCTATGTCATATACTATAACTAGCTGTGCATCATGATCAGACAGACCTTTCTTAACAGGAAACGTTTTTATTTGATTAATTTATCTTGGTCTATTAAAACATTATCTACCAGTGGGCTGCTTTCCTGTACCACCCAAGTAGGAAAATTAATAACTGATGTCAATTTGAAAGAACCAAGTAATACTTCAAGGTCAAGCTTTCTAGCGGACTCTATCAGAAAATCTAGACTGAAATCCCCACAAACAATAATTTGCATTCCTCTGTCTGACAGATAGCACAACAAAGAATTCAAGTTTTTCAAAAATAGTTGAAAATTTCCTAGTGGGGACCTATACACAGCTACAATTATAAAAGTGCCATTATCTAGTTTAAGCTCACATGCCTGTGCTTCTGTATGTTGCTCTATGCAAAAAATTTTAATTTCCACATTTTTCACACTACCACAGATTTTAGCATATATGGCAACTCCTCTCACCATAGTGTCTCTACTTGTCCTGAAAGCTTATATCCACCTGTATTTACCATTTCCATACCTGTGACTATATGATGTTCAGATAGGCATAGTACATCTGTTCCACCCTTAGTTTCTAAATCTTCTAAACAAACAAGAAGCTCACCTACTTTGTTTTTTAATCCCCTTATATTTTGCTGCAATATACTAACATTATTTTTCACCGTGCTTTTATGTGAATCTTGTGACATACTAACATTATTTTTCACTGTACTCTTATGAGAATCTTGTGATATTTTAACATCTCTAGTAACTGCCCGTCTGAATTTCCCATTGAGCTTAATTTCAATCAATGTTTGATGACTGAACATTGATCTTAGCCTAAAAAAGGACTCCCATAAGTTTCAGTGCGCCTCCTTACGGATTTTGCTATGAGCTCAGCCAGTTTACCCTTCCCTTTCCTACTGAGATGCAGGCCATGTCTTGCAAAGTCCCACCTACCAATACCATCAACAGGAACCAAACCTACACCTGACAAAGTAGCCACCCGAAGCAGCTGATCTAGCTCCATATTGACCCTCCTGACAGAACTGTTCAATTGGGGCTGATCATACCACATGAAAGCAGGAACCAAGCCAACATTTGTACGGTTCGTTGCAGATGCTATTTTTGCCAGGTCACACTCAATATTGTAGCCCTCATTGCCATCAATACCACTGAATGAAGGTAATGGTCATACATGTCATTACTGTGTTGCCAAGTTTCTATTCTTTGACATCAGTTTTCTACCTCAGATGTGCATGGATCAGATATTATCACAGACATTTCTGTATTGTTAGCTTGCACAAAATCAAATGCGTGATTTTTTTTGACCATTTATTACAGGAATTTTTCTGAGAGAAACTAAAACTGAAAATATAGATACAAAAATTGAATATAATTAAACCAGAATGTTCACATGTAGACAGGAAATGCCTCTATGCAGTAATTAAAAAAAATAAAAATAAAAAAAAGTAAGTCTTATGGCTCTACAGAAGCCTATGACAATGTTTTACACAAAAAAGAATAAAAAGCTGAAGGAGTGTTCATCCCTTGAACCTAGATAATCAGATAATTAAAAGGACAGAGTAATGAGATAGGTTTTTAATGGTTTTTTAAACTGCTGGGGATTCCCAGTTTTTTGTTTTGTGTTAGACAGGAATTCATTTAATATCTTTCCATCAAAGTTTACAATTTGACTCTCAACCCTACACAATGAGGCAAGGACTGCATGTATTGTGACTGAGTAATTCACAAGGTGAAACTGATTTTAATTATCAGCAACAAATATTTTTAAGGAGTAAATGTATTGGGAAATGTGTGTTGGAATGTGGAAAACCTTAAGAAGGCCACTCTACAATATGTGTGGCTACTTACTTCACACATTGTTCCTACTGTTCACTTTTTACTTTAGAACCATTGCCTCAGAAGATAATTGTACAAGATAACAAGGAATGAAAATGAACAAACACACTTGTCATTAACTTCCACAATGTTTGAAAGTAATTTGCATCCCAATCAATGTTATCACAAGGCTTCTTCCATTTAAGTAATATTTGTAGGAATTAATTTTCTTATTATATTTATATATTTACTACTATATGCAGTTTCAATGATAAATGTTTATGGAAGAAGCATTCACTATTTTCCAATATGTTACATCTAGAAAGCCTTGATGTAATGTTATTTTTCTGAAAGTTTCCTTCATGGTTTAAGCACTTTTCTGAATCTAGGCACTGACAAAGGCTTTATAAGGATATCTGAGCATTTGAGAGAATCACATTATTTCTATGAGTTTAGTGGATTTATGCCCCATTATGATGCTTCATAGTGAAACCATGGTGGAGCTGGGGGTTTGGGATAATGGCAGGGGGTTTGCACGCACACTTTGTTATCTTCCAACAACTAAATTTTTTACCACACCTAAACTGAGTATTTACCGTAAGTGCCCCAGCTACTGGGATTAATCTCAGTCATTATCAAACATTAACCTTGATATTAATGTAGAATCAGTTAGGAAGCCTTGGGAAATTTTACTGTGCACATTCTGTCACCCTCTCATACTAGTATAGTAGATAGGATTAGGCAAAGAAGTGGGAAAAGTTCAGAAACATGATCTGAAATAAATTCTAATTGAGAAATTTTATTATCGGTACAATTCAACTGATTACTGCTTCAACTAAAAGAGGGGAAAGTCATTTAGTTTGCAAATTTGGTCTGTAATATACCTTTGATGATGGGACATACCTGTTGAATGTTGTTGGCCACAATGACTGTGTACACACTGCAGGTGCCGAAGTATGTTGCAAACAAACCTATAATGATGGTGAGCCTGTAAATAATCAAACATCATCAGTTATGACCACAAAATTGAGTTTTCTTGGTGCAGATTTGATGTTCTTAAGTGTCATTTCAATGTACAGCATAAAAACTAACAGAAAAATATAATTTAAGTTCTCATGAAACTTTGGCTTCCTGCAAACAATTACAGCCCCACTAAACTTTTACAGCACACATAGCACCAATGAAGCAGATTGTATTTTGCAGGTTTTTGTGTTGCTCAACAGCTACATTGATGATATGTTTACAATAATTTGTGTTGACTTGAAGGTCAGGGTATTAACTTTTTTCATACTTTATCTCTGTGTTGTCTTATGGATTTATTATCTAAAAAAATATATTTTCAGAGAATTCTACTAATATTTGAACTCTGACATTAGCTGTATCATCTCCAAGGTTTCCCAGTGAGAAATCTTTGTTTAGTTTCTGTCCTACTTTTCTACCAAAATCACAAAGTCATCTTGTAATGGGATTTGCTACCACGTATCAGTTGCTGTAACTCTTCAAGGAGATCATTAACCCTTCACCAGAATATGAGCTTGTGAGTGCACAGACTTGAATATTTACATGTTGGTTGGTTGGTTGGTTGGGAATTAAGGGAATAAACAGCAAGGTCATCAGCCCTTGGCTATTGGAGAGTTCATCTGGCTCTGGTGACATCAGCCAGAAATTTGATCAAATTATGGGTGGTTGGTACCCTTGCCAGATTCCTGTATGACAGATGAATAGTTGCTTCATGGTCAAATGTTGGACTGATCCATGATTCCACAATAAGTAGCATCAATATTGCTTGCACTGGACAGTGTCATTGGAATTGTAGCTTTCCTGGTGCGACCATGTGGACTATAAAGTCAGTTGCATGCTAGTATTAGCACAGATTCTTGCTTACTTGGCTTATGTATGCTTGAATTTGTGTGAAGCTCTGTCTCAACATTTTTGTCATACAATGCTAGAACTAGAGAACATGTTAGCTCCTCCTTAAGGACATGGAAAAGATTTCTTGCAGCCTATTCCAGGAAAATTTGGCATCTCCCTGGAGTAGTTCTTGCATGAAATGTGCCTTGGCACAAAGTCCTTTATCAATTGCCAGTAGTATGAGCCATTATGAAGAAATTTCTCAAATCACGGGTTTGGCAAGGTATCAGAAAAACTGTGACTGCTTTTATTTGCTCTGAATTAGAATGAACCCTATAGCCATTTGCTAGTGCCCCAAGATTTTTATTTCTTGAGTGATAAAGAGACACTTTCCTTGATTCAGGCAGATGTCTGCAGTCTGAATACACTTCAATGCAGTTGTCAGGTGCTTATATGTTCTTCAGATGTCTTTGAAAAAAATGTCCCTGTCATCTAGATAGCAAAGATTTCCAGTCATATGTTCGAAGGGGACTTGAACATTCCACAAGCCAAATGACCTAACTTTAAAGTCATAGAGGCCATCATGTCTTATGAAGGCAGTATTTTCTCAGTCATCCTCATGAATCTTGATTTGCCAGTAGCCTTGCCACATGTCCATAGTTGGGAAATAATTTGCTCCTTTCAAACAGTCCACTGTGGAATGTCAGATCACTTAATTGGGCAGGTAGGTTAGAAAATTTAAAACGGGAAATGGATAGGTTGAAGTTAGATATAGTGGGAATTAGTGAAGTTCGGTGGCAGGAGGAACAAGACTTTTGGTCAGGTGAATACAGGGTTATAAATACAAAATCAAATAGGGGTAATGCAGGAGTAGGTTTAATAATGAATAAAAAAATAGGAGTGCAGGTAAGCTACTACCAACAGCATAGTGAACACATTATTGTGGCCAAGATAGACACGAAGCCCACACCTACTACAGTAGTACAAGTTTATATGCCAACTAACTTTGCAGATGATGAAGAAATTGATGAAATGTATGATGAGATAAAAGAAATTATTCAGGTACTGAAGGGAGACAAAAATTTAATAATCATGGGTGACCGGAATTCGAGAGTAGGAAAAGGGAGAGAAGGAAACATAGTGGATGAATTTGGATTGGGGGAGAGAAGTGAAAGAGGAAGCCATCTGGTAGAATTTTGCACAGAACATAACTTAATCATAGCTAACACTTGGTTCAAGAATCATAAAAGAAGGTTGTATACATGGAAGAATCCTGGAGATACTAGAAGGTATCAGAAAGATTATATAATGGTAAGACAGAGATTTAGGAACCAGGTTTTAAATTGTAAGACATTTCCAGGGGCAGATATGGACTCTGACCACAGTCTGTTGGTTATGAACTGTAGATTAAAACTGAAGAAACTGCAAAAAGGTGGGAATTTATGGAGATGGGACCTGGATAAACTGAAAGAACCAGAGGTTAGAGGTTGTACAGAGTTTCAGGGAGAGCATAAGGGAACAATTGACAGGAATGGGGGAAAGAAATACAGTAGAAGAAGAATGAGTAGCTCTGAGGGATGAAGTAGTGAAGGCAGCAGACGATCAAGTAGGTAAGAAGACAAGGGCTGGTAGAAATCCTTGGGTAAGAGAAGACATATTGAATTTAATTGATGAAAGGAGAAAATATAAAAACACAGTAAACGAAGCAGGCAAAAAGGAATACAAACGTCTCAAAAATGACATCGACAGGAAGTGCAAAATGGCTAAGCAGGGGTGGCTAGAGGACAAATGTAAGGATGTAGAGGCTTATCTCACTAGGGGTAAGATAGATACTGCCTACAGGAAAATTAAAAAGACCTTTGGAGATAAGAGAACCACTTGTATGAATATCAAGAGCTCAGATGGAAACCCAGTTCTAAGCAAAGAAGGGAAAGCAGAAAGGTGGAAGGAGTATATAGAGGGTCTATACAAGGGCGATGTACTTGAGGACAAATTATGGAAATGGAAGAGGATGTAGATGAAGATGAAATGGGAGATAAGATACTGCGTGAAGAGTTTGACAGAGCACTGAAAGACCTAAGTTGAAACAAGGCCCCAGAAGTAGACAACATTCCATTGGAACTACTGATGGCCTTGGGAGAGCCAGTCATGACAAAACTCTACCATCTGGTGAGCAAGATGTATGAGACAGGTGAAATACCCCCAGACTTCAAGAAGAATATAATAATTCCAATCCCAAAGAAAGCAGGTGTTGACAGCTGTGAAAATTACCGAACTATCAGTTTAATAAGTCACAGCTGCAAAATACTAACACGAATTCTTTACAGACAAATGGAAAAACTGGTGGAAGCCGACTTTGCTGAAGATCAGTTTGGATTCTGCAGAAATGTTGGAACACATGAGGCAATACTGACCCTACGACTTATCTTAGAAGCTAAAGTAATGAAAGGCAAACCTACATTTCTAGCATTTGTAGACTTAGAGAAAGCTTTTGACAATGTTGACTGGAATACTCTCTTTCAAATTCTAAAGGTGGCAGGGGTAAAATACAGGGAGCGAAAGGCTATTTACAATTTGTACAGAAACCAGATGGCAGTTATAAGAGTCGAGGGGCATGAAAGGGAGCACTGGTTGCGAAGCGAGTGAGACAGGGTTGTAGCCTCTCCCCGATGTTATTCAATCTGTATACTGAGCAAGCAGTGAAGGAAACAAAAGAAAAATTCGGAGTAGGTATTAAAGTCCATGGAGAAGAAATAAAAACCTTGAGGTAATTCTGTCAGAGACAGCAAAGGACATGGAAGACCAGTTGAATGGAATGGACCATGTCTTGAAAGGAGGATATAAGATGAACATCAACAAAAGCAAAACAAGGATAATGGAATGTAGTCGAATTAAGTCGGGTGATACTGAGGGAATTAGATTAGAAATGAGACACTTAAAGTAGTAAAGGAATTTTGCTATTTGGGGAGCAAAATAACTGATGATGGTCGAAGTAGAGATTATATAAAATGTAGACTGGCAATGGCAACGAAAGTGTTTCTGAAGAAGAGAAATTTGTTAACATCAAGTATAGATTTCAGTGTCAGGAAGTTGTTTCTGAAAGTATTTGTATGGAGTGTAACTATGTATGGAAGTGAAGCATGGACGATAAATAGTTTGGACAAGAAGAGAATAGAAGCTTTCGAAATATGGTGCTACAGAAGAATGCTGAAGATTAGATGGGTAGATCACATAACTAATGAGGAGGTATTGAATAGAATTGGGGAGAAGAGGAGTTTGTGGCAAAACTTGACTAGAAGAAGGGACCGGTTGGTAGGACATGTTCTGAGGCATCAAAGGATCACCAATTTAGCATTGGAGGGCAGCGTATAGGGTAAACATCGTAGAGGGAGACCAAGAGATGAATACACTAAGCAGATTCAGAAGGATGTAGGTTGCAGTAGGTACTGGGAGATGAAGAAGCTTTCACAGGATAGAGTAGCGTGGAGAGCTGCATCAAACCAGTCTCAGGACTGAAGACAACAACAACAACAACAACAACAACCATGTCATCAGTGCATGGCAATGGATGTACATAGTTATTTATTTATTTACATGTCAAGTTCCGTAGGACCAAATTGAGGAGCAAATCTCCAAGATCATGGAACGTGTCAGTATATGAACTTACAACATAAAAGTAATAACAGATAAAAATAAATGTTCATGAACCTGAAAGAAAATCAGTCCATAAGTTTAAGCAAACGCT
Organism: Schistocerca serialis cubense; assembly: GCF_023864345.2. Taxonomy (NCBI): domain Eukaryota; kingdom Metazoa; phylum Arthropoda; class Insecta; order Orthoptera; family Acrididae; genus Schistocerca; species Schistocerca serialis. Next base: position 717,997,824 of record NC_064638.1, read on the forward strand.
ATCAGCAATACAATGAGAATCAGCTTAATTTTTCAAGTAACTCCTCGACAGAATACAAGGAGTGACCCTTGAGGAAACTCTTCAGTTTCGATTTGAAAGCGCGTGGATTACTGCTAAGATTTTTGAATTCGAGTGGCAGCTTATTGAAAATGGATGCAGCAGTATACTGCACACCTTTTTGCGCAAGAGTTAAGGAAGTCCGATCCAAATGGAGGTTTGACTTCTGTCAAGTATTAACCAAGTGAAAGCTGCTTATTGTTGGGAACAAACTAATATTGGTAACAAGAAACGATAATAATGAATATACATATTGAGAGGCCAATGTCAAAATACCCAGACTCGTGAACAGAGGTCGACAAGAGGTTCGTGAACTCACACCACTTATTGCCCAAACCGCCTGTTTCTGAGCCAAAAATATCCTTCTAGAATGGGAAGAGTTACCCCAAAACATAATACCATACAACATAAGTGAATGAAAATAAGCAAAGTAGACTAATTTATGTGTCGAAGTATCACTCACTTTCGATACCGTTCGAATAGTGAAAATGGCAGTATTAAGTCTTTGAACAAGAGCCTGAATGTGGGCTTTCCACGACAGCTTACTATCTATCTGAACACCTAGGAATTTGAACTGTTCAGTTTCACTAATCATATGCCTGTTCTGTGAGATTAATTCATCGGGTTTTGTTGAATTGTGTGTTAGAAACTGTAAAAACTGAGTCTTACTGTGATTTAACGTTAGTTTATTTTCTACAAGCCATGAACTGAGGTCATGTACTGCACTACTTGAAACCGAGTCAATGTTGCACACAACATCCTTTACTACCAAGCTAGTGTCATCAGCAAACAGAAATATTTTAGATTTACCCATAATACTAGAGGGCATATCATTTATATAAATAAGGAACAGGAGTGGCCCCAACATTGATCCCTGGGGCACCCCCCACTTGACAGTACCCCACTTAGATCCCACATCACAGCCGTTATCAACATTGTGAATAATGACCTTTTGCTGCCTGTTGCTAAAGTAAGAGGTGAACCAATTGTGAGCTACTCCCCTTATTCCGTAATGGTCCAACTTCTGGAGCAATATTGTGAGATCAACACAGTCAAATGCCTTTGTTAAATCTAAAAATATGCCAATCATTCGAAACTTTTTGTTTAGCCCATCCAGTACCTCACAGAGAAAAGAGAATATAGAATTTTGAGTTGTCAAACGACTTCTAAAGCCGAACTGTACATTTGATGAATGGTTTCATTCATTCATTGATAATTGATGCAGAAATGCCATGTGCTACCCTTCTTCTTAACAAGCCTCACAGTAGAGGACTAAAGACTATCAGAAAGTCGATAATGTTATCTTGCAGCATCTACTCCACTTCCTCCTGGTTGATCTGTCATTTACCTAGTGACAGTCTATGTGAGCACTGGCTAATTGGTGTCTGAACCCCAGTGTTGACAGGGTGTTTTAGCATGGGTCTTTGGCATATTTGGAAGCATCCAAAAACTGGTGCAAAATGGCTGTCATTGATGTTGTTCCTTGGTCAGGCCAGATTCTACTGGCAGTTTAATAATAGCTTCCTCCCCTGCAATGTCTATATTGGTGTTGGAGCACAATTCTTGGTCAATAACACTAAGTTGCCCTTCCTGGACTGATTCAGCTATCCTTACACACATACCTTTAGGTATGAGTGGTATCTGCTCATGATGGTGATCCATCTGCAATGTTTGTTATTGTCACTGTAGCATAGATTTCCTTTGTGAGGCTGAGTAGCTTTTTGTGATTGAATAAAGCTTCACTGCTTAACTCAACATCCCAAAATGATGACTGGAACTCATCTTGTTGTTGATGGTGGGATAACAATGTCTTACACATCAAACAACCACAAGAGCAAACTTTGCTATGTGTGCTTGCTGGAATAGCTTCATTAATCTGGAGCTCTGACCTTCCACACGTGACTGCTTGTGATGCCTGCAAAATATCCCATCACAGAATAATGTTATGATTATGTCCTGTAAAATGAAACATTTGAATAGCTGTGTTCTGTCATTGATTGTTATTCTTGCAGTACATCTTCCTGTTTGCTGGACATATTTCCCAGTTGCGACTTTCAGCACAATCGCTTTCATATTATGGAACAGGTCCTTTTTAGCTGACAATGATAATCATATGATAGTACAGAAAAAAAAAAGCCCCTGAGCCAACTAGCACCCACACAGGTTGGTTGTCAATGATGACATCAATGAGATTTCCTGACATCTTGGGGACTGTCATCCATGGACATCCTCCTCTCAGTAGATGGTCATCTCACTTAATTTTCCTGAAGTCAGTGGCTAGGTGACTGGTTGGTGCCTCTCCACAGCAATGTGGAACGGCTATGGGGTGTTGGAGGACAGTTTTGTCCAGGGTATGGCAATGGATTTCGTCCTGCAGCTCATCTGTAGTTGACTGGCATGAATGGAAATTGTTGTGGACTGACAAGACAGCCAGTCCACAGTGACGGGTAACCGAAAGGCACGCACTTAAACTCACGCAGGATGGCGTGAGGTCTGAAACAGGATACATAATGAATGCTATAAAGAAAAGTACGTAGCTTCTGGAATACTTAACTTTAATCCATCATTTGTATACATCGTTCTTGATGAGACATGCTTCATACGATAACTATCAATTGCTATGGCGCCTTGCTAGGTCGTAGCCATTGACTTAGCTGAAGGCTATTCTAACTATCTTCTCTGCAAATAAACGAGGCTTCGTCAGTGTTGCATCGCTAGCTCAGTCGTCCGTACAACTGGGGCGAGTGCTAGTAAGTCTCTCGAGACCTGCCGTGTGGTGGCACTCGGTCTGCGATCACTGACAGTGGCGACACGCGGGTCCGACATGTACTAATGGACCGCGGCCGATTTAAAGCTACCACCTAGCAAGTGTGGCGTCTGGCGGTGACACCACAGAAATGTTTTGATGGTTGTTGTCTGGCGCGATAGTAATAATCAGAATCTCATCATTTCTCTCTGCTGTAGAGTATAACATGTCTGTAAACACACAGTTGTGTTATCCTTTGCCCTCCAATTACCTCTTCTTCTACAAGGTGTTGTACTTGGAGGAGGAAATGGTTGCACCTGCATTGATTGGATGCTGGGTTACTATTTGATGATTGTGGCCTAAGTCTGAGTTAGATGAGTCCATTGTTACTGGTACATTTGGCAAGTGACAGAGATTGGTGCTAAAGATCAATACACATTTTCTTCAACATTCTCCGTTACCTCCGAACATACACTTCCAATATTCACAACTTCTATCACTTGTGTACTCACTCTGACATTTCTGACTGCCATACACTGCTGTATCTCTCCTCCTACTACCTGGTGAATGAGACAGGTGAGATCATGGTGGTCTTCCACAACTGCATTAGGGACTACATTTGGCAGTCATACCTCTTATGCCTGACTCTTTTCTGTTGTATTTCTCAATTCACTGGCACTACTTGATGGTTTCTTCTGTTGTTGTGTCATCCATTACCACAATAGTTTGGTATATGTATTCTGCAACGTCTTTCACTAAGTGTTAGATGTTGTTGGCTTCTGTCATGCTCAGTTTCACAATGTGACATAGGGCAATATTCTGTACATTCGACTTTGTCATTTCCCCATGACATTGCACTCTGTCCTTCAATTGCCTATCTGCTAAGCATACTTCTTGTTGTTTGTTGCAAAACATTTACTTCCTGGAATCTATCTCAGCTATTGAGCTTTTCTTCATTGTTCTTAAACCACTGGTGGTCTGTTATGTGCAAGCAGGAGTAATATTTCCCAAACACTTCATATTATTCCACTTGTATTTAGTGACTCAGTCTAATTCTGTCAGCCATTTTGCAGGGTTGTGACCACCATTGATACATGCCTGATGTGCTTAATGCACAGCTGACTTGCTGCTGTCTTGGAATCCAAATGTCACCTGAGTACACAGATCTTAGGAATGACGAACTTTATGGATTCTGGCCACTGTCCATGTAGCCAACAGTTTTAATGTTGCCTAATTGAAGCCATGGTGATGCAGATGTCTTGAAACATGTAGTGTTTCCACAAATCATGTCACACAAAAACTACAATAGAGTCAGATCCCGAGGCAGTGTTGTCAGTAAAGTACAAGATTTAGAACTGAAAGCAAATTTATTGCTGACACCAAAGTACAGCCAGGACAGAACTGAACTACAGCATGAAGAGTGCAGCTATTTATACAACCACAAAATATTCCAAAATGCTAAGATGTATACAAATATCAAATATTCCAGAATTTACAAACATAAGTTATTTCAAGGAGCTTCCAGAAATGAGTGATACTAAATAACAGGTAATTGCTGGTGGTCGTGTTTGAACTGGAAAACTGCAACACACAAGCCAGTGATGCTAACTGGTATGCTGCGGTGCACTGAACAGAGCTCATGGCAATATGAGACCTTGTGGATCTATATTAATGTCTTTCATCTAATTCAGAAAACTCTGTGTTCTAATCATTTCTTGGGTTCTTTTGCTTACAAGTACTATGTGATGCACATCACTGGATGCTAAGATGGGTCACTCACCTAGCTGTGCGGCTGAACTTCTTGGCCCACTCAGGACCATTGGCGAAGGCAACCTCACCAACATCTGGGAAGCTCATGGCACTAACTCGGGTGCGGACATACAACTCATGTGCACACTTGACAAGTATATATGCACAGTGTGTGCAGACGACAGCAGCCAGAACGGTCCCCAGCACACCCATTGACAAGCCAGCATTCTTGAAGCCAATTGGCATCGCCAAGATGCCTGTGCCTAGTGCTGCCTTCAGGAGATGTGTCAGTGTATCACAGTCACTGAAACAGGCACATAATGGACAAAACATAAGTTACATGAGGATGTGAGGGATATGTTTCAAGTGATTTGTGCAAATCCAAATAAAAAAATCTCTCTCTTTTAGCTTAGAAGTACCTTCAATATGTTATAATGAAATAACAAGCCATGCAGTAATAGAGTAATAAACTGGTCCATATCTAATGTTTATGTTTATGTGTATGTATATAATGTTAATGTTTATGGACTACAGTTACGTAGTGATCTATTGATTGAAGTTTTTTTGCTACTAGGTTTCAGGGACTCAGACCCATCTTCAGGTGTATATGTAACTAAAAATACAAGATACTGTTTTACTTTAACTTTCAGGTACACTTGAAGATTGGGCTGAGACCACTAAACCTGTCAGACAGAAAATGAGTGTCCAACTGTAGCAGATGTTTTAATCATGAATATTACATATAACAGTTGTGGGTGTCCCATCAGCAAAAATGTATGGTCCATATCTGCTCAAATAAGTGGATCATATCTGCCCAAGAAGTGGAAAACCTAAACAAGAAGGAGATTTGATTATTGTTTCCTGAAATACATGTACACATGTCCACTGGTTACAAAGCCCTTTTGATGCATAATTTTTGGGTAAAATCACTCTCCTTTTTTATGTGTATAGATACTCAGTATGTTGATTATTGCTTCTACTGCCTTCATTAACAGCAAGAAACTGACAGTCAGTTCCCTGAAAAGACTGTGGAGTCAGTATTGGCAACACTTCAGATTTTATTCAGGTTTTAGACATTACATTAAGAGAACTGCGAATATTCTAGCAATACTGGTAAGTTAAATGTTTTTGTAATGAGCTGCCTATATCTTCAGTTAGGGGTAAAGTGATAAGGTCAAAGCAACCTTGGCAGTTGTTGAGGATTAACAAGGAATGTTGATTCTGTTTATATTTGGGCAGTACAGGGAGCTTGGTGAAAGCAGTACAGGGAGCTTGGTGAAACAAACATGATACAATTAATTTTGCATTTCCAGTGCATTCCCTTGGAGAACCCCAAAGTCATATCCCCTCAACCCCTTTACCCTAATCTGCTCACCATCTTCAGCCAATTTACAGTAAGTAAAAATAAAAGTACATTAAAATTTTGGTAGCAAAATCAGAAAGTGGTTCCCTTGTCGTAAGCTGAAAATTTTATGTCAACTTTAAGTATTCTTCTACTTACCTCCCTGTTGGGGTTAAATGTCTTACCACACAAACAAGAACAGATGTAGTTCAGGTTGGGAATGAAGTCTCAACAATGGCATTGTTTCACAGTTTTGACTAATGTCACCATTTTCATCTTCCCAGATAATTTATAAGCAGTAACTGCTCTATTTGTTTAAGAACAAGACCTGACAGCAGTAATTTTAAAATTTTCTTTATTATTCAATTACTTCTCACTTTTCTTCCCAATTTTGTACCTTTACTGTTAATTTTGCACCTTTTTTGTCGGTTTTGTACTTTTCATGAATTAAACGTCCAACATACAACCTCTGACAATAAAGTTCGGTGAATAGTCCTATAACATTAACATAGATGAACTATGAACTACAGTTATCTTACTGTCCTTCAAAATACTCACTGCAGTAGCCACCAGAAAGATCGCAGGAGGCGCACATCGGCACGGCACGTTACGGACAGTAGTTGCCGCAAGTAAAGTCCCGTCCACCAGAGGGCAAGCAAGAATTCGACCGCGCCCTCTGCCAGCGGAACAACAATAACTCAGGCAGCACTGGCTGTGCCCAGTCAGTTTTACATGAGGCATGCCTAGCAGACAGTTCCTGGTCTACACTATGTGAAATGTGATGGACAACGTGAATCGTGTTAATACACAATTGGCGATGAGTAGGGTCGTTCTTTCACATGTTGCGTTGTTGTTCCAGTTTCGCAGCTTATCCACGGCATGGAGGATTTAGTGTGGGTTTTGGTTGAGCAGCAGAAGGAGCTCATGGCAACCACGACACAACCGCTTCCGGCGTTGCTCTCCAAGCAGTCTGCTCCAGTGCCATTCCCTCCTCCCTTTCTCCGTATGAGGGGACGGTGGAGGATTGGGACACATATGAACATCACCTTCGGCAGGAGCCCTCATCCTTGTCTTTCGATGCATTGTGTTCAATGCTGTCTTCATATTATTGCCGCCGCACGCATGTTGTGGTGGCTAGGGTCGAGTTCTATCAATGCAAGAAACAGCCCCATCAGTCTTCCCGGGCGTGGGCCACTACCCTGCACGGTCTTAGTCACAAGTGTCATCTTGCCACGGAGCAGTCGCGAGAGTCGTTTGCCCGCGTTATGGTGCGAGACGTCATTGTTCGTTCGGCCCCTGATAGGGAGGTCCGGCAATGAGCCCTGCAGTTGGAAGCCCCGTCCCTTGAGGAAGTACTGTCCATTGCTCAATTGTATGAAGTCTCTCATGCCGCAGGTCAACAGTTGGAAATGTGGTGCGGCGTCGCGGCGGTTCAGGGTGGCGCGGCCACATCCACTGCGTCCGGGATGGACGACGTGCGAGCGGTACAATCCGGCCGTTATGGCCGCTCCCGCACGGCGCGTAAACTGAGTTCCAGCCGCTGGCCCCTGTTACCGTCCTGTGCGTCGTGCTATATACATCGTGATCAGTCAGAGCGACCCCAGCGTTGGGCCATTTGTCGCAAATGTAATAAAAAAGGACACATTGCTAAAGTTTGCTGCTCAGCCTCAAAAGAATCAAAGGAAGCAGGTACAGAGGACATGGACAATGACATTCAGGAAGTTTCATTGGGCCAGGCTCCTGACACATCGGCACACAAACTCTTTATCGAGGTATCGGTTCGGTCGCACCGACTACAACTGCAAGTAGATACGGGCACGGCAGTTTCCTTGTTGAATGCACAAACTTACTCCGACCTTGGGTCGCCCCCGTTGGCACCAGTTTACCGGCGTCTCCGCGGTTATGGTAAACAGTTCATTCCCCTACTGGGCCAATTCACTACCGACGTTACTTACAAATCAGTCACTTGGCCTCTTACTTTTATTGTTGTCAGTGATGCGAGCTCCGCTAACCTTTTTGGATTGGATGCCTTTCAAGCTTTCGGTTTTTCTATCGCAGACACCTTACAGTTGGTCTCCGCAGACGTTCCCTATCAATCATTGGAATCTTTGACCTCTGACTTTAAGGATATCTTTGAGGAGGGCCTGGGGCATGTCTCAGATTTTGAAGCTCACTTAACGTTGAAGGCGTCGGCTAACCCGCATTTTCTACATGCAAGGCAGATCCCCTTGGCTCTCCACCCTCAGGTAAAAGCAGAGCTAGACCAGCTGACAGCCTTTGGGGTCGTTCTTCTCATTTATTCTAGTGAGTGGGCTTCGCCCCTCGTTATTGTCAAGAAACCCTCGGGAAAATTACGTCTTTGTGGCGATTTCAAGGCCACCATTAATTCCCAATTGGTGGTGGACACATATCCCTTGCCTTGTTCTGATGAATTGTTCTCCGATGTGGCGGGAGGCCAATATTTTTCGAAAATCGATCTTTCGGAGGCTTATCATCAGATACCACTTGATGAGTACTCCAAACGGCTGGCGGTCGTCAACACCCCATTTGGCCTTTACCAATACCAGCGGTTGGCCTTCGGAATATGCAGTGCCCCGGTGATATTTCAGCGTTATCTTGAGCACGTCACGTTGACAATATGTCATTGTATTAATTACCTGGACGACATAATTTTCATAGGCCGCAGCACGAAGGAACACTTGCACAACCTTCGAACCCTCTTTCTCAAATTCAGGTCTGTGGGCCTGCGTTGCAACCTGCGTAAGTCAAACTTCTTCCAACCGTCCATTGAGTATGTGGGCTACACCATCTCTCGGCACAGCGTCCAGCCACTAGGAAGTTTGGTCCAAGGTATTGTCGACCTTCCGCAGCCCACTTTGCTGAAGGAGTTACAAGCTTTTTTAGACAAGATTGCCTATTACCATCTGTTCATTCCCAGGGCTCCCACCATAGCCCGCCCCCTGTACTGCCTTCTGCGCAAGAGTGTTCCTTTTGATTGGTCGCCTGCATGCAAGCGAGTGTTCACCTCGTTGAAGGGCCTCCTTACATCAGCGCCATGTTTGGCTACATTTGACCCCAATAAGCCGTTGGTCCTGGCTACAGATGCTTCGCAGTATGGGGTGGGGGCGGTCCTGGCCCATCGCAGTGCGGATGGCTCCGAGCAGCCACTGGCGTTTGCGTCTAAAACTCTTAGTCCCGCACACGCCCATTACTCCCAGGTGGGAAAAAGAGTCTTTGGCCATTGTCTACGCTGTTACCAAGCTTCACCCTTTCTTGTATGGCACGAAGTTTCGGTTAATCACTGACCATAAACCATTAATATCGTTATTTGGCCCCACCTCTCAGATTCTGGATAGGGCAGCCCACAGACTGCAGCGCTGGGCCTTGTTCCTCTCTAAATACCATTATGACATTCATTTCACCCTACCGGACAGCATGCCAATGCCTACGCTCTTTCCCGTCTTCCGGTGGGCCCGGATCCTAAGTTCGATCGGGAGGAGATTATGTGTTTCCATTTGGATGTGGCGTCCCGCCAAGGGGTTGATGGCTTCCCAATCACTAGTTCTAGAGTCGCCAGGGAAACGGCAGTGGACCCGGTTATCCGGCAAGTAGTTCACCTCGTTCAGCAGGGGTGTTCGTCCCGACCTCCAGGCCGGGCCTCGGACCCTCTTCAGAGAACGGTATTCCATGCTTTGCCGTTTCATTTCAAAGTCATACCAAAGACACCAGGTTTCTTCCTCAGTTCAAGAAATTGGGTGTCATATCCACCGTTTCGACAAAATCCTGTGAAGCCTCTAAACACGCCTGCTTCTGATCATCAGTCAGGTGATGAGGCACAAGACAACAACATGTTTTCCTCTTCCCTAACTCCTGGGTAAGGATTTGTCACACAGATTCACTGTTCATCTGCAGTTCATCCACTATCATGCACACAGTTAATCAATGGTCTTCGTGATTAATGTCCTCACTTTCTCAGTATTTTTGTCACTGACAGCAGTCACTAGTCATCTGATCTGGGGATTGTCAGAAACACTTCCCCAGCCTCATCACAAATGGGCAAACCACTCTTACACACACTTCATGGACAGTGCTTGATCGCCATAAACATGTACCAACATTGCACGAATTTCTTTCAGGGTCTTGCCAAACTTAAAACAAAACTTTAAATTGATCCTTCGCTTATTCATTCCCCTGTTCTCAGTTCACAACCAATGCACTGAACAAGCACTTAGTCCAACAGGTCTAACGCGGAATACACACAATGGTCAACTGAACTACGGTGGGGGGCAGGTTGTCAACACCAGCCGCTATGCAGGTGCAGTGTTGTGAATCGCCAGGGCTGCCTGATTGACTGTTCTGATTACATTCACCAAACTTTATTGTCAGAGGTTGTATTTGCACATCAAAATATTCCTATTTTGGTGTTTTAAGTTCCAGATGGCATTTTCAAAAGTTTTGGCTATTGTCATTTTTCAGACACTTTACTGTTTTAATTATTTTTAGTGTTCTTTACTTCTATCAGTAAAAAAGTAACCATTATAGTATCACTTTGTTGTCCATCTGTTCGTCTATGTGCCTGTCTGCCCAACACGTTGGAGCCCTCTTTCTTAGGAATGGGTAGGCACATCAAGTGAAATTTATTTCACATTCTGAAGTCTAATGTCCCTTGGTGGTGTAAAACATTTAAGCTTCTAAATCAATGCAGTCAAAATATATGGCCATTTAGGTCACAAATTTTAACACTCATAAACTCATTCATCAAAACCTGTAGGGTACTTCTCATTGACCTAGAATAATGAAATTTGGCAAGAAGCCAGGTTTCACAGTACGAATAAGAGAAAAACTCTGAAAGTGTTGGAATTCCTAGGACTGATATCTCATCACTATCGATATCGATAACAAGCAAAAACTGTTGAGGTTGGACAAACTATTTACATACATAATTAACTTTATAGAGAACCCTTTGTGTGTGAGTTCTACTCACACTTATAAAGATTTATTTTTTATTTTTCTGGGTATTGTACAGATGTCAGCAGAGTCTTCCACTTGCATTTGCATTACAATGACAACTAAAAATACTAGTAAGTGGAATTCAAAATACACACACAGCCTACTGTGCTAGTATCTTAAAGAATAAATGAAAATTCCCATCTAGATACCTGTTTGGAGACCTAAGGTATGAATTTTCATATCTCACACCCAGTGCAAAGTCCAAAGACATATTGAAATTTGAAACTGCTGTTTATTTGTTGCTCCCTGGTAAATTCCTCTATGCTATAGAGGCAGTAGTCAATTGAATATGCCTTCAGTCTGACTTTAAGACTTCCTAAAGTGTCTAGTGATTTCATTTCTGGACAGTCTATTGTAAATTTTTATATTTTACTAAAATGTTCCCCCTAACAGGGGTAAACGTTACTTGTTCAGTGGGCACTCTTTCTTTTGTCTCATATTATTGTCAATGAACCATCTATGTATAATTCTAGATCTACATCACTTCTATACTCTGCAAACTACCTTACAGTATGTGGCGGAAGGTACTTTGTGTATGACTCACTTCTTTCCTTTCCTGTTCTAGTGTCAAACAGTTTGTGAGAAGAAAATTTTTGGAAAGCCCCCATGTGAGCTTCAATCTCTCTAATTTTATGTTCACGATCTTTACTTGAGATATACATAGGAGGAAGCAATATGTTGTTTGACTCTTCTAGGAACATGAACTCTCAAAATTTTAACAGTAGCCACATCTTCATGCAGAAAGCATCTCTTCCAGCATCTTCCACAGGAGTTGGCTGAGCATATCCATGATACTTTTGTGGTTACTAAATGAACTTATAACAAAAAGTGCTGCTCTTCTTTCAATCCTATTTCCTCTATCAGTCCGATATGGTACACATTCCAAAATGACTAGCAATATTCAAACACCAGTGTTGCTTGAAGAACAATTTTGTAAGCTTCCTCCTATGTGGGTAGTCTACACTTTCTAAGGCTTCTTCCAATGAATCTCAGTCTGACATCTGCCTTATCTGCAGTTAGTTTTATATGGTTGTTTCACTTTAAATCCCTCTGTGTGCATATGCCTAGATATTTTATGGATGTAATTTCTTCCAGTGATTGTTCTGCAATCATGTAATCATACATTAATGGGTCTTTCTGCATATTTATGCACAGTACATTATTTTTTGTTTTTTATGTTGATGGTCAACTGCCAATCCCTGCACCAACTGCCAATCCTATGTGACTTCATGCATTTCAGAACAATTTTCTAGTGTTGTCATTTTTCTCTGTCTACAACAGCATCATCTGTGAAAAGCCTTGTGTAATTTCCAACGTTATCTGCTAGGTGATTCACATATTCTTTGAAAATTGATAATCGTATGAGACTCCCTTAGGGGATGCCCAAACTTGCTCTAATGTCAGGAGATTCTTCTACACAAAAGACTTGGATTTTTAATTGCATACTTCTTAACAAACACAGCAGCCTCCTAAACATACACTCATGCCAAGCAGACAATCCTCTTTTCCTGAATAGTGCTTCACAGAAAGTTCTTTTCCTTCTTTTCTATAATTTAAAAAGAAAGATTCATCTAAAAAAGCTGCAGACAGTGTGCTGTGTTATGCCAAAATGTAAGATCATATTGTAACTCAGAGTAAACAAAAACAAAATAAATAGTTTTTCAGTCAAGTTTGTTACACTATTGTCAATGACTCATTGGAATGTTTTTGTCCTATGTAATATCATTCTGGAGCCAAATTCATTAAAATTTTGTGCTATTTACATTGACTGAATAGTTTTGTCATGTATGTTTCTCTTATGGTTATTTTTGTTTCTTGGATTGTGTCAGTTTAATGTTAAAATACCTACCAGTTTCAAAAAAACAAATACCTCATTAGCTACTCCGAGAAATTTTCAGGTCATCTAGATTTGAGGATTTAAAGTACCTGTTAACCACATGGCAAGTAAGAGTGTTTTATTGTAAACCTGGCTGGCTAACTAGTAGTGTACTGTTTACAGGCACCTCTTGTTCCAGACAGGAAAATACCACAGAGATCATAAAGAGCTAATTTACTAGCTGAAATTTAGCTGGTACATGTGGTATAGTGTGGTGGCTCAGTGGTAGGTCAGCATATTTGGTCAGAGGGCAGGCTACCCTCTGCAGTAAAAAAAGCTGAGTAAAGTGATCAGTGATGAACTTGAATGAGTGTCAGATGACATCTGCCCCAACCAAATGCAATGAACAACAGTTAAGAAAATGAAAAAAAAAGAAAAAAGAAAAAAAGTGGTAAAGTGCCAAACTACAAATCCAAAGGTCTCTGATTTGGTCCCCAATCAATCTTAGGATTTTTGTCTGTCACTTATCACTTCTTTCACCTCTGGCAATGTTTATTGATGTGAAAGATGGAGAGCTGCATGGTGGTCCAGAATACCTACAGTTCAACGACTGTAGGTCCCCCTATAAATGGCTGGATCAGTCAGTTCAAAAGTCAGAGAAAGTCTAAGGCATTCCACCTCCAACAGGACACTGAGTAGTACAAAATAACCTTCAGACTAATAACTGCTTTACTTGAAGTATAAATAGTATTAAGCAAAGTTATGACAGTTTATTCTTAATACATTGTACAATTTATTTTTATTTTTTGTTGATGATACCTTGATTGTTCCCACCACTAACAGTTTACCTTCTTGATGGGGTCAATGGAACATCATGAACAAATTAATTGATTAATTAATTAATGTGATGGCTGGATTGTTGGTTTTTCCAAATGCAGTCTGTTGTCTCTTATTTATTGCTAAGGTTCCACACAATGAAGCACTACCTTCTACCTACTGTGGGAAGCATTGCCTTTGTCATGGCAGATCAGGTAATTTATCAGCGTGAATGTGTACTAGCATCATTACCCTTTTTTCCCCCTACAAGGAAAGGAGGGATTCCTTGGCACTCTGTACATACGTTGAATAGCCTAAAGTGGACTTATTGAACTTAAGTGTATTGGGATTTTCTCAGAACACTGTCATCTTGTCTTCTCCTGTCGCTTCAAGGTGACAGAAACACTGTCATCTTGTCTGTTCCTGTGGCCTCAAGGTCACAGGCATCTCAGTGTTACATGTTGTAAATTCATATGGCAAATGAATGAATAAGAACAGTAGCATATACTCTGGACTCTGAATCACAACATATAATGCAAAGAGCAAAAGGAGTAAAGAAACATTTTATGAAGAACTAATTGTTTGTTGCAGAGTATGTTTTTTGAATGAAGCATACAAACTCTTACAAAAACTGGTATTTTTAAGCAAAATAATGTTTCCACTGTTAAATAAAGCACACAAACATTCTCAGTTCAAGGTGAAAAACACATTATGTGCAGTGACAAAGCTAATGCCCTAGGCTGGGCTCATAACACATATAAAGAGAGTCAGCAAGATGTCTGAAGTACAGTTGATTGCTATGAATGAAACTTCCTGGCAGATTTTTGTCTGTCACTTATCACTTTTTTCACCTCTGGCAATGTTTATTGATGTGAAAGATGGAGAGCTGCATGGTGGTCCAGAATACCTACAGTTCAGGAAGTTTCATATCAGCGCACACTCCACTGCAGAGTGAAAATCGCATTCTGATTGCTATGAATGCTCACAAAAGCAAAATGTGCCTATGCACTTAAATACATGATAACTGTGCCATTGTCATTGAGAAATGTATCCATTTACATATCAGTATGGGCATGTTAGTACCAGTTAGTATACAGGGTGTATCAAAAAGAACCATCCGAGTTGGCAAGTCTATATTTCTGAAACTAATAAATACAATGAATTTTGTTTTTTGATGAACGGGAAACTCAAAAAGTTTTTTCATACCTTTCCATAGGTGTTCAACATGGCTCCCTTGAGATGAATGGCATATGTCAATGCAGTATTCAAACTGTTCCCACATTGCAGTGGGCATTTCTTGAGTTGCAGCTTCTACATCTGCTGTTATGTGGTGTCTCAGTTAATTCATTGTTTTTGGTAAGTGAGGCACATAAACAGAGTCTTTTATAAACCCCAACAAGAAATAATCACATACAGTTAGGTGCGGTGATGTTGGATGTCAGTAATGTAATGCTGAATCATCCATTGTTCAATAATCCTTTCATTTAAAAATTCCTGCACTTCCGGATGTCAGTGTGGTGGTGCTCTATCCTGTTGGTAAACAAAGTCATTTGAATCAGTCTCCAACTGTGGGAAAAGAAAGTGCTCAAGTATTTTGAGATACGTGCTTCCTGTAGCAGAATTTTTGACAAATAAAAATGGACTACACACATTTTCCCGTGAAACTGCACAAAACACATTAAATTTTGGAGAGCTCCTCTCATGTTGTAAAGCTTCATGTGGTTGTTCCATACCCGATATTCTCACATTATGACAGTTCATCTTTTTGTTTAAATGGAATGTTGCCTCGTCACTAAACACTAAGCTTGGAAGATAACTGTCATCCTCCATCTTGCTAAGAACAGAATTACAGAACTCCATGCCGGCCGAAGTGGCCGTGCGGTTAAAGGCGCTGCAGTCTGGAACCGCAAGACCGCTACGGTCGCAGGTTCGAATCCTGCCTCGGGCATGGATGTTTGTGATGTCCTTAGGTTAGTTAGGTTTAACTAGTTCTAAGTTCTAGGGGACTAATGACCTCAGCAGTTGAGTCCCATAGTGCTCAGAGCCATTTTGAACAGAACTCCATATGTTGTTGTTTGTCACCTTCATGAAGAGCTTGCAGTAGCTGAATTTTGTATGGTTTTATGTGTAAATGTCAGTGCAACAGATGCCAGATGGACATAGGTGGCATGCTGAACTGTCGAGCTGCATGGCAAATAGATTTCTGCGGGCTCCTTATGAAACTATGGAGGATGCAGTGAATGTCTCTATAGACGCTCAAGTATGGCCCAGCAATTTGCCTGTACACAAACAATCTGTTTCTCAGAATTTTTCATCCCATTGTCTAATGCTCTGTGCTGTAGGTAGATCCACACCATTCCTAGTACGAAAGTTGTGCTGAACAGTTATTACTGACCCACACTGTGCAAAATATAGAACACAAAACACTTTATGTTGTCCCAACACCATTTTTACTAGAACTAAAGTGGGCACACTCCGCTGCTACCTAGCAGCAACCACGTGGAAATCAAGAGTTTGCTCCTTCCAACAGCATGTTGTTCATGCATGTATCTCAAGTAACACAATAGTTATGATTTTTTTTAATTGGATGATTCTTTCTGAAAAACCCTGTATTTTACAGAAGTTTCCAGGTATGTGTGCTTATGCCTGTTAATTATACCTTGACTCATTCTTAATCTCTGAAGGATCTCTACTTCATGATGGAATTTACAGATCATGATGTGAAAGTGAATGCATCTTGAGATTCATCATGGGGAATGCAGCTGAGCAGCCTATGATACCACTTCATGTAAATTTCTCAGTATGTGCTATGACATTGTTATGATGTTTGTTTAACATCTGAACAAACATGGACCTAAAAATGTAATGTGGAAATGTTTCCACTTGTGCAACAGTAAATCTAACACAAACTCCAGCCTCTTCAACAATCAGTTGTGAGCAGCTCCACTCTCACTCAGAATGAGATCTAATGCCAATAAGTCATGGGATGAAAAGATCACTGAAGGCCTTGTTACTGTCAGACAATTGACAGAAATTAACTCCAATGGAGGGTTAGCAATAATATGGCAAACTAACGATTGGGGAGAGTGCAGGATGCATGGCTTGCCATGAGGAAATTGCCTCTTATCACTTAAGAAGTGAAACATCCACAATCCAAACCATATCCTTAGTGCAATATCTGCAAGGATATGAAATGAAACAATAACATGGGCTCAGTTGTGGGTAAAGTTGGTGGCAGATTTTTTTCTTTGGTAGGATACTGGGAAAATGCAGCTAGATGACAAAGGAAACTGCTTGCAAAACATTTGTGCATTCCATCTATACCTACACATCTAGACATATTAATAAATTAAGGCCCCCACAAAGATTTGTCTGTGAGTGTGGAAAGGATAATGCCAGGAACTAATGTAGAGATTTTGATAGGAATAGATTGACTGATTCATGAGGAAAAGGTGCAACGGCACATAAGTCCTCTGGCCATAGATACTTAGTATGTTACTAAATGGCTAAGTCACCAGGTCACAGTTACGGGTTGGCTATCTAACAACTTCCGGGGAAAGAAAAATTTGATTTTAAGTAGGTTCAAATGGCTCTGAGCACTATGGGACTCAACATCTGAGGTCATCAGTCCCCTAGAACTTAGAACTACTTAAACCTAACTAACCTAATGACATCACACACACCCATGCCCGAGGCAGGATTTGAACCTGCGACCGTAGCAGTCACGCGGTTCCGGGTTGAAGTGCCTAGAACCGCACGGCCACCGCGGCCAGCCTTTTAAGTATGTCATGTAATTATTGACCAAATTTAAAAATTACAATTGGTGTCATAATCTATTCACTAAGACATGATCTGACATTACAGGCTTAACACAATAAATCAAGTATTAAAATTAGAAACTATGGATATGTCTTGTGGCAATGTAACTCACAGAGCACAAACTGTCCAGTATTTTAGATTGGGAGCACTTAGGAACTTCGAATAAACTTGATGCATAATTTCAAAGCTTTTTGAAAATTTTTCTCTCTGACATCCCCCACAAAATATTGAAAGAAAAAAGTTAGGCACATACTTTATTTTCACTGTGTATGCTGTAAAAGTTCAGCATCAGGTATGACATTTTAATTTGTTTCATTTTTATCACTAACTCTATTCACAAGACATTTTGCAAACAGTATCTGCATAGATCCACAGAACGTACCAGCACAATTATACCACTGTACAACACAAAGTTCAGGAGATATGTCATGAACATTGACTTGCATGAAAAACTAGCTTTTCTAAAAATGGAGTGCAAATTACCTAGACTATACCCACCTAGTATTTGAAAATGAGAGCACTTAGCAAGTTCCAAAAAACCTTAAGCTCAAAGCTGTCTTGTGTATGGGAGTTTGATTCTTTAAATAAACCATGGAAAACACTGAAGTGGTAGAGACTTGAAGACATAAACCAACTACCCAATGTTTTAAGGAACATTCTTGCAAGCAGAATCTAGGAATATACTATGGCTCCCTATGTACCACTCCTTTAAGACATATAAAGTAAAGGGTAGGCTAATTACAGAGTGCATAAAGGTGTTTAAACAATAATCCTTTCCACTCTGGCTCATAATGTGCCCCAACATGGTGTAATGGACTGTACCCAGCCATATAATGACCAGCAGACAGTGCTGAATTCTGCTGCCAAGAGAAGCAATTTGAAAATTTCTTGTTGTTAAAACAAAGGTCCTAATTACACCACTCTTCCATGACTCTTTGCTACCTAAGGGCCGGAGCCTAGCTGATCATGGCAGTCATGTATCTGCAGTATTTCACCACTGCCTGTGCAATATCTGCAGACCTCAGCTGAATAGTTCCATTGCACATTGCACCAATATGTGTCCACCTCCCCCTCTCCCAGCAATCTTCTTGATAATTTGCTGTATCAAAGTGGATTTAGTGGGAACTTCAAGGGTTTTCAAGAAATATCAAACTATGATATCCGTTTGCTCTCCTCAATAGTTCTTTCAGATTTTGCTCTTACATCCTTCTATGCCACAAGGTTTTCTGCAATTAGTCAGTGTTCTAACCATTTTAGAGCTGTATGCCTACCCCAAACAGCGGAATAGCCCTCCTCATTTCACCAGCAGACAAGTAATCCTTTTAGATGGCTTGATGGCTTTAGAATAGATGCATCAGTGGTCATAACGTGGCTGCTGCCACAGTGTCAGAACACAGGAAGCTGGTTGTGCAGCATTCTAGAAGCATTGATGAGCATCCAATTTGATAGCTTCCTCAAGGCGCTATCACTTATGATATTGTAGTTCACATTGCATTATTTGTGGTGAAGCATTTTACGAGGGGCATTCAATAAGTAGTGCAACACACTTTTTTCCTGTTGCAGATTGGTTTTATTCAGAATCCCAATACAACATGTTATTCCCCACTCTTTTGGCTACAAAAATCTGTTTCTCAACATAATCCCATGCAGTGCAATGACCTCACGCCACCTTACTGGGATGGCCAGTATGTCCACATGGTAACACTCTACTGGTCGATGTCAGAGCCAACATCTTGCTGTATCGCTAACCTTCCCATCATCCCCACACTGCTTCCCATCATCCCCACACTGCTTCCCATGGAGTTCACCCTTCATTGGGACACTGATGGTCCTTTGTTGCTCTTTATGGTCTTATTTTAGGAGCTGAGGAACCAAGCAGACACAAAACTTTGAGTACTCCATCTGGTGGATGAGTTTGTCAGCATTACCAACAGACATGTCCAGTAGTGCAGTGAAATGTTTGTTTGTGATCCGCTTATCAGCTCAAATGAGACTGTCCAGACGCACTAACATTCCAGGAGTCACAATTGTAGGTAGCTGACCAGCATGCAGGAGATCAAACAGTGTTGCGCAACCTGGTTGTGATGGTGACAGATGCTTTGCCCAATGACTCACCGTGCTTTTGTTCACTGCCAGATCCTCGTAGGCAATCCGCAAACGCTTATTAATATCTGAGATGCTCTGATTTTGCACCAAAAGAAACTCAATAACAGCTCTCTACTTGGAACGCACCTTTGTTACAGACGCCATCCTGAAGTTTACATAGGAACTTCATGAAACTAAAGGGGCTGAAGTGGGTATATTCCACGAAGTCCCACAACAAAATCGAGGTTTTTTTCAACCGACATTGGCCGAGAAAAAAATGTGTTTCATTACTTATTGAACGTCCCTTGCATATCTGATGGGTGTGCATGAGGCACTGCTAGCCGCTCATATTTTAATAAAAATGCTTTGCGACGGAGAAAGAATATTGTTGTACTGCTAAACGTACGTAATTGTCCAAAAATGGAAGAGTACAGAGGCCGCATTGTTTATCTTTGAATAAGCGTACTTTCCTTTTTCGTATGATTTTGGAGGCCATGCAGAGTGTTTCATAAACCGTCACTGGAAAAGCAGCAACAGGAATGACAGAAGACAATTTTCACAACACCCCAACGTTCCTAGAGATGAGTGGAAAAGAGAGTAGTGTCTCTGTGATTCTCAATGGACTGTTTCCTCACTTTTAGGTCGACATCAAAGACTTCAATTAATGGAGAGAAATATTTGATCACAGGTGTGGTGAAAAATATCGATGTTTCAAACGAAAATTTTGAATCCATGGAAAAATTTACTTCGTTTCCATCTGGTCGATAACGAGGCCATTACAGATAAAACACAACATCAAGTAAAACAATAACAGGGTCAGAAAACGCCCACGTCTTTTACAAAGGAACCATCACCTTAATCGACTTAGGGAAAGCACGTAACCCTAAATGTGAAAGCCCGGAGTAGGATCAGGGCAGTTTCTAGGTGTTTTAACGCCCTACGGGAATCGAAAAAATGACGTCCTCTCATTTTCAGTACCATCAGTATCCCCATGTCACCCGCGCCCCTCCACCACCGCTAACAATCAATGGCACAAAAATGCGAATCTTTTATTATATTTTTAATCATTAAACTAAGGTGATCAGACGTCCTCATTTTCTGGGAACAGTCCTCAATTTTCATATTTTGTCCTCAATTCCCTTAAAACTTATTGAGGAAATAAATGTCCTCAATTTCTTATTTTTTGTCCCCAGTTTTTGAAATTTCCGAAAATAACTGAAATAGGAAGAATGTGCTTAACATTTTAAGCTGGAACTCAACTGAATATACCAGTACAACCAAATTCAGCATCAATTATTTAGTTTGTTTAACAATAAGAAAATGGACTAATATAGGTGTGGAACTATTTTCTGGTGCGAATGAATTTTTCCTTGAATTTAGAAATTATACTATAATGGGAGACATGCCAAAGCAATACCCAAGGGGGAAGAGAATGGGTACTTCACGCCCGCATGTTTAAAAATATTGTAAACTTGTCATGTACATCACAGTTTAAAATTTTGAAAAAAACTGTTTCTTATTTTTAACGATTTCTTATGCCAGATTCCGTAATTGTTTTGAATTTTTTAGTAAAACGTAACCCAAAAATTTAAGTCCTCGTAGTGAATGTGACTTGCAACAAATGCCACATTCATATTTTGAAGTTCAGAATCCTCCTTACACATTAATACATCTTTAAAGAGTATGTTGTGCATAAACTCAACAACAATTAACGATATTTGTATTTTTAAATTTTTTTGTGGTGGTCATAAAGCACCCTTCTTCTCTGTGTACGCACTATGGAAAACATTGGTATTGTTAAGATTAATGTGAAATATATTTTCAGTTTTGGACGATACTTACACATCAGTACCTATTTAAAAATGAGTTTTTAAAAATAAAACTTAACAACAGTTACCTTTTCTCACATTATGGAAAATGCTTTAGTGTTGAAAGGCTTAAGTAATGTTCCTTATGCTTCTGAAAACAATTCGGTGTTTTAATTTTTCCTCTTTTTCATTTTTTCTCCTCATTTGCTCAATTTTTTTCTGTTTGATTTGAAATTAATCTTTGGCGCCCCTAAAATTTTGCCGCCCTATCGGCTGCATAATCTTCCCTAATGGTAGAAGCGGCCTTGAGTAGGATTTCAACCCTGTTCCTCCTGACCAGGAGTTCTGCATCTTAGTGCGCCTTCTGACTTGGTAAATCACCTACAGGAAAATGCTGGGTTGCTTCCTTGAAGAGTTCTGTTCCATCTGAAGTAGTGCTGGGTCTTTAATGACACAGACATCAACGAGACATACTTTAATCGTCGTCATTGCCCCTCGTCACTTACACTGAAATACTGTAGCTTTCAGAGTTTCCTCGCGTAGCTTGAATCAAGATACCTAGTATTCACTTGTATCTGCCAGCTGGTCTACCACTTTCGTAAACCTCCTTTGGTACCAGGTTTCAACCGTACTCACCTTGTGGCGCCAGCAATCTTACGGTCGGTGAGAGGGTCCCAAGGTGGGAGCCGACCGTCCGGCGAAAGCGGTTCCGACGCCTCCACATCTTTCGGGGCAGCCGGCGCGACCGTCACTTTATACCTGCAACAGGAGCCGAACGTCAATCCCCATATCTTTCTCTAAGGAAATACTGACAATTCTTCCTCTTTCTGAGCTCAACATCTCACTCATTAACTCATTATGGAAGGATGCTGAGCCAGTTTTTCAAGATAGCAAATGGGAAGTTGCGGTACAGAAAATGACCCAGAGATCACCGGTGTGTTTGTGTTTGTGTGTGTGTGTGTGTGTGTGTGTGTGTAGTGAGTGAAGTGTTATGAAACAACGTGTGTGTAGTGTGTGCAGTGACTGATAGTGAGATATGAGTGAACAGTGTGGCACTACATTATTTAATAAGTTATTTGTAAAAAAAAGTATTGTATACCAAGAGTAAATCTAATGATTGTTTTTAACTAGAAGTCTTAAATATATGTGTATACGTATTAGCTTATTTTAAATTGGTCTAAACTTGCAAATACTTTGACATGTCCTATATCCTTGTAAAAAGAGATCTACGAATGAATAAAGCTGCTGCTACTACTACTACTAAAACATGTTTATATTGTTAAGACTGAGCTGAAAGATATTTTCAATTTAGGATCATACTTATACATCAGTACCTCTCTCTCTCTCTCTCTCTCTCTCTCTCTCTCTCTCTCTCTCTCTCTCTCTCTCTCTTTCTTTCAGGACGAAGGAATTGAATGAAAAGTAGAAAAAAGTGCACGCGCAGCGCTACTGTCTGATGTCCGAGAGTAATTATGTAGCATTCTGAGGGAGCTAAGAACTGGTGGATATCAGAAAGAACCCAGCTCAGCAGCGAAAGCAAGGCACACCCCGAGCTCATGGTTCTGGATAAGTGGTACCTGCCTAGACAGCTGCTTTGTCATCGCAAGCAAAGCTCCTACAGCTTTAAGTACGAGGTGCATTCAAGTTCTAAGGCCTCCGATTTTTTTTCTAATTAACTACTCACCCGAAATCGATGAAACTGGCGTTACTTCTCGACGTAATCGCCCTGCAGACGTACACATTTTTCACGACGCTGACGCCATGATTCCATGGCAGCGGCGAAGGCTTCTTTAGGGGTCTGTTTTGACCACTGGAAAATCGCTGAGGCAATAGCAGCACGGCTGGTGAATGTGCGGCCACGGAGGGTGTCTTTCCTTGTTGGAAAAAGTCACTAGGAACCAGGTCAGGTGAGTATGGAACATGAGGAATCACTTCAAAGTTATCACGAAGAAACTGTTGCGTAACATTAGCTCGATGTGCGGGTGCGTTGTCTTGGTGAAACAGCACACGCGCAGCCCTTCCCAGACGTTTTTGTTGCAGTGCAGGAAGGAATTTGTTCTACAAAACATTTTCGTAGGATGCACCTGTTACCGTAGTGCCCTTTGGAACGCAATGGGTAAGGATTACGCCCTCGCTGTCCCAGAACATGGACACCATCATTTTTTCAGCACTGGCGGTTACCCGAAATTTTTTTGGTGGCGGTGAATCTGTGTGCTTCCATTGAGCTGACTAGTGCTTTGTTTTTGGATTGAAAAATGGCATCCACGTCTCATCCATTGTCACAACCGACGAAAAGAAAGTCCCATTCATGCTGTCGTTGCACGTCAACATTGCTTGGCAACATGCCACATGGGCAGCCATTTGGTCGTCCGTCAGCATTTGTGGCACCCATCTGGATGACACTTTTTGCATTTTCAGGTCGTCATGCAGGATTGTGTGCACAGAACCCACAGAAATGCCAACTCTGGAGGGGATCTGTTTAAAAGTCATTCGGCGATCCCCCAAAACAATTCTCTCCACTTTCTCGATCATGTCATCAGACCGGCTTGTGCGAGCCCGAGGTTGTTTCGGTTTGTTGTCACACGATGTTCTGCCTTCATTAAACTGTCGCACCCACGAACGCACTTTCGACACATCCATAACTCCATCACCACATGTCTCCTTCAACTGTCGATGAATTTCAATTGGTTTCACACCACGCAAATTCAGAAAACGAATGATTGCACACTGTTCAAGTAAGGAAAACGTCGCCATTTTAAGTATTTAAAACAGTTCTCATTCTCGCCGCTGGCGGTAAAATTCCATCTGCCGTACGGTGCTGCCATCTCTGGGATGTATTGACAATGAATGCGGCCTCATTTTAAAACAATGCGCATGTTTCTATCTTTTTCCAGTCTGAAGAAAAAAAATCGGAGGCCTTAGAACTTGAAAACGCCTCGTAAAAAACCATTAGCTTGGGACGACGAATCAAGTCGCTCTGAACCATGTTCCACAGCTCTGTGTGTGTGTGTGTGTGTGTGTGTGTGTGTGTGTGTGTGTGTGCGTGTGTGCGTGCGTGCGTGTGTGCGTGTGCATG
Source organism: Schistocerca serialis cubense (assembly GCF_023864345.2). Lineage (NCBI taxonomy): Eukaryota > Metazoa > Arthropoda > Insecta > Orthoptera > Acrididae > Schistocerca > Schistocerca serialis. The sequence continues at coordinate 718,022,148 of NC_064638.1, forward strand.
CGTACGTGCGCGAGGGTTTTCACAAGCGGGCTTACCCAATAATCCGAATTTTTTCAGAACTGTTCAATAAAATTAGCCGAATTATGGCCAACATTTTATCAGAGACATACTGCAACTGTATATACATTTAAATTATTTATTGTACCAATCTCACTTGTAAGAAGCTGCGAAATGCAGCTGGGACTGTGACAACAAATATTTAAAAAAAATGCTGTACCGATCTCAAACAGCTGTTGCCTGTTGTTGACTGAAGTGAGTATTTTTGGTAACGATGTCAAAATATAAACATTCTACTTGTAGTTTGGTTCATAGATGAGCTCCTTTCTGAGTATCCAACTGACAGACCAGATTATACAGCATTGTATACCCAAGAAAGAATCTATACGCTATTACTTTTAACTTCATGCCGCAAAAGTCACCTTGGCTTGGCACGACGAATCGAGTTGTTTTGAAATATGTTTAAGAGCTATGTGTGTGTGCGTATGTGTAAGTGCGCACACACTGCAGCAAAAAGTGTAGCTTTTGACTCAGCACATTGGAAACAGATCTCTCGCATTGATATGACAGTACACAACGTATTCAGAAAAAATCTTCAACCCTTATCGGCTGGAGTTACTGTAAGCGTTTAAGTCTGACCATGTACCGAGACAGGTGCAATGTGATGAGGAAATTACTCCACTTTTTGAGGAAGTTGGGCATGTGCTTGAGAAGGTCACATTGTTAATGAAGTCTCAAATTTTCCTGTCACTTACAGGTCGGGGGAACGGAATCGCATACACTGAACAGCTACTTCTTGCCACGAGAAAAATGTGGGAGGTCCAGGGCTATCACGACGCTCGACAACAAGAACTCACTCAACTTGTTTGTCTTGTTCTGATATATCCATTACTTTCCAACTTAAAAATGTTCCATGGTACACGAACTTATCAGCTACAAGCTCCGTACAACAGCGAACAGAGGATACCAACTAGAAGAGAATATTAAACGTAAGTCGCGGTATAGTAAGAAGCTGCTAGAAAACAGGTAGCGATGCATCTGTTAGACAGCCAGTGTTGATTTCGAATATTCACGAATAAAGGAACATTCTGGAAGGATCAGAATGACCTCAGATGATGGTCACATGACACGGAACCTGAGTGTGTTTTGCTTCAGCGATCTCCGGTCTCTTTAACACCTGTAATCATTGTACTGTTGTAATTAGTTCCCTAATATCATCGTCTTCTCGACGTAATCGATATTGAAGGTAGTGTACCAACCTCACATGCTGCCTCCAGTAAACCCACTGTTGAGTTGGTTCCATTTGTTTGTCTTTGAATTTCCAGCTGACACTGATAGTGTACTTGTTCCACGTATAGTTTCTGGGGTTGGACAATCAGGAATATTCCCTCTAACCATCCCACCGTGAAAAAGTTAGTTCTAAAGTGTTCAAACATGCAAGCAACATATTCTGTCCAAGATAACTCTCTCCTGTCCGTATTATAGCCAATATTTGGTTGTCGCATCACTTCGAAACAATTGTTGGTTCTCCTTTCTTAAACAGCCAACAGTATCTTACTCTAGAGCGAAGACCCTTCAAGAAACCGCACTCGGATGTTAATAGTTCAAAAAATGGTTCAAATGGCTCTGAGCACTATGGGACTTAACATCTGTGGTCATCAGTCCCCAAGAACTTAGAACTACTTAAACCTAACTAACCTAAGGACATCACACACACCCATGCCCGAGGCAGGATTCGAACCTGCGACCGTAGTAGCTGCGCGGTTCCGGACTGCGCGCCTAGAACCGCTATGTTAATAGTTTCTCAGCTTCTTAGTTCCACATAACGACAATGGAAGTATTGTAGCATTAAATGATTTTATTTTGACTTCGTTGGAGATGATGGGTGAGATCCAAATCTGTATCAGACTGGAGTACGCTCTATCTGAATTAATAATCCTTTCTTTTTCATTTCCAAGATTTTCTGGAAGAAACATTACTCCCACATTTCTTTCAAGCTGGCTTTGCACGTAGTTTGGGCTAGGGCCCTAACGGTCTACCAGAACATGGTATCAGATGCATATAATGTGTATCCTTCCATACAGGTCGTCAGATTTTCCATTTGCTTAACTTTCTCAAATAACCTTCGCAAGCAACTTGTTTCAATTGGTAGTCTACTATCAGAATTGTCCATCCTATGTAGAATATGCTGTTTAACGGAGGGAGCGCAAATCGACAAGTACTACATACGCTACTGGCCATTAAAATTGCTACACCAAGAAGAAATGCAGATGATAAACGGGTATTCATTGGACAAATATATTATACGAGAACTGACATGTGATTACATTTTCACGCAATTTGGGTGCATAGATCCTGAGAAATCAGTACCCAGAACAACTACCTCTGGCCGTAATAACGGCCTTGATACGCTTGGGCACTGAGTCAAACAGAGCTTGGATGGCGTGTACAGGTACAGCTGCCCATGCAGCTTCAACACGATACCACAGTTCATCAACAGTAGTGGCTGGCGTATTGTGACGAGGCAGTTGCTGAGCCACCATTGACCAGACATTTTCAGTTGGTGAGAGATCTGGAAAATGTGCTGGCCAGGGCAGCAGTCGAACATTTTCTGTATCCAGAAAGGCCCATACAGGACCCGCAACATGCCGCCGTGCATTATCCTGCTGAAATGTAGGGTTTCGCAGGGATCGAATGAAGGGAAGAGCCACGGGTCGTAACACATCTGAAATGTAACGTCCACTGTTCAAAGTGCCGTCAAAGTGAACAAGAGGTGACCGAGACATGTAACCAATGGCACCCCATACCATTACGCCGGGTGATACGCCAGTATGGCGATGACGAATACACGCTTCCAATGTGCGTTCACCGCGATGTCACCAAACATGGATGCGACCATCATGATGCTGTAAACAGAACCTGGATTCATCCGAAAAAATGACGTTTTGCCATTCGTGAACCCAGGTTCGGCGTTGAGTACACCATCGCAGACGCTCCTGTCTGTGATGCAGCGTCAAGGGTAACCGCAGCCATGGTCTCCGAGCTGATAGTCCATGCTGCTGCAAACGTCGTCGAACTGTTTGGGCAGATGGTTGTTGTCGGAGGAATAGAAATGGTTACACAATCATAATTTTCGACATGCTACTCAATGCCCGTTGAAGATCCAGTGGCACTTGGGACCTCATTTCCATGCTACGAAGGTAGGACGGGCCAGTATTTCATAACTTCTAATAGGAAATCCCATTCGCAACGTTGCATTGCTTCGACATATCGAACAGGAAACTACTCGAAGCGCCATTGTGGCCGCGTAGCGAACTACGACGTATCATAACAGACAGGATACTGCGACCGGAGCTCATGTATTGCGCAGACGTAGAGCAGACAGCGGATTCTAAACATTACAATACTTGCGCATTGTTTACTGCTTGCACAGCTACATGTCATCTGGAGGATAGATGTGCAAGTTGACAAAGGACGTTGCAACCGTAGAAGAAAAAACTGAAATGATAGTGATTTACGAAGGACGTAGCAGAAATGTTGAGGGTGCTGCTGCCTTGCATGCCAAGCGCTTTCCAGAGAAATATCGCTCTCGTTCGTTCAAAGTTGTGAACCCCTTTAGGTAAGAGTGCAGCGTACAGAACAGCAAAATGAAAGGAAGAAAACGTGTTACAGGAGAAATGAATTAAATAGCTGTACCAGCGGCAGAGGACCACAACTCAGGGATAAGCGCTCAGCAATTACACTGCGATTGCTCTACGTCCGTAGGTAGTATTGTCACAATAGTGCAACGTCATAAGTACCTTCCTTACCACGTGCCACTACATGAAGAACTTCGTGGCGTCGCTTTCCATAACCGGGCGGTGTTATGTGATTGGGAAGGTCAACGAATGCAAATGACCGTCACGTTCTTTGCCGAGGTGTTATTTTCCGATGAGTCTACATTCACAAACCATGGTAGCGTTAACCGGCATAGTATGCATTACTGAAACGTAGACAGTCCCTACCGGTTACGGCAAGATGACCATGAACGCCTTTGGTCGGTTAATGTATGATGTGGCATCATGGGGAACATATTTTACCGACGGCGCGTTGAATGGACGCAGATATCGAACGTTTTTGGAACAGGAACTACCGGTACTACTGCAGCGTATTGCCCTGGACGTTCGACAACGTACGTGGTTTCAGCATGACGGTTGTCCAGCGCATTACGTAATTGAAGCACAGGATGTATTAGACCTTGTTTATACTGTTCGGTGGATCGGCATAGGTGGCCCTATTAATTGGCCCGGTAGGTAGCCGGATTTGACGTCACCAGATTTCTTTCTGTGGGATTATTTAAAAGATAAGGTGTACCAGTAAGTGCCCACAGGCCGTGGAGACATGGTCAACTGCATCAGAAACGCCTGCGCTGACATTCCTGCTGATACGCTTCTGTCCTGCGTACGGTCGTTTGAAGAGCGACCACGGAGTGCTAAGTGTATTGAAGTTGGTGGTACTACGTTTGAACTCTTGCTCTGACTGGAAAAGTAGAGTAGTGTTCGCCTCGAGCCACAGCCACAGTGGCGAGTAGTTCCCCTGTTCGACACGTCGGAGGAATGAAACGTTGCGAATTGGGTTTCCGATTTTAAGTCGCGAAATACTCGCCTGTCCTGTTCTCGCAGCAGGGAAATGGGGTCCCTCGTGACATTAGGTATTCAAAGGCTATTGAGTAGCATGTCGTAAATTGCGATTGTGTATCCTTTCTGTGCCTCTGATTACAGCGCCATCTGTGGCAAAGCGAAGAAAATGCGTCAGACAAAACGTATATAGATTTTTCCGTAGAACCGTAATCTGCAATAAAAAATGGGGTTCCCATTGAAGATTTCAAAGTTGCCCCATGCCACCCACGTAGGGGGTGTGGTGGAGGTCGAGTGCGGTATCATTAGGTGCCCCCCTCCGAGACAAACAAATTGAAATTATACTTTTTTTGATCCGATATGTAGTTTTCGAGATATTTCAATGTCTTCATTTAAACCGAACACCATGTATAAACACAACGACATGTAGGCAAGGTGTTGGTGAGGCCTTCGAACTGAAACTTTTTGATCGCCCCTTATACATATGGATGGCGTTAGTCCTAACTACTTTATGCAGTTGCGCTGAAATGCATTCATTTTCATGTTCAAGAATGTAGTACAATTCATACTAATTCGACGTTTGTTGCATGTTCTCGTCATGATGTTGCAATTTTAATGGCTAGGAGTATGTACAAGGTTATTCACAGATATCTATTGGGTTTCAGAAGACGACTGCACAAAAACTACAAAACATACAGAAAAATTACACACATCGTTAGATGTAGCATTTTTCAAAGTTTCGATTCGTAATACGCGCCATGGGGGACAGGCGTGTTAGAACATACAGACAAATCATCCACCTGATACTGTCACATCGAATAAGTTTCCACCAGCAGATAGGCGACCCAATGAACAGACTTCCGAAGTGGGGTGCTGTCGCATCTTCTTGGGCAGTTAATGTCAGCAACTTCAGTTAATTGCACACTCATATTGAGATTTGCCGTGTCACTCAGGCGCAATACCTTCTTCAATTGCACGCTCGTATCGGTATTCGCCGTGTCACAAACCGTGACCATACTGAGCACCGTATTGTGAGTTTAAAACAGGAGGTACTCTATTCACTGGTATGTGTCTCTCTGTATGTATTGTAGTTTTCGCGCAGTCGTCTTCTGGAACCAGAAGGTATTTATGAACCGTACTTTTTGGCCAGGGTGGACAGAAAAAGTCTGAAGAGCTTTGCAGGTAGTATAAGGCGCCATATCACGGATCGCGCAGCTCCTCCCGCCGGAGGCTCGAGTCGTCCTTCGGGCATGGGTGTGTGTGCGTTGCTCTTAGCATAAGTTAGTTTAAGTAGTGGTTAAGTCTAAGGACCGATGACTTCAGCAGTTTGGTCCCATAGGAATTCACACACATATCATTTCAACTTGCAGGTCGGTTGTACTGAGAAATAATTGCTAACAGAAAATTCGACACGCTGTACCGTTTCCAAGCTAATTAACACTGAAGTTACATGATCAGGCCGCTGTGCGCGCAAATTCAAGCGGCCCGCCGATACAATTGCTGTCAGTCGCTCTCATAGTGCAGATGATGTGATGGCTCACGGGGCTGGTCAGCCCTTGGCTCGGGCTCGATCCCTGCTACGGCCCCGTGTCCAGTCTTTGTATGCTCTCATGTTCGGTTTTAGGAAACCAAATGAAGAACACGTTTGGTGACACCGTCACAGGCGGGACGCTTGAATTTCCACGCGCAGCGGCCTGAGTGGCTAACTTCAGTGCTAAGTGACTCAGAAACGGCGCCATATACCCAATTTTTTTCTTAACAATTATTTCTCAGCACAGCCTACTCTGCAATTCCCTTGCAAGCTTTTCAGGCCGTTCCCGACCACCCTCTAAGGATGAAACAGGAACTTACCGGCGCGTCGACTTGTCTAGACACTGAAGAGGGACAACGTAGGTCAAGTGGGAGGCGGGGAAGGGAAGAGAAAGCACTACTTGAGACGAGAAAGCGGACCTGGATTATAGCGCCATCTCTGGCGGCACGAAGGAAATGCTTCAGACAAAACGTGTGCAGACTTTCCGTAGAATCGTAATCTGCAAAAATAAAAAAGGGTCCATTGATGATTTCAAAGTTGCCCCCTGCTACCCACGCACGGGTTGGGATGGCGAGTCGAGTGTGTCGCAACGTTAGATGTCCATTTCGGGGACAAACAAATTGGAATTCTAACTTTTTTTGATCCGATGTGTAGTTTTTGAGATTTTTCAATGTCTTCAGTTAAAATGAACACCCTGTGTACCTACATCGGAGTCGCGCTGGATTCCACACACGCTGCAGCAACGTCCTGAGACGGAAACTTTTTGATCACTCCTTGTGTTCAGAGTATTCCAGAAATGTCGCGACAGACTTCCCGGGAGCTATACAGGGTGTCCTGAGGAACAAATCGAGGACAGTAAGTCGTGCCCGGAAACGTCATCCAATGACGCTATAGACCGTCGGAGATAAAGCCACAGGCACCCGCCACTAGCTACGCCTTCGACAGCAAACGTGACATTGTATACTGACAAAATGTTGGCGGAACGACTAGCAATGTTGTTTATGGCAACTGATTGCCACGATCGCCAGTGGAGAAAAAAAAGCTAGCTGCTGTATAGACAGATCTTGTCTCCTATGAATTAGATGCTCTGTTGCCTCGGTGAATAACTGTTTCAGACAAGGGTTTCCATTTGCAGTTTTGATAACTTTCCTTATGCTTTGACCACACTTTTATTTTTCCAACAGCATCACGCGCTGCGACATTACGTCATTTCCAAAGGCAGTGTTATGTCAGTCACATAAAATTGTTCATATGACCGACATAACACCGCCTTTGAAGATGATGGAAAGTCGAAACGTATCATGAAAGTGTGGTCAAGATATACGAAAATTTTCCGTAAGTGCATCCAAATGGCCGCATCGTCTCACAGCATGTTCATGCAAACTGGATCTGCAGTTTATTTTCTCCTGAAACCCTCTAAAATCTCCAGAGTTTCTCGGTATACAGCAGAAAAATAAACTTCGGCTGGAAACTTGCGTCCGAAACTGTAATCTACTGAAGCAGCACAGCATCGGAATTCAGAGGAGACAACGTCTGTCTTCGCAGAAGCTAGCTCGATTTTCTCCACTGGCAATCGTGGAAATCAGTCACGATCACTGAATAACAAACAACATTGCGAAACGTTCCGCTTACGGTCCCTCAGCGTACAAACTCACGTTTGTTGCACAAGAACTAGCCTAGTGGCAGGCGACGGCGCCCGTAACTTCGACGCTCAGTAGCATCGTTGTATGGCGATTACAGACAGGGATTCCTATCCTTGATTTGTTCCTCAAAACACCCTATACAGCCCCTAGAAGTTTGAAGCAACAAAAATGGTTCAAATGGCTCTGAGCACTATGCGACTTAACTTCTGAGGTCATCAGTCGCCTAGAACTTAGAATTAATTAAACCTAACTAACCTAAGGACATCACACACATTCATGCCTGAGGCAGGATTCGAACCTGCGACCGTAGCGGTCGCTCGGCTCCAGATTGTAGCGCCTAGAACCACACGACCACTCCGGCCGGCTTGAAGCAACATTTCTGTACATAAGAAAAGATTACAAATTGTGTTTCTCATACAGAATCGCATCTCAGTGTTGGTTGTTTGCGTCACATAAAGAGAAATGTCTACCACAATGCGTCAGTATTATGCAGGGCAGGATTGTGGCATAACGAGACTGCAGTTTATTTTTCTGTGATGTTGCTGCTTGTATTGGACGGGATACCGTAACTGTCACGTGGACATGAAATCAGTGTAGTCAGGAGGCCATACTCAGTGCCATATAGGATCTCAGTGACCCAGCAGCGACAGTATTGGACGCAGAAGTGGCAACATGTCAGATTTTCACATGAATTCTGGTTCTGCATTCAGCTTTACAAAGGATATGGCAGTGTGCGGGGGCACCAAGGAGAACGATGGCAGATTGTCTTTGTCATAATCGTAACAGACCAGCATCTGACGTGATGGTTGAGGGGTGCCATCAGGTAGACAACACGTTCATCTCCAGTTTGCATGGCCAGTAAACTGGACTGGGTATGCCACTGGGTACACAATACGAGTACCTCCAGTTTGCATAGCTAGTAAACTCGACAGCAGCCATTGCATTTCTGATGTATTAAGGCTGATGGCCATGTCCTATCTTTGAGGTCTCCACGACATTTTGTTTCAACGAGATAGTTCAAATGGTTCAAATGGCTCTGAGCACTATGGGACTTAACTTCTGAGATCATCAGTCCCATAGAACTTAGAACTACTTAAACCTAACTAACCTAAGGACATCACACACATCCATGCCCGAGGCAGGATTCGAGCCTGCGACCGTAGTGGTCGCGCGGTTCCAGACTGTAGCGCCTAGAACCGCTCGGCCACCCCGGCCGGCTCAACGAGATAGTGCAAGACCAAATGTTGCCCATTGATCCATCTCGACACTGAAGGAGTTCAACTGGTGTTCTGGCCAAACGTTCACCAGATCTGTTACCCAAAGGCCGCTCGGTTAGAGGCGCCATGTCACGAATCGGGCGGCCACTCACGCCGGAGGTTCGAGTCCTCCCTCGGGCATGGGTGTGTGTCTTGTCTTTAGTGTAAGTTAGTTTAAGTAGTGTGTAAGTCTAGGGACCGATGACCTGAGCAGTTTGGTTCCATAGGAATTCACACACATTTGAACATTTTTTGTTACCCAAAGCAAATGTCTGAACACGGGTTGCCCACTGACTGGTACACCACACTCAACAGCCACACTGGTGTGTCTGCTGTAGAAATGAAGCAGCATATAATGTCGTACTCGTGTCTGTTTTCCAAGATCAGTTCGACTTGATGCCCTGTCAGGTTAGAGCCATTGTTCCTGACAGAGGTGGGATCTGTGTGTACTAAACTTCACACCTTACATAACCTCAAATCAGGATGGTACAGAATTCCTATTACACGGTTATACGTGTCATAGAAAAGGATATGAACAGCAGTATTTGGTAGTAAACCCGTGAACGAAAATGCGGCGTTTGTAAGATAAACGACTTTGAAAGAATGGTAAAAGGTACACTGCGTGTGCATCAACCAAATTGTATCTGCCTGAACTACGACATATGCTCGAAGTGGCGACCACGAGTTTCGGTGCACAAAGTGTACCTATGAACACTATTCACACGCACACCGTCCAAAAGTCCTGCAGTGTCCCGAACGACCTCCGCTGTAGCCATTAGACGGGCAAGGAGATGTTCCTGTGACTTCACAGGAGCCTCGTAAACAATACTCGTCTGGTAGTCCCACAGGAAACATCCACAGGTGTTAAAGTCGGGCGATAGTGGTGAACAACGAATCGGACCACAGCAACCTATCGACCTGGCCGCGAATGTTTGGTGAAGGTGCTGACGGACGCTACGTGAAAAGTGGGCCGGCGCGCCATCATGCTGGAACCACATCGTCCGACGGGTATGCAATGGCACATCCCCCAATTGCTGCACTAGTACATCCTGCAGGAAGGCCAAGTAGTTGTGATCCCTTAGAGGAGGCGGTAGAATACACGGGCCAATCAGACGACCGTGGATGTTACAAGCTCACACGTTAATATCGAAACGATGTTGAATTATGTAGGGATGTGTGGCATGAGGGTTTTCCTCATACCAAATGTGGCTTTAGGACAATTGAGCAGACCATCTTTTGTAAAATGCGCTTGATCTATGAAAAGAATAATCCGAGGAAAGTCGTTGAAATGGTGTAGGCACCATGTATAGTTATCTGCGCTAAATCAGTTGGACACATTACCTGCGCCCATTGGAGGAGGGATGGGTGAAGTTGCTGTTTATGGTGAACTTGCCAGAAGCTGCTCTGGGATACATCCACGAAACTTGCGATGTTGCTGGCACTCGTCGGCGGGTTCTGGTCGACCAGTTGGAGGACGTCGTCTTCCACGTAAACAGTGCGGCGCGTCCGGCCACGACCGCAATCGCCCGTATTAGCCTTGAAAGTGCCGGTTTCCCGAAGCCGTTGTTCCAATCTCGCAAAATTGGCATGTGGTGGACAGGGACGACCCGAAATCGTTCGTGATACAGGCGTTGTCCTAACTGACCATTTCGTCCACTTTCACCGTAGATGAGCAACACGTCCGTATACTAGGAAAACAAGTAGTCTGCCATTTTGTAAAGCGCTGGCTTTCTCGGTTAGTCAGTGCCAACTGATGTATATGCACTTCAGTTCATTGGGTTATTCTCTGATGACACGTGGCTTTAGGTCACAGAAGACACCACGAGACAAAGCACAGTCTATATCAATCTGTATTACCTTCCATCGTTCAATGCCGTTTATCTCCCAAAAGGTGCATTTCCAGACATGGGTTACTACCAAATATTGCTGTTCTGAGACCCGTCTAGAACACCTATAACTGTGTAATAGGAACTATGAATCACCTTGCAGCCGGCCATGTGGCCGAGGGGTTCTAGGCGCTTCAGTCTGGAACCGCGCGACCGCTACGGTCGCAGGTTCGAATCCTGCCTCGGGCATGGATGTGTGTGATGTCCTTAGTTTAGTTAGGTTTAAGTAGTTCTAAGCTCTAGGGGACTGATGACCTCAGAAGTTAAGTCCCATAGTGCTCAGAGCCATTTGAACCATCACCTTGCATAAATCTGATAATGCATTCTATAAGCTCTTTAGTACATTCATCACTAGATCATGGCACTATATTATACTAGTGTCCGCAACTTATGTGTCACTGCCACGTAAACTAGGTCGGTGAACGTTGAACCATACATAGAAAAAACTGCTGCAATATAGTACAGTGCAGTATACACGATAACTGAAATACGAGGCGTGTTTTTTAAGTAAGTACCGTTTTGAAATTTAAAACAAGACGTGCTAAGATATCTCAATAATTTTATTTTTACTTGAAAGCCTGTACCTTAATCTACCTTTCTACATAATTTCCGTCAATATTGAGGCACTTGTCATAACGTTGTACCAGTTTTTGAATACCTTTCTCATAGAAGTCTGCCGCCTGACTTGTTAACCACTTCATCACCACTGTTTTGACTTCGTCATCGTCTTCAAGACGCTGACCGCTCAGGTGTTTCTTCAAGTGCAGGAACAGATGGTAGTCACTGGGCGCAAGATCGGGGCTGTGCGGAGGACGATCTAGAGTTTCCCAGCGAAAAGATGTGATGAGATATTTGGTCTGATTCGCCACATGCGGACGGGCATAGTCTTGCAGCAAAACGATGCCCTTGCTCAACTTCCTTGGACTGTTGCTTTGATTCTGGTGTGACGTAGACCGCCCATGTTTCATCGCCCGTAACAATTTGGCTTAAGAAATCATCACCGTCGTTGTGGTACTGCTCAAGGAAAGTCAATGCACTGTCTAAACGTTTGGTTTTGTGCGCATCTGTCAACATTTTCGGTACCCAATGTGCGCACAATTTTCGATAATTCAAGTGCTCTATCACAATGCCATACAAAACACTACGAGAAACATTAGGAAAGTCATCCGGCAAGGAGGAAATCGTAAAGCGTCTGTTTTCTCTCATCTTATTGTCCACTTCTTGCACCAAACTTTCATTAACGACCGAAGGACGCCCACTCCGTTGTTCATCATGCACATTTGTGCTGCCATCTTTAAATGCTCTCACCCACTTTCTTACCATTCCATCACTCATAATGTTTTCTTCGTAAACTGCACAGATCTCACGGTGAATATCGATCGCTTTTAGGCCTTTAGCACTAAGAAATCTTATAACAGCCCTTACTTCACAGTCGGCGGGACTCACGATTATGGGAGGCATCTTAAACACTCAGTACACAACCTACACAAGGAAGAATCAGATTTTAATGGCGTCAGTGCGTAGATTAAGGTACAGGCTTTCATGTAAAATAAAATTATTGAGATATCTTAGCACATCTTTTTTTAATTTCAAAACGGTACTTACTTAAAAAAACACGCCTCGTAAATACGCAATGAGACGGACAGAAATGACACTTTTATTCAAAGACAAGAATAACACTGAAGTCACCGCGATTTATGAAGGTCCTCTGAACATTAAGAAACGCAGGACATGGTTCTTAGTTGGGTGTATGATCGCCACGTACGGCAGTGCATGCTCAGCAACGTGATTTCACGCTGGCCATAAAGCTGGCAAGGAGTTCTTGTGATATGGCGTACTGTTCCTTCACCAGAGCTATTGACAACTGGTGGAGGATCGTCAGAGTATGAGGACGTATGTCGCCCCGACGCATCCCACACGTCCTCGATGGGAAACGGGCAGGCCAGTCCATGCGCCGAATATCCTCATATTCCAAGAGCTCCTGCACCTGCGCAGTTCAATGTGGTCGCGCATTTTTTCTATAAAAATGTGGTCAGGGCCGAACGCACGTCTCAAGAGTCGCACACGGGAAAGGAGTACAGGTTCACAATAACGCTGACTGGCAAATGTACTGTTTCAGATATCTGAAGGTATATATGCCCGTGCAATATTATGCGTTCCCACACCATAACACCTGAATCATGAACGATGTTACTGGGAGCACTACTCTCGCCACATGAGAGTACGCCCAACTTTTTGAATATGATCGTTTTGATGGCCTAGTTATTACGGAGTGGGTAGGCCTAATGTCGCATGGGCGTACTGACCTCTAGATATTTCAACGTGGTACATTCACCGGTCAACGTCATTTGACACCGTAGTCCTTCCGCATGTTTGTCTTTTTAGGGGTGCATTCGGCCCTGACTTCATTTCTGTGGTTGACGATGCACGATCGCACTGAAATGCGAAGATAGATAAGCTCTTGGAAAGGGAAGATATTCGGCGAGTGGACTGGATTGACCGTTCCCCGACTAAAATCCCTACGAGCGGGTTGGGGATGCTTTGGTGAGACGTATTGCGGCACGTCCACAAGCGCCAGTAGTTGTCAACAGCGCTGTCGGAGGTATGGAACGCACTGCCACAATAACTCCTTACCAACCTTGTGCCCAGCATGAGATCACGTTGCAGAGCGCGTACAGCCATCCGTGATTGAGACCACGTGTCGCTCTTTCCAACGTCCAGGGAACAATCATAAATCGCAGTGGTTTCATTGTAATTATCGTCTTTGAATAAAAGTTTCATTTCTTTTCGTCTGATTTTTTGCTTCTATCACTTACCTTCTTCACTATACAGTATAGTTCTTTTCATGTATGATCCAAGTTGCATCGAGCTGCGTTACGTTGCACTGACACATCATGTGAAAGTTATTTTCGTCCTTAAGTCTTGCACACCAGTACACATTAGTGGCGTCTGCTCTTAAAAACTAGAATGTGGTAGTAAAATTACTAAATTACTCTCTGATAAACGAAACAAGGGGTTGGGATAAACGAAACAAGCCCTCAAAGAATTATTAGATAATACCAACCTATGGAACTCCCCCCAGCACACACACACACACACACACACACACACACACACACGTACACACAGACACATACATACACATGAAACTATAGGTAAATAAATAAATATAATTATAATAACAACGATAAATCCTCAGTCCTACTCTCTACCTCCCTCCCCCCCTCTCTCTCCCTCCCTCCCTCTCTCTCTCTCTCTCTCTCTCTCTCTCTCTCTCTCTCTCTCTCTCTCTCTCTTTTTCTTTCTTTCTTTTCACACACACACAACACACACATCTCTGAGAAATTCAAAACAACTGCCAATGACATCTTCAACTGTTCCACTGTCTGCCATCTTGTTTTCACACCTTCTACTGTTCCACTGTCCGCCATCTTGTTATTACAGCTGGTAAACAGTGACAGTGACAACGCAATACATAGAACTTGACAATGAAGAAGATGACGAAAAAAGAAACCATAAGTGAAACATAATGTAAATAGATACGCACACAACCTTACACACACAACCTTTCACACGACTTATTAATCTCAAACATAGCCATTGCAGTTTAGAAATCGTAATTTTTGCGTAAATGTTTTGCCTACATTAACTTGTATATAATTGCAGGTGACAAACTGTAAAGAAAAACAGTCACTGTCAAAACGTAATACAGCAGGTAAACCACACCATGTGGTAAGAAGGTATGAATACACAATTTTATGTGCTCTTCAAAAAACTGTGCGGCTGGTCTCGGCGGAGGTTCGAGTCCTACCTGAAGCATGGGTGTGTGTTTTTGTCCTTAGGCTAATTTAGGTTAAGTAGTGTGTAAGCTTAGGGACTGATGGCCTTAGCAGTTAAGTCCCATACGATTTCACACACATTTGAACATTTGCTCTTCAAAAACCTGTAATTACGATTTAGAAACTAATATTTATATGTATTTAAACAGTAAAGAACATTCCTCATGTTTAGCAGCCATAATAATAAAAAACCCACTGACGATGCTACAACTGCAGTGAAACATGTCTGGGACAAAAAACTAAATTGTGTTTTGCTAAAGGCGGACCTCACTCAAAAAATCATGTTATTGTTAAAGCAAACACAGACGAAAGAGCTTCAACATCAAGATGAAACAAAAACTGTCAATTTGACGTGCAGCATCATTACAGTGGGATCCTAACTGAGTGATTATAGCAAAAGGAAGTCATCTGCCACAGGAACAATCTGCTTTCTAAAGAACACCTGTTTGAAATTTTTTGAGTTAATTACTGTAGGTCTCCATTGCCATAACAGTAAAGTCCTTTGTGGTCGCACAGTTCTGAGCGAAACGGTATCTTCTTTCATGTTCCGATTCAAAAATATTGCACTGCCATTGCACCATCCTCAGTGCGTTACAGACAAAATATTCGACGACGCCTCCCGGCAACACTAAGTATTCTTTAGTATTCGCTGGTCCTGGACGATGAGATTTCACCGAACTTTGCAACACGTGAGCGCTGTAGAAATTTCAGTGGGAAACCCTTGCACATCCTCCACACAGTCCCGATCTCTCCCCATGCGATTTCCATATTTTTGGAGCCCTGAAGAAAGATATTAGTGGGGGTCGATTTACTGCAGACGAGATATGCACTCCTGGCTACAATCATGGTTCCGTAGTCAACCGCAAACATTTTTTCCACGAAAGTATTGACCGTCTTGTCTCACAATGGAATAAATGTAACAGTTGTGGAGCTATGGTGATTACTGTGGAAATAATAAACAGTTTACTTTTTTTCCATTTGTCTCGATTTAATTTTACTGCCCTTTATATGAGAGAGAGAGAGAGAGAGAGAGAGAGAGAGAGAGTGAGGAGGGCGGGGCATACATTTTAGCGAACAAGTACTGACAGAAGTGAAGCTGTGAGAATGAATCAGTCGGTAAAAGGATTGCCTGCGAAAGGCAAGCGCCCAGGCTGAGCCACAGTCCAGAAAACAATGTTTTAAATTGCCGGAAGTCTCACATTCGGTTAATATTTACAAACTTTTGCTTTATTTCTGCATTTGGCTGCCTATATGTCTGTCTGTTTTGGTTGAGACAGGCGTGTAATTTCTACATTTTGTAAACTAAAGCTTTCAGTAGTTTTAATTTAAGGTATTTCTGCTTAACGATAGTTATCTATCTAATGTTATTGCAGGATTGTCATTACTTTATTTGCGTCGTGTGTTGAGGTTTGACACTTGCCAATTATTCAGTCTCATTGCTATTAAAATTTTGTCTGATCACGTCCCTTTCGTAGTATCTACACCAAAGCTGTCGCGATTAAAAACCTATTGCAGGAGTGTTCCTCCTTATAAGCTATAAACATATTGTTTGAGGTTAAATACCTGATTACACGTTCACAAACAATGTAAATAGTTCCACTAGCACAGAGGCAGATCCGACAAGCACCTAAAAGCGCATCTGGAAACCAATTAACCAGTCAATAAACACGGTCAAGAACACGCCATCCGCATCTGAGAAACTAACAACGTGACGACGAAGAAATTAAAGCGCTTCCGGGTACGAAGGCAGAGGTCAGGTCAGTCATTGGTTTACGAGATGGAGGCAGGCTTGCTGCCATTTAAGCGCGCAGAGTCAATCGAGTTTGGGTTGCGTGACGCCGCGGAATGCGCGTACGCACAGAGCCGTTCAATATTGAATTACGCGGAGCACTCAAATTACGCGAGACGCCTCCGTAAACAGGATGGCAGGCCTCTAGAGCTCTGCGTTCTCCGTCGTAGAATCGCAGGGTTTGTAACCTGGAGAGCTACCCACACATGTCGTACTATGCATAATTTTGAAGTACGTAAAACACTAGCTACAACTGCGGAGTCGCTGACGATCACAAGGCTCTCAGTTGGTATACAAGGGGTACCGCGGAACGTGAATACGCTACGTATTTCATAAACGCAGGAAGATACTAGAACTTGGCTTCCAGCAACTGATAATACCCAAAAACAAAAACATGGAGATTACTCTCCTCTACGATTACTGCTATGTAATAACATATACTGAGAAACTGAAACATCTGTAGATTTTTTTGTTATGTTACGATGCGATTTTTTTTAAGATTGTTCATGAAGTGTAATCAAACGATCAACCCCAACATCCAGAACAAATATTGAGACATTTCACCCTGTATATCGCTATACGATTAAAAGGGTTGGACACACTGACATCCCCGTATCACAGCGCTAGAGATCCAAATCAATGTTGCGCGGTCCATATCCACTGTATCAATGCACCCTTCTTGTTTTAGCTCCTCTATCGGCTTGCTACAGTAATGGTGGCGCGGGGATTTCGCTGTATGCCAGGATTGCAGATGCGCAGCTTCGTAGCGTCTTTCTGTAAGTTTAATAAGCACAACAGATACACATAACGAGATTTTAGTCATCAATAATATATTATCCAACACTATTTACAACAGTCTGCCAACGCTGGGGCAACTTTTTGATTCCGTGACTGTAGTAATCACTTAGTTTCGAGGCGAAGTACTCGGCGAGCGATGTCCGAAGCGCGTTGTCATCCGGAAAGGAAGTTGCTTGAAGGCTGCTCGATAGAGAGCGGGAAAGGTGAAATCCGAGCGCGCAAGATCAGGTGAATAAGATAGGTGCGGAATGACTTCTCAACACAACTCCTGTATAGTGTTTTTTGTCAGTCTACAGCAGAATTCGGGCAAGTGTTATCGTGGAGTAGCATCACTTCACGCAGTCTCCAAGTCGTTGTTCTTGGGTTGCGTCTGCAAGACGTCTCAATTGTTGACAATAAATGTCAGTAGTGATGGTTACACCTCGGGGAAGGAATTCGTAGTACACCACACCGTCGCTGTTCCACCAGATGCATTATCCTTTCCGGATGCGCGCAAGTCTTTGTTTGTGCTCAGCCATTCCTTTCTTTTCCTTATATTAGCATAAAGACACCATTTCTCATCACCAGTAACGATACAGGATAGAAATGGTCGGTATTCTTCACGAGAAAATTGATGATGAGTAAGCAGAGGTGCATATTTGGTCATTCGCTGATTTTTGTGATTTTGGCTTTTGAGTCTCCCCCATTGTATGCAAATGTCGCACGCTGGTAGAACAATCATAGTGCGTCACATTTGCCAGTTCTCGAATACGGTGACGTGGATCATTGTGGATTAATGCGTTTAAAAGATGTTCACCAAACCCTGAAAGTCTTCCAAAGCTCTTTTAAGTTCTGATTCTAATACTGTGTCACTTATCTCTTCCCTGCCTGCCCGAATCTCGTGGTCGTGCGGTAGCGTTCTCGCTTCCCACGCCCGGGTTCCCGGGTTCGATTCCCGGCGGGGTCAGGGATTTTCTCTGCCTCATGATGGCTGGGTGTTGTGTGCTGTCCTTAGGTTAGTTAGGCTTAATTAGTTCTAAGTTCTAGGGGACTGATGACCATAGATGTTAAGTCCCATAGTGCTCAGAGCCATTTGAACCATTTTTTTCTTCCCTGCCTACTCCTGTTTCTTCTTCTATCACGTCATCAGAGAAATCCTCCCCCTCACAGAGACCTTCAATGCATTCTTTCCATCTATCCACTCCCTCCTCTTCATTTAGCCAGCCGAAGTGGCCGTGCGGTTCTAGGCGCTGCAGTCTGGAACCGCGCGACCGCTACGGTCGCAGGTTCGAATCCTGCCTCGGGCATGGATGTGTGTGATGTCCTTAGGTTAGTTAGGTTTAACTAGTTCTAAGTTCTAGGGGACTGATGACCTCAGAAGTTGAGTCCCATAGTGCTCAGAGCCATTTGAACCATTTGAACTCTTCATTTAACAGTGGAATTCCTGTGGAACACTTAATGTTACCCCCTTGCTTTTAATTTCATCAAAGGATCTTCCAACTTTTCGATTTCTTCATATTTTTCATGTAGACATTTCACCTTAGCTTCCCTGCAGTTCCTATTTAGTTCATTCCTAAGTGATTTGTATTTCTGTATCCCTGAATTTCCCTAAACATTTTTGTACTTCATTCTTTCGTCGCTCAGCTGAAGTATTTCTTCTGCTGTCCATGGTTTATTCGCAGTTGCCTTCCCAGTACCTACATTTTTCTTTCCAACTTCTGCGATTACCCTTTTTAGAGATGTCCATTCCTCTTCAACTGAGCTGCCTGCTGAGCTTTTCATTATCGCGGTATCTTAAGCCTCAGAGAACTTCATTCCTCAGCGCTTCCGTATCCCATTCTTTTGCGCAATGATTCTTCTTGACTAGTCTTAAATTTCAGCCTACTAAAATGTTATGAGTTTATATCTGCTCCTGGGTATCCCTTGCAATCCAACATCTGATTTCGGAATCTCTGTCTGACCATGACGTAATCTAACTGAAATCGCCCCGTCTTGTGATCCTTGAACAGGGAATTCGCTATTACTTGCTGGAATTTAATGCAGAACTTATTTAGCCTTTGTCCTCTCTCATTCGTATTACGAAATCCATATTCTCCCGTATCGCTTTCTTCTACTCTTCCCCCTACAACAGCATTTCCATCCCCCAAGGCTATTAGGTTTTCATCTCCCTTTACGTGCTGAATTACACGTTCAATAACGTCATATACTTTCTCTGTCTGTGCATCTTCTGCTCGCGACTTCGACATGTATCCTGGGGTATTGTTATCGGTGGGGATTGCTGTTAGTTTTGATGAGAAAAACCCTATCACTGAACTGTTCGCGCAGCAATGGTACCGGCATGCTCATACCGGCATTCTTTCATACGACTCGGTGATCTGTACTTGGCCGGCCGCGGTGGTCTAGCGGTTCTGGCGCTGCAGTCCGGAACCGCGGGACTGCTACGGTCGCAGGTTCGAATCCTGCCTCAGGCATGGGTGTGTGTGATGTCCTTAGGTTAGTTAGGTTTAAGCAGTTCTAAGTTCTAGGGGACTTATGACCTAAGATGTTGAGTCCCATAGTGCTCAGAGCCATTTTTTTTTCTGTACTTGTTCATATTCTGCGTTCACAATACAGGATGTGTTTTGATAATGTCTATTATTTTGCAGTACTTTAGAAATGAGCAATGGAAAGGACAGCAGCATGTAAATGTAATTTATATTGTCCTAGAAGATTTACTCCATTCACACCTTTGGCCATTTTCAGTCATATGATTAATTCTGAGCGTGTGACTCAGCATTCTGTTTGAATTGTATATCTGAATCGCGTATATATTGAGACATGTCCTATGAATGAGTCATTTTAGAGTGTCGATATATCAAGCATCAGATGAGTTTGGCAGTTCTGCTATGCAAAGCGCAATTACATCTTTTTACTTTAAGTGCTATTGTGTTAAGGATAGGCGCGACTTATTTGGACTTCCATATGTACGTCGCGTGGCGTCTATTTGTAGCTGACTTTTTCTGTACATAGAGGTATCTTAGACATCCAATACCTACAGTTCTCTCTCTCTCTCTCTCTCTCTCTCTCTCTCTCTCTCTTCGATAATTGCTCTACGGAGGCATGATTCTTTTCTGGATAGGTAATTTTTAAACGATTTACGTAGAATCGTCTATTCTCTTCAGACGATTTCCTCACTAAAAAGGTGTACAACGCAATCGCAGTGCAGAGTGGTGTTTCACCATCTGGTGAAAAGATCAAGAAGCTAGTTTTTTCATGACGAATACTGAGCTGCTGACCTCCTCGCTGCACTGCACTCCTGCAAACTTTGGCGAATTTATTCCCTTTACTCTGCGTCGTTGCACAAATTGCATTGTATCCACTTCTGACATTTCATGCTGGAGCTTTCTAAATGTCAAAGGTTGCTCTCTTCGTACAGTCTCTTACACAATATCTAACAATCATACCAATGAACAAACTGCCCTCTTCTCAACATCACAATTTCCTTCCATACTCCTGTGCCTGTTGCAAGTATTTTGCTTGCAGCTTTAGAGTGAGACAGATGGTTGAAACAGTTTCTTTAAATAGCGTATACGACGTGAATACAAAATGCTCTTGATTGGAGGCGTGTCGATTCCACGGGGGCAATTATTGTCGTAACCCTATGAGCAGTTGACTTCAATTAGACGAGACCTTGCGGCCACAGTGCACGTGAGGGAATACGTTCATTTAAGCCGCGATGATTTTGAGGGCAGCTCCAAAGTAGGCCGTGATCTTGTTAGTGTACACGAACGACGGGCCCACAGGTCGTTAACCCGCCTGATAAATGTGTGGCGGTGATATAACGAGGATATCAATCACCAGCATCTTTCGTAATACATCTGTGGCGAGGTTGTGTGAACAGAATATCGTTAGTCTAGAAGGATGAGGTAACTGCACGGAACAGAGGATACGAGTGGCGAACACCAACCTGAATTTAGTATTAAGAAAACAATCTTAATCGCGTTTTCTTAATACTAAGTTAATTTATATTAATCGCTGTTAATCCATAACCATGTTGTCCAAACAACCAACCTGAATGATGGTAGAGAAGTGAGTGTTAGACTCTGACTCTTTGGGAGAAATCTGAGGAGTGACTTCAACGAAAGAAGCACCTTGGCGTACACTCGTATGATCCGCGATCGAGTGGCTGCCTCTTCTTGATATGGGGTGCACTTTTAGTTGGGATAACAAGAAATTGGTCAAAGAAGAACTGCACACATTGTAGTATGTGTATTTGGTCGTTCCCATTGGGTGTTCGACTCGTGAAAGCATTTTAGATATTTCGCGATACGTTTTTATAGGTGTGCCTAAGAAAATTCAACCATGGCACCTTCAAAGAGCTTGCATATACGTGTTCAAATCTATCTTTGATTTGTTAGACACCTTAAATTACCTTAACTTTTGCGCCAAAAATGAACAACTTTAAGAAAATCTAGGAAGGAAAGAAAACCACCTGGTACTATTAATCCTTTGAGTACTAGTGATTTCTGCCTGAAATCACCATTTTATTATATATTTTTTTTTAAAGTACCAGTGCCTTTAGCATGAAACCAACGATTCTGTTGCAAGACAGAGGCATCTAGTGGTACACTGAAGTACTTCGCTCATAGCATTCAAAGCGACAGTTGGCACAGTGATTGTACTATGTGACTGTAGGAGATTGTGAAACCCCTCTTTCTTTTTTTTTGGGGGGGGGGGGGGAGTGTGCGTTGAGGAGATCTCTGACAATGAAGGTAAGTACGAGTATATATAAAGTTACTGTACAGTAAATCTGAATTTATACTACTGCCTTTATGAGTGGCAGCATGTAGTTTTGATACAAAATTTATTGAATTCTATGCCCATTTTTGCATATAATTTAGGACTATGATTTGTTTTAGACCTTATGAGTTCATGGACGTTTCGAGATGTGGGAATATATCTAGTTAAAATGCAAATTTTCTTTCAAATATAACACATGAAATGATGGGTGGTTGAAAACTGTATGACCTAGTGGTTCCATAGTGAAACCACTTCCTTAAAATTGTTTACTTTTGGTAGTTTCTTCTTGTATTGTTTGTTTGCTACGGTAATAAAGGTTAGTTATAAGAAAAATTTTTAAATTATATTTTTTCATATTGTTGGGACTCAAGGAGTCTCCTGTACCGTTCGAAATCTTCAGTACCAGGACAGGGGTGTAAAATGGAAACGGAGGTATACAATAAAGAGACAGACAAGCCTACAGTTGTAACTACGTCATTAGAAACGGAGAACTTGTTCAGTCGTTCATATGCTGAAAAAAAATTGGCAGTGCGCTATGTGAAAGGAACAGCTCCAGAATTTCTCTGAGATGATTTAGAGGAATAACATAAAGAGTGAATTATAATGGCCGGAGCGAAATACCATTGCAGTCTTTTTTACGGCAACACCCTGCTGCATTAAAAACCTTCATTATTATTAAGATCCCTAGCACCGAAATAAAATCAATGTTTGTAGCAAGATTAACAACTACCGGCAGCTTTGCTGAGATTGGCTCAGGAAGCATTGTCAGCGGTAATTCGTGTTCGGAATTCTGCTGCCGGTAATGCTGCAACGTGTGGCGGGAACATCGCAGACTCAATAACACGAATGAGGTGCAGTCGAAGGTGTCAGATCGATATATTATGAGGCATGAAATACAGTATCTAAAATTCTTGACCATCTATGATGTCATTTACATTTTCAACATTGAAAGTTGACACACTGTCCTTCGTGGGTCTGGCAACCGCAATGAAAATAGTTTTGGTTTATGGATTTACGTGGCCAGAAAGGAAGCATTTCCAGCCTTGCTGGAATAGACTACATTCAACGTAGATGCGTTGTAATGTAGAATGTTGATAGACGTTCCCGTTTCTCACCGCTGTGGATCACTAAATTGTACTGTGGACTATGGTGTAGACCCTACATCCTACACGTTTTTCTGAAGTGTGCATTGTTTGCTGTGCACGTATTTCATTGATTCTAAGGCTGTTGGTACGCCAAACTGTTTAACAGCTTTCCAGAATCGAGGTTTCAAAAAACCGTTCTTTTTCGAATATTTTGACTCCTAACTGTCTTAAGAGTATGTGATCAAAAGTACATCGTCTGAAAATTATTCTTTATACCTGAAAAATCACGTTTCAGAGGAAGCACGCACACGCCCACTCTAGCCGCTCTCGGTGCTTGCAGCCATTTACAATTCCGATGGATACCTCTTTCTCTGTAAACGTTCTAGGTCGAAGAAAATATCAACATAGATGTTGCAATTGTCCACCAGGTGTCTCAAATATGCAAAAGTGAGATGAAAAAAGCGGTTAGGGAGACACTTTATCAGAGGAGTTCAACGAATGACAATACGCAGCACGATTACTGTTCTGAAAGTTGGTGTGAATGGAAGCAAACTGAGATGAGCGGAACACTGGATACTTCTGATCATAATCACTGAGAAGCGACGTTATTGAAGCTACTGCTGATGTGTACAAACATCTGACTGGGGACAATTTAATGGAGAGATACCCTGCAGTCTGTCTACGCAGAACAACAATGAAGCATTCAGATCACTAATTTGCACCTATGCTCCAAAACACATTGTTTAGAGTGTAAAAGCCGTCCAAATTGCTAACAATCTGGCGCGTGTCCTGCATAACATGAAAGCCGTGGCAGACGCTAATAGCACCAAGGCTTGCCCATTCGCCACGAAAAGGGACGATAAACGCCTCAAGCGTTCGCTCCGACACTCGTTCCAGAGCAGCGTCGCGGGTTGAGTTGCGGCTGGAGAGAGACTCGTGCTGTAGAAAATGAGATCTTCGAAGAAGAGGGAGGTTTACAGTATGACACAGGAATATTAAATTACTGGTAAGCTGAATATTTTAAAGTTTTATACACAAAAATAGAACTCAAAACTTTAATAGCATATTTATTGAGATAACGTTTTTAAACTGGTTCGCACGGTTCAAAACAAACTATTCGGTAAAATTGGATGCCGTTTTGGTTTTGATAAAATAGAAACTTGTATGTTCGGCGTAAATCTAGAACAAAAACAAAATATTTTTCGTAATTTTCGTTATTTATTTACATGTAAAGGCAACAAAATTGGTCGATTTTCAGAACCTACGTTTCCAACTTGCAGCCATTTTGAAAGCCACTTCAGGAAATTTGTTTTTCGAGATTCATGCCACAGAGAACTAAATTCTGATAATATACATAAGTTTAATATTATTGCAGACCGACACTTTACCCGCAATCGTGCGTACCTTTCAGTTCCGCAATAAGCGCAGAGGTATTTTGATCGCAGTTTTTTGCTGCATAACCTCCTCAATTTACCGGTAAAATAATAATTTAAATAGTATTTAAGATACGTACTTTTTTGTTAATAAAGATTTGTAGAAAAACATTTTTTAAGAAAAAAAAGTGTCGAACACAAGCATAAAATAAACCCACTTAAAGAGCTGCCGAAAAATAGCTAGAGAACCTGCGCCACATGTACGAATTGCCTATTTTTGTGAAACAAATATTTTACCTTTATTTCTCTAAAATGATGATAATACTATCATCACTCTACACTCCAAAGAACATTTGACTATTTTAAGTTTTTTGTCGTTTTTGTTTGTTTAAATAAGAGCCAAAGAAACAATTTGCATAAAGCAAAGTTGACATACTGTGTAGATATATGGCTTGTCTCCTTGAAGCGACACAGAGCTTGATGTACGGTTAT
Organism: Schistocerca serialis cubense; assembly: GCF_023864345.2. NCBI lineage: Eukaryota > Metazoa > Arthropoda > Insecta > Orthoptera > Acrididae > Schistocerca > Schistocerca serialis. Next base: position 718,047,211 of record NC_064638.1, read on the forward strand.
TCACTATTACATAACGTGATAACTTTATGTAAGGGCATAAGGATATATTTACGCAGTCTTCTTATCAGAAAGTAACTGACAGCTGACCGTCCAGAAAACCTCAAAACAAAGCACTTCAGGAGGCTGCAGAAGTGTTTGCCTTGGTTTTGTCGATTTTTAAGTCTATATTTTCTTGTACATGAATCAGTGATTTTGCATTTAGAGTTTTTTCCTATACAATCTCTCCACTGATATTGCGTGGAATAACGGGTGTGTTCACACGTTCTTGTCTTATTTATGGTTTCAGCAGCAAGTACTAATTATTATACTTCCAGTTAACGTGATTTCATGATTTCAAGCACTTTGTACTTGGCGCTGTGTGTGGAACGGAGTAGCAAGGGGGAAAGAGAGAGAGAGAGAGAGAGAGAGAGAGAGAGAGAGAGAGAGAGAGAGAGAAGGAAAGGTATGTAGGCTGTTTACGATCTCTGCTTATATTCATGCGTGTCTAAGGGGGAAAGGGGGCACAGAAAGAAAGAAGGGAAGGTATGTAGGCTGTTTACGATCTCTTCTTATATTCATGAGTGTCTCTTGTGCTTGGTCTGAGAGAGAGAGAGAGAAGTCGAAGGCTGCGTATTAAAGTGGTTTAAATATTGCTGTTGTGTTAATGTCTGCTGTCTGATAAAATTGTTTACTCTGATATCAAATAAATATAAATAACATATTTCGAAAACTACAACAATTATGTTAGTGACCGGAACTTCTTTTATTAATACCATTCGCTCATGACACTTAAAGCGAAATTAAGTCTGCAAGAGTTTTAGAAAACACTGTTGGTGGTCTTCATTTATGTAACTTTTTTTATAATAAAATATAATAGCAAAGACTCAGCAGCCAATTCTTCAAATTATAACAATAAATTCTTTGTGTCGTTTAAACAACGAAAATCAATAACTCTTCGACACAATACTTACATGAAGCTGAAAAATGTATTCCTAACTCGAGTGTAAGATAGATTATTGTCCTATGGACTCACCAAACCATGTCTGCGTGAGGGGAAACGCGAGTAGAGCAGAACGGATGCGTTTACTAGAGCGGGAGAAACGTGTATGCGGGTATAGCCTTGGTGTGAAGCACGTATTGCAGAGGGCGCAGCAGGCGGACTGGAGATAGCTTTCTGTCACGTTGCCGGTAATCGCACTGATTCGTGTGATTATTCCGCCGGATTAGAGAAATTATTGCTGCTGTCTGGCTTACGAAGATGCAACATGTCACCTCGTCAAAGTTTTACGTGCTTTGGTGGACAGTATGCGTGAAGCACCAGAGCTCACGCTCACTGAGGCAGGACGACATCTGCTGGGCTCCACACGCAGTCTCTGCACTTCCCTGAATAAAAACCACCCTGGGTACCACAGACAGGACACACCCCCATTATATTCCACACCTACAAAACGCCAACGTCCTTGACTCCTTGACTATACCGTTTACCGTTAAATACTGAGAAGAGAGCAGATAGGTGGAAAGAATACACTGAAAGCCTCTATGAGGGAGAAGATTTGTCTGATGTGATTGAAGGTTCAAATGGTTCAAATGGCTCTGAGCACTATGGGACTTAAAGTCTGTGGTCATCAGTCCCCTAGAACTTAGAACTAGTTGAACCTAACTAACCTAAGGACATCACACACATCCGTGCCCGACGCAGGATTCAAACCTGCGACCGTAGCGGTCGCACGTTTCCAGACTGAAGTGCCTAGAACCGCTCGGTCACATCTGCCGGCTGTGATAGAAGAAGAAGAAACAGGAGTCGATTTAGAAGAGATAGGGGATCCAGTATTAGAATCAGAATTTAAAAAAAAAGCTTCGGACAACTTAAGATCAAACAAGGCAGAAGGAATCGATAACATTCCATCAGAATTTCTAAAATCATCGGGGGAAGTGGCAAAAAACGACTATTCACTTTGATGTGCAGAATGTATGTGTCTGGCGACATACCGTCTGACTTTCGGAAAAATATTATCCACACAATTCCGAAATCTGCAATAGCTGACAAGTGCATGAATCATCGCACAATCAGCTTAACAGCTCATGCATCCAAGTTGCTGACAAGAATAATACACAGAAGAATGGAAAAGAAAATTGAGGATTTGTTAGAAGTCGATCAGTTTGGCTTTAGGAAAGGTAAAGGCTTGAGAGAGGCAGTTCTGACGTTGCAGTTGACAATGGAAGCAGAACTAAAGAGAAATCAAGACACGTTTACAGAATTTGTCGACCTGGAAAAAGCGTTCGACAATGTGAAATGGTGCAAGATGTTCGAAATTCTGAGAAAAACTGGGGTAAGCTGCAGGGATAGACGGGCAATGTACAATACGTACAAGACCCAAGAGGCAATATTAGAGTGGACGACCAACAACGAAGCGCTAGGGTTAAAAAGGGAGTACGACAGGGATGTAGTCTTTCCCTCCTACTGTTCAATCTGTACATCGAAGAAACAGTGATTGGAATAAAAGAAAGGTTCAGGAGTGGAACTAAAATTCTAGGTGAAAGGATATCACTGATACAGAATATGGATTGACAGTAAATCTAAGAAAGTTGAAAGTAATGAGAAATAGCAGAAATGAGAACAGCGAGAAAGTTAACATTAGGACTGGTGGTCACGAGGTATGTGAAGTTAAGGAATTCTGCTACCTAGGCAGTAAAATAACCAATGACGGGCGGAGCAGGGAGGACATTAAAGGCAGACTAGCAATGGAAAAAGGGTATTCCTGGCCAAGAGAAGTCTACTAGTATGACACATAGGCCTTAATCTGTGGAAGAAAGTTCTGAGAATGTACGTCTGGAGTACAGAATTGTATGGTAGCGAAACATGGACTGTGGGTAAACCGGAACAGAAGAGAATCGAAGCATTTGAGATGTAGTGCTACAGATGAATGTTGAAAATTAGGTGGACTGATAAGGTTAGGAATGAGGAGGTTCTGCGCAGAATCAAAAATGGCTCTGAGCACTATGGGACTTAATATCTGAGGTCATCAGTCCCCTAGAACTTAGAACTACTTAAACCTAACTAACCTAAGGACATCACACACATCCATGCCCGAGGCAGGATTCTAACCTGCGACCGTATCGGCCGCGCGGTTCCAGACTGAAGCGCCTAGAACCGCTCGGCCACAACGGCCGGCCTCTGCGCAGGATCGGAGAGGAAAGAAATGTGTGGGAAACACTGATAAGGAGAAGGGACACGATAATAGGACATTTGTTAAGACATCAAGGACTGACTTCCATGGTACTAGAGGGAGCTATAGAGGGCAAAAACTGTAGAGGCAGACAGAGATTGGAATACATGCAGCAAATAAGTGAGTACGTAGCTTGCAAATGCTACTCTGAGATGAAGAGGGTGGCACAGGAGAGGAATTCGTGGCGGGCCGCGTCAAACCAGCCAGGAGACTGATCTGAAGTTAAGTAACGCCGGGAATGGCCGGCATTTGGATTGGAAACCGCCAGTATACGTCACGTGATGTTCGCAATTTTCCCTCTGCCTCTCGGCGAAAGGGGAGGGGAGGTGCTAGCGTAAAGTTTCTGATGATCAGACTTTGCTTCATTGTCCTGGATTAAGTAACAAACACCTCTACAGTATCTCATGGAGTGAGGTCATGTGACGCAGTTGGTTGTGATCCATCCGTCCGTCGGATGGCGACGTTAAACTTGGCGTGTCCCTTGGTTCTATACGCGAGGAGTAAGCTATGTGCCGGCAAAGGGTTTCACGACCTCCCTTCTCTCATCATCGTACAACGCAGAAATGTCATCACACACACACACACACACACACACACACACACACACACATATTACAGTCATATACTTGTACCAGGTACACTTAACACACAAATCTCACACTTCCACGAAGGAAAGGTGCCAGTGTACGCCAATTAGGCGGTCGAACCTGCCCCTTGGGATCTCTCAGCCAATCATGCGTGAATATATGTAATAGTCATTCCAAATACTTGATCTTTATGCACTCCGGCTTCCTCTTCGCAACTGTTTATCTTCCCCCAAGTGGATTCTTTACAAACTCATCGAATTTTCACCTCTCCTCACTCACACTGAACATCTTCGAGCGATCTACACCCTCCGCAAACTCGACTCCAATGATCCTATTGTTTTAATCTAATTTGCATTCCCTGTACAATGCTGCTCCTATACCGACGTATTCCACAAACCCTACAGCTGCACAATTTCTACAACCTCTCCTAACGAAATTTCAATCTTCTGCGTCTCCCAGACAATGAAATCCGTCCACTCATTCACCCATCCTACCAACTTCAATTCTGGCTCCCTTACTTTCTCTTGCCGCGTGGGATTAGCCAAGCGGTCTAAGATGCTGCAGTCATGGACTGTGCAGCTGGTCCCGGCGGAGGTTCGAGTCCTTCCTCGGGCATGGGGGTGTGTATTTGTCCTTAGGATAATTTAGGTTAGGTAGTGTGTAAGCTTAGGGACTGATGACCTTAGCACTTAAGTCCCATAAGACTTTACACACATTTGAACATTTTTTGAACTTTCTCTCTCCATGTCTTCGTACCCCTTTTCCGCTTTCTCCTCCATCTTCCCATATACCTTTCCTCCGTTTCTATTATAGCCTTACCGGCACCCGTAACTGTTCTTCACTTCCTGTCACTCCAGCGTCCACTGCTCCCTCTGTGCATATACGCACATCCTACCATACTAAACGCCTGACATTTTTCTCTCAAGAGCGGACTGTTTATTGTAACGGCAGGTCCTTCAGCTTTTAGTTACAGTTTAGTGCTTTCCATTTCCAGACGCTTGGTTTGCTGCACTCCTCCTAAGCACTTCCATCCCAAATGATTTCCAAAACTTTCTTCTTCTAAGCAGCCTTCTTATCTATTGATTATTTCTTTTGCCTGCAGTAAAGTATTCTGTTTTTAACAAAACTTTTAACAGCTGTCTGTATTAGCAAAAAAGGAACACACACCAATATTTTACTTAAAATATTCAACCAATATTTTACTTAAAATATTCAACGTTCAGTAGCCTTTTTAATAATTTCAAAACCTCGCATTTTATATGTTTAATTTTTTTTAGATAATCTGTTTATGCGTTTTTGACCATGAAGGGAAATAAAAACATCGACTGAGTAACATGTTCTCTCACCCATTGCGGTGGCGCACCATTTAACGCACTGAAGGAGCGATTTTCAAGTTCGTTCCTGTTGTAAGGCCGTTGTGGATTCCTTCATAAATAAATGCCGGAAAGGATCCTTCAACAAGACCATAGGCGATTTTCTCCATCACCCTCGTCCAGTAGAGCCCGTATTACGCATCCGATGTCGCCAACGAGACGTTCCACTCGAAACTTCCTTTCACTTCTGCACCATTCAGAAATACCAGAAACCTTTTGATATAATTTTAACTAATATATCGGCGCTTGGATTAATTTGTTCCTTTATCCTCTTCAGTACGTGGGTAGACATATCGCACCCCCGCAAGAGCAGCAACATAACTAAAAAGTACTTGAGAAAAGTCGACTTAAAAAATTAATTCTCTAAAATTTGTATTGAAATACTATAAGCTTCCTTTAAATTCCAATTAAGTATTCTTGGCTGTAAATTCCATTACATTTCACGTGCACGTTGGGGCACTTCACACGTATGTTTCATTGACATGAACTAAAGATGCCGTTTTGCAACTTGCCACTTCCCTTGCTGGGATGCGATATGAAGACGTCGAGGTTCCACTTCGTAAAATTAATGAACGGTTTTTACCAGCTCACGTGGTGTGATCTAGTGGCAAAGTGTACCTGCGCACCTACACGAAGGTGCACTGTAGGTTGTGAGTTGGTGAAAACTGTTTATTAGTTTTACGAAGTGAAACCTATAAGTTCCCGTATTTGTACCCACGGGACTGTAGAGATTAAGATAGGTGTTGCGGCACTGGACGGAGATGTCTCGAGCTGTGTGGAAGTTGCAGTAGGCTGAAACCGTTTCTCTCTTTGACTTCCTTCCCGTTCTAATGACAGTTTGGAAGTTGGACAAATTCACGGGAACGTCTTCGGCATGGGGATGTCATACTAGAAACGAAAAGAAACAACAAATGAAAACATACTACGAATACCACAGGGAATGCTGAGACTCAAAATGTTCCGAGTCTGGCCACAGAACCGTTGGGCAGTTGTGTTTAAGGTTAGAATTGCTTTCAGGATTGGTAATGAAAAATACGGTGCAAACAGAAAGACATGTACGACCGGTTGTAGGTAACGAGGGAAGAGGTCATGTTATTTGATAACTTTAATAAATGTTGGCAAATCATACCTTATTTCCCGTAAAGTTAGAAAACTGACATTTTGCTGAAGTCCTGAGAGGCGACTAAACGGTAAAAGCGAAGACTGCAAGTTTCGTGTCATTTGCCCTCTTACTCTTAAGGGTTAGAAATAGTATAAAACAACCGAAACTTGGTACTTGCAGAAAGAAAGTCTGTTATAACGGCATTTACAGTCGGTTACCTGTGTTGATCAAGACATCTGGTCGAATCCAGCACATAGCACACAGCTTTTGATTAAGGTAATTACAAACTCACAATAACCGACACTTTACATACAAGTATTGCGTAGTAATAAATATTAATGAGGGAGACGGCTTAATGGAGCTACGGCCATTAGAGACAGACAATTAGAGACAAGCGCGAAACTTCGTCAGGTACCTGAACGGCCTGTTAGGTATCCAGCAGTGCGGTTTCGTTCGACTGATGCTGTCATGTCTTCGACGATGTCAGCTTTGTGGCGATGCTGAAAGCAGGAATTTCGAGCATTTCCAGTAAAAAATGTGATTTAAGAAAAAAAAGAGTTTACAATATAATTTCTGTTTTTTTTTTCATCATTTTCTTAGTTAATACTTAGTGACGTATTGTACTCGTTGGAAGATAACTTCATTCATACTCTCTGAATATTAGTAAATATTAAAACATGTAGCATGTACATTTCATTATTAATAACATTACACCTCACAATAGCAAAGGTTGATTATCTTACTCCATTGCTCCTTCTACAGTTAACGAGTTAATTGCCATTAACAACTTAATGGCATTACTTTGCTTTTAGCGTAGTCAGTTTAATGTCTAGCTTCACCCAGCAAACATTGCAGAAACTTCGCATCTGACGCGACCAGCCTTGTACACGGATTTAAAATTTGCCTAGGTTTGACTATTCAGTTGAAACTATTATCTTCAGCTAATTTAAGTGTAACAGGGCTCTTTAGCGTAACAAGTATTAACTGGGCAAGTTAATTCAAATGTACGTACTTTCGTTGGCTCGTCGCTGATTGGGTGCCGTTTTATGGCCGTGCACAGTGCACTTCCGACCTGTGGTTATCTGGAAAATTTTGCTAGATTCCAACTGGTCGTTTTGCCCAACCAGGTATAGGAGAACTAAGAACCACTGAAGATTCCTAAAGCAATTATGTGAAACACGTTTGGTTAAGAACAATATTAAAAATCCAGTTCCACAAGAGGGATAATAGTTACTCTTACCTACATGTTAAAATTGTAAAAATAATTCATTTACACTACCAATGACGACATTTGCTGGTATAACGATGTGCGACGTAACTTCGGTAAGGTACTTCGCGACTGCCTGAAAGAGAAGTTTTCTAAAGCCTATTGCAGGTGCACGCCGTAGGGGCATGATAGTCTTCATCGAATTTAAATAACTACAGTTTACTCAATTAATTGTGGCAGGGTCCTACAGCAACCAGTTTCACATTATTTAGGAATAAAAGCAGTACTGGTTGCGAAGTTATTTAATATCAATGATTCGTTTCACCCTTTTGGGGCATTATCAGCTTGTCTATAAAAACAAGAAACAATCAATTAGAAACAAACAGGACAAGGGACATGGACATATCTTGTACGACTACGCGGCTCAAATGAGCTTAAAGTAATAAAAACTTACGTGAAAGTTCAGAAAGCCATATAAAATGGAAAATGGACGCAACGGTAACTGGATATGTAAACCACCCGTCACTGATATTTTATACACCTTAATGACTGATGGATTACATATCCAGTTACTGTTGCATCCATTTTCGTTTTTATGTGGCTTTATGACGGATGGGTTACATATTGACCTACTTTTATGTAAGTTTCTGTTTCTTTTAGTTCATTTTACCTGTGTACTCGTACAAGATAAGTCCATGCCCCTTCCGCTGCTTGTTTGTAATTGAACACTTTCTTTTCTTTGTAGACAATCTGATAATGCCTCAAAAGGATGAAATGTGTCATTGATATTAAATAACTTCTCAACCAGGACTGTTTTTATTCTGAGAAAAGAAAAAGAATCGTATATACTATTTGCACACATTTTATTAAATACTTTTTTAATAACACAACGGATATTTTTATGAATCATCACCCTCAGAAGACTCGTCATTTGGAGATCCGCTGTCACTGATATGCCACCTACGACAAGAACAGTGACGGCGGCACGCAAGCGGCGACTCAGGTGTGCAACCTGTGCGAGCCGCGCCCGGCATTGCGCGTGAGGGCAACTGATACGGTTGTTCGCCGCTAGAGCGCATCTCCGCATACGTAGCGAGCGCTGCCACACACGACTCAGCGAAGTCTGCCACGGTGTGTTAGCCGGGCTACAAATTCGTATGGCACATTTTCATTGCAGTGCCGACTCGGGCCCCTGCGTCGTCAGCGGAGCTGAAAAAGAACGTTTCCGGAAGCGGGCGCACTGTGGCCGCAGAGGTCATCGGCCGCCCTTCCGCTCAAGCTGCTGCGCCGGCGAATGGCGATTGTCGGCTCGAGACCTGGCCCGCGGCTTCTGCTGAGTCCTTACCGGCCGAGGTGACACGCTGCGGCTCCGGATACCCGGAAATGACGACAGAATGATTTGTACGTGGCCAGCCGCACAGTTCGAATGAGCTGAGCGCGACATTGACACCACCTTGTCCCGTGGGTGAACAGAAATTGCAGAAACAGCATCTAAACTTTTCATTCACAGCAATTTGGTCGAACCGGCGACGTAAGAAAGACGAAAACTTCCATTTACTTGCTTGCACCAGGCAGAAACGGGGCAAATAAGCGCATACTTTTATTCGAAAGGAAAATCACAAATCAATTTCCGTGAAAGTACACAAGTGCGAATATATTGTCGTTGCATACATTCATGATATCTGTAACTATACGGCTGATGTATCACTGTTATGTATGAGATTTGTTATGATAAATAAAATGGTTTATCCAAAGCAAAGTTATCTGCCCTCTAAGAAACTATGTAGCAGATGTTATCAAGTAACCTATGTGACACGTCGTATGCCTATTTCACATTTTATTAATCACATTTGATTGACATTACATTCCTTATACGTAAGTTACTTTAATTTTTGAGAATATTGCTCGTGGAGAACTGCGATTGGCCGGCCGAAGTGGCCGTGCGGTTAAAGGCGCTGCAGTCTGGAACCGCAAGACCGCTACAGTCGCAGGTTCGAATCCTGCCTCGGGCATGGATGTTTGTGATGTCCTTAGGTTAGTTAGGTTTAACTAGTTCTAAGTTCTAGGGGACTAATGACCTCAGCAGTCGAGTCCCATAGTGCTCAGAGCCATTTGAACCATTGGAACTGCGATTATCCTTAGTACTTTTAGTGAACTTAAAAAGTCTCGACTGCAAGAAACTTTTATTTTTGTGGTTGCCGGTTTCGGCCAGTTACTAACCATCTTCAGATCTCATACCACGCTGGTAGGCGGTGGCGGTGAACGGAGCACGCGTTACGAACTCCACGAACAATTGACGTTCGTGGAGTTCATAACGCATGCTCCGTTCACCGCCACCGCCTACCAAGATATGAGGTCTGAAGATGGTTAGTAGCTGACAGAAACCGGCAACCACAAAAATAAAAGTTTCTTGCAGTCGAGACTGTTTATGTAAGTTACTTCAATGACGTATTTGAGGTGTTTCACGTATATCGCTGCAGACATCAGAAACTAGCTCAGCTACTGACATGCGAAACAATCACTAATGTAAATGTCTCCGATAGCTAATAACCACAGTGTTAATGGCAGTCTCTCTTCAGATTACGTTGGTCGTCAGTAACTATTGTGCCTCCTCAGATGTGTTGAGCAGCCAACAACACGTGTCAAGCTACATATGTTCGATTCTGAGCTTTAACTTCAGTTCTCGGAGCACTGCCGCCACCCATTTAACGTTGACGTACATTTCTCGATACTTTAGGCGAACAGACCATACTAAAAATGATGTGTTTTGCCGGAATATTTAATGCGCTGTGTCACTAAAAGTGACTATTTTCGTAATACGCAAGTGTAAATACAGGAACCACAAAATGTTGCGTGTTAACTTCGCACAAGGACGAATATAATGTGACTCCTGGCCCCAGAATCTGTTACAAAAGGGGAAGATGGATAAAAATTTAGCAAACTCCTGGATCCGACCCTGTTTTTCTCGACGCCGTAACTCATTAAAATTGCTACACCACAAAGATGACGAGCTACAGGCGCGAAATTTAACCGACAGGAAGAAGATGCTGTGATATGCAAATGATTAGCTTTTCAGAGCATTCACACAAGGATGGCGCCGATGGCCACACCTACAACGTGCTGACATGAGGAAAGTTTCCAACCGATTTCTCATACACAAACAGCAGTTGACCGGCGTTGCTTGGTGAAACGTTTTTCTGATGCCCCGAGTAAGGAGGTGAAATGCGTACCATCACGTTTCCGACTTTGATAAAGGTCGGATTGAAGCCTATCGCGATTGCGGTTAATCGCATAGCGACATTGCTGCTCGCGTTGGTCGAGATCCAATGACTGTTAGCAGAATATGGAATCTGTGGGTTCAGGAGAGTAATACGGAACGCCGTGCTGGATCCCAACAGCCTCGTATCACTAACAGTCGAGATGACAGGCATTTTATCCGCATAACTGTAACGGATCGTGCAGCCACGTCTCGATCCATGAGCCAATAGATGGGGACGTTTGCAAGACAACAACCATCTGCACGAACATTTCGACGACGTTAGCAGCAGCATGGACTATCAGCTCGGAGACCATGGCTGCGGTTACCCTTGACGCCGCATCACAGACAGGAGCACCTGCGATGGTTTACTCATAGGCGACCCTGGGTGCACGAATGGCAAAACGTCGTTTTTGCGGATGAATCCAGTTTCTGTTTACAGCATCATGATGGTCGCATCCGTGTTTGGCGATTTCGCGGTGAACGCACATTGGAAGCGTGTATTCGTCATCGCCCTGCGTGATGGTATGGTGTGCCACTGATTACACGTTTCGGTCACCTCTTGTTCGCAATGACGGCACTTTGAACAGTGGACGCTACATTTTAGATGTGTTACGACCCGTGGCTCTACCGTTCATTCGATCCCTGTGAAACTCTACATTTCAGCAGGGTAATGCACGACCGCATGTTGCAGGTCCTGTACGGGCCTTTCTGGATACAGAAAATGTTCGACTGCTACCCTGGCCAGCACATTCTCCAGATCTCTCATCAATTGAAAACGTCTGGTGACTGGTGGCCGAGCAACTGGCTCGTCACAATACGCCAATCACTACTCTTGATGAACTGTGGTGTTGTGTTGAAGCTGCATGGGCAGCTGTACCTGTACACGCCATCCAAGCTCTGTTTGACTCAATGCCCAGGCGTATCAAGGCCGTTATTACGGACAGAGGTGGTTGTTCTGGGTACTGATTTCTAAGGTCTATGCACCCAAATTGCGTGAAAATGTAATCACATGTCAGTTCTAGTATAATATATTTGTCCAATGAATACCCGTTTATCATCTGCATTTTTCTTGGTGTAGCAATTTTAATAACCAATAGTGTATTTGAGTTTACATGTCACCATTCTCTCACCTGAAGATAGTCAATGGAGCGGCGGATGCTAGAAAATGGAGTGTCAAATGGAGAAATCGGAACATTTTCGACGTAGTCCTCTGTTTGAGATCAGTTGAGGGGTAAGAGCAGCGGAGGCAGCTAGAAACATTTGCATTGTGTATGAGGATAATGCCACTGAACAGAACACGGCAAGAAAAATTAGGATCGTTTTGACAGTAGCGACTCCCCGTGTTCAGGAAGGTCTTCGGGGTTTGATGAAGATAGTTTAAACGCATTAGTCCACAATGATCCGCGTCAGAACTATGGTCATTCTACCAGCGTGCGACATTTGCTTGCAATGTGGAAAGTTCAAAAATCGGGTGTGTCGGTACCTCATACTCTAAGCGAAAGTCACAAAAATAAGCGAGTGGCCACATCTGCATCTCTGATTGCTCGTCATCAAGTAGCTCGTAAACAATATCGACCACACATATCCTATATCTTTACTGGTGACGAGAAAAGATGTCTTTATGCTAAAATAAGGAAAACAAACGGATGACTGTGTCCAAACAAAGCAGCAACTCCCCATACAAAGACCTGCGCATGTGCACAAAAGATAATTCTATGCATACGGTGGACAAGCGACGTTGTGGTGTACTACGAATTGCTTCTCCGAGGTGTAGCCATCACTGCTGACATTTATTGCCAACAAGTGAAACGTCTTGATGATGTAGCCGAAGAAAACGACCAGGAAGTTTGCGTGAAGTCATGCTACTCCACGATAACGCCTGCCCGAAGTCAGCTAGACTGGCAAAAAAACTATACAGTAGTTGGGTTGGGAAGTCGTCCCGCACCTACGTTATTCAGCTGGTTTTGCGCGCTCAGATTTTCACCTTTCCCGCTCTTTGTCGAACAACCTTCAAGGAACTTCCTTTCCAGATGAAAATGCACTTCGAATATGGCTCGAAGAGTTCTTCGCCTCAAAACCATGTGATTTCTATAGTCGTGGAATCGGAAAGCGCTAACAAACTGTTGTAAATAGTGAAGGAGAATATATTATTGATTACTAAAGTCTCTGTCACTTGTATGTGTTGTGTTTATTAAACTTGTGGAAAAACGGTACAAAGTTATACACCAACCCATAGAAATAGATACTAGTGAGACGCCTTGTCAACGACAATGAGTTTCAAAACCGACAGCACTTACTGATGTCAGTGACTGCAAGTCGACCTAGACCAGTTTCTGAGTGAACATTGCGTAAGGAACTTCATGTAATAAACGTGAACACATCGAAAGGCCATTACAGCCGAACAAAAAACTGCAGTGTCTTCAGTGGATCAGACAATACAGAAACTGGACGACAGCTAACTGGAGGCGTGTAGTATGGTCCGACGAGTAACGATTTTGGTTTTTTCTCTCTTCAAATGATGCAAGGCCTCAAGTGCACCGCCTTACCAATGAGGCATTTAACCTGCAGTGTGTGGAGGCGGTACTTCAGCTGGCCGCGGTGACCGAGCAGTCCTAGGCGCTTTATTCCGGAACCGCGCGACTGCTACGGTCGCAGGTTCGAATCCTGCCTCGGGCATGAATATGTGTGATGTCCTTAGGTTACTTAGGTTTAAGTAGTTCTAAGTCCTAGGGGACTGATGACGTCAGATGTTAAGTCCCATAGTGCTCAGAGCCATTTGAACCATTTGAGCTGTACTTCAGGTGGGAGTTGGTTCTACGATGCTCTGTTTTTTTTATTAATTTTTTAAAATGTATTACGACTTGGACCTAGTCATTCAGGTTGCCGTTAATACGAAACAGGATGTTTATTTCAACATTTTTGGCGAACAAGTGGTCCTCGTTGTTCTACATCTCCATGACGAGTATGCTGTGGAGATACATGTCTTCCAGGATGGCAACAGGCATGTTTATAAGCCTGATCTGACGAACGGTCATACACCGTACTGCACTCGACTGGGCCGCTAAGTCAGCCGAACTTAATCGCATAGAAAATGTTTAGGACTATTTGGAACAGCGGGCGAAACATAGCCATCAACATCCGTGCAGTTTGGTAGTTCTGCTGGATCTAACCGTCAACGAGTGGCTTCACCTAAATATGGAATATCTGAAGAAACTTGTGGCCAAAAAATGGTTCAAATGGCTCTGAGCACTATGGGACTCAACTGCTGTGGTCATCAGTCCCCTAGAACTTAGAACTACTTAAACCTAACTAACCTAAGGACATCACACACATCCATGCCCGAGGCAGGATTCGAACCTGCGATCGTAGCAGTCGCACGGTTCCGGACTGCGCGCCTAGAACCACGAGACCACCGCGGCCGGCAAACTTGTGGCCACTCTTTCTCGCCGAACGGAAGGTATTACCAAGGCTGGAGGCGGTGTATTAAAGGGGGACGTCCATGAAATTGACCGAAAATGTCAATTTTCAATTTATTTTTTATTCATTATCAAAATAAAAAAACTAAACCAAACGCCGCCCGAGCCGACCACGAAGTCCCAACGGTACCGATCGGCCGCCGTGTCATCCTCAACCCACAGGCGTCACTGGATGCGGATATGGAGGGGCATGTGGTCAACGCACCCCACTCCCGGCCTTTGTCAGCTTACGAGATCTGAGCCGCTACTTCTCAATCAAGTAGCTCCTCAGTTTACCTCACAAGGCCCGAGAGCATCCCTTTAGCCAAGAGCGCTCGTCAGACCAGATGGTGACCCTGCTAGCCCAGCTTAACTTTGGTGATCTGACGGGAACCGATGTTACCACTGCGACAAGGCCGTTGGCTTACTAGTGGAACGCATAGACAATAAGTTCCCGAAGTTTCAATGATGAAATCGCATCCGAAGTGCCTGAAAAAAATAATTAAATGTCTGACGCGACCTTCCCGTCACGTCCAATTTTTGAAGCAACACTTCAATTCTATTTCACTTGACAACACTTCCATGGATTACTTTCGAGTAAACTTGCACGGGATAAATCTAGTTCGCGCGCATCACGGTAGTCAATTGTGCTCATATTCTCTCCACTGAATATTCATGATCAAACATTTCAAAGATCAAAGAAGTTACTCTAAAATAAACCACAGCTCCTCCATCCAAATATTATATCTCTGACAGATGCAAAGCATCTGCAGTCCTCTGCTTGTGGAGTGCACTGTTTATGCTGTCATTTTTTAATAGTATCTGCTCATGTATGTGGTGTTGATAGTGTAAGGTGTTAACTCTTTTGTTTTTCATTCTCACTGCCTCTCTCCTTAAAAACAAGCGACTTCAAGTGACTCAGCAACCTGCCTTCTGCCAGCCACAAAAATCTATTCCTTTGTATACTGACTGTAGTCGTACCCGTAAAAGAAACTAAACTCGACTACATTTCGAAGTAAAACTGCTTTCACTTGCGCAGTGGTGGTTTTCCTTTTCATTATTCGCAGTGGAAGCGTAGAAAGTGATCACAGAAAACGCTTACATCGACAGGCATTATGGCTTTATGTTTGAGGTAGTATGTTTACTGACGACGAGTAAAACATGCCGAGGGAAAAGCTTGCGGATGAGGTGCAATAAAGCAACGACTTGTGCCTTTATTTTAATTATGTTAGGCGACCTGCAAAGAGACATATTGAAAGCATTAATTGTGTTCAATAATTATTAGGTCATGCTTCTCTTCAAGGCCGATGATACTGAAGAGAAAGTAACATCAGTTTAATGCATGTGATTATCATTACTGTCCTTAACTGGACCAGCAGAAGGTAGTTGAGTGGTCACATACGGCGAAAATCTGCATAGAAAATAACTGCCATCGAAACATTGTAAGCTGCAAAGAGAAAGGAAATGCAGCTGTGTTCTATGCTCGTAACAACACGGCAGTCAGTCAGTCGTTCCGCTTATAACGGTGTCACTTGCGCTACTCATCATTACCTGCGGCATTTATGATTGCGCGATCAGCGAAGGACCGTCCTCCGCAGTCACAACAAACAACTTTTTTACTAAAGCATATAGTCAAGTATGGGCAACATTTATCCATTAGTATAAACGCATTGATAGCAAGAAATGATGGTGCGAAATCCAGACACTAATTCAACTATACAGCCACTGGTCAAAAAAGCTATAGTGTTTACAACGTTGCAACTCAAGTTTAAGAGTTATAGAAACAAAAAAAAAACTTACAAGCGCACTGTACGTACGCTCTACCAATGTGAACAACGCTGAACCCCAGCCCCAACTTGCTTGGAGAATCATGTCACATCTGTGGAAACAACCAGCGCACACACTGCTCAGTGGTAAAGTCTCGTCAGACAAGAGATACCGAAGCGTTCCTGCTTTATGGCTTGGTCTTTCTGCTTCACCTGTGTTTACACATTACTCCACTGACGCTGCTTTGACTGTGTCCGCATGATATGATTTGCCGTGGCTGCCCAAGTTACAGAAACAACCTGCATCCACTCAAATTGTACATAAGCTTGCAAATTATGTATTTTGCCAGAAAAATCGAAAGAATCAGTAATTTTAAACTATATTTTTTTGTCTTCAGACGTTCACGTGGTGCGATGTTATTTTCCTTGTCTTCGTCTTCTTACACGTTTTTTCTATTTTTGCGTAACTATAGCGACAAACATTTTTATAACGTGCTTTACGTTATCTAATCTGTTTGTGCTCTTTTCATTTTCTACCCTCTGCTACATATCTTAGTGCAGAATTAACTATTTCAGGATATCTTCGCCCATGTCCCACCAATTCTTTCCCTCTGCTCCTAAGAAAGTCCTGCAGACTTCTTTCCTCACTTATTTTCCGCAGATCTGTCCTCACTTATTTTTCCTAGTGCCTCCTCATTTCATACTTAAGCTCTCCAATCAATATTTTAAAAAGAAATCAATGGAATTGGATTTCTAATGCTCCCAATTTTTTGCTTTTTTGTGGCTTTTCTACGGTTTTCGTTTCATTTAAATGCAATGATGTGCTCAAGGTATACAATCTCTGGAACTTCTTCCTTAGTTCTCTATAATGGTTTAAGCCAGTAAAGCAGTTTTGTTGAAGAAAATTTTGTTAACCTGTACCGATCTTCCGATTTCATCTTTACTTCAGCCTTGTGTATAATCTGGTTTCTTAGATAGCAGAATATATTTCACTTATTAAACTACGAGGTGTACATAAATCATCTGTATAATTTAAGTCTTTAATAACTTTGAAACTATACTAGATAATAACAAATAGATTTCAGCTTGTGTGGCCGAGCGGTTCTAGGTGCGAAGTCCGGAACCGTGTGACTGCTACGGTCGCAGGTTCGAATCCTGCCTCGGGCATGGATGTGTGTGATGTCCTCAGGTTAGTTAGGTTTAAGTAGATCTAAGTTCTAGGGGACTTATGACCTCAGATGTTGAGTCCCATAGTGCTCAGAGCCATCTCGAACCTTTTTTTTTTTCAGCATGTAATAAGATAACTCACAAAGTTTTTTTTACCTTCCAGGTACCGCAGTTTAGACTCAAAATTGATCCTCAAAACCTAATAAAATGTGGACGCACAGGAAAAAACTCATTGTGTGGTCTGATTCATACAGACAACCTCACACTGACCTCCCGTCACTGTACTTCTTCCTGCGGGGTTATGTAAAGGATCTGCTGTATCGAACCAAAGTTGGGGACCTACAGGACTTGAAGGCAGCATTCGTAATGCATCTGAACATGTCACCATAGAGATTTCGAATAGTACGTGGAGAGAAACGGAATTCCTACTATACATTATCCGTGCCACTAATGGTGTGCACAAGGGTGTGTATGAATAAGGACACAAAACTTAATGAGTTATCTAATCACATGTTGAAAACCTTGATGCCTAGCACAGTTTTAAAGGTATAATTTCTTAAGTTGTACAACTAATATACGGACACCCTGCATACCTGCTGAAATTTCGGTAGGTCGTTATTTTACTTTCTGTAGCACTTAAACACTTGTTTTTCCTGTTATATATGTTATATTTAGTCAGCATCATCCCTTGTAATATTTCTGCATGTTGCTTGTTTCCGATTTGAAGGTCTGTGGCAACTGAGAAATTTGTTAGTTCATCTTGCACATTTAATAATGTCCTGAAACTTCTTTCACTTTCCTGATTGCCTCTTCGATATAGAAAGTTAAGCAACAGTGGCGACATCTTACAAAAGTGATTTAAATCAGTTCCAACCGAAGCTCATTTTTTCGAATTTCCTCTTTTATTATCCCACTTTATTTTTGTAGGTTCGTAGTTTATTTATCTATCTCTTTACTTCATAGTCACTTTTTTTAGAATGTTAAGTGGTAAGCACTGCTGTTATTATTTTGCTCTTAAACGCTCCTCCAGTTCTTCTGCTGTTACTACTACTGTTCTTACACTCTCCTGGAATGCCTTCGGGATCTTTTACTCCACTGTTCTTTTTACCTGCTCTAGTTCGCGATGGAAATTTAATTCTTGTAATGAAGTCTTATTAGTGGATTCAACGTCTCTGAAGCAAAAACGTACTTATGAAACCATTTGAAATTAAAAAAAGGCAAATCTAGGTTGTGAGTGTATTACAAATATTCTCATCCTTGATTTCTACAATGCCGGTTATTTATTTTTGTGAACTGGGAGCGTGCGAAAACAAATTCCCTATTGTTCTTGTACAATTGCATGTAACTTTTTGCAGGCTATCACTGTGATGATTTTGAACTCTGAAAAGACGCCTTCCTACACTAGTAAAACATGTCCTTTAAACTCAGCGAAGTTAAAAAAATCCTATTAGTGTGTAAAAAAGTTTGGTTGAGCAATTCTTGCAACTAGCTTTACAGTGTTTGTACCTAATTGTTCTGTATTTTCAATCAGATACATTTTAGAGCAATAATTGTAAATTGTATTGCTTATAGGATTTATTACTTCATACAATAGCTATTCTGTTTCTTCAAATTAGGTCCCATAATACGAAGTTCAGAATTTCATCCTTCTCTTAACATGTCGTGTGCTATGAAGCGAATACATATGACAATTAAGGCGCACATCTTCCTGGACATTCGAAGATCGATGTCAAAGTTACCACTCCCAAGTATATCTCCATAGAATGTTGATGATAGACAACAACAACAGCAACTTCTTTTACTAAAAAAGAAAAAGAAAAAAACAATTATGGGATTCGAATTGACGGCTTACATGCTTTTATCAAAACATGTGGACGTTGTTTTAAAGAAAATGATGGCTGCACTATAAGATCGTGTTAGAATGCAACTTACGGGAAATCACCAGCAGAAATTTTTTTGTCCGCTTTCTTGAAAGAAAAACATTTATGCTGGTCTTTAGGGCGTATACACATACTGTCACTGATGTCTTGATTCCTATCCAAGTTCGTTAGACAACAAAATGGTTCAAATGGCTCTGAGCACTATGGGACTTAACTTCTGAGGGTATCGGTCCCCTAGAACGTAGAACTACTTAAACCTAACTAACCTAAGGACGTCACAACACATCCATGCCCGAGGCAGGATTCGAACCTGCCACCGTAGCGGTCGCACGGTTCCAGACTGTAGCGCCTAGAACCGCTCGGCCACCTCGGCCGGCCGTTTGACAACAACACAAATATCTCAGCCATCCTAGGGTGACTCATATTTAACCCAAAGACCCAGTGTTGTGATAAAAGCGTGCAAGTAGTCTGAAGGTGATTGAATCAGTTTGGAGCTGCGAATAGCATCTTTTTAATAAAGTAAATCAAAGGCAAATTGAGGCCAGTCACTGCTGTGCCATCAACTTTCTGTATTAAATAACAGTTACAGTCCTCCTATAACGCGGTTACTTGACAAAATATCATAGGTATCAGTATCAGTACCACGGGTTACGTCTGGAAAGAAAGCGCAGCTTAAAATGTGTATTTGATACATTCAGCCTTTCATTATCAGACCAGACGGCTTTACATTTCATATCACAGCATTATTCGTTAGGCTCCTCGGCCAGTACACCAGTTGTTGCCGGTCTGAGTGCAAGAAACAAGACGGTTAATTAAGCATTCCGCGCGCAGCGCTGTCTCGTCTAGGAGCGCCATTTACGGTTCCGAATTGCGTCACACAGAGCCATAAAATAACACTATCTTAAGAACAGTGAAAAGGTCAGCGTCCTAAATATGTTGTAAGTGAGTCCTATAATCTTTCGTCGTAAATATTGTAGTCTTCGAACGAGGCGGCGAGAGAAAGGGCAACCTTCCGACCCTTTACCACAACATTGCCAGATTAACATGCCGATCTCATGAAGAAACGGGATAAGGGCAGGAAAAAGGAAAAAAGAATGTAATATCTGGTTAATGGAGTCAGTTTGTCTATTGTCTCGCTCCTTTTCTGTATCCAAAAATTATGTTTGTGGTTTAGTTTAAAGTTCTGCGAAATACTCGTAACGAACATGAGTGACGATGTTTGTTTTTACAAGAGCATATCTGACTCCTCATCACCACGTGGCCTATATTTTTAAACCGAACGAAATGACGCAGACTTAAGACTCTTATTCTGTAGGAACGGCCATCATATTCTTGAATGGTCACGTGGAGTAATGCGTGACTTGCCTGAAACCATTTCAGGCGAATGCCTTTATGTAGAATTAAAAAGTCAAGGACGATTTCTTTCCCTGTCTTCTTCCATCTGAGTTCGTGTTGAATTTCTAATTATCTCCTTTTCCTTCCTTTTTTAAAAATTATTTAAAACTGCTAGAAATATAAACTAATATGTTAGTATGGGTAATCTAACATAGACACTTAAACACAAGTCGAGTGTTTAAAAGGATGTGTTCTGCAATTTAGATTAAATATCAGGTAGTAACGTTCATTCGCACTGGAAATTAGGTACGAAAGCTGTCTGAGTGTGGTCGTATGCGTACTTGAACCCCGCTCGTCACAAATACGAGATAGCCTGGGAAGTGGTGAGGCAGAAGTTAAAGGCGCTGGTTACGCTTTCGAAAGGAGTAGGGGTTCAAACTCTCCATGGGTCAACCTACTTCAAGTCTCTCTCTAAATTTCTTCTAAGAATTTGAGACGGAGGCCAGGGTGGTTCTTTCGACAAGATCAAGGCCAATTCCTTCGTTCACCTTTTTCAACTCATCCAGTGCTCCGCCTCTGTTACGTCGCTGAAGTCTAGGCTTTCTCCTTTCGTTCCTCTCTAATATGTGTCCGTTATGGTCTCAGTAGGAAACAGCCGTGTCGCACTGATAACATGGGTTCCCGTCACATCGCCGAAGTTGAGTGCTGTACGGCTTGGCTAGCACTTGGAAGGGTGACCATCAGGGTCTGCCGAGCGCTGTTGTCAAGCAGGATGTACCCAACCATTTTGAGGCCACTGACGAGCTACTTGACAGAGAAGAAACGGCTCCGGTCACGAAAACTGACAAAGGTCGGGAGAACGGTATGCGGCGCTTCAGTCTGGAACCGCGCGACCGCTACGGTCGAAGGTTCGAATCCTGCTTCGGGCATGGATGTGTGTGATGTCCTTAGGTTAGTTAGGTTTAAGTAGTTCTAAGTGCTAGGGGACTGATAACCTCAGATGTTAAGTCCCATAGTGCTCACAGCCATTTGAACCTTTTTTTTTTTTTACGCCTGTCGGCCGAAGATGACACGGCGATCAGTCGGTACCGTTGGGCCTTGCAAGGCCTATTCGGACGGGGCAACGGAGCATGGTCTTCGTACGTATCTTGACACAGGCGTCTCACTTAATCAGCAGACGAAGCACCAATCACTCGAATGGCATCATCCTTCCTCGCTCCAAAAGAAAAGAAAAGTCAAACAAACTGCAAGTACGAAAACTCATAGAGACGGCTCTTTGGGCTCGTAGGGGCGTTTTACTGGCAGTTTTCGTTCCATAAGACGTCACGATCAATGCATATCGATATTGTGGCACCCTAAGAAAACAATTGTGAGGCAGCCCTAAATCTTATGCATGGAATGCTAGCACGCAATGCCCGACCTTACACTACTGCTGGATGGGAAATTTTTGCTCACCAACCCCAACAGCCCGTACGTTGCTCCTAGCGATTTTCACCATTTATGGGTCTCAAAGCGTTGGAGGGAGGGATGCGTCTGGGAAGTGCTGAGTTGAAGAATACGGTGAACAACTGACTTAATGAATAGCGGACTGTGACGCAAGAATTCTAAAGCCCGTGGACAAATATGACAAATGATTGAGTAATAGAGTAGGTTCTGTACAGAAATAAAGGAAGCTTTAATGTGGGAAGTATGTTCTTGTAAAGAAAATGTATTTCTTGAATTTATAAAAAAAATCAATCGTTCATTGAAATCCTGCACCACCCTTTGTAAGTATTTTCGAGTCCTTCTGCAGATATACTTACAGGATGTGGTCAAAAATATGGAAACTAGGCCTGAAATGTATGCTTGAACGTAAATGCGAGATGCTAGCCAAACCTGCAGGTTGCACTGTTGCATTCGACCGTGAACGGCATCTGCGCAATGTCCTCAATACGTTGCAAGTGTCAGCTGCAGTCGGAACAGTGTCCTGCTGAGTTGTGAGCTTGTTGTGTTGGACCTCTCTGCATTCCAACGTGGGCAAATTGTTGGTGCTAGTAAGGTGGGTGTTCCCCTAACCAACGTAGGCGAAGTCTTTCGTGTTTCAAGAGACACAATGACCGATTTTTACGCCGCATACAGGGAAAGCAGAAAAACGCCATCCGCTAAGTCACAACGCGGAAGAAAGTGTATGTTGAGTGAGCGTTACGAACGGACACTGATGAGCACTGACCAAGAATAAGTCACTGTAAAACTGACTGTCACAGTGATGAAACCTGGTTTATGAATCAAATCAATCTAATAATATCATTTAGTCGGATGAGTCTTATCTCACACAGTTTCCAACTATCGGCCGATTTTACGCACCAAGATGGAAACATGGCGGAAGTTCGGTGATGATTTGGGCAACCATATCGTGTCATTCCATGGGCTGCGCTGTCACTCTGCAAGGTCGCATTACTGCCAAGAATTGTGTGACTGTTTTGACTGATCGGCTCCATCCCATGGTACAATGTTGGCGATGCAGTGTTCCAAGGCGACAGACCCCTCCGCCGCCCATCACAGTTACCGGATCTCACTGTTATTGAGCCTTTGTGGTCTACTTCGGAGAGAAGAGTGCGCGTTAGCTATCCATCTCCACAATCGTTACCTGAGCTTGCTACAGGAAGAAAGGTACAAGATTCCCTTCAAAAGCATACGTGACCTGCGTATACCCCTTCCTAAACGACTGGGAGCTGTTTTAAATGCTGGCATTTTTCCTACACTGTATTAGGCATTATAATGCGCTGTAGTTTTGGTGTTTTCTTATTGTTTCCGTATTTTGGTTCAGCTCCCTAATCTTACCGCGTATCAGTGTACTCCTTATGGTGTGATTATTCCAAGTATACAATACCGCGGGAAGCGAGACACTTCGCAGTGATATGTGAACTTAGTAGGTCGTACTTCAGATGGAATGACAGTTAAACTCTCTGCAGCAGCTCCTCGTCAGGGGTCACTTAATTCACGTAATGACGGATACAGGCCGACTCTAGCACCAGTGTGGCGGTCTGTGGACCGATGTCCTGCGGCGCCAATAAAAGACGCGCAAATTCGGCGGAACATCGATTTCTGCGTGTATGTATAGCAAAAAGGAGATCTCCTGTTGATGTCAATTAACGGCAAAGTTTAACAACCTTATAATGAGGCGGTACATAAGAACAGGATGAACATCATACTCACGTGTCATGATTAACCGATTGTTTGCAGAACAACGAAGTGTAACGAAGAAACTGGTCAGCCATCCAATTCTTTTTGTTTATTCGTTGCTCTGTCCGATTAAGTGTATATTAAACGGCATACTTCATATGCGTAAAAATATAATACTGGGCTTTATTAATTCGATTAGTCTGGAACAGCGCGACAGCTGCGGTCGCAGTTTCGAATCCTGCCTCGGGCATGGATGTGTGTGATGTCCTTAGGTTAGTTAGGTTTAAGTAGTTCTAAGTTCTAGGGGACTGATGACCACAGATGTGCTCAGAGCCATTTGAACCTGTTCTCCTGTTCTTACACGCATCCCTGATCCTTCCGTCGTCTTTCACTAAACATCTCTTCCATCGTGGCTTAGTTCACAACGGAAACGTGCCAGTTCCCATGTTTGTTTCCCTATGATCAGAAGAGTTTGGAAGTGGAATGGCGTAACTCATCTGGCGCTGAAAAGCTGCGACTTACTCTGCAGGACTTGAGGGCGAAGATTTGCTTCTGTTTCGCCACTTTTGCAAGTCATGTGGTTTGATGTGCCTCAGCCACACCGACGTGTGCAGTGTAGAGAGCTGTAGGCGCCATATGGAAGGCACATTGCGATTTCGTAATGAATTTACGTAGCAGAGATGAGAATCAGTTGACCTGGATAGGGAACCTTCACTGCCTCTTACGGCGATCACTACGTAATAACGGTGGGGGCGGGGGGGGGGGGGGGGGGGGGGCGCTTGCATTACGCGACCCCAATGCGGTGCTGTATACATGATCATACTGCGGCGCCCGTGCGAGGTACGTCTCTTTCACGGAGCTAAGATAAACAACGGTGTCAGTTACGCACAGGTACGGCTTGTACAGCGACCTACTTTGTGTCTATACTGTGCGGATCCTTGTGAGGTGTTGGGCATAGAGTGAGCCTAACATTAAGATATCTCCCCGCTCTGTCCACGGAAGGTGCGTGCGAAGAGTGTGGCTGTAGCGCCTCTGCGCGATCTGTTATTTGCTAGACATATCCCGCGCGACCTTTATGGGATAGCTATGTAGGTGGCTGAAGAATGTTGGTAGCTTCTGCCTTGAAAGATGGGTCCTGAAATGCTCCAAGCAGGTTCGCGGGAGATGCACGAAGGCTTTCTTCGAGCGTCTGCCAGGTAAGATTTTAAGACGTTTACATTACGTCGCTTTCTTGTCTGTTTGTGTGTTAGCTAAAAATTTTGCAGTAAATATTAAACTAACTTTCCGATAAGCTAGAGACTTGAATTTCAAACATAGCTCAGAACTGGATGACAGTTCAATATTATCTTTATATACATACGTGGACAAGGCTGTGGGTAAAAAAGCTTGTTTGTGTGTGTGTGTGTGTGTGTGTGTGTGTGTGTGTGTGTGTGTGTGTGTGTGTGTGTGTGTGTACCGGCCAGAGTGGCCGTGCGGTTCTAGGCGCTACAGTCTGGAGCCGAGCGACCGCTACGGTCGCAGGTTCGAATCCTGCCTCGGGCATGGATGTGTGTGATGTCCTTAGGTTAGTTAGGTTTAATTAGTTCTAAGTTCTAGGCGACTGATGACCTCAGAAGTTAAGTCGCATAGTACTCAGAGCCATTTGAACCATTTTGTGTGTGTGTTAATTATTTAAATAAAAAGTACAATTTCGCCAGAATCGATTGAGAAATTTCGCACACAAGACTTACAACCAGAAAGTAATTAGTTAAATAAAAATAAGTTTTTAATGTAAGGCCTATTTAAATTGAATTAAAAAGTACAAAATAATTTCTCCTAGCCCCATAGAGATAGAAGTGAAAATATGTGGTTATAAATTTTTAATAGCTGTGATAATACTTGTAAGACGTGGAAAAAAATACGTGAGGTGTATTAGATAATGGTTAGGGGGTCAACTATTCAGGCATAAGTTATGTATAGCATGTGCTCCACGGTTTCCATTATAAATCTTACAAGTGTTGTCGTACCTATAACAGATTCACAAGCACAAATTTTCAAGACTATCTGTGTGGGATAGGGATCTGTACAGGGCTAGCCAGATTTAAAAACGTGTTATATTACAAATTATTTTCATTTGTAACGTTATTCAATATTTCTGTTACATTATCGCGCCAGTCGAACAAGCATGCGGCCATTTGCACCGCCCTTCTTGTTACGTGGTTTATACCCTGTGTTAGATAGACCTAATATGCATCCTATACACTTGAGCTATTTCCCAGTGTGAGTCGTACAGGTATTTTGTACGCCATCTCTTTTCTCTCTTTTGCGAACTTTCAGGCCATTTCTCGACTGTTTCACTCTCGAATAGCACGGGAGAAAAATGAGCATCTAAATCTTTCCGTGACACTTAAATCTTTCTCCCCATGTAGGTGGGAGTCAACAAAATATTTTCGCATTCAGAGGAAAAAGTTGGTGACTGAAATTCTGTGAAGAGATATCACCCCAGAAAAAAAACTCCTATGTCTTAATGATAGCCATCCTAACTCGTACATCACGTCCGTGACACTCCCTCTATTTTGCGGTAATACAAAACGAGTTGCCCTGCTCTGAACTTTCTCGATGTCTTCCGTCAATCCCGTCTTGTAAGGTTTCCATACCGCGCAGCAATACTCTATCAGAGGTCGAACAAGCGTAGTGTAGGCAGTCTCTTTAGCAGATCTGTTGCATCTTCTGAGTGTTCTGCCAACAAACCACAGTGTTTGGTTCGCCTTCCCCACAGATCAGATAGTGTATCTGGAAAAAGTATGAGATTACAAGTAACTCCTAAATTATTAACATATAACATGGACAGCAATGGTCCTATTATACTCCACTGAGGCACATCGCACCAGACATTACTTTAGTATCCGTAGATGACTTTCCGTCCAGATAAAAAAACATGCTACTTCGCTCCTGTCAGAAAATTCTGGTTAAAACCTGGTTAAATGTCCAGTAGGGGCGTTATTTCTTTTGAATGTGTCGATGCGGTAGCGAATCAATAACTTTCGGGGAGTCTAGAAACACCAAATCAACCTGGTTTCCTTCGTCCATATCACTGAGGATATCATGTGTGAAGTGCGCGAGGCGAATTTCGCTTTATCAATGTTTTCGGAACCCATGTTAACTTCTATGGAGAAGGTTATTTGCTCTATGTAGGTCATAATGTTTGAACCCATGAGAAGTTCTATCATTTTGCTCCTGGTAGTCGTTAAAGATAAGGACGGTAGTTCTGTGGATCAGTTCTAATTGCTTTTTTATAGATAGGTGTGACCTGTGCTATTTTTCAGTCACGGGAAAAATGTTTCTGTCATGGGATCTGCAGTACATTATGGTCAAAAACGAAGCTGCCTCTTTCGCAAATTCTGTATCGAAATTGACAAAGATTCCATCTGGCCTTGGCGCCTTATTCAGTTATAGCAATTTAAACTACTTTTTAACACCACTATACGATCCATCTTAGCAGGGTCGTTGTTTTTGAATGATTCCTTGATTTTACTTTGTGAAGTAACGTTTGAAGATAAAAATCAACGTTTTTACGACAGTGTTTCGCTATTTTCTGTTTCGATTCCTATCTCTTCTAATAAAGCAACGCGACACTGAGTTTTGTGCCGCATATGACCCAAATTTCTGGGGGTTTGCTCAGTCCAGTAGTGGTATGGTTCAACGTTCTCGATATTCCGTGATGCCTACTCGCAGACAGATGGCTAATCAGTGGTACGGCCTTTAGACATTCCTGAGGCACTGGCGTCGACGTGTGGATGCACGCCATATGGGCGCGAGTGGCGCCTCTCATTTCGTTCGTTGTTGTTGCGTCAGCTGCTATGTCACTTCCGCGGAACGCTGGACGTAATTTGCTTTTACGAGCTGAATTGCAGCACTTGCTTCGTCTGAAGAAGTCTTAAGCCGGTTTCGCAACCATGCTTTCACCTGTCCAACTACAAGAACAGCTGCTTTATCTACACTACTGGCCATTAAAATTGCTACACCACGAAGATGACGTGCTACAGACGCCAAATTTAACCGACAGGAAGAAGATGCTGTGATATGCAAATGATTAGCTTTTCAGAGCATTCACACAAGGTTGGTGCCGGCGGCGACACCTACAACGTGCTGACATGAGGAAACTTTCCAATCGATTTCTCATACACAAACAGCAGTTGACCGGCGTTGCCTGGTGAAACGTTGTTGTGATGTCTCGTGTAAGGAGGAGAAATGTGTACCACCACGTTTCCGACTTTGATAAAGGTCGGATTGTAGCCTATCGCGATTGCGGTTTATCGTATCGCGACATTGCTGCTCGCGTTGGTCGAGATCCAATAACTGTTAGCAGAATATGGAATCGGTGGGTTCAGGAGGGTAATGCGGAACGCCGTTCTGGATCCCAACGGCCTCGTATCACTAGCAGTCGAGATGAAAGCGTCTTACCCGCATGGCTGTAACGGATCGTGCAGCCACGTCTCGATTCTTGAGTCAACAGATGGGGACGTTTGCAAGACAACAACCATCTGTACGAACAGTTCGATGACGTATGCAGCAGCATGGACTGTCAGCTCGGAGGCCATGCCTGCGGTTACCCTTGACGCTGCATCACAGACAGGAGCGCCTGCGATGGTGTACTCAACGACGAACGTGGGTGCACGAAAGACAAAACGTCATTTTTTGGGATGAATCCAGTTTCTGTTCACAGCATCATGATGGTCGCTTCCGTGTTTGGCAACATCGTGGTGAACGCACATTGGAAGCGTGTATTTGTCATCGTCATACTGGCGTTATCATCCAGCGTGATGGTATGGGGTGCCACTGGTTACACGTCTCGGTCACCTCTTGTTCGCATTGACGGCACTTTGAACAGTGGACGTTACATTTCAGATGTGTTACGACCCGTGGCTCTACCCTTCATTCGATCCCTGCGAAACCCTACATTTCAGCAGGATAATGCACTATCGCATGTCTCAGGTCCTGTACGGGCCTTTATCGATACAGAAAATGTTCGACTGCTGCCCTGGCCAGCACATTCTCCAGATCTCTCACGAACTGAAAACGTCTGGTCAATGGTGGCCGAGCAACTGGCTCGTCACAATACTCCAGTCACTACTCTTGATGAACTGAGGTATCGTGTTGAAGCTGCATGGGCAGCTGTACCTGTACACGCCATCCAAGCTCTGTTTGACTCAATGCCCAGGCGTATCAAGGCCGTTATTACGGCCAGAGGTGGTTGTTCTGGGTACTGATTTCTCAGGATCTATCCACCCAATTTACGTGAAAATGTAATCACATGTCAGTTCTAGTATAATATACTTGTCCAATGAATACCCGTTTATCATCTGCATTTCTTCTTGGTGTAGCAATGTTAATGGCCAGTAGTGTGTTATTTGAAAGTGGTCTGCCAGCCATTTCTCTTTTTTTTTTTTTTTTTTTTTTGTTTATTCGTTGCTCTGTCCGATTAAGTATATATTTAACGGCGTACTTCATATGCGTAAAAATATAATACTGGGCTTTGTTAATTCGATTAAATAACTAGACGCAGTTTTGCAGAAGTATATGAAGAGCTATCAGTTGTACGGACGATAAACAGAAGACTTACCGGGAGACGAAGCTAGTGCCGCTGGACCACTATCGACAGTGTCATTAACCCTGACTCTGTGAATCACTGTGGAGAGGTGTGGAATGTAACCTAGGGCACTGGTGCAGAGTCTGGTATTTAGAACCTGAACACAACGTCCTTCCCTTACCTTACCGGTTAATACGATCGTAGGAAATTTTGTGCGTCACCAGGACTCGAAACGGCTACCTCCTAATCAAGGGCCGCCGCAGGGGCGTGGGACGCTACTTTGGCTGCTGAGGCTGGAGTCATCACTGCATACGAAAGGCGCGGTATTTTTCCCTAAGAGTTTGTATAGACTTAGATGGATTCCATTAGCTTTGTTTGTTAATTTTCGCGTCTTTTTTTTTCATTAATAGGTCTGAAGACGACCGCATGTAGTAGCTGAGACAGATCGCATTTTAGTAACAGTAAATTTTATGCATTAACAGAAACTCGCAAATTTCGGATAGTTTCAGTTCAAATACATTCGGTAATCCTTGCCAAAATTCAGTGTAACCTTCGCTGTTTTGGTTTGATCTGTCATAGAGTTAAATATATAGGCAGTCAATTGGCCGGGAACTAATCGCATGAAAGGCAAATGTCACGCTAAGATTGGCTGGTAGAATCCTCAGGAAGCAGCCCACCCACGACGGAGACCCTCGATCTACCGATACCTGAATATTGTTCATCAGTCTGAGACCAGTACCACAAAGGACTGAACACCATGTTTCGTCACGTGTTCGTTCAGTAAGCGTGACAGAAGGCTATTTTCTATTTCAATCTCCGATCAGTTGTGAAATGGAAACTGCAGTGAATATCAAAATTTTGTTATTTGCAACGTTTTATACTTCACAACACTGTCGCAGCTCCGACTTCGACATTTATTGTAGCGTGGTACCAACTTTCCAATACCTTCATCGTTGAAGGCAGCCGCCTGTGGTTTTCGCCACTTCCGTATGCTGGTCTGCAGCTCGTCTGTGCCAAAATGGTGTCTTAGAAGCCAGCGCTTTGTGTAAATAATCAGGCGAAATCTCTCCGCAGGCACTGCGCACTTGGTGGGAGACTTTACTGTTCTAAGTAGAGTTGCGGTCGACCGAAAATACTATGTGGTAGTTTTGGTACACTGCATAAACGACGTAGTGTATAGTAGTATTACCAATAGGATTGATAGAATTGGTAGGGATGAAACGTAAAGGAATGTGTTAGAGAGAAACTGCGAGTCGACAACTTGTCTTTCTTTCTCTCCTTCTCTCTCTCTCTCTCTTCACATAGATTTGCACATCATTCAGTGCTACTCCATTGTGTATTTTGTATAATTCCGGAATACAAACTGCGTTTTATAAGTGATAAAATTAGTTAATTAGTTGATCGCGTAACTTCTGCGCTTTTATGTAACCAAAGAAATTAATTTTGATGCCATTATAGTTTAAGTGGACAAACATAAAAAGATATAAGCAATTAGTGTTGTTATTTTGTCCTGAACAGAACGTTCTTCATCATGATCAAAAGCAAGAGTTTCCAGTTATTACTGGTAAAAGCGAAAGTTGTCTATGAATAACGGAAAAATATTTCATTTAAGTCCGACGAATTATTGAAACGATTTTTGACATATTTTTGTTTTACGTTAATTTTATTATTTTACCTTTTTGTTGGGGGAACTGCATTCTCCAGCGCTATATGATACATCTGTATGCTTTCCTTATTTTTACTACAACATCCCATTGTTTCACATTACAAATCAACAGTTTTGAAATAAAACCTGAATTAAAACATTGGCAATTTCAGTTTTCCCATAAATACTGTTTATTCTTAAGTGACAGGAGGATAACTATGTAGAACGAAACTGTTCCGTGGGTTATGTTCAAATGTGTGTGAAATCTTATGGGATTTAACTGCTAATGTCATCAGTCCCTAAGCTTACACACTACTTAACCTAAATTATCCTAAGGACAAACACACACACCCTTGCCCGAGGGAGGACTCGAACCTCCGCCGGGACCAGCCGCACAGTCCACGACTGTGGCTCGGCTAATCCCGCGCGGCGTTCCGTGGGTTACCTGGCCCCTTATACTTCCTCACGAAGTTTCTAGACGGTTCACCGTTTCTGATTTTTAGCGGAATCTGGTGAGACATTGATCGCATACGCAAAACAAGCGACCGTTATGAGGTAATGCCTGAGGCAGGATTCGAACCTGCGACCGTAGCGGTCGCGCGGTTCCAGACTGTAGCGCCTAGAACCGCTCGGCCACAGCGGCCGGCCCATCTGCAAAAAGCTTCACCGGATTTCGCGTCCGATCGGTGGCTGAAAAAATAAAATAAAATGTCCTCGTAACTCCAGTGGCTGGTGTTACAAGAGAGGGTTTGTGTATTACTGCGTGGTTTACTGGAAAAAAACCGAGAACATACTTTGCGAGCAGAGTCAACCAATATATCGCTTCCTCCTATGAATAACCCGCGGAAAGACCACGAAGGTTTGTTATGTCAGAGACATTCGAGCTCTCACGGAGGTCTGCCAACAGTTGTTCTTCCCGCGCACTATTCGCAACTGGGTCAGAAAAAAGGGGGAAGTGACAGTGCAAAGCACCCCCCCCCCCACCCCCATCATAAACCGTAAGGGAGTTGAGGAACCGATCGTCTCACAGGTAGGACGAATGTCACGACAGAATAAATAATGTGGTTAGCAGGCAGTGCAGTAGCAGCCGTGTTGTCTTTGGCGTTATGCTGTGGTGGAGCGGGGAGACAGGGAGCGGGGCTCCTTGAGCGGGGGACATGGCTCGCGAGCCCGTCACCAGCACGAATGCCGAGACGCTGCCAGGCGGTGTCCTCGCCTCGTGTGTTGCGGCCCCGTTAGCGTGGCTGAAAATTACAGGTTGCGGCAACCACCTCTAATTCTGCGCAGCACGGCCGCGGGTCGGAGGGCAGTCATTGCCAGCTGTCTCCAGTCTCGCCCGTACGTCACTTGTGGATCATTGTATTGGCGAGACGACGCCTGCTGTGGCAACCGAAGCCGTGTACTACGCAGGTTTAGTATTACTGAGTCACAGACGGAATCGGTAAGCTCACGCAAATACTTGGGTGTAACACCAGGTAGGGATATGACGTGGAACGTTCACGTAGACTCAGTCGTGGGTAAAGCAGATAGCAGACTTCGGTTTATTGGTAGAATACTAGGGAAATGCAGTCATTCTACAAAGCAGACTGCTTACAGACCGCTCGTCCGAACCATACAGACTATTGTTCAAGTTAGTGTGTGGGACCCGTGCCAAATAGGAATAACAGGGGATATTGAACGTATACAGAGAAGGGCGGCATGGACGGCCACAGGTTTGTTTGACCCCGGAGGAGTTTCACTGAGGTTCTGCAAGAACTGAAGTGCCAGACCCTTAAAAATAGGCGGCAATTAATCCGAGAAAGTCTGCTAAACAAGTTTCAAGAACTGACTTTAAATGAGAGGATAAGATGAGATTAATTACAGCACGCGCACAGACATTTGAACAATCATTTTTTTCACGTTACAGAAGTGAATGTAACGAGAAAAAGCCCTAATAACCGATACAGTGGAATGTACCCTCTGTCATGCGCTCTACAGTGGTTCGCAGAGTGTAGATGTAGATGTAAGCGCAGAAGTCTCTTTCCTTTGGAAGCCGCTTATTTAATGACAAGTAATAGGGTTTAGCTCTTGCTTCACCAGATAATTCTATTTATTTTTTACTTTTTTTCTTTTGAAAATTCTTACATTATGTACGTGACGATCATTGTTACAGCTGTGGTTTCCGCAGCTGGCCTCCAGCACCCTCGAAAGTGGACAAATGAATCCTGTAATGCGGCCCAAGGGGTTGCTAGTACTGGCTAGCGCCATACATGCGTTGGACATCTCCTGCATCCCCATGCTGGAATGAAGAATGGGAAGTTTTTGGCTGTGGCGATGTTACACCAGTCATGATTTCGTTAATTGTATATAGGTATTTCTCTCTGTGCCCTTACTTTCTTCTCCAAGGACATATCTTGCCACTGGCAAGGGCAGCGACACCCCACGGCCCTCCCCAGAATAAGAAAATCTCTGAAAACCGAAATCGCATTCTACTTCACGGAAGACACAGACGTATCAGTTCAGTATGAGTTTGAAGAAACCCAAAACATCCCATGGATGGTAAGGGTGTCCAGAAGCTTTGTTATTGTTTCCAGCTCACCAGTAGCGTTATTGTATGTCGGATTTTTGGCCTAAAGATACATAGCAGTCATCGAACAACCCCAACATTCGCCTGATTTGGCGCCAGCAGACTTCATACTCTGCATCAAACTCAACCCTGGCTTTAAGGGTAAGCATTGTCAGGGCGTTAAATCGCTTGAATGGAATGTGAAGGCAGTTCTGAGTGGCATTACAGCCGAAACTAATATTTCACAACCTCAACTACCGGTGCTGCAAAGTGTCCCAAATGAACGAATGCCCATTGAATAGTAATACAATAATCACTTTTTTAACAACATTTACTATTTTGTATGGAGGTAATCCCAGAACAAAATCGATACCCAGTACTCCCTGTTCACAAAATGTGCAAAATAGCTATAAACGCAGGTTTTGGTGCTCAAGTTCTCAAGCTCCTTGTCATGATTAAAGAAAACTATGGAGACCTAAACCAGGTTGCCCGTTCCTCATGGATATGTAGTTTTGACTGGGTTGTTTCCTGATCGAAATTTGTTGCCTGATTTCATTAGGTATGTTCTGCTACATCATTTTCGAAACTTTATTCGTTCATCATGTAAATACTCAGCATGAATAGTTTATTTGCAATGCCACTAGCACGTTTACAGAGAGACTGGATCTAGAAAGAGTTAATGTGAAATTTTAGGTGATTTGCTGCTTCGTATACTGACTGGAAACAGTCCCAGATACAAGTAAACGCACAATATTGGCTTAAGTAGACTGAAAGCTGATCGCTTGACCATGTACAGTGACGAGATTGGAAAATTATATGAAAACGTGTAGTGGGAAACACAAATGCTTCTTTGTTGTCAATTTCAAAAATGATGAGGGACATATCCTATCTAGGAAACAAGTATCTTACGTTTATCAAATACCGGTTGTCTGTCTAAGTCGAATTGAATAAAGAAATTGGAGGCGTGCAGATAACAGCCCGTTTAGTTTCTGGATTGTGTAAACGCTGTCTGAGTGTTGCGGAGATACCCAACAGAAAAATTACAAGAACGAGGTCATGGCTACCGTTGTATGATTTCAAAATCCTATGGGCGTATAAAACATAATTCTAAGAACAGATTAATCACCGCTGCGTATACACTGTGGAAGGATTACGACGAAAAAAAAAAAAAAAAACAAAAAACAAAAAAAAAACACTCAGAAGCTGTATGAATGCATTACCATATAGATGACAGTTTCCCCGTTTAGCACACGTGGAAGAAAGTGCACTCTCCGTCATACACAATGATATAGTATGTGTGTAAGCCCGAATATGCAATGAATTCCTAAACGCTTTGCGTAATAAGTAGTCCCGTATGCGATGTTTCAAAAATTGTTCAAATGGCTCCAAGCACTATGGGACTTAACATCTGAAGTCATCAGTCCCATAGACTGAGAACTACTTAAACCTAACTAACCTAAGGACATCACACACATCCATGCCCGAGGCAGGATTCGAACCTGTGACCGTAGCAGCAGCGCGGTTTCGGACTGAAACGCTCGGTCACAGCGGCCGGCGCGATGTTTCAGTTAGGAGACACAACTTAATAAGGCGTCGTATTCGCTTAGTCACTTGGTAAAAAAAACTTGTTTGTTACCTGTCATTTCCTCCTGATGAAAGTGTTTTTTCCTTTACTTATCGTTTTAAATACATACATTTTTTTTTAAGAAAGTGGAACAGTGAGCTGATCTGAAACAAGCATGAAGACAAGAGAAAGTAGGAGAACGACTCAATAACAGAAAGTAACACTTCCACAATGATTTGTATAAATCTTTTCAAAGATTTGTACGCTACTATTACATAGTTGTGGACTCTGCGTGGTATATACAAAAAGGAAGAACAAAGCTCTACAGAGTTCCACAAACCTGCCTCTATAGTTTCATTAGCGCCTGGAAGGCGGTGATAATATTAAAGTGCACCGTGCCATTAATACTGAGTTTGGCTTTAAAGCTGGGATGATAAAGGACCTATTTCCACTAGAAGTCAAAGTCCACGTCTGCATGCAGGACTCTGTTTTCACGCTGCGTACTGTCACGTATGCATTAGCTAGCCACGACAGACTTCGCTATTAGAAAGTCGTATAATGGGACATCTAAATTTAAACGCTACTTCACACTAGATTTTGTGTGACTTGCAACAACAGTACTGCGGCCTAATTTTTGGTCGGCTCGAGTTCAAAGAGCTGCCACCTTAGAGTCAGAACACGAGTGGGTGTAACAATGACACGGCGTGATTGTGAAGAGTAGGTCCAGCCACCGAGAAAACAGAGAAGATGGCCGTGGCTGGCGGAACTAACGACAGGTTCTGCCAATTACAGAGACGGTGGCGCTGCGAGTGCTTCAGTCTCACTGGAAGCCCGAGTCAAAGTACGCCTCTCGCCATTGAAGTTACAACGCTTGGAAGCATAGCAAGTATCGAATATCACTTATTGTACTTGTACGTTGTAGTAAGAATAATACATGATTAAATTTGTAGGTGATTAGAGAGTATACAGCGTAGGAAATTGTGCTAATGGCCTTGTCGCAGTGGTAACAGCGGTTCCCATCAGATCACCGAAGTTAAGCGCTGTCGGGCTTTGCTGGCACTAGGATGGGTGAACGTCCGGGTCTGCCAAGTGCTGTTAAGAAGCGAGGTGCACTCAGCCGTTGTGAGATCACTTGAGGAGCTACTTGATTGAGAAGTAGCGCCTCCTGTTACGAAAACTAACAACGGCCACGAGAGCGGTGTGCTGACCACATGCCCCTCCATAACTGCATCCAGTGACGCCTATCGGCTGAGAATAACGCAGCAGCCTCCCGAGGCCTGTTCGGATGGAGAGAGGTTCGAATGGTTCAAATGGCTCTGAGCATTATGGGACTTAAGACTGAGGTCATCAGTACCTTAGAACTTAGAACTACTTAAACCTAACTAAACTAAGGACATCACATACATCCATGCCGGAGGCAGGATTTGAACCTGCGACCGTAGCGGTCGCGCGGTTCCAGACTGAAGCGCCTAGAACCGCTTGGCCACAGTGGCCGGCTACGGAGAGAGGGGGCAGGAGGAAAATTAAGTACAGAGTGATGTCACTCCTGGCCATAAGCAAGCTGGGGGTGGAGTTGAACTAATCTTGGTCAACAGACGCAGGAACGCCGTTCCATGCTGCTTCCATTGTATGCCAGAGTTGTTCAATGGTAATGGCTGGCGAGTAGTGGTGTGTCAGACTCTAGGCAACCCATCAGCAGATGTTTTCAGTTGTTTGAGGGATCTGGAGAACGTGGTGGCCAGGGAAACAGTCGGACATATTTTGTATCGATATCGATAAGGGCAGGACGGGCATCATGCTGTTTTTCGTTATATTATTGAAAGATAACGCTACAGACACCTCGAAGATGTGGCACAGTCACCGGCGTCAATGCGCCAGAAATGTAACGGTTCTTGTCCAAATTACCAACTGTATCAAAAAGAGGTGTCAGTATTGTGTGCCCAGTGGCAGCCCATACACTCACGCCAGGTGCTGGGCACGTATGATGATGACGAATGCAATCTGGCAATGTGTGTTTTCCTGGGAGTCTCCACACACGTATACGTAGGTCGTGATGCTGTGCACAGAAGTGGGACTCGTCTGGAAAGTCATGATACCACTCAGGTGTACTGCGTTGTGGTTGGGCGCACCACTGTCGACGCACCTCTATCGGCTTCCGCGTCTAGGGTAGCCACGAAAATGCTCGTTGGGTTGACAGAGCGTGGTGCTCCAGATGTTACACTCGTACTTCCCGTTTGCTGCATAAAAAGGCATTTCCTTACTCGAGGGACGTGACATGGCTGTAGAATCCTGCACGACAGAGTGGTCAACATAAATGTCCTCTTGGGCGCTAGTCGCGTGCTTATCTTCTGAACCCATTGATTCCATATTCACATGACAGCTGTGGGTTCCAGACTAACGCAGACAGTGATATTGCGGAACGATAAACGGCAGTCGCGATAGGCCATGATTCTGCACCGCCGAATTCCGACACGTGCTGGCCAGCGTTTCATTTTCTTACACGAGGCGTAGCACGATCTTCTCATAAACAGCCAACATTCAGATGCAACTCCCTTATACAAGGAATATAGATGGCGTTACTTCTAACAACTTCGTGCGGTGCCAACGGTCGTGACGCAATAGGTATACCGCTTTCCGTCAGATCACCGAAGTTAAGCACTGTCAGGCGTCGCCAACACTTGACGGGTGACTGCCAGATAGGCCGCGCTGTCCGCACTTTTCCCTTTACCTTCAAAGCAGAGGGGACAGGAGGGTGGTTGCGTGATGTCCCCGATCACCAGTCTTGGCGCAAATGCCCTGCATGAACTTATTAACCTCTCCCCAGTGTTGTGTGAAGTGAGGGCATGCGACGCTCTTGATAGAGAGCCGTCTATTGGAGAAGGACATTAAGTCGGCGGGAGCTTTGGTGCTATTCGAGAGAAGTAGTCTATGTGCGGGCACTGGGTTACACCTCAATCATTCTCCCATCGTTATCCGACACCTACTCGGATTCATACTACACACACGACCATTAGAGTCAAATACACTTAACAGTTCCACTTAAAACAACACGTAACGCTCACACTTCGCGAAGGGTAGAAAACACCTTTCCAATTCTAGCGGCTGAACCTGTCCTTCGGGGTCTTCCAGCCAAACATGCCACACGATTTTTACTTCATTTTGTGGGTACACTGAAATGTAATTATTTGCATAAGCAAGTACGTAACGCATGTCATCCCAATTTGACGTCTGTTCCGTACCGCCTTCATGATGCTCTAAATGGTGCAAAAGTCACTACATATTTATTATGTAATTTATGTTGATTTTTAATCATTTCAGCACGATACCGACCTAGCAACAAATTACAGTACACATCATTTCTTTTTATATTCAAACTGTTTCTTTCATCATAAATAGTGCAATATTCAAACTGCTTCTTTCATCATAAACAGTACAGCGTTGAAGTTCACCTGGAACATTCGAACAAACTTGCGTATACAGCTCAGTGTTGTCATACAGACTGTGGAAGGCGTTCTCATTCTGACCAGTTAGCTCTTCAAGAGTTCGTAGTTTTACATATCAGTGAATGTTTAGTTTTACAAACCAATGAATGTTTATGTTTTAACTTTATTATTATTATTCTTTTATCCATATCACTATTATCATTATTATTGTTAGAATTCATTTTATCGCACTATTATCGAATGTATCGACCGTTTTCCAACATCAATGCAAATTTTTTCCCGCCACATCAACACGGTACATATTGTTCTTGCCCAGCAACGCTCCGAAGAACAACGCAACGGTGGTCGCGTAGCAAGTTCTGGACAAGGTGAGCAGGGCTTTACTCGTAAAGTTGTTTTTATCAAAACAACAGCAATATTGGTGTGCATAGACTGAAGGCTTTCACGACCGGATGACACAGCTGCTGGTAAACCTTTCGGGATGTGAGGTCATGGTCCAAGTACCCTTCTGTTTCTGACGTTTCGTCCAGGACTGCGCTGGGCATCTTCTGTTCCTTGGTCGCAAAATTCTCTTTACCTCTTCCCGTGAGTAGCCATTTTTCTCGAAGGCCTGCTTCAAATGTTTTAAAATAATCAAATGGCTCTGAGCACTATGGGACTTAACTTCTGAGGTCATCAGTCCCCTAGAACTTAGAACTATTTAAACCTAACTAACCTAAGGACATCACACACATCCATGCTCGAGGCAGGATTCGAACCTGCGACCGTAGCGGTCACGCGGTTCCAGACTGAAGCGCCTAGAACCGCTCGGCCACACCGGCCGGCTCAACGGCGGGGAGAGCGGTGCGCTGACCACCTGCCCCTCCATACCCGCACGCAGTGACGCTTATAATCTGAGGATGACACGACGGTCGGTCGTTAGGACTTCCGAGACATGTTCGGATGGAGTGTAAAAGTCGTACAAGAAGGAAGTTCTAAATCTCAATCCACTGCAAAAATCAGTAAAATTTTGAAATTCGCAAATATTGTATACCTTTATCGTGGCTCTACATATGTCAAAAATTTGTTTTTCATTTTGAATGTGGCGAGAGACGCGCTGGGTGTTTTAAGAAGGCGAACTTTCTGCGCCGGGTGAAGGCTGCCTTTGGTGTTCCGGCGGCGGAGGCAGACCATCCCGTCAGCTGTCAAGTGGCAACTGCTTCGAATCGCCCTGTTGTGGAACGGGCGAACGACACAGACGTCGGGCAGAGCCCCGTGGACGTGTTGGCGAGATTCGCCGGGCGCGAATGCCTACCGGTGGCAGTGCGCCCTGCCAGGCGACCCCAACGCCACGAACAGACAGACGGTGCTCTCCTGGCTCACGTGCGCGGTGTGAGCCGCGGGGGCGCGCTGAGTCACCACGGTCCAAAACAGGAAGCTCTGAATCCACGTCGCGTCGACGTCGACCTCATTAGTGGCGGCGCGCTAGCTCACTGGCGGTTTGCTTCCGAAGGCGAACTTTTCTTTGCCGTGTGTCACCTGTTTCCACCCCATGGACTTGCCGAATTGGGCACTTACCGCTTTTCTGTTTTGAATCTTATGAATGATCCAGTTCTTCTTATTTCCGTGCTTGCTAAGATAATTGGAGAGAAATTCCGCTTTACACAAGACACCCTTGTCGTTTTGTTTTCCACCCATAGAGGTTTCAGCACTTTTTGTACTATGTTCAATGTGTTTATTTGTTTATTTTCCTTCTGCAGAATTGTTACATGTTAACCTTTCGAGAAAATTTTGGTACAAAACATTTGTAAAATAAGTGATTATTGTCAAATATTTTTCACAATGGTTTGCATACAGTACACAGTTGAGACATTGTGAGGGTACTGGTGTGTAGTATCTGTAAGTGGTTGTTCTTTGGAGGGCGACAATGCCCAGTGGCGCAGAGTCGCAAGCAGAGGCAGTTGTTCAGAGCCCGTGGAAAGTGTAGGCTGCGTGAGCCAAAGGCGATTGCGTAGCGAAGGATTTATCTATATGTTTAATAGCAGTGGCACACAGTTTGAATAATAGTGTGTTTAAGTTTGAGCTGTGTGATAAAGGAAATTAATTAAATTTTACCAGTTCCTAATGCTTCCCCTTCAGTTAGTACCACACCATTGCATTTAATAATGAACGAAGTCTCGACATACACGGTCAACTACAACAAGAGGATTGTAACATAATAATCATTAATTAACCCATATAATCTCCAAAGGAGAAGGGAGCATATAACTTGTATCATTGAGCTGAGGTATTATGTGTTGTTTATTTCCGATGTGTCTATGGTTTCTAGTTTTATAGTGCATTTGAAAATGAAGTGTACGTATGCATACACATGTTTACATACATCACATGGAGTTATTGGATATTTATGCTAGTAGCTTTATTTCTACTACGCAATCTGCAGATTGCCACAACTAGAAATAAATCCATCCTGAGTATCAGTCGATAGCATCATAACGTACTGCTAAAAGATTTCCAGCATCTTGTCCATCTCTGACCTTGCTAGTTTATTTTGCGAGAACTGGATCACAGTGACTCGGGATCTCAGTGACTTGAGAGCTCTAATATTCGGAGGAAATTTCCATTATTTGGTTCCGCAGTTTTGTGAAATGAACCTCTTAAGGCCAAGTCTCTTTGGCCAAGAAACAAAGTCACGCCAAGTAAAACGAGAGTTCCCATGTAAGCGCCGGCCGGAGTGGCCGAGCGGTTCTAGGCGCTACAGTCTGGAACCGCGCGACCGCTACGGTCGCAGGTTCGAATCCTGCCTCGGGCATGAGTGTGTGTGATGTCCTTAGGTTAGCTAGGTTTAAGTAGTTCTAAGTTTTAGGGAACTGATGACCACAGCAGTTAAGTCCTGTAGTGCTCAGAGCCATTTGAACCAACCCATGTAAGCTGGCTACTCT
Organism: Schistocerca serialis cubense; assembly: GCF_023864345.2. NCBI lineage: Eukaryota > Metazoa > Arthropoda > Insecta > Orthoptera > Acrididae > Schistocerca > Schistocerca serialis. The sequence goes on from NC_064638.1 coordinate 718,088,397, forward strand.
ACGGACGAACAAAAGAAGAACATTGATGAAGGTTTCTCGGGTCTCCAGCCGGGTGGTAGCGTTGATATCTCGCGACGTTTCGGGAAGTGTCATACTACCCATCTTCTGGCGAAGAGACCCGGCTGGAGGCCCGAGAAACCTTCATCAATAGTTTACGCCGGGAAAGCCTACAGTCACATAAAAGAAGAACAGTATCTCTTTACTTCCGACCACTATGAACGTCTGAAATGTCAGGAAAACCATGAGTAATGTGTGACCCCTAGAGAGCCTGCCACCACTGCTAAAAAATACATTTCCATGGCCTTATCCATTGATCCACCTTACTCGGTAAAATCCTATCCCAGTTGAACGTGGCTTCGTCTCGTATGATACCGCTGTTGATGAGATGTTAAGCTCTGAACGACGTTTACTTTGGATGGAAACGAAGCTTATATTCGGGTGCACCCACATCTCCCTTCATATTCTGTCTCATTTCAAACGAAGAGTGACTGGCTCGACACCAGATGAAGAACACGCCATTGTAGGTGCTTTCCCTCTTTTATGCCGTGCCAGTAGTGGAGGAAGCGTTCCAGAGAATCATGCTGTCAATAGCTGAGTGGGGAAAGAAATGAACTACGACTTGTCTACACCGGACACAGAGAAAGTATGTAATGCTACCTGGGTGAGGGCGCTCGTGCGTTCAGATTCGTCAGTAAGAGTGCAAAGCTCTGAAGACGCGTCCTGCAAACTACTGCACCTGCAGCGCCGTACTGCTGTTCACAATGAACAAAAAGTGTTCGAGGAAACGCTACTCTGCGTCAGTGTTTGCAATTCAAACCCCGTCGTCGAGTAGGACGGGGCCTTGACGCTTCTCAGACGCCAGGCAGAGTCTATTTTTAGCTGGTGGTTTGTCTGAGAGTTACTACAGACTGTTACCACCGGAGGAGTAAGCTAAGCGGCGTGCGAGGTATTCGTGTCTACCTATGGCGTGTGGACACGCTGAGCACTTTCATCGAAGATCACATTTTGAGCACAATTGAACCGTTCGAAACGAAATTTTACAGTATGTAAGCTAAAATGGATCTGTACTTTGGTACCTCCTGTGCCATAGTGGGCAACTATGCAGCTGTGTCTAATGAACATCCCGATACAACCATTATCCTTGCGATGTTTTTTAGCATTTACAAAACATATTTTCTCTGCGTTTGTTTGCGGAGCCATTTTGATGTTTGGGGAACTATATTTGAAATTTTATTTTTATTTTTTTCGTTACATTTTTTGATTATCTGTTCCTTCATATTTTCGCTTTTTATCCGAAAACATTAATTATCTTATGTTAACTGTCTTGCTTTCTATACAATATATCAGCAACTAAACTTATCTCCAGCAAACATAAGTTATTAAAAATCCGTTATATAAAATTATATTCAAAAATTGCCTAACAAACTATATTTTACAAAATATGCTCATGAGTTAAAAATTATTTTCTAAGTAAATATTATCTCCGTTAGAATATATCGAAATTAATGAAAGTCTGTGACTTGTTGAAACGCAGTACCGTTGTATGCTTTGGTAACTCTGAAGTTCGTGCGTAGAGAGAGGTAGTAGTCATAAGGGAGTCTGTTTCAAGTGATGATATTGGGCAGAAGTAGGGAGGCAAGCCTGGGACCTTTACTCAATGCAATTATGTAACACATTTTGTAAGGTTTGGAAGATGTATAAAAGTGAACAAACTGAAGATTTGTTCTGAACTTGATCGCATGAAATATATGGAACTGTGAATTTTGTTCAGAAACATGATCTGCAACCTAAGTCCCGCAAAGTGAACAAATCATATCTATGTCTATTTCTTTATCTTTTCTTGGACTGTGGGACTCGGTTGTTTAGAAGGGTTACGTTCGGAATATACGCCACGAGCTTAAGATTCACATCTAGAAACAGCTCTCAGACGACCTCAAACTTTTCTCTGACATGAATAGACCGTCTAACTCACAGACTTGTAGACTGAGTGAAACATTTTCAGATAATAATTGACACCTATGTTCATACACTGTTTACCGATTAGAGATCCAATTGTATTAAAACTGTGTTTAATATGACCCAAGATGGTAGGTGCTGCAGAGAAAACAAAAAGACTTAGAATACGCTTTCCAAAGAAGCGTAACTCGCAGTTATTTAATTTCAAATAACTTTAAAATGATGCAAGACATTCGAAATTATCAAGAAAGTTCATGTAACGTACAAGGAAAGACGGGTAATATACAATATGTACAAGAAACAGGATGGAAAAATAAGAAAGTAAGACCAAGAAGAAAGTCCTCAAATTAGGAAGAATATAATACAGGAATGTAGTCTTTCGCTCCTGCTGTTCATTATACACCACGGAGAAGCAATAACGGATATAAAAGAAATGTTCAGGAGTGTGAGTAAAATTCAGGGTGAAAAGATGTCAACGATAAGATACTCTGACGACATTGCTTTTGTCAGTGAAAGGGAAGAATTATTACAGGTCCTGTTGAATGGAGTGAACGGTATAATTTGTACTGAATATGTATTGAAAGTTACCCGACAAAAGACGAGAGTAATCAAGAGTAGCAGAAATGACATTAGCAATAAATTTAACATCAAAACTGATGACCACGGAGTGGATGAACGTAAGGAATTGTGCTACCTTGGAAGCAAAAACACGTGACATACGAAGCAAGGAGCATATCAAAAGTATGCCAGCACAGGCGAATGGAGCATTACTAGCCAAAAGAAGTCTACTAGTATTAAGCATAATCCCTAATTTGAGGAAGAAATTCTGAGAAGGTACGTTTGAGCGAAAAATTATATGGTAGAGTATCATGGACTGTGGGTAAACCGGAAAAGAAAAGAATCGAAGTGTTTGAGGTGTGGCGCTGTAGAAAGATGTTAAAAATTAGTTGGACTGATAAGATAAAAAATGACGAGTTTTTTTGCAGAATCGACAAATACGGGAACATATGAAAAACACTGACCAGAGTAACGGACAAGAAGACAGGACATGAACGAATAACTTCCATGGTACTTGAGAGAGCTATCAAGGGTAATAACAGTTAGGAAAAAGAGATATTGGAAAATATGCTGCAAATAATTGAGGATAATGTTCGCAAGCGTTACTGTGAGGTGAAGAGGTCGGCACAGGGGAGAAATTTATGGCGGGCCGCATCACCGAAATCAGAAGATTGATGGAACAAAAATAATATTATACATTTTTACAGGATTTGTACTGATAGGAGTGGGTCGGTTAAGATACCTATTACAGGCAATCCGAGCCTTGTGTGAACAACCGTGGAGCCAATGCAACAATCTGGACAAAGATGTAATGGCTGCGGTTCAGAAGATTTGTCGAAAGACGAAGCGACAACTCAGTCGGCATAAGATGGTCCTTGGCGTTATCACAGAGCTAACCAGATGTTACGTTTATGTAGTGGTAATGTCTTCAAAAATTAATGACTAGATATCAAAAGAAAAATATGCCCGCCGGCCGCGATGGTCTAGCGGTTCTAGGCGCTCAGTCCGGAACCGCGCGACTGCTACGGTCGCAGGTTCGAATCCTGCCTCGGGCATGGATGTGTCTGATGTCCTTAGGTTAGTTAGGTTTAAGTAGTTCTAAGTTCTAGGGAACTGATGACCATAGATGTTTAGTCCCATAGTGCTCAGAGCCATTTGAACCATTTGAACCAAAAATATGCCCTCTTAAACGGGATAAAGTGTACATAAACGAAAAAAGTGTATCTTGGTCCGTCGTTAAAACGTTCACCGTATTTGCTTAATGCCAAAATAACTGTAAGGACCACGGTTCCTTCGTAATGGTAGAAGAGCCAGTGTCTGCAAGAGCTCAGCCGGCCAAAGTGGCCGAGCGGTTCTAGGCGCTACAGTCTGGAGCCGCGCGATCGCTACGGTCGCAGGTTCGAATCCTGCCTCGGGCATGGGTGTGTGTGATGTCCTTAGGTTAGTTAGGTTTCAGTAGTTCTAAGTTCTAGGGGACTGATGACCTCAGAAGTCAAGTCCCATAGTGCTCAGAGGCATTTGAACCATTTTTTACAAGAGCTCAGAGATAGCGTGTCCCATGCCCTGACAGCCAGAACTGGAGCCTACTGTCGCGCCGAGACAGGTCGAGCAACTTCGTTCACCGTGACTCAGTACAGTAGCTGTATCTGATTCAGTTACCACTGACTGTACTACTATTCCGGTAATGGCATCGGCATTACCAAAATGTATTCTTAAAAGCAGTTTCCCTTCTGCCTTGTGCACTCCAGTAACCAATGGTAAGAAAAAGGAAACGCAGTAAATCGTCCATAAGTTTCTGTACCTACGCTAGTAAGTATTTCATACACATCAACCATTACACGTTTCCCGTTCCAGATTGTGCATCCAGCTCTTGTTAAATTTGTGACGCTTAGTTATTACTAAACCGTACAGCACACACCTGACCATCCCTCTGACTTTTAGTGTGTTGGCGCATTTTTAATATTTTCATTTTCATTACAGGTTGTCTCACATGCAACATTTTCGAAAGTAATGATTCACAGAAACCCAGCGCCGGCTCCGGAACAGACTAAGTGCTAAGCACATTATTGAATTTCATTTAATCGATCAGAGGAGGAACCGGATAAATCATGCTGATACTGACAGAGATGTTTACGTCCTTTATTGTTGAAAATCTCAAGGTAGGAGCCATCTACATCTCTGTTGTCAGTTTCATTTGTGTCACACTACGATTCTCTTCCTGTGCTTCGACATCCTTCATAACAACATAAAGTTTCTATATGGAAAAAAGCAGATTGTGTCCTGGACGTAACATTTCCTTTAGTCGAATGATAGGGTACTGTCTCTCAGTTACTCATTTCTAAATCCCTGTAGCTTATCAATTTCCTGACAGACGTATTCTTATTAATAAGCTGCAGAATGAACAAAGTTTAGGTTTATCTATTTGCTGGTCACTCTTACGAATGAGTTGTCTTTGTCGTCTCTTATGTCGTTTCTACTTCGGCAGCATCTTCTCTCAGTATATTAGGTGGGACAATTTTTGACCCTGGTACTGTACGTGATTAACCGAAACAGGGTGTACTTGCTATGCTCTTGCTACATGATGCTCTTCTTAGTTTACACAACAATGCAAGAGTTTTGCACAAAGCTAAAAGAATGACGTGGCGTGTAAGACAAGAATATCTTAAACCTCGGATTCGAGAAATACCGAGACGATTGCGTTCCTTCTGAGTTAATTGTGGGGAAAGAGCTGAACATTGAGGGATATGTGGCATTTTATGGACTTGTGAAGAGACTTTGCAACCAGCAGGAATGAGGCGAGGCGGAGAAGGCGAACACGGTGTCACGGTGGCAGATGTACTCACTTGCCAGTGTACGCGTTGTCCTTCATGTCGGAGCCGTCCTTCGGCAGGAACTCTTCCATCTCCATGGCGGAAGTGTGGTTGTTGGCCACTATGCCCTGCAAAGAAAGTGATGGGACACCATTTTATCACCAATATATAAAAAACAAAGGAATTTACCATTTTATGCACATCTACGTATATACTAGGCAAACAGCTGTATAGTGCGTGGGAGACAGTATTTACCGCTACAACCTGTTGGCGTTTTTCACCGTTGCAATTGTGTATGGGGGAATGACTGCTTCAATGCCACTGTGAGCACTGTATAGTTTAATCTTGTCTATGCGGCACCTGCTAGAGAGATACTTAGTGAGCTGAAGAGTATCTGTAGCGTCCTGACGTAATACTGCTTCCTGAAATTTGTAAGTAGGCTTTCACGGGATAAACGACGCATGTCGTCAAGCGTCTGCCAATTAAGATTTTCCATACATCGTTGTCACAGAGAGTCTAAGAAGCTTGTAAGGGTGTTGCAGGGAGTGTTGTGCTAAGAAGTAATTGTCAAGAAAGAATTCGATACGTTGTGCCGTTTCCGAGTTAATAAGCACTAAAGTCAGCAAATCACGCCATTGCGCGCGCAGATTCAAGCGACCCGCCTTTGGTTTCCTAAAACCGAACAAGAGAGCGATACAAAATTGGAATGGGACGGTAGTAACGGTCGGGCCAAAGACGAGCAGTCTTGTGCACTATCATCTACGCTACGAGAATAGCTAACACTAATTGTATCTGGCTGGTCGCTGTAATTTTCTCGCGCAAGGATCTGATTGGCTAACGTCAATGCTAATTAAGACGGAAACGGCACAACGTACTGAATTATTTTCTTAATTGTGATTTCTCAGCACAACCTACCCTGTAAGACCCTTACACGCTTTTCAGACTGTTTCTAACAACACTGTACAAGGTGGCTTCGACTAACTTCGAGGAGCTGTAGACGCTGTGTTGAGGAACAAAATGAGGATAAGAACCCCTGTACGGAAAAGTCATCCACCGATGCTTCAGAGAGGCTGTACGCGCCGGTGCCTATAGCTTCGACACACTGTAGTGCCATATGCACTGAAGAGCAAAAAACTTGGTACACCTGCCTAATATCGTGTAGTGCCCCCGCGAGCACGCAAAAGTGCCGCTACACGACGTGGCATGGAGTCGACTAATGTCTAAAGTGGTGCTGAATGGAACTGACACCATGAATCCTGCTGGTGGCCAGCGGAATTGTTTGAACTCAGGAGAGTATTCCTGGAGCTACTATGTAGCAATTCAGGACGCCTGCAATGTCGCATTGTCCTGCTGGAACTGCCCAAGCCCGTCGGAATGCGCAATGGACTTAAATGAGTGCAGGTAATGTGACAGGATGCTTATGTACGTGTCACCTCTCAGAGTCGTATCTACACGTATCACGTGTTCCATATCACTCCAACTGCACACGTCCCATGCCATTACAGAGCCTCCACCAGCTGGAATAGTCCCCTGCTGACATGCAAGGTCCGCGGATTCATGAGGTTGTCTCTATACGCGTACTCGTCCATCCGATCGATCCAATTTGAAACGCGACACGTCCGGCCATGCAACATGTTTCCACTCACCAACAGTACAACGTCTGTATTGACGGGCCCAGGCGAGGCGTAAAGCTTTGTATCGTGCACCCATCAAGGGTACACGAGTGAGTCTTTGGCTCCAAAAGGCCGTATCGATGATGTTTCGTTGAATGGTTCGCACGCTGACACTTGTTGATGGCCTAGCATTGAAATCTGCAGCAATTTGCGGAAGGGCTGCATTTCTGTCACGTTGAATGATTCTCTTCAATCATCGTTGGTCCCGTTCTTGCACAAGACTAATTCGGAACAGTTCTGTCGAAAGGTATCGTAAAATTTCTCTTTAAAAATCATTTTGTTTGTAACGCAAAATAAACTGACGCTTTCCATCGAAAGTAGGCGTCGCATTAAAGACGTGATGGGCAATATTTGTTTGGGGTAACTCCAAGTCGCAAATATCTGTAGAAACCGCAGAGAAAATGCGCATATTGATTCTTAGCAAGGACACCGAACACACAAAATTAATAGCTGGCAAACAGCGTAAATCAATCCAGTATTAACATACTGAAAATGCAGGAAATTCGATTCTCAGATGAGAATCACTTTGACTCACAAAACTACAGAATACATCATAGGAAACCAGCCATAAACATTTCAGGCAGAAACAGGACTTTGTAATAGCTTTCACCTCATTTTCACAAAAAACAGCAACACTCACGATACGATCTGATAAAAAACTACTATGCACTTAGCAACGTAGATGTTCCACAAATAATTATAAGAAGAAAAATCTGCAGATGATAGAAGAATTCTGGGAAGATCTGAAAGAAATGATCAAAATCCCCACGAAGCACGTAAAAGTATTACTAGGAGATATTAGAGCCCAGTTTGGCAGGGAAAGAAAATTCAGAGACACAATAACAAAATACAAGGCTCGCAAGAAAACAAAGATGAATGTTTGTAAGTATATACACTACAGGCCATTAAAATTGCTACACCAGGAAGAAATGCAGATGATAAACGGGTATTCATTGGACAAATATATTTTACTAGATCTGACATGTTATTACATTTTAACGCAATTTGGGTGCATAGATCCTGAGAAATCAGTATCCAGAACAACCTCCTCTAGCAGTAATAACGGCCTTGATACGCCTGGGCATTCAGTCAAACAGAGCTTGGATGGCGCGTACAGGTACAGCTGTCGACACAGCTTCAACACGATACCTCAGTTCATCAGGGGTAATGGCTGGCATATTGTGACGAGCCAGTTGCTCGGCCACCATTGACCAGATGTTTTCAATTGGTGAGAGATTTGGAGAATGTGCTGGACAGGGCAGCAGTCGAACATTTTCTGGATCCAGAAAGGCCCGCACAGGACCTGCAAAATGCGGTCGTGCATTATCCTTCTGAAATGTAGGGTTTCGCAGGGATCGAATGAAGGGTAGAGCCACGGGCTGTAACACATCTGAAATGTAACGTCCACTGTTCAAAGTGCCGTCAATGCCAAAAGAGGTGACCGACACGTGTAACCAGTGGCACCCCATACCATCACGCCGGGTGATACGCCAGTATGGCGATGACGAATACACGCTTCTAATGTGTGTTCACGGCGATGTCGCCAAACACGGATGCGACCATCATGATGCTGTAAACAGAACCGGATTCATCCGAAAAAATGACGTTTTACCATTCGTGCACCCAGGTTCGTCGTTGATTACACCATCGCAGGCGCTCCTGTCTGTGATGCAGCGTCAAGGGTAAACGCAGCCACGGTCTCCGAGCTGGTAGTCCATGCTGCTGCAAACGTCGTCGAACTTCTCGTGCAGATGGCTGTTGTCTTGCAAACGTCCCCATCTGTTGACTCAGGGATCGAGACGTGGCTGCACGATCCGTTACAGCCATGCGGATAAGATGCCTGTCATCTCGACTGCTAGAGATACGAGGCCGTTGGGATCCAGCACGGCGTTCCGTATTACCCTCCCGAACCCACCGATTCCATATTCTGCTAACAGCCATTGGATCTCGACCAACGCGAGCAGCAATGTTGCGATACGATAAACCGCAATCGCGATAGGCTACAATCCGACCATCATCAAAATCGGAAACGTGATCATACGCATTTCTTCTCCTTGCACGAGGCATCACAACAACGTTTCACCAGACAACGCCGGTCAACTGCTGTTTGTGTATGAGAAATCGGTTGGAAACTTTCCTCATGTCAACACGTTGTAGGTGTCGCCACCGGCGTCAACCTTGTGTGAATGCTCTGAAAAGCTAATCATTTGCATATCACAGCATCTTCTTCCTGTCGGTTAAATTTCGCGTCTGTAGCACGTCATCTTCGTGGTGTAGCAGTTTTAATGTCCAGTAGTGTATGTATGTATGCAGGTATGTTTGTGTGTGTGTGTGTGTGTGTGTGTGTGTGTGTGCGTGTGTGTGTGTTTTCCACATCTCTTATTGAGTTCAACTAAAAGTGGTACACATACCACTTATAGTACGGAAAAAATCAGTGTAGTGGTAAGAGCCACCTAGCACCCTTGGAGTGGATATACATAGGATGTCGTCAGAGAGAGGGGAGAGGAGGAGGATATGGATAGACAGAGGGTGGAGGAGGAATATAAGGATAGAAAGAGGGAAGGTCGAGATGGAAATAGAGAGGAGAGGAAGAGATTGACTGAGAGAGGGTTAGGAAGAGATGGACAGACACTTGAGGAAGGAAGCAATCTACAGAGAGAGACTGAGGGTGGGAATTGTTGGACAGAACGAAAGGATAAGGAGGAGATGGAAAGAGAGAGGGGAGAAGGAGAGTATAGGCAGAGACAGTTGGGGGAGGGGGGAGATCGACAGAGAGTGGGGGAGATGGAGCAGATGGACAGAGAGAGGGGAAGGAGGAGATGGATAGAGAGAGAAGAAGGAGGAGATAGTCACAAGGAGGTGCAGGAGGAGGTAAACAGAGAGAGACAGTATGGGAAGAGATGGAAAGAACGAGGGGTCGAGTGGGAGATGGACAGAGAGCGGGGGGGATGTGGGGATTGGCAGTGAGAGAGGGGTGAGGAGATTGAGAGAAAGATAGAGAGGAGAATGAGGAGATGGACGGAGAGAGGGGGGAAGAGGAGACGGTCAGAGGTAGGGGAATGAGTAGGTAGATAGAAAGACAGGGAATGGGAAAGAATGAACATATCCATGGGGAGAGTAGGAGATAGACAGAGGTGCGTTGACGAGGTTGACAGAGAGAGGGGGATGAGGAGGAGATGGACAGAGAGAAGAAGGACGAGATTGACAAAGGATGGGGGAGGAGGAGGACTGATAGAAGGGAGAAGAGGAGATGGTCTGTTAGCGACAGATGCACAAAGCAATGGCATCGACATACCCTCTACAGAGGGGGCAGTGACGTCTACAGTGAATCGGCATGTAAATCATCCTACTTACATCAATGCATAACATTATAGCCAGTTATTAAGTAATCGTCACAGACGCAGCTCTTCAGTCTGTTTCTTGTTCGCCTCTTTGATCGAATTACTTTTAAAGTTCAGTTACTCAGTGACGGAAACAGACATGGCCTCCAGTTAGTGGGACTACTTGGATTTGTTGTAATTCTGAGGTGCTTTTTAGGAGGATCGAAGAAAAGGCGAATATACGATAAATAATGTCTTCACATTAGCAGCTCCAGATAAATGATTTTGTTAATGGTAGTAGACACGGGAGACGTTAAAATGTTTAGAAAATTGAATCTACTATAGTAGTTTATAAGAAAAAAAACATTAGAAAGAAACATTACAAAGAAGTATATAAATACCGATCAAAATATTTATTTGCTTATTTATTTACCCTTGTGAAATTAGGACCGTCAACCCCCTCTTATATTAAATCAGCCATCCTACGTGTTTTACATTACGCTAACCAGGTAATACAAATTTAGAAAATAAAAATTACAATCGTAGAGATAACACTAAAATACACACACACAATTTATACTCGTACAGCGAACGGAATATCTGTAACATAGGTGCAGATTGATTATCGCTGGTGATTGGCAGCAGGTCAAGTGCTATAAATTTGAGTCGTTCTGTTAAGTCGCTGATAATAACATATCGTTATCGGTGTTAATATTGGATCACAGAGATCAGTGGGTAAGCGTAGAATAGTGTGTCAACATTGTATGAATTTTCCGATCTGTCGACTGGAGTCCGTGGTGCACGCTCATGAGAAAGTAATGTGAGAAAAGGAATAGAAAAACTGCAGAAAACCATAAATCTGGGTGACGGGACAGGGAGATGACGACCCGTCCTCTCGAGTGCCATACAGTAACCACTGCGTCGCTTCACTCAGTCGCACGTGGCATATGACATTCACTTTGCCTGTACAAGCTTACTTAAGGGAAGGAGAAAAAAAAACCGAAAATAACAGCGACCTGTGTTAGAGACAAATATCATCCGACTGACAGAAGAAGCGAAATGAGGAAGGACGTTGAGATTGAGAGTCAGTGGGAGGGGGAAGGGCAAGTAAAAATGCAGAGATGCGTAACAGTCTGTTCGGTTCTTATTTACGTCGTCTTGTTAAAAAAAAAAAAAAAAAAAAAAAAAAAAAAAAAAAAAAAAAAAAAAAAAAAAAAAAAAAAAACGTGTTTAGCACAGATGCACGAATCTTTTTGCGAGCAGATCTCCTATAGCGTGTTAATCATTTCGGCAAGCAGAACGATCCATCCCGAATAAATTGCTTTATGACGTAGCGCGTAGCGTGTACGGCAACGGCGATGTGGCTGACTGTTACAAAGTTGTCTTGTTGCAGGCTCATTCTCTCTGGGCTACCTACTGCCATTACAGACATAACAGAATTAAATGAAAATTTTGATTTCTCGAAATATGGTGCCTCAATGAAAAAAGATTACACACAGTATTTACTTATTCTTATTTGCACATAAGTCTAAAATTACGTTCTCTTGAAGCACTATTGCTACAATTTATGGTAGATTGTGGAGCTCGAACTGTTGTTAATTTTGGAGAACATGTGGCATATTAAGTAGCCTCTTGTAGCAAAAAACAGTATTTACTGCGATTATTTCATCTAATAACATAATTCGTTTTTGTTACGTAGTCAAATTGCTAGATCGTAAGTTACATCCTCCCTACTCTTCTTTACTGAAAACTACGAATTTTTGTTGTAATTAAAATAAAGAAATTTATTTCTGGTTGTAATTAGGTGGAATGACTAAAAATAAAGTACAGAAAGAATGATTTCACTAATACATACTCTATCGAGTATTTTGACTTCCTTCACCATGCTTTATTTTGCTTTCACGGTTGGTGAATTCCTATTCCGTGCTTATTAAGAGGTCCCCAGATTTGATTTTAAGTCTCTTGTGAAAATTATAGTTTGATGTGGAATGCAAACGATGGCGCAAACCACCGACAGAACGAAACTATCAAGGAAAAGAAAAATAATTCGAATCAGAGAAGATCGGAACCAAAAGATTTTGATATGTTGTCTGATACCTTAACTCAACCAATGAGCTACAACCATACGAAGTGGCCGGCCGGAGTGGCCAAGCGGTTCTAGGCACTACAGTCTGAAACCGCGCGACCGCTACGATCGCAGGTTCGAATCCTGTCCCGGGCATGGATGTATGTGATGTCCTTAGATTAGTTACGTTTAAGTAGTTCCAAGTTATAGGGGACTGATGACCTCGGAAGTTAAGTCCCATAGTGCTCAGAGCCATTTGAACCATACGAAATGTTATCGCCCAGTTGTTGCCTGCTTCCGAGATCTCAGCTAATGTGTTGATCGTGGATCCCGGTCCCGACTCGTGCATTGGCACTGATGTGGGTGTTAAATGTGCTGTTACTGTATGTGTTCCACGTCGACTAAGAGTATTCAGATACGGAGACGAATACTTGTGTCTTCTAAGTGTACCAACCAAAAATATTCTCGAAATAAATTAGAGTACACTAATGAATTGAAACTTACCTACTAATTAGTGTGTCATGGGCCACCTCTGGATTGGAATATTACAGCAATTCTGCGTGGCATGGATTAGACAAGTTCTCGATAGGTTTCTAAAGGTATACTCGTATTGCAACATTTCTGGTAGGTTATGAGCTGGTGGTTTGTGGGCTGGCATCCATTAGCGTCCCAGAAGTGCTCCATCTGTTTCAGAACAGGAGAATGTGTTGGGCAAGACATTAACGTGAGTTCACTATCATGCACCTTAAATCACTGTACTATGATTTCGACCTTGTGGCAAGGACAGTTGTGCTGCCGGAAGATGCTATCGCCGTCGCGGGAGAACCCAGCAAAAACAGATGCAGGTAGTCAACAGTAACGTTCACTAGCTCACAGCTACCATGGTGACTTCGACTATTACCGCAGGTCCCATGGAGGTCCAAGTGACTGTCCTCCATAGCGTAATACTGCTCCTATTGAGCTGTGTACTGGGGTGGTGTATGTTTCGGGCAGCCGTTACGATTCATTCGACGGGGCGAGACGTTTCCATTGATCCACTGTGCAATCGCGACGATCCCGTGCCCTCTGCAATCGTAATTGACGGGACTGTCGAGTCAGTATGGGAACGCGTAGGGTCGTGTACTGCGGAGACCTGCGTTCAACAATGTGCGCTGAACGGTACGATCTGAATCACTTTTAAGGGTACGCTCACAACCTTCGAATAGTAAGTTGCGCATTGTGCATGGCCACAAGATTTGACAGATGCTAATATTTGCTGTTTATCTTGAACTGTACATTAACTCATCTGGTGTATTTCTAGCCTTAGATATATTACATTTTGTACTTTATTGCAGACAGTGGTCCTTACCTCCGCAAAACTGTTACATACTAAAAGTGTTTTCTGTCAATATACGTGTAACTCTGTAAACTTTATTTTGGCTTCTGGCTGGAACACCAATACACCGATTTCGCCTTTTTATGTATGCATTAATGGATACTAAATTACGCATTTATTGTTATATGTTCACTTATTTTAATTACATTTTTATACATTGATTCTACACTGAAGAGTCACAGAAACTGGTAATGGCATGCGTATTCAAATATAGAGACATGTAAACATACAGAATACAGCGCTGTGGTCGGCAACGCCTATGTAAGACAAGTGTCTGGCGCAGTTGTTTGATCGGTTACTGCTGCTATAATGGCAGGTTATCAAGAATTTAGTGAGTTTGGACGTAGTGTTATACTCGGCGCACCAGCGATGGGACACAGCATCTCCGAGGTAGCGGTAAAGTGGGGATCTTCCCGTACGACTATTTCACGAGTGTACCGTGAATATTAGGAATCCGGTAAAACAGCAAATCTCCGACATCGCCGCGGCCGGAAAAAGATCCAGCAAGAGCGGGACCAAAGACGACTGAAGAGAATCGTTCAATGTGACAGAATTGCAACCCTTCCGCAAATTGCTACAGATTTCAATGCTGGGCCGTCAACAAGTGTCAGCGAGCGAACCATTCAACGAAACATCATCGATATAGGCTTTCGGAGCCGAAGGCCCACTCGTGTACACTTGATGACTGCACGATACAAGGCTTTACGCGTCGCCTGGGCCCGTCGACACCGACATTGGACTGTTGATGACTGGAAACGTATCGCGTGCTCGGACGAGACTCGTTTCAAGTAGTACCAACCGGATGGACGTGTACGGGTATGGAGACAACCTCTTGAATCCACGGTCCCTGCATCTCAGCACGGGAATGTTCAAGCTGATGGAGGCTCTTTAATTTTCACTGAAGTCGTAATGATGTCTTCCATTTCATCCTATTTGCTGGTCCACTTATTTGATTTCTTGTCTTTCTCGAAATCTATCACACTCATTCTAGTCCCTCCATTCTACAATTATGTCAATGACACGATGATGGTCCACTGTGCTACGCCGATTCCTGAAAGCTAGCTTGTTCCTTCACCTGAGCAAGTCCTGTTGTTTCTTTATATGGGGCTGCGGTAATTTTAGTGAATATCTTTGACACTGCGGAGAGGAGGCTGAGATGTCTATAGTTGTTTTACATTTTTTTTCATTTATTTTCTGAGGATATAGAGCAGTTATAGCACTGTTCTTGTTTTGGGCGATATCATCCTCTGCATATCTTCTGAAAACGCATTTTTCCAATTCCTTTTGCATTACTTTCCCTCCAACTTTATCCAGTCTTTTACAGACGCCTTTTCTTTCTACACACCTCTAGTGATGTCCATCTCTAACCATCTCGTCATCAATGCGTTTCTGACTCATCTCTACACCTACGCCTCTACTTGGCAAGCCACCCTACGATTTATGGCGGATGGTATTTCATGTACCACTATCTCTTCTCCTTTCCTGTTCCAGTCACGGATGATTCCGGGAAGAAAACTTCTTATTAAACCCATCTATTAGCTCAAAAGTCTCGTTTTTGTGGATAGACTACACTTCCGAGGTTTCTTCCAGTGAATCACGTTTAATATTTTATGCGGTTATTCCACTTCAGATCGTTCCGAATGCATACTCCGAGATGTTTCATGGTTTTAACTTTTATAGTGTTTTTTCGGCAGTCGTTTAGTGAAACAACTGGAATCTTTCCGCATATTTATGTTATCAAGTTTTCATTTTATCTTCTTACATCCTCTAGAAGACATTTCCGAAAATTTTTGTTTAACTGGGTGTGGTATATCATGTTCGTACTATCGTTTGCTTGAAAATCTCACATTCTCTTTAATAGTTTCTATCTTCGTTTGAGATTTTCTTTCCTTTTTCTTTCTCCGTATATGCAACACGTTTGCTGTTTACATAATTACTATTCTTAAATAATTGTCTCTTTCATCCGTATCTATTTAACCTTCTTTTTTATAAGGGGTTAAACTTTATGCTTAATTTAATCTGGCGTATATCATTATTTTTAAATATATTTTCATAATATTCGTTTTTGAGTTAACGTCTGAAGAATCTGATTCTTTCTCGCTTTGAATCTACTTTTACTCGAAATCCGCGACCACTCGCAGTTTAAAAGTGTTTTAGGACCGTTATATACTGTAAATTATTTTATAGTCCATTCCCTTTTTGTTTTTTTTCCAGCTGTATTCTCCTTCTGACAGAATTTATTGTGAACATAATTTCTTCTTGATAAATTCTGCTAACGTAAGACCTTCGTTGTTTCTGTTGTCGTTTATGAAATTTCTCATTGAAGAATCAGTTTTTAGTTTATGTCCTACTTTCGCATTAAAATCCCCCATTACATTCTTATAATGGTGTTTGCTGTCACTTGTCTGTTTCTGTGACTCTTCATAGATGTGTACCTTTCGATCAGAATTTGGGAACGTTGATACATAGAGCCCGTTTATTTTTAAAACTAGTGCTACCATTCTCCTTCATATACTTCAATTTATGTAATACTGTTTTTAATTTTCTTATTTACAATAAAGTGTGTACTTAAGTTTCCACAGAGCAATGTTCTGCTGCAGTAAAAGATACGTCCTTATTCTAATTCTTTTACTCTTCGCTCTCGCCGGTAATTCGATTATATCTCATTTGATCTTATTTAATCAGTCCATGTTTAGAGACAGTAACAGCAGTACTGTGCGGCGGAGAGTGCAATGCATACTTCATATACTAGACAGGAATTCTGTGACTGTTTGCATGATCTGGCATCTTTGCGAATGGTGAAAATATGGTCCTTATGACCTGTTCTGTATCTCCAGCAAATTAACGATTAGAGCGTAATGTTTGTCGTTACGAGCAAATTTACGTTGAAGCTTTTATAGTTTCCTTCAGGAGTGACGTTTAGCTACGGACGACAGCGCACTTGCTTCCACGCCAGTGGACTACAATTACCGGAGGCTGCTAGCGTCCTACATGAGCAAAATGCGGAAAGGAAAGCAACGTATGAAAGCACCACTTACTTCATGTGAAATAAAATCTGAAATAAAAGGCTCATTAAAGTCGGTACATATGTGACTAGATAATTTGGATGAAACAATACTTAACTTTCGACATTGGCTACAACTGTTTCGACATACTTATAACATCTAGTAAGTCGTCATAAGCATGTACTCATGACGCAGAACCACAGCGACTGAATCCGTACTAGTAGGTGCTTACCAAATGCCGTATAACAAAGCAAGTTCCGCGTTTTGGCCCAGACGGACCAAGTGGGGCGAACCGACCGCCGCGTCATCCTTTACCAATGGGGTCATTCAGATGTGGTTTGGAATAAATGCCCTATAGAGAGTATTTGAAATACACTACCTGACAAAACAGTGAAGCATGCAGAAGAGGAGAAAGAAGCGGATTGAAACTTCATGGGTTGAGAGGGTATGTGCTGTTATTCCAGTGATTTCAAAATCGAATCAAATTTACAAAGAACTTGGCAGTACGAGCCCACTTATCACTGTGCCGTTGCAGCTCCTCCAGCCTGGATGCACTCACTGATTCAGTCGGGAAAGGTGACATAAAGACGTTGTATCTTCTCCTAAGACAAGCTGGCCAACAACTGTTGTAACTGGTCCTTGATATCCTGGATGTGGCACTGGGAGGAGGTTCACGTCCTAGACGGTCCCACACTTGTTCTATTGGGACAGATCTGTGGATCTGCCTGGCCAAGGCAGGACCTCAATACGATGTACATAGTTCTTAGAGACATGTACCATGTGTGGACAAGCATTGTCCTATTGAAAACTGGCATCATGATACTGTCGCATGAGAGATAACTATTGGGGACTCAGGATGTCATTGACGTACGATATGCCGTCACAGTTCCCTCAGACACTATCAGCCGTGACCTGAAGTCATGCCCAATGGCTTCCTACATCAGGAGTGCCTCTCCGAAACATTGGAAAAATGGGACGCCTGCCAGGTCGCCGTAATACTCACCGACGATGGTCATCCAGGCTACTGTAGAACCACAGCTCATAGCTGAACAGAATGAGACGCCATTCATCTTCAGCCCATACTTCTCGGACGCGGCATCACTGCAAATGCAGCCGTTGGTGCTAACGGTAGCCTACGCGTTGGACGGTAACTTCCTAATCCAGTTGCTGCTAGTCTCTGACCAATGGTGCGGTACGACACATATGTGAGGGCTTTACGATGTGCTTAGTGGACGATATGGCGATCCTCCCTCATGGTGGTCAAAAGTGGTCAGATGGAATGTTGATGAGTATACCTGCCCTCACGTTCCCATGCTGTCCAGCACTGGGGACTGTCACATCCAAGCGCACCACAGATCTAGATGTTACGCGATTCCACCGGCTAGCCAAACCCACGCCCACAATGCGACCCCTTTCAGACTCTGACACTTGCTGATAACGCTATCTCTCCCGATTACGTGGCATCCCTGTGTCCTGAAAAGTGGTCACTCAGTAGCTCAGACTATGCACGCTCCTTATACACGGCCTCAAGTTGGTAATAGCGTTAAACCTGAATAACACTAACGCACTCTGGTGGCCGTTCTGGTGTCACAGAGATGGCGTGTGCATGTAAGAAGTACTTCACTTTTTGTCAGGCAGAATGTGTTAGAAGTCGTGCAGGAAATAAACTTCTATAGTCCCGGTACATTCGGTCCCAGCTACCACCTGTGACACACCAGCAGAGGAGCAAGTTACATATTTGACTTAATCCGTGTTTTTTATCAGTTTAATTCTTAAGCTCTTGCATTTTTTGTATTTAAGAGGTGTCCAAACGACTCTAAGCACTATGGGACTTAACATCTGAGGTCATCAGACCCCTAGACTTAGAACTACGTAAACCTAACCATCCTAATGACATCAAACACATCCATGCCCGAGGCAGGATTCGAACCTACGACCGTAGCAGCCACGTGGTTCCAGACTGAAGCTTAAGAGGTGTAATCTAGCGTCTTAGTAGCTTTAAAGTATATATTTTCGCAGTCCGTGGCACAGTTGTCATGTCTTTTAAACGGCCAGCTATGCAGCTCAGTAATGGATAAGCCTCCGTTTGTGACCACCACAACGGTAGCAAGTTACATATTTAACTTTCTCTGTGGGCTTTTATAAGTAATTCCTAAGCTAGGAGTGCTGCGATGGGTGGGGCGTGTACACTCCGTGTAGATACAGATGGAGCTGGCCACATTTTGCGGATACTATAACACGCTTTTGGTCACGGTCAGCCGTCTTCAGGTTGCTGCCTCGAGGTGTTGCAGTGGCGGAGTATCTGGCGTGTCGCATGGGCCACTGCACGTGTCGCTTGTTTTGCTACAGGCTCTGCTTTCGAGGCACCTTGCAGTGTACCTAAGCGAGGACCAGCCCTCACAGTAATGTGAGTGGCTAGTGGTAACGCTTTCATGTCCCTCGAGGCGGACAATTGATGCGGAAGCTGGACGGCTGGCCTTACTCGAACCACGTGAGTGGACAGATGGCCGCTCCACCAGCAGGATCTGAGCTGGCAGACGCAGAGAAGGGTTTGCTAGTTATCAGGAGCTCCAATGTTAGAGGTATTATGGAGCCAGTTAGGGAAATAGCGTCTAGGACCGGAAAAAAAAAATTCGTCGGGGATGTGGAGGAGGCCCTGCCTGCGGCTCTCGTGCGTGTAGGGTGCAGTCGTCTGCGAGTTGTGGCTCGTGTTGGCGCTAGTGACGACGCCTGTCGCTTGGATTCTGAGGCCATCCTCAGTTCGTATGGGCGGCTGGCAGAGGTGGTGAGGACTGCTGGCCTCTTTTGCGGGGTACAAGCAAATCTTGCAAATTGCAGTATCGTTCCCAGAACGGGGCCTTTGGTTCGAAGCCGAGTAGAGGATCTCAACCAAAGGCTACATTGATTCTGTCATGGTTTTGGCTGCATTTACATTGATTCTGTCATGGTTTTGGCTGCATATTTCTGGTCCTGCGTTATCTGGTGAAGGACGCAGCTACTTGGATAGCAGAGCACTTGTGGAATGCACTGAGGTTGTTTTTAATCTAGGCGCTAGTTCGAGGTCCTTTGATGAATGCTCACCAGTCGAAGAGAGCGAAATCTGACCGCGTACAAAGTAAAGACACTTCGACTTTCAAAATTTTAATAATAAACTGTCGAAGTAATCGTAACAAATTTCCTGAGTTTACTGCCTTCCAGGAAAGCTGTCGAGCTCAATTTATTCTCGGAACCGAGAGCGGGCTGAAATCCGAAGTAGAAAGTTATGCAACAATTAGCGAGGTATGGAATGTATACAGTAAAGACAAATTAGACGCCATAGGTGGGGGAGTGTTCATTTCAGTCGACAAAAATATTGTGTCTTTCAAGGTCGAAATTGAGTCTGACTGTGAAGTTACATGGATGCAAGTAACAGGTCTAGGCGAATTCAATTATGTGATGTTTTTTACCAGCCCTTGACTGTTTCAGAATAATTCCAAGAAGTCCATCCTCAGTAGCGTGGAAGTACACAGATCATGTAATGTTAGTTGGAGGCGTCTTTAATCTGCCGTGTATAGACTGGGACGTCTATGGATTCATTGCAGGTGATACGGATAGGGTGTCTTGTTAACAAGTTTTCCGAAAACTGTCTTGAGCAGTTAGTTCGACAGCCCACATGCAATAGAAGTATTTTAGACCTTGTAGCTACAAACAGGTCTGACCTTATCGATGGTGTCAGTATAGTGAGAGGGATTTGTGATCATAGCATCACAGTGATGATCGATCTTAAAATTAATAAATCCATAAGAGGCTAGGAGAGAATTTTTGCTAAGAAGAGCAAATAAGTAGTTGTTAGTATCTCTGTTAGATAATGAATGGACATCATTTAGGTCCAATATGATGGACACAGAAGAATTGTGGGCAAAGCTTAAACGGACTGTAAATCGCGTTTTGGAGAGTTACGTGCCGAGAAATGGATTAAGGACAGAAGCAACCTACCATGGCTTACTAACAAAATTCGTAAAATACTAAGGAGGCAGAGACTGGTGCACGCTGGGTTCAAAAAAGAACGTACAAATGACGACAGATAATAAAAAAGGTCGATGCTAGCAAAAGATCTTGCCGAGAATCCGAGAAAATTCTGCTCGTCTGTGAAATCGCTAAGCGCGTCGAATGTTTTTATCCAGTCACTTGCTGGTCAGTCTGATGTGGCAATAGAAGACAACAAAAGGAAATATGAAGTTTTCCATTTTCGTTTTAAGAAATCATTCACACAGAAGTACCGTACAAGCTTACCATCGAGTGACCGTCGCACAGACAGCCGCGTGAAGTACATAGTAATAACAATTCTTGGCGTAGAGAAACAGCTGAAAATAGTTAAATCACCAGGTGGAATGGGAAATCAGTTCGGTTTTACAGAGAATACTCTAAGGCGTTGGCCCCTTACTTAGCTTGCATTTATCGCGAATCTCTCGACCAGCGCAAAGTCCCAAGCGACTGGAAAAAATCGCTGGTGACTCCTGTATGTAAGAAGAGTAAAAGAACGGACACGCAAAATTCTTGAACGTATTCCCAGTTCGAATATAAATAATTTCCTCGAAACGGAAAAGCTTCTGTTCACAAATCAACACGGATACAGAAAGCATCGGTCGTGCGAAGCTCAGCTTGCTCTGTTCTCGCACGGTATCTTTCGAACTATGGATGAAGGGCAACAGGCAGATTCCATGTTCCTAAATTTCCGGGAAGCGTTTGACACGGTGACCCACTGCAGACTAACGAAGGCAATAGCATACGGTTTAGTTTCGCAAATATGTGATTGGTTCGAGAACTTCTTAAGTAATACAACCCTGTACGTTCCCCTCGACGGCGAGTGTTCATCGGAGTGCTCCAGGGAAGTGTGATAGAACTACGCTCATTCTCATATATATAAATAATCTGACAGGCAGGGTTGCAGCGACCTGCTGCTGTCTGTAGACGACACTGTGGTGTACGGAATGATGTCGTTAAGCGACTGTCGGAGGATACAAGTTGACAGTCAAAATTTCTAGTTAGTGTGCTGAATGGCAGGTTCCTCAAAAGGAAGAAAAAAGTAACTTAATGCAGATGAATGGGAAAAACAACCGCATAATCTTCGAATACGGCATTAGTAGTGTGCTGCATGACAAAGTCACGACGATTGAACACCTAGGCATAACGTTGCAAAACGATATGAAATGGAACGAGCACGAAAGAAGTGTAGTACGGAAGACGAATGGTCGACTTCGGTTTATTGAGCTAATTTTAGGATAGTCTGGTTCTTCTGTTAAGGAGGCAGCCTGTAGGACATTAGAACTTCTCGAGTGTTTGGGAAGTCGGGTTAAGGGAAGATATCGAAGCAGTTCAGGGGCGGACTGCTGTATGTGTTACCGGTACGTTCCATTATATCGCGAGTATTACGGAGAAGTTTCATGAACTCAATTGGAAATCCCTGCAGGGAAGATGAAGTTATTTTCGAGATACACTACTGAGAATATTTCTAGAACCGGCATTTGATACTGGCTGCAGAACGATTTTGCTGTTGCTATCGTACGTACGATGATAAGAAAAGAGAAAATTGGGTTCGTACTGAGTCATACAGACTCGCTCTGTTTGCGAGTGGATCAGGAAAGGAAACGACTGGTAGTGGTAGAGGGTAGCCTCTGCCACGCGTCATACGGTGGCCTGTGAAAGGTGTACGTGTATGTGGACGTACATCGTAGGAAAGCAATGTGTAGAGAGACTCTGAATATAATTAAGTAATTAATAACATCAATTTAGAATATATTCTCCAATAATGGCCAAGTCCTGTGTGTTTTTTGTATACTGATGGATTCAAATATGAGACTCTGTTGGCTGTGCCTATGAATATAGTAAAAATTAAAAGAGATGCCTATTCCAGCTGTCTACAGATGTATCAGTTTACGCTGCGGAACTGTTGGCCGTCGAAAGACCGCAGAGATACAATATGACGATCTAGGTCGATAACATATTAGTAATAGTTCATTCGCTCTCCACGTTGCAAACAATAACATAAATTGGCAAGTACAAAGAGAACAACTATCTACCATACGAAATAGCTGTTACTATATCATCGCCGGCCGCGGTGATCTAGCGGTTCTAAGCGCTCAGTCCGGATCCGCGCGACTGCTACGGTCGCAGGTTCGAATCCTGCCTCGGGCATGGATGTGTGTGATGTCCTTAGGTTAGTTAGGTTTAAGTAGTTCTAAGTTCTAGGGGACTGATGACCACAGATGTTAAGTCCCACAGTGCTCAGAGCCATTTTGTTACTATATCAGAACTACCAAGAAACGGTACATAGCTGTGATTTGTATTGTCAAGGTGGGGAATGAGAAGGCTGACAAAATGACTAAAACGTAGCTAAGAAAGAAACACAAGAGAGAATCATTCTAAATGCTGTAGTCACAGACATGGCTAGCACCGAGTGGAACAAGGAGTGAGAGACCGATGAATAAACAATGGGGCATCGTACGTACAAGTACATCCCATTATACAGAAGGCACAATAGGACAGTGAAAAGTGAGACATGAAACGTAGCTCCAGTGGCGAAAATAACAAGAGGCGCTCCATAGTGAGCAGTGCCAAACAAATTCATCCATGGCTGCTACCGACATCTTCATAGTATTTCTGCCGTACCATCGCCACACTGCGACTGTGGTAAGATGCAGTACGTCAACCACATGCTTTCCTCGACATGGATAGGAATCAGAATGGTTACTTGTGAAGTTCGTTAAAATGAACAAGAAGGACCCTCGAATGCACTGTTGCTTCTTGCAGCAATAAATATAAACATTTATACTTTGCTCGTAGTAGCATTCTTAGCATTAAAATATAATCGGTCAGTTTCTGTGTGTGTGTGTGTGTGTGTGTGTGTGTGTGTGTGCGTGTGCGTGTGCGTGTGAGAGAGAGAGAGAGAGAGAGAGAGAGAGAGATAAAGAGAGAGAGTTTGTGTGTGTTTATTTTGCCTATTTAGAAATTATTCTGATAACCTAAGATACAGAGATCTAATTTATTCATGTGTTATGCCAATATCAATGTAATTTGTGTTTTACATTATTTAGTAATTCGTGGAAACGTAGCCCTTTAAGTCTAAAATGGATTTATTGACTAATATGGGATGGTGTTGTACGAGGTGCATTCAAGTTCTAAAGTCTCCTATTTTTTTTTCTAATTAACTACTCACCCGAAATCGATGAAACTGGCGTTACTTCTCGGCATAATCGCCCTGCAGACGTACACATTTTTCACAACGGTGACGCCATGGCAGCGGCGAAGGCTTCTTTAGGAGACTGTTTTGGCCACTGGAAAATCGCTGAGGCAATAGCAGCACGGCTGGTGAATGTGCGGCCACGGAGAGTGTCTGTCATTGTTGGAAAAAGCCAAAAGTCACTAGGAGCGAGGTCAGGTGAGTAGGGAGCATGAGGAATCACTTCAAAGTTGTTATCACGAAGAAACTGTTGCGTAACGTTAGCTCGATGTGCGGGTGCGTTGTCTTGGTGAAACAGCACACACGCAGCCCTTCCCGGACGTTTTTGTTGCAGTGCAGGAAGGAATTTGTTCTTCAAAACATTTTCGTAGGATGCACCTGTTACTGTAGTGTCCTTTGGAACGCAATGGGTAAGGATTACGCCCTCGCTGTCCCAGAACATGAGCACCATCATTTTTTCAGCACTGGCAGTTACCCGAAATTTTTTTGGTGGCGGTGAATCTGTGTGCTTCCATTGAGCTGACTGGCGCTTTGTTTCTAGATTGAAAAATGGCATCCACGTCTCATCCATTGTCACAACCGACAAAAAGAAAGTCCCATTCATGCTGTCGTTGCATGTCAACATTGTTTGGCAACATGCCACACGGGCAGCCATGTGGTGGTCCGTCAGCATTCGATGCACCCACCTGGATGACACTTTTCGCATTTTCAGGTCGTCATGCAGGATTGTGTGCACAGAACCCACAGAAATGCCAACTCTGGAGGCGATCAATTCAACATTCATTCGGCGATCCCCCAAAACAATTCTCTCCACTTTCTCGATCATGTCGTCAGACCGGCTTGTGCGAGCCCGAGGTTGTTTCGGTTTGTTGTCACACGATGTTCTGCCTTCATTAAACTGTCGCACCCACGAACGCACTTTCGACACATCCATAACTCTCATCACCACATGTCTCCTTCAACTGTCGATGAATTTCAATTGGTTTCACACCACGCAAATTCAGAAAACGAATGATTGCACGCTGTTCAAGTAAGGAAAACGTCGCCATTTTAAGTATTTAAAACAGTTCTCATTCTCGCCGCGGGCGGTAAAATTCCATCTGCCGTACGGTGCTGCCATCTCTGGGACGCATTGACAATGAACGCGGCCTCATTTTAAAACAATGCGCATGTTTCTATCTCTTTCCAGTCCGGAGAAAAAAAAATCGGAGGCCTTAGAACTTGAATGCACCTCGTACACTGATCACTGAATAGCGTGGAGGAATTTTTGAGTCTGGGCGCCTATGACCGCAGCTGTCTTGCACTGCAAAGCCGCGCGGGATTAGCCGAGCGGTCTCAGGCGCTGCATTCATGGACTGTGCGGCTGGTCCCGGCGGAGGCTCGAGTCCTCCCTCGGGCATGGGTGCGTGTGTTTGTCCTTAGGATAATTTAGGTTAAGTAGTGTGTAAGCTTAGGGACTGATGACCTTAGCAGTTAAGTCCCATAAGATTTCACACACATGTGAACATTTTTTTGCAGTGCAAAGCAAAAGATTCTTTTCAGTTTTGCATCCCACTGGACTCAAACAGAGCTACGTTTCAAAGAAACTACCCAAATAGTATCGACATCTACTTAGGAACCTTTCCTCATAAAAAAAATGAGTGCTGTAAAAAGGAAAAAATGGTTTATCCTCCCACATTTTATAATTTATGTACCAAGTTCTATCCGGGTTTATCTCCATAGCCCTGTTCGTGAGCTGACAATTAAGTATGTGAGACAGTTTGGATTATTTTACCCAGTTTTGTATCTGTCTCACATGTTTACTTAAGTACAGATCGTTATCAAACTAAACCTCGACGTTTTTGCAAGTAAAATTCCTGTGTCGCAAAGTTCCTTTTATCACACAACAGAAAACTGCGCATTTTCCTTTGTAACTTCAAGGAAATCGTCGACGTCGTGTCGTTACAGACGCGCGTTATTTCTGTGTGACATCCGGACAGCGACAGTGAACGCTCACCATCAAACGCCCATTTCTTGTTTCATAACTTCGTTGGATCGTGGTAGTAATAAAGCCTGTTTAATTCGCCTGTAGCACTGGTATTTATGCGACACTATCTTCAAACATGATGTGCAATCTCTCTCTCTCTCTGTTTCCCCGAGGCGTAGTAGTTTGCCCGCGCTCTTATAAACTCATGGAGTGCCTGCACACTTATCACTTTAATATAGTCCCGGCCTTTCGCAACTTTCGTTTCTAAAAAGTATCAAGTCTTTATCGTTAATATGAACGCGTTTAGAGCGTAAAGTTACCTTTTTATTGTCGAAAACAATGAGGAGAAGAACAGAGAGAGAATGGAGGTATTGAAATCCCGTATCGCCACATAATCAATTTACCACGAATGACTTGAAGGGAGTCATCGAGCTAATCGTACTTTTATTCTATAATGGTGGCATTATGGGCCGGGAGACGCCATATGGGTTGTTGGACCGCCTGGTGCAAGTCTTTCTGTTTGACACCGTTTCGGCGACTTACGTGTCCATGAAGATGAAATTAAATGATTAGAACAACACAAACACCCAGTTCCCGAGCGAAAAAATCTCGTGTCCGGTCGGGAATCGAATCCTAGACCTCGGAAGCTACAGGCAGCGACGCTAAACGCTAGACGAGGAACCACGCACCTTGTAGTCTATAAAAGTTTTTACTATCATGTCGCTTGCTATTGAAGTTGTCGGAAGCCCTAACAGACCGTTCTGGACAAATATGTCATCGATAGTGGAGGGCTGCGACTGATTAGATAAAAAAAAGTAATAATAATCAGTCAAAGCGTCCGTCCGCAGTTGCAACTGCAGATGTCCTACTGAACAAGTAGGTCTAGGGCTACAATCAAATCAGGAATCCTGTTTCCAATTTGTTTGGGCTTTTACCGGGGTATTGTTGACAGCGTGAGTCACACTCACTCATGTTGTCTGTGTGTGGTTGTTGCTAGGTGTCGATGGAAAGAAGCGACAGGGTAAAACCGATACCGGTATTTTAGTTCTGGGTAACAGATAGTTTTTGGTATTTGTTTGGTCACAGTTATAACAGTTATTTTTTAGTATCAACCGAGTAAAAAGACGAAATAAAAATTAGCCTTAGCAGCTGTGGTAAAATTTTTCGTTTTTAAATTTTTTTTAAAGAAAGGAGTAATTTTTATTCGCAGAATTTGCATTGGTTCGAAATACGGTATTGAGTTATTATGGAAAACGGGAAAAGTGCTCAGTGCCATTTTAATAACAATGCTGACAAAGACGAGCAACAAACATACGGGATAAAAATAGGGCCGGCCGGTGTGGCCGAGCGGTTCTAGGCGCTTCATTCTGGAACCGCGCGACCGCTACGGTCGCAGTTTCGAATCCTACGTCGGGCATGGATGTGTGTGATGTCCTTAGGTTAGTTAGGTTTCAGTAGTTCTAAGTTCTAGGGGACTGATGACCTCAGATGTTAAGTCCCATGGTGCTCAGAGCCATTTGAACCATTTTGATAAAAATAGGTACGCGTGTATGTGCAGTGTGCAAGATTTACTCACACATGCTCTACACGGCAGTTGCTCGCTGTCGTTGCCGACAATACGTTGTATTGCGGAATGTTACCAACCCTAATCTGAAATGTTTTAACGAAGTGACGTAGCAGTGAAATAAAACGCATTACAGATTTGTCTGCTATTTCTTCGGAATGATAAAACAGAAAGGAAATTATGGAAACACTAACAAATTAAAAACTTAAAGGCAATTCATTCAAAGTATACAATAAAAATAGAAAGCAGCTGAGCTGTTGCCTGTCAGTACACAATATTCCTTAATCTGCTTGTAGCCCATGAAAACTGATAAATTAACATTAGAAATAGAGTTCTTCAAACTCAGTTTGCACGCTTTACCAGTGACTATTTGTAATGCCATACAGTGGCGTGATCCCCGATCGAGAAGAGCAGCGAACGGCGAACAGACCAGGTCTTCGTTTATTTGCCTATTTAATTAAGCATTTTCATTCTGTGTATCTTGAGACTGAGTACGTGTTAAAATCTTCCTTAGTTCGATTTATACGTTTTTTACAGGAAATAACATGAATAAAAAACTGAAAATCGGCTACTTAAGAAATACACTACTGGCCATTAAAATTGCTACACCACGAAGATGACGTGCTACAGACGCGAAATTTAACCGACAGGAAGAAGATGCTGTGACATGCAAATGATCAGCTTTTCAGAGCATTCATACAAAGTTGGCGCCGGTGGCGACACCTACAACGTGCTGACATGAAAGTTTCCAACCGATTTCTCATACACAAACAGCAGTTGACCGGCGTTGCCTGGTGAAACGTTGTTGTGATGCCTCGTGTAAGGAGCAGAAATGCGCACCATCACGTTTCCGACTTTGATAAAGGTCGGATTGTAGCCTATCGCGATTGCGGTATATCGTATCGCGACATTGCTGTTCGCGTTGGTCGAGATCCAATGACTGATAGCAGAATATGGAATCGGTGGGTTCGGGAGGGTAATACGGAACGCCGTGCTGGATCCCAACGGCCTCGTATCACTAGCAGTCGAGATGAAGGCGTCTTATCCGCATGGCTGTAACGGATCGTGCAGCCACGTCTCGATCCTTGAGTCAACAGATGGGGACGTTTGCAAGATAACAACCATCTGCACGAGAAGTTCGACGACGTTTGCAGCAGCATGGACTATCAGCTCGGAAACCGTAGCTGCGTTTACCCTTGACGCTGCATCACAGACAGGAGTGCCTGCGATGGTGTACTCAACGACGAACCTGGGTACACGAATGGTAAAACGTCATTTTTTCGGATGAATCCAGGTTCTCTTTACAGCATAATGATGGTCGCAGCCGTGTTTGGCGACATCGCGGTGAACGCACATTGGAAGCGTGTATTCGTCATCGCCGTACTGGCATTTCACCCGGCATGATGGTATGGGGTGCCATTGGTTACACGTCTCGGTCACCTCTTGTTCGCACTGACGGCACTTTCAACAGTGGACGTTACATTTCAGATGTGTAGGACGACCCGTGGCTCTACCCTTCATTCGATCCCTGCGAAACCCTACATTTCAGCAGGATAATGCGCGACCGCATGTTGCAGATCCTGTACGGGCATTTCTGGATACAGAAAATGTTCGACTGCTGCCCTGTCCAGCACATTCTCCAGATCTCTCACCAATTGAAAACGTCTGGTCAATGGTGGCCGAGCAACTGGCTCGTCGCAATACGCCAGTGACTACTCCTGATGAACTGTGGTATCGTGTTGAAGCTGCATGGGCTGCTGTACCTGTACACGCCATCCAAGCTCTGTTTGACTGAATGCCCAGGCGTATCAAGGCCGGTATTACGGACAGAGGTGGTTGTTATGGGCACTGATTTTTCAGGATCTGTGCACCCAAATTGGTTGAAAATGTAATCACATGTCAATTCTAGTATAATATATTTGTCTAATGAATACCCGTTTATCATCTGCAATTCTTCTTGGTGTAACAATTTTAATAGCCAGTAGTGTAGATTATTTTCAGCGGCAGGTTATACTGGGAGGGAAATATGATATAACAGAAAACTATTTGTTTCAGCGGTAGCTGCCATTCCTATCGCTTGGCCGTAGGATGTACACTTTTATAGTATGCTGGTCATGAGGTAATATTGCAAAAAAAAAAAAAAAAAAATTGTGTTTGCCAAAATTTCTAGGCGATTGTCCAGTTCGTTTAGTAGTGATGCCGACCTTGTAGCAGAGAAACATCTAAATAAACACGCAGACAGACTGCGACTTATCAAGGTGGAGCCTCACGATGCGAAACCTCCTCCGATGCCAAACTTTCACGGCTGTATCTCTCTGCTGCCTCCCCGGAAGAGCGATGCGAGAGAAGCGCACATATTACAGGTGGTGATGCAAGCAGATGAGTGGGGAAGCGGCGCATCTGGGATCGGGATCGTGACGGGAAAGTTGCCTCGCGCCCTGCAGGTCTTGCTTGACGTCACGGAGGAGAGTGCCCGTCGTGGCAGCTCGCTCAACTGCTGATGTCACGAATGGGCGATCGCGCATCTCATCCGTTCGTTCGGTGATACGATCATACAACTCTTCAAACCTGGACGCGTTTTCGAGGAGACTTGCTATTCATTTTCGATCTAGTTTTTTAAACTTGGGGCGTTTTTCAACTGAAGGATGGAGCGATACGTTAATTCACGCTACTGATGATTCGTGTGGAATGTTCGATATGTAGCCCGCCTTTGTGAAAAACACTATAATTTTTTCGCCCTACATACGTTTCAACAAATGGCTGCTATCGGCAGTGAGTCCATGCTTCTGAAAAATGTAAAGGTAAAAGTAATGTATAGGTGCATTAGAGTGTGAACCTATTTTTTTCTACCCTACCGTATGGTGAAATGTTTCTTTTCTCAAGTAACTGTCTCCTTTCGTATTCTGGTTCAAATGGTTCAAATGGATCTGGGCAGTAAGGGACTTAACATCTAAGGTCATCAGTCCCCTAGACTTAGAACTACTTAAACCTAACTAACCTAAGGACATCACACACATCCATGCAGGATTCGAACCTGCGGCCGTAGCAGCAGCGCGGTTCTGGACTGAAGGGCCTAGAACCGCTCGGTCACAACGGCTGGCTTTCGTTTTCTACTTGATAAATTTGCTTTGGGTTTGTTGGTTATTATAGTGTGGACGGTTGTTAAGATCGTGAAAATTTCGCTTAAATATTCAGATTTTTTAAAACGAACATTAAAGCGTGTTACTCAAATAGAGTTTTTTTGGAGTTCAGGTCCATGTGCAACAGAGACAAGTGTCTGATAATTATAGGCGAACTATGCGTTGGATGTTGATTTCTGACCTGCGAGCGATGTCTGCTCTGAGTCAAAACAACTGGCGCCCCAACTAAAAAATCTGTGCGCCTGGTAGCTCGTTTTGGAAGGGTAGAGCACAGCTGTAGTGAGCGCTAAACTCGGTTCGAACACTAACGGTGTTTATTATGTAAATTGAAGAGGGAGATGGAGAAAGGAAAGGAAATGGAAGAAACTACTGATATCAGCTGCTTCGGGACTTTGTGTGGAATCAGCGACGACGAGTGAAAATGTGTGCCGGACCGGGACTCGAACCTGGGATCTCCTGCTTACTGGGCAGTTGTGTTAAGCACTGCGCCACCCGGACACAGTTGATCGCAAATGCGCAGACTGTCTCGTCACGCTCCCCAGCCGACTCACAATCCCACCTAGAGCCACTTACCGGCGGTCCCCGTCCATGTCGTCCATGCTCGCTAATTTTAAACCCCTGCCGGAGGTCGAATGTAAATGTGCACCCGCACTGAAGATTGTTCATTTCCCAGCGAGGTGAATGAGCTATATGAATTTGTTCTGTTCTTTCGGACATGGCTAACAGTGCTTCACTAGGCATAGTCCTGCTGGGGGAGGTATTTCCTTGCGCTCTTCCAACTGGTGGCCGGTTCGCCCTACCAGTTATTTACTGGACAAACCAAACTGTAGTGCAACTTGACACTTCTGATACACAGAACATTGCCTCAAATGAATTCCACTTCACGCGCAAAACAATAATTATTTACCAAAGTATTCCATAAATTTTACTAGCAACCTCAGACTGAACTCTATATATCCTGCGTCCACATGACAACTTTATGAAATCTACATACACGACTGTAGAACCTCAGAAACCAGGAAACTCGGCAGGTAAGGAGTGAGTGGCATTTCCTACTCACAGGAGGTACATCGTCCTTGCTGCTACTCTCCAGAGATAAAACTACAGAGAGGAGCAGTACTGACAACTTGGAGGTTCTGCTCCATGCACGGTGTTACGGATTTTGAGTGAAGATCTTTGGCGTGGGTGACATGGGCTTACGACTGTCTATGTGTGGATTCCAAGCCAAAGCTTTGAAAATGAAAGGACTGGAGGAAAGAAGAAAAGGTGTCTGTTAGTTTTGTAGAGGCTGGTGGAAAAACAAAACGCTTATCAACTGCATTACAGTCACTAATTTGCCGAGTAGTACATAAAAAAATACAGGAAAAGAGCATCAAATGAATAGTTCTGTAGTATCAACTGAAAACCGTTTTGTTCAATTCTTGTAAGTTTCTTATCAGCAGGAACTTGTCAGCCATGCACTTTGATTGTTTCGGTAGTTGCTCGAGGGTTCAGCCATATGTCTCGGTCATTGACATGGAGCGCCATTAAGTTAACGTGTTCTGTTTGTTGGAAATACGTCTGCCGAGAAATTAGGTGTAATTACTGTCTAACGAAGTGTGAAGCTGACAGACAACTGCCGCGCCTATCCTGGGTTACAGGAAGTGCTTCAGACGGTCTGGGGAACCTACCAGCGGAGGCGAAAATTCCTCGTGCACAATACCTAAGAGACCAGAAGACGCATCTCAGCTGATAAGTGAAACAAAAAGTTTGTTTACTTTGTGCACTTGTTTGAACTTAGTCGAATTAAAGGAGGGGCACGTCAACAAAACTGCGCCTTTAGTGGACGCTAGAAAGAATTATCACCTGACCTGCCCCCCCCCCCTCCCACAAATGGTTACTAAACGTTTAGTAGAGCTGTTGTCTGAAATCGTCAGCGATTTGAAGTTATAAGTAACTAATTGTATGTAAGCAGGTAAGCGTCGGTGTGTGTGTGTGTGTGTGTGTGTGTGTGTGTGTGTGTGTGTCTTCTGCTGCACAGCTCTGGAATGCCTTCAGCAATTTAACGCAAGTTTGTTACAGGTATGACTTCGTACCAGATGACCGCCACTATGGAGTGAGTCACGTGTAACAACCTTATTGTTTGGGGCGAGGATGGGAAAGAGGTAACAAGGAACCAAGTCTCTGGAATGCTACGAACACTGTCACCCGAACCTAGCGCACATATAACATTCTGTCTCGAAAAATGTCCTGTGAGAGTAAAACACCCCTTGCTCTACAAGGAATGGGGGTGTGACGGAAGTGGCATATAAAGATAATCAGAAGGAAAAGTTATAGTAGTGTCGCATACATAGGTTTGCGGATTGCTGGACTGATTGGTGTCGGTCCCAATGACATTTAACCCCTAGAGGTGGGGGTCAGATATGAAGGGTGACGTTTTGAGCATGATTCTGGAATTATCTGAGCAATTTCAACCACATTTAATACTCATATGGCTTA
Source organism: Schistocerca serialis cubense (assembly GCF_023864345.2). Classification (NCBI taxonomy): domain Eukaryota; kingdom Metazoa; phylum Arthropoda; class Insecta; order Orthoptera; family Acrididae; genus Schistocerca; species Schistocerca serialis. Next base: position 718,121,526 of record NC_064638.1, read on the forward strand.
CTATACAGAAAAAAAACACCGTGGGGCTAGCACACCAGTAGAACTCTTGGGAATAGGGTTGGATTTAGGGGCAGGAAATGGTAACATGTAAACTTAAGTCTGAAACTCCAGGAGAAATTTCGATCAGACTTAGTACAAAAGTGATTTACTGTCTAGAGAAAATAGTGTGTGTATAGGATAGTCCCAGCACTGTTGGGAGTGGTGTAAAGTGAGAAGAAGAAGGCTCGTAGAAGTAATCGGGAAGAATTAACATTAGTGTCAGATTTGAAGGTTTCGAGGTTGCTCAACAGTCTTGTGACAGCTGTGATGACATTTCTCCCTTTGTGGTGAGGGTGGTGTGCCAATCAAGACAGCGAGGGGGGAGGAGGGGTACAGATATAAATAACCAAAAACGAACGATGTTTCTCTCACGAGTTCATTATGTTGCTTTCTCAAGAGTGTGTTCATGCAAGAATTTATTCGCTCTTGCTCCAGAAGACAGAACTAAAAATATTGTACGTAAACAAGTTTTCAGTTAGATTTGCTACAATGAATTTGTGAAATGAATTATTTTATTATTTGTATACTGTATTCATACATTTTAAAAACAGGTAAACATAGAATGAATAAGAAAGTGGGGTACGTTGGGCAAGCTGTTAGTGATATAATAATACTATACTAGTATTGTCAAGTGGAACATAATTTTTAACGTGTTTATTACAGAAATATGACGGACAAAGTACAAAAATCAAAATCAAATGTTCGAAATATTCAGAACAGAGGCATATCCCATCCTGGAAAACTATGAAGGAATGAAAGCATCGAAAAATGTTTATTTACCAGCAATCTAATGCATTTCCGTTGCGTTAGACAAAGCTCTGGGAATATATTAGTACATAATCTCCTAGTTTCTGTGACTGCTGCAGGTTTTTGAAAACAACGCAAGGAGAAACAGCTACACATTAGACTTTTTTCATTACATACTGTCGACGTTTCGTTGTACCAAAAACAATGGCACGAGTAGGAAACACTGAATATTCTGTCGTTGGAAGTTTTTGTTACTGCTGTTTCATGTTTGCAAATGGAATTTGCATATTCAAAACTTGATCTTCTCCAGATCAGGAAGATTTATGTAAGAAACAAACTGTTATCCTGTGTCTAATTCACGATATAATCATACAAACCATCAATAAATGACGTTACGATCGTTTTCTGCACAGAAGAAGGCACTTCGATCAACGGACAACCAGCAATGACGTCAAGGCACCCATCATGCAGGGTAGTGTTTGCAGGGTAGCCCCACATCCGCAGCCGGCCGGGGTGGCCGAGCGGTTCTAGGCGCTACAGTCTGGAAACACGCGACCGCTACGGTCGGAGGTTCGAATCCTGCCACGGGCATGGATGTGTGTGATGTCCTTAGGTTAGTTAGGTTTAAGTAGTTCTAAGTTCTAGGGGACTGATGACCTCAGATGTTAAGTCCCATAGTGCTCAGAGCCATTTTGAACCCACATTCGCAATCGCTGTGTACACAGTCACAGACAGTGCAGTATGACACAAAGAAGATGCTTACAGACTATCTGCAGTTGAGGGCCATAGGAAGAATAGAAGCAGGAGAGTCGCAAACTGATGTTGCCCGATGGCTTAATGTGAATCATTCTGCTGTTTCTCGGATGAGGCGACAGTGTATAGAGACCGAAACTGTATCCTGGAGACCAGGACAGGGCCGAACACGTGTGACGTCAGAAACAGTGGACCGTTATTTGGCTGTAAGGGCACGACGGCAAGGCCTTAGTACTGCAGTGCAACTGGCATCTGATCTCGCAGCATCCCCTGGATGTGTTGTATGTAGGCGAACGGTTTACAGAAGGCTTCAGCAGAGTTGCTTTTACTGTTGGAGATTTGCTGTTGTTTACCTCCGGCGCGTCTTCACAGAAGGGAACATCTAGCGTGCAGCCATCAACATGCCACCTGGACGGTCGAATGGTGGGCCAATGTTCTTTTCAAGGCTGAGTCCCAATTTGGTCTGGAGAGTGATTCTCGAGGATTCGCATCCGTGCCCGTGAAACATGATTTCAGGATCCAAACATTGTGAAAGGAGACCGATATCGTGGAGGGTCACTAATGGTGTGGGCAGGAATTATGTTGGCCACTCGAGCGCCTCTTCATGAAGTTGTATGGGTGGATCAGCAAGATTTAATTGCTGTCAGGTACAGTGAGGAGATCTTAGGATCTCACGCAAGGTTGTTGCGAAGTTCTGCAGGCCCAGACTTCGTTTTAATGGGCGATAATGCTTGACCTCATAGAGCACAGGTGGTTGATGTTATTTTGGAAACGGAAGATACTGCACACATGAATCCCATAGAGAATGTCTGGTATGCACTAGGGAGACAGGGTGACCACGTCAGCACCCACCAACCGCTCTCCAAGACTTTCGGGCAGTGTTGCAGGAAGAATGGACGTTACCGCCTCAACATGAGATGCATGTCCCGTCGTTGTCAGGCCTGTACTAGTGCCAGAGGTGGCCACACGCCATACTGAGCACATCAACCAGTTGTCAGAATGTGTGTGAAAATCCGTTGAGGTGGGAAAAAACGAAGAACATTTTTGTCTACCGTTATGCATGTTACAGCTGATTATGTTCATTTCATTTTTTCTACTTTACTATCACCTGTTTATACTGTTTTGAGGCAAAGAAAGGAACCTTGAAAAATTTCGTTTGTTGCTTTAATTTTGGACACCTATAAAATCTAAATGTATATGTGTGTATGTCTGGAATCGCCTCCCAAACCTGTGGATCGATATCAACTAAATTTGGCACATGAGTATCAGCAGTGCGGGTTTTGTAACCTCCTAGCTCTAATAGGGGCAGAGATATGGGCAATAACGTGATTTACTAGCATACATGCTTGCCTACATGTCATGCATGTTGTGTGGGAACAGAATCAGCCTGCCAACTCAAGCTGCTTGCCAGGGCAGACCACATGTTAGGGCAACATAGTTTTCTGGGGCCTCACGTATAGGCTGCTCTGCATTACAAGCGTGTTGAGTTTGAATAGGGTCGTCCTAGTTTGTATGACGGTCCGTGTATCAGCGACAAATAAATGATTTCCAAGCCCCTGATGTGAAGTCTGCCCTGCATGACAGGTGTGTTGAAGTAGTATCTGCCTGCGTTATTGAAATATAGACTATGTGCTGAACAGGCTGGCTGGGGACAGGTTGAAATGGATAGAGGACAGGGTGAGCAGAGCAAGGCGGAGGAGAAAATGCACATAGAAAGGGGAGGAGCGGGAGAGGCGTGAGGAAGGTGGAAGGTAAGAGGCGTAGTGGGCAGATGGAAAAGGAAGAGGGGGAGACAGAGATGGAAACAGAGAGAAGTAGGAGGATATGGTCAGAGGAAGGGGAGAGGAAGATATGGTTAGAGAAAGGGGGTGGAGGAGTCTGACAAAGAGAGGGGGGAGGAAAAATTCCTGTGGTAGTTGGCGTTAGAGCTGAACCCTTTTTAGACTGAAGGCAGCTGATAGGTATAACTGCTTAAAGGAAGTCAGTCTAACTAAGAAATCACCTTCAGAGGACGTCACGTTACCAAGTAGAGAAGGAATTAGCATATTTCATCAAAATATAAGAAGTATTAGAGATAAAGTTAGTGAACTGCTTATAGATGTTGACTCTGACATTATTGGTATATCAGAGCACCACTTAAATAATTTGACAATTCAGAGGCTTCCTTTACCAGGATGCAGATTTGCTGGCTGTGTTTCAAAGAGTTCCTTGCAGAGTGGGGGAGTGGCCATGAATGTAAAAAACAGTATTCTGTTTGAGTCCATAGACGTATCATGGCAGTGTACTGAATAGATATTTGAATGTTGTGCAGGGCAGTTGAATTTAGTGAAACCAGACTTCAAATTATTGTTGTTTATAGGACCCCTAACTCTAACTTCAGAGGATTTCTGCTGAAGCTAGATAGGGTTCTTGGTTCACTTATAGGCAGTACCAAAAATTAGTTATATGTGGTGACTTCAATATTAATTTTGTGTATGATTGCGTAAGAAAAAGGATTTTGGTAGATCTCCGAAACTCATATGATCCGATACCGACTGTTTCTTCCAACTATGGAGCAGGGGAACAGCAGCACAGCAATAGACAATATTTTTATTCATTCTCCATTACTAAATGGGCATCCTGTTAGTAAGAGGATGAATGTCCTTTCAGACCGCAATGCACAAATTTTAACACTAAAAGGCTTTTGTACTCAAACAAATGTCACTGATAATTACAAACTATGTAGGAAAGCTGATCCAACGGCAATAGGCAGCTTTTTAAACCTCGTTAAGGAACAAGAGTGGCAGGATGTTTGTAGTGCCGATAACATAGATGACAAATATAATGCTTTCCTTAACGCATTTCTCATGCTCTTTGAGAGTTACTTTCCATTGGAACGTTCTAAATGGGATACCAGCAATAAAAGGCTGCCTGGGTGGCTGAGTAGTGGGATAAGGATATCATGTAGAACAAAGTGGGAATTATATCAAAATGTTAGAAGTACTCACAATCAAGCTAAAGTAACCCATTACAAACAGTATTGAAAGGTGCTTAAAAATGTTATTAGGAAGGCAAAGAGTATGTGGTACGCAAATAGAATAGCTTATTCACAGGAGAAAATTAAGACCATAAGGTCAGTTGTGAAGGAAGTGTGTGGCCAGCAGCACAAGGTCGACGGACGGTATAAAGCCAGTTCGTAGAAAAATATTTCTGTTTCTGTTGAGTCAGATATATGTACGGCATTTAACAATCATTTTCTGAGTATTTCTGGTGAGTTAAATAAAAATTTAGTTCTTACGAGGAATCATACAACTCTCTCGGAAAATGCCTTTCCGAGATTGATGTCTGAAATGCGCCTCTGCGATACTGAAAATGGGGAGATTGAGTCAATAATTAAATCACTAAGGACTAAGGACTCTCATGAACAATATTAAAGTACTATACTGCTCTTGTTAGCCCTGTACTTAGACATATTTGTAATTTTTTCCTTTAAGAATGGGTGGTTTCCTGAACGATTAAAGTACTCAATAGCAAAGCCGCTTTATAAAAAAGGAGAAGGGGATAATGTAGACAAATTTAGACCTATTTCTAAGCCATCTGTGTTTGCTAAAGTTATTCAAAAGGCTGTTTTGTAAGGATAATTGATCATTTTATATCACATAATTTGCTATCAAATGTACAGTTCGACTTTAGAAGCGGTTTAACAACTGAAAATGCTATATTCTCTTTTCTCTGTGAGATACTAGATATAATAAACAAAAGGTTTCGAACGCTAGGCATATTTTTTGATTTAACTAAGGCGTTTGATTGTGTAAACCACAAAATATTGCTTCAGAAGTTGGACCATTACAGGATACGGGGAGTAGCTCACAATTGGTTCACCTCTTACTTTAACAACAGAACAACAGACTGTAAAAGGTCATTATTCACAGTGGCTGCGATGTGGGGTCTGAGTGGGGTACGGTCAAATGGGGGGGGGGGGGGGGGTTGCCCCAGCGATCAGCGTCGGGGCCACTCATGCTAAATAACGGTAAGACTCAATTTTTACAGTTTCTAAAACACAGTTCAACTAAACCCGACGTTTTAATTTCACAGAATGATTAATGAAACTGAACAGTTGAAATTTTTAGGTTTTCAGATAGATAGTAAACTGTCGTGGGAAGCCCACGTTCAGGATCTTGTTCAAATACTTAATGCTGCAATTTTTACTATTCAAACGGTACTGAAGTAAGTTATCGTTCGACACGAAAATTAGTCTACTTTGCTTATTTTCATTCGCTTATGTCGTATGGTATTATATTTTGAGGTAACTCTTCCCATTCGAAAAGGATATTTTTGGCTCAGAAACGGGCAGTTCGGGCAATAAATGGTGTAAGTTCGCGAACCTCTTGTCGACCCCAGGGTATTTTGATATTGGCTTCTCAATATATATATATTCTTTAATGTCGTTTCTTGTTAAGAATATCAGCTCATTCCCAAGAATTAGCAGCTTTCACTCAGTTAATTCTCAGCAGAAATCCAATCTGCATTTGGATCGCACTTCCTTAACTCTTGTGCTGCAGAAAGATGTGCAGTACACTGCTGCATCCATTTTCAATAAGCTACCACAAGAATTCAAAAAACTTTGCAGTAATTCATGCGCTTTCAAATGGAAACTGAAGAGTTTCGTCATGAGTCACTCTATCTATTCTGTCGAGGAATTCCTTGAAAAATTAACTTGATTCTTATGTTATATTGTTGATTGTGTTTACTTATGGCTTGACTTCTTTTTGGTTCGTAAAGATTTTATTTTATCTGTTTTTACTTTTTTGTAATTTCATGTACTGACACGTTCCATGACCTTGAAGATTTGCTCCTCAATTTGGTCCTACGGAACTAGACGTGTAAATAAATAAATAAATGAAGAGCCAGAGAGAGTGAGGAGGAGGAGGAGACAGAGAAAGCTGGGAGGATGAGGTGGTCAGACAGAGGGAGGAAGAGATAGACACAGACAGGGGGACGAGGAGGTGTATTCAATATATGTCTCAAACGCATGTATGGGCAAAGCAATGGGGAAAAGGCTAGTAATCTAAATATAAATATAAAAATGTATGGACATCTACGTGTAATCTTCAGCGGTTAACATAAGTGGGAAGACAAATTGTGCTAAATATCGTTTTCCTGTATATAAACTTGGGATATCAGATGAGTTTAAAGCAAAAAGTGTTGAAAACAGTGAATATAATTATAACCCACAAAAAAACCACCACGGAAAACATGACATACTGTCAAGACAGAAAACGCGTAAATGCAGTCCAGCCTGTACAATCCCATCTCTAAAATTAATGTACTTTCAGAAATAAAACGAGTCTTACTAAGATGACTCATAGACGTCCTAATATGTTTGCGTAAGGACTTAAACAAAGGAAAAAACATTGTGTTTTGCAAAAGAAAGAGTTTTAAAAACGTAAATTTAAGAGTACCGCCTTGCATACAGCGACCCACAGTTTCATCTTACACACTACCTTACTATCTGAGTTAGTGCACGTTGTGAGTCAATAAGAACTGGCAAAAGTCTCACTAGATTTTTTAGTCTTATTCAAAGACGACAATGAAATTGACGTATGTTGAATATTACTGATGGTAACTTTTGTTTGTGTTCAATTGACAAACTGGGCTTCCTGGCAGATTAGAACCGTACAGAGAACCCGAAGTCGTACCATGAATTTTCCATTCTCGTCCAACAGACTCATCCCATCAAGCCATTGAACCGAGTCTCTTCAGGCAAATGCCCGGATGGCCCCTTAAAATAAGACCTCGATCGAAGCCCTTCCCGTCCTCATCCAATCGGAGATGGACTCTGTTCTTTCTTATATTCTGGATGTCGACAGCGCCGTTCATTTTTTTCGAAACTTCAGTCTATCAGCACATTTCTCGTAGTAAAGATCAGTATTCCGAGTTTCACGAAGGATATGAAATGGAACCAGCATATGAGAACTGTGGTAGGGAAGGCGAATGGTCGATTTCGGTTCATTGGGAGAATTTTAGGAAATAATGGTTCACCTGTAAAGGAGACCGCGTATAGGACTCTGACGCAACCTATTCTTGAGTACTGCTCGAATGTTTGGGATCTGTACCAGGTCGGTTTGAAGGAAGACATCGAAGCAATTCAGAGGCGGGTTGCTGGATCTGTTACCGGTAGGTTCGAACAACATGTAAGTGTTACGGAGATGCTTCGGGAACTCAGATAGGAAACCCTGGGGGGAAAACGACGTTCTTTTCGAGAAACACTGCTGAGAAAATTTAGAGAACCGGCATTTGAAGCTGACTGCCGAGCGATTCTACTGCAAGCGACGTACGTAGCGAGTAAGGACCAAGAAGGTAAGATACGAGAAAATAGGCCCTTACGGAGGCATACAGACAGTCTTCTTCCCTCGCTCTATTTGCGAGTGTAACAGGAAAGGAAATGACTGTAGTGGCACAGGGTACCCTCCACCACGCGCTGTACGTTTGCTTGTGGAGTATGTATATAGACATGGATGTTGGATAATGTAACAAATACAAACTCACCTCTTTGTCCATGCTGAAGCGGTGTTCAAATGACCTTCAGTGATGAATTACAGGTTCTGAAATAGGAAGAAGAATAATGTTAGTTATTGGTTTAGGAAATTAACTAATTATCAATTATATCTAGCAGATAACATTGAGAAAGCTGTTGAAAGACATGTGAACCGAAAGGTACGTGATATTTGCGAAGGTCATTTATTTTCTCTGCTTTTTAAGTATTTCCGCAACAGAGTGTGTGAACCGCAACACGGGGAAGATGGAACACAGTTTTGAATTCCATCATTGGAATCTATTGTGGTCTCAGAATATATTGAGTTCTGTCTCGTAAGCGGATGTTACTAGCATGAATAATGGGTGTAACATAAATGCATTCCAAGGAACAATTAGCCTAATCATTAACACTCATATTCCCTCCCCCCCCCCCCCCCCCCCAAAAAAAAACTTTAGATCTATCACTGATGAACTTATGACACCAACGCTGACACATGTATTACACCACCAACACACAAAACTACTGAAATATCGGGCTGAAACGTTATTACCTAGATTAACTCGACAAAGGAGCCATGACGTGGTTCGAAGATTCACAGCTAAGACCAAGAAACAGCAATGAAGTCTGCGTTACTCCGGAATACAGATTTTATTCACAGCGCTAGTGTAATATAACGAGTATACTACAGGCACAAGTGCTAGTTTGTGTCAGCGGCAGAATATGGGGACATACGTGTGTTTCATTTGCAAACCACATTAAAGATTTTGCAGTTTTTTTCTGCTTTCGCTGAATGACCTTTGTAAAAGTACTAAAAAATATACCCTCTTTTAAGCTGATTTTTTCGTTCAAATTGTTTTAAAAAAAGAAAGAAAATATGTACAAACCAGTGTGTTTTATACTTCGGCATCAATCGACAAAGAATATCTTCATGATACTAACAAGGAACTGGAAAGTCCAATGACTAACTAATATTATTTCGTTGTTTAAACTTTTGTAAACATTCTTCATTCATCATTTTTATTAATATTATGTGTTCCTACTCTGTAGCACCACGTTTCTTATATTTTACTCCGTTAATTCAACAGTTTTCTGTCTCAATTAAAATTTTTATATCGCAGATTTATTTGTGAAATATGAATCGTTAGTGCCATTGTGCATTCGCAGTGTAGAGTTTCATAGTATCATGTCGTTTTTGGAAACCCAGAATCTACTATGTAGGAATCAACATGGATTCCGGAAACAGCGATCGTGTGAGACCCAACTCGCTTTATTTGTTCATGAGACCCAGAAAATATTAGATACAGGCTCCCAGGTAGATGCTATTTTTCTTGACTTCCGAAGGCGTTCGATACAGTTCCGCACTGTCGCCTGATAAACAAAGTAAGAGCCTACGGAATATCAGACCAGCTGTGTGGCTGGATTGAAGAGTTTTTAGCAAACAGAACACAGCATGTTGTTATCAATGGAGAGACGTCTACAGACGTTAAAGTAACCTCTGGCGTGCCACAGGGGAGTGTTATGGGACCATTGCTTTTCACAATATATATAAATGACCTAGTAGATAGTGTCGGAAGTCCCATGCAGCTTTTCGCGGATGATGCTGTAGTATACAGAGAAGTTGTAGCATTAGAAAATTGTAGCGAAATGCAGGAAGATCTGCAGCGGATAGGCACTTGGTGCAGGGAGTGGCAACTGACCCTTAACATAGACAAATGTAATATATTGCGAATACATAGAAAGAAGGATCCTTTATTGTATGATTATATGATAGCGGAACAAACACTGGTAGCAGTTACTTCTGTAAAATATCTGGGAGTATGCGTGCGGAACGATTTGAAGTGGAACGATCATATAAAATTAATTGTTGGTAAAGCGGGTACCAGGTTGAGATTCATTGGGAGAGTCCTTAGAAAATGTACGAGGGCAGTTCAATAAGTAATGCAACACATTTTTTTCTGAAACAGGGGTTGTTTTATGCAGCATTGAAATACACCAGGTTATTCCCCAATCTTTTAGCTACACAACACTATTTTTCAACGTAATCTCCATTCAATGCTACGGCCTTACGCCACCTTGAAATGAGGGCCTGTATGCCTGCACGGTACCATTCCACTGGTCGATGTCGGAGCCAACGTCGTACTGCATCAATAACTTCTTCATCATCCGCGTAGTGCCTCCCACGGATTGCGTCCTTCATTGGGCCAAACGTATGGAAATCCGACGGTGCGAGATCGGGGCTGTAGGGTGCATGAGGAAGAATAGTCCACTGAAGTTTTGTGAGCTCCTCTCGGGTGCGAAGACTTGTGTGAGGTCTTGCGTTGTCATGAAGAAGGAGAAGTTCGTTCAGATTTTTGTGCCTACGAACACGCTGAAGTCGTTTCTTCAGTTTCTGAAGAGTAGCACAATACACTTCGGAGTTGATCGTTTGACCATGGGGAAGGACATCGAACAGAATAACCCCTTCAGCGTCCCAGAAGACTGTAACCATGACTTTACCGGCTGAGGGTATGGCTTTAAACTTTTTCTTGGTAGGGGAGTGGGTGTGGCGCCACTCCATTGATTGCCGTTTTATTTCAGGTTCGAAGTGATGAACCCATGTTTCATCGCCTGTAACAATCTTTGACAAGAAATTGTCACCCTCAGCCACATGACGAGCATGCAATTCCGCACAGATGGTTCTCCTTTGCTCTTTATGGTGTTCGGTTAGACAACGAGGGACCCAGCGGGAACAAACCTTTGAATATCCCAACTGGTGAACAATTGTGACAGCACTACCAACAGAGATGTCAAGTTGAGCACTGAGTTGTTTGATGGTGATCCGTCGATCATCTCGAACGAGTGTGTTCGCACGCTCCGCCATTGCAGGAGTCACAGCTGTGCACGGCCGGCCCGCACGCGGGAGATCAGACAGTCTTGCTTGACCTTGCGGCGATGATGACACACGCTTTGCCCAACGACTCACCGTGCTTTTGTCCACTGCCAGATCACCGTAGACATTCTGCAAGCGCCTATGAATATCTGAGATGCCCTGGTTTTCCGCCAAAAGAAACTCGATCACTGCCCGTTGTTTGCAACGCACATCCGTTACAGACGCCATTTTAACATCTCCGTACAGCGCTGCCACCTGTCGGAAGTCAATGAAACTATACGAGACGAAGCGGGAATGTTTGAAAATATTCCACAAGAAATTTCCGGTTTTTTCAACCAAAATTGTCCGAGAAAAAAAATGTGTTGCATTACTTATTGAACTGCCCTCGTAGTCCATCAACAAAGGAGGTGGCTTACAAAACACTCGTTCGACCTATACTTGAGTATTGCTCATCAGTGTGGGATCCGTACCAGATCGGGTTGACGGAGGAGATAGAGAAGATCCAAAGAAGAGCGGCGCGTTTCGTCACAGGGTTATTTGGCAACCGTGATAGCGTTACGGAGATGTTTAGCAAACTCAAGTGGCAGACTCCGCAAGAGAGGCGCTCTGCATCGCGGTGTAGCTTGCTCGCCAGGTTTCGAGAGGGTGCGTTTCTGGATGAGGTATCGAATATATTGCTTCCCCCTACTTATACCTCCCGAGGAGATCACGAATGTGAAATTAGAGAGATCAGAGCGCGCACGGAGGCTTTCAGACAGTCGTTCTTCCCGCGAACCATACGCGACTGGAACAGGAAAGGGAGGTAATGACAGTGGCACGTAAAGTGCCCTCTGCCACACACCGTTGGGTGGCTTGTGGAGTATAAATGCAGATGTAGATGTATATGCTTCGGAATTCTCTTGGGTTCCTTTAGTAAACCAACAGACATAGGAAATTGTGGAAATCTGGAGCATACGGTTTTACAGTAGCACCCATTAGTCAGTCCGGATATTAAAGCATTTTACTTATATAAGTTCAGGACTTTGTGACTATTTAGGCAACTAACTTCCGATTACTTTAAAACTTTTGTTTTTTGGTAAGAAGTTACGAGTTTCAACCTGATTCGGAGACCACACTAAATTATAATTTAACTGCGTGGGTGGTAGGTATGGAGCGGAAGGGTTGCGTGAAGCCAAGGACATGCCACCTCCAACAGGAAAATGCCAAGTGAAGTAATGTGGTGTTCAAACCAACGTTTGGCTTGAGGACAACTTTAAGTTTAGTCGCAGGAAAGATACGTTGATAGTCTTATTAACGTTAACATATTTGGAAATGTATGTTTATATACTAAATCGGTCTTAGTCATGACACTGTTTATGACGATACAAATAGCTGTGGTGAGAAAAAAAGTACCATTTTGTACTTGATGAAAAATGTAAGCTAAGGACAGCATGTAGCTGAGATTGATTCAAAAGCCGCATTAAGTGGTCACCATTTTAAGCGCAACAAACACCATCATTTTTTGCGTACAAACGAACATCGTTTCCTCTGGGCTGGGAGTAACGGAACCAGTTTTTAATGAGACATCTTTATTCAATAAGTTCAGTATTGACAAATGAAAGGAATATTGGAGGCTTACGTGTTATCAATACTAAGGTCATTAGGAAAGGAAGCACAAGCTAGGACTAGTTAAGGATGGGGAAGGCTTTAGGTCGAGGCCGTTTCGAGGAAATCAATATTCCATTCGCCTGAGCTGAGTCTGGAAAACCACACTGTGTGTCAGTATCTCAAACCCTGCGCCACATTGTTGAAACAATAATTCCGGCATACGCCTGAAGTGATTTAGTGAATTCTGGATAACTAAATTGCTCGACCAACATCTGAACCTAGCTCTTGGGGATTGCGTGTTCTACATTATGCAGTTACGCCACGCCTTTAGGGCACACATACTAACGTAAATTGTCAGATAAAGTCATCCAAATAACAGGAGGAACGTTTACATAATCATACTCATTTGCAGATATACTATATTGTGGTTCCAGAATCAGCATCTGATGCTGGTTTGAAGAGAGCCAAGTTTTCCTTCCTTATTTTTTCTTTGCTGCAGACTTGACACACGTATATTCTTCACAATATAATGAAGATGATATCTTATAGCCGGATTGCTTCTGTTTCATTTTTGTGCAAGGTGATTATTACGTGCATCTGTTACAGCTTATCAAGTCATATTAGCCTAATGACGTAATTTTGTGTCAGTAAAGGTGACAGAAAATAGAGGTAGCAGTCTGAATAAGTTTGGAAGCCTAAATGTACACTTATTATGACAGTACTGTGTAAAAGACAAGTTAAAGGAATTATCTGATTCAATCACTTTTAATTTCTTCCATGACGCGTTACGAGGGCTTACGCCCTCATCTTCAAGTGGATCATGCATTACATTACAATTCATTTTACTGAATGTAGCCAATTATCTCTCTTAATCTTCGTTTCGAAGATGTTCTGGCGAAAGAAAACTGGAGCGCCATTATAAATACACATTTGTATCACTCAGTACCATAGAAACTCGGAACAAAATAAAAAACAGTCCTGAGATTCAAACACGTAATGGGATAAAATAGAAGCGCCTGGTACAGAAAACCGTTTCAACCAATCTTTCATATTAGGAACAGTCGCAGTTTCCAAATCACAGACGAAAATGGACGACACAACGGTATGGTACCGTGTATTACAGAGAAAATAAGAAAGATACTCTAATCATACAAAACACACGCAAGTGTGAACCAACCTCTTCCTCCCATCAAACCACCCGATCACCCATCCACACACACACACACACACACACACATACACACACACACACACACAATAACGGTACGGTGCGCACCCGCGAATCTTTACATAAGCCTAAGACCTATATACGCTGCATTGCCATCTATCACTATAGCGGTTTTGTTGTTTAAATATAATATTATAAACATTTGGATTTCAGCTTTCTACAGTAGTCTCCGAAAGCAAAACCAAAATAAAAACTTCGAACATACGAGCAGTATTATACTACAGACTGTGTTAATGAAGCTGACATCAATTCACAAAGTAGAAAAATTCTTATCATCGACTGATTTGTTATACTTCTTTATTGACCCTTTGTTTACGTATCTTGATGATGGAGACAATGTGAGAGATGTGCAGTAACGTAAACAACTACAACAGCAAAAGGAGTGTTGAAGACTGGACTGCCTCTACGTCGAGGTTATTAGAGACGGGGAATAAGTTCGTATTACGCAGCGACAGGGAATATACCATCAGCAACTTTATTTGAGGAACTGTCCAAGTTATCGCCCTATTCACCTACGTGATTTTAGAGAAACCGCAGGAAACCTGGATCTAGATGGCTGGACGAAGATTTGCACTCTGGTCCTCTTAACTGCTGAGAACCTCGCTCGGCAGCTTCGGCCCAGACCGTAAGAAACAATGCGGAAAACCAGACTAATCCTTCGTAGCCTTTCTATACGAGGCTTAGCCACTGCAACAATTCGCTTGTTAGGTACACGCATCGAAGTTAATATTGAACTAAAAGATGCATACTGACTTTCAAAGTAGTGGTCTAGGAACTAGAAACTTCTTTTAAAATTATAGTCTGAGTGTAACGTTGTACGGTAGTGAGATGTGAGCTGTGGGATTGTAAGACGTGGAAGAACTGAAGCAAACAAGGCGTTATAGAAGAAATTTGAAGGTTTTTTGTATAGGCCGAGAGACTATGAAGAGCCGCACAAAAGCCAGCACAAAATTAACGATTAAACAATTTGGGTTCAAATGGTTAAAATGGCTCTGAGCACTATGGAACTTAACTTCTGTGGTCATCAGTCCCCTAGAACTTAGAACTACTTAAACCTAACTAACCTAAGGACATCACACACATCCATGCCCATGGCAGGATTCGAACCTGCGACCGTAGCAGTCCCGCGGTTCCGGACTGCGCGCCTAGAACCACTAGACCACCGCGGCCGGCAAAACAATTTGGGGAATACGATTAAGAATAGAAGAGTTAAATAAGCTATTCATATTTAACGACATTAGGGACTGGCACACAGAGGTTACACTAGACGTAGTGAACGGGGAAGACAGCTAATGACGCAAGGAACAGAATATAGTACTCAATTTGCAGAACAAGTCAGTCACTCTACTTGAAACCGCTAAGCTCTGAAAAATCCATTAAAACAAATTACGACTTTGATTAGTTGCATATTTTGGAGTATTTCATTGAGATTTGTCTTCTTGAAAGATATGTCTTATTCATATTAATATACTGTCATATTTCAATATGGAAACTGCTATTTACAAACTAAGCACTATTTACCCCGAATGTAGAGCATTTTGCTCTTAATATTGTATCTGAGAAATAAAGTATCCGTCCAGCTGTATTAAATGCACCTGACAATGCAATCTTTCTGCATCTTGGAGTTATCTGCTACTCTAGCGCTGTTTATAAACACATACTCTGCAGTCATAAGACCTTAAAAAAATGCCGGGTGCTTGTAGCAATTCGGAATCATTCTGTATAAAAGTTGTTCTTACTACATACGACCACGTGATTTTGCTGATAAGGTGATTTGTATTCATTACGCTAGAGGACCCTTTTATTGCGGCTTTTTGTGGAGCACTTCCATGTAACTCGAATCTAAATACGCTCATCTGTCATGTCGGACAAGCCTGATAAGATAGAAACGTACACGTAAGCTGTATCGCATCAGTGACGAGTGCAAAATCTCTGCCTGTGCAGCGCTGATGAGAGGTACGGGATTTTTTTCTTTTTGTATTTGTTTCGTGTAACCTACTACATACCTTTTATTCTTAAAACTGTGAATGAAAGTAGAAACTCGTGACCAGATTCTCTGTAAGGAAAGGCCAGTAGCGACATTGTTAGTAACAAAAGGGAATGATATTTGAGCCACATACTGAGAGCATCGGTTTCCAGTAAGAAGTCAAGGCTCTCAGACGCTTTGGGAGCCAAAGACTTTCACAGATCATCACTTCCCGTTTCAGTTTCTTTGTAATACTTACCTGTTGGCACCCCGATATAAATACTTATCAATATTTGCACTATTCGTTGCTCATTCGACGGTAGTGAGAAGAGTTGAACAATTGTGTTCTTTTCAGCCAGGTCCCAGTAAAGTGACAGTGACATAAGGGCTCCAATTGGAAACATGTTCTTAACTGAGTTGGAGATAGCTGTTGCGTTAGACGAAGAGAGCTCCCTTGCTGCCACAGTAAATTGCCAGTTTCGGGTTTCACGACTGGGATGTCTTCACACTCATACGGGTCGTCGGTGCGACAGTTGTGTACATGATGGGTAATAACGTGTGATATCACCGCATCGCTGAGATATTGGAAGTACTTGTCTTTTCAAATGCCATGATGTGAAGCGCCTACCAAGAATACTTTGGTTTCATAAAGCATGGCCATCCCCTCTCCTATCTTTCTAGATATCTCCAGTGTCAATAGTACGAACGTGTTGACGACAGGTGCGCCGTCGATTATGGCGAACTGTGGCGGCCGATAGACTAGCGACAGTATAACAAAACACTTGAAAATTCAGTGTCGGACAACAACCATGCCACCCAGAAACAGCTCCTCACTGTGGGTTCAGAAGTCACCGCTCCATACGTGTGCCTGTCTGTCTCGTTTCACAGGGTACTGACTTTAGCACGACTGTAGGAACACCGCCCGAAGTATGGAGAGTCACGTTACATATCCACAAATGCTGATGGCACGGCCCAAGCACATCAAAAACTAAATCAGTCTATGCGTCACACTTTCCAACTAGGCACTATTCAAGCAGGCGGAGAGGTAATTTGGGGAATGTTTACAGACGATGAAATGGGGCCTCCGTTACGTCCGCCACCGCCCCTGATCGGTGAGCGGCACAGGAACGTATCCGGCCCTATGGATCCGTTTGCTCCTCTGCGGCACCCTTCAGGAGACCTCTACATAATCAGGACATTTCAACGCCCCATCGGTCGCGAATTGTGTCGTAATTATTCCAGAAACTCTTCATAGGTGGACTCCCTTGAGGTGCCCCAAGCGTCGACGCAACTCTGACCCTCTGAAGGTACCAAAACAAAGACTGCGTCGTTGTAACAATGCTTCTCTTAAGATTCTGTTGAATATACCTGGGACGGTATCGAGAGAGATGTACGCTGCTCGGACTCGACTCTAATCAGCCTCGGTTATAAAATGAAAAGCACTATACTGCGTATGTTATTACTCAGATTAACCGGTTTTCGGCTTCCAAGGCCATCATCAGACCTTAAAAGGCAATCGTTGTCAAAGAAATTACAATGTTTGTAAAGAAGACTGGAAAAATATGTCACTCTTCTAGACTGAGACACAAACACACACTAAATGTCCCTTTGACAGTGTGGTCGTAACACAATTTAAAAAGTAAACAATTATATTACCACCGCACTGTCGAAGATGACGTTTATTGTGTGTTTGTGCCTCAGTCTAGGCGAGTAACATTTTTTCCAGTATTATTTACAAACATTGTACTTTATTTGACGACGATTCTCAGATAAAGTCTGATGGCCTTGTAAGCCGAAAACCGGTTAACCTGAATAATTTGATCCTGTAGAGCAGACGCTGTATAGTGATTTTCATTTATTATTATGTTGTTCTACCAAGAGGTGGCTGGAGACTCAGCTAACACAATCTTCGTGAGTTGTGGGACCGGTTGAGCAGTCACGGGCCAGGATGATTCGACAACACTTTGGATGACTCGTCGAATCGATGGCCCAACGCGCTGCCGCCATGCCCGAGGCAGGATTCGAGCCTGCGACCGTAGCAGCAGCGCGGCTGCGGACTGGAGCGCCTAGAACCGCACGGCCACCGCGGCCGACCATGCGGCTATCACAGAAACAGTTGGCACTTCTGGATTTTTCTCATTATCGCCATAGGAGCAGCTGGTAACACTGACCTTTATTCTTTCTCTCAGTAATTGCAAGATTAAATAAGCGATAAAGCTTTCCCCAGTGAGGAACATATCACCGATCGAAATTCTATATCAGATCTGTCCAAGAGGTGGAAGGGGTGTACTCAAACAGAAAAACCTCACAATCCCTTAATAGTGCAGACAATTTTCTGAATAGCGTAAAATAGCGTGTGCCAAAGAGTACAACGGATGTTGCGAGGGTTGAGTTAATTTATAAATTACCTCGTCGCTCGCCTTCAGCTTCAAGAAGTCTGCGAACCTCCGACTCTGATAATTCTTCTTATGTCTGTAGAGGAACTCAATTTCCGCTGAAACCAGGACTCATCAACTCCGATTTATGGGAAGACTTTTATTATGCTTTTAATTACAAAACCTGTTCAGAGGTTAATCATTTAGGTACAACTCATTTTTAACAAACTGCAAACGAAAATATCTTCTGCTAATAAAGGTCGTTCAGTTATATTCAGAATTCGTATGAGACCTCAACTTCAATCAACTAAATGAATTATTTCCAAAGACTTTAGCTACAAAATATCTGGAAAATCTCATACCCTCACAATATCCGTCTTTTATGAATGAGGTGGTCAAAGAGCAGGTATGGTAGAGTATTCTGGAGAACCGCGGCCTTGTGGTGACGGAAGCCAGCAAATATTTCTTGCAGAAATCAGATAGGCCACAGCGCACAACACATTTTCTGCAGCAGTTGTACTGGAAAGTGGCTGATCATTTGTTTTACAGTAGCAATGACCTTCTCACTAACAATTTCCTTATGTTTGAGCATACGGAGGAATTTTTGTTCGGTAAACATCTTCATAGCGACAAAAAGGTACAAATGACTAGTTGTAATTCCAGAAGGTAGAAGCTTATCTCTCAAGAGGATAAGAGTAGATCTCACAACCTAATAAGTTGCCGGCCGGTGTGGTCGAGTGGTTCTAGGCGCTACAGTCGGGAACCGCGTGACCGCTACGGTCGCAGGTTCGAATCCTGCCTCGGGCATGGATGTGTGTGATGTCCTTAGGTTAATTAGGTTTAAATAGTTCTAAGTTCTGGGGGACTGATGACCTCAGAAGTTAAGTCCCAAAGTGCTCAGAGCCGTTTGAACCATTTTCTAATAAGCTTCTTAGTTCCGGTACTGAACTTACTGCTCAGTGATACTTTGTCTGATCTAGTACGTTTAATTACTTTTTTTGGTGGCTGGGGTTCATAGTCATAGAAAACGTTTTTAAAGACATCATTGTCGTCTTCAAGTTGTGGATTTTCTAAAATAAATAGTGTTAAGCGACCAAAAGCAAGTACTTCCAGGCAATTATGTTTCCTTTCTGTTTACGGACCTTGGGAAGTAACTTTGTAAAAACACTAAAATAATTCTGGACAAAAGACCTCGAGCGCGAGCGTGTGTGTGTGTGTGTGTGTGTGTGTGTGTGTGTGTGTGTGTGTGTGTGTTTGTGCGTTTGCGGGAATATTTACGTTTTGCTATGAAACAATCTCATAGCCAATTGTGTGCGTAAATGTAACATGCAGGCTATAATACCTTAAAGTATGAACTTGAGAATTGAATAATTCACGCAATCCGAATATGTCGCATGCTCTATGAATAAACGGATTGACTGCAGAAAAAATAACCTTGCACTATTTTATCGTTTCATTTTTAGGTCCGGCACACGAATGACCATGAAAACGACGAAATGAAATGTTATCGCCGGAGATACCGGCTTATCAAGCTGTTCAGTGCCGGTTATCTGGCACGTACAAGAGCAGGGAAACACGAACGCCTTTTCCTCTCCAAAAAAGTACAGATCATATATGAAAAGTTCAAACGAACGCAACTTGTGTCGTAATCTTCTCACTCAATTACTGAAGAGCGCCACAGAAAACTAAGATAATAGCTCTAAATATTTTATCACTCGAATTCATTTATATCTTGATTGCCGCCACCAGAAATGTGGCAGCTAAAATCTTAATCAACTCTCCTCCCCTCCCCTGTCTTCCCCTATTCTGTTTTGTATTTAAGAAAACTTTTTGCATCTATGAGACGGTAATGACAGAGCAAATGTGTGAACCAAAAGGAACAGAACACGTAAATTTAAAGGCGGTGCAATTTTAATGCAAAAAATTGATTCAAATGGCTCTGAGCACTATGGGACTCAACTGCTGTGGTCATCAGTCCACTAGAACTTAGAACTACTTAAACCTAACTAACCTAAGGACATCACACACATCCATGCCCGAGGCATGATTCGAACCTGCGACCGTAGCAGTCGCACGGTTCTTGACTGCGCGCCTAGAACCGCGAGACCACCGCGGCCGGCAATTTTAATGCAAATTTATACTGCAGGTAATTATCTTTCTGATAAGTTACAGTCATATAATTGCATTTCTACCCGCTGTGGTAATGTTTATACAGAAAATCCGTTGAAATGGTCTAAAAACTACTCTGTACCAATAAAATAAATACAGCAGAAGAGGCAAATGCCACCTTCTGTTAAAAATAGATAGTTCTGATATTCTTTTGCACTATTCATATTTCTTTAACACAGTGCGGTATGTCTTTTTAAACGGCAGTGATTCAGAAGTTATATGTCCGGCATTTGTTAAATGTAGTAAGTGTATCATCAATCAGCCCGCACGGTTAGCCGTGCGATCTAACGCACTGCTTTCCGGGCAGGAAGGCATGCCAGTCCTCGGCACGAATCCGTATCCACTGAGGGCCGAACCATACAATAACCCTGGGTTCGGTGTGCGGCGGCGGTGGTGTGAGTGGACTGCTGTAGCCTGTTGTGGGGTTGTGTACCACTGCGGGCTACGGCGGGGACGAAGCCTCTCTGTCGTTTCTAGGTCTCCAGTTCCATACCATACCATCATCAATCTGGCACATAGCTTGCTCCCAATGTGTTCTGGCTGACGTGATAGGCCTAGACATACACTCAGAAATGTTTTGGTGTACCTTCATTAAACTTTAAATACATGGCGAATTACTATGCACGGCGTTTTCCTTCAGCCAGGTATCGGATTAACTGCAGTCAATGGCCGAATTAGAATACCAAAGGCAATAGCGCGTATGTGAAACCACCTACGAAACTTAAAAAATGAGGCGATACCTTCAGTGCATCTCTAAGAAATAATTTATTCTGCAGCGCAAAAAAGAGACATTTCTAAGCGTAGCGCTCTGTTCCCGTCGTTGCTATTAGAGATATCAATCAGGAAGGTCTAGTATCGATAAGTACCTGCCCGGCGCTATTCAAGGTGTGCCAAATGCACTACCTGACCAAAAGCATCCAGATATCTATTGGTGTAGTACTTTACCACTGAGTGTGTCCACCACGCGCCTTTATGATGGCTTCAACTGTACTGGGAACACTTTCAGTGAGGCGTGTGAATGTCTGGAGGAATTGCAGCCCATTCTTTGTCAAGAGCCTAAACCAGAGAAGGCAATAATGCTGGAGCGAAATCGACGTTCTATCTCACCCCAAGGCCACTGGGCACAGGTGCAGACTCCGGGCAGACCAGAACATTTCAGGAATATTATTGTCCACAAACTACTGCCTCACAGATGCTGCTTGTGCAGTGTCAAGCTGACTCAGTCATCGTCTCAGAACTCTTTCTCTACTACATGAATTGCACGATGCTGTACAATGTATTCACATTCTTTCATATTTAGCATTTACTTTAGAGCAATAAGGAGCCCCATCCTGACCTCTAAAAACACCCTCTACCGTGATAGCGTCTCCTCTGTACTTCACTGTTGGGTCTACATACGACGGGAGGTAACGTTCTCCAGGGAAACTCAGATCCTTTCATCGGATTACCACAGCGTACAGCTTGACTCACCACTCCAGACTACTCCTTTTTAGTCACCCACTGTACAGTGTCGTCGCCCTTTACATCATCTCAACCGTCGTTTAGTACTGACTGGAGAAATCTGTGACTTATGAGGAGCTGTTCGACCACTGTACCGCATTATTTCTAATTCATTACGCAGTCATTGTCCTAGCTGGCATCCAATGACTGGTTCACGTTTGAAGTCAATGAGCGCTCCTGACCTATCCATTCTGCTCTTACTGCTTTTCTATTGACGACACAGTACTTCCCGCCTTCTTTTGTACCGGTGAGTGCCACTCTTGGGACGTCTAACGGTTAATTCCGCATTATACAGGGGTGTCCGGATACTTTTGACCAGATAGTGTGCATACAAGTGCAGCCACGAGGAAAGCACGTGCCAGAATCAGATTTAATGGAAGAATCACGCACAATTCTTGGGTATTATTCCTAGCCGGGGACCTCTACCAAGTTGGATTAATGGAGAAAATGGAAATGAACGTTTGGCGTCAATGACCGGGAGGCCCTTTACGGGGCAGGTCCGGCCACCTTGGTGCAGGTACATTCGACGCCACATTGGGCGACATGCGCGCCAGATGGGGATGAAATGATGATGAAGACAACACAACACCCAGTCCATGAGCGGAGAAAATCCCCGACCCAGCCCGGAATCGAACCCGGGCCCCTTAGGACGGCAGTCCATCATGATGACCATTCAGCTATCGGGGTGCACATTAATGGAGAGATAAAAGTGCTTCAAAGAAGAGCTGCACGACTCGTGAAGGATTTGTGTCGCTGAGATGATCAACAAAATGCAGAGGCACACTTTACGAGAAAGACACTGTGTACCGCATAGACTAACAAAATTACAAGCATACACATTACAAAATGAGCCAACAAACGCACTACTTCCTCCATCATAACATCTCACGTGCTGATCACGACGCTGCAAGGAAAGAAATTTGGTTCCATACAAAAGGGAATCGATAGTCTTTCTTCCTGAGTATCAATTGCGAATTGAAATGTAAGGAGGGAGGGAGGGTGGTATTAGTGCGATACGTGCCCTCCGCCACACGCCGGAAAGTGGCCTGGAGAGTGCACGTGTGGGACAGACACCTGACCCATGTAATGGAAGAAAACAGGGAAAGCAAAAAAATACAAAAAAACAATACACGGAGACATAGCAATAAGAATTACATTTGTTGTACATGCCCCATCATACGATGCATTATTTTTCTACACTCTTTCAAAACAAGTATCATTGAGCTTATCGAATATTTACGAGTATTAAGCTTTGTTTGTGACAACCATCTGGTAACGATGTTTCTTACCGCATCATGAAATCGCAAGTGTCGTCATCGTGCTACATCTGTTCTCTTCAATTGCAGCAGTAATTCAGTTTACGAAGTTACTCATTTGCTTCCTTATTAGTCGCTTCTCTCACCACCTCACTCATCTCATGTCTTGGACATTCGAACACGTCTTAGAACCGCTGATTCACACAATAACTTGCCCGAGTGATCTTCACAGGTCTGAGATGTATGTATTCTGCTGTATGTTGCGCTTGCGAGAAAACCACCCACCGCGCAGTTGTTGTATGCGGAAGTCGTTTTGATTCTGTTGACCTCAACAAACATGTATCAGTCCTTGGAAATAAGTCACAGATTAACGAAGATTATGGTTTTTCTCAACCTCAACAAAAATGGTCGTATAGTGCTGGCGTAAAATGGGAAATCCACGTGCGTATTCATCATGAAACTTTCTTGTACGACAGTGGCGACGCATGTCGTGTTGACATTATACCTGTACGTTGCTTACTTCACTCGCATAACACATGACTGACCAACATTTTAACAGACAGGACAAAAATAACGATACCATGTTCCCTCTTCGTAAGATGCTACGCAAATATTTGTGATTTAATCCAGAACGCCGATGCAGGCAACATTCTTGCGATCGTAAGTCTTCCTCCCAACCGCATTGTTTATCGTCGTGGATAACGTCTTTGACGACAGTAAAGTCCAAGTGAGTCTATTGCAAAAGTCAAGAGACTGTTCAGAAGTAACAGGTTCGCGCTTCATATGTACTTTTCATATCCTACACACTGAGCTTCTTTTCCTGGTGTTCATTTTTACGTCTTTATACACTCATGTTCAGAAAAAGACGAACACCTTTAACGACTACGGATAGGACGTTCGTACTCACAGGGCATGTACATTATTATGGTCCGCAGAAATGAATAGCATTTGAACCATGTCGGTCCGCCGGTTCAAGAGCAATATCAATATTATGGCGTGACACAACTTAGGGGACCGGCCGGAGTGGCCATGCGGTTCTAGGCGCTACAGTCTGGAACCGCGCGACCGCTACGGTCGCAGGTTCGAATCCTGCCTCAGGCATGAATGTGTGTGATGTCCTTAGGTTAGTTAGGTTTAAGTAGTTCTAAGTTCTAGGGGACTGATGACCACAGCAGTTAAGTCCCATAGTGCTCAGAGCCATTTGAACCAACTTAGGGGTAAAATGTGACTGCGGCTCTCGTTGTCGCTATAAACCGAAGGTAAGCGATCGATGTGACTCGAGGAGACACGCAGGATGCCTCGCAGACATATGCGCGAACCGTACCGTCAAATCAGTGAGTTTGAAAGAGGGCGCATTGTTAGCATGACACCATGTCATGCATCCAGCCGGGAAATTGCTACTCGTGTGGGACGAAGTGTTTCGGCAGTGCAGCCGGGTGTGTGCAGAATGGTTAGCGGAGGGTCGTAGAACATGTGCGAGACGGGTCAGGTCGCACCACCCCACGAGAAGATCGACACGTCATCCGAATGGCACTGCAGGACAGATCTGCGTGCTCCTTGGCTCTGGTGCAACAGTGGAACAGTGTAAGACATCGTACACTATTAGACGTGACAGTCCGTCGCCGTTTATTGCGGCATAGGTTAGGTGCGAGTCAGTCACTTCTCCGCCTACCTTATATTATGTTACGTTATGTTAACCGGGGACCTAGAAAAGACGGAGAGGCTCCGTCCCCGCCGCAGCCGCAGTGGTCCACAACCCCACGACGACTACCGCAGTCCACTTCACCCCTCCGCCGCCCCACACCGAACCCAGGGTTATTGTGCGGTTCAGCCCCCGGTGGATCCCCCAGGGAACGTCTCACACCAGACGAGTGTAACCACTATGTTTGTGTGGTAGAGTAATGGTGGTGAACGCGTACGTGGAGAACTTGTTTGCACAGCAATCGCCGATAGTGTAGCTGAGGCGGAATAAAGGGAACAGCCCGCATTTGACGAGGCAGATGGAAAACCGCCAAAAAACCATCCACAGACTGGCCGGCTCACCGGACCTCGACGCAAATCCGCCGGGCGAATTCGTGCCGCGGACCAGGTGCTCCTTCACGCCCGGAAAACCGTGCGTTAGACCGCACAGCCAACCGGGCGGGCCCGCCTACCTTTGACGAACGTATAGAAACATGCTAGACGGCAATGCTGTATGGAATGACGTCACTGCGGACAGAATGGCATCAGATACTGTGTTCGGACGAATCCATGTTCTGTTTGTCTGAAAATAATGGACGCATTTTGGTTCGACGCCGACAGGGGGAGTGGCACCACAGTGACTCACACAGTGTCAACTCGAGGCCTTATGGTGCGCGGTGCTATTGGGTACAACCACAAATCACAGCTGGTGCGAGACCAGGGCACTGTGACCAGTATGACCTACGCGAATGACATCCTGCGACCCATAGCCATATCCTTTTTGCACAAAACCCCAGACGCCATTTTTCAGCAAGACAATGCACGACCACATGTTGCTGTACGAACACGCCAGATCACTACGCATGTCGCCGATCGATAATGTGTGGGATATGGTGAAATGACAGGTGCGACGCTGTGACCCAGTGCCAACCACCACAGATAAAGTTTGGAACCAGGTAAATGCGGCAAGGATGGCTATACGACAGGGAGCTATTCGAACCTTATACGCGTCGTCGCCATCACGCGTGGAACAAGTTGTCAGGACCCATGGCGGACCCTGTGCTTACTAGGTAACAGGACACATGCTGAAGCGCGGTGACTGAAGTGCTAATCATTTCTGCACAACATGCTAATGTACATTCCTGTAAATGTGAACGCCCTATCTCCAGTCGTTCAAGGTGTTCTGTTTTTTTTCTGAACATGAGTGTATAACTATTGACACAGTCCGCTCATAATAGTTTAGAAAGTTTGTCGCTGCAGTGTCGGAAGCAACGAGTGCACGAATTTCGCATCTGTTGATAAATGCGAGCAGGAAGAAGGCTTTCCACAGTTGGAATTACATCCAGTTATTACCGAAAGGCTCTTGTAATGGTGACAGTACCTTCGTTTCCAACACCAGTAACTCTATGCTGCTTGACAAGATGAACCTACAGAGTTCGTTTCGTCTTGTTTCTCCCGAAAGTAAGAATGGGTTATACTAATGTTTCCCTGTAGCTAAACGGCCTGATTGGCCCTTAGAGTGCAATGATAAGTTATCATAGCGTCATGAAACGCATTATGACCTTTCCGATTAAAAACGTAATGAGTGCAGCTCCGTACAAACGAGGACACACTCGCAGGTGTAGTAAACTGGATGATTCGGAAGTCGTTGTGTAACGAAATTTGAAGAGAATATGAATTTGAACAAGTTGGGAAACGAATACAAAAATAAGGCTAAATCCGTGATAAAATCCGAATGTTGCAGCATTAGGCGACTGAAGCAAGAAAAGAAGAATTAATTTCAACTTGCAAAGGTATTTGACGACTAATGTAAACGGCTTTATCATTGCTAGTCAGAAGCAAACGAATTAATGTCGTTATCTCACTGAAGTCGTAATCATCGTTGTGTTAATACTGCAAGGCACCAGCAAGGTCACAAGAACATCTGCGTGGATGCAGTATGCGCAGCGATATCACCGGCCTTGGGGGTCAGTTGAATTCGCGATGCGATCAGTTAGAAAAGAATAGGAGTTTTAGTTGACCTGGAGGCTAACGAAAGCCTCACACTAGTCAAGCCAGCAGGAGGTGCTAACGCTGGTGCCCAAAAACTATCATTTGAATAGTCGTCGTGAACGTGTGTGATCACATCACAAATAGTTATCACGTACGAAAATTTTAAGAAAGAAAAATAGAAAGTAGTTGGCGTTATATTAATTGCGGGGCTTTTTAACTCACCTTTTACCGTCGAACTGCTAAGCATTATTCGCCTAAGTTAGATAAACAAAGCACTGCAGTGGAGTATCATTGATCTGGAGGTAGCGACGCCACGACGACATTAACAACACTGGTATTTGGCCGGCAAGTGCACGAGATATGGCGAAGTAGATTTCTCGACAATCCGATCGTACGTCAGTGTCCAAGTTCACCCAAAACTCTCATTGTTGAAAGTGATCCGTCGCAGGACGTGGATACCGGACGTGGTTGGCCCGCTGGTGTTAGGTGATAGAAATGGATTTAGCCTACACTCTCTCTTTTCGCCTTCAACGCGGTGAGAAGGAATAGAGCCACTGCGTCCGAAGGAAGAGATTCTTCACGATTAAGCGGCTGAACAACTGTCCACACTCTTCCAGCCAACATGCTGTACGACTCTTCCTTTTCACCCGAGCACTCGGAGAAGTACGACACTGTCAGTACTTACAGTTTACAATACAGTGTGCCAACTGAGTAAGTGTCGGCCGGTTTCAGGACAGCTCCTGCTGGATTTAGAAAATAAAAGAAATTGACACAGCGCGGTTGTTCACTTGTAATCTGCAGGTGATAGACTTCCGATATTTCAACAATTATATATGTTCACTTAAATAATCAGTAAATGAAGTAAAAGCGTGTCGGCAAGTTCCAGTAAAATGTGCACTACAAATGGAAAAAGATGGTTTATTTTCATGAAACTTTGCTAGACTAAACTTAGGGTGTCCCACGAGCAATGGTCAACATTCAGGGATATGGCAGGAACGATCATTCGAAGTACAAAATTCTAGTAAACATGAGCTCTGATATGCATACATTAAGAGATATGAGCAGTTGTTCGTCTTTCCTACTGCGAAACACGTTTCCTCTAGTGAAGAAGTGGCCGTAGCTCTTAAAATATGGGCTATACAGCCCATGTTTATTGGACATTTTTTCCTTGTTTTTGTCCGTACTCCCTTCTCCCAAAATATTGAAAGCAAAGAGATTACAGTTGAAGAGATTTGTTTCACAGTATCGAAGATACTGTAGCGTTTAAGGTATGTATTTTAGAAGCCATATTTACTAGACTGTTTTGCTTCGAATGATCGGTCCTGTCATATCCCTGAGTATCGACTATCCTCCTAGAACAGCCCGTATATTATTTAAAAAAAGTAGCCCTGTCAGCGACATTTAGGAGATGACGGCCAACGGCTTTCGCAGGGCAGACAGCTGGAAGTCAACAGAGAGCGAAAGAACTGACCAGTGAGGGGCAGAGTGTCGGCGCCTCTGAGATGTGGCGGTAAACTGCACAGCCGCCAGCCGCCACTGCCCGCCCTGGGGGACTGGCCGGCCAGCGCCGGGGCCACGCGGGCTATCTGCTGCTGTTACCATGGAAACCATATCTGCAGCCTGCCCTATCTGGCGATACCCTTTGACGGGCAAGACGTTGGTCGTTTACATTAAAAACGTCGTATTACGCAATCTGATGGACCCATCGATCCGTGAGGAGTACCGACCTACGTAACTGCGCACACTGACGCACGTTTCAGCACTGCTGGTCGACTTGGAGGTAGCCGTTTCGAATCTCAGCGGTAGAAGAAAGTTTTACTGGTAATATTTACTCGATCAGAGTATGGTAGGTGGGACGTAAACTTATCGAATCTAGACTGTGCGCCAGTTTCTCCGCAATGTTGATGGAATGTAACAATCATATGAGGGGCACTCATTAAGTTTCAATTTTAACCTCGAAAAAACTCAATCTGCGAGTACGATATTGGTGATAATGATAATCCTTCTCTACATATTCACTCGTCGTTGCGACATATTTTTTTCCCAAACGATTAAAGACGTGACCCCGGCCTTGGTTGTAGCAGTCTGCAATGTGGCTATTGAGGACACGTTCCACCTCGAAAATCACGTCGTCGCCTTTGTGAGAATGTCTGCCACGCAGTGTTTTATTCTTCCG
The DNA here is from genome assembly GCF_023864345.2 of Schistocerca serialis cubense. NCBI lineage: Eukaryota > Metazoa > Arthropoda > Insecta > Orthoptera > Acrididae > Schistocerca > Schistocerca serialis. The sequence continues at coordinate 718,150,380 of NC_064638.1, forward strand.
AGGAAAGAGAAGGAAGCCACTGGATGCCATGGCAGGATCACAAGGGAGGTGAGGCAATCGATGGCCCAAACATGCAGCACGTGTGGCCGTGTCCTGTGGGGAATAGAGCTAGAGCGTTCTGGAGCAACAGTACCATCTCTGGCAACTTTCTACGACGCTTCCCATTTACATCCTCCCGTAACCTCGTCAGGTGGTATTCGCCAGGGACGGTTTATCCCTTACGTGCATAGCCGTGGCAGTCCCAAAAAAAGCTAAGCATCACCTTGTCCGATGTTGGGACTTCGTCTTTTTCGGCGGTGATGAATCAACATGTTTCCAGTGCTCGCTTTACTCCTTTGTCTTAGACGGATAGAGAAGCCATCTGGATTTCCCTAATGCAGCTGCGAATTGCGACATTTCCTCCACTGCAGTCTCCATCCAGAGGGCTGTTTCAGTGGGTTATGAACAGTTGAACCCAGCGGGCGGAGGGGTTTGTTATGTTCATAATGTCGTGTAACATGTTGAAAACTGATCCGTGAAGGATTTCCACCTCTTCTGCTACGTGATACGTCGGTCTTCTGACACCAGGGCCTCCACTTCTCTTGAGATTTGCGGTTCCTCATAGAGAGGTGGTCTGCCGTTTCGTTATTCGTCATTCAGACTTGCTTGACGGCACTGGAAGCGCTAACGCCACCAAACCAGTATACCATATGATTGATGATATTGCCGTTCACCTCCACAAAACACCATGTGATTACCGTCACCGACTTCTATATTAAACGAGGGCCATTCCAAAACTTCTGCATACTGTAAGGTAGAATTAAAGAAAATAATTATTTTACTGAATACATTTCCATGGCTTCAATATAATCTTCATTCTTGTTTATTACAGCTTCCCAATGTTTTGGAATCTTCTGTGTTCCGGATAGGGCACCCTCACTGTTGAGCTGTCTGTTTACTCGCATCAGGCCTTCTTTGCTAATTTTCTGTCTCAAAACATTTTGCAGAAGCTGCTTCTGGCCTCCTATGCAATTTTCTCACATGATTGTCGTTGATCCTCTCTCAGAATGCCATTAACAATAATATAATAGATGTCGTCTGTTGAAGTTGACGGTCTTTCACTTCTTGGATTGTGCTCTGTGCTTACCCTACCTTCACGGAAACGAGAAGATCACCGTGATATTGTGCTACGACCCACTACACTATTCCCACACACCTCCCTCAAAGCGTTGAAAATTTCCGTAGGTTTCTTTCCACATTAGGATTCGATTTTAATGTAGGAACGCTGGTCGCTACATGTAATCCGACCTCATCTACATCTACATGGATACTCTGCAAATCGCATTTAAGTACCTGGCAGAATGTTCATCCAACCACCTTCACAATTCTCTATTATTCCAATCTCGTATAGCGCGCGGAAAGAACGAGCTCTGATTTTCCTTATTGTATCATGGTGATCGTTTCTCCCTATGTAGGTTGGTGTCAACAAAATATTTTCGCCTTCGGAGGAGAAAGCTGGTGATTGGAATTTCGAGAGAAGATTCCGTCGCAATGAAAAACGCCTTTCTTTTAATGATGTCCAGCCCAAATCCTGTATCATTTCAATGACACTCTTTCCCGTATTTCGCTATAAACCTAACTCGGTTTCAGCTTCCATTTTACAACTGAATTACTCACGGCGCAGCCAAGCGAACCAGCAACCACATATGCAACCGTGATACCTAAAATGTTGCTCTAAACTGACATGAATTTCAACTTGAACACGCCACCGTAACGATCAAGCAAGCGCAATGTGCAGGATTTTTCAAATGGCTCTTGTATGCACAAAATTACTGGTGGAAGTGATGAACAGGCAAAACGAAGGGGGGCAGAAGAGAGGAAGGAGTCAATGCGTTGTGATAAATGGTGGACAGATATACTATTTATACTAGGCATGTTTTTTTTATGATGAAGAAAAACGTTTTGTAGATATACTCGTAAAATGGTGGTCTGTGCCAATACTCAGTTGGGTTTTGAGCCTTATATTCCTGTACTTCTAATCTTTGAACGTAATATTACATTTATTTCTCCATAACTTCTTTGTGTCTATTTCGATATGGTTATCAGTAAGTTTTTTTTTTCTTGTGCCTTTGTCCTGCATCGGCGCGGAGTTGGCACGGCTATTAACGGATTTGGCGTGGTTAGTTTAAGGGGTGGCCGGATGCCCTTCCTGTAGCCATCCCGTTACCTCCCTCTTCTCGCCCCTGCCAGGACGGAATAAGAGTAACCCAGCTGTCTCTGTGGGTAGTGTAATTCACAAGAAAGTAAGCGAAAGTTTAGTAAATGTTTGCAACTCGTGTAGTAGTTGACCACAGTATTATTGCACCTGAGTGTGAGGGTGCTTCGGTCGGCTTACCTTGAGTTACGGTGTAATTGGTGTTGATAATATATATACAACATACCTGAAAGCATTGATAGTGGAATGTGTTTTTCTTAGCCGCCACTCTACTTGTTTTCTGTAACGTCACCGCGTGCTTCCGATAACGACCAGGGCAATAATATCGTGGTTGACCGGGACTTTGGTACAAGCTCGGTATTCACCTAGTAGGATGTGGAAAACCGCCTAAAAATCACGTGAAGACTGACCGGCACACCGGCCCTCGATGTTAATCCGCCGGGTGGTTCGATCCGACGCCTGGGTATCTTCCTGTCCCTGAAGTGGTGCTTTAACACGCACAGCTGGTCGGGAGGATCCTTATCAATATGCTCATTGACAGTTTACCAGTTTGTGTATAGCTGAGCGATCTTAACCAATATCTGCACCACCTGTTTCGTACAATACTTTTACGTCAGTCAGTCAGTGGGTTTAGGAATTCATCTTCATATCTTTAGAGTTTAAATCACATAATGCGTTATTACAGAATATTTCTTGTTTTGTACCCACATAAAATGAGGCATCGTAATTTGTGTATATGGGCGTAAAACAGTCACATATCTTTGAAAATGACAATCTATGTACAGTTAGAAGCTGTCTCTGTTGTGTTAACATCTCTTCAGTCGTGGCTAATGCTGGCCTAGAAAGCTAAAAAGCCGTTTCAGAGCGAGGTATAAAGTAAATATTGTGCAACATTAATACTGTGTATTTCAGTTTGTAATGTGTCTATGTTCTTTCTAGTGCCGAAGAAATATTCCATGAATAACACATACCCCGTCAGTCCAAAAACTTTCGAGACGAATTAATAAAAAATAGGGAATCATTGTTGGTGGTTCGGAAACTTGAGACATATTCTCCCCGCACTTCAGTACAATGCATAGAGTATTTATACAATAAAGTGAAATTGTCAGAAAAATTCTTCTTTTGGACGCTGTTCAAGTCGTGCTTCACATTAGCTTGAATGTCGTCAAAGCGTTGGCCCTTCAAGTGAGTTTCTGCACTTCATCGTTTTAAGTTGGATTCATGTCGATAAGTTCAAGTCTCATCAGCCGTGAAGAGTTTTGACAGAAAAGAGCTGTCCGCGTTTTTCATTCCAATCATGTCGGGGCAGGCGTCCAAGCGTCGTTGTTTTTGTTCGGAATTCATGGTGCACAAGCCAAACTTTACACACACTATTCTCTTCTTGAGAACATTCTGGAGAGTGCCTTGAATAGTTAACTTAGAGATGTTGCCCCATTGCGATCTGTGACACAACAAACGTTGACACATCACAGTCGCACTTCTACTACTTAAGACTGGCTGCTCCCAACTGACTTTGCTTATACGCTACAAATAAAATCATCAGTCTCGGAATTTTTTGGACAGACAATGTTTATTAAATTCGCATCATTGAGCAAGTCGTTCACCACAACTGATGAAGCCCTTTTAACTTTCAGTTGTTTTGCCAATGTCTCTTCTGTTTTTATGTAATAATGTCATGTAGTTTGAGACAAATATGAACGCGTATTATGAATTACAAACAATGTAGTGTCGAAAGCTTATCATTATTCAAAATGGCTCTAAGCACTATGGGACTTAACATCTGAGGTCATCAGTCCCCTAGAATTAGAACTACTTAAACCTAACTAACCTAAGGACATCACACACATCCATGCCCGAGGCACGATTCGAACCTGCGACTCTAGCGGCAGTGCGGTTCCAGACTGAAGCGCCTAGAACCGCTCGGCCACAAAACGGCCGGCCCTATCATTATGTTAGCAAAAAACAGATACTAGTAGAAGGGAGTTACGGCTTGCTCTCACTCAGACTCTAATATAAAGTCATTGGTCCGGATTTATATTAACTTTCTGTAGTGCTCTCCGCGTTCCAGACACCAGGGCTACAATCATGTTTGCTCGAGGGCTGCTGTTGATAAATCTTTATAGTTATAGAAGTTTTTTTGTTATGAAAAGCGTATATGAAAAAGACTGCTTCACTTAAAATGGAGGGAATTAAATGTGTTGAAATGGAATGAATGGATGAATGGCTATAAATCACTTAGGTGCAATGATACGAAATGGTGTCAGTGTAAAGTGTCTGGTGATAACGAAAATTTGTGTCAAGCCTAGAGGTGTGACAAGGGCGCCAAACGGTTAAAGCGAATGCTCGCTATAAACAGGGAATCGGGGTGCAAAATTTCAGTAATCACTACAACTGCGTCACCTACGTCCTCAAATTCATAGACTCTGCGACGTCGGCGGATCGCTGACGACACTGTTCTCTGAAATAGCATCAGACTCTGGACGTAGTTAGAGGACGCTTGGACTGGGGTGAAGACAGCTGCCGAATATAATGTTAAATGTCAGATTTTGAAGTTAGTTTTCTACGTTTACATAAATACTCCGTAAGCCATTGTAGAGGGTATGGCGGAGGGTGCGTCGATCCAGTATCTTCAATGTTCTTCCCTATTCCGTCCGAGGATTGAGCGAAAAAACGACTGTCTGTATGCCTCTGCAGACGCCCTACTGTCTCTGACCTTTCTCAAGGTCCCTACGCGAGATACACGGTGATTGTAGCATAATCACCGCACAGCCATCTTCAAATGGAGGCTAAATTTACCCAAGAGCTTTTCGAGAGAACTACGTCGTATTTCTTCCACAGATTCCCCTTGTGTTCACCGAGCATTACTGCCACATTTTCGTATTGTCACCGACTTATTACGATCACAGCATTGGGTCTCAGAATTCGGGCGATATCCGTCGTTATACGTTCACTACCGCAAGTAGTCATTTTGTCCAAATCTCTAACAATTCCTTTTGCATTCAATTATGTTTCGAAGCAAGCCAAGGAAAGTGCTATGACAGAGGCAAAAAGATTAATTGCTTCTAACAGGTACTGTCGAAGAAAAGCGGGGAGTATTCCTTACCTCAATGAACGGCAGCGAAAAAATGAGTCTTAACGAACACCTGGCTACTCCGTGCGCGAATTCCGTCAGAAATTACGGCCGAATGACCATAATACCGTCTGTGGCTGAAGTGTTATTTAACGTTCGTGTTCCCAGCGACTGCTGGAACCAAACTGCCTCAGAGGAGGCGCGACTAACGAGGAAAACGGCTCGGAGGAGGCAGATAACAAACAATATGAGTATGTCAACTGACGGAGCAATAAATATGCAGCGAGAGAAACAGGGTCGACAGCAAACTGCGACCGCAGACAGGTGGCGCAGCACGGAATGTCACCTCACGGGCGTACCTCACCCCACCCCACCTAACCTCACACAGCCAAACGCACGTAACTATTTACACTGCCTTATCAGTAGGACCGCAACAGCAGCGAAAACGAGGAATGTGGTCTAGTCTAATGTAAGACTGCAACTCTGCTTTCATGTACATGTCGGCATTCCATCTTTCCCACAAAATGAAAACGGATTCTGTTGCTTCATATTATCATCTTCATAATCCACCCCCTAGACGAGGTCGCTAATCCACGGCTTTAAGGTGGCGCTCGACTGTGATTCGCCTGTTCAAATGGTAAATCCGACAAGGGGGAAAGGGTTGCGACGTACTGTTACCGATCACCATGCCTTGGCAGCCAGCCGGAGTGGCCGAGCGGTTCTAGGCGCTACCGTCTGGAACGGAGCGACCGCTACGGTCGCAGGTACGAATCCTGCCTCGGGCATGGATGTGTGCGATGTCCTTACGTTAGTTAGGTTAAAGTAGTTCTAAGTCCTAGGGGACTGATGACCTCATAAGTTAACTCTCATAGTGCTCAGAGCCATTTGAACCATGCCTTGGCACCTATGTCCGGAGCAGGGTCAGATGCAATGAGTGCATGAGCTAGTGTCGATGGGTACTTGTGCTCGGCGCGCCACATGGTGCTATTCTAAAGGAACAGCCTATGTGGCGGTACCGACTTTCACTCTCACCCTTTCTCTCGTTGTCATCAACAACACAAACATGAAAAAAAAAAAATGGTTCAAATGGCTTTGAGCACTATGGGACTTAACATCTGAGGTCATCAGTCCCCTAGAACTTAGAACTACTTCAAACTAACTAACCTAAGGACATGACACACATCCATGCCCGGGGCAGGATTCGAACCTGCGACCGTAGCGGTCGCGCGGTTCCAGACTGAAGCGCCTAGAACCGCTGGGGCCACTCCGGCCGGCTCACAAACATGACTCTAAACTCTTACACCACACACACACACACACACACACACACACACACACACACACAAACACACACACACACACACACACACACACACACAAACACACACACACACACGCGCGCGCACGCACACGCACGCACACTCGCTGCCATCACTTGCACTTCAGACGGATGACACTTACTTAGGTTATTTTATTTTATGATCTCTGTATTACAATAATTCTTTTTAATCTAAAGTCATTTTATTATATTGTATTTAAGCAAAATGTCGAAAGTTTCATCCATTAAGTGATCTACATCTCAGAATGTGTGCAGTCACAAATCCTGAATACTTCTATCGAAGCAGACATCAAATAAAGTAAGTCCGAAACACTATACACTTCGCTAAGTGTTCAAACACTGTTCGAGCAGCTCCTAAACAGTTGACCAAGTCATGAAAGGGGTTAACACCGGAATCTAACGTCGAAATAGGGAACCTGTTGACTACTCAAAGTCTTACTGGATGGGCGTAATACGCTGACGAAAGTAGAAAGTGTTGCACCATCAAGCACCACTGCGATATTTATCAAGAGTTTTGAAGATGTTATTCACATAACGAGTATTAATCTTTCGTTCTAAACGGAACTAACAGAAGTGGTTCAAATGGCTCTGAGCACTATGCGACTTAACTTCTGAGATCATCAGTCGCCTATAACTTACAACTAATTAAACCTAACTAACCTAAGGACATCACACACATTCATGCCCGAGGCAGGATTCGAACCTGCGACCGTAGCGGTCGCTCCGTTCCAGACAGTTGCGCCTAGAACCGCACGGTCGCACCGGCCGGCACGGAACTAACGTCCATCATCAACACCACTATGAGTTGTGACCCCGAGGGCACAAAAACACTTTTTTTTCGTAATGGAATGGAAGCAAGCAGCCTCCGAATTCATCTAGAGGAATTTCTTAGCATGCGAGAAAGGCATGCTATGTCACTTCATGAATCTTGATGGCTGTGGGCTGGTATGCAAGTATATATCTTCCCACAGCCCCGCAGGTATGTTCTACGAGTGACATCAGGAACCAGCCACGTCTGTTAGTGATCCGTACACTCTTCACGGAGTTCGTGATGTGAACAGTGTTGTGAGATCTTGCGTTATCTTGCTAGAATATACCGTTTCGTGCTCTGCTCGTGAAGGCAACGACAACAGTGTTCACTATTCTTTCTACATTCTGTCGAGCATCCAACCTTCCTGCAACTGCTACCAAGTCGGTCCTGTTGTATCGAGTAGCGCCGCACACCACGATTCCCAGAGTCGGACACATGAGAGTCTCGAGAATCACTGATTTCTGTGACCTTTCACAAGGTCGTCTACGAACACGTTGTCGTAGAACGGACGCCAGAAACACAAGCGAACTCATCGCCGAACACCACAGACGGCCACTCAGTGTTCCAGTTGACTCTGGCTGTACACCATGCAAGTTATGTGTTACCTGTGGCATGGTAAACGACGCACAGCAACTAAAGATCTGAACTCAGCTTCGTTTCCAATGGTTCGTTGTGACATTCTGCCTGTGTAAGCTTTACCCAGATGTCATCTGTTGTCATCCGTCTATTTGTCAGAACCAATTGGACAATTCTACGACCTACTTGTGGTGTAGACCTTCTGGAAAGTTCAATCCTACTGCACTTGCCACATTGTAGTTCTGACTCCATCCCACCAGCACTCGCTCTCCAGTCTTCGTAGTACAGCCAACTGTGCGATATGTCGGTGTGATGCTCTCATGACCCTCATGCCAAAGATTCGACTTTTCTAAGAAAGTTCGTAAATGGTGGGAAACTGCACGGGCGCATCTGTGCACGCTGTGTTGCGATCTCTGTCTGTTCAAAATGTTCAAATGTGTGTGAAATCTTATGGGACTCAACTGCTAATGTCATCAGTCCCTAAGCTTATACACTACTTAACCCAAATTATCCTAAGGACAAACACGCACACCCATGCCCTAGGGACGACTCGAACCTCCGCCGGGACCAGCCCCACAGTCCATGACTGCAGCGCGTTAGACCGCTCGGCTAATCCCGCGCGGCGATCGCTGTCTGAAAAGAGTCAGAAACGGTGGACACACTGAGCAGCCATAATGCACTCGCACCATTCTGTATGTGTAGGAATGGCTTTTTCCTGTACTGAAAATACTGAAGTCAGTCTCGTGTTTTGACTAAATTTTAACTAACCTGTTTTACTGGCACGGAAATACTGGAGCATATTTCGTAGCTTTCGGAGTCAAAGCGCTCAAGATGCAAAAATTTTCATTTTCGTAAAATAAAGAATAACTACCTTCAGTCGAGCACTAGGGCTCATCTTCAGGTGCTTTGACAGTCTACATTGATTTTTTTCAGATTTAGGTTAGTTGTAATCTTACCAGGACCAGACTGAACGTTTATTGAAATACAGTGACTATTGTGACTGAAGGCGGTTCGTCTTTATTTTACGAAAGTAATACAGTCACGGAAGAAACACTAACAGCAGTGGTTATAAATTAATTCCCATTTTCGACAGTGTGTACACAATATGACACTTGATTTCGAGTATGTATGACTACCGTAACGATTCATGGATGACCATGCGCTCGGGGTGCTGATAATGATGAGACAGAAGAGCGGGGTTGCGGGAAGCGGTGAAACTTGCGAGACTGCATACGCAGAGTCCCTGAGTCAGCCGGTCTCCGCTTGCGGGCCGCCGTGGCACGCGAACTGTTATCACGGCTGCGGCGGGCGCCTTCTGGGAAACTTCAGCTGTTGCGGTGACACAGATTTCGTAGCAGTTTTCTGGTATTTTCAGAACCTTCCTCTCGTATATACAATTTGTAGTTTGCCTCATAATGCGAATATTGTTGACAGCAGTATGGTTCAAATGGCTCTGAGCACTATGGGACTTAACATCTATGGTCATCAGTCCCCTAGAACTTAGAACTACTTAAACCTAACTAACCTAATGACATCACACAACACCCAGCCATCACGAGGCAGAGAAAATCCCTGACCCCGCCGGGAATCGAACCCGGGAACCCGGGTGTGGGAAGCGAGAACGCTAGACAGCAGTATGTTTTGCCACAATAGCAATCAGTACTTCACGGCACGTAGCTATAACCATCCGCTTATTAATGTCATTTTTTGTCTAGCCACTTCTGACCTCTTTCAGCATTTCTTTTGTATGATCAGAAGAGTGTTGGGATGTCTACGTTTCTTTGGTACGTACTGTTCAGGCGATCATTTCCTTTTGATGCGTTGAAATCCGACTGTTATTGTAAGAGACAAATTTTCATTTATACCTCCACCATGTACACTACTGTTCTAAAGTATTGCACATGCGTACAGAATTTTAGTGCAGAACCTCTAAAAATCCATTTGTCTCTCAAATTTCAAATAATTATGAAAGCTGGATCGCCTACAAGTGAGAATGAATACTGTATCTGTCCAATGACGTGCCATGTCATTGATGATATCGAAATTAAATATCAAATATTTTGATGAAATTTCCATTTAATTTGGCCGTAGTGTAAAATATTGTGTATCACAAGTACATTACTCAGTAGTCACACTTTAAATGAACTTAGTGTTTTGTTGGACCTTCCTTGGTCCTTACAACAGCCTTCACCCTGTTGGGCACGGAGTCGATCAATGGAAATGAGCTTACGGCGTCAGTGGCCGGGAGTTCCCAGTCGGGAAGTTCGGCCGCCAAGCGCAGGTCTTATTGAGTGCGACGCCACATTGGGCGACCTGCGCGTCGACAGTGGGGGTGAAATGACGATGAGGACAGCACAACACCCAGTCCTGAGGGGAGAAAATCTCCTTCCCCAGCCGGGAATCGAACCCGGGCCCCCGTGCATGGCAATCCAACGCGCTGACCATTCAGCTAATGGGGCGGGGAGTCGATCAATTTTCTAATGGTACTAATGTTAGCTTCATGGTGCCATACTTTCACAGGCCCCTTCAGCAGCTCCTGTTTTATCGCAGGCTTCAAAATGATTCAAATGGCTCTGAGCACTATGGGACTTAACATCTGTGGTCATCAGTGCCCTAGAACTTAGAACTACTTAAACCTAACTAACCTAAGGACATCACACACATCCATGCCCGAGGCAGGATTCGAACCTGCGACCGCAGCAGTCGCGCGGTTCCGGACTGAGCGCCTAGAACCGCTAGACCACCGCGGCCGGCCGCAGGCTTCTTCTTCTGAACCCATCTCCCAACTAGTCGCCACAAATTCTCAATACCGAATTTTCCGGCCACGGACGTTTTCTGATACCCAGTTCAGTCATGAAGAACGAATCTGAAATGATAGATTTCAAGGATATGTAACTGCAGTAACAATTGAAATTGTATTGCCAAGATAGAATAACCAAAAACTCACTTTTTTTTATGTGGCATGGAGCCAGGTCTTGTAGGAAAATCCACTGCGCATCGCGGAATCACAACTCTTTATTGATCACGGTTATTGTTCCCTGAATAAAGAGTAGTCTCGCGACACCTTGGCATGTTTATCATTACCGATGGAGCACGTTTCATGGTTCGCTACGGCACTCAGGATACAATTTTTCATTGTATTCATACCTGTCGGGCTGTTGTCTGTCACGCACCGTGGAAAATGGGCTCTCACCTGAAAATACTACAATTTTCCAAGGTTCTTTTGTCCAGTTTACGTGCAATCTGTCCTAAGCCAGTCTCCTTTTCCTCTTTGAAGCAATTAAAAACGTCTTCTTCCTGGCGACTCTAGCCAACATTCCCATTGCACAGAATCTTTTCCTAACAACTGATGAGCTGGAATCAACTGCTGTTTTCTCTTATCATTCTTCTGGCAGTTCAACTGACGTAGGACTCCTGTTTTTCCGGCATTGTCGACAATGTATTGTGTCCTCCCAGGACGAAGAATTGCGTGGACGTCCGCTTCGTCGTAAATTTTCAAAAATGTTGAAATGTGTGTGAAATCTTATGAGACTTAACTGCTAAGGTCATCAGTCGCTAAGCTTACACACTACTTAACCTAAATTATCGTAAGGACAAACACACACACCCATGCCCGAGGGAGGACTCGAACCTCCTCCGGGACCAGCCGCACGGTCCATGACTGCAGTGCCTAAGACCGCTCGGCTAATCCCGCGCGGCCGTAAATTTTCCATTTTCAGCTTCTGCAGATTTCGACTCACAGCTGACCTCGGACAGTTTACTCTCTTCGCAACTTCAGTGTTGTTTAGGCCTTCGTTGTGTAGGACTCGATGCACTTTTTCTCCTTCACAAGCTTTCACCATGATGGAAAGTGCACACGCGCTGAGGACGAAAATTTTTAAAAAATACAGCACTACTTCCATATCATAGCTAGCGAAAGCCAAACCTCATTTAACACGGAGCACTTTTGAGGCAATAATCGATCACATTGTTGCTAGGCATTGTCGCGAGGCCTTCCCCCCCCCCCCCCCCCCCCCCCGCCAAAAACAGACACATACACATTTCTACGTAAATGTGTGACTGACAAAAGAACATCATTGCAATCAAGGGCGTGCAGTACTTTAGAATAGTAGTGCACATTCCGTAGCTCCTGCACCATAATCGATATGTTTTCCCTGCATTTAACCTCCCACAATTTAACCAAAAATTTCAAAAATAAAAGTAACGTTTCCATCTAGACTTACTTCTTTGATATTTCCTTGCATTATTTTCCCCGCCACATTACGACCCTGCATCGAATGGTTTCCGTCCTTGTACAACAATAGGCATCGCGTGATGGTAAATGGAATAAAAACAACGGAAACTGGCTGCTCTAAGTCTCCACCCGACTCTGGCACTGGTCTACCTGTTCCCCTCCTCAGCTGGAGCAACGCCTGTAGGCGACGCCCTTGGCAAACATGTTCAGTCACAGATATGTCTGCGGCACGACATTCATTTGTCACAAGACCCTGGCTTTCTGTGAGAGAGATTGCGAGAAATTATGTTAGCACAGCTCTCCAACATTGTCTTATCTGTGTGTGTGACGAGTGCGTGTGTGTGTGTGTGTGTGTGTGTGTGTGTGTACGCATGGCTGAACTCTGGATCGATATGTGGGTCACCGGAGAAGAAGCACTTCCACTCCATCTAGGCAATTTCCAACAGCGCATGGTCAACTTATCATTGTAGCTGTTTTCCAGGTATCGTGTTCAACCGGCTATTATGTGAAACGGGACCCGCAGGATACAGTCGTCGTCTCTTAATACAGCCAATTTCGCACAACTTGGTCCCCTAACAAGCAACATAGAGCGTCTGTCTAAACATGGATGGCGCTTATTCTAGAGATTGAAACCGGATCCATTTATGGTTCAGTATGTCACCGGTTAGTAACGAATCACTGTCCCACAGTTCCTCGTCGCGCCGTGCTGTAGACGGACAACCTCGTTCAAGCACACTAACAACGTAAACACTGAGTACAGTGGTATTCCTATTCACCATCTCTACTTTTGTACCGTACTCCACCATCGGGCGAACTGAGAGGGAGCAGTGATTAAGAGCGTTCATTCGTAATCTGAAAGAGCGGCGGGTAAATTCCCTTCCAGCCATCTAGATTTACGTTTTCCGTGGTTTCTCTAAATTAATTAAAGTGAACGTTGGTATGGTTCCATCGGAAAGGACACGGGCGATTCCATTACCCGCCTTGTTCCGCCCAAGCATAATGTTTCGTCTCTATGCAGCTGTGTCGTTGACAGGACGTTACACTTTCAAACTTCCTTTGTTACTTCATCTTACGTCACGGAAGTTTTGAATGAGTATGCTACGTTTGGTGTAATCATAAATATTTAATTATGTATCTGTAGAGTGCTGTCCTAACATTTTCTACATTAGATTGCAAATGACATATCTATGCTCTTACAGCGTTGAAAAATATGTTGTTGCTAGCAACCACACACAAGACAGAGCTCGAAGGATCTGTTCTGGTATTTGATGGGCAGGTACAACTGAGGCACTCTTCTCTCTGCCTGTTTTTATAGAAAAAGGACTTTGGAACCAATGGCATTTAGGACAAGAATATAACAGAACGTAATTCGGTGCCAGCTGCGTGATTTCGGGGAGGCCTACCGCCGTTATCTGAAGAAGTACGAGGCGTCAGTTCGAGCACGGCGGTGAATTTTCAAACATCCGTTCCCCAGCACGCCCTACCACAAAGAATGGTCATATATGTAGAAATACGGGTGTAAGTGTGACGAGTGCAGTATGACAGAAATAAATATGTTACTAATATGAGCTGGTTATTTGGTCAAGTATCCGGATCTCAATTCTGCTCATCTAAGCAAGAAAGACGCCAATCGACACAGCAGGAAACTCACGCACCGGTAGCATATGCATGATGGCGTCATAAGCTTCTCTTAAGTGGTAATCCGCTGCGGTATCAAGGAATATATAAGGAAACGAAATTACCAGACGGACGTCTAAGTTTAAAGGATCTTTTGCTTCGTCATTCGCGCGTGGGAGGGATAAGGCAGACGTGTTTCTTGGTACGTCAGTCTTAACTCATTTGCTACGTAGAGAATCTACGATCGTTAAATGCTCCATTGTCAAACTTCTTCCTGTGGAACCTTCTTATACAAGCATTGACAATTGAACCTAATTATTAGAGTGGTGCATAATTTCGTAGCGTTTTTCGTTTGCATGTTGGTATTCCAGTTACTATGGGTTTATTTATCGATTGTCATTTTTTATTTGTAGTTCACTCATACTTTTTGGGCTTACACATTGTCATTTTGACCATTGTTACTGTATGAGTTTACACATTGACATTTTGTCATTTTGAGATACTGAGCGGCGCTATGGACGCTACAAAATGGAGTTCCAAGTGGAGAAATCGTACATACTCCGATGTATTCTTCTGTTTCTGTCCTACAGAGGGGTGACAGCAGCGGAGGCGCCCAGAAACATTGCGCTGTGTATGGGGGTAATGCCATTGGACAGAACACGGAAAGAAACTCGTTTCTTGTTTTAAGGAGGATCGTTTTGACGTTAGTGACTCTCCACGTTTAGGATGATGTTTGGGTTTTGATGAAGATCGTTTAAGGGTATCGATCCACAATGATCCACATCAGTGTATTCCAGAAATGGCAAATTTGATGAACCGTGATCATTCCATCATCGTGTGATATTTGCACCCAATGGGGAAAATTCAGTAATCGTGTGTGTGGGTACCTCATGCTCTAAGCCAAACTCATAAATATCAGCGGATGGAAATATGTGCATTTCTGTTTGCTCGTCATCAATTGGCTCGTGAACAACACCGACCATTCCTATTCTGTATCGTTACTGGTGATGAGAAATGGTGTTTTTATGCTAACACAAGTAAAAGAAAGGAATGGTTAAGACCAAACACCAACTCCCCGTATACTAACTTGGCGCATTCACAGGAGATAATGTTATGGCATTCACAAGAGATAATGTTATGCATCTGGTGGAACAGCGACGGTGCGGAGCACTATGAATTGTTTCTCTGATGTGGAACAGTCACTGCTGACATTTATTGCTAACAACTGAGACGTCTTGCGGACGCAATCCAAGAACAACGGCCTGGAAGACTGCATGAAGTGATGCTACTCCATGATAACACCGAGCCGCATTCTGCTAGACTGACAAGAAATATTACACAGTAGTGGGGTTGGGGAGTCATCCGCACCCACTTTATTCACCTGATCTTGTGCCCTCAGACTTTCACCTTTTCCGTTTTCTATCGAACAACCTTGAAGGAACTTCCTTTTCGGACGTAAATGCACTCGAAACATGCCTCGACGAGTTCTTCGCCTCAAAACCACCTGATTTCCTCACTCGCGGAATCGAAAAGTTACGCCAGCGTTGACAGACTGATGTAAATAGTGAAGTCTGTATTACGTGTATCTGTTGTGTTTATTAAACTTATGGAAAAACGATACAAAATTAAGCACCTACTTAATAAATGACAGTTGTATGATTCACCACAACTAATTTGTTCAGTGTTATAGTTGAGCTTTATTCTGTGAGAATATCAAGTACTGAACAGCTGTGGTAAGTAAAAAATGTGGGAGTTGTGGGTCCGCCTCGATCCGAACACTTTGTTCCCCCCAAACTAATTTCGAGGAAACCTCGACATTGTCAACTGGTTTTCTTTCATTCTGCAATATTCGAAATATAGAAATGTTACCTATTGGAACATGTTAATTTTTAAATATTGCTTTGAAATAATTTTTCGTTAACGTTGAATACAGCACCTGCTACCTTCCTTTGTCATTACGGGCCTATTGTGCATTGCGTCTACAGGACCTCATCTGCAACCTGAGAGTGCTTTTTTATTTCTGCTTAAATTAAGAGTTTGCGTAATGTTTACGTTCTAAAATTACATGTGTAATCTGAAGATTTGGTGTCTCTTAAGAGATCTGATAGATAAAATTACATTGTATTCCAATAAAGCAAATATCTGTGCCAAATGAATAGGACGAAACGCTGCGACAAATTCCCATTCATAACACTGTCGTTTTCTCGCAGCTGTAATTGAAGCATTCTCCAGTAAATTTGGTCTCCAAAATGTATAGTTAAATAGATGATATAAATCTTCATTATGAATTGCACAGTTTTGTTTATCTATACGTAATAAATCCTACTAGTACAAAGACTTTTGGCAATTTAAAATTAGAAAATTCGATGTGATCTCAATGTGTTCGAATTCATACAATATTGCAGCGCCTGCGCTCTTCTGGATTACGATGCAAAGTTTATTAGGACGTGCAGGCAATGAAATATCGTATTTATCCGCCGTCACTGGGCAAGCGACTTTCAAGCAAAATGTCTTTCCTGTAAGAGAGTATATTATATATAATGTATGTACGAGTACAGGTTCTTGACGATATACGGAAGTTTGGGTATGGCAGCGAGTCAAGCTCGGCTAGTCAAATTGTAAGGCGACCGCTCGCGGTAACTGGGAAAACCAGGTTCGAGTCCCGGCCCGCCACAAATTTTCATTGTCGTCATTCCATTATACAGCTGATGGTTATGCATACTCGCAACTGCGAATACATTATGCGTTTAGCTTCTGTCAGTCGTAGAATCGTTGTTCTTTTAAATGAGGACGTTCCTTTTCACACACGCGCAGTGTTGTAATTATTTCTAAAAATTCTTCCCATTTGTTCCCTTTGCCTTTAACACTTCGATTTTGATAACGTCAACAAGCTGAGGCGCGACAAATAGTGGATTCAACACTCGTTTTTCATATGCTTTGTTGGCAGCTCAGAAGCAAAAAATGGCTCTGAGCACTATGGGACTTAACATTTGAGGTCATCAGTCCCCTAGAACTTAGAACTACTTACACCTAACTAACCTAAGGACATCACACACAGCCATGCCCGAGTCAGGATTCGAACCTGCGACCGTAGCGGTCGCGCGGTTCCAGATTGAAGCGCCTAGAGCCGCTCGGCTACCACGGCCGGCAGCTCAGAAGCAATCGAGATAGATTGTTACTTAAGATCCTTTAATTAATATTAGTGGGAGGTGAAATATACTACAAATATACGACGAAGCAGAACAGCTGATGACATGAAAATCAACAGACTAGAGCAAAAATTAGTTCGCATAGAAGTGCCGAGTATTAGTCAGTCGGACGCAGAAATTTCTCTGTGCTTACGCTATATAGATATCAGTTCAATTGTCGGAAGCGAGGTGAAGGATGTGCCAACTTTTTTTCGAGTTAGAACCGGCGCTGCTGTTTGATCACGGATCAATTTGCGTAGAATTAATGTGTTACTGGCGATTATCATTGGTTTTACATTCAACCGGAAATTTTCGTTTGTGTAGCTCGAGGTGTGTTTTGTTTACTAAAAAAGGGTTTCAGAGAATATATGTTTTTCTGTCACCGCATTTGCAATCCGTGTAACTTTGTTACAGTCCTCTTCAATGCTTGGGGATACCACACAAACTGGATATTAATTTTTTACTCACCACTACTATATCTTGTCGATGCCTTGCCACGAGTCCTGTACGCACCACAACTGTCATAATTGCCATTCTTAATGTTACAGTTCCTGTTGTAAAATGGCTCTAGCCACTACGGGACTGAATATCTGAGGTCATCAGTCCCCTAGACTTAGAACTACTTAAACCTAACTAACCTAAGGACATCACACACATCCATGCCCGAGGCAGGATTCGAACCTGCAGCAGCGCGGTTCCGGACTGAAGCGCCTAGAACCGCTCGGCCACAGCGGTCGGCTTCCTGTTGTAACATAAACCAATACTCAAGTTGACAGTTGCATAAAAAACTGTCTGAAAATGTATGAAAAGCTTCAGAACTAGAACTTGCCTGTTATAGGCAGCATGTGGGACTTACGAACTGTTCTTTTGTAAAGAACTGGGAAGAAAGGCAGTAACTTTATGTTGTTTGAATTTTTGTGTGTCAATACTCAGAGTAAAGTGCAAGTCACCACACAGATCATGGAAATATTGGGTGCCCTCTTCTTTTAAAAGAAAGCATGCCTCAAGCGCCGTGTGTAAGAGAGTAGTCACCTCTGCGCCTTGGAGGATGAACATCATGGCCAGGTCGTAGGTGTCACCGTATGCGGTTCGCCGTCTCGCACTTCAGCCGCACATATCTCAGTAATGTACGAGGCCGGGGCTCAGCAGACACGTTACAGCACAAAGCCGTCACTGTTTTCTCAGTTCAGCTAATAACGCACTCGCTCTGCATGAACCAGTACGCGTAATGACTCTCTTGCTCTACGTCAGGGAGGTCTCCCACACCTGCCTGGTCAGACGCACTTCACAGTAGGTTACACAAAGCCTAAGTGTAGCGTAGACTGCTTGCTTTTGTTGCAGATGTGATCCGACAAACGTTGCACCGCAATATGATGACGCGTATAAGCTAGTCACCGAATGGATGATGAGCATCCCGCTATGAGATGGTCGCGATAGCAAAATCTCACGACTAACCGGATCGGCCCGACTCCTGCCTATCTTTTGAGGCGTGTGCAATGCAGGTAACTCAAAGGAACGGCAGCGACTGGTGAGGCGGCGAGTGAGATAACAGTTTTGCTCCAACAATATCCAGGATGCCTTTCTGTGAATTCAATAATACTGATGACAGTAACAACAACAATAAAATACCACAAAATATTGGACATGCGAGATTTTGTTAAGTACCTCCAGGACGCCAGGCATGTCCAGAATTTTCCGAATATCTGGTAAACCTACTCAAACGATACATGCAATACGTATCAATTCATTAAAATATTGGCGTTTTAACGTCCCATACAAAGGCGAGTTCGAGTGGAAACTGGGGCAGGAATAAATAATTTGGTGAGGTTGATAAGCTAAAAGAAATGAACTTGTTAACCAAATTGTTACATTTATGGCATGACAGTAGGTAAACCTGGAGACGATGTTAAAATACCAGCAATGCAGCAACTAAAAAAGTTAAATTGATTACAGCCCGTTTCAGTTGATGCAAGGAAGGCAAAGTAAATAATAAATGACCTAATATAAAGCCTGAAACCGGTAGTCGACGCGATAAAGTTCTCAAAAGCTACTAGAGCTGTTTTTAGGTCATTTAATTAATTCATAAAAATGCGAACATTATGAAACACGTTTCAGTCTGGAACCGCGTGACCGCTACGGTCGCAGGTTCGAATCCTGCCTCTGGCATGGATGTGTGTGATGTCCTTAGGTTAGTTGGGTTTAAGTAGTTCTAAGTTCTAGGGGACTGATGACCACAGAAGTTTAGCCGCATAGTGCTCAGAGCCATTATGAAACAGAAATTTGTGGACAGTCGCCCCGCCATCCTACCAATCCTCTCCTCGTCCCCAATATTGGATCATATACTTGTGTGTACAATCGGCCCGATACTGGCTCTGATACTGACCCGACTATCGTAACGTCTGTAGGGATGCTGACCAGGGACTCACTCGTGTAGGCAACAGCGCACGGCTGACGAACCACTGAACGAACAAGTCGTCCCTGCTGAAAACGGCTTCCTTCTGTGACGAATGATTCACACATGAAAACTCCTGATAGATTAACAATGCGTGCCAGACCGGGACTTAAACTCGGGATCTTTATCTTTCACGGGCAGAGCTCTTGTCCGCGAAAGGTAAAGGCTCCGAGTACGATTCCCGGTATGGCACACAGTTTTAACTTGTCACGAAGTATCATACTAGCGCACACTGTGCTCTAGAGTGAAAATTCATTCCGGATGTATAGCTGACTGACCGCATATTCACTACCGTCTTGATGGATTCTGCGCACAGTACTGATATTACTTTCCTGTGGCTGCAGTACGTGCAAGCGAGTTGGAATGAGGTCGTGGTCCTGCTTGTTCGACAGAATGTAAGTAAATATAGGTTATCGACGGATATCGTTTCTCCCATCCCTCCTGAGCGAAGCTTCTGAATAACTAACCCGTGGTCAGAAAGTGAAGCCACGATTTAGGATCAACATAAGGACTAAAACTTAGCCACCTGCAATTGACTTGCCTGTAATAGGCCAGTGCCCATCCGTCGCAGTTCGTCCTGTAAACGACGACTCGACACCAATCGATCCACATGACCAACACAAATGACGCTTCTTGCTCTCAGTATACCAGAACCCTTCCTGCTTTCAAACACCGGTCCATCTTCTGCATTCAGATGACGCAAGCCTGCTGTAGCGCCACCGGTTTGCTACAGGTAATTTTGTGAGCGGTACTGAAATAACAGTAGGTACACTCAACACTGGAGTCATGTTCTGTATTTTCCCGAGTCAGCGCTAATTCTTCTGATTTCTCCCAATTTACAAAAGTCACTGGGGTGTGGCACTCCGGCGTATTTGCCGGTGTGCCGTTACCGTCGTTGGCTAGGACTGGAAGCAGTTGGAGCAGCTGAAGTGACCTGCGCAAAGGCTGAACCGCGAGTCGGTTGGCGAGGCCCCGCCGCCCACGCCGGTGCATGCTACCTGCTGCGCGCCGCTCGCCGCCCACCGCGGCCCACGTGCGGACAGGTCGCGCCCACGCCACGCCACGCCACGGCCGCCGCCACAGGCTGCCGCTCGGCGCTCCGACGTGGGATGCCGCGCCACGCCGACGCAGCAAATGTTGACGCAGTTGCCGTGACAACATGCGCTCGCCGTTCTTTCGTTACGCCAAACTGCCGACCCTCTTTCGTAAAGTACGCTGTTTGATCGAGAGTATCCGGAAACCTCATGCGGAACTGACCACTAGATGTCACGACAGGTGGACACGGCAGTATAGAAGGAGGCAGGCAGTACTGCATTGTCACTAGAGAAGCGCAACAGCAGAATGGGTCTGACATTAGACTTTAGTGCCTTCGAACCTGAGTAAAACGCCCAACATGGACATTTCAGCCCTCCTAAAGCTGCCAAATGATGGTGATATAATTGTGAAATGGAAATGTGAATATTCAACAACAGCCGAACGAAGACCAGGTAGACCTCATGTATTCATGGACAGGGGCCGTAGAACATTGCGGAGGGCGGTTGTAAAAAAAAAAATCGCATGAAATCAGCGGAAGGAATCACTCGCGAGTTCGAAAGTGCTAGCGGCAGTCTGGCTAGCACAATGACTGTATGTAGAGGATTAAAAAGAACCGGGTACAGCGGTGGAGCAGCTCCTCGTAAGCCACACGTTTCTGAAGTCAGTGTTAAGCGACACTTGAGATGGTGTAAAAGAGACGCCACTGAGCACTGGGTGACTGCAATCGACTTATTTGGAGTGACGGATCAGGCTATACCCTGTGGTAAGGGGTAATGCAATGGGAGGGTTCGGTTTTGTCCAAGGTCTGGAGAACGCTGTCTGACATTTGTAGCGCCAACGGTGAAGTATAGGGGTGGTGGTGTTACGGTATGGGAGAGTGTTCCGTGGTTGCGGTATAGTTCCCTCACTGCGTTTAAGAACACGCTAAATGAGGAATACCACAAAAACATTCTACAGCAATGTGTACTGCGTACAGCAGAGGAGCATTTCGGAGTCGATGGCCGTTTGTATTAGCTTGAGAATACAGCCTGTCATGAAACAGTATCTGTGAGGTAATGGTTTCTAGACAATAACATTCCTGAAATGGACTGACCTGCCCAGAATCGGGACTTGAACCCAATGGAACGCCTTCTGGATACGTTCGAACGTCGACTTCGCTCCAGACCTAGCGTCCAACATCAGTAACGTCTCTGGTTTCGGCTTTTGATGAAGAATGGACTGCCTTCCTCCACAGACATTCAGACGCCTCACTGAAAGTGTCAGCAGCAGAGTTCAACCGCCATAAAGGCTAAGCGCGGGTGCACTCCACATTAACGTTGTAACCTCCCCACCGAAATTTAAAAGAAATGTAATGACAATATTATATAGAAATGGGAGCCGAGTGTAACCTCCCCACAAAAATTTACAAGACAGAAACATTATTTATGAATGCCAATAGACATTGCGCTATGCGTAACCTGCCCACAATGAAATGTACTGACAATGGCAACAAAAATGTGAAATTCGCAATCTGACTCGAATGTAAATCCTTCAAAAAAAATTAAAGTCCATTCAGTGATAAGGAAATTCAATTAAACCGAAACATCGGTCTTTGGCCCTGTGTAAAACAATCAGAGTTAAAGTCTTACCTCAGAATAAATGGATGTCACATTTCTGCTCTTGTTGTTGCGCACCGCTTGGAGGAACTGCATTGCAAATAATAATATTCTCTTTTTTTGTGATTCTAGTGAAATGTTTCTTCAAAAGAAGTGGAGTGAAATGGGAAGTGCAACGAAATCTTTAGTTCAATAAAAAATTAAATTTTTGAAAAAAAAAAATGCTTTTGAAATAAAAATTATTATTGGGGAACTTGTTGGAGAATAATTACAATAAATAAATTTTTTCATTATCTAATGATTATATTAATTAATAGTATACCTTATTCACCATCTTGACCAGTGTTGCCGACCGCCTACATCACACAACCGCACTGGGCTGCTACTACTGACCGACCGCTCTGCATGACGACTATTAGCATACAGCACGCGACGACTACTGACAGAGTACTGCTCTGCAACTAAACTGAGCTACAGACTCGCAACGACTAACTGACTGACTGAGAACCGCTCGCAACACTCGCGCGGTCAAGCGCAAACTCTCTGGTCACAGATGCTACAATGCCTCGCCATCGCTGCTATGTTACATACGTGTTTCAACGTCCGCTAATGTGTGTGAGGAAACTTTCGATCAGATAGTGACGTTATCACGACAATATGCTTAGTTCCACAAAGAGTACACGTACTTCCCGTTATCACCATTAAGAACGCCCAGGTGAATTACCCTGCTTGCCTTAATTGGAAATTAGGACATTTCTATTAGTAGTAGCTTCCAGCTACACCGATTTCTTAAAGCTGGAATTAATATTTTACGTGGGAGAGCTTGGAGCACGGCCGCCCATCACTACGACAAGAAGAGCATAGGGCTCGTTCTGTTCACATGAATATGTCAGCTGACCAAGTCGATGTTAAGTGGAGACATATCTCATTTACGTTACATGCTAATGTCTTATCAACATGAGTGACACATAAAGTGTCGTTTACTGAAATTCCTGCCATGGCAAGCCTGATAGGACAGACTTAAGTGGAACTTAAGTAGGATAAGTTTATCCAAGAGCAACTATATCCACTTCTTCCGGCTTTGTGTTTCGAGCAAGAAGCAGATTGTAACCCAACATAAAAGAACCACACATAACAGTCTTCGCGAAAGTCGCTTGTTGCTTGCAGACTTACAGCCCGAAAACAGTGAAAAGAGGGGTTTCGTGAGTGTGCCACATAGAATGGAGCCTTGAGTCGTTCTCTTGTACAGTGTTGAGCCTGACAACTGCAACGTTTACATCTCGAAAAAGAAGCATGCGGCTCGCACTCACTCCACATTTGTGCGTGAAACACACAGTATCATTCTGCCTGACTGAAGATGTGAGAAGAATTCTGTATGGGCGGAGATATTGACCTGTACGTCATTAGGAACTGATCATCCATGGCTAGAAGACATAATGACGAAATCCTCCAACTTTTTTATTCTATTCCGAGGCCTTGCACAAATTGCAAAATGTGAGTACCACTTGAATATTATGACCAGTGTGTCCCCTGAATCTGAAATCCTAGCAAAAACAACTGAGTTTCTTTTGGTAATGGATTAATGCCGAGTAAGGAACTATCACGACAATTCCATAGCTACAAGATTCACCAATAATCTCACTGAAGCCGATCAAATCAGTTATGTAAGGTTAGATCTTTTACAGTGACCGCTTCCCATGTTCAGAGTATAATTCGCTGCTAAGCTAAGATAATTTGTAAAAAAAAAATTGTTTCCGTATACCTTGAGTCAAACAGCAAAATTTGCAGAGTGCCTGAATCAGTATATTGTACTGTACCTTGAAAGTTGAAAACGACTCTACTGGATGTTTCACAATGTCTGTTACAGTCTCGGTTGTAGAGCGAACTTAAAAGATAAAATTTTGATTAAGAGCCCACGTCAGAAAATGTATAATTTGGATATAAAGTAAGTTTGAAGACCGGATCACATTCAAATCTCCCGCTTGACGGTACGCACACGGAGAAGACAATGAGCTATGGCCTGTGTGCTCTGTCCTGTGTACCGTACAGGAGCTGCTCCATAAGGCAGCTCTGCTATTCGTTGCACAAGGTGTATCTGGGAAGCACGCTTGCGTACACACGGTCCACAAACCCTCGTGAGCGTCGCGAACGTACTAACCTCTTGCAGTCGTTGTAGTTGGGTGAAAATGGTCTGTGATGGACTTAACGCGATCCGGAAAACTTACTCGATGCATGCGGTGTGCAGCTCTACCATTACGTGAAGCAGATGGTTTGAAAGTGATCCGATCTTCAAACTAATTTTACATCCAAAAGGTATATTTCTGGAAATAGGTTGCTTATCAAACTTCATCTCCTAAGTTCCCTCTACAAACCATAGAAGGGTGTAACAGTAATAGTGGAATACCCCTGTACAGGCTTTCACAGAATACATATTTTATTAGTAAAAGTAGGACAACCATGTATAAAATCAAGTTTTAGTGAGTCGAAAGCGGTAGCTCCATTCTTAGAGTTCACAGATTTTAAGTGGCTCAGTACCCTCGTAAATATGTATGGTTTCAATCAAAGTCATTTTTACACACAATTGGCGGGGTTTTACGAATACAGCTACAGTATATTGACATGGATATGCTGGAACACGAGCAGCTTGTGAACTGGGTGAGTTGATCCCACGCTCTGATATTTAGATCCAAACAATCTTGGATGACGCTGTATCTACTCATATATAGAATTCTCTACCATAATCTTTGACTACAGCGAAGTGAGGATTAAAGTGCCTGATCGGGGTATATCCCCCGTTCCGTGCTCTGGATTTCTGTTAGTATCCATGAAGCAATCATCTTGGTGGAACAAAAATGAGTGTGTTCCTAATCAAGCTGCAAATCAGGCGACAAGGTTGCTCAATATCTGTAGCCTTCGAGCTTGAACTAATTACGAAGACTGCTAAATGACAAATCTTGTCGTGTGTTGATAAAACCGTGCACGTTGTTTCACAGCACAAAAAATAGACAAATTGGAAAAAGAATAACGGACTTTATTTATGCCTCTCTCACGAGATATCGGCATCACTTACTTATTCGCACTTTGCAATTCCAAGACTTTTGCCAATTCAGTGTGTGTCAAATATATTGGATGCTCCACCGCATGGTCAGAGGGTAGTTCGTGTGAAAATAATTCGATATGGATAAAAAAACGACAAAAGAACTACTACGTTTTGCACGCTCTTTCTGCTCAGTATCCTGACGCGCTTGTCTTTGGTGACCTTCGTGTGCCTGACGTCAGATTCCGCGGCTGCATAAACAACGAGACAAGATGGATTAGCGGCCGGCAGTGTGGTAGACGGCTCAGATGTGTAAGCGAAACATTAGCGAGCTGTCTGCAAACAGTTTGGGCTGCTACGTTTGAACTCTGCAACAGGTCTCGGCACGGCTTCTGTCAAGCCTCAGAAAACAGGTACGGTGATCCTAAGGCTGATAGTATCGTGTGGATTAATCTCCTGCCTTTGCGGTACTTCGAGTCTCAGACCTCTATCAATAACGTCCTACTACGTGCTTTCGTAACTGAGACTGTCCTATGTGCACAAATATCACAAAACTCATCTAGTTACCGGAACACAACGTTCAGATCATTAAGTGAATGCAGGAGTAAGAATTACTTTATCTGTAAAGTATCTTTTAAAAAGCATTGCTGTAGTACACCTATTGAGAATTTAAAACTACATGCTACCTTTAAAAGTTCTACACAAGAATACCATGGTCAGTTTCGAATTTGAGGAATCTGAAACGGCTATCGCAGACTTATCTGTTGACGCCACCTGTTATTAATAACTTATAAAAGAGCGTAGTAGAAGGCATCAATAGATAATCAAGCATATTTGTCTCTAGAAGGATGTCTATATTTCGTACTCTGATACGACCCATCAGTCGGCAGTTCCAGCTGTTAAAGTCAAAATTCTAATAAGCTCAAATTAAACCAGCAGCACTTTTCTGACAATAAGCTGAAAGGTAGTATCGATGATACTACAGTAGCTATTTCCGGAAGAGAGGTAACTATTATTCAGATGAAATGAAACAATAACTGATCTCCTGGTCTTCATCAACGGCGTTATCGACGCTGTCACAGATATTGTTGCCGTTTCATTTCGAGTGCTGTTACCTCCAGTTCCACTGCTATTATCTGTTTCTTCCATTTTCTCCAGCCCCCTCATCTTGGGTAACATACGCACCACATTCACGACTTGAACATGCTACTTTTTTCGCGCAATTCTCATGTTTCCTTATCCATTGGCCAATATAATATTTGGAGCAGTCTCCGTTTGATACGACCACATACTTAGTAATATACAATGATACATGTTCTGAAGGATATAGTTCATTATTGCCACAAGCGTCTGTAGGCCGTTCCCCAATTCTTTTGAATTACTGGGGTTTGGATCGAGCTCAGCTCAGCGAGGCAAACTTCTTCGGCACTCAATCAGTTATGGTGGCTCCGACGAATTCCGTAACAATGGCAGAGCACAAATGAAGTTGGCTATCACCTGATGCAAAATGCAGTTTAGAGACTGAATAAATCACATTTGAAGCGTATCTATATTCGTTACCTGAAAACTGGTCTGATATCGAAATTACACTTAACCTATTTTCTTTACGAAGAAGATCGACACTATTCTGATTTCATCAGCGGTATGCGCCTTCGGAGGCGGAAGGTCAGCTCCCTGGGTAAGTGTGCGACTACTGGGTTAGGGTGGAATACGAGGTTTCTGACTTGTTTCCGTTCCTCTGATAAATTTTTAGGCGGTTGTTCATTGAAGCTTATGCGTAGCTTCACCGTACATGATTATTAAGTCAAACGAAGCTCAAGTCTCGCCAAGTGTAGTTCGAAATTGACTCTTTTCTGTACAATCCATGTATGACGTCTGGAAGATACACTGACACCAAACTCTTCTTGTATTCAAGTCTGGATAGGTTCTCGATTCGTTAGAATCGT
Source organism: Schistocerca serialis cubense (assembly GCF_023864345.2). Classification (NCBI taxonomy): domain Eukaryota; kingdom Metazoa; phylum Arthropoda; class Insecta; order Orthoptera; family Acrididae; genus Schistocerca; species Schistocerca serialis. The sequence continues at coordinate 718,177,474 of NC_064638.1, forward strand.
AACTGTGATACACCTGTTCAGACTATGTCGAAACTCTAGCGAAGAACTTTCAGAACTTGGTCACTGTTATTTGTTTAAAGCTTGATGTGATCGGCACGGCCTACAGCGACCTGTTACATACAAGGTCATTCCTTCTTTCTTTCATTTTTACCCTGATTCCCATTTTGCCATTTTTGCGGTCAATGCTATGAATAGCTCCAGCACAAAGTAGTCACATATCGTTATGAGTACTGTGGGCTAACATGTTTGTTGCATTCTCACAGTTTCTTTTTAAATTTTTCTTTTTAGTTTCGTCATCCGTTGCTCCATACATCACGGTGCACCATAGTTGACACGGTTCACGCCAGTTCGGGGGGGGGGGGGGTGGAGGGGGGCGGAGGAGGGATGGAGGGGGAGGGGGGAGTTGGGGGAGGCAGGGACAGCGAGAGAGGGAAGAGGACATCTGACTGTTTTGTCAAAAGACATCACTTAGTATTTGCCCTTCTGTGCATCTTCAGTTTAATACAGTCACAGAGACTGTTTGGGATAAGAAACTGAAAAAATCACTGTGCGTTGGACCTCTGCAGACAAATGGTCCCTTATATCAAAAGGTCAACAAACAACCTCGATAAAGCTCTGTAAAATTGGGCTGTAGAGTTCGAAATCAATCTGTATTTCATCCCAATTGTTTTAGGCAACGGTATCGCAAGTCAAAATGATGATGACGTTTGGTTTGTGGGGCGCTCAACTGCGCGGTCATCGGCGCAGTCAAAATGAAATTAATATTCGTTTGAAAGGCGCTTACATGTATTCATATATTTTGATATGTGTCACCATTGCACTTTCTCGGCATAACAACGAGACGTAACAAGGACGGCCATAGCAGAGAACTACATTTTGGGACTGTTTGTTTAGGCGAGTACTTGAACCAAGTCAGATTCTTACAGCACGCTCACCAAAATGCGCTGCTTCACCTGAACACGATTTCCGGATGGTTTCACGTATTTTTCTCGGTGGGTTGTAGGATTTCCCATCATTTTTTTCAAGCAGGAATCGCGCAACTGCCTCAGAATCGACGAACAGGCAGAGAAGAAAGAACATAGGCGACAGCCGCAGTGGATGCACCGGTTCCCATGAGATCACCGAAGTTAAGCGATGTCGGGCGTGGTCGGCACTTGGATGGGTGACCATTCAGGCCGCCATGCGCTGTTGCCATTTTTCGGGGTGCACTCAGCCTCGTGATGGCAATTGAGGAGCTACTCGACCGAATAGTAGCGGCTTCGGTCAAGAATACCATCATAACGACCGGGAGAGCGGTGTGCTGACCCCATGCCCCTCCTATCCGCATCCTCCTCTGAGGAGTGGTGGGATGATCCTGATGGGCCACTTGTGGCTTGTAGGCGGAGTGGTGGTGGTGGGGTGGCACTCACTTCATCCATGGTAGGACACGCACACACATGACAATCGGCTCTGAGGTAGCCTGTTCGAATATTTGATGGCAGCAGAAATTCTCACTGCTAGTATTTGGCGGGCAAGACAAGAAGTGAAGGCATGAAGTTCCTGACTACCAGACTTGGCATCAATGTCTTAAATTAAAATCAAAACTTTTATTGCCGGTGTGGCCGAGCGGTTCTAGGCGCTACAGTCTGGAACCGAGCGACCGCTACGGTCGCAGGTTCGAATCCTGCCTCGGGCATGGATGTGTATGATGTCCTTAGGTTAGTTAGGTTTAAGTAGGTCTAAGTTCTAGGGGACTGATTACCTCAGAAGTTAAGTCCCATAGTGCTCAGAGCCATTTGAACCATATTCAAAACTTTTATTTTCACAAGTCCGTCTTGATCACATAGGTTTCTTCACACTTTATAAGCGGTTTCGGCTTATCGCCATCTTCAGATCGTTAAAATATTCTGATATAAATCATCCTCAAGTTGACGATGATTTATATCCGAATATTTTAACGATCTGAAGATGGCGATAAACCGAAACCGGTCACAAAGAGTAAAGAAATCTATGTGATCAAGACGGATTTGTGAAAATGAAAGTGCTAGAAATAAAATTATCGCGGACTCATATAGAGGATTTATGTCTTCAATTGATAAAATCCAAACCCCCATGTGACATTGTTGTTGCCGGCCGTGGTGGTCGTGCAGTTCTAGGCGCTCCAGTCCGGAGCCGCGCTGCTGCTACGGTCGCAGGTTCGAATCCTGCCTCGGGCATGGATGTGTGTGATGTCCTTAGGTTAGTTAGGTTTAATTAGTTCTAAGTTCTAGGGGACTGATGACCACAGCAGTTGAGTCCCATAGTGCTCAGAGCCATTTTTGTGACATTGTTGATGCTGATCCGCCTGTCCTGGTGCTATTCTAGAGGAGTATGCTTTGTGTCGACACTGGATTTCACACAGCCCCTCCGCCTCCCCTCCATTTCTCTCGTCATTATACAACACAAATATGACGCCACACTGTAGATATCGAGGCCTACGAGAAAGACAGGCCGCGGCGCGTACGTCGCGAAGATAGGCTGAGCTAGCTCGCTCGCTCGCTCATCACAGCAGACAGAATGCGTTTTTAAACCTGTTAACTCGCAACTGGGTTGTACGTACTAACGATAACTGTAATTTCTACTGGAGTGTGCCATTATGACGTCTTACTGACTACTAGTCGTACAAAAAAATTTAAGATCAATTTTCGACATAAATGTTTCTTCTGGCTAACAGTCCTCGTGTCATGCAAGATGTGGCGTCTTATGCAACAAACAATCATTTTAGTATGATTCTAATTTTATTATACACCAGTATAGCCGTAATAAACTATCAGTGTGCTTGTGGACTTCCTATCAATAACAGTAAGACTCCATAATAGTGGCTTCCAGTGGAAGATACAATTCTCGTTTGTACTTAACAGTTCTAGTTACGTGTTAACAGGTGTAGAAGCGCAGTTTGGCTGCTGAGCTGAGCGAGCTCGGCCTACCTTCGTGACGTACGCGCCGCGGCCTGTCTTTGTCGTTGGCCTCGGTAGATATACTTATCACAGTCTCTTACATTCAACATGTATGGTCAAGACATAATGCTCACATTTTGCGGAAGCAAGGTATCAACGATCGTTTCCATAACTGTCAACCTCTCGGATTTCCCAGCCAACCGTGCCATACACTCTCTCTTTAAAAAATTGTTCAAATGGCTCTGAGCACTATTTGACTTAACATCTGTGTTCATCAGTCCCCTAGAACTTAGAACTACTTAAACCTAACTAACCTAAGGACATCACACACATCCATGCCCGAGGCAGGATTCGAACCTGCGACCGTAGCGGTCGCTCGGTTCCAGACTGTAGCGCCTAGAGCCGCTCAACCACCTCGGCCGGCCACTCTCTCTTTATCTCATTTCGATATTTGAAGAGTAGAGACGTCAAAAGTTTTAAGTAACCAATCTCACATTTTTCAGAGGAGCCAATTTCTCTCTTTTTGTACGTAACTTATTTGCATCCCAAAAATTTAGAAAGTATTCTGATACCACAGAATTAAGCTGCTCACATAATCACTGCAAAAGTGAGAGAATTTAAGAAATAAATAATTTATTAAAAACGTTGTATGTGTCATGCCAGGGGTCTGACTTGTTATAAAGGCCAATAAGAAAGCTTTTGTTTTAAGTGTTATTAATACTGAGAGACTACATTTTACTTGTGATAACACAAGTACAGAAACACAGCACTAATGTTTTAACTATTTGAACTATAGTCAACAAAATCCATTTCTCATATCTTTAACGTTTTTAGAAGAAAATAATAAAATTAAATTTAGGGAAAAGACCTCTCAGTACTGACTTCTATTTCTTACACAACTCCACTCAAGGGAACAGATGTTGCAAAATTTACTGTAGAGCTCCCTGTGCTGTTGAGGAATACATGTCAACATTGTCAACACGTCTTTCTATTTTGGAACTGGTAGTCATGGCTAGTCTTGCAGATAAAGTACGGCATGATACACATCAGCCATGGACTTCCCTCTTTTGAATACATTGACTTTTTTCGTTCATCTGTTTCACAGAAAAATTTTTAGTAGCTATTTAATATGGTAGAGTATTAGACACTTTGAACACGCTGCATTTGGAGATCTTACAAGCCTCCATTGAAGGCATTGTTTCAGCAGTCAGAGAAGTCAGAACGGTGTCAAAAAAGGCCGTGATTACCTTTATCTGTTTCTCTATAATTGCAAAATCTCTCTTACCGAGAGCTAGTATTTTATCTCTTCAAGCCTTCCCAGCCGTACCAGACACGTCATTAAAACACAACCGTGCTATTTTTCTTTTAGTCACCACAATTGTCATACCAGATGACAAGTTTCTTAGGCATATTTAGTGTCAAATTGAAGGTTTTAAATTAAAAAGACTATTTCTGAAACCAAAATCATCTCCGTCCATTACGAGATGTTTCGTTGATACAAAACAAAGCTCATATGCACTCTTGTTTCCACACAAACTATGCATCAACTAAGTGGAGAAGTCGCTTAGCACTTCGAACTCCAGGGGGAGGCACTGCTTGGCACGAAGACCATGCACCGTCTAGTAATGAATGTTCTTTTGGAACACGTCCAGCAACATGAAACAAAGTACCGAGAGGGCAATAACAATTGAAAATGTGTTTTGTGAAAAAATAGCACCTATAGCGTTAGACATTTTCGCTTTTCGTTTATTCCCTGACTAAAACACAGAGACCTTGAGTTGTACCAACGTTGAGAGAGAGGAAAGCAGTTGACTGGAGAGAGCGTCAAAAATCGGGTGAGCGGCAGAGCATCGATAGCTGGCCCATCGCTTCCGACCGCCTATCGCTGCCCCGGTCTCTCAGAGGCAGGTCAGCACCTGCGCTACGGCGCGCTATCGCCGGCAGATACAGTCAGCTCCGTCCACACACACACGCCGACGCAGCGCCAAAGCGTGGGCGAACGGCGTGACTGAGTGATGAGTGCCAACGCTGGACACCAAACGCTTTTCTGTTGCCGCTGCGGGAAGAAAGCTGAGTACTAAACGGCGCTTTGTGGTCAGCTGCCTATTACTATTATGTCCGCAACGAATTTTTCACTCTGCAGCGGAACGTGCGCTGTTTCAAAACTTCCTGGCAGGTTAAAAAACTGTGTCACACCGGTACTCGATTATCTATCCCTGCCTTTGTGCAGGCATTGCTCTTACGGAATGAGCCGTCCGGCTACGACTCACGGACCATCTCCATAGCTTCCTTCCTGTCTGTACCTGCCTCCTACTTTCGAAACTTCACACTAGTTCTCCTTCGTATCTAGCTAAATTATCACCCTCGGAAAAAATAGTGTTGCGGCGAACAGGCTTATCCCCAGCCGAGGCGTTGCTGGTTGTTGCTAGAAAGAATTTATAACCTCGCAGCGGACTGTACGTTATTTTAAGACTTATCGACCGATAAAAGCTGTGTGCCTCGACCATCTGCGTACTGCGAAGTCCACCCAACTGAGATTGCAGATCCCAACTATGTGATACTAGGATTACGCTATGACAGACAACACCGAAAGGTTTCTTAAAGCCTTGATCAGAGCATGGATTCGCCAACCTACATCTGTGACGGACCTGTTTCGACAGCTGTCCACAAGGGACCATGTCAGCATTCCCCAGTTTCTGCAAGAAGTGGATACCCGGTAATAAGTCGGACACAAATGAAAGTATTTAGTAGTGCTGTTTGGACTTGTGATTGTCTCTGTTAGATGAAGAAAGATTGATTGTAAAGGATAGCAAGGATAAATAAGATATATATATATAGAAAGCGAAGAGAATATACATTTTCAATAAAGTTATTAATTTTTTGAAAGGAAGGAGTGTGAAGTAAGCCTGCAGCACTGCGCAGCTAGTTCGTTAGAATAATTATTGTCAGCTAGTTAACGTGCTCAGAGCTGATAGAAAGACCACCCCCCTTCCCTGAGTTAAGGATTAACGTATTAATTAAGTTGTTTCATTTTTATAGAAATTCTCTGTTAATATTATACCCTTTCTAAATCACTGTTTACTTTGTTAAGCATAGTGTTGTTCAGACTTACGTTATGTATGAAGATCTCGAGAAGTTTTACCCCGACTTTTTGAATACATATTTCATTCTAAAATCGTTGTGTTGGGATATCAGTTCATAGTAATATTTACTCTTCCTATCCCACTGTTTGTTATTACGCATTACCACATTGTACCATGTGGTATGAAAGAGTTGAGTACATTTTGGAAGTTTTATTTAGGAGTAGAGACATATCTTCGCCGCTGTCTGCTTGCTGTTTGCTGTTGTGCTTTCGAGAAATCTTCAACAATGTTGTCAAGACCCCAGGTAATTGGAAATTTTGATTAGGGCCAGATAATTGACTTCAGTTGCGCATTTAATAGAAAAACAAGCCGCATTCAGATCAGCTGCTGTTCAGTACAAATAAGGTTTTGTTTGCTTAAAGATTAGCATAAGAGTTGGATAACAGTTAGTGGGTACATAATAACAAAGTAACACGTAGATTTTATAGAATGGGAGGTTAAGTTCGGATAAAATTCAGACATAGACGAATGTAGTGGAGAGATTACAAATTGTTAATGCAAGAGGTCTAAAAAAGAAACTTTGTGCCAAACCGTGACTGTATCTCGGAACGTTGCCTTTCGAGGGCAACGCTCTCACCAACTGAGATCACCGTCACTAATCATGGTGCGCCCTTACAACTCTCTCACTACTTCCCCTCCTACTTTTCAAATTTCTATCCTTCACGAAGCTGTTCATTGTATTTTAAATCATTTTTAAGCAATAGCTACGCTATCCCAAAATTCTTCCTCTTTATTCAACAAGCAGAGATGGTTCGTATTCATCTTGTCTGCTTTGAACACGTTTGGCTTGAAATACGCTTAGGTGTAAAATCTCGCACAACAACAGTTGAGTCCCATAGTGCTCAGAGCCATTTGAACCATTTTGAAGATTTATGCTTTCACGGCAACACAAATTGACATTAACACCGATGACTTGTGAAGAAACAGTTATCGGCAAGGAGACCGAATCTGTTACTTAATGTTGTTAAGTGTACTGTGAAACATCTGTTTGCAGATAAGTAGATTTTGTCAATTTCAGAACTTGTTTTTTATTCGATTCGAAGCGCCTCTGTAAACACTAGTAATATGGTTCAGCTCAATTTCAGAAGCGTACTAGATTATATTTTATTGCGCAATATCAACTTTTTCCTTCTCCATTCTTCTTAATGTTATTCCGATTTGCCATATTTACACTTTTGATGTATGTATCATTATTTTTCTCTGTATTACATCTACATCCACATCTACATACATACTCCGCAAGCCACCGTACGGTGCGTGGCGCAGGGTACCAAGTACCACTACTAGTCATTTCCTTTACTGTTCCACTCGCAAATAGAGCGAGGAAAAAACGACTACCTGTATGTCTCCTATGATCCGTAATTTCTGTATGTTGGCGGCAATAGAATCGTTCGGCGGTCAGCTTCAAATGCATCCCGGCGTTTGCCTGAAGTAATTTAGGGAAACCAAAAGAAACCTAAATTAGGATGGCTGAATTGGAGCCTCCATTCTCCCGAATGCAAAACCCGCTCGTACAGTTGCCGCGCGGGATTAGCCGAGCGGTCTAGGCGCTGCAGTCAGAGACTGTACGGCTGGTCTCGGCGGAGGTTCGAGTCCTCCCTCGGGCATGGGTGTGTGTGTTTGTCCTTAGGATAATTTAGGTTAAGTAGTGTGTGAGCTTAGGGACGGATGACCTTAGCAGTTAAGTCCCATAAGATTTCACACACACACATTTGCTCGGACAGCTGTGCGTGTTAAAGCGCCGCTTCCCGGACTGGGAGATGCGCCGGCCGCAGATCGAACCCGCCTGGTAGATTAACGACGAGGGTCAGTGTGCTGGCCAGCCTAGAAGCTATTGTTCGGCGCTTTCCCCAAGCTATTGTTGGGGGCTTTCCCACATACCACGAGGTGAATACCGGGCTGGTACCCAAGCCACGTCTCGGTTACACGATTCGCAGACATTTAGAAATGGCTCACTTTGACTACTCGCAGACACATATTCCGTCTCGGGGGGTATCTAGGTGGCGACAGGAAGGGCATCCGGCCACATCTTAAATTAAGCATGCCAAATCTGTTCCTAACCGTGCCGACCCTGCACCAATGCGGGATGCTGCACAAAGGCAAAGACGACGATTATTCTGAATACAGGATCAGTCAGTTCAAAAGAATGGAACTTCATTCGGTTTATCTCTAATGTACAAGACTGTTTTGCAACTTATTTTATAATGGACCTAAGCTAGTGCCACACTGTTACACGTTCGGTTCTCTGTACCCATCACCATACACTCTACAGACACTATACAAACGTTATTACACACACTGTCGACTGATATCAGCAAAATTTCAACGATGATTGGTTTCCATTTTGTGTACCACAACTTGCCGTTGCTTGTCCGAAAAATTAATTCAGTATCCCCCCCCCCCCATAACGAATGAGATGTTGACCTCAGGAACAGGATGAAATTTTAGTATTATCTGTTCTAGAGCTGTGGAGTAAGATTTTCTAGAAAATAAAAGAAAGGTATCATAGTTGTAAAGTGTAATGTGGAATGAATGATGATTACTATTATTATGGTTATAATTATTATTTACTTGTGTTACATTTCTGTGGTATTTAAGTAATCTTTCATCGTACAGAATTTATTGTAGATTAGGTCCTTTGTAAATGCCTTTCTTAAGTTCGTTTTTGTAATCCGTTTAATCTCTTTGGACAATTTATTGTGCAATATGGTTGGACAGAGAAACACAAGGAAGCTTGGAATCCAGTGGTAGGTCAATTTTCAGTCAATTTAAAAACTTGAAATCTCGTTCGTGGTTGCTCTGTACTTTAAAAGGGCTCCGCATGCATGCGCTCATGCCGAGGCGGACTGCGTCGTCTAGGTGATCGCGGGAGCCGCAGCGACCGTCGATGCAAAGCGACTTGGTGCTCGGCCAGCGCGCCAGTTTGCCGAGGAGTTCTTCACAAGCGTCTTGAAAGCCCAGACTGCAACTGACAGTTCCGGGACATAAGAGTAAGTGTTTGCATTCTGCCAGCGCTATGTTCCTATTGAAGTTGAGCGGAGTGGAGAAATTTTTGGCAAAATGCAGAGCTCTAATCAAAAACCGCTGTCTGTCTCTCCAGGGAAGCGCACGAAGCATTTCAGTGTGTACAGGCGAACAGGGCTCAAATTTCCGCCTGACCGAATTCAGTTAGAATGTAAAATTAAATACACCTTCAGTCATCTGTATAGACGGCTGAAGGTATTTTTAATTCTACGTTTTATGTTGAACAGCAGAAGTTCATCAACCATTTTGTACAAAGATAGACTTACAGAAATAGTGAGTTAGGTTTTCCGTGGATTCTCTAAAAAACCGTTTCTTAACATTTTTCTTCTGGTTCAAATGGCTCTGAGCACTATGGGACCTAACATCTATGGCCATCAGTCCCCTAGAACTTAGAACTACTTAAACCTAACTAACCTAAGGATATCACACAACACCCAGTCATCACGAGGCAGAGAAAATCCCTGACCCCGCCGGGAATCGAACCCGGGAAGCGAGAACGCTACCGCACGACCACGAGCTGCGGACATTTGTAAACATAACGCCATTATAATATTAGTCGATTTGTGACTGAATCATAAAGTTATTGTCGATTGAATGTCAGCTTACGAGCCCAATTCTCGTTATTTGCAGAAGTTCGAATTTTCTACTTTAGCATGAGGAAACCTGCGGCTGAGGCTCATAAATATTCAAATGTGTGTGAAATCGTAAGGGACTTGACTGCTAAGGTCATCAGTCCCTAAGCTTACACACTACTTAACCTAAATTATCCTAAGGACAAACACACACACCCACGCCCGAGGGAGGACTCGAACCTCCGCCGGGACCAGCATCACAGTCCATGACTGCAGCGCCTCAGACCGCTCGGCTAATACCGCGTGGCGCTGAGGCTCATAAAATATTGGGTACGACCTACGATGAAGCGCTTGTTGGTGAAAGAATGCGCAGAAAATTTTTCAACGCTTCAAGAACAGTGATTTTGACGTCGAAGACCGGCATGGCGGTAGAAGAGGTAATGTTTTCGAAGCTACTGAAACCGACGGGAACAATCACAGGGGAACGTTACCGAAAGCAATTGATGCATCCGAGCCGAGCACTGAAAGACAAACGGCCACAGTACAGCGACAGACATGAAAAGGTGATTTTACAACATGACAGTGCTCGGCCTCGAATCGCAAAACCCGTCAAAACACACTTACAAACGTTGAAACAGGAAGTCCTGCCCCATCCGCTGTATTCTCCAGACATTCCTCCCTCTTACTCCATTTTCGGTCAGCGGCACAGGACCTGGCTGACCAGCACTTCCGGTCATGTTAACAAGTGCAAAATTTGATCAATTCATGGATGTCCTCAAAAGACGCCCAGTAGTTCATCGGCCGCGGGATTCGTATGCTGCCCTAAAGACTGGAGAAAGTTGTAGCCAATGATGGCTAATACTTTGAATCGTAAATTTTTTGTAATTTTTTTGCTATGAAGCCTCGAACTTCGAGAAAAAAAACGGAGGAAGAAAAGTCGTAAACGTAATACAAATCTTACATATTTATTACTCCAACAAACGATGTGGCGATAAATCTTTTACGTTTTAGATATTTTATCTGCGGAAGATTAGAAGACATTACAAATCTCGCAACACACCTGACATGTATCCGCGACACACCAACGTGACGTGACACGGCGGTTGAGAGACACTGCTCTAAGTCACTTCAACTAATTCATAACTGATATCCTCTTCCACCCTAGAGGCCGTTTGGGTAGCCGACGATTTCGCCTCCTTTCGTTTCGGTATACAGCAGGGCAGTCTACTGCTTTGCCTGTTTTCAAGATAAGAATTAAAAAATAGGGGAAAATGAAACAGTAAAAAAAAGCACTGTGTTTTGACGTAGAACCATATAGGCCAATGCACATTTTCCAATGTTTTTCCTTCGTCAGAGGTCTGCAAACTAACCATCAACGATGCCTTACGTCCACAAATTTCTTTAAGTGTGAGGTTTCTTCAGGAGAGAATCAGATGTTGCCATATTTGATGAAGAGGATGCATGTTCCAACAATTCCTCCTCCAAACCCTTCGGATATTCCACTGGCAAAACACCTTTTCGGGCAGGTGCAGTAATGCAGTGTCCCGATGAAGACAAATTTGTGTTTTCCTACCTCTTCCCAGCAACATTTTCATTCAGTTTGACCAGAAGACTTGCGTAGTATATAGCAGTTATTGTTTTAAATGCGGACATTTTGGGTTAAGCTTCGCAGTGACCGTTATGAATATTAACCGAAAACTTAAATTGCTTTAACCACTCTTATTTATGATATTAAACTTTCCACTATACGTTTCGGCGGATTTCACCCACCTAATCATGTGGATTTATGTTTGTTAAGAAGGATGGGTGTAAGAAAAATGTTTAAGCTCCAAGTTACGTGAATGTTTTGATTACACATGTCAACAATAACATAATAACTAGAAATTATATTTCAGTCAATACTCATGCAACTGTTTATTGGCTATATCAATTTCAACTGTAGTCATTATCAGCTGGCCATAAATATTGCTTGCCCGATAACCACGTCAAAACATTCTAGAAGTCAACGTTTCAGTGAGGCTTCTACTAGAAGACTGAACAATTTTGTGAGCATTTTTAAATATAAACACTTTTCAGTGGTCACAGCCTACTTTTCAAGCCATATTTACAGCTTATACTATACGCTGACCTAAGCAAGAGATGGCATATCGGGAGCTACCAAGAGCAAAGGTCACATAAAACCTTTGCGAAATCATCGTTAAGAACCATCATTTTCACATTCTAGAAAGAAAACTGGCAATAAATTTTGCGAAAAATTAAATCGACTTCGTCACTTTTTACTCTCCGGTGACGACCAAATACATTTATGGCTGTTTCGTTTCTATCGTGATGGAGTCACGACTCGTCCAATACACGATCGATACACGAAATCCTTGTTCTCTTTTTAATACACTCCAAAAATTACTCGATAATTCGTTTCTGTGTTTGATTTTACCCAGCATTCGGCTACTGCTGCCCTCACCTTGCGCCGAGATCTTACATATTTAATTCTCCGTGTAAAATGAACCGCGCTCGTTCTCCCGACACGCCTACGCTGTCAGTTATTTCGTACATTTTCAATCGCCGATCGCCCAACCCAAAACTATACACTTTCCCGATATTTTCATCAGTAGTAGAACTTTTGCAACTTCCTTTATGTGGCCCATCTTCTAGAGAAGTACGGTTACATCTGAATTCATCAATTTTTTTCTGTAGGAAATAAAAACGTATACTGCTTATAAACATTCGCTAAATCTGAATAAATTTTCTTTGGCGGTAAAGTTTTCGAAATAAATTCATTCTGGCACGGTATTACCAGTTTTCATCTGTATGCAAAAAAATCATTTGTATGAAAATTTCAGTGAAAGAAATGTGACGTTCGTTTGGCAGTTCTGCTGTTACATATTTTCATGAGAAAGAAATGTGCGTTCAGTTTGACACTTCTGCTGTCGCATGCTTTTCCTTTTCATAACAACAAATTCGTATTGAATATTGATGTTTTGCAAAAAAGAATACAATTGATAGCAGTATTTCAGTGTGTTATCGGTGGTGATCATAACTTCGGTGTATTGCAAGGGCTGAATCGATTCGTTCTAATTTGGTTTTGTTTTCAATTAACACAAACTGAAGGAAAGATTAGAATGGATGAATCCCCTTTCGACCAACTGGCCATCCGACAACCACTGGAGATACAGACTTATTATACAATAAACATTTTCTGTTAACCTGGCTGCGAGAAAGAACACGCTAAGCTGTGCTGTGAAAATGTGCGGTTTTGTTTTCCTTTTTGCAGTCATGTTTAACAGAAAAGCGGAAAGTTGTGTATATGGCTAACTTTAAATCCTACCTGTTCGTAGATTAAAACAATGTGAAATAGTATCATTAAAGCTACTACCCTCACAGACGCAGCAGCTGGAAAGGTCTTTCTCATACCTCGTGAACTAATGATTCCAACCGATTGGCCCATTCATTTTGACTTCTATTCCCAATCAATGTTCCGTTTGCAGTAACAATACTGTATATATGGTCAGAGGTAGGGGTATGAGGAACTGGACAGAGAAAGGGGAAGAAATAGATATAAATCAGGGGAGGGAGGATATGGACAGAGAGATGAGGGAGGAAGAGATGGGTAGAGAGTCTGGGATAAAAGGAGCGGGGGGGGGGGAGGGGGGGGGGAGTGATGAAGGGAGACAGGGGGACGAGAAGGAGATGCGCAAAAGGCGTGGGCAGCAGGTGAGGGATAGAGAGAGGAGGAGAGAAGGAGATAAGAATTTATATCCAACTCCCATAGATGTTTACCAACTGCGAAGCATTGTAGCGTTCGCTAGTTCCGAATAAAATATATGCATCGCAGTTGTTTGAAAGAGTCGCTTACCAGACTGGCTCTAGACTAACTCTACTGTGCGACACGTCCCACTATAACAAAATCAGTGTTTACTGGTATCAATCCCTTTTCAGTGTCCGTCGCCGTAGTTGTTTGGTCTATGCGTCCAGCTGCTAAGCGGAGGACCTGGGTTCGATTCCCAGTAATATCAACGATTTTTTCCTTGTTGAGAGGACGGGAAGGGGTGCACTCAGCCTTTTGAGGGCAATTGGGAAGCTACTCGACGGATTAGTTGCGCCTCCACGGTCAACGAGTCCGACAACGGCCGGAGAGCGGTGTGATGACCTCACTCCCCTATCCAAATGATGCCAGTGGCACAGGGTGACACGGTGGTCGGTCGGTCTCGATTGGCCTGTCTGGGCCACAATGCGGAAGTTTGCTTTGGTTTGCCTTATCGTGCCAAGACGATTCTATTCTTTGTATTGGGCTGTTTTTTTTCCTATTATGTGAAGGAAATGAAAACATTTTAAAAGACCCCATAAAAAGGACATCTACTGCTGTGTTTCTTCGGTAAGTGATATGGTTTCGGACAAGCAGTAGAGCACAGTTGACTTCGTTCACACTAAATGAGTTTATAGTGACTAGCGGTGTTTGTGGTAGGATGGCGCCGAACGTGAGTGAATGCCGGCGGTTTATCTCGAGAAAGTTTCGCCCAAGTTTACATTTTGCGATAAAAATGACAAAGGGGAAGCGTAACAAGGCGCCGTTGTCACATACACAGAAATCGGCAGAACTGTGCTAAGGAAACAAGTTTTCCACCGCCTGCCTCCAACAGTTCACCATCGAGCGGCTGTTCAAAGTGTATGTTCGTGACTAGAGCGCGTTGACTGCAGTCTAATACCTACGCTGTCATAAACGACTATGGAAATGACACGAGATCAGCAGCTAGCACAAAACTCGGCACCGCCCACGTGATTCACGGTATCGCCAGCGACTTGGCTGACATCGATCGTTGGCGGGGCGCCTGAAACAGGATCTCGCCACTAGGCAAGCCCTACTAACCTGTTTCTCACCAGTCGATAGCTGAACTGAATGCGCTGTTTGAGGCGTCAGCTTAATACGCGTAAAGGAGACAGAAGCAAGCAAACGAGACGGCATTTGCATGATAATTGGCATTCCGTCGCACCTTCGGCAGTACGCCACTGAATGCTCTCGTGCGCCGGCTCTAAGCTTCACCTCTCCGCAAGATGCTCTCCATTACTGTCATTCTCCGCAATCTTTACTCCGCCAAAACCACGGCACCTCCCGAACTGTCATATTTTTCTCCTAATGTCTCACACAACACGTATAATAGACGCCCACAACATTCTCTTAGAAATTTGATGCTGTCCTAAAAGACAGTATGAATTCTGGTTTCAATTACTTCTACGTATACTCCTCAAGCCACATTAGGTGCGTGACGGAAGGTACTTCTGTTACCAGCATTTGTTCCCACCTTTCCTGTTCCAATTACGAATGGCGCGACGGAAGAATAATTGTCGAAATCTCCGTTTGAGCTCTATTTCCTCTGGCTCTCTCATAGTAATCATTTCGCAGGACGTATGTTGGAGGATGTAATAATTATGTTGCCCGATTCCTGTTGGATTGTAATCTTTCGGAATATCAGCGGTAAACCTCTTCGTGATACACCACATCCGTCTGGCACTGGAGTTTGTTGAACATCTCCGTAGCGCTTACGCGCCAAGTAAACGATCTCGTGACGAAAAGCGCCGCTCTTCGTTGGATCTTCTTCTGTCACTTCTATTAATTGTAAATGGTAAGTCTGTCTTGTGAACAGTAGTCAAGAATCGGTCGAAGGTGTGTTTTACAAGCCACTTCTTTTTCTTAAGACTCTCCCAATACGGCATCTACTTTCACTTGTCACTCTTCTTTAGGTCGCGCCGGATGTTTACTCCCAGGTATTTTACAGAAGTTACTATTTCCAGTGATTTATTGCTAATGAATACCAGTGGATTTCTTCATCTGTGCGCAATGTGTTACATTATTACTGCCAGTCCCTGCGTCAGTCGGCGATCTGCTGCAGGTCTTCCTGCATTTTGCTCGAATCCTCTTGGTTCGCTACCGTCAATAGGATGGATCATCCGCGAATAACCTCATGACCGAGCGAGGTGGCGCAGTGGTTACATTTTATGTTTCAGAATTATAAACCATATTGCTCATGAACATTTCTGACATGACAAAATTATATTTCATATTTCATGTACTGGGATTCAATCCAGCCTTCGGCAGTACGCCACTTAATGCTCTCGTTATACGAGCGCACCTCTTGCGCCGGCTCTAAGCTTCACCTCTCCGCAAGATGCTCTCCATTACTGTCATTCTCTGCGATCTTTACTCCGCCCAAGGACTCGCATTCGGGAGGACGACGGTTCAATCCCGCGTCCGGCCATCCTGATTTAGGTTTTCCGTGATTTCCCTAAATCGCTCCAGACAAATGCCGGGATGGTTCTTTTAAAAGGGCACGGCGGACTTCCTTTCCCGTCCTTCCCTAATCCGATGAGACCGATGACCTCGCTGTCTGGTCTCCTTCCCCAAAACAACCCAACCCAGTAACCTCATGGAGCCTGCATCGTTACCGAGTAGCTCAATAACTTATATTGTACATACTCGGTCCAGTCACATTAATGTGGCCACCGTCTGTGTTCGACTTCGACGTGCAATGACCACTCACAGGCGGCAGGGACCAGCACCGACAGTGGAGTGTGTATAACGTGTGTCAGTGGGACGTGGAAAATAGTTCAGTCGTTATCGTAATGCGGAAAAGGAGCGATTTATCCGACGTCCAGAAGAGGATGTTCATTGGCTCTCGGGCCAAGTGTACAAGCATTTCCGAAGTTTGTAACCTGTTCGCGTGCAGCCGTGGTTAAAGTATATCGTGCACGGCAAAATGGTGCTATCCAAAACTGGCGCTGAGGCGACTGTGGTGCACCAAGGGCCATAAATGACAGGGTTGAACAAACCAAGGCTGTGGAGGTGTGTACAGGCGAAAAGACGTGCAACGGTTGAGCAACTGACCTCCCAAATGAACCAAAGGGCTACCAGTAGCGTGTCCTCAACCAGAATTCACCCAACGTTGCTCTTATGGGCCTCTGTAATAGGCGCGTGGTTTGTTCACCCAAGCTGACTGCTGTTCAACGGCAACGAAGACTGAATTTGCACTCCAAAGGCGCAACTAGACGTCCACGGAGTGCCAGCAGGTGGCATTTTCATATGAATCACGTTTTAGCGCCCCCCCCCCCCCCCCCATCGAACACGTGTCAGTGCGAGTACGACCCTGCAACAATTGTCGGAAGGTTCCAAACCGGATGATGGAGCGTTATGGTGTTGGGAATGTTGTTGTCATACTCCCTGGGTAATCTCGTCATTCTGAAAGGCACTATGGATCTACACAAGTATGCATATCTGCTCTCGGGGATCCTGTCCACCACAACATGCTGTTTTTTTTTCCTCGACAGAACGGCATTTACCGCAGGACAATGCAACGTGCCACACACCTCGCGGTGTACGAGCGTGGCTGGTGGAGCACCAGGATGAGTTTGCGGTAATCCCCTGGCAACCGAACTTCCCGGATTTAAATCCAGTCCAGAATCTATAGGCCCACGTAGATCGGGCTGTTCGCGCCACGGATGCTCAACCGAGAAACCCAGCGCAGCTGGACACTGCGCTGAAGTCGGCATGGCTCTACGTCCCTGTCGGTGTCTTCCAGAACCTCGCTCCCTCTCTTCCTGCACTTACGCGCTGCAAAAGGTGTTTATTCACGCTATTGACATGTGGTCACATTAATGTGACTGGACCACCTTCTGCTGAATCCGCATGATAGCGTTTCAACGATTTAGAAGGAAACAACTCGAAGCAAGAAACGAATCTAATAATCTATGTCACAAAGAAACATAAAAAGTATTCTCAACCGCAATGAAGATTCGTAATTTTTCTACGTACATTGGCACCTTTTTCCACGAATTTGTAAATCTTACTGCTAGACACAGATGATCGCGGTGAGTGCCTGCAGCATTTTAGGAGAAATAACAGAGCTGAAATCCGGTGACGTTCGGAACCCTCTCTTTCGAATAGCGACGAAGGAGATCGCTGAGCTTGTCGGCCGCATCCGACGGATGCCTCCATGCCATGACGCACTGCGGGAAGTTTGCGATTTAGCCCAGGTCACTGGGCTTTGGCGAAGATGGCTAGGCTAGTCATGGAAATATTTGCGTGGAAACGATCGACAACTCGACTGGACAGCAGAAAACGTAACGTACACTTCGGAGAGTTTTCGCCTTAAGTCACGGTAGAGGCATCAGGTCTGCAGGCCATCACCCATGTGGAGCCACCTCCCACACACATTAATTCTGCTGACTCTTTTTCTGCCGCTATATATCGATCGGCTACCTCCGCATGGAGGCCCAGCCCACCAGCGCGGCCGGCCGCTGTGGCCGAGCGGTTCTAGGTGCCTCAGTCCGAAACCTTGCGCGGCTACTACGGTCGCAGGTTCGAATCCTGCCTCGGGCAGGGATGTGTGTGATGTCTTTAGATTAGTTAAGTTTAAGTAGTTCTAAGTCTAAGGGACTGATGTTAAGTCCCATGGTGCTTAGAGCCATTTGAACCATTTTCGCACCAGCGCGCGTTAAAGTCCTTGTCTGCGGAGGACGGTATTGACGAAACATCCACTCCCGTGCTCGAAGTGCAGGCAACAAGCAGTCGTCAGGTCACCCAGGTTTACACTGAGGTGACAAAACTCATGGCACAGCGATGTGCACGCATACAGATGGCGGTAGCATCGCGTACACAAGGTATAAAAGGGCAGTGCATCGGTGGAGCTGTCATTTGTACTCAAGTGATTCACGTGAGAAGGTTTCCGACTGGGTAAGGCCGCACGAGGGGAATTAACAGACTTTGAAGGCGGAATACTATCTGGAGCAAGACCTATTGGACATTCCATTTCGGAAATCATTAGGGAATTCGATATTCCGAGATCCACAGTGTCAACAGTGTGCCTAGAATACAAATTCAAGCATTACCTCACACCACTGACAACGCAGAGACTGAAGGCGTTCACTTACCGACCGAGAACAACAGCGTTAGCGCAGAGTTGTCAGTGTTAACAGACAAGCGACACTACAGAAATAACCGAAGAAATCAATCTGGGACGTACGACGACCGTATGGATTAAGACGGTGCATTGACATTTGGCGTTAATAGGCTATGGCAGCAGGCGACCGAAGCGAGTGCCTTTGCTAACAGCACGACATCGCCTACAGTACCTCTCCTGCTATCGCGACCTTGTCGGTTGGACTCCAGACGACTGGAAAACCGTAGCTTGGTTAGATGAGTCCCGATTCTAGCTGGTAAGAGCTGATGGTAGGGTTCGAGCGTGGCGCAAACCCAAGTTGTCAACAAGGCACTGTGCAAGCTGGTGGTGGCTCTATAATAGTGTGGACTGTGTTTACATGGAATGGACTGGCTGCAGGTCTCAACCGATCACTTACTGGAAATGATTATGTTCGACTGCTTCGAGAACATTTGCAGCCATTCGCAGATTGAATGCTCCGAAACAATGATTGAATTATTTTGGATGACAATGCGCCTTGCAATCGCGGCACAATTGTTCACGGTTGGTTTGAAGAACATTCCGGACAGTTCGAGCGAATGATTTACGCACTCCCGACATGAATCCCACCGAACATTAATATTACATAATCGACATGTCAGTTAGTGCACAAAGTGCTGCACCGGCAACACTTTCGCAATTAAGAATGGCTAAAATGGCAGCATGGTTCAGTATTTCTGCAGGGGACTTCCAACGAGCTGTTGAGTCCAAGCCACGTCGAGATGCGGCAGTACGCCTGCCAGAAGGAGGTCCGACAGGCTATTAGGAGGTATTCCTTGACTTTTGTCACCTCAGTGTATGTTTTGTGTGGTACACCAGATCGATTAAGGTGAATGCCAATATTCTTCATTTGTAAAGAACGTGACACATTTCCTTACAAACTATGGTCCAATACGAGCTTGTGTTTCGTCTGTTTGTCGGCGGGACTTTAAACCGTTACCTTCCTTCCGCCCTTGGTGATTCAGATTCAAGAACATCTGATAAACAAGAGTCACTATTGAAAGTGAACACAATGCACATGCACCATTAGCCACTGACAACACTAAGTGTGGCGCTTCCCTGTCGATAAGGACAACTGCAGTAAGAATGTCAGAATTTTCCGGCTATTGTAAGAAACTTAAGTCATATACTCATTGAACTCATAATATCGTGCGATTTGTATCAGTTCTGCCTTCTAGGAACAAAAAACGCGATTTGATTGGATACAAATTAACGACGTATTATGGATATTAGTCTCATTATACAAAGAGATGGCACACTCAGAGTGTGCCATCTGTATAGGGCCTATTAATCCGAATAACATGAAGATGGTTGTTTGACGGTGAACCGCCGATATTATAATCTACCATTGTTGAAGACTAGGAAATCAGTATCTGCGAGAGTTACTGTCCGCTAGTGGGTGAAACGTGTCAAAATTATCTAGACTACATAGGTCCAAAATCCCAGTACTAGACGGGGACGTGAAACCCATGTGGCAACATCCTTCGTATGAAACAGAGACCTCATCAGTCTACTGCCACCCACTGAAGCGCTTAAAACATTTCTCGTGAGGAATGTACCCAATTTTTTTTTAAAAAAAGAGGTGGAGCCCCTCCACGCCCACACCGGCATGATGGCCAACACAAAAGGTCTACTGCCATCTCTGCATAAGGGTTAGTATTCACTAAAGTGAGGTGTCGCAGGATGTGGGTACTGCGATGTCTGCGTACGTCTGGTTAGGATTAACCATTAATACGCGCTCATCTGGAGATAGATTGGTCGAAATCTGACGAAGGGTAGCGGTTTGAAGGGCAGAGGAAAAAAAGTGCCAAAGCAAGAGCCAAGGGAAAAAAACCTCTGCGAAAGTTAGGTCGGGCGGCAAGAGCAGTAGCGGTTGTCTTGCTGCCTGCGATAGGTTGTGTAAGGATAGGCTTTGTTAGTAGTGGGTATCATGCATGTCGATACCTTGACGTTGTGCGTTTGTGCTGCTCGGCGGCTGGCGCTGGGTGCTGGTACAGAGTCCTCGTTCAGCGTCCTGCAACCTGCAACAGTAGGTTTGTTATCGGTCTTGTGTCCGATAGGTCATATACCGGAGGCACAGTGTGAGGGAGTGTTGGCAGATTGTTCGTGCGTCTGTGGGCGAGCTCGTCGGTGTCCCTGCTGTGGCCTGTTGGTTGGCTCTAATAGCAGCTGGTAGTTGCCAGTCAGTGTTGCTGATGTGCAGGGGCTTACCGGCGTTTGTCGCTGTTTGCGTATGTTAGTTTACCATAGGTGGTTATGCCCTAGCTAGCAGTGTCTTTGGCCGCTTGTGTTTCCACCTGTGGTTGTGATGGAATGTACTCAACTAGGGTGCAGCTGTTATAAACAACGCTGAGGAATTTCTAAATTAAAAATTTTTATCCTGGTACGTTGGGTTGATGACACGACAATCTTATAGTGATACGTACATACACTCCTGGAAATGGAAAAAAGAACACATTGACACCGGTGTGTCAGACCCACCATACTTGCTCCGGACACTGCGAGAGGGCTGTACAAGCAATGATCACACGCACGGCACAGCGGACACACCAGGAACCGCGGTGTTGGCCGTCGAATGGCGCTAGCTGCGCAGCATTTGTGCACCGCCGCCGTCAGTGTCAGCCAGTTTGCCGTGGCATACGGAGCTCCATCGCAGTCTTTAACACTGGTAGCATGCCGCGACAGCGTGGACGTGAACCGTATGTGCAGTTGACGGACTTTGAGCGAGGGCGTATAGTGGGCATGCGGGAGGCCGGGTGGACGTACCGCCGAATTGCTCAACACGTGGGGCGTGAGGTCTCCACAGTACATCGATGTTGTCGCCAGTGGTCGGCGGAAGGTGCACGTGCCCGTCGACCTGGGACCGGACCGCAGCGACGCACGGATGCGCGCCAAGACCGTAGGATCCTACGCAGTGCCGTAGGGGACCGCACCGCCACTTCCCAGCAAATTAGGGACACTGTTGCTCCTGGGGTATCGGCGAGGACCATTCGCAACCGTCTCCATGAAGCTGGGCTACGGTCCCGCACACCGTTAGGCCGTCTTCCGCTCACGCCCCAACATCGTGCAGCCCGCCTGCAGTGGTGTCGCGACAGGCGTGAATGGAGGGACGAATGGAGACGTGTCGTCTTCAGCGATGAGAGTCGCTTCTGCCTTGGTGCCAATGATGGTCGTATGCGTGTTTGGCGCCGTGCAGGTGAGCGCCACAATCGGGACTGCAAACGACCGAGGCACACAGGGCCAACACCCGGCATCATGGTGTGGGGAGCGATCTCCTACACTGGCCGTACACCACTGGTGATCGTCGAGGGGACACTGAATAGTGCACGGTACATCCAAACCGTCATCGAACCCATCGTTCTACCATTCCTAGACCGGCAAGGGAACTTGCTGTTCCAACAGGACAATGCACGTCCGCATGTATCCCGTGCCACCCAACGTGCTCTAGAAGGTGTAAGTCAACTACCCTGGCCAGCAAGATCTCCGGATCTGTCCCCCATTGAGCATGTTTGGGACAGGATGAAGCGTCGTCTCACGCGGTCTGCACGTCCAGCACGAACGCTGGTCCAACTGAGGCGCCAGGTGGAAATGGCATGGCAAGCCGTTCCACAGGACTACATCCAGCATCTCTACGATCGTCTCCATGGGAGAATAGCAGCCTGCATTGCTGCGAAAGGCGGATATACACTGTACTAGTGCCGACATTGTGCATGCTCTGTTGCCTGTGTCTATGTGCCTGTGGTTCTGTCAGTGTGATCATGTGATGTATCTGACCCCAGGAATGTGTCAATAAAGTTTCCCCTTCCTGGTACAATGAATTCACGGTGTTCTTATTTCAATTTCCAGGAGTGTATAATCGAATATTCCCTGTTGGAAATTTAATTGTGGTGTGGTTTTTGACCGTCATGTGGTCTTGGAGAGCTGCTCTTTTCGCAGAACACTTGTTTCAGTTTCTTCCAAAAGATGTTTATTAAGAGTTTTGGCGTCACCTTTTGGTTCTTAATTCATATAATCTGGAAAATGAAGATATACGGTGAGCATAAAATATGTACTGTTTCAGTCTTTCCAGTCGTAGTAATAATTGCAGAGGATCTCGTGCGTTAGATGGGATGGTGACGTAAAGCACGAGGGGGATTTCGTCTAAGCGCCAGCGTATCGTCTTCAGGCAGTGGTATGTATTGCTGGAAAAAGACCAATTGTCGTGGCGAAACTCATGCGTGAAGTAATGGTCCTTAGTTCTGGCAATCTTACAACAGTGCAGTTTGCAGAAAGCCGCCGTATGAGCTGCAGCATCTGAATTCCAAATGCAGCAACTTTTCGGTTCTTTTGCTGCGGCGTCCTCTGTCGACTGCGTGATTTCAGGACGGCCTATGCTGTATCGAGTGTGTGATTCGTCGCTGGCCGTGCTAAAGTGACGGCGATTACAGCTAAGCACGCACCGAAGTACGTATGTTGGATAAAAAGTAGGGGCAACACTGCTGTAACTTGTACCAGCCTTTACCGACAGACGTTCGCTGTATTATATGCCCTTAGTATAATCGCTCCGCATCTCGATCACCTCCTCCCACTCAGATGGAAGCTGCTGTACATCGTCAGCACGTCCATCTCTGTCAATGTCACAAGGACCGCCCTATTGGCGTGGATGAGGTCTTCTCGTGTGGTGTAACTCGTGCCACGAAGAGGTTCCTCCATTTTGGCGAACAGATCGTAATTGCACGGACTCACGGTGAATGTTCCAGTATCTCCCACCCCTCGTACGCAGGAGCTCCTGCACGGGTTTCACTCTGTGGCATCGTGCATTGTGATGAAGGATGACGGGTTGCAGTGTCAGTAACTGTTGTCACTTTCTTCTCAGTGGGAGACGAAGGTAATGTAAGGAATTGCATTATTGGGCTTTCTGCATCACGCTGCGCCGCAGGGGCACACGATCACTACAGCCTAGTACTGCAGTTTCTTACATTATCGCTCTCGTCCCGCACTGAGAAGAAAGCAACCGCACGTTCTGGCACTGCATCCTATTATTCTTCGTGACAATGCACGATGCCACACGGCAGACCCCGCGTAGGATCTGCTGCGTACGTGGGGGCGTCAGGTACTGGAACATCCACCGTATACATCAGATCAGCATCCAAGCGACACGTTCGCCAAAAACACAAGAGAAGATATCATCAGTGCTATAGGGCGGTGCTTGCGAGACATCGACAGAGATGTATGGGCTGACGATATACGCCGCCTTCCATCTGTATGTGGAAAGGTAGCTGAGATGCGGGGCGATTATATTGAGGGCATGCAATACGGTGAACGACTCTCAATAAATTGCGGTATGAATTATAACCGTGTTGCCACTACTTTTTATCCAGCCTGTCTAACTAACAAACCGAGTAAGCTGCCACAGTGGTGAAGACACTGATGAATTATAACAGTGTTACCATTACATTTTATCCAACCTGTGAAACTAAGAAATCGAGTAAGCTGGCGCAGTGGCGAAGACACTGGACGGGCATACTGAGGGACAGCAGTTCAAACCGCATCCTGCCATCCCGTTTAGTTTATCTAAATAACTTCAGGCAAAGTCTGGTTGGTTCGTTTGAAAAAAGAACACGGATGATTTTCTTCCCCAACGCGAGCTTGTGCTCCATCTCTAATGATATGGTCGTCGAAGAGACGGGAGACTGTAATTTCGCTTCCTTCAGACCTAAGAATCCATCACTTTGCGCCTTGAGAGTACGGCAATTACCAATATTTTACATTAGTAATTAAATGCTGAACTACTTTATAAATTTTTCAAATGCAGTCAATTTTGGATTCCCAAGTAACGTAGGTTTCATATACTAATCTAGAGAGAACGTATACTAATCAACCAACTAACTAAGATTTTATGTTTGTAAATTCAAGTTGCCTTGTTGTTAGGAATCCACCTAACATCGTTGGTCCCCGTATGGCTGGCTGGCTGACTGTTATTGTTGTGGTCTTCAGTCCGAAGACTGATTAGACTCAGCTCTACACGCTACTCTATCCTGTGCAACGGTCTTCATCTCGTATAACTATTGCAACTTACATCCTTCTGAATGTGCTTACTGTATTTATGTCTTGGTCTCCCTCTACGATTTCCACCCCTCACACTTCACTTCAATAATAGATTGCTGATCCCCTGACGTCTTAGAATGTGTTCTAACAACCGATCCTTTCTTCGAACTAGGTTATGCCACAAATTTCTTTACTTTCCAGTTCTGTTCAATACTCTCATTAGTTAAGTGCTCTAACAATCTAATTTTCAGCATTCTTAAGTACCGTCGCGTTTCAAAACTTCTATTTTCTTCTTGTCTAAACTGTTTAATGTCCATGTTTGACTTCCATACACTCCAGGAAAATCTTAAGAAAAAAACTACCTAAGCCTGAAATCTATATTTTATGGTAACAAACTTCTCTTCTTAAAAAACGCTTTCCTTGCCATTGCCAGTCTACGTTTTATCACCTCTCATTATTTATTTTGCTGCCAAAATACCAAACCTCAAACTTTAAGTGTCTCATTTCCTAATCTAATTCCCTCACTATCACCTGGTTTAATTCGACTACATTCCATTACCCTTCTTTTGCTTTTGTTGCTGTTCATCTTATATCCTCCTTTCAAGACACTGTCCATTCCGTTCAGATGATCTTCCAAGTCTTTTGGTGTCACTGACAGACTTACAGTGGGATTGCGCGACCACTCCCGCCGGAGGTTCGAGTCCTCCATCGGGCGTGTGTGTGTGTGTGTGTGTGTGTGTGTGTGTGTGTGTGTGTGTGTGTGTGGCTCTTAGCATAAGTTTGTTTAAGTAGTGTGTAAGTCTAGGAACCGATGACCTCAGCAGTTTGGTCCCTTAGGAATTCACACACATTTGAACATTTGAGAATTACAATGTCATTGGCAACCCTAAAGTTTTTGTTTCTTCTCTCTCAACTTTATTCCCTACTCCAAATTTTTCTTTGATATCCTTTACTGCTTGCTCAGTGTACAGATTGAATAACATCAAAGATAGGCTACAACTCTGTTTCACTCCGTTCTCAACCACCGCTTCCATTCATGCCCCTCGACTCTCATAACTGCCGTCTGATTTCAGTACCAGTCGTTAATAGCCTTTCGCCCACTGTGTTTTATCCCTGCGACCTTCAGAATTTCAAACAGAGTGTTCCATTCAACATTGTCAAAAGCTTTCCCAAGACTGCAAATGCTATAATCGTAGATTTGCCTTTCCTTGACTTGTTTTCTGAGATAAGTCATAGGGTCAGTACTGCCTAGCGTGTTCCTACACATCTCCGGAGGCTTGTAAGTCCGTAAAAATGACTGAGGGAGGCGGGGACATCCACGTGCAGCAGGAACATGCCTAGTAAAGCACTGTGGTGTTCAAACTAATCTTTGGCTTGAGAACAACTTCAACTTGTGTGTTACAGCCTGATATCTGCTGTGTGAGCGCATATTGTATACATAAAAACTAATGATTGGCATAAAGTAGGTTTAAATTTTGTGTGTATTGGGCTTTTTCACAGAAAACGTGTTGCAACATACCATGTATCACACAGACTGAGATTGAAAGAGAAGCCAAATGAGCTGAAAAGTCAGTTTCTTTAATAATAAGTTTTCGCATTCAAAAAACCACCTACAGAGCGCTAAAACTGAGAGGAAAACAGGACGCAAAATTTTCCATCAGAGGCGACATGCAATTTTCTCTTGAGTTGCTATATAGAACTAAATTGTCTGCTGCGCAATAACGTGAAAGAACCTGCTTTACAGACGTTAAACAAATCATTTTTCATGCCAAGAGGGAATATCTCCGGTCAGGTTAAATGAAGCTGTTAGTGCAGCAAGGTGCGTAGTCCATTGAGGCTCTGTCCAGCTACGCGGGAAAGGCAACGAGTCGCAGACAAGATTCGACTCCCACCGGCGGCCTTGGGGAGTCTGGATACGGCAGAACAAGCCGGCTCGCCCGTAATTCAGACGCCGTTTAGCACTGCCTGTAGCACGCTGAGCGCACTCCGAAACGAGCTCTGAATGAGGGGCACTTGGGCGGTAGCTCGTCCGAGAAAGGAGGAGGTTCTACGGATCCGGTTCTCGTTGTGGATAGCCGGAACGACGATCCAGCCAAGTCTTTGCACACATGAGCGGGTTTTTTGTAGCCCGACAGATTACCTCGGTATCTGTTTACTTGTCGGGAATGAATTTGTCGTTATGTTCATCAACATCTAGCGTCAATATCCTTGTAGTGCAAACAGTACAAGGAGTCCGCACGGGCAATCATAGTTTTGCCTGTAGCTTTCTGGCAGATTAAAACTATCTACAGGACCGGTACTCGGTGCCGTAGGCTCAGTACCCTTCTACTTCTTTCTGGTGAGAGCAATGCCCGCGGAACCGGAGGTCCCGGGTTCGAGTTCCTGCCTGGAACACAGTTTTAATCTGTCAGGAAGTTTCTTAACACAGCAAATTCCGCTGCGGAGTGAAAGATTCATTCTAATTAGTTTCGCTTCTCTCCAAAAACAACTCAGACAGAGAGTACTGAGACTTCGGGACTGACGTAGTGTGTTCACTGTGCTGCACACAGCAATCCTAATGCTGGCAATGTCATTTACATTTGTAATGAAGCTCCGTTTACCTATCTACATCTACACATCTACTAGTTAAAAATTTTCTTTCCTGTTCCACTCGCAAGTGGAGTGAGAGAAGAACGACTGTCTATATGCCTCCGTAAGTGCCCTAATTTCTCGTACTTGTCTTCGCTGTCGCTCACGCGCTATCTCCAATGGCGGCAGTAGAATCATTGTGAAGCCAGCTGCAAATACTTGTTATGTAAATTTTCTCAGTAGTGTTTCACCCTATGCTATGGCCTATAACCAGTTCAAGATCCGAGTAACTCCACTAAATTTCACTTTTATCGCTTGCTCTGACCTGATGTTCATTTTCTTCTGTGGCGACATGCTAAATTTCTTCACAAAGTTTTACAGTTACAATAGTGAACTACTGCAAAACTCTGCAGACTCGGGAGCACTGTAGTTATATCGGAGAATGTCCACGAAGCGACGGCCGGAGTGGCCGAGCGGTTCTAGGTGCTACAGTCTGGAACCGAGCGACTGCTACGGTCGCAGGTTCGAATCCTGCCTCGGGAATGGATGTGTGTGATGTCCTTAGGTTAGTTAGGTTTAAGTAGTTCTAAGTTCTAGGGGACTGATGACCTCAGCAGTTAAGTCCCTTGGTGCTCAGAGCCATTTGAGCCATTTTGTCCACGAAGCGAAACAAATAAAGTAAGGAAGGAAGAACAGGGGTTCAGTTGACAACGAGGTACTTAGAGACGGAGCATGTAACGACACAGTCAAGATTGTAACATACATTTAAATAAGCACACTTTCGAAGTGATGTCCTGAGCAGAGTTAGAGATGCAAAAGCAGAGAATTAGCTTTCCGACTTATCTGGTAGCTTCAAAGACATCAAAATATCTCGACATCTTTCGCTTTTTTACGAGTTAACGGTACTTTCCCACCAAAGTGAGCCCTCTTAGCTGCAAGGTAGTGGTACATCTCACACCTCCATCTTGCAGCGCACATCTCACACCTGCATCTTGCAGATATTCCCTGGAGTCCATGATCTTGTGCCCAAAATCCAAAAGATTCGCCAGTCATTGTAACAATGTATAACATCGTATGGATGAGGATCATATACGTAACAGCCAAAAAAGTTTTTCGGGATGATAAAATTTCTCGGTGTAGATTTGTTCCGGGGGCGACGCTAAAACGAGGGTTAGTGTGTGGGTAGGTTGATTTTTTCCCCGAGGGGACCAGCAAACCTACGTCAACCTTCCTATTGTCATAAACGTTTTATTTCCTTCTATTTTCAGATTATCAATACGTGCACATAAAAATGAAATATTATTACGACATGTATTTGAAGTTTTTTTTTATAACATGACGTTGGGTAGTACGATGCTTTCACTGTCATAATTTTAACAAATCACTATGATTAAAGAACAAATCCCGACGGCGGCATTATCAGGACAAGCTGGGATTGTTTCATTAAGGATGGGGAAGCAAATCGGCCATGCCGTTTCAATGGAACCATCTTGGTTTCTGCCTGGAGCGATTCAGGGAAATCATGAAAAACCTAAATCTGAATGCTAGGAGGCTCCTCCCGACTGCGGGTCCAGTGTGATAAGCACTGCGCCACATTGTTCTGAGTCCATAAAAAAAATTTATGCGATCTGTAAATGAATTTTAGTAATAAATCCAGTCTGGCAAAGATTCGCGTGCATAAAAGAATTACTGGGGCTTGTTGTCAAATTTGTTGAAGTTATGTATGTGTAGAATTCCCATCTTGCTAGAATGTTAGTTCTCGAGCGTTATCGGTAATATCAAATGCCATTTCAGGAGCCACAATAGTTAGCATACATCAAGTCGCAGCTCTGCCTGAGTTCCGAATTCCTCCCGTATAGATGACACGACATACAAAAAAGGATGTTGAAGGTCTCAAATTGCGTAGCTGATGGATTCTATGGAGTCAAACTCAGCTTTAAAACTACTATAGAACACCCTTACTGCCGAAGGCAGACGGTGTGGAGGTATGACAGCGAGTGGCTGAATCAAGCCTATCAGACCCCAACCTGCGGTCCCCTCAAAATGGATGTGCAGCAGTAAGAGCTGTGATGTTAGAATTCGTGTGGCTGTATGATTGCCAAATGAGCGCCAAATAAAAAAAAATTAAAAAGTGATGCTATGAGTTACTTCATTCTTGCGTTCATTTTCGATTTCTCTTTTGCGGACATTACAGAGCGCCAAAAGTGCTTGGAAATTGTCGGTACATAGGTATCGTGCGTCACACGAAAACACACAATTTTGTGATTTCATCGATGTGCTTTGTTAACATTGCTTTGAAAATAAAGAGGACCTCACATGAGAATTTTTTTCGCTTAACTGATTTGTTGTGACATCTTAACAGCCTACGCACGACTTTTATTTCGTTCTCCTTTCCTGTGTGTGTGTGTATTTCGACCTTATGGGCGCTCAACGGCGTGATTACCAGCGCTCTGACAGATTTTTAAAGGAAACAAAATGTGAAATCGTTAAAATTGATTTACACAGTGAGGATGTAAACCTACAAAAAGACTCTTTTGCAGACACTCCCACCTCACTCGGACTCTCTCACACAATCAGTCTCACACGCCTTAAGACAACGGAGAAAGGGTGACTGGTTCTACACCAGGGAACACACACAAGTAAAACGACAGAGCAGCTAAAACAATTACACAGGGAAAGGTAACTTGTGGACCACTTACAAAATACATGAGTCCTTTCAACATATATCCCTAAACTCATGGGAAAATGTTGGAGAACCCACAAAACTTTACGACTCTAACCATACTCGATGGAAAGGCACTTAATATAGAAGGCAGATCTGTCGGCAGATCTAGGGCCACCCCCTGGTCTGAAAATAAAACATAGCCTAATGAAATATGTACGCCACAAGCACCACACATTGGAGGGTGCTCTCACTAGAGCAAGAAGCCATGCGTTATACGGCTGTGGCCGATGCGAAGACGACTAAGGAGGACCTCGTCCCGTCGACGTGGGTGGAAGGAAGTGCGCCACGGCAGCGATGTGGGCTTCACTAGAGGTGGCGTACTGTCTGTCAGTATCAGCCGTTCATCCTGCCATCGACATAAGACTCTTTATCTCAACAGCGAGGCGATAGAAAGCAGGGGATGGCACACCGAACTAACTGAGGGTTGCAACGCGTCTCCTTGGTTACTACACCTACCTTTTCATTCCCCACAATACCCATGTGCCCTGGCACCCAGCAAAAAGACACCTCCTTCCCCAGGCGTTGTATTTGGAGGACATCCTACGTATTCCTGCACTACTTTATCTGATGGATGCAATCGTTGCATAGAGTGAAAATCACTCGGAGAACATGAGCAGAAATTTTAATAATCGAATCATGTGTCATCTAAACCAGTGCCCGAAAGATCGCATATAATTCTGCATTGTTGACAGTAAAGTCTCGAGACAGTCGGACCTTGGAGATACAATCAGGGAAAACAACAGAGCGACTAACAGAAGGCCCCATTTAGGCACATCCGTAAAGACAACTGCAGAGTCGTGGTGGTCAGTTAACATGTCCTTTAATAACGTACTGAAAACATACGCGGGAGTGCAACACCTCCTGTACTGCTCTAAATCTAAATCTACTACATTCCTCTGCAGTAACCACGGTGGCAGATGGTTAAATCCTTGGATTTGGGGTTCTACTTTCCCCACTCCAGCGCATACCGCACTCAGATCCCAAATGGCCTTGTTGTCACTGGACGACTGAAGAAAAGGCGTTCCAGAAGCGGATGAGCAACAGTGTGGTATGCAGGCGAATTCGGAGAGGCGAGGAACTTGCATGGCTGACGCACCCTGAGGAGTTGCCGTCGGACTTTCCTCCTTCCCTCCCGCCACCCATATCAAGCGGTAGCTGTGTTACTGTATTAGATTAGAGTAGGGTTGTTTACTCCATAGAACGGACGGAAACAGAGGAGCAAAGCGGTGCAGGGTGAGATGCGTCAGGCAGAGAGAGAAAGCCTCGTACCGCGACGCTCCGCTCTCTTCCCTCCTCTTCTGCGCTGGGGTTAAGGACGTAGCGCGCTGTGAGTCTCCTCTGCCACGAGCCCTGACCAGTAAGTGCCGCCATCACAAACTTTTTCACAGATTATACAGGATGAACCTGAACTCCAGCGACAAATATTCAACAGTATGGACCAAACCAAGGAAAATATGACATTTAACATGGACTCTGGCGTGCATATCTTAAAAGCTATGACCACTTGTTCATCTTTGATACTGTGAAACACATCTCTTCTACTGAACAAACGCTTGTAGCCTATAAGGTATGCACTTTAGAGCCCATGTTTTTGGACATTGTTTCTTGTTTTCGGCCCTACTACCACGACGTAAAAAGAAAAGAGCTCGCAGTAGAAGAAATATGTTTACAGTATCGAAGATGAAGCAGTGTTCATAGATCTTAAGACACACATTTTAGACCCCAAGTTTTCGTCCATGCTGCCACCTTGAAGGCTCGTCACTGGAGGTCTGGTTAACCCTTTATATTACTTTTTACGGCTGCTATGCTTCTCACCTTGTGCTAATATTGTCAACGCTAAGTACACAAACCCTCCCTAATACTCTACACCTAATCTATACGTGTACTCTCCAAGTCATGGTACAGTTGAATGTCTGCGTTCAATTTCTTCAATTTGTAAATCTCGCCACTATTTTTAATATACCTCTATACAATCCGGACTTTCCCTGTTTCTCTTCCATGGCTATTTTATTGATTCGCCCTGCAAGACCGTTTTGGAATTTGTAGAGCAGGTTTTCACGTGTAGCGCATCGCTTTTCTTGTGGCGTCTCCCACTGGAGTTCTCTGACCAGTTTTGGACGTTCTGGTGCTGAACAGACAACTCCATGAGATTTGTGCTTCTCTTTTCTAGGACTTTTCTACTTTTTACGGTAGTCCAAAATAGTAAAATTCAAATACTAACTAACAATATTTAATAATCTGTGGAAGAAAGTTTTGTCAATTCATGGTTTCAGTTACACATAAATATGATTATTCCGATAATTTTCAATCTGACTTTTTCCACTATTAAAGCTAAATTTGCTTATTTGAGGATCAGCTGTCGCTCTTCGTTTCACGCGTTGATCACTTGCAGTCCCCGTTACACTTACTCTCTTATCGCTTCGCTCTTTATTTTACTTAACACTAATCCAGTTCCTGCTTTAAATACCCTGTCCCTTCGGTTTAATGGTTCCGTTACCTCTTCATTATTTCCGGTATGTACACTTTAACAATCGTAGCCGGGTCGTTTCAGTTTTCTTATTGTTTTGAAACTCTCACAATAACAACGGAATTTTCGTGATTCGTACATCGAACCTTCATGTATTTCGAGTGCAATAGGTATCTACTACTACTGCTACGTTTGCCATGATTGACCGCGGTATTACTAATCTACTTGGAAGAGTTTTGTTTCGAGTGTGCATAATTTAACATGCTACTGGGCCAGAGCTGGAGATAAATGCAGTGTGACACCATGAACAGCACAGTGTCATCACTTCGAACTGATTCGCTCAAAAACGCCTAACTTTATGAGCTACGAGTGCAGAATCCGTCTCTAAACAACTCGGCATGCACAGGACGTTATAATACACACATCAAAAAAAGTTTTGAATCACCTCGGTTCCGAGAGTTCCGGAACCTGTACACAGAATTGGAATAGAGATCAAACATAAACGTCATTTTCGTCCTTTTTGTTGCTCATGAAACAACATTGCATGTTGTACCACCATACAGCGAGACTTTTAGAGGTGGTAGTCCAGACTGATGTACACACCGGTACCTCTAATACCCAGTACCACGTCCTCTTGCATTGATGCGTGTCTGTATTCGTCGTGGCATACTATCCACAAGTTCATCAAGCCTCTGTTGGTACAGATTGTTCCACTCCTCAACGGCGATTCGGCGTAGATCCCTCAGAGTGGTTGGTGGGTCACGCCATCCATAAACAGCCCTTTTCAATCTATCCCAGGCATGTTCGATAGGGTTCATGTCTGGAGAACATGCTGGCCACTCTAGTCGAGAGACGTCGTTATCCTGAAGGAAGACATTCACAAGATGTGCACGATGGCGGCGCGTATTGTTGTCCGTGAAGACGAATGTCTCGCCAATATGCTGCCGATATGGTAGCATTATCGGTCGGAGGATGGCATTCACGTATCGTACAGCCGTTACAGTGCTTTCCATAACCACAAGCGGCGTACGTCGGCCCCACATAATGCCACCCCAAAACAGCAGGGAACCTCCACCTTGCTGCACTCGCTGGACAATGTGTCTAAGGCGTTCAGACTGACAGGGTTGCCTCAAAACACATCTCCGTAGACTGTCTGGTTGAAGGCATGTGCGACACTCACCGGTGAACAGAACGTGATGCCAATCCTGAGCGGTCCATTCGGCATGTTGTTGGGCCCATCTGCACTGCGCTGCATGGTGTCGTGGTTGCAAAGATGGACCTCTCCATGGACGAGGCCTATCATACAGCCTATTGCGCACAGTTTGAGTCTTAACACGACGTCCTGTGGCTGCACGAAAAGCATTATTCAATATGGTGACGTTGCTGTCAGGGTGCCTCCGAACCATAATGCGTAGGTAGCGGTCATCAACTGCAGTACCAGCCTTTGGGCGGCCTCAGCGAGGCATGCCATTAAGAGTTCCTGTTTCTCTGTATCTCCTCCATGTCCGAAAAACATCGCTTTGGTTCATTCCGAGACGCCTGGACACTTCCCTTGTTGAGAGCCCTTCCTGGCCCAAAGTAACAATGCGGACGCGATCGAACCGCTGTGTTGACCGTCTAGGCATGGTTGAACTACAGACGACACGACTCGGGTACTTCCTTCCTGGTGGAATGGCTGGAACTGATCGGTTGTCGGACCCCCTCCGTCTAATAAGTGCTGGTCAAACATGGTTGTTTACATCTTTGGGCGGGCTTAGTGACATCTTTGAACAGTCAAAGGGACTGTATCTGTGATACAATGTCCACAGTCAACGTCTATCTTCAGGAGTTCTGGGAACCGTGGTGATGCAACACTTTTTTTTATGTGTGTAGAATTTTCCTTTCGTTTGCCAGTGGAGTAGAATTCGTGAGTTAATTTTAATACCACCCTGCCTAGTTCACGCGTTTCTATTTGATCTCACTTCACCGTTTTTACGTTAATATGATTACTTTTTTCCAAACAGATTCTCATATTGAGACGCAGATTGAATGGAGTCTTTGACAGTCAGTTCTACCCCAGAAAACCTGGAACCACTGCGTCGATAGTCAACGAAGATATCCACTAGCGCCACAGCATAATATCGAAGTGCGGGAATAATCTACAAGTTAACCTCAACGCGGAGAAAAACAGCGAAACAAAATTTGTTTATACTTGCTTAAACCGTAATTTGTTAGGTTTGGAAAGAAACTCCTCACTGCCGCATGATTGCAGTGAAAAGTATGAAAGCCAGATATACATATATCAATTGATGATGTGAACAATTGTATTATTCGTTTTAATGTAACGCAGTATGCGTTCTTAAAACAAGCAACGAATGATGAAATAACAGAAGCACCAGGTTTTACGTATGAGGGAAGAAATGAAACTGAGGTTGTCCTTGTGCAGAACGATCATGTCGGTGTGGCGTATACAATACTTCGGCAACTCATTAAAGGAGCCTGGGAACTTTATTAGAACAGCTGCAACGCACGCACTCTTAATGGATGGGACTGAAGGCCAGACCAGTTGGCATTCTGACGAAGGGTATCGTATTAACTTTCTATGCAAGTGTAAAGCGGACGCTAAGAGCAAGATTGATGCTCAATAAGAAGAAGAATTGTTTAGGATTTTACCTGTTAGAGCACAAAGGTAGCGCTGGTATGTATCTTGTCTTGTATCTTGATGCTAACCAAAGAATGATGGCCTGCTGCCGTCGTTGGCTGAAAGGCTTGTGGGGGTGTTCAGTTATGAGAAATAGAAGCCTAGAAGAGGCGATGGTATACGTCTGAAAGTTAGCTCCCGGGGCTGAGTTCTGGAATGTGCAGGGTACAACAACTAGAAAGGGATAAAGCGTACCGTGGAGTCAGACTGCCATATCTGACTATACATCACCTTTTCAAGCATTAAGTGGTTTCTCTGATTTTGCTGCTTACTCTACATGGGAAAAGGAAGCTAGGTCGGAGTTTCACATCCTGCCATTAAAATAACGAGACATGCTCAGCGCGCAAGGCTGTGAAAAAGATTCACGGCCTTGAGGGAGGCATCATCCTAAAAATCGATTTAACAAGCTAGAGAAATCACAAGAAATTTAAATCTCTATAGGCGGACTAGGGTTTCATTCACCTGTGCAAATTACATGAGAGTAACCACACTGGACAAAAGATAGTCACCCCACGGAAACATCACGCTAATACCGTGCAGCACCACCTGCAGCCTTAATAATAGCCTTAATTTGTTGAGGAAGGTAGGGCACAGTTTTCCCCGTGTACGCCATATCCAGCTAAAGCTACTCGTTGGTAATTACCGCATATATTCCGTACAACTACCACATTTTGAGGTTGTTGACAGCTACGTTTCACTTGCTCTTCCACATAGTTCCGCATATTTTCTATGACATTAAGATTTGGTGAATTACCGGTCAAGTCGAAATGTGACAAAGTGCCTGAATGTTCGTCAGATCAGAACGTTTGTGAGCAGCCCTGTGAACACAGCTGTCGTCTTGGAGGATTCACAATGTTCGCTCGGAGACGGGTTGAGGTGGACCTGCGTCCACTGACAGCAGCATCACCTGTCGTGTTTGAGACTGACTGACACTTGACAGAGTGTGACACTCGTCCCCCCTCGCTACCGGTTAGCGCTGTTCCTGGGCCGTGTTACATACCTGCGAGTGGTACACCATGCCTTGTAGACATGTCGAACATCCTGTTTTGGTACACCAACAAATCGGGCGAATTTATTCAGGGCCACATCCTGAATTGATAGCTCCTTTCTGCCATTCGTCGTGTCTCCACATCGTAGACGCGTATTAGTCCATTGATTCCAGCACGAAAACCTGGCTTCACTGCCATGAATTTCGTCGTTGGTGGAGGGTCACATGATCACCTGGTACGAGTTCTGTCAAGGTGGCGACTCGTATTTTGTCAACTGACCTTATCGTGTGACTCGACATGTAAAAATTTTAACGGCTCAGAGTCGTCTCTTGCTCTGTGTCTATGACAACGGGCTTACCACGGCCATATCCACTGCCAAGAAGCAAAATGGACATGTCACAGAAAAAGAGAATTGACTTTACAACCAAGGTCACGTCTTTAACCCGCGCTTTTGGCTAACTGCAACTCACGTTAACGCTAGCGACTAACGCAGCTTGTAGCTGCAATTAAAATAGAGCAATAGTTACTTGAGAAGTAACCACAAGGACAACAACACAGCACGCTAGACTGGTCTCGCTTGTTCTAAAGCCGTCCTCACACAAGTCGAGAAAGCGTTCGTGGACGAGAATTTGTTCAAGTTTTATTACGTCACAATGCGAAATTTTACGTTCCTCAGCATTCAATAGTTTAAAAGAATGAATAAGTCAAGTTTTTGCTTAGTGGGGAGGAACGTGGACAACGAGCTGCAAGATAACGTTCCTAATAACAAGTGGAACTTGGGAGACGCCATATTGGATTTCGTCAGTTATTGTTTAAGCTCGTAGTTGGTGAGTCCTACGAATATATGCTATTTCAAAGCACCAGGACACTGAGGATTACTCGAGAACGCGTCGATATTGGTACGATTTGATATAATGAAATGTCAAAAAACATCATATTGGTTGTTAAAGACTTTTCATATTTGCATGTTTTCGTATTATAACTTGTGTGTCATGATATCATCCTGTTTCAAGGCAATGATGATTTGAAGATTAATGAAAAATACGTAGTTCTTCCTACACTAAATTTAATTAAATGTCAGTTAATTACATATCAGCGGTTAAAACCAGGAGATCATAAGACGAAAGACGTGTTCGCAGGTTACGAAAGTTCCTCATAATGTAATGAATAAAGACGTAGACTTATGAAGTCACAACTTGCTATATCCAATTATATATTTGTTTCATCTTCGCATGTGTAAAACATTCTGTTAATATTCAGTGTTACGCATATATAAGAGAGCCCCCTTTCAGGAGTGATTTCCAGAAAATATGGACCAATGAACTGGAAGATTGCCTTCTACATCACCGCCTGATTCGACTGCCATTCGGTTCATTGTTCATTGTTCATCCAAAAACGTTTTCAGTTTGTAAGACACATAATAGCAAAAACATGCATGTACACACATGAATCCAGACACACACACACACACACACACACACACACTATATTTTGCACCTTCTTGTGTCAGATCTTGTATTTCACATGTTCTAGAAATGCCACTACTGAACAGAAGCAGTGATCTAGTAAGAATGAACTTTGGGTTTTAGTGAAAAGTGAGAATGATGAAATAATTTTTATCTTATGTGAGCGATTGTTGTTAATTAGTATCGCACTATTTGTACTGGAAGTTTTAAAAGCCAGTGTTCTCACTGACTGGACGTGGAACTTTCCGTTTTACCTTAAATTTAGTTATATTGATTTTTTTATCTAAGATACTACAAACAGAACCATATGATTAGTCTGTCGACAGGGGAGGAAATATGAGTTTTAATAGAGCTAACGTCTCAATTTTAAGCGCGTTAATTTTACAAAGAAACTGTGTGATTAGCGTGCCAGACGACTGCCCCAAAAGATCGCTGCCGTCCCAAATCACGGTGAGGAGAACGTACCGTTTGATGCACCATCTCGTTGCTAAGTGCGAACCGACCACGATGTGAACCACGTCTGGCGTGCCTGGAGATCAGAAACACGTCCCGTGTGGTGACGGCTTAAGAGCCGGCTACTACACAGCGTGCCATGCGTAACCCGGCGGTCAATGTGCCTAATTGTCAGTCCATTCCGTCGCTGCGAGATGCGTCCCGCTGGTGAACTGTGCCTCTTTGTGGGCCTGTCCCCGCGTGACGTAAGCATCCGGCCGGACCGGCCGCCACGTGGACTCGCGACTTGTCGTCGCCTTTGTAGCGCCGCGCCACGTGTCGGCTTCCGTGTGAACGGCGCTCCAGACGCCTCCAGCTCCAGGCGGGACTGCAGCGTCTGCAGCTGCGCGCTCCAGTGCGCGAGACTGCGGCCACGGCTCTTGTCCAGAGCGGAGCAACCTGTTAGCTGACAGCGTAACCATAGCAGGGGACTGCTTGTTCTCTCGACAATTATTTGCACTGCCTGCCAGTCGCGAGCACTGAGAAACAGACTACAGTCCCACATGCCACGTTAGCCCCATGCTCGTCAATAAGCGTTGTGGAAGTGAGTGCCTGACTACGATCTGCTGCCAAGTATAAGATGTATACAGGCGAATAATGAGAGACTGACGCGGTTAAAGATATATCAAGTAGAAGTATAAGGGGCAATCAAATGAGAACGAAACCGATGGGAAAAAGGAACTAAACTTCATGGAAGAATGTGTATGGTTGCCTACAGAACCATTATTGTACCCAGACGTGCACATCTTCGTCCGAAGCAAGTCGACGGCCACGAATGTCTGTTTTCAGGGCTCCAAAAATATGGAAATCGAAAATGGAAATCGCATGGGGAGTGCCCACATGTTGCCAAGTTTGTTTCGACTACGCTGCAGAGGTTGCGCTGGAAATCCTTACACATCCGTACATTCCAGATCCGTCCCCATGCGATTTCCATATTTTTGGAGCCTCGACGTAATACATTCGTGGCCGTCGATTTGCTTGGGACGAAGGGGTGCGCGCCTCCGTTCAATCATGGTTTCGCAGGCATCTACATCATTATTCTACAATTCACACTTAAGTGCCTAGCAGAAGGTTCTTCGGACCACTTTCAAACTATTTGTCTACTGTTTCGCTCTCGAACAACGCGCGGGAAAAACGAATACTCAAATCTTTCCGTACGAGCTCTGCTTTATCTTATTTTATTACTGTGATATTTTCTCCCTGTGTACACTGTCGACAGTAAAATATTGTCAAATTTAGAGGTGAAAGTTGTTAAATCCAATTTCGCGACGAAGATCGCCTTTGTTTAAACGATTATCATATCCGTGACGCTTTCTCTCCTAATTCGCAGTAGTGTAGAAAGAGCCGTTTTTCTTTGGACTTTTTCAATATCCTCTGTCAATCCTGTCGGGTAAGAAGCCCATACGTACAGCAATAGTCAAGCAGAGGACGAACAAGCGTAGTGTAGACAGTCGCTTTAGAACCGTAAATACTTTTCCACGAAGGCATTCACCGTCTTGTTTCACAATAGGATAAATGTATTAACAGTTATGGCGATTACTTTTGAAATAATAAACAGTTTATTTACTTTTCCCATCTCTCTCGTTATCACAAGACTGCCGATTTTAGAAACGTCGCAGTGAACACGGGTCGAATGTCGAGCCGTTTGCGAGATAACTGCGAATGTATGTTTACGAGCCGGCACTGGCTTCAGGATGAACATATCGTCCAATTTAGTGAAAAGGTGTTTGGTTCAAATGGTTCAAATGGCTCTGAGCACTATGGGACTTAACATCCGTGGTCATCAGTCCCCTAGAACTTAGAACTACTTAAACCTAACTAACCTAAGGACAGCACACAACACCCAGCCATCACGAGGCAGAGAAAATCCCTGACCCCGCCGGGAATCGAACCCGGGAACCCGGGCGTGGGAAGCGAGAACGCTACCGCACGACCACGAGATGCGGGCAAAGGTGTTTGAAATGTAAACTTTTCGTGTAAGTCCCGATCTAATTGGGGTCAAATTTCACCCATGGCCGATGTTCTGGATACGTGGTAGGTGAATGATTGGGCACAGCACTTTCTGCTACTAATTCAAGAAGACATCTTACGTGTCAATATGGTCCTATTGTATACTGGACTCCAAGAACATCAGACCTCAATTCTGTCGACTTTTATATCTGAAATCATCTCAAAACTGAAGTGTACAGCACTCCCGCTGCTACGGTTGAAGAACCAGAGTAGTGTTGTCAAGATTTACAAGACGATCCGGGGATGTTTGAAAGAATTCGTAACTCACATTATAGTCGATTGCAGTGCTGCATCCAAATGCGAAGACGGCGCCCGAAACACCCCCTTTAACCGGTACGAATGTACAGTGCTGTGTCCGCAGTCGTGAGGTACCCAGCGACAGCACCAGAGGGCGCCATCAAGCAGACACACACTACCGCCAGGTTCCTCAAAGTTCCGACCAATCGTCTTCAAGATGGCGCTCACATTCTGGAACTAATTTATGCTTCCGTTACGGGTCCTTCATGACGTCAGATCCATCCGCCGATTGTAATGCCAGCCGCTACAGGGGACGCTGAAAGCGGAAACGAGTTCTGCTTTCGTCAGCGATATGCCAGGTGGAAGATTACTCCGCTGGTCGCGGTTAAGTGGAGACGCGCGACCACACTCAGCCAGTTCCTTCAATGCCGCAGTTGCGGTTCACCAGTTGATCCGTGTTATCGTTCCAGTGAACCGTAATCAGATCAACAGTTGCCGCCGTAATAGCGTATACGTCGGTCAGTTAAACGCCGAGTGTCTACTGAAATACAAATGCAAAGACTGAACACAATAATTGTCATAGACAGCAGTCCAAAGGGAAATCCATAGATTAGAAGTCAGGGATCTACAAAATACGGTCCGCGGGACACATCCGGCCCACGAAGGCACTGAATCCGCCCCGCGATTGAACGAAAGTTTTTTAAAGTAACGGGCGATTCTTCCTGCTCGTGTAACTCTAAGTTACCGAAGAACTATCAGATCTAATGTCCTCCCACGGTGCAACAAGAAGTGAGAATATTTTTCAAAGGGTACAGTTAACTTTAGCTGAAAGGTGCAACCTCCCTCTTTCTCAGCTGAATTGTGTTGGAACAGATTGGCGGAGAAAAATATGTGGC
Organism: Schistocerca serialis cubense; assembly: GCF_023864345.2. NCBI lineage: Eukaryota > Metazoa > Arthropoda > Insecta > Orthoptera > Acrididae > Schistocerca > Schistocerca serialis. The sequence goes on from NC_064638.1 coordinate 718,218,651, forward strand.
AAAAATGCGGGTTTCGATGGAAGACTAAACCCAGAATGCGAAGCCAGTGGTGTTACCAAACTCTTGACAATACATTGCGCTATTAAGCAGAAAGTGCTTTTCTCAAATTCAGAGGGTATGTCCTGTGTAATGAAGCGTATAATATCTGTTGTCAATTTCTTTAGATGTCATGGACTGAAACTCTGCTAGTTTAGGTCTTTCCTAGAAGAATTAGGATCTTTATCACGTGATCTACCTCACGGCAGAAAAGTGGTTAGAACTGAGACTGCTATATTCCTGAATGAGGAAAAAAAATCCTTTGAAAGCCCTGTTTGACAAAGAACGGCTTTGGAAACTAGCTTTATCTGTTGACGTCGCTCAATGAATTGAATAAAAATCTTCATGAGGAGGGCAATATTATTGGTCACCTTAACACACATGTTAAAGTTTTCCAACAAAAACTGGTACTTCTTGGACACAACGTCAAATAGAAAATTTTCTCAAACCTCACCAATTCCCAGTATCGTTGGAAGGTGAACTTGGTCCACGTTGCCCACTCTTTTTTCAGTGGAACTTCTTGGTGATCTGAAGAAAGAGTTCTCTCCCAGGTTATCAAATTTAGATGCGCATTCCAAGGAAGTCCATGCTTCCCACCAACCCTTTTCTTGCGAAGTGGAAGATGTTCGGGCAGCACTGCAAATGGAAGACATTGATCTACAAGATTGACACCATGAAGGACAATATTAAGGAAAAAGGGAAATGTGCGTTCGGCGTCATTGGCCGGGAGGCCCCTTGCGAAGCAGGTCCGGCCGCCTTGGTGCAGGTCTTATTACATTCGACGCCACATTGGGCGACCTGCGCGCCGGATTTGATGAAATGATGATGAAGACAACACAGCACCCAGTCCCTGTGCGGAGAGTAAGTTTAATGACGAACATTTACCAGATATTTTACTCACACAGCAGAATAAGTTAGAGCCACTGTTCGAGAACATTTTGAATTAAAAAGACAAATTTTGTACCTCTCACTAAGTGTGCTAACGAGTAACGAAGTGTACCTGAGTTTTCACTGAATATTGTGTTGTGCTAAACAACTATATATTTTGTTATAGTTTTATTGTTTAAATTCTGAAAAAATATATTATCTGGCCTCCACTGAGATTCAAAACTTGATATGTGGCCCTCTTGGTGTATTAATTTGGAGACTCCTGGAGTAGAGAATTAACTTTCAGTGTATTATGTTAGTTAGAGGATAGGACTTTAAGTGCCACGCAGCCGTCAGCACTCCAAGTTAAACATTGTATATTACGTTAATAAATGTTTCGAATCGTGTTATCCATATTAAGTGTTTTAGAGATAGCAGAGTGTAGTGTTTGCATGCTCAGCACAAATCGAAAACGGAGAAGTAGCAGTAACGTACACAAGTACCAGTTTTCTTAGGAAAACTGAACACAACAATTTATTTCCAAAATATGACAGAAGAGATGTAGTATAATACAGCAAAAATAAAATGAAATACTACAGTTTGGTTTTGTTCTAGCCTTGTTCTGTTGAGCGCGCAGTTCCAGTTATTCAACACAACCGACTCGCGGAATGGTTAGTTTGGTTATCAGTTATTGGTCGTTGTTGGTCCAGACCAGAGTTGCAATACACCAGGGTTTCCCCCACTCGTCCTAATTCTGAAGGCGTCCGGGGGCGTCCTGCCGGAGATTTTATTCAACCGTCCGGGGTGAACTCGGACCTTTCTGCTGCATAGACAAATTCGATATCATCTATAAATAGACTTTAATAAATCTTTGTTAAAAGTTACTAACTCGCAGCACCAAGGAGCTGTGCGACATAAACGAAAGTTGGCAAGTGTGTTGTTACATCTCAGAGATGATAGCTGTTTAAATTTCGCCCCAGTTGGAAAACAGTAGCGCTAGTAGTGCCACTGTGAGGATGAGATCAGGTTTGCTTTTATACACGTTGTAATTAAATGAAATGGTCGTGTGGCAATGTTGGCCGGGAAGCCCCGTCCGGGGAAGTCTGGCCGCCGGGAGCGAGTCTTATTTCAGGTGACGGTACACTGGGCGACTTGTGCGTCGGTGAGGATGAGATGAGGACGAGGACAACACAACACCCAGTCCACTGGCGGAGAAAATCCCGAACCCGGGCCCGCGGCATGGTAGGCAAGCAAGTTAGCACTCAGCTAAGCAGGCGGACAGACGCTGTTGGTTACCTTTGAGATTAGGTGAATTGATGTAAGTCAAGAACGCCTTAAAGGCGACTACGACGTCATTATCAACACCTCACTGCGTCTGAACGAGGTAGCGTAATAGGGCTACGAGAAGCTGAATGTGCCCTCTGTGATATTGCGAGAAAGAGTTGGCAGTAATGTAGCCACTGTACATGCTTGCTGGTGGCGGGGCTGACGAGAATGCGCGGTCGCAAGAAGAACGGACTACGGACGGCCACGTGGCAAACCCAGAGGGAGGACCATCGCGTTCAGCGTATGGCCATAGCGCATCGTACTGCATCTGCAGAGGCAATTTGAGCAGCAGTTGGCACCACTATGGCACAACGAACTGTCACAAATCGATTACTTCAAGGACAGCTCCGAGCCAAACCCCCTGTAGCATGCGTTCCACTTATCCCAAACCACCGTCATTTCCAACTTCAGTGGTGTCAAGCGAGAACTCACTGAAGGGCAGGATGGAGGTCCGTTGTGTTTTCTGATGAAAGCTGGTTCTGCCTCGGTGCTAGTGATGGTCGTGTGATGATAGGAGGCCAGTTGAGGATATGCACCCAACCTGGGTCTACACCTGGATCTACGGTCTGGGGTGCGATTTCCTATGACAGCAGGAGTTTTCTCGTGGTTATCCCACGCACCCTGACTGCAAATTTGTACGTCAATCTGGCGATTTGCCCTGTTGTGCTGTCATTCACGAACTGCATTCCAGCGGGTGATTTCCAATAGGATAATGCTCTCTCATATACCGCTGTTGTAACCCAACATGCGCTACAGAGAGTGGATATGTTGCCTTGGCCTGCTCGATGACCAGATCTGTCTCCAGTGGAGCATATATGGGACGTAATCATCCACAACCAGCATTAACAGTCCCTGTACTGACGAAGTGCAATAAGCGTGGAACTCTATCCCGGAAAATGACATCCAGTACCTGTACAACGAAATGCGTGCATGTTTGCATGCTTGCATTCAACCTATTTGCGTTTGCATCGGTTATTACTGCATTTCACATTTGCAATGTCTTATCTCGTGCTTACATTAACCTGTGATCTTGCAATATTAATCATTTAAATTTGTTACCTAGACAAATGTGTTCCGAAATTACATTACTCTACATTATTATTTGGTGGTGCGATTGTTTTCCGTCAGTGTATTTCTCATACTTCTTTATTGAGGACAGTGAGAAGTCCGACAATCGACTATCGCGTGCACCGCGCGGTCGGTTGTAAGCACAACTTTTGGTGTGTGGCGGAGGGTACTTTGTGTACCACTTTAACTTACGCCCTTTCCTGGTCCAATAGCGAATGGTTCGCGTGAAGAACGATCGCCACTAAACCTTCGCCTGCGCTCGAATTTCTTCACACATCGTTGCGGCAAACAGTCTCCGGTACTGCAGTAGAAGGACTTGCATAAGTTTGTCATTTATATTTTTTGAGATTTTTTAAATTTTCGTGGTTTTATTTGTAGTTCTTGCCTGTTTATTTATTTGTACGCGTGCTAATAATCATCGTACAACTTCTCGTAGACAGACTGTATGTGTCCCGAAAAATGATCCAATTTGATCCAAATATCCGAGGTTTTCGAAGTCTTTGTCCGGGGTCGGTAAGTTAAGTTATGGCAGGTCTACTCTAGGAGCATGCTTAGCTTCAGCATGTTACAGTTTTCTGCTGTGTTTGTATTGTCATGGTTGAGTACGAAATGATAGCCAGGACGTAGATGAAGAGCTAGTGCCTGCATTTACCTTATTCTTTTCAAATAACACTAAGGGTGACGTCGAATTTAATATCCCCGTGCCAACGACGAGTCACCATTAACATCATATGCCTCATTTTATGAGACACTGTGAGCCGTATTTAGGGTTTAACCGAGGATATTGGCACATAGTCTGGAAGTCAGACACTATATTGTACCATCTCTCTGTCCCTTTCCAGCTAAAGTAATGAAAATTGATTTCAGATTTCTGATACAAACTGGCTGCCTACGGGTCAAGTGCCACCGTACTTGCTTGTACTAGCAGTGCAGCAAGTAGTTCCGTCTGTGATGGTGGCGGTGGAGGAGGAAATCACTTTGAGGATCTTGCTTTAAGACAGAAATACTTGATAAATTTCAAGAACGCTGTTGAGAAACGGCAAAGGAAGTGTTTTAGTTTGTACACGTATTTGTGAACGTAGCCTGAACACTCTTGTTTTAGTGTAGGTGCACTGCCACTTTATGAACCAACGTCATTCTTGGAGAACATCACACATTACATCACACATTATCACTTTACACGCCCGTATACACTTTACTTGCAACTTCTCTTTGGTAAGAAACAAAGTACGAAAGGAATTAAACGTACTGCATTCGCCGTCATTACATAGATGCCTGCATATTGTGGGTCAGTAAATATATCTGATACGTAATCTCACTTTGGGAGTATACCTCACATAATGACGTTATCACTGGCCCAAACGACATATCTATACAGTTTGTGGGGAATTACGGCGTGCTTGCTGGAGATCGAAAGATGGATTCTGCTACACGAAATCAGAAGTTTTTTTTGTAGCTTTCATTGGACTCGGATTTCAGGATCAAATTGTTCCAGGCGCTAAATGAGTCCTCACGTAACTTGTGCAGCCTTAACTATTCATTCTTTTCCTCACAATCTCGCAATGTTCGGAGGTCCTGATCGCTAAAACCAGTCGTGCTCTTCAGCAATGTCGTCTGATCTCGAGTCTTCTGCGCAGATATCATCTTCAGCCGGTGCTGCTATAGATATGCCCGACATAGTGACACTGCTACACAACTTTCTGTGCTTCAACAACCCGACCAAGTTTAAAGTTGCAGAGCTTTATTGTAGAGCTCTGCCTGCGTGTGACCAGTTGTGTGATAAAGAGTCGACAAGTTTTGGACTCGTGCCGCTGCCTCCTGCGAAGTTTGACTGAAACGCCAAGCACAATTAATTGTTCAGGTTAGGCAGCTGAAGGTAGCGTGTTAAACGTAGAGTGGCATTGACAGTGAATCAGAATAGCTAGTCAGATTTTGAATCCAGCACCGCCAACACATGAGCGCCAACCCCCTGGGTTATTCTCTCGTGTTTTCTACCATGTACGTACATCTGTAAATCAAATTCACAGTATAAGTAAGCAGCAAATAAAGATGTTCAAATATCTACATGGGAATAAGTATCCACTTCCTCCAGGGCTGTATTTGGCTTGTAGAAGTGACAAATAACCAGCGATGTGAGTGATGAGTCGGTATAATCCATTTATTCTGCTCCAGAGTCGTTACCGCGATTAATTTACGCGATACGGGAACAAGCTTGTTACGAGTCTGTCGTGTACGCCAGGGACAAGCTGTAGCTGTCGAGTATTTCCAATTACATCAGCGATAAGATAAAAATGCAGGCAGATATACGAGTGGATGATGGCTTGACGTGGATTGCTGGCACATGCTCAGTAGTAACAATTATCTTGCTCTTCTTACGCAACGGGAAAATGTGATCGATACACAACGGATAACAGCGTGATTACATTCGTTCAAGGATGATCCTTAGTAACTACTGAACACTGCGCCAGTTAATAAAAGTTTCCCTGTTTTCTAAGAATATTTAATTCAATTAACCAAAGTCAAAGACCATAAGACGTTTTCTAGAAATATAAGTTGAGTGAGGAGAGCGGATAGACGAGAAGCAGTCGAAAAAGCATGTTTCCGAATGGTGGAACGAACTACATAATTGTATAAAGAAATGTAGAGATGTCAGACGTACCACAAACAGTTGGGATAGGCAAAAAAATTAGGTCACTCGGGGTTAAAATGTGACAGTGGGACTGATAAAATATTTACGGCTGAGCTGTTATAGAAAAAAAGGTGCCTACTTGACCGTGATGACTTCGATCGCTTGCAGCGCGCCGAGACGGCGAAGTGAGGGCAGCCGTTGCTGCTGGCTTACTGCGCGATGCATTTGCTCACATTGGACTGGCTTCCGTCTATAGAGCCAATATTGAGAAAAATTTTCTAGTTATATAGATGCCTTTCATTGCAGACAGAGTACAGATCTCAGAAGCTCTGTATCTCAAACCCTGCTTCAGTTATCCAAACGGATTGAAAATCGTTGTTGCTCGATTAATTGTTGGAAAATGAAATGAAATGTCGTGTGGCTAGGGCTTCCTGTCGGGTAGACCGGTCGCATGATGCAAGTCTTTCTAGATGACGCCACTTCGGCGACTTGAGTGTTGCTGGGAATGAGATGATGATGATGAGGACAACACAACATCCAGTCCCTGAGCGAAGAAAATCTCCGACCCAGGCTTCTTGGCATGACAGTCCGTCGCGCTGACGAGTCGGCTGTCGGGGCGGACCAGTTGGAAATTGGAAATTTGTGGCAAGTTCCTACCGGACCAAACTGCTGAGGCCATCGGTCCGTAGGTTTACACACTACTTAATCTAACTTAAACTAACTCATGCTAAGGACAACACACACCCATGCCCGAGGGAGTACTCGAACCTCCGACGGGGAGAGCCGCGCGAACCGTGGCAAGGCGCCCAAAACCGCGCGGCTACCCCGTGTATTGTCAACAAGGTTCGTGTGGGAGGTATTGGATGATCGTGACCTGAGAGTTGACCCAGCATGCTCAGGTTACTGTATTTACTGATCAGTGAAAACGATGTTGGCTGAACGGTTGTTGTTTAATGCGACAGACGTTCCAGCACTCCCTCCTGATTAGGTATAGAGGCTACACGCAGATTTCTTATGTGTAGGACTGTTGCCTTAGTCTGGTCATGGAACAAACTTTTGCAAATACCGTAATTATGTTTAAATCAGTGAGTACATATGCTATATCACCACAATTAAGCGTTGAATAAAAAGGAAGTTTTTTTCAAAAAAGACTTTTTTCAAATTGTTTGAGTCATCAGTCTTCTGACTGGTTCTATGCAGCCCGTCACTAATTTCTCTCTTAGTACCAGCCTCTTCATTTCAGAGTAGCACTTGCAGCCTATGCCCTCAATTACTTGTTGGTTGTATTCCAATCTCTGTCTTCCCCTAGAGTTTTTATCCTCTACAGTTCCCACTAGTACAATGAAGGTTATTCCCTGATGTCTTAACAGATGTCCTATCATCCTGTCCCTTTTCTTGTCAGTGTTTTCCACATTTCCTTTTTTCGCCAATTCTCCAAAGAACCTCCTCATTCCTTATCCAATTAGTCCACCTGTAGCACCAAATCTCATATGCTTCGATTCTCTTGTTGTTGTTGTTGTGGTCTTCAGTCCTGAGACTGGTTTGATGCAGCTCTCCATGCTACTCTATCCTGTGAAAGCTTCTTCATCTCCCAGTACCTACTGCAACCTACATCCTTCTGAATCTGTTTAGTGTATTCATCTCTTGGTCTCCCTCTACGATTTTTACCCTCCACGCTGCCCTCCAATACTAAATTGGTAATCCTTTGATGCCTCAGAACATGTCCTACCAACCGATCCCTTCTTCTAGTCAAGCTGTGCCGTAAACTTCTCTTCTCCCCAATCCTATTCAAACCTCCTTATTAGTTATATGATCTACCCATCTAATCTTCAGCATTCTTCTGTAGCACCACATTTCGAAAGCTTCTATTCTCTTCTTTCCCAAACTATTTATCGTCCATGTTTCACTTCCATACGTGGCTACACTCCATACGTATACTTTCAGAAACGACTTCCTGACACTTAAATCAATACTCGATTTTAACAAATCTCTCTTCTTCAGAAACGCTTTCCTTGCCATTGCCAGTCTACATTTGATATCCTCTCTACTTCGACTACATCAGTTATTTTGCTCCCCAAATAGCAAAACTCCTTTACCACTTTAAGTGTCTCATTTCCTCGATTCTCTTATTTTCTGGTTTTCCTATGGTCCATGTCTCACAACCAGGTAATACTGTGCACCAAATGTACATCCCCCGTAATTTCTCCTCCCTCTAGTACCACAGAGGTCATTTCATGATGTCACAACACATGCCATAGCATCCTGTCTCTTCTCCTTGTTAGTGTTTTCCACGTGTTCCTTTATTAGCTGATTCCACTCAGAACCTCCTCATGCTTTATCATTTTACCCAATTTTCAGCATCCTTCTACAGCAGCGTATATCAAGCGTTTCGATTCTGTTTTTTACGGTTTTCGGACAGTCCATGACTCACTATCATACAATGCTGCGCTCCAAACAGACGGTGACAGAAATTTTTTCATCGGATTAAGGCAGTTGGTGTCAAGGTAAACTTTTAGTTTCGATGCGTAAGTTAAAATTCTCGTAATCTTGAGTAGTCGGAGGAATCATATTCAAACCCCCTGTAAACTGTCTTTCAGAGTTACTGGTGCCTTCCCACTTGAACCACGCTCGTACACCTACCAAGTTTCACATTCAACAAAAACGCATGTTCCAAAGCAGGTTTGCTACTATTAGCGCTATATACCTATCCTTTGACAAAGCGAGGAGGAGCTATGGTTAACGTACTGCATTAATATCGGCCCGTTCTAATTTGTATATTCTTTCCGCTTAAGTGATTCAGTCTGAGAAAGCGACGGTACGTCCAGTAACGCCACGGCCGATTGCAGCTCTCGTCCATGCTCAAGTGATTTAGAGCGGAGTCTGTAATGACCTTGATGGCGAAGAAGGATTAAGCTCTTTCCTTCTTCCTTGAACCTCTCAGCGTGGTTTGTAGCAACGCCACGGTTTAGTACTTGGGTGTACGGATAGAGTTAGCGGGCCGTTGTCCTCGAAGCAGCTGGCGGAGAGGGGTGAGCGCGGCGGGGGCCGTACGGCAAGTGCAGCGAGGAATGCCCTCCAAGTGTATTTTGAAGCTGGCGGTAACGCGTGCGCACGTACTGTATATAGAGCCGGGCGTCGGCGCATTGTCGCGGCCTCCCACGGTTGTGCTCGCCCTTGACTCTCTGCGCTATTTTCATCTCGTCTCCGGAAGCGCCAAGCGCACAGAGAAAACACGCCCTAATGCTTTGATTTGTAAATTCTCTAGCGCTGCAACTGCGGCAACCTCTCTTCCGGAGTCACACCTCTTTGTCGAGTAGATGCGAATGATTAGCGTTTCAACACATCCGCACAAAGGAGGAGGACCAAACGGTTACGTACATCTCTATATGTAGACCCTGACTGACTGCCTCATTATCGCCCAGCCGAAAGCGCTAAGGACAGAAATTTGAGATTTGGAGAGTGTGCTAATCTTATAATGTACGTATCGTTTAACAAGAAATTTTTCGAAATTCCACCCCTAAGGGGGTGAAGTGGGGAATGAAACTTTTTTTTAATATGACGCTATTAATGGAATTTTGAAGCTAGAACTATGAAACTAGTATCTGGTTTTTTGGTCAAAAATAAAGACGTGCATGTTTCAGCAGTCTTAGAAATTTAAACCCCATGGGGCTGATTTTTTAAACAAATCATTATTAAAGTCCTAATAACGCATTTTTAAAGCTTCATCTACGAAAATGCTTATTTGGGTTCTCGGTTGGAAATAAAAAAATAACTGTTTAAGTGTTTTTGGAAATTCAATTTCTAAGGGGGAAAAATAGGAGATCAAAATTTAAAAAATATTCAAATGTGTGTGAATTCCTAAGGGACCAAACTGCTAAGGTCATCGGTCCCTAGACTTACGTACTAGTTAAACTAACTTATGCTAAGAACAACACACTCACCCATGCCCAAGGGAGGACTCGAACCTTCGGCGGCAGAGGCCGGATGAAAATTTTTATGAACATATTTCATTACGAAAGTATATTTTACTAAATCTAAGAAAATCTGTATTTGGCTTCTCGGTTAGAAATAAAAATATACATCTTTCATTGTTTTTGGAAATTCAAGTCCCAAAGGGGTAAAATAGGGGATGAAAGTTTTTATGGAAATATTTCGTTACAAAAAAATATTTGAAATTAAATCTCTGTTTGGTTAGAAACTAAAAAAATACGTGTTGCACTGTTAACTGGAAATTCAAAGCCTAAGGGGATGAAATAGAGAATGAAAACTTTTATGAAAACATTTCGTTATATTAAAACATTTTTAAAGCTATGACAATTTGTATTTGACTTCTAAAGAAATATGTGTTAGGGGGTGAAATTTCTATGGAAATATCACCACAAGAACTCAAAAGGCAGGATTAACAGGGACCTCCGTCTCCAGCTGCCAGAGTCGCTTTTTGGCCGGAAGTACATTCGGAAAAGACCTTAAATGGCCTTAATTATAATGAAAAGTTTAGAAGACCTTGTAGTTTGTGAATAACATAAAAATTCGATTAAAGAAAACGAAAAAATGTGCATACTATACATTCAACTCTAGCGAAGCAGAGGGCGCTAAACTAGTTTGATATATAAACAAACATTACGCAGCGGGTTTCTCCAATAGAAATCGCATTTGATTGTTGTTCGTTTGTGAAATGATACTGTGTTGCCTCGCGTAAGAAGGAGAAACGTCTACCAGCACTTAAGGGTATGCGACAGCAGCAACGCCGAGGCCTATCCAGATTACGGCTTATCGTTTCGCTATATAGGTGCTCGCGTTGCTCGGGATTTCACAGCTGCTTCACGAATATTGAATGTATACGTTCGGGACAGCCATTGGTCTCACGACTAGCGCGCGAGAGGACAGATCCACGGTTCGCTCGGACGTGCAGTATCGTACGGCCACGCCACGTACCTAGAATCAGCAAACGGGCTTTTTTGTAGCAATGCAATACCGACGCGGACAGCGCGACAACGTCCGCTGCAGCACAGACCGTCAGCACGGCGGCCGTTGTGTAGTGATTCCTTGACGCGACAGCAGAGAAGCACGCAGAAAGTGCTGCAGCCAACGACGACACCGGACACATGAGTGGCACCATGTCGACTTTTCAAATGAGTCCTTGTTCCTCGAACAGCATCACAGTGGATGTTCCCGTGCGTGGAGAATCCGAGGGGAACGAACGTTGCTGCATTAGAACCATTGTTGCTGTCAGACTTCGCAAATCTGTATACTAAAGTTCTCGCACTGTATACCCCCAAATTACCTACAAATTTTATCAGGTATTCTTGGTACTATACAGCACATTCACAATAAGTAAATTATTGATAAAGTGCTATCATCCCTGGAGTTACAATTCTAATGGCGTCCTTACACACTGCCGGAAAAAATTAGTACATCCTTTTAGTGCTTTCCATTTCACTCTAGACATATTGTTGCAACAGTGCATATGGAGTACATGAAATGATTACATTTACAGATCAATAGCATAGGTAGTTCGCCGGCCGGAGTGGCCGTGCGGTTCTAGGCGCTACAGTCTGAAGCCGAGCGACCGTTACGGTCGCAGGTTCGAATCCTGCCTCGGGCATGGATGTATGTGATGTCCTTAGGTTAGTTAGGTTTAATTAGTTCTAGGCGACTGATGACCTCAGAAGTTAAGTCGCATAGGGCTCAGAGCCATTTGAGCCATAGGCGGTTCTGAGGTGCCAGGTTTTGGCCCATGCTGAAACACTGATATTAGTATGTGGGGTAACCTGCACAGGTGGCGCTGCGCGAGCTGACTCTTGCATCCAGTAAGTCGTACAGATGGCGAATAATGTCCTGGGATAAGTTATGCCAAGCCTGCTCGACGTCTGCACGTAGTTCTGTAATAGTTGTTGGTTGACGGGTTGCACGAATCACTTCTCGTCCCACCATATCCCACATTTCCACTACTGGTGACAATTCCAGAGATAGTGCTGGCCAGGGAAGCTGCTGCACGTCTTGCGGAGGATGCTGAGTTTCACGGGTAGTATGTGGGTGAGCATCATCCCGTTGAAACCATACATCACCTTACTGCTGCCAGAATGGCAAAGGAACATGTGTAACAACACTCTGCACGTACCGAGCGCTGGTTAGCTTCGCCTCCAGAAACACCACAAGTGAACGAGGGTTGCAGCTTATCTTACCCCAGACCATAAGAGCTGGGGTGGAGCCAGTGTGTCTCGGACGAATGCACTGTACGAGACGCTGCCACCAGGCCAACGTCGTACGCGCAAACGACCGTCACTTGCGTGCAGGCAGAATCTGCTTTCATCGCTGAAGACCACGGCGCGCCATTCCGTCTTCCAAGTGACCCTCTGCCGGCACCAGTCCGGACGTGTGTGTGCCCATAGTCCCAGTGCTAATAACCGGTTCGCAACAGTTCGTGTCGACACGTCTGGGCTCACAAGCTCTCTTATCTGTGCTGTGGTAGCTGTACGATCTGCCACTGCTGCCCATTACAATACAAAGATCTTGGAGGGTCTCTGTGCTGCGTGGATGTCCAGAACCTCGTCTACGGGTGTGAGAATGTTCATGTGACCACTGATACCAGCATCCGCTGCACACCAGACGCAGGACGTCCAACTTGTGTGGCAATTCTCCGAGAGAACCATCCCGCCACTGGGAAGGCCACAATTTGACCCCTTTCAGACTCGTTCAGTTGGCTGTAGGAAGCACGAGTGCGTCTCCGTGGCATGGTTGCCAGCCTCCTTCACACGTTTGCACATCGATGAGCGTCAGGAACGACAATTCAAAAAAAAAGCAAGTGCATACCGTAAGTCAATGATGATGATGTTTGATTTGAGGGGCGCTCAACTGCGCGGTTATCAGCGCCCATACAAATTCCTAACCTTTGCACAGCCCAATTTCGCCACTTTCATGAATGATGATGACAACACAGCCGGCCGCGGTGGTCTCGCGGTTCTAGGCACGCAGTCCGGAACCGTGCGACTGCTACGGTCGCAGGTTCGAATCCTGCCTCGGGCATGGATGTGTGTGATGTCCTTAGGTTAGTTAGGTTTAAGTAGTTCTAAGTTCTAGGGGACTGATGACCACAGCAGTTGAGTCCCATAGTGCTCAGAGCCATTTGAACCATTTTCTTTGATGACAACACAAACACCCACTCATCTCGAGGCGGGTGCAAATTCCCTGACCTCGGCAGGAATCGAACCCGAGACCCCGTTCTCGGGAAGCGAGAATACTACCGCGAGACCACGAGCTGCGGACTCATATCGTCAGAGTTATAGGTACCTATCACTAGAATAGATGTGTTTTATAATGGCGAAGATGAACAAGTCTTCTTAGCTCAAAATACGCATTTTAGAGCTTATGTTTACTCGACATTTTTTCCTTGTTTTTGACCATACCACCACAATCAGGGGGATTTTCTCTGCCTCGTGATGACTGGGTGTTGTGTGATGTCCTTAGGTTAGTTAGGTTTAAGTAGTTCTAAGTTCTAGGGGACTGATGACCATAGATGTTAAGTCCCATAGTGCTCAGAGCCATTTGAACCATTTGAACCACCACAATAAGGAAAGAGCCTGCAGCAGAAGAGATTTGTTTCCCAGTATCGAAGATAAAAAAAAAGGGCTCGTAGTTCTTAAGGTTTACATTTTACAGCCCTTGTTCACTAGAATTTTTTTAACCTCGAAAGATCGTTTTTGTCATATCCCTAAATATCTACAGTTCTTCCTGGCTCGCCCTGTACAGGTATAGCTTTTAACCTCACAGTCATTAAAGTATCAAGCTGAGTATTCTATTTTTCTCCGACTCATTCTCTAGCCCTAAAGGTAAAGCAGACCTTTCGACTTATGATCCACTGCACAATCAGGTACACTTCACCCAAATACCGGACGAGTTGGTGCGCGGCAGGAGTCCCAGTTGGGAATAACTCGGAGGGGATTTCCCTTTCCGAATCCGCATTACAACCAGAGTAACCCCTTGCTTAGAACTGGAACATGAGACTTTTTTTAATTTAATTCTGGGGAAATAGTCCCCACCAAAAATGTGAGAGTGTTTTCCGATTTTTTTTATATGTAACTGACTTAAATCGGGTGATATTGTCGGAATTACATCTTAAAATGAGACACTAAAAGTAGTTGATGAGTTTTGTTATTTGGGCAGTAAAATAACTGATGAAGGCCGAAGTAGAAAGGATATAAAATGTAGATCGGCAATGGCAAGGAAAGCGTTTCTGAAGAAGAGAAATTTGTTGTTAGGAAGGCTTTTCTGAAGGTATTGCTCTGGAGAGTAGCCTTGTAATGGAAATGAATCGTGGACGATAAACATTGAGACAAGATGAGAATAGAAGCTTTTCAAATGTGGTGCTAGAGAAAATGTGAAACAACAAACCAGTCTTCCGACTGAAGACCACAACAACAACAACAACAACTGTAGGTTGTATACAGAGTTACGTCTATGCCCTGCTCGATATGCGAATGTAACCATGCCGCTGATGATCGCAAAGACTGCCGTGTTTAGGTGAGGAATAATCACGCTCCTGTAAAGCAGCATTTCTTAAATTGTGAGATCATTCAACAACTTCACGAAACTTCCGTCATTATTTTCAACGGTTCCGCAAAAAATTACGTGATTCTTTCCATAGTATCCAAGAAAGTAATTTACAAAAACCAATAAAAATGATCTCCTCTGCGAAATTAAAAAAGATAGTATAACTAACCTTCGCCTGCGCTCACTAATTTGGATAATCGGAACGAATGCGCCAATGACAGCGAATAACATTGTACTGCGGGAACAAACCAGCGGTTCCACGATGAAAGTGGACATCAAAAAGCGTTCCACTTGTCGAAAAGATAAGAAACGCTGCTCTAAAGAATGAATTTTCTCACACAACTAAACGAGAAACATTATGTTGGAATTTTTCCACACAATTTGACGAGAAACGTAGTGTTGTTTTGGAATTGGTTATTAACCACGTTTACAATAAAAAGTTTGCGCAGCACTGCTAGCATAGTTCGAATTCCGTTTATTAACGTACGATCCTTAAGTTATGGGGAGCAAATCGTTTATGTACCAACACAAACAAGTGTGCCAGTCCACTAGATGCCTTCACCGGGACGTATGTTGAACCTGGAGTGCCTAACATGTCTTACAACTCTGTGCAGTGCAGGAAACAGACAACTACCCATGGACGTCATTTGCTACATTCTGCGTCACCTCATCTTAAGGTCTAGTATCTCTGTGGCGCGGACGAACTGTTGCGTTCGAGCCAAGAACATATGCAGTAGGAGGAAACACGTGTCAAAAGTAAACAACGCGTCTCTGTGGCCTTCAGCGACGAAAATAATTTTGGCTTCAGCTTTTCTATAGTCTTAGACTGCAATTATGACTTTAAATAAAACAGCGCACATTCTGCAGCTGTTACTTTTTGCTCACCAAATAAATTCTCATGACAAGTTTCGCTAGAATTTTGCCATCCTCAGGTGTACAAAATAAATTATTTAATTGCGTTAACTTTATCCAAGACATTAAATGCGACGTATTTTTATGCTACGGCTCTTGTAACGTTGGGGCAACGTTTTTGGCCTAAGGTGCGAGGCCAATAAATACGTCGAGTTTTAGAACAATACGTGTGACATGAAAGCTTATTGTAATGACATAACATAATACAAGCAACTAAAGATGTTACGGTACTACTGACTGTCGGCGTGAGTTTATTTGTTGAATAAAAACAGAAGAGAGAGAGAGACTGAAACAGAAAGTGTGTAGCAGTTGTACCATACGGCACTTGCCGGGAGCGTATCTCTCGCCTTTCGGCTCGGGCATGCTAGAAGTTTAGTTTGAAAGATCTGCTGGTTCAGTCGGTCGAGCGCAAGGTAAACAGGTGATGTGCTCTTGGTTAGGGCAACGGACGTGTAGAGCTCCGGGGTCGACACGTAGGAGGAGGTGGTTGGCAAATGTGTGCTTCGTTGTTTGTGCTGTGGGGCACCTGGAGGCTTTGTGCTGGCCCTTCCATTCCTCGTAGGCAGTTCTTTGACTGTTGTCTTGTGTGGCTTTGGACTTGTATGCAAATACGAATATGGTTTTAAGTGTTGCAAGGATCTTCTGGGCAGTTGTTGAGTTGTTGACCAAATTTTCATGTAGTTTAAATGCTGCACAGATTAACTACGCAGCTGTTGACATGACTGACGTTGCTGCAGATTTTGCTTGTTATATATTAATGTGGATTTAATTGCTGCGCAGATCACACTAGCTGCTTTTGAGTTGATTAGCGAGGCTGCAGGTTGATATTGGTGGTACTCATAGCTGTTGTGAACTGAAGGGAGCTGTTACCAATATTTACCATTTCTGTTAAGGCCGCAGTAGTATGCGGTGCACTCAACGGAGATTATATCAGCAATTACGAAATCGCCCGTGATTTGTCGATTGAAATCCGTCGGGGTCGGAAGACGTGGTGATGACAGTTTTAGAGTGCTGTGGACGAGGTATTTCCTTCAGGCTTCCGTATTTGCAATTACTGTGTGCCCTTGTGGCCCAAGTTAGTTGTCGACTCTGGCCGATCATTCGGGTGTTGATACGATGGTTCTTAAGGTAACAGAGATACTTCCCCAGCCCTCCACTCAAGAATGGATAGTGGGAGTGGTTGCAGCGTTAGTGTTATGACTGTTCGCTACTGTCAAAGGCGGTAAGGTTACTAGTGTAGCCGATTTGATCGCGTCATTGTGAAGCTATTTAAACTCACAAGATGGAAGCAAGGTTGATCCGTAAGAAGAAACTGATGCATGAAATTACAATTAGAGGGGCTAAACCCTAGACTACTGTTTCGGAAATGTTGGTGCCGGTGCAGTAGGTCCAGTCGGAACCACTGGTAGCGTCACCCAAGGAGGAACAAGAAATAGGCACTTCCGATAATCGAGAAGGCGTTGGAAGAGCTTGATATTTGTCGTGATCTAATGGATAGTAGTGTTCCATCCGCAGGTCAAATCTGGAAGCTGGGTGTGAAGATGGAACATTATAGGCACAGAATTAAGGGTTTGTTTTTGGTGACCAAACTCACTTCTAATCGATCTCGGTTGCTGAAGATGCAAGACAATCGTTTCACGATGTATCTGTGGTGGTCTAGTTTTAGATCGGCGCTGAGAGGAGAGGAATACTGGTAGATAAAACAGCAGAGAAAACCGGATTTAGTCACAATTGCTATTTACCTTTAATTCAATTCACCTGTCAGCAACCTATGGGGCAAGGAGGATTTCTTGCCAAATAAGATTACTGCTGATGAAATTGTACAGCAGTGGAAGACATCTAAAGCTAGCATCCATTGAGCGCATCGACATCGAGCTAAGAAGTACAGTGCGGGTCTGTAAATAAATACAAATCGCGTGGGAGTTGTGATATTCGTTAATAATTATCAAGAAACAAGCAGGGCAGTCGACAAGATCATATAGAAGCTGCTACCGTGATTCAGGGGACTGTTTCGCATAATCATTTTCTTGACACCTGTCAAAGTACAGCTGGTTAAAGTGAAGCACAGTGATATATCAGTCTTTTGACTGGTTTGATGCTGCCCGCCACTAATTCCTTTCCTGTGCCAACCTTTTCCTCTCAGAGTAGCACTTGCTACTGGTTTGATGCTGCCCGCCACTAATTCCTTTCCTGTGCCAACCTTTTCCTCTCAGAGTAGCACTTGCTACCTTCATCCTCAATTATTTGCTGGATGTATTTCAATCTCTGTCTTCCCATACAGTTTTTATCCTCTACAGTTTCCTCTAGTACAATGAAGGTTATTCCCTGATGTCTTGTAACGTGGCTATAATTTCGCATCTTACAGGCACTCATCTACATACTTTGCCGTTATTTACAACTGCAGTTAGGTATCATTTGAGAGGTTGTATATTGTATATATGAATAATTAAAGAAGACTGACATTATCACGTACACCTTGTAAATAGTTGTTAACGCTTATTGCATGAAAGGTGACGAGTGTCTTTATTATCAAAATGCCGTAATGAATGATTGCCACGCCAGTGGAAATGAAACGCCAGGCGTAACTCAAGCCCTGGGTGTAAAAGCCCAGATAGGTGTGTTGGTCGTGCTTCACACAGGAAGTGCCAAGACAGACGGTCTGGGCACCTGAGCGCGGAAGCACAATACAGCGGTGGCCGGCCGGTCTTGTAGTATGGCCAGAAGGATAACTGCGTAATATTTCGGAAAATCTGAAAATCTTGGACGCAGCAGAGAGGAACGAGGAAGCGTTACCTCAGAAATCGCAGGCTAGGTTATTTCCGAGGATTTTTTACACTGAGAAGCTTACCATTGTGTGAGTATAGGTATTTCCTCGCAAACTTTCCGCGCTGGACGACAAAAGACTAAAAGATGGTTGGTCGGCGTTCGGGAGAATCTGTAGAGAGGGAGAATATTTCGTAGTTTCGAGAATATGATTCGCCTTCTAAGTTACTAGGGAGAGGAGCCGAGCTTTGCTGGGAAGTCAGCGGTGGAGAGAAGAGA
The DNA here is from genome assembly GCF_023864345.2 of Schistocerca serialis cubense. Taxonomy (NCBI): domain Eukaryota; kingdom Metazoa; phylum Arthropoda; class Insecta; order Orthoptera; family Acrididae; genus Schistocerca; species Schistocerca serialis. The sequence continues at coordinate 718,237,081 of NC_064638.1, forward strand.
TCTTCCGTTTTGAGCGCCTATGTTGGACGGTCGCTCAATATCAGCTTTTGTTGGTACAGATGGACTTGCTGTCTTTGCTCTCAGGAGATTTTATAATTAGAACGGTTAGGCACTGTACTGTCGCGAACTTATACGATTCTGGACTTCGCCTCGTTGGGAGTCATTGTGTACGCAGCGTTCAGTGACTTGAGAGCACTTCTGCCTATACTCACGTTGAAACGTCATCTGAACTCCGTCCTTGTGGCTGGGAGTTCGCGTTTCTCATCTGTAGAACACAGAGAGGAGAATACAGTATTAGATTATACACTCCTGGAAATGGAAAAAAGAACACATTGACACCAGTGTGTCAGACCCACCATACTTGCTCCGGACACTGCGAGAGGGCTGTACAAGCAATGATCACACGCACGGCACAGCGGACACACCAGGAACCGCGGTGTTGGCCGTCGAATGGCGCTAGCTGCGCAGCATTTGTGCACCGCCGCCGTCAGTGTCAGCCAGTTTGCCGTGGCATACGGAGCTCCATCGCAGTCTTTAACACTGGTAGCATGCCGCGACAGCGTGGACGTGAACCGTATGTGCAGTTGACGGACTTTCAGCGAGGGCATATAGTGGGCATGCGGGAGGCCGGGTGGACGTACCGCCGAATTGCTCAACACGTGGGGCGTGAGGTCTCCACAGTACATCGATGTTGTCGCCAGTGGTCGGCGGAAGGTGTACGTGCCCGTCGACCTGGGACCGGACCGCAGCGACGCACAGATGCACGCCAAGACTGTAGGATCCTACGCAGTGCCGTAGGGGACCGCACCGCCACTTCCCAGCAAATTAGCGACACTGTTGCTCCTGGGGTATCGGCGAGGACCATTCGCAACCGTCTCCATGAAGCTGGGCTACGGTCCCGCACACCGTTTGGCCGTCTTCCGCTCACGCCCCAACATCGTGCAGCCCGCCTCCAATGGTGTCGCGACAGGCGTGAATGGAGGGACGAATGGAGACGTGTCGTCTTCAGCGATGAGAGTCGCTTCTGCCTTGGTGCCAATGATGGTCGTATGCGTGTTTGGCGCCGTGCAGGTGAGCGCCACAATCAGGACTGCATACGACCGAGGCACACAGGGCCAACACCCGGCATCATGGTGTGGGGAGCGATCTCCTACACTGGCCGTACACCACTGGTGATCGTCGAGGGGACACTGAATAGTGCACGGTACATCCAAACCGTCATCGAACCCATCGTTCTACCATTCCTAGACCGGCAAGGGAACTTGCTGTTCCAACAGGACAATGCACGTCCGCATGTATCCCGTGCCACCCAACGTGCTCTAGAAGGTGTAAGTCAACTACCCTGGCCAGCAAGATCTCCGGATCTGTCCCCCATTGAGCATGTTTGGGACTGGATGAAGCGTCGTCTCACGCGGTCTGCACGTCCAGCACGAACGCTGGTCCAACTGAGGCGCCAGGTGGAAATGGCATGGCAAGCCGTTCCACAGGACTACGTCCAGCATCTCTACGATCGTCTCCATGAGAGAATAGCAGCCTGCATTGCTGCGAAAGGTGGATATACACTGTACTAGTGCCGACATTGTGCATGCTCTGTTGCCTGTGTCTATGTGCCTGTGGTTCTGTCAGTGTGATCATGTGATGTATCTGACCCCAGGAATGTGTCAATAAAGTTTCCCCTTCCTGGGACAATGAATTCACGGTGTTCTTATTTCAATTTCCAGGAGTGTATTAGTCAGAGAACCGTCTTGCCCGTCCTAGTGTTTGAATGAGTTTTTTTATATAATTTTTGTGGCTGGAGTTCTTCCGTCATCGCAGACGAGTACAAGAACCATCACTCCGACGCACCGGACGCAGTGCATACGGTGATATTGCTATTTGCTTTGGCTTATGAGGTCCATAAAGCTAAACAGCTGTGACCACGTAAATTTTATTTCCACCGAGGTTGCATACCACTACAGATCATCTTTGAAAGTAATGTCATCTAGTATTTGGTACGTAGGTGATGTCAGTCGTCTCGCGTTACTCATATTAGATCGCGTGGCCATAAAAGGGCCAGATTAGGACAATTGATCAATCGTATTAGTTAGGAAATTCATCTGTATCCCTTTATGTTCAAATGGTTCAAATGGCTCTGAGCACTATGGGACTTAACATCTATGGTCATCAGTCCCCTAGAACTTAGAACTACTTAAACCTAACTAACCTAAGGACATCACACAACACCCAGTCATCACGTATCCCTTTATGTCCATTGGACATTGATACATAAACATTTGTAATATAAAGGGGTTTTAATCTACAATAAACGTGTAAGTGGAGACAGCATTTATCATTTGGTAGTTACCAATTCCCTTAATCATTCATTTATGTTTATGTTGTAATTTATATGTTAAACTGCAAGAAGGAGGATATAATCAGCATTAAGAGATCCTAAAACCTGTTTCAGGGGGTAGTCAAACAGGGCCAAATCTTCATTCTCGCGGTCAGTATTTCCGTTGCGCACATTCATTTTACACCCGCCTGCAGTAGCATGTTGGGAGTCTTAACAGATGCCCTATCATCCTGTCCCTTCTTCTTTTCAGTGTTTTCCACATTTCGTTTTTTCGCCAATTCTCCAAAGAAACTCCTCATTTCTTATCCTATTAGTCCACCTAATTTTCAATATTATTCTGTAGCACCACATCTCAAATACTTCGATACTCTTATTTTCTGGTTTTCCTATAGTCCATGACTCACTGCCAGATAATGCTGTACACCAGTTGTACATTCTCAGAAATTTCTTCCGCAAATTACGATCTATGTTTGTTACTACCAGACTTCCCTTGGCCAGGAATGCTATTTTTGCTAGAGCTAGTCTGCTTCCTATGTCTTCCCTACTCCATCTGTCATGGGTTATTTTGTTACCTAGGTAGCAGAATTCCTTAACTTTCTGTACTTTATCACCAATTCTGATGTTAAGTTTCCCCCTGTTCTCAGCAAAACGTCGGTCAATGGAAGTATTTCACAGCTGTGGCGGATGTGCTTACCATCAACCGACTCATTTGTGTTTAAAATTTAAAATTATCGGATGTATTTTTAGAATTATTAAATAAAAAAAGTTTTTGTGCTTTGTGTTAATCCCTTGGCTAAAGAGCAGCGGTAGATTAAGTGTTACCGCTGTTAGGTTCTTCTCACTGACAAACTGAGATGAAGACAAAGTTCTTCCAGAGTGAGATTTTCACTCTGCAGCGCAGTGTGCGCTGATATGAAACTTCCTGGTGGATTAAAAATGTGTGCTAGACCGAGACCCGAACTCGGGACCTTTGCCTTTTGCGGGCAAGTGCCGAGTTCGAGTCTCGGTCTAGCACACATTTTTAATCCGCCAGGAAGAATCACTAAGAGTTCTTATCGTAGAAGACCAAAATGCTTTTATTATACTGTAACGACAGCTTTCAGACAGTTATGCCCGCGTTCAGTGGCATGCTGGTTAATATGGCACCGGTTCAGGACGAAGGAGCTGGGGGGATGTATCGCAACCACGAGGCCGAGCTGCAGCTGGCCAACATGCGAACCGTCATCTGGGCGTTGCCTCACAGCTGGCCGTGGCCTTCGCTGAGCACGCCACGCCTCTCTGTCTTTTTATAACTAATGCTGCTGTCTTATCAACAAAGATTGCTAAGAACACGTTATATTCGTACTGTTCACCAGGAAATCGTCCATTACTGCTCTGTAATGGTTCCTAAAAACCCTCAAATGTGACACAACCTTTCAAGCGTTGAGCAAGAGCATTTTTCGTAGAGAGCTAGAGAATTGTGGGGTAGGAGAAACAGAAAGAGGGAGAGAGAGATATGGAGTGTGAGAGAGACAGCTTCTTATTTTTCACGTCCGGCTACAAGATTTGGGTAACACACAACTTGCTTCTGCTCGTAAAAAGTGTGAGCAGCGGGAGAGCCTCGTGGTGCAGACAGTTTGCATATGTGAAAATGTTCGCGATCGATTTTAACAAGTCCGCATTCGCAGTAAAACTGATGTGTAGAAAGTGAATGAATTCGTGGCGCTTTTGCGATTCCTTGTCCTCCATCTGCCGAGCAGTGTCTTCATCAATGGCAGTCTGAAGTTCCTCAGGAGTGATGCTCGTTTACAGATTGATTAACGATTCCAGTAACCATTTGTTAGGTTAATCTGCATATTTATTTCTTATAAACACTACACGCCTCCCATATTTTTCCACTTACAAGATGACAGGTCAGATACCGTAACAGAGAAAATGTCATCATTCCAAGTCTGCAGGTGTCTATTGCGCCTCTGTGCGTAAAAAAAACCGAGTGAAATAATTCGGTGGTTAAGACAATGCAATCTCATTTGGTAAAGAGGTCACCGTGACCAACACTTTCCATTGTTTCCCAGTATTACTTAAGGCGAGTTTCGGAATGTTTCTTAGTAGGGACAATGGCAGTCTCCTTTCGAGTAATTAATGCAGTACATGTCTACGCTGTTTCGCAATGTTTCTACATTAATCGAAACAAAGTACTGGCTATTTTTATCTCATTTTTTTAAAAGCAGCAGCATAGAATTTTTATGCCATGACTACCACTGAAATTAATTTATTTAAATTGTGTGTATTTACACTTTCAAAGGAACTGAAAATAAATGTCATTCAGTACGACTGTACTGAAAACACTGAGAACAGGTCCACTCTATGGTCGTAACGCACTGCTTGCTCATTTCGATGCATATTCCCCAGCCAAAACAACGCAACGACGTTTGTTTACATACATCTCACTAACTATTCCGGGAAGAAAAGCTGTCTACACGAGGCGTGATGGTTATGAGACGCTGCGAACAGCACATTCCACGATTACGCAATTGTGTTTGTCGGTAACTCCTTTTCATATTTACACTAGCCGCAAGAAAGCATTGATGATTTATTCCACACCATAAATTCACGACGACAGCAGGTTTTATGAACCCTTGCATTACTATTGCATTTTCTCAGTTGACAGAAATACAGCACACAAACATCTTTTCTTATGATAGCGTTGTGGCGAGAGGATGGAAGCTAAATTCGTCTGTAGCAGCAGCTTCACAAATGCAGACGCAAGCGTATAAAGCAATAACGTACTGTTTTTTCTAAAATTTAGGTCCCCGAAACAATGCAGGCTGTCAGTTATAAATATTACTGCCAGACTGATATTCGCGAAAACTGTGATCGCAGACTAGAGAGTCGAAGATAACTGCCATGCTACGGTTAGCAACAGAGGAAGAAATATTGTAGAGTGAAAGTAGCTAACTGCATTTATTTCTATTAGAACTGTCTTCGACAAAATATTTTCTTGTTAATACTTTCATTCTTTCATCTTAGACACCCCACTGCGCAAGCCTGGTGTTGTCGGCCCCCATTGTGCTGCTAGTTCCGCTGCGCAAATCATTGTGCCTGGCTGTTCCACAGTAAGCAACTTTTCGGACGCGAAAATTTTGCCTATTTTAAGAAAAAGAGTGAGACAGAAGTCGCTATACACTACCACGGTTACGGAACCTTAGCACCCTCATCTGTTGTATCTGAAATCTAGCAGCAGCACCAGCAGAAGTAGTAGCAGTAGCAGCAGTAGTAGTAGTGCTGCTAGATTTCCGATACACCTGATGCTGAGGCTATGACACCGAAACGCTGGTAGTGTATAGCGACTTCCGTCACGTAACACGTCGGCTCATAAAAGTATTTTACAGTTGTGGCGGATTTGTTCACCATGAACATGTTACAGAACAGTTATGTATGTCTGATAAATAGATATGTGTACGAAAGTGTCTGGATAAAAAATATAGGTTGTAGCCATACAGTTTTCACTATCGCTTCAAAAAATAAAGTTACGTAATTAATTTTTGGTTTATTTTCAGGTACATCTCTGCGGTCCTGGCACACAAGGGCAATGCCCGCGGACAATAGGCCTCTCCCTCTAGCTCTCAGGAAGAGAAAAAAAAAAAATAGTGTAGTCAGAAGCTTTTCTTTCAAGAAAATGATTTAAAGTCGGTATTAGGTAGGTTTTTAACAGAGTCGGAGTTGGAACTTTCATGACTTCTTACAAGTCGTGATTCGTCTCCCAAAATATTGAAAATACTCCATACTCCAGTTCTATCCCCTTCCCCGCCTCCTACAAACTATCGTATGGGCGCCTTTGCTGGTACACACAGAAATCTTGGCGCCACCGACCGTAGCATGCCGTTAGTATGGCAAAAGTAAAATGGTGCAGCCCATCGATAAAGTGGAGTACGGTGCAGTAATACGTTGTCTGCGTTTGAAGGGGAACTACGCTGTACCCATCCACACTGAATCGGCTGTAGTGTACAGCAACAGCGTAAAACATCATACGACACAGTGGTTAGTTGAACAGGAACTTCCAGTGTGGCCAAACAAGTCTACATGACAAAGAGGTGATTAACGCAGGTACTGTAGTGTTGTAGCTGATGGTGATTAGTGAAGGAATTGCACCGTAGTCGTTTCGGAAGGCCGGCTGGAGTGGCCGTGCGGTTCTAGGCGCTACAGTCTGGAACCGGGCGACCGCTACGGTCGCAGGTTCGAATCCTGCCTCGGGCATGGATGTGTGTGATGTCCTTAGGTTAGTTAGGTTTAAGTAGTTCTAAGTTCTAGGGGACTGATGACCACAGCAGCTAAGTCCCACAGTGCTCAGAGCCACTTCTCTAGGGATAAAACTACAGGGAGATGCAGTACTGACAACCCGGAGGGTCTGCTCCATGCACGGTGTTACGGATTGTCACGAATGAGGATAATGATGATGATCAAATGATTAGGACAACACAAACACCCATTCCCGGGCACAGAAAATCCCCAGCCCGGCCTGGAATCGAATCAAAGCAGCAGCGCCAGCCGCTACACTAGACCACGAGCTGCGGACGAGTGCATTAGAAAAAGTGTATGGTGTGTGTGTGTGTTGGGGGGGGGGGGGGGAGGGGGGAGGGACAAAATTTAAATATTTTTCAACTCGACGCGCTTCCATCAGAGCTGGACGTGGTCTACCGTTATCCATCTCCACACAAAACATCTTCACACGATTCCACAGTCCCACAGCTTCGTCCAGTATGCCATTTGAGCCAGCCACCTAGCATCTCTCGGTACGATAGTGGCTTATCGGCTGCTACTCGTCCTAACAAGTAACTAGCCACTTACACGTCCGTAGCACACAAATGTCACGCTGCTAGAAACACCATATGTCAAATGAACTTTTCCGAAGGCTGACTGTCTTCTGATATCAAAATACGTGGTCGGCTTGGTCACCTTCGGCCTTATGATATTAGTCTATTTTGACTTGACCGTGAAATCGGACCTTTACATATGAGTGTTTGAACGATCGCTAACACCAGCCGCGTCAGCTTCTTACGACGATCGCACTGAACCATCTGACCTTGTCAGCGAATGCCACAGAACCGTCCATTCCCGTTTCTAGAGCGGGTTCTCTTTGTGGCTCAGAAAAGAGACCGTTTAGTCCATTCTGTCAGTGTGTCACTTCTGCGTCTGTTTGGTTCCTTTGGACATCCACGTCTTGAAACACTTGGGAGTTGTGCTTGACAATAAATTGAATGAGAAAGTACGAACCTTGTTAATTTCCAGTCATTTCAGAGGGCACCATCAAATATTAGATACATATATCGAAAAATGTGACTCGAAGAACTTCCATGACTCCTTTTGTAAAAAAGTTATGCCAATATTCATGTTACTTAATACAGCGCAAATTAATAGCTACAGCATCATTAGTTTAGTAAAATCACATGTGACGAGTGATCAAACAGTATCAAAAAAGAGAGGAAAACATACGAATTTAAGAAAAGTTGACCGTTGCGTATGAAGAAATTCACCGTGATCACCCTTCCTCCAATGGCAACTGCTAAATGTAGTCAACCACTTCTCATCATATAAACAACATCGTCAAAGTTGTTTACTACTGGACAGCTCTTAAAAAGCATTTCTGATTTCTTACGATATTTTTTTGCATTTTTCCTACTGAAGAAAAGTCACAGGGATCGCTAATATCCATCATGAATACCACAATAAGAAAAAAAGTTATACTCTGTCCTTTTAGAACATCTTATTCGAAACCTGTCGGCCGCGCGGAGTGGCGGCGCGGTTTGAGGCGTCATGTCACTGACTGCGCGGCCCCTCCCGCCGCACGTTCGAGTCCTCCCTCGGGTATGGTGTGTGTGTTGTTCTTAGCATAAGTTAGTTTAAGTAGTGTGTAAGTCTAGGGACCGATGACCTAAGCAGTTTGGTCCTTTAGGAATTCACACACATTTGAACATTTTAAACCAGTCGAATGTTTAAGAGAATGTTCCGGAGCGCCACACCTCGATGAATTTCCACCTACCAGCTCCCTGTACAGAATTTTCTCCCTTTACCTAATTGTTTTGTGACTCAAATGATACTACACTTCCGACATATGAGGCTTTACGTATGTTAGAAACCACAGTGGTCCTCAGCATAGGCCTACAAGCGGAGTTGGCCGAAATTTTAAGTAGAGCGTTTGTTCATCCCTGGCTGACGTGTTTTGTTGTTCCTCTCCCTTAGATTAAATTCCTATTGCTAAACGGTATTTCCCATAAAACTGTACTACTTTGTTGAATTGTACAGAGCTAACAGGATGGGTGTACACTGTCGAAAAAAATCGCTACACCAAGAAGGAGGTGTGCGACAAAGAAGAAAGTTGGTAGACGTGTTTATATATCTGAAACATGACACCTGTTCCAATTTCGCGCCAGTCGCGTGAGAGTGGCGATTGTAGCTCCACCATGAGGATCAAATCAGGTATGATCGCTGTAACGGTCGTGAGTGTCAGTTACCTTAGAGATTGGATGTGACGAGTTGATGTTAGTCAACAATGCCTTTAAAGCGACAAAGGCACAATTATCAACAACTTACCGAGTTTGAACGAGGTCGTACAATATGGCTGCGAGAAGCTGGATGTTCCTTCTGCGATATTACAGAAAGACTTGGTATGGTTGCTGGCAGCGATGGTAACGAGAATGTACGATCGCAAGAATACCGATACTCCGGATGCCTACGTGGCAAACCGAGAGGGAAGACCGTCGTGTTCTGCATACGACTCTGGCGAATAGTACTGCATCTGCAGCAGCAATTTGAGCTGCAGTTTGCACCACAATGACACAACGAATTGTTAAAAATCGGTTACTTCAAGGACAGCTCCGAGCCAGACTCCCTGTAGCGTGCATTCCAGTGACCCCAAACCACCGCCACTTGCGACTCAGTCCTGTCAGGCGAGAGCTCAGTGGAGGGCAGTGCGGAGATCTGCTGCGTTTCATGATGAGAGACGATTCTGCCCCGTGCCAGTGATGGTCGTGTGTTGATTAGAAGGAGATCGGTTGAGAGGCTGCAACCAACCTGTCTGCGTGCTAGACACATTTGACCTACACCTGGGATGCGATTATGTGTGACAACAGATACACTCTCGTGCGCATGCCACGCACCCTGACTGCAAATTTATTCCTCAGTCTGGTGATTCGACCTGTTATGCTCCTATTCATGAACAGCATTCAAATGGCTCTGAGCACAATGGAAGAACACGGTGTCTTTACCTTTCATTAGTAAGGTTGCAGATCGAATCGGCAAAATTTTGCTGAAACATAAAGTGAAACCGGTATTCAAACCTACCAGAAAAATAGGACAAGTACTTCGTTCTGTTAAAGATAGAAGGCCACCATTATCATCTAGCGGTGTGTATAAAATTCCATGTACTTGTGGCAAAGTCTATATTGGTACTACGAAAAGAAGTGTGAATACGAGGGTAAAGGAGCATAAAAGTCTTTGCCGACTGGGAAAAATAGATAAATCGACCGTTGCGGAACATGCACTTCAGTCAGGTGACCATGTAGTTAAGTTTTCTGAAACTATAGTTTTAAGTGTTACCACGAACTATTATCCACGACTGTATAGGGAGGCTATCGAAATTTATAAACATGAAGATAATTTTAATAGAAAAGAAGAGGCCTTGAAATTAAGCGAGGTATGGACAGTGGCGTTACAGAATCGATAAGTGATTTTTATCTGTGACGGACTATTATCGATAGTTACATTTTATCTTTGACTAGTTTTCTCTCTGCTACTATGTGCAAGCTAGACCACGCCCACTTTCCTCGGTATTTAGGCCGCTCTCCGGCGCCCGACTCGTCAGTCGGCAGGACTCAGCAGGACCAGCCATACCTCTGAGGATGTCCAACGTAGTATTGGACGAAACGTTAGGAATAGAAGAATTCCATGGACCACGGCCATATAACCCGGAAGAATTATCAACAACAGTACCATCCGGTCGTGAAAGCCTTCATTGTGTGACTATGGGACTTAACTTCTGAGGTCATTAGTCCCCTAGAACTTAGAACTACTTAAACCTAACTAAGGACATCACACACATCCATGCCCGAGGCAGGATTCGAACCTGCGACCGTAGCGGTCACGCGGTTCCAGACTGTAGCGCCTAGAACCATTCGGCCACTCTGGCCGGCATGAACAGCATTCCAGGGGGTGTTGTCCAGCAGTATAACGTTCGCCCACATACGGCTGTTGTAACCCAACATACTCTACAGAGTGTCGACATGTTGGCTTGGCCTACTCAGTTATCACATTTGTCACTAATGGAGCAGATATGGGACATCATCGGCCGACAACTCCAGCGTCATCTACAAACACTGTTAACCATCCCTGTACTGACTGACCAAGTGCAACAGGCGTGAAACTCAGTCCCACGAACTGATATCCGGCACCTATATTACACAATGTATGCACGTCTGCACACTTGCTTTCAACACTCTGGCGGTTATACGCGTTATTAATGTACCAGCATTTCACTTTTGCAATGGGTTATCTCACTCTTACATCGACCTGTGATCTTGCAGTGATAGTTACTTAAATATGATACCTAGGCAAATGTATCCCCGAAATTTCATTACTCTATGTTATTTCTTGGTGTTGCAATTTTTTAACAGTCAGTGTATTTGTGTTTCTAAATACGGACGGGACGCTGTAGAGGAAGTGCGAAAGTTACCCGTCCACGAAGACATGAAGGCCTCTCGCCGAGCGCGGTTCCTGTGAGGCAGGGCACGGTGGCCGGAAGCGGTCAGCCCCCACCAGGATGTCCGCTGCCCCGTGCGCTGTACAGCAAAGCCAGGCCAATGGCAGAGGCCCCTGTCCGTACAGCCGTCACCAGGAAGGGGGCGTACGCTGGCCACGTGCAGTCAAGCGCGGGAAGAGGTAGCGACAGGCGCCCTGAGCCTCAACAGCCACTGCCTGTGACGCTTCAACATTATTATCTTTTCCTTTTTTAGCATCCACGTACTTTTCTACCTAAATTCCACGGTGCAAACTGGCGCAAAAATCATCGTTGGAATAACTCTTTTTGTTTTTCTACGTGTTGAAGTGAAGTCCTACCTCCAATGACCAAGGTTACCGATGCGTATAACACTTGCCATTTGCTTACTGTGTAGCAGTGTTTTGTTTTTCATTTCAGGATACTGATTTTTTGTTATTTCTGTACCAGGTGGTTCTGTGAATTTTTGTTACTAACATACGCTACTGGCCATTAAATTGCTACACCACGAAGATGACGTGCTACAGACGCGAAATTTAACCGACAGGAAGAAGATGCTGTGATATGAAAATGATTACCTTTTCAGAGCATTCACACATGGTTGGCGCCGGTGGCGACACCTACAAAGTTCTGACATGAGGACAGTTTCCAACCGATTTCTCATACACAAACAGCAGTTGACCGGCGTTGCCTGGTGAAACGTTGTAGTGATGCCTCGTGTAAGGAGGAGAAATGTGTACCATCACATTTCCGACTTTGATAAAGGTCGGATTGTAGCCTATCGCGATTGCGGTTTATCGTATCGCAACATAGCTGCTCGCGTCGGTCGAGATCCAATGACTGTTAGCAGAATACGGAATCGGTGGGTGCAGGAGGGTAATATGGAACGCCGTGCTGGATCCCAACGGCCTCGTATCACTAGCAGTCGAGATGACAGGCATCTTATCCGCGTGGCTGTAACGGATCGTGCAGCCACGTCTCGATCCCTGAGTCAACAGATGGGGACGTTTGCAAGACAACAGGCCGGCCGGAGTGGCCGTGCGGTTCTAGGCGCTGCAGTCTGGAGCCGAGCGACGCTACGGTCGCAGGTTCAAATCCTGCCTCGGGCATGGATGTGTGTGATGTCCTTAGGTTAGTTAGGTTTAATTAGTTCTAAGTTCTAGGCGACTGATGACCTCAGTAGTTAAGTCGCATAGTGCTCAGAGCCATTTGAACCATTTTGCAAGACAACAACCATCTGCACGAACAGTTCGACGACGTTTGCAGCAGCATGGACTATCAGCTCGGAGACCATGGCCGCGGTTACCCTTGACGCTGCATCACAGACAGGAGCGCCTGCGATGGTGTACTCAACGACGAACCTGGGTGCACGAATGGCAAAACGTCATTTTTTCGGATGAATCCAGGTTCTGTTTACAGCATCATGATGGTCGCATCCGTGTTTGGCGATATCGCGGTGAGCGCATATTGGAAGTGTGTATTCGTCATCGCCATACTGGCGTATCACCCGGCGTGATGGTATGGGGTGTGATTGGTTACACGTCTCGGTCACCTCTTGTTCGCATTGACGGCACTTTGAACAGTGGACGTTACATTTCAGATATTTTACGGCCCGTGGCTCTACCCTCCATTCGATACCTGCGAAACCCTACATTTCAGCAGAATAATGCACGACCGCATGTTGCAGGTCCTGTATGGACCTTTCTGGATACAGAAAATATTCGATTGCTGCCCTGGCCAGCACATTCTCCAGATCTCTCACCAATTGAAAACGTCTGGTCAATGGTGGCCGAGCAATACGCCAGTCACTACTCTTGATGAACTGTGGTATCGTATTGGAGCTGCATGGGCAGTACCAGTACGCGCCATGCAAGCTCTGTTTGACTCAATATCTAGGCGTATCAAGGCCGTTATTACGGCCAAAGGTGGTTGTTCTGGGTACTGATTTCTCAGGATCTATACACCCAAATTGCGTGAAAATGGAATCACATGTCAGTTCTAGTATAATATATTTGAAGGTTAGGAGATTTGCTCTAGTTATGTGAATTAAGGTACCTGAGATGTTTTACCCAACTGAGCTACTAAAAGGGAGTTTTCTCCGTGTACTGAATTTCTACGTGTAAGATTTGGCATCCAGTAATGGCTGAAATACCATGACGTTTCTGTAGGAAGTAAATCGCTTCTTTTCTATTCTGTGCAACAAACTTAAAGTACCTGTTTTTAGAAACTCTGTCATTTTCTCCCGTTGCGACGCATAAATTCGAAATTTGGCTCGAAGGTGCCTAAAACCTACCTCTGTAATGGTGGAATAGCGTGGCGCCCTACGGCATCATCCTCATGCTCGGCGACGCCTCACACAGCAAGATGTCGACCAAAACAGGCCAGAACTCAGAAGTTCATGTGAGGTCTAAGGTGAAAAAATGTCACACAGTATCAAATGTTACCACAATTATGCATAACACCACTGTGAACGTATCAAATCATGGGAAATAATTTCGGACATATTGCCGCTGAGAATCTATCCGAAAAGAGCTCAGGGGATGTTATAGAGCGCCTGACTGAAAGCACCCCTTCCCTTGGGGCGTTCATTTTCACACGCATCGTCTTCGAAAAAGACAGTTTGCAGTACGACGAGTAACAGGTTGACAGTCTGACAATCTATGACACTGATAAAACCCCCGGACGATTCAAATGTTCTCAAAGGGCATGACGGGGATGCAACGCCGCTGAACGTGATCGGACTGCTTTTGAGTGTAGCCCGACTGCATTTTTCCCCTGGTATACAAGGTGGAAACACTAAGGACCGTTCAGGACCATTCGACGAAATTTGAACACTATCCGAAGCAGAAAGGGTGTTTTGCTTTTTCATTCCTCATTTTTTTTATTTTACTTGTCCTTCTGTAGCGTTTCCACAGAGGTAGAGGGTGGTGGGGGTTTGCGACATTGACATGTGTATTAATAAAACGGCAAAGAGTCCTTCTAAGACCCCAGCCTGGTGACGCTCTCAGTCCACCTGCACGCCTTTCTGGGCGCTTTAAAAATGGCTTTATGGAGACACCCATTGACCGAGCCCTATCAGCCGACGGTATAGGCAACCCTTTCGACACCCCTCTGATTTTGCATATTGACAGCTGCCTCCAGTGTCGAAAAGGTTGCCTGTACAGCTGGCAGACAGGGTTCGGTGGATGGGTGCCTGTGTACAGAGACATTTTTAAAGTGCTGGGCATCGTGGTTCTGACCTCCATTGCAGAGACATCAAGAGAAGAATGAGTTGTGGATAAAGGGAGATCTTGCGACCTTCCCATGGTGTAAAATGTGCAAAGCAACGTTTCGCAGAACTCTGGAGAAATTTTATGACAATGTGACATGATTTCGTCAGCTAGCCATAAGATTTAAACTCTGTCACGGTTCTGACCTCGTCATTTTTTTGTCGACACGTCACAGGGCGCCAAGCTCTTGCACCATTAGAGAGAAAAAGTGTAGGCACAGTTGACCAAAATTTTGAACTTCTGCGTCGCAATGGGAGTATAAATGACGAAGTTTCAAAAATGTGACCCTTTAATTTTGTTGCGCATTATGTTACTGGAGAGAACTGCTAGGTTCTATTTGAGGCCAAAATTAATTTTATTTTCACATCGGCTGTCAGCAGTTTCTCTTTCCACTTCTTTATCCCAAGCCTTGATTACATGCACACACACACACACACACACACACACACACACACACACACACACACACACACACAGCGCCATCTTAAAAGCCTACTGGTCTTCATGAGGCAGCAGAGTTATTGCGAAATCTCTGTGGGTTGAAAGTTTCGACAGTACGATAGCACTAAGAAATACTTTACAAATGTTACGCTCACACCTTTTTGTAACAAAGTATTACACAATTAATCAGCGGTGCATCCAGTCATATGATTTTATTGTCAGAGCATTCTGTAGTTTCCTGTTCCACCTTGCAACACACTAATAATTATGAGAGTTAACGAAAGACAACTAACACAAGGAAAAACGAAAGGATTTTATAGTCTTGTCGACGATAAGGTCGTTAGTCAGAACCCAAGCTGAGATTTCACTTGGGTGGGGCAGGATATTTGCAGTGATCTTTTATCAAAAGCCTCCGTCAGTGATTCAGGGAAGCAATTAAAGCTCACAAAATTGGATGGCAGGATGGAGTTTGTTCCACATTGTTCCAGAACGAGAAAAAAATATGACGCAGGCAACAAGCATAGACAATAAGAGCTTGTCAAATCAATACATTCAACAGGTTAAACGTATGCTGCGCTACACGAGTATGGATAACGAGGACAAATCAATCGGAAAATCTGCACAGTTTCGTTTCCTCTAGTGTTCATCATCGTATCCGTTCGCTTAATCACCAACCAACGCCTTTCTTAATTATCGCAGGCCTGCACAACACGTGGCATTGTATCAGAATACTGGATCAGGGAACAATGTTCCTGATTTAGGTATTCTTTGGGTTGCGTAATTCACTTGAGACCTGTCTCCAATCAGAACCTGCCCATCGTCTCTTAACAATCTTGTCGTAATATTACACTCGAGCCTTCGCTTCTTGACTCCCTTCCAGTTCGTCTAGATACTGTATGACAAGGAAACAGAATTTGTACAATATTAAAATTGACTGTCCTAACGACGTGTCCCTGCAGCGTGTGTGTATGAGCGCGCATGCGACTTAAAGCCCATTGTTTCTTTCTCTTAGTCAAAAATTGTTCGTCTTGATAGCTAATTTGGCAGTGATAGCTGTATTGCACCATCTTTGAGCGTCTAGCCTTCAGATGATTAGTTCAAATGTAGATCGAATCAAACATTCAAACTGACGATCGATGTCACACGTACGGGCTCTCGTCACCACACAAACGACACACACACACACACACATATATATATATATATATATATATATATATATATATATATATATATATATATATATACGAGAGAAAGAGAGAGGTGGGGATCATTGATCATTTTAAGTAAGATTTGCCAGTTGTGCGGGACTGAACTACCAGTATAGGAGTGGAATATCCATGCAATGCTTAGAACAGAAAATCGTGTCCAGTTTCTTGTGAAAGAGCAACAAATAACGAAGAGAGCAAACGGCCAGTAAGATGTAAAGTCTTCTTATTTGTGTTCCTTCAACCGATTTTCAATTATTAATAAATGAAGCAGGTCTTCAGAGCGCATGGCTGGATTTCATTCGTGAGAAGAACTTATTCGCCGTAATTCCGGCAGGTCAGTGTGGAGGGAGATAAGCCTTCTTCGAGGTGTCCACACACTCCCTGCCTCTGTTGCCGCTTTACATGCAGAGGGCAGCGATGCCAAGTGAAGTGTGCAGTGTCCTTCCCCAGAACAGTATCACGAGTCCCACAGACCAATTTCCATCATGCTGTTGCCCCGGAAAACAGGACGATTTGCAATTCAAAAAAAGCATCAAAAGTGAAATGAAATTAAGGTTAGCCGCCCCGTAAGCGATAATATAACTAAGAGACGGAGCACAGGCTCGGATTGAACGACAGACGAGTCAGACGCCGCCTTTGCATCCCTATGTGAAAACAGTAATGACGACTGAAATGCCGGCCTCTGTTTCCGAGCGGTTGTAGGCGCTACAGTCCGGAACCGCGCTGCTGCTATGGTCGCAGGTTCGAATCCTGCCTCGGGCATGGATGTGTGTGATGTCCTTAGGTTAGTTAGGTTTAAGTAGTTCTAAGTCTAGGGGACTGATGACCTCAGATGTTAACTCCCATAGTGCTTAGAGCCATCTGAACCATTTGACGACTGAAATGACCATTGTGTATCAAATTAGTGACGACAAGGTCAAATCTGATTCAGATAATTTTATCCACGATAACAGCATTGGCAATCAAACACGAGTTGACCATGATGTTATCTCAGTTTCAATTTGATGATACTTGTTATTCCCGAGGATACTTTTGAAACAGGCTTTACCATGTAATAATCAGATCGTATTGCCCATGTTGCAGGCACAGAGCGTCCGTGAGCTCACTTCGAAGGTTGTCAGTCAGTGAACGCACATCAGTATTGCTTATCGGCTATACCGTGTACGACGCTATGGTCACTGAATTTTGAAGTGTAGTTAGGTGTTTATTAATTTTTGTTACTGTGTAAACTGATTTCGCATATTGTTTTTCGTCTCACTGGGCTAATGAAAATGACTAAAGTGTCGATCCAGCTTAACTAATGAACAATTTTTGTGTGACCACCAACTTGAAATGGTTCAAATGGCTCTGAGCACTATGGGACTTAACAGAACTACTTAAACCTAACTAACCTAAGGACATCACACACATCCATGACCGAGGCAGGATTCGAACCTGCGACCGTAGTGGTCGGGCGGTTCCAGACCGAAGTGCCTAGAACCGCTCGGATGAACTTGGAATCTTTGTAGTCAAATTGCAGTTACCAGTTTGACACAATTGACATATTCAACGTCGAGGTTGTTTATATGTATACAGGGTGTCCCAGGACAATGTCACTATTCAGAGGTATGACAAGTGTTGTGGACTGGCAAGACAGCCAATCCACAGTGACGGGTAGCCGAAAGGCACGCGTTTAAGCTCACGCAGGCTGGCGTGAGGTCTGGAACAGTTAAAGGAGTTATACTAGCAAGAAAAGTACGTAGCTGCTGGAATACTTAACTTTAATCCATAATTGGTGAACATCGGTCTGACGGTACATGCATCACAAGATAAATAGCAATTGATAATGGCGCCTTGCTAGGTCGTAGCAAATGACGTAGCTGACGGCTATGCTAACTATCGTCTCGGCAAATGAGAACGTAATTTATCAGTGAACCATTGCTAAGTCGGCTGTACAGCTGGGGCGAGTGCTAGGAAGTCTCTCTAGACCTGCCGTGTGGCGGCGCTCGGTCTGCAATCACTGATAGTGGCGACACGCGGGTCCGACGCATACTACCGGACCGCGGCCGATTTAAAGGCTACCACCTAGCAAGTGTGGTGTCTGGCGGTGACACCACAACAAGAACGATCATTCGAAGCAAAAATGTTAAGTAAACATGGGCTCTAAAGTACATGCCTTAAGAGCTATGAGCACTTCATTTTCGATACTGTTAAACGAAGCTCTTCTACTGCAAGCTCTTTTCTTTGCATATTTTGAGAGGTAGTAGTATGTACCAAAACAAGGAAAAAATGTCCAGTAAACTTAATTTCTACAGTGAATATTTAAAGAGCTATTAGGACTTGTTCATCTTTGCTACTGTGAAATATCTCTTCTACTGAACAAGTGCTCATAACTCTTAAGGTATGCCTTTTGGAGACCACGTTCACTAGACGGTCTTTTGTTGTTTTGGTCTGTAATACTTTCTCCCAAAATATGAAAAGCAAAGAGCTTGGAATAGAAGAGATTTGTTTCACACTATCGATGATGAAGAGGCGCTAGTAGTTCTTGTGTATGCCTTTTAGAGCCCATGTTTACTAGACTTCTTAGCTTCGAATGGTCGTCCTTGTCGTATCCCTCAATACTGACCATTCCTCCTGGGACACGCTGTATGTATTTCTAGCACGGGCGATTGTACGTTTGTGTTGGTCGCCTAAAATCTTTTTTCCTTTATTTTTGACTTCATGATGCGTTTCAGGTTACCCCATCATCTGCTCTTTAACGTCGATCACAGTATCTTTTCACTTATAATCATGCCATTACAACATCTGTGCCAAACCTGATGTTGGGCACTTATGTGAGAATGGAATGATTGTGATAAGATACTGTGTCCAATGAGGGGGTAACCCAAAATGCGTCATGAGAAATTAAAAATAAAATATGCCAACATGGTAGCAGATCTCCTCAATGACTTCTTGTCTATCATGATGAAGATAATATTTCAGTGAACAGAGAGGGAAAGAAATTATTAGTCATTAATAACCAGAAAGCATCGATTTTGTAGATTATGGACATTTGTTTCGAGTACTAATGTCCGATTTTCATAAAAGGCGTTTTCAGAATCACGCAGAGGAGAGCAACAGCTCGGCACTTGTTACTTCCTGTGATCTGGTGCGGCTCTCTCCCCTTTTCTTCTCCTGCCGTCACCTACCTTTCGGTGCCGTAAATGAGCATGGCTGACACACGTCTGTCAGTTTGAGAAGGGAAGGCAAACAGGTTTTGACAAACCTACTTTCTGGCCAACAGGAGCCGTTGCATAACGCCACAACGTTGCTAAACAGCGAGTCATTCACATCACGAACCGATCCTCAGAAACGGCCTGAAACTATGGGGGAGCGACGTAACAGTTTTAAAACGTGCGAGTGCTCCATTGAATTAATGTTTCGCTGCACATTATATAACATTATCTAAAGCACATATATCGTTAACGGTGTATGAGTGTGCGTGTCTAGCCATAGCCTATTAATTCTGGGTGGCCTAGGGACTTTTGCAAGTTTCCTTTCGTACCACTACAAAAATGCAGCTGAATGTCAGCACCTGCTCGAACTTGCAAGCACTATAAAATAATTTTGACAACTGTGTGGGCATACATGCTCTAGGACTATTATACACGATGTAATGCATTATACATCTTCTCCGCATACAGTTTCTAACAACTGAACATTGCACTAGAAGCACATAACATGCCATCCACTTACTCAGCACCTATGTCCTGTACAGAAGCCGGCCGGGGTGGCCGAGCGGTTCTAGGCGCTACGGTCTGGAACCGCGCGACCGCTACGGTCGCAGGTTCAAATCCTGCATCGGGCATGGATGTGTGTGATGTCCTTAGGTTAATTAGGTTTCAGTAGTTCTAAGTTCTAGGGGACTGATGACCTTAGAAGTTTAGTCCCATAGTGCTCAGAGTCATTTGAACCACTTTTTTTTTTTTTTTTTTTTTTTTTTTTTTTTTTTTTTTTTTTTTTTTTTAGCCCTGTACAGGAGCAGTCAGTTGCTTTTCGCTAGCAGTGGGTCATCTAGCCTTAGTTAGTCAGTATGGAGGAAATGGATGTACAGAACAAGAAACGAATATTAGTGGGACGAGCAGACATGGCTCCTTGCACATATTATCCTTTTGTGAGTATGCTTAACGGGTGGCCGATACTGAGCCCACTTTCATCCATAAGTACATACTGTTACGCATCAAGATTGTAAGGGAATAGGAGCAGAATATTTTTCTCTGCCCAGCATTGCTCAAGCACACGGAAGTATCGACTCGTGCCAGCTGCCAGAAGTAAACATTTCGACACGGTTAGTAGGTCGCCAAAGACGCGACTTCAATTCGACTGTGTATGAATGCAAGCGTGCTCAGCGGAAAAGTGTAAGACAAGTGGAGACCAACCAGCCTCCATTACTGTCGTAACATTATGTAAGAAGCACTAGGTAGGATAAAACAATACCTATCAGGGGTTTGACGAAGCAGTTAAGATACTAAAACAAATTGATTAAGCCAATAACAGCAAAACGGGAGACCGCTGACGACTCGTTGAATGCTGATCCTGGGTCACCGGTTCAGTAGGCTGTCTGACCTAAACGATGCTGGTTTCAGAGCAGCTGGTGCCCTGAACTGGAGTGGTGTCGGTAGACTCGTGGACTATTCATCAGTGGCGGCTTCAATACTGGATGCTGGTCTGCAGTCGTCTGTGGTTACAACTTGTTTTAGTATCACAACTGCTTTGTCAAACCCCTGATAGGTATTGTTTTATCCTACCTAGTGCTTCTTACATAATGTTACGACAGTAATGGAGGCAGACTGATCTGCACTTGTCTTACGCTTTTCCACTGAGCTCGCTTACACCCATAGACAAGTGTTGATGTCGCAGTCTTGGTGAGCTGCTAGCCATGTCGAAACGTTTACACGTAGCAGCTGGTTCGTGTTGATACTTCCAAGTGCTTGAGGAATGCTGCGCTGTAGGGACTTAGAAAAATTTTCGTCCTCCCTACTGACAATCTATGATTAGACGACTTTACCAGCGAAAAATAGCTGACTTCTCCTGTATTGGTCATAGGTGCTGAGAAAGTGGATGGCATGTTAACTGCTTCTAGTTCAAAATTGAGATGTTCAAAACTGTACTAAGAGAAGGCCTATAATATGTTACAATGTGTACAATAATCCTGGAACCTGTATGCCCACACAGTTGACAAAATTATTGTATAGTACTTGCAATACTTGCATGGCCTCCAACATCGCAGTGCACCTCATGGAACAACCTAGTCCGTGACCGGGCAGGGATAGATTATTCTCAAGAGATGGCATGTGGGCCAAACACACTCGTACCGTGGTCACAGCCTGATCCGTAGCAGACCAGCCGACGGGAAGCGCCTTCTGAACCAAGGGGTGGGCGACCCAGCACGCACTAAGTCACCAGCCTGCGCTTGGGGCTGATGCAAGGATCTTTGCAGGCCTTGAGTCTGCGCCTGGATTCAGAAAATTCCACTCCAGCTAACGAAACCACCAGCTGCCACGGAAGACATGGCGACAAAATGTAGTCTGAGGAATAAGAGAAGTAATATTTTACCTTGTTTTATTGTGTCTGACGATGCCACACAGATTCCACAGCCTCCATCCTAATGAAACAGTAGGGGGTTTCCAGCCTGGGCGTGGGGGATCCCTACGATACCTTCCTACAAAACTGTGCAAATTATAGTTAATAAAGTGTCAATATTCAGTATGTTCGTAATTCCATCATGTAAAGTTATTTAATCAGTACTCCCACAGCCCTTATCATCTTATACTTTGCACTACGGCAACTATCACCAACGCATTGATATTACAGTGTAAAAACATACGTTCCTTCTCAACAGGAAGACTGTACGATAAGCAACGTTTTTTCACAGCTGTTGCATCTGTGTTTTGACAAATGAAAAAGATAGTAATGCATTATAAACCCAAAAGCTGACTTTAGTACCATATGTATGGTCTATAAAACATGATATGTTCTTTATTTCTCCGCTGTAGGAATCCTGTTGTTGTCGGAGAACATAAGATTAACAGGAATATACAATGCCAATTTTCCGATCTGCAGCTTCTTGCTAGAGGCCAAAATTGTGTTGTGTCCTGCACGCCAGGGCGACCAAACCTGAGATCTTTGAGAAGCCGGACTAACAAGATGATAAACACGTTGAATACTTCCTTCTTACGAAAAACGTTAGTTAGCAAATCTTAGGAAAAAAGCATCTTATGTATTACATTACGTCACTGGCCAAGTGCCTTCCTTAAAACTTCAATATAATATAATGTGGTCGATGTGGATCGCAAAGGGTACAGAAGAACGTCACTGAGGTAGATAGTAGAACGTGGAGTATCAAATACTCTGTTGGTCGAATATCCATTACAGAACAGATGTTTTTGCTGATGTAGTTGACAGTCAGTGGAGGGATATCCGAACTTAGTGAACAGTTTTTACAGTGATACTTTTACATCACAACGCGCATCTTTTTCGCCTATCGAGGTGCTTGCCATCATACTGGAAATTAAAATATGTTTTGGTATATTTTTTATATTTTGCTCCTCATTTGCGTAATTCGTTGAGCTTATGTCATCATGTTGCACAAGTGGAATCTACAATGTTTAATAACATCATACAAAATTCGAACTTTATTTTCAAACGTAACATTCGCGATGATTTTCTACAATCGGATAGATTTACTCTACTGCCAAACTGTCTGCTCTTCTTTTGTAATGACTGATCGTTATATCACCGATGAGCATATCTAATCTCAGCTCTACGACTGTATAGTGTAACAGGAACTTTGACAGACAGGCGTTGACAAAAATCAACCACTGATGGTACTTCTGGAAATACAAAGTAGAACACGTATGGCGTAGGCTACCATCTCTAGCTGCAAAATAGACAGCGGAAGAATACGTAAGTCCAACGAGTTACTCAATTATATTGTCCACCACTCTGCTATTTGTCATCATGGGTACCGTTAACGAAAAATGTAGTGATTACGCCAACTCACTTCATCATTAAGCTCTACGTACTTGTTCTACACTCTTCCTATTTTGCAGGCAGAAAGAGTTTGCAACTTCAAGCACAGGCAGTCTCAGGACTGTGCAAGTAGCTTCTTTCTTCACCCTTCCTCGGCCACTATTAAAATGTGCTAAATGAGGTACGTTCTCATATGTATGTTTATTTTCATTGTTGTTGTCGTTTTCAATATTACAGTCTCACGTTTCACTATTCTATTTTACTTGGTTTAATATGTTATGGCACGGTTATGATGTATTCTACGTCGCTGTACCAGTAACACAGACACGTATCCGCAGAAAAATAAAGTAAATATAAGGTGTTAGAATCAATCTACCAATCGTGAAAAGATAGAAAAGAAAAGGATACACGAGCGGAAAAAGTATAAACAGCCACCTAACATGCTATGGAAGCCCCAAACAAATTGACCCTCCACGGGATCCATGCTTATAAACTCAGAAGTATGCACAGTGAGTCTGCACATAATTCCTCTCAAAGCTATGCTTAAAGTTTCTTGCACGATAAAAAGTAGTCAATTGTTTCCCGTATACGAACCTGAATATCTCAATAATATCATAATCAAATGATTTGAGGATATAAGGGAATCAGTATTATCTCATCGTCAATAAAACGAAATTCGTGTTATTCCGAGCAGATTGAACGGGGCCAGAGTCACGTTGAAGCGTACAATTCCCAGGTGGAAACAGTGTTAGTGCGAAATGAATGAACAAGACCATCCAGAAATGTTTAATGCACCATGCGTGTCGTTAAGAGTGCAAGCTTCCTTTAATAAACACGTTAACACAGACCAAACGTAAAATCAACGATTATAGCACATGTTTCCACAATTAGTAGTCTACATTTTGTGAATCTTGCGCGATAAAAGAATCTTCTTTTACCTCATATAATGTACAAGAGTTTTGGAAATTGCATCTCTACCATTAGCTTTTAGTTTTAACGCCTATAGGTTATAAAAAAAAAGACATAAGTAAGATTTAAAACTATTATTTCAGAGTCACCATAACCTGCTTCAGACTGAAAATCCATATTCAGATGGCTCCGTATTGCCAAAGACAGGAATTGCTGTTCTCTTTCGTCATGTGAAGTAGGAGCAGGTGTCGTGAGACTATTTAACAACATTTGGTGCCAAAGAAATCAGGGTGGTGCATTCGAAATATACGAGTGTGTCACTCAGAAATATACGCCATATAAGTTACCTGTAAAACTGAATTGTCATCAAACACACCATTGACGACATGATTCCTTTTTACAGCGCATTTCCATTGATTGCTCATTTAGAAATGTGACATATTTTGTTCAGCGAAGGATACTACGCTACTAACTGGCAGCAAAAGTAGGCTTCAAGAAAAAAAAAAAAAAAAACGTGTACCATTCATCAGAAGACAGATTTTTTAAATACCAGTTCGGTTATGGTGATGTGTTACACAAATGTTTTCTGTCTTACTTGTGGCTGGTTACTATTTCTAAAGATATAATAATTATAATTACTTACATGTATTTTCGCTTTTTGTTTGTGGAGTTCTCAGCTGTCTTTTAGTTGTCATGTGAGAGTACTCAGTAGTCGTACAGTACAGTGGCACGGCTCTTCGTAATTTAGGTAGCAACTATTTTTAATTACCTCTTGTCTGTGTTAGTGACTTTAGTTTTTGTTTCACTATGGTCTGAGTACATGGACATGTTATTGTTGCCACCCACGCATCAACTTCGCGGGCACCGAAAATTTGTCCTCATTGGAAATTCGGTCGTTCCAACATCATGACAGATCAGCAGTTATCTACAACGTTCACAAACGTAAGAGATATCAAAGAAGGGAAACGCAAATGAAAATTCCAATACTTTAAAGATAAGTCAGGAAACTAGCTCTAGAATTTTTTTTCGTATAGGGTACATATTATTATGTCCGACGTCAGTATATACGGTGTTTTTTTGCGACCAAACTGTTTAGTGGTCAAATCAATGAAGTCAACTGCCCTAAAATTGAGTGTTCACTAAATCATACAAAAGACTCGACCAAGGCGTTCGAGCGCCACGTCAACCTCACAGGAAGCGCAGTCCTCTACGGTCGTTAATGAAAGTCAATGAATACGTGTATGTGTGTCGTTATTTTCTGTTGCCACACTGAGCGCAACACAGTGCACGTGTTTTCGTGTTGCCTCTCAGCGGAGGTGTGTATGTTTAAACAGGCCGTAACCTACGTCACGTTTACCATCGCCCGCGCAGCAGCTGTATGACGTCAGCACGAGTTCTGCACCGTCACTGCAAGGCTAGCAGAATCGCGAAAAGTGAGGAACTGGTGTCGCACTGGTAGTGCTGCAACGCACAGTGACGACCAAAAAATCTCTATTTTCGCTCTCCTCAGTCGTTGCACTTCCCTAAGATCCCACTCACCAGAAACAATGTGGTACCGGGCAGTGAACTGCACAAATACAGAGTACAAAAAATTTTACTTCATTATTATTATTTAAATTTGTTGTAATTTGTCTTTGTTCCTGGCTGTTTTAGAGGCTACTCCAAGACCGAAGAAAAAAATCTGGAATAGCGTGACAAGCATTACGCATTACAGTTAATTAACGCCAACTTTTTCCAGCGTCCTTTCTTCGTTTGTTGTTCCTTCGATGATTCGGGAATATATACGCGATATCGTTCACATTTGTCAACTTTGAAGGATTCAAGATAAACCCTGTAGGACACATGAGCACTTCTGCAGACCGATGATGCAGTTTTGTAACACTTGCCGAAAAACGTTACAGTCATGAATAAAAAATTCGTAACTCCTATTACGGAACTCTTTGGACCAGTGGTCGTCAAACGTTTCTGTTTAAGAGCCAATATTGACATTTTAGGTGATACCCCGGGCCCCATAGGAAAGGGAGGGGCCGGTGTAAAGTGACCACTTGCCACTCAGACATAAATACATTTTTCACCAAACCATAGTTATTGATAAAAGCTTACCACTTACACATTTCAAAACTAAATATAATAACATATAACATCATATACTTTTAAGTGAAAAAGAAAATAATGTATTGGAACTACATGCATTTCTCTGAAGGCTTACATAGTGACCAGTTTTTTTGTACCGAAACGGGTACAGTGCCAATGTAGCAGGATCCCATGTTTGTTTTTCTGATTTCCAACCCATTTTCCAGACATCTTCACGCTCTAGTATCTGAAAGAATACCAAGCGACAGCAGCAGACCGTTTTCAATCGGAACTTTTTTACTGGGCCAAATATAACAGAACAGATTAAATATTGTAACTTAATTAATTCAAAATTATCATAAAGGGATAGAATGGTGAATTTATGTAAAAGGGTTTGTGTATAAAAGGGTTTGGAAGCCACTTTTGTATGTTGTATTACGCGTTTGGAAGTAACTAACTCGTATTGAGGTGACACCTTGGCCACTTTTGCTCGACGAGTAGTGTGGCCACTTTCCCGATAGGACGGCATGTCGGCATTAGTGGTATACCAAATAAACTTTTAAACTGAAATAAATAACAAGTAACTATATTTTCAGGACAAAAGGCGTTGTTTAAACATTGATACTGCAAAAAGCTTGTACTCTCCATACAAGTGAGGTAACAAGAACAATACCAACGACTTACCTTGCGTCATGTGACTCAAAAACATAAAAATTCTTACTAAAAAAATTACGGAACAAGCCTCTACTGTCAGTAGAGCTAACAATGGCGACGTATATTAGAATTAATCTGACCACTTCTTTCAAGGCAGCAGCGCTGTTCATGGCACAAAATATGCAATGGCCATTTTTCCCGTCCTGGCCACATTACCTCACCTTCCCCTACCGATCTCACTATTAACTACTAACCTACATAGTTTAGAATGTTGTATTAGTTAAAACAGAAATTACACTATGACGCAAGATCACGAATATCTACTTAATGTTTTGAATGTCATTTTTCGTTTTGCTCGTTGCGTTGTGTTATAACTGCCTTAATTTCATTCACACACATCAAAAAAAGTTCTGCATCACCCCGGTTCCCAGAACTCCTGAAGATAGAAGTTGACTGTGGATATTGTATTACAGACACATTACAGACACAGTCCCTTTGACTGTTCAGAGATGTCACTAAACCCGCCCAGAGATGAAAACAACCATGTATGAGCAACCCCTATTAGACGGAGTGGGTCCGACAGCCGATCAGTTCCACTCTTTCCACCAGGAAGGATATAGTTGGCCCATGCTGTCTGTACTTCAACAATGTCTAGTTCAATCGCGTCCGCATTGTTACTTTGTGCCAGGAAGGACTTTCAGCTAGGGAAGTGTCCAGGTGTCTCGGAGTGAACCAAAGCGATGTTATTCGGACATGCAGGAGATACAGAGAGACAGGAGCTGTCGATGACATTACCCGCTCAGGCCGCCCAAGGGCTACTGCAGTGGATGACCGCTACCTATGGATTATGGCTCGGAGGATCCCTGACAGCAACGCCACCATGTTGAATAATGTTTTTCGTGCACTCACAGGACGTAGTGTTACGACCCAAACTGTGCGCAGCTTCACTCCCGACGTCCATGGCGAGGTCCATCTTTGCAACCATGGCACCATGCAGCGCGTTACAGGTGGGCCCAACAACAGGCCGAATGGACCGCTCAGGATTGGCATCACGTTCTCTTCACCGATGAGTGTCGCATGTGCCTTCAACCAGACAGTCGTCGGAGACGTGTTTGGAGACAACCCGGTCAGGCTGAACGCCTTACACACACTGTTCAGCGAGCGCAGCAAGGTGGAGTTCCCTTGCTGTTTTGGAGTGGCATTATGTGGGGCCGACGTACGCTGATGGTGGTCATGGAAGGCGCCGTAACGGCAGTACGATACGTGAACGCCATCCTCCGACAGATAGCGCAACGATATCGGCAGCGTATTGGCGAGGCATTCGTCTTCATGGACGAAAATTCACGCCGTCGTGCACATCTTGTGAATGACTTCCTTCAGGATAACGACATCGCTCGACTAGAGTGGCCAGCATGTTCTCCAGACATGAATCCTCTCGAACGATTGAAGAGGGCTGTTTATGGACGAGTGATCCACCACTCACTCTGGGGGACCTACTCCCAATCGCCGTTGAGGAGTGGGATAATCTGGACAAACAGTGCCTTGATGAACTTGTGGATAGTATGCCACGACGAATACAGGCATGCTTCAATGCAAGAGGACGTGCTACTGGGTATTAGTGGTATGGAGTGTGTAGTTTTCATGAGCGATAAAAAGGGCGGTAATGATGTTTACGTTGATCTTTATTCCAATTTTCTGTACAGGTTTCCGGAACTCTCGGAACCGAGGTGATGCAAAACTTTTTTTGATCTGTTTATTTAGTAAACAGAATTGTGGTCGCGTATAAGTTGTTGCTCTTTATTTGTTGATGACCGGTTTTGATCTATTATTCAGATCATCATCAGATCTATATTCCTTGGTAGTAGTGCTAGGAATCCCTGACGTGCTGGCGTTGAGAACGTTGTTGTGTTTACTAAATAATTACAATATTATTAGGTCGCTGTTTCCTGGTGCAATGTTCCAAAATTGATGATGACTGTCTCTGTAATGCGCATTTACGAATTCGTGTTACTTCCGTTTGACATTCATACCACAGCAACTGATCGGTACTAGGTGCACATGCTCTTGAGTTGTCGGCATTGGAAGACAAACAATAAAATATTCCCCCTCTTACTTCTATTAACCACTCAGTGGCTATGCTGACGTAAGCGGCAAACTTTACTTAGCTCACGGCCTAGTCCACCAACGTCAATTACAATTGAGAGTATCTTAAAATATTACAGTCTTTGTAACCATTTTTGTTTGCTACTAAGCAGAAAAAATACACTCTTAAGAAGATGATAGCGTTAATTGACAGTATTGGATTCTGCTGTTAGTTGCTAGAAGCATATTATTATAAAATACGTCTGAGGACCGCGGACCGCACGAACGTTTGACTCGGGCCGGAGTTTGAGGATCACTACTTTAACGGTGTTCATTACTCGCGGTCCCTCAGAAAAATTCATATGTAAGCGGATACGTTGACAAAGGGGCGTTTATTGTGTCCACTGTAAAAGAACGTCAATTTTCTATATCTTTGACCCTAATTATTATCATCAATGAGATTTTTTAATATCTGTGATTGTATTCCACAAGGTGGAGACTTAGTAGGCCATGCATTGTGCAAGGCGAGTGTGTATGAGATATATTTTAGGCGCGACTAACATATGGGACATCTGACACTCCCAAATCGCACGTGATGTCCGCGCTGCAGCTACAGAAAACGGTGATTGATTCTTTCCCTCCCCAAATCCGAGGTTAGGGCTATGAAAAAGTTTATAAGCATACCAAAACTCGAACTTATCGTAAGCTGTATCTACTGTACAAGACGCCTGTTGCATTAATGAAGCTGAAAATTTAATAAAGCTGAGTAAATATCGCCGACGAAGAGCAGAGTGGGCAGCCACCCATCAGGAGTGAGTGATAAGTCTGTCGAGCAGTTGAGTCAGTGCATTATTTCTTGCCATTACGGAACTCAAGAAACATTTCCCGCAGATTCGCCCATCATGATAAATGTAACATGCATTTTCTGTGCATGAATTGTGATGACCCACGACAAATGGCTCAGCGTTGCTACTAGCTTTGCACTGAGAAGCGTATAACCAACCATCCTATACTACTAACGTCTCTGTCATTGATTCGTGTCTTCCACTACATGTGAAGAAATCCTTGCTCGGACACATCGCTACTAACAGCAAGCTGCAGACTTCCATGACACACGAGTGAAAATGTTGATCCCATAGTACGGTAAGTTTCTTACTTGCCGTGGTGAATCCGCTGAGAAGCAGCCCATTAAATGCATTTTTACTTTCAGTAAACGTTTCCAGCAATTTTCCTATTCCTTCTGTGTACGCTACAAAGAAAAATTACTTTCTGAATGATCCTGGTATATTACAGCAGTATGCTTCGTCCCAAAGCAAAAGAAAGCACTATGGTAGGTCCCTGATGTAGTCCAAAATGTCCTCCGTCGTTTAAATATCGCCCTACTTCTATCTGAACCTGTACATATTCCTGACACGTGTGTTAAAAAGCGCCCTAATTATGAAATCGCAAATGTCAGTGCTAACAATTTGCAGTGCAAAAAGAGATATGTTTCGTTAACATTACTGGTTTACGACGCTTTTGTCAAAACTCTACTTAGAAGCCGGCCGCTGTGGCCGAGCGGTTCTAGGCGGAACCGCGCAGCTGCTACGGTCGCAGTTTCGAATCATGCCTCGGACATGGACGTATGTGTTTTATCCTTAGGTTAGTTAGGTTTAAGTAGTTCTAAGTCTACGGGACTGGTGACCTCAGATTTTAAGTCCCATAGTTCTTAGAGCCTTTTGAACCATCTACTTACAAACTGCACATTACTGACAGCAGACCTTTGAGATACGTATCATAATGCCAATATATATTGCGAAAAGTGTCATTTGACTGGTAGACCATTCTGCCATGTCATTCGTTCTTACCACATATTACTACTTCGGCAGACTAACTGACGGTGACCGAAATAAGGAGGATATAAATGCAATAGTAAGACAGGCGTCTGAACAAGAGAAGTTTGTTGACCGAATATAATTGTAAGTAGGAGGAAATGCTTTGTGGACATTAAGAAAAATATTTAGAAATGCTGACTGGAATACATTCTTTGGAATTATGAAGTTCTTAAGAATAAAATACAGGAAGTGAAAGGCTATCTACAAGAGAAACAAAATTGCAGTTATAACATCTGAAGGGCAAGAAAGAAAGAAAGAAAGGCAGAAATTAAGAAGCGAGTGAGGGTTGTTATTCAGTCTGTAGAATGAGCAAGCAGTAAAGGAAACTAAGGAGAAGTTTGAGAAGGGAACTAGGGTTCAAATGGCACTGAGCACTATGGGACTTAACATCGGAGGTCATCAGTACCCTAGAACCTAGGACTAACCTAAGGACATCACGCACATCCATGCAGAGGCAGGATTCGAACCTGCGACCGTAGCAGTCGCACAGTTCCAGACTGTAGCGCCTAGAACCGCTCGGCCACTCCGGCCGGCCGAACTAAGGTTCAGGTAGGCGAATTACGAACTGTACGGTTTGCAGATAACATTGCCATTCTGTCAGAAACAGCGAAGTACTGGAAGATCAATTGATCGGAATAGATGGCATCTTGAAAATAGGTAGGCTTAAGATAAGTCTGTCAGTAAAGGAAAACGGAAGGAACGGAACGTAGCCCAATAAAATCAGGCTCAGTGCACCGAACACTCCTAACGAAGGTCCTCCACACCCGACGACCCACGCGTGTTACCACGACGACATCGGCAACTGTGACTGAAACGGGTAGGTGACCATCGGAGCTGGGCGTTGGCGCAGTTGCAGAGCGTTGCATGCTCTGATGAATCCCGATACCTTCTTCATCACACGATTGGCACTTGTACTGCGGTAAGGAAACAAGCTGGCGGCGGCTCCATTATGCTCTGGGGAACATTCACGTGGGTTCCCATGAGTTCAGTGAAGCTCGTTCAAAAAATGGTTCAAATAGCTCTGAGCACTATGGGACTCAACTGCTGAGGTCATCAGTCCCCTAGAACTTAGAACTAGTTAAACCTAACTAACCTAAGGACATCACACACATCCATGCCCGAGGCAGGATTCGAACCTGCGACCGTAGCGGTCTCGCGGTTCCAGACTGTAGCGCCAGAACCGCGCGGCCACTTCGGCCGGCAGTGAAGCTGGTGCAAGCACGGTGACGGCCAAGGAGTATCGTACACTAGTTGCAAACCACGTACACCCCCTTCATGACGACCATGTTACCTGCCGGTAGTGATATTTTTCAGGATCATAATGTGCTCTGTCACAAGGCCAGGAGTGTGATGGTGTGGTCCGAGGAACGCAGTGGCGAGTTCCAGTTGATGTGCTGGCCCCCATCTCGCCAGACGTGAACCCTGTGGAACACATCTGTGATGTGATTGAACGTTGCGTCAGAACTCATCGGCCCTCTCCCCGCAATTTACAGGGATTAGGTGACGGTTTGTGCAGATGTGGTGCCAACTCCCTCCAGCGACACGGCGCCGCTGTTATCGGTGGCAAAGCTGGACATACCGGCTATTAGGTAGGTGGTCATAATGTTCTGGCTGTTCAGTGTATGTTAAAATGTATACAGGTTGCAGAAGTAGCGCAGGTGCGAAAAGCATTGCACGAGAGATACTGACGCAGTAATGAGCAGTCGTCAGGCTGTTGACTACAACATCTCCTTATTTACAGTCATTGGAATAGTGTGTCTAGAGACCACGCCGAGAGTAAGGGCCACGCCCACGCCCGAGGCGGGACTGGGTACCGCAGCTAGCGCTATGCTATGGCCGGAGCCGCGCTCCGCCAGAACAGCAGGCGGCACCAGACTGCAGACCACGTGGCGCCGCCGAGCCGCTGCCGCGGGCGGCCGGCGTGACGGGGTCAGGGACCAGCGGCACGAGGACGCCCCTCACTCACCGGCTGTGCTTCCGCCGGGTCGAGGCCCACCGCTGCAGCCCCAACTGTGCGTTCTGCGAGACGGCACTATCGACCCATTTACCACACACTCAATAGTAAGTAAAGCGCACGTGTAAAGTACTGGGACAACGCCACGCCCGGGTCTAAGTGGCGGCGGGGGGAGAGGGAGGAGAGGGCGAGAGAGACATGGGGTGTCATGACAGTCCCCCTCCTTCCAAAAAAAAAATAAAATAAAATAAAATAAAATAAAAATAAAACACATTTCAGTGGCAGCGTTTATATTTTATGCATATCAATTTCCAAAATTCGCAGCTAACTTTCAGAGAATAATCATACAATGTAGGTTTTCACGGTCGGTGTTGTCTTCAGTTGAAACTTCCGTGCTGAAGAGGCCTTGGTCGATGTATAAAATTTCCACCTGACGTTTCGTCTCCATCTGCGGGAGACATCTTCTAAGGTCGTCCGACTACTACCGCTGAGGCTCCAGGTATTCTCGCATTTATAGAGGGCATCATCATTCGTCACCTGATACCGACGGTATGCCTATCTTTGGAAGGCGTCATCATTCTCGATTAAGAGTAATCGATTGTCATTCTGCTGGCGCAACATTCATATTTTGTCCAACTTTAAAACTTCCTCTTTTCTATTGAAATTGTTATGGTGTTTGCAAATTTCTATTGCTTCTCTATACATGAGCGCGTGATAATGGGATATTCGTGCTAGAACGCTTGTCTCATTAAATTTAATTTCGTGATTCCCATCTCGAAAAACATGCTCAGCTACGGGCGATTTTTCGACGTGTCTTCAGCGACAATTTCTTTTATGTTCGGCTAAGCGAGTGTTTACACTTATTTTCGTTGTTCCAATATATACTTCTCCACAACTGCATGGAATTTTGTATACCCCAGGTGTTGCTAGGGGATGTCGGGCGTCTTTTGCAGTTCTTAAATATTCCTCAATCTTCTTGGTGGGTCTGAAGATTGTTTCGGTCCCATACTTGGCCAGAACTTTCCCGATAAGGTCCGTGACCTTATTAATGAACGGCAGGAAAACTTTTCCCGTAGGTGACCGTTGTTGCTCTGGACTTCTCGTTTCTTTTCTTCTTTGATGGAGGGCTCGATCAATTTCCTTGCTGGTATATCCGTTTTTCATGAAGGCAGACCGAAGGTGATTCAGTTCATCTTGTAAGTAAGCCGGCTCGCAGATTTTGTTGGCTCTGTCCACTAAGGTTTTCATGGCACCTCTTTTTTGCCTAAGATGATGGTTAGATTCCTTGTGGAGGTAGCCATAGTCTTCAGACCTGTATTCACAATCGTACTGCTAAGTGACATACTGAGAACGGTGAGTCTAAATTTCGATTTCATATTGTGTAAATTACGACGTTATCAAAGTCTTGAGAGATTGTCACTGCTACAGTTCTTAAATTAACTGCATGACCCTACAGATGCTAAGATGAATAGAGGGTAAGAAATCAGACGGGTTGCAATTACTCTGTAACGAGCCGCCACAGATCGCAAGACGCTCACACCAAAATACTCGCAGAATATTCAAGAACAGTCTCCGAAATTTTGTCAACGGATTTCTGTTTCAGCCTGTACGTATAGATCCTAGCAGAACTCGAGGACCGACACACTATTCTACTTGCTAAAGTTGTGTTTCACTTTTCTAAATTTCACAAGTGCTCTCCTGCAGTCACTGCAACATAACACTTGTGCGACAATGCTATCGGGAAAAATGGTTTATTCAGGTAAGTGGAACTTTTCAGTAATGAAAACATTCAACAATGTGTATTTTTCAGCATAACTCGAACTCAAGAACCTACTTCGACAAAACTTGTGCCATAATGTGTCTGAAATAAGTACTGTGGGTATAAAACGCCTCTAGCAGCCCTGAAGGTGGAACTGGATGCTCATCGAACACAAACCTCTCCTTTACGGAACAACGTAACTCTTAGATCGATCTAGAAGGTACTCGACGAGCAAGATCCCACTTAGTCGGCACCCCATACTATTTTACTTGAAGCTGGGGTATTTACTTACGGTACAGCGTAACCTTGAATCGCCCAAAAATTGCAATATCACAACGCGGTGTGTAAGGAAGTCGCTGGGCAAAATAGCTAAAGCGACCATTTTCTCGGAAAAAGAAAATGGTAAAATTTTTTATCACACAGATACCATTAACGCTGGTGGAGCTCCTCTTTAACCTTGAGACATACCAGTTGTCAGTGAGAGTTTCGATCTCAGTCACGATCAGCAAACACAGCAGCTGTCTACCAAATACTACAGACTGGATTTGATACCTCTGTATTTTCTCCATAGACAACTCTACGTTGCATGCTCACGGAAGAATTCATCCATGACTTACTTCTGGAGGAGAAATTAAAAAAAAATCATTTATTGTGAAGTTTTTGTATTGCATTAATATTTCAAAAATATGTTGCTTTATTATTTGTTTACTTTAACTTCTGAAAATATGTAAATAAAATTACTACGATTTTAGCCGGCCGGAGTGGCCGAGCGGTTCTAGGCGCTTCAGTCTGGAACCGCGCGACCGCTACGGTCGCAGGTTCGAATCCTGTCTCGGGCTTGGATGTGTGTGATGTCCTTAGGTTAGTTAGGTTTAAGTAGTTCTAAGTTCTACGGGACTGAAGACCTCAGCTGTTAAGTCCCATAGTGCTCAGAGCCATTTGAACCAATTACGATTTTATCACTATGGTCACAGTTGATTACTTCTTAATCTCCTTATTCTACTGGGATACATTGTTAACCGAGCAACACCATGCAAATGAGCTAGTATCTGGATACAATATTGTTATTCTATTATTTCTATAATATCCTTAATAGAGCAGCCAAGAAGTTACAGCACAGTGAAAAACTGAACAACCGACAAGCACTGCTCACCTTGGCAACCATTTCTTTACGTGTGACAATCCTCTTTTCTAAATTTCTGTTCGTTGGTGTAAATTTTAACTAGTAATTTACTGAAATAGCTACATTTGCTCATTTCTGTGTCTTCTTTATGAGACCCTGCCTTGGGTTAAGCCTCGTGTGAATGTTGCTACTGTTTGCTAACAAAGTTTATATTAATCATTAAGTTGCTAGTTCTAATTTCCAGCAATAACAGTTTCTAAAACGAACATACTACGTAAAATCTTTGAGCCGTATTCTTTGGTTTAGCGCCCAGTCAAAAGCAAAATCTTAAGACTCATTTCACAGCAATATAGTAACGTTATGACGTTATAAATATTATTAACACTAACTAACCTAAGGACATCTCACAGATCCATGCCCGGGGCAAGATTCGAACCTGCGACCATAGCAGCAGCGCGGTTCCGGACTGAAGCGCCTAGAACCGCTCGGCCACTGCGGCCGGCAGACGTGGAACTCAATCCCTCAAACTGACATTCGGCATCTGTACAACACAATGCATGCACGTTTGCATGCTTGCATTCAACATTCTGGCGGTTACACGGGTTATTAATGTACCAGCATTTCACATTTGCAATGGCATATTTCGCACTTAGATTATGCTGTGATCTAGCAATATTAATCACTTACTTATGTTACGTGTGTATGTTATGATACGTAATCCCGAAATTTCATTTCTCTACATTAACCATATTTTGGTGTTTCTACTTTTTTTTTACCGTGAGTGTATAAACAAGTGTAGAGAATAATTTAGGAAAATTGTTGACAGTGTTTAAGAGCTGAGCTTGAGGACCACCAATTAAACTTGAAGATGCGCCTTTTAAGATAGTAAGAAGTGTCAAGGATGAACTGACGCAGAGTAACAAAAATTTTAGCGTAGTAAGATCTTGCAGTTGTGAATTGTTGAGCTGGATGAGTCTGAAATCCCAGGAGAAACGCTTTGGTTTGCAAAAGTACGCGACACACAACCAACAAACTGTGCCGAATTCTGATTGAGGCAGGAGGAAACGCTGCCTTTCGCATCAACACGCAGTGTTGCACAGTAACCAGTGAATGACAAACAAACACGCTGCCCTTCGGTGCTCTAACCTTCGTCCGTTTCTCGCAGCGGCGGCACTTCGCAGCGCTTGCCCCCCCACGAGATCGGCACGCAGGAGAGTTGTGCCGCGCTCGGCCGTCAGGGGCGCTGGTGGCGATGCACCCGAGTATCTGCCGACGGAACGGCAAATTCGTTTGTGCGTGCTGTTCGTCAGGCACCATTAGCATCTACTCTGCCAGAGTGCGTGCGGCGATAAAGATACCGGAAGCAACTTGTGCTGAATTCTGATGAGAGGGGTGGGAGGTCAGAGGGCTGCGTACCCGGCCACTGGAGGCGCTGGCGTCGTGGCGCGGGCTCGCTGCATGTGCTCCGAGTCCAACCGGCGTGCGGCCACCGTGCTAGCATACGAGTAAATATAGAGCGCCGCTGAATCGGAGGACGGCGGCAGCGGTGTGACGCAACTGTCGACGCCGCTTTCAAAGCTGCGCCGCGCCACGCCGCGACCTGGTTTCGGGGCGGCGTTACGTGGCGGCCGAGGCTAGGTCGCTCGCTACTGCTAAAGGCGGCGCACACCCCTCCTGCAACCGGAGGAGTCAACTTTCGGCGCTGCCACTGCTCACGTTCAAATGTATCGAGACTCTCCGGACTTGATCAGTCCGACACGATAGGCAATGGAACATGCCCGAGAATCACTTCATTTACAAACAGTTCAGGCTCGAGTGACGACAAAACGTGAATTAATATTTGTGTTCCTATGCAGCAGGCTATGCCTCAACTTCTAGTGAAAAACCGATTTTGCTCGGTGTTATTACGTTTCTGAAGAAACCCAAGAGCAAACAGTTATCGTGTTGAATAGCGTAGTTCCCACGCTTATTGCTATTTGCAATGTCTCTGTCTCTCTTCTCTCTCTCTCTCTCTCTCTCTCTCTCTCCCTCTCCGTGTGTGTGTGTGTGTGTGTGTGTATGTGTGTGTGTGTGTGTGTATGTGTGTGTGTGTGTGTGTGTTTCGGTTCAAAAATGGTTCAAATGGCTCTGAGCACTATGGGACTTAACTTCTGAGGTCATCAGTCCCCTAGAACTTAGAACGACTTAAACCTAACTAACCTAAGGACATCACACAGATCCATGCCCGAGGCAGGATTCGAACCTGCGACCGTAGCGGTCGCGCGGTTCCAGACTGTAGCGCCTAGAACCGTTCGGCCAGTCCAGCCGGCTGCGTTTCAGTGTACTGTGCAATATCCTTCGGAATTGCATGCATGTCTAAAGGGACAGACACTGCAACGGTCGACAGCTATATGAAATGGAAGAAATATAGTCGGAAGTGCGAATATGTAGCTTCTATTTCAAGTAACTGCCGATGGTAGCAGTGTGTGTTCCTTCAGACAAGCGAGCATAGTACATCGGAAAACACACACTGCAAATAGTACTACTTGCCTAGACTGGCAGCGACAATAATAATAAAATGTCTCCTTGTGTGAGAATCACGAAAATGTGAAAGTGCAGCACATGAACACTCAGTGATGTATGAAGGTTTAGGTCGGTCCTGGAGGCGTGCTCGGATAGCCAAAATTGCCCGCGAAAAAAAAAAAACGCTCTTCCGTGTTCGATGTTACGGTGTGGGATTCTTTCATTCGATATTTTTTTCGGTGTATCTGATAAGCCTAATAATTTTCTTCATCTTTTCTTCCTTTAGAGTAAAAAATAGGGGGGGGGGGGTGATTAACAACCAGATAAGCATTATCATAATTTGGAAATTTCTGGCAAATTCTTATGGGACCAAACTGCTGAGGTCATCGGTCCCCAAGTTTACGCACTACTTAATCTGACTTAAACTAACTTCCGCTAAGGACAATACACACACCCATGCCTGAGGGAGGACTCGAACCTCCGACGGAGGGAGCCGACCTGACCGTCACAAGGCGCCTGAGGCCGCATGGTTACCCCGCGCGGCTATATTATAATATGTTGAAGTTACTTTTATCGTGATGCGTGGTACAATAACACACCCAAAGTATATTATTGGGTAATCTTTACTAGTCGTCTATTCGCGGACGTTCTCGCAATCTACTTATCGTAGAAAAAGGCAAAACAAATATTTTTCGCACCATGCGGAACACACATGAAATGGTAACTGTAAAAAAAATTAATTATTTTGTATAAAGAAAATTTATGTTGAAGTGGTATTTTTCACATCATTACGAAATTTCGTATTCATGATCTATGGAACAAGGATTAATGTATGTATGTACGAACGAAATCTCGCTACATTCACTCGTTTCCCGGTACACTGTTCGTGGAAAACAGATCTGATTCACGTT
Organism: Schistocerca serialis cubense; assembly: GCF_023864345.2. NCBI lineage: Eukaryota > Metazoa > Arthropoda > Insecta > Orthoptera > Acrididae > Schistocerca > Schistocerca serialis. The sequence goes on from NC_064638.1 coordinate 718,275,914, forward strand.
GCTAAAAACAGATCTTAAAAAAAAAAGAAGTGGTTAAGGCGTGCGCAGGCGTGAAGCGGGTGATCCGGGTTCGAGTCCCGGTCCAGCACAAATTTTCATTTGTCACTGATTAGTTGTGCAGGCGTGATCTACTCGTATTCGCAGTACCCAATAAAATCATTCCATTCTATGCGTATTGTATGTACGATGATTTCTCAAAAATGACGTAACTATGTAAGCCAAGCTAGTGACTCCCCACGCGTTATTTACGGGTCCATCTGCTAATATAACCTTCTTTTCTATGGTGAATGGCTGTCGTTTTTCTCATACTGTTGTTTGTATTAAACTCAAGATTTTCCGGTATTGAAATGAATTCCGTGCAAGTATTAAATGCAATGCTTCCAACTAGCGCGACAAGACAGGTCTCGTCAAATTATTGGCAATAGCATTATGCATAGTCATCCATGCCTGATATAGCACAAACAAACATCTACACTTGAAGATTCGATGTCTTAGAATGGTTAAAACCGAACAGAAATTGGGATATTTTGATTCCCGTTTAGGATAAGTAGTGCAAGCTGAAATCACCAGTGGAAGTTTGAAGAACATCTGTAGCCTTCCACAAAAAATATTTCTTTTTTCCGCAGTGTACTTTTCTATTTAAATATCTACGAACACTGTGTCTTGAAACGCTAGATACTAATCAGACGAAATATAACTAAAATGGTGGGTACAAATCGGTGTACTCGATTCTCTTCTCCTTATCTAACGTTTCAGAGTGAATTCCTAGTAACGTCTAGTAATTTTATGTACCGATGTTTCATGCGCTTTTGCTCTATTCCGTCCACTATGGAAGTTTGCTAAGCCGAATGACGTCCTTTTGAATTCATATCTGTACATAAAAAAAAGTTCAGCAATTGTGCGACGAAATATGCTGGCTCGACAATTTATTCCGCATTAACGTCAGTGCTATGGCACTCCGTGACATGCTTTATCTATGACGTCAGCACACCCGCACTGTCACGGAGCAACACGTTGTTCTAGGTCAGCGTTTCCTATCTCACGCTGTAGCAAAACATGAATGACCCACACAGTATTGACCACCAAATACTTGACTATGTTCTAGGAAACTTCTGCCCAAGGAATTCTCTGAAAGATCGCCTCCATGTGGTTGTCGACTCCTCAGCGGTTTTATACAGACAAGAAATAGGAATTTTTGCCGACAAAAAAAGTACACGAATTATGTGTAACATAAATTTCCAGTACGACTAGCTACACGATTCGCAGGAGAATGGGGCAGTACAATCACATTCATTAGGAACTTATACTATCTGCTCCTTGAAAAAAATCTAAACAACGGATCTGCCAAGCACTATCAGAAATCTGCAGTTTTGGATCACAGCTGTCTGCGTGATATCTGATGCGGTTTATACATTTGACCTTATCAGTCAAAAGTAACGAAACTAGATAATGGCCAGCTGTTTAAATTGTAACCACTCGACTGCGAATGTTCATACTATGGAAATGGTACACTTGCAAGATTCGATTTTGGTTTCTTCGTTTTTTTTTCTTTGGCCGTGGTTCGCCGCATTGTTGCGCACTGCATTTGATGTATACAAGAAAGTTAATCACACATAAAGAGCTCTTCTTTCATTGTAATTCAGCGTTTTCTGAGTCTGCACATGTTTCATTTCACTCAAAGTGCACATTTTCACTGGCAAGACAATGAGAGTTTTGTATTGAATTTTCTTTTCTAGTGTTACTCTTTGAGTTTATTAGATTTTTTTGACAATAAGTCTTGTACTAGTCTTATAAACTTAAGCACAGGAGTCACATTTCAGTAACCATGAAAGCGATTTTTTATGTCTCCGGGTAATAAAATATTACTTTTGGACTACAGACGATGTTTTCTGCGATACGATGGGTCACAAGTGGTAACAAAGAACGCATTGTAGTCGCTTCAACAGCGCCAGAATAGGTAAGGCAAAATGGCTATGCAGATATCAGACTACCGTTTTTCTTTTCATACAGATAACGGTTTCCTTGTGATATGATCGACTTGCTAAGACCGTAGGGAAACAGTCGTGGCAAATGTTACAGAAGGAAGCGCCGCTGTGGCACGAGACAGAGCAGCGTGGAGCCTTCAGCACTGAAATAGTCTGTGGCGCGACGAGAACTGGAAATCTGCCCTAACACGTGCGGAAAGAACTCTGCGCGATCAGCTTTCTGCACGGAACTGCCACATCGGTCGCGACAGCACGAAAAATGCGGCATTACAAAAACGTGGACTCGGCGCAAGTCACCGAAAAAGGCAGCTACTAACTTCCCGGCGCCTTTCTAGTGAATCTGATCTCGTAGAGCACTACAGAGACGGAAGCAGCTGCGCTACTCACCTGTGAGCCGGGTGGATGTTGCAGCAGCGGCCACGTGCCGTAGCGTCCGGTCGGCAGGCGCCCACGTGTGTGTCTGCGTGTTCGGCGCTGCGGCGCGCCGCTCTGAGGTGTGCGCCCCTCCAGCGGCGCCTCTGATCGGCGCCGGTGCCGACGCCGTACGAAGTCGCCCGACGTTGCCCGAAGGCGTCCGGTTGTGCCGCGCGGCGCAACGTAAAAAGGCAGCGTGAATTGCGGGTCTGTCCTCCACGTGAGCACGCACGTGCGAAAATAGCGTGGCGCGCTCGTACGAGCCGAGGCGGCCCGCTGAATTAGGTCGGGCCGCGCCCTTTCGTTTGGCGGTCGAGCAACGATGAATGGTGAGAGCTGAGCACTCTGGGACACTTGTTGCCCGCGAGTCTGGTGCGGAAAGGGCTGCGAACTCGCGAAAGTACTCCGCCAAATTGCAAGCAGTGTCACCAGCTGGTGCACGAACTGACAATTTTTCTTTGCCATTTTTGCGACTGTCTAACGACCTGAAGGTGTAAGGTTCACGTCCATGGGTTAGGTGCGCTTGACCGACTTTACCTGACCGAGAGCGGAAATGAGCGTCCATTGAACCACTGAGGATCGGGTGAGAACTGTTCGCACGCATGATTGATTTATTAGTCGACGGGGTGCGAATCATGGACAATGGGAAGCCACAAACGAAAAGATTACAAGCTGAAATGTACTACGGGCGATTTTTGAAGATCTAGTGGGACTCATCGAGTAACGAAACAAGATGTCTTGCAACGAACTAATGAGAAAGGCTTCAAATAAATAACACAATGAAACGAAGAGGCGGAATGCTTGAAGTTTGTGATGATTGTGCGAAGTGATACTTGTGCGGAGTTGGGATGTGTAGGTATTTCTTCCGAGCCAAAAAAACTTCAGGTAGATCTTTGCTTTCACATTCGTTGGCTTGGCCAAATCACAAACTATCACATTCCACAGGTTTTTTGCTTTGACATTCGCTGGCTTCGCCAACACACAACCACGTGGTCACATTTTTACTAACCCAGACTTCATCTGAAGATGGGCAAAACGGTCAGAAACTGGTAAAATGAAAATAAATTATCTTTAAACAGTGAAAGAGAGCACTTTTTTTTCAATCTTTCTACGTAGAAGGTGTCCATAAAAGACTGTACCAGTTTCAGTGGTATAGCACTTTACTTTAGACTGTTTACAACGATTCATACATCACGTTGAAGGAAAAATAACCTAGCTTTTCTTACAAATGTTTAAAAAAATGGTTCAAATGGCTCTAAGCACTATGGGACTTAACATCTGAGGTCATCAGTCCCCTAGACTTAGAACTGCTTAAACTTAACTAACCTAAGGACATCACACACATCCATGCCCGAGGCAGGATTCGAACCTGCGACCGTAGCAGCAGCGCGGTTCCGGACTAAATCGCCTAGAACAGCTAGGCCACAGCGGCCGGCTACAAATGTTTAGTTACGTGCACCTTTACTCATATGGCACACATTCAAGCTAAAATCCAATTCTTCCCACACTTTGGTTAACAAGTCTGCAGTAGTGGAAGCAATAGCAATAGCCTCTTCAGTTCTGTGCTCAGTTCTGGGAAATCATCAGGTAGTGATGGAACGTCGATACGATCTCTTATAAAGCACCAAAGGAAAAAAATCACATAGCGTAAGATCAGATGAACTTGGAAACCGGGAGAAAAAGAGCTCTGTCATATTGACCATTACGACCAGTGCAACGATCAGGGACATCGACGTTAAACCACTCTTGTACAAAGAGATGCCAATGGGGAACGGTTCACCTTATTGCCAAATAAATTTTTCATGTTCACCTATTACCTGGGAAAAGAGCTATTCCTGAAACATATTCAGGTAAGTCTCCCCGAAAACGTCGGGACACGGCACAGAAAAGTTTATTTTTAGGGGATCTGTTTGATATTGTATAGGTTCATAAGGACGTTCTGACTCCCATACACGAACATTGTGGCTATTTTCGTTCCCACTCAGAAGAAAAGGTGCCTCATCACTGAATACCACAGGATCAAGAAAGTCATCTTCCTCTTGCGACACTTACGTGCGAACTCATCTGGCTTTAAAGCATGTAAGGCTACCAACTGTAAACGTATGGACGCATGTGTAGAGGTTTTTTTAAAACCTCCGACATTGTCATCTTTGGCAATAGACTTCTTAGAACTGCGAAGATAAGATATTTTGTAACTGTTAACATCCTCTTCAGACACCTTCGGTCGTCCCGTATGTTGTGACTTGGCAAGACAGCCAAGCCACTAGGAGGTAGCCGAAAGGCACGCGTTTAAGCTCACGCAGGCTGGCGTGAGGTCTGGAACAGTTAAAGGAGTTGAGTCTAGTAAAAAAGTACGTAGCTTCTGGAATACTTAACTTTAATCCATAATTGGTAAACATCAGTCTGACGGTACATGCTTCACAAGATAAATAGCAAATGATAATGGCGCCTTGCTAGGTCGTAGCAAATGACGTAGCTGAAGGCTATGCTAACTATCTTCTCGGCAAATGAGAGCGTAATTTGTCAGTAAACCATCGCTAGCAAAGTCGGCTGTACAACTGGGGCGAGTGCTAGGAAGTCTCTCTAAGTCTCTCTAGACCTGCCGTGTGGCGGCGCTCGGTCTGCAATCACTGATAGTGGCGACACGCGGGTCCGACGTATACTAACGGACCGCGGCCGATTTAAAGGCTACCACCTAGCAAGTGTGGTGTCTGGCGGTGACACCACACCGTACTTTTCCCTTTACACAGACATGCAGTCTTTTTGAACTCACTGTGCAGTGAGCACATGTTTTTGCCATATGGAGGATCACAACTAAACTTTAAACGAAACGCACGTAGAATTGAATTTGTAGATTCACTCTTAGCAAACAGCAGAACACAAAACGCTTTGCGGAGTCACCATTGTGAATATGTGGCATTGCAAGTGGGAAAACAACAAAGCAATACTCGTGTAGTGGTGGGAGCGGGGAGGAAGTGCTAAGATGCTGAGCTGGAATTACTTTACACATTTTGCCAAAAATTAATTTATTACTCGAGGACTGGGTGTTAATAATGAAGCTCAAAATCAGTTTTCCTCACAATTAAACGTCACATGCCGTTACCTCATATTACAGTTTCTAATCACACCAGGCTACAAGAACAAAAGCTTAACAGCTTGATAACAACGCCTATGAAATTGAGCTCAAATTACAGTTTTACACACTGACTGTAACTCAGGAAAAGAAGGTTTCAAAACTGACAAATTTCATTGAGCTCAGGTAACAACTGTACAGTTTAAAGCCTGAGTTTGAAAACTTAGCTGCGTCTTCGCAAATTTTGACGTGATTAATCTCCAGAAAAATGAACTAGCAATTACTATAAAAATTATTAAAACTTGTAAAAGGCGTTCTAGCAAAGTTCAATGCAATGGACTCGGTGCTTTTTGTTCCAAGTAGTGTATACTCTCCAGAAGCCACCGTGCAATGCTTAGCTGCTTGATAGTAGATAGCACGTACCTCTTTCGTGAGGTTTCCTGAAATATTCATAACTGGAAGCTACAGTTTTGCTACTTTATCTTCCACGTCGCTCACAATCACATCCACTGCTCATGACTTGATGAGATTTTGAGGGGTTATGCGGCTTATGTGTCAGATGTGTTGTGCTCATCATTACTTTAAATGCCTGCACGTGCTGATGTGGTATCTCTGTTATTGGTAATGGAAATGGGACAAGATGAAAACCAGTACTGCTCACAGGCTGCCTCATTCGAGAAACACTGACATGCGAGCTGGCGTAACGACTACAGATCTGGCCAGTTTGATTCTGGTTTTCAGGTGTTTTACTGGATCACTTCGACAAAGCGACGACCCTTCACTTTTTCCACCCTTGTTTGTTCAGTGTCCAACTGTTTTTCATCAAGCTAATGTTCCCAACCAACGTTTCGATCACTATAAATAGTGCTTCATACACTAGGTTTAATTGCGACACAACTTTCGAAAGACAAAAATCGAAGCTCTGAAACAGAATTTTGCTGTCGTGTTTATGTATTCGGCCTGCAACAGTTATATTAGGCCTATCAAATATTGGTTTTTACATCGTCAGTTGTTCTACACGAATGGTGTCTCTAAATCTGCTTTTCGTGTTTGTTCTGCACGATGTGAGAGTGATATTTTTAGTAAATGAGCATGATTTCCTTATAGGTGTCAATCAATGCTAAATGGGAAGAAGAGGGAGTCTGTACAAGGAAATATGTTTCAAAATCTTATCCTTTGAAAATCTTGTCCTAGTTCAAAAATGTTCAAATGTGTGTGAAATCTTATGGGACTTAACTGCTAAGGTCATCAGTCCCTAAGCTTACACGCTACTTACCCTAAATTATCCTAAGGGCAAACACACACACCCATGCCCGAGGGAGAACTCGAACTTCCACCGGGACCAGCCGCACAGTCCAGGACTGCAGCGCCTGAGACCGCTCGGCTAATCCCGCGCGGCTCTTGTCCTAGTCAATTACTGCATGCGGAAATGCTTTACTGAACACACATAGATCAAGCTCGCTGTGGAAAAAAGTGCTGGGTAACCATTAGTGGAACATTATAGCGCTCCAGTGTTTTGGATATTTAAAATGGCCACGAAACTTCTGAGTACATGAACACACGTTCCTATTTTTGTGCGCTGCAAATATTTGTCTCCAGCCATAGACTGTTTACGAGAGCCTTTGCCATTACAAGAGAGATTAGCTATAAGCCAGATACATAATATACTACTTGTTGCCAAACAGTTCGATTTGGGGTATTCAGCATATTTATTACACTGAAATTTCACGTAATTAGAGGTTTAAAGCAGCGATCTATACTTGCTTTGAAGACACTTTTAATAGTCGAGATAGCAATTATTTGCATGCTGTATCTGTGCATTACTGTCAGTCAGTAGAATTGTTTACTTCAAATAATGTGAATCTACTATCTACTTAACTCGTCAAGAAAACGTAAATATCTGCCCTATTGCGCAATTCAGCATCTAGCAAACTTCAGTTATGTATATGTGTGGACATCCATAGTTACACAAGGTGCTTTTTAACTGTATTATTTTTATCTGTGACTAGTCTGTTGCTATTTTTAATGAATCTGTGTGGATTGTGCTACATACACTGTACTATAGTGTCAACATGGCATGTGTGGTATAGCCATAATGGAACAGACGTACAACATCCAGTTTTATAAAGATAATCTTAACTGTTGAAACCGGTCATCAGGAATAAATAGTACTGAACACGAGCTAGGCTATTAAAAGTTTCTTGAAATTTATTAGAAGTTGCGTATCCTTTTTTCCGCCTAATAAAGATAAAATGTGCTTCTGTTCAAACGAATAAAGGAAATGCGTATCTTCCTGACCAGTCCTATGTTTCTTCCTTTCCTGCACCCTACATAAAATCGCTTTGTTTGTCCTCATTAACAAGTATTTTAAAAAACAAGTAGCAAGCTGACAACCCAGTGACGATTCAGGTGCGTTAGTGCGTTACATGATGATAAAAGCTACAGTAAAAGCTGAAATTCGGCAGCAAAATCTGGATTTCCAGGTTTGATTAGGAGTGTTTACACAATACTACAACTGCAGTTCTGAGATGTGAAGTTCGTTCTACAGTTCATGTATAGCTAATTAATTGCATAACTTTTGGATGTACTACGTACTGCAGTAGAAGAATGTTTATGTTAGTGTGGGTCTTGGTCTGTCTTCTACGCTTAAAATGATGGTTTGCGACGCCAATAATGTGCTCTGTTAAACCTGCGTCATGGCGTCGAATCCTTTCATGGTGAGATCGCTGGAAACTTCCGTTGCAGTATTTTTCGTGGTAAGGAGATTAAATTAAAGAAGAAATCCACAGTTACTTGTTTTCTTGAGTTATAAATTATTATTGTTTACTTTGCTTATCGGGACCAACTTTAAGATGGAAGTCGAGTACAGACTGAACAACCTTGAACAGTCAAGTCAGACACTTTGCGGAGTATGGAAATAATTTGTGTACTTATTTCGCGTCTTCCTTGCACCCTCGACACCTCGACATCCCATGACAAATGATAATATCATCAGTTCTTCGCACACACTCCCATAGCATCCACATATCCACATCCAACTCTGTCCCTTCGCTGCTACCGTCCGACTCACGTTGTCATGGCACCCCTTCAGCCAGGTGTCTCTGCCTGTATTACACGCTGTGAACACGGGAACAGCACGCAGAGATTCGGAACAACAAAACATGGGTTTTTCACGCGAGCGTCAGAGGAGATGAATACACTTATGAACAACACTTTTTACTTACGTCACTTTATAATCAAACAGCTACGTCAAAGGGATAATGAGTTTAGGGGAAAATTCAGATACTCATTTACATATAAAAAATTTTAATCATCTGCAACTTAACAGAAACGCGAGGTGACATCTGGGGTTTGCGAGGATGTGGTCATCTTACAACATGACCAACGAGAACGGTTTTGAGAAATCGGTTTATGCAGAAGGACATTGGAGAGAGATTCACATCTTAACAGCTTACCCCGTAGACGATCACAAGGGAGGAGGGAAGGGCAAGATAGGCCCTCCCCCCTCCCACCCCAACCCCAGCTAACGCTATCCCCCTCCCCCACCCCCCTGAACAAAAAGTGTTCAAATGTGTGTGAAATCTTATGGGACTTAACTGCTAATTGCTAAGGTCATCAGCCCCTAAGCTTACACACTACTTAACCTAAATTATCCTAAGGACAAACACACACAACCATGCCCGAGGGAGATCTCGAACCTCCGCCGGGACCAGCCGCACAGTCCATGACTGCAGCGTCCCCTGAACACCCTTGAAAGCTAGCTGCTTTATTTACTAACTCATTGATCATTTTATTGGATACATGACAGATATAGATATATAAGGATGCAATTTCAGATCAACTTCAAAAATGTGTCACAGGCATTATCACCTTAATAACACAAAACGTGTACTTTGAAGATGCTAATGAAATCATACTTTCTTTTTAAGTATCAAAATTAATCTACCAATAACAAATATTGAGCGGATAACTATCAATTCTCTGGGAAGACATAATTTTTTTGTGTCACCTATAAAATTTAATTGTAGTTGGACGGCACGTCTCGAAACAAACCGGCTCATTTATCTAAAAAATGGCGATTTTAGACTCTTTTTTTCCCCGTGGATAAATTTCTACGTATGTTGATAGTTTAATCCAGGAGATTTTTACGCGACCAGGAACTGTACGCCGTCAAATCGCAGATGATTGATCTTTAATCCACCGTCAGAATTAAAACTGTTTACTGAGGATATGAACGCCATTGCACTACTTTTGTTTTCATAGGTGCGTTAGTGACGTCGGCAATGGAGGCGGACTGAATGTCGTTACATGTACACTCCTGGAAATTGAAATAAGAACACCGTGAATTCATTGTCCCAGGAAGGGGAAACTTTATTGACACATTCCTGGGGTCAGATACATCACATGATCACACTGACAGAACCACAGGCACATAGACACAGGCAACAGAGCATGCACAATGTCGGCACTAGTACAGTGTATATCCACCTTTCGCAGCAATGCAGGCTGCTATTCTCCCATGGAGACGATCGTAGAGATGCTGGATGTAGTCCTGTGGGACGGCTTGCCATGCCATTTCCACCTGGCGCCTCAGTTGGACCAGCGTTCGTGCTGGACGTGCAGACCGCGTGAGACGACGCTTCATCCAGTCCCAAACATGCTCAATGGGGGACAGATCCGGAGATCTTGCTGGCCAGGGTAGTTGACTTACACCTTCTAGAGCACGTAGGGGGCACGGGATACATGCGGACGTGCATTGTCCTGTTGGAACAGCAAGTTCCCTTGCCGGTCTAGGAATGGTAGAGCGATGGGTTCGATGACGGTTTGGATGTACCGTGCACTATTCAGTGTCCCCTCGACGATCACCAGTGGTGTACGGCCAGTGTAGGAGATCGCTCCCCACACCATGATGCCGGGTGTTGGCCCTGTGTGCCTCGGTCGTATGCAGTCCTGATTGTGGCGCTCACCTGCACGGCGCCAAACACGCATACGACCATCATTGGCACCAAGGCAGAAGCGACTCTCATCACTGAAGACGACACGTCTCCATTCGTCCCTCCATTCACGCCTGTCGCGACACCACTGGAGGCGGGCTGCACGATGTTGGGGCGTGAGCGGAAGACGGCCTAACGGTGTGCGGGACCGTAGCCCAGCTTCATGGAGACGGTTGCGAATGGTCCTCGCCGATACCCCAGGAGCAACAGTCTCCCTAATTTGCTGGGAAGTGGCGGTGCGGTCCCCTACGGCACTGCGTAGGATCCTACGGTCTTGGCGCGCATCCGTGCGTCGCTGCGGTCCGGTCCCAGGTCGACGGGCACGTGCACCTTCCGCCGACCACTGGCGACAACATCGATGTACTGTGGAGACCTCACGCCCCACGTGTTGAGCAATTCGGCGGTACGTCCACCCGGCCTCCCGCATGCCCACTATACGCCCTCGCTCAAAGTCCGTCAACTGCACATACGGTTCACGTCCACGCTGTCGCGGCATGCTACCAGTGTTAAAGACTGCGATGGAGCTCCGTATGCCACGGCAAACTGGCTGGCACTGACGGCGGCGGTGCACAAATGCTGCGCAGCTAGCGCCATTCGACGGCCAACACCGCGGTTCCTGGTGTGTCCGCTGTGCCGTGCGTGTGATCATTGCTTGTACAGCCCTCTCGCAGTGTCCGGAGCAAGTATGGTGGGTCTGACACACCGGTGTCAATGTGTTCTTTTTTCCATTTCCAGGAGTGTATATTAAAGAACATGATGATTTCTACCAGGCCGTTAGTTTAAATGAATACTTTACCAAGCTCTTTTAGTCAGTTTCGAGCGTGTGCTGATTTTCAGTTGCACGAATGGATGTGAACACATTTTGGCACATAGAGTGAGTGAATCGCATAAGACGCAACACCCCTTTTGTTTCCTGATCCGTTCAAGATACTGAAACGAGGTTTCCGATAGATGATAGTACTCAGGGGGATACCTAATGTAGTTACACAGTCTATATTCGTAATTCTAACCAACCGAGACATTGAAGCAAATACAGTTTTTTAAGTGAATCGATATACTTTTTAGCAGTGTTGGAAAGCTCTTAAAAAGACGAGTGCAGTGATGTAACGCTAGTCGATGTTGGCGTGAACTATTTCACAAAAGTATCCTTGAAACACAATGAAAGTATGTGGCAAGGCGTGAAAATTCCATCGTTTCATATAGAGCAAGACTGTAGGCCTACGCTACTATGGTGAAAAAATAGAGTTTCCTTTTGGCCCTACTTTATACGACGCAGATGGAGGGTGAGTGGAAAGGTTAAATACACAGCCTGGGTCTGGTATGAGATCCATACCTGTAGATGTTACACCGCAATACCTGAGTCCTTTCGCCTTGTCTTTCAATTTTAGCTCATTTCTTGGCTGCTTTTGCGAAAAGTTTCAATGCCAGTATCAGTAAGCGTTACATCACTATTCTCTTGTTAAAGAGCTTTCTGGCTCCACTAAAAAGTAGCTATGTAGTTCGATCAAATAGTATTTGTTTCAATATTTCTGTCGTTTCAAGAGGTTACACGATTTGCAGTATAGTACAATTACGTGCCGATATCCGTACTACAATTGTTGAAAACCTCGTTTCGATATTTTGACCCTCTCACGAAATAGGAGTGTCACAGCTTAACGTGATTCACGCTGTATGTACGTGGCGCGTTCTATTAGTAATGGAATACGTTTTTTTTTTCTCGGCCAGTTTCGGTTGAAAAAATGCGGGAGTTGTTATGAGACATCAGCCCCTCTAGTTTCATGAAGTTCCGATAGGAGGTGCCGCTATACGTAGCGTTCAAAATAGGGTCTGCAACCCAGTTGCGTTCCAAGCAGAGAGAACTTCATTGAGTTTCTTTTGGCGGGAAACAAGAGCATCGCAATATTCATCGGCGCTTGCAGAATGTCTACGGAGATCTAGCAGTGAACAAACACACGGTGAGTCGTTCGGCGAGGCGCCTGTCATCATCGAACAGTGTCGCGCAAACCTCTTCGATCTCCCGTGTGGCCGTGCGGTTCTAGGCGCTGCAGTCTGGAACCGCGAGACCGCTACGGTCGCAGGTTCGAATCCTGCCTCGGGCATGGATATGTGTGATGTCCCTAGGTTAGTTAGGTTTAACTAGTTCTAAGTTCTAGGGGACTAATGACCTCTGAAGTTGAGTCCCATAGTGCTCAGAGCCATTTGAACCAACCATCTCCCGCGTGCCGGCTGGCCGCAAACAACGGTTACTCCTGCAATGTTGGAAAGTGGCGACACTCTCATTCGATCTTTGTTGATCCATTGTGGACCATGGGACAACGGCTGTCATGTATTTCTTGATGCAATAATTTATGAACACCCGTATGTATTGTAGAAATTTATTTTATGAACTTCTTACGTGCTACCAGTTACGGCATTACATTGATGCCATCTTCAGGCCCCACACGTCATAGTCGTAAAATCGCTATGCACGGAAGGAGCCATATAACTGGATCCGTGAATCAAATCGTTGTGCAACAGCTCTTGGTGGCCAGGCGACACAGACAGAGGCGGTTAGCCAATATGTTTGCGATTTTACGACTATGACGTGTAGGGCCTCAAGATGGCACAAATATAATGCCGAAACTGGTAGCAAGTAAAAAGTTCATAAAATAAATTTCTACAATACATACGGCTGTTGGTAAATTATTGCATCAAAAAACTCTCATTCGAGGTGATAGAAGGATCACAAAGAGACACCTCGCTGCTCCGCTGGATGTCTCTGTTGGTAGTGCTGAAACAGTCGTCCACCAGCTGGGTTACTCAAAGGCGCGTGCCCCCTGGGTTCCTCGCCGCCTTATTGAAGACCATAAAGAACCACAGACGACCGTCTATAGGTAATTGCTTGCGCGTTACGAGGATGACCATGACAATGTTTGTCGGACATCGTCACAGGCGATGAAACACTGGTTCATTACTTCGAACTGGACACAAATGGTTCATTACTTCGAACTGGACACAAAACGGCAATCCATGGAGTGATGGTCATACTATCTGTCCTCCGAAGAAAAAGTTCAAAGCCGCACCCTCGGCCGGTAAATTAACTGCGACGGTCTTCCGGGACTCTGTTTGATGTTGAAACGTCCCCTTAGAAAATTTTTTGAATTACTGTGCTGGTAAACCCCTTGCTTTATTTTATTTTCAAACAGTGAACGTACTCAGACATTCCTCTCTTTACTTATTCTGATCATCACTAAACTGACACAATATATTTAGCGTAACGCAGTATGACTTTCAATAATCCCTACAAAAGAATGGCCCTGACTAACATTAACCTATACCTTTCACAAATCATTTACCTAACAAAAATCTTCGTTACTCGAATTACTGCAATACAGCGAGCGCCACTACTGCCAGCTAAATAAAAGCTTCTAACTATTGAAGGCACTAACTACTGATAGGCATAGTTAGCAAATGAAAGATTTTGATAAAGAACAAACAATGTATTTACCTTAATAGTGTTCAAAAGTCATGACATCCAGTCTTACAAATTTACTGTCTCTGATGGATACACGTCCAGATCATCCGCTCTCAAAACTCCGCCATCTTTCTCCCCACATCTACCACTGCTGGGGGCTCACCTCCAACTGCGCAACGCTACGCGCTGCTAACAGCCAACTGCCCAACACTACAATACCGACTATTTCAACAATGCCCACCAGCCACAGACTGGACACAGCACAGCCAGTGATTTTCATACAGAACGCTAGGTGACGTTACCAACATAAAAACCTAAACAGCCTACTTACAATGTCTGCGCTCATGGTTTCATGATCATTTCTGAAATATATTGTCCTTCCCTCAGGGAACTGAAGAAACGACTTCAGCGCGTTCTTCGCCACAAAAATGCAAACGAACTTCTCCTTCTCCATGACTCAAGTCCTCACACAAGTCTGGGCAACAGTAAGGAGCTCACAGAACTTCATTGGACTGTTCTTCCTCATCCACTCTACAGCCAAGATCTCTCACCATCCGACTTCCATCTGTTTAGCCGAATGAAGGATACACTCCGCGGGGAGCAGTACGTGGGTGATGGGGAGATTATTGATGCAGCAAGATGTTGGCTCCATCGTCGACAGTAAAGTGGTACCATGCGGGCATACAAGTCTCCCAGAGGTGGGGTAAGGCCGTCTCATTCAACGGAGATTGCGTTGAAAAATATGTTTTTGTAGCCAAAAGAGTGGGGAATAACATGGTGTATTGTAATCATGAATAAAATCAACCTGCTTTCAGAAAAAAATGTGTTGCCTTACTTATTGAGCGCTCCTCGTATGAAATCTCACATGACACTCTCGTCAATGGAAACAACCTCTAAATAAATATCAGGAAACCACGTATCAACACCCATTTGTGCACTTTAAAATGAGCACTCTTTCACGGCTGGCTACCTGTGGTTAATAACATAACACAAACTGCGCCTACCACTTAAGGGCAACCCATCACCGCCGTATAAAGAGAATTCTTTTATTCTGTTTTTCAGTCTCGTCTCACACAAATGGCAGCACTACCGGTTTTGACTTCCTAGCAAGTCATCATCGATCGATCCATTTAAAAAGGTAAAGAGTAACGGTAAAGTTCTAGGAAATTATGTTACAGAGCAAACTAAGACTGCCGTTTCGTAGCGAGTAGCGAGTGCCTTTCACGCTTCGCTCACCCGCGCTATGCGTAAGGCACTTGTTGCAAAGGCGATCGGTCACTAGTAGTCCCTATCTACGAGAAAAGTACGTTTTTGCTAAACAGAAAAGACCAGGGATCTCTTACCGCAAGGTTAGAGCTTAGACGGGGGCTGGCCGACCAGGCTGCTAGGCGCACATAGTGGGGTTGGTTGCCTCATGCAGGCACTTTCGTCTCGTCTCTCGACTTGGCCGGCACACTGAAGCTCAAGTATTCATACAACTGTCTTGTGTATTTGATATAGGCGCATTCGACCAGAAACTCTCAACCTAATGCTGAGATAGCACCGAGCAGCAGTGTTCCATTCACATGATTCGAAACCACAATAGTACTGCAGTTAAGTGAAATTGTTTTCTTTTGGCGTTAGCTTACGCATGTGGTCTTGCCGTGCATAATACTGGCTCTTTTCTCGTTTTCAGTTGCTTCAGAATAAAGGGTGATTCATATCTTTCTATGCGTTAACGATCTGTAAGTTCAAGTGACTTACAAACAGCTTCTCTTACAAGTATTCATCTGAAAGTCTTGTGAGATTATTTTCACTAAATTTTATGTAATTATGTTTGTACCCCTGATATGTTTACTCATTATATTGGGTTTCTCGTACATTTTGACTTCGCGAATTAAATTATCTAACACACTTTCTTTTTTACCTAATTCAACCACACGTGCCTTGCCTTCATGTTTGAGTTCCTTAGCTCTGTTACATGCAAAACATTCTTCATTCACTTACACTTCATTTTTGGTCAGGGGCTACATTTCACATGCATGCCACTCTTCCATTTTATTTTTCGTAGGAAACTGTAGCAATGCAGATAAGGTGACACTGAAGGAGTTCGAGATGTACGACTGCAGAGATAACGTTACAGAAAATGATTGCTTTTACCATACAAACTTTTTCAGGCTATTAGGTAGTAGTGTAGTCCTTAAGGTTAAGGACGTGTAGTGTGAGGTTTGCCATTGATGTTCTAGGTGAATACTCAACTGTACTACTTCCGGGTAACTTCCCCTTTCGTTACGCTTTATATAAGCTTCCCTATCTCCTCATTCAATTCCTAAGTCAGATCGCGTATATTCATTGTCAGTAGGGATATTTCAGGGCATAGACCAGGATCATAATCTTGCATGAACACTTGTTTAGTTTCTAAAGAGTGGCAGCTTACAACTTCTATAACCATCTATTCTGTGCTCTGAGTGTTAGAACTCATGGCTTCAGTCAACTACGTAATAACATAAAGAGGTAACTCTCAAATCAGAAATGTTGTTGTTGTTGTTGTCTTCAGTTCGAGGTTAGATTTGATGCAGCCTTCCGCACTACTCTTTCTTGCGACAGCTTCTTCATCTCCGAATACCTACTGCAGCTTACATCCTTCTCAGACTGCTTACTGCATTCATCTCTTGGTTTCTCTCTACGATTTTTACCCGCTACCCTCCCCACAGTTGCTTCCAGTACTAAACTGATGATCTCTTGATGTCTCAGAATGTGTTCTACCAACCAATCCCTTCTTTTAGTCAAGTTGTGCGCAAATTTCTTTTCTCTCCAATTCTATTGAGTATTTCCTCACTAGTTAACGCTATCAAGCCATCTAATCTTCAGCATTCTTCTGTAGCACCACATTTCAAAAGCTTCTACTGTCTTCTTGTCTACATTGTTTATCATCTATATTTCACTTCCACACAGATGCCCTCAGAAAAGACTACCGAACACTTAAATCTACATTCGACGGATTTAATACGACTGCATTCCATTATCTTTGTCTTACCTTTGGGATCCAAACTGATCTTCCCTGACTTCGGCTTCTACCAGTTTTTCCATTCTTTTGTAAAGAATTCGTGGTAGTACTTTTCAACCATGACTGTTTGCTTTGCAGTTGTAATTATTACATTCTTCTTGAAGTCATCATCATTCATCATTATCATTCACGCGATCAGGCCCAGAGGACCGCGCGCCGCCACAGTTAGAGCTCTCCATCTGTCTCTGTCTTCTGCTATCTGTCTCCAGCTTTCCGTGACTCCCAGCTGCAACAGGTCTTCTCTCACTCCATCGATCCACCTCTTTCTAGGTCTTCCCACTGGTCTGCAGCCTGACGAGATCCAGTCCATTGTGATTTTGGGTCATCTTGTTGCCTCCATTCTAACAACATGTCCAGCCCATTGCAGTCTTCTCATCACTCCCAAGATGTTAGGCTCCTTGTACAGCTCTTCTAATTCAGTGTTATGGCGTCTTCTCCATTCTCCAGTAGTCTGATCTCTGACTGGTCCAAATATTTTCCTGAGGACTTTCCTTTCAAATGTTAGCAGTCGCTTAAGGTCTTGTTTTCGAGTGCTCCAGGTTTGCGAACCATAAAGTACTACTGGCATTATTAGTGTCTTATACAACCGTAGCTTTAGTTGTTGCGAGACACTTCTACATTTTAATATAGGGTCTAGAGAGTGATAGTATCTGTTTCCCGCCTGCAGTCGTGGTTTTATCTCTGCATCAGTTGATGTTACTTCTGTAAAAAATGATCCAAGGTATTTGAACTCTTTCACATGTTTATACCTGGTGTTGTTCACAATTAAATCTTGAGAGTTCTGGATCTTTCTTCCTATGGTCATATACTCTGTCTTTTCAGAGCTAATTTGTAGACCGATCCTAGTTGCCAATAACTCCAAGGTCTGGATACTTCTCTTCAGATCTTCTTGTGTGCATGCTAATAGTGCAATGTCGTCTGCATAGGCCAGATATGTAATGTGTTCATTACCAATTTGAATGCCCTTGATGATTTCTTTGTTGAAATCCCGCATTACCTTCTCAAGTGCCAGGTTGAAGAGGACAGGTGATAGCCCATCTCCTTGGCGTAATCCTGTTACAACTTGTAAGCTTTCTGTCATTTGATTGCCTACCTTAACCTCAAGTTTTGTGTCATTTAGGCATACCTCTATCAGTTTGACCAACTTCTTTGGTATACCAAACTCTGTCATAGTTCTAATCAGGCTAGGTCTATGTATACTGTCGTAAGCCTTCTTGAAGTCTACAAACAGGAGATGTATCTCTCGTCCGTATTCGTACATTTTTTCACAGACCTGTTTTAGGACAAAAATCTGGTCCGTGGTTGATCGCCCTGCCTGGAAACCTCCTTGGTATTCTCCAATTATGTCTGTTGCTATAGGTTTTATTCGTTCTAATAGGCAGTTGGAGAAGATCTTATAACAGGTGTTGAGTAGCGCTATGCCCCTGTAGTTGTCACATACGGATTTGTCTTTCTTTTTATATATGGGGCATATCACAGCTACCTTCCATTCCTCTGGTATTTCATGTTTTACCCAAATTTGCTCGATTAGCTTGTGGATTTTGAAACAGAGGATTTCGTCTCCAGCCTTGAGAAGTTCAGCAGGAATACAGTCCTCACCTGGATTTTTACCATTCTTAAGGTTTTTAATCTCGTTCCTTATCTCTTCAATGGTGGGTGGAGGATATTATGGGTCTACTGTTACTGGTTCATCAAACTCAAATAGTTCGGTTGGTTCATCAGAGTTTAGTGATTCTCTGAAGTATTCCATCCATCTTCTTCCAGTTTTTTGATCTTCTGTTAACATTCTTCGATTGGCATCTTTTATAAATCTGTGTTGATGGTATGTCCCTCCTTTAAAACTTTTCACTTTTCTATAAAGTTCTTTATACCTATTTCCATGAAAGTCTTGTTCAGCTTCCTCCATGATACTTTTAACATATTTTCTCTTTGCTTTCCTCAATGTGGCTTGGGTCTGCCGTCGTGTTTCTTCAAACTTCGATTTTTCTTCTTCTTGCATATTGCTTTGTATCCACAGTAGTTTGGCCCGTTGTCTCTCCCTGATAGCTCCCTCACACTCCTCATTGAATCACACTCTTTTTCCCCTAGTTCGCTTTGGGATTACTTCTTGGGCTGTTTCTTTAATGGTCTCTGCAATCGCCTTCCAGTTCTGATCTACCACAGTATCTCCTTCCTCTTCATTCAAAGCCTCAAAACGGTTTGTTAGTGCTATCTTGAAAGTTCTTCTTATATTATCTTCAGTCAAACTCTCATGGTCATATCGAGTGACTCTTTGCATTCTTTTGTGCTTCCTGGCTCTCCATATTGTTTTCATCCTTCCTCTGACAAGGAAGTGGTCTGATCCACATTCCGCACCTCTTGCCGTTCTAACATTTTGTATCCACTTCTTTATTCTCTTCTCTACAATTAGGTGGTCAATTTGGTTCACTGTTTTCCCATCTGGAGACACCCAGGTTCCTTTATATATTCTCTTCCTGTCGAAATCAGTACTACTTATAAACAAGCCTTTTGCAGTCGCAAAGCTAACCAGCCTAGTGCCGTTATCACTGCTCACATCATGTAAACTGTGCTTTCCGATGGTCCCCATGAAGGCTGCTTCTTTCCCTATTTTCGCATTAAAATCTCCAAGGATAATTTTGTAATGTTCACTTGGTACATTGTCTAAAACCGTTTCTAATTCCTCGTAGAAAATATCATTCTTCTTGAAGTCCGAGGGTATTTCACCTGTCTCGTACATGTTGCACACCGGCACAATTTTTTCATGGCTGGCTCTCCCAAGGGTGTCAATAGTTCTGACGGAATGTCAGTTACTCCAGGGGCTTTGTTTCGACTTAGGTTTTTCAGTGCTGTGTCAGATTCATGACGTAGAATCATACCTCTCTTCTCGTCTTCATCTATGTCTTCTTCCCTTTCTATAATATTGTCGTCATCTCCCTTGCGTAGACGCCGAATTCGCATCACGTCACTGCCTGAGGTTCTGATTGGTCAGCGCGTTCTTCTAAACTGCCGCACTCAGAGCTCTATCATCTCACTGCTGTCGGATCACACCAAGTGTATGAACGACACTGCAGTGAGATCTCAACGAACGTAACACGAAGCGAGTGAGAACTTCACGAACCTATCAAAATAGCAGAGAGAGAGAGAGAGAGAGAGAGGGGGGGGGGGGAGGGAGAGAGTGTAAAGAAACTTATGGATATAAATTTATGTATTATGTACATCGAATGCACTGTATATAAATACATTATGTTTTCATACCTACATAGTGGTGATGTGTTTTGGAGTGCTCATCCATCTGATTACACCGACGGACAGAACAAAAAATATTCACCGTATAAAACTGATCGTGGGACAAAACAATCTCAAAATGAAAACTTAACTAGTGATGTAGACAAACTACACGTACACTAGAGACACACTAGTTGACGCCCGCTTGTTGACATGATCCGGTAGTAGCAAACTGGTAGCTGGCGGTCGCAAGCGTACACTAAACAACCAGAATGAAAGAACTGTTGAATCAAGCTATTAAGTTAAACAAGCGTGATCTACCAGAGAAAGGAACGCTAACGAAGGAAAAGACAAAGAACCGGGAGAACAGGTGTCGTGACACATCAGAAAATACTTCTAGAAAGCCGACTGTAGCCTTCGATTCCAATAATCAGAGTGCAGAGATGTTCACACTGCAAATGCCTCCCCAGACGTGATCAGCTGACGAGTTACTGTGTAACGTATTCAAGTGCGTGTAGTTGTGTATAGAAATTTTTCTGATTTGTAATTTGGTTTCAGAGTGTTCTACTGTCCTCCTCTTTCTATTAAAACAGATCATTTGTTGATAAATTCCTAAGAAGTCTAAATCAGTAATGATGCTATTTGTGTATCGTGAACATAAAAAATGGAATAAATTTCGTAATAAAGTACTCACTTACACCTTTAGGTGACATTGAGAAATATTTATATCACTGAACTTAATTGCTTTTTGTTACTTTATTTGTAAAAAACAATCGATTTTATTGGTGTTACCGTAACATATTCGGAATAATTTCTCTGTTAAGTATGGGAACCATGCACGTTTCTGTCGGCAGACTTGAGATATCAGGGAAGCAAGTTACGGCATGAGTATTTACCGCTGGCCCTTCAGGCACTCGTCGTCAGAGCTGGTTTTGCATTCAGCTAGCATTTGTCACCTGTGGATTTACTCTTCTGATGTGAAACATGAATTTACTCTTCAGATGTGAAAGATGATAGCCGACCGATGTGGCCGAACGGTTCTAGGCGCTACAGTCACAGGTTCGAATCCTGCCTCGGGTTTGGATGTGTGTGTTGTCCCTAGGTTAGATGGGTTTAAGTAGTTCTAAGTTCTAGGGGACTGATGACCTCAGATGTTAAGTCCCTTAGTGCTCAGAGCCATTTGAACCATTTTTGAAAGATGATAAGTTCATTTCATTGTAACACTTTCTGCGGTATAAAATGTAAATTCAATACGGGAGTCGTTTCCAAGCTAAGCATATTAGTTAGTTTTCTTCCGCTCAGTGCATGTAAGCAAACAAATTGTCATGAATTCAGTTCCTAGTTACATTCAATTTTACTGATTAAATGCTGTGCAATGCTTCTTCTAATGAAAGATCAAGATTGCAGATAATGTTGTAAAACAAATTATCCCAAAATTTTAGCCGCTGATGTAATATAAATTATTTACGCTGACAGTGCAAGTGTTGGATGATTATTGAAAATATACAACATGACTGAAACTGTTTATGCACACACTTTGAATGTAACAGGCGTATTATTTATCTATTTTCGGTTGTTCTTTATAGTTAGAGGGAACACGCGGACATTCGTGAATATTTCTTTATATCTGCAAGAATGATTTCATAGAGATGGCATATTCTGTTACAAATAAAGTTCTAGTTGATTGTGTAATGAACTGCTGGGAAGGGGTTACGTAGAGGGGTTACGTAGAAGACTCAGCATTTGATGGAGACCCTGATGCAGATGACACAACTGCTGTTTCTACAGCTTGAAACAGTACTTCAGTATGACGCTTTGTATGCAGGGCATCCACAGTCGAAATATTCCGTGTTGAATGAGAAGGACCATTGCGACTGTTAAAAGCCATTATTCAAAGACACGACCAGTTTTGCAAACTATATTATATATGACGGTAGTATCTGTTCCCGAAGGAACAGTTACCGTGGATGACCATGCAGCTTTGCTAAAAAATGAAAATGATAATTAAATGGACACCCTAGCTGCAAACAGGCGTTGATGTACTTCATTGGGGACATGTTGAAAATGTGTGCCCCGACCAGGATTCGAACCCGGGATCTCCTGCTTACATGGCAGACGCTCTATCCATCTGAGCCACCGCAGGCACAGAGGTCAGTGCGTCTGCAGGGACCTATCCCTTGCACGCTCCCCGTGAGATCCACATTCCCAACATGTCCACACCACTACATTCGTAGTGCGCCTAATAGATGTTTGCCCATAATACTCATTACTTCTTGTGCAAAACGCATACGCTATGCCCGAACTCGTACGGGACTTGGTAGATTAATCTGCCACGAGTAATGAGTATTATGGGCAAACATCTATTAGGCGCACTACGAATGTAGTCGTGTGGACATTTTGGGAATGTGGATCTCACGGGGAGCATGCAAGGGATAGGTCCCTCCAGACGGCCTTTTCTCTGTGCCTGCGCTGGCTGAGATGGATAGAGCGTCTGCCATGTAAGCAGGAGGTCCCGGGTTCGAATCCTGGTCGGGGCACACATTTTCAACATGTCCCCAATGAAGTACATCAACGCCTGTTTGCAGCTAGGGTGTCCATTTAATTTTCATTTTCTCGCAAACTATATTGATATCATCAGTTGTTAATAGTCAATCCATAGAAACAATCTGTTTAAAAGCCGGAAAAATCAGATTCCCCATCTTGAAGAGAATGTCGGGGAATGTGCTTTTCCGGATGTAAAACAAATCACTTCTATGGATTGACTATAAACACCCGATGATGCAATATAGTTTGCAAAATCGGTGGTGTGTTTGAACGAAGATTTTTAACAGTCGCAGCCGTCCACCTTATTCAACACTACTACAGCAACTGATGGTAACACAGTCTGTGTAACACAGTGTCAAGTGGACCAGTGAGTGAAACATCCAGTACAGATGCAGCAGACAGGGTTGATTGTTTGCTCGTGCGTAACGAACTGCCTCATGAAAATCGTGAAACTGACTCTGATACTGCAGCGATTGCAAATGTGGATTTACACTGAGTTGACAAAAGTCATGGGGTGCCTCCTAACATCGTGTCGGACTTCTGCTCACCCGGCGTAGTGCTGCAGATCTACGCGATACAGATTCAACAAGTTGTTGAAGTCCCTTTCAGAAAAATTGAGTCATGCTGTCTCTATACCCGTAATAATTGCAAAAGTGTTGAAGGTGCAAGATTTTGTTCACGAAGTGACCCCTCGATTATGTCCCATAAATTTTGGATGGGATTCATGTCGCTCGAACTGTCCAGAATGTTCTTCAAACCATTCGCGAACAATTGCGTCCCGTGATATGGCGCATCGTCATCCATAAAAATTCCATCATTGTTTGGGAACGTGAAGTCCATAAATGGCTGCAGATCGTCTCCAAGCAGACGAACATGACTAATTCCAGTCAATGATCCGTTCAGTTGGACCAGAGGACCCAGTCTACTCCATGTAAAAACAGCGCACACCATTAGGGAGCCACCACCAGCTTGCACAGTGCCTTGTTGACAACTTAGGCCCATCGCTTCATGGGGTCTGCACCACACTCGAACCCTACCATCGTCTCTTACCAATTGAAATCGGACTCATCTGACCAAGCGACGGTTTTCCAGACGAAATGGTCACGTGCACAGGAGAGACGCTGCAGGCGATATCGTGGTGTTCGCAAAGGCACTCGCGTCGGTCGTCTGCTGCCGTAGCTCATTAACTCCAAATTTCGCCGCACTGTCCTCATGGATGATACGTTCGCCGTACGTCCCACGTTGTTTTCTGCGGTTATTTCACGCCTTGTTGCTTGTCTGTTAGCACTGACAACTCTACGCAGACGCCACTGCTCTCGGTCGTTAAGTGGAGGCCGCCGGCCACTCCATAGCCCGTGATGAGCGGTAATGCCTGAAATGTGGCATTCTCGACATACACTTGACACTGTGTATCTCTGAATATTGAATTCCCAACAATTTCCGAAATGTAATGTTCCAGACGTCCAGCCGCAATTAGCATTCCACGTTTAAAGTCTACTAGTTCCTGTTGTGTAGCCATAATAACGTGGGGAACCTTTTCCCATTGAATGACCTGAGTACAAATGACAGCTCCGCCAATGCGCTGCCTTTTTATATCTTGTGTATGCGATGCTGCCACCGTCTGGATATGTGCATGTCGCTATGCCATGACTGTTGTCATCTCAGTGTACAGTCGTGGACAAAACGAGCGAGACCCCTCGCCTTTTCGTTATGCTGATCCGCATAGCTTTAAAGTCTGCTACACAGCATAACAGGCAAGGCGACGAAGTGCTACCAACATACTATGCACAGGCGTGAAATTGAAAAACTATCCGAACTTTGTCAGACTGTTTTCAATCATGTCTAAGACTATATTAATGCTGATTAGTTTGTTAAACACAACGCGTAATTATAAGATATAAATGAAAGAAGAAAGGCTAACTAGTATGAACTGTACTAACAAAAGTGAATTTCAGCTTATCGAGATAACATAACTGTTTTAGCAAGGCAAAGTACCCCAGATCGATACGAATTAGCAAAATGTTATGCACATTCGGCCGCGAAACGGTCTGTGTCAATGTTCAGACCAGTCATACTGGATTACCGTTGCTGACCTACCATTAAAGTGTGCAAATTTAGCAATGCGTGAAGATTCATAACGAAATTCAGTTAAAAATAAATTCAATTATTGACGGAAGCGGAAAAAGTAGGCAGTAACAAGTATGAAATTCTACAAGAGTTTCATATTGACATCCACAGGGCACCGGTACAGAATAAACGTAGCAAAAA
Organism: Schistocerca serialis cubense; assembly: GCF_023864345.2. Lineage (NCBI taxonomy): Eukaryota > Metazoa > Arthropoda > Insecta > Orthoptera > Acrididae > Schistocerca > Schistocerca serialis. Next base: position 718,300,917 of record NC_064638.1, read on the forward strand.
AAAAAAAAAAACGTATTGGGGGACCGAGAAATTCTTAAAATTGCTTTATTGATAGTCTATCTGCCTCCATCGAGATTAGAACCGAAAACAAACCAGACCTCCTTTGCAGTAGCAAACATCTTTCACTAAGTTAGCAGACAACCCAGGCAAACAGCCCTCTATTATTACCCCAGACACGAATAAGCAGGAAATTTCGCAACGAAAATGGCAAAATGATCTGCAGTTTCTGTTGCATAGAGCTTTCTGGACTCAAAAACATGAATTTTCTATCTTTATGTCTCCGCTTATGTGACAATCATTAGGGATGTTTGCCGGCCGGCCGAAGTGGCCGTGCGGTTAAAGGCGCTGCAGTCTGGAACCGCAAGACCGCTACGGTCGCAGGTTCGAATCCTGCCTCGGGCATGGATGTTTGTGATGTCCTTAGGTTAGTTAGGTTTAACTAGTTCTAAGTTCTAGGGGACTAATGACCTCAGCAGTTGAGTCCCATAGTGCTCAGAGCCATTTGAACCATTTGTTTGCCGGCCGCGGTGGTCTAGCGGTTCTAGGCGCGCAGTCCGGAACCGCGCGACTGCTACGGTCGCAGGTTCGAATCCTGTCTCGGCCATGGATGTGTGTGATGTCCTTAGGTTAGTTAGGTTTAAGTAGTTCTAAGTTCTAGGGGACTGATGACCACAGTAGTTAAGTCCCATAGTGCTCAGAGGCATTAGGGATGTTTATCGAAAGACCAAATACTGTTATTAGCGAGTAAATGTAGTAGGATAATTCTGCACCACCCCAGGAAATAAGCGGCGACATAGCTGCCAAACGTATTCTACAATGTTTCGAATTCTCCATTAAACTCGCCACACCCAGGAAACGTTCATTAGCCGAAGTGTTTCTTAAGCTATGGGAATGCTTGCACTTCTAAAATGTGGTGGCATTAATACTAGGATCTGAATTATCACGTGTATAGGCAAATGGGTTTTATTTGCTTTCCTGTAAACGTAATTTGGATCGAAAGCGTAGCTACGATTAATATGTTGATGTATCGACTGCAACTAGAACATTTTAAATAAAGAGTAGGGGGAATTATTTCTGCGGCCCTGATCTTCAGTAACTATCGTAGGTATTTTCGTTGTTCGGATTTAGTCACCTAAATCGGCAAAAATGGAACCCTATAAGTCTCACTTTCTTGACCGTCTATCTTTCTACCAACCGTTAAAACCCGTTTACCTCGAGTACGGGTAGACATAATAAGCGGGAATGTATCGCACTTCCTGCGTATACGGTCCCTTGGTGATGTAAAAAAGTGAGCTTCTATGTGAACGCAATCTAAAGATAAGGCTGTTTATGTAAAGAAAATTTACGCAACAGAAATCCAGTATGACTGGTCTGAACGTGGACACAGACCGTTTCGCGGCCGAATGTGCATTCGTAACGATGTGGGGTACTTTGTCTTACTAAAACAGTTATGTTATCTCGATAAGCTGAAATTCATTTTTATTAGTACAGTTCATACTAATTAGCGTTTCTTCTTTCATTTATATCTTATATTTACGTGTTGTGTTTAACACACTAATCAGCATTAATATAGTCTTAGACATGATTGAAAACAGTCTGACAGAGTTCGGATAGTTTTTCAATTTCATGCTTGTGCATAGTATGTTGGTAGCACTTCGTCGCCTTGCCTGTTATGCTGTGTAGCAGACTTTAAAGCTGTGCGGATCAGCATAACGAAAAGGCGAGGGGTCTCGCTCGTTTTGTCCACGACTGTACATGAACGCTGTACAGTAGATTGTGAACCCCAGTCCTTTGGGAAATCTCTTCCTTTTGAGGGCGTATATTTACTAATAGGAGCAGACTTTGCTAATTTCTTGCAGATTTTTTAAAACATTTTCAGTACAGATATTGTGCTCTTGGTTTATTGATGCGAAAAGATAACTAATAGTGGACACAGAAATGCTTAACAAATTGAGCAGTATTATTGAGTCCTACTTCCAAGAAGTATATATTGACTTGTATGTCATTGTTATGCTGGATGAAACATTTTGTCAGTAATAGGGTTAAGCTAACAGTCTAGTGAAAAAGATGTAAATTCGTAGGCTTCCACGGCCGGTGTCATTTTGGATACAGGGCCGCGTCATTGTAATTATTAATACAGCTAAATCGCCGACGTTTTGACCGACTTGCTGCTGTCCTCTTCAGGGCTAAATTGCTGACAGTACACCTCCCTGAAGAGGACCGGAGCAAGTCGCTCGAAACGTCGGCAGTTTAGCAGTTTTAGTAGTGGAAAAACTGTTTTTAAATTTATCGAGGGTATTGTGACCACCTGGAAGTCAATACACGAGTCAATTGTTTTGCACTGTACAGCTCGCCATGTCCCCTTGTAGCTAAGTTTACTTCCTGGCGGAGGCAGATACAGAAGATGCCTACGCGTGGGCCGCTCGAAGGATGGGCGTGGAGGCGAGAGGGGGGCCCGCAGGGGGTTGTCCGCACGTGCGGAACCGCCGGCGCGGCTCGCGTGCGGCTGACGTAACCAGGACGGCGGCGCAGTCAGTCGCGTGTCGCGCCGCCGCTGCTGTGGTCGCGGCGCCGGTATGTGCTTGGCGCCGGTGTGTGAGCTCTCCTGCTGCCCCACCAGCCACTGGCCGCTCCCCTACTTCCTGGCGCGGCCGTAGTGGGGGCACACCTGCAGGCGGCAAGCACCACACACGCAGCACTGCGGCAGGTTGCGCCTGCATTTGCAGTAGGGGGGGCTAAATAGTCAGTATCCCATGTCAGTTGTAGTGGCTATTTTTCGATAACGGTACTTCGGCAAGGCGTTCGATACAGTTCCCCACAGTCGTTTAATGATCAAAGTAAGAGCATATGGACTATCAGACCAATTGTGTGATCGGATTGAAGAGTTCCTAGATAACAGAACGCAGCATGTCATTCTCAATGGAGAGAAGTCTTCCGAAGTAAGAGTGATTTCAGGTGTGCCGCAGGGGAGTGTCGTAGGTCCGTTGCTATTCACAATATACATAAATCACCTTGTGGATGACATCGGAAGTTCACTGAGGCTTTTTGCGGATGATGCAGTGATATATCGAGAAGTTGTAACAATGGAAAATTGTACTGAAATGCAGGAGGATCTGCAACGAATTGACGCATGGTGCAGGGAATGGCAATTGAATCTCAATGCAGACAAGTGTAATGTGCTGCGAATACATAGAAAAGAAGATCCTTTATCATTTAGCTACAATATAGCAGGTCAGCAACTTGAAGCAGTTAATTCCATAAATTATATAAAATTAATCGTCGGTAAAGCAGATGCCAGACTTGAGATTCATTGGAAGAGTCCTAAGGAAATGCAATCCAAAAAAAAAAGGAAGTAGGTTACAGTACACTTGTTCGCCCACTGCTTGAATACTGCTCACTAGTGTGGGATCCGTACGAGATAGGGTTGATAGAAGAGATAGAGAATACTTGGAAGGAGAGACAGCATTGGTCGCCCGCATCTCGTGGTCGTGCGGTAGCGTTCTCGCTTCCCACGCCCGGGTTCCCGGGTTCGATTCCCGGCGGGGTCAGGAATTTTCTCTGCCTCGTGATGGCTGGGTGTTGTGTGCTGTCCTTAGGTTAGTTAGGTTTAATTAGTTCTAAGTTCTAGGGGACTGATGACCATAGATGTTAAGTCCCATGGTGCTCAGAGCCATTTGAACAGCATTGGTCGTATTTTTTTGTTTTATTAACCGCAAAATCGATTTTCGGTCACTTAGTGACCATCTTCAGTGCTGTAATATACAATTTAAATTGGTTCAAATGGTTCAAATGGCTCTGAGCACTATGGGACTCAACTGCTGTGGTCATAAGCCCCCTAGAACTTAGAACTACTTAAACCTAACTAACCTAAGGACATCACACACATCCATGCCCGAGGCAGGATTCTAACCTGCGACCGTAGCGGTCGTGCGGTTCCAGACTGTAGCGCCTTTAACCGCTCGGCCACTCCGGCCGGCTTAAATTGGTAGGCACTGGTGTCAACAAGCTTAGAGTCTCAGTTTATGTGATCGCTCTAAGTGGCCGAAAATCGATTTTGCGGTTAATAAAACAAAAAAATACCACCAATGCTGTCTCTCCTTCCAAGTATATCAATTATCTGGTCGTGGTGCACAGGACACTCCATGGAGTCGCCAATCAATAGAGATAGAGAAGATCCAACGGACAGCAGCGCGCTTCGTTACAGGATCATTTAGTAATCGCGAAAGCGTTACGGAGATGATAGATAGACTCCAGTGGAAGACTCTGCAGCAGCTCGGTATGGGCTTTTGTTGAAGTTTCGAGAACATACCTTCACCGAAGAGCCAAGCAGTATATTACTCCCTCCTACGTATATCTCACGAAGAGACCATGAGGATAAAAAAGATTAGAGCCCACACAGAGGCACACCGACAATCTTTCTTTCCACGAACAATACGAGACTGGACTAGAAGGGAGAACCGATAGAGGTACTCAAGGTACCCTCCGGCACACACCGTCAGGTGGCTTGCGGAGTATGGATGTAGATGTAGATGTAATTGTTATAAATAACTGTCAAAAATAATTTACCCGTACTACCTAATCCGTCAGCATTATACCTCTGCATTTCGTATAAGTTACCGAGGATGCAGTGCAGCAGTCAGAGGACAGGTAGCAGTCACTGCGGTTATTAGTAACTGGCAGCAATATGTGCTGAACTGTGCCGTACTGTCAAACTGAGGCGACTGGTTTTCCAGTGCCTCGTGGTTAATGACGGTTCAAACATTATGTGTGTTTCAAGTACGATAGGGATCGTGACCAAATGTGAAATGCAGTTATCTAAGCAGCTTCAGAAATTAGTTTAAAAAATACAGTGTACGAAAAACTTCACTGTTCAATTAAAGAGAAATTTGTAGTAAGCCCTTTAGCAAGTCTGATTAATCGGTTACGTACGGGAAATTCAAAGTTTCCTTTCTGATATATGGCATGGTGAAATACTACACAAGTAATAGTGGTAACGAGATGGTAGATAATACTACCTAATCACACATCTTGATCTCCTTATCTAAAATAGTGAAGTAGTTCCACTAGCCCTGGATTTCTACGTCTCGGTGTACCGTCGGTAGCCAAAGCGAACGAAAAGTATCCTTGTTGCGTCTTCGACAAATGGAACAGGGATGGACACCGTTGTCCATTGTCTACGTTTAGTATTTCTACATTTTCGAAAATACCCAGTTATTCCATGAGTTAATTCCGTGGAAGTACGAATACCGTAAGGTCACTGTTATTTATCCATGGCCAGATACAGAGATACCGAATTAGAAGTACATTCATCGGTAAACAGATGGCGCGCAGTCTTTAACAGTTACCAGTTATTTCCATGGTGGTATAAATATCACACAGTCAATGTAGCTTATCCATTATTCACGGTAAGAGAGAGAGAGAGAGAGAGACCGACGGAGAATTAGTGAAGTATGACGCACGAACGTGGCAAATTGACGAGGTGTAGAATTGGTAGTTATTGAAATAACTGTCTCATACTGATAACCGGTTATTTCGCTAACTATGAATACTTAGTAACCGGGTATTTATTCAAGTTAAATTAGGTAGGGCCATCTCCAATTTGCATTGGCCCGGTCCTTTCACATCAGAACCGTAGAGAAATGCTATTGTGCACCTGGCAGAACTGTCAAAGTGATGCATCCCCTCCTGCCAATAAAAACTATCTTTATACAATTTTTTTCTTCGCATATTTACTTCAAAATAATTTTGTAACGGGATTTAATAAAAATTAAGCATTATTGGAAAGAAACAGGTGAATGAGACTTTATACAAAAACTGTATCAGTTAAAAGTTTAGCAGATTGAGTGATAAAGACCTTAATGCTTTCGAAGGTTTACAGTGTGTCAAAACTTCAGTCGCGTTAGAATAACAATAAAATAACCAGTACGTAAGTAATGTCTACTTCCAGTGGTCTTAAGGACACCACATTCTTGAGTAAATAAGTCGATGACCAATGGCAGACCTTATGTTTTTTTTTTGTTTTTTTTTTAAATGAGTTTAGATGATCACAGTATACCTGTCTATATGCACAACGACTAACAGCATCAAAAAATGGCTCAAATGGCTCTGAGCGCTATGGGACTTAACATCTGAGGTCATCAGTCCCCTAGAACTTAGAACTACTTAAACCTAACTAACCTAAGGACATCACACACATCCATGTCCGAGGCAGGATTCGAACCTGCGACCGTAGCAGTCGCGCGGTTCCGCACTGAAGCGCCTAGAACCGCTCGGCCACCGAACAACTGCTTCCCTAATATTAATAATCATGTAATATTATCAAAGAGCGACGGAAGACTTATTCCTCTTTCACTTTTTACTTACAAGTCAGATCGTACCATCCGAAACTTGTTTTGTATAATTACGTGAGAAATAGGTTATTTTTGAGACTTTTCAGACTTTTACAAAACTATATTTCCCTAAGTTACTGGTGCGAGTGTTCTGGATACGTAACTTATTTCGAAGGAAACCAGCGTTTGTGCTTCTCAATTGCTGCGAAAGAATATATCACCGCTGAATTTCATTGTTCATCAACGCAAATAAAAGTGTGTTTTCGAGAATTTTCAGAAGCTACCATTGTTCTTTTCATAATCTACGTATAATTTGTAGTAAATCGGTGTGATTTACTTACTGTCGCAGATATCCAACTAACATATTGTGTTACGTCTAGTTTTTCTTTAAAAAAGAGTAGCCCCATATATTATCTACATTTATCATAAATTAACTCGGTTTTCGAGATTGAGAACAACTACGATTAACCTCAGAACATTTTAGGAAATTAGTAATTTTTACCCAGGGTTTTGTGTTTCCTTAATAGAAATATCGTTTCGTGAATTTGCTTTAGTTCTTACAGGGAATTAGCAGCTTTTTAGCTCAACAGGTTGAAAGATAGTCAGCAGGCTTAAATTCAAGTTATTGTTCATTGCCCTGTGATTCATTGCACCAGCCAAAATGAAGCCCCACTGTGAATGCTATTCTCAAACACGGGATGAGTTGGTTGACGTTCATAAGCAGTTGGAAATCGCCATGACTACTGTCAGACGGTTGGCAGCTGCCGTGAATTGGTGTGCTGGAAGAACTCCTGAGATACCTGTGATAGCGGTACCAGAGGTATCTCGAGTACAACTCTCTCCCGTGGATCCTGCCTCCTCAGCAGAAAGTACAGGATCTGTCATTACTCGTCGACTTGACTGCGAGTGGCGTGTCAGTGGCAGATCTAGGCGTCCTGTACAGAGAGGACGGGGTCCAGGGAGGACTCAGGGTGTTGTATCTATCCCCCTAACCAACATGTTTCAGATACTGTCTTTTTTTGGGAAACCTGTTTTGTCCGGTGTCAGGAGGAGGTAAACTGAAAAGGATAGGGGTCTATTAATCGCCGACAGTTCAAACATATTGTGAATGATGGTGCCCCTTAAGGAAATGGCAGAAGAGGATAGGAAAGGACACCAGGTGCCCTCAGTGTGTATGCCTGGGGCCTCATTCAACATACTGAAGAGGCTATTCCAGCAGCCATTGAGGGAATAGGGCGCAACCAACTGCAAGTAGCATGACAGAATGCCTTGTCTGGCACTATTTCCATATCGTCTGTTCAAAACCCTCTTATTATTCCTGGTTGCAAGAAAACATGTTTACGCATTCAGTTAACAACTGAGTTAGTTCACTTTGCTGCTTGGTGGTCAAGCATTCAGAATCTTTCACCTTGGAGCTAATCAAATTGAGCTTTCCAGGTAAGTCCTCGTTCTCCGTGTTCGGGTAATAATATTCTCTGTTCGGTAGGTTGCTGCTGATTTGCAGCATATTTGGTCACTTACATTTCACCCGGATACCTACCAATATTTGCTGTACACGTTCTTCGTTTTAACAATCTCCAGTACTATTCTTTTTCCTCTATTCTATAAGCTGAATTCTCCGTTTTAGGAGTCCCTCTCTCGCTGGAACTCACGGAACTCACACCCCAGGATGCACGTTACCGTCAGTCCATTCACTGCCAGAAACATTCATAATACAGCCTCTTTTCCAATTATTATCTCAACCTGCACTTGCTACTCTAGTAATTGTGACTGAGCACAATAACGCCTGCCGCCTTACAACTACGTACCGGAAATGTGGGCAGTTTTTGGGCCTGAAATCTTTTTGAAAAAAATCATAACACATTAACGCTATTCATGTGTCTATAATTAGATTCACAGGTACGACTAATATTTTTGCCTCGACCTCAGCTCGCATTAATTCAGCGTCAGATTTGTTGCACGGTTCGAGGTTCGGTCAACAATTCCTGTTCTACACCGATGCCCTCGTTGTACCTCAACATATCTACATTTTCGTTGGTGTTACTGTATTTAGTTTGCGCTCACTCCGTCCTACGACCAATAATGGAGAGCTTACTACTGTTGGTTCTAGTTTGTTGAATGTGAGGGACCTGGACAGCTATCGTTCGCCATCTCTTCTACCCTCACACTGTGGTTCTGGTTCTGCCACGGCTGAGCAGTCTGATCTGCACCTTGTGCTTGATTACTATTATCTTTCCTGTTCACATTACTGTTATTTGCCGGTGGCCCCTGATTTTCGTTGCATGGGATATCAACTCTGCCATTAGTTTCTCATATTTCTCCATTTCGTATTACTATTGTGACTTGCATCGAGCCTCTTATCATGCCTACCAGCCTACATTTTCTGTTAAACTGAGGATGGCCATTTCTGTTCCGTGATATTCCATTATTATGGTTGTAATCGTTCTTTCTGCAATTACCAGTATTATTATGGTTGGTTGAATGATTCTTACATTCATGTTTATAAGGAGATGAAGGACTGTTTCCGTGTTCACTGCTTTCTTTTATATCCTCCTGTAATAGCTCTACTGAGTCTAACACGGATAGAAATGTTCTAAGTCATGTTCGGGAACACCGATCAATTCTTGTGAAATTTAAAATTTTCCCGGTGAATTAAATGTTCGAAGAGACTTCGGAATTGCAGCCATTCGTCGTAAACTTCACACCACGATATTTCGACTGGACACTTGCCAGACATCTTCAGGTGAGCCGTCGATGTCTTCGGTGGCTCACTTGAAGATGTCTGGCAAGTGTCCAGTCGAAATACCGTGGCGTGAAGTTTACGAAGACCGACTGCAATTCCGAAATCTCCTCGAACGTGATCAGTTTTACTTTGATGTCTTCGGCAATCGTGCTTTAGTAGCAGAATCACATCCCAGTACCAAGTCTTCAGTGCATATCTTTCAAAGCACTTGCGTAGGCTCCCTTGCTTGGGATTATACGCCTCGGGACTGTGTAATTCTTTTCTAGGACGATCCTGAATGTAAGGCGACCAATATATCGACAATAAGGTCTTTTCAAATTGTTCACAGCTGTAACAGCTGTCGGCAGTCTTTGTCGCACACATCACTTGGACGTGAGATATGATAAACTGTGTGGTGTCACCGCCAGACACCACACTTGCTAGGTGGTAGCTTTTAAATCGGCCGCGGTCCATTAGTATACGTCGGACCCGCGTGTCGCCACTGTCAGTGATAGCAGAGCGAGCGCCACCACACGGCAGGTCTAGAGAGACGTCCTGGCACTCGCCCCAGTTGTACAGCCGACTTTGCTAGGAAAGGTTCACTGACAAATACGCTCTCATTTGCCGAGACGATAGTTAGCATAGCCTTCAGCTACGTCATTGGCTACGACCTAGCAAGGCGCCATAGCATTTGATATTTATCTTATGAAGCATGTACAATCAAGAGCGATGTTCGACAATTGTGGATTAAAGTCAAGTATTCCAAGAACTACGTTCTTTTCTTTATAGGATAATTACTTTACCTTGTTCCGGACCTCACGCCAATCTGTGTGAGCTTAACGCGTGCCTTTCGGCCTCCTCTAGCAACACGGTGTTGGCCCTTCTGCCAACGCTTCAAACTGAATCTTTTACTTTTAGGACCAAGCACAAGGCAAGATGTTCTTAAATTCTTTTATGGACACTACGGGATGGACTGTGTGTTTGTCCGCTGTAAATATTTGAAAATGCCTGTGCTTGATTAAGCTTCCTTCAACCATGATGCTCGACACAGAAGGAACTTCCCCCGCAACCTGAGTTGGTTATCCAATCATTGGGCCGTAGCTCCCTGTATTACTCCCACATGATTGCTCATCAGTGCCAGGAATGCAGTGTGCATTTCAAAAACAGTTCATTCTTGGCACATCGTTATCTCTACATCTACATCTACGTTCTGCAAACCTCTGTGAAGTGCATGGCAGTGGGTACCGGCAAGGTATCCGGGTGAAATGTAAGTGGCCAAATATACTGCAAATCAGCGGGATCTTATCGAACAGAAAATATTATTACCCCAAAACAGAAAACGAGGAGTTACCTAGAAAACTCAACTTGATTAGTTCCAAGGTGAAAGAATCTGAATACCAGACTACGAAGCAGCAAAGTGAACTAACTCAGTTGTTAACTGGATACATAAACGTGTTTTCTCAACAAGCAAGAGTAATAAGAGGGTATACATATGATATTGAAGTAGTGCCACACAAAACATTCTGTCATGCTATTTCCTCCGTCCCATGGTCAAGGTATCAACAGATACCAAAGAACTAATAAAGATTATACAATGGAGAATTATAAAGAACAATGAAGTAACATACAAGGACTCACGCAAATACGTCCAACGATCAACCTTTGTACGTATGCCCATGTCATACCAGCTCGCCGCCATGCTGTTCAGAATGTTATGAATCTCTTCTTTCATCTCATCGTCGGAGCTGCATCGCTTTCCAGCCAAATGTTCTTTTAACCTAGGGAACAGGTGATAGTCACTGGGCGCCAAGTCAGGACTATAGGGTGGGTGGGTGATTATGTCCCACTGAAACTGTTGCAGGAAAGCAACGGTTTGCCGAGCGATGTATGGGCGAGCGTTGTCACGGAGAATGTGTACGCCCTTGCTCAACATTCCTCTTCTCCTGTTCTGAATTTCCCGTTTGAGTTTTGTCAGAGTCTCACAGTACCTGTCAGCGTTAACTGCGGTCACAGTGGGCATAAAGTCGACCAACAATACCCCTTTCCGATCCAAAAAACGGTTGTCGTGACTTTACCGGCAGACTGTGTTCCTTTAAATTTCCGCGGCTTTGGCGATGAAGGATGTTGCCACTGGCGTGATTGTTGCTTGGTCTCAGGTGTAAAGTGGTATGCCCAGGTTTCGTCACCTGTGACAATTGAGTCCAGAAAGTTGTCCTGTTCGGCTGCAAGGCGGTGAAGAAATGCGCGGGAAGCATCAACTCGTTGCCGCATGTGGTCCTCAGTCACCATGTGTCATGGCACCCATTTTGCGCACACCTTCCGGTAGTTCAATGTTCCCGTTAAAATTCTATGAGCGGTGCTTCGGGAAACTTCGGGAACCAAATTCAAAATGGTTCAAATGGCTCTGAGCACTATGGGACTCAACTTCTGAGGTCATCAGTCCCCTAGAACTTAGAACTACTTAAACCTAACTAACCTAAGGACATCACACACATCCATGCCCGGGGCAGGATTCGAACCTGCGACCGTAGCAGTCACGCGGTTCCGGACTGAAGTACCTAGAACCGCACGGCCACCGCGGCCGGCCCTCGGGAACCAACGTTCAGAGTACACCCTGGGTGAACCGACGATCTTCACGCATGCTCTGCTCAACCTTCAACACTCTCTCCTCAGAAATTGACGGTCTCTCGCTCCTTTATTCGTCGTGAATTTCGGTCCGACCGGCTGCAAACTCTCTACACCACTCACGAACATTTTTGACATCCATGTACAACTCACCATACACTTCCGTCAATTGGCGATGGATTTCAATAGGCACAGTGCCCTTGGCGTTCAAAAACCGAATAACTGCGCGCAACTCGTACTTGGCGGTAACATCTAACGGGAGCTCCATTCTCAACGGGTGCCAAGACAAGACTAATCGCCTCAGAGAGGCGTGCGCATGTTTACACACAGCGCGTGAAATACTCTTCATAACAGTGTGCCCAACTGCCATACAAACAGAGTTCTGTACTTATGAAAAAATAGGAGACCTTACTTTTGGGATTACCATCGTATATAGTAGATATAAGCTTTTAGATGTTCTCCTTTCGTTTCGTTTGTATTCTTATAGTCTAAGTAATGACAGAAATATTTTTCAGTTTACTGTGTTGGTAGTAAACCAGGAGATTAAAATTATTTATCATTTTTGTATGCAAAGATCCTGCGATTATTTGTAGCATATAATGAAAATTATGCAGTAGAGTCTGCATAGAACAAAGAATTATGTGTCTTGAATTAATGAATATAAGTAATTTCCAGTTTTAGTGCAGAAAGCCAGATCAAGATAAGATAAAGGACTCAATACTTCAAAAAAAATTTTGTCTGTAAATAGATTTTGCAATTTTTCTTGCATTTTTCAGTTTAATAACGATTGTTTAAAGTGATAGAAAGGTAACCGTTTTTGTTGCTGTTATACTCAAGCTCTAGTTATTCATATTGCGTATAAAGAACAAGAATAGGAGAGGTATTTGACTCATGGAAAGGTGATCAGGGTTGCTGAAGCTCAGAACTTTAGAAACACAATGAGTCATCTCGTGTGTATCCATGGACAAAAGAAAGTAAGGAAAAAGAAGCCGATATAGTTGGTGTCATACCCTTATGTCCATGATACGCTTTCAGTTTTGAATGTTCGATATATTCTGTATAACAGAGTCAATATATACTGAGGATAGGAAACGACACTCGTGTACTCGTGATTAGAAGATATAGTGATAACGTGAACTGTGATCCTGTATAGCAATGTCAGAAAGGAAAGTTGTACTCTACTCTAGTTTCAAACTAAATCACAAGGCTATTGTAAAGTCAAGTCAGAGTCTGAAAGATAAGTTCTGAAGATCAATTGGTCTAAACATTTGACACGGAGTGCTATGCCGTAAAGAAGTAATGTACATATACAGTTGTTGTATACACGGAATATAAACCACGGCGTCAATGAGATTATGTAAAAAGAATTTGACATGAAACATGAACGAAAATCATGTACTAACATGAACTTTGTACAAAGTGTGTTATCGACATAGTAAATAAGGAAATTGTGTGCTAATTGGAAGTGTTTACGAACAGTGATTGGTAACAACAATGAGCGATAATGAACGCTCATTAGCACAGAATGTAACCTGTGAGTAAATGTCAGTATAAGCACGAAAGGAACAAACGTGAGAGAAAGTAAAGGTTTAAAAAAGGTATCCAGTCGTTAGTTTTAATCTAGGACACTAAAGGTGCGATGTAAGAAGACGACAGTGGTACTCTGGACAAAAATACAGATTAGATAGCTTTTAACGGATATGAGTTGTTACGCGAGCAACCATGTAAATTCCTGCTTCGCGACGGATGTTAAAGCATAAACAGTGCGCTGTCGCTGTGAAAGATACTTGCAGAACAGTGCATAGCGTGCTGTCAGTCACTCGTAGTTGGACACTAAAGCAGTGCCTACCGGCGACAAAACGGTGCATTTCTGAATATGAATAATGGACATACGGACGAGTGACAAACTGTGCAAGCAGTGTCATAGCGAAGGATCAAAAGCAACGAAGCCACGGACTAAAGAGAAAAGTAAAAACGACATGTAAAGTGGGTTTATAAATACAAACAGCACTGGACATATATACACTATGTGCTCAAAAGTATCCGGACACCTAGCCGAAAATAACTTACAAGTTCGTGGCGCCCTCCATCGGTAATGCTAGAATTCAGTAAGGTGTTGGCCTACTCTTAGCCTTGATGACAGCTTCCACTCTCGCAGCCATACGTTCAGTCACGTGCTGGAAGGTTTCTTGCGGAATGGCAGCCCATTCTTCACGGAGTACTGCACTGAGGAGGGGTGTCGATGTCGGTCGGTGAGGCCTGGCGCGAAGTCGGCGTTCCAAAACATCCCACGGAGGAATTCTACAGGATTCAGGTCAGGACTCTGCGCAGGTCAGTCCATTACAAGTATGTTATTGTTGTGTAACCACTGTACCACAGACCGTGCATGTTGAACAGGTGCTCGATCGTGTTGAAAGATGCAATCGCCATCCCCGAATTACTCTTCAATAATGGAAAGCAAGAAGGTGCTTAAAACATCAATGTAGGCCCGCGCTGTGATAGTAACACGCTAAACAACAAGAGGCGCAAGTCCTCTCCATGAAAAACACGACCACACCATAACACCACCGTCTCCGAATTTTACTGTTGGCACTACACACGCTGGCAGATGACGTTCACCAGTGAATCACCATACCCACACCCTGCCATCGGATCGCCACATTGTGTACCGTGATTCGTCACTGCACAAAACGTTTTTCCACTGTTCAACCGTCCAGTGTTTACGCTTCTTACACCAAGCGAGGCGTCGTTTGGCATTTACCGGCATGATGTGTGGCTCATGAGCAGACGCTCGACCATGAAATCCACGTTTTCTCACCTTCTGCCTAACTGCCATAGTACTTGCAGTGGATCCTGACGCAGTTTGGAATTCCTGTATGATGGTCTGGGTAGATGTCTGCCTATTACACATTACGACTCTCTTCAACTGTCGGCGGTCTCTGTCAGTCAACAGACGAGGTCGGCCTGTACACTTTTGTGCTGTAAGTGTCCCTTCACGTTTCCACTTCACTATCACATCGGAAACAGTGGACCAAGGGATGTTTAGGAGTGAGGAAATCTCGCGTACAAACGTATGACACAGCGGTTCTAGGCGCTTCAGTCCGGAACCTCGCGGCTACTACGGTAGCAGGTTCGAATCCTGCCTCGGCTTGGATGTGTGTGATGTCCTTAGGTTGGTAAGGTTTAAGTAGTTCTAAGTGTAGGGGGCTGATGACCTCAGATGTTAAGTCCCATAATGCTTTGAGCCATTTGAACCATTTAGACGTATGGCACAAGTGTCACCCAATCACCTGACCACGTTATAATAAGTCCGTGAGTTACGCGGAGCGCCCTCTCACGATGTCTAATGACTACTGAGGTCACTGATATGGGGTACCTGGCAGTAGATGGCAGCACAATGCACCTAATGTAAAAAACGTATGTTTTTGGGGGCGTCTGGATACTTCTGATCACATAGTGTAGTTAGTAAGTATTTGATACTGCTGTGTGAATTCAGTTTCATGTTTACATCGGGAGAAGCTGTCCTGCCGAGCAGAACACCACGGTGGGAGGGGGGAGGGGGGGGGGGGGACGTCTGCACGACTACGGCCGTCGGCTCGCGTCGCGACACCGTGTTCCAGCCAGGAGTACCTCGACTCCACAGCGACGTGTTCCAGACGACGCGGACGAACCAGGAGCAGACGGCGATAAAGAATTGTTTTATACTCCACCAAAAAATCACTTGTAAAATGCGTAAGTAGAACTTAAACACAACATTTCAAATTTTTTATGATCAGAGACCACGTATTTGTTTTAGATGATAAATTATATTTTTGTATGACGTCAAGAACCGATTCAAAAATGTGTCACTCTTGTATGATCAAACGTATGTAAACATTTCTATACTAGTCGATAACGTGATCTAACATCTGAACCGCCGCGCGGGGTTGCCGCGCGTCTCGGGCGCCTTGTCATGGTCCGTGCGGCTCCCCCCCCCCCCCCCTCCCCCACCCCCCTGCACCGCCCGTCGGAGGTTCGAGTCCTCCCTCGCGCATGGGTGTGTGTGCGTGTGTGTGTGTGTGTGTGTGTGTGTGTGTGTGTGTTGTCCATAGCGTAAGTTAGTTAAAGTTAGATTAAGTAGTGTGTAGGCTTTGGGACCGATGATCTCAGCAGTTTGGTCCCATAAGACCTTAACACACATTTCCAAAAGTTTAACACCTGAACTCTAACCAAGACTGAACACTAAAGTAGTAAAACTGTTAGAAATATGTTTCTTCAAAAGCACTGGTTGTAGTAATTGTTTTAGCTGTTTACAAATGTACTAATGTTACGAAATATTACGTATTTCTATATGTTGTGTATATCTGAAACATACGAAGTCTGCAAATTAAATTGGGATAGTCTGGTGCTCTGTCCTGGTTATACCTTGGGTTTTCCAGTGTTCTAGCCTAAATGGGAGAGCACAAAGCCAATAGTAACCCCAGGGAATCTATGTTGATACAGACTATACCCACAGTTGTAATAAAACAAAGATAAGCTGCAAATAGGCGCAACCCGTATGCAGCGACCGTGTCGAATAAATCCGATGAAGTAAACTTACGAATGTATATTTGTGTAATGACACAGTTATCTATGTGCAAACTAACACATGTGTATGAACATTTTAAAAGATGAACTCTAACACAGAAATGAACCATGAATCAAAATGTAACAGATGTGCTAGTGTGGAATGCTAGTCACAAACATTATAAATGAGTGATCCTAGCATTCCACAGGGCTTCATAGCGTCCCCATATGGATCGACATATGCAATAATATAATATGTTAAACGTAGAATGGTGAAGAATATTACGTGTGGCATACGAATACTATTTTCAGTACGTGTTACGACAAGAATGCGATAAACGTTGTCTACGTGAGAATACTTGGAAATAGATTCTAATTATCTAGGAAAACAATAAAACATGTGCCGTAATGTCTGTGAATAGTAAACTGTACAATAAAGTCTGAGGTCTTCTTGGAAAAATGTTGAACAAGTGCGGACATTGGAGTACTGCTTCTCCTCTGGATGTTGCTGACAACAGACGCTTAATATTAGCGATGATAAACAGGTCTCTGTTGAAAGGTGAATAGTAAATGTATGAAGCATTACTTTTGTGGCTGTTTGTGGGAGCTGCGAGAAATAACATCGCCGGCACGCAACAATACGCCGTCATTTAATTTTCTTTATATTGTGAGACAGATGCGCAGTTCCACGTAAAGTAAATTCCACATTTTGATTTTCAGCATATTAATGAATGAGAGTAACATAAGTTGAAGTCAGTTTTCCCTTTTTTAATGAGTATTTCTATAATAGGCTGTGTCCTATACTTACATGACGATAGGAATAATTTCATTGAGAATTTTATTCATCACCTTATTCGAGGCCTTATGGGATCAAACATAAGACAACAAAAAATTTCAATTCAATGATTTTGAACGCCATTAATAGAAGGTACAATTAAATATTATTTCCATTTTTGTAATGGCTTATACGTCTTACTATTACTTACGAGCATGCATGTAACATATAAAAAGTTCTTTTAAAATGTAAAAATGAAAGAAATTAGCTATTTGACAATAGCAAAAGGACAATATACGGTATATTTGCTTCAGCAGACGGTCGTGGACCTTTGGGATGCTACAATATCGTAGCGAAGTAGCACCAAGAACGCCGCTACTGAACATAGACGGGATGTGTAAGCGGTAGCTTTGTGAAGAGAGTTACCACATAAACCATGTTAGCGGTAGACAGTTATCCGTTAGTAGTCGTTTCTTCATCATACTGCTTGGGCAAAATGACACTGTAGAAATGACGCTGTGAGGACAGTCGCGAGTTCAGAGAATGGCTTCCTCTCGTAGACAGAAGACAAGACCTCGAGAACGCATGTACTGCTTTTTGCTGTCAATTCTTAAGCCGTCACTCTTTATTCTTTTATTCGGTCGATCAGTTTTTTGCGACTCGCGCCCCCACCCCACTTCCGCCGTGCCTGTCCCTTGGCCAGCCAGTGAAGCCTATCTCGCCATTCCCTCGCTACGGCCCGGCTTCAAACACTGCGAGTTTGCACCAGCTGGCTGCAATATCACACTGGGCTGAGTAACTGACATTACGACTTATTCTAGAAGATAGACAAAGAAACGTGGACTTACAGCATTTGCAGTTCTTAGAAAAGCTTTCCACATTGTTGATCAGAATATACGCTTTGTGAAACAAGCACGGATCAGTAGCGTTATATTGTTATGTATATCAATTTCCTAATATCACAGTTGCCTTTCGAGCAATAAAATAGCTTGAAAACTACGGGTCTCGAAAATGACGAACAGTTCTAGAACTTACAAATAAAGGACACTTTTCAGTTACTGTCTGGAGGACCTACCCACGTGGATGGACTTTTCGCATGACCGGTAACATTTTAGCCAGGCAATGGCGCGCATTCACTGGCTGACCGTACCTGTTGCCAAAAACAAATCCGAGATGTCCATGAATCCACAGGCAGCCTATCCTCATGATAACGTAGTTAAATGTTCTATGTGTATGTACATTTCTTTCCATTGTACAGGGTGTCCACAATGAGACTCCAACATTTGAAGTCATAAAATTTGAGAGGAAACACAATTTATTGACGAACAAATACAGGGAAATCATACAGCAGCTCATCAAGTTTTCATACACAGGTGGACGGTTCAGTACACTTGAACATGGGCGCCACGGGTAGCGCAAAGAATATCAAGTCTATAATTGATTTCGTGCCATGGGTTGCGGAGCATCTGTTCAGTGACAGAGTTGATGACAATTCTTATGCAGTGTTTCAAGTCTTGCAGATCCTTTACTGGTGTAGCGTATACCCGGTCTTTCACATAACCCCACAAGAAAAAATCGAGGGGGGTTATGTCGGGCGAACGTGGCGGCCAAGGAATTGGACCTCCATGGCCAATCCATCGTTGCGGGAATGTGTCATTTAAAAATTTTCGGACATCAAGGCTCCAAACATCACATTTGGCTGAAGGTCTGTTATATGTGGCACGGCAAATTGTTCCAACATGTCCAGGTAGATGGCTCCATCCACAGTCGGGTCCCGAACGAAAAACGGCCCAGCAATGCGATTTATCATCAAACTACACCACACATTACCCAGTCGCGCATGTGTTGCCTAGGTGCATGTGGACTTTCGGACCCCCAGATGCGCACATTGTGACGATTGACAGCCCCTGACACGTGAAAGGTTGCCTCGTCAGTAAACATCACTCGTGATAAAAATGTCTCGTCCGCGGCAATGCGATCTAACATGACACATGCAAATTCTTCTCGCTTTGGTCGATCATCAGGCTTGATTTCTTGCACAGCCTGCACTTTGTATGCGTACAAACGTAATCGCCGATGAAGCACTTCGTGCACTGTTGAACGTTTCATACGAAGTTCTCGTGCTGCCTGTCGCACTGACTTCTGTGGACTTTGTTCGAACGACCGCCGCACTTGTTCCACATGATGTTCGCTGATTCCAGGCTTACCACCACCATGCCCTTTCGCAACACTCCCAGTAGCCAAAAACTGATCACACCACTTCTTTATAGTATTGAACGACGGGGGCGCTTTGTTGTAAACTCGACGAAAGTTACTTTGCACTTGGGTCGCCGATTTTGTCTCTGCATACCACAATACCACTTGTGCACGCTCCTTCGTATCCTCCATTTTGCTAAAACAATTGATTGCAGCTCCACTACGGCCACTTGGTGTATCAAATTTGCACACCACAAACTTGTTGAGTTGCTCTGTCTGCCTCTTCAGGATTCACAGGTCCACCATCTGAAATGAGAAAGATATAGGATATTAAAATGTTGGAGTCTCATCGTGGACACCCTGTGTTATAATGACAGATTCAATATTATTGCGAGATGATCCATGGATGAATAAAAAATAAATTATTAGGGCAGAGGCTCTCTTCATGGAAGGACGATCTTCCAATTTATAAACATTATTTGATTTGTAATAAACCTTGTATCGGCTAAATTTTTCCATTAGGCTGCTGATCCACTCTGCTTATTACTTTGTCATCAAACTTCATACTGACACTGATTTAAAATGTATAAGATACTTATTTTTATCGTTTGTGTGAACGTAGTCTCTGCCTGCATTCTCACAAATCAGTGATTTCTGCAACTTACGCGAAGTCACGACCGCTCCCATCAGGTTTTATTGTTTTCATGTTACTCCGTTCCGTTGGAATATTTTTCCATACATATCGTAATACGGAAGGAAGATTACGATTTTATGTCCTGCCGAGCTCGATGTAACTTGAGATAAGGCGCGAGTTCGGATGAGACCGATACGGGGACGAAAATCGCCTCTGTTTCTTTTCATTAGAAACACTCAGGAATTTGCTGTAATCGATTTAGTAGACCACGGGAAACCTGAATTCCAATGCCCGTTTGGATTCTGAACTCTGCTTTTCCCGAATGTGAGTCCCCCGTCTCAACTACTGAGCCACCTCACTCACTCCGATGATACACCTCTGTACATAAGGAACACAATCTGAGGACTGGGGCATCGAACACAACTTGTAGGTACACGACATGTGACGAACCAATCTTTGCCTTTGCTCTCCCACACACATATAGATATCGACATCAACTTCGCTTTTACTAATGAAACTATTGTAGTTCTTGCTGCTCATGTCATAGCTCTAGAAGACTAATTCAACAGTGTTTTAGATTTCTAAATTGGATTACTAGTTCCCAGTAAGAATATTATTTAGAATTTAGGATTTATCTATTTTGACTGCAGCATAAAAAATATATTCGCGACACTCTTTGGTGCAAAAGCTGTTACCGTTTGAAAGCTGGAGAGATACTAGCGTACCAAGCCGTGAGAAAGCAGACAGTCACATGCGTCGTAAGGGTAATGTTTGATTTTAATTATTTTCCGCTTAATTAACGGAATAGCTATTACATTTTTGTGTTGCATGAGTCACTAAGTTACCAAGAAACATGAATTACCTCGAAATACGTTTAAAAACAGCCGAATTACAATCATTCAGTGACACAAGCTACAACTGATTCATGAAGAAATACGTACGAATATATTTATATTTTCAGCTTATTCCACCGAAAGCAAGAGAATATAAAAGCTTTTCATGCATGAGAAGCATATATTTCTGTTGTCTGTTGTTATCGTCATAGGCACTTACCTTGACACTTAAAAATTTTTATGGAGTCCAATGATTCGCCCTTTCTTACACTTCACTCGACTTTCTAATACACGAATATTTTTGTAAATGTAATTTCTTTTGCTTCAAAAGTGAACGTGTTGAAGATTGTTGCCGCTTGTGGCTCGGATTTAGCAACAACTGATGAATTGGCTTCTCCCTTGTTGGGGATCTTTTATTGCTTTTGACGATTTATCATCTCATCTGTGTGTTTTTCCCTAAAGCTAAAGTTGTACTGGCTTATTTGGCACGTTAAATAATTAAATAATGTATGTCTTACATTCCACACAGGTTTCCAACGTTCCACATTCACTGATTTGGCTGGAAGTGTAGGGAACAAAACACTGCTTTGTGGGATGAATATATTACGTCCTTCCGTAAAAGGTCAGATCTTCTGGGGTTTACCAGCAATTTTTTGTTATTATTCAAAACGACATTATTCAGTTTTTTGTCTGTCCTCCAGTGCACCGTTTCGTAGCTCCCAGGATCCTGAGAAAACTAAAGAATCACAAATGTGTTGTAATTTTTTAGCTGTTGTCGATTTTTATGTCACTACATACACACACTGTTGTAAAAACTGTGTTACAAATCAATATAAACGTTAGTATTCCCACTCATCCCATATCGAATTCAGAAGTGACGCTTGCTGGCCGCTTGGAGCGCTGCTATCACGGGGGATGATAAAAACGAAACTGAGTGTCGCAACTGTTACGTTGGACTGTGTTTTTGACCACGAAACCGATTGTTACCTTATGCGGAAGTTTGTAATTTCATTCGTTTGCTAAGGAGCAAAGAGTTGCACCTCCGCTCAGACGAAACGTAGCTTTCATTCTGTATGTGTTGTTTACGAAAGTCGAGTGCTGACTAGTTTGAAAAAATTAAAATTTTTTGCAAACCAAGAGAGACTGTATATGCTACTTCAGAAAGGACGCGAACAGCATAGTTGAGTTGTACACACGAAGGTGTCCCGACAGACGATGTCCAACAAGAATGACAGTTTAGTGAATGTGGAAAAGTTGTTATTGGAAGGGCAATGTTATACTATACAGGGGCTAAGGACCCGGCCTACAACGTCCAGAGGGAACGAAATAGCTGTTCTGACAGCTGTTGCTCTTAATCCAAATGTTAGCGCAAGAGAAACTGCATGTGGCTCTGGAATACGTCAGTCCAGCGTTGCTCGCATTTTGCGCGCAGCTTCCATCCATATTGTGTCATTTCATCAGCAGACTATCCAGCGGGCCTGCAGAAGACACGTTGCATTGAGTCGTTCGGTCGTCACGCGTTATCAGGACGACAGGTTCTTTCCTTAAACAACTCTCTTTGTCAGTTAAGCTGTCTTTGCAAATCATAGAAAACTGAATGTGACGAATAACTACCATAGGGTCACTGAGAATCCTCACTGACAGCTACAGGTTTAACATCAGAGGCAGCGGAGTGTGAAAGTCTGGGGCCTCTGCTTCGGTAGCTGCGCCGCCAGCGCTGCGGATTGCTTACTGAAAGTGCCTGGGTTCGATTTCCGATCGAGTCAGAGATTTTTTTCTGCTCAAGGACAGGGTTTTGTGTTTTCCTTACGTTCTTGTCGTCATAATTGACATTCCACTACTGAGATGGCTGTACGGGCAAGTGTCGGACGCCAATAATTAAAAAAAATAATAATAATCTGACGCGAGATTATTGGAGACTACGCTATTGACCCTCACTTCATCGAAGAAACCTTGAGGTGAAAAGTACGAACAATTTCTTATCGATGTGCTACCGGCTCTGCTAGAGGCATTATCATCTGAAATTTGAAGATTTATGTGATTCCAGCACGATGGTTGTCCAGTTCACTCCTCGCTTGTGCCTAGGAAAGCGGTCACCCAGCTATACAAGACGTGAAGGCGTTGTCAGTCGACCTGCACGTTCTCCTGATGTGACACCACTGGACGTTTTTCCCTGGAGTAAACTCAAAGATGAAGTCCACGCTCAATTTTCTACGACCAAAGAGGAATTAAAACATTGCTGGTGTAAAGCTCTTCAATTTTTCCAGAAGCTCTTTCACCAGCGATTGCAAACGTTTATTACGGTACACGCTGGGCGTTTCGAACATTCGATGACGCAGATACAATTTTAAGGAAGTGTGTATTACCTCATTCTTTCGTGACGTCATATTTATTACTGTTTCCTATGTAATTGTGCAATGTATGTACACTGACATTAAAATCATGAAGTAAAGTTATTTGTTAACAATCTTACAGCTTAATCAACTGTTTTACAGATTCATCCAATTTTTGAAGTCCACTTTACTTTCAACGCACTGCCAGAAACAAGAGCAGAACTGTTACTATAGTTGTTAACTGGTGAATCATTCTTAGATGCAGTATCCTTTGGCTGCTAGTTCGTGTGTCGGTCCAGTCACATGCAGCCAAGTGTGATTATTATCAGTTTTAAATTAAACTTCTGTCAGTTTTCGCTTTTGTCAGTAGACTCCTTAGCTCAGTCAAGCTTAGACGGTCATAATTCTGACGCGATAGAGCTGTATAAGAACACGAACTTCCGTATAACACAGCAGTCCGTTTCATTTTCAAGACAGGTAAGTTCTAAGTATGATAATTTCTCCGAAATTACCAGCTTCAGATGAAGAGTGAATCCCCGTTGAATTCGTCTCAGTTAGAACTACGATACTAGCAGCGGAAATTACTACAGTTCCTTTTGAAAAATGAAGTTGACACCGATAGCTCTGTTATTAAAATAGCTATGACAAGAGACTATACGTCGTTTAGTGAGGACTTTTTCCTAAATCATTTGGTTGAAAATAGAACTGCAGTATCTTAAACGGTTCCGCAAATATGAAGTGAACAGTTTGTTGAATCACACTGTGAAGGAGTGTAAGACTCCCTTATTATTAATATTATTAATTAATATTATTATTGACATTATTAATATTATTAAACTGCCGGCTGGATAACAAGATTACATGTTTTTCTACTTTTAATTTGAGTTCGTAACTTTTTAAATTTTTTTATGCTATATACATGCAGATTCCGTATAGAAAATTTAATCCACACTGTGTTTTCAGGTTTTCGTCTTTAACGAGCCAACTCGATTTTTAGGCTCTCTCGCGAAGAAGTTGATAACCGAAGACCCGTGGCATCGAATACCGCTGTAAACATGCGCTGAATCTTAATATGTGGCTTATGAGACACGACGTGATGTCTCCAGATGATAGTCCGACTTGTTAGCTGAGTAGTAACGTTTTTGTCTGCCATGCAGCGGGCCTGGGTTCGATTCCCGCGGCTTGCCGATTTTCTCCGCCCGAGGACTGCGTGTTTTGTTGTCCTCATCATCCGCTAATCCTCATCACAGTCACGCAAGTCGCCCAATGCGGTGTCGACTGAAATAAGACTTGCAACCCGGCGGCCGAACATCCCCCTTTGGGGCCTCCCGGCCAATAATGCCACACGATCATTTCATTTTTTTCTTTTTTTTTTCTCAGGTGACAAAACCGGAACTTACCGAATGCATCAGCAGTTCAGCTGAAGCGAGCGCCGTAACGGATGTAAATCTCGTGAACGGCCTGCACTGAGTGGCGTGGACAGATCCCCAGCTACGGCAACCTCTGCAGGCCGAGTATAGCTGCTGTTGGATGAAGCCCAATCAGTTAACAAAAGACTGCTGTATGTTCTCTACACGCTCTTAGAAAAACGACGCACCACGAAGGAATTATCCAAATGAGACGGAATCAGTAGATGTGATGTACATGAACAGACAAACAAATGACCACAATTTTAGAAAAATATGATGCTTTAATCAAGAGAAAGAACTTCACAAACTGAACAGGTCAATAACGTGTTGGCCCACCTCTGGCCCTGACGGAAGCATTGCTTGGCATTTATTGGTAGAGTCGCTGATTGCCCTCTTGAGGGATATCGTGCGAAAGGCTGTGCAATTGACGCATTAGATCTTAAAAATCCTGGGCTGGTTGGAGGGCTCTGCCCATAATGCTCCAAACTTTCAGAATTTGAGTACCCAGTTGAGAAGGTTTGGAGCATTACGGGCAGGACCCTCCAGCCAGTTCGGGATTTTGACGATGTGAAGCGCGAATTGGACAGAATTTGGGTCGATATCCACCAGGAGGATATCCGACAATTTCTATCAATCAGTACCAGGCAATACTTCCATATGGACCATAGGTGCACCAACGCGTTACTGAGTTGCTCGATTTGTGAATCTCTATTCCCTGAATAGATAACCCTATTTTTCTGAAATTTTAATCATTTGTTTGTCTGTACATGTGCATCACATTTACCGATTTCCGTTTCATTCGGATAATTCCTTCGTGGTATGTCCTTTTTTTGTCTTAGAGTGTGTATAGACAGTAGGACTGGCTAGTAAAAATCCCAAGGAAATTGCAGCCAATAAAATTCTTCAGTGTATGCAATCACATCGTCAATGTGTAAAGTTCTCCGATGCTTCGGCCACTATCGCAAATGACCTTTTGCCAGTGTGTTTTTTAAAAAGAACCCGAGGGAGGACATTTGCAACAGCGACCGACACATCATATACCCTGAAGAATTTTATTGACTGTAGCGACGGCTGCAGAAGCAGTCTCTCACAAACAACGAAAATTACGCTGTCTTAAGTAGAATTTATGAAGGGACTTGCTTGATTCCATTGATGTTTCCACTCTTTTAGTTCCTTTGATATGTTATTAGCGATATAACGGAAACATAGTACTACATTGTTAATTGCTACGAGGAACAAAGCCTGAGACTCGAAGGTCTCCTCAATAGTTCGATTAGAAACAAAAATATCTACTTAACAGCATGTATTTAATTTTCTAATTACAACGTGGAATATTATCGGGCCAGCTGATAACCACATTGCCTAAAAATTATTCGTGAAGACATCAGCCCTCTACATTTTCACAGTTATTCCAAAATTACGTGAAAATAACGAGACGTTACTGATAATAAGATACTAGGTGAGAACCGCGTAACACGAAACTACGCTGTTGCCTCGTGGAATTGTATAGAACCTCGGTCATGTGGTGATACATCAGTCACCAAGTTGTCTCACCTACACTATATAAGGCAGTTAGAGCACACCTCTGCGCCTCGGAGGTAGGCTACACGGTGTACGTGCTGGGGCGTGGTCGCAAAAATGTGCGACGCAACTTTGACGGACAGCTATTGATAAAAAGTTTTCTTTTCTTAGAACTTCTGACGCAACATAAATATGGACAAGGTAGTCGCTGTGCAATATCTTTCAATGTTGCAATCATGACAATACCCACTTTCGTTAGCAGAACAGAACTTTCGAAATGAATTGAGTGGCAGAACTACTTTAAGTCAGAAGCGAAAAAGATACACCGAAAAATTATGCACCTGTGGCCATAGAATGCAGACACATTTTCATTTTGGGTACGTATGTTTCATCCACACTGGCGACTGTGCAAACTGCATAGGCCTACATGCGACACGTACCAGCCTTACATACTTCTCATCTGTTTCTCTACTACGTCTGAAAAGCATTCTTTTGTTTTCTTTTGCTGTATTGAAATCATTTATGATGTTTTTGTGGTCTCAGCCCAAGGACTGGTTAGCTGCAGCTCTCCACACTAGTCTATTGTACGCAAACTTCTTCATTTCTGTATAACTACTGCAACCACATCGATCTGAATTTGGTTATTGCGCTAAAACCTTGGTCTCCCGATACAGATTTTACCCCCACTGTTACTGTTCCTTTGTACCTCAAATGTAACCCTCTTCTTAGTCAAGTTATGCCATAAAATTATTTTCTCTCCAATTCGACTCAGTACCACATTGTTAGCTATCTGATCTATACACGTAACTACATTCGCTAAAAATACCTCCAGAGAAGGCATCCTCCGACGTTAACTTACAGTCGATGTTACCATTTTTCAGAAATTCTTTTTTTGATATTGCCGATACATTGAAGATCCTTCTGCCATCGTTAGTTATTTTGGTTAATGCCATAAGCACAGATATACCATTTATTTTTGGTAGGGTATTTACATGACTCTCTGATTTAAATATAAATAATAAATTCTTTAGATTTTAACTTTTTCTTAATGGTGGGTTGAGGAGACTCTGCTCCATCACTACATGGCAGTTCCCGTGTTAGTTCAGATGCATTTTTCCCCGAGGAAACCAAGGATGTCGGAAAATGTAAAATGTTTTAACCTTGTCACTGATTTCAGAATGCGTTTGGTGTATGCTTTGGAACTCTTTCTCGACATTTTGCAGGCGCTCCATTATTTGCTCACTACGTCCCTTCAAGTCTCCATAATAGGAGATCGATCATAGTTCGTTACGTGTTTTTTTCTAATTTCGTATACAAAGTTAAGTTATATTCAATAGGAACGGACCACCCAATAATCACAGTGAGTGTATGTATAGCAGTCGTGTGATTCTACCATATACTCGACTAATAAAACGCAAAGAAATAATAGTTTTTTAAGCTTCTGCTGTTAAACATAAAAATTGTTCTTAGATTTATAGCAAGTAGTGCTAGCTTTGTTCATAGCCAATAAAGATTTACACTGTATAGCCGTGTAGTGTGAAACAGATTACATTTGTTACAAGTGTCTGGTTTTGCGTATACCGGCCCTCGCTTAACGTAAACATACGCAAAGTGGATGTCAGCATTTCTCTTAAATGGGTTTGAGAAGCCTTACAAAGACCACACGCAGGCTGGCGAATGTAACAGTGTCTCGGGCTTTAATCTGGAGGCGTAACCTGATCACAAGTAGTGCCCTACCCTGTGTCAGAACACACCGTGATGCGGCTATACGATGTGTTTGTTTTTTTTTTGTACGCGTTATAAGTGCCTTAAGCAGATATCTGTTTATGATATTTTTTCGTATTCTGCACTGATCATGTAGGTATTGTGATTATCTAGTGATATTTCTCCTCACAGAGGCGTACTGAGGCGATCATGCACTCCTTGCAGAACTGCCGAAACTGCTCGACCCGTACCCCCCCCCCCCCCTCACCCCCTCCCCCTCCGTAAATCTAACTTTCTGCTGATTTTTCTACGAATATATAACAAATTTTACACAGTGCCTGGCAAAAAAAGGTAAGCAACCGGGAGGGGAGGAGGAAACTGAATTAAACTTCATGGGCTGAGAGGGTATGTGGCGTTATTTCAGTGACCAAAGAAATATAAAAGAAACTTGACAGTATGCGATCACTTATCAGTGTAACGTTGCACCCACTTTGGCCTGAATGCACACACTAATTCGGTTGGGAAGGGTGTCGTAAAGCCATTATATCGTCTCCTGGCTTGAGCTGGCACATAATTACTGAAACTGGTCATTACATCCCGAATACTGGCATTGGGACAGAGTTGACGTCCGAACTGGTCCCATACATGTTCTGTCGGGAACAGAGCCGGGGATCGACCGGCCACGGGAGTACCTCAGTATCACCCAGTCAGTTCGTAGAGACACGAGCCATGTGAGGACAAGCGTTATCTTGTTAAAAAATGGCAGTGGGATATTGTCGCATAAGAGGTAACATATGAGGACGTAGGCTATCCGTGAAGTGCCATTGAGACATCAGAGTTCCACCAATCACTCCTAGTCGTGACCTGAAATCATACCCGATGGTTCCCGACACCGTGATGGCAGGAGTAACACCACTCCGAAACACCGGAAGAATGGGATATCTTCCCAGGCTGAACACTGTGCGACGCCCTTCATCAGCAGTCCATGCTTCTCGCTCACGGCGCAACTTCAAACTCAGCCGTTTATGTTGTGGTGTCAACGGTAGACTACGAATGGGGCATAGTCCAGCTGCTGCTACTGTCCGATCAATGTTATGGGACGACACAGATTTTTGCGGGGAGTCCATTACCTGTTCTAGGATGGCATTTGAAAACGTGAAAGGATTACGATATGCTTCGTGCACAATATTGAGATCTTCCCTTGCGGTGGTCAGACGTGGTTGATAGAAACCTCGATGACACGTTTGCTTGCTCTCACGTTCTCATGGACTTCAACATACGAATGCCCCACAAATATGGACATTGCGCGATTCAACTAGACGGCCAAATGGAGACCCATAATGTGGCCACTTTCAAACTCTGTGAGGTGATGATTACACTGTCTCACCACGAGCGTCTCTGTGTCCTTCACAGTGAGCACTCAGCATGTGAGGCAGTTCTCGTCCTTTATATACCCTACCAGGGTACACTAATGCGCTCTGGAAGCTGTGTTACCTGCCACAGAGAACCACAACTCTAATCATTTACATACCTTCCGATGGTGTGTAAGTGTACGAAGTTAACTGACATCCAATCATGTCTTCTGAGTCTTTCAAATTTTTTTTTACAGACAGTGTAATGTTTTAAGTAGCTTTAATGAAAATTATGCATTATTGAAAAAATATTACTTAAATAGATTACATTGACGGAAAATACTGGACACAGCTAATTAAATGTGTTATTGTAGTAAATATATTACTAATAGTACAAAGTTACTAAGAAACTGAAGGTAAAACGAGATAGATTTCTTATCATTTATGCCAGGGACTGTGCGTTGGTCCTCATAAGTATTACTGAGATTTACAGTGAAACTGGTTGTGCAAGTACTACATGGATTAATCATTTACCACAGCGACTAGCATAGAAACTTGAGACTTTCGGTGCATTAGTGCGTGACAGAATTTATTCGCACTATAATAACTATAAAATACCTAATATACAGTTAAGATCTACTTCCAGTGGTCTGACGCGAATATTTTAGCAATCCAACGGATGACCAGTGACAGAGCATTCGTCTGTTTGTACGAGGATATGCGTAGTTGAACAGAGTGTAGCTGTCGATATGTCCGAAGATAAACAACAAAAAAATGGTTCAAATGGCTCTGAGCACTATGGGACTTAACTTCTGAGGTCATGAGTCCCCTAGAACTTAGAACTACTTAAACCTAACTAACCTAAGGACACCACTCACATCCATGCCCGAGGCAGGATTCGAACCTGCGACCGCAGCGGTCTTACGGTTCCAGACTGTAGCGCCTAGAACCGCACGGCCACTCCGGCCGGTGATTAACAACACCCCTAATAGTATCAAAGAGCTGTAGCATACTGAGGCTTGAACTCTTTTCTGTTTACACAATAGAAAGTATCAATCGAAACTCGGGAGCAGTAAAGCTTGTTTTCTCCACCGTCGCGACTCGGTTCAGTCCAGAGTCGACAGGAAACGGCAAAAATCGGCAGCTTTCCGCCGTATTCGGCATACAAATAGCTTGTTTGCTTAAGGAACCCGTGCGCTGACCTTTGAGATCCTACAATGCCGTAACGAAGATGCAGCAAGACCTCCTCTTCAGGCGGCAGCAGTGTGAACCAAGCGCATTCACGCACTGATGCTACGTTAGCCGTGTTAACGACAGACGTTTGTTTTGTAGTAGTTCCTTTATCATGTTACTTGGGCCAAATACAGAAAACACCTTGCGACAACACATCCGTTTACAGTTTCGGGCTGAGGGAATGACATGAGGGGTAGGAGGATTCAGGTACGTCTTCTAGGCTGTCTTAAGCCTCCTTCCTCCCTTGTTTTATTTACTTATTTTTTATTTTTATTGTTATTTGCACGCACTCTGTACCTACGTCCTCAACGGGGGCCGATCTAGCCACCCCGTCGGTACTGCTCTGTCTCCGAAACAAAGCTGTCTGTCTAAAAAGCCACTCAGTAAAGTGGAACACCTTTTTTCTGTCTTCCTGCAGAGTCCTCATTGCCCATGGGTGTCGCTCACTCCTCGAAAAAGTACACTATGTAAGTAGGCTGTTTAGGTTTTTATATTGGTAACGCCACGTAGCGCTCTGTATGAAAATCACTGACTGTGCTGTGTGCTGTCTGTGGCTGGTTTGCATTGTTGGAATTCGCCATTGTAGTGTTGGGCAGTTGGCTGTTAACAGCGCGTAGCGTTGCGCAGTTGGAGGTGAGCCGCCAGCAGGGGTGGATGTGGGGAGAGAGATGGCGGAGTTTTGAGAGCGGATGATCTGGACGTGTGGCCATCAGAGAGAGTAAATTGGTAAGACTGGATGTCATGAACTGATATATATATTATGACTTTTGAACACTATTAAGGAAAATACATTGTTTGTTCTCTATCAAAATCTTTCATTTGCTAAATATGTCTATCAGTAGTTTGTCACTTCAGTAGTTAGACTCTTTTATTTAGCTGGCATATTGGCGCTCGCTGTATTGCAGTAGTTTGAGTAACGAAGATTTTTGTGAGGTAAGTGATTCATTAAAGGTATTGGTTATTGTTAGTCAGGGCCATTCTTTTGTAAGGATTATTAAAAGTCAGATTGCGTTGTGTGTCAGTTTAGTGTTGATCAGAATAAGTAAAGAGAGTAATGTCTGAGTACGTTCAGTTTTGCTCAGCTGTTTGAAAAGCAAATAATGTAAGAGGTTTATCAGAACAGTCATTCATTAATTTTTCTAAGGGGACATTACAACTACTAAGTTTTAATTTTATGTTGGTTGAGGTGAGAAATTACAGCACAGTAGCATTATGCGAGAACTAAACCAAAGAAGATATAGCTGCGTTCCAAAGGATGGCTGACGCGGTATTCACATCAGTACGCGGTTTTCTATCCTCGGGAGACAACGCACGCTTCTATCTAGCAAAGAGATAATCACGTAAACAGTCTCTTGCACTAATTTACCCTAAGCGTCTACTGAGTTGGTGCATAAATTCGTAGTGTTTTTCCGCAAGCTTAATAAACACAACAGATACACATAACAGAGACTTTAGTCATCCACAATTATTCTCCTTCACTATTCACAACAGTCTGCCAAGGCTAAGGTAACTTTAGATTCCGCGACTGTAAAATAATCCTGATTTGAGGCGAAGAACTCTCGAGCCATGTTCAGAGCATATTTTCATCCGGCAGGTAAGTTGCGTGAACGTTATTTGATAGAGAGGGGAAAGGTGAAAAACTGAGCACTCGCGATCAGGTGAATAAGGTGGGTGCGGAATGGATTCCCAATCCTACTCCTGTATAGTGCCTTTTATCAGGCTAGCAGAATGCGGGCGGGAGTAGCATCACTTCGCGCAATCTTCCTGGTCGTTATTCTTGGACTGCATCTGCAAGACGTCAAAGTTGTCGACAGTGAATGTCAGCAGCGATGGTTACACCTGGGGGATACAGTTCTTAGTACACCATACCGTCGCTGTTCCACCAGATGCATAACTTTATCTTTTGTGGATGCGCGCAGGTACTTGTATGAGGAGCTGTAGCTTTGTTTGGGCTCAACAATTCCTTCCTTTTCATTATGTTAGCATAAAGATACCATTTCTCGTCACCAGTAACGATACAGGATAGCTATCGTCGGTGTTGCTGACGACCCAATTGATGAAGAGCGAGCAGAGAAGCACATCTGGGCACTCGCTGTTTTTGTAATTTTGCTCTAGAGTATGAGGTATCCATACACTCGTTCTTTGAACCTTTCCCATTACATGCTAATGTCGCACGATGATGGAATGATCACATTTATCTCATCTCGAGTATACTGAGGTGGAACATTGTGGATTAATGCATTTAAACTATCTTCATCAAACATCGAATGTCTTCCTGTTTGTGTAGAGTCACTAACGCCAAAACTATCCTCCTTATAACGAGAAAATAATTTTCTTGGCATTCTCTATCCAGTGACTTTATCCACATACACGGCGCAAACGTTTCTGGCTGCATCCGCTGCTGTCACCCTCTGTTGAACTCAAGCAGAAGAACATGTCAGAATTGTTCACATTTCTCCACTTGGCACTCCATTTTCTGACGTCCACAGCTCCACTCACTATCTCCAAATAAAAAATAACAATTTGTAAACTCAAACAGCGACTGTGAACTACAAATAAAAAATGACAGTCGATAAATAAACCCATAGCAACCGGAATACCGACATGTAAAACTAAACGCTACGAATTTCTTCATTACCACAGCTACCAACTTATGCGCCAATCTAATGAAAACGACAGCCTTCACCAATTTCTAGACTGTGTATCTAACATGCCTGTGTTCGAAATGTGGGACTTAATGGCATCTATAATGTCTCTAGAAAAATTAGTTTATGTAGATGAGGCAAACCTGCTTCTGCTTATGAACTTATTTCTTTCGCATTTTGTGGCGAAGAGCAAGAAGTAATCGTGAAAAGTTAGAAGAAGAGATAATTAAAGGTAATGCAGATCGAAGAAAGAAAGAGAGAGAAATAGAGAAGTGGAAAGCCGGATGAATTTCGACTATATGGACAGGGGAGAAATAACTGCAACATATCGAGAGGACAACTACGCCATTTATAACAAGATGATTATTCTGGAATGTAGTATCGTTCTGCATCATATGCAAGATACTGAATAGTAATATGGCTAGCAAATATCCAGAACACTTTGACCGACCTTGAACCATGACGACATCAAGCGTAGTCTTTGACCTTTAAAACGTGATGTAATCAGTGAACTTAAATGAATGATGTTATTAAGATGGCAGAGGACAGAAAATTTAAAAATCAAATATGTCCGATGGTGGAAAAATTAAAAAAATCAAAGATGACGTTGTTGGAAAATTTAAAAATATGCAAGATGGCGATGGGGGGAAACTTAAAAATTGCAAGATGGTACTGGTGAGAAAATTTAAAAATCCAAGATGGCGACTGCAGGGAAGTAAAAAAAAGAAACAAAATGGCACTGGTAGGAAAATTTTTTTAGCCGTTCACAGCTGGTAAAGAAATTTTTCAATGACACAGCCACGATTTTGCCAAAGCTCACGTTGTTCAAAAATATCCAATTATACTACAGTATTTCCACAAGCAATTGGGCATCATGTTCAAAATTATACGATTACTTATAAAAAATTACGTAATCATACATACAAACACAGACGAATGTTTATGTGAAGTACTGTAACCTCATCATTAAGCTTCATTGCTTTTGTGTTTCACTCTTTCAAAGAGAATCATTACGTGTGTGTAGTATCATTTTATGCATGTTAACTAAAGTGTTCCAGAGTTATCAACATTCTATGTCATGTTAATAAGCAGCCTTCCATTACACTTAAGAAACTTTCACATGAAGTAAATAAAATTAATGTATCAGATTTATTTAATTTTTCTTTCCAATAAATTAGCTGCAAACCATATTTAATGCTTTTTGTACTATAACATACACAAAAATCACATTTAACTTTCTCTTGAAGTATAAATAACTTTTACATATTCATTCAGGCACAGTAAAACCAGTCATCATCATTTTTTTCAGGCAGTTATGATCCCTAGCTAAGTTATTCACTTTACCTGGAAGTGTAAAACGTTTATCATCTTGTGCTGACTGAACTAGTTTCTCCTGTTTAGCTGTAAAACCACAAGGCGATGGGGTTGAATTACTCCAGTAGTATCCCCATCCATTTGGGATAATGGTGGTCACCATGATGGGTGTAATGGCAGTTACTACGAGGGTTGTCCAGAAAGTAAGTTCCGATCGGTCGCGAAATGGAAACCACTGGGAAAATCTGGTAAAGCTTTGCACAGATGTGTTGGGCAGTGTCTCTAGTATACCCGTCGATCGTGTCGCTTCGCTCTTTTCAGTTTGGAGTGAACAGTGAGCACGTAAAAATGTGTACGGAATAGCGCCTCTCGCCAAGTATGAGGGTCTGGTTAGAGATTTCGCCTGTGTCATGCAGCCCACGTAACACAACTGTCGAGCAGTTCCTTCGTCATGCCACTTCTCGGCCGCACACTGCAGGGGCAATGAAGACGCAGTACGTAATTGGCTCCCCGAGTATCATTTCTGCTCACAAGAACAGCTGACTATGTAGAAAAGACAACGAGCCGCAGACCAGTGCAGATAACTGGTCGAAAGCACAGGCGGCTGCTTTCTATGATGAGGATTTTGGAAAGTTGATACCTCACTACGAAAAAACTCGAAATTGGAGCGGCGACTATCTGAAGAAGTAGGTGGAAGGTGTACCTAACTGTTGCAAATAAAACGTTTCTTGTTTTCACTGTGGTTCCCATTTCACGACCGATCGAAACTTACTTTCTGGACAACCCTCATATATCAAGTGACCATCACTGTCCCAGTACTATCTACTATGCATGGGTGGTAATAGTGGTCAGCATGATTGGTCTAACGGATTTTGCTGTATCAGCTGACTCTCCTTATCTCCATAGTATCTATCCATGGCATGATTGGGGCATGGCAGTCACAAGGGAATTGAAGTCATCGTGACAACTGTCCCTCATTACCTCAATAGCATCCATCATGCATACATTCAAAGTATTGGTGGATATCATGATCATATTAATAGCAACCGCCATGTCAAATGACTCTCATTATCCCAACAGTACCCATCATGCATTCACAGTAACAAAGGTCACCGTGATCAGAGTAATGGACTCACTGTGTCAAATGACGTTATTACCCCAATAGTATCCATTATGTGTTTGGGGTAGTGAAGGTTGGCATGAACAGAATAATGGCAGTCGTTATGTCAACTGACTATCAGTGCCCCAAGTATTGCCTACTATGCATTTGGGGTAATGGTGGTCAACATGGCTGGATCAATGGCAGTCACCTGTCAACTGACCATCATTACTCCAGTGGTACCCACCATGCTTACATGGTCATGAGTGGAGTAATGGCAGTCATAATATCAACTAACCCTCACTACATCTATAGCGTCCATCATTCATTCAGGCTAATAGGAATCACCATCATCAGGGCAATGGCAGTCATCAACAGATGCTCATTGCCTAAATAGTATCCACCACATGTTTGATGTAAAAGTAGTCACCAATATCAGATGAATGACAGCCAATGTCTCAAGCTGTTATCATTACACCAACTGTTTCCACCACATATTTGGAATAATTATAGTTACCTTGATTGGGGTTATGGCAGTCACAATATAAACTGACTCTAACTACCCCCATACTACTCAACATGCATTTGGGGAAAAGGATATAACACTGCTTAGAGTAATGGAGGTCACCACATTAACTGACTCTCATTACCACAGTAGCATTCGTAATGTATTCAGGGTAACTGTACTCACCATCATCAGGGTTATGGCAATCAGTCTCTAATCTGACCTCAGAGTCATTCTGTCCCCATGACCATAGAAATGGCAGTCATTGGGTCAACTATCCACCATTTCACCATTAGTATCCACCATGCATTTGGAGTAATGGTTGTCACTATGTTTGGAGTAATGGCTGTCACCTTGTCAACTGATGGTCATTGCACCAATGCTGTCCATCATGCATTCATGAAAATGGTAGGCCCCTTGATTTGGGGAAAGGCAGTCACCATGTCAACTGACCTACATTACCCCAACAGTAGTCACCATATTTTCGGGGTAATGATGGTTACTAGAATTGAGGCAATGGTAATCACCATGTGAAATGATACTCATTTCCTCAACAGTAACTGTCACATATCTGAGGTAGTAGTAGTCACCATGATTAGGGATATGGCAGTCTTTGTCAACTGCCAATCATGTATCCAACACTATCCAATACGTGTTCATGGTAACCATGGTCACCATTATTGAGCTCATGGCCATCACTAGGTCAGCTGACCATCATTGACCTAATGCTATGTACATGCATTGGAGGCAACGGTTGTCAACATGATTGGGGAAATGGAATTCATCATGTGAACTCATCCTTATATGGAACAATGGAAGCTACAATGCATGGAGTAATGGCATTCACCATATCAACTGACCCTCATAACTTCAATAGCACTCATCATGCTATCAGGGTGATTGAGGCTTATAGGCCACATGTTCTTCTCAACCTATACAAACGATTTGGGAGACGATCTGAGCAGGCCTCTTAGATAGTCTGGAGATGATGCTGTCATTTACCGTCTAACAACGTCGTCAAAAGATAAGTATGAATTACAAAATGATTTACACACGATATTGGCATGATAAAATAAAAGCAATAAAAAGTTCAAAGTCTTCCTCATGTGTGCTAAAAAATTTCGTTAAATTGTGATTCCACGATAAATCATACAAATTTGAATGTTGGTGGTTTAACTAAACAGCTAGTGATTGCAATGATGGAGAACTTAACTTGGAACCATCACAGAGAAAATGTTATGGGCAAGGCGAATCAAAGTCTGCGTTTTAATGGCAGAAATCTAAGAAGACGCAACAGATCTAGTAAGGACGCTGCGCACACTACGCTTGTCCGTCTCCTTCTAGAGTGTTACTGCACTGTGGGGGGGTCCTTATCACATCGGATGGTCGGAAGACACTGAAAAAGTAGGACAGCTCGTTATGTATTTTCGTGAAATAGGGGAGAGACTGTCGCGGCTATGTTGCGCGAGCTGTGGTAACGACCACAAAAGCAAAGGTTTTTCTTTCACGGAATTTCAATCAGCTACTTTCATCTCCGATTGCGAATGTATTTTGTTGACTTCCTACATAGGAAGGAACGACCATCGTAATACAGCAACAGAAACCAGAGCTCACACCAAAAGATGGAAGTGTTCATTTTCCCCATCTGCTATTCGAGAATCTAACGGCCATGAAACAGTCTAAAAGCGGTCCTATGAACCCTCTAGTAAACTCGTAAGCGTGAACTGCAGAGTAGTCACGTAGATGCAGATGCAGAGTGCAGCATTTCTGCTTTGGCTTTGCTACCCTCAGTTTCAATTCCCGTCTCGCCCTTGAGTGTCTGGCCACTACCTTCGGTACCACTACCAGCATTTACACATGACCAGAAATTCTTTGAGCTTTCTGAGAGATCTTTCGATAATATTTTGCTACAATACCCGTTAAAGGCTTCACACATTGCCCTCATAACGAGTTTCATTCAGTATTTTCTTATCTACAGGCCTAAACGTGCTTTTGAACCTATTATGCGGTATTCTCTGTTTCTTTACGGTGACTGTATATCATGGGGGGGTCACTCACACCGCTGACTGCCCTACTGGATACAGGTACATATCCATCCAGTACACGGTGAAATATTCGTGTAAGCTTGAACCGTAGTACTCCTGTTCAAGACTAAATATTTCGAGTTCCTCACTGATATACGACACTACTGCCTCTTTATCTAGTTTGGTAAAAATATAAAAACTTTCTATTTGTTTTAGTTGGCCTTTGCAATTTGGTAATCATTGTCCCTGCAATAGCCTCATGGTTACTGATATCAGTTTCTACATGGACATCCTCAAAGAGGTCAGTCCTGTTTGTTGCTATTAGATTCAGTATATTTCCATCATGTTTGGTCTTCCAAAAAATCTGTTCTAGGTAGTTCTCAGAAAATGCATTTAGTAATATTTTGCAGGACAACTTCTAATATTCATCACATAGGTTACTGTAATTCTCAGTTGATTGTTGAGTGATTAAATTTCCTTTAATCATGGCAGTATGATTAGGAAACTTACGTACTAGTGAACTTAGGTTTTCACCAAAGTTTTCGGTTTCATCTGGAAGTAGCCGATGGTAGAATCAGAGTGTTAATTTATGTCCACTTTTGACAAAGGGTCTTGCACAGACAAACTCGCATGTTTCAAATTCTATCTCGATGGATTTGAGTGCCTTGCGTACTGCAGCAAATGCACCACCTCCATTTATCGTTTCCCTGTCATTTCAATATACAATTAAAATTTCCCCTAAAATCTCATTGCTATCAATTTCGGTTTTTAACCAGCTGTGTGTTCCAAGTATTTGTGAACTCCACTGCTTTTTAGGAACGCTTCAAACACTGGCACTTTGTTGCGAATGCTATGGCTATTAATCATTAGGATTTTAATACTCTCGCCTGTAGAGGACGTTGCTTTGGGTCTTATACAGACACTTTCGGGTCCCCTACGCGTATCGTTATCTGGACTGGATGGAGAGTTGTCTAACCTAAAAACCCTTGTGTGCACTCCACGCATAGTCAGCTACATGGTTAGCATCCCCTGATGCACAACTGAACCATTAGGAGGGACCCTACAGTTCTCAACCATATGGCGCAGGACCAGGAAGTCACAGCCGAGCTCATCATCAGAAACACTAGCAAAAAAATTTAAAACTATTGTTCCATCTTAAAAGTGTACAACAGTGGCACATTGTCGGTGTTTCCATCCATTGGAGGAATATTCTCAAGAGATGTACTGTCACGTTGAGTTTGGTTACCCCTTTCTCACTCTTCAAAGTGAAGGAGCAGACTGTCTGAAAACCTTTCGCGATAAACCAATCAGTTCAAATAAATTTTTGGTGGAACGCAACAAGGCTTGAATTTAAAGAGTGGGGAGGGGGTGGGGGCATCAGGAGGTAATAACAACACCGCTCACCAGGAAGATATTTCAGCACAGGCGTTTATATTTTCACATAATTATATAAATTTCCAAATTTTTCAGCCAACACTCGGAAGATAAAGTAGCCTGAAAGCTAAAAGCGTCGAAAACAGTAACCACTTATAAAAAATTATAATCTACTTTTCACCCCTTTCAGTCGATGAGCTTTTGTTTGAAACCAACTATGATTTCCTAATTTCGTGGTTGCGCGCAGTATCTATATTTGGAGAAAAGGATGGCACAACTACAAAAATATCTTGCCCAAAAATACAACGGTAACACCATACAATTCAAATATAGGGTGTGCAGATAACAGATAAGGCAGATACGATGAACAATTTCATGTAATTGATAGGAAACCCAAAGGCGGTACCTAAGAGAGTTCTGATATGTTTTTGATATATCTGTTGGAAATATATTTATCCTATTTCGACTAACTAAGCCAAAGGAAAAAAGTGCTAAAGGGTTTCCGCAAAATCAGTTGCAACAGGCCTGGTAGGCACGAATATTTTCAAAGAAAGTGTCTGCCGTTCACACACAACATCAGAACCATTAACAAAAACATTTTAAACTGTTGCTCCAGCTTAAAAAAGTATCTAGCTTCCGCCGACACATGACACCGCAAGATGGTGCACACTGTAGCCCAAGAAAGAACCTTACTGAAGTCGATGGACACATACTCTATGCCAAGTAACTCTGTGCCTATCTGCAGAAAGCAACCGCATTTTACATTATCACCAAGAGTAACGATATTTCGTGCGCAGTGGCATATTGGTAGAGCAATAGCAGCTTCGTCCCCTGCATTGTCTGTTGTGGTAGCGGAGCAGGATTCTACGTCGATGACGCTGAGCTACTATTCCTGGACTGGTTCTGCTGTCCCTACGCGCATACCTTTAGGAATGAGCTGTGGCGTCTCATGACAAATAGTGATCCAAAGTTCTCCGTGACCACTTGCAGTGCTTATTATGTCGCTAACAGGTAGATTTCTATTGTGAGCTTGAGTATCTTACTGTAACTGACAAAAAGCTGCACAGTTCAACGGAACATTTCGATTGATGACTAGAGCTCGTCTCGTTGATGATGGCGGAATAACAACTTCAAGAGGGAACAACTGCCCAAAGCAATCTTTGTTACGTGTGTTTCTTGGAATAGCTTCATCAATCTGGAGCTCTGATCTTCCACAATCTATGACAGCTTTTGATGCCAGCAAGAAGTTCCATCCAGGAATAACATTATGATTACATTCTCTTAAACGCCGCATTCGAAGACTGTGTTCTGGCATTGATAGTTATTCTTGCAAATGTCCCTTTCGGTTGGACGTACATCCCATCCCCGACTTTCAGCACATTCGCTTTCTTACCGCGGAACATAGGGTTCTTTAGCTGACGACGATAAGCATCCGACATTTCGGAAGCCCTTGAGTCGACTAGCGCCAAGAAAAGTTGGCCATCGGTGATGACATCAATGAAATTTCCTGACATCTTGGTGTAGTTCATGAAGAATATGCATCTGCGGCAGACTCTCCTCTTTAGATGACGACCTCGCTTTGTTTTCCTGAAGTCGGTGGCTAGGCGATCGCTTGGTACTTCTGTACGGCAACAGGGAATGGCTATAGTGTGCTTGTGAACAACCTCGTCCAACACCATCTAGGTGGATCTGTGTCGTCCGTGGTACTGCGAAGGTCTTCGTCGCACAGGTCACTTGTAATCATCTGCAGTTGACTGACGTGAATAGAACTCTCGTGATGGGTGACGTCTGGTGGCGTAGTAGTCATAGAACACACGTCGTGTTTCTCTGCAGCAGCGTATAGTGTGTTCAGATTGTCCACTGTGCAAACACACCGGCGTGCTGTCCCTTGTTCCCCAAATGTCTGTTCTTCTACAGAGCGATATATTTGGCGTAGGAGTTGGTTGTACCAGCATTGGTCGGGTGCTGGGTTGCCATTTGATGGCTGCAGCGTGGGAAGTTCGAGTTGGCTAGGTCCATTCTTCTTAGTACAGTCGGCTGTTGGCGAAGACTGGTGCTAAGGCGACGGCTTTTACGTTTCATAATTGGAGCCGCAGTGATGCAAATGTTTTGAGGATACCCAATGTCTCCACCAAACAATGCCTCGCTATAATCATACACAAGTCCAAATCGGAAAGCAGAATCGTCAGTGAAATACAGTACTTAGCACTGAAATTGCGTTTACTATCAGCATCAACGTACAACCAATGCAGAACTCGCCTGCTGCACAGAGAGTACATTATCTTTTCACAAACCATGGTTATTGTATCTTGATCAGTGTTGTCAGTATTATTCTGTCGTAGTTTCACTACATTAACTTTGCCTGTGATTGAGCTGCTTGGTTGCTGCTTGCTTAGTTGCCACGTCAATACAGCAACTACTTTCTATGGTAGAGGGTTCACTTCCTGCCACCTTTACAGGGTATGTTGGACTGCAATTGTATTTGATGAACACAACGCCATATACCTTAAGTCATTTGATATTCCGAGAATTTTGTGACGGTGGTGAATCTTGACAAAGGTTTGCAGTACAGATCGTAACTTTTCTAAAACGTAATCATCAAATCATAAGCTTTTTTAATGATTGGGAAGTTCTTTGCTGGATGGAACGTGTGGTGTAATGTGTATTTTTGTCTGAATGTTCTAAGGCAGTTGCTTCAGATTTTGGCAGTTGCAATAGACATTACTCCAAAACATTTTTTCTATCATAATGTAATTCAAGGGTGCTTCTACATTATTACTTCAGATCTTAAGAAGAGTGTTTTGTAGGTAAAGTACAGAGGGCAGAGTGTGAATTACTATAAGATACTGCATCTTAGCTTCATATGTACGTGAGTAGTCATAATGGAAAATTTTGATCTTTGTAAGGAACAGATGATTGGCGTTTTTAAAAAGGACAGCGTTTTCCACCTTAACTGTTATTAAATGAATGCAACTTATTCACCTTGACCGGAATTTTGGCCTGTTATGCCGTTCTCCTGTGATAGTTCACCATGAAATGCGTTAACATACATCGGTCCTTTTAAGGGGACACTGTCCTTGTGTCAACCATGTTTACATGTTCTACGTGTATAAAATTACTTCCTGCAACAGTATAATATATCAAATCCATGTCATCTACGCCCGGAGTAATTTTTACGTGAAGTCCTACTTTCTTTTATATAAATGACGAAAAGGAAAAGTCCTTTCTAAAATAATACAGGACCTAGCAAACAGAAAACAGAGGAGGAACTCATTTAGGAAAAACACATTTTACTTAGCTAGTGTCTCCGGTATTAATTTCATAAGCGTATGTTCAGTTAACATTTCGTTACAAATTCATCTGACTGGTTGTGGTTAGATCAAAGGAAGGAAGGTTAGAGGTGAAGGTCCTGTCGACGTCGAGGTCATTGGAGACGGAAGTTCGGGTGTAGGGAGGATTGGGGATGAAACCGGCTATACCCTATCAAAGGAACCATCCTTATATTTTCCTGGAGCGATTTAGAGACATCAAGGAAAACTTAAATCTAGATTGTCAGACGAGGATTTGAACCGTCGTTCGATCGTAATGTACCTCATCCGTGAATCCAAGTTTCCGTATTTGACCTTTGTAACATATCTTTTATTTCACTCATTTTAAAAATTCAAATGAAAGTTAACAGCATGCTACATACAATTTACATAAGAGTGAACTTTTACTGAAACATTTCTCTCTGAATTCTCTGTTTTGCACTGAAAGTTTTGGATACAGGCATTTTTCCTACACATTTCGGTATGTTTCTGTATTTAGTACATCTTTTGTGTTGATGACCGATCCTAAACTGAGTTTTTAGACCGTATCTTCTCTTTGTGAATATCACAGAATGATGGTTGGGGATAACACATGTTGTAATGGGTATAAGTGCAGATTTTTCTATTGCTGACTGAGAACACTGTGCCGAACAATATTCCATCAGTATTCATGTCATTTTCAGACTAATAACTACAGCCACTACAAGTCGTATGTTTTTAGATAGGTTAGTATCTCCAAGTACATGTGCCAAGAGCAAGCCATTAATGCTTACTCTCCCCTGGGCAGCAGTCATTTGTTGAAATGTGGTTTCGTGGACGTAAAACTGTTAGTCTATACCGATAGGCGTAGACCACTAACGAGGAGAACACAATAAGTGTCATCGCCGGAATTCCCAGGAACTTCGCTCAGAGGAAGAGAAGGGGTCAAAATAAGTGAACACATACCTTGGCTTCACTATAGATACCCGACCGTTCCTGAAAAAAACAATGGTCAAAGTTTTTGAGGTATTTTCGAGGTACTTTATATGCCATTTACTGTGCGATCTGCTCAGACGAAATGGTGGCTCAGTAGTTAGCATCACAGCTTCATAATTTTGCGCCCTGTGTTCGGAACCCGATTATTACTGTATCACTCGCCATCACTACCCGGTCATCTGCAACGAACAAGATAGACAAACATTGATAGTTTGTTATCTGAATACCCAATGCTGCACATTTCGTACTCCACAAGTCTAAGATTGTCTGGATGTGTGTCTTAAACAATGTTGGAGACAAACTGCATCTCTGTTTTAATCCTCTTGTACTTTTGAAAGGCTGTGACGAAATTTTATTCTTCTTGATTACACATTCTACAATATTGTGTAGGTTTCATGCACTTCTAACATACGTCTTTTCAATCTCACATCCCATCAGGGCTTCAATTTCGTCAGTGGCACTGTGCCTTACTCCTTCTCGCGACCTTTGTGCACTAAATGACTATTCAGCTTCCTTTCCAGTCTCTTTACCGTTAGTTATGTTAAAGTAAAAATGTTGTCATTACAAGAGATTTCCTTCAGGGCTCCATTTTGCTCCTCATCGTCCATTTCCATCCCTTCTATTCTGCCTTTTTGAGACTAGACCACACAACTTACCAATAGAGTTTGTAACACTGACACCACGACAATTTCCACATACCTTCTTCTTACTTTTCTTATAAATTGGACTTAGATATGCCCAATTCCATTTCTTTGGCATTTATTCTCCCTCTATCGTGCATTCAGAAAACGACTTGTCCAGACATTCCCATTACACACTCGGCCCATACTTCATTAATTCTTTCGGTATGTCTCCTGATCTAGGAGATTTTCCATTTTCCTTTTCTTTCACAGAGCTTCAAACTTCTGCTGTATCTATTGAGTTTACATTTCTGACAGATAATTCATTCTCGAAATCCAGTTCTATGTCTTTGTACTGGGTTCTGTCTTCTGTAAGTAGTGTCTTGAAATGATTTTCTATTCCCGCATACCAATAATTGGTATATTTGCCCCTTTTATCACATCTCTTCTTAAATTCTTCACTGTTTTCCAGGCTTCTGCTACCTAGGTACCCCTGACACCTCTATCTATATTCTCACATGTCTTTTCCCACATCTTATTTTTCTATTTAATAATTTCTTTTTTAGCCTCCCTGTTTATTTCCAGTATTTGTTTCTATCCTCTGTGTTTTTAACCCTGACCCAACTGTTATACATTTTCTTCTTCATTTTTATATTTTCCTCTATGTTTTCAGTCCATCATCCCGAGCTTTGTTTTATCTCTTAAATTTGTTGACCCAGAGATCCATAGGCTGCCTCGTGAACGCATATTTTAACATGTTGATATTTCTCTTCAGCATTTCCGCCTGCATCAAAACTTTGCAGCTTGCTAGCTCAATTTAAGAAATTTCACACTTTCATCTTTGAGTCTATTTACATTATATTTAACAGCATACAGAATTTTAATAGCAGCGCATCCAGAATT
This sequence comes from Schistocerca serialis cubense, assembly GCF_023864345.2. Classification (NCBI taxonomy): domain Eukaryota; kingdom Metazoa; phylum Arthropoda; class Insecta; order Orthoptera; family Acrididae; genus Schistocerca; species Schistocerca serialis. The sequence goes on from NC_064638.1 coordinate 718,345,895, forward strand.
TTAATAGCAACACTATATTCCTGAGAAGTTGGAGACACAAATTTTGCTTCAAGGTGGAAGTGGTTGCAGCCACATTCTGGGCGTCTGTATATCCTTACCTCACTCACTCTATGTCTACAATTTTTCTTTTGTATGATGTAATCTATGATTGTTTTCAAATATCTTTGTGAGTTAACGAGCATTTCGCTCTCATTAAAGATATATGACCGAAAGAGTCAGCCTTCAGGGATTGTGAAACGAACCCTGCCGTCCAGGACCGTGTGCTACAAAGAGCGCAGATTCGCCACGAGATGGGGAAATTCACAGGCGTCTATTATGCTGAATGAGGCCTAAGCACTGTAGTGTGCGAGTGAGACAGACGAGAACCTACGTCTTAGGGGAATCCCGTAGAAGCCGTTCGTGGCCACGGAGACATAGCAATGTTAAATATGGCGGACCTAAGATCGGCCATAAAGGGAAACTTTTATGAAAACTATTCAATTCTGTAGTAATACAGGGAATGAAGCCACAGTAATTCTAATCTACCATCCGTCATAAATTTTCGTGGTGATCTCAATAAAACTTGAATATTGATCATATCTATAATAGTTTAGGATATACTGTTAAAGTGAAGTTAACAAGTTTTGTAACAAAGACCTGAATGCTAAAATCTGAACGCTTTGGTCGATCTTAAAGATCGACATTTCAACTAGAAGGGCATTATTAAAATGACAGATTTTGTAAAGATCAACTCTGTAACTTTATTTGTTCAAAAGATATAGTAAATTTAAATTATCAGTTTTTCAGTTAAGCATCAAATCATTTCCTCCATACGCAACACATTGAACGATGACTGCATGACACCATATTGAATCATTATGTAATAGAGTATTTGTTGTAAAGTTTAATGCATAATAGTTACTTTTGTTCTTTATTTATTTATCAGGAAGCACATTGGTGCAACGCTACTGGCCTTGACATTCAAAGCTAAGAAGGAAATTATACTGGTTTTATGTAAAAGAATTTAACAGTTATTATGTAATGGCTATTATTGTTACTTCATTTAGAACGTGAAAGTGGTCAATCTTTAATTATTTAAATATGTTAAAATGTAAAATAATGTAGAATAAGCTGTTGCCAATCAGATGGACGGCTTCAGGAAAGGGAACTGCACTAGTCAATTGAACGACGATGTTCGGCACGCGGGGAAACGCGGCCGGAGACGGGCAGAGGACAGTGCTGGTGCAGACGCGAAAGCGGACAGTTCTGGTCTAGACACCAAAGGGACAGTTCGGATTGAGACGCTATAGTGGACAGTCGGTCTTTAGGTAGCTAGGAAGTGAAACGACTTAGAAAATTTCGTGTTGTGTGGTATTGCGGAACTTAGTCTCTGAGCGGTGGGCAGCCACGCACCTCAACTTTTCCTGTAAATAACGAGGTGAAGTACTGGACTTGTGTTTCTGGATGAGATTGTGAATGATCTTACTGTGTCAAATTGACATGCGCTCGAGTGTAATAGCAATTCTAAATACGACCACTTTCGCTAATAGTTTGCATTCTGAATAAACATCATTCTAACCAAATCGCAACTGTGTGGCCTACATAATTTATAGGTCGTTAGTTTCGCTCCTGATATTATTATTAATGCTGTTATAAGTTAGATTAAACATACAATTTCGCGAACTTGCCATCAGCCAGACAATTTTAGACAAGTGTCTAATTTAGGGCGTGTAATGTGACGCGTGCGGTTCAACCCCTAGACGAGATTGAGCCAAGACATTTCGAATAAGAGAAACCGCATGTGAGCCTGAACATCTTTGGGATGTTAGCTCACATTTTGCATGACTCTGCCACATGCATTTATGTATGCACTTAAAGGGGAAGAAATCATTAAAATTTTTCAAATTTAATGCATTGTCATTATTTGCTAGTCTTTCTCCATTTTAATTTACGACATCCTCACCATATCTTTCAACAACTTGGTCATCCACCTTTGAACCTATCTTTCTGCTAAAATTTCCCATAATAACTACTTCCTTTTGTCGCTTTATCTTTTCTGGGACACTGTAAATTCCTCATAAAACTTATGTTTCATTTATTAAATATTGAAAACCGATAAAAACAATATCCATACATTGGATGTATGTACACCTGTGTACATGTGTGTATGTGGGTGTGTGTGTGTTTTCCACATCTTCCTCACCCCCTTGATCGATTTGAGGCAAGATTGGTGCAGATGCCTCTTACTGTCAGGCAACAATCGTTATAGAGGTAAATATCACCTACATATCGTAGCTCAGGAGATAAAACGTCATAAATAATAAGATGCAAGAGAAAGTGCCGCATCATGCATGACGTTTAAATTTATTACTTCTTTGCTACTAACTCTATTCGCAACACATTTTGCAGACAGTAATCACGTATGCCACTGAATGCAACTACAAAAAAAAAAAAAAAAAAAAAAAAAAAAATCGTTAAATGACACATAGATCAGGAGATATGACGTCACTGAGATGTGTGGAAACCTGCCGCATCATAAATGACTTTAAATTTATTATTTCTTTGCTACTTACTTTATTCGTAACGTATTTCGGAGACAGTATTCAAAGTGCTGCTGAATGTGCCTACACAAATACATCGTTGTACGACGCATAGTTCAAGAGACATGACGTCATAAACACTGTGATGTGTGAAAAAATGCCGCATCATTACATGAAGTTTTAAAACATTTATTATTTACTACTAAGACACTCGTAGAGTCGAGTCAACTTTATCCAGTTGTGCCTGCAAAACTTTTTACAAAAAATACTGAACATTTTGCACAGAATGGATGCAAATGAAGCTACAGACAAAAGTTACCGAGCAATAAAGGAGAGAGTGCCACCGATATGATATACGAATTAGGGTGGCAGTGATTAAAACAAAGGGGATATTCGCTGCGGCAGGATCTTCTTACGAAATTTTAGTTACCAACTTTCTCCTCAGAGTGTGAAATAATTTGAAATGTTCATTATAATAAAATAAGATAAATCAGAGCTCGCATGGGAAGATTTAAGTGTTCGCTTTTCCCGCGCGCTGTTCGAGAGTGGAACGGTAGAGAAGTAGCTTGAAGATGGTTTGATGAACCCTCTGCCAGGCGCTTGTGTCCTTTTAAAAGCACATTGGAACATGGGCATATCTTTTATCATCATTTCTATAAAATGTTATTTAGTCTTTTCTATGGTAGCTAGCAAAACATGTTACATGAAAGGCAGCATTAAGCGTCAGGCATTTGGTAGACACTTTTTTGTGACGAAGATGGCATCGTGTTTGATTTTCTTGGATTGTTGTGAGGTGATCAGTTCTATCATACGTATCTTGAATCAGTATTTTCCAAGCTAGATGGTCTGCTCCAGCAACATTGATACAGTGGGATGTCAGTGGCATGTACCACTTTTACCACGAACTGAAACACGGTAAAGACTGATATTTTCGGCACAACGGTCCACTCCACCCATACTCTGGCCATGTACATGGACTGTATGTGGCTGGGTGACAGAAACTTTCTTCTTTTCTTTCCTGGATTATGTTGTGCAACGGTTAGGCTAGAAATGCATTTGAGGCAACATCTACTACACTACGCTGCTGTCCTTCCACTTTTTTATCACAATGGATGCATACTCTGTCACTAAAAATTGATAGAATCCTCGGCGCTTACTTTTCATTTCATTTTTTTTTAGCATAAGGGGACATTATGATGATCTATTTTCGCTTGTAGTTTCCGTTCCTCGTAGATTGTGATTCTTCAATTCTTCTAAAAGTGGTACTGTTGTGAAGGAGTTGTCAAAAACTAAGTGGAAAGGGAAGGTGCGAATCCTTTCTCTGAGTATATCTACATATTGCAAAACAATGGATGGTCCTAGCTTGAACAACCTGTATATATCTAAGGTTTTTGTTTTTAGTCCTTAATAAGGTTCTATCCATAAAATGCAACCGCTTGAAGTGGCACCTACCCAAAATTTGCATTGGTATCTACTTGACCTGCCTCTTATAAACTGTTTTTGCACCAATGCCGCCCAAAATATGGCATCATTGGTTAATCAACACTGTGGTTTTCATGGTGAGGAGCGAAATCTTGAAACAGATCATTTAGAGCTTGGAAAAGAGGGTGAACCTTTGAAAAACTATCTTCGAGTCAAGAGCATCATTATCACTACAGTGGAGGCTGGAAAAAATAGATTCAAGTCGGTCTCTAGAACGTCACTTGCAAGAGCTTCATTTTGAAAGTATCTTTATTTTTTTCACAATACAGTCTTCGTCTCGGAAGTGGAACATACCACTTAGAAGCAGGATACCTAGGAAACGTTTCATTTCTTCAATGCTTATGTCACCAAGTTTGTTCTTTCTTGCAGCATATCAGTTACTCTTCTCCACTAGAAATCGCAGCATATCATTGCACTGTGCTTACTACTACTTGTAATTGTTTTACTTTCGTCTAAATTATTGTCTTCATGATTACTACTTGATGACGATAATGAGATCCCATACTCCGAGGAGCGTAGGGGACGATGCGGGGGACACGCACCGCCGACTAAGCGAAGTCCTAGCGGAGGTGGTTTGCCATTGCCTTCCTCCGACGGTGTTGGAGATGAATGATGATGATGAGGACGACACAACAACACTCAGTCCTCTCAAGGCAGGAAAAATCCCTGACCCCACCGGGAATCGAACACGGGATCCCGTGCGCGGGAAGCGAGAACGTCACTTCAAGACGACGGGATGGTTAGGCTGGAATGTACGTTTTGTACATTACTTTGTAATATCTACTTTATTCGTGTTTCATTCCTCACATCTTTTCATCGTTTGTGTGTTCGTGCACTGAAAATGTGATGACACGATTGGCTGATTACATAACGTGCAGTTTCTCTATTCTGTGTTCTGACTGGCCAACTAGACCACGTGTCCTGTGTTCAGACTGCGTAACAAAACACATTATACAGTGCAATCTCGTTTTCACAGTTTCCGAAGCTATCATGCCGTATTTGGTAGATTTTGTATTTGTACCTGTTTATTGCGGAAATACGCTTATGCAGTGTCAGTGTTGCAGCGCATTAAAGATTCGTCCAAGAGACGTCCTTCTCTTCTCGGTTTGTTGTGCTACAGTGCCTGAAAGTGCGATAACGACATGTCAAAATTATGCCGCTATTATAACTGCAAATTTTCTTTTACTCTATAAACATAAATACATGCCTTTGGAAATTAACAACATAGAGTACAGTGCCTGAAAGTGCGATAACGACATGTCAAAATTATGCCGCTATTATAACTGCAAATTTTCTTTTACTCTATAACATAAATACATGCCTTTGGAAATTAACAACATAGAGTACAGTTCGTCGCTTCAAGATGTACACATAAAAACTTACATCTCGAATCGTATGATGTATCAAAAAGCCATTTTGAAACAAAAATCAACCAACAGATGATACATTCACATCAACAATCACTTCTAAGAATGCCAAACTCAAGCAAACCATACCTTGGTAATGTCTAGCTGACGTTACCGTGCGTGCCAACTGTTTTTAAAAGTAACACCCACATACGAAGCCCACGCCTACCACAGTAGTACACATTTATATGCCAACTAGCTTCGCAGATGACGAAGAGATTGACGAAATGTATGATGAGATAAAAGAAATTACTCAGATAGTGAAGGGAGACGAAAATTTAATAGTCATGGGAGACTGGAATTCGATAGTAAGAAAAGGGAGAGAAGGAAACGTAGTAGGTGAATATGGATTAGGGGGAAGAAATAAAAGAGGAAGCCGCCTGGTAGAATTTTGCACAGAGCATAACTTAATCATAGCTAACACTTGGTTCAAGAATTATGAAAGAACGTTGTATACATGGAAGAAGCCTGGAGATGCTAGAAGGTATCAGATAGAATATAATGGTAAGACGGAGATTCAGGAACCAGGTTTTAAATTGTAAGACATTTCCAGAGGCAGATGCGGACTCTGACCACAATCTATTGGTTATGAACTGCAGATTAAAACTGAAGAAATTGCAAAAAGGTGGGAATTTGAGGAGATGGGACCTGGATAAACTGAAAGAACCAGAGGTTGTAGCCAGCTTCAGGGAGAGCATTAGGGAACAATTGACAAGAATGGGGGAAAGAAATACAGTAGAAGAAGAATGGGTAGCTTTGAGAGACGAAAGAGTGAAGGTAGCAGAGGATCAAGTAGGTAAAAAGACGAGAGCTAATAGAAATCCTTGGGTAACAGAAGAGATATTGAATTAAATTGATGAAAGGAGAAAATATAAAAATGCAGTAAATGAAGCAGGCAAAATGGAATATAAACGTCTCAAACATGAGGTCGACAGTAAATGCAAAATGGCTAAGCAGAGATGGCTAGAGGACAAATGTAAGGATGTAGAGGCACATATCACTAGGGGTAAGATAGATACTGCCTACAGGAAAATTAAAGACACCTTTGAAGAAAAGAGAACCACTTGTATGAATATCAAGAGCTCAGATGGAAACCCAGTTCTAAGCAAAGAAGGGAAAGCAGAAAGGTGGAAGGAGTATGTAGAGGGTCTATACAAGGGTGATGTACTTGAGGACAATATTATGGAAATTGAAGAGAATGTAGATGAAGATGGAATAGGAGATATGATACTGCGTGAAGAGTTTGACAGAGCACTGAGAGACCTAAGTCGAAACAAGCCCCCAGGAGTAGACAACATTCCATTAGAACTACTGACAGCCTTGGGAGAGCCAGGCCTAACAAAACTCTACCACCAGGTGAGCAAGATGTATGAGACAGGCGAAATACGCTCAGACTTCAAGAAGAATATAATAATTACAATCCCAAAGAAAGCAAGTGTTGACAGATGTGAAAATTACCGAACTATCAGTTTAATAAGCCACGGCTACAAAATACTAACACGAATTCTTTACAGACGAATGGAGAAACTGGTAGAAGCCGATCTCGGGGAGGATCAGTTTGGATTCCTTAGAAATGTTGGAACACGTAAGGCAATACTGACCCTACGACTTATTTTAGAAAATAGATCAAGGAAGGGCAAACCTACGTTTCTAGCATTTGTAGACTTTGAGAAAGCTTTTGACAATGTTGACTGAAATACTCTCTTCCAAATCCTGAAGGTGGCAGGAGTAAAATGTAGGGAGCGAAAGGCTATTTACAATTTGTACAGGAACCAGTTGGCAGTTATAAAGAGTCGAGGGCATGAAAGGGAAGCAGTGGTTGGGAAGGGAGTGAGACAAGGTTGTAGCCTATCCCCGATGTTATTCAATCTGTATATTGAGCAAGCAGTAAAGGAAACAAAAGAAAAATTCGGAGCTGGAATTAAAATCCATGGAGAAAAAGTAAAAACTTTGAGGTTCGCTGATGACATTGTAATTCTGTCAGAGACAGCAAAGGACTTGGAAGAGCAGTTGAACGGAATGGACAGTGCCTTGAAAGGACGATATAAGATGAACATCAACAAAAGCAAAACGAGGATAATGGAATGTAGTCGAATTAAGTCGGGTGATGCTGCGGGAATTAGATTAGGAAATGAGACACTTAAAGTAGTAAAGGGGTTTGCTATTTGGGGAGCAAAATAACTGATGATGGTTGAAGTAGAGAGAATATAAAATGTAGACTGGCAATGGCAAGGAAAACGTTTCTGAAGAAGAGAAATTTGTTAACATCGAGCATAGATTTAAGTGTCAGGAAGTCGTTTCTGAAAGTATTTGTATGGAGTGTAGCCATGTATGGAAGTGAAACATGGACGATAAATAGTTTGGACAAGAAGAGAGTAGAAGCTTTCGAAATGTGGTGCTACAGAAGAATGCTGAAGATTAGATGGGTAGATCACATAACTAATGAAGAGGTATTGAATAGAATTGGAGAGAAGAGAAATTTGTGGCACAACTTGACTAGAAGAAGGGATCGGTTGGTAGGGCATGTTCTGAGGCATCAAGGGATCACCAATTTAGTATTGGAAAGCAGCGTGGAGGGTAAAAATCGTAGAGGGAGACCAAGAGATGAATACACTAAACAGATTCAGAAGGATGTAGGTTGCAGTAGGTACTGGGAGATGGAGAACCTTGCACAGGATAGAGTAGCATGGAGAGCTGCATCAAACCAGTCTCTGGACTAAAGACCACAACAACAACAACAATAACCCACATTGAATAATAAAATTTCCCAACTTTACCACCGTCCTTATGCAAGGACAGTAGGCAGAACTGGGTTGAGGAAATACTCGACACCTAGTAGCGCTTTTGATGCGTTTCAACTACGAGTAGCAAATAATCGTAGGCGAAAACAAAAGCCTACTATAGAGGTACGAAGAGGCGTTCCATAGAGACGCTTACAAAACTGCGTTGCAGACACGCGGAGTTACTACGCCCAGTGTACAGAAACTGTTCTATAATGTCAAAGGTGTTTCTATTGATGTTAACAGACCCTATCCTATAAGCTTCTTGCATGGCTATCAACGTAGATGGGGCGCCTTGTAGTCGCTAATTCTTCCGTACACAGGGAAATTGCGGCTCGCACAGAAAAATTCACGGATACGTGTAAATTAAATTTTTTCGGTTTTACACTACAAACACAGTTCATTCTTTGTTTTCGTTTCTAGCAGAAAATTTGAAAAAGGAATAGCCAGGTTCTCAGCTAATATTTAAAAAAAATAAAGGGAAGCAGGGAAATGTGAAACAGAAAGTTACGAAATAAAAGCTGCCTGATATGTGCGATACCGACATATAATAGTTCTACCACTATTGTAATTCTTAAACATTTCTACACAGGAAGACGGTGGAATAGGCTGTGATGATTAAGTGTGCACTACAAATCAAAGCTCCAAAGTTCATTCCCCAGTTGATTTTGTTATTTTTATCTATCTCTTGACGTGACTTGCACCTGTGGCTGTGTGATGTAAATGAGGGGAAAAAGTGAGCTACGGCGTGGTTTAGCTGTCTCGCCCTCCCCGCCCACTCCCTTGGGTTCCTGGGTTAGCTGGAATTTGAAATTGCAGGCAAACGGATGACATCTTCAGCAGTACAATGCCTAATAAAACACTGCAGTCTATGATCAACCATCAGGTATATGAATCTTTTGCTTCTTTAGTAAAAATAATGAAAAATATGATAAGAGGTGTATTGACAACATCCCCACCCCACTCCAAATAATGAAGCACCGTACAGATAGCCGTACAGTAGGTGCAAGTGTGTCGGAGGGCTAGACTGAAATATGGTTCCTGAAGAGGAGCTGTGCCTTTCTAGTAATTACAGGCAACCGTCTGAATGATTCGCTGATCTGGCCCTGTAACATGGCAAATATCGTCTAGCTAAAAGAGCGTAGGCTTCAACTGTCGGTGTGAATATGAATAAAATTCTTTTGGGAGTTAGGCTGCGTCATTAGGTAGTATTAAAACAATTATAAAACCAACGACTGGAGTGTCTTGGCAGTTGTCCTCTACAGTGTGACTAAACTGCTGAGCTTTATGTATATGTTAGTGTTTCATAATGGCGTGAGGCGTAAGATTTTTTTTTCAAACGTGCCCTTACTCCTTTCATGCTATAAACGGCTGAAAACAAGAGGAAACTACTATCGTTAAATGTCCTGAGAATCTTCAGTTATACTGTAGATTTAAAAATGATGCAATCTTGTGTAAAATGATCAGGAGGTAAAATAGTATAATTTTTCTGACTTTGTTTATGAATTCTAGCAAGGTGTATTTTGACCTGCGTCGTACACCAGCGTCGTGCACTGACCTGACCAGCGCTGGTCAATGGTATGTATGGTACATTAAGTGTACTCTAATATATAGGAAGATCATTTGTTTTTTAAGTGAAACGCACATTATTACTAGACCAGAAACCCCAAAATAATTTTAAACTTATGATCTGTAAATTAAAGGGGCTTGTCACATCTGTCCGCCGGCGTATCTAATTTAATCAAAGCAAAAATTTAGAAATTACAAAATTGTTGAACTGTATTTTTACTTATTTTCATAGTCTCTATTATGTCGCCTTTACTGCACTTAAGGTAAACTGAAAATGTGTTCTTTTCTTGGAGCAGTTACGAAAAAATGAATTGCTTTCATTGAATTAGGAATTGATTATAGCTTACCTGAAAGGAATTCCATGATTCTAATCAATACTATTTGCACGGAGAAAAAGGACCATTTAGAATAAGAGTGATGGGTCACCATCAACACAGCTTCGCGACATCGCCTGCTGGGCAAGGATCTTCGTGGGTCACTGTCGTCATCCACGTCGCTGCTACACGTTTTCGACATAACTTTTTTTCTTTTTTTTCATTCCCGATAATTCCATACATGCATCTCTCCGCTGCTCGCCTACCGACCACTTCTTTTTTACATGATTTTCAAATTATAAGTCAATGCCTCACTTTTCTATCATCATACCTCAAATACGGTATTTTATTGCATAAGCTCCCTGTCGCAAATTACCATCCGCTAAGATTTTTCATCATTCAAAAATTATGTTATTAACTGCCTTTCCTGGTTCGTTCTTACTGGAGCGACCTTCAAATGGCTTGACTTTGGACAACAAAGGAACAGCGGTACTTGGCATAAAAATATTTCCATTGCCACAACACACCGTTAAGTGAAGTTGCAGACCTATTTCAAGGTCAATTTGTTGTTAAGTTAGCCGGCCGCAGTGGACGAGCGGTTCTAGGCGCTTCAGTCTGGAACCGCGCGACCGCTACGGTAGCAGGTTCGAATACTGCCTCGGGTATGGATGTGTGTGATGTCCTTAGGTTAGTTCGATTTAAGTAGTTCTAAGTTCTAGGGGACTGATGACCTCAGATGTTAAGTCCCATAGTGCTCAGAGCCATTTTTGTTGTTAAGTTACCGTAACGTCAAAATATTCAAACTACACAGCAAAATTTAAATTAAATGCGGTATGTGTTATGTGATACAAACGGAGTGAAAGTTGCAGGAAGACAGGTCTCCGTTGATCCTAATTCAATACGGTATTGGCGGAGCCAAAAAGATAAACCCATGGTTGCAAAGGCAAGCTTCAAATCTTTCCGTGGGCCTAAAGAGGGAAATATCCCGAAATCTATAATGGTGTAACTGCTTATGTCAATGAACTTCGGAATGATGGTTGTGCTGTCTCTTAAGAAATGATACAGAGCAAAGCTCGTGAGATAGGTGCCACTCTCAACATCGACAGAAAGGATTTTAAAGCTAGCAATGGTTGGGTGATTCGTTTTATTGAGATGGCAAAATCTCAGTTTATAAAGGAGAACGTCTTTGTGCCAACGTTTACCTCGAGACTACACAGAGAAGGTAATCGAGTTCATCGTTACGTAATGCAAATGCGACAGCAATATGACTGTTTGCTCTCCTAGGCTCGTAACGGTGACCAGACGCCAGTGTTTTTTGATATGCCGCATAACACCGTCGTTGTTCCAATTGGCTCAAAAAGTGTCCTTGTGAAGACGACTGGAGCGGAGAAACTAAGGTGCACAGGGATGTTCTTAATTACAGCAAGGGCAATAAACTTCCATCGTATGCCACCTTCAAAAGGAAGATATTACCAAAGGAGACCACCCCACATCGAATTCACTTAAGAGTTCAGTAAACGGGCTGGATGACAGCAGATTTGATGGTAGCTTCCTTGGACAAATTCTGGGGAACACGGTCTGGCGTCACCTTGTGGAAACTGTAAAGGAGAAAATGAAACGGATGGAGTCCCACCTTGTTATCATCCCTGGATATTTAACATTCATTCTTCAACCTTTAGATGTCAGCGTCAACAAGCCTTTCAAAGAACATCTTCGACGCCTGTATTCAGAATGGATGACGGCGGAATCTCATCAGCTGACTCCAGGAGGCAATATAAGGAAGCCTTCAATACCGACGATGAGCTAGTGGATAATCCATGCAAACGAGTAAATTAGTTTTAATATTTTTAAGAAGATTTTTTAAAAAAACTGGATTTCCCAAGACGATATGCTGTGGAATAGTGAAAATGAAGGAGGTGGTGTGTTCTGAGCCTGAAAATAGTGATGATAATGACGAAAGTAAGGCCGCAGAATAGTGAGGGATAAGGAACAATGAAACGCTGCATTGCTGTTCTTCATTGTAGGCATAATGAAACCTTAGTATGAACCCAGTTCTTTTGTGTTAACCGAAAATAAATACCGGTAGATACCACTTTTTTCACAAATTACTGTAAATATAACTTTTACCTACCTATTACATCGTTTCCTTTCTATTCTGAATTCCTTCAAACACCTCTCTACTAGTCGCATAATTCCTTCCCTAGTGCTTTCAAGAAAATTTTTCGAAAAATAAAGCGGGAATTACGTGATAAAATACGGCAGTACTTCAGGTATATCATTATTTTCATTGTCAGCTATGTGTGTTTGTGATTAATTTCTTGAAATGTACTGCCATTTAAAGAAATATGTGATACCTTTGACAATATTGTCTCTGTTGTTAATTTCTGTGCCATCTGTTATCTTAAATGATGAAATGTAATGTCTACCCATCGTAAATTTCTGTTCAGTTTTCTTCATATTTTTACTTCTTCGGTGGTTTCTCGTATCAGACTTATCTGTATATTGTTTCTTACATTCTCTCGAATCCATTTACGAATAATTACGTTTCGGCACATTAATAAACTTTGATTTTTATCTGAATTTATTATCGTAACAGTCCAATAGATTATTCGATAACTTCTGAACGCAATGGCCTGTTTGAGTATACTTGTATAGGCAGCTGACATCAGAAGCCTGTAGCGCTCTATAGACTCATTGCAGACTTCGTGACGCAGAACGTAAACAGGTTGTGTTTGTAGATAAATGAAACAACTAGATATTTCAGATCGTCAAGATTTAAATGAGACATCTCGGAACAGTTTTGCGATGTAGGATTTCATTTTACTATTTGCTGGACGTCGTAAGAGTCTTTGCAATGCGGGACAGAGTTTGGAGGAAATGTGTAGCGTCATGTTGGAACGGAAGTGTGAGCGTACTCCGTAGCTTTGTTACGCCAGCTTCGTCACTTGCGGGCCACAAGTCAGCGTAAAGTTTAGCTAAAACTCCGAAAATAGAGGCCGGTGTGCGTCCGTGACCCTGGCCTGCGGCGGTGACTCGCGAGATTCCAGCCAGCCAGAGGCGGCATTGCACGAACTGACGTAAGCCAGAAAGGCGGAGCGGAAGGCCTCCACCGGTGAAACATGCACATACAGTACAACGAAGAACTTACGAAAATGGACTTCGAAGATATTCAGTTCCCTCTTATCTCTATGCCTTCAAGTCACTTAATGTCTTACCCTCTAGAGTCTTAAAGCCTAATTTAAACAGCAAAAATGATGTTAACTACCATTGTTGTATATGTTGATTCTATTACTGATACTATATAAGTTCACCCGACAAAAGATTGCTCAGCTCCTTAAAAGAGCACACTTTTCGCTTGATATCGCTGTGTATAGAACTGATATCAAGCGGTCGTGACGTTGAAGTGTGGTGTATGTCCTGGTCGGCTGTACAGGGATTGCGCAAGAATATGGAAACCCCGAGAGAAATGGGTGCTTCAACGTAAGTGAAGATGCTAGCTAGGCCTACAGGTTGCGCTGATATATTTAACCACAAACGGCCGCTATGAAGTATCCCCAATACGTTGCAAGTGTTATTAGTGGTCAGAACATCGTTCTGTATAGTTGTGAGTGCGTTATGTAGGACATATGTGAATTCGAACTTGGGAAAATTGTTGATGGTCGTATGATAGGTGCATCCGTAACCAACGTAGACGAAGTATTTAGTGTTTCGAGAGGCACCATATCCAGTATTTATGCTGCACATAAGGAAAGCGGAAAAACATAATCCGCTAAGTCACAAAGCGGTTGGAAGTGTTTGTTGAATGACCGTGACAGGCGGTCAGATGATACAGAGGCGTGTTGCGAAAAATAAGAGGACGGTAGCTAGAAAAGTCGCTGCAGAACTGAATGTCGCACTCGCGAACCCTGTCAGCACCAAAAAAACACGAAGGGAGCTCCAGAAGCTGGGATCTGCAGCCCGAGCTCGAATTCCAAAACCACTCATCAGTGACACAAATGTTCGTAGCAGGAAACCTGGCTGCCAAAACCATAAAATCTGAACTATGGAGCAATGCAAGATTGTCATTTGGTCGGGTAAGTCTTGTTTCGTACTATTTCCAACTTCTGGCCGAGTATACGCCTCAAGAGTGAAATATGGCGTGGGTTGAGTGGCGATTTGGGCAGACATTTCTTGCTATTCCATTGGCCCCACGGTTACTCTGAATAGTTACATTACGGCCAAGGATTATGTGACCATTTTGACTGATCAGGTCCACCCTATGGCACAGTGTTTGTTCCAAAGTGGTGACGCTATGTTTCAAGACAAGGCCCTTGTTCACACACCTCGCATCGCCCAAGAGTGGTTTTGCGAGCATGAAGATGGATTGTCACGTTTCATCCGACTACCATAGTCACTAGACCACAATATTTTCTTTTTTTATTGTTTGGAAAGAAGGGTGCATGGTCGCTATCCATCTCCAGCTTCGTTTCCTGAACTTGCCTCAGTTTTGAAGGAAGAATGGAATAAGATTCCCTTAAAAACCACACAGTACCTGTATTTATCCATTCCGAGGCGACTGGAACCCGTTTTGAATGTCAACGGCTTTCCTACACCGTACTGAGTTCGATAATATGTTGTGCTATGGCGTTTCCATATTTTTATCCGACGTCAGTGTGTAATCAATGATGAAGAATGGGTCGACGTGAAGATGTGATAAAATAGGAGATAAGGTTTCTCCTGTTTGGACATGCTCAAAACCACGTCGTGAATGAAGTTGCCCGGTATGTTTGTGTATTGATGCAGATGGTCAAACGTGGTTACGAGGAATGGTGTACACTCCGCAACCATGTAACGCAGCGTAACAACAGCTGGAGAGATCTTCAACTCAAACCAAGTGTTAAATGATTATATGTTTTCATTGCATGCGTAGCTGATATTCTTCATCAACATCACTATGAGGTGCGACCCCTCCCGCTTCCCCCCCCCCCCCCCCCCGACCCTTCCCTCATCCGGGAACATAAACGCTAATGTAATCGTGGCTAGGAAGCAAACAGCCTCTGAATCCCATCTTACCTCAAACACACGTGGTGTCAGTCCATAAAGATTTTTGGCCAGAGGCCAGTATGAAAGTATGCGTATCCCCATAACATCACAGGTATGCTCCATGGGTGATAAATCAGAGGACAGGGCAGGCCAGTCAAGGTTTGATACCTTCCTCGATGCGTTTGCGATGTGAACAATAGTGAGGTGTCCTGTGTTATACAGCTGGAATATGCATTTGGCACCATGATCATGAAGGGTGTGACATAGGGTTTACCTTTCTTGCCACATACTGACGAGCCTTCAGCCTCCCTTCATCAGTCCTATTATCATATCGGCAGCTCCTCACATTCTGATTTCAGAAGTTGGAGAAACGGGAGTCCGAGAATCGGTGCGTCCTGCGGTCTTTCATCGGGTCATAAACGGACACGTTGACGTCGATCTGTCCACCATAGACAGAAGGGAAACTCATCACTGAACGCCGACGAACGTCACTCAGTGTTTCAGAGGACTCTGGCTCCACTCCAAGCAAGCTTCTGTTGCCAGTGGTATGCTGTCAGCTGTATGCGGCGCACGGCAACTCCATTCCTCAACCCTGCTTCCAGTAGTCTATTCCCTGTTCGTGGTGCCCAGATTTCATTTGTTGTCATCCATCCATTCCTCAGAATGAGTCGATTACCGCACGATCTTCTCATGGCGTAGTCCTTCCGGAACGACCCATGTCTACTTTTCTGGTCACATTGTTGTCCTAGTCCACCCCATCACCATCGTCATTGCATTGTGACGTTTCAATGTGCCTCATGCCAATGATTCGACCATTCTTAAAGTCTGAAAGATCCAAAAAATGCAATAAACCGCACGTGCACGCTCTGTTTGGTAGCTTTCAGTCAAGGTGTTATCGGTATAACACTTTCCGTTTCCGTCTGTGTATTCACGACAAAAAGGGCCTGAAAGCTCTAGCACTACACCAAAGTGTTTTCAGTGTTTAGGCGATGAAAACACAAGAATAATTCTTCTAAAAAAAAGAAAAAAAAGAAGAAGAAATCAACGAACGATATGAACAGCGTGCTTCATCCTGCTACAATGTTGCAAGCGAGGGTTTCGACATGGTGAACAACATGCTGTAATGGATATCAACGAATCAGCTGCTTATTGAAATACAGAATTGTATCATAGAAATGAGATTTGTTGCCTTGTTTCGTGACATCATTACTCTCGAGTAGCTTGAAGTGCCTGCTGTTATCAATACTTTCACATTCGATAATCAGCTTCGTCATCATGTCATAAAACGTCATGGGCTACGTTCTCGTTGATGAGCAATAAACTTTTTATCTTATATAATCCTCGCTTATTGTACCATCGAGAAAAAAAGCTTAAGGAGACGAGTATTGGGTTATCTGATAAGCGATGGCCTTAGACGGTGGATCGTCGTATTCGGACGGATTGAGCCAATGCAACAGTGACGTAAACTGGTGATGGAAAACCACGAAAAATCTATGGAAGAATAGCTATACGGTGTATTTACTTAGTGTATATGCCCAGAAGGCAACCAATGCAAAACGGTCCAACAGCAGTTGTAGTACGTACTGCCGTAATACACAAAAGTACGTTGAAGTCCGCTTCACTAACGAGGACGGTTCGTGCAGGTCGAAGAACGGACGGGCACTATTGCCGGTTCCAAGTGACAGCTCCAGGACGCGCTTATGCTGCAAATACGTCTCTCCCTTGCTTGTGTAGAATGGGTCGCTTATCATCACCATCAGCGATGACAACTCTCAGAAAATGCAATAAGAATTCACTAAATAACTCCTTACGATAAGACACTGGTTACGACATTGACAGCAGACTGGTCAGAACGCTACTGAACGCTCATTGGTTCTCAGAGAATGCGTGACGTAGATGCGAAGAACGAGCCTAAACTCGACCGTCATCGTTTATGACTTCATCTACAGAGTGTTTGGAAATTGCCGTTGCATACTTCTAGAACTTGTAGAGGGGAGTGAATACTTAATATTTTGAATAGGAACACATGTCCGGAAACGCTTTCAGTTGCCTCGTCATTTCACTCCCCCTCAGTGATGCATCTGATAACTGTGCTAGTTAAAGAAAACAGTTGCTTTAAGTGGATCACTCTTACGCTAAAAAAGAAAAAAAAAGAAGCACAAAAATTTTATACGATTTGGACAACTCCATATCTAAATCAGATAAGAGAAACAGCACCACAATCGATTGTGTGACAATTAACATCAATTTCTCTTGAATCTGAGTGATGACAACATATTGTGCAACATCCTGAAAGGTAACATATTAGATATGGAAAAGAAATGAAACCTCCCTAACGATTTTCTACATTCTTATAATATAGAAAGTTAGCATTGGGAGATAAATGGGGCAGCTACAGATATGGAGATGATTTATGATGCAGAAGATTCAGCACGGAAGGTCAAGAAAAAGAACCAGTGTCAGCTTGGAATTAACAAAAATGCAATCCACATCTTTATGTCAACATGAGTATTAATGAAAGCCTGAAACATGACTAGTACGATTGGTGTCGGCATGTGATTGTGCAGCCATGGAAAAACCCACGATGATAATTAAGATCCTATACGCGAAGTATACCGTTTCCCTGTATTCCAGAGCTTAAGCGCGAGGAAGGAAATCAAAGTGTAACAGCGAAACAGCCATTCTAGCATTCCCTGGCGATAACTACGAATAAATGTTATTGTTGATAAGAGAATCGAAAAATCAGTCAAGAGACTTGTCAAAAGATCGATGCACATGAGAAATGAGCCACAGTTTGGAGATGAACTCATCGCTGTTTCGTACCTATAAGACTGTCCTTGCAAGCGTGATACCAGTTTGCTGTAACTTGAGGTACGTACGCACTTCTGAGTCGAGTAGCTCTTGAATCGAGACTTCCTGGCAGATTAAAACTGTGTGCCGGACCGAGACTCGAACTCGGGACCTTTGCCTTTCGCGGGCAAGTGCTCTACCATCTGAGCTACCCAAGCACGACTCACGCCCCGTCCTCACAGCTTTACTTCTGCCAGTACCTCGTCTCCTACCTTTCGAACTTTACAGAAGCTCTCCTGTGAGGTACTGGCAGAAGTAAAGCTGTGAGGACGGGGCGTGAGTCTTGCTTGGGTAGCTCAGATGGTAGATCACTTGCCCGCGAAAGGCAAAAGTCCCGAGTTCGATTCCCGGTCCAGCACACTGTTTTAATCTGCCAGGAAGTTTCATATCAGCGCACACTCCGCTGCAGAGTGAAAATCTCATTCTGGATGTTGAATCGTTCGCAACCACGTTGCTCCTCAGGCGTGCGTGTTGGTGACGAGCAGTTCATTAGCAGCCTGACGGGAGCCACCTGTTGTCGGTTCTTCCAAACAGTCATTCTGGCTCAGTGGCGACAACATTGTTGAGTGTTCGTAAGTGTCTACTCACTCACGTGCGATGTGTTTCACGAACTGCTCAGGCGAGTCCCTCTGCGTCGGTTTTTCCCCGAACGGCTCCTGAGATGAACGCGAGCATGTTGTTTGCAAGCTTATACGAACCTTTAGACTAACATCGATAGCAGTTGCGGCCTCCGAAAATTTTGAGCTCCTTCCTTTGCCACAGTCCATGTACTACACTGGTTTCAGTTGACCATATAAAAGAACAACCACTGCGCAGAGAGCAACTTGATTCAACTTTGCTGACGAGCAAACAATTGTCACGTGATAAATAAGACATCGATGACAACAGAGGGTAGAACAGATCGAGAAGTTTGGCCAGGCCACCCACCAATGGTTCCTTAAATTGATGAATGAGGCGCAGCTAAGCTTTAAATTCTCAGGTTCTCGAGGAAAACTTGAGTGGTTGCATTGCTTAAATCGCTAAAAATCCAAGCGACCTTAAAAGCTTTGGTCAAATATCATTGTTGTGCTGCTTTATCAAGATCTTCGAGATTAAAATTTTAACCGAGGTAGCGGCGTAATCGAAGGAAAGTTCATCCTACAACGAGCTAGTTTTCGATTTAGAAAATCGTTCAGCAGTCAGTTATAGGTATTTAACGTTACTCAACGTATTGAGGATGGTTTCGGATAAGGTAAGATAACTGAAGTTGTCTTTGCCGACTTAGCAGATCCCTTCGACACTATCGATCACAGAGAGCTGCTGAAGAAAATTTACCAGCTCACCAATGATTACTAGTTAACATCTCTCACTTGCACTCTTTTGCAGCATAGAAGATTTCACGTCTTTCTCCAAGGTAATAAGAGAAAATGGTGCATATAACAGAACGGCCTAACTCAAGGCAGTGTGATTGTTCCTGTGCTTTTTAGTATTTACGCTAGTGATCAGTCCATTACAGGACACTCCAGGCATTTCAAGTGTGCTGATGATACAGCAGTGGCTGCCCGAAGGAAAATGTTTGAAGAGGTAAGAGAAAAGTTGACTTCGTCATTGGATATGCTTGGCCTTTACTATGACGTCAATCATCTCAAATTCCAACAAGACTAGGGTGTGCGAATTTTACTTAGGAAATAGGGAAGCTCTGCGTGAACTGGTCGTCACCTGGCAAGGCAAATGACGTCAGCGTTGTCCAACACCTGTATATATGGGTGTTCTCTTGACCATCGCTGTCCTTCAAGAAATATTGCCATTACACCAGGCTGAAGGTCAGTGGAAGTAACAATATTTTGAGGAAGCCCACAGCCATCACCTGAGGAGCTAGTCCTCACGTCCTGAGACTTACTGCTCTTGCTATGTGTGTGTCAGATGCAGAGAATGCCTGACTATTGTGAAGCGCATCTGCTCAGACCAAGTAGGTTGACACTGCAGTCAGTCAGACTCACCGATTCTTGTCGGGATGTATGAAGTCGACAGACGACAGACTCTACCCAACAGTCGGAACAGATCGCCTCACTGTCAGAATGGCCGTCCCTGCGGATGCGAAGAGGGCGAAGCAGATCAGTGATCTGCGTCATCCACTGCACGATCATCAAGCTGTAGTTTGCCGATTAAAACCTAGAAAGAGCTTCATCGTTAGGAATGACCAACTGGAGGGAAAGGCAGAGTCTAACCACATCACCTGATGGCAGAGTAAGCTTCCGACGGATATCCCTGCAAAGAGACGATCTACCCTAAGCTGTTTGGATATCACTCAGTCGCATTAAGTTGGGCATCCCCCGTTGTAAGACCAACGTGCTCATTTTCCCTCTACTGGAACAACCGTGCACAACAAAGGACTTGATCGAGGCAAACAACGTGACCATGCGAGTTGCTGCATTCTGTAAATGCCGGCCAGAGACAGAAGTGGATGAATGACGATAAAACACTAAAATCTCTCAAAAGCACAGAGCTTATAAACGAACTTAGAAAGATTTTGATAACGATGCGACAATTTGTTTGATACAACAGTAATGATTTCACCAAGGAATGCAACTACCACAAACTGCAACAGGACTTCCCAAAGGTGTGAGATACTGTTAGTGTATATGAGTTCTGGGGAAATTAGTTCCTTCATTCGTACAAAACTGCTCTGAGCGAAGGGATCAAAACCAGTGTGAGCTGTACAGGTGCAGTTATTCATTTCGAATTCATGTCGTTTTTATGGAGTTCTCTACGCACAGAGTTCTCTGGGACACTGCCGTCAGCTGCTGCAAGGCTTGATGTAGAGTTCGCAGACCTGTTTCCTCGAATGCACAATAGCAAATATCAACCATGTACGCGTATTGTAGAAGTAAGCCGTTTTTGGCTGAATGGTGAACCTACAGTTAAAAATTGTTGCCATCGTCTACAATCAATGAAAGGGTAAACATTCAACCACGTGGTCCCATTGTTTGCTTTCGATTTGCCTCTAGTGTTTTAAGGGGACGCGCCCCCGAACGGGCTGTATTTTTAGCATTATCTTCACCTTTATAGTGCAACTGATCTATAAATGAGAAGTAGCTCAAAATTCTTACATACAATTATGGTCATTAGTCAAAGCATTTCCCAAAAATCATTGCGATATTTATTATATTTTGATACTGACAACAATATTTATAATAGTATAAAAAATGAACAATATTTACTGCAGTACCATTTTCTTTGGAATCACTGACCGCACAGCTTGGAAAAAGAGTCAGCACAGACAACATTCAAGTAAGTGTTTTATGCCTCCAATTTCCTTCCCTGATGCTGATCTGTGAAAAAGACAAGTAATTTATTTTACTACAACAAAAATATTTAAAATGTACCTCAAATATCACCGACATCATCATCATGTTATAAATTTTCAGGAAATAGTAGGCAAGGGAGGCAGAGCAGGTCATTCTAAATATCTGTATCAATTTTTGTGAGTTTAACTTCAGTCATTTAAGCGAAAAGTGTACCTCAGTGATGAAAATTCCAGTTTTCGGTAAATCGCGAAAGAAGATTTACAGAGTTATTAACTTACCACTATTCTCGTTTAGAACATTCCACCTGCATACTCAGGTTGTCCTCCTGTTTCTTTATCCGCCGTACTCTTTCTCTTCATTCTTTTCTTTATCTTTGACTCCTTCGTAGCAGCTTCTGCAACTGTCTCTGCTTCGGTTACCCGCAGCTTATTAATAGCAGTCAGAGCTAAGGCCATATTCCTTCCCGTCTGGATGTTCAATTTCTTCATAAGATCGATCTTTGGAATTGCACCATCATTGAATGTTACTGCTGCATCCATTACACCAATCTTCAGCACTGTCAGCGCAAAAAATACAGTTTTGGGTATTCTCTCCCATATACAGCTGCTGAAGCACTCATTTGCATTCTGAGAGAGACCATGCATACATTCTTTAGGAGATATTTATTTGCCAGATAAGTAGGCCTAATTGCCCCCATTACAGCAAGTAGTAAGGAATGCTTGAGGGTATATTGTATGCCTGTAGCATTGCTCAACCAGTACTTGCACCAGGAATCTTCCCCTTTCGGACACAAACCATGCTGTGGGCTTTCATCTGTTGACCCTCTGTGAAACCATGTTGCCCAAACAGCTCGTCTCATGTTCTCCGAATCTCCTACATTTCTCCTTATTGCTAGTCCATAATACTGAGTTAAAGAAGCAATTTCACTTTTTGTAAGACCACCTGGACCACCTATGTGTTTTCCGTCTGAGTTTTTTTCGACTGAAGTCTTTACACAATTTTCTCAGCCGAGCTGCCATTCTTTTTTGTACATGCCCAACACATTCATGCTTTTCTATTAGAGTGTCCCCATATGGTCTGTTATTGACAACAGTAGTCTGTCCTTTACAGTCTCTGTCCCTAAGGTAGCCTACATACCTCACACCACGACTGACCTCTGATCTAAAAAAGTTTAGAACTCATTTCGTTTCCATGTTTCCACTTGGGCCTTCAAAGTTCATTACACAAACATGGGTGCCAATAAATTTACTTAAACAACCCTGGCAGTGCTTTGTTAAACATTCATAATCTAGTATCTTACCAGTTTCAGTACATGTGGCAGTTACAACCCCATTCAGAGAAGTATGACCTCTCTTCTGCCAAGATCCATCAAATACTGCTACAATGTCTGTATTCTCAGACAAGGCTACTGCTTCTTCTGCTGCTCTTTTCACATAAAGCATTATTTATTAATTTATTGTATCTGTCAAACCTCAGTGGAAGTGGAGGAAAATCCATCACTGTACAAAAAGTCTGGGCAGCTCTCGTTCCCCGTCCAATACATCGCATTGCATAAGCAAGCTGAATATTTACACTGTAATGTCGACTATCCGTTACTGGCGATGTCATAGTATCACTGTGCATCTTACACGAGCTACTGGCAATCACTAACCGGCTTGAAAGGCCCTTCCTTGAGTCCTCAGAAACGTCAATACTATCTTCATATTTGCAGTACTTACATCTCGCAGCACTCTTCAAAAGTCCTGACAGCGTATTTAGGTTCACAATAACATTTCCGTCGTTATTGCAGCTCACAGTACTACTAGGCTTGTTCTTATTACATTTAGAAAGCGAAAGTTTACGACTAGAAGCACTGCCTGTAGACACAGTTACCGCGGTCGAGTTTAGAAGCAACTGATATGTATTATTCGGTTGTGTTTGGAACTGGTTGCCGCGAAACTTTCGTTTGGTGCTAAATTTCTTTACTCTCGGCATTTGTAGCACAGGAAACACACACACACTGGAACAAAACAACACACAATAACTACAAAACCACATGCATATCAAATTCCGAAATCATACATTCTCAGATCTTTGTTTACATTCGAACCACAGCCTTCTAGACATGCCTGTACTTTGTTTCCGGGAGTCAGTGCCTTCGAGACTACACCCGTGTTAACGATCCGTAACTAACGACGGAAAAAACAGAAAAACAAAATAATGCATCACATATTCTTACGCACTTCAGACTGACAGATGGACGTGGCCCCTGTGCAACAATACCTTCAACCTCAATTTTAGAATGATTATGCCCATAAAATATACATTTTTGAAATCAGCATGAAATGCTCTTTTCTATAAACTAAGAAAATTGTTTTCAAACTTTTGGTCATTTTCACGAGCATGTCCCCTTAATGGCCCTCTATTCCAGTTCACTCTGAAACTGATACCTCATCGGCATTCACCAAGATGTACTATCATAGATGCCTTTTCTCTGTTTCACAGTACCAACTGCTATCCTAATATCTAACTAGCAGATAGGTGCCACTTAGGGATAGTGCAGATAGGTGGTTCTTCCACTGCGCTTCGAGTAATTGTTTTCCAGTGTCAACTCCTGCAAGCTTACATGTCACTTGCCTTATGTCTTCGCGATCCTACATGTTGTATAGGTGTCTTAGCATTCTTTATCCATGTTTGTAAAATAACTGTGAATGGGGAGGTGACAAAAGTCATCGACTAGCGACATCCACATATACAGATGACAGCAGTATCGCGTACAAATGCAGTGGCCTACGGCCTTTACTTAATGATCGAGTGCAGCGACGTTTGCGTAGAATTTTCAGTGCTAAGAGACAAGCAACACTACGTGAAACAACCGCAGAAATCAATGAGGGGCGTACGATGAATATATCATCCATCAGGACAGTGCGACGAAATTTGGCATTAAAGTGAGCTACGGCAGCAGACGACCGACGAGAGTACCTTGCGAATACCACGACATCGCCTGCAGCGCCTCCCCTGGACTCGTGATGGTATCGGCTGGACCCTAGATGACTGGAAAACCGTGGCCTGGTAGATGACGATTTCAGTTGGCAAGAAATGATGGTAGGGTTCGAGTGTGGTGCAGACCCCATGATGCCATAGGTCAAAGTTGTCAACAAGGCAATGTGCAAGCTGGTGGTGGCTCCCTAATGGTGTAGGCTGTATTTACATCTAGTGGACTGGGTCCTCTGGTCCAACTGAACGGATCATTGACTGTAAGTAGTTATGTTCGGCTACTTGGAGACCATTTACAGGCATTCGTGGACGTCATGTTACCAAACATGTCACAGGGCCACAACTGATCGCGACAGATTTGAAGAACATTCTGGCCATCCCACATTGCCTGACATAACCCCATTTAACGTTTATGAGACACAATCGAGAGGTCAGTTTGTGCAGAAAATTCTGCACTGCCTACACTTCCGCAATTATGGACTGCTTAGAGGCAGATTGGCTCAATATTTCTGCAAGGGGATTACCAACGACTTGTTACGTCCATACCACGTCGACCTGCTGTGCTATGCCGGGCAAAAGGAGGTCTGACATGATATTACTAGGTACTTCATGACTTTTCTCACCTCAGTGTACACATGATACGCCAGGTGATGCAACATATTTTCTGGAAACCTGTGGCATGAGTTTTCTTAATTCGATAGGCTGACAGATAATGACTCTCAGCTTGTGGTGTGCCTGTATTACGAAAATAAAAATCATAAGGTATGTCAGGGAAACAAAGAGTTTATTCCGAGAGAATTCGAATACTTGTAGATATCAAGTCTTCGATTGATGCACTTGTGAAACAATTTGAATTCACGAAATCCAGGGATATATGGCATTATCGTTTATTTTGAGAAATGCATATGAGGCCTGAAGATGATATAGTGGAATTCAGAAAGTGGCTGCCGTCAAAATAAAATAACATAGTATCTTAGTTACACGGCTGTTGGAGGATTTCATTGATATTGATAATTACTTGTAGATATGTCCTGACCACCCATCACAGCAGCTTGTGTCCCCATAGCTGCTCCAAAGCGACGTGCACTGGAACTGACCTTGAGTGGGGAACGAGATGAAACGCCGTCTGGAGTACCGACTTAATTGGCGCAGCGCTTCAGAATCTGGACTCGTAATCGAGGAGAACTTATCTCGAACGAGACAACAGGGCACAGTTGCTATGCACTCTAATAGAACAACTTTCTAGAAACAAGACCACAAGCTGGTAAAATTTAAAGTTTAAATTAATTAATACAGCCAGTCATCGTATTTGTATTTAATTGCATACATGTGTAATGCTGAGCATGCGTAACATCTCTTTACTCTACATTGAAAATGGTATATGGTGCTAGTATTAGCTACTTTTGCCCCGTCTCTGATGACCTCATCGTCTACAAGACACAAACCCTAATATACCTTCCTTCATTCCTTTTTTATCGTTCACGGTAGTATTAGTTGCCGGCCGGAGTGGCTGTGCGGTTCTGGGCGCTACAGTCTGGAACCGCGCGACCGCTACGGTCGCAGGTTCGAATCCTGCCTCGGGCATGGATGTGTGTGATGCCCTTAGGTTAGTTAGGTTTAAGTAGTTCTACGTTCTAGGGGACTGATGACCTCAGCAGTTGAGTCCCATAGTGCTCAGAGCCATTTGAACCATTTTTGAATTATTAGTTACATTTTCAGCGTACCTCCAACGGAGTTCTACAAGTCATGAACATAGGTGAAGTTTAGGTGAAGTTTATTTGAATATTTACAGCTTGATCGTAATAAGTGCACTGTCCGCTAATAATTTCACAAACTCCAGTTGCACCAGCCTGGAACGCGAGATCAGGCCTACACTTGAAGGCGGTGCTAAAGTATAACTGCTCTGTCTGCACTGCAATTTTTCCAAAGCTGACGCGTTTTGTGACTGATGTAGTTTATGGCAGGCTTAAAGATTATATCTCACCAAGCCTTCGTAATCACGCGCCATTGAGGAATGATTTGGTGACTTAACCAACCGTTACAACCTGCTAAAAGCTTCGTCTTTTGGATTTTTTTACGTGGTTTCACCAAACCAATGAACGCGAGCGCTAGGACGGTTTCCAACAACAGTTATGGCTGATACCTTCCTCATTCTGTGTACATTTATTTGGAATTTGAATTTAATATTCTATGCACACATATTGTCATGAAAATTATTATTATTATTATTTACTTAATATTGTAATATATTTCGCGAAACTGTGACGGTTATGGCATCCGTATAGCAGAAAACGTAAAATAAATATTAGGCTGGTGCATAAGTTCGTAGCATTTTATAAGTTCAATAGTAGACACAACAGATACACATAACAGAGAGGTTGGTTATCAATGATATATTCTCCGTCCGCAGCTCGTGGTCGTGCGGTAGCGTTCTCGCTTCCCATGCCCGGGTTCCCGGGTTCGATTCCCGGCGGGGTCAGGGATTTTCTCTGCCTCGTGATGACTGGGTGTTGTGTGCTATCCTTAGGTTAGTTAGGTTTAAGTAGTTCTAAGTTCTAGGGGACTGATGACCATAGATGTTAAGTCCCATAGTGCTCGGAGCCATTTGAACCGTATATTCTCCTTCACTATTTACAGAACTCGTCGAGTCATGTTCGGAGTGCTTTTTCATCCTGAAAGAAAGTTCCTTGAAGGTGGTTCGATAGAGAGCGGAAAAGGTGAACATCTGAGGATGCATGACCAGGTGAATGAGGTGGGTACGGAGTGACTTTCCAAACCAACTCCTGTAATGTGTTTTTCGTCGGGCAGTCGTTATCTTGTAGTAGCATCACTTCCCTCAGTCTTCCTGGTCGTCGTTTCGTTGTTCTTGGATTGCGTCTACAAGACGTTTCAGCTGTTGACAATAAGTGTCAGCAGCGATGCTTACATCTTGGGGAAACAACTAGTAGTACACCATATGGTCGCTACCAGATGCATAATATTATCTTCTGTGAATGCGCACATGTCTTTGTACGGTGAGCTGCAGCTTTGTGTGGGCTCAACCATTCCCTTCGTTTCCTTATGTTAGCAGAAAGACACCATTTGTCGCCAGCAACAGCGATAGGAATGGTCCGTGTTCTTCACGAGCCAAATGACGGCGAGCGAGCACAAGTGCACATATGGCCGCCCGCTGATCTCCTGATTTTGGTTTAAAACATGCAGTACCCATTTACGCAATTTTTGAACCTTCCCCACTGCATTTAAATATCGCACGATGGTGGAATAATCACATTTCATCACATTTATAGTTTCTCGAGTACACTGACGTGGACCATTATGGGTTGATGCGTTTAAGCGATCTTCACCAAATCTCGAAAGTCTTCCTGCAGGTGGAATGACACTAACGTCAAACGATCTTCCTTATAACTTGAAAACCGTTTTCTTTCCGTGACCTGTCCAATGGCATTATTCTCATAGAGAGCACAAATGTTTCTGGCTGCATCAGTTGCTGTCACCCCTCTATTGAACGCAAACAGAAGAAAATGTCGGAAACGTCCGAATTCTCCATTTGGAAAAAAGCAACAGTGAACTACAAATGAACAATTAAAATCACTCCACTCCATAACTACCGCAGTGGCACTGGTACGGCAACCCTGATAGATCTTTAAAACAGGAAAAACGGTCTTGGTTGCACAAGATAGGTTTATTTAATCTTCACATGTGACGCGTTTCGCCTGTCTGATGATGCCGAACAGGCGAAACGCGTCAAACGTGAAGATTTAATAAACCTACCTTGTGCAACCAAGACTGTTTTTTTCTCTTCTAAACAAACAAACAATGGCAAACAACGGCAGTCGATGAATAAACCTATGGCCTATAGCCTATAGCCTATACCGAGAACAAGGACTCGCATTGGGTTCAAAAGGTTCAAATGGCTCTGAGCACTATGGGACTCAACTGCTGTGGTCATCAGTCCCCTAGAACTTAGAACTAATGAAACCTAACTAACCTAAGGACATCACACACATCCATGCCCGAGGCAGGATTCGAACCTGCGACCGCAGCAGCAGCGCGGCTCCGGACTGGAGCGCCTAGAACCGCACGACCACCGCGGCCGGCTGCCTCGCATTGGGGAGGACGACGGTTAAAGCCCGGCCACCCATATTTACGTTTTCCGTGATTTCCCTAAATCGCTCCAGACAAATGCCAGGATGTTTCCTGTGAAAGGGCGCGGCTGATTTCCTTCTCCTTCCTTGACACAATCCGAGTTTGTGCTTCGTCTCTACGGACCTCACTGTCGACGGGATGTTAACCCCAATCTTACTTCCTTTTTCCTTTTAATATATAAGATATTAATGCACGGATGCTTTATAAAAACAATGAATGTTGTAAGGTACTCTCAAGAGATAGCAGTAGGCGCATAGAGCCGTACTCTCGCAGACACTCTGCTCACGGTGTAGCCTACCTGCTGGCGGCTGCGCAACGTTACACAACGGCTGTACACGTGAGTCAGCACAGTAGGCGCCGAGGCGCGCCGTGACGTCACGCTGCCGCCGGCCACGCCAGTCATGCTGAACCCGGGCGATTCCTGACAGCGCTGCCTGTCCACCGTGACCCACCGGTCTGCAGAAGGTGTTAACGCCAGAAACGCACCTGCGCAAGGACTCTGCTTCTTCTCCGTCAGCGAAACTTCCAGTTTTTCAATATGTCACAACTGTCCACCTAATTCGAGGCATGCTTCCATGAGGTACGACGTCGCGAAGAAACTTTCAGAAACATTGTTTAACGAAGTTCGGTGCCCTAAACATCTACACTGACGTAAAAAACTCGCAAAACCAAAAAATAATTAATGTAGAGTAAGGAAATTTCGGGAATACATATTTAAGTATTAACACTGACAGATTACAGGCCAATGTAAGTGTGAGATAAGCCATTGCAAATGTGAAACGTTGGTACATTAATAACAGGTGTAAGCACTAGAATGTTGAATCCAAAAAAATGGTTCAAATGGCTCTGAACACTATGCGACTTAACTTCTAAGGTCATCAGTCGCCTAGAAGTTAGAACTAATTAAACCTAACTAACCTAAGGAAATCACACACATCCATGCCCGAGGCAGGATTCGAACCTGCGACCGTAACGGTCGCTCGGCTCCAGACTGTAGCGCCTAGAACCGCACGGTCACAACGGTCGGCTCTGTTGAATCCATGCATGCAAACGTGGATGCATTGTGTTGTGTAGGTGCCGTATGTCAGTGTGTGGGTTAGAGTTCCATTACCGTTGCACTTGGTCGGTCAATACAAGGATGGTTAATGCTGGTTGTAGATTACGCTCAAGTTGTCACCTTATGACGTCCCATATGTGCTCGACTGGAGAAGATCTGCTGATCGAGTAGGCCAAGGCAACATGTCGAAACTCTGTAGAGCATGTTGGCTGCAGCAGCGGTATGTGGCCGAGCGTTATCCTGTTGGAAAACACCCTGTGGAATGCTGTCAAATGGTTCAAATGGCTCTGAGCACTATGGGACTTAACATCTGTGGTCATCAATCCCCTAGAACTTAGAACTACTTAAACCTAACTAATCTAAGGACATCACACACATCCATGCCCGAGGCAGGATTCGAACCTGCGACCGTAGCGGTCACGCAGTTCCAGACTGAAGCGCCTAGACCGCACGGCCACACCGGCCGGCCGGAATGCTGTCCATGAATGGCACCACAACAGGTCGAATCACCAGGTGACATACAAATTTGCGGTCAAAAGTGCTTGGGATAACAACGAGAGTGCTCCTGTTAATAACTCCAGATGTAGGTCCAGTGTGTCTAGCACGCAGACAGATTGGTTGCAGGCCCTCAGTTGGCCAACACACTGGCACCGAGGCAGAACCAGCTTTCATCAGTACATGATAGGCAGTAAATACGATTAAAATAGGCATATGTACTGCAGTAAGACACACGAATGTGAGGGAGCCGTATCACAAGTTTTCTTGCAAGCGCTTACAAATCTGAGTGACTTGGCACGAAGCCTCCTTCCTTCATGTCAAGGTACTAAATCAAGAAAATACATCAAAACGCTTTGAAGTTGAACGAGATTAAATCCAGTACCCAAGAGAGCAAGGAATGATTGAACGAGAGAACGATAAGATGCCAGCCAAGAGATCCGTATAACGGCAACGGGAGCAGGGCCAATCGAAAAAGCTTACCTCATTGCGACTGGTGAGATCGCTGAGTAAGCGGTGTAATTACTCGGTGGTAAACAACTTGACTGCTCCAAACTTCCGAACGCAAATCATCGTTCTTGTGAAACACAACTAGCTCTTTACTCACATGAAGTGATGAATACTATTGACAAGGGATTTCAGATCGATTCTGTATTTCTGGACACTGTACCACACAATCGGCTCGTAATGAAATTGCGTGCTTATGGAATATCGTCTTAGTTATGTGACTGGATCTGTGATTTCCCGTCAGAGAGGATTTGTTTTTGGGGAAGGAGACCAGACAGCGAGGTCATCGGTCTCATCTGATTAGGGAAGGAGGGGGAAGGAAGTCGGCCGCGCCCTTTCAGAGGAACCATCCCGGGATTTGCCTGGACCGTCAGAGAGGTCACAGTTCTTAGTAATTGACGGAAAGTCATCGAGTAAAACAGAAGTGATTTCTGGCGCTCCCCAAGGTAGTGTTATAGGCCCTTTACTGTTCCTTATCTATGAAAACGATTTGGGAGACAATCTGAGCAGCCGTCTTCGGTTGTTTGCAGATGACGCTGTCATTTATCGACTAATAAAGTCATCAGATGATCAAAACAAACTGCAATCTGAATGGTGCGAAAAGTGGTAGTTGGCCTTAAATAACGAAAAGTGTGAGGTCATTCACGTGAGTGCTAAAAGAAACTCGTTAAACTTCGGTTACACGATAAATCAGTCTAATCTAGAAGCCTTAAATTCAACTAAATACCTAGGTGTTACAATTACGGACAACTTAAATTGGAAGGAATACATAGAAAATGTTGTGGGGAAGGCTAACCAAAGACTGCGTTTTATTGGCAGGACACTTAGAAAATGTAACACACCTACTAAGAAGACTGCCTACGCTACGCTTGTCCGTCCTATTTTAGAATACTTCTGCGCGGTGTGGGATCCTTTCCAGATAGGACTGACGTAGGACATCGAAAAAGTTCAAAGAAAGGCAGCACGTTTTGTATTATCGCGAAATATGGGAGAGAGTGTCGCAGAAATGATACAGTACTTGGGACGGGCATTATTAAAAGAAAGGCGGTTTTTTGCGATGGAATCTCCTCACGAAATTTCAATCACCAACTTTCTCCTCCGAATGCGAAAATATTTTGTTGACACCGACTTACATAGGGAGAAACGATCACCAAGATAAAATAAGGAAAATCGGAGCTCATACGGAAAGATATAGGTGGTAATTCTTTCCGGGCGCTATACGAGATAGGAATAATAGAGAATTGTGAAGGTGGTTCGATGAACCCTCTGCCAGGCACTTAAATGTGATTTGCAGAGTACCCATGTAGATATAGATGCAGATGCTGATTTACATGGACGGCCCTAACACACTGCCGCTCCCGAGGTGATGACAGACAACACTTGAATAACAAAATGGCGGTAAATTCCGCAATGGTACTGTCAGCGAAGTGAAGGCGTCCGAGATCAGCAAACGAATGGCGTGGAGAATGGCTCTTGTGCTATTTGTAAACTCGGGCACCGCGCCGCAGTATGCGTCGCAGTTCCGCAGTTCACAAGTAGGTACGAGTAGCCAACATGACACCGGGAGAAACGAACTGTTGGTGCAGCCTCGCTCCGAATGTCGGCTCGGTCTCTTTTCCACACAGGGTGAGAAACCTGTTTCGGCGCGAATTTTGCGAACAAGTGCCTACACCACCACGTGGCTTCACCTTACTTTCAAACATTACGGCCAATAACTGTTAAGGAAATTCGCCAGTTTGTGCATTATCTACATTAACCAAATGGAGAATGTGAAAGTTACTCTGCCCCCTTAATTTAATTGTTTTCCATGTAAGGAATCCGACGGTAATGCTCGTTGGCCGGGGAAAATTACTCTGACTGCAAAAAACGATCGATTTAGTTTTATCACTTGTTAATTAAAGATCTGTCCGTTCTTAGATTATTATCTATAAGTTCTAAATTTTGTAAGCAACTCGAATCTGTGGATAGAATTATCAGATTTATTTTATTTGGCTCTCTACCTTTATTATTATGAATATCAGCCAGCTACCCCGCTCTTTAAATCATTTTTATTTTATAAGTCGTTCACGATGAGCCCATTTCGGTATGTTGCTCTGTAAAGACATAAGTAAGTGATGGTCTTAATATAATGGTCTGCAACTAAGATCAGAAAAGTTGTAATGCATTCGTTTGGTGTTTCTACCTTGCATGTAATATCGTTGCTTCCATGCCCTGTCTTTTTTTAGAATTGTTAATTTCTCCTTAGATGTACGTTGATGATCTATATCTGACTTCATCCCTTCTTATGTATGATATTTTTCTCTTGACAGCTTGGATGAGAGCGGATTAGCGATATGTTTATATAGGTACCATTATAAATAAATGATGTGTAGAAAGTCGGTTGTTTTTTATAACTTTAATAGGTTTGGCCCTAATTATGTTTTTGCCGGAGATTTGTTTTAGTTTTGGTGGAGAATTTTTATGTTATATTTTTATTTTTTTTGTAATAATATTGTTATTGTCTATGATTTGTGATGTCTTCTTGGTGTTATGTCTTTGTTGTATTCTCTTCATGCTATTATGGCTGTTGCTATGGATATGTATTATTTAGTGTCTTTGATTTATTACTTTGCACGTTTTCTTGCTTCATAATGTGAATGAGTTTTCTATGTACTTGTGACGACGTCATTTATCCACTGCGCCAAAAACAGCGGGTGAAAGCTGCAGCTGATAGATATTTATCTTTGCCGTAGTCGGCTTGGTTATGAGTTGTTTATTCTTGTTGGTTTTTGATCTGTGCTTGGAAAATAAAATGTTTTCTCATCTCATGGAAAAGCTGTTACTTCATAAAATATAATGACTCCCATAGCGGTGACCCCGAAAAATCGTAGCAGAAGCATAAAGAAAATATATATACCGACGAGAATAATGAATTCAGAGACAAAAGCATGGGGCAGTGGAATCAAGATTGAAGACTACAGTCTGTTCGACCAAGGATCACGGTCCACGCCCTTTGATTCGCCACAAAACGGAACGACAGATATTAACGCAAAAGATGGGAGTACCTACGCGCGACACGGAAATGTTAAGCTTTCCGCGTTCTGGCCGACGCGGCCCCAGCTTTGGTTTACGCAGGCTGAATGCATATTTCGGCAGCGTGGGGTGTCTAACAACATTGACAACTTTAATATAGTGGTTTCACATCTAAATTTAGAAGTGATAGAGCAAGTAGAAGAAACCTTGTCGCAACAAAATTACTTTGTGCTAAAGGAAGCTCTCATACAGCATTATACGTTGTCACCCGATTTGCGACTACAAAAAATTTTCGCATACGAAGATTTGGGCGACAAGACTCCGTCACAAGTACTCAAATCCTTACGTACATTAGCCGGCCCGGAACTCCTACCTGAAGAGTCTTTACGTCTAATATGGCTTCGTAAACTTCCTGCCAACATCCGTGCCGTCATTGCAGCAGAAACAGACTTACCATTGCAAGTATTAGCAAAAAAGGTAGACACCATCGCAAACACATTAACCGAAGTTTCTGCGTGTTCCGAATTCAACTGCAGCCAGGACAGAGGCCCAAGAACGTATAGTGTGATGGAATCTGACGTCAGTGAGCCAGGAACATGCAATAATACTTCCCAACAGCAGTGCTCATCGACCGAACCCACCATACAGCAACTGGCAGCACAAGTGGCAAAACTCAACGTGCAAGTAACTTCACACCACCAGCAGCTACGAAGTCGCAGTTGGAAAAGACGAAGAAATGCTATCCAACAGGATTTGACAGATCAATGGTGCTGGTACCACAGACGCTTCGGTAACACTGCCCGTCAATGTATTCAACCCTGCAGCTACCCAAACTTAAAAGGCGGGCGTTAAAGAGTGCTAACGTTCGTCAACAACAACATAGGCGCCCGAGTCATACCGTGATTCAAAGAGGTGAAAACGCCACGGTATCTGCAGTCAACCAATCACACCGATTGTTCGTGTTGGACCTCTCTTCAGGTGAGAAGTTTCTGATTGACACAGGTTCAGAAGTCAGTGTTTATTCAAGAAAGAGAGGTGATATACTCACGACAACAACGCAACATGTGCTGACTGCGGCAAAAAATTCCAGAATATCTACCTATGGTGAGAAACAGTTGGCATTACATCTGAATTCCAACTTCCATTCAAAATGGACTTTTGTGGTTGCTGATGTGCCGAGTCCTATAATTGGAGCGGACTTTTTACGGAACTACCGACTTATGCCCGACCTGGTTAACCGTCGTTTGGTGACAGTTCCCACAGAAGGGATATTGCCTACTGCGTCTTCCGCGTCGGTTCAAGTGCATTGCGATGTGCCCGTGTCTTTCCGCACGAAGATTTCCGGCTCCTCTACCGCGTCATCCGCGTCGGGATATTGTGATACGATTTCGTACCCGCAACTAAGCACACATGTGCGTCACGCAAGAAGACACCCGACAGTCGTAACGATTCGTATACTGTAGGCAATATCAGAGCACTGTCGGAGGAATCACTTTTTCGTTAACTGCTTCAAGACTTTCCAGCACTTACCGAACCCGTCAACGCAACCAGGAAATGCAGACACAATACTCAACACCACAACAGCACGACACATGGTCAACCCGTTGCCTTCCGCCCGCGGCGTCCACCTCCAGAGAAGCTGCTCGCGGCGCGAGCTGAGTTCGACAGACTTCTAAAAACAGGTATTGTAAGTAGGTCTGATAGTTCATGGGCATCTCCAATTCACATGGTCCGTAAAAAAGACAATTCATGGAGAGTATGTGGAGACTACAGGGCGCTTAATGCCCGCACAATTCCCGACCGCTACCCAGTACCCAATGTGACTGATTTTAACAGTACGATTAGCAATGCCAAAATATTATGTGTGATTGATTGCGCCAAAGCATTTTCCCAGATTCCCATGGCTCCATCTGACATTAAAAAAACAGCAGTTATCACACCATTCGGTTTGTCTGAGTACAATTTTATGCTATTTGGCCT
This sequence comes from Schistocerca serialis cubense, assembly GCF_023864345.2. NCBI lineage: Eukaryota > Metazoa > Arthropoda > Insecta > Orthoptera > Acrididae > Schistocerca > Schistocerca serialis. The sequence continues at coordinate 718,381,297 of NC_064638.1, forward strand.
CAGAAACGCTGCCCAAACATGGCGAAGATTCATGCATGAGGTGCTTTGAGAATTACCATTCGTATTTTGTTATATGGACGACATTTTAGTATTCTCTGGTTCTGTATATCAGCATGTCGAACATCTGCGGCACCTTTTCCGCCGTCTGACAGAGTATGGCATAATTATTAACGAAACAAAGTGCACGTTTGGAAAACGCGAGGTTAAGTTCCTGGGATATTTGGTTTCAGCAGCAGGCCTGTCACCTTTGCCTGAGCGGGTTGAAGAAGTACAACAGATGCCCCTTCCCACAACTTACAAAGGACTTCGCAGATTTTTAGGCATGCTCAACTATTACAGACGTCACTTACCTAAATTAGCTGCCGCCCAAGAGCCACTCACAACGTTACTTGCAGGTAAAAATACAACAGGAAATCGTAAAATTCCATGGAGTCCAGATGCTGAAGCAGTTTTCCATGACTTAAAGAAATGTCTTTCTCGGGCAACACTACTGGGACATCCAAAACTGAGCGCTCCTTTAGCGTTCATGGTTGATGCGAGCCAAACAGCAGTGGGTGCAGCGCTACAGCAAGAAGTTGATGGCAGATGGCAGCCGCTCGCATTTTTCTCTAAAAACCTGACTTGACAGCAGCAAAAATGGAGTGCTATTGATCGTGAATTGCTTGCTATTTACATAGCCATAAAGCATTTTCGCGGAATTCTTTAGTTGATTCGCCGATGTTAACATAAGCTGAAGAATTCTCGTAGATTTTCCTGAGCACTTCAGTGTATGCTGCTCCCACTTCTTGCTCACTCAAAGCTTGGAGGACAGCTACATGGCTAACGGAGTCAAATGCCTTTTCGAAGTCAACAAAGGCAATGCAGAGAGCCAGTTGGTATTCATTCGCTCTGCTTATCACTTCACTAACGGTCACAATGTGGTCAATAGTGGCTGACTCTGAGCACTATGGGACTCAACTGCTGAGGTCATTAGTCCCCTAGAACTTAGAACTAGTTAAACCTAACTAACCTAAGGACATCACAAACATCCATGCCCGAGGCAGGATTCGAACCTGCGACCGTAGCAGCCTTGCGGTTCCAGACTGCAGCGCCTTTAACCGCACGGCCACTTCGGCACACTCAAATTTTCCCTTGGATTGCTATACAAATTGCTATAAAAGTCTCTGATGAACTTCAAAACCTCCTCCTTTTCAGTGATTCGACTGTCGTTTCCATCGAGTGCGATAATCTGCTTTTTACCGATTGTTAGTTTGCGTTTGGCTGACTTTAAACTTGTCTTGTTCTCCAAGCTTGCTCGTAAGATGTCTTCAGTGAATTTCTGTATGTCAGTTTTCATTTCTCTTCGCACTGCCTTACATAGTTCAGAATACGCTACCATGTCACGATCGGTTTGGATTTTCATTTCTCTCCTCTGTTGTAAAAGGGTTTCAGTTTTGGCACTGAATTTCTTTGGTTGTTTATTTTTTTAACATCGGCGAATCAACTAAAGAATTCCGCATCATGAGGGGTGCCAAGCAAGGCGATCCCATCTCCCCAAAACTGTTCTCTGCTGTATTGGAAATGGCTATGTCAAAGCTGAGCTGGGAAGGTAAGTGAATTAGAGTTAATGGAAGAAGGCTTACCAACTTGAGATTTGCTGATGATATTGCCTTATTGGCCAAAGACTTCGCAGAGCTCCAAAACTTAGTTACAGATCTTGCATCGGAATGTCAGCTGGTTGGCTTGAACATGAACATTTCCAAAACAAAGTAATGTCCAACAAATGGGCCCCAGCTGGAGATGTGAAAGTCAAGGACAGTCTACTAGAAGAGGTCAGTGAATATGTCTACCTTGGCCAGATTATAAATATGAAGGGAGACATAAGGCCAGAAATCTATCGACGCATCAAGCTTGGCTGGCAAGCATTTGGGAAGAATTCAAAAGTATTCAGATCAAAAATGCCAGTAAATTTGAAGAAAGCAGTATTTGATCAATGCATTCTTCCTGTGATGACGTATGGCTGCGAGACATGGACACTGAACTCATTTACAAAAAGGAAACTTAGGACAGCACAGAGAGCCATGGAGAGATCAATGCTGGGCCATACAAGAAAGGACAGGAAAAGGGCAGATGACATTCGGTCTGTGACGAAGATTAATGACATCTTAGAGACAGTAGGTTCCTTGAAATGGCAGTGGGCTGGCCACGTCGCAAGAAGAAAAGACAACAGATGGACGAAGCTAGTACTGGAGTGGAGTCCGAGAGAGCACCGGAGGCCTAGAGGAAGACCACCAGACAGATGGGACAAAGACATCAAGAAGATCGCTGGTAACACCTGGCAGAGAACTGCCCAAGACCGTCCCACTTGGAGAAGACTGCTGAAAGCCTACCTGAATCCACGACTCGAAGAGGCCACATCATTTAATGATTGAATTGGCTGATGATGATGATAATGATGATGATGATGATGAAAGCATTTTCGCACGTCTGTCGAAGGGAGGCACTTTGCAATTTTTACCGATCACAAGGCGTTAGTAGCTATATTTCAATGAGACACAGAGCTCAATTCACCACGTCAGTGCAGGCAAGTAGAGTACATTGGACATTTCACAACTGACGTGCGTCACATTTCAGGAAACGACAACCTGGTCGCAGATTGCCTGTCTAGGAATTGTGCCAGTTTAAATTCAATTCGTTGGACCGAGTTATCGTCTAAACAACGAGAAGATCCTTTCTTGCGCCGTCTAATAGAGGAACAGAGAACTGCGCTGCAGCTCAGACGTGTGTCTGTCCCAAATGTTCCAGACGGAATTTGGTGTTATGTAGCAAAAGGAAAGGAGCGACCTTACATACCAGAACAATATCGTCGCGAGATTTATAGCTGTAGCCAAGTTAGTTTCCAACAAAGTAGTGTGGCCTGGAATACAAAAAGATTGTCGTGCATGGGCGCGTGCATGCCTGCAAGATTTTCACATATACATGTGGACATTGTTGGCCCGCTATCATGCTCTTCAGAACAACGCTATTTGCTCACAATCATTGATCGTTTTACCAGGTGGCCAGAAGTAGTTGTAATACAACACATTTCTGCGGAGTCGGTTGCAAAAGCACTGTTGCATTCATGGTTCTCCAGGTTTGGTGTTCCGCAAAACATAACAACAGATCGCGGAAGGCAGTTTGAAAGCCAACTTTTCAATGAACTTTTACTACTGTGCGGGTGCAACCACCTACGCACCACTAGCTATCACCCATCTAGTAATGGAATGGTGGAACGACTACACCGCGCGCTCAAAGCTGCATTAATGTGTAGTTCCACTTCATGGCCTGAAGCACTACCGCTGGTCCTACTCGGATTGAGAACGGTCGTGAAGGAGGACTTACAATGCTCTTCCGCAGAATTGGTTTATGGCGAGCAATTGAGGGTTCCTGGAGAATTTATCGTTCCAGCATCTACACAGCCGTTCGCCCCTGAGCTATGCGCGCAACTCGCGAGACAACTCAGCGTTAGAATGAGAAACATCAAACCCACTAACCCTGTCAGACATGGAGACCGGAGAGTGTTTTTACATAAAGACCTGCAAGCAACGTCCCACGTGTGGCTTAGGGATGATACGGTGCGCCCGCCGCTTGTTTCGCCTTACTCTGGACCATACAGGGTAATCACAAGAGGAAGCCACAGCTTCAAAATCGATAAGGATGGTAAAGAAGAGATAGTCTCAATTGAGCAGCTTAAACCTGCTTACACCGAAGAGGGTATACTCCTTCCTCGGTCTGCAAAATCAACCTCAACCGTGGAGGCCAAAGAAACAGCAGATAGTCTCGGAGAGCCCTCGGTTTCAGAAGAGGACAACGAAGCAGCAAGTGCAGAACAGGAGCAGCCATTGCCTGCACCAGATGTTTTCACGAGAGCTGGTAGAAAAATCAAGTGCAAGTTTCCCCACATACCTGGTGCACCCGGTTTCAAAAGGAGGGGGGGCTGATGTGGCGACGTCATTTATCCACTGCGCCAAAAACAGCGGGTGAAAGTTGCAGCTGATAGATATTTATCTTTGCCGTAGTCGGCTTGGTTACGAGTGGTTTATTCTTGTTAGTTTTTGATCTGTGCTTGGAAAATAAAATGTTTTCTCATCTCATGAAAAAGCTGTTACTTCATAAAATATAAAGGCTCCCATATACTTTTTGTACTGTAGGTCGGTTTGTTCATTCAGTAGATTTGTGGGGCTCCCGTATGAATGTGAATATATCTCTATTTCCTCAAAGATATTCATGAATACTCCCTTTTGTGTATTACGGAGGATTTCTAGTGCTACGTTTATGGGTTTTACGTCGTATTTTTCTGTTTGTAGATGTTGAAAAAATGTGGATGGATTGTATTTAATTTCTCTGGCGCACAAAAAGTACATAGAAAACTTTATTCATTTTATAAATCAAGAAACCGGGTAAAGTAATAAACCCGAGACACTTAGTAGTACATACCCATAGTAACAACCATAATAACATGAAGAGTATTCAACAAAGACATAGCACGAAGAAAACATCACAGATCATAGACAATAACAAAATTATTACGAAAAAATAAAAATATAACATAAAAATTTCAACTAAAACCAAAACAAAATCCAAGGCAAAAACATAATTAGAACCAAACCTTTAAAAATTATAAAAAACAGCCGAATTTTCACATATCACTTATTTGTAATGGTAATTATGTAAACATGTAATATCCCAGATCCACTGTCATCCAAGCTATCTAGAGAAAAATAGCATACATATAAATGACTAAAGTCAGATATAAGTCTTCAAATGTACATCTAAGGAAAAATAATAATTCTAAAAAAAGACAGGACATGGCAGCAACTACATTATATGTAAGGTAGAAACACCAAACGAATTCATTACAACATTTCTGATCGTAGTTACAGACCATCATACTAAGGCCATCACTTACTTACGTATTTACAGAGAACCTCATGACGGCAACATGCCGAAATGGGCTCATCGTGAGCAACTTATAAAATGAAAGCCATTTAAAGAGCAGTGTAACTGGCTGATATTCATAACAATCATGTCATTAGAGGACAAATTTTGTACTGCCGTCGTCAAAGAACAAAAGTTGTGCTCTTTCTTTGTTATAGAAATTGGGACAGCCATTGTGGACGCGCCCCGGCCGTTGTTAGCCCTCAAAAAATCTTCGCGTTACAGATCGGACATTAAACCATAATTTTCCTTCCTTTTCCTTCAAAAAATGGTTCAAATGGCTCTGAGCACTATGGGACTTATCATCTGAGTTCATCAGTCCCCTAGAACTTAGAACTACTTAAACCTAACTAATCTAAGGACATCACACACATCCATGTCCGAGGCAGGATTCGAACCTGCGACCATAGCGGTCGCGAGGTTCCAGATTGAAGCGCCTAGAACCGCTCGGCCACTCCGGCCGGTTCCTTTTCCTTCTCACATAAAACTAATCATCAGAAAATCCGATGACAGGATGAGATATATTGGAAAATCTTAAGAAAATGTAATTGGTCCACGAAAAATGTCGTCTACATTCCGCTGATTCGTTCTATTCTTGAATATTGTTCGTTACTCTCGTACTCTTACCAGGATGTATTAATAGAAGAGACAGAGATGTAATGAGAAGCGGCGCATTTAGTCACAGGTTCGTTTAGAAAAAACAAGAGCATCCCAGAGATGCTGAACAAACTCCAGTGGCAGAAGCTGAAATAGAGGCGTCGTGCATCACATAAATTTTTGGAGCCGAAATTCAGAGTGCCTCTGTGCCTAGAAAAGTCGAGTAAAATATAGCTTCCTCGCATATACGTCTCTCTATGCGACCACGACTAGAAAAACAGAAGACTTACTGTCTCATTTGGAATTTCCAACAGACTGGAATAGGGTAAGAGGAAATAATAGTTTTATAGAAATACCCTCCACCACACAATGTAAACTAGCTCGTAGAATACGGATATAGGTTTAGAAACTAGCTGCTGCAAGCCTTTGTATACAGTGTTCGATCAAGTGCCTGGTTGGAAACCTGACGAAGCAGTGACTAAGAATTGCTGACTCAAGGTGACAATTCCATGTGTAAGCTGTCGCAGTAAACAGTATAAATGCAACGATGAATTTCTCTTTTTCTTAATTATTCGAAGTAATGGATGAAGATTTAATTGCATCTTTAATGTTAAACCGTACGAACGGAATGTCACCATTATGTACCAGTTACACGCTTCAGTTTTAGTTGTGCAAAGAACATCTGAACATTATCGTGGATATAGTGATTCTACAATTATTCTGTAAACTTAATTCATCTCTATGACAAAATTCATTTCACTGTTCGCAAAGGGAAATTCATTGCTCTCAAAAGAATATTTACTCTTACTAATATAGATTTATATTATTACACTCTAAGACGAAAAAAACCGCGCACCACGAAAGAATTATCCGAATGAGGCGAAAATCGACATATGTGATGTACATCGAGTAGGCATCAAAAGAAGGGGTGAAATGTGGGTAACACGGGCCGTGCCGACCTTCACATCGTGTGAAAGCCACACGGTTGTGCTGGGCAGAATTGTCGTGACATATGGTGCGAAAGCAACGTCAATAACCCACTTCACACGTCGCATGAATTTCTGAGCGCTGTCCTTTTCTTCGCACGTGTCGACGCCTTGCTGTTTGAAGCGTAGTTGAGCCTAAGAGAGACGTCGCAGGGCGCCACGCTTTTGCACCAACAGAGGACTGTTGTAGCCACCTTTAATCCAAATTACAAACATATACGTTGCAATGGGAAACGATTACGGGATTTTAAAACAAGTGTCCTTTAATTGCGTTGTTAAGACATTCACACCACGTTCAGTTTGTGTGACAGACAAATTCAAAAAGTTTTGTTTGTGTGTTAAAGGTTGTCGTGAGTGAACCATAATGACAACGGTCCAAAAAAGGCGCAGTATGTGGAATGGTTTATTCATACCAAATCGGATCAGCCGGTTCAAAGGAACTTCTAAACACGCCATAGGAAGCAGTCACTCTCGCGGATGTCCATATAATGGTGGTACAGGAATTTTAGGCAAACAACAGGCGTTGATGTGAAGCCCTGTACTGGACGACCTGGAACAACTGAAGATGATAAGAACGTATACGGTTAGCTTTCCAACGTTCACCGCAGAAGTCTGTTCGGAGAGCGTTGCAGGAGACGCAAATCCTTAGCTGAACATCATGCTGCAGATCTAAATTGGTTCAAAAGTTTCGTGACCCAAAATTTTCGTCTACCAGAAGTAAAATCATAGCAGTTAAAGTTAACGTTATTTCGCCATTTGTATTTGATAATGCGTTGCGTTCTTTGGAAAACTTTAATTATGTAACAGTAATGATGAACAGTTCAAACAAAAGTGGAATAAAACTTGTTCCTATTATTGTAAGAGATTTCAATCTGGAGGAGGGAATTCAAGTTAAGCTTCGAAATTTCCATGAAGTGTCAGGCGAAACTGCTTAAATTTTGACTCAGTATCTTTTGTAGTGTGTGAAAAAATACAAGTTTGAGAACAAGTTGGTTTCTTATACTGCAGATAACATTAACAGTAATTTTGGTGGTGTAAAGATAAAAGAAAAGGAAAATGTGTTCAGAAAAGTTCGTCGTGACTTAGTCAGATCTGTTTTAGTAATTGGTTGTTCAGCTCACACTGTATACAATTCAGTACTAAAAATCCTCTGTGTTTCTCTACCACTGGATACAAAAGCTATTGTTACAAAAATTTTATAAATATATCATGCATATACAGTAAGAGGAACGATACTTAAAAAGTTCTGTGAATTTCTATACACAGATTACAAGAAGCTATTTATATCATAGTAGCACAAGGTTCCTTAGCTTGTTAACAGCAATAGAAAGAATTAATTTCAGTTTTGATGGCCTGAGATGATACTTCTTACCCTGTGACAAATGGCGAAAATCATTAATAGATTTTTTGGAGAATCTGGAAAGTCAAATATTTTAGAGGTTTTTGTATGTTAATTCTACAATTACTTAATAACATAGTTCTGAAATTGGAAGATAATTCTGTCACATCAGCAGAAGCATTTCAGATATGTTCTGAACTAATTTGTCAACTCCAGGAAAGAAAAAACTCACAAATTTATACCATCCTCTGTCACAGAATTGCTATGCAATCTAAAAGAAAAAAAATGTGTTCAGGAAGAACAATTTTTCTCAAGCGTAGACAGTTTTTATAATTCCAGTGTCCAATACTTAGAGTTGTGTAAAACGATCTTTTGTAAACTTAGTAACTTCCAGTGCATAACTTGACGAACCGATATTGTGTGGTCCGATTTAAGAGAGAGTTCACAAATTGCTAATGCAGTTATAAAAGATCCCATAAATACTAATGACTTATTTGATGAATGTACATTGTTGAACCAGTTAACTCAAAACTAAAGGTTAGGTTGTGGTTCAGGTTCTGAAAAAGTGCCAAATACAAGAAGTGGAAAGCAATTTATACGGTGTTTCAAAAGACTGATATTTCATGTTGCAATATTGAGTTTGGAATGTCTTTGCCTGCTCTAGTTGAGAATTTTTTTTCAATTATGGGGAACATTCGCTCTGCGGGAAGCGAGAGATTTCCAGTATTTACTGTTAAGTATTTGGTAAACGTTAAAATTAATTAAGAACTTTCTTGTAGTGAATTTTATGAAGTACAAGTAATTAAAAATAGAAAACCATTCATGGAAAAAATCATATCTGGTGTAAAATACAAATGAGTGGATAAAATATATTGTTTCATTAAACTGGTAAGTATTGTAAGTAATTTCAAAAATATGTCAAGAATTGGAACTAAAATGATACAGTAAGCCTTGTAATACATTTTAAGAATGTACGTTTGGTAGCCAGAGAAAGCAACATTTATAGAACGGAAGTTGATGAAGCGGTACAATATGTTGAGTACAATTTCAACAGAGATGATTGCTACAGGCTTCCGTCTTCGTGGCTACTCGCTATCACGAGATGAAAACCCAGCCAAGGCGTGTGAGGTACATGAACAGCTACCCGGAAACAATCGAGGTGGCACCACAACAGTAGTATTTTGAGTTCTTCCTCTCTTTCTGTATCTGTTTCCAGTATTTATATCATGACGGCCGCCCAACTCAGTTTCCTCGAAAAAAAAAGAAAAAAAAAAAACGAACTTGCACTGTCTTTCGACAGTGTGCAGCTAACCAGGGACACCAGTGGAATCTTGAAAAACATTCCAGCAGAGGAATGGAAACGCCGACCGTTAAAAAAGTTTGAAGAGGAATATGACACGGCGTAACGGCCCAGTTTTTCGGCATCGACATCAGCTACGAAGACCGGTGGACTTATACACTGAAGAGCGAAAGAAACTGGTACACCTGCCTAATATCATTAGGTCCCCCACGAGCACGTAGAAGTGCCACAGCACGACGTGGCATGGACTCAGCTAACGTCTGAGATAGTGGTGGAGGGCATTGACACCATGAATCCTGCAGGGCTGTCCATAAATCCGTAAGAGTTCAAGGGGGTGGAGATCTCTTTTGAACAGCACGTTGCAAGGCGTCCCAGATATACTCAATAATGTTCATGTCTGGGGAGTTTGGTGACCAGCGGAAGTGCTTAAATTCAGAAGAGTGTTCCTGGAGCCACTCTGTAGCAATTCTGGACGTGTGTGGGGGGCGCATTGTCTGCTGGAATTGCCCAAGTCCGTCGGAATGCACAATGGACATGAATGGATGCAGGTGATCAGACAGGATAGTTACGTACGTGTCACCTGTCAGAGTCGTATCCAGACGTATCAGCGGTCCCATACCACCTCAACTGCACACCCCCACATCATCACAAAGTTTCCATCAGCTTGAACAGTCCCCTGCTGACGCGCAGGATCCATGGATTCATGAGGCTGTCTTCATACCCGTACACGTCCATCCGCTCGATGCGATTTGATACGAGACTCGTCCGTCCAGGCAACATGTTCCCAATCATCAACAGTCCAATGTCAGTGTTGACGGGTAGAGGCGAGCCGTAAAACTTTGTGTCGTGCAGTCATCAAGGGTACACGAGTGGGCCTTCGGCTCCGAAAGACTATATCAATGATGTTTCGTTGAATGGTTCGCAGGTCACCAGGTGCAAATCTGGTGTTGTGAATGCAAGAAAGACTTAGAGAAATGTTTACATACGTAATGGATTACGAACCAGACGTCGGCTGGAAAGGTAAAAAAAGTGAGAAAGGCGTAATGTTGATTTTATTATTAACCGCCGCTTACACAGTTTGTTCAACATGAACGCTGGAGTCGTCGTCGAGGTGCTGCTTTCCTTAAACGACGTGATCAACAGCGCCAGGTCAGCACCTGGGCCGCACGGGGTAGCCGTGCAGTCTGAGGCAACTTGTCACGGTCCGTGCGGCTCCCCCCATCAGGGGTTCGAGTCCTCCATCGGGCATGGATGTGTGTGTGTTGTCCATAGCGTAAGTTAGTTTAAGTTAACTTAAGTAGTATGCAGGCTTAGGGACCGATGATCTAAGGCTTTCTTCGCTATAGCACTGGACTCGCTGCTTCGGAAACTCACAAACGACATCAGAGGATTCTCCGTAGGAGACAAAGCAATAGCATGTATAGCCTACGTTGTCGACCTAGGCATCTTTATTGAAGATCAGGAAGATATTGGGAGAGTAGAATCCATCATGAACACATTCCAAAAAGCATCAGGCGCCCCAAACCAAAACCAGAAAAACAGTACTACTGCCAATAGGGAATCAACGACTCAAACCAGACAGGCAGTGGTACAAAATAGCAGAAAGCCATAATGTTCTTGGAATATTTATACAGTCTTGTCCACTTAGAATCGCCGCGTACAACTGGAGAGACGTGCTACACGCCATAAGAGGTCTCTCCAGACAGCGCCCGAACCGGAGACTAACAATCCACCAGAAAATAGACCTGATATATACGACGATCCTGTCGAAAGCATGGCACCTGGCGCAAATCTTAAGCATCCCGACAGAACTTGCGCGAGCACTTACGAGCGCAGTGTGCTACCTGCTGTGGCGTCGAAATGTATTAAAAGTGGCGCAAGCAACGTGCTCGCTGCCAACGAAAGAAGGGGGACTAGGTCTAGTTGATGTAGAGACCAAATGTGCAGCACTCCTATTAAAACGAACGCTCGCCATCCAGGACAGAAACTCTGACAGCGCCACAGCAACGGTGATTGCAAGATAAAAGCCCGCATCAGAAGAAGCGCTGGTCGACACAACGCACATCCCCTTCAGAATGTGACACGTCAGGCTGCACTTTGTAAATGAAAGTTACGCAATGGACACCGTGGCATACCCTGGCCACAGACCAGCAAAGAGAATATACTGGGCCCTCAGGGGTAAACCGTCGAAAAACAAAATTGAAAACAAACTTCCGCAGTACAATTTGAAACAAATATGGGAAAATGTCTCGGAAAACGTGTTGCCTAAGGATGCAAAGGAGACATGGTACAAAATAGTAAACAGAACGTTACCAACCAGCCAAAGACTGGCAGAGATAAAACTCGTCACAAGTGAGAAGAGCGACGTATGTGCCATGGCCGACACCCTCGAGCACGGTTTCACCTGCGGGAATGCCACCAACATATGGAAAGCATGCTAGCAGATGGTGGTCCATATTAACAGAACGGCGCCGGGAAGCATCACAGTGGAAGCGATCACCGCCCCAGACTCCATCCCATTTCCACGACCCAAGCGACTGGAGACTCTCTGGATCCTCGCCATGACGGCACACGCCACCCTAGCGAGGAGGCAGACCGACCAGCTGGCCTTCCTGATGGGCCTCTGGGAGGAGAACAAGACGGCCCAGCAGCACAGGCGCTACCGCGAGAACTTCAGAAACTTCCTGCAGATTCCACTGCAGACAGCAATCGGCAGAGTCCTCCCCGGCCTGTGTCCCAAAGCACCGCCACCAGCCATCTCACCACAAGAAGAAAGTGTGAAGTGAAAGTGAATAAGTGCACCATAAAAGAGAAAGCGTTTCTCTTCTCGGCTCAAATAGTCAAGTATAGTTTCTAAAGTTTGTCTTCTCAGTGAAATCAGCGTTACAAAGTGCGTCCCACTAAACCTATGTCATGCTCACATCCAAATCAGAGTCAAAAGTACGTCCAATAGTACTACTAGGGCTTCTAAACGTGTGTTTGTGACAAAAAAAGAAAGACAACAGCTATTTCGGTGATGCGGTGTTGCATGGTATCGAGATATACTTCATTATTTGTACTATATTGTTAAGGATACTAACATTACTTAGTGAAAAGCGTCAACTACCCATAAAAAATGAAGGTTTCCTTTAAAAAAATAAAAAAAGTAGTTTGGTCCCATAAGACCTCACCACAAAAAAAATTCAGCACCTGGGGCCAAAACTGGAATTAATTATTTTTCCGCGTAAACTGTTTCCGTATTAACACACAAGCTTATCTACCAAGTTTAATTACAGTCCACATTGGATCTCAGTGAGTAGCTGCTCGGCTCGACCGATATGGCTGGATTTTTTTATTTATTTAAATTTTTTCCTTTTTCTTTTCGTAATTGTCAGGACTGTCGCTTTGACAGTTCTGTTGTCACATGTTGTCATAACAAACAAATTAATGTTCGGTTTTACATTTCTACTGTCGCATGTTTTCATAACAACAATAAATTAGGCATTGAATACTGATATTTTCCAAAAAGGATATGATTGAAAGCGATTTTTCGGTGGCGATCTTATCTTTGGTTTGTAGCAAAGACTGAATTGATGTCATTTCGTGGCAATTTTTGTGGGTAATTTGGTTTGTTGCAAACATTCATAGAAATTCTCAATCGCGATTCATTATGACTCTGGAACAACGGATGTTTGACTCGCTCAGTTGGAGCTTGCACACAAACTAATTTGGAACGTCGACAGAACAGGCCACCAAGCGTGTGTTATTGGTGGTGATTCCCCATGGATAGTTGTACGCGGCGTGCCTGAGAGTCGATAAACCATCGGTGTTATACGCCTTTTCGCAGTCATTTTTAACGGAAAACAGGAAAGTTGTGTTTATGGCTAACTATGTAATCCTACCTGTTCGTAGATTAAAACCATGCGAAATTCTGTCATTAAAGCTACTATCCTCGGAGATTCAACAGCTGGAAATGTCTTTGTGGCTCCCCATGTATTAATGATTCCAACTGATTTACCCATTCGTTCTGAGTTCTACTCCCAATCAAGGTTCCCTTTTTAATAACAATAAATAAGGTTCAAATGGCTCTGAGCACTATGGGACTTAACATCTATGGTCATCACTCCCCTAGAACTTAGAACTACTTAAACCTAACTAACCTAAGGACATCACACAACACCCAGTCATCACGAGGCAGAGAAAATCCCTGACCCCGCCGGGAATCGAACCCGGGAACCCGGGCGCGGGAAGCGAGAACGCTACCACACGACCACGAGGTGCGGACAATAAATAAGGCGAGGGTGAGGGGGAGGAAGAAATGGCCAGAGAAGGAGGGAGGAAATGGATACAAAGAAGAGGAAGGACGAATGGACAGACAGGTAGGAGGAAATGGGCAGAGAGGGTGTGGAATAAGAGAGCTATAGGGTGCTGGAGGAAGGTGATGGACAGATAGGGAGGAGGAGGAGGAGGAGATGGACAAAGGGAGGATGGAAGACGAGAGGGATGGAGAGAGGGGGAGAAGGAAATTAAGATGTATATCCAACCCCCATACATATTTAACAATTATGAAGCATTGCCGGTTTCGCTAGTTGTGCAATAATAGCAAAGAACCGTTGAAGTTTCAATATTAATTTTTTTATTACTTGATGACTATTTTCGAGCCTAAGCGCATTATCAAATCATCCAATAAGGTACGAAGTAACACACATTACTACAATGACATGAGTGTTAACTGTAGTTAAACATAACTCATAAAACAGTGCAGAGCTGAGCCTCATTCACCTAACTAGTTAGGTGAAAGCATGTCTGTTTATTCTAATTAAACATATCTTGTAAAGTAATGCAGAGTTGAACTTCAGACACCTAACTAGTTAGGTGAATGAAGTTCAGCTGTGAACTGCTTTAAAAGATGTGTTTAACAAGAATGAACTATCGTGTACCTGTCGTAATGTATGTCATTCCATAGCTTATTGGATGATTTGATAATGAGCTTCGGTACAAAACTAGTCATCAAGTGACAAAGAAAATTAATATTGCGACTTCGACGGTTTTCTGCAATTTATTGCATAATTTGGTAAACCATACAGTCGCTGACGTCATGTTTTCCATAATGCTGGAAATTAGTAAAGTACGTGAGGATATTTGCTGCGGTCACAGTTCCTGCTTCTTCAGTGATAACCTCGTCATACACGAGATGGCATTCCCTTTAATGTCCCTCTCTTTTGTTACGCCATCGAGATGGCGCACTGGTTAAGACTGTGGCAGTACTCTGGGGAACCAAGCTCTGGTTCCGCGTACGGATTTCCAGACTTCTGTTTTCTAGTGTATCTCTACATCGCTTAAGCTCTTTTACGGTAATGGATACTTTGATGTGAATCCAGTTGCTTTTTCTCATTCGTGGTTGTACTGCTAAGCATGAACTGCTGTGACAGTAGAGTCACATATCACCTTGCGGTAATAAGTCAATTTCGCAGATGTATTTCTTAACTTTTCTGGAGGGAAATACATAGCTAGTGGCTTCCGGAGTAAGATTGTTGAATTTCTCTTCCCTGAGGCTGGCCTGGGTGGATGTGTTGCGAGAAAGTGTGCGGTACCGGCGCTTTGACTATGGGACGTCTTAGAACCACTTGTTGGGCTGCTGGTTAGCAGAACTGCTTGGCTACAAGCTGGCCAATTTCCGTTGTCGACGAGACGGCCTGAGCCTAAGAAGTTACAGCATGGTGACTACAGGTCCCCTGAGTCATGTTGGTGTGACGACTCCTGAGGCTGATGCAAATACACAACACCGCCATTTTACCATACCCAGCACGGGAAAATTTCATAATCTTACACTCCGGATGCTGTCGGCCAACGGGATGGCTCATCACCATAGGTGCCGTGATGTGAATGTGACTGGCGAGACGACAAATACAGTGTACCAACCCCTGGTCAGTTAATCGACATACAGTAAGCGAAGGTGGAGAAGTTTTGGGAGGGTTCCCTGCGTTCCTGTCTGACAAGTAAGCAGTGATACCTTACGTGCAATGTGCGTTTGAGATACACTGCGTCCCAGAATGAATGGTCAGTATTTATGGATATGACAGGAACGACCATTTGAAGCAAAAACCTCATACGGACTTACGTCTCATTCCAAATGGTTTCCGAGATGAAACTCGTTTATTGTTCGTTTGTTTTTGGGCTCAGTCACACTATCCTAATCGCTGGATTGGTCGTGGTAATACATTTAACTGACCACCAAGACTGCCAGACCTTACACCATTAAATTTTTGTTTGTGGGATTGGATGAAGTCTGAGGTGTGCAAAGGAAAGGCGAACACGCGAGATGAATTACTTGCTTGCAACATGGATGCCGCTGTCCCTTTTAGGGGATGTGCAGAGGTGCTCAGGCAACAACACATTTTCTCCCAAGAGTGCACAAATGCACTGAAGTCCGTGGAATGTAAGAACATTTGTTGTGAACTGTACAACAACTGTAATATGACATGTACGATACGGCTTAAAGGTGAATGCGTTAAAATACATATTTTCAATTGATATCCGTGTTGTAATGTCTGCTAACAGTCGAACATGTGGAAACCTGACAAGATGCTGAATAACACAGAAACTAACAATGCACATTAAATTTGATCTATCTCGGAAACCATTCGGAGTATTCTGTACCTCCATACGAAGTTTTTTGCTTCAAACGATCGTTCCTGTCGTATCACACGATGTAAGTGTGATGCAATACGCTGTGTTATGAGAGATAAAATATGAGGAGACAGGGTGACATTGACTTATTGCTGTGCTGTCAGAATCCTCTGAAGTCAGGCGTAAAGGTTCCTGATATCACGATACAGAAGTGTTGACATACATGTACTCTTACGCGTCAAACATTCCGAGTCATTGAAAATGAGTATGTAGGAAGCCACGCGCCAGAAGTGTGTGCATGCGGTTTACGTTATCATTAATTCTGGGTACCACTCTGTTCAGTTTTAAAGCTACTAACTTCATAAAAATGTATTATGCAGATGACCTGTTTTTAATATGTCAGAACAAATTGCACGTGCAATGTGAGAAAACACTCAAGTGGCCTCGCCATATTGAATGAGAACTTGAATGAGAACGTTCCATACCAATAATAAAGTGTCTCACAAGAAGCTACACATGCTATTTGATGGAACTGAAGTTCCCTATAACTATTCCCTAAATATCTAGGTGTTACCCTCGACCGGATACTGTCGTATAAGGAACACGGTATGAACCAAACGACGAAGATTGGCCCTAGAGTAGATCTACTCCACACAATAATCGGAAAAACTGAGGATGAAATGCAGATATATTTCGCGATGCTGTAGTTTCATCAGTGTACTCAGCTGCTGAATTGTTCCGCTGACTGGAAATGCAGCGTACAGACCACTAAGGTAGATGTGTGTGGATATGTGAATGAGGTCATGAGAACCATTTCTGGCACTGTTAGAGCTATTGTCTGGTCTATCTAGTATTCCTCCTCTACATCTCAGAAGAAAATATGCAATAAGCAAATTCTTAAAACCACATAGCCCCACAGGAACACAGTGGGGGCGCGACGTGTAGACAACCTCCTAAATGGTGTACGCCTGGCAACGGACGCCTAAGGCACGACGGCGAGGACACTACACCACCGGAGCCGTTCTAGATCAAAGATTTCTAACGGCTTTTCAAGACAACAGCAGAAGAAATCGGGCTGCAACAAAGGCTTTTCTCAGAGCCAAACAAAGATGACGAAGAATTCAGGACGAAGTATCCATATTTTACAGATAAATGTAAAAGGACTATCAAAAGACAAATGTGAACACCTTAGAAAACTAGCCATTCATCATAATACCGATATCATAGCTTTCCAAGAACTCCATCTAAATGAAGATCATATAACAAAGGGAAGGCTGCAGGACACAAAATGTTAGGATACCTGCCATCATCAGTACATGGCTCTTTCACTTATGTAAGAAATAGCCTCCCTGATACTAAGGGAGTGAGTTGCCAAGAGATCAGTAGCATCGAAGTAATCACTGTGGAGCTGAGTGGTTTAACTGTTGTTTCAATGTGCAAACCACCGAACGTCCACTGGCCCATTCCAGTCTTACCTCTGTACCTCAGCCGTGTAC
The DNA here is from genome assembly GCF_023864345.2 of Schistocerca serialis cubense. NCBI lineage: Eukaryota > Metazoa > Arthropoda > Insecta > Orthoptera > Acrididae > Schistocerca > Schistocerca serialis. Next base: position 718,398,580 of record NC_064638.1, read on the forward strand.
GTACTCAGATGATTTCAGCAGCCATCACAATACCTAGGGTTATAAAAACAGTGATGATAATGGAAAGAAACTAGTAGAATGGGCGGAAGGAGAAAAACTCTGTCTTAGTTATGACGCCAAAGAAATGAAAATCTTTTGCTCTGCTACCCAATTCTGACCTGTGCTTTGTCTCCAGTGACGAAAAGACACTTCTTTTGAGTCGTACTAGAAAAGTCGTAAAGAGCTTCCCCATAAAATAATCAGTACAGGGTTTGAGATACCTATCACAAATTCCTTTAATAAGGAGAGATGGAATTTCAGGAAAGCTAACTGGGATCGTTATACTCAGGAAGTTGACAGCAACTCACGATGGATAGCACCAAAAGTAGAAAATTATAAGAGATTTGTGGGATTCATCATTGGTGCAGCCAAACAAGATATAGCACGAGGGCTCAGGGAACATTACATCCCTTGCTAGAATGACGCAACAGAAAACATGTATGCGGATACTAACAGACTGAAAACCCTGATACTGCTAAAAGAATTCTATAACAGCTAAACGAAACGAGAAAGCGGAAATAGATGGCCCTGACTTCCGATTTAAATTTCACTAATTCAAGCAGGAAGGCGTGGCCGTTATTAAGGAAACTTGACACTGCAATGTTTGCAATCAACAACCGAAGATGATCAGAACTAGCAGTCCCTGTCGACGTATCCACCAAAGAAAAGATAAAGGGTGAGCTGAATGAAGTCAATAGCTACCTTCATGATAAAACCACCTTATTAGACTCCTTTAATGAAGTAGATACGAATGAGGCTATCAAAACATTGAAAATGAGGGAAGCAGCAGGACTGGATGGCATATGCCCTGAATTTATAAAAAATATTGTGGAACATGGAAGGATTTGGCTGAAGAGGTTCTACAACGATACACTCGACACTGGAAAAGTGCAACAGTTCGAGGTCGCACATACACTAGCAATCCTCAAACCCAGAAAGCCAGTTGATGACCCCTGAAGTTACCGCCCAACTTCGCTACTCAGTTTGTGCTTCAAACTACTGGAACGACTTATCCTTAACAGAATTCAAGGAATAATAAATAATATAACTCCAACATTCATCAGGCTGGATTCAGAAGCCAGTGCAGCTGCTGTGAACAGGTTCTAGCCTTGACATCCTACACTGAGGCTGGATTCAGAAGAAACTAAAGACATTCGTGGCCTTTGTTGATTTGTCAGCAGCATATGATACTGTATGGCTACACAGACCACTGCTGAAGGTAAAGTAGCAGGTCCCAAGTAAGAAACTGACTGCACTTGAGGGAAATATGTTAACCAACCGATACTTCAAGGATAGCGTTGGACAAAAACAGAGTAAGTTATTTACCATAAAAAATATGCTTGCCCAAGGATCCGTCCTAGCGCCCCAGCTCTTCAACCTATGTACCACTGACGTGCCAAACACCATTAGCAAAACGTTTTGCTACGCCAATGACGCCATAACCATACAAACCAGCACACTCGATGAAAGAGAAAATATATTGTCTACAGACTTAGCAACCATGGAGACTCCAACCAAACGCAGCCAAGACAGAAGTCTACGCATACCACTTAAACAACACAATCGCAAACCAACAGCTCAACGTGAATTTCTGCCACCAGAGTATTAGACACAATTTCCAGCCTAAATACCTTGGTGTCACCTTCGATAGGTCGTTAACATACAAAAAATACCTGGAAAGCTCTAGCCGAAAGCTAAAGACTCGAAATAATATCATAAAGAAACCGGTTAGCACAATCTGTGGTGCTGAAGCTTCCACTTTATGGACGGCAGCTCTGGCACTATTATACCTAGTGGCTAAATGCTGTGCCCAAGCATGACAACACAGTGCTCATACAATGAAATTACACATCCATCTGAATGAAACAACTAGATTATTACAGGTTCACTAAAATCCACAGGGATCCCTTGGCTGCACACCACCAGTAACATTCCACAAGCTGAATTGCGACGCCAAGAAGCAATCAGCAGAGAAAGGACGAAACTGAATCACCCAACTACCTCTAAGACCCTCCAATTCACACAGTCTTAAATGAGCATCCTCGAGACCGCTTGATGTCACGCACTCCACTGTGGCATAATGGAAAAAAACTACAAGAAGCTTGACCTTAAAGAAGAGTGATGCGAAATATGGAATGTTGCAAAAATAAAACATCAAGGTGTTCAAGATCCATCTGCAAGTCTACCAGGACTTGATCTGAAGAGAAATGAGTGGTCACGACTAAATAGGATAAGAACCGGTCACGCCAGGTGCTCTGCTCTGTTGCACAAGTGGGGACTCTGGGACTATCCCTGTTGGGCCCAAGAGCAAACCGTTCAATATATTGTCACAGACTGTCCTCTGAGAAAGTACCTAGGAGCATTCAGTGATTTTATTAATCCTACTCCCTCTGCTATCAACTAGTTTCATTCAATAGATGTTAAACTCTTACTAAACGTATCTGTTTTAATTAACAGTCCTAAATTTATGGTTTAAATGTCCTTCTTTTAGTACTGAATTGTTAACTTTAAGAATTTGAACATATTTTCTGAGTTCCAAAATCCGTAAATGTATAATTGTAAACTGTATACATTTCCAGTATTTGCTGTTGTCGCCATACGATAAATAAATAAATCAGTTCTAAACAGTGTTTTCCAGACCCACTCGTTACAGACACATGAAGTCACCCAAGACATCTGGGCTCGATCTTCAGGCCACACAGTTTTATTTTCGATACCACTGCCAAGCGAACATTTCGAAGTGTCGGTGAACGGTCTTGATGAAACTTGGTCGGTGTGTAGAGTGGTGAAATGAAGCAATACGTATTTTTTTTTTTTTTTTTGGTGCTCAAATTCACTTTTAAGAGGTGGAACACACCCCAAAAGGTAATTTGGCACACTAACTTTAGAAGGAATAGGTTCAAAACCGTGGAATATAAAACATGTGTTGCATATAAAAATTGAAATTTAACTAACGTACTTGAAAACTGCACAATAAACTTCTGAAATAACTGACAATTTGCAAATTACTCCATCACTATTAAGGAATTTTTAAAAATGGTAACTTTTGTTACAACATGAATCAGAGAAACTTTTACACCATATACATCCAGGTGTAATAAAGCTGGTTTTTGTACACAATTTGCTATCGGAGTATGTGCAACATGCCTAATTAAAATATCTAAACGTTCATTACTATTCTAATTATTTACTTATTTTGGTTTATGTTTTAAACTGTCATCTTACTTTGTAAATTAATTTTGTTTTACTTTTTTTAGTTTATTGTGTCACACATGCGTATCCTGTTAATTGAAAATAGTAAGTAACCTTATTATTATGACACAAAATCGTTGCAATAATGATAATCTATGAACGAATTTTCTCTCAAAATGGAAAAGACAACGTCTGTCAAATATCGTTTGACTAGTTCAGATGTTGGCTTACGATACTTAGGGCTTCATAAGGAGATTCTCGGATGTTCGGTCCAAACTCTCCATTTATTTCTTTTAAAACTATGAGAATGGGATAAGCAATTTGCCAGTGCTTAGGTTGATGACTGAATCGTGTAAGTGAAGTTCTCTTCGTGGTGCGTCTCTGTAGACTCTCGAAGAGAAGATCTCACAAACAGCATACGTAATGTCAGCAATCGCCGGTCTGCTGGGATGATGCCTTCGGGTACGTACAGCTCAGTGCGCTTTCCGTCGAGAACAGTCACTGCGACGAGGGCTTCATGAAATGACGACGGCGATTTCGGAACTTGTTTCGTACATTAGTAGCTGTTTCTGAAGACTATTATCTGAAGATTACAAACGGACTGCAACTGCTGTAACACGTTCCCACTGACCGGCCCTGTCCAACGCCACATCTCGCTTGCCGCAACCCAGAGATGCTGCGGTTCCCAGCCTGCAGTTTACCGAGGTTCGCCAGCTAGAAGCTCGTGGAGTAGACTGCGGTACCGCTGGTTGGCGACGCCATAGACCACGAAACGAGTCTACCGACAGCTGTGCGTGCTAGTGTCTTCTCATTGGTGCCTTTTGCTTTACAAGCCTGCGCCGACGGCTCTGCAGCAGTCTCGTCTGCGATTTGCTGTTTCTACGGAATGTACATCGCTGCACGACTTCTGGACCTCGTTCCACTCATCAGGACCTCTCTTTCACGGAACGGTCTTTCCGTTACTACGCACCGCACGGATTTCTGGACGTGGCCATCAACACTGACGTTTCTTCGGATTCATCGAACTGCTGTACTTGTCAGTATTCACTGAACCTGGAGTGTTGGAAAAACTTGTTGTCGAACTGACGTGAGATCTTGTGTTGTGGCCGGTCGAAGTGGCCGAGCGGTTCAAGGCGCTGCAGTCTGGAACCGCGCAACCGCTACGGTCGCAGGTTCGAATCCTGCCACGGGCATGGATGTGTGTGATGTCCTTAGGTTAGTTAGGTTTAAGTAGTTTTAAGTTCTAGGGGACTGATGGCCTCAGCAGTTAAGTCCCATTGTGCTCAGAGCCACTTGAACCACTTGAACCTTGTGTTGTGTACAAAGTACATCTGCCAACAAACAGGGAAGATGCCAACTGTTAACCCAATTCATATTTGCCGAAAGCTAAATGATCATTTCAGCAGTGTGGAATTCTCTGAGAGTTCTGTCAGTTCGCAGGAAGTTGAACTGAAAGACACCATTGTAGCATTGATTTGTGATAGCATGGATGGACATTCGACTGTTATGGAACAAGGTAATGGGCTGTGGTCAATGGTTGACGATAATTGTGTATTTGATTGTGAAACACATGAGGAGTCCTTCATCCCAGGCAATGTCCTGTCTTCAGAAAGCGAATTAAATTTCGAATATAAGAAATCTGCGGTCGAATTATAGAGAAACGGGAAGAAGGGAAACAGGTCGCTTTCAATCGTGCAGCATAAATATGCAAAGTTACGTATCGTAGTACACTGCTCTACTTTATATAAAGTTCTGGAGGGTATGGATCATCGGCTGATTATCCATGATACTGAACTTCAAAATTGGGCCTTGCAAATGAGCAGGGAAGAAAAGATACATAACTTCAAGACAACTCCAAACGACTGGTGAATTTTCAAAAGGCACTCGGAATTGTATCTTGGAAAATAAAATTTATAACCAGACTCTATACAAATAATAAAAATGATCTCGAAGAGGTTAGTTTTACGATTTGCAGTATAAATTAAGGAGTGTATCAGCGTTTTGGACTCTGAAAATGTGTATAGCTCTGATTAGAGCGGATTCAACCTGGAGCCGGCCGAAGTGGCCGTGCGGTTAAAGGCGCTGCAGTCTGGAACCGCAAGACCGCTACGGTCGCAGGTTCGAATCCTGCCTCGGGCATGGATGTTTGTGATGTCCTTAGGTTAGTTAGGTTTAACTAGTTCTAAGTTCTAGGGGACTAATGACCTCAGCAGTTGAGTCCCATAGTGCTCAGAGCCAGCCATTCAACCTGGAGTTGCACTTTGAAAGGTCCTTGCTCCAAAAGGGTGCAAAGAAAGTTGAATCCATGGTGCAGTCATTGTTATCAGTTACTCAAAATTACACGGCTCAACCTTCAGTTTCTGCATTTGGTAAGCTGCTTAACCCCCCTTTCATAGTTTTAAAAGAAACTAATGGAGAGTTTGGACCGAGAATCAGAGGAACTCTTTTTGGAGTCCAAAATGTTCTTGTGGCGGCATCGAAATCAGGTAAGCTAACGTCTGAACAAGTTAAACGATGTGCGACGGACGTCGTCTTTCCCAGTCTGGGAGAGAAATCTGTATTATTGTTACATTCCTGGGGTGGTCGGTGTGAAAGAACTATTTTGAGTGTCGCACCTGAGAAGATGGAACTTATTCACATGGTGATCCCAAAAGGCTTGACGGGGCAGGGAAAGCTGTTGGACGTATACGGCTTTCGACCCTGAAAGAACTTTGTGAGAAGATTTTCAGATGTAGGTCTGTTACATGATTACGATGTCAGACTCTACTTGAGAAACAATATAATAAAGTTACAGTCACTAGTACATAGTCAGTTCTTTTCGCCGAGTTTTTCCATTGTATTGCCCGGTACAAATCGGAAAAAATTAGAGGATTGCCCGCCACAATATGCGACACCTGCTAAATTTTGGTTTTTATTGTCTTGTCCATCGTGTGTATCATGTGCAGAAATGTTCATTTGTTCCGCAAGTTGTACAAAAATGATATGTTTTAAGCGTTTCTAAATAGATTATCGCTATTGTAACAATTCTGTATCAAAATTATAAGTTACTTATTATTTTCAGTTAACAGAATACACATATACGAAATAATAAACTAAAAAAACAGAAAAACATGAATTGAAAACGTAAAACAACAAGGAAACCAGAAAAATATCTACAACAAATAACTATAATAATAATGAACTTTTAGATATTTTGATAAGGTATGTTGCATATACTCTTACAGCATATTTTGTATAACTTATTTTGCAAAATTGTTGTTACAGGATCCAGCTTTATTACACGTGGATGTTGTAACAAAAGTTTCTATTTTGCAACTTTGGGAGACATTGAAAATTTTGAAATTATTTCAAACGTAGATTATGCAGTTTTTAAGAATGTTAATTAAATTTATAAATTTTACATTTCATGGTTCTGGAGCTATTCCTCTGACCCCCTCAAAAGTGGAATTGAGCGCAAATAAAAAAAAACACATGTTGCGTTATTTTGTTCCCTCTACACACCCACGAATTTTCATAAGGATCGTCCATTGACGCTTGTGAATGTTCCCTCGTGAGAAGTGCAAAGAAAGCTGGAATAATATCCATCCCAGGAACGCTCACTATTTGAAAAACCAACGAGGAATGTTGCCGGGGTTGATCTTCCCCGTAGCTAATGGTCGAGTCTCAATTGCAACTGTGCGGGACAAGGGAGATGCGGGCACATCTTAAAGAAATTAGATGATTGTGAAAGAGCTCCGTGTGACTGTGGTGGGGTCGAGCATACAATAAGTTTGATGATTCAGATGCCACTCTTGGCTGGCTGTGTACCGGAAAATTTTGCGTCAGACATTAAACTACATTTGAACCCTAGAACATAAGATGTGCTTTGAAAACTGTCCACTCCACGCTTTGAAAGTGGTCTGAAAGAGGATACAAATGAGTGAACGGTATGAGTATGTTGCAATTATGTAATTGTTTTATTGTTTCTAATTATGCATTTCACACGGTTATCGCATTATCAGTCTGGAACAATAAGCAAATAATTACAGGCGAAATACGTGAACCTAGCGAGCAGCAGATCTAATATCGCTAAAAGATGAGCAGATTTGAAAAACTTTAAAATTTACTTAGCTGATCGCTGGAAGCGGTAAGTAAGGAATCCGATTGCCAAATAAAAAAAGCGGTTGACAAAAACTTTGTCATGAACTACAACTTAATGTAGGGAAACCCTAGCAGGAGATAAAAATAGCAAAAACATTGAATATAACGGATTAGGGGGAAGAGGAAGGAAGCGAATGAAATACGAAACTAGTAAGGAAGAAGGTGTCATCTAATTAAAACTCGCCATAGCAGAAAGAAGAACCGGTGCAGCGGTATGTAGACGTTTACAACCATCAGACTGAGTGAGGTTTAACTGCAGTGCCCTCGCCGATCGTAAACACCGAAATGGCACAGCGTGCTTACATAACGGGTACTGAGTGAGTTGAGGGCCAGCCATATGGCAGTGCTGAAGCAGCGGGAATGTACACTGATTAGTCAGAAATTGTGATCACCTACATGATAGCCGTTATGCCCACCTTTGGCACGGGTAACTGGCACCACATCTGCACAAATAAGTCACCTAATTCCTGTAAATTCCGGGGAGGGGGCTGATGAATTCTGACGCCACGTTCAGCCACATCCCAGATGTGTTCGATCGGGTTCACAACTGGCGAGTTGGGGAGCTAACACATCAATTGGAACTTTAGTGGTTTAACTTGTCGCGAGATTGAAGTAGATACTTCCTGTGAGTTAGTATGGGCAGAGGTCATTGTTGGCAACCGGAATAAAATAATAATTGGATCCTTTTACCGATCTCCCAATTCAGATGATACAGTTGCTGAAAGGTTCAAAGAAAACTTGAGTTTGATTTCAAACACGTACCCGACTCAGACAATGATATTTGGTGGTGACTTTAATTTACCCTCGATATGTTGGCGAAAATACATGTTTAATTCCGGAGGTACGCATAAAATATCATCCGAAATTGTGCTAAACGCATTCTCTGAAAATTATTTCGAGCGGTTAGTTCATGAGCCCACGCGAATAGTACACGGTTGTGAAAACACACTTGACCTCTTAGCAACAAATAATCCTGAGTTAGTAACGAGTATCAAAACCGATTAGTGAACACAGGGCTGTCGTAGCAAGATTGAATATTGTAATCCCCAAATCCTCCGAAAAATAAGCGAAAATATTCAAAAAAGCAGATAAAAATTCACTTGACGCCTTCCTGAGAGACAATCTCCACACATTCCAAATTAATAATGCAAGTGTAGACCAGATATAGCTTAAATTCAAAGAAATAGTATCGGCAGCGATTGAGAGATTTATACCAAATAAATTAACAAACGACGGAGCTGATCCTTCTTGGTACACAAAACGGGTTAGAACACTGTTGCAGAAACAACGAAACAAACATGCCAAATTTAAACGGACACGAAATCCCCAAGATTGGCGATCTCTTACACAAGCTCGAAATTTAGCGCCGACTTCAATGCGAGATGCCTGTAACAGTTTCCACAATGAAACTTTGTCTCGAAGCCTGTCAGGAAACCCAAAGAGATTCTGGTCGTATGTGAAGTATGTTAGCAGCAAGAAACAATCAATGCTTCTCTGCACGATAGCAATGGAGATACTATCGAAGACAGTGCTGCCAAAGCAGAATTACTAAAAACAGCCTTCCGAAATGCCTTCACAAAAGAAGACGAAGTAAATATTCCAGAATTCGAATCGAGAACAGATGCCAACATGAGTAACGTAGAAATAAATATCCTCGGAGTAGTGAAGCAACTTAAATCACTTTAAAAAAGCAAGTCTTCTGGCCCAGACTGTGTGCCAATTAGGTTCCTTTCGGAGTATGCTGATGCATTAGCTCCATACTTAACAATCATATACAACCGTTCGCTCGACGAAAGATCCGTACCCAAAGACTGGAAAGTTGCACAGGTCACACCAATATTCAAGAAAGGTAGTAGGAGTAATCCACTAAATTGCAGGCCCATATCGTTAACCTCGATATGCAGCAGGATTTTAGAACATATATTGTGTTCGAACATAATGAATTACCTCGAAGAAAACGTCTACTGACACACAGTCAACATGGGTTTAGAAAACATCGTTCTTGTGAAACACAACTAGCTCTTTATTCACAATAAGTGCTGAGTGCTATTGCCAAGGGATTTCAGATCGATTCCGTTTTTCTGGATTTCCGGAAGGCTTTTAACACTGTGAAACGTCCCCTTTGAAAAATTATACACGTGACTGGGCTTAAACTGACACACAATATTTTTAGCGCAACGCAATCTGACTTTCAATAATCCCTACAAAAGAATGGCCCTGACTAACATTAACCTATACCTTTCACAAATCACTTACCTCACAAAAATCTTCGTTACTCGAACTACTGCAATACAGCGAGCGCCAATACTGCCAGCTAAATAAAAGATTCAAACTACTGAAGGCACTAGCTACTGATAGGCATAGTTAGCAAATGAAAGATTTTAATAGAGAACAAACAATGTATTTACCTTAATAGTCATAACTGACATCCAGTCTTACAAATTTCAAAACTCCGCCATCTCTCTCCCCAAATCGACCACTGCTGGCGGCTCACCTCCAACTGCGCAACACTACGCGCTGTTCACATCCAGCTGCCCAACACTACAAGGGCAGACAACAATGCAAACTAGCCACAGACTGCACACAGCACAGCCAGTGATTTTCATAGAGCGCTACGTAACGTTGCCAATAAGAAAACATAAACAGCCTACTTACATAGCCCCCATGCTCCCCACAAAAAATTTTACAAATTGTTTTGGGCAGTGGCCAATAATGATTTGATAAAATTTTTCATAATTACAATAACAAAGATATCAAATGCACCCACTTATTGATACAATGTTGGTCAAAAGCTCAAATTTTCTTACAGTCCATAAAGACAGTCCTGATCATTCATCACAGTAACATTGCAGTGTTTTTCTCAGTGTCTGAGCAGTAAAAGAAAATGCACATGGAAGTAGTGGATTTCCATGCAATCTTGAAGAAGTAGTGTTGTCCTTCCAACGGAAAGACAGTGCTGACTCTTGACATGCAGACAGGTATTGGTCCACAACAGAGCAAACCCACAGCACAGTCAGTCGAAGTTTTGAAGAGTATTGGTAGGTAGGTCATCACAGAGCAGACCCACTGTAGTCCTGGTACAGATTACGGTATTGGTGGGCCACCAGAAGTGCAGACCCACTGCAGTCCTTGTAGAAATAATGGTACTGGTGAGTCAGCAAAGGTGTAGACCCACTGTAGTCCTTGTAGAAATAATGGTATTGGTGGGTCATCAAAGATGCAGACCCACTGTAGTCCTTGTAGAGATGGCCAGCAGCCATCTGTTGTGACTGTGCAGGTGCACAATCACCATCGAAGAGTCTTGCGGACAATATAGCAAGTCCATAAACCACCACTTGTGCACTCACAAAGTTTTTGGAATTGTCCTTAGAACCAGCAATGCTGTTATCCAGTCCCTTGCTGAATTATTAACACATGTGCAAACACTAACAGTCCCTACTTCTCACATATTGTCCATATACTATGACCAACAGAAACGTGTGCAGTGAAATGGAACTTACAAGTTACTTAATTTGATGAACTGGTGTCAACTACAATTTTATAACATAAGAATACAATTACAAAGGTGCAAAATACATCATTAAAGAACATAACAATACAGATAACATTTGTAGTACAGGCTTTACAAAAGAACCGAAACAACATACACATTAATGTTACAGGAATTATGCCATAAGTAAATACATAAAGGATCAGAATAACTTTTGAATCATCACCTTCATGGTCTAATGAATCCTGATACCTTCTTCACCATGCCCTTGACACCTGTACTACAGGTGTCACATTAAAATTACATATAAAAAAATTACACACATTAAAACAAAACAGAATAACTAATGTCTAAACATCTTTACAAAGTAAATAACATATTATTAATGCAAATTATATTTGAAGATAACAGTATTCCTCAACATAGTTCATGTAGCTGAGTATTAGAAAAATTCTACAACATAAGTCTTATCAGATATACATATAAAGACAGGAAGAACATAAATACACAAGGGTACACAAACACATAGTGGGATAACACAAGGAAAGGACAGGGTTTGTTTTACTGCAGTATTTTGCAAACAAGACTTTCTTTACTTCTCGGAGATCTCCCTTCGTTCTTCATTATTTCCAAAAAGTCCTATCTATACCTGCTTTCTGTACTTTTCTCGTATAGCCTCTCAGTGCATTTCTTCAAATTCATCGCAACTCATTCTCTTATAGGCTACCCCCTCTTGAGCTAACTTAAATCTACTGAGCTCAGATGATAAACTAAGGGACGAGGCAATGCAGCAGCACAAAACAACCAACACAAACAGCAATGACAAAAAAATGGAAAATTGCAAAGCAAGCTACAGTAAATCTAAATTACCAAGCAATGCAACATTACAACTAATATGAGCCAATGTGCAGCAACAAGAAAAATAAATCAGTAGTAAAAATAGCTTAACAGAGTAATACAAAGTGAAATTTAGTAGCACTATGCCTGGTAAACAGCAGCAGCAAATGAAATAACTTATACCTAAACATGACAAAGCTCAAGCTAGTACACTAAAGACAACAATGCAGATAAGGGAAATGTCTATTCACATCTTAATGTCTATGTAATTAAAGTGGTGCACCACAAGAAGTTATTCTACCAAAAAAATTACTAAGTACTTGAAAAGAAAATTATGAATGCAGTTCCTGTGAAGGTAAATGTCTTTTTGTGCGCCCACATTTTTTTTTTTTTTAAATTATCATTTACTCGATCTGTAGACAGAAAATATTTATATTAGTACATCTATAAAATTTTATTTTAACCAACGCTGAAGTGCAGCTAGAAACTAGATATTAAACAAAATGAGTAAATAAATACATAAAGCAAGCCATATGGCATTTCTCTCAACTAGCAAGACAATAGTCGTGAAATGTTTCTCATCGTTTCATTAGGCATTTTAGTAAATATCATAAATTAAGAACTCTACAGTGTAATCATGTTTTCAAGTTTGAGGGTGTCGTATTTACGATGCTTTCTGCAAAGGAATGTCAATAGCAAGGATAATGGCCTCCCCCTTTTTTTTTCCTGTGCCTCTGAAAAGGCACACACTAATGGCTTTTTCTCCAGGCATCTGACACAGCTGGCTGCTCAAGACGCATTATGTCAAGGTCACTTGGCTTTCTTACCGAAATATTTACGACACCAGTTTGCACTACTGTGACAGTCTCATATACAAAATTTCACAGGTCTAGAATTTGCGTTACAAATCTGTAGAAACAAAATCCTATTGATATAACAGTGTCCAAAAAATATTCGTCGGCGTTGTGATACATTCATGCATTTAGACACATTTCATAACTCTTAAAGTACGATTCTTAGTTTCCAACATACTTTTTCGCAAGTCAGAGTCCCTAACCACTACTATTATTCCTTACCTTATTACACATATACATATTTGTCGACACTTCTTCAATATTTCATCATAATAAATACATAGCATAATCAAATTCCTCATATACATTAGCATCATCTTATTAATCATAAACGTATCTCAACAGCATAATACACATCGTTGTCGTAATAATATCATAACATCTCAGTCAATTCTCAAAATCGTCATAGCTTCCTCCAATAATTTCAAAACCTAAAGAAAACTCTCTGCTCATTTCAATAGTGTCATCTACCTCAAACGTACTTTAAAAATCATGATCCCATACCAAATACATCATTCAAAGCTCTCATAATATCACAATGGTTCCGAAAAAATATGAACAGTTCACAAAGTACAGAAAAACTACAATTTCGTAAGTGTGAAGTTACCCAACTGTGTAATTGCGTAAACATGTGTCACTGATGTAGTAAAAAAAATGTTTATCTCTCAGTTAAATAATCAGATAGCTGTGTAATTTATGAGTTAGAGAAATATGGTACCAATGTGTAAAGTTGTATAAGCAAATACCACATTAGCTAGGGCTCCTTGTGCTTGCCAAACACATGATACACAAAGTAAGCGTGTACCCCCCTGAGGATTAATGAATAATACCCTCAGGTGTTACAGATTACAGCAATGGAACGAAATGTATCACGGAAAACCTTTGTATCATTGTACTTCAAATATCTTTAAAAATAAATGTTTTAAGTACAAAATTAATCACTCAAATACGTGTCCTGCAGCGCTAAACTGTGCCTCATGTTGTAAGATAATCTCTGTGGAAGTCTCGTAGTTATCGTCCTCCGAAAGCTAAGTTCTGCAGAAGTCAATGTACTTACCTCATGATAAACAAAAGTGAAATGCTTTGTGTATAGATATCGTAGTTATTACGCTTATTGTTGTGATGAAGAAAGTACTGTACTGTAACGTATTGTTGTGCTACGGAAAAGGCTGTCTCATTGTAGCTATACCACAAAAGTTACTACTAAAACATGTTTTACTTTCCAGAATAAAACAGAAAACTGTGCAGATATGAAACAGAAACACAGCAAAAGCAACATTGTAAATTGTCACTCATTAGTAGCGTTGTGATAAAATCGTGTAGCTGTCACATAAACTAACCACTATGTCATCTGGTATCTCACTGAAAGTACTTTAAATCCAGAATGTATTTTCAAGTAAACCAAAATGTTGCATTAAAATCTCATTAGCAGTACCAGTATATGTCCTAAGTATGTAAGCCTGATAGTCGTTACGTAATCGTGCAACTAACAAGCAAGAATGTACAAATACAACACTGTGTCGTCTGTTCACTATAACAATGCATTCGTAATTTCTGTTTAAAAATGTTCCCTAGGTTCTAGACTGGATATTTAACTTCAAAACATTGTTGCATGTTAACAGTTTCTCAGTGTGACAAATTGTACTAGTAGTGTGAAGTGAAAAGTTTTATGGCAAAGACAAAGTTAAAAAGCAGATTCTCTCTCAATAAACGGTTTTACATGTAAAATGTGGTGCAATCCTTTACTCTTCCTAGTACGCAGAGGTTCAACTTGAACGGAATTATCATGCGGTATACGTCGGTAAGGAATACTGGAATTTTTCTCAAGGTACCGCAATACAGCGAGCGCCACTACTGCCAGCTAAATAAAAGATTCAAACTACTGAAGGCACTAACTACTGATAGGCATAGTTAGCAAATGAAAGATTTTAATAGAGAACAAACAATGTATTTACCTTAATAGTCATAATTGACATCCAGTCTTACAAATTTCAAAACTCCGCCATCTCTCTCCCCACATCGACCACTGCTGGCGGCTCACCTCCAACTGCGCAACGCTACGCGCTGTTCACATCCAGCTGCCCAATACTACAATGGCAGACAACAATGCAAACTAGCCACAGACTGCACACAGCACAGCCAGTGATTTTCATACAGAGCGCTACGTAACGTTGCCAATAAGAAAACATAAACAGCCTACTTACAACTGTAGTGAAATTGCATGCTTATGGAAAATCGTCTCAGTTATGTGACTGGATCTGTGATTTCCTGTCAGAGAGGTCACAGTTCGTAGTAATTGACGGAAAGTCATCGAGTAAAACAAAAGTGATTTCTGGCGTTCCCAAAGGTAGTGTTATAGGCCCTTTGCTGTTCGTTATCTATATAAACTATTTGAGAGACAATTTGGGCAGCCGTCTTCGGTTGTTTGCATATGACGCTGTCATTTATCGACTAATAAAGTCATCAGAAGATCGAAACAAACTGCAAAACGATTTAGAAGAAATATCGGAATGGTGCGAAAAGTGGCAGTTGACCTTAAATAACGAAATGTGTGAGGTCATCCACATGAGTGCTAAAAGGAATTCGTTAAACTTCGGTTACACGATAAATCAACCTAATCTAAAAGCCATAAATTCTACTAAATACGTCGGTATTACAATTACGAACAACTTAAACTGGAAGAAACACATAGAAATTGTTGTGGGGAAGGCTAACCATATACTGCGTTTTATTGACAGGACACTTAGAAAATGCAACAGACCTACTAGGGAGACTGCCTACACTACGCTTGTCCGTCCTCTTTTAGAATACTGCTGCGCGTGTGGGATCCTTACCGGATAGGACTGACGGAGTACATCGAAAAAGATCAAAGAAAGGCAGCATGTTTTGTATTATCGCGAAATATGGGAGATAGTGTCACAGAAATGATACAGGATTTGGGATGAACATCATTAAAAGAAAGGCGTTTTTTCGTTGTGACGGAATCTTCTCACGAAATTCCAGTCACCAACTTTCTCCCCCAAATGCGAAAACATTTTGTTGACATAGGGAGGAACGATCACCAAGATAAAATAAGGGAAACAGGGCTCGTACGGAAAGATATAGGTGTCCATTCTTTCCGCGCGCTATACGAGATTGGAATAGTAGAGAATTGTGAAGGCGGTTCGGTGAACCCTCTGCCAGGCACTTAAATGTGATTTGCAGAGTATCCATGTAGATGCAAATGTAGAACTCGGCACTTTCTTCCTCGAACCACACCACTACACTCCTGGCCTTGTGGCAGGACGCATTATGTTGTTGAAAAATGTCACCGCCATCGGGTAACAAGATCGTGATGAAGGGGGTGTACGTGGTCTGCAACCAGTGTACGATAGTGCTTTGTACTAACTCCACTGGACCCATGGATGCCTATGTGAATGTTCCCCAGAGCATAATGGAGCCGCTGCCAGCTTGTTTTCGTCCTGTAGTACAGGTGTCAAGGGCATGGTGAAGAAGGTATCGGGATTCATTAGACCATCGAATGCTCTGCCACGTCGCCAAAGTCCAGTGCCGATGGTCACGCGCCCGTTTCAGTCGTAGTTCCCGTTGTGGCACGCGCATGAGTCGTCGCTGCAGAGGCCCATCGTTAGGAGTGTTCGGTGCACAGTGTGTTCAGACACATTTGTACTCTGGCCAGCATTAAATTCAGAAATTAGTTCCGCCACTGGTCGCCGCCTTTCCTGTTTTACCTGTCTGCCCAGCCTTGGTCGTCCGACATCTGTGATGAGGGGTGGCCGCACGGCACCACGACATCTGGATGTGGTTTCACCTAGGTTTCGCCACTTGTTGAAGACACTCACCCCAGAACTCCTCGAACACACGACAAATCGTACAGTTCCTGAAATGCTCGCGTCGAACTTCTGGGCCATCACAATCCATCACAATCCGCCCTCGGTCAAATTTCGATGGATTGTGCGCCTTTATACACTCGGGCAGTACGGTCACTGATACTACACGTACCATGCACGTGTCTGACTAGCAGTCATTCCTCACCAGGTAACGCTGCTATCGCCTGGACGGTAGTTCTGGTTGATCAATGTAAATGACATGCAGGGGAAAGGAGAGAAAGGATGAGAGACTGAACGTAGGGAAACCTTATGCATTAATATTGTAAGTAGACTGTTTAGGTTTTTATGGTGGTAACGCCACGTAGCGCTCTGTATGAAAATCACAGGCAGTGCTGTTTGTAGTCTGTGGCTGGTTGGCATTGTTGGAATATTCGCTATTGTAGTGTTGGGCAGTTCGATGCGAACTGCGCTTAGCGTTGTGCAGTTGGAGGTGAGCCGCCAGCAGTGGTGGATGTGGGGGGAGAGATGGCAGAATTTTGAGAGCGGACGATCTGGACGTGTGTCCGTCAGAAAAAGGAAATTTGTAAGACTGGACGTCATGAACTGATATATATATATATATATATATATATATATATATATATATATATATATATTGTGCCTTTTGAACACTATTAAGGTAAATACATTGTTTGTTCTCTATCAAAATCTTTCATTTGCTAACTGTGCCTATCAGTAGTTAGTGTCTTCAGTAGTTAGAATCTTTCATTTAGCTGGCAGTATTGGCGCTCGCTGTATTGCAGTAGTTCGAGTAACGAAGATTTTTGTGAGATAAGTGATTCATGAAAGGTGTAGGTTATTGTTAGTCAGGGCCATTCTTTTGTAGGGATGATTGAAAGTCAGATTGCGTTGCACTAAAAATATTGTGCCTCAGTTTAGTGATCATCATAAGAAGTAAAGAGAGAAATGTCTGAGTACATTCAGTTTTGCGCAGCTGTTTGAAAATCAAATAAAGGGGTTTACCAGCACAGTCATTCATAATTTTCCAAAGGGGAAGTTTCAATATGAAAGAACAGAAAAAAGGAGGATGGAAAACGAAATGACACGACGTGAGGTTCAGGAAAGATGGAGGATAATGTTGTGATGAAGGAAAGGGAACTTGTCGTACTGTTGCAGCAAAATTTTGACATGGAAAGAATGCAGAGAAAGGCGTCGTACTTTACTCACCTTTCAGCGATATTAGATCCGCTGCTCGCTAGGTTCACGTACTGAGCTGTTATTATTTCTTTATTGTTCCAGTCTGAAGATGCGCTAACTGTGTGAAACGCTTAACTGGAGTCAATAAAACAATCACATAATTGCAACAGAGACTGTTCACTCACTTGAATCAAATTTCTACTATTGCTGCATCTGTCGTAAAGGAATGGGATATATAGTCTGAAAGACCTGCGTGACTTGGCTCCGGGTGACGTGATCTGGCTGTCAAATTTAAACATTATCCTGTAAATACATCGCGTGAGTTTATTTCCATGTTCTGTAGTGTCGTACGATTACAATAAAATAAAAAACATCACTGCAAACGCAGCGAGTACTTTAGACAGTGAACAGTCACCTTTGCTGCCACCAGCGGAAGAATGTACAACTTTTTGTACGGGACGCGACCGGAACAAAAACATTAAACTGGTAGGATCTGCGTTTCTCGCGTCGCAGGGCACGATGACTGACCCTCGTTGTGGTCGGGGCTGTACGATAGGAATTCCACTCGGCGTGTGCGGTAGCTGTCACCTGTACAATCTCCTCTTCATTCATCCATTCAATCTCACATCGTGTTCCGTAAATCGCACCATGAAGAGAATTCATGCTTATTTAACACCTATACTCTACAAGCCCCTGGCCAGCCGGAGTGGCCGAGCGGTTCTAGGCGCTACAGTCTGGAGCCGCGCGACCGCTACAGTCGCAGGTTCGAATCCAGCCTCGGGCATGGATGTGTGTGATGTCCTTAGATTAGTTAGGTTTAAGTAGTTCTAAGTTCTAGGGGACTGATGACCTCAGCAGTTAAGTCCCATAGTGCTCAGAGCCATTTGAACCATTTGCAAGCCCCTTACGGTGTGTGGTGGAGGGTACTTCTGGTACCACGCTCTGATACCCACTTTCCGTTCCAGTTATGAATGGGGTGTGGGAAGAATGACTACTGGTAGAGTTCCGTATGACATTTACTTTCTCTAGTTTTCTCGTCGTGATCATTTCGCGAGACGTTTGTGGGAGGAAGTAACATGTTACCCGACATTTACCAGAACTTACCCTCTCGAAATTCCGACAGCAATTCTCAGTATTTCTCTCCGTGGTTTACGACACTTCTCTTGCAGCGTCTCCGCTGGATTTTGTTCGGCATCTCCGTAATGCTCTCGCGCCGAGTTAATTGATTCTAATCGACCCACATTGATATAAGAATTACTCTTAGACAGACTATGTTGCAGTGCGTTTAAAATTAGTGGCGACTTTTGACGTTTGGCTCACCACAGCTGACGGGACGCCGTGCCCAGGTAACACCAATGGCGAGCCGGCTTTCCCTACCCCGCAGACTGCTGTTCGGTGGGCAAAACGCTCCCGTTGCCACGCGGTGGATAAACAGTACCACCCAGGATCGCGCATTAGATGCATCTACGTTCATTAGATGCATCTACGTTCATTCTGGCGTTGAAATGTTCAGCAATCGTCAGCTGTTGTGAACAAGTGTTCTGTGATGGCGCTGCATTAATAATAACAGTGCAGCACGTCTGAACATGAAATTCTTAACAAAACTGGTCGCCCAAGAATATGTTCACATGCTGTGTAGATAATGTTCTTCTGCAAAATATTTCTCCGAATTCTTCAATAGTAATGGACAGTGCGCCTCACTACACCGTTATGATGGATAAAGCTCCAATAATGCAGTGGAAGAAGGCGGATATTTTGCTCTGGGTACAAAGAAATGTTTCGTTGGATAAAGCTGAACCTAACATGTTTAAGGGAGAGTTACTGGAACTTTTACTGCTGCACAAGCCACGCTACCAGGTCGACGAACTGGCTAAAGAGATAGTTGAATCAGGCTTCCTCCGTATCATGCAACTAGAAATTTACTCTCAGTGATGTTGAAATGCTGGCAAATGAAGCTATTGCAAATGTTACGCTATAGGACTGGTTTCGAATTGTCAGCCGTACCAAGAAGGTAATTGACGAGAATGGGTTTCATGAAGGACTTTGACGAGTTTTGAGTGACACTTAACTTATCTTGTTCCCAATTTGCCAAAACACAGCAGAGTTGAAAAATATCATCTAACTAACATTCTAATGCAGTTGAAATTGTGACAGAATCCTGAAACAATGTATTATTAAACTGGCAACTGAGGGCAAGACAGGTCAGTTTTTATGCAAAAGCCCATTCTCAGTGTAAAAATAAACGTAACTAGTTCTTCTATATTGGTGCAAAACCAAAGTAATTCTCATTTCACCAGCTATTAATGGTCCTTAAAAACTACATTATTTAATTTAAAAAACTTTAGTTCCTTGAATATCGCGGTAGGTATGGAAGTTTCCTATATATTAATCGTATGGCAAAATACTCTCCAATTTGCGTGCTATCGTTTGCCACAATCATGTTGAGATATCTCAGACCGTTGGTGAGGTACGAGGGATTTATGAATATTTCATTCTGGCTCTTTCAGAGCGCTTGCTTTCGTGACGCAGTGTTTTACATAAACTTTATTTTCTCAACATTGGATACAGATAGCGATATCCTTCCAACTTTAAAGAATAATTCAATGTTTCATATGCAGAAACATTTGGCTTAATACGCACCAAACCCAAATTCATGGTGATCCCCGGTTTTCAGTGCAAATTTTAAGAATTTCTTGCAGTACTTCACCTAGTGTCGAAATATCATGATAACTATTTGATTTAAGTTCCTGTAGAGCCAAACTACTGAGGTCATCGGTCCCTAGGCTTACACACTACTTAATCTAACTGAAACCAACTTACGCTAAGGACAGTACACAGGCCCATACTCTAGGGAGGACTGGAAACTACGACGGGGGGAACCCGCGTAAGGCGCCGTAGAGCGCGCGGCACGGTAACGATGACCATTAATGAAAAGATAGGTAGTTCATCATGAAGCTGACGAATTAAGCTATAAGATGTGCTAGAATCAGAGCTTATTAACTAATAGTTTCTTTGAAATCATTTTAGAAAAATTGCGTATCGGCCGGCTGCGCGGATTGCTGTTTACATAGTCAAGCGAGCTTGACAGGCTCAGCGCCGAGTAGGTCTGGCATTATCGTCACTTACCTGCTGACGCGGTCAGCACATGCTGGCAACTACGCTTCCCTCTATTCGCTCCGTATCGAACTGTCAAATGTCGTACATACACGTACATTAGCAGAAAAGCAGCTGCTTTGAAAAAAAAAGGCTGGTACTCTTCCTGCTACACTATCTGTTTCATACAAAGAATCTACGGAAATTTCCCCGATTTAAATACGACTCTGAGCTGTCTATACAGGGTGTTACAAAAAGGTACGGCCAAACTTTCAGAAAACGTTCCTCACACACAAAGAAAGAAAATATGTTATGTGGACATGTGTCCGGATACGCTTAATTTCCATGTTAGAGCTCATTTTATTACTTCTCTTCAAATCACATTAATCATGGAATGGAAACACACAGCAACAGAACGTACCAGCGTGACTTCAAACACTTTGTTACAGGAAATGTTCAAAATGTCCTCAGTTAGCGAGGATACATGCATCCACGCTCCGTCGCATGGAATCCCTGATGCGCTGATGCAGCCCTGGAGAATGGCGTATTGTATCACAGCCGTCCACAATACGAGCACGAAGAGGCTCGACATTTGGTACCGGGTTTGCGTAGACAAGAGCTTTCAAATGCCCCCATAAATGAAAGTCAAGAGGGTTGAGGTCAGGAGAGCGTGGAGGCAATGGAATTGGTCCGCCTCTACCAATCCATCGGTCACCGAATCTGTTGTTGAGAAGCGTACGAACACTTCGACTGAAATATACAGGAGCTCCATCGTGCATGAACCACATGTGTCGTACTTGTAAAGGCACATGTTCTAGCAGCACAGGTAGAGTATCCCGTATGAAATCATGATAACGTGCTCCATTGAGCGTAGGTGGAAGAACATGGGGCTCAATCAACACATCACCAACAATGCCTGCCCAAACGTTCACAGAAAATCAGTGTTGATGACGTGATTGCACAATTGCGTGCGGATTCTCGTCAGCCCACACATGTTGATTGTGAAAATTTACAATTTGATCACGTTGGAATGAAGCCTCATCCGTAAAGAGAATATTTGCACTGAAATGAGGATTGACACATTGTTGGATGAACCATCCGCAGAAGTGTACCCGTGGAGGCCAATCAGCTGCTGATAGCGCCTGCACACGCTGTACATGGTACGGAAACAACTGGTTCTCCCGTAGCGCTCTCCATACAGTGACGTGATCAATGCTACCTTGTACAGCAGCAAATTCTCTGACGCTAACATTAGGGTTATCGTCAACTGCACGAAGAATTGCCTCGTCCATTGCATGTATCATCGTCGTTCTAGGTCTTCCCCAGTCGCGAGTCATAGGTTGGAATGTTCCGTGCTCCCTAAGACGCCGATTAATTGTTTCGAACGTCTTCCAGTCGGGACACATTCGTTCTGGAAATCTGTCTCAATACAAACGTATCGCGCCACGGCTATTGCCCCGTGCTAATCCATACATCAAATGGGCATCTGTCAACTCCGCATTTGTAAACACTGTACTGACTGCAAAACCACGTTCGTGATAAACACTAACCCGTTGATGCTACGTACTGATGTGCTTGATGCTAGTACTGTAGAGCAATGAGTCTCATGTCAACACAAGCACCGATGTCAACATTACCTTTATTCAATTGGGGCCGGCCGCGGTGGTCTAGCGGTTCAGGCGCTCAGTCCGGAACCGCGCGACTACTACGGTCGCAGGTTCGAATCCTGCCTCGGGCATGGATGTGTGTGATGTCCTTAGGTTAGTTAGGTTTAAGTAGTTCTAAGTTCTAGGGGACTGATGACCACAGATGTTAAGTCCCATAGTGCTCAGAGCCATTTGAGCCATTCAATTGGGCCAACTGGCGGTGAATCGAGGAAGTACAGTACATACTGACGAAACTAAAATGAGCTCTAACATGGAAATTAAGCGTTTCCGGACACATGTCCACATAACATATTTTCTTTATTTGTGTGTGAGGAATGTTTCCTGAAAGTTTGGCCGTACCTTTTTGTAACACCCTGTATAAGGGACTCCATTCATAAGCCTAGACAGTGGTGTGTAGTCTGTGTGGAAATTACTTTTACTTCTAGTATTGTAGTTGTAAATTTCACAGTTCATTATTAATTCTTTCTTACAATTAACGACAAATACAACGTCAGAAGTAAATCTGTCGGTATGTAAGTGTGAGCCTAATGTCCCTGTAAAGACCCCAGAAAGATGTCTGGTTATAAACTTCACATAAGATTCTTACGACAGCAGATACTTTTTTATCTTAGCTCAATTTCCACAGTACAGTATTAAGTCAATGTATGGAGAGTATACTAGAATCCATCTACAGGCCAAAACGATGAGAGAGATTTATAACTCAAAACAGGTAGAACTGAGATTTTTCAGAAACTTACCCACGTATAGGCTGACTCTTACGCAGAAGATAACAGCAAACATCTACTTTGGTTGCTGTTATCTTCTTGTAAGAGTCAACCTATATTTTGTGGACAAATACGGATTCAGAATGTCAGCTTTTTACAAAATAGCACGTATCCAGGCGCTGATGCCCTCCCCCCCAGTTTATTATCCATCTGGATGCCTACAAAATTCACACACGGAGCCTCATCCAGGGTGTACCCATTGATCTGTACTTCTGTTACCTCCAACGCTTTTTTTTTCTCGGAACTGTATAATATGACTCTTTATCAGATTAAGGGTTAAGCTGTTTCCTACGAACAAATAGTGAGCCTGTTCCAACATTTACCTGGCTGTGTCTAGTATGAATGTACAGGGTGTTTCAAAAATGACCGGTATATTTGAAACGGCAATAAAAACTAAACGAGCAGCGATAGAAATACACCGTTTGTTGCAATATGCTTGGGACAACAGTACATTTTCAGGCAGACAAACTTTCGAAATTACAGTAGTTACAATTTTCAACAACAGATGGCGCTGCAAGTGATGTGAAAGATATAGAAGACAACGCAGTCTGTGGGTGCCCCATTCTGTACGTCGTCTTTCTGCTGTAAGCGTGTGCTGTTCACAATGTGCAAGTGTGCTGTAGACAACATGGTTTATTCCTTAGAACAGAGGATTAATCTGGTGTTGGAATTCCACCGCCTAGAACACAGTGTTGTTGCAACAAGACGAAGTTTTCAACGGAGGTTTAATATAACCAAAGGACCGAAAGGCGATACAATAAAGGATCTGTTTGAAACATTTCAACGGACTGGGAACGTGACGGATGAACGTGCTGGAAAGGTAGGGCGACCGCGTACGGCAACCACAGAGGGCAACGCGCAGCTAGTGCAGCAGGTGATCCAACAGCGGCCTCGGGTTTCCGTTCGCCGTGTTGCAGCTGCAGTCCAAATGACGCCAACGTCCACGTATCGTCTCATGCGCCAGAGTTTACACCTCTATCCATACAAAATTCAAACGCGGCAACCCCTCAGCGCCGCTACCATTCCTGCACGAGAGACATTCGCTAACGATATAGTGCACAGGATTGATGACGGCGATATGCATGTGGGCAGCATTTGGTTTACTGACGAAGCTTATTTTTACCTGGACGGCTTCGTCAATAAACAGAACTGGCGCATATGGGGAACCGAAAAGCCCCATGTTGCAGTCCCATCGTCCCTGCATCCTCAAAAAGTACTGGTCTGGGCCGCCATTTCTTCCAAAGGAATCATTGGCCCATTTTTCAGATCCGAAACGATTACTGCATCACGCTATCTGGACATTTTTCGTGAATTTGTGGCGGTACAAACTGCCTTAGACGACACTGCGAACACCTCGTGGTTTATGCAAGATGGTGCCCGGCCACATCGCAAGGCCGACGTCTTTAATTTCCTGAATGAATATTTCGATGATCGTGTGATTGCTTTGGGCTATCCGAAACATAAAGGAGGCGGCGTGGATTGGCCTCCCTATTCGCCAGACATGAACCCCTGTGACTTCTTTCTGTGGGGACACTTGAAAGACCAGGTGTACCGCCAGAATCCAGAAACAATTGAACAGCTGAAGCAGTACATCTCATCTGCATGTGAAGCCATTCCGCCAGACACGTTGTCAAAGGTTTCGGGTAATTTCATTCAGAGACTACGCCATATTATTGCTACGCATGGTGGATATGTGGAAAATATCGTACTATAGAGTTTCCCAGACCGCAGCGCCATCTGTTGTTGAAAATTGTAACTACTGTAATTTCGAAAGTTTGTCTGCCTGAAAATGTACTGTTGTCCCAAGCATATTGCAACAAACGGTGTATTTCTATCGCTGCTCGTTTAGTTTTTATTGCCGTTTCAAATATACCGGTCATTTTTGAAACACCCTGTATATTGGCCCTCTATCAATGTGCTCGTGTCATCGGCAAATATGAAAATTTTTGAAGTTATTCAATGTCCCTGGTAAATCATTTACGAAGGTCAAGAAAAGAAACGGGGCATCATATTTGGTGTCTCTTCAGCCCATATTTAGTTATTCCTACAACATCATCAATCAACGTGACCTTCAATTTTCTGTTGTTTGTATAAGATGCTGTCAATGCAAGGGGAATGCTTTTGAAGACATCATTTTAATTTTCCTTGTAAAGTTTTATCATCTACACAACCCAAGCTCTTGTAAAGATCATAAAAAATGCCAACGAGTAGTTTGAGAGGAGATTGTAGTATCACTTCTGTGAGCAGACATATGGGGTTGCGACTGGGAGTTCTTTGTCACCTATTGTTGCTAATCTTCTTACGGAAGATTTCAAGCAACGTGTCGTGGAGCCGGAGGCATTGAAAGGTGCACATTTTTTTTTTGTTTTGCAGATGTCAGTTTCGTTGTTTGGCGTAGTGGCAGCTAGGATTTGCGCAGCTTCTTTGCACATCTCAGTTCAATCCACCCGAATATCTGTTTCCCTATGGACGTAGAAGAGAGTGGCTGCGTTTTCTTCTCTGATGCTTGGCTGGAGGAAGGCTAATGGTAAGCTGTGATATGCCTTTTTTCATAGGAAGCTAAGCTACGCATTTCTGTCTTCAGGTTCATGTTGTCACCATCTGTTTCAGTGTGAAGGGGGGGTTTCCTATCTTGGTTCATAGAGCTCATGTCATCTCAGACCCTGGAAGTTTTTCAGCTAAATTAGGCCACCTTGAGGTTATCTTTGGCCAGAACGGATCTAGTGAGAGACAGATCAGGTGCACGTTGGACCATCAACCAATTGTGAATCAGGGAAGTGCTGAGGAAAACCAGGTGGCTCGTGAGTCTATAGCTTTTTTGTTTTTTGTTTTTGTAGGTAGCAGTTTCAAAACCATTGACTGTATGCTAAGGAAACATGGTGTAATAATGTTTTTCGACCACTATCTAATTTCAACGCTCTTTTAGGGTCTGTAAAGGCTGATCTTGGTTTGCGTAAGACGGTTGTCTACCGTATCCGATGCAGGTATGGCATGTCACATCGATCAAATCATCAGGACCGTGGAGTACAGTATAAGCACGTGCATCACACACGCTTACAACAGCCGAGAGACTCTGCAACTGCAGACCGCTGCCTAGGCACAACTCATCCTCTGGAATGTAACAACGCAAGAATTCTAGCGTGCATTCGAGTCAGTGGGATAGTTTATTAAGGAAGCTGTTAAGATTATACTATCAAATGACATAGTTGTTGGTTAAAATTTCTCCGTGTACAACGACTAGCATTGGTCGTCTTTGGTTGTATGGAGGCGCTCTTGGTTTACACCGTGAGTTGTCCCTCTGCGTATGCTGCCTTTTGGTTTACTTCAAATTTTCAAATGTGTGTGAAATCTTATGGGACTTAACTGCTAAGGTCATCAGTCCCTAAGCTTACACACTACTTAACCTAAATTATCCTAAGGACAAACACACACACCCATGCCCGAGGGAGGACTCGAACCTCCACCGGGTTTGGTTTGCTGGTTGGCTTAGACCCGCCCAGCGAGGGCTTACATTATCATCATGCACCATGATCTCTAGTTTCATTTGTGCCTCGAAAATGGCACTGTGTAAACTGTCGAAATGCATCGGCTGTTGTCGAGAACGTTACTCGGCAGCATTCGCGCAAGTTGTTGAACATACGATACACCGGGTACTGTTTAAGTTTCACTTTCTGTTTTTTTCTTTTCACTTATCTTGCCATTTGTAAGGCCAGTCAATCATTTTTCAGTTGTCTTCATTCACTTATCCCGACACCAAACACAAATCGTGCTCTTGCGTTGCCTTTCCCCCCACATACTCGCAGATACTACGAGTAATAGTGACTTCACAAAGAGTTCGTGCGAGGTAGCGCAGTGGTAGACCTAAGCCACTGGATAGGTATCTGGGAGGACGGCGGTTGCCGGCCGGGGTGGCCGAGTGGTTCTAGGCGCTATAGTCTGGAACCGCGCGACCGCTACGGTCGCAGGTTCGAATCCTGCCTCGGGCAGGATGTGTGTAATGTCCTTAGGTTAGTTAGGTTTAAGTAGTTCTAAGTTCTAGGGGACTGATGACCTCAGAAGTTAAGCCCCTTAGTGCTCAGAGCCATTTTTGAAGGACGGCGGTTCGAAACCCAGTCCGTCCATCCAGATTTAGATTTTCGGTAATTTCCCTAAATCACGTAAGACAAATGCCGGGACTGGTCCTTTCAAAGGGCACGGCCGATTTACTTCCTGCCCTTTCTCAGTTTGAGCCTATGCTCCGTCTCTAATGACCTCGTCTTCGACGGAAAGTTCAATTCTGGTCTTCCATTCTTCCTTTCTTTACAAAGAACGTGGTCGGTGGGTTCGCGGGGGACTTATGGCGACATAAATAGATCACACTGATCTTAAAAACAAATATTTTCCACAAAATTTATGTATAAAACGAACAAATAAATAGCTCTAATCTATATTACAAAGCGATTAGTCCGGAAACCGGAACCCAGCACCAATGCCACGATGCCTATCTAACGTTTGCCGGGGGCAATAAAAATTTGATTTTCAAAATTTATCGTTATTTTTGAGTAGACTTAAAAATTTAAAATTCTATCATAAGCTACTTATTAACATGTATACTCTTACGTTAAAATGTTACCATGATAAGACAACTGAAAACTATGTGTTTTCTTGAGGCTCCGTAACTCATGGCGTGCCGGCCGAAGTGGCCGTGCGGTTAAAGGCGCTGCAGTCTGGAACCGCAAGACCGCTACGGTCGCAGGTTCGAATCCTGCCTCGGGCATGGATGTTTGTGATGTCCTTAGGTTAGTCAGGTTTAACTAGTTCTAAGTTCTAGGGGACTAATGACCTCAGCAGTTGAGTCCCATAGTGCTCAGAGCCATTTGAACCATTTGAACTCATGGCGTGCAAATATTCGGACTTCATGCAACCAGTATTTGAGAATGAGAGCTCTTAGCGACATACAACAAACTATACGTACAATTTCAACACTTTACGAAACTTTGACGCCGCCCGCAAAATGATGGAAAGAAAAAAGTTTGGTATAAGGAGCGATCGAAAAGCTTCCGTTCGAAGGCCGTACAGGGCAGCATCGGTGCGCTAGTGATCACTGTGGCAATCATGCCCCGACGCACCATATTGAAAATACCGCGTGCTGTTGCGTGAAGAAGTCCGTAGCATCTCGCTGCACATCCTCGTCCGACAGGAATCGTCGGCTCTTCAAGGACTTTTTTAAGGGACCGAAGCCGTGCTAATCGCTTGGGAAGAGATCAGGACTGTATGTTGTGTCTACCACTTGAGGGTGGCGTATATTCTGTGTTACTTGTGCGATATGGGGACGTGCGTTACCATGAAGCAGTAGCACTCCGTGGCGCACCATTCCACAACGGCGGCCGGCCGATGTGGCCGTGCGGTTCTAGGCGCTACAGTCTGGAACCGCGTGACCGCTACGGTCGCAGGTTCGAATCCTGCCTCGGGCATGGATATGTGTGATGTCCTTAGGTTAGTTAGGTTTAATTAGTTCTAAGTTCTAGGCGACTGATGACCGCAGAAGTTAAGTCGCATAGTGCTCAGAGCCATTTGAACCATTTGAACCACAACGACGTTTCCCGACAGACATGCTCCCGCATACACATTGTTCATTCTCCGACGCATGTCTACCGGTGTTTTTCCTTTGGCAACCAAGAAAAGAATAACAACACCTTATTGCTGTTTGGACACATTTGGTAATAAAGACGTTCAAATTTCCGCTCTTACTGCACGCGCAAACGGCTCATGCGCCGGGCCCTCCAGTTAATATCGAGTTACTTCATGCCGAGGTTAAGGGCTTAAAACTGGATGTTTTGGAAGAAATGCAGATCTTTAAGCATCTGCAACATGCTAAAGACAATATCCTTAAAGACCAACTCCTACTAAGAAATAGAAATTTTTTGAAGGTTTCACGCCTTTACTTTGTTCTTCATACTTGTAAATCTGATGATCTGGGGATTTTCACATGCGTCCGCTGATTGGCGAGCGCGGTTGGTCAACTGTTCATCTTCTTTCTTTTTATCCTCATTTTCCTTTTACGATGAAGGTGATTTTAGCCCGTTGAACACCTCACGTTTTATCCCTATATCTTTATTACCACGACGTCTTTAGATAACGTCCCCTCAGCCCCCCCCCCCCCCGCCCGCCCCCCCCCCCACCCACCTCAGGCTAACTACTGGCTTTAGGTATAGTTTTTAAGAGTTCCTCCTGTTGTCATAGGTAGCTTCATATATAAGTTTCTTTACTAGCACACGCAACAGTGTGCGGTTATTTTTAGGTTTCATCTCCTATTTAGCTCGTCTCTTGTTCTATCCATTCCATTTTTTGGTATACGTTGATCCACGGTTGGTTATATATGAACCGTTTTGCCTCGACCCATGTATAAACTTTCTCGTATTCGTATGCGCGTGCGCATTCAAGTAACTTCCCTTGTCTTGCGCATGTGCATAGGTAGCGGGTCAGGCCTGTAAGTGAGCGACTGTTTGTAGCTGCAGTTTATGGCGGGTCATGGCCCATCGAACATAGGCTGGTGTGAGGTGGAGCGTACACCATTAAGTTAAGTAGTGGTTTTGACTTTGTACATATGTACTGTTTGTGTTTCCTTTTCTTTTTCGTTTATGAATGTATAGCTATGGTGTTCTTTTAATCATTGACAAAGGTCTTCTTAGGCACTTGTGGGTTTTATTGTTGTTCTGAAGAAGGTGTAGTTATCTACGCCGAAACCTGGGTTAACACTTAACACTAGTTGCTTTTCGCAATCGAGGCGGGGTTTTTAGTCTTTTTTAATATATTAACCAACGGTTGCTGACGTGCTGCGATGCTGAAAGTTCTTACATTGCTTTGTATTTTTTGTTCCTATTATTTCTGCAAAAATTCTGTTTTCAGTGTGGTTCATGAGGATATTTGCTAGTATTAATGACACTCGGCTCCCCAATGGCACATGTTAACAACAGAAGCATATATCAACAATAGAAGCATATTATCATACGGATCGGCCTAGCGTAACCACTACACGCTCTGATGGTGGAATATTTCCTCCAAGTTCTGCATCAGTAATAATAAAACATGATTTCGAGGCGGTATACGGTTTCTTGTTCCTAATTATCGATATCAGTCATGAACACGGTTTTAGTTTTTGCACAACGGAGTTGGAACTGTACTGGGCTACAGATATAGCTCATTTTTGGTCACTTTCAAATGAATACACAAAACTGTGAAACAGCTAAGTTTGACCATGTTCGTCATGCTACCAATTCCTAATCTAGGGTAAACAATTTTAATATGCTTTTTAAAATAGCTTTCGCCGGCTGGTGTGGCCGAGCGGTTCTAGGCGCTACAGTCTGGAACCGCGCGACCGCTACGGTTGTAGGTTCAAATCCTGCCTCGGGCATGGATGTGTGTGACGTCCTTAGGTTAGTTAGGTTTAAGTAGTTCTAAGTTCTAGGGGACTGATGACCTCAGCAGTTTAGTCCCATAGTGTTCAGAGCCATTTGAACCATTTAAAATACCTTTCCTTCCTCTAAGATGTTTTGTGTCGCTGGACAAGCTACGAAACATCCCTGCAGCGGTACTGTAGACATAATACTACCGAATGAGGTGGCGCAGTGGCTAACACACTGGACTCTCATTCGGGAGGACGACGGTTCAATCCCGCGTCCGGACATCCTGACTTAGGTTTTCCGTGATTTCCCTAAATCGCTCCAGGCAAATGCCGGGATGGTTCCTTTGAAAGGGCACGACCGACTTCCTTCCCTGTCCTTCTCTAATCCGATGAGACCGAAGACCTCGCTGTCTGATCTCCTCCCCCAAACAACCCAACCCAACCTAATACTGCAAAAAATAGGCTTCTGCCAAGGGAGTTACTGTTTATATTGTCTGCGAAATTTCGTTTATTAATTTGAATGCTACTATTCAGATGTAGTGTGGTTGGAAATTATAGGTGCTTGCTGGGAAACACGCAGGGATACTATCTCACACCTTATGTTCTCATCTGTCTCTCAGTTTTCGTTGGAAGTCACAACAATGTGGAAGACAGGACCATTTCTAGGGAAGAATTATCTCGGAGCATGTGGACAGCATCAGGAGATATCAGACTTAAAGGGACAAGGTTTGCCGGACGTGTAATTAGGATGACGTTGGATGGAATAACGAAAAGAGTATTGGAAATAACAGTTAGGACAAGACGAAAGGCAGTAATCAAAAAATGGTTCAAATGGCTCTGAGCACTATGGGACTCAGCATCTGTGGTCATCAGCCCACTAGACTTAGAACTACTTACATCTGACTAACCTAAGGACATCACATACATCCATGCCCGAGGCAGGACTCGAACCTGCAACCGTAGCGGCAGCGCGGTTCCGGACTGAAGCGCCTAGAACCGCTCGGTCACAACGGCCAAAGACAGTAATCAAGTGGGCTGTTGTACTCCTGAAGGATTGGTCGAAACTGGCGGAATCAAGGTGGCAGTAAAGGAAAACCGAAGTAGCAAGTACACACCAAGTAATATGCCGGAGATCGACGACAGAGAAGGACACAAGAAAAGGATAGATTGCTACCAGTGGAGCAGAAGAGGACACTGGAAATTACGGAAGAAAAGCGGGAGAGAAGAGAAAGGTTGAAGAAGTTCTAGGAGGAGAAGAGGAAAATGCAATCCATGAAGGAACTACCTGTGGCCCTACGACCGCCGTAACACAAGTAGTTCCATAGCTCGTTTGCATGGCTCCGACGCTACACATACCAACAGTGTTATTGAATGAAATGCCTTGTTTTCGACAGGATCTACTTTCGATAGGCTAGTACACGGTGAAGCTGGGGATCATGTTCAGTTTGATCAGAAATCTGTTTTCTCGATAATCACTAGGGATAAGAAATTATGTTACATACGGACAAAATTAATCCACACAAGTTACGAAGTTGTGACTGTAGGAACTGTAAACGAAAGAGCAAAATTTTATAATTTTTTGATAACATCTTGATGAAATACATTTTCCGATTGGTAGTTTGTGGTCTAAACAAGTGAAATAAGTGATCAATAACATACTTTACCTGTAAATTCGACGCTTTGTTGAACGACGTATTACCTTCTGCGCTGATGTGGCGTGGTACGTCTGTGCTCTAGTAAGATGTCAGTACATGTCCTTAGGTACAGCAACCCACGTTGTATGGGAATAAAAAACAATACACAAAAATGCTAGTGAGTGAACCCCCGGCGACGACAGTGTCGTCAGAGGCAGTACACAATGTCAGATAGGAGAATGACTGAGAAGGGAATTGACCGTGACACGTATGGTTTCGCCTGAAGATATTTAGAGAGAAACAATAAAATATCTAAAATTGGATGTCCAGAAAAGATTTGCGCCCTGCCGTATCCGAGTGACACTCCACCGCATCAATCACTGGGCACAGCACCTTGTGTATAATGTACTGTCATGCTCAAAAGTATCTGAAATATCTGAATTGCTTACCGCCTGACTTGCATGCAGCCAGCATAACGTAACTGTCTTGCAGGTCCTCTAATCACTTTTCGGTACAGTCCCTTGACTAAACAAATTGGTTGCCACAGATGACCACTAGAGAACAATGCGCTCTACGGCAATAACTCCTGATGTAAACAAATCCTATGATACTACGAATATCAAGTAACACATTATTAGAGATAGTTCTTAACGCTTGTAAACTGAAGCTTATTACAGTAAGTAACGTTTTTAAAATGTTACTACTCCCATTAATATCTGAGAACACTACTGCCCGTAACTCTACCACATAAATAACTTTGTAATTCTTACCCAAAACTAAAGTCATTTGCCAGTAATGGGTTTTCCAACAATGTATGAATAATAATTCTATGATAATTCGTAGTATTTTGCTCTCTGGAATGTTTTCAAACAGTTGGCGAGTGGCTTTGTGCAAGCTATCTAACCAACTAACCAGTTAGGAAAATCATGATTAACATCGTGAAGCGTCTATCATAAACGTCAACAACGTATCACTAGTAGTTTCACTTTATTCATGATGGCAAGTCGATCTACTCGTATGTGTAGTTCGGAAGACACCTATCACCCATGCTGTCTAACGTAAAGTGGCATTAAAAATCTGAGTTATTGATTGGCAGCTATTTGTGCTTGTGTTGTAACTTTAAAGTGCATGACGAACTGTTTTGTTCTGCAGCTGAACTCAACCCCAGCACCTATAAGCAATGTTAACTAGATGTACTTACAGGGATGCTGAAAGAACAGATACTGTTGACGATCCACAGCTGTAAGAAATACTTTGAAATTTATTCGCCGACTTCAAGTTCCTTGAGATCAGCCGTATTAGAAATAAATCTACTACCCGACAGCGACGCATGAAAATTTCTTCCGGACCGCGATTCGAAGCCGGATTTCCTGATCACCTTAACTACTTCGGCTATCCGCGTACGCTCCATGTATCGACCCAAACTTCCACATGCCACACTGTCTACATCTTTACGACGTAGTCCACTAAATTGAGCACCTAACGTTCGCAACATTACTTGGATTCCCGCAATTCGTCGTTATCTCAGTCTCTCTGTTGCAGGAATTCAAGTAATGTTGCGAGCTTTCCATGATGAATTTAATGGCCTTCCGTATAAGGATTTACGCAGTGTGACAGGTGGAAGTTTCAGTAGGTCCAGGAAGCGTTCTCAGATAGCTGAAGTGGTTAAGGCGACCGCTCGCGGTAACTGGGAAATCCACGCTCGAATCTTGGTCCGGCACAAATTTTCATGTGTGATTATCTGGTAGTAGATCTAACAGCGGAAACATGATAGTGTCGGAGCACAAATAAACCGAATATGATCCTCTTTAAAAGACGGACGGAAACTTGGGGAACCAACTGCCTCAGTCCTCATCCCGCCTTCCTCACAAAAAGTTGTGGCGTGCGAAAGTATTCGCACTCTGTTTTTTTTTCTCTAGTGTCTCTTTGTAGTTACGCCTTCAGTACTATTGTCTATATGTGCCCCATTGTCTACTTATTCTCTCATTGACTTGCGGTATATCCCACTGCCACTGACTTTTCTCTCGCTTTAACTGTCTCATTTTGTCTTTCTTTACCATTACTACTGTCTTTCTTCTTTTTTCCACTATACCCAAGTGTTTGAAATTTCGGTCCAAAATGCGCTCTCTCCCACACCTAAGCTTTGAAGTTCGCCGGTCTGGAAGAGCCCAGACCCACCAAGCCTGTATATGGTCTCCACTTACCTGTATTTTTCATTTCCACTGCCTCCTCTCTCCTTTGCTCCCACCGCTTCTACCTATATTCTCCTCTTTTTCTCTTTTACTGCCATTATCTCTCACTCACCATCGGAATCTCCTCCCTCTTTGGCTCCCAGTGCTATTGTCTTCATCCATCCCTCTTTCTCTTTCACTGCTGCTGACTTTCTCTTGCCATTACTGTCTCCTATCTCTTTCTCTCCTGCTGGCACTGTCTCCTCTCTATTCCACCATCACTTTCTCTCTCCTACTTTCTTTCAGCACAAAAAAGTGCGAATATATTCACATGCCAAAAGTTTTGTGAGGAAAGAAGAGTGAGAATTAAGACAGCTGTTTACCCACTTTTTTCTCAGAGTCTTTTAAAGAGGAACAAATTCGCCTTTTTTGTGCTGCGACAGGAGAATTTTTGCGCTGGCTTCCTTCTTATCGCTTCTACAGCAGCTTGTACTACTTCTATAAAACGAATTCTGTAGGCCAATAAAGTTCTGACAATTTGTTTATGTACTTCGACGCATTTAGATACCTTGATAAATATAAACAACAAGTAAGTACGCGTAATATAAGATTAACACAAAATTATTTCCTTTAAATTTTTTCTCGATATTTTACTCATTGATCACAATTCATCGGAAGATCGGCTTATGATTTGTATCTTAAAAGAGTAAAAATATTATGAGAAACATTTTACTGAACTTGCAGTCATTCCAGTGTTACAAAATTTTAGCAGACATTTTAAGTTCTTTTCAGGCATGTTAAGAACCTTTTTAGCCTATTTTTTGCCGCTGCAGTCTCACTTTGGGCACATTTGTACAGGCGTGAAGTACACATTATACAGAGACAGCGAGCTATAAAGTTCTGCCGGTGAAAAAATACTCACTAAAAACATGGCCTGGTGACCTCAGATCGCTTGTGGTAACTTTGGAACCATTGCCATGTGGTCGCTAAGTTAGTTAAAACTACATTTACATCTTAGATTGCATTTTACGAGTACATGCATATTTTACGCGCATAATTACGATAACTTCGAACCATCGGCGATTTGCGATGAATGGAAATTATAGAAGTGGCAATCCGCACAATTGGTATTTTTCGTGTACAAACTCATGTGTTATCGGCGTTTTCTCAAAATCCGCCCATCAACAAATGGTGATTTAATAAGCCGCCTAAGCTCCACGCCAGGCCTATCAATTTCCTCAATTGCCTGGGATGGAGGAAGTGAGTAAAGTTTAAATTTTGACCCTGTACTGCGAAATAACTACAGTATACCCGTTCTTCCGACAGATATATGAACGGTCGACGGTCGATAGGTAAAAGGCTATCCAAAACACTTGACCACCCGAGATACGACGCCACGAAAAATCACACTTTCCGCACATGGTTGTTTGGAACATATTGGTACCGTCCGCTGGCGTGCACTGACCGACACCTAATATCGCTGATGCCAAGTCATCCGCAGTCAGCGTATACATTTCGATAAAAAAAAGGCGTACCCGACCGAGGCTCGAACACAGGTCTGAGTTCCATTGCTGGCTAGACATAGAGAGATGTGATATATTCCGCGCAAATACGAACTTGACGTTACGTGAGGGAAATTTTTGCAGTGGGCCGGGTTTATCCAGCAACTCTGTTAACTAACTCGGTAGACACGAAATATGTTTTGACTCACAAGTAACAAACATGAAATGACGTCACCTAATGTTTTGTGCTGAACGGGGATTCGCATCCAGTAGCCAATCGGATTGTTCAGTAATCACAATCAAATGTCAGATACAGAATTTTCTCACAATCAGCGAGTTGTTTAAAACTGAAAAGACGAGACAAATGAATAATTTCTGCCTTTCCGGGTTTCGTGCCCAGAAATTATTAATTTTTTCTAGCCACGGATGGACTACAAATTGCAGGTTTCTTTCACCTGTGGTGAGATGTAGGCATGATTGAACTAACAATAACATGACGAAGTGTTCAATGCTGACTGGGAACCGAACTCTTCACATATCGTTTTTAACTGCACACGAAGAGACGTTAACTACCGTTTTGTTATCACCATTAGATATTAGCTTCGACGGGGCTCACTCACTCCCTTTTTTGGTTTTTGTGTTTTGTTTTTTATTCGCATTTAACGTGGGTGACTGTACCTAAAGACATGCATCGACACCTCAGTAAAGCACAGCTACTGATATATCACACCTCAGTGGTGCTGAGAGTGAAGCATGTATCAACGAAGCGTCGAGTGTACAGGTAATGTATGATACACTCCTGGAAATTGAAATAAGAACACCGTGAATTCATTGTCCCAGGAAGGGGAAACTTTATTGACACATTCCTGGGGTCAGATACATCACATGATCACACTGACAGAACCACAGGCACATAGACACAGGCAACAGAGCATGCACAATGTCGGCACTAGCACAGTGTACATCCACCTTTCGCAGCAATGCAGGCTGCTATTCTCCCATGGAGACGATCGTAGAGATGCTGGATGTAGTCCTGTGGAACGGCTTGCCATGCCATTTCCACCTGGCGCCTCAGTTGGACCAGCGTTCGTGCTGGACGTGCAGACCGCGTGAGACGACGCTTCATCCAGTCCCAAACATGCTCAATGGGGGACAGATCCGGAGATCTTGCTGGCCAGGGTAGTTGACTTACACCTTCTAGAGCACGGTGGATGGCACGGGATACATGCGGACGTGCATTGTCCTGTTGGAACAGCAAGTTCCCTTGCCGGTCTAGGAATGGTAGAACGATGGGTTCGATGACGGTTTGGATGTACCATGCACTATTCAGTGTCCCCTCGACGATCACCAGTGGTGTACGGCCAGTGTAGGAGATCGCTCCCCACACCATGATGCCGGGTGTTGGCCCTGTGTGCCTCGGTCGTATGCAGTCCTGATTGTGGCGCTCACCTGCACGGCGCCAAACACGCATACGACCATCATTGGCACCAAGGCAGAAGCGACTCTCATCGCTGAAGACGACACGTCTCCATTCGTCCCTCCATTCACGCCTGTCGCGACACCACTGGAGGCGGGCTGCACGATGTTGGGGCGTGAGCGGAAGACGGCCTAACGGTGTGCGGGACCGTAGCCCAGCTTCATGGAGACGGTTGCGAATGGTCCTCGCCGATACCCCAGGAGCAACAGTGTCCCTAATTTGCTGGGAAGTGGCGGTGCGGTCCCCTACGGCACTGCGTAGGATCCTACGGTCTTGGCGTGCATCCGTGCGTCGCTGCGGTCCGGTCCCAGGTCGACGGGCACGTGCACCTTCCGCCGACCACTGGCGACAACATCGATGTACTGTGGAGACCTCACGCCCCACGTGTTGAGCAATTCGGCGGTACGTCCACCCGGCCTCCCGCATGCCCACTATACGCCCTCGCTCAAAGTCCGTCAACTGCACATACGGTTCACGTCCACGCTGTCGCGGCATGCTACCAGTGTTAAAGACTGCGATGGAGCTCCGTATGCCACGGCAAACTGGCTGACACTGACGGCGGCGGTGCACAAATGCTGCGCAGCTAGCGCCATTCGACGGCCAACACCGCGGTTGCTGGTGTGTCCGCTGTGCCGTGCGTGTGATCATTGCTTGTACAGCCCTCTCGCAGTGTCCGGAGCAAGTATGGTGGGTCTGACACACCGGTGTCAATGTGTTCTTTTTTCCATTTCCAGGAGTGTATTTATGATTTAGTTCACTTGTTTAGACCACAAATTATTAATCGGACGATGGATTTCGTCAAGATATTATTAAAAAATCATCAAAATTCTGCTCTTCATTTACAGTGCCTACAGTCACAGCTTCGCACCCTGCATGGGTTAATTTTGTCCAAATGTAGTGTAATCACTTATCTCTGAAGTGTACCGAAGTTAATTGATTTGTGATCATACTGAAAATGATACTCCTCCCTCACCGCGCACTCGCCAATTATCGCAAGCAGATTTTGTCGAAAAACAAGGCACTTCATTCACTGACGTTGTTGACATGCATGGTGTCGGAGGTTGAAGCTTCAAACCATGTAAAGGGGCTGTGGAAGTAAAATGAACCGATATGAAGGTCCTATCTTCTTGTTGCGTTATGGCGGCTATAGAACCACAGGACAGCATTGTAGGACATCTATTATGGCATCAGGGAATAACGTTCATGATACTAGAGGGAGCAGTAGCGGGTAAAAACTGCAGTGGAAAAACAGAAGTTGGAATACATCCAGCCAATAACTGAGGAGCAGGTTGCAAGTGCTGCTGGAGGTGAAGAGGCTGGCACAGCAGAGGAATCCGTGGCGAGCTGCGTCGAACTAGTCCTGGATTGCATTTTTCTCTTCTCCTACCTGAACTTCGAACTTCAACCTTTCGTTCCTATTCCGGCCTTCTTCGTGATCTTCAGTATCGCCTTCTGCTCCACCGGAGACTCTCTGTCCCATTTTTGTGTTCTTCTCTGTCATCGATCTTCGGCATATTGGTCTGTATGCTTGCTTCTCCGGTTTTCCTTTTCTTCCAGCTTGATCGCCAGTTCCGATCAATCCTCCGCCACTTCAACAACCCATTTGGTTACTGTCTTGTCCTACCTGTTGTTTCCAATATTCTTTTCGTCATTCTGTCCAAATTCGTCCTGATTGCGTGACCGGCAAACCTAGTCCCTTTCAGTCTGATTGCTTCTGGTACTGTCCTCATCCTCCGGGACAGGTTTTCCCTATGACTGGTTCTATCTTCCACACTGTTGCGACTTCCAATGAAAAATGGGACTGTTGTGTGATGTCCTTAGGTTAGTTAGGTTTAAGTAGTTCTAAGTTCTAGGGGACTGATGACCATAGATGTTAAGTCCCATAGTGCTCAGAGCCATTTGAACCATTTGAACCAAAAATGGGAGACAGGTGAAAACATAATGTGGGAGATTATATTCCTGCGTCTTTTCCAACAAGAACTTATAATTATGAGAGGAAGTCAAAAAGTAAAGGATTTCTGTAATTTCTCGCCACAGGGCTTGGTAACACCGCTAGTATCCACGGATGAGGTATTGTCGTCTGTAACAGTTCTATACAGCGTGACAATCTTATTCCCGCAATAATCCTTGTATTGTAGTAGACCGTGAAATACGGCAGCCTCATTGTCGATCTGCACCAAGGAGGAAATGAGGCAGTGATTCGTTTTTTGTTCGCGGAAGATGTTAAACCTGCGAAAATTATTCGTCAAATGCAAGTGCAGTATAGTGACAGCTGTTTACCGCGAAGCAAGATCTACGAATGCACAGACCGCTTCAGACAAGGAAGAACTTCTGTAAGTGACAAGGAAAGATCAGGCAGGCCATGGACGTCAACAACTGACGACGATTTGGAAGTTGTTGAGGGTATGGTGGTGGAATACGGACGAATCACAGTGGGCCGAATCGCTAGTAAGAACCGGGCCAAAAACTTGATAGTGCCGCACCCATCCCGCCTTCCCCCCTCGAGCGTTTGAGATAGGAGTCACAACTTTTTAAGAAATCAATTTTTCAAATATGTGTCCTGTTTGTAGTGCACATCTTTCTAAAGAGTTTGGAAATGTAAGACATGCTATTTAGTCTTAAGTTTGCCAGAGTGCAATGCCTCGCCTTTTCACACAGTATTCTTCCTCCGCGCATCACTGCATTTCGCTCTGTGAATTTAAACATGTATATTTTATAATGGAAACCATAAAACCTATATTCAGAACTGTGGAAACTAAAATGTCCTGTGGTGCCTCTCCTGCTTTCAGTCGGCCGGTTTGACATCTTGCCCCGCTTAAAGAAACTCACAATTAATACTGGTCGGCATTATTTGTGACCGGAAGAATAAGAAATCTTCAGAAAACTTGCACTCTTTATTGGTTAGTAGTTAATTTCTTTCTCTTCTGTGTGACATAAAATTAATTATAGGAAACATAAAAGCAGTAAAGACACGAGACAAGCAAGACAGTACATATTTCTTCAATCCTTAGGTCCCAGCACTTTTTTCTCTCTAGTCTTGCTACAGTTTTACACGGTGTGCTTTCCTTTCTGCGAAAGAATCTATTACCTCATCAAAGTTCGAGAAACGTTTTTCTACATGAAAACTCAAAATGTCGTTGTCTAATACTGAGAAGCTGTTAATAAGAGTAGTAACCAAGACTGGTGTGGTTTCTCGATTTGATTACGTTTATTTTGCCACTGTCTGCTAGATAAAACGAAATAGACTTTCCTAATATTGCAGCAATTGTTGCTCACTACTGTTTTGGCACAAATGGTCATTTTTATCTACCTCATTTACATAAATAACATGACAGAATATAATTCACGAAGTACCAATATCAAATGCCTGTTAGGCCCACTACAAGCAAAAAGGTTTATGTTAGGAAATAGTTTTACATTTACAACTTCTCAAGTATGAGATCGAA
Organism: Schistocerca serialis cubense; assembly: GCF_023864345.2. Lineage (NCBI taxonomy): Eukaryota > Metazoa > Arthropoda > Insecta > Orthoptera > Acrididae > Schistocerca > Schistocerca serialis. The sequence continues at coordinate 718,439,294 of NC_064638.1, forward strand.
AAGTAGTAGCAGTACGAAATTTTCATGTAAATTTGGAATCGTCATATTTTTCCATATAATTTATTGTGCTGCTCCCGTTTTTTCTCCTTCCTCGTTCTAACAAACAATCTTGTCGTTACTAATTCTGTAACCGTTCCTGCCATTGTCAAAACTTACTCTCCTGGTAACTTCACTAACACTGCCAGAATCAGCAGTTTAGTTATCCCGCGTTTGTTCTTCGGTTACGCATTATTACGCGTTCGACAACGCGTTTTCCGTGCTATTCCGAGAAGAGATGTAAGTGGCTGCTAACCGGGGACTGTACAACTGGCCCAGAGAAGTGTAGCGATCTGGCAAAAATCTTCCATCAAAATTTCATTTTCTTGGACACACCGGGAAGATAATATGCAATTTTTCTTACCTGTTATTGCTTTTAGTCCTTTATTTAAACACTGGTAGTCTGAATCTATGGATTTCGTTAGTAATTATAACAATGCTTATCTATGAAATTTAAAATTTTATCGGCAAACTAAATATTCGAAGAGATTTCGTGATTGCACACGGTCGTCGTAAACTTCATTCCACGATATTTCAACTGGAAACTTGCCAATCATCTTCAAGTAAGCCATCGAAGACTGACGAAGACTTTTTTTTTCTTTCTTTATTGTATTTCAATTCCCCATCGGGGCGGGCTGGCAGCAGCATATGCGCTGCTCTCCAGCAGAAAGACATAAAACATACAATAGTAGACATTGAAAAATAACATAAAGGAGAAAACATGGTGTACATAGATATAAAAAAGGGGGGACATTATGGAAGACAACAGACAAAAAGGAGATAAAAACCGTAAAAAAGTAGCGCACTTAAAAAAGACAAAAAGGAGATAAAAACTGTAAAAAAGTAGTGCACTTGAAAAAAACGTTTTTTTTCCCTTTGTTGTCATTTTGATACCTTGTAAAAAAGGTAGGCCGGTAGCGGCCTATTAACGCCGCTCTTCGGCCATAGGAAAGACACACAGTATAACAGGAATACAGAAAAACAAACGTACATGAAGGACAAAAACGGGAGACAAACATAGTAAAAATAAGCGAAGTCGTTCACCGACGTACTGCTCGGATATAAAAAAAAGTTCAACACTGCACACAACGGAGAATACAGAATGTCACACGTGAACAGAGGACCTGGGACGGAGAGACACTGATGCACCGGCGGGACGACAAACACGAGCACTGTGGCGACGATCTCCGGCGCATGAAGACGCACAGTTCAGGCAAAAAAGCCGGGGGCCTGCCAGAGGGAAGAGGTGAGGGTATGAGGGAGAGGGGGAGTGGGTTGATGCCAGTGGGAGAGAAGAAGGGAGGGGGAGGGGAGAGGGGAGGGGTGTGTGTGGAAGCCCAGTGAGGTGAGTGGGGGGAAGGGAGGAAGTGAGGAGGGAGAGAAGGGAAAGAGGGTGCCCTGGAGGAAAAACACAGGGGGAGGAAGGGGAGGACCAAAGTTGGTAGGAGGGGTAGATGGAGGGGATGAGAGCATCATCAGGAAGGGGGAGTTGGTGGAAGCCACCTTGGGCAAGGGTATGGAGTGTGGACAGACGGAGAGCAGGTGGGATGTGGTAGTACAGGCACAGCAGCAGACAGTGGGAAAGGCTGGGTGAGACAAGCGGGTGAGGGGGATCAAGTTTGTGGGAGGTATAAGGGATCTGTATCCGTTTGAGGAAAAGGAGGAGGTGTGGGAATGGAATAAAGTCATAGAGGATTCATGTGGGGGAGGGGGGGTGGATGCGATAGGCGAGGCAGAGCGCATGGCGTACCAGGATTTGAGGGGATTTGTAAAATGTAGGAGGGCCGGCGATCCAGGCAGGATGGGCATAACAGAGGATAGGGCGGATGAGGGATTTATAGGTGTGGAGGATGGTGGAGGGGTTCAGACTCCATGTGCGGCCAGTAGGAGCTTGAGGAGGCAGAGTCGGGAGTGTGCCTTGGCTTGGATCGTCCGGATGCGGGGCGGCCAGGAGAGGTGACGGTCAAGGGTGATGTCAAGGTATTTGAGGGTGGGGGTGAGGCTGATAGGATGGCCGTAGATAGTAGGATAGAAATCGAGGAGACGGAAGGAAGGGGTGGTTTTGCCTACAATGATCACCTGGGTGTTGGAAGGATTGACCTTGAGCAGCTACTGGTTACACCAAGTGGTGAACCGGTCAAGATGGGATTGGAGAAGGTGATGGTAGCGTTGCAGGGTGAGGGCGAGGGTAAGGAAGGTGGTGTCATCGGCGTACTGGAGAAGGAGTAAGGGGAGGGGGGGGGGGTGAAGGTGGTGGCATATCTGCCATGTAAAGAAGGTAGAGAAGAGGGGAGAGGACGGAACCTTGGGGCACACCACTGGAGGGGTAGATGGTGTAGGAATCTGTGTTAATGATGGTGACATAGGAAGGACAGTGCGAAAGAAAGGAGGCTATCAGACAGATGTAGTTAATAGGAAGGGCAAAGGTTTGGAGCTTGAAGAGGAGACCGGAATGCCATACAAGGTCGTAGGCACTTTCAAGGTCGAGGGAGAGGAAGATGGTGGAGTGACAGGAGTTGAGTTGTTCGGAGAGGAGTTGAGTGAGGTGAAGGAGAAGGTCATCGGCAGAGAAGGACGGCTAAAAGCCACATTGGGTAGCGGCAAGGAGGCAGTGCTGGTGGAGATGCTGGTGGATGCGTCGGGTGAGGATGGATTCCAGGACTTTGCTGAAGACTGAGGTAAGGCTGATGGGACAGTAGGAAGATACAGCAGATGACTGTTTGTTGGGTTTGAGCAACATTATGATCTTGGAGGTTTTTCACACAGGTCGATGCAGAAGCTGGTGGACAAGACTATATTATAGAGTCTGGCAAGTCTGGCCAGGGTGGAGAGGAAGGAGGCAGTAGCTTTACGGAGGTGATTGTAGGTAATACAGTCATGATTGGGAGTGGTGTTATGTTCCGTGCAGAGTGCAGATATGATATCTTGAGTAGTGATCGGGGCATTGAGTTCGGTGTGTGTAATGTTGTCCAAATACTGAAAGCCAGGAGGGAGTGGAGGGGCAGAGGTGTCAGTTTGATCACAGACATCAGGAAAGAGGGAGTAATCGAACTGGGGATCATCAGGGAGGGTAAAGATATTGGAGAGGTAAGAAGCAAAATGGTTGTCCTTACTAAGGTTATCAGGAAAAGGGTGGTCATCATGAAGGAGAGGAGGAGAGGGAGGGTAGTAGGGGGGGAGGGTTAGATCCGATAAAGTGGTGGAAGGCTGACCAGTACTTAGACGAGTTGATAGGTAGGGTAGCATTAAGACGAGTGCATGTCTGTCGCCAGTCCCAGCGTTTCTCGGCCGTGAGTAAGTTTCGGACATGTCATTGGAGCTGCCGGTGGCGTCGTAGTGTGTCCCGGTCACGTGTGTGAAGGAAGGCATGGTATAGACGGCGGGATTCACGGAGGAGGAGGATGGCCTGTGGGGATAAAGTGGGATGGTGCGGGTGGATGGCGACGATAGGGATGTGAGCCTCCACGGTCTCAGACAAAGTCTGCTGGAGATAGGAGGTGGCATGGGTAATGTCATCAGGGTGGTGGTAGGCCAGGGTATGGCTATCAATCTGGGTGGTGAGGGTATCCTGGTAGGCATTCCAGTTGGCACAGGAATAGTCATGGACATATTTCGGGGGATGGTTGATGCGAGGGTCAAGATGGGGGCGACGACCATTTGATACAGTGAGGAGGACAGGGAGATGATCACTGCCAATAGGGTCAAGGACGCCCACCGCTATGCAGCCAAGGGGGTTAGGGGAGGCCAGGACGACATCAGGAGTAGTATTGGATTCGGGGCGGGTGTGTTAGGGAATGGGAACAAGGTCACTTTGGAGGGCGGACAGGAACCGATGCCACCGCCATAGCTGGGCAGCAGAACGACTATGGATGCTGTGGTCAGTGGCGATCACATAGGAGGAGAAGGTACGGTTGATGTGGGAAAGAAAGTCAAAGGGAATAGGGGCAGAGGGCAGACATAGATGGTGGCGCAGGTAATGATAAGGCCAGGGAAGAAGAGACTGAGGACCAAGTGTTCCGTGGGGTCAGGAAGGAGGGGTTGGAGTCGAACAGGGATCTGGCGGTGGTGGCCAATGGCTACACCACCACGCACTATCGGGAGGGGATTATTGGAGCAGTGGGAGGAGTCAGGGCGTTGTGTGGATGGGATGCTGGGGCTAGAGAAAGGTTTCATTCAGGAGGAAGGCATCCACACAGTGGGTTGTGAGGGTATGCATGAGGAGGTTCTTGTTAATGGGATGGGAGCAGATGTTGTTGAACAAGATACGGTGCTGCCACACCATGATGGGAACTTAGATGAGGGTGTCGAGATGGGAGAAGGTGTAGTGGGCTTGGTTATGGGAGTAGGTAGCATAGGTATTTAGGTTGAAAACGAAGCAGGTAGCGAGGGATTATCTGGTGGAGGGTGTGGGGGGCGCTGCAAAGGATGGACGTTTTGGAGGATGATGGTAATGAACCTGATGATGTCCTTGGCAGTGGGAAGGGGGGGGGGGGCAAAAGGAGTAGCCAGGAGGGGCGGGGGCATCCAGAGGGCTGATGGGGACGCTGAGTTCAGGAGTGGAGGGTGGGGTCAGGCTTTGCACTTCTGAGAGTAGGTGGGGTGAGGAAGGTTGCAGGTGTTACAGGAAGGAGGGTACTAGAGGTTGGGACACTGCCAGAGGAAGTGCACCTGTTTACAGTGTGGGCAGACTGGTGCCTCATGGCACTCAGATGTTAGGTGTGCATTGTAGCACAAACACCTTTGGCAGCAAATGGATTGAGGAGGGGAATGGGAGGGGACAACTTTGTAGCAGTGATGAAATAGAAGGGCACCCTCCTTTAGGAGAAAGTCTATAGAGGGAGTGTGCTCAGAGAATACCCGCATAAGGCGGGTTGGGCCAGCAGGATTGTATATCCAGTGGACGGCATGCACGTCCAGGTATGGGTGTGCCTTAAGCTCCGCCAACACCTCCTCCTCCGTGATCGTTGGACTAAGCTGAGTGATCACAGTGGTGAGAGTCAGTGGGCAGCAAGGAAGTTGGGACTGGTGGGAGGAGGAAGTGGGCTGGGCAGAAGTGAGGGTGGCCTTGGGACCGAAGTGGATAATTGGGATACGTTCAAGGATATCATTGTGGAGGGTGGGGCTGGTGGATTTGATGAGTATGAAGTCACTTCACGGGACAAGGAGGGAGATGGGGGCAGGATACACTTGCGGAGTAGGAGAGTGTGGTTGCGGGCTTCCAGGAGGTGGGTGTCAGGGTGGGAGAGGATGTCAGTGTGGATAGGTGGAGAAGAACTGGTAGAAGAAACTGGAGGGGGAGGGGTGAGATCTATGAGATCTCCAGGTGGTGGCGAGGGAGGGGGGAGCAAGGGTTTTATTGGAGCTTGTGGATTGGGTGGGGGTGGTGTTCGGGTGTTTCTTGGGAGCATGGTGGCAGGCGGATTGGGGGACGAGAGTTACAGGCTGGTGGCGGGGGGGGGGGGGGGGGGCGGGGGTGGAAGACACTGTTGCTGTAGCTGGTGGTTGTGGTGGCGGCTGTGTCAGTGGCAGAGAAGCTGCAGCATGTACTGTGGGCCTATGTGCCACAACCAGCACTGGGGTTGTAGACGCAGGGATGGCAGGGGAAGGAGCAAGGGGAGGGAATGGATCAGGCCATGTAGAGGGAGTAGGTGTGGCTGCAGGGGTGGAAGGGAGAGTGAATGGAGTGGGGCTAGGGATGGACACGAGGGGGGTGGACACGGGAGGGTTAGCCTGTGCACACCACGTAATGGTGGTAGCTGAGGCAGAGGGAGAAGTGTAGACCACAGAGGTGGTGGGATTGGACATGGTAGAAGAGACTGAAACGACAAAAGGCGAAGATGAAGACTAACACGAAGACACAGACGATGACAGTGTCCAGGAGGAGCCCACGAAGGGAGGCTGCTGCTGGGCTGCGATGGCGGGGAGGGGGACGGGGCCCCAGCCCCACCCTGCTGCTGCGGCGGGGGAGGACGGGCGTCAGCTGCGTACTGGTGGAGACGGCGGCGGCGGAGGCAGCAGTATCAGCAGCAGCAGCAGCGAGCTCCAGGAGACAGCTACACGTCGACCAGGGGGTGGCGGCGGCGGCGACGGCGGCGACGGCAGCGAGCACCAGGAGGCGGCGACCAGGCGGTGGCGGCGGCGAGCACCGGGAGGTGGCGAACTCCAGGCGGCGAGGACCGGGCGGCGGGCAACAGGCAGCAGTGACGGCGTGCAGACAGACGGAAAGACGACAGCACTGGCTGGGGCCCTTCCAAATCGCAGATACACCCTGAGTGTAGCCCAGGCAGTGTAATTCCTCGACTCGGAACGGAGGGAATCCAACCCTCGAATGTGAGGAAGACGTTCTCCACTCCACCTTATATAGCGCGCAGACTGTATTGCGGAGCATGCGTCAAAATCACAGCGACAGAAGCACCACACCGCCCGACGGAAGTGCCCTGGCTGGTAGAATTGCAAAGATCACCTGTCTTCGGCGTTGTCGATCGCCGCAGTTATCGGAGTATTCTGACGTCTTCGTTTGGAGCAAATCTCGGAGAAGACGGGATTCCGCGCAATATCCAGCTGGTAGCCGCTGTCGTAGTTCATTAGATCTTCCGCAATGCATATTTCAAAGGATCTGTGTACAACGGAGTCCGAAAAAGATGTTGCTGTGGCCAAAATTAATTGTTTGTAATACTCCATTGAATGTCCGTTGGAGACACAATGTTCCGCAATTGCAGAGTTGCTGGGTTGCGGAAGGCGATTGCAGCGTTTATATTCTGTGCAACATTCTTACACTGTGCGTGTTTGTTTGTCCAACAAGTCTCCAATTGCGGAACATTGTGTCTCCAACGGACATTCAATGGAGTATGACAAAACATTAATTTTGGCCACATCAACATCTTTTTCGGACTCCGTTGTACACAGATCCTTTGAAATACGCATCGCCGAAAATCTAATGAACTGTGTCAGCAACTATCAGTTGGATAATACGTGGAATCCCGTCTTCTCCGAGATTTCTCCAAACGAAGACGCCAAAATACTCCGATAACTGCAGCGATCGACAACGCCGAAGACAGGTGATCCTTGCAGTTCTACCATCGAGGTCACTGCCGTCGGGCGGTGTGGTGCTTCTGCGCTGTGATTTTGACGCATGCGCCGCAATACTACCTACGCTCTATACAGGGTGTTACAAAAAGGTACGGCCAAACTTTCAGGAAACATTCCTCACACACAAAGAAAGAAAATATGTTATGTGGACATGTGTCCGGATACGCTTACTTTCCATGTTAGAGCTCATTTTATTACTTCTCTTCAAATCACATTAATCATGGAATGGAAATAAACAGCAACAGAACGTACCAGCGTGACTTCAAACACTTTGTTACAGGAAATGTTCAAATGTCCTCCGTTAGCGAGGATACATGCATCCACGCTCCGTCGCATGGAATCCCTGATGCGCTGATGCAGCCCTGGAGAATGGCGTATTGTATAACAGCCGTCCACAATACGAGCACGAAGAGTCTCCACATTTGGTACCGGGGTTGCGCAGACAAGAGCTTTCAAATGCCTCCATAAATGAAAGTCAAGAGGGTTGAGGTCAGGAGAGCGTGGAGGCCATGGAATTGGTCCGCCTCTACCAATCCATCGGTCACCGAATCTGTTGTTGAGAAGTGTACGAACACTTCGACTGAAATGTGCAGGAGCTCCATCGTGCATGAACCACATGTTGTGTCGTACTTGTACAGACACATGTTCTAGCAGCACAGGTAGAGTATCCCGTATTAAATCATGATAACGTGCTCCATTGAATCGAGGAAGTACAGTACCTACTGACGAAACTAAAATGAGCTCTAACATGGAAATTAAGCGTTTCCAGACACATGTACACATAACATCTTTTCTTTATTTGTGTGTGAGGAATGTTTCCTGAAAGTTTGGCCGTACCTTTTTGTAACACCCTGTATAAGACGGAGCGGAGAATGTCTTCGTACCCCACCCCCTCCTTCCTGGCTGTTTTTGCGACCATGTATAACGTCCTCCTCACCACCGGCTTTTACCCTGACCTCTATAAGACTTACCGCGTCCTGCTGTTCCCTAAAACCAACAAACCCTACCTGACACCTCTTCCTATCGTCCCACTTCCGTATTCAATGAGGTCTTCGACTCCATCCTCTCCTGCCGTATTCATCACCACCTTAACCAGCACCATCTCCTTCCTCTTACCCAGTGTGGCTTTCGGTTCTCCTTCTCGGCCGACGACCAGCTCCTTTACCTTACCAATCTTCTTTCTCTCAAATTTAACTGCTATCACTCTGCTATCTTTGATTCTAGAACGCCTTCGACTGTCTCCAGCATCCCGTGCTCATCCTTAAACTCCAGACCCACCCTCTTCCCGTCAATTTCGGCCGTCTCATTGCTTCCTTCCGCTTCCGTAGTCCCTCCTGTATCAATATCCACAGTAAGAAATCCCATATTTTGTATCTCACTGCCGGCGTGCCCCAAGACTCCATCCTTTCCCCTCTCCTCTATCTCCTGTATACTGCAGATATACCCAAGCATCCCCCGTCTGTTCACCTGCTGCAATATGCTGATGACACCGCATTCCTAGCCCTTTATCCTACTCTTCAATGGTCCCAATGCACCCTTCAAACCCACCTCGACCAGTTCACCACCTGGGTCAACCAGTGACTCATTCTCATCAACCCTTCCAAGACCCAGGCAATCAATGTAGGTCATACCACCTGCTCCTTCTGGCTTCACGATTTTTACCTCACCAATGTGGTTGTCCTATCCACCTCACTCCTACCTGAAATACCTTGGCCTAATCCTCTACTGTCACCTCACCTGGAATCCCCAGCTCCTTACGATCCAACAGAAGGCCAACATCAAACTCTGTCTCCTGAAACTCCTGTCCAGCCAGACATGGGGACTGCATCCTTCCACCATCCTTCACAGCTACAGATCCTTAATCTGACCCTTCCTTTTTTATGCCAGCATCACCTGGATTTCCACCCCTTCCCGGAATCTATAAGGCTCTCCAAATCCTTGAATGCCATGCACTCTGCCTCGCCTTCTGTGTCCACAGCCCATCCCCCACACTGATCTTCTACAACCTCATCCCCTTCCCACATCTTCTCCTTTTCCTCGAACACATCCATAGACTTGATCCCCCCCAACCCTGGTGTCTTCTATCCTCCCTACTCCCAGCCCACTGCTGCTTCTTTACTGTGGTGTCCCGCCCTCTCTCCATCTCATCTCCCAATGCAACTTCCAGCACCTACCCATCCTACCAACTCTAATTCCACCTTCCCCCTCCCACTCCTCAGAGCTCCCTCTTCCGTCCTCAACCCTTCCCTAAGCGGTTTTTTGCTCCCTCCTCTATCCCCCTTTCTTTCCAGTGTACCCCTTTGTGTCTCTGTGCTGCCTCCTGACTTGCCTTCCCTCTCCATCTCCTAAGCCACCATCCCCTGCCCCTTCGTGCGCCCCCCTGATCCCTCTTTCTTTTCATCCCACCCCCTCCAAACTCCCCTCCCCACTGCCCATTCCTCTCCCCTCTATTCCCCTCCTCTCAGGCATCCCCTCCCTCAACATGTTCCTCCTCTTCGTCATGTGTGCTTTGTCTCGTGCAGCGGTTTTAAAGTGTCTGTGTTCTGGAGTGTTTTAAGACAGTGGCCAACTTTTAACTTGTGCTTGTGACTTCAGTGTATTTTACATGCTTCAAGAATCGCCAATTGTGTCTTTTATCTTTATGTCAGTTTTTTAACTGTCCCACAATGAACGTCTCTGTGTAAATGTGTATTTTAACCCCCACCATCTCTCCTTATTATGTTCTTAAGTCCTCCTTTTTATCGCCTTTTATATGGCTCGTTTTCATCTTTTAATTAAATGTAGCACTTGGCTGAAGAGCGGCAGATTGTGCCGCTGCCAACTCTCCCCCTGCCCATATGGGGCTGGGGAATGAAATTACGATAAAGAAGTCTTCGTCAGTCTTCAATGGGTCAGCTGGAGATGACTGACAGGTGTCCAGTTGAAATATCATGGAATGAAGTTTTAGATGGCCAGCTGAAGTCCCGAAATCTCTTCAAGCAATGATTATCATTCACACATCCAACCAGCGGCATAAACAAACAGCTATTGGCATTCACCCATTCGATTTTATCCGGCTTAGCTCGTATAGCCCCGTCCCCTTTTGTCTGGTGGAAAGATTTTTGTTATTATAAGCGACAGGGAATCCCCTGGCATCACGTGCAATATGCACACATTAAAAAATCAACCTTTGATTCGTTCGGAAATCAACTTAGAATATGTTCAAAAATGTTCAAAAGCCTTCAGGGATCCGTTTCAAAATCAAATGAACAATCGATAGATCAGCGTGCACTGGATGCTAGGCTTCTTCAAGAACAAGAATTTGGCACAGCCTGAAATTGCCTCCCAGGGCAGATAACCCAGTTTGCCTGGAGTGAACATATTCCACCTTAGACGCCAGGCTAAATTCTGCCAAACGGATGGCCGAAACAGTAAAGGAGTTGGGATTCGAATTGCTGTAACACCCGCCGTACAGCCCAGATTTGGCTCCAAACGATTTTGATGTGTTTGGACCATTGAAGGAATCGCCCAGGGGAAGAAGACTTGCAACCGATGCTGAAGTCATTGATGGGGAGCAAAACTGGTTACAGGTGCAACCAAAAAAACTTTTTTCCGGCAGAATCATAAAACTCTTGAAACGTTAGACAAAATTCGTTGGAATAAATATGTCTTTTCTCAAAAGTACGTTTACTTTTTTACTTTCCATCGTGGTAATTAAAATGGCGAAACATGGGACTAATTTCTGCCTTCCCGGGATTCTCGCCCAGCACCTATCGCCGTTGTTTTCTAGCCACGAATATAGGTTTCTTTCTTCAGCAGTGAGACGTACGCATGTCTGAACTAGGAATCTGACGAAGAGTTCAGTGGTGACTGGGAGTCGATCCCCTCACATATCGTCTTTGACTACACATGAAGAGACATTAACTACCGAATTCTGTTGCACCGTTAATTAGGAGTGGAGTGTTTGAACTTCAAATTATGAGACGAAAAGTTCTGTGTCTCACTGGGAGTCGAAATCGTCATCTGTCTTTATCTCTGTCAACGAAAGGAGAGACGGTAAAAAGCAAAACTGTTTTCCACCACCAGTAACCTGTGCTAACTCTAGAACATGAAAAGACATGATGAAAGCTTTTGTGCTGGACCAGGTTTCGAACCCAGACACACACCGTATGTGGAGACACTGAGGAATTAGAAATGTTGAGCAAACATCGAATTACTGGATCTGTATCGTACGAAGGGATCAAACACCACGAATGGGACGATCTGAGTTCGAATCCCAGTACATTCAACACATCGGTATCAGATAAAAGATTAAATAAGTTCCTTGCGAACTTACATGGTGTTTGGTTCATTACAAGAAAATAAAGTTACGTATGTAATAAAGTTTACTGGCAATATCAGTTTCTATGCGCCGCCACTTCCTCCTCTGTCGTAGACGAAACCAGCCTCTGGCCGCTGGCGAAGGGACATCATATTTAAAGCGAATTTGGAACCACGATGCACTCTTACGTTCATTACTTTGCAGAACCAGAAGTGACTAGGATTTTATGAAACCGTGGTGTCTGTTCTTTGGCCCTTCAATTTACAATATGAATAGGATTTGTGTGTGCCTATTAAAAAGTATCGCCTGATGTCGGAATCGGACCCAGACCTTGGGCGTAACAACCCATCATCGATCCATCAGGCCACAGACCTCCACATGGGCTGGATCATGTGTCTGTTGGAACGCAGGTGTGCACACATGATGAGAACTCTGACTCACTTACTCCCTAGAGTGGGTTACAGCCTTTTCAGAACATTCACTTTCTTGTTCGATCCAATCCACATTCACTAACTTCCCTGGCTACCAAGTGCGTGCATTCCACTTGACTGTGTAATCTCTGTGATAAAATCACATAATAGCCATCTACACAAACTGCCAACACTGTAGGACGAGGAAGTACTGCCCTCCAGTTGAGCTACTTTGCTGCGCTACCCGTTCGTGAGAAACGTCGCGCAGTGAAAAAGAAAAGCTGAGTGACTGAACCCGTTTCTAGCGTAATTTAATAAGCCACAATTCTTCTATTGTCAACAGTGTCAGTCTGTTGGATGGGTAGCCCTATGGCAACAGCTGAATTCGCACCAGTAAAAGAGGGCAATATCATAGAGCTAGAGACGCACCGATGCCAGGAATATTGACTCACTGCTGTAGTAGCAGATCACTTACTAGTGAGAGATGAGAGAAATCAGTGTAATTTACCGGTAAAATTACCGCTTGCAGTCGAAAAAATTAAATTTTCTAATCGTCACTTAGCATTTCGTAATCAGAATTACAAGAAAATCCAATCAATCTGGTAGGATAACTCACAACTCCAGTCCACAAAGCAAGACAACGTTCACATACTTGGCAAACAAATTTTGTATTTCAGTTGAATATCTGTAACGGTTTTCACTTATGGCGTGTCATCTAACTATCAAACGCATGTTTTTAATTTGTCTAATGTGACAGAAGAAGAAATAGGAGTCGATTTAGAAGAGATAGGGGACCCTATATTAGAATCAGAGTTTAAGGGATCTTTGGAGGACTTACGATCAAATAAGGCAGAAGGGGCAGATAATATTCCGTAAGAATTCCTAAAATCATTGGCGGAAGTGGCAACAAAACCACTATTCCCGTTGTGTAGAATGTATGAGTCTGGCGACATACCATCTGACCTTCGGAAAAATATCATCCACACAATTCCGAAGACTGCAAGAGCTGATAAGTGCGAGAATTATCGCACAATCAGCATAACAGCTCATGCATCCGAGTTGCTTACAAGAATAATATACAGAAGAATCGAAAAGAAAATTGAGAGTGTGTTAGATGACGATCAGTTTGGCTTTAGGAAAGGTGCAGGCACCAGAGAAGCAATTCTGACCTTGCGGTTGGAAATGGAAGCAAGACGAAAGAAAAATCAAGACACGTTCATAGGATTTCTCGACCTGGAAAAAGCGTTCGACTATGTAATATGGTGCAAGATGTTAGAAATTCTGAGAAAAATAGAGGTAAGCTCTAGAGAGAGAGAGAGAGAGAGAGAGAGAGAGAGAGAGAGAGAGAGAGAGACGGGTAATATACAATATGTACAAGAGCTAAGAGGGAATAATAAGAGAGGACGACTAAAATCGAAGAGCTCTGATTAAAAAGGATGTAAGACAGGGATGTAGTCTTTCGCCCCTACTGTTCAATCTGTGCGTCGAAGAAGCAATGATGGAAATAAAAGAAAGGTTCGGGAGTGGAATCTAAATCCAAGGTAAAAGGATATCAATGATACGATTCGCTGATGACATTGCTATCCTGAGTGAAAGTGAAGAAGAATTACATGACCTGCTGAATGGAGTGAACAGTCTATGGACAGAATATGGACTGAGAGTAAATCGAAGAAAGACGAAAGTAATGAGAAGTAGAAGAAACGAGAACAGCGAGAACATCGGGATTGATGGTCATGAAGTAGATGAAGTTAAGGAATTCTGCTACCTAGGCAGCAAAGTAACCAATGACGGACAGAGCAAGGAGGACATCAAAAGCAGACTAGCACTGGCAAAAAGGGCATTCCTGGCCAAGAGAAGTCTTCTAGTGTCAAACGTAGGCCTTGATTTGAGGAAGAAATTTCTGAGGCTGTACGTTCGTAGTACAGCATTGTATGGTAGTGAAACATGGGCTGTTGGAAAACCAGTACAGATGAGAATCGAAGCATTTGAGATGTGGTGCTACAGACGAATGTTGAAAGTTAGGTGGACTGATAAGGTAAGGAATGAGGGGGTTTTGCGCAGAATCGGAGAGGAAAGGAATGTGTGGAAAACAGTGACAATGAGAAGAGATAGGACGATAAAACATCTGTTAAGATATCAGGGAGTGACTTACATAGTACTAGAGGAAGCAGTAGAGGGCAAAAACTGTAGAGGAAGATAGAATATAGAGATTGCAATACTCTGAGGTGAAAAGGTTGGTACAGGAGACAAATTTGTGGGGGGCCGCATCAAACCAGTCAGAAGACTGATGACTAAAAAAAGAAAAAAAAACTTTATTCCACACAGAAACCACAACTAATTTCGTATTTTCATTGCGAACGATCTGTCTTATCCATTACTAGGACAATGAGGGAGGACTGACAGCCGCAGTTGCTCGCCTGGTCTGTGAAAACGTCATCGCCCTGTAAAGTCAAGGCTGCATTGCTTCTAGTTTTCAGTCTAGCGAGGGACCGGCATTTTATCTCGCATGTGACAGAGAGTCAGCCGTTGGGCTTCCTGAATGTAGCGAACAATTTGTGTATAAATGACCCCGCATGACGTGAGAAACTATTTTCTGACATTATTTCTTCAATAGCAGTCACCCAATACACGGCATAAATGTTCGAGATTCCTCCAAGTGCTTCACCCCTCTACTAAATCCAAAGAAAACAAAATGTCAAAAAATTAAACTTTTTCCGTTTAACGCTCCGTCTCTAACGTTACTCGTAACCATCAAATATAGAAGAAGCTATATAGCAATGACAATTTTCATTGTTGGGACTTCAAATTTATTTCAGTGAAAAATAAACGAGGCAAGAACAACATGTATAAACCATGACGACTTACTTTCAATTATTTAAATTATATTTTATATGTCTTAGCACTGCGCAATATGTGGTTATACCCCATACCTTGGGGTAGAAGCAGGTACATTGTGGGACACAAACAGATAATGTATTTTCTCTCTGAGGCATGGGGCTCACCGATTCTCACGTAAGTCATCTTCAATACAACCTGTACAATCCTCATGAGCCCACTTCTCACACTTTAAATACTTTACCCAATCATTTGATTTTCTTCTTCTTAGCAAAGAAGACGTTTGATTCTCATCTTCAGCAGAGCTGTTTGTCTCACACGTAATCAGACTCTTCTGGCTTCTTTTCACAGTTTAGACCCGGAGTCCTTCAACATTTTTTTTTATTTGCCGGGAAGATGCTTTTGTTGCGTTGAGTTCATTTTTTTAGGGAGACTCCGTGATCACTGGTTCAAATGGTTCAAATGGCTCTGAGCACTATGGGACTCAACTTCTAAGGTCATTAGTCCCCTAGAACTTAGAACTAGTTAAATCTAACTAACCTAAGGACACCACACACATCCATGCCCGAGGCAGGATTCGAACCTGCGACCGTAGCGGTCTCGCGGTTCCAGATTGCAGCGCCTAGAACCGCACGGCCACTTCGGCCGGCTCCGTGATCACTGCGTATTTTCCTGTTCACCTGGTTGATCATGGACTTTCATAATGCGGAATTGGCTCTGCAATCTCCGGTGATATAGTGAATGAAGATTGTTTTTGTACATCAGTAGACGGACCAGGATGTGAAGACGAAGAAATGGTTCAAATGGCTCTGAGCACTATGAGACTTAACTTCTTAGGTCATCAGTCCCCTAGAACTTAGAACTACTTGAACTTAACTAACCTAAGGACATCACACGCATCCATGCCCGAGGCAGGATTCGAACCTGCGACCGTAGCGCTCACGCGGTTCCAGACCGTAGCGCCTAGAACCGCTCGCCCACCCCGGCCGACGAAGACGAAGAAGTAACTGACTCTGTTGTCTTCTGGGTATATGACATTATTCTTTCTGTTGTACCTAATGGTGCAAATTCCGCTTCGCAAATGCATTTGCATTAAGTGGATAAATAGACATCTTTGTAAACCCAGATAGGTCATTTTGTATTGTTGCTGCTCTAGTAAAGGTAAATCCGAACAACTGAGCTATTTCGTGCTGGGTTGGCACTCTTCCCGGTTGGCTGTTAAGCCATTTCTTAGTTTTCTTGCTAAGTGCTTACTGGGTCCATCTCAAATAAAAATATACCTCTTCAATAAGGGATAATTAATTAAATTATTAATGACAAATATAATCTAAAAATTGGTGCTAAATTACTATACATTCTGCACAGCATTATTAAATCGTTGTTATTTAAAAGTGTACACACAATTAGCGTACCGTTAAAAGCATATACTTCTTACGTCACATTTATAAGTTACATGTAACGAAATCATGAGGTTAATGTTAGGTAGTTTCGGTTTTACACCATTGGTACTACCAGGTTTTACCCCCAACTATACCTTATCTGTAAAATTCCTCCTCTATAACAAAGAAGACGAAGAATCGTTTAACATGTGTTTATAAAGCATATTAAAAGTGTAATTCATTGCGTTACTAGTTTCAGCTAGTCATAAGACGGCATAAGTTCCTTACTGAACACAATATATCACAAACCAAGATAGACAACCACAAAAGTCTAACAAATTATTTTGCCCAACAACAACGTGTCTGACACGGCAGTACCGAAATTGTCGGCTGTGCTCACGGTCTGTGTTCACGGTCTGTCTTCACGATCTGATAGCCAAGAAATAACGTTATCAGCCCGTAAAGAGAAATATGAGGATTCCAGGTTTCACCCCCAATTCGTAGTTAATACACCTTCTTCCACTATAATGTTGAAAATGTCGCCGCAAAAAACAATACTAGAACCTCAAATAAAAAATGACGATTCATCAGTACATTTATAGTGACCTGTTATCAACTCGCCAAGCAAAATCGCTATGAATTAACACGCCAATCTCCTTTTTCCGGGTAAATATTGCAACAGTAGTAGACTGCCTGCACGAGCACTGGTTACAAAACCGTTATACTGCATGTTGTACACCCAGTTTATCGAAACATTTCGCGCTTCAAACCAATGTACAATATTAAGAAATTTTATGCTTGCCAAAGTAAGTGCAAAAGCGTCCGCTGTAGATCATAGGCTCAGGCGCAATACGTCTTGCCAACCTAAGCCCATCGAGCAGAAATTGTTCTGATCAGAACAGGTAGCCACGAGATCCTTCACAGAAATGTTGTTGCAATGTTTTGCTATTACTGGCGGCTTAGAAAATGAAATAAACTATCTCTGAACATCCAACTGATTGGCAATCTTAACAACAGAAGAATTGTGGCTTATTAAATTACGCTAGAAAAAGGTTCAGTACCTCAGCTTTTCTTTTGCACTGCGCATTGCTTCCCACGAACAGGTAGTGCAGCAGAATAGCTCAACTGGAGGGTAGTACTTCCTGTGGAAACTTCCTCGTCCGACAAAGTTGACAGTTTGTGTAGATAGCCGTTATGTGATTTTATTACAGAGATTACAAAATCAAGTCGAATGTACGTATTGGGTACCCAAGGCAGCTGGTTAATGGCGATTCGATCGAACAAGAAAATAAAAGTACTGAATAGGCTGTAACACACTTCAGGGGGTAAGTGTGTCAGAATTCTCTTCAAGTGTTGCACCTCTGCATTACAACAAAATCATTATCCAGCCACTTGTTCAGATCTGTTGTCTGGTGGATTGATGCTTGGTTACTAGACATAATGTCTGGTTTCTATTCCGACTTCAGCTGGTGGTTTTTAATAGGCACAATAGATCCTATTCACCTGTGGTGCTGCAAAGTGATGAACGTAAGATTGCACCGTGGTTCTACATTGACGTTCAGCATGACGTTCCTTCGCTGCCGAATAGATGTTAGGTTCGACTACAATAGAAGCGGAAGTGGCAGCATGTAGAAAATCTGTTGACAGTAAACTTCCTTACACTCGTAATTTATTTTATTTAAGTAACCACACTCCATATAAGATCAGAGGGCACGTTTCTCATCTTTTACATATCCTGAGATGTTGAATATATTGGTTCTGAACTGGGATTCGAACTCGCAGCTTCCCGTTCGTCGAATTTGATCCCTTCGTGACGACACCCGTCCATCAATTGAATGTTTGCTCAAGATCTCTGATTCCTGAAGGTCTCCACGTAGGGTGCGTGACTGGTTTCACATCCTGTTCCGGCACAAAAGTTTTCATCTTATTTCTTCAAGATTTGCTATGAGCACAGCTAACTGCTGGTGGAAAACAATTTTGATTTTTAACTTTTCTCCATTCGTTACAGCAATAAATACAGGTGACGATTCGACTCCCAGTGAGACACAGAACTTTTCGTCGCATCACTTCAACTTCAAACACGCCAGTCCTAAATAGTAATGAAAAAGAATTCGATAGTTGACGTCTCTTCATGTGCAGTTAAAGACTATATGTTAGGGGTTTGATACCTAGTCAGCATTATTGAACTCTTCATGAGTTTATTCGTAGTTCAAACATGTGGGCGACTTACTACTGTTGAAAGAAACCTTTATTTGATGTACATTTGTGGCTAGAAAACAACAGCGAACAGTTGCTCGTCTCGAATTCCGGGAAGACAAAAAGTATTCATTTGTCTCGTCATTTCAGTTGCCGACGTCTCGTTACTGATGAGGAAATTCGATATCTGACATTTGATTCTGCTTAGTTAACAGTTCGATTAGGCGCTGAGTCCGGATCCTCACCCAACGCAAAACATTACTTCACATAATTTCAGACTGATTACTTGTGAATCAAATTATATTTAATGTCTTTCGTGGTTAGTTAATAGAGACAAATAGTTGCTGGGTAGGAGTCCCCGTCCAGCCCAAAAATTTCCGTCATGTCATATCAAGTTCCTATTTGCTAACTGATACGGACTAAAACGAGGTATCTCGTCTACTCAGCAGTGAAAATCAGTCCTGTGTTTGGGCATCGGTCAGGCACGAAAACATTGCTTAATTAACATTGCATGTTGGTGCTACGTTTGAATCTAGATCCTGAATAAAGCAGTTCGTTATGTCCTTTAAAATTCATGAACCACCAGCACGAAGCGGGAAAAATGAGTCAGCGATAAAAGAACTATTGATTGTAGTTCTGTCGAAGTAGCGGCGAGAAAAATCTTGTCTTTCAGGTGACTAGTTTCGGACATGGCGTCTATTATCAAACCATTGTCTTCATCGAAAATACTGAAACGCAATACGATCAGCATACTTGGAAATAGCCACAATGGAATATAATGAGTAAAATGTATAAACACATCTGCAGTGCGTTATCAGTGCTTCTTGCCAAGCAGCACCAGGACAACTCACATTAATTGTGAGGAGCTGACTACGAACCCGCATGCGAGGGAACATGTCAATAGTACAGCTGCCCACCGTTGTAGTGTGTGGTCAGGGTTGTCCTCACGCTGTTTGGCATCAGGTGACGGTTTGTTAATGCACGTCATGTCCGAACTAGTCATCGCAAATAAAGTATTTTTCAAAAATGGCTCTGAGCACCATGGGACTAAACGTCTGAGGTCATCAGTCCCCTAGAACTTAGAACTACTTGAACCTAACTAACCTAAGGACATCACACACATCCATGCCCGAGGTAGGATTCGAACCTGCGACCGTTGCGATCGTGCGGGTCCAGACTGTAGCGCCTAGAACCGCTCGGCCACTCCGGCCGGCTAAAGTATTTTTCCCACGAAACTTCGACAGAATTACAAATAATAGTTTTTATGTTCAAACACATGCATAACTACCTTCCCATGAAGAACGTAGATTTTTAATGTCGCTTTATATTCGATAACAAGGGCGATAAGCGTTTCTCGAAATGGCATAGTTCACGTGCCATCAAGAATACAGTAAAATTACTAGCGATAAGTTGTTGATGGCGATAATAGACTGCTTCATGTTGTTAATCATGTTTTTTTCTAATTTGTTAGGTCATTATCAGCCTATACAAAACCACTCGACAAGGGAATAACGGTTAAAATGTGTTTTGAGAACCTTTTAGAGAGCAAGAATACTTCGAATTATCGCAGAATTTTTATTAAGACGAGGCGTGTTTTTTAAGTAAGTACCGTTCTGAAATTTAAAAAAGGCGTGCTAAGATATCTCAATAATTTTATTTTTACATGAAAGCCTGTACCTTAATCTACTTTTCTATATAGTTTCCGTCAATATTGAGGCACTTGTCATAACGTTGTACCAGCTTTTGAGTACCCTCCTCATAGAAGTCTGCCGCCTGACTTGTTAACCACTGCATCACCACTGTCATCGTCTTGAAGACGCTGACCGCCCAGGTGTTTCTTCAAGTGCAGGAACAGATGGTAGTCACTGGGCGCAAGATCGGGGCTGTACGGAGGATGATCTAGAGTTTCCCATCGAAAAGATGTGATGAGATCTGTGGTCTGATTCGCCACATGCGCACGGGCATTGTCTTACAGCAAAACGATGCCCTTGCTCAACTTCAATGGACTGTTGCTTTGATTCTGGTGTGACGTAGGCCACCCATGTTTCATCGTCCGTAACAATTTGGCTTAAGAAATCATCACCATCGTTGTGGTACCGCTCAAGGAAAGTCAATGCACTGTCTAAACGTTTGGTTTTGTGCACATCCGTCAACATTTTCGGTACCCAACGTGCCCACAATTTTCGGTAATTCAAGTGCTCAATGCCATACAAAACATTACGAGGAACATTAGGAAAGTCATCCCGCAAGGAGGAAATCGTAAAGCGTGTATTTTCTCTCACCTTATTGTCCACTTCCTGCACCAAACTTTCATTGACGACCGAAGGACGCCCACTCCGTGGTTCATCATGTACATTTGTGCGGCCATCTTTAAATGCTCTCACCCACTTTCTTACCATTCCATCACTCATAATGTTTTCTCCGTAAACTGCACAGATCTCACGATGAATCTCTATCACTTTTAGGCCTTTAGCACTAAGAAATCTTATAACAGCACGTACTTCACAGTCTGCGGGACTCACGATTATCGGAGGCATCTTAAACACTCAGTACACAACGTAAACAAGGAAGAATCAGACTGGAATGGCGTTAGTGTGTAGATTAAGGTACAGGCATTCATGTAAAAATAAAATTATTGAGATACCGTAGCACGTCTTTTTTTTAATTTCAAACCGGTACTTGCATAAAAAACACGGCTCGTACATTCTTGAAAAATCTCTTATCCGCAAATGAATTCATAAGGGACAGTCACATGAAAGCGAGACACATGGAAAATAAGTAATCTCTCCAAAGATACGGAAATCGCATGGGGAGAGATTGGGGCTATATGGAGAATGTGTAAGGACTTCCCAGCAGGTCGGCTGGAGTGACCGAGCGGTTCTAGGCGCTACAGTCTGGAACCGCGCGGCCGCTACGGTCGCAGGTTCGAATCCTGCCTCGGGCATGGATGTGTGTGATGTCCTTAGGTTAGTTAGGTTTAAGTAGTTCTAAGTTCTAGGGGACTGATGACCTCAGAAGTTAAGTCCCATATGCTCAGAGCCATTTGAAACATTTTCGAACTTCCCAGCAAAACTTCTGCAGGGTAGTCGAAACAACTTTGGCAACATGTGCCCCCGCAAACATTCTGTCATGCAGGCACTGACCGTCTCGTCTCATAGTGGGATAAATGTATTAACGGTTATGGCGATTACTTTTGAAATAATAAACAGTTTACTTATTTTTTCCATCCGTCTCGTTCTCATTTGACTGTCCCTCATAGTTCTCGTAAACATTACGGAATTATATGGTACAGTTACAGGCGCTAGTTGTATCAGATACTAATGAGAGTCGTAAGATTTTAGAGATGTCAGTTATTGAAAAAAAAATTGAGTTTACTAGCGTTAAGGACTATCTCATCTCTAATAAGCAGTTGTCTAATGTTTGCATTACCGTGGAATTAATTTACTCGAAGAGTTATTGCCATACAGAGCACTGCACTCTAGTGATCATTTGTGGTAACCATTTTGTTTAGTAAGACGACTGTAACGAAAAGTGATTAGAGCATCTGCAAGACAGTTACGTTATGTGGGCTGCATGCAAATCAGGCGGAACACGATTCACGTCTTTCGGATACCTTTGAGCGTTATAGTACATTCACTGTCGATACGAGTGTGAAGAATATATAGACTGACTGAATGAGCTGTTCCATGAAAAACCACATGGACTGAGATCTAACGAGTATGGTGTTCTTCCGAGATGACGAACACCCGATGTACCTCCAAAACCACAGCTGCAACGAAGTCGAACAATGACTATGTAAATTGATGTTCTGTAAAATATTTAACGTTTTCGAACGCACCGAGTAGACTCTACTACAGGGTACCAATTGCGCATTGCGTTATTTGCGATCAGGACCCAACAGAAAGCATCACGCAATACAATCAGCTTTCTCCACGCAAGCGAGGTGCGGTGGACGCATATCTTCACTCTACAAGCTTTGACGACGCACACATCTAATAAAGGAGTTGAGTAAAAACCGAGGCCCGCTGACATACCCGTTGCATAAAGCGAGTTCTGTTTTTCTGATAAATCACAGTGAGAAGTTGATTAAGGAGCCGCATGAGCTAGAACAATGTGTGTAAAAGAGCGTGTAGCAGTTACATGTCAATAGTGCAGTTGGCCACCATTGTAACAGGTGGTAAGATGCTCCTCGATGCTGTGTCTGTTTGCACGTAGAAAGTAAAGTAGTCGATGGGTGAGGCTGCTTTACTAGGGATGATGGAGGGATGGATCCTTTGAAAAGGACAGGGTCCGTTTCTTTTCCCGTCCTTTCTTCATCCGACCTTGTTCTCCATTTCTAATGACCTCATGGCCTATGGGATGGTAAACCCCATTCTTACTTCTTGCTTTCTTTATTAGATATGGTACAACTGGAGATAAAAAAATACCGCATTTTTCCACAAATATTTATTTATTATAAACTGGTTTTCGGCTTCAGTGGACCATCGTCAGGTGAGAGGTTCAATTGTTTTTCAAACCTTAAATAAGAATTTGGGCTACTAAGATGTGACGGAAGTATCCACAACACGAAAAAACTATAACCCATCTTAGTTGTGATAACTGTTGCGTCCTTATGGTGACTTTAACAACGATACGGCATAAATAAATAAACTACGGTACACTTAAAAAATCGATCATCCAGCACGCTCAGAGAAAGAGCCCTTTAGTCATCTTCGATTGGTTATTTATTCTTTTGGTTTTCCATCACTTTCAGACTATCTCGACCGAGCGAGGTACGCAATGAGAGGACACATTCTGGAGGACAGCTGTTCACCTCCCCGTCCGGCCATCCAGGTTTATGTTTTCTGTGTATTCTCTAAATCTCGTAAGGCAAATTATTGCTTCGAAAACGATTCAGCATATTTCCTTCCTCAGCGTCGGGCCTTCAGATCTTGTGCTTCCTCTCTAATGACCTTATCGTCGGCAGAAAGTTAAACTCTAATCTTCCTTCAACGTTATTTTTCGGTCTGTCACTTCCTACGACCGAAAAGTTCTGTCATTACGCTCTACGAGCTGTACGAAAGTTTGTTGTGCGGAGTGATTACAAATCATTTCACGATTTCATCAATCTACATGTGTATTTTCACCAGTAAGTGAATGATCATATTTCCTCTCAATCAATCAAAAGGGACGCTTACAGGTTTAACGCTAGCATCTAGCAAAAAACGTCTACACCCTTAGAGAATACGCTAAGTTACCGGTCGATCAAAGCGTCGAGACTATACCTGTAGAAGAGACTATACCTGTATACGGGTGACGGACCCAGCACTCCCGATGATCAGAGGCAACGCAATCCGCCTATGCTTTGGCAGATCTGCATGATTATTTATTTTAAACAACCATTTATGGATATAAATTTTAAACCAAACAAAATGACAATTACAGTTAGTATACATGTAAATAAACAATTTGATTATGTTATTTCCTCATTATTCCTACTTGAATTCATTAATCTCTCGCTCTTTCCCAACCTCCACACACCTAGCTTGTGCTCATGGTCTCTGAATTTTGGCTCCCCAAATTATCATTATCCTACAACAATTTACCAATCTAAACAAGGAATATTTATATACAATTAAATTTTATTCTTTTTTAATCTCTTATTTCTCTATTTACAAACGTAATTTGTTCACATTTTCCAAACTGAACTGTTTTCCCGGTTTTGAATCCTGCAACTGGTTATAATTGGGATGTGGGTGACATGTCCTTCCCCTATTAGACCATTTTTTTTTTTAATTTAAGCTTATGTTTCTGATTCTGATTCACCCCCAGTTCGCTTTTTCTCTTTTCAAGTTGCTTACCTGACTCGACCTGTTCAAAATCGAACATACATGTTTGATGTCTGTAATTTTGACTACGTAATCTTCAGTCCTCCAAGTGTAATCGTCTCATCCTTTGTATTCCAATATAATTCGGCTTCGTCATTCAAAACCAGCGACTGGGTCAGAATTTAACGTACACACCTTTTCCACGGCTGCAGTTCTCTCCGTAGTGTTACCCTCTATATATAAAGTATGATCATTTACGTCACCCTTTTCGCCTTCCTCTAACAACACTTCATCTTGACTTGTAAATAATAGATTTCAGCTATCAGTCGTCCTTCGGAATTTTTATTGGCAGATCTAGATTTCAGCTAGAAACTAGCAATTCTCAATGCACTATCATTTTTGATCAATGCATGTAATGCCTGTTGGTCGGGCTTCATCCACAGTTCATTGAATGCGTATTCAATGAACTGTGGATGAAGCCCGACCAACAGGCATTACATGCATTGATCAAAAATGATAGTGCATTGAGAATTGCTAGTTTCTAGCTGAAATCTAGATCTGCCAATAAAAATTCCAAAGAACGACTGATAGCTGAACTCTACTTTTACAAGTCAATATAACAGACGCTGCGTGCAACAGCCTCTGAATGGAGAGTAACCTGATGAATAATTCATCTGATTCCTCCGACCTATGACCTCGACTGTCTCCAGTTGATGAGACAGATGCTACATCGCCTTCGCCGACATCGTTTGCCATTAAATCTCTATTTATGCTTAAATCTTTCTTGCTACCGCAGAGCACTCCTGAATTACTGGGACTCTCCATTTCCATCAAGTTAGGACTTGTCTTCGCCCATGCACTAAGGCCTGACCCCCTATATTCACATCGTAGATGTTAACCACTGACATCTTTGCGACTTCACGATCTCTTGTAAACCATTCATCATTCGCTTCTCTTGCGCCTAACTCCTCCCTCCTTCCGCTAAGCACTCTTGCCACTTTAATCTTTTCAGTATCTCACAGTTTCGACAACAGTGATTTGAAAATTTTCCTACATGACTTCCAATCATTATCACTGTTTTTTCCCTTCCTCCTTTACATATTACGTAGTGTTAATTTCGGGATGCAGCTCAATAGTTTCCCCATAGTTTCTTTCTGTATGCTCCGTGTCTGACTCAGAACAACTTATTGACAGAATGAGATTTTCACTCTGCAGCGGAGTGTGCGCTGATATGAAACTTCCAGGCAGATTAAAACTGTGTGCCGGACCGAGACTCGAACTCGGGACCTTTGTCTTTCGCGGGCAAGTGCTCTATCATCTGAGCTACCCAAGCACGACTCACGCCCTGTCCTCGCAGCTTTACTTCCGCCAGTACCTCGTCTCCTACTTTACAAGCTTCACAGAAGCTCTCCTGAGAACCTTGAAGAACCAGCACTCCTGAAAGAAAGGATATTGCGGAGACATGGCTTAGCCACAGCCTGGGGGATGTTTCCAGAATGAGATTTTCACTCAGCAGCGGAAAAAATCTCATTCTGGAAACATCCCCCAGGCTGTGGCTAAGCCATGTCTCCGCAATATCCTTTCTTTCAGGAGTGCTAGTTCTGCAAGGTTCGCCGGAGAGCTTCTGTAAAGTTTGGAAGGTAGGAGACGAGGTACTGGCAGAAGTAAAGCTGTGAGGAGGGGGCGAGAGTCGTGCTTGGGTAGCTCAGATGGCAGAGCACTTGCCCGCGAAAGGCCAAAGTCCCGAGTTCGAGTCTCTGTCCGGCACACAGTTTTAATCTGCCAGAAAGTTTCAACTCATTGACATTTTATCAGCATCTACACTCCTGGAAATGGAAAAAAGAACACATTGACACTGGTGTGTCAGACCCACCATACTTGCTCCGGACACTGCGAGAGGGCTGTACAAGCAATGATCACACGCACGGCACAGCGGACACACCAGGAACCGCGGTGTTGGCCGTCGAATGGCGCTAGCTGCGCAGCATTTGTGCACCGCCGCCGTCAGTGTCAGCCAGTTTGCCGTGGCATACGGAGCTCCATCGCAGTCTTTAACACTGGTAGCATGCCGCGACAGCGTGGACGTGAACCGTATGTGCAGTTGACGGACTTTGAGCGAGGGTGTATAGTGGGCATGCGGGAGGCCGGGTGGACGTACCGCCGAATTGCTCAACACGTGGGGCGTGAGGTCTCCACAGTACATCGATGTTGTCGCCAGTGGTCGGCGGAAGGTGCACGTGCCCGTCGACCTGGGACCGGACCGCAGCGACGCACGGATGCACGCCAAGACCGTAGGATCCTACGCAGTGCCGTAGGGGACCGCACCGCCACTTCCCAGCAAATTAGGGACACTGTTGCTCCTGGGGTATCGGCGAGGACCATTCGCAACCGTCTCCATGAAGCTGGGCTACGGTCCCGCACACCGTTAGGCCGTCATCCGCTCACGCCCCAACATCGTGCAGCCCGCCTCCAGTGGTGTCGCGACAGGCGTGAATGGAGGGACGAATGGAGACGTGTCGTCTTCAGCGATGAGAGTCGCTTCTGCCTTGGTGCCAATGATGGTCGTATGCGTGTTTGGCGCCGTGCAGGTGAGCGCCACAATCAGGACTGCATACGACCGAGGCACACAGAGCCAGCACCCGGCATTATGGTGTGGGGAGCGATCTCCTACACTGGCCGTACACCACTGGTGATCGTCGAGGGGACACTGAATAGTGCACGGTACATCCAAACCGTCATCGAACCCATCGTTCTACCATTCCTAGACCGGCAAGGGAACTTGCTGTTCCAACAGGACAATGCACGTCCGCATGTATCCCGTGCCACCCAACGTGCTCTAGAAAGTGTAAGTCAACTACCCTGGCCAGCAAGATCTCCGGATCTGTCCCCCATTGAGCATGTTTGGGACTGTATGAAGCGTCGTCTCACGCGGTCTGCACGTCCAGCACGAACGCTGGTCCAACTGAGGCGCCAGGTGGAAATGGCATGGCAAGCCGTTCCACAGGACTACATCCAGCATCTCTACGATCGTCTCCATCGGAGAATAGCAGCCTGCATTGCTGCGAAAGGTGGATATACACTGTACTAGTGCCGACATTGTGCATGCTCTGTTGCCTGTGTCTATGTGCCTGTGGTTCTGTCAGTGTGATCATGTGATGTATCTGACCCCAGGAATGTGTCAATAAAGTTTCCCCTTCCTGGGACAATGAATTCACGGTGTTCTTATTTCAATTTCCAGGAGTGTAAAACCATTGGCTCGTCTCCCTCTACAGAAATGAAAGCTTTGATTCTCTCTTCCGACACATGTAAGCCAGCGGCATCACAGTCCTCGTCCACTAATTAATTCTCTGCAATCTCCTCCTCACTTTCTTTTGACAATGAGTCACTTAGCCTCCCGGCATACTGTCAACCTTCTCCACATCCATTGACACAATACGGATCATTGTTATTATCTACTTCAACCTCCGTCGCTACATTTCCTAAAATACTACCTACATCACAATGATTACAGCAATTGCATCATTTTATGTCAGTTGAGATAACATTACATGCAGTCTCTGCCAAGATTGTACTCACATCTAGTCTAGAAGCTGATACCGAAATTCTTCCCAAAAGTTTCCCGCTATTAGCCTCTACTTCCCCTGAATCAAATAAATCTTTTATTCCCATTTACTCGTCACCTAATATGTCTTTCCCATACATTTCTCTCCCTTTACTGTTACTCTCACTCCGATTACTCCCTAGTTTCGAGTCCTCCTTTACAATCTCCCTTTCTACAATTTCAGTTCTGCTTTCTAACTTCCTGCATCCATTCGCATTCGCTGCCCATCTTGTCCTTTTTCACGCTGGTCTAGATTTCCATCCCCAGCCCGGAGATGCGGCGAAATCTAGTTTCACGGTCTCTTATCGGGGCTATGCTGTCCTTGCGTTGCTGGTCCTCCGCAATTTTTAAAATTTCCTACCTGGTCATTTCCCCTTTGATAACTGTTTCCATTTCTGGTATTATTCCTGTGAAAGTTATTGGATTGATTCCTCCTGTGCTGGCTATAATTTCCGTTGTAGTTACCATTCTCTTGCCTCCTGCTGAAACACTTTCGTTTAAATTTCAGCGCTTGTTCCACTTTCACTACAAAATACAAGAACTCTTTGTTGAGTGTGTTGGGCTATGTGCTAGGTCCCAGTGAAAAAATTCTGGCAATTGTCACTTGAGCGCTGTAATTTCAGTTAGAACTTCGGTGCAGCTCACACACTCTCAAGCACTAAACTGAATCACGCAACTACAAGAGGGTCCCTATCCCATCCCCACAGATGAGTCATTTGTCATCATGACATACTAGCCCAACTTGCAGCTGCAGAGTAGTATGTACCTCATGCCCACACAATAGAAATACTACTTGGCGCACCAGATTGGTGCGAAGGCGCTTGAGCAGGCACCTCTTGCAATATTCGTCGACAAAGCTTTTGAGCCGTACTATTCACACCCTTGACCCCCCTTTGGATTTACGTTCATTTATGCAGAATGCATAAATTTTCGACCCTGAGCCTCACAAACTCAACAATCTGTGAACCATTCACATCGTGTTAACAGGCCTATAACCTTCTTGTTTTGAAGTATTACTCCATAAGGACTATCAGATGCATATTCAGACATGGCGAACACTTCGGGACTGATCTAATTACTTCATATGGATCACAGTGTTTCAACCTGTAGATGAAGCTGTCTGCATCCATATAAAGTAATTCTGGATGAGCAAAGCTTGGGTTTGCAAGCTCTTAGTGGAATTGATACATGTGAAGTTTGGAGAGGTTCAGAACAGACATACCGACATGGTCCGGTGATGTAACCTCTTGCTATATAATGACATCCCCGCCCCCCCCCCCCCCCCCCAACAGTAAAGTATATGAGTTTTGCGGTATTCTCCTTCTCTAACATTTTCCATAGTTATACCGAAAACTTAATTATTCCAGACAAAGCAACAAATCGCTGTGTATGTGTTATGCAAATGGGAGGAACAAGCCACATCTGCGTCTGAGAGGTACCCTTCACCAGAATCAGCACCCACAATATAGATATTTTCCTTCAGCCTGACGATTTTCTCTTCAGGCATCCATTAGAATCCTCCAAATGGCCAAGATCGTTGCGTAACACATCCATACAGATTGTTTACATCCAAGTAAAGGGTGTAGCTTAAATCGTCAGATGGCCTGTACACTTCCTCACTCATTCACGGTTTAGTCACCTTGACGTACCTGTGCAAACACTAACAAATTTCTTAGTGAATCCCGCTTTCGAGCAAGACCAACACATCAACATTTGTCAACAGTTCGATGCTGACATGTGTTCTTCTTAAGATTACATGCCACGAAAACTCAGATGTGCTGTAATAGAAGACAGGATCCAGAGAGTATGAGCCCAGTCATAGACTCTGGAATTTCTAAACGATGTCTACAGGCAGGCGTATATTAGTTTTCATGCACACTCTAACATGTTTCCCTAAATTAGGAATGTCGAACTACTGTCAAACATCCACTGCTGCCTGTGAGTCTGCTGGGGAATGCAGCTTTGTCAGGCAGTGTGGTTTTGTGGAGTCTCCCCACTGAATCCAGGTATTCATAAGAAGATTCCCCCTTCTTTGTCACAAGCTGATTTGCAGCTCTGGTAATAAGCATATCTTCTGCAGAATCGTCTCAGCAAGTTTTTCCAGAGATGCTTGTATGGATCGCTATTTTTGGCATGATTCGCTTGGAAAATCAAATATATTTTTCAACAGTGTCAGATATAAGACTTACTTTATCATATTTCAAGCCGAAATCTATCAAGTGCCCAAAAAGAAAGTGAGCCTCACACCCACTAAGATGTATATGTATGTGTCAGAGAAATTTGTAATTCAAGTTTGTGCACTGTGGGATGAACTGCAGAACTTCCCCATTATATGTTAGTGGTCTGTATGCGGAGTTTCTGCTTCTCATTCCAACAGTAGCCGGTAATATGACAGTCAGCTGCCTGTTTGTATAAGACATCATTGTCCTGCGAATTAGTCATGGAAATTTTGGTGCAGTAAATCTCACCAACATGAAACACAAGTTTTCGAGCTCAAAGAGTAACGGTCTCACAGAATTATCCGAACATGTAATTCGAATTTGTTGAGGTTGGAGTCATACGAGTAAACAACTTAATATGCTGCTGCATATGGTACATGTAATTCTATGTAGAAAGTATGACGGGTTGTGGGATCACTTTCACAATGCGCCACAAGAGCTAGTGGGTACTCAAAGTCAGAATATATGATGAAGGGACATCGTACCTGGATGGCGTTCTTAAACTTTAAGAACTTTTTATCCTCAGTAGACATTTCCACACGTACATGTTCCTGACTAGAGCAGTTAATGAGGTGCCTTTCTAGATACAAACTCTTGGCAAAAGAGTTGAGGCATATATGGCAAAAATACCTTGCCCCTTTATTTCTACTCAATTGGGAAGCATACAGAAGACATGTTTTTGATCCAGACATAATGTTTCTTCTCGTTCTCGGAGAATAGCTACAAATCTGCGTGTCTGGGGCGCTGATTGGCTAATTTTGAAAACTAGAGGAGTCCAACTACTTCATGCATTACTCCTTTCTGCACAGTGTGCTCCTCGCCATCTTCTGGCTTGCTATCGTCTTCTATTCCCAGATCATTAACTGAAATTGAATAATCCGGCATCTGCTTCTTAGTTTTGGTATTTCCTGGAGTTTAATGAGAAGTGAGTGGCCTTTGATGTTATAATGCTCAAAGCCGTTAGATGTTTTGTGTATACTCATTTCTCCTGCGTTTTAGGGTAATTTCTATCACAAGTCAGAAGTGGCCATTCAAAGCAAAATTCATTTAGATACTGGGCATTAATATATGCCTGTTTGGTAGCAATATCTCTCAAAAGGACATTGAAACTGCACCCATCATTATCTGGGTCAAAAACATGCGACTATACAACAAGGTGGCAAACAAGGCTTAGCCCCTTACCAGAACCTTTTTCCTGCATTTTGGGAAAATGACCCAGTGTGACACTCTTAGTAATAGTTCCAAACCACTCTGTGATTGACTTGCCTTGTGGTATTACACAGTTTCTCCGCCAAATGTAGACAATGATTTTTTTTCTTTAACAACATCACTACCTTCTTTGGATGGGATGCACAAGTTTGCAGCACAGAACTGCACATGAATGGCTGGATACTACGGGTCGTTAACGAATTCAGGGAATTCGAATCACAAACCACTTTGACAGGCACTGAGGAAAGTGGCAGATTCTCAGCACCCTGCATCAGTGTTGTCAACGCGAACTTGTGAGACCTTGTCCCCAAAAGCTTCAACAAAGACCGAGTAGTCCAATGCAGATGCGAGATTTACGCGGTGATCAGCAACAGAGCTGGCAGGGGGCTGCTGCTGCAATGGCAAATGAACAAAAGGCATTGTCGATGGGCTGTGCTGAGATGATGAACGCATCATCATAGTGTCCAGTCATGGAGTTGTTGCAGATGCAAGATCACATCCACACACATCCATCACATCTGCAAAGAAAAAACGATTAACACTGTTTAGTACCCAGTTTACGTAAAAACGATAAATACAGACGTCTGTAATAAAAATGTGAAGTAGTACTTATGCTCAAAATTAACAGTGTCTAATTCAGGCCAGTGGGATCCCATCATATCATCATTATCATCATTATTTGCCATAATATTGGCTAATATTTTATCCATATCTGCCTGTGGTTCAACATTCATCTGACTCATCGCAATATTATCATAGAGTGCCCCTAGAAACAAACAAAATTTCATAAGAAACCAATTCAAGTATGTGTGCAATAAAAGTATTATTGTTACAGTAGAAGAGAAATAAAATTGAAGCACTACTACTTATATATTTGCCACTTGGTGACTGGTGTTATCCCCCAACAGCCAATACTGGAGAATGGAATCATTCACTGGGTTAAATCATTTAATCGTATCACTGCAGCAGCTGCATCAGTCCACTCATCCATATTAATATCGTCATCAAGTGCATCTAGGAAGAAACAAAACAAAATCTCATAATTAATGCCGACAGGTACGTGTAAAAAAGTAGCATTGAAGGACAGAGAGAAAATAAACTACTACTACTACTGCTACTACATATTTGCTTCTCAGTAATCAGAGTCCCCCATGAACAAATTCTAGAGTATAGTGTCAGGCTTAGAAAGAAACTACGTAACCTCTCATAAGTAATAATTACCAGTATGTGTGTAGCAAACATATTGTTGTTGTGTAGGAAGTATGTGTTTACCCTTTGATGACTGGTATCATCTCCCATGAGCTCACACTGGAAAAAGGGGTCAGCTCAATTATGTGAATGTCCGATACAGATGTACTTGGAGTTGGCTCAATTACTTGAGCACCTAATGTAGGCGAACTTGGTGCTGAATCAACGTCATTAATAGACTGCAGCAAAGAGTGTGTAGTTACTGGGCTGGGCAGCACCTCATCCATACCCAAAGCAGCTATGTCATTCAAAAATTCTACAACAAACAGAGAAAAAGCATTATGTTAGGTTACTACATTGTTCACACACACACGCGCGTACATACATACACACACACAAAGAGAGAGAGAGAGAGAGAGAATGAGTACTTAAGTTCAAAAAAATTCGCCTGTTAAAGGGTTTGTAAGTCATTTGCCATCCTCTGGAGCACAGACGAGCTGCATCAGATCCTCCAGTGTGCTGTTATGCTCCAAGGATGACAGCACACTCCCTTCTGCAGCAAAAGAGGATTTCAGCTAAAATACCCTCACAGCAACATGGAAGGAAATCATCTTAAAACATACATACCTGCAGAATCACTAAAGTCTAATTGGGGGGGTTATTAGCTCATGATGCAGCAGCATCATTTCCACCACAGCACTCCACCTTTACAGGCTCAGAACTCGCAGAACCAGTCTTGAAGATGTTAAGAATGCACTGGCTGTGTATTGTAGGAGAATCTTCACATAATGAGAATGAGAGCATATCTGTTACTGATCGAGCACCAGGGAGCGCACTGGCCAAACTAACCATTAGCCACTGCGTGTAGGGGGAAGACAGTTTCTAATAAATCTAGCAGCAGAGAGTGCCCTTTCCAGTATAATCAATAGCTACTGGGTATACAGATGATTGTTGCTATTAATCTAGCACCAGGGAGTTGCCCAGGCAGTCTAATGAACAGCAGCTGAGGATCTGAATCCTGTAAGCGTCCAGATTGGAATGAAGTTCAGGGCCGAAATGGCTCTTTTTTTATAGGCCAAAATCGGTTACAACAAGTGTCTTTTGTTTATTTCAGTCAGTATGGGTTGAGTATAGTTATCTCCTGTCACGTGATTATAGGCAAGTTGGTACTTGCATGCGTGGGTGCAGGCTAATTGGTACCTGCTCACAGCGTTGCATAGGCGATGCTTCCTTATCCTGCTTCCACTTGTGTTCTAGGGAAACAGTATTATATTTCTTAAGGGTCTGGTGCAGGTAGCCCGTATTCCATTTTCAAGGTCACCTGTAGGCGGTGGAATGCAGCTCTTCCAGCGATCAAAGAAAAGTAAATGTTTCTGATGCTCTGTTGCTCACACTGCGCTTTGGGAGCTATCGGAATAGTGCTGCCCACACGCCTGCGGGGTGACTGATACGGCCGTCACTGCCTGGCACCATCACACACAGAGCATCTACGATGCCATGGGGGCAGACACAGCCACTGCTGCACCGTGTGTGCTATGCCTGATGCTTGCCGTACTATTACTCTCCATATGCATACAGAGTGAGTCACTGGAAACTCCCACCGCAAATATCGCGGCAATGGAAAGTGCTATTGATCTGCGTTTTTCACAGAATGGACTGGAGTTATCCAATTAACAGATTGTAATACACTACTGGCCATTAAAATTGCTACACCACGAAGATGACGTGCTACAGACGCCAAATTTAACCGACAGGAAGAAGATGCTGTGATATGCAAATGATTAGCTTTTAAGAGCATTCACACAAGGTTGGCGCCGGTGGCGACACCTAAAACGATTTCTCGTACACACACAGCAGTTGACCGGCGTTGCCTGGTGAAACGTTGTTGTGATGCCTCGTGTAAGGAGGAGAAATGCGTACCATCACGTTTCCGAGTTTGATAAAGGTCGGATTGTAGCCTATCGCGATTGCGCTTTATCGTATCTCGACATTGCTGCTCGCTTTGGTCGAGATCCAATGACTGTTAGCAGAATATGGAATCGGTGGGTTCAGGAGGGTAATACTGAACGCCGTCCTGGATCCCAACGAACTCGTATCACTAGCCGTCGAGATCACAGGCATCTTATCCACATGGCTGTAACGAATCGTACACCCACGTCTCGATCCCTGAGTCAACAGATGGGGACGTTTGCAAGACAGCAACCATCTGCACGAACAGTTCGACGACGTTTGCAGCAGCATGGACTATCAGTTCGGAGACCATGGCTGCTGTTACCTACACGCTGCATCACAGACAGGAACGCCTGCAATGGTGTACTCAACGACGAACCTGGGTGCACGGATGGCAAAATGTCATTTTTTCGGATGAATCAAGGTTCTGTTTACAGCATCATGATGGTCGCATCCGTGTTTGGCGACATCGCGGTGAACGCACATTGGAAGCGTGTATTCGTCATCGCCATACTGGCGTGTCACCCGGCGTGATGGTATGGGGTGCCATTGGTCACATGTCTCGGTCACCTGTTGTTCGCATTGACGGCACTTTGAACAGTGGACGTTACATTTCAGATGTGTTACGACCCGTGGCTCTACCCTTCATTCGATCCCTGCGAAACCCTACATTTAAGCAGAATAATGCACGACCGCATGTTGCAGGTCATGGACGAGCCTTTCTGGATACAGAAAATGTTCGACTGCTACCCTGGCCAGCACATTCTCCAGATCTCTCACTAATTGAAAACGTCTAGTCAATGGTGGCCGAGCAAGTGGCTCGTCACAATACGCCACTCACTACTCTTGATGAACTGTGGTATCGTGTTGAAGCTGCATGGGCAACTGTACCTGTACACACCATCGAAGCTCTGTTTGACTGAATGCCCAGGCGTATCAAGGCCGTTATTACGGCCAGAGGTGGTTGTTCTGGGTACTGATTTCTCAGGATCTATGCACCCATATTGCGTGAAAATGTAATCACGTGTCAGTTCTCGTATAATATATTTGTCCAATGAATACCCGTTTATCATCTGCATTTCTTCTTGGTGTAGCAATTTTAATGGCCAGTAGTGTAGAAAGTACATATTTTGTGCAAACATATACTTTTTAAATGGCAACGTCTATTGACATTAACAGACTAAAAGTAGAGCAAGTTAGAATGTCATTAGTGTTTGTTGCAGGATTCTAGTGCAAGTCGTTGTTGAGATATCGTATTTTGAGAAGTTCCCACAGTGACATTTGTATAAAACCCATGGTAGTACATACTAAAGAATAACACAAGAGCGTACAGCAGCTAGGTGGATTCTGAACAGAAACAAAACAATTGACCATCACTGGTTGTGTTCAAAATGACAATAATCGTTTCCAGTTTGTTATAGAACGACTGCTGCACACATACTGGCGTTTCAGTGGAGATGTCCAAACAGGCTGCAGTAAAACGTCGTTGCATATCATTGGGAGTAGTAGATATGTCATTGTAGACGGTGTCTCTCGGCCTTCTCGACAGACAAAAGTGTACTGGCGTCAAATCTCGAAAAAGGGTTAGCCAAGGTACAGGTCTTCTACATCCAGTCCAGCGATTCGGAAACAATTCGTGAACACATGCTGCAGTACTTTGTGCACTGCAGGCTGGACAGTCATCATGTTGGTACCACAGATTCCTCCTAGTCTGCAGAGGAATGTCTTCTAGCATTTGCGGAAGATGTCTGTTAGAAGGCAGCGATACTTGTATGCGTTCAGTGTTCCTTCTATGAAAAATTGGCCTATGAGCTGATGGGTCACTAGCCTACACCACACGTTTACCGTCCATGGACACAGACAGTCCACCTGACAAAGCCAAGAGAACAGAACAATAGCGCATGTTACAGTGGTTTAATGGCCATGACTGGTGAATGTGGCCTCATCACTAAACAAAATACATGATACATCTGGAGTATCCCATCTTAATGCCCACGTACAGAAGTTAACAAGATTCCATTAATCGTTTACATATAGCTCTTGATGGAGAGAAATGTAATAGGAGTGAAACCTATGTCGATGGGGAATGCATGGAGCACCTCCCTGACTCATGCCACTTCCTCATCCAATTGCACAGAGCAACTGCAACAGCAGCAAGAACATTAATTTCCCAGTTTTCTGTTGTCACTTGTTTCCTTCTTTTACATTGTCCAGGTGTTACACAATCTGTTGTGACTTAGCACGACAGCCAAGTCACAACGAGAGGAAGCCGAAAGGCACGCGTTAGGCTCACGCAGATTGGCGTGAGGTCTGGAACATTACAAGGAAATGAGAACTTAGAAAATGGACGCAGTTGCTGTAATACTTAACTTTAATCCACATTTGTAGAACATCTCTCTTGATGATACATGCTTCACATAATAAATATCAATTGAATACGGCGCCTTGCTAGGTCGTACCAAATGTAGCTGAAGGCTATGCTAACTATCGTCTCGGCTAATGAGAGCGTAGTTGTCAGTGAACCATTGCTATGAACGTCGGCTGTACAACTGGGGCGAGTACCAGTACGTCTCTCTAGACCTGCCGTGTGGTGGCGCTCGGTCTGCTATCACTGACAGTGGCGACACGCGGGTCCGACGTATACTAATGGACCGCGGCCGATTTAAAGGCTACCACCTAGCAAGTGTGGTGTCTGGCGGTGACACCACACAATCGCTTTCACATAACATGTTGAAGAGGTTGGTAAATAATTCCCGAGATGGTTGATGTCTATATGGATATCTTACCAAGCACATAGTACAAGAACTAACTGTATTATCCCTGCACTCCACATACACCATGAGCATGTCGGCGTTATCTGCACTGGTAAATTGTTCTCACACACTAAATGACTAGAATGTCGCAATACACTGAGGAACACACAAGCACACTGTAAGAAAACATAAAAACATCGTACCTAGCATCTATGCCGGTTGCATGGCATAAACAAGTGTCAGTGCGGAAACTTGTCAAAATACGATATTTCATAACCGACTCGCACTTCAGTCCTGAAACAGATACCCCTGACCGTCTATTTACCCTACTTTTAGTTTGTTAATATCATTAGACATTGTTCCATTTAAAAAGTGTACATTTGTTCAAGAAATATGCTTTATGCATATTACCACAATATCTTTGTTGGCTAGCAATATTATCCCTGACTACGAAACCGTTACGTGAAAACCGCACTTTCCATTTCCGCAACACCTGCAGTGCAAGTTTTAACTGATTCACCCAGTATAAAGGCTGAAAGATGCGGGTGACCCATGAGGGCAATGATGGAGGAGAATGGTGTGACATCTTTATCCTCCACACCATGCAGTCTGTGCCGTGCTGGGTCCTATTGCTTATGTTTCACCAGATCACTACTGGCGACTGACACATGCGCCCCATGTCCAATAATATCCTGCAGTCTTTTTTTCCTACTATTCCTCTTATGCTACAATCCACCTCTGCATACGATTTCGTAGCATCCAATCTTACAGGGAATGACAGTAGGTGGACCTGGGGTTTCCTTGGCGTTTAACACCTTGTTCTTACCCAGTCCTCTACTTCTAAAACTACACATATCAAAAAAGTTTTGCATCACCCTGGTTCCCAGAACTCCTGAAGACAGACGTTGACTGTGGATACTGTATCACAACACAGTCGCGTTGACTGTTCAGAGATGTCACTACACCCGCCCAAAGATGTAAACAACCACGGATGAGCTGCGCCTGCAAGACGGAGTGGGTCCGACAGCCGATCAGTTCCAGGTACACGGCTCGTGTTGTCTGTATTTCAACCATGTCTAGACGGTCAATACCGTGGTTCGATCGCATCCGCATTGTTACTTTCTGCCAGGAAGGGCTCTCAACAAGTGAAGTGGCCAGACGTCTCGGAGTGAACCAAATCGGTGTTATTCGGACATGGAGGAGATACAGAGAGACAGGCACTGTCGATGACATGCCTCGCTCAGGCCGCCCAAGGGTTGCTACTGCAGTGGATGACCGCTGCCTATGGATTATGGGTCGGAGGAACACTGACAGCAACACTAACATGTTGAATAATGCTTTTCGTGCAGACACAGGACGTCGTGTTACGACTCAAACTGTGCGCAATAGGCTACATGATGCGCAACTTCACTCCAGATATCCATGGCGATGTCCACCTTTGCAATGACGACACCATGCAGCGCGGTACAGATGGGCCCAACAACATGCCGAATGGACCGCTCAGGATTGGCATCACGTTCTCTCCACCAGTGAGTGTCGCATATACCTTCAACCAGACAATCGTCGGAGACGTGTTTGGAGGAAACCCGGTCAGGCGAGTGCAGCAAGGTGGAGGTTCCCTGATGGATTTGCGTGGCATTATGTGGGGCCGACGTACGCCGCTGGTGATCATGGAAGGAGCCGTAATGGCTGTACGATACGTGAATGCCATCCTTCGACGGACAGTGCAACGATATCAGCAGCATATTGGCGAGGTATTCGTCTTCAAGGACGACAATTCGCGGCACAATCGTGCACATCTTGTGAATGACTTCCTTCAGGATAACGACATCGCTTGACTAGAGTGTTCAGCATGTTCTCCAAACATGAACCCTGTCGAACATTCCCGGAATGGATTGAAAAGTACTGTTTATGGACGACGTGACCCGCCAATCACTGATGGATCTAAGCCTAATCGCCGTTGAGGAGTGGCACAATCTGGACCAACAGTGCCTTGATGAACTTGTGGATAGTATGCCACCACGAATACAGACATGCATCAATGCAAGAGGACGTGCTACTGGGTATTAGAGGTACCAGTGTGTACAGCAATCTGGACCACCACCTCTGAAGGTCTCGCTGTATGGTGGTACGACATGCAATGTGTGTTTTTTATGAGCAATAAAAACGGCGGAAGTGATGTGTTGATCTTTATTCCAATTTTCTGTACAGGTTACGGAACTCTTGGAACCGAGATGATGCAAAACATTTTTGGATGTGTGTATTACTTTCTCTTAGTTAGTTCACATCGCTCTAATGCTGGTGACGCTGCGTCCTTACATGCCCCATTTGTCCACATCTGTAACCTTCTATTCTACCTACAACAATGTCTATTTACCCTGCACTCCAGTCGAGTAATCAATATTCACACGCTATGTAGCTAACCACACTGTTGTGAAGAAATCCGTCGGACTTCCTGCCCATACATATCTTGGTATTTCCACATGCAGACCTCTTTAAAAAAAAAAAAAAAAAAAAAAAAAAAATTGAGCGCCATTTGCTCAACTTCTTGCAAAATAATTTCATTGACTCCAGCATCCTGTCCTAATTTATAAGTACATTCATTAATTTTCCTTATCCTATTCACAACCTGTTCCACAGTTTCCGTATTTTTCTTGGTTATTATTCCTAACTGTTACCTGTAGTTATGGCACTATTTCGTTTCGTTTATCTCTGAATTGATCCTTCTGTAAGTTCTTCGAATGTAGTGGCCCCCTCAGGAGATTCTGTGTACCTTACAAGTAGAGGGACAACCTGCCCATCAACCCACTCTCCATTGTTCCCAGATGTATCCAAGATGGGGGCGATGATGTCATCCAAGATGATGGCCTGTTGACTTGGTAACAGCGCATGACTTCATCCAAGATGGCATCCATCACATCATCCAAGATGGCGGCATTTGGCGGGAAGATTAAATTTTGGCGGGAAGAGAGGTCAATTGGGCTACCTTCACTAACCTAACCGCCCTCCCTTCCCCAAGAAAATGGCAGGAAGTTCAAATTACATTGGGACAATGCAACACCCCTCTACTAACCTAAGAAAATGGTGGGAAAAAAGTCTACTTGGCCTACCTCCACTAACCTAAGTCATCCGACCGCCACTTCTTCCTAGGGATTGGTGGAAAAACGACTCAGCCTGCGCTGGGCAGCTGGAGAGAGGAAGGAGTGTACTTTATTTATTTTGGGACAAATTATTTAGGGTGGATTTCAAGAGGTAGTATATTTATTACACTGATAAAAAACACATGCTCTGACGTGCTTGGGTTCATGCCACACAGAATACAGACCTGTAAACTACTCCTAAATTACCGAAATAACCCATGTATAACGGTCTGCAGACACACTTGCTAATTGTAAACTGCCAAGATAATGCACTGCACAGCCTACAGACATGCAAACCACTCGCAAATAATGCAATACATTTATGTCCTGAGAGCCAAACAACTCATAAATTGTCGAAGTAATAATCCATCTAAAAGACTCTGCAAACATGCTTGCTAATAGTCAACTATCAAAGTCATGCACCAGTCTTATTTAAACAATTTGAGGCACTACCACCATCCAGTGTGTTTGCCATGAGGTGCAGAGTCGAACTGGCCTTGTACACAGTACCACCACCAGAGGGCACTGTCATCCATTCCATGACGTAATCCAAGATGACAGTCATGACGTCAGCTGATGACACAACTACCGTGATCCAAGATGGCGAATTTTGGCGCAAAACAGTGTTCACCATGAGTTCTGGGCCTAGTACACAATACTGCCACCAGAGGGCACAGTAGTCCATTCCGTGATGTAACCCAAGATGTGGGGGAAAATGATGGGAAAAGGACTCAGCCTATGCTGGACATAAGTCTTTATTTTGCAGGCAATGTCTCCACCACGAGGTCTAGAGTCCAACTGACCTAGTACACAGTACTGCCACCAGAGGGGCCCATCGTCTGTTCCATGACGTAACCCAAGATGGCTATCTGGAGGGGGAAAAATGACTCAGCCTGCACTGGGCTGCTGGAGAGAGGAAGGAATGTACTTTACTTATTTTGGACCAATTTATTTAGGTAGGGATTTGAGATAGTTTATTTATCACACTGATATAAACCACATGCTCTGATGTGCTTGGGTTCACGCCACACAGCCTACAGACCTGTAAACTACTCCTAAATAATGCATTACAGACACACAAACAACTCCTAAATTACCGAAATAATTTCAGTACACAGCACACAGACATGAAAACTCCTCCTAAATAATGCATGTATAAAGCTCTGCAGACACGAAATCGACTCTTAAACTGTCCAAATAAAGCATAGCACAGCCTACAGACCTGCTCGCAAAATAATACAACAGACATGCAAACAACACATGCATGCACCGCTCCCTGTCCACTGGATTGCACAGGATGCTACCGCACACGCTCCTAGAAGACGGGATGATGGGATGCACTGCCAGCCCCCATGAAATGACGCACAGGCGCCTGTTCGGTCCCTGCAAACAAGACGTGGCGACATCCCTTTCAATCTTGGTACCTGCGAAAATCCACTCGAAATACGTGTTCACCTAGGCACTGTTGCTGACGTGACTGGACATGTGCAAAGTCCTATTTGCAGAGCCCATCGACGACGCCGCAAACCTTCCCCCGATGCAAGCCAGCGCGAGCTATCACCCTCACTCCACTGCCGATGGCATGTGGAAGTTCTTAGAGTGTTATACTCATGTCACATGTCTATCTAAATAAGCGCCAAGTCATCCTCTGGACCGCGCGAGCGTGTGTTTACCGTTGCTGGCGCGATGACCCATAGCTGCGGTGCAGGTCCAGTGGGAGCACCATTCGCCACTGTTTTCTGCAGACAAGACATTCAGTAGTAAAATTATTTTGCTCAGATCACTAAATTGTACTGGTAGTTAAACCCACAAAAGTTGTCTACATATCATCAAATACATACAAGACTCACAAGAACATTGGAAGCCTGGAACATATTTACCAATGTAACTACAATTAAATGTTGCACTACACAAAGGAAGGGGCTACTCGGGTAGCAGAGTACTTGTGGCGTGCACATGGGGGTTTTTTAGGCTAGGCAGTAGTGCGAGGTGTCCTGATGAAGACTCACCAGTCAGCGTGCAGGCAGGGAAATCAGGACGCGCTCCGTGTAAAGACACTTCAACTATCAAGATATTAGCAGTAAATTTTCAGAGTGTTCGGAATAAAGTTCGTGAATGTACTACCCTCCAGGAAGCGTGTGGCGCGCAAATTATTCTCGGGGCTGAGACCTGGCTGAACCCTGAGATAGGAAGTTCTGAAATATTTAGTGAGGGTTGGAACATGTATCGGAAAGACAGATTAGACACCGTAGGAGGTGGTGTATTCATTGCAGTTGACAAAAATATTGAGTCTACTGAGGTCGAAGTAGAGTGTGATTGTGAAGTTATCTGGACACGTTTAACAGGGCTAGGGGAAATAAAGTTAATTGTGGGGTGTTACTACCGGCCACCAGGTTCCACTGTGACAGTTCTAGAATCATTCAAAGGGAGTCTACATTCTGTATCGCAGAAGTACCCGGATCATGCTACATTAGTCAGAGGTGACTTCAACCTACCTAGTATAGACTGGGATGTCTATGGATTCATTGCAGGTGGTACAGACAAGCTGTCGTGTGAATTACTTTCGAACACATTAACCGAAAACTGTCTTGAGCAGCTAAATCGACAGCCAACGCGTATTAGAAATATTTTAGATCTGGTAGCCACGAACAGACCAGACCTCATCGACAGTGTCAGTGTTGCGACAGGGATTAGAGATCATGATGTCGTCATTACAACTATGGTTACGAAAATTAAAAAGTCGGTCAAGAAAACTAGGAGAGTATTCTTACTAGAAAGAGCAGATAAGAAGTTTTTAGCATCCCACTTAGTAAATGAATCGACTTCATTTACTTCCAGTATGATGGACGTGGAAGAATTATGGGCAATTTAAACACATTGTAAATCATGCATTGGACAAGTATGTGCCGAAGAATTGGGTTATGGACGGAAAAGACCGACCGTGGTTTAACAGCGCAATTCAGAGAATGCTCAGGAAGCAAAGGAAGTTGCACTCGCAGTACAAGAAAAATCGGGAGAATGAGGACAGGAAAAAGTTAGTAGAGATTCGTGCTGCTGTATAAAGAGCGATGCACGAAGCATTCAACCACTACTACCGTCATATGTTAGCAAAAGATCTTGCTGAAAACCCAAGGAATTCTGGTCTTACGTAAAATTGATAAGCAGGTCGAAGGTTTCCATCCAGTCACTCACGGATCAGTCTGGCCTGGCAACGGAAGACAGCAAAACGAAAGCTGAAATTTTAAATTTAGCATTTGAGAAATCTTTCACGCAGGAGGATCGTACAAACATACCGCCGTTTGAGTCTCGTACAGATACCCGTATGG
This sequence comes from Schistocerca serialis cubense, assembly GCF_023864345.2. Lineage (NCBI taxonomy): Eukaryota > Metazoa > Arthropoda > Insecta > Orthoptera > Acrididae > Schistocerca > Schistocerca serialis. The sequence goes on from NC_064638.1 coordinate 718,482,732, forward strand.
AGGACATAGTGGTTGTGAAGCAGCTGAATGGGTTGAAAATAAATAAATCGCCAGGTCTTGATGGGATTCCAATTCGGTTCTACAGAGAGTACTCTACTGCATTGACTCCTTACTTAGCTTGCATTTATCGCGAATCTCTTGCCCAACGTAAAGTCCCGAGCGACTAGAAAAAAAGCGCAGGTGACACCTGTATATCAGAAGGGCAGAAGGACGGATCCTCAAAGTTACAGACGTGGTTCATCTGTAAAGGAGACTGCTTATAAAACAGTAATAGGACCTATTCTTGAGTACTGCTCGAGCGTTTGAGATCCCTATCAGGTCGGATTGAGGGAGGACATAGAAGCAATTCAGAGGCGGGCTGCTAGATTTGTTACTGGTAGGTTTGATCATCACGCGAGTGTTACAGAAATGCTTCAGGAACTCGGATGGGAGTCTTTAGAGAAAAGGAGGCTGACTGCAGTACAATTTTACTGCCGCCAACTTACATTTCGCGGAAAGACCACAAAGATAAGATAAGAGAGATTAGGGCTCGTACAGAGGCATATAGACAGTCATTTTTCCCTCGTTCTGTTTGGGAGTGAAACAGGGAGAGAAGATGCTAGTTGTGGTATGAGGTACCCTCCGCCATGCACCGTATGGTGGATTGCGGAGTATGTGTGTAGATGCAGATGTAGATGTAGATGAAATATTACGGTTGTTGCTACAGTCTGACACCAATCGATGCACAGGTAATGTCTCCTCTTGACGACAGTGGTTCTGGAACGAATCTCAGTATCTATAGCGCACATAATCTTTCACATAAAAAAATCTCTCTCATAACCTTGTGGTTATTTATGTGCTGAATCTATACGTCTCTCACGATAGGACACACACTCATTTTCTCTGGCCATGCCACAACATAAGTCACACTAACTTTACACTGCAAATTATGGTATGGATACACTCACACCAGCTAAATGTCTCGACTCTCCTCAGTCCTAGGAAATTATCTGACAAAGTCTTACAATCAGCGCTTCTGGAAAGTGCTGCAATCTCCCAAGATTCTCTCAAACAAGTGATATGAAGGACAGGCATCTGGCACTATGTGTGATAATGAATACTGCATCTGCGGATGTAATGCTTGGAAGGACAACATTGACATGGGTTGGTGTACTGTAATCGTCATGACTATCAATAGAACAACAAGAAAAATGCAAATTCGTTCTTCCTCGCAGTCCTAACATGGCACCCCGTCCATCATAATTACCCTTCCTGCTTTCAACATACACAAACATTCTCACCACTATGTACAGACTCCTATATGCTGGCACAAAAGATGTCTTGTGAATGAATGGGGGACTATGAATGGCTCTTATAGAATTTACCTGCCAAATTACTGATGTCGTCGATGTGGAAGCACCAAGCGGCAAAAAACTATTTTACACTGATCACGATATTCCACCAACAACTAAACCTTGCAAAGTGCCCTACATAGCATAAAATACGGAAAGAGTTTTACTCAATTACACTGCTCTCCCACTGAGGACAGGATCTTGAATATTAGAGCTTGAAACCAATCTCCAATGCAGCAATATATCACAGCATACCGTGTCGATGTAGTAAACATACAATTCATATCCTGCACCATACAACATCAACCCTCTTGCATCATTTGCACATACACCACGAAGACAGACCACACCATATATACCCTTCACAGCACTAAATATTTCTCTGTGAGGTTGGTGGACATCTACCTGAGTGCCCTCAGTGGACCAAAGTCACTCTCAGAACTGATCTACAAATTCGGGCTCAAACGTGTTACTGTTTCTGGTCTGGACTTGCTTGTTTGCTCTCTTTTCTACACCCATCTCCAGACTCTGGGATTACAAGAACACATGTATTTTCGCATGGTTTGTCATAATATTATGCCATAATGCACTGGACCATTGTTCCACAGCAGTATCCCACAAATCGCTCACGCAACATAATTCCAAAGATATTGAAATTATTTCTCTACAAACCCCAAACTTCAGTGCGTTGGAGTGTGCTCTAGACCACTGAGTAACTAGAAACTTATCCCGTCTTTGAAGACCTTTCCATGAGAACTCGAAACAAATAGAGAAAAAGGTTTATTTCCACTCGTGAATACCACTGTCAGTCATGTAACAGATTCCAAATCATCCCTATAATTTACAAAGTCAACTAAGGTGCTTCTCATATCTAGAGAACAGGCAAACATGTCGTCCACCTGCTAGGCGCACACACCACGATTGACCTTCTCTCAACTAAATAAAGAATTTACATGGGAGGGAACAATGGTCCACTGCAAACACATGTCCATATTGGATCTTGTCAAATTTCCATTTGCTCACGAAAGCTGCCCAACACATACTAAGTATTAGTACGCTATTCAACTCTCTAGAGGACAATACAGTTAAATCAGCTACATTCCTACACTCCAACAGGCCTCTCCATTCGGACAGTTTATGCCATTAACGGGAAACGTGAATCATTCCCGTCACTGGCGCTGCATGCCATGCACGCACAATTAGAATCGTCCTAGGAAACCGGTCACATATATGTTTTATCATTGTACTTACAACTAAATGTTACGATTGCGGTCTCAGTTGAACGACGTTCCACAATGAGCGAAGTATCGGATATACACCCTGCTGACGGCTGTGGCTCTGGAAATAGAAATATCTGTACCCTTCTTATGACTTGACATACTCTTCCCTTTACTGTCCCAGTACTGCACGTCAAATCCATACCTCCCTTACGACTGGACATAGTCATTGCACATGTTGGAACACAAACACATACTTTATAAGCCTGATGCTCAAGGCAAACCTATCACGCACCGCCTACTACTAAGTAGAATACTTCACCGATAAATGAATGCAGACAATACAAAATAATACTGACCGAAAATCAACGATGGGTGGACATGTGTCATAAGTTTTCTTGCGAGTGCTACCACCGTGTCTTAGAAAGAGAGGCGTAATCGTATTACAAGCCTCTACATTTAAAAAAAAAAAACACACACACACACAACCATATTACCATCACAAGCACAAGCACACAAGTATCCACGTTAAAAGCTATACCGGCTTTATAAATCCACATATGGCATCACCTACGAATGACATGGTTTTTCCAAATACCATGACTCTGAACAAAGACGGTGATCGCCGGAGTGTCGATTATCACACCAGCAATGCGGTTACACCTCGCCGACGGTGCACCCTCGTAATACAATTTTCGAATTTTGAACGTGATTCGTCTAAGGAGCGTGGTATGAAACAGATATTTGCAACCCCCCCCCCCCCCCCTCTCACGCCGCCGCCATTAGATATTTCTCTAGTATTTTTTAACACATTCTATGTCCGCCCCCGGTAGCTGAGTGGTCAGCGGGACAGACTGTCAATCCAAAGGGCCCGGGTTCGATTCCCTGCTGGGTCGGAGATTTTCTCCGCTCAGGGACTGGGTGTTGTGTTGTCCTAATCATCTTCATTTCATCCCCATCGACGCGCAAGTCACCGAAGTGGCGTCAAATCGAAAGACTTGCACCAGGCGAACGGTCTACTTGACGGGAGGCCCTCGTGACACGACATTTCATTTCATTTTTCAACACATTCTGTATCGATGCCATATCATATTTCTGGCACTCTCATATCTCGAAACGAGCCACCTTTCTCGAACGTATCTGCTACAGTAAAATTCCAACATGGTTTTAGGTAGTCCCTATGTATCTTGCAACTACCCCTCACATTCTGCGCTACCATCCCTACAGCTTTGCACATGTGATTGTTCCAGTGTAAGTCAGAACTGAGTAGAAGTTGGAGAAAGCTATATCTACCACCTTTGGCAACCCGTGTAGAAACAAGTAAAGCTGAGTTACTGTGACAGAATTGTGTTTGGACCATTCGACGGAAACGAAGCATGCTCCTGCAACATGAGGTAGTATAAAAGACAGTACAGGAAATGGGAGTAGTACGTGGATTTTGCTACTACATTGTGGTGCTTCTCCAAATTACAAGCAGGTACTGCAGATCACTGTCCTTCAAGGTCCACTCATTTCTATCACCCCCACATCCTATCACCGTCCTTCTGTTCAATTCACCAGAGAAAAATTACGAAATACAAAAGCTCCAACTAACTTCATCCGATAGAGAACTCGATAAGATTTTTACCACACCCTCTCCTTCCATATATCGAAAACAAATAACGCATGTGTTCTGGCATCGAGCACATGTGACTATCCTATTAAATATACAGGTATTGACCCAGTGCACAGACCAATTTAAAGTTTCATCAGCTATATTGTAGGAGGATGACCATATCCCACAGACTATACTCTAAGTTGCAAGAGGCGCTCCCTGTGACCCTGTGTCGTTGTTTGAAATATTGTTTTTTTTCTGCTCTAATACGCTCTGTACACTGCCGTACGTTTTGTTTTTCTGCCATGGCTTCGAAGTCCGTGTCAGTTTCTAAACCGACATTAACACGTTCTGATCCATTGCCTCTCGCAGAAAACTTGACGTCGCACGGTGTAAACTCTCGCAGAAAACTTGACGTCGCACGGTGTAAATCATCTTGTTACTGCAGTTACCATAACATGCCACTCACACTTGGTGATTTTAAATAAAAGACAGTTACAACATAAGGAAACCGGAAGAGTTTGGCGGGGTTGTGTGAGTTTCTAAACTGCTGTCCAAAAGTGATTGACGTCCTCTACTTTAAGGTCATCTGTCACAGTGACGGAATAGCTTATGGCTCTGCATTCCATTTCGACTGATTCATCACATTGCAGTCATGTATGCGATCGCTGTTTCGGGTCTATCCATCTCCAGCAGGTGTTGTCCTCCACCTAAACTCTTTCTCCAACTCAAACAAGGGATGTCAGTCAATCATTATGTGGTAACCAACAGTGTACCAGTGGGCAGATGGGGTGGAAAAGACACCATCAACGTACTCTAATAATAAGCATCACAGTTGATAGTGTGAACAGTTTTAGCAATTTTACAGTAATTTCAACACCGAGCAATGCTGCAACAGCATGTTTCCCAATTTCAGTATCATAGCTAAACCCCCCCCCCCCCCCCCTGTCTACTTTGAGAGTGTCATTGCGAATGTAGATAGATGACTGTGCAGTACGTCCATTCATTGTTAGTTCTCGAACACATATATCATCAAAGTATATCAGACAGTGCTGTACATATTTTTTTAACACCTCGAGCATAGTGTTTAATTTACGATCTATTTCTATGGTGATGGGGGTGACACAGCATTCTCACAGTCTTAGAGTGAAATTAGAGACTGAAAGACCGCTCACAGTGTCATTGACCACCCACCCTGCAGCACCATTACCGATTTAATCTGCAACCGACCAGAAGCAGACCGCTACCTTCCACATCTCGTGAATGAATGGAGCTAGCCGAGTCCTCACCCATCCAAGTACACAAGATTTCTCCAGATGCACACATGTCGAGGAGGTTAGCACCCCCAGATTTGAAAGTGTTGTGATGTAATAGCAGACAGTTAAGATGAACAAGAAACGGGTGTTTTTTATGCATGATGGAGCTCCAGACGGATGGATTTCGAAGTATTTTACGTAAATCAACTACGCTGTCTAGAAAATGGAGCGAACGCTCTGCAAATGTGGAATATGTGGGGTGGAGGCAACTGGATACAATCGAGTATAGTGCTATACTATACCTTCGATCAGTGCATTTGCGCTAGGTGTTGGCAGCTGTACTACATTTACAAGCACCGAGCGAGGTGGCGCAGTGGTTAGACACTGGACTCGCATTCGGGAGGACGACGGTTCAATCCCGTGTCCGGCCATCCTGATTTAGGTTTTCCGTGATTTCCCTAAATCACTCCAGGCAAATGCCGGGATGGTTCCTCTCAAAGGGCACGGCCGACTTCCCTCCCCATCCTTCCCTAATCCGATGAGACCGATGACCATGCTGTCTGGTCTCCTTCCCCAAAACAACCAACCAACATTTACAAGCAGCTTTAGAGGACAGAACGAGAGGTTATATCATGATCGCATGGGTAGAACTGACATACAAAACTCGATAGAGTTGCGGAAAATACGTGTATATTGATGGAATATGGGGACAAGTATGCGACAGTAAGAGGTATCCGAGAAAACATCGACATGGACGCGAAGGTAACCATGGAAACAGTCACTTTTTTCCGTCGAGGCAGCATTCTACTGCCTGTCTATTGAGGTAACAGTAATACACGCTAGTTGAGTACCGTATTTGACGCTTTTCAGGGAGACAAAGAACCATCTGCCTCTAAACTCACTTGCATCTGCGTTGAAGGACGACATAGAGTGGATGGATTGGTCGGTTGAGATGGAGTTGTATCGAGGAGCGATTTAATGGTAGACCGATGATGCATTCTAGAGAGAGAGAGGGAGAAGGGAAAGTTGCTGCAGGTCATTTGACCATTTCTTTCCTGATGTTCCATCAGGAAGCATCAGATGCGTGACATACCCTGCGCTCGACTCATATACTACCGCTTGTTCTTTGCGGGTCTTAGAGCAATGTCTACTTGCGATCGTTAACAGTAAACCTATTGGTCATTAGAGGACCTCCATCTCAAGTGTGATGAAACGTGACACAGTCCTCTAAACGAACGAAGATTTATGCAATGTACTCCAGTCATCTGTCGCATCTTAAGTGTAAAATCGATACTTTAGTTTCATAACTAACTTAGCGATAGGTGTTTTTTGAGATACTGCAATCCCCTGTGTATACATCTGCTTGACAGACGTGCTGTTTACAAAGTTAGTGGGGGTATTACTTGTAATTTCAGATGTCGGACGCCGCTGCTATGTGTTTATCTGTTTTCTTGTAAGAGGTATTCTCTGTTACTAAGGATCATTTCGTATAAGACTGATGTGGGCATAGTATAATTTCTGAACCGTGACCGGATGTGGACAGTGGATGCCATACATCTCTGGAAAGCTATATTGTCCATGTATCACACAGAGCCACTGTTTTAAGGAAGTAGTTTTCTCGTTTTACGGTTCAATACCATAGTTTATCGTAGAAGCCTGCAAGAAGGATGTATGTTATGAGCTGGCAATATATTTCTTACACTGGAATATTAACAGCGCTGCATTCCACACAACTGATAGGTCAGAAACTCAAGCGATTTCACATTATAGCGTGTTTTAAGTGCGCGGGACGTTGTAGCCTTAGGGGTGCATGTCTTTATGTTCTCTCTTACCAATACATTCCAGGTACTGATCCCAGACTCTAGAACAATACTTTAGAGTTGATAGCGTAGTTGATGGTTCAAATGGCTCTGACCACTATGGAACTTAGCATCTGAGGTCATCAGTCCCCTAGAGCTTAGAACTGCTTAAACCTAACTAACCTAAGGACACCACACACATCCATGCCTGAGGCAGGACTCGAACCTGCGACCGTGACGGTCGCGCAATTCCAGACTGAAGCGCCTAGAACCGCTCGGTCACAACGCGTAGTTGATTTACGTAAAATGCTTTGAACTCCATCTGCCTGGAGTTCCGTCATACATAAAAATCACTCGTTTCTTGTTCTTCTTAACCGTCTGCTATTACATCACATCACTTTCAAATTTGTTACTATACACTGGTAAGGGGTGCTAACCACCTAGACATGGGTGCATCTCGAGAAATCTTGTGTACTTGGAAGGGTGAGGACTCGGCCAGCTCAATTCATTCACGAGACGTGGAAGGTAGCGGTCTACTTCTGGTCGGTTGCAGATTAAATTGGTAACAGTGCTGGAGGGCGGGTTGGTCAATGACACTGTGAGGGGGTCTTTCAGTCTCTAATTTTACCCTAAGACTGCGAGAATGCTCTGCGACCCCCATCACCGTAGGGACAGATCGTAAACTAAGCACTATGCTCGAGGTGTTAGAAATATGTAGAGCGCTGTCTGGTATCTTTTGATGCTGTATGTGTTCAAAAATTAAGAATGAATGTACGTACTGCACCGTCATCTATCTACATCCGCAACGAGACGCCCAAAGTAGACATGGGGGCGGTTTAGCAATGATACTGAAATTGGGAAACATTTGTTGCAGCATTGTTCAGTGTTGACATTACTGTCGCAGGAGAGACAAATGATAACGACGCTCCACAACAGAATAACCTTGACGACATAATGTTTACAACTGACGAAACAATGTCACGCATCTCCCAGAGCGACATGCTGCTTATGAATGAAACATCAGACAGCAATCTAAATATGAATGTTGACAACACGTTACAAACACCACTTGGTCGCAACACAAACATTAACTTGGAAAGTACAGCGGACAGCAACCACTGGAGCACTGCTATGGCAGCTACTATCTAACATAAATGCGAAATTTGATGATATGAAACAGAGTATAAAGACCAATTTGAGTAATTTGACACATCTACATCTACATCTACATTTATACTCCGCAAGCCACCCAACGGTGTGTGGCGGAGGGCACTTTACGTGCCACTGTCATTACCTCCCTTTCCTGTTCCAGTCGCGTATGGTTCGCGGGAAGAACGACTGTCTGAAAGCCTCCGTGCGCGCTCTAATCTCTCTAATTTTACATCCGTGATCTCCTCGGGAGGTATAAGTAGGGGGAAGCAATATATTCGATACCTCATCCAGAAACGCACCCTCTCGAAACCTGGCGAGCAAGCTACACCGCGATGCAGAGCGCCTCTCTTGCAGAGTCTGCCACTTGAGTTTATTAAACATCTCCGTAACGCTATCACGGTTACCAAATAACCCTGTGACGAAACGCGCCGCTCTTCTTTGGATCTTCTCTATCTCCTCCGTCAGACCGATCTGGTACGGATCCCTCACTGATGAGCAATACTCAAGTATAGGTCGAACGAGTGTTTTGTAAGCCACCTCCTTTGTTGATGGACTACATTTTCTAAGCACTCTCCCAAGGAATCTCAACCTGGTACCCGCCTTACCAACAATTAATTTTATATGATCATTCCACTTCAAATCGTTCCGCACGCATACTCCCAGATATTTTACAGAAGTAACTGCTACCAGTGTTTGTTCCGCTATCATATAATCATACAATAAAGGATCCTTCTTTCTATGTATTCGCAATACATTACATTTGTCTATGTTAAGGGTCAGTTGCCACTCCCTGCACCAAGTGCCTATCCGCTGCAGATCTTCCTGCATTTCGCTACAATTTTCTAATGCTGCAACTTCTCTGTATACTACAGCATCATCCGCGAAAAGCCGCATGGAACTTCCGACACTATCTACTAGGTCATTTATATATATTGTGAAAAGCAATGGTCCCATAACACTCCCCTGTGGCACGCCAGAGGTTACTTTAACGTCTGTAGACGTCTCTCCATTGATAACAACATGCTGTGTTCTGTTTGCTAAAAACTCTTCAATCCAGCCACACAGCTGGTCTGATAATCCGTATCCTCTTACTTTGTTTATCAGGCGACAGTGCGGAACTGTATCGAACGCCTTCCGGAAGTCAAGAAAAATAGCATCTACCTGGGAGCCTGTATCTAATATTTTCTGGGTCTCATGAACAAATAAGGCGAGTTGGGTCTCACACGATCGCTGTTTCCGGAATCCATGTTGATTCCTACATAGTAGATTCTGGTTTTCCAAAAACGACATGATACTCGAGCTAAAAACATGTTCTAAAATTCTACAACAGATCGACGTCAGAGATATAGGCCTATAGTTTTGCGCATCTGCTCGACGACCCTTCTTGAAGACTGGGACTATCTGTGCTCTTTTCCAATCATTTGGAACCCTCCGTTCCTCTAGAGACTTGCGGTACACGGCTGTTAGAAGGGGGGCAAGTTCTTTCGCGTACTCTGTGTAGAATCGAATTGGTATCCTGTCAGGTCCAGTGGACTTTCCTCTATTGAGTGATTCCAGTTGCTTTTCTATTCCTTGGACACTTATTTCAATGTCAGCCATTTTTTCGTTTGTGCGAGGATTTAGAGAAGGAACTGCAGTGCGGTCTTCCTCTGTGAAACATCTTTGGAAAAAGGTGTTTAGTATTTCAGCTTTACGCATGTCATCCTCTGTTTCAATGCCGTCATCCCGGAGTGTCTGGATATGCTGTTTCGAGCCACTTACTGATTTAACGTAAGACCAGAACTTCCTAGGATTTTCTGTCAAGTCGGTACATAGAATTTTACTTTCGAATTCACTGAACGCTTCACGCATAGCCCTCCTTACGCTAACTTTGACATCGTTGAGCTTCTGTTTGTCTGAGAGGTTTTGGCTGCGTTTAAACTTTGAGTGAAGCTCTCTTTGCTTTCGCAGTAGTTTCCTTACTTTGTTGTTGTACCACGGTGGGTTTTTCCCGTCCCTCACAGTTTTACTCGGCACGTACCTGTCTAAAACGCATTTTACGATTGCCTTGAACTTTTTCCATAAACACTCAACATTGTCAGTGTCGGAACAGAAATTTTCGTTTTGATCTGTTAGGTAGTCTGAAATCTGCCTTCTATTACTCTTGCTAAACAGATAAACCTTCCTCCCTTTTTTTATATTCCTATTAACTTCCATATTCAGGGATGCTGCAACGGCCATATGATCACTGATTCCCTGTTCTGTACATACAGAGTCGAAAAGTTCGGGTCTGTTTGTTATCAGTAGGTCCAAGATGTTATCTCCACGAGTCGGTTCTCTGTTTAATTGCTCGAGGTAATTTTCGGATAGTGCATTCAGTATAATGTCACTCGATGCTCTGTCCCTACCACCCGTCCTAAACATCTGAGTGTCCCAGTCTATATCTGGTAAATTGAAATCTCCACCTAAGACTATAACATGCTGAGAAAATTTATGTGAAATGTATTCCAGATTTTCTCTCAGTTGTTCTGCCACTAATGCTGCTGAGTCGGGAGGTCGGTAAAAGGAGCCAATTATTAACCTAGTTCGGTTGTTGAGTGTAACCTCCACCCATAATAATTCACAGGAACTATCCACTTCTACTTCACTACAGGATAAACTACTACTAACAGCGACGAACACTCCACCACCGGTTGCATGCAATCTATCCTTTCTAAACACCGTCTGTACCTTTGTAAAAATTTCGGCAGAATTTATCTCTGGCTTAAGCCAGCTTTCTGTACCTATAACGATTTCAGCTTCGGTGCTTTCTATCAGCGCTTGAAGTTCTGGTACTTTACCAACGCAGCTTCGACAGTTGACAATTACAATACCGATTGCTGCTTGGTCCCCGCATGTCCTGACTTTGCCCCGCACCCGTTGAGGCTGTTGCCCTTTCTGTACTTGCCCAAGGCCATCTAACCTAAAAAACCGCCCAGCCCACGCCACACAACCCCTGCTACCCGTGTAGCCGCTTGTTGCGTGTAGTGGACTCCTGACCTATCCAGCGGAACCCGAAACCTCACCACCCTATGGCGCAAGTCGAGGAATCTGCAGCCCACACGGCCGCAGAACCGTCTCAGCCTCTGATTCAGACCCTCCACTCGGCTCTGTACCAAAGGTCCGCAGTCAGTCCTGTCGACGATGCTGCAGATGGTGAGCTCTGCTTTCATCCCGCTAGCGAGACTGGCAGTCTTCACCAAATCAGATAGCCGCCGGAAGCCAGAGAGGATTTCCTCCGATCCATAGCGACACACATCACTGGTGCCGACATGAGCGACCACCTGCAGATGGGTGCACCCTGTACCCTTCATGGCATCCGGAAGGACCCTTTCCACATCTGGAATGACTCCCCCCGGTATGCACACGCAGTGCACATTGGTTTTCTTCCCCTTTCTTGCTGCCATTTCCCTAAGGGGCTCCATTACGCGCCTGACGTTGGAGCTCCCAACTACCAGTAAGCCCACCATCTGCGACTGCCCGGATCTTGCAGACTGAGGGGCAACCTCTGGAACAGGACAAGCAGCCATGTCAGGCCGAAGATCAGTATCAGCCTGAGACAGAGCCTGAAACCGGTTCGTCAGACAAACTGGAGAGGCTTTCCGTTCAGCCCTCCGGAATGTCTTTCGCCCCCTGCCACACCTTGAAACGACCTCCCACATGGTATGAACACGGTTAAGCAGCAACAAAACACTGTTACACAAGATCTAAATACACTGAAGCAGGAGCAAAAACAAGTATTCAACGATTTGCAAGACACAGTCTCACAATAACATTACGCAGGTAAAACAGAAGGTAGATTCTTTTAATGACCATCTAGTAGAACAACAGATAAAGAAAATCACGGATGCAAACACAAACATTTAAGCCAGACAAAACCAGTTGGTTTCGACAGTAAAAAAGGTAACCATTGTCGTCAACAAACTAAATAAAGACTAGAAGGCTTACCTCTAGCTGTAAAAAAGCTTACTTTAAGGGTAGCAACATAAGAAGTTGACTCAGCATGTGCTAAGAAGGAGAGAGAGAAGATTAATGAAAATCTGAGCGATATCATTAGTCAAGCTGAAGCAGGTACGCTAGATAAGGGTAGCACCATTGCAGAGAAGTAGGTAATCGATTGTAAGTTATACTAAGTTATACACAGATGTAGTGGAAAAGGTTACTCAGAAAAAAGAAAATGAAATCGCGAACAAAGTAAACATTAACCTACAAGCTGCGGAAAATAGGATCCGAAACCTTTTAGATGAAAATATTACCAGATCTCGAAATATGCATGTAAATAATACACAGGCTACAGTGAACAAACCACAACCTGCTGGTACCTATTCACAAATTGTCGCGAGTCCCAAAGCAGGTACCAGTGACGGTTGTAGACTGCAAAACGTAAACATACCCACAACTCCAATACCTGAACAATTACCTGCCGGAATTACTGGTAACTACAATAACAACATAAATACGATCGAAAATGCCACGAGTCTATCAACTATTTTTGCAGACGAAGGTTTGCTGAGACATCGACAATTTCCAGCATTTACTACCGAAAGTAAAGGAATGAATCCCGTTGTTTTTATTAGTGCTTTTCGTCATGTATTTCCACGTAACTGGACGGAAGCACAAAAAATTAGATTTTTCGTGGCGTATACGCAAGGCGATGTGCTCTTATGGGCAACTGAAGTGGCTGAACTTTGCAACACTTATATCCAATTTGAACGAGCTTTCCTCGACAAATACTGGTCTGAGGCACTGCAAGAAAGACTCAGACGCGAGGCTTTCAACACTGCACCATTCGATGGCAAATACGGTAATCTACGTGGATTATTTGAAAAATACATGAACAAGACACGGTACTGGACGAACCCAATATCAAAGGCATATGTGTTAAAAATTTTGAAAAGTCGATTACCACCGCACAGTAGAGAAAACTTAGTCACAACGCCCGAGCACGACACTGAATATTTTCTATCAGTGCTCGATTCTATCGACTTAATCTATGAGGAAAGACCGGTACCCAATAGAGAAACAGAAAATCAGGCAGAACAACAACAAAATTATGTAAATCTGTCAGTAAAACTTGATTTAAACACACATCAAGGTTGGTACACACAACAGCAAAGTTACATACCGAGAGGTAATGAGTACAGTAACGGAAACGGAAAAAACAAACGATTTAAAAGAAATTTCCAAAACAACAGGGTAATTTCAGCGCACGAGCGAATTACAATTCACCATCACAAGGCCCTATGCCGAATATGAATAGAAACAGTCAGCCGCAGCAGTGGGCGACGCGCGGCAACAATGCCGCAGCCGATCTTTGGGCAGCAAAATAACTGCACAGCAGCTAACGACACAAACTGGCGAAGTACACACTCAGTGCAACTCACTGAAATTTCTCCAGGTAATGATCCAAGTCACACTAAGGCGTCGGAAAGCAGCAACCGGTCGTAGTTAAAAACCAGGCTATTGACCTCTCAGGGTGTGGGGGCAAGGTAGGACTACAAACATGTTCCATAAGATTTGACAGATGAGGTAGCATCAAGGATGATTTGTGTCAGCATGAGTTAGATATTGCTGCGAATATAGATCGATATCTAACTGATCTTCTGCATGCCTTTCCAGGATCTTGGTAATACATTTAACAAAGCCACATATGAACACAAACGGAGTGTCTCCTTACCTGCCGAAAAGGCTTGAAATTGCCCTGTTTGAAAAGTTTTTCTTCCATCAACATGGTTGCATGAACAGTTTATGGTGGAAGAGCACCATGATCGGAATTTGCATGATTTGTCATAGACTGAGACCCAGGATCATTATCACAATGCGATCTGGTGCTCGAGGATTGTTCTCGTTCTGTCTCTCGAAGCTCGATCTGACATTCTCGAATAGCCCCTCGGACCTCTTTTATCTCTCGCATAATTCGTTATACAACCTTACCATCTTTGTCCTCCACTGCGAGAAATCTGAGCCAGTCTCCTTCTTCAGTACCTGAAAATCTTTCTTTATTTCATTCTCATCGTGCAAATTCTCGTAGAGTAAATTCGCAACTGCTGCCAGAATACTTTGCTGAACAATTTCCACCTCCTGTTCTAGTTCACTGAAAAGCGTATCTTATTTTCCGCGAAAGTTTCTTCTCAGTGTTCCTGTTCCATAGATATATAGTCAGTGTAACGCCGCTTCCTTTGCACACAAAGATGAAAATAAACAAGCCCCAAACCCAAGATCCAAATTTCATAAAGAAAGAAAACAAAGTCCCACTGTGATAGCATCACTTGAATAGTAGCATGTGTACTGAAGAGAGACAATGTAAAAAGAAATAGAAAAGAAAATCAGTACAAAGTAACTTAGCATTTTTGCAAAAGAAAGTAAAACAGAAAACCCTTTTGTATCAAATTAAAGTGAAACTAGATCGCAAAGTAGTGTATTTATGGATCACGGAGTAGAATAAGTGACCTCAAAGAATACTCCTTGTTAGTACTCTTTGAGGACACCGCGGAATACAGAAGATAAAGTTACACATTGTTAATGTGCTTCTAGCGCTTGCTTGATCGTGTCGTTACTTAACGTGTGCTCTTGTACGTAGGCGATACGAGATAGTTTTTTTTACATTTTGAAGATTTGCGATCTGCTATAAATCATTAAGCTTGAAATAGGTAGATCAGAAACTTTGAGTATATTATTATGTAAAGTCAAGATAGGAAAAGAACCGAAATTTGTCTTAAATTGATTATTATCAATGGAAGACTGAACTCTGTCCCAGAGTGATAGACTTAGTAATTTAACGAAAACGGAAGTGAATATTAGAATCGAATTATGGGAAAATACTTAGATTTCGTAAAGCACCTGGTGAAACCTGGATATTACTGCAAACTCTTTGACTGAAAGTTACGTAACTTATTCCACCCAGCTTAGGGAAAGGTTACTTCATTAAGGCAATGACAGGATGTGCTTTGACTATAATAAACCAGCATAATGTGAATTTACCGCGTTTGACATTTATTTCAAACCAAATAATATTACATGCTTATGAAACATTTTATCAGTGTAACGATACAGATTAATAAATACATACAATATATATATACACGTCGGGGCGCATGTGATTAATTGAGATGGTCAGTACAATTAATATGGACTCGGCGTGAATATAGTGCAGCAGAACAGACTTCTTTTGTAACGTTCCTCATCAGACAGTATACAGACATTCTACTGCCGGCTGGTCGGAGCACGAACTTCATCAACGAACATTTTCAATAGAAGGAGCTGTTACATCAGGAAGGTGTAAGAATATCCCTTGACAGCTTGCAATTGTGTTGCCAGCTGTCAACTGTGAAGCTGTAACAGCTGAAGAAGAAAACAGCAGCCGCGTACAGAGCAGTGATAACACAGGCGCTGTCATAGAGACATTTACAAAAATTCCGTTACGTCATTGGTTAAGGTAGGTGTGTGAAGATGCCGCACCCAGCCCACTTCAACTGCCAGGGAATAACTTACGTGACTCAAGTGCAGTTACCTTGTCAGATAATTGTTCTACGTTCATATCTATTATTCCTTGTTGGGTTTTAATTTCACCAACTTCGTTAGAAAGCGTTCGCATTTCACTCGAAAATTGTTCCTGAGTTTGAGCCATCTCATTTGTAATCGCTGTAACCTGAGCAATCACCTCGCTAACCTTGTTTGTAGGCATATCTGCAACCTTCGGTGCTATCTCAGTCTGTCGAGTTGCTAACAACCTTAATTGTTTGCAAAATTTCAGCTAATAGGTTTATAACTGGTTGGCCCATTACAGCCAGTTCCTGAGTTTCATCAACCTCTTCTACCGATAGTGCATAAGCTAACCACTGGTACTGAATCTTAAATTGTGAATGAGTCTCAACCATAACATACTAAATTCAATGACTAAGCAAGTCTCTTCTGGCCTAACAGGCGTACAAAAGCTGACACTTACAACTTATTAAACAAGATACGACATGCAGATAAATACCTGAAAGAGAGGATGTTACAAGGTATCATTCAAAATATTTCCTGAAGTAACTATACGGGAGACAGTGAATGAGGACAAATTTTTATCATTAATAAAAAATTCCTCACAGGCTTTATAATTTACTTAACTATCAAGAATACTGATAGAAGGCATGTGGCACAAGTGGGAAGTGATAAGGTTAAAATTACTGCTTGCTGCTATTGCATGTTACAGCAATTTGAAATTATTGTGCGATGGTCTTGGGTTCATTGGCCAGGTACTTCTGTTTCTGCCTGTACAAAGCATGAAACAAACACACAATAAAGAGATCAACACATTTACAATAAAATACAGTACATGTGCTGACACATTTGGGCTGTGTAAATATATCTCTAATTGTATTTAAGACATTCTGATATTTTCACTGGACTCGCATTCTGAAGGACGACGGTTCAATCCCGCGTTCGGCCATCCTGATTTAGGTTTTCCGTGATTTCCCTAAATCAGTCGAGGCAAATGCCGGGATGGTTCCTCTGAAAGGGCACGGCTGACTTCCTTCCCCATCCTTCCCTAATCTGATGAGACCGATGACCACGCTGTCTGGTCTCCTTCCCCAAACCAACCAACCAACATTCTGATATTTTAATTTGAAGAATTTGCACAAGAGGAATTCCCTGGATTATACCTCTAAGTAACAGAGTAGCATTTCATATCTCTTATTGGCATAGATCTTACATAGCTTCAGCTTGGTTTTAGGAAGTATCTGAAATGATTAAAGTCACAACTGTGCTATGCTGAGCTACAGAATTTTATTTGAGGAGTAGTTCTCACGTTTATGGGCAGCAGGGAGTCAAACTGATTCCATATTTTTAGATTTTCAGAAGGCTTTCGACACGGTTCCTCACAAGCGTCTTCTAACCAAACTTGCATGCCTACAGAATATCGCCTCAGTTGTGCGACTGGATTCGTGATTTCCTGTCATAAAGGTCACAGTTCGTAGTAATAGAAAGAAAGTCATCGAGTAAAACAGAAATAATATCTGGCGTTCCCCAAGGACATGTTATAGGCCCTCTATTGTTCCTGATCTATATTAACGACATAGGAGACAATCTCAGTAGCCGTCTTAGATTGTTTGCAGATGATGCTGTCATTTACCGTCTTGTAAAGTCATCAGATGACCAAAACGAATTGCAAAATGATTTAGATAAGATATCTGTATGGTGCGAAAAGTGGCAGTTGACCCTGAATAAAGAAAAGTGTGAAGTTATTCACATGAGTACTAAAAGAAATACGCTAAATTTCAATTACGCGATAAGTCACACAAATCTGAAGGCAGCAAATTCAACTAAATATTTAGGGATTACAATTACATATACCCTAAATTGGAACGATCACATAGATAATGTTGTGGGTAGAGACAACCAAAGACTGCAATTCATTGGCAGGACACATAGAAGGTGCAACAGGTCTACTAAAAACACTACTTACACCATGTTTGTCCACCCTATTCTGGAGTACTGACGTGCGGTGTGGGATCTGCAACAGATGGGACTGACGAATGACATCGAAAAAGTACAAAGAAAGGCAGCTCATTTTGTATTATCGCGAAGTATGGAGATAGTGCCACAGACATGATATGTGATTTGGAGTGGCAATCATTAAAACAAAGGCGTTTTTCGTTGCGACGTGATCTTCTCATTAAATTTCAATCAGCAGCTTTCTCCTCCGATTGCGAAAACATTCCATTAGAACCCACCTACATTAGGGACAAATGATCATCACGATCAAATAAGAGGAATCAGGGCTCGCACAGAAAAATTTAAGTGCTCGTTTTTCCCGCACGCCGTTCGAGAGTGGAACAGAAGAGAGACAGATTGAAGATTCACTGAACCCTCTGCCAGGCACTTCATTGTGAATAGCAGGGTAGTCACGTAGATGTAGATGTAGACAATGGGGAATAAAGAGCAGAAAACTTAAGTAAACTGCAAACAGATGTGCATCTTATAAACCACTTAAACAACTAGCCTTATTAATAGTGGGTGGTTGCTGTATTTTTCTTTGAAAGAATCAACCTACCTTACATGTTTTCTACACGGTACTCTCCAAAAGTTAAGCATAAACACAAAAATACGAAAATGAAAAGAGAAAAGGTGAGCACTCGCCCAAGTTCACCATAGATATTTACCTATAAACCCTACTTGTTCACTCTGTGTAGGAAAGCAGTACTCCCTGGTGTGAATAGCAGCACAACCAAAAGGTAAACACATGCATTGCATGAGACCCCTCATTCTCAGTCTTGTTTGTCCATTCACAGTGGGCAAAGTGTAATCCCTTTGTGACGTTGACAACATAATGCCACAAAGACGCCATTTGGACCCTGCTTTGCAATATAGAATGTTCGGCCGCCTGGAAGCAGCCCAGATACAGGCTGATGTGTCAATATCTTTGGATGTGCCGAAAAGTGTCATTTCGAGGCCTTGGCGGTGGTTTTGAGACACAGGAGATGTTCGTCATAGGTCAGTGCAAGAGCAACGAAGTATAACCACCTCACAGCAGGACCAATGTCTGGCCTTAACTGCCGAACGAAATCAGGGTACATGTGCGAGACAATTGGCTGCAGAGCTTCCAGCTGCCTAAGGATTTCCTGTGTACCGACAAAATGTGTATCGGAGGCTCAGGATAGCAGGGCTGTTTCCCAAACGCCCAGCCTTTGCATCCCGCTCACTACAGCACAGAGATAAGCCCATATAATGTGGAGTCGGTTGAATTCCACTTCAGTTTGAAAAATGATTCTTGTCGCACATTACTCTGGAGAGAATCTGGTAGCTGATACAACCGCAGGAATATCATGCAAAGAGACCAGTTTGATGGGATGATGGTGTTATGGTGTGGGCAGGCATCATGTTGAATGGCTGTACAGATCTGCATATCTTTGTTGGTGGTTGGAAGAATACTATAAACACTCAGAGGAACAGAGTTGAGCTACCGCTGC
Source organism: Schistocerca serialis cubense (assembly GCF_023864345.2). Lineage (NCBI taxonomy): Eukaryota > Metazoa > Arthropoda > Insecta > Orthoptera > Acrididae > Schistocerca > Schistocerca serialis. The sequence goes on from NC_064638.1 coordinate 718,502,051, forward strand.
CACATGGTCGTCTTTTCACTTGGTCTAGACTTCCTGTCTGCATCGAGCTGCTCTGGTGGATGAATTTCTTGAAAGTGAAGATATTCATTGCATGCACTGGGCAGCAAGGAACCCAGATCTGAGTCTTATAGAAGGTGCCCGAGAATCATTAGGGAGACGAACTACATCACGACAGCCTCCACCAAGGACATTTCCAGACCACTGCAACACTCTTCCTGCAAAATGGGATCAACTGCCAAGAGAGATCTTGAACCATCTCACAGAGACCGTGCCATGTCGCTATGCAGCATGTGTAGCTGTTAGGGATAACCATATCCCTCATTAATAGCATTTTTTGATGTGGAACAGATTTCCCAGCTGTGTTATTTTCTTACAAATGTGAATCTTAGCTATCAGAGCATTTCTAACAGTAAATTTTGGGCACCGTTGTATGCCAGATGTCTTGTAGCTAAGCTGTAGCTTGTTCAGTAATCATTTCAACATTCAGATAACACAATATGTTCACTTTTCATATATATTAAAAAGATATATACATATCTACATCCAAATGTTTGTTAGGAGATTGTGTAAAAATCCGAAATAAATCATTCTAGAACTTTTCGAGATGTTGCTAACAAAATAGATCTTTATATCTGAGTGTGTTAAAAATATGGTATATAGTTTGTATCCATCCAAATCTTTATTAGAGTATTATGTAGAATTTTAAGTAGACCAGTCAAGAACTTTTTCCTGTGCCTGTCCCAATATTTATCAGAGTATTGTTTAAAAATTGGAAGTGAATTGAAGAAAAACTTTCAGAGATTTTGGCTAATACGTTTTTCCCTTAATATACAGTATTATGTATGTATTTATAAGTTATTTGTATTAAAAATATGTAGCCTATGTCCACACTAACATTTCTTAGAGTGTTGTATAGAAATTTGAAGTAAACTGGTCCAGAGCTTTTGGAGATTTTTGCTAACAACTTTTCCCCTGTATGTATTTTTAAGAAATATATTAAAAATATATAGTGTATATCCCTCTGAATGTTTACGAGAGTATCCTGTAAAATATTGCAGTAAGTTGGCCAATAACTTTTTGGAAAACAACTTTTCCTGTTTGTATATCATGTATATATTTATATAATATATGTACATATTAAAATATTTGTAATCTATATCTGTCTGAAAGTTTATTAGAGTATTGTGTAAAAATTTGAAGTAAATTGGTCAAAAACGTTTTGAGAATTTTGCTATCAATGTTAAATAAGTCTTGTCTTTATACAGTAATGTAGGTATAGATTTAAGTTTCATTGCTACACTGAGGATATCTGCTTCTAAGTTTCTCATGCTGGCAGCTGTTCTTCAGTAAAATTCTGGAGGATTTACTTCGTCTTCTTTGACGAAAACCATGTTTAGTAAATTCACTTTAGTGGCACTCTCATTGGTAACGTTATTGTGCAGTGAAGGTATTTATTATGTCTTGCCACTGATGTGCATTACAAATGACCAGAATCTCTTTAGATTTTCTGCCATACTGTGAGACAGAGTTTCGCTTTGGAATCTATTAAAAATCGTCTTGCATTGAAGTATGTGGTAAATTTTTAGCTTCTGTAACAAATCGCCAAACTTTGAGCTTTTGCATTATTTTAAATTTGGCACATTCATTTCATTGCTCCTGTGACAGTGTTCTGATCTATTCTGTTTGCTATGGGGGATGTGTTCTGTCTCTTATTAATATATTTAATATAAAGCTCCCAAGTACTGTCAATACTATTTCTTTTAATTAAAGCCACATCTGGTCGACAAGCACATGCTTAGTTTGAAAGGAGTGGGACCTGTTTCTTAAGACAATATTTAAGAATATCTTTTAGGTAACATTATCTAGACAGGCTTTCTGCCTGGTAGATTTATTGTAAGGTGCAGCCTACACTAGTTGCCTGTGATTAAGGGAACAGAAATGGAATAACATTAGAGTATCCAACAGAAAGCTAGTTTTAGAATTAATCACAATTATGTCAGATTAATGATTCAAACACTGAAATTTTATCCTTGTTATATCTGATTAAGTAAATTAACAGATTATTTATATGTTTCATATATGGTTTGGTATCATAAGACATTCAGTATTATATACTTCAGTCTCAGGTCACACAAATTATATGACATCCATCTCCAACTTTTAGCAGGTCACCATCAGATGATTGGAATACATCACATAGTTAGTTGCTGCACTTTGAAGGATTAGTAAGTAACATATTCATATCATCTGCTAATGCTTTGTTAAGAAGTTGAACCCTCTACTTATGTGTGGCCTTAGGCAGAAATGTATAATAGAAACAGTTTACAACACCATCACTGTGCTCCTCCAAGGTAGTAAGCCTAGTCTGTGTAACTTTGATAACAGTTCTGATAACTTGGTATACAGATACAATACCAGCCTTCCTTTTAAGGTAGTGTTCAGCCAGAGTTTTAGTTTCCCCCTCCTGTACTAAATATTTAATAACTATTATATTGCTCTTAAGACAATGGTGTAACCTATCTTGGATGGACCCTGCACCAAAATTTGTTGTTGGGCCATTTTATCTGACTGTTGCAAAGCTCAAATGGAGGATAAAGATTTTTCACAAAAGAAACAAAAATTCTTATTTTGAATAAAATAAATATTTATTGATTAAGTATAGATTACATAGCTAAGTAATTAGTAACGACTAATGCTCCTAGGAGCCAAGTTAGCCAAACAATTCAAATATATATTTTCTCGCCTTTTTTTCAGCAAACTTACTCATTAAATCATCCATAGCTGAAGATGGTTTTAGTTTTTAGAGATGTTCTGCCTCTTTAGACAGCACTGAGAAGTCTGAAAGCCGTTCTTGCTTCATAGAAGTCCTAAGATAGCTTTTAATCATTTTAAATTCGAAAATATCTTTGAGCTGTTTCAGTTGTTATAGCAAGAGTAAAAAATTGGAAACATGCTGTTATTATCTACGGAAAACTGAATGCATAGCTATTGAATGTAATCAGTAATCATTCCATGAGTTCCTTAATGGAATGGATTTTCTGAATTTCAGTTTTTAAGCATATTTCCAAAGAAATTAAATGTTATACAGATCCAATTACGTGTCTTTATTGTATTTAACAGTCGGTTTTCCCACTTCCTTTTTTATTATTTCACTTGAAAATGAGGAAATTTCTCCAACTGTAATACTTTGAATATATTATTAAGGTTAAGGTCACAGAGATTTTGAAATCTTTGTTTAGTTTGAGAAATTAATGTACCTAAACAGCAATAGTACACATTGACTTTGAAGTTCGATTCTGGGTCTGAAATTCTCTCATCTCCAGATAACTCTTCAAAATATCGCTTTGTTATATTCCATCTTTTATTTCTGAAAACAGTTGTCACCCACCACTCTTTTGCTAGTTCTCTGGACTTGCTTGAAAACCATGGAATGAATTCTGATTTCTTATTTCGCTCAGTCTATTCAGAACATAACTTAGTAAAATACTAGCTTTCTGCATGTTATTATTTTCAAGCTGTAGAGCCTTAGAAACTGGATTAAAGATTTCAAATAATGAATTTAAAAAGGTGAAAATCACTATAAAATCATACTTCTCTACAATATTAGTTATACTTTTACACTCATATTTTTTAGTGGAAATTAAATTTATCTGGAACAAAGTTTTCATTTTTAATGAATAATTTTTCTTTATAAAGCGTCATGTCTTGAAGACCATCCAATAGCACATTCCATCTTAAGGGTAATTTTATATTTTATGTATTTATCATTACTCCACACTAATCAGCGTTTTATACTATTGTTAAAAAAGGAATATATATATTTTCCAAATTATCCAGAAAATTGACACATTAGGAAAATGTTCCACACCATCATTTAAAATCAAATTTAATGCACGTGCAACACAACGAATATAATCAGAATTCTACGCATTTTCTTTTATAAGCACTTGCAAAGATCCCGAGTTTGAGCCTTGGTTCGGCTCATTGTTTTAATCTGCCAGAAAGTTTCAGATCAGCACACACTCAGCTGCAAAGTGAAAATCTCATTCTCCATACACTCCTGACATAATATTTGCTCCATCGTAACTCTACCCTCTACATTTGGTCAAATTAATTCCATATTATTTTACAGTATTAAAAATTTCAGTTTTTAGTCCTTCTGCACTACTATCAGCTACTGATATAAACCCAAAATGGAAATACAGACATTAATTTCCTTAGGCACATGATCATCATTTTTGCTATCGAGATGTATCAAAAATCTACAGACATTTGGTCTGTTTTTGACAGACTAAATAGTTGCCAGAAATTGCGGTTTTTTAATTTCTAAAACAATATTTTCTGTAACTCCAGTAGCAAGTTAATTAACAATTTCATTTTTAATAGTGTGGCTTAAGTAATTTATTGCATATTTTGGCTTTAAAAGAAGTTTCGATAGTAAACATAAAATTAATATGAAATTTCCAGATACAGAATTATAGCGTTTTAAAGGTAAAATGCATGAAGCTAAAGTAATTATGACATTAATAACACCATGCAATACATCTTGCCACAAATTAATTTTACTATAGATTTCATGTTGGAGTAAAGTATCAATGACGTTAACCCGTAACCAATTATTAACAGATAGAGCACATTAATATGCTGCTGTGAGTTTTCATGATCAGATCTATATTGTAAAAAATTGCTTATAGCTGAAACACTGTTAACCCATGTGGAGGAATATGATTTGCTTTGACCATCTGCAGACAACTAACAAAAGTAACAATACAGTTTATTTAAAATATTAGAATAACATAGCCATTGCCTTGAACTTTTTATACCGTCCTTCCTGGAATATGAGTAATGATAAACTGAAAAACATTGTTTGGTTTCTGGAGCCTTTGGGAACAGTCCTTGTGGTTTAAATGAGCCCTATTTAATAATTATTTTACATCCTCATTCAGTAAGGCTGTCACCAAAATTTCCTCTATCTGAAGAAGATATATTATGATATATCTCAGATTTATTAAGGTATTCGGGATGGGTTTATTCTATTTCCCCAACCTCCAGCAGTGATTGTGTTTCAGATTAATCTAAAAATAAAATGAAGTAAAATTAATGTTGAGAATTTTTAGAAATTATTCAAACTGTATGGTTAAGATATTAATTAAACAAATCTTTAATTTTTTAGCTTAATTCATAAACCAGGCACTGCAAACCCGGATTCTTTCACGGGCTTCCTTGATGAGGTGGAAAGTTAAAGCAGGCCATATTTTATGGGTTGTTCAGTCTTAACATCACTGCAGTGTGGGGAGTGTAAGGTCCAGAAGGTGGATGAACATCAGTGTGGTGCAAGGAGTGAAACAAATAGGCCTAATTTGTGCCAGTTTATTCAATGCAAGCAAAACTCAAACACACATCACACTCAACACAAATGCACACACATTCACACTCACCCCCCAGCCCCCCCCCCCCACACACACAGTCACTCACACTCACACACATGCACACACACATACACTATTTTCCTATCATGTTGCATGATTACTGCAGTGGAGATTCAACAAATACAAGTGATATTTTGTGGAAACCATTTCTTTGTAGGGTCATTGATATTCGTATGTCGTACATTTTTCTGTCAAAGAATATGACATTAAAGTAAGCCAGTTCCGATACTGATATTTAAAAAACATTACTTATTAAACTTATACAGTCCTGGTACATGCCTTGAGGCATTGAAAAACTAATACATAATGTGCCGGGCCAACTTGCTCACCCAGCTAGTAATATTAGAAATTCAGCTTAGCAATGAACAAAGCATAAGTGGTACTGCAGCACAGCACAAATGATCACTGCATAGATTGGCTGATGTTTGAAATCAGCATGAAAGCTTCTAAGCATCACGCTTGAGATTCCTTTAGATCATACGGGGGTTGTCAAAATGTGAATAAAATAGTGGAGTACAGGGCTTAATTTGGGCAGAAACACACTGGAATGGCGTTTCGTCATCTCTGAGGAAAGATTTTTTTGGTCCCGAGGATACCAAGTCTCCACAGAGATTGGAAGTAGTACACTTATTTTAAAACGTAATGTAAAATATAATTCGCTGCTGCACAGACACTGGTGAACGTTACAGTGACTGGCTCTGTGTTAGCAATTTGTTTGCAAAAAGCAATTCTCACGAATATAAATTTGCAATAGCTGCAAAACTGCAGTGTGCATTGACTGGCCTCTCTGTATTTGTGCTCTTCCTATTTGCATTCCTCTGTGAGTTTGGTGGATATCGAGAGATATTTCTGTTCAGTCATGTTACACTTCTGTAAAGTGTTACTTATGCACTTATACTGTAGTGTTCCTGTCCTTTTTCGACATAAAATGTGCATTTCTTTTCTTTGGTGAGCTGTTTTTTCATTCTCTCCATTTGTGGCAAATGAAAGTTGTAATAAATGCTATGTAAGCATATTGACCTATGATGTTTTCCAAGGCGCATCAGGTTAGAAACAAATATTTGTAGTTGCTCTAAGACGAAATGAATGGTCTTGGGGAATGTGTAACCAGCATAGTCAACACATCGAACGTATCATCTTGGAATTTATATCGCTGAATCAGACTTTTCGTCTAACCTATAATCCATAAATTCATCGATCTTACTCTAAAAATTCAATTATCGTCTTTACTTACAACGAATGTTCCATCGAGAGTTCTCCCAAGGAACTTTTGTTTTGTTATTGGAGGTACCAGCTCTCATTTTGTTTTCATTATGTGTGACAAAGCGCAAATATCTGTAAAACATACATGCTGATGATAATCGCGGCTCCCGACCTACAATACGTTAGAAACGAGTCAACAATGGGTAGTTAGCTGTGTAGTTACATGTCTCGCGTTCATTTCGGAAAAAAATACTGTAACGTTGGAATTTTGTGTTAAAATGTAATTTAACTACGCTTGGGACTGATAAACAGTTCGTAATTCGCCAGAACCGGAATTCGTGTTAACCGAAAAAAATATACTATTAGAACTAATGTATTCCTATAAGGGCCAAATTTTTTTCGCGTTAACCATGAGTTCGTCTTGAGTGATTTCGCGCTAACAAGGTCAAACAGTGATGGCGTACTACATCGGTTAAAATTTTATATTTTATAAAATCCACATTGACTGATTTAGTTTTCATTGCCCTTTCCACACAAGATGTGTTAGCTGGAAGAGATCTCTTCCTGATATAACCTCACTGTTGTAAACAAATTTAATGTATCACCATCCTGTTAATTGTGTATGACAAAGTGTGTAAAATTAAACATCCATATACCTAGTGTGGGAAAACTTGTGTACATAAAATTATGGAATGTATTTTATGGTTCGTACTGCATGTGTACAAATCTAGTGAACGCGCTGATCGCATGTATTTACCTAGTGCATTTCCGTGACGACGTGTAATGATACTCATAAGTCCTATGTCACACAGCGAGGAACGCTACATAACGTAACCTAAATTATAAATCAGAAGTATTTTTTTCCGTGGAGATAGATACGTTTCTAGTACTTACCATTGCAAACGAAATCACTCATAGAATCTGACTTCTGAAAAAATGAAGAAATGTCGGGCAATTTGTTTATAACTTCCTTCTTCTCCTGTTTATCTCTTCATTTCATAGCTCCACCAGGGTAATTTCTCTTTTTTTCACTCATTTCTTTTACAATTAAACCTATTAACGAACAAATAATCACTAAATTTACAACGTTTGAACATCGTAAACTGCGTGCACAGATTGAAATAAACGCGTATACATTGTTCTCATTCAACTGAATACCGAAATCATTGTTGTCTGCTAAAGTGCGCCGCGGGAAATCTGAGACGTTCATTGTTGCCAACATTTGGCCGCCCGATTAATTAAGTGTTTAGGGCAAGGCCTATGACTTCAGCGTTCACCTTAAGCGAGATTGCGGAAAACATTTTACGAATGGGCGCCGTATCATTGACATGGCTGATGCGGCAGTATCTTAAGGTTAAGAACAATTGTAACTTGTATTGATACTCTTCTTTTTCTATACTTTATCAATCATAATCAATTAAAAGATCAAAACCAACTGGACCACACTTCTTGTACTTGTTTTCCTTTAGCCAACGCTCATTCACACACTTTATACGACACTGCAGTATTTCTAATATTGGATTTTATTTCTTATTTATTATACATGACTGTGGGAAAAAGCTATAATTTAATGAAACTGAAACAATCATTTTGACCTACAAGAAAGGCGACTTAGCATATATATAAAAAAAAAAAAAAAAAAAAAAAAGCAATAGCTGCGGAGGACCTAGATCTCTGGTGGGCCACACTTTCTCCTGAAAAAAACTTCTGATTTAGTCAAGTAAACACTTCTCATTCCGGTAATAGTTATATGTGATATAATACAAAGCGGGAGTCTAATGCCGGTAGGTCTGCAATACGAGTCATCCGTGTACAAATGCCAGCAATCCGCGCCACATGCGTAGTCGTGACCCTTCCAAGAATTATATATTTGGCGATAATAAATGAATTGGTTTAAATAAAATAAAATTTTTAAGAAGAATATAGTAATAAACATTTGCAATAAGCGGTTTTCTGACGGGCTCTAGTTGTAATCACACTATGGTATTTAATTATACGGAGAATCTCTGGAATAGTTTCTGTCTCAGAATCATATGGTTGCCTGAGTGTTTAATTAATGACAAGAAAATCTGTGTGTTTTTGTTCGTAAGTGAAACGGCAAAAATAAATAATTATATTTAACCATTAGTGGAAAAAGTCGTGAACGGTAGTGTTACTGGTTAGTATGCTGTGTATATTCATGCTAAATAAAATCTAGTTTGTGTGTTGACATTTCGCTAGAGGAATATCGTGTAATCAACCTGTTTTGTCAACCACAATAAAAGAAATAAAATAAAATAAAGACGGTAGTTCAGTCGCTAGTTTCCTTTTGCGTCAGTATAATCAAGGATTTGTAAAGTATCATTGCGAAGTTCCTTATACGAAACGTATGTTCACAGGATTATAACTTAGTGTGAAGTCACAAAGGAAGCGGAGATGCTTCATTCCGAAGAGGGAAAAATAAAGCAGTATTTGTCGAAGGTAATAAATTTTTTGTTACTTTGCGACTGTAAGTCGTACCTTAAGAAACATAAAACCATCAGCTGTGTATAATGGATGTGACTCAACTGTTTCAATATTTTGTAAATATTTCCCGTGTTGTTAACAATTTGATTTTGTTGTAAATGTTAAGAGTTGTGTAGTGTCTCCACCAGTTCCCATATCTGGGTACATGTTTCATAGTTAACGTACTAGCCTTATTCATATCCACCGTAACTGCTCAGTTAAAATCCTAACATAGTTTATTTTCAGAGAAATACTACTTAATCATAAATGAGTGGAAGTTGATAGGATGAAGTTCATAATCCAAATGTTGACTGTGTGACTGCCGTTGGAGAACAGGTGTGAATACTTTCAACAGGACCACAGTATGATAACAAGATTTCTTCACTTTACATATTTATTTATTTATTTGTTTGTCTGTCAGTTTCTGTGTGCCCTTGCAAGCCAAAGCTGAGTCAGTATATAATTTACAGGCTGCTGATTAGAAAATTTATAAACAAAACTATTAATCACATGAGAAAGAAACAAGCTTATAGAAATAAACAACTCATTACAGAGAAAAGTTTTTATTTATTTAATATCCATTTTTGAGTATAGAAATGCAGTTGATTGTATCATTTAGCTTACATACGTGCATACATCTGTAAAACTATATAGATATTAAGAGAAATATATATTGATATGTGGTAGGCCATTACTGTAACAATATAATTAATTCAAAAACAAACATTATGTTTTACATACAACATTAATGAATCAACATTAGTCTTAAAGATCATCTTTTGGACACATTTAAAATTTTAGTGGTGTCTACAATGTATTTTGCCCAAGACAGTTTCATCCAGTGTTACTCTGTGCACTAAGTGTCACATGATGCACATAATGCAAAGAACTTCTCTACAGAATAGAATCAGTGTACCACAAGGAAACCTTTCAACAGAGATTTGAGAACCTTATGTTTATCTGTCTTTTTTCTGTTGTACTTGAAGCCTACTGAAAATGAAACATGCATAGTGAACTCTTTCCTGTACAATGCTTAAGGAAATATTATCCAAGTGCGGCCATTTTTCTATCTTATGTTCACCGAATAAGTATATAAGTTTCTTCTAAATGAATGTTGTAAACAGCATAATCAAGGGAAGACAGTGTTCGAATTCAAAGACATTCAAACACCAGCCTCACAAAGTTGGCAAACTGACATCATGGATCATTCTCCCCTCCGTTTTCTGGGGTAAGAAAATTCTTGGTAAGTGCACTGAGTTGCCCCAGAATATATTACCACATGTGATAATAGAGTGAAAGTAAATCATTTTTATCTGTTTTCTATCTTTCCTCTAGTTGCCCATAATTCGTTGGGGTATGTACTGTCTGTACAACTAAATGAAGGCAGTTTGTTTATTGCCATATGCGTTTCGCTTCTTTTATTTGGGAAGCATCATCAATGGCCTGAAATACATGTTTCCTTTTATACATACAATAAATGTATTACGTGGTAGATATAATATGCTGCTATGGTACATTTTGTCATGTTTTTGTCATGCTTTTTAGCTTAGAAGCAACTTTTGTAGCAGAAGTTCCGTATTCCGAACGTTACATTCACAATATGGAACTTGTGCTACAGAAGTTGCATCTTACCGAGAAACAAGATAAAAACATGACAAAGTGTAATAGAGCAGCATATTATATCTACCACGTAATACATTTATTGTATGTGTAAAAGGAAACATTTATTTCAGGCCACTGATTATGCTTCCCAAATAAAAGAAGCGAAACACGTATGGCAATAAACAAACTGCCTTCATTTAGTTGCATAGATGGTACATACCTCCACGAAAGAAAACTATCCTTTGTGGTTGTGTCAGAGTGGAGACTGTCATAATGAAGATAGCAAATATTCTTGTACATAGTACTTCCAAGAGAGCTTTCCATCTACCCTCAGATTAAAAATTTAAAATGGTCTTCTTTACCGACTGACACATTGGGATGATTAAATTTCATGTTTACTAGAGTACTGTGTCATAAACTACATGCTTTGCATTTTGTTGTAGTTGAGTGTTAAGCTGTTCTTTGAAAGCTGTCTGCTGATTTTACCACCTAACCTATTATCTACAATATATCATATACATTTTGTTCCACATCTTTCACACTGACACTTGTCAGTTTCTTCTTCTTCTTTCTAGACTAAGCCTGGTCTCTGCAGCCACAGCTTCCTCTCTTCAGTTGTCCCCACCACCTCCATCTGTGAAGAACATCCCATCTCAGTAAACATATTTTTTAAATAGGATGTCCTTGATCTTACCCTCATTTTCTTCTGTATGATCTTGCCTTCAGAAATGTTTTATAAAAGAATATCATATTCGATTAAGTGTCCAGTGGATTTTTCTGTATTTCATGTAGAACCACCTAATTCATTTCCTTATCCCTCCAGCTAGTTCTTGTAATTTTCCTTCACAACTTCATTTTATCATCTTCGATGTGCACAAGATTTCTTGGGCTTTGCCAACTGCCAGGTTTCACATACGTATGTTGGGACAGCTTTCCCAAGCACCAGGTTTCACGTTCGTATGGCGGGACACTCCATACAAAAGTCTTTATGAAGCTTTTCTTAGTGTCGAAGCTGATCTGCTTCTTTAGCAGAAGGTTCTTCTTATTTTGGAAGGCACTCTTTGCCTGTCGTTTTCTTGTCTTGATTTCCTTTTACATCTAGTGTTTCCCTCTGCATTCCTACCGAGATAGGCCTAGTGAAATTTTGTTACTACCTCAAGTTGCTCACAACTTACGCTTGTGTCAGTCTTATTTCAGTCTCCTTTCTTGCCTATGACCATGACTTCTGTCTTCTTTGTATTTGTAGTTTTTGTTATCTCTTTGAGACCTTAAGCATTTTATTTACTTCTTTCTCTGCTTCTGCCACTGTTGCAGAGTCACTGGGAAATCTGACACAGTGAATATGTATACCATTAATTTTGATTCCAATCATCTTTTCTTTCGTTGTTTTTAGTGTCTCCTTGATGAACATATCAAACAAATAAGGTGATAGAGGGCACCTTCTGATTTTTGCTCCTTTTTTACTGTCATTAATATCCAGTTCACCAGTTTCCCTTTCATATATACTCGTAATTAGTCATCTGTCTTTCCAGTCATGCCCTACTTTGCTCAGTGCTTTAAGTAATAACTTCAATCAGCCATATCAAATTCTTGTTCTAGTTCAGTTAACTGCAGTATATGTTGTTCTGTTTACTTCTAAATTTTTTTTTTTTTTTTTTTTTTTTTTTTCAAAATTTGACTTTTTCAGATTGCTTCCCTTGATCCTTTCCATGCTGGGAAACAAAATTGATCATTGGCTAAGTTGCAATCTATTTTCTTTGTAAATCTCTCTCTTTATTCACAGTAGTACTTCTGATGCATCTGACAGAAGAGCTGGTGTTCAATAATTTGTACATTCCTTTGTAATTGTCCTCTTGGATAATGCAGCAATTCTACTGTTTGCAAAATCATTTTGTATGGTACCCTCTTCATCACATTTGTATATATTAACGTGTCATTAGGATGAGAGATTTTTTTTAGTCATATATAGTGGCTGATTGTTGATGTAGGATGCATCAAGAAAAGTAACAGATCTGTGACATAACCTTGTGGCCGCACCCTACTTAACACTACGCTCATTCAAATTTCTTCCCTATTTGTTGACTTAAAAGACAACCTTCAATTTCCTACTCTCAGTTATGATATGGATTGTGGTTGAGCTTTTTCCCTAATCCCACAATTTGCCAGTTTATGCAAAAGTATTGCATGGTCAACACTGTCTTTACATCTCTCTCTCTCTCTCTCTCTCTCTCTCTCTCTCTCTCTCTCTCTCTCTCTCTCTCCCCCCCCCCCCTTTCTCCCCCCACCCCACTTCATTTGCTGGCAATTGTTCTTTTTATGAGTGTGATGCTGACATCAAGGCATCAGAGCTCCTACAGCCTGGTCTGACTATTCAACTGCTATATGATTCCCCCTCCCCCAGATGGGACCAAATCAATGGAGCAAAGATATCTTTTTTTTTTTTTAACATCGTGTCTATTACCCTCATGGGGGGGGGGGGCTGTATTTTTCCTCTGTTGGCTGATATCTTCAAGTTCTTAACAGGTTTCATGTTCTCAATAAAGGATATCATCATCTACCTGTGGCGATTCAGTTAGTTTTATTTTTCCTCTGTTGGCTGATATCTTCAAGTTATTGATAGGTTTCATGTTCTTAAGAAAGGATATCCTCATCCACATCTCCTACCCCTGTGGTCATCCAGTTAGTTTGTTGGTTTTTGTTTTGTTGAAGTTTTGTGTTGTTAATGATGTCATCCATTCATCATTCCTTATGGCTCACATATCTGCCATGTAAATGATGTCATTGGTCTGTCAGCTTGGAAACGCATTGTTTGTTAATCCTGGAATGTGTGGCTTACTATTATCTCTTTTTGATTCCAATATAAGGTTAAACAGCCAATGTGTTGCACGTTAACATTAGGTGTACATTGACCTGGATTTAGACATTTATTACAGGTGGCTTCATCAGAATGAACAGTTGGTAAATCGTAAAATTACATTGCTAAGAAGCAGTAGTCAGAATTTCGAGCAGCTATGCCCAAGTCAAAGGTAAAACAAAACACTGTAGCTTTTGCCACATGTACCCAGCTGGGAACATCATCAGACTGATCTTTTTGATTCATTCTTTGTTTCCATTTTTTCTCCTTAACTCTTCGCAATATGTTTTTCATTCCTTACTTGATCATTGCATCTGATCTGCAACAGTCTCCTATAATAGCACATTTCAGTGGCTTCTGATCATTTCATTTATGTCTTTCCCATTGTTCACATTTTACGGTTATACCACCATATGCCCAAACATTGCTTTTAATTAAGTTTGTTTGGTCTCAGTTTTTATATTTTTGGGTGTTAACTGTTGTTTCTTTTTATAGAAATCCCCTGTTACTTTGCCTTCTTGCATCTTCATTCTTCATCTGTTCTATTTCCGATGCAGTATAATTCATCTTCTTCCAGAGTCATGCCCAAGTTGGACACTTAGTCATCCAGCATGCCCATCTGTAGTGCACACTATTGTCTCAGGTTGCTTCTAGCTTAGGTTCATACTGTAATGATCAGCTGGCATATGTTCCATTTCATTAAGCATCTAATTCACTTCCTGTTTACTTTTGGGGACCACTCATATGTTACTAGTGGATCATGAAATTTTTTTCATCAAGAGTCGTTTATATCTCTCAGTGTCTCCTCAATACACAAATTAAATATCAGCTCTGACAATAAGCAACCCAGCCTCACATCTTTTGTGACTTTGGCATTTTTTTTTTTTTTTTTTTTTTTTTTTTTTTGTAACATTCAGTCAGTGCTGACCACTCCAGTGAGATTTGCATAGAGAAAATGGACTAATGGACTAGCTTGCAGCTGTGAGCTATGTTCTCATTTTCAGTTGAACTAATTTCTTATGTGCAACTATAAATCTTTTGCAAGCATTGTTTCCAATTTCTCGACCCATTTTGAGCCTCCATTACCCAATCACTTTTTTTTTTTAGCAGATGTTAAAAATACCACTTCAGCTGTAAATTTCTGTTAGAAGCCCATCTTCAGGTGTTGTAGCTGCGCTGTGGACTCCGAGTGCCGTGTGTACCAGGTGCGGTGTGCTGCCTATGAGCGCAGAACAGTGACTACCCCACCAAACTTTGTCTGTAAAAAAGATTTCCTGTGCCATATCCTCAAACACCCCCAAACTTCCACTAAACCCAAGAATTAGCCATGAAGGAGCACCTCCTTGTCACACAGAATCATCCATGAAGTGAGATACAGCCTACACAAGATACTTTCCATCTCTCCTAAAGCGATGTTCCATCACTCACCCAACCTGCACTACATTCTAATCCATCCCTATGCCACTCCCATCCCAACCCCCTGCCACAGGAATCAAATCCCTCCCCTGCACCACCAGCCTCTCTGAACCATGCGAAAGGGTCATATCCTTGCAACATATTGTTTGCTCCCTTATTCGTTCTGGGCTCCATCTCTGGTAGCTCACATTCCCCATATCCTGCACCAGCAGATCCCCCTCTCTCCATGATGTTACCCCCTCCCAGTTCGTTCTGCTTTTCAGTGAGTGGCCTCCTGTAATGTCTGAAAAAGTAACAATATGTGAAACTTAGATTAAATTTATTGCCCTGTATGTAGCCTTAGAATTGATTAGTCACACATATCGTAATCTATAATTGGATGAAGCATGGTATGTGATAATAAATATTTTGTTTGAATATAATAGAAAGAAACATTCCATGTGGGAAAAAAATATGTATAAAACAAAGATGCTGTGACTTACCAAATGAGAAAGCACTGGTAGATAGACACAATAAAAAACTTGTGTGCGTGTGTTTGTGTGTTTTTTTATTGTGTCTATTTACCAGCGCTTTCTCATTTGGTAAGTCACAGCATCTTTGTTTTAAATATTTTGTTTGATTTACATATATTATTATTGCAACTTATTTATTTCATGGCCTTCATTGGACCACTTTAGTCGATTATACAAGGGTTTATACATGGAGTAGTTATTATTTAGTAACCCTATTCAGTTCAATAATATTTCAGTAATACGATTCAATAATAGGTCTACAGTGGTTATATAAAGGATTGTTATAATTTATTGCTATATAAAGTTTATGCTCTTCTGTCTGCCCAGAATATCTTCATTCTTTCAATCTTTTTTTTTATCACACCACCTATAGTTCTTCTACTGATCTTCATTTGTATTATGTTTATGTTCATTGCCGTACAGTAGGTCATCTACTGTAGTCGGTGTCCTCTTATGTCTTCATTAATTTCTGTAATCCATTTAATGTTGCTCTTAATATTCCACCATTTTTATATTATTATCTTGCAAATTATGTTTTTTACTGTTCACACACACACACACACACACACACACACACACACACACACACACATTCATTTTCTTTTAAATGCTATTCTGAGCCTGATTGTCTGTGATATTTCTTGTAGCAGTTTAACTTGTTGTCTGGTTTCTTGAACATTGTTGGCCAAGGAGACCAAGATCATCAGCAGATCCCAAGCAGTATGAACTTGTATAATTTTGTGCTCTTCCAATCCTTTGGATTGTCCTTGTGCCATTCTCTCATTATCTGATCGTCATTAGATGCATTTTCTGTGGTGTTTCTTAAGATATCTGTAATATTGTTTTTGCAGTGTGTACCAGAGACCAGCCCAAACAAATGTAGCTTGTCATGTATTTCATATGACACCCAGTGTTAATGGAATGTGTCAGTTTGTTTCCTGTTACAAACAGAATAGTTTTCAAAGTGGAATTTTATGTGCCTATTCGGTTAAGCGACTCCAAATGAGTCAAGTGTGGTATTCATTTTATCGCTAAATTTGACTTTTGGTTTGGTATTGGTTAGAGTAAGTTGCATTAGTTTAATTAGTTTTAGAGAAGTGGTTGTTGTTGTTGTGGTCTTCAGTCCTGAGACTGGTTTGATGCAGCTCTCCATGCTACTCTATCCTGTGCAAGCTTCTTCGTCTCCCAGTACCTACTGCAACCTACATCCTTCTGAATCTGCTTAGTGTATTCATCTCTTGGTCTCCCTCTACGATTTTTACCCTCCACACTGCCCTCCAATGCTAAATTCGTGATCCCTTGATGCCTCAAAACATGTCCTACCAACCGATTCCTTTTTCTAGTCATGTTGTGCCACAAACTTCTCTTCTCCCCAATCCCATTCAATACCTCCTCATTAGTTACGTGATCTACCCACCTTATCTTCAGCATTCTTCTGTAGCACCACATTTCGAAAGCTTCTATTCTCTTCTTGTCCAAACTGGTTATCGTCCATGTTTCACTTCCATACATGGCTACACTCCATACAAATACTTTCCGAAACGACTTCCTGACACTTAAATCTATACTCGATGTTAACAAATTTCTCTTCTTCAGAAACTATTTCCTTGCCATTGCCAGTCTACATTTTATATCCTCTCTACTTTGACCATCATCAGTTATTTTACTTCCTAAATAGCAAAACTCCTTTACTACTTTCAGTGTCTCATTTCCTAATCTAATCCCCTCAGCATCACTCGACTTAATTTGACTACATTCCATTATCCTCATTTTGCTTTTGTTGATGTTCATCTTATATCCTCCTTTCAAGACACTGTCCGTTCCGTTTAACTGCTCTTCCAAGTCCTTTGCTGTCTCTGACAGAATTACAATGTCATCGGCGAACCTCAAAGTTTTTACTTCTTCTCCATGAATTTTAATACCTACTCCGAATTTTTCTTTTGTTTCCTTTACTGCTTGCTCAATATACAGATTGAATAACATCGGGGACAGGCTACAACCCTGTCTCACTCCTTTCCCAACCACTGCTTCCCTTTCATGCTCCTCAACTCTTATAACTGCCATCTGGTTTCTGTACAAATTGCAAATAGCCTTTCGCTCCCTGTATTTTACCCCTGCCACCTTCAGAATTTGAAAGAGAGTATTCCAGTTAACGTTGTCAAAAGCTTTCTCTAAGTCTACAAATGCTAGAAACGTAGGTTTGCCTTTTCTTAATCTTTCTTCTAAGATAAGTTGTAAGGTTAGTATTGCCTCACGTGTTCCAACATTTCTACGGAATCCAAACTGATCTTCCCCGAGGTCCGCTTCTACCAGTTTTTCCATTCGTCTGTAAAGAATTCGCGTTAGTATTTTGCAGCTGTGACTTATTAAACTGATAGTTTGGTAATTTTCACATCTGTCAACACCTGCTTTCTTTGGGATTGGAATTATTATATTCTTCTTGAAGTCTGTGGGTATTTCGCCTGTCTCATACATCTTGAGAGAAGTGGTAGCTTTCTTAAAATTTTTAATGCTGAAGGTCTGTTAAGGCAGTCATATGCCATCTTAAAAGTCTGCAAATGTTACTAACAGAGATTTGTTCCATTTTCTGTAGTATGCCATAATTACGTTTAAACTAATGATCTGATCTGCACAGCTTCTCCATGGTCTGACACGTCCCAGATATTCTTCTAAGTCCTACACTAGTGGTTCCATGATTCTTCCATATAAGATTTTGGATAAAATCTTGTATGTGCAGTCTAGCAGAATGGTCCAGCTGTAGTTGTCCAGATTGCTCTTATCTCCTTCCTTGTTTATTAGGTGAACGGTGGCTGTTATCCAATGTTGTGGGAATTGTTCTGTTATCCAAACTTTTGTTAGAGCCATTTGCATGGAGTACTTAATTGCATCACTTGAATGTTTCCACATGGAAAAAAACTTATCTTCTCCAAATGCTTTACAATTATTTTCTAGTTTTTGAAAGTTGGAGGGTCAAATTTGGTGGGTTTAGTTTTTATCAGGATATTTACATTGATTTGTAAGAGTTCTTTACATTTCATAAGTTTATTAAATGCTTTTGCCATGATTTCAGTATTTTCTGTGTTACAGTGTGCCATTCTTCCATCTTCATCCTTTAGTATTAGTGTAGGAGGCTCATGCTGTTGTTTCCCAAAAATTTTGTAGTAGTTTCTGAAATTGGTTTTGTTGTTATTACCTTCTATAAAATTTATTATGTCTTTATGAAGTCCTCTTTTGAGTCTCCTAATGTTTTGAGTGAATCTTTTCCTTTCATTTTGAGGTTGATGGCATTTTTTGTCTTTGAAGCTTTAATCATGACTGGTGTCTTTCTTCATGGAATTTTTTACTTTCTGGTGTTCAAGGGAGATAGATTCTGGGCTTGGTTTTGAGGCTTGGTACCAGTTCTCCTAGATCATCTGTCAAGTGAATGGTGTGTGTTACTTGTTGATATTTGTCATTTTTCATTAGCTGATGTGGGTTGTAGCTCCCATTCGTTTTTATTGATTTTTCCATTCTTTCCCTCTGACTTAGCAAATTTGATTTTTATTTTAACTAAGTAGTGGCCTGAGTCTATATCTACATTTCCCAATACTTTTAATGTTGTAAGTTTCCTTATGAAATTTTTTTATGTATATAGACATGGTCTAGCTGCCATTCTCCCTTCCTCCAATCTGTGTATTTCCACATTTTAAGCTTAGACTTCTTCTTGAAGTACCAAGTGAGAAGGCACTTTGGTTAGCACACTGGACTTGCATTCAGGAGGACAATGGCTCAAACCTCCAGCCATCCTGATGTAGGTTTTCTGTGATTTCCCTAAATTGCTTCAGACAAATGCCAGGATGGTTCCTTTGAAAGGGCACAGCTGACTTCATTTCCCATCCTTCCCTAATCCAATGGGACCAAAGACCTCACTGTTTGGTCCCCTGCCCCAAAGCAACCAACTTCTTGAAGTATGTTGATTTAGATAGATGCTGTGCTCTTTGCAGAGTTCTAAGAGCCTTTGGTCATTCTTGTTTGTTATGTTATGTGGGCTTCATTTTCCAATTGTCTTGATATTTTGTTTATTTTCCCAACTAGGCATTGAATTCTCCCAATAAGATTTTCACATTTCTCTTATTTATCTATTCATGGTTTGTTTGGTAAGGTCCCAAAATTTTCCTTTGTTTTTGTTAGATACTTTATTCATTTGTAGGAGAATGAAGATTTATTATTGTGTAAGTTTTATTCATTGTTTAAAAGTTACAGGTTTTTGTGGTATTGCTTGACAAGCAGTTACTGAATCTGTTATTTTTATATTTACTTCAAATCCTGTTCCAAATTGGGGCATTCCTTCAATGCCCTTTGCCCTGGTTTCCTTTTATAAACTTGTATCCTTGTGGTTCAAATGGCTCTTCTATTTTGTCTCTCATTTCTTGGAGCTCTCCTATTAAAACATTTTGTAGATTAGGTTCAAGTTGGACTGTGGTAATTTGCTTGTGAGTTGGTGAGCCAACGAATCCCAGCACAAAAATAAGATTGCCCAAATAGATTTTGGTGTGTAGCATAGCCCAAAATACACATTAATCATCACAGTATCCTATTTGTATGTCTTATTTCCAATTTTATTGAAAATTCTGGTGATCTGGTGAAATTCTAGCCTTATGTAACAAAGTACATGCAAATTTCATTTACTAACCATATGAAATTATGAACTAGCATCTCATTCTCTACCTACAATCTCTCTCACAATTCACCATGTTGACCTCTCATGATTCATCATGTTGAGCCACTGCCAGTAACAGAACACAATGGAAAAGCCTCTGTGAGCATAAACACACTTTTGCCACTTAGATATTTAAGATGATCTGTAACATGTGACTGTCAGTTCAGGTTTCTATCAATATAGACATCTAAAAATTTAAAATGTTCTGTTACATTTATTGATTTACCCTCATGCATTATTTCCATAGGTTTAGTCAGGTCTTGTACAGTAGGCCACCTGAATAGCAGGTGTTGCTGTTCACATAAATTCAGTGAAAGTCCAGATGTAGAGAACCAGTATTTATATTTTTGAGTGTTGGAGCTTCTCTTTTTCAAGCCTGATTGTAACACTTGCATCGTCAGCAAAGTGAACAGTTTCTGTTTCGTGGATATACGATGGAAAATCCTTTGGATATAAGAAGAGCATAGTATCAATCTCTATGGTACAGCTGTATTGGTTACCCCCCTGAAGGTTCTGTTTCATTGTATAAATCCCCCCTCCCCAGAGGTTCTTAAAGCAACATTATGCATCCACAAATTTAGACAGGATGTAAAAAAATGACAAGATCAGCTAGATCGCTGATGCTGTAATATTTGAAATTTTCTGGAAGAATTCTGTGAACTGCACAATCAAAATGCTTTTGACAAGTAACAGAAAATAGCTGTTGTGGCAGTATATTGTCATTCTGATTTTGTGTGATTTGACTCTTGAATTGAAAACTGGCCTGTTCTTAGAGAGCCCATTAAAAACCCAATTTTAAGGTGCTTCGAACCATTCTCAAATGGTATCCATACAAGATCCATATCATACAGCAGCTTGCACCACAGGACACATGACAACATGTTGACTTCACTCTCCACTTTCTCGCGAGGATTGAAGTTGACAAGGCCTAGCCCTGGATAATCCTATGGACAGTCAAAGCTCATTTTTCTCTGAGGGTGCAGTGAACACAGAATTGGTGAATGCGGGGCTCTTCACCTCGAATCACTGTGCATGAAATTCCTCTGTATGGTGAACGCGTCACTGTATGGTGCGGTTTCACGGCTGCATTCATTATTGGCCCATTGTTTAGAACAGGATGGCATTCAAGGACCAAGGATGTGCAGCGTGTCTGGTCAGCGTTACTGTGATATGCTTCGCCAGCAGGAGAGACACACATTGAACTGAAATGTTTTCATGCAAGATGGGGCCCCACTGCACATTTGTCATGAAGTTTACCTGCTTCTCTGAAACACACTTGGAAATGATCAAATTATTCCTATTGCTTGGCTGGCATAGTCACCTGATATCACTCCCTGTGATTTATGGTTGGGGGGCTACGTGGAGGACTGGGTTTACCAGGGGAACATTCAAACATGTACTGATCTGAAGCACAGCATATCAAGAGAGGTAGCCAGCATACCTATGGACGTGCTTCATTCTGCTGTGCAGAATGCAATCCTGTGCTTTCAGAATCTTCTGGACACTGATGGGTGTCATATTGAGCCCCTTTTGTATCAGTAATGGTATCGGTATGTAATGGTATGATGTACCGTAGCAGCACATTAAAAGTGTTTCAGCTGAATTCATTCTGCATCATTATTTCCCTTTCTCAGGTCCTTGACATTAATGCTACCAAGTTTGGTACTCTTACAGTAATTAGTTTCCATGTTATAATGTGTTAAATAGGGAAAGTTTAATTATAACCACCTGGTACTTTACTGGATTTAGTGAAGTGTACAATCCAACACGTCTGCCCATTTAAAGGAAGTTTCCAATCTCTGTGCCACCTGAAAATCATATTAAGATCTGACCCAATATTTGTGCAATGTTTTTCAAATAGTACTTAATTTTAAGTAACTAGACAATTTGTAAAAAGTCCGAGGTTGCTATTAATATTGTCTGCCAGATCATTGCTACATAACATGAACATCATTGGTTATGATTCCCTCCCTTGGGGCACACTTCGCTTTTGTCAGTGACTCCCCATTGAAGACAACATGCTATTTCCTCCCTACCAACATATCCTGTATCGAGTCACAAATTGTGTTTGATATCTCATATGATAGTAGTTTTGTTAAAAAATGTTGGTGTGGTACCAAGTCAAATGCTTTTCAGAAGTCAAGAAATAGAACATTCAGCATTCACTCGATTGCCTTGATCCATGGCTTTCAGGATGCCATGTGACAAAAGTTCGAGGTGGAACCCATGCTAATTTGTACGAAGGTCATTTTGATAGAGCTCAAAATATGCGCTAAAAAAATGCAACAGATGGATTTCAGTGACATTGGACAGTAGTTTTGTGGATCACTTCTGCTAACCTCCATATAGGTGGCCGTGACCTGTGCTTACTCCAAACTGCTGAATGAAACAGTTTGTTCAAGGGATCTACAGTGTGTTGTAGTTAAATAAGGGGCTAATTCAGCTGCTAATTATGTATACAGTCTGATAGAGATATAATTGGACCCTAGAATATTGTTTAATTTTAATGAATTTAACTGTTTCTCAGACACTAAACTTTCACTTTGCTACCCTCTGTTTCTGTTCCTGTGCATCTGTGAGCATCTTGACACTATTCTGGTGCCACTGACATCCTTCATGACTAGAATTTCTTAGGTTTTGTGAGAGATCTTTCAATAAGATCCTGCTATCGTAGTCAGTAGGCTTCACATCTTATCTTGTCGTTTCGCCTGCTAAGCACGTTTCATTTAACATGTTTGTATCTATGTCACAATGCTTTATTTTAAACTATTATGCAGTCATTACTGTTTCTTTAGAAATTCCTTTACAGCGATTTTGTATCATGGAAAGTGTTTCCCACCATGAACTGTTCTGCTAAGCTCATATCCATCCAGTGCTTGGTCAGCTATTCTATTAACTGTCGAGCAGGCGTGCCTACGTATAAAGTCTGCCAATCACAAATAACATTGTCGTGTGACATTCTGTTGTTGTTTTCCAATTGCGAGCCTCTACCTATTCCTTCATCATTGCCTCAGCTAATACAGTGATAAGTGGTATGTTGTCACAAAAACTGCGAGCTAGGTGAGAAAAAATTTACGATCTATCACTCAGATTCTGAGCTAGCAGTATAACCCCACAATGAGGCAGTTGTCTACAAGATAATTAGTAATTGAATAAGCAGTTGGGAGGGGTCTGATGCAACTGCACTGTTTAATGCTCTGAGGGGTCCATTGCTGAGGAGTAGCACTTGTACATGGCAACAGAATGATCCAGCGAAAGCTACATTGTGTTATTGTTTAATTAAACAGTAATTTAACTTATATGAGTTTATTTTATGATTGTTTGATTAAACCAAGGTTAAACTGTGCTTTTGCTCATTCACGTTTACCTTGGGGGGAAAAAAACAGCTATTCTTTACATGTGTACAAAATACACCACGCACCTGCTCGTGTTAAGAAAATCAGCACGCCTACTCAAGGGTTAAACTTGAGCCACAGTTGTACTACAGAAGCCTGCTCAGAGGTGAATGTGTTAAGTTCCTCTTTGAGGTATGACACAGCTGCCTCGTTATCTAGCTCACTAAACATGTAGAGGTTTGTACGCGTTTTAGTTGCACTTTTGTAGTATTATGATCATCGTTGCTTTGACTGCCTCACAGTCATTGGTACCAGTTTCAGTGTTGAAACCTCCAAGGAGGTCAGCTCTGTTTGTTGTTGCAAGTTCCAATATATTTCCATAATGAGTGGGCTTCTGAACTATATATATATATATTTTTCCAAATAGTTTACTAAGAGGGCATTTAGTTTTTTTCATAATATGCACCAAAATACTCATTTGAGAGTAGGGTATTGTGTAATACAGATCTTTTAAATTGTATTCATTATTATTAACACCAAAAAGCACATTAAATATGGAGTGCAGTCCTTGATTGAAGATATAGCAGGCAGAGGGATCATTGTGTTTTATGTTATTTGGCTGATGTAAGGAGTCCTTTTACATGTCTCTTAATTTAATTTATAGATTTCATTTAATTCTTCAAATGACTTCAGATAGAAACAGGTAACTGTACAGTTTATTCTACAAAAACAGACACAAAAATCTGCACATTCTTAAGAGTATGGCACTGATGATCACTCCTTACATGCATGAGCATTGTGCACATACTAATGTGGTTGATGTGACCGCTCAAGTTATTGAGAGAGCACTGTCATATGAAACAATTGATAATCACAATAATTGGTTTTAGACTGAGTGTTAAAGTAAACAGTGGTCATTGAAAGACACGTTTATGAGTCTTACAAATATTTCAGCAAACACTAGCACAAATTTGCCATTGAAAATCCTTTATCATGTGGCACATCTGTGAGATCGACTTAGCCCCACAGATACTTGTAGTTCTCATTATTTACTTGCATTGTATAATATGCCATTAAGGAACATTGGGATTCTGTATTTTCACCATTCCAGATGTTAAAATTATAAATTTTCTATCAGTCTGTTGAAGTAGATTTCTGTTTCAAATCGTTACACGCACCAGTATGACCTGTTCAGTTTTTGTTTACAACCTCTTCATTGTTCTGAATGACTGTAAATTATCATAGCTTATATGTCTCTAGTTAACTACAAACACAGCTGGTTGGTTGTTTTTCAGGATAAAACAATCTTAATAACTTTACTTTAAGCTATGGTTTAAAGTGTGTGCATGGTGAAGTTTGTCAGCTGTTTTAAGTTTTTTGGGGTGCTTATAAAATATTTTCAGAATCACGTCATGCTTAGAGATGTCAGTTTGTTTTTCAGACTTTTGTGTTGTACAATTTAATGGTTGGTTTAACCTGCAGATGTCTGCTTTCAGAGATATGTATAGACTTTGACATGAGCAACAATTAACTCATAGATGCCAGATTTGTTAAATTTTGTTTTGCTTGTGTTGTTTGTACTGAATTTTTTTTACAGTTTACCATTTTGATCCCCCTCCTCCCTTTGTCCCTTCATTGTCTCTCCCCACCACTACCTACATTATTGCAGTAGGTTAATATGTGATATCTGCTTTTGTTAAAATGTTCTCCCCCTATTATGCCCCTTTTGTGGTCTGCTGACAGTGTGATGGTTTTGCAAGATATTCTGCAACATTAATTAACTTTCATCTGTAAACTGAGGTGACAAAAGTCATGGGATACCTCCTAATATCGTGTTGGACTTCCGTTTGCCCAGCATAGTGCTACAACTCATGTGACATGGCTCCACAAATCATTGGAAGTTCACTGCAGAAATATTGAGCCATTCTGCCTCTGCAGGTGGCTGGTGCAGGATGTGGTGCACGAACTGAGCTCTTGATTATATTCCGTAAATTTTCGATGGAATTCATGTCAGGCGATCTGGGTGGCCAAATCATTTGCTTGACTTGTCCAAAATGTTCTTAAAACTAATTGCAAACAATCATGGTCCAGTGACATGGTGCATTGTCAGCCATAAAAATTCTGTCATAGTTTGGGAGCATGATGTCCATGAATGGCTGCAAATGCTCTCCAAGCAGCCAGTCAATGATCGGTTCAGTTGAACTAAAGGAACCAGTCCATTCCATGTAAACACAGCCCACATCATTATGGAGCCACCAACAGCTTGCACAGTGCCTTGTTTACAAATTGTATCCATGGCTTTGTGGGATCTGTGCCACACTCAAAACCTGCCATCAGCTCCTACCAACTGAAACTGGGATTCATCTGACCAGGCCACAGTTTTCCAGTCATCTATGGGCCCAACCGAAATTGTCCCGGGACCAGGAGAGGCACTGCAGGTGATGTCATGCTGTTAGCAAAGGCACTCGTGTCAGTTGTCTGCTGCCATAGCCCATTAATGCCAGATTTTGCCACACTGTCCTAACAGATATATTCGTCATACATCCCTCACAGTGTTGCTGGTTTGTTAGCACTGACAACTTTATGTGAATGCTACTGTTCTTGGTCATTAAATGAAGGCTGTTGGTCACCGCATTGTTTGTGGTGATAGGTAATACCTGAAGTCTGGTATTTTCGGCATTCTCTGGACCAAGTGTAACTTGGAATATTGAATTCCCTAATGATTTCTGATGCGTCTAGCTTCAACTATCATTCTGCATTCAAAGTCTGTTAATTCGTGTCATGCAGCCATAATCACATCAGAAACCTTTTCAAATGAATCACCTGAGTGTAAATGACAGCTCCACCAAAGCACTATATGTGTACAAGCATATCACTATCCCGTGATTTCTGCCCCTTCAGTGTATTTAATAACGCCCAAGAAATTTATTTTTATGTCTTCTTCTGCCTTAATGGTGAAATGACTTGTACATCCACCACTGTGTAAGTGGATAGTCTGGGTGTAAAAAAAAAAAAAAAAAAAAGGGGGGGGGGCGCTGATGTATAGCAGCACCAGTAAATTATTGTATAGGTGCGACATGTTTCAGAGTTTTAGAATGTCTACTATTGTTTGGATTTTTCCTGTTTTCTGTATACTGTTTCAGTGTCCATTTTTGGTGCAAGGGGGTCAGTAAACCTCCAGAAATAATGGTGTCATAATGTTTCCTTTGTTAAAAAATATTTAGCAGTAATAGTTTCTTAGGAAATGATGATGCATTGTTGTATGGCAGCTGGATACGGTTTTTATTTTGTTGTTTTTATTGCAGTACCAGAATCCTGATGCAACAAGAAATGATGTTATGAATGCTCTAGACCAGTACCGTGGCCTAGGTGCTCACTATGAACCATTTGGTGAGTTTAAGTGTAAGAACTAAAATATTGACAATTTGATGATAGCTAGTTAATACGGTCTTATATGTTGTTTAAGTTGTGCACTCTGTTCTTTTACATTTCTGTATTCCCTCCATTTCAACATTCACTCTTCACTTACTGTAATATTACAATTTTAATGTGTGTAAGTAAGGGAAAGCTCACACATCTGAGTTGCAATACTTGAAATGTGATTTTCATTATATTTGGTTTTTGTTTTGTAAATGTGACCATAAGTTACCGGAAAAAAAAGTTATGGAGGAAGAATTTTATCGATAGAGCAAGGCTGGGTGCATGTGCTTACCTGTCGTGACTTACTTGTTCCTGTATGGTGCAACTGTGATTATTGTGCTTATTTTGCATCGGGAAAGCTGAGTAGTATACACAGCTGAGCAGCTAGTGACAGACTAAAGATAATCACTCACCAAACAGTTGAAGTGTTGAGTCATTGCGAGGTGCATAAACAAGACGGAAAACTTCACTAGCTCTTGGGAGAATCCTTTTCCAGTCTAGAGTCTCTCTCTCTCTCTCTCTCTCTCTCTCTCTCTCTCTCTCTCTCTCTCTCTCTCTCACACACACACACACACACACACACACACACACACACACACAGAGCTACATTGAGCTGGTGCAGTGTAGCTGTTTAGGTGAGGGTGGGAGATTCAGCGAGTTGTTACCATCACTCTGAAGCATGTTAATTTTCTTTTTGATATTAGCACTGTAAATTACTACAATACATTGAACAACTTTAAAATTTTTGACACAGTTCCTCATAATAAACTAAAGATCAAATTTTACATCATAGTTCGTGCATACTTCTATTGAAATTATCTATAGATACACATGCTTCGAAATTAGTGATACAAAATGCAAAAATATCAGTAGACTTGGCCGCATGAATTTTAGTTTGTCTTCTTTCTCCTTTACTTGCCCTGCAAATAGGACTTCATTGTTCTTTCCTGCAAACTACAGCATTTATTTCTAGTCCTTAGATCATCATCATTTTTAAGTCCATATTTTCACAATCAGACACATTGTGTAAAAGATTTCACCATCTTGACTATGAGAAAATTAATCTAATATTACTTTTCTTGAAGCCTTGTATTTATTTTTTGTTATTTTTTCAGATGTAATGTGCTTTAGAATTAGTTTTCAGTTTCTTCAATCTGTCAAAGGTTTGAAATTCAATTCAGCACTTTTTTAAATTCTCAGTACTGTTGATTTCTCTTTTTTTCTACCCCTAGTTTTACTTTGTGTTGCTGCCTTAGGAAAGCACCAGATTTCATCACCTTCACCATTTCACTTTCTGCATTTCACTTATGCTTACTTATAGGTCTTTGATTTTCTATGGTAAGTCTAGGTCTGCAGCCCAAAACAGCTGGATTTTCTTTGTTTGTACTAGGTTCTTGTTCCGTTGTGCACTTCACTTCAACATGTAAAGCACCACCTACAACTTCTAGGTTGTATATTGCTTGTCATATAAAACTACCTAAACAAATAACTTGCCCATAACAGTCAAAAGATATTGTAAACTTTGCTTTACTGCAAGCTGTTGCCCTCAAATGCCAGTGTTTTCAGTTTTTGCTAAGGTGAACTGTTGATAACAGCTTATGAAGCCTTGACTCAACCAGTTACATTAACGTTATTTACACTCCAATTATTTTCTGTGCTTGGGTCTGGCTGTTTTTACATATTCTAAGCTGTCATGTATCTTTCGAAGTCAGATCATAGTTCACAATTTTAACGTTTAGTAAAGATATTGTAACTCTTTCATATATGGCAGAGGGCTAAACTAGCAGTTGAATTAAATGGATCATACCTTGAAAATAGTTAATATGAAAAATATTAACAAAAGTAAAACAAGGATAATGGAATGTAGTCAGAGTAAATCAGCTTATGCAGAAGAAGTTAAATTAAGAAATGGCACATTGAAAGTGGTTATTGAGTTTTAGTATTTGGGCTGTAAAATAACAGAAGTTGGCAGAAGTATAGAGGATATAAAATGCAGACGATCAATCGGAAGAAAAGCAGTTCGTAAAAAATTAAAATTGTTCAGCTTTGAATATAAATTAAAGTGTTAAGAACTCCTGAAAGGTATTTGTGTGGAATGTGGTTTCGTGTGGACGATACACAGTTAAAACAAGAACGGAACAGAAGCTTTCAAAATGTTGTGTTACAGAAGAATGATGCAGATTAGGTGGGTAGATGAAATAACTAGTGAACAATCCGTTTTACACCACTGATGAATTTTTTGAAGAAGAAAATACTGCATTCTATTGTGTACCTATTTTATGTAAACCAGTTTACATCAATATTGTAGTTTATGTAGAAATATATGCTCTTGACTTTGTCTTTTGCTGTAATCAGCCGAATGACAATAAAATTTTGTTATTATTATTATTATTATTATTATTGTTATTATTAGTGAAGCAGGTTGGAGAAAAAAGAAATCTGTGGCACAATTTGACACAAGATGGAGTCAGTTGATACAACACATCATGAGGCATGAAGGAATTATCAGTTTGGGAGTAAAAGGAAGTGTGGGGGAAAGAGTGTTGGGAAACAAAAGGCCAGTTACAGTAGCTGTTTTAAATGGATTTAGGTTGCGAAAATTACTTGGAAGAGGCTTGCACAGGATAGAATATCATGCAGAGCTGCATTAGACTAATCTTCAGAGTAAGACAATGGTGACAACAACTTGTTGACTTGTGATTGAGGCTTTTACTTTGCACTTGACAAAATCATTTTTATTGATTAGCAATCTTCTTATGGTTAACAGTGGAGGGAGACCAATTGTCAGCTGTTGTGGAATTTGATGTTTACATATCGTCCATTTAAGCAGAGATTCAGTTGGTGAGAAATTCAAATTGTTGTATGTACCTTTAGTTGAAATGTATCACAAATCTTACCTGTTGTTGTAACATCTAAGTAAAGGTATATTTTTAGTGAAATGTGGGAATTACCCAGTTCTAAGAACATTACAAAACTCTTATTGAATATTCTATGCCAGAATTGATTTTTGCCAATAGATTCATACACACTTTTTCTTGTGTGAAAATTGGATGATGTTATGAAACTCAGATTCCTTGGGTGTTAATGGAATTTTATGTTGAGAAATTCTTGCATATTGCTGTGATAAATGTCTCCACTAATCACAGAGAAAGTATTGAGTGATGTACTGTCAGACGGGGTGATTTCGGACGGTTTTGTCATTATTTTGATTGTAACTTTCGTCTATATTGTTAGATTAAATTGATTGTTGTGGAAGTGGTACGGTATATGTGTAACGAATAAAATATCCCAGAACCAGAAATTGTATGTGTAGGTATATTTATCTGAGGAAGTTAAATAAAGTGTCCGAAGTCACCCCATGGATTGGGGATGTGCTTTTAAAATCTCTGTCCGAAGTTACAGTACATAGAGGGTGAATTTGGACAGTTACTGCCTTTTTTAAAATTCTACATGCTTTTTATTTGATTTTGGTAACATTTTACACATTTTAAGGTAGCCTTTTGTTATGAATAAGTAATATGGAATGATATAATGAATTTTATATATTACAGCTAAGTTTTTATTTTGCATAATTTAAATAACATTTTTTTACAGTTCTTAACTGAAATATTAGAAACAGACAGAAACAAACAAAGTAATTTAACTAAAACGTCAAAATAATTTTTCTCACTCATCATTCTAAATTAAGTTGGAAACACTTTAAATAAACAATTGTCTTCGAGTCTAAAGTACATCTCCTTGAAAAATGAACATTCCTCTCTTCTCAACTGGTGTGGGAAGTATTCCTGAAATTTGCATTTTTTGTATTGTGTCGTCATTGGGCACATTAGGAAACAAATATGTTTTTACTGTTCTTGTGTGGGCACAAGAATTTCACACTTACTTCTGTAGCACCAACATTTGTGACCACTCCAACATACTGCCTTGTTTGCTCCTTGTTTCCACGTTTATATTTGTACTCTGCAACAAGAAAAGCCTCTTCTTTCAGCAGTAAAACTTCATTGGATGATGTGTTGTTTTCACTTTCACTACTGCTAGAAGCATTGTCACTTGTTTCAGCACTGTTTTCGTTTCCTTGAAAATCTCAGCCAGTGATTGATTTTCCAGGTTGAATGTCTAGTTTGCGGCAGTGGCAGGAGCTACCAAGCTTATTCGGAGGATGACGAATTTCTTTGAGCATTTCTTCAAAAGTGGAAGACCATGCGTCTGCGTTGCTTTGCTGGCTCTCCTCATTACCAGGCAATTTTCGTAAGACATGATCTGGATCAAAAGGGATTAGGCCTGTGGCGCGAAATCCACACTTTGTTTTCCTTGGCATTTGCTGAAATCTTAGTCAGTGTCTGCTTCAGAAGAGATGGGAAGGCATCCTTGGAAATGGTCCCACGAGTGTGTTTCTTCCAATCAGTTAATACAGCTCGCCACGCTGCTTTCATTGGCCTGAAGAAGCTTACATCGAGCGGTTGGAGGAGGTGCGTGCTATTGGGGGGAAGGAGAATGAATGAAATATTGTTCCGCTCACACTCACATGTAAAGACACGTGACTGGATAAGTTGTCTCCAATCATGACTGTTGGCCCATTTTGCCTCTTCAAGTAGGGCAAAGTGATTGTGAAGAACCAATCTTCAAATACTGGCAGGTCAAACCATCCACTTTTGTTCCTATTGAAATGGGTTCCTTGTGGTCTACCTTCTTGCCACGTGTCCCACAAATGCTCTGATTTGTAAAGGACGTATGGAGGAAGCAGTTTACCATCAGCACTAGCTGCCATCACTATTGAGACACTAGATTTTGATGAGTCCATCACTTTTTCAGCATGCTTACTCCCTCATTTCGTAATTATCTGCTGCTTGCCTGGGTCATCTGACATGTTGCTAGGTGCGAGATTTTCGAGCTTTGCCTTGATATTGGAGAAAAACATCTTAACAGTGTCTTTGTTCACTTCTGCATGAGCTCGTTTAATATTTTCGCTTAAGTGAATGGAAAGATCTTCTGACTGTTGTTTGAGGAATAAATGCACCCATTCCTCTCCTGGCAAATTATTGCGAAATTTTTTCTCTTTTCGGCCAGATTTATCAAGGTAGCTTTTAACTAAATATCTAATATCCAATTTAGTGAAGGGAAATCCCCAATGTGCAGCCTTCAAGATACATTGCTTCAACATTTCTTCTTCTTTATTTAGCACTGGCTGTCCTCCCCCCCCCCCCCCCCTTTTTTTTATGTGCTTCCTGCACTTTATTTTGTAGGGTTGATTTAGGTCTACCATACAAATCGCACGCTTTTCTGTACGATAATTTACCACTCTGAATATCATGAACAGCTTTATCTAAAAGTTCCGGGTCATAATTACACTGTACTGTAGCACCTCTCCTGCTCTTATACGTTCTTGCCATTGTCCGAAATCACCCCACACAGTACACAGTTTTACAAAAACTGTCATTATTTTATAACCTTGCACGAGAAACTCGACAAACTTGTACAGAAATTGTCTCAATGCTGTTAGCTTCTGAGTGCATCAAAAATTACGGTTACAATAACTTCCTGCTCGATGCAGCAATAGAAAGTTTCCACTTTATAATAATGCATGGATTTTTAACACTGTGACTGTTCATCAGTTGTTCACCTAGGGAAACAATTTACGCAAAATAAAAGTTGTGGAAAGTGATAAATGCAATGTTGCGCTCAAAATAATTGGCACACGGACATTAAAATAAGTAACTCTTTGTTTCTATGCAGTGGCAAAGAGCAAATAAGCAATACTGTCCGAATTCACCCCGGTGTCCAAAATCACCCCGTTTGATACATAAATTTAAAAGATAGTCGTAGTTGCTTGCTTCTCAGCTTTTTTTAAATTCCTCAACAGAGTGCAATCACTGAATGTACATAAGCACTATATTTTCTTCTTGTCTTGTCAAGTCACTTCATAGCAAGTGAGGAGAAGGTGGGAGAATCATCACAGATTTTTTTTATGATTGTTTCCTCTGCTTGGTGGGTGGTCATCTCTGTTCATATCATTAATTATTATCTAGGAACCTGTGATGTTGTTTAAGCAGTGATGAAATTTTTCTTACATATGATAGACAGTTGAAATTCCTTAGAAACCTTTCAAATACTGTTTTCTGTGAAAGTCTCATTAAAGTGAAAATTTAACAGAGGTAGAAAAATTCTGTCCACAGCGTTGAGGAAACTTAAATAAAAAATAATTTCTTTACCATCATCCCTAATCTATTTCATTGACAATAGGTCTTTAATTCCCAAAAGCTTAGAGCTTCAGATGGAGTCCTTCATCTGTGGTGATGCTTCTACTCGTGTAGAGGTTATCTGTGAGCACTACACCATGAACATTCTCATAAACAGTAGCCATGTCTTTCCCTGCCTACAAGTGTGTGAGCATTTTATTTAGTGCAGTTTCACCTTTTCTTTCTGAAAGGGAACGAAGATCTGTAACTGGTATACTGTTACTTCATTTAAACAAGTCCACACATGAGACTGGAATACATTTGGATTGATGGTTTATAGTTATAGCACTGACTGGGTAGAAAGATTCATGTAAAATGTATTGGATCCAGGCATTTGAGATCTTTGGAATGCAAGCAAGCCCTCGTATCTTCAGTTGATGCTCACTGACTATTGTACTAGAAGTTTTTGCTACAATCTCATTGGTCATACAGGATTTTTCGACATCTTGAGCACTGATCATCCTATCACAAGTCCTCCCTTCACAATGTTCAGAAGTGAGGGAGAAGAATCCTTTAATGTTGAATCCAGCTCTTCTCCATTGTGGTTAAATCCTTTAAAATGAAGTTCTGTATCATATATCTTAAATCAGTTTTATTTATCATTGATTATCACTAAAACATGAATCTAAATGTACTTTTCTGGAGCTTAATTCTCTCTCTTAAAGAGTTCTACTTTCATAAGATCATAGTGAAATGAAATGAAATGTCATGTAGCTAGGGTGGGTAGACCATTCGCCTGGAGGAAGTCTTTTGAGTTGACGCCACTTGGGCTCCCCCTGCGGGTCCGGGGTAAGAATAGGCCCGAGGTATTCCTGCCTGTCGTAAGAGGCGACTAAAAGGAGTTTCAACCGTTTCGGCCTTCCATGTGATGGTCCCCCTTGGGGTTTGACCTCCATTTTTCAAAATTCTACAGAAGTACGAGCCTTTTGGGGAAGGACGCCTTACGTGGTGTCTCACTGGTCCTCAGTGCACTAAGACCTTGGCACTCAGCATTGTAACGGCGTTGTAACCACAGCCGCTATTCCTCAAATTGGGCCTAAACGCTTGATGGGTTGCACAAGTTACGCCCATAGTGCGTCCCCATCTGCACATACGATCATGATGGACTTTCCATGGCACCCGAAATCCAGCACGGTAGCCAGCCCGTTGTGGTGGGGTCGTCATGTACCCTCTAGGTTGTAGCCCCCTGACAACACAGGGATCGTACTGCCGATACCTGAGCTGCACCCTCCCCACGTCGGCCAAGGAGTAGATGCCCGTCTCCTTGGGGCATCAGGACTCCCGGCAACGGTCATCCTGCCAGGTAGCCCTTGCTGAGGCTGGGTGGCACCCGTGGGGAGAGCCCCTAGTCGGAGTGGGTGGTATCGGGGTGGACGTTTTGCAGATGAAACGTCAACATGTATCGGGTCGCTCTGCGGCCGAGTCTTTTAAAAAGAAAGGTACTGTCTCTGGTTCTGGTTCTCCTGCCCCTTCCCCTTGGCCACTCCCTGGGAGGAAGGACAGGCCCGCCGGCTTGGGGCGAAGTACTTCCCCCGTTATTTAGTCTGTTCTCGGACCGATGAGGGGACGTTCGCCACCTCCAAGCCCATGTTCTTCGTCCAGCACATTGAGGACATCTTCGGGGAAATCGAGGCTCTCAGTAAAATGCGTTCGGGGTCCGTTCTTATAAAGACCACCTCCGCCACTCAGCCGGCGGCGCTCCAGGTGTGCGACCGACTAGGGGACACCCAGTGTCCCTTGTCCCGCATCTGGCACTGAATAGGACGCAGGGTGTTATTTTTCATCGGGACCTCCTTTTGCAATCTGATGAGGAGCTCAGGGCCAACCTGGAGCGCCGAGGCATGCATTTCGTCCTGCGAGTCCAGCACGGCCCCAAAGAGCGTCGCATCGACACCGGGCCCTTTATCCTCGCCTTCGAGGAGGACGTTCTCCCGGAGAAGGTAAAGGTGATGCGCTACCAGTGCGACGTGCGACCTTACGTCCCGCCTCCTATGCGCTGCTTTCGGTGTTTGCGCTTTGGGCACATGTCGTCACGGTGTGAGGCTGAGCCCCTTTGTGGCGATTGTGGGCGTCCTCTTCGTGAGGAACATACATGCACCCCACCACCTCAGTGCGTCAATTGTCCTGGCATCCACTCGCCTAGATCTTTAGACTGCCCCGTGTATCAGATGGAGGAGAAGATCCAAGAATTAAAAACTTTGGATCGCCTCTCTTATTCTGAGGCCAGGAAAAAGTATGACCGCCTCCATCCCGTGACGTTGACAACTTCATTTGCCTCAGTCGTGTCCGCTCCTTCCACAGTATCCTCACCCCTATCCTGTCCCCCCCTCCGCCTCCTCACCCCGTCCGGGGTCTATGCCTCCGCCTCCCAAATCCCTCCCTTCCAAATCCTCCTCCCTCGCGGCCCCTGCCCCTCTGCCCCAGGGGCCACCCTTCCTCCTCCTCCCCCTCCGCCGCCTGAGAAGCGATCCTCTTCTCAGGCGTCCATCGGGGAAACGTTCTGGACCCCGGCTTCCGAGGTCCGGTGTTCCAAAACAGACCCCGCACGTGAGGACCTTCTTCGGGTCCAGCCCACCATCCCCGTGCCTCATCGGACTTCCCAGAAGGCCTCCAAGAAGAAGTCTTTATCCCCCTCTCCACCCCAGCGCGTTTCTTCTGACGCTCCATCCGTGAGTCGCTGCTCCCGGCCGTCCTCAGTTTCGCCGGGACGCTCTGCTGCCAGGCGTTCAGTTCAGCTGGCCTCACGTCGGTGATTGATGCTGCCCCTCCTACGCAACCCGGGAAAGCGGCCGCAGCTGGCGACGACTCGATGGAACAGGATCCGCCTCCCGCCGGTTGTAGCGTTGTTCCCTCGAAACCTGGCCCTCCGCAGCCATCGAGGTGACCAGCTCTTCACCCGTTTCGTTACCCCTTTTTTCTGACTAGCGATGGCTTTGTTACATTGGAACATAAGAGGTATTCGATCTAATCGGGAGGAATTACAACTGCTCCTCCGCCTGCACTGTCCACTCGTCCTTGGTCTCCAGGAAACCAAGTTGTGCCCAACTGATCATCTTGCTTTTACCCACTATACCTCGGAGCGGTCTGACCTCACCCCTGTGGACGGTATTCCAGCTCATGGTGGGGTCATGTTGCTCGTTCGGGACGATGTCTATTACCATCCCATCCCATTGACCACCCCACTCCAAGCAATAGCTGTCCGTATTACTCTTTCTGCCTTTACTTTTTCCGTTAGTACCGTCTACGCTCCATCATCATCCGCAGTTAGTCGGGCTGACATGATACACCTGCTCGTTCAGCTTCCTCCGCCGTTTTTATTGTTTGGCGACTTCAATGCCCATCATCTCCTTTGGGGCTCTCCTGCATCCTGTCAGAGAGGCTCCCTCTTGGCGGATGTCTTCAACCATCTCAATCTTGTCTGCCTCAATACTGGCGCCCCGACTTTCCTCTCGGACTCTACTCATACCTACTCCCACTTGGACCTCTCGATCTGTTCTACCACTCTTGCCCGTCGATTCGAGTGGTATGTCCTTTCTGACACCTGTTCGAGCAACCACTTCCCCTGTGTCGTTCGTCTCCTGCACCAGACCCCATCCCCACGTCCTTAGAGCTGGAACATACCGAAAGCTGACTGGGGACTTTACTCCTCCCTGGCGACATTTCCGGACCACGATTTTCTCAGTTGTGACAGTCAGGTTGAATACCTCACGGCCGTTATCATCAATGCTGCCGAACGTTCCATTCCTCATACTACCTCTTCTTCACGTCGCGTTTCCGTCCCCTGGTGGAATGAGGCTTGTAGAGACGCTATCCGTGCTCGACGACGTGCTTTACGCACCTTTCGCCGCCATCCTACGTTGGCAAATTGTATTGGATACAAACGACTCCGAGCGCAATGCCGTAGAGTCATTAAAGACAGCAAAAAAGCTTGTTAGGCCTCTTTCACCAGCTCCTTTAACAGTTTTACTCCCTCTTCTGTCGTCTGGGGTGGCCTGCGCCGGCTGTCGGGCTTTAAGGCCCACTCCTCGGTACCTGGCCTGACTTCTGGTACTGAGGTCCTTGTTGATCCTGTGGATGTCTCCAACGCCTTCGGCCGCTTTTTCGCAGAGGTTTCAAGCTCCGCCCATTACCACCCTGCCTTCCTTCCCAGGAAAGAGGCAGAAGGGGCTCGGCGACCTTCCTTCCACTCGCTGAATCTGGAAAATTATAATGCCCCCTTCACTATGCGGGAACTTGAACGTGCACTTGCACTGTCCCGGTCCTCTGCTCCAGGGCCAGATGCCATTCACGTTCAGATGCTGGCCCACCTTTCTCCGGCAGGCAAAAGCTTCCTTTTTCGTACCTACAATCGCGTCTGGACCGAAGGTCAAGTCCCCATGCGTTGGCGTGACGCCGTCGTTGTTCCTATACCCAAACCCGGGAAGAATAGACACCTTCCTTCTAGTTACCACCCCATTTCTCTTACAAGCTGTGTCTGTAAGGTGATGGAGCGCATGGTTAACGCTCTGTTAGTTTGGATTCTTGAATCTCGACGGCTACTTACCAATGTTCAATGTGGCTTTCGTCGCCGCCGCTCCGCTGTTGACCACCTTGTGACCTTGTCGACATTCATCATGAACAACTTTTTGCGAAAGCACCAAACGGTAGCCGTGTTCTTCAATTTGGAGAAGGCTTATGATACCTGTTGGAGAGGAGGTATCCTCCGCACTATGCACAGGTGGGGTCTACGCGGTCGCCTGCCGCTTTTTATTGATTCCTTTTTAACAGATCGCAATATTAGGGTACATGTGGGTTCTGTATTGTCCGACGTCTTCCTCCAGGAGAACAGAGTGCCTCAGGGCTCCGTCTTGAGTGTAGCCCTTTTTGCCATAGCGATCAATCCAATTATGGATTGCATTCCACCTAATGTCTCAGGCTCTCTTTTTGTCGATGACTTCGCGATCTACTGCAGTGCCCAGAGAACATGCCTCCTGGAGCGCTGCCTTAAGCGTTGTCTAGACAGCCTATACTCATGGAGTGTGGCAAATGGCTTCCGGTTCTCTGAAGAGAAGACGGTTTGTATCAACTTTTGGCGATATAAAGCGTTCCTTCCGCCATCCTTACATCTCGGTCCCGTTGTTCTCCCATTCGTGGAAACAACTAAGTTTCTAGGGCTCACACTGGACAGGAAACTTTGTTGGTCTCCGCACGTCTCTTATTTGGCTGCCCGTTGTACACGTTCCCTTAATGTCCTCAGAGTTCTTAGTGGTTCATCTTGGGGAGCGGATCGCACTGTCCTGCTTCGCTTGTATCGGTCCATAGTCCGATCAAAGCTGGATTATGGGAGCCTCGTCTACTCGTCTGCTCGGCCATCCCTCTTACGCCGTCTCAACTCCATCCACCATTGGGGGTTACGTCTTGCGACCAGAGCATTCTACACTAGTCCCGTCGAGAGTCTTTCTGCTGAAGCTGCCGAATTACCATTGACCTACCGGCGTGACGTACTGCTTTGTCGGTATGCCTGCCGGCTGTTGTCAATGCCCGACCACTCCTCTTATCAGTCCTTCTTCACCGATTCTCTCGACCGTCAGTAAGGGTTGTATGTGTCTGCCCTGCTGCCCCCTGGAGTCCGCTTTCGTCGCCTGCTTCGACAATTGGATTTTACCCTCCCTACCACCTTCAGAGAGGGTTAGAGCCCGACACCACCGTGACTCTAGGCTCCGGTTCATATTTATCTCGACCTCAGCTCGCTCCCGAAGGAGGGTACTCCAGCTGCAGTGTATTGCTCACAGTTTGTCGAACTTCGTGCGCGACTTGCCAGTCACACCTTTATTTACACTGATGGCTCCAGAACTGACAATGGTGTCGGCTGTGCCTTTGTCGTCGGGGCCGGCACCTTTAAATACCGGCTCCTCGACCAGTGTTCCAGCTTTACGGCCGAGCTTTTTGCTCTCCATCAGGCCGTTCAGTATGCCCGCCGCCACCGCCACTCATCGTATGTACTCTGCTCTGATTCACTCAGTGCTCTTCAGAGCCTTGGAGCTCCATATCCAGTCCATCCCTTGGTGCAACGGATCCAGCAGTCCCTCTATTCTTCTGCTGCTGATGGCTCTCCTGTCAACTTTCTGTGGGTTCCCGTCCATGTAGGAGTGCCTGGGAATGAGGCTACTGACGCTGCAGCCAATGCTGCAGTCCTCCTGCCTCGGCCAGCCTCACATTGTGTCCCGTCATCTGACATTAGTTGGGTTGTTTGTAGAAGGCTTGTGTCTTTGTGTTGGGATACTTGGTCAACACTTCAAGGAAACAAGCTCCGGGCAGTAAAACCATTCCCAACTGCTTGGACAACCTCCTCCCGACCATCTCCGCGAGAAGAGGTCCTTCTGACCAGATTGCGGATTGGGCATTGCCGGTTTAGCCACCGCTACCTGCTCTCCGGTGACCCAGCCCCGCAGTGCCCTTGTGGTCATGCATTAACAGTGTGCCATGTTTTATTGTCGTGTCCCCGTTTTAGTCAGTCTCGTGTTGTCCTGTCTCTGCCATCTACTTTACAGGATATTTTAGCTGATGACGCTCGAGCAGCTGCTCGTGTTCTTCGTTTTATTACTTTGACTGGCTTGTCCAAAGACATCTAACTCCTTCACTTATTTTATCTGCATCTTTGTAGGAACTTTCTGGTGTCCCCCCCTCCCCTTCAGTTTTACTAGATTCTATGTGCTCTAACAATTGTGACTGGGCGCTAATGACCTCAGTAATTGAGCGCCCTTAAACCACAAAAAAAAAAAAAAAAAAAAAAAAAAAAAAAGCCACTTGGGCGACTTTTGTGTCGATGGGGATGAGATGATGATGATGATGATGATGATGATGATGATGATAACACAACACCCAGTCCCTGAGTGGAGAAAATCTCCGACCAAGCTGGAAATTGAACCCAGGCCCCTTGGCATGACATTCCATCACGCTGACCACTCAGCTACCAGGGCAGGCATAATATGGTTTTTGCCACATTCAGACTATCTTGGTGTTAAGCTGTAATCTTTCTTTATGTCCTTCACATTATTATTTTTTTATGAGCACTGCCTTCTTTCAGTTTTTTATTCATCCATACTGTACACTTAAATGGACATCATGCCATATCATTATACAATGCTGGACTAAGAAAGAAACATGAGCTGTGGTATTAGGTAGACTTCACAAGGAGGTGGCACATAGATACTCCTCCCTCCCCTCTCCTCCCCCTCCCCTCCCCTCCCCTCCCCTCCCACATAACCCATTCTCTTCCTACCATTGTATGAATGGACTTCAGTGGATTCTGGGAACTGTACACATATTTTAAGAATATTTCTTTGACGTATGGCTTCACTGCCATGGATTGTATGTCACAAGGTCAAGTTGTCATTGCAGGTGGGTATGTTTAATTTTGGAAATTTTATGCATATGCCATACTTGACATTCACACGATCTCACTTCCAGGAGCTATGGCAAACTATCTCATGGAAGTTACTTCATACGATTTTGTCACGCACAACTTTGACCAAAAGCTGTCAAACACAATGTTGTTGTCCTTATGACTCAGTACCATTGTTGTTTTGTCTATTTATTTTTAATTCGATTGGAACATAGTGTCAATTACAAAAGAACATTCTTCACAAAAGAAAATAAATCTTCTTAACGAAGTATTGGGTTATTATGAAGTGGCAAAAGTTAAAATATTAATGGAATAACATAAAAATTACAATAAGTCTGCTGATGAAAACAAAAAAAGAATATCAATAAAGGTACACCATGAGAATTAACATCATTTTATACATGTTAATAATGAAGAAGGGAAGAGGAATGTTTGAGCCAAGGGCTATTGCAGCGTTCATCTTCAATGCTTTGGGAAAACTGTGTAAATCGCAAATAATGAAGGCTTCATTACATAAATAAGTTAATCCTGAATCTACAGTACATGAGCAGTTTTCCTACTTCTCATATTGTTTTAGTGAATTATTGTTAAAATAACACAGTGGAGTGGATGTGAAGTAGTTTACGAATTGTATTCTACTTTTCCATTCATTATTTTCTATAACACAATTAGGATGACTCAAAAGGATGCCTGCAGTCAGCAGAAATTTGCCAGAAGGCAATTCTTCAGCTTGTGTTTGGAAATAAGTTCTTTGTTACTAACAGCTTTCAACTCTTATGGAAGTATATCGAAAATGAATATTAGGTAGTACTTCATACTTTAACACTGCTTAAGAATGTACTACCAACATTGGGATTGTTTCTCTTCCTTAGAATTCAGTAAATGGATGCTAATAAAAATAATTTCATGTGGCTCAGAGGTCTGGTGGATGTCTTTCAATTGGACACCACTTTGACGACTTAACTTTTTCCCTAACTTGTCCCAGTAATCTGTCTCTTCTAAGCAAGCTCATGTTGTCAACAGAAAATTTTATAAGGAAGTAGATGTACTGCCATGCCACTTTATGAAAGTCTATGGGGATGAGATGATGATGATGATAACACAACACCCAGTCCCTGAGTGGAGAAAATCTCCGACCAAGCTGGAAATCGAACCCAGCATAGTGTTTGAATCTGGTGTGCTGGCAGCCATACCCACGACACATATCCAAGTACGATATACAGGGTTATAGCACTTTGCAATTAAAAATTGTCCCTAATTAGCACCAGTTATGTTCTGAAGCTTACTTACTTTCAGTATTTTCATTTCTTGATGACTTATGAAATATTGTTTTAGAGCACCTTAGCACAGACACACAGAACAATTTTACACCAAAAGAGGAAAGTAGATTAGTGTCATGTTGACAATTGGGCGGTCTGAGATGGAACACAAGCTCATATGGGTACTTCTTTGCTTGTGCATACTTGAATGTGTCTTTGGTGGCTGTACTGTTACTTGCATCTTACATTATGACACAAGTGGCAAAGAGTTCACTTCTGTGTGGTCAGTTTCTTTGGCTGTTTCCTCTGTTCTCATGTCTGTGGGGGCAGTACTCAAGTCTCTCCTCAAGCAGCAAGAAGCTCTTACACTTACTGTTAGAAATTTGTTTGCCATGGTGACTGTGCAGGCTTCTACATCGCTTGCGTATCCACCGCCTCTTCCCCCTTACGATGATGTGGCCAAAGACTGGGAAACTTACAAGAAGTGGGTTTGGAACCACTTCCTCATGTTTGGTGTCACTGATGCTAACATGTGTAAGGCTTTGTTTTTTTTGTTGGATTTGCCCTCTTATTTATCATTTGTTGTGCCACTTAGCCCTGCTCCAAGAACCAGCATCACTTTCATTTGACAAAATGTGTATGTGTTTGTCTAATTATCATTGTAAGTGCATGCATGTCATTACACCAAATGGCAAGTTCTGTTGTCATAAACAGCCCCATCAGTCCTACGAGGCTTGGGTGACCAAACTCGCCAGCCACAGTCACAAATGTCAGTTTGTTACTGATGCCCATCACGATTTCTGTGCTCATTCTATGGACCATGACACCATCATTTGGTTGGCTCCCAATGTTGATATGCACTACAGTGCAAAAATTTGTCATTGACTGAAGTGTTAAATATTGCCCAGTGTTTCAAGATGTCTCGTGCTGCTGGCGATCAGATCAAAGCTAGGTGAGGTGTTGCTGCCGTGGCTCCTGCTCCTAGGCATCGGGCATCAGTTAGTTCTTGGGGATGTGCCAGACGAGAATAACCACAGCAGTGGCAGTGCTCAGTCCTCCCATCTTGACCATCTTTTGTGCACCATGACAGGGCCAGGTGCTCTAAGTGCTGGGCAACTCGCAGTAACTGTAGAAAAAAAAAAAAGTGTGACATTCCCAGCATTCTCTTGCAGATATAGACATGGATGTTAATTGTGTGTCTCCATTGCGTACAAATACTAGAAAACTGTTTATTGAAGCGCAAGTGACGGACAAAGCGCTCTGGTTTCATCCACAGGTGCAGCTGTGACATTGCTGAACTCAAAAGCGTGAGAACTTTGGATCTCCGTAGTTGTCTTCTGTTACTCGAAATTTGATGAGTTACAACATGTAGCATGTTCCAGTTTTGGGGCACTTTATGGCTCCTGCTGTTTGTAAATTGGTGGTTTATTCCTTGACTTTTTTAGTGGTGGATGATGCATGCCCCAACAACTTTTGTCTGGATGCTTTCAGTGCTTCTGGTTTTTCTAATGTGGATGCAGTACACTACATTTCCAACAAGTTCCTTTATCAGCAGTTAGATTCTCTGTGTACTAAATTCTTGTCTTCTTTTCTTTTGGATTGGGTTGAGCCACTAATTTTATGGCCCACATTACTCAGAAATGTGTAGTACAACCACATTTCTTCCAGGTACACGCTATTGCAGTGGCCTTGCATGATCATGTGAAATCTTGGTTGGACGGACTGATGTCATTGGGGATCACCCAGCCTACTATGTCAAGTGATTGGTCAACCCATCTTGTGATCGTTAAGAAACTGAATGGTCAGCTTCACCCCTGTGGTAACTTTTAAGTGTCTGGTAACACTCACTCTATCATTGACACCTACCATTTGCCCTGTCAGGGCAAGTTACTGGCTAAACTTGCCAGGAGCCAGTGTTTTCCTAAAACTGATACCGTATTTACTCGAATCTAAGCCACACTTTTTTTCCGGTTTTTGTAATCCATAAAACCGCCTGCGGCTTAGAATCTATAGTTCAATTCATTTATCTTGGCGGCTCGCGCATGCCCGCCCAGACGCGGGAGATTGCAGCGTTGCCAGTTGTACGCGCCAAGAGAAGCAGCGCCGTAGCAGTGTAGTTCTCAAACTTACGTTTAGGGGGGAGCGCGCAGTTTATGAAGTAAAGCCACCACGGCCGCATTAAACCTTTCGCTGCTACAGAGACGTGCTCCCCGCATTCCACGCCGTGCGCGATTTTGTAACCACTGCACTGCTCGCCTGTGCAGACACATAGTGTTCCGACTGCTTTGACACACTTATCATTCGATTTCACAAAAACTATTTGGCCCAAAAATTTGATTTTGACACATCTTCTTGACTGATACCTTCCCCCCATAAATGACTTAGTTTTGTTTCGATTTTCAACGCAGTTATATTGCAGCATTAAATGTAGTAAACCATTGCACGAAATTTTGAAGAGTTTGCAGAGGTAAAGTTCATAGCGTATACTTTCCGTATGTTCGATTGTAGTTACCACAATGTTGAGAATGAAATGTGGACAAGATACCTAAATTTCATATAAAATTTACTGTATAACAACATCTCATTTAATTTAAGTACCAGATTGGTGTCGTATGTAATATTGAGAAATATTCCGTCTTTCGCGACTGTAATAAAAGTTTTATTTACACCGGGCGCGTTTGACTTTATTTTAAAGCAGTTCAATCAATCAAAAGGAAGTACACAAAATACGTTAAACAAAACTGTGGACTTACAAAAACATTAGGACTTGAATATACTGTGTATCAGTGCTCTGAGCTATGTCAAATATAATTTTTGTGTGTGGCACACACAAAAAGCATTTATTTGCTAAAACACTGATCGGCCGACACAAATGTTGAATATTGTGTTACCTCAGCACAAAACTACGAAAGGTGACTTGGCAATGGAGGAGACAAAATGCTGTCCAATGAAGATGCTTCAAAAGAGAAAAACGCGTCTGGTCTAAATAAGACGCTTATTACAGTTGCAGAAGAGGAATATATTTCAATACCATT
The DNA here is from genome assembly GCF_023864345.2 of Schistocerca serialis cubense. Taxonomy (NCBI): domain Eukaryota; kingdom Metazoa; phylum Arthropoda; class Insecta; order Orthoptera; family Acrididae; genus Schistocerca; species Schistocerca serialis. The sequence goes on from NC_064638.1 coordinate 718,546,919, forward strand.
GGTAAAATTGCAACTGTGGAACAAAAACAAGAAAGAGAGCATGAGTGTTATTGTGTATGTGCCTTACCCTTCATTGTTGTCAATTGCTGCGATAGTCTTCTGCATCGCTGTAGTCAGTGTCGCAGTCCGAATCATCAGGTCTTAGAGTTATGACGATGGGTTCAAGCAGATTGTCAGTTACAATTTCCCTGTCCATGTCCTCCTCCTGTAGCCTTTGTGCATGCCGAACACATTCAGCCCATGTTGAAGAAGTAATTCTGTCAAGTGCTTCGTGCAGAAGCTTTTCTGTATCGGCAATTTTAAATGTCATGTTTCGTTCTGCGACATACCCTTTCACTAGTGCCCAAATTAACTCTATCGGATTGTATTGGCAATGGTACGATGGCAAACGCAAAACTGTGTGTCCATGTTCCTGTGCAATACAATCGATTTCATAAATTTTTGTGCGAGGCTTATGAAGCACTACAAGATTCAACATTTCAGCACGAGTTTGGTTGGCAGTATGTGGAATATTTTTACTTGCAAGCCATAACATGATATCGGCTTTTTTTGTACTTGTTGTGGGTGTCTTGTCAACAACAACAGAGTGATAACTTGCATTGTCCATTACAGTCACCGAGCTTGCAGTCAAGTAAGGGAGAAACTGATTCCTAAACCACAATTTAAATGTCTCAGAGTTCATTTCGGAATGATAATCCCCTGAATTTCTCTTTTTTGCCCGGAACACTAATTTGCTTTCTGGAATGAATCCAGAACCAGAACCAGCGTGAAGCACAATTATTCGTCCACCTTTACCAACTGGTACTTTAAACCCTCCCGAACCATCACTCATTTTCCAACACGCTTTCCTTGTGTGATTTTGGTTCACCCATGTTTCGTCCAAGAAAAAAATGTTCTTATTCCCGGATTTTCTTACTTCAATAATACGTCTTAAAAACTGTGCCCTTGAAGCAGCGATATCACTACGTTCCATTAAAAACTTTCTTCCGTCATTTGTATGTACATATTTGAATCCAATGTTTTTAAGTATTCTATTCATTGAAGTCATGCTACCTTTAAAATTTATGGTTTCACGCATTTTCACAGTGATTTTTTTTACAGTAGGAAATTCGCCTGTGTTGTACATGTTGAGCACTTCTCATCTTAGAACATCTTTGTCGAAATTATCTAAATTAGTTACAGTCCTCTCACGAGTGCGATATTTCCCTGGTGATCTGAAAAGTGGGCTTCCACAGGTCTCCGTAGATAACTTTCCTTCATTGGCAATCCGCTGAACGGTTCTCAAACTAACGCCTGTCGCTTCTGCAGTGCGTTCCTGAGATCTGGCGACATCCGTGATAGGTCCACCGTTTTCTGCTTCGCGCTTGAAAAAAGCGTGAATCCGGTAAATTATGTCCCTCGCCTGTTTATGGAGAGTTTGTCGCTTACCACCATTATCAGCCATGACAACTTGCAACAAATGCGATAAAAATTCACCAAAGAATAACTACAATCACATTTAACACTCGCACTCGCCAAGACATTCCCAGCAGACCGTTCAGAAAACTACTGAACACTCATTGGCTGTCAGCGGATGCGTGACGCCAGGTGCGTAGAACGAGCCTTAAATCGACCGCAGTCGTTCATGGTTCCAACTATACAGAGTGTTCATTTTAATTGGAGACATTGAAATATCCGCAAATCTACACATCGGATCAAACAAATTTATAAGTAATTTTTTTTTGTCTCAGAGGGGGGACATCCAATGATACCAAATTCGACGAATTTGTAGTCAAATTTGTTATAATTGGATGTCCCCTTCCGGGAGGAACTAATTTTCATTAGGATTTCTTTTGGCTCTGTGTGTCGTTTTCAAGAGATTTCAATGTCCCCATAAAATGAACACCCTTTATAACATAAACAGTGTTTATAAATTGGGAAATATTCTATCTTTAGCAACTGTAACAAAACTTTCTTTATACCAGAGTCATTTCGCTTTTTTCTAAAACGTTCTGATTAAAACGAAGTTGACGAAGTACACAAAACTGAATTTTGTACGCAATAAAACATAAAACTAAAATATATTGCCAGTGAGGCACAGTGCGCAAACATTTTGTTTTTGTCACAACGGACAGCAAATACTTGCCAAAACATAGATCAGTCGACGAAACCATTGAATATGATGTTGCCAAAGCAGCGAAGCAAAGAATTCCGTCAGACAATCAAATAGCTCGGCAACGTACGAGCCGAAATTCTGCTCTAAATAATACTTTTAATACTGCTGCAAAAGAATATATCTCAATATGAATAGTAAAACAGCGACTGCGGAAGAGGCGATATACAAACAAAACGGATAACATGAATATTGTATGTGTGCCTTTTCGTTGTTTTTAATTGCTGTGAAAAGAAATATTGGAGGAGAAAATTACAAAAACTGAAAACTTATTATGATTATAATGAAGCACAGGAAATTTCAAAACATTACATTCAAACGAATAAAATTCATTAAGTAAGACACTTCGCTATTGTTTTTAAATAAATAAAATATTTAATATGCAACAAGCCTTGAACTCAGAATCTTCCGATTAGCAGCCCAACACCTTAACCATTACACCAACGCAGCTACTCATTTCTGGCATCTCCTGGAGCACTCTAAACGTTTGCAAAATACCGACAAACACTGTTGGGATTACTATGAATTACTCACGTTGCGTCGAAGTACAATAGGAAATAAACAATTACCGCTGTTCTTTATTGCGAAAAAGCGGTTCGTGAGACTGATACAAACACCTTTCCTTGCTATCGCCTGAATTAGGAAGCTTATTGTTTGTTTGGTTTAATTAATTAATAGAATATGAAGCAATTGGTGTAAAGAATGCTTTTTCCAAACTTTCTATAAAAGAAAGTCTGCTATCAAGACATTGCTTTTGTTCAATTACTTCATTTATGACTGAACGTTTCTAAAATTGAAGACACTCGTCCGTGCTCTGCACTGCAGTCGAGATCTGGCAACGTCGTTCTCTGTTCATTGGCTGACTGTGATTTGTGACGTCAAATGCGCAGAACGAACCTAAACTCGGCCGCCAAGATATATGACGCGCACCTTAGTTCAAAGCAAGCGGAAGTTCTGAAAAATGTTGGTAGGTGCCGCCACAACTAACGTCTGCCGTCGAATATATGTAGCGCTACACAGGCATGCCTTGTTGGCACAAAGATAAATACTGGCGCCAAAACCTCTGCGTCAGTAAATAAATTTAAAAAAAAAGGTGGAAGACGATCTTTTTTCCTCCGCCCTGAGTTTTGACCACTGCATTTTCATTCATTATCTAACAAAGTAAATACAAATTCTGTATTGTTTGTTCATCTTCGAATGTAGCAGCATTTCAATGTACTACGAAAATCTGACTGGCAAGACTGTTTGGGATGTTTGTCAGTATGGCCAACTCTACATTCTGAATTTTTTCCTACCTGTGAGAAGAGATGGTTGCTAATAGGAGCTTGATGAATTATGAATCACATGCAGTATTCTCTTCACCATAAGAATAATACGAATATAAACATTTTGCCACGTATTCTTTCATGTTTGCTGCTATCTCATTTAAATCCTGTCTGCCTAATAAACTAAGAAACTAGAGTGAGACAACAGCAAACGCGGAAGAATATACGTATCGTGTCATGTTTATATTCGTATTATTCTTATGCCTAATAGTGATACAGTCAGAAATGAAGCACGGCAACTGACTAGATTTTTAAATGTAAGATGACTCTAATTTCTGTGCAGAATGTAATGTACTAAAGAGGCACCTGCAAAGATTTTCAAACAGAGAAAAATTTTCGCTACACTCTCGTTCAGAACATGTTCTATCGTACGCAGTCTATTATTTGGTTCTTGTTGATCATTATCAAAGAAAGCAGCAGTGTAAGTAACAACAAATAGCAGTCTCTTGCCATTGTTTCGCTAATGAGACGATTCCTCTCTCTCTCTCTCTCTCTCTCTCTCTCTCTCTCTCTCTCTCTCCTTTTTTTTTAAATTGTAAGCCGCAGTAGCGCGCACAAAAGCAAGCCATTCCGCGAGCAGCGACAGGCCATAAACACGCACTATCAGAATGCGACAAACAATGCATGACATAGTACAGTAATGCATTTTCAGCTTAGAGTGACGAAAACACCTATAACAAAGAAAACGGCACTTATCAGATCAAAGCAAAATAAGCAATCGATTCAAACGAGACGAAGCACGTGAAAAAGGAAGGGTACCCGTATAAATACGGCCGGAGCGCCTGATGCATAGCAATGGCTACCTGGTAAAGCTTGACTGCTAAGCTTACAACTCGAACCAAACTACTGTAGCTGTATAGTCATTCATTCGACCTAAATTGTGTCTCATATTACAATGGACCAACTTTGTTTCGCTTTGGACGTGCGGCCTAAAACTTTTTTGAGTCTCAAATTTCAGGTGCGGCTTAGATTCAGGAAATTTTTTTTCCTTGATTTCGAGTCTCATTTTTCAGGTGCGGCTTAGATTCGAGTAAATACGGTATATCTGAAGTTTACAAGTTCCATTGGATGAGGATTCAAAACAGCTCCTGGTGATTAACACACCCTTTGGGTTGTACCAATATCAGTACCTCTTGTTTGATGCAGCTAGTGCCTGCGGTTTTTTAGCATTTTTTGGAACTATTGATGATGTCCATTCTGGGGCACATCAGCTATCTTGATGACATCATCATGACAGTTGCATCCATATGTGAACACTTACGCATCTTACCCTCATTGTTCCTGACCTCACAGTCTACAGGTTTGAAGTGGAACTTGGCCAAGTTCCACTTTTTTCAGCAAGCAATTGTGTATTTGGCATTTGAGCTTTCTCGGAATGGTGGGTAAAGCCTTTGAGTTATTATTTTACAGCTGTCACAGCTATTCTGTGCCCTACAAATGTCAAAGAACACCAAGCATTTTTAGAGAAAATTGTGTACTATGTATCATAAATTCATTTGAGTACAGGCACATTAGCCCATCCTCTCCACCCCAATTACTCCACAAGGACATTCCTTCTCAGTGGGCGGCAACCTCGGAGCACGCTTTCACTCTTTTGAAATCTAAATTACATTCTGCTTCTTGTTTCGTTACCTTTTGTCCTTGCCATCATGTGGTGTTGGCTGCAGACGCCTCCCAGTATGGGGCTCAAGGCTATTCTTGCACATCGCTATGAGGATGCTTCTGAATATCTGATAGCTTATGCACCAAAAACACTTAATTGTGCTCAGCAGCACTACTCCAAAGTTGAAAAGGAAGTGCTTGCTATCGTCTATGCCCTCAAAAAATTTAATGTATTTTTGTATGGGTCTTTGTTTCCCCTCATCACAAGCAACAAGCCTTTGGTTTCATTGGTTAATCCTTCTGCTTCATTGCCCAACAGGGCTGTATATTGCCTCCAGCATTGGGCGTTTCTGTCTCGCTGCAAATATTAAATACATTTACAGCCTACAACGCAGCCCGCCAACGTTGATTTACTGTCCCGGTTCCTGATGGGGCTGGATCCTACTTTTGATCAGGACGAACTCCTTTGTTTTCTCTTAGATGTTGAGGCACAACATGCAGTGGAAGGTCTCCCTATTAGTCCTTCGGATCACAGCTGCTGTTACTGCTGATCCAGTTTTGCCCAGGTTATTAACCTTGTGCAGCATGGCTGACCACACAGGCCTCCAGACAGGTCTTCTGATCCTGTATGTAACTATTTGCCCTCCGTCACTGCCTGTCGGTGTTTGAAGTTGTTGTTCTCTTAGCTATGGATGGGCTGTCACCCATGAGTGTGATCCCAGCAGCTCTCTAGCAGTATGTAAGTCAGCTCCTACATCAGGAACATTGGTAATTGGTTGTCAATGTCTTCCCAAAATTTTCATATGTTGTCCATTGTTTTTGCCACGTGAGTCCACGGCTGTGCCATTTCCATCCCTACTCACCAGTTCCAGCCCAAAATCTCCTTTAGCTGCTGCCATCATCATCCACAGGTCTCACTGCAGACACTGTGGATGTGTCATTGGTCATCTCAATGCCTGCATCGGAGGAGCACCTTTTTCCCAAGGGAGAGAGTTGTTATAACCTTGTATATCATACCTGGATATGTACTGCACACATGGCTGCTAGCGCACTAGATTCAAACACTCCACCATCAGCGTCTGTGCGGGCCGGCCTCCAGAGGCTGCCTGTAATTTGTGCACATAGCACGGCACATGCTTCATTGTCTGCTGGAACTCTTCCCTATATAAGGACAGTGTGGCAGACACTTGTCCTCAGCTGTACTCTACTGCTTTGTATTGTTACTATGCTTGTGTTTACGTAAGTGTATATTAATAAACTCTTGTCTTTGGTGGCCACACTATTTATCATTCATTATGGCATAAAGTGGTTACAATGTTGGGAAGTTGTGAATATTTGTCTTCCATTAGAACTTCCTGGCTACCAAATTCAGTATCTTTTGAACATGCTTCACTATATTATTCAGTACTTGATAAGAGTATGTGACAATTATGCTCATATCATATTCAAAGAATGTAGCTTTTAGGGGTATATGCTATAGTTAAAGCAAGTTATTAATAAATGTCAGGAAGAGAATTGATCTTAGTATGAAACCATGAAGAACTCCACATGTCACAGTTGAGTATTAAATTATTCCCATTATGTGAAAACAGCCCATGTTCCAGAGGAAAAGGTCCTAGTGAAACATCAAACTGAGTCAGATGCTGATGATGTGTTAGTGTAATAACTGTGAGGACTATTATTTGAGGCCGGCTGGTGTGGCCGAGCGGTTCTAGCCACTTCAGTCTGGAACCGTGCGACCGCTACGGTCGCAGGTTCAAATCCTGCCTCGGGCATGGATGTGTGTGATGTCCTTGGGTTAGTTAGGTTTAAGTAGTTCTAAGCTCTAGGGAACTGATGACCTCAGATGTTAAGTCCCATAGTGCTCAGAGCCATTTGAACCATTTGAACTATTATTTGAACCATGAGCCTCATGCTGTGATTTCCCTGTCTTCCATAAACAGTTAGATCCAATTCGTGGAGGTTTGTAAATTGCAGGGCTGTATGCTTCCACTCTTGGTTATATAAGCCCATCCTTTTGCCTCTGTATATTTCTGTAGTGTCCAGTGTTAGGTGTTCACCAGGATGTAAAAGTACTGCCATATGATTATAAATTACATGATAATTTAGTTTGCTATATATCAGGAGGAGCTTTCTGACCGTAATGGTGAGAATAGTAACTGCTGTGTATTTGGCCGACAGCATGTACATAAAATATGATTTGATGAAATGTAAAGCATGCTGTGTGTCAGTTAATTGTTGAATTAAATTGTTTGAAACTGTTTGTATTAGGAAGGATTTAATTTAGCCAACCTACTAGTTGCTTCAACCAAAGTGTCTATAATTCTAAATAAACCAAGAGCATTTGCATATTTCACTGCAGTGTGTGTATACTCTGTGCTTAAGTACACTCTTAAGTACTTTAATAGGATGCACCTGGCTTGTAGCTATCCAGCGCCCCCTTTCTCTCATGATGCTGGTGACACACTGCAACATGGACTCAATACAACACCAAAAGTGTTGGGAACTCTCCAAATTCATGGCTGCCTACAAAAAGCAGTACTGGTCAGTGCTGGGTCCAAGGTGTGCACATCTTGTTCGCTCACATTCCAGAGGTGCTCAATGAAATTGTTGTCAGATGTAATGTAGGGCCTCCCAAGTACAATCATGTTCTTGGTGAGTTCCTTGAACCATTCTGATGGACTTCAGCAGTGATGCATTGCCATGCTGAAGGACAGATCACCTTTCTGATGGACTTCAGCAGTGATGCATTGCCATGCTGAAGGACAGATCACCTGTAATGTATTGTAGGTGAAAACTGATGCACGTGATTGGACAATGGGTTCTGTATAGTTTACCTGCAAAAAACAATGGCAGATATATTTGGAGCTGCATATTCTCCTCACTGAACATCTTCCACATGAGAAGTCCACCATCTGTCTAAAGAATGTGCTGTTGGTAAGCAGGATGCACTGTCTCCTTACATTTTCAGGGTACTCTCATGCCAACATCAGCATGTAACGCTGTGTACTTTGATTCATGAATCCAGGTAACATCTTTTCATAGTTTGAGGATCCAGTAGCAGTGTTTCTATGCTCATGATAAATCAGCGTTCCCAGTTAATGTTCAGCGTTCCCAGTTAATGTACACAGGTACATATGTAGGATGTGAAATTCTGAATCGCTGTCCGTGGGGTTTTGTTAGACATTAATTTAGCAAGTGATTTGTTTGACAGTGACCTATCTACTCTGCTGTTACACTATATGATAGCTTATGACAATCCCTGTCACCAACGCATTGTTGTTCATGGCAGTTGAATCTTGTAGTTGCTGCTTTGTTCGAGTTAAGATACTCAAGCTACATCCTTCACAAAGTGTCATGTAAAAAGCGGGTTGCCTGCATCATGTCATCCAGCATGCAACTGTCTTCTCTCTTCCAACATTACCACTTATGTGCTTGTAAAACAAATGAAAAATTCAAAATAGGCTGTAATGTGCAACGGCAGCAAATTAATTATGAAGTCCTAAAATGAAGTATGCAGTGTAATGCTAGTGTTATATGCTGTAAGAGTACATCTTTGCCCATTTACAGGCTGTTGTTGAGTCAATTTGTACGAGGGTCATTCAATAACTAAAGAGACAAAGTGGTCTGGAGAAAGGAGCATTTATTTTTACAAAACAGTACGTTTTTTGCTTTTCAATATAAACCCCTTGAACATTTATGGACTTGTTCCAATGGGCTACAAGCTTTATTCCGGCTGCAAAGAACTCTATATCTTGATGTTTGAACCAATTTCCTACGATCTTTTTCATGCCCTAATTGTCCTGTAACCTCTTCACATGTAATGCCTCCGTCAGTGCACCAAACAAATGGAAACCACTAGGTGCTAAATCAGGACTGTAAGGGGGATGATGCAGTATTTCCCAGCCCAGCCCTGTTTGTTGATAGTTTCACAGGTTAGTTGAGCAATATGAGGGCATGTGTTGTCTTGCTGGAGAATCTCACCTCTCCTCTGAGATCCACGTCTTCTCTCTCTCATGGCTGGCTTCACCTTGTTTAAAAGCAAATCTGAGTAGTATTGGCTGTTCATTGTATGCTGCTCTTTGAGATAACCACAAAAAACTGGACCTTCAGCATCCCAAAACGCTGTTAACATAACTTTTCGTGCTGATGCTTGGGTTTTGAATTTTTTTCTTGATGGGTGAGTTGGTGTGCTTCCACTACATGCTTTGTCTTTTTGATTGTGGCTCATAATAATGCACCCAAGTTTCACACAAGCTAAAATTTTGTTGAGGAGGTGCTCATGTTCTCTTTCATAGTGCTCCTTTAGCTCTGTGCACACTTTCAACCTTGTTTCCTTGTGTAGCCACGTGAACTCCTTTGGGACTCATCTTGCACTTGTTTTGCAGTACTTCAGCTTGTTACAGATAATGCTATGAACTGTACCAGTATTAACTTGAACCTTATCAACTATCATTTCCACCGTCACATTGCAGTCAGCACAAATAATGTCATCAATTCGACTCTTCAAGTGAGGGAGTTGAAACTGCAACTGATCAGCCAGAACGTTGTTCGTCAGTCACTGAGTCACGACTATTTTTGAAATTCTCTACCCACTTGTAAAAATTTGCATGATTCATACAATCTTCACCATAAACTTTAGACATTCTACAGTATATATTCACGGGTTTCTCGCCTTCAACAAGTAAAAAACGAATAACAGAACATTGTTCAACTAATGTGGATGTTTCAAGCAGGCTCACCATCTTGAAATGTATTTTTGAGGTTATAAACAAAACAATGCTGATACATCAGCTGATCAGGGCTCATCTCATTGATATCATTTTAAAGCCATAAAAGCACCAATCGTGCCCTACTAACAGTTTTTTCCCCCAGACCAATTTGTCTCTTTAATTATTGAATGACCCTCTTAACATAAATTTGTTCAGCTTGTTTTGTTCACTTTGTAATGTACATATTATTTTTTTCAATCAAAGAGTGTCATACTGTGTGCACAAATGTGCACTATCACTCGTCATCTTGGTCCCAGCCAAGTTCATGATGACTACATTGCGTACTCTCTCTCTGACTCTGCCCAGAAAAGTTTATATACTCAGAAAATTAACACTGTCACTTGCTCGCAAACACTTTGTGTTTGTTTTATGCCACCCGTGATTAATATACTCATAATATCTGAAGTAACATGAAATCAACACTAAATGTTCTGTGTTTCCTCTGAAGTGCATACTACAGAGCATGACAGAATGATGCTATTGGCTGGAGTGTTAGATTGTACACTGCCCCTTGTCACTGCACATTGTCCCAATATGTGTAATAAAAGGTTTCATAGAAATGTGTTCATCAAGGTCTGATAATTGCAATATTATTAAAAGGTAGAAATATCAGAGCAACATTAAACCATGCTATAATCCATGTTTGCTTAAAAAATTAACTTATGAGAAATTCCAAATAAGTGCTTAGTTCCAGAGACCTGTATAGTGTCAACTTGTGCAGTGTTTGCTGCACCTAGTGCAGTGTTTCCATTTCAGTGCTCAGGCTGTGCGCAGCTCTGACCAGTGAAGGAGCACCCTCATTCTAGACAGACAATGTTAAATTGGCCATATGTCACAGCTGAGCAATTCTTGCTGGGAGGGTGGGATACACATGTGGCCAACAGATAGATGAATGATCACAGTCTCTTTAAATGAATGTACTTTGAGTGGTTTTAGTGGAAGAAAATCTGGTGACATACGCATTTTACAGTGACATGGCAGCTTGCTCAGAATGAAAAGTTGCTTTGAACTTAATACATTGGGAATAATTGAATTGAAAAACTAAATCAAGCATTTGAACACTTTCAGTTTAATTATGTAGTTTAGTTGAATCTAACACCTGTGGCATGTCTTATCAGATAATTGTCTATTAATAGAGGATACTGAGATTGGGCCGCTTATTTGTTTTATGTCTGTTGATCTCTTCTTGAATGAAAAAGATTAAATCTTGCACCACATCTCTGTAAATGCATAGGCCCTTGTTCTCTAATGATTCCTCTGTTACATTCCACTGATTATAACAAATTTCACTGTAATTATGTTAGCGTCTGGTGTAAAGGGAATCTCTATTCTCATAGGATTGTTTTGGAGGGAACCTACCTCAGACCACTTCATTTTGTATCAATAATCAATGCTTTGCATTGCACAGTTAAAATATGTAATAAACCACAGTGGAGGGTAATGTGTAAGACATGATGACATGTTGAAATCTCTCATCTGTGACAACATACAACCATTTTACTAAATCAGGTTTGATGTTGATGCATGCAGCTCGGCTAATTGTGGCATTATAAATACCTTTGCCAGTATGTGGCGGCCTTCGTATCCTTGGAATTTTTTAGTGGAAAATATCATACATTGCAGTTTTCACCTGTGTACATTTAAAGAAAAATGAGGGTAATATAATGGTGGCCCATGTACTTACTTGTTCAACCTTCTATTGTGAATTCAATACTACCTCCCCATAGTGCTGACAATTCTTCAGTCAGATCTTATGTGCCTCTTGCAATTGTTATTTCAGTGCCTAACACTTGTTGCTGGGGTAGGGGTAGCAATTTATTTGCATTGACACATCCAAAAGAAGCACCAACATTTTCGGCAGCCTTTACCACATTTATTAGTCATCTCCCTTCAGTGGTGTAAATAACTACCAGTCTGGTGCATGGAATTCGACAGGTGTCCCTGTAATTCTCTTTTTCTCTTGCGATGATGATATAGAATATCTGTGGGTCAGAAAAAAAGGCAGTAACTGCAAAGATTGCAAAAATTTTACCTTTATAGATATATTTACTAAAGATGCTCTAAAGTATCTTAGTTTGTACTCAGGCTGCTGCACTGCTATTGCTCCCCAGACTTTCACATCTGTGCTTTAACAAATGTTTTATACCATTTACTACACCTCACTAATCAGACAAATACACCAAAGTATTTATCTCATACAAGATCCATAGATTTGAATATGTTGTGCGTCATTGATGTAATTATATTTGTCTTCAGTTAATGCCAGTTTCTATCTTTTCACTGATGGAATCACTACTTTCTTTAACTGGCACCTAGAGATATATACAGAGATGTAAGTATTAATTACAGAATTCCACGGAGGCGATCATTAGCACACTCAGATATGTGTAAGAACATTTTGTTTTTGCAGTGTCTGCATAGGTACTATTCCCAAATGTGTAGCAGGCTGCAGTACTGTGCACAGGGCACTTCTTGACTCCCTGTGTTTGCTGCGTGAATCTCTCATCACAAAACCCTTATGTACTATTGCAAAACATTTGTATTACAGCTCAGGTACAGAGCTCAATGAAAAACAACACGCTGAAATGTGGTAGGACTCTGTTTTCATGGTTTGGCAGCTACCCAGCCTCCAGTGATGATAAGAAAGGGTTCTCGGTGGGACAGTGAAAAACTGTATGAAATACTGCCGCTGAGAAGAAGTTTATTTCTCTTGTCCTATAAAATAGCTGCAGTTATCCCTTTTGCTTTGTTAGAATTTAAGTTCCGTAAAATAGATTTTTTCAGACATAAAAATAACCAAAGGGATTTTAGCCAATAAAAGTGGTATGTACTGTGGTAAACCACATTTTTCTTTGAAATAACCTTTCCAAAGTGTTCTGACATTATAAAACTTTTTTTATGCACCATTTTTTTTATTTAGTTTTTAGTGTGATAGTCAGCTGCTTCTGTTGTTGCTGTTGTTGTTGTTGTTGTTGTTGTTTACTGTGATGACAGTTTGCTTTGATGTTCTATAGTTGAGACGGCGTAAGTTGACCCATGACAGTTGCAGTGGGCTGTGTGCAGCAGCTTTGTAGACCTACCTCAATGAATAATGTAACGTGGTTTTGTAAACATCTCTTATGGCAATGCCCCAGTGTTGTGAAGGTGCTGTAGATGGCTACTGTTTTTGCCTGCAGCCGTTACCACTTCGCAGTTCAAAGTTGGCAACAGCCCTGCAAGCTGTTAGGGATCTCCTAATCTCCTTACACCGCCTCGACCATAGGCTCCATTCTGGTTTTACCTTACTAACCATACATCCTTCACTGTTGGCTGCATTTGATTTGTCTGTGTTTTAAATGTACCCTCATTACTCAGATGTTGTGCATGTTTCAAATGTGACTCTTAAACAAAAAATTGCAAAATATCATTTAAGTTTTCCCCATAAAAAGTGCTCCTGATGTGATTTTGTGTGTAAATTGAAGATGAAGAGGTGATGAAAGGAAAGGAAAGGAAAGAAAAGGGAGGGGATCACTATTTTCAGCTGCATCGGGATATTATGCAGAATCAGCAGCGACGAGTGGAAATGTGTACCAAACTGGGATTTGAGCCCAGGATCTGTGTAGTGGTTAATGCACCTACTTGGTAAGCAGAAGATCCTGGGATCAAATACCAGTCCGGTACACATTTTCACTCATCGCCGCTGATTCCGCGTAATGTCTCGATGCAGCTGACAGCAGTAATTACCTTCCTTTCCTTTCCTTTCCTTTCCTTTCCTTTCTTCCCCTCTCTACCTTCAATTTACATTTAATGTTTAATAGCTGCGGATTCTGCATGATGTCTTTTTGGGACACGTCTGAGAGAACGGACACCACCCATTCGTATAACATACATGATATGGTTTTGACAGTTGATAACAAGCGGTATATATTTTTTCTCTAATGTATGTGAAAAATGTTTCTTAATTTAACTTAAGGAGACTCACATAGGAGATATGTTTTGTTAATCCCAGGAAAAGTTTTACTGATTCTCAGGAAAAACACACAGTTCTGATAACAACCATCTCTCATGATACGTTGAGCCCCATTCTTCTTTCCTTTTCTCTTTCACACTGTAGCTCCAACAGTCTAATACAGTAATAATTATTATACTGCCAGACATAAATTAAGGGTAAAGGTGATAAAATGTATTGTAAAAAAGGGTAGGAAATCCTGGGCAAGTGGTTTATTTGTAACAGAATGATCATTGCTTCTGTAAGAGAAAACTGGTCGAATAAACATTTCAGTTAGTGTGTATAAACAATACATATTCAAAAGGCAGATGCAAAGATAACCACAAATTGCATTCACCTCTGACAGACAATTATTCCAAAAAGCCTTATGGATATCACTGCCTCATTATATGGTGTTTACAAATGCTAAACAGTTCATTTCTTGTGTGTGTTCATTACATGTGGAAAGATCTTTGTTGCTCATTTAATGACTATGGAGAGAAGGGAAAGAGCCTTTACAAAGAATGTATTACCTTTTCATTGAAGGGTTAGGAGTGATGGCCCTGCTTGCCACTCCGTTAATATGATAATGTGCTCCTTCAACTATAGTTTGATTGAAAGAGCTCTTTGTGCTACTATCTTGTTGTATTATTTTTGCTATTCATTCTTAGGTGATACTGATGACATGGCAGTGCATTCATGTCATATTTTTCTTCTAATTATACCAGGTGGGTGATAAGATTGCCCAGGTTCTCATTTGAGATGCCTAAATCTAGAATCGTGCTCTCATGAAAATTAAGGCTCATCTGGTAGATTGACTGCCAAAGCTCTTGGGTCCAACACACAAATGCTCAGTTACATTGTAAATAATCTCTTCTGTGTGCTGGGTAAGGAACACACAATTACATAAATGCATACGTGAACATATTTGGGATCAAGAGGAATATTTGATTTGAGTCATCAGCTTTGAGCACTAACATAATGTTAAAGGCTGTTTTAACATCACCTTTTAGTGTATGTATTAACAGTTTTGTTGTTAAGTGGCAAAGCTAAAGAATGTGAAAGCAAAATAATGGTGCTGTGCTGATAGACCAATCTGTAGTTTGGCCTGAGGTCTAGGTTAGTTTGGAAAGTGACAATTTGGTTGTGAGTTGCTAAAGCCAATGAATTAAAAAAAAAAAAAAAAAAAAAAAAAAAAACCTGGTTATGGTGACAGACTGATCTTTCGATTAGATTGTTTGAAAAAATCGCCATTGATATCATATTATAGTCACCGTGTTGTTTACGGCATTTGTCGCGTGTTTCCTTTGTCACTGGCCAAAGTCGGCAACTTACATCAAATATTCCTCTTTATCCTGTATTTGTTATACAGACTGCCTGACAGTAAGCATAATGCCGAGACATCATTGGTTTGATATGACATACCAATTTCCTAGAGCACTTGTACAACTGTGTCATTCAATGTATGCCCAAAATTTTGTACAATTAATATACCCTACACCCAGTTACATTAGACAAATGTCTTAAAAAAGACAAAACAGGCACATACTACTGTTATGATTGACACCGACATTGTTGTATTGCCAGTCTGTAAATCGTTCTGGACATCTGCGTCTCAATCAAATGGGATATATTGAATCTGAAATCCATTATCACATTTAAATTAGATATCCTTTATCTAAATGGTTGTGTTAAACCACATTTGATACAGTTTCCTTCCCCATGACTCTTCTGCCTAGAATTTTGTGATAGCATAAACTGACAGCAGTGATGTAGGGGAAAATGAGAACATTATGGAGAACAGAACACACTAGAATGAGATAGGAAGTCAGAATAAATGGAGACTGGAGGTAGGAAAGAAAATAAAATTAATTGATTTCTTGTCCAGTGTGAGGAGGAACATCTCAGCAACAGTTTCACAGCCGTTGTAATGGTTTTAAAGAAAATGTCAGCATCAGTTGCACTTTTTTTTATTTAAAACCATGACAGTATCTGTCATGTGTCCTGTGTCCTCCCACGAAGTCTGACATATAAAATGAGCTCTTTGCTTGGCTGTGAAGGCACGAGGGATGTCTGCTGACTGCCGAGTCATCCTCTGCCTTGTGGCGTCATGCGGATGTGGTATTGAGGGACATGTGGCCAGCACACCCAGCCTTTATGTAGACTTTCCAGATCATGTAACCCCAACTGCTCTGTCAAGCGGTTCCTCAATTGGCATCACAAGGCTGAATTCACCCCGTACCAGTCCTCCCACCAAGGAAAAAATCCTTCCTATACTGACCACTCAGCTACTGAGGCAGACCAAGGATGAGATATACCACTAGATAAATCACTTCGGGGACCAAACCGGTCGTGGTTATAAATAAAAAGAAAAATGCAACTGGTGCAGACATTTTCTTCAAAATTAAAAAAAAATTAATATGCCATATTCCTAAGCCCTTGATTTCTAATGCAGTGGGGTTAATGCAAAAGCTTTTAAAGAATTACTGACTAGAAAGTAATTGACATGCTTTTTGTATTCTTGATACCAACATAAGACACTTACAGATAGGCTTACCATGTAGAAAAGGTGTGTTTTCATCAGGTGTAGTAAGTGAAAAATAGCAACTACTGACTCAATATTCAAATAATTTCATTTCTCAAGTGTGCTTGATATGACCAGTTCCTTTGGTTCAGGGTAAACATTACTGGGTGCCCAGTCAATAGCGACAACTTGGGTTTAACAATTTGACAAGTTTACAGCATTTGAAGAGCTTTAGCTTTTATTGAGATAAGACCTAGCTGTAAAATATATTTCCACATTAATCGTTTCCTTTGAATTGCATAAAACTGTAAATGTATTCTGATAATTGTGTTACTGACATTGAATTTCAGTCCATTAAACCAAGCATGTAGATAGAAAGACACTTTCAAACTAGAGAGATTGTGACACCCTAGTTGAAGCAAGCTGTTGACTGGCCACACTTTCTCAAATACAACTAAATTTTTTTTAGTATGCACTACATGTCTCATAAGCATTCTATATAGTTTTCATGTGAATGTTGTCTGGCTTGTCAAGGAAGAGCTGTGAATGTTTGACTGCATTTTGATTGTAGTCTGTATCTTAGATGGGATTTGCACTAACTCATCTGTAGTTGCTGAATGTCCATTTTTCCCCTAAGATCTGGTTTGGCTGTAGAATTTTTAGCTTAATTTTTTGATAACCTTTTTCAGTACTGTGCATAATATATATTTTTCTGTAGTCTTCAATGATGGATCACAAATGGAGCTGTTTAACCTGCAAGGAACAATCCCTGTAAATTACAAGGGTGAGTTTATAACAACAGTAAGTTGCATGGAACACAATTGTTGCCTGTTTCATTCTGTAATGTGATTTTAACATTTTTCATTTCATTACTAATTAATAGAAAAAAAGAAAAGGTCCTCTTCTCTTGGGAAGGAGAAAACTTACTCATCTGTGCAGGTATGTCTAATTATAAGATATTTAATATTGCTTACACCGCATTTCTCATAGAATGTCTACTGTGCAGAGTAGCTTTTGTCCTTCTGACTTATAGTGCGTGTGTAGGGGGACAACTATTGTACAAAGCTGATGACTGTCTCTTTAACCCAAATATCAGCATTTTTTCCTCAGTTTAATGAGTGTCTTTCAAAAGAAACTTCCAGTAAATATGATTTTGTTGTTAGACAGAAACCATCCATTGTATGTGATGTGCATTGCTTGGATTTCAACCATGTGCTCTTCTGTCTGTTGTGTGGCATCTACACCTCCAAGGAAACATGATAATCAGTGTGTGGGATTATAGACTTTCCCAGCATATACTATTGTTGAGAAGCTCTTGGATCTCCAGCCATATTGTAGTGTTGAGATGCCGCGACATTTTGATACTTGTCATACTCATCATCTTTGCCAGAAGTTGAAGAGTATGACACTCATTGAAGTGTACACAGTATCTTCTCAACACTGCTGCCTGGCTGGAGACTCTAAAGCTTCTCAGTAGCATGATAATTAGTTCCTGCCTATTATCCCAAAAAACATTTTTAGTATTTCCCTAACATAGTTTCTGTTTTTCTCTGAGTCTTCATGTTCATTATATAAAACAGAAAATCATCCCAAATGTAACAAAAGAAAATTGGAGGAGGGAGGTGGGCAAATTAAGTGGTTCATAGTGACTAAAATGCAACTGTCTAACTTTTTCAAATACTTGCATATTTATTAGGGATTTGGGCATGAGCTAGCACATTTAACACATAAACCTACCCATTCTGTTCACACCGCCCATTTTTCGAAATGGAGAGTTGTGAATCACACTGTTCTACAAATTTTCAAAAGTTGAATGTTATGGTGAAGAAAATTATCAGGAACTTCTTTACAACGCCGTCTTGCACCCAATACCTGGAATTCTCAGGGAAATTTGTTTTTCAAGTTTGGGTAGCCACCCTGTCCTCATTTTTGTATATGTTCCTTTTGCATTAGTGGCATATAGCAGAGGAGTGCAAAGAAATTCGTTTCAATTTTGTAAAAGTACTGCTTTATCACTTTGCTCTCTGTAATGCAGACATAGGACATCACAGTGTGCCCTTATTTAAATTACCACTGCTTGGGCGGGGAATGTACCACAGAAAATTGTACGCATCTCCTAGTGGAACGAGTGAGGCAACTGATAAATGATTGGAGTATGCTTTAAAATAGAAAGAGCACTTTCATTCAAATTTATTTATTCATAAGCATTAAAGTACAAAACTTTTCATTGTGTCTTATTTTTTTAAACATTCTTTGGGGTGCTTTGCTTTTTTCGTCATTTCATTTGAATTGTTTAAAAATGAATCACTGCCATCATCAAAATCAATGTCATTCTTATTTTCACATAGAGATTCTTCTATAAGTGCTA
Organism: Schistocerca serialis cubense; assembly: GCF_023864345.2. Taxonomy (NCBI): domain Eukaryota; kingdom Metazoa; phylum Arthropoda; class Insecta; order Orthoptera; family Acrididae; genus Schistocerca; species Schistocerca serialis. The sequence continues at coordinate 718,565,629 of NC_064638.1, forward strand.
CAGTCTCCCCCTCAGAAAGTTATGTATGTAAAGGGCTAGCTACTTTGTACTGGCTACCCTTGAATGTAACAGTTACAACCTTTCTCTCAACACAACTGCTACAGTTAGACACTGAGTTAGCAGAGGTATCCCAATATGGCAGTACTATGCAGCATTGATGCCTAGTACAGTCAGATTCAAGAATGGAGCATATGTAAGCAATGAAAAATTGTGCCGAAGGAGGCTTGGCATTGGCGTGGAAAACAAAATTCATAATCTTGAGTGCCACTTGCCATTGGCGTGGAAAGGGTTAAGACCTGTCTTCAAATCATCGATGAACAGTCACTGTTGATCAGGACTATGCTTTATATTCGTTGCCTCATCAGACCAATTAGGTCTTGCAGAATGTTAAGCACCTCAAGTTTTAAAAAATTGCTCAAATTGTTTATTTCTAGTGCAAAATGCCGCTTTCACAGAGTTGTGCAGGTACTTCCACTGTTGTAAGTGTGATGCCAACAGTTCTGCCTTATTTTTAGGAAGTTCTAATCACTGATGAGGTCGTTGAGCTCCCCTAAAGTCTTGTGATCCGAGGATGGTTTGCTTGCAAAGAAGTTCGCACGTCTTGAAGATGATGGCAGTTCATCTTCATATTCAGTTATGAAAGCGTGGTTCACAGAAGCATTTTCTGCGGGTTCAGAACAGGAAGCTCTTTGTCATGAGGTACTAAGGTGAATTACAGAGGATATATTAGGGTACACAATCATCGATTTTATTTGTTTATAAGGTGAACCATACAGAAATAAGTCAGTAGTATGCTTGTTGGGCTCCCTCCAAATCATTGGGACTCCAAATGCCATATGATGCCCTTTACTACTCATCCATGCCCATATTGGACAAACATGTAATGTAACATACATGTGGTGCCCATTTTTAATCCTGGTTTGCTATCTTACAGCCAAAATACAAGAACAAAGCCATTTTTATATAAAACATAACTGAACGCTTTCTACAAGCAAATGTTACTTTAGGCCAAATGTATCAGAAGTTATCTATATTACTTATGAGACTTCTTTTACTTTCCTGTGTGCAGTAGATTGTCAGCTAGAAGTATACCGCAATACAATTATCTTGGAAGCAATTAGAGACACGCCAAAACAAGACTACCTTAAATAATACTTGCCACAATGCTCTTGTCCGGCCACAGACTGCTGAACGTGTGATGGCCAAGTGCACAGATGTAACCAGTTACATGGTGATACCTTTCCTATGAGAATGATAATATGCTTAGGTAGTGAAGCAGATTGATTATATATGGGATTCAGTGTTTTGTGATGAAAGAGCATAATTACAGGCAATGGCTGTTATTCAAAAACTAGAGCTAACATGCAAATTGGAATGTCTGTTTTAAATTCAGGGACACCGAATTAACAAAGTTTAGCTCATTTCATTTCCATAACGTGTTGTGTGTAGAACAGTGTCATTGTTGAGAGTAATATTATTCAGGACCCCAGTATGTATTCTGTTTGGTCTTCAAGGATATATGGCATTTTGCATGATGGGTGTGTATTGCACTCATGGTTTGTAGTGTGCCAGTTGCCAAAGTATCTAGGGTTGCTCTTCCATGTCGAGTTCTGCCTTTATGCACTGTTTGCATTTAAAACAGCTTTGTATTGTTCTTTTCTGCATTTATTCAATTGAGAGTAACATAATACTATTAAGACGGCCTCCAGTTAAAGTTGGTAGCAGCACTAGTAATGTTTTTGAAAATACAATAATAATAATTTACAATTTGCTACTCACCATAAAGGTGACTCGTTGAATTGGCGACAGGCACAACGAAAAGACTGTTACACATTATAGCTTTTGGCCAAAGCCTTCTTCAGCAAAGAATACACACACATATTCACACAAACAAGCCCACCTCACTCACACATAACTACTAGGACTGGCTGCTCTGACCGGAGTTTCCATTGCGTAATAATAATTTAGCCACACTGAAAACTGTGGAGAAAAGCTGTGAAATGAAATCTTTCTTGTAGAGGCTATTTCAATGTCTCGAGTAATGTTGGTTGTGAATGAATTTCCCAAAGTTACAGTTTCTCTGTAATGATGTGGTAAACATAAGCAAGCAGCAGGCAAAAAGGAAAGAGCCATAATATGTATTGAAAAGCTAATGTGGTGTGTGGTGGTGATATTCAAAAGAGTGCAACACTGATATTACTTGTAAATTAACTTGTTCTGCCCAGTTAGATTTATTTGCTGTACTGCCTATAAATTAAAACTGTTGGTGGTTATGTTGAACTGGAACACAGTAAATACTGTGTAATTGCTAAAAGCAGGTAGAGTGTTTTTATTTGTCTGGTTTTGTCATGCCATGTTAGGGTTTTTCCCTGTATTATGAGTTACGTTTACTGGGGCATGAACTGTGATGTATTGTAATATTTTACTATTAACACTTTGAAAAATTTGTTTTCTTTCGTACCTAAAATAGAAGTTTCATAAAAATTGTTTCAAAGTTTGTGTACAATGTGGAAGAAATGTGAAAAATAATGAATCTCAACACCAACTGTAGCGGATGATGAATAGTATTCATATTAGTATGAACCTTCATCAGAAAATGACTAAGGACAGTTCTCTATAGCTGTACGGAAAATAGTTAAAATCCAGTGTTTTATTACAATCATTCCATTAATATACAATAACAACAGAAATCAGCAGCTACAGATGTTGTACCAGCTGGCTTGGCATCTGTAAAGGTAGAAGTACCTGTTCATGACTGCAAAAGTCAGGCACTACTGTACAACATTCCATTAAAAAATCCACAGAAAATAAAATGTCCCAAGATCATCTCATTCCATGCTAGTAAACTTTCAATCCATTACTCTATAATATTGTCATTATATTATTTAAAGTGAGCTTTAAATGACTGACAAGTGGAAGCAAAATCTACTGGTGTTTATCTTCAAAGGTTAAAGCTGACGTGTGGAACCTTATTCACTCTGCATTCAACTTATGTTCTAGCTTAAGAATTCATTTTGCATTCAGTTTCTGTTCTGTCTTACGGATTCGTGAAAGAACATAATGCATATCAGTAATGTATCAACTAAAATATACCTTGGGAACATTGTGACGTGTAGCACAGCGATATGGCTACACAGTACGCAGAAAAATGTTTATGGGCTGTGGGTTACACTTAGCCACAAGGCCAAGGCTGTAATGGGGTATAACACCCTTACATAGCAGTATAGGACACCTAGTGGCTCCACGTGCTGCAGATTAGGTTTTCCAGCTTGGCTTATAGTAATTCCTCTCACTTCTGGGCAACAAACAACTAATCAGCAGCGGTCTGCTGTAGGGTGTTTAAAGAGTCACATTTTTCAATCTAGTCTCTTTTTCAATCTAGTCTCTACTTTGCATGTTAATTGAATTTAAGGTCAAGAAGTTTTTTGGCCATTCTAGACATTTGATGTCATTTTCCATGTATTAGTCCCATCAGGTGAGGCATGTGTGATTGTGTATTATGTTTCATCTGATGGACCCCAGGTCTATGTCCACTCCAAAAAAAAACACACACACACACACACACACACACACACACACACACACACACCATTGTGGAAAGTTTTCCCTATAGACCACAACTGTCACGTAACCCCTATGAAACATATATATGATCTTAACGTGCAGCATCCCCAGACTTGAACACCGGTGTTGCCATATTGATCTTTTTTCCACAATATTGAAGGTGTTGAACCTTTTTAATTAGTGTGCCAGAACAGCAGTCGAGACTCAGTCGTGATGCTGGACAACTACTTATCCATAAACACAACACTGACCCACTGTTTCTGTCTCTCCCCACAGTGGGCAAGAAATCAGATTATCTGAACCATGTACAGCATTCCTATTAGAAGAATGCAGTTGGTAGGCTGCAGTGCACACAGATGACTTTTTGAAATCAATAATACATGTGATGTGTAGCTTGGAAGCTGCTGTGAGGTCACTTCCCAGTGTAGGTGCTCTATTGGTCGGCTTTCTTGGGCTCTTAGGGCAAGCTATACATTCTGGCACTGGGTTGTAGCAAGGCTTAATGAGCCATGTATCATTGTTGATTATTTTCTTCCTCTGGCTTCTTTTCCACAGGCATAAACTGATGCTGCCTGTAAAATTGAATGTCCAGTACACCATATGCTGATTGTGGCTGTTTTTTTATCTGGCTGTGATCCAGCCACACGTAGTTCATCCAGGTAGTTCACTAACCACCCTACTTCCCTCTGACTCAATACTGTGTGCCAAATGTGCACAACACACCTTAGAACTACTATATCAAAGATTTTTGCCCAAATATGCTATTGCGGGCGTACTAAGTAATATCATAATGGCATATTTATCGCCTGTTTCCATGTCATCCTGCCACAGTTTAATCTGCACAGTGTCACCATGGAGCAGTTACTTGAAGATATTATAACTTGTCTACTTGACTGTAGTTTGATGCATTGTGAGTGAGTAAAATATACACCTTGGCACCCATTATGAGGGTTAGTATTACACAGCAGTTTCTCTGTATGCTTGCTCCAGTCATAGATTGTTTTGGTGAAATTTGTTTGCATGTTTGCTCTGCTAGTAAAGTAGTGTGTTCATATTCACCTTATTCTTCTTTCCCTGTTATGTTTCACTAGAGCTAGATGTTTCTATGTTTCTCTCTCTCTGTGTTTGTGTGTGTGTGTGTGTGTGTGTGTGTGTGTGAGAGAGAGAGAGAGAGAGAGAGAGAATGTAGTTATCTTCTTCCTCTCTTTCACAGTGTTCACCTTCCCTTCCTGTCACCAGTTTCATCTTCTACCTCATACTTACAAATATATTAGGTATTTGAAGTGTAATTTAGAAAAGAGAGGAAGGTGATAAAGTGCTTAAGCACTGGATTTGCATTAGGGAAGAACTAGGCTTTTGAACATTATTTCACATCCTGCTGAGTGGATCAGAGAAAAGGCAATATTGGTGCACTGATTACGTAACTGCATACCAGTTTGGATACTCTAGATCTGTGAACCTTGCATTATTTGTGAGCTTTCATACATGCATCATATATTATTTTAAAGGGCTATGAGGTATTGCATCTCAGTCGGATAATCTCATTTGAACAGCGTTCTATTTTTCAAAGTCAGAGAAACACCTGATTTTATGTTAAGACTAATGAAGCTATGCTGCAAGGGGCGTATTTAACTTCCTAAGATAATACTTTACTTGCAAAGTCAATAAATTTTATTTCATCTGAAAGTGGCAGGGACATCAGGTTCGTTCTTTGTGTGAAAAGAGAGAATGATTGTGGGGCTCAATGTGGGGCTCAATATAACCACAGGTTCCAGGATCCTGCAAACACCAAGGATTGTATGAAATGAGAATGACTATAGATAATGACTGAAAACTAAATATGGATAGATCGTACGACTTGTTCGCAGGTGAATTGGTGTGGCTGGGAGGAATAGGTGAACACTCAATTCCAGAACACACTGGCAGAAGGTCAACCTACAGACTTAAGAATCTGTGGATTGAGATCCATCTTTACTTTGTTATTTAAATTCCTTGTTTGTTCTAGAACATTCCAGATGATCCACAAGAACTTAAATTTATGTTTGTGTGTAAATGCTGTATATGATTTAATGTGGAGTGAATCAACTCGGAGCAAGAATATGAGCTCCTGTGCTTGTTTCATTCTTATTGCTTCACTGATAATAAATTAGGACTTTGTAATTCGGATTAGAATATAGTGAATCTCGCATCCCTGAGGGACTTGTGATGCCTTGTTACTTTATGTCAGTAGTCTTCATTTGCGTTATTATGTAAAGTGCAATGTACATTCTTTGAGAACAAAAGTGTTACAGAAACAACTGGTACAAGTTAATAAGAAAAAGGAGAGAAATGAATAGTAAGCAATATGTATATATTTCTTACTATTCTGATACCTCATGCAGTAGGCATATGTCAAGAAAGCAGACTATTACATTATAGATAGGGAATTATTAGAACAGTCATTATTAAGGTGTTGATAATCACTGTCTTTGTTGATGGCTGATTAGTAACTTAATGTAAAAGTTGCTTTTATGTGTGTGTGGTGTGCCCATGGCAGACATTGTAACAGAATCTGTGTTATATTTGGGATTCATTCTGTGGATTAATTTCAGTTTTCTCAAATTCATTCTTGCTGTGTAAATGTTAGTGGATAACTTGTGAATATGTGTGTTTTCTGTATGACACATACTGTTCACATGCACTTAAGCTTTTCTTGTGTAGCTTTTACTGATAATTTTCTCATAGTGATTTTCCTTTGTCATTTTCATAAAAGTTTTCTCCAATGGTCTTACGAAGAATCTAGTGCATCTAAGTGGAACAATACCTGTCCGCTTTAAAGGTAAGTTTCTTTTTATCTTATGTTGTGTGCACAATTCTTCCTGCTTTCACTTACACAAAAATCATTCCAATAAATAACAGCTTTTCTACATTTCAAGAAAGTTGTTCTCACAGTAATGTACATTAATACAGAATATTAAATTACTCTGCAAAAATTAAATGTTTTGGTTATACAAGGTTGAATTGAAAAGTGGTGACCACCTATTTCTTTCAAAGTAAGAAACATAAAAGGAAATATGTTGAATACTGCTGAGCACAATATTGTCCTGATGGAATGCCGAAGCGTAATACTTTTATATTGAATGCATTGTCCGGTTACTCTGTAACACTAATATTCTGGATTGAAATATGGTGTGAAAACTTTTCAAATCACCCTTGAAAATCTTCTTGACCTCTGTATCTTGTTTTTAATTAGTTTGCAATATTTTGTTACACTGTTACTAAGCAGAGGTATGAGTAACTGAGTTCAATTAATTATCTGCTAAAGAAAATTAAAGGGTGAGGGGAGGGGAGGGGATGTTAATCATAGTAAGTGATCTGGTGAAAAGTCAGACAAGGATTTTTTTTTCTTCAAGGGCAGCAATTCACACAGAGACAGAGGTTAGCAATATATGAAAAAGTGGTTGTTGAGATATATGTATGTAAGATGTTGCAACAGTGAGAAGTTAGGAAGAGGAGAAATAATTTCTTGTGTGAATTTTATAACACTTGCCTTCCTGTATCTGTTTAAGTGTTCAGCAATGAAACTGAAAATTAATAAGCTAAACAAGGAAGAAGAGGTCATTCCATGTCAAAACATGCAATAATTCAAGAATTTGTAACCCCGTTTCTGAGATTTTCACAAAACTTTGCACATTTGCTTGTATCATAGGAACTAGTGCAAAATCTTTTTGGTCTCAGACTACAACTTTATTTTATATCAAATTTTAAATGTAGTTGTATTCTGACAACTGGGCTCTGCAAGAATGTCAATGCAAAATGGTACTTATCTATATAAATGCCCACAACTCAGGTGTTTATGAAGCTTTTGACTTGGAATTTTTTTTTTCAGAAGTTAAGTAAGGCATATAGTTAACAGATATCAAGTTTTGAAGCAATAAAGTTACAAAATTTTTTTAAAAAATATTAATGTATGTCAATTTTCGATTTCAGAAAAATTGCGAGGACATGGAAAAATGTTTATTTATATCACATTTCTCCAATCTGCTTGGAACCTGATTTTGGTCTTAAATAATCCCCTAGATTGTAAGCTTTTTAATAAAATAAAAATTTGAATGGGTCTTCTGCTAATTGACAGACACATCTGAAATCAAACTACTTTTTGCTGTGATGGAAAAGGGTCATTTTAAGTAAGTTCATCCACTCATTGTCTCACTGCCTCTGATGCATTGGTACCAAATTAGCATATTAAAGTATAACTCATTCTTGGCAGGCAAGTTAACTTTAAGTGTGAAAATTTATTTCCTTTCATTTGACTAATTCAGTAATTTTGAAAGACTGTAATATATATGTTTTATGTGTTCAGCCAGTCACCTGCTCACAGTGATAAAAAAGTGTTCTTAGACAGCAGTAGCTTGTTTGAAACCTTGTATGCATGAAAACAATGCAACAATTGCTGATATTCATGGTTGAGAATAACTAGTATGCAACAATTAGTCTATTTGGCCTCAGTTGCTCTTTGTCTTTCTATGAGACAGGTCATATGTGTTCCTGGTGTGGCCCCATCATTCCAATTGTATAACGTATGTTTTAAGTGAATTAGTGCTCAGTTAATTACAATGGAGAATGTGAATTTATGCACTAAAAACACCATGTCATTTGACTACCCGTACCTTAGTAAAAAGTTAACAAAAAACAGAAGAGCTGAGTGAAGACCAATGAGATTTGATATTGCCGTGATCCCATGTAAGCTTTCCACAAGATCAAGAAAGTGCTACCATATGTGGACATCATCAATGAACTTGTGATCCTTCCAAAAAACACAGAAAAACAGTTAAAAAATCTTTGAGTCAGTTTGCTTGTCTTTGTCGAAAACATTAAGTGCTAAAAGGATCTATGTAAAACCAGACCAAAAACTGTGCACAACATGTAAGATTAGTTAACAGAAAACTGAAATCAGTGATAAAAACGAAAGTGATGTAGATGACCCAGAGGTGACATTTCACAAATCAGTACTAAAAAGTCGAAGTATTGAGGATGCAAACAAAACTTACATGATTTGGAGTGCTCTCCCTCAAAACTTTACTCCATTCCAAATTACAGCAAGGCTTCATATGGCAAAAAGAAGCTAGAAAAAGCAAAGCATTTTTTGGAAAGAAAAGTGTGCCGAGCATTAGATTCTGACAATAGAGAAGAAAAATTTGACGATGAAATTGTTAAGAAAGCCAAAGGTTTTGATGCCATGATATTGTTAATGAAAGAAAAATTGGTTAGTGTAAGAGTACCTAAAAAAATTTGTATTTTAACTTTAGCTCCACTGCCTTGGTCAAAAGAAGTATAATGTCAGAATTCAATGTTAGTGAGTACCTGGTTCGAGAAGCAAGTGGTTATTTTATCAATTCCTAAACCAAAAACGGGGAAAGTTATTGCTGATGAAGGGGTAAATATTGTCACTGATTTTTACCAAAATGATGAATATACTCAATGTTACCAGGAGCAAAGGACAAAGATAGCATTCAGAAGACTGTGTATATGCAAAAAAGACTCATCCTTTGCAGTTTAAGAGAACTGTACTCTTCTTTTTTTCACTAAGACTGAAGTGGTGTATTTTAGCTGATGCTGCCAGCGCTCATTCAGTGTGTGTGTGTGTGTGTGTGTGTGTGTGTGTGTGTGTGTGTGTTTGTTTGTTTTATCCACCACAATGTAAAACTTCTTTTGGACCTGAAACACATTGAAGAAACACACAAAGAACTTATAAAATTTCTTGTATGTGATTCTGAAAACTACGATTGCGTGCTTAATCACTGTGATAATTGTTCCAGTGATGACAAACTGTCCAAATTATTAAACCAGAAATTAGCTTACATAGATGCTGATGATCAAATTGAGTTCAGCCAGTGGATAAACACAGATCATCAGGCAGAATTGATAAAGCGGTCTGCAACTGCTGGTGAATACATAGACTGGTTAGTAACAAAATTACAGGCACTTAAACCAAACTCATTTATATGCAAGTGTCAGTCAAAATCCTTGAAAAAATTGAAAGAAAATGTAACCCTGGAAAGAGCAATTCCGTTAATGGACTTTGCTGAAAACTACAGTTTTGTAATTCAGAGTTACCACTGGACAAGAAGCAACTCTACAATCCATTCCATGTGTATTTATGTGGCAAATGAAGAAAGTAAATTGGTAATAGTGAACCACTGCTTTATAAGTGATGATATGGAACATGATGAAGGATTTGTAAATGATGTCTGGAAAGAAATGGTGAAGTGGCTGGCAGAGCATTACCCACAAGTGAAGAAAGTGCATTATTTCACTGATGGATGTACTGCTCAGTACAAGAATAGAAAAAGCTTTAAAAATTTGTGTGAGCAAAAAAAAAAAAAAAAAAAAATCTATTAATGTAGAGCATACTTTGTTTGCTACTAGTCACGGTAAATCTGTTTGCAATGGTTTGTGAGGAACTATAAAACGTGTATTGAGAAGAGCTAGTCTTCAACTAGAGGATCTGCATCTGGTGTTTATGATTTCTGCAAAGTTAATATTGGTAATTTTTCTCCTTCTTCTTCTTCTTCTTCGTCTTCTTAGACAAAAGTCGATGTAGATTTGCTATACAACAATCTTGAGAAGAGGTTTTCGACAACCCACACAATACCTGGTACCAGGAAATTTCACCATTGCAAACCACTTTCTTACGATTCTTTAGAGATTAGAAGAGTAACTTTTTCTGAAAAGCCTTCCTTGATTTTTTCATTCATTGAAAATACCCCACAGTGGACATTCACTCTTCCTCAACAAAATTCTTATGTAGCAGCTGTACATGATGACAGGTGGTGCTTTGGCTTCAGCAGAAATGTCTGTGATGAAGATGGAGATGTTGAACTACTATTTCTGGACCCACCTGGACCAGTAGTGTCATTCATTTGGCCTGAGAAGGAAGACTGTTGTTTTGCGCCTTCAGAAAAAAATTTGTGTGCTCTTGGTGTACACAAATCAGCATCATTAAACAGAATGTATTACTTTAATGAAAAAGATATGAAGTTAACAGAATATAATTTATCACAGTGGATTAAAAACAGAGATGCTCTTAAGAATTTTCATTGATAGTTTCAGGGCTCTTCACTACTGAACATGTACATTTTAAATTAACATTAATGTGGCTAGAATAATTGTTGTTTAAAGATGCTAGTTTGACACCCTAAATAAAGTTAACCCATGTAATGAAAATGTTTCAGTTAAATTTATAACTTTTGGCTCTGTACTTTAATGGGGCAGCCTTACTATAGGTTGTCAGTTCACATAACCTTATTTGAATGACCTGAATGATGATGTGATATATATAAAGAGTACATCCAATATCTATCAAAACTCAGGGTGCTTCTTCTTTTGTCTTTTTTAAAATATTATCAGAGTTTCAATAAAAATACAAGGGCGAGTCAAATGAAAACCTTATATTTGTAATAACAAATTTAAATTTCATGTCGTTATTGTGTAAGTTGGTAAACGTGCTACAAACAGCATGCAGAGTGGCCTGTAGGTGGCAGCATAGTGCAGATGCACACATACCATCGCAGTATCTGTGTAAAAATGGCCACCGCACTTGTGACTTGCACCAGGGAAGTACAGTGTTCTGTTATTTGGTTTTTGCATAGTGAAGGTGTGAAACCTATTGAAATTCATTGATGAATGAAGGTTCAGTACAGTGATGTGTGTTTGTCACAGCAGCAAGTCTACGATTGGAGTAGGAAGTTCGCAAGTGGTGTGACTTCAGTGGAAGATGCTCCTCAACCAGGTCAGGCATAACGAGTTGTGACTCCACAGAACATTGCAGCAGTTGAAGCCATAGTGAAGGAAAACCACTGAGTGACACTGAATGACATTGCAGCATGTTTACAGATTAGGTCAGCACACCACATTGTCCATTATGTGCTCCAGTTTCACAAAGTGTCTGCAAGATGGATGCCACAGCAGCTGACTCCTGAAATAAGAGAACGACGTGTTGATGCTTGTGAAGAAATTCTTCGGCACTTTTAATGAGAAGGTGATGGCTTCCTTCCAACAATCGTTACTAGGGATGAAACCTGGATTCACTTCCACCAACTGGAAACGAAGCGAGCGAGCAAGGAATGGTGCCATTCCTCATCACCAAAACCAAAGAAGTTTCAAACTGAACCATCTGCCGGAAAGGTTATGCTGACTCTCTTTTGGGACGAAAAAGGCATCATTTTGGAGCATTACATGCCTAGAGGGACCACTGTCACCAGTGCATCATACACAGATCCCCTAAAAAATCATCTGCGGCCTGCAATCAAATCAAAGTGATGTGGATTGCTGTCAGCAGGTGTCCTTTTGCAACATGATAATGCAAGGCCCCACACTGCCTGTACAACAGTTGCAACAATCACAGACCTGCATTTTGAGTGTCTTCCTTATCCACCATACTCACCAGACCTTGCCCCAAGTGATTTCCATATGTTGGGACCACTCAAAGACGCAATGGGAGGAAAGAAGTTCTGTTCTGATGAAGAGGAACGCCACACCATGCATGAGTGGTTGCACGGACTACCAAAAGAATTTTTTTCATAAGGAATTTATGCACTTAGTAAGTGCTGGAGGACTTGGATTGAGTGTGGGGGAGATTATTTTGAAAAGTGATAAAGCTCTGTACCACTTCTGCACAATATTTAAAAAAATATTTAAGGTTTTCATTTGACTCACCCTCGTACATCTGTATCACCTGTCAGAAAGTGTTTTACATTTTAAAAAATCGTTATTTGCACCACAACAGCTTAAGTTGATTTTCTATATTCCTGTAAGCCAAGAATAGTAATTATTTTTTTTTCCAAAAGATACATCCCTTCCGAACAACAAACTTCAGTTGCAACATTTATGTTAGTTAAAAATTTCCATTTTCCCCTCAAAGAATAATACATGAAGTACATGGAGAAATTCTGCATTGACTATTGCAATGCAAAAAATAACAAGCAGAAAAAGACTCATGAAAATCTGAAGCAGTGGATGTCAGGTATGAATGATCTTACTTAGAATTTTTTGTTTCCTTCCTCACAACACAATGTATTGTAATATCAGATTTATTTGTGTGTTCATTTGTGGAAACCCATTAATAATTTTATTTTATTACAATGTGTAGTGTCCTGGGAATTATTTAAGACTAATTGTGAGTTCCCACCAGGTTGGAGTAATGTGATGTAAGCATTTTTCAATGTGTCTGTACTTTTCCATAAATTGGAAAGTGACACACATAAATTTTTTTGTATTGTTCTTTGTAACTTTACTTCTTACATAATTACGTGTCTATTAAGTATGTACTTCTCTTAATCTATGAAAAAAAATTCCAAATGAAAAGCTTCATAAACACCTGAGTTATGGGCATTTATGTCGATAAGTACCATTTTGCATTGACATTCTTGCAGAGCCCAGTCATCAGAAAATCACTACATTTAAAATTCAATATAAAAAAATGTTGTAGCCTTGAGAGCAAAAAGATTTTGCACAAATTTGTATGTTTTAAGTATAAGCAACTGTGCAAAGTGAAAATCTGATACGATGGGTGACATGACCTGTGTTATTTGATGTTGAATGACCCAAAGTCCAAAGTAACAAGTGAATTAATATTAATAGACAGAAAATTTAAAGGTACAAAACTTAGAAGAATGGAAACAAGCAAAAACAAAAAACAAAAATATTGATAATTAGAAATTTAATGTTGATGATAAATATTTCTATTTCTTTATAAAATGAAAGGGAACTGTGATTACAAGTTATGCACAACAAGGAGTTTCTTAGACATGCCTTGCAATTTGGTATAGTCTTATAGAATCGGGTGCACCACCAGTGGCCTGCATCCTCCCAACATGATATTTCAACATCGTAACTCAGTGTCTTCATCAGGTGTTTCTTGAGACTGATCACTTTGCTGACCGAGTCCCATATTTATACCTGGGTAGTGCCTGGTGTTCACAATGCTGTCCACGTATACTGTGACTGTTTCTTGCAGAGGTATCCATGTCCAGATGTCCAGGCATATACCCTCTTCCATTCACATTCATTCCAGCTGTCTGCAGCCTTATGCTGTTGGAGTTGTGTATTATGTATGCACATGCTGCAGCAATCTCTTGTGGTGGTAGCCGCCATCTGGTGTTCCGTATTATGCTTGCTGTCAGGTTGTGCAGTGCTTGAGGTTTCAAGTGGTTGATGTTGTTCCCTATCTTGTCTGTGACCACTGTGGCTGTCTCCTGAGGAGCTAGTTGCTGCCTGGTGCTCCATATGAGGCCATATCCTGTTAATTATGCCCCCAGTCATCCGAGATTCATTACCAGAGAAGGGAACTTTTTTCTGGTGTTGCTCTGTAGTTCCAAAGCTAGTTCCATGCTGTACTGAGCTGGTATCCTGCTTCTTATTTCATCACATTCTCTGTCAACATGATTTTAATAGATTCATTGATGACACTACCCTAGAATCTGGAATTTGAGCCAGGATCCCGGTTTTGTCATAATTCTTGGTGTGTTCAAGTCCCAGGCAATGTTCTGCTATTGCTGATTTTGTTTTTTCAAAGGTGAGGCCCTTACAACTGCTGCCCACCAGCCTACATTTTTCTTCAGCTATGTTGATGACACGTTCATCATGTAGCCACATGGCTGCAAAAGATTGGATGAATTCCTAAACCATGTGAACTAAAGACATCTGAACATTAAGTTTGCTATGGAACTAGAGAATGGTGGTGAACTCCCATTCCTACGTTTTCTGGTGGAGAGGGAAGCAGGTGGCACATTCGGCTACAGTGTGTATAGGAAATTGACACATACTGACTTGAATCTACAGGCTGACAGTTGCCAACACCCAACACAGAAGAATGGGATGCTCAGAACACTTGCACACAGAGCCAAGACAAACTCCAACCAAGACAGCTTGATAACAGAGTTACAAGTGTTCAGGCACAGTGGATATTCAACTAGGGACATTTGCAAAGTGTTACATACCACCAGACGACCTGATACCACTGAAGAGGGACAAGAAGAAGAGACCAGGAAGGTAGCCTATCTGTCATATGTAGGGCCTGTCTCTGCTAAGGTCAGCAGAATCCTGAAGAAGCACAAAATCAAAGGCGTGTTCTAAGTGCCCAGCAAGATCTGGGTGCTTCTTAGAATGGTCAAGGGTGATCTGGGGTTTAAGGAAACCTGCATTTACTATACACCTTGTGAATGCGGAATGTCTTACATTGGTCAGACTACCAGAACAGTTGATGTAAGGTGTAAAGAACACCAAATACTTACCAGGCTATGGCAGGCCACTAAATCAGCAATAACAGAACATTGCCTGGAACTTGAACACACCATGAATTATGACAAAGCCAGGATCCTGGCTTGAACCCCCAGATTCTGGGATAGTGTCATCAGTGAATCTGTTGAAGTCAAGTTGGCAGAGAACACGATCAACCGAATAGTGGAGTACCAGCTCAGTTCAATGTGGAATCCGGCTTTGCTTCTGTTACACAGACACCAGAAGGAAGTTCACTTCTCTGGTAATGAATCTTAGACAACCAGAACCAGACCCCCATACAGAGCACAAGGTGGCAACTACCTCCTTGGGTGAAACTTGCTGAAACTTCCAGCAGCTCACAACCTAGGGACAAACTTAAAGGAGAACACCAGACAGCAGCTACTGCTACAAGAGATTGCTGCAGTATGCCCAGATATGATACACAACTCCAACAGCAGCGTGATGATACAGTAAACGCATCTCACAGGTGCATACCAATTTCAGAATGCCAGGAGGATGACATGCCCATGACAGAGAGACACAGTGCTCATGAACAGCACAAGGGACGTCTTCTGCCTCACAATACTGCTAGAAATGTGCTTCGCAGTTGCAGAAGTAATATGAAATGCCGTGGAATGGCTTCCACTGTGGAAGACAGCTGCAACTGGTGCAGATGAAAGAGGGGAAGGTTGGAGACAGATACCACCACAAGAAACAGCCACAGTGGATGCAGACAGCAGATTGAACACTAGGCACTGCCCAAGCATTAGTATGGGACCTGGTCAGCAAAGCGACCAGTCCCAGGAAATACCTGATGAAGATGCTGAGTTACAGTGTCGAAATATTGCGTTGGGAAGATGCGAACAATAGGCAGTATACCCGATTCTACAAAATGACCACTTGTGCGTTGTTGAGTCCCCTATAAATAGAACACTACACTTGGTTTAAGAATCATGAAAGAAGGTTTTATACATGGAAGAATCCTGGAGATACTAAAAGGTATCAGATAGATTATATAATGGTAAGACAGAGATTTAGAAACCAGGTTTTAAATTGTAAGACATTTCCAGGGGCAGATGTGGACTCTGACCACAATCTATTGGTTATGAACTGTAGATTAAAACTGAAGAAACTGCAAAAAGGTGGGAATTTAAGGAGATGGGACCTGGATAAACTGACAAAACCAGAGGTTGTACAGAGTTTCACGGAGAGCATAAGGGAACAATTGACAGGAATGGGGGAAAGAAATACAGTAGAAGAAGAATGGGTAGCTTTGAGGGATGAAGTAGTGAAGGCAGCAGAGGATCAAGTAGGTAAAAAGACGAGGGCTAGTAGAAATCCTTGGGTAACAGAAGAAATATTGAATTTAATTGATGAAAGTAGAAAATATAAAAATGCAGTAAATGAAGCAGGCAAAAAGGAATACAAACGTCACAAAAATGAGATTGACAGGAAGTGCAAAATGGCTAAGCAGGGATGGCTAGAGGACAAATGTAAGGATGTAGAGGATTATCTCACTAGGGGTTAGATAGATACTGCCTACAGGAAAATTAAAGAGACCTTTGGAGAAAGGAGAACCACTTGCATGAATATCAAGAGCTTTGATGGAAACCCAGTTCTAAGCAAAGAAGGAAAAGCAGAAAGGTGGAAGGAGTATATAGAGGGCCTATACAAGGGCGATGTACTTGAGGACAATATTATGGAAATAGAAGAGGGTGTAGGTGAAGATGAAATGGGAGATATGATACTGCGTGAAGAGTTTGATAGAGCACTGAAAGACCTGAGTCGGAACAAGGCCCCCGGAGTAGACAACATTCCATTAGAACTACTGACAGCCTTGGGAGAGCCAGTCCTGACAAAACTCTACCATTTGGTGAGCAAGATGTATGAGACAGGCGAAATACCCTCAGACTTCAAGAAGAATATAATAATTCCAATCCCAAAGAAAGCAGGTGTTGACGGATGTGAAAATTACCAAACTATCAGTTTAATAAGTCACAGCTGCAAAATACTAACGCGAATTCTTTACAGACGAATGGAAAAACTGATTGAAGCCAACCTCGGGGAAGATCAGTTCGGATTCCGTAGAAATGTTGGAACACGTGAGCCAGTACTGACCTTACAACTTATCTTAGAAGAAAGATTAAGGAAAGGCAAGCCTACGTTTCTAGCTTTTGTAGACTTAGAGAAAGCTTTTGACAATGTTGATTGGAATACTCTCTTTCAAATTCTGAAGGTGGCAGGGGTAAAATACAAGGAGTGAAAGGCTATTTACAATTTGTACAGAAAGCAGATGGCAGTTATAAGAGTTGAGGGGTATGAAAGGGAAGCAGTGGTTGGGAAGGGAGTGAGACAGGGTTGTAGCCTATCCCTGATGTTATTCAATCTGTATATTGAGCAAGCAATAAAGGAAACCAAAGAAAAGTTTGGAGTAGGTATTAAAATCCACGGAGAAGAAATAAAAACGTTGAGGTTTGCCGATGACATTGTAATTCTGTCAGAGACAGCAAAGGACTTGGAAGAGCAGTTGAACGGAATGAACAGTGTCTTGAAAGTTGGGTATAAGATGAACATCAACAAAAGCAAAACGAGGATAATGGAATGTAATCGAATTAAGTCAGGTGATGCTGAGGGAATTAGATTAGGAAATAAGACACTTAAAGTAGTAAAGGAGTTTTGCTATTTGGGGAGCAAAATAACTGATGATGGTCGAAGTAGAGAGGATATAAAATGTAAACTGGCAATGACGAGGAAACCATTTCTGAAGAAGAAAAATTTGTTAACATCGAGTATAGATTTAAATGTCAGGAAGTCGTTTCTGAAAGTATTTGTATGGAGTGTAGCCATGTATGGAAGTGAAATGTGGACGATAAATAGTTTAGACAAGAAGAGAATAGAAACTTTAGAAATGTGGTGCTACAGAAGAATGCTGAATATTAGATGGGTAGATCACGTAACTAATGAGGAGGTATTGAATAGAACTGGGGAGAAGAGGGGTTTGTGGCACAACTTGACAAGAAGAAGGGATCAGTTGGTAGGACATGTTCTGAGACTTCAAGGGATCGCCAATTTAGTATTGGAGGGCAGCGTAGAGGGTAAAAATCGTAGAGGGAGACCAAGAGATGAAT
Organism: Schistocerca serialis cubense; assembly: GCF_023864345.2. Taxonomy (NCBI): domain Eukaryota; kingdom Metazoa; phylum Arthropoda; class Insecta; order Orthoptera; family Acrididae; genus Schistocerca; species Schistocerca serialis. Next base: position 718,583,580 of record NC_064638.1, read on the forward strand.
ACACTAAGCAGATTCAGAAGGATGTAGGTTGCAGTAGGTACTGGGAGATGAAGAAGCTTGCACAGGATAGAATAGCATGGAGGGCTGCATCAAACCAGTCTCTGGACTGAAGACCACAACAACAACAAAATTATTACTGGCACTTGAAAAAGGAAATAGTATTTTTGGAGGATAATTGAATTTGAATAATTGTATTAGAGTTGCTGGAGACACGAGGTTGTAGTAATAGTGCATTGTTAATTGAGACTCTACAAACAGTGTCACTGTTAATAATAATGGTAAGCTCAAATAGTTTCAGACCAGAGCTTTCTCTTGTTACATTACATTGGAAGAAAAGAGACTGGTTCACAAATCTCTGGGGCAAGAGCAAATATTTTTGAGTAATGTGAGAAGATCGTGGAAAATAAAAGCCATAACAACTTCAGAAATTAATGGTGGGTTTTGATTTTTAGACCTTCAGTAGGCAACATTTGACTAATGGTCACCTGGAGGATACTACACTCCTGGAAGTTGAAATAAGAACACCGTGAATTCATTGTCCCAGGAAGGGGAAACTTTATTGACATATTCCTGGGGTCAGATACATCACATGATCACACTGACAGAACCACAGGCACATAGACACAGGCAACAGAGCATGCACAATGTCGGCACTAGTACAGTGTATGTCCACCTTTCGCAGCAATGCAGGCTGCTATTCTCCCATGGAGACGATCGTAGAGATGCTGGATGTAGTCCTGTGGAACGGCTTGCCATGCCATTTCCACCTGGCGCCTCAGTTGGACCAGCGTTCGTGCTGGACGTGCAGACCGCGTGAGACGATGCTTCATCCAGTCCCAAACATGCTCAATGGGGGACAGATCCGGAGATCTTGCTGGCCAGGGTAGTTGACTTACACCTTCTAGAGCACGTTGGGTGGCACGGGATACATGCGGACGTGCATTGTCCTGTTGGAACAGCAAGTTCCCTTGCCGGTCTAGGAATGGTAGAACGATGGGTTCGATGACGGTTTGGATGTACCGTGCACTATTCAGTGTCCCCTCGACGATCACCAGTGGTGTACGGCCAGTGTAGGAGATCGCTCCCCACACCATGATGCCGGGTGTTGGCCCTGTGTGCCTCGGTCGTATGCAGTCCTGATTGTGGCGCTCACCTGCACGGCGCCAAACACGCATACGACCATCATTGGCACCAAGGCAGAAGCGACTCTCCATTCGTCCCTCCATTCACGCCTGTCGCGACACCACTGGAGGCGGGCTGCACGATGTTGGGGCGTGAGCGGAAGACGGCCTAGCGGTGTGCGGGACCGTAGCCCAGCTTCATGGAGACGGTTGCGAATGGTCCTCGCCGATGCCCCAGGAGCAACAGTGTCCCTAATTTGCTGGGAAGTGGCGGTGCGGTCCCCTACGGCACTGCGTAGGATCCTACGGTCTTGGCGTGCATCCGTGCGTCGCTGTGGTCCGGTCCCAGGTCGACGGGCACGTGCACCTTCCGCCGACCACTGGCGACAACATCGATGTACTGTGGAGACCTCACGCCCCACGTGTTGAGCAATTCGGCGGTACGTCCACCCGGCCTCCCGCATGCCCACTATACGCCCGCGCTCAAAGTCCGTCAACTGCACATACGGTTCACGTCCACGCTGTCGCGGCATGCTACCAGTGTTAAAGACTGCGATGGAGCTCCGTATGCCACGGCAAACTGGCTGACACTGACAGCGGCGGTGCACAAATGCTGCGCAGCTAGCGCCATTCGACGGCCAACACCGCGGTTCCTGGTGTGTCCGCTGTGCCGTGCGTGTGATCATTGCTTGTACAGCCCTCTCGCAGTGTCCGGAGCAAGTATGGTGGGTCTGACACACCGGTGTCAATGTGTTCTTTTTTCCATTTCCAGGAGTGTATCTAAATGAAACATACCTTAAATGCTAAAGGTATTACAGAATGTTTGTTCATTACAGAGGAGGACAAGTAACTTAATATCAAGGGCAATTTGTTGTAATGTTTACTGACTAGTGTCAAATGTTGAACGATATTAGAACTTAATTTTTGTGGATAGTTTGTGGCTGGTGAGTATTTTGCTGTGAAATGATAAATATATTCAGACAACAGAGAAATTGGACCAGGGTGGGTAAGGAGGAGGGCATGTGGGAGAGATAAGTGGTAAACACACAGAGATTGTATTACAGTATAATATTCTTCAGTCAGCAGAATTTGGTTTCGATGTATGGGGATATGATATGACTGCTCAATTGATTGGCTTTGGGACAAGGATTGAAAATTCTCCGTACAGATTACAAGGTGTTTGACATCTATATCCAGCAATGCTTGCTGCATTCAAAGTGTTAGCAGGATCAGTAATTAAGAGTCCACATGTTTTGTTACATTCACCTGATAGCATAAATTGTCATAATGTAATAAAACATCAACTCCATTTAATGTTCAAAAAGAATCTTGGATTATCAACTGTTCTGTTTTTATGCTAGGATATATGTTATACTTGTTATATTGTAAATGAATATGCCCTATACAGTCATAAATGCTTTGCTATACAAGTAAGAGTTGCTCCATCTGTGCATGAGCTCACTGAGGTTCGGACATTAGTGTTTCATATTAAATATAGCACTATGTGTAACAAGTAAAATCTTATGTTTTTGATTGAGTTAATGTTAATCCTTAGAACTGCAAGTTTGTTAGTGGTCTGTGGCCAGTTTCTAGCACAGCCGAGTGTGTGAAGTATATCTCCATCTTCTTATCCTTTTCCAAATTTATTTGTACACTGCTGCTTTTCATTCTTGTATATCTGTCTTTCAGTGAATCATTGTTTTTCGTCCAACATTTCTTTGTGTTGCGATTGCAAACGTTTCAAATTTCTTATTTACAATATGACTGGCTCCATAGGAAATGTGAGCTCAGATCATAGTCTTGCAGTCTCTGATTGTACACACATCAAAAAAAGTTTTGCATCACCTCTGTTCCGAGAGTTCCAAAACCTGTACAGAAAATTGGAATAGAGTTCATCATAAACATCATTTCTGCCCTTTTTATTGCTCAGGAAAACCACACATTGCATTTTGTACCACCATACTGCAAGACCTTCAGTGGTGGTGGTGGTGGTCCAGATTGCTGTACACACCAGTGCCACTAATACCCAGTAGCACGTCCTCTTGCATTGATGCGTGCCTGTATTCATCATGGCATACTATCCACAAGTTCATCAAGGCACTTTTAGTCCAGATTGTCCCACTCCTCAATGGTGATTTGGCATAGATCCCTCAGAGTGGTTGGTGGGTCACATTGTCCATAAACAGCCCTTTTCAATCCATCCCTGGCATATTCGATAGGATTCATGTCTGGAGAACATGCTAGCCACTCTAGTCAAGCAGTGTCATTATCCTGAAGGAAGTCATTCACAAGATGTGCACGATGGGGGCGCGAATTGTCATCCATGAATATAATGCCTTGCCAATATGCTGCCGATATGGTAGCGCTATGGGTCGGAGGATGGCATTCATGTATCGTACAGCCATTACGGCACCTTCCATGATCACCAGCGGCGTACCTCGGCCCCACATAATGCCACCCCAAAACAGCAGGGAACCTCCACCTTGCTGCACTTACTGGCAGTGTGTCTAAGGTGTTCAACTGACGGGATTGTCTCCAAACACATCATCGACGATTATCTGGCTGAAGACATATGTGGCACTCATCAGTGAAGAGAACGTGATGCCAATCCTGAGTGGTCCATTTGGCATGTTGTTGGGTCCACCTGTACTGCACTGCATGGTGTCGTGGTTGCAAAGATGGACCTCGCTATGGACATAGGGAGTGGAATTGTGCATCATGCAGCCTATTGTGCACAGTTTGAGTCATAACATGATGTCCTGGGGCTGCGCGAAAAGCATCATTCAACACGGTGGCATTGCTGTTAGGGTTCCTGTGAGCCATAATCCGTAAGTAGTGATCATTCACTGCAGTAATAGCCCTTGGGTGGCCTGAGCGAGGCATGTCATTGACAGTTCCTGTCTCTCTGTATCTCCTCCATGTCTGAACAACATCACTTCGGTTCTCTCTGAGGTGCTTGGAAACTTCCCTTGTTGAGGGCTCTTCCTGGCACAAAGTAACAATGTGGACGCAATCGAACCGCAGTGTTGACCATCTAGGCATGGTTGAACTACAGACAACACGAACCTTGCACCTTCTTCCTGGTGAAATGACTGGAACTGATCGGCTGTCGGACTCCCTCCGTCTAATAGGGGCTGCTCATGCATGGTTGTTTACATCTTTGGGCGGGTTTAGTGACATTTCTGAACAGTGAATGGGACTGTGTCTGTGTTGCAATATCCACAGTCACCTCCTATCTTCAGGAGGTCTGGGAACCAGGTTGATGCAAAACTTTTTTTGTGTGTATATATACAGAATTTTTTTGTGTTATATGACACTAACGACTTCCATGTTCCTGCTTTCTGTGTTTCTGTTGGATAATTTGTAACCTTCCAATGCCAAAGTTGTGCATCCTCCTTTCAAAAAAAGTGTTTTTCAAATAATGCAGGATGTGTATGTTAAGTGTTTTCACCTCTGTATTTCTATGTTTTCAATTATTTTAGAACATTTTCCATCCCATTTGTAAGGAAATCATCTGTTTCCTTGCTTTTCCGTACATTATACCTGCTCTGTACCTCGTTATGCCAGCAACATTGTTCCATCTTATCTCTTCCTTTTACAGTCTTTGCTTACATCAGTATTAGAAGCAATTAATTGAATGTGGAGTGTCTCCATTCATAACTTTGGTGTTCATCAAATGATAATTACCTGCTTCCTGCATTCTTGTTGCCAATTTTTGTGCTATATTTTCTTTAATGCTTTTCTAGTGTACTAAATGTTGCTGTTTCGTCAAACACCAACTTTCATCACTTGAAAATAATGAGCATGTGAAATATTGCAGAGTTTCAATGATGTTATCCAATGTAATACTGGAAAGCATCAGCAACAGTTTCTTTGCTGCCAGTTAATCCTTTGATGAGTTTATGTGTAGACTTCTATGATGTAATAGTTTCACCAGACACTCCATGTACGAAGTTTTCGCTCCTTGTTTCCTCAAAACTTACCGGTTACTTATTGTTTGATATAGCTACTTTTCATACTTTCCGTAAACTAATGCTGTGCACTTGCTGACACACTTGTTAAATCTACTATCATAGAGCTCCTCAAGTGCTGGAGCATCACAATAAGGCATGAATATAATCTTTGTGGTGGACGAATAGTGCTGCCGTTGTGAATCATTTTTGTAAGCAGTTACTGCAGCAGTGTGGTGGTATGCTTCTGTTTAATTCAAGATTATCAAATTTCTTAGTGCATCATACAAAAATATTATTAGATGACCAACAAACAAAATTAAGTAAAAAAACAAATATAAGTTGGAAAGTTGTAGTCAGTAGCAACAGGTATGTAGGGTACTTTTTCTAATTTTATTTTTCATGTATAAATATAAGACTGTAAGCAAGTTCAAAGCTTGTAATCAAATATGTATTTACGTATTTTCTGATATTTATGCATTATTTTGACTAGTTGATTTTTCTTTTTTGGGAACAGGAAATGTATATAACATACCGGTGTGCATTTGGTTAATGGACACTCATCCAAATAATGCTCCAATGTGTTACGTAAAGCCAACTCCAGATATGCAGATCAAAGCATCAAGATACGTTGACTTCAGTGGAAAGGTTTACCTTCCATATCTTCATGACTGGGTTCCAGTGAGTCCTGTGCTGTACACACAAATAATTTGAGACCATTATCTACATTTTTGTGTGTTACGTACTCTTTTCTTCTTCTTTTTAGACTCAGTCTGATTTGGTTGGCCTGATACAGGTTATGATAGTGACATTTGGAGAGCAGCCACCAGTGTTTGCTAAAACAAGGTCTGATGTCCCAACCAGCACACCTTACCCCACACATGGTAAGTGGTAAGATTACGACCAGCTTTTTATTTGCTGTTTTGTAGTATTATTGAAAGACCACTCCTCCATTGCTGGTATGTACTTTATTTAACTTCTCAGCTGGTTTCAGCCTGTGAATCCAGACCATTTTAAAATGAAAGAGAAACTGCCATTGTTAATGCACACATGTGTAGTAAAAGTATGGGCAGAATATATATCTTACATTGTACTGTTGTGCAGCAACATCAAATGATAAAAAAGTAAAAGCCTGGTGGGTTTAAAAGTTATATGCCCAGTAATTTCATGAGAAACTTGGCTTGTCATAATTTTAAAAACTGTACAATTTGACACATGAAAAGTATTGCCATGCTTCATCTTTAAAATGAGTTGTATTGTGACACGTTCAAAATGTTAAATTGCGTGTTTTCTCAATAAAAAATTAAAAGTAATTTTTAGATTTAATGAGAATCTCAAATAGTTGCAGTGGACAGTGCATCCAGGTCAAGTGTAGCAAGAGTGATGAAAAATTAAAACACAGGTATCTGTAAAGACCACTAGTATGTCTTGGACACAACAGGGACTGCTTAAAAGAACATTTTTACTAACACCTAGATGCAGCCACGAACTTGCAGAGTATTTTTAAAAGAAGTTGTCAGTAGTGGGGCAGCATATGTTCATGTCTCTTAGTATGCACTGTCTATTAAGTATTAAGTGTCTATTCCTTAATTGGTATAATTTTCTGTTTCTTAACATATGTCCATAAAGTATTCCTTCATTGTGTGAAGAATTAAAGGATTGTTTTTGATACTGTGCATTACGTGACTATCTCACATAAGGTGACCTGCAAAGCTGGATTTACTTCCTTCTCCTCCTTCTTCTCCCCATCCCCCCCCCCCCCCCCATCCCCCCTCTATATATTCCTTTTATCATATTTTAAAATTCCTTCCACTAGTCCAAAGTAGATAGCCTTGCAGTCAGAGCAGTAAATTTTGTATGTGCTATAAGTCTTTCATTGTGCAAATGTCTTATATTAAATTTATTGTGTAAAATATTTATGTATCTGTCATATAATGCATTAAAATAGGATTTTCATGTCCATTGTAAAGCACCTGAATGTGCGGTTGTGGACTTTAATAAAGTACATATCAGCAAGTGGAGCAGCCTTTCATTAATTGAACATACAGTTGCAGGATAATGACACTCTCAGGACATATAAAAACTAATTTTGTGATATTATTAACATGCTGCAATTTAGTTTCTTCTTTTCCCTACTTGTTAATAGTTACAAAAGACTGCCTAATAGCGCTTCTTTTATATTTGGAGAAATCCAATCTTAAATCAGTCTCAACAAAAAAGTCTGATTTGAACTACAGACCTAAATGTTACTGCATTATTATAGTGTGTTCCACTTTCAAAACACCGTGGAGGGAGAACCACTTCTCAGAATGACATCAAATTTGAGCAGAATATTATCAGTATATTGGGGGGGGGGGGGGGGGGGGGAGGGAGAATGGTGAAATAAAAGAAAGTAGATGACATTGTAAATGGGGTCAGCTAGAAATGATAGGTGAACTGCAGCATGACAGCTATGTTTTGAGCTGAATTTTACCCCATCCATGCTGTTCAATCTGTAGGATTGCACATGTTTGGCAATCAGCAGTTGTGGCACTGTTAGTTAGGTAAGCCCACCCACCACAGCAAGATAATGCCACATCAGATGGGAAAAATTAGTTTTTAATTGTCCTGAGGCCAAAAACCACATAACGCTCAGGGGGCTCAGCATTTAGTTGCTGGGTACGGGCTTGGCGACCCTGGGGTTCCTGAGCTGGGGACTGGGAAGTGCCACCAGTCCTCAATACCGTAAGCTCTGAGCGTGCTTCAACGACCACCATAAGGCGCAATGGTGGAACATTGTACGGTACAGAGCCTGGGGATCTTTGCTTAACTGCCTGGGTCACGAGGATGGTATAAACCTCTATAAAAAACCCTCAATCTCAATATGTGCTGTGCGCCGAGGAGACGCATGGCTGTTGAGGTAGAACAGTTGCTAACGGGCGACCTCTGGGGAACCTGCCACCCCCGGTTGTATTAGGCTTATCCAGGCAAGCGGGGCTCTGTCTGGATGGACATTCCTTACCCTAGCTGCTCATGGGACCATCATGAAAAGAAATACGAATAGTGCGCAAGCACGAGTCTCTAAGAAAGGAAAGTTCAATGCTTTACAGTATGACCCCCAATCGTTCCCTTCCCTGCCCACACCAGGGGAGGAACGGCGGTCTAAATTACCAGGTGAGACGTATTTTCTCGTTTTATGGTTTGCAGCTGAACTCATTTCTGACCACAAAGCCTCAGTTTTTTGTGGAAATTTTAGAGGACAAGTTTGGAGAAGTTGAGGGCACATCTAAAATGAGGTCTGGAGCAGTCCTCATATAGACAGCATCCCCAGCACAGTCACGGGCATTGCTTGCTTGTGACAAGCTCGGTGATGTTGCAGTCTCCATTACGCCTCATAAGAGCCTCAATATGGTTCAGGGACTTATTTTTCATCATGACCTGTTGTTGCAGTCTGATGATGAGCTCCGTGCAAATCTGGAACACCGCGGTGTCCACTTTGTACAACATGTCTTCAGGGGACCTAAAGATAGTAGGGTCCACACCGGCGTCTTCATCTTGGCTTTCGAGGGAGACACCCTGCCCGAGAAGGTCACTGTGATCATATATCGATGTGATGTTAAGCCTTACGTCCCTCCTCCCATGAGCTGCTTTAAGTGCTGGAGGTTTGGGCATATGTTATCGAGATGTGACGCCAACCCTACCTGTCGGGATTGTGGACGTGCCTCCCACCCCAATGTCCCATGTTCGCTGCCCCCTGTTTGTGTCAACTGCAGACAGAAACATTCACCTTGCTCGTCAGACTGCATGGTTTATCACAAAGAATGGAAGATTATGGAGTATAAGACCTTGGGCAGGCTCACTTGCACAGAGGCTAAATGCAAGTATGACCGACTTCACCCTGTGCGCATTTCATCGACATTTGCTGCAGCAGCTTCGATGTCGCCATCCCTGGCGATGAGCCCCCAAGCTCAGGCGCTTTTTGTGGGCCCTCCAGCCCAGCCGTCTATTCCTGCCCCCCCAGGTAGTTGGGGGAACACCCTCTTCCGTTGCTCCCCTGTTATCATCATCGGGAGTAACAACCCCTCCTTCTTTGGGGACTTCAGTCCCCGCCTCTGAGCCAGAGAACTGCCTGCCTCCTCCAGCTCCCCTCGCGCGGAGGGGATTGCTTGGTGCCCTCCCTTCCACGGTTCCTGCCCCATCAGATGTCAGCCAGTGGCTGAAAAAGCCACCACCTGAGGGCCGTAGGGCTTCCAGGTCTTCCTCAGTCCATGAGACTCGGTCGGAAAAGCCCACCCAGCCTGATAAACTGAAGGACAAACGGGACCCTACCAAAAAGAAGAAAAAGCAAAAGGAGAAGGACATAGGGACAGAAAAGGAGTTCACCACTGCACCTGAAGATGATGTGGAGCATCTAGCATTCACTCAGGAGCACCTCCAATGGAAGTTCATCAGGCTACTTCGCAATCGGTGGCGGCGAGCCCCCCCCCCCTCCCCCCCCATGTTCTTTCATGTCTTCCATTCACAATCGGATACCATTATCCTTCAATGGAATTGCCATGGTTTTTTCCACCACCTTGCTGAGTTGAAACAGCTTTTGTGCCGCTTCCCTGCCACTTGTCTGGCTCTACAGGAAACCTGGTTTTCTGTTCGGCAGACCCCCTCCCTCTGTGGCTACCGGGGTTACTATAAGAACCGCATGGAATACGACAGGGTGTCTGGCGGTCTCTGTGTTTATGTTCTTGCCACTGTTCCTAGTGCCCCAGTGCCACTTCACACGGCTCACAAGGCTGTGGCTGTTAGAATCCGGGCAGGAATGGAGCTTACCATCTGTTCCCTCTACCCTCCCCCGGATGAGGTTGTCCCTCTTGCCGACCTAGCTGCCTTGATTGCCCAGCTCCCCCTGCCATTCCTCCTTCTGCGGGACTTAAATGCCCACCACCCTTTATGGGGTGGGGCCCAGATCTCAGGCCAGGGTAGGAACGTTGAGGCTCTCTTGGCACAGCAGGACATTTGCCTCCTTAACACTGGTGCTCCCACATATTTAAGCTTGACTCATGGCACATACTCGGCCATTGTCCTCTATCTTAGTAGCCCAGGTCTTCTTCCATACCTCAGTTGGAGGGTCCACGATGACCTCTGTGGTAGCAACCACTTTCCTATCCTGGTTTCTCTTCTTCAATCCCAACGCCCTGACCAGCTGCCATGATGGTCTCTTCATGGAGCTGATTGGGCAGCCTACACCTCAGCTACTATGGCCATTGCCCCGCTTCCTGGTGATATTGATTTGCCAGTGGACGAGGTCACTATGGCCATTGTTTCTGCTGCCGAGGCAACTGACCCCTGCTCTTCAAGTACCCTAAGGCATAAGTGAGTCCCTTGGTGGACACCACAGATTGCAGAAGCTATCCCGGGCTCGGTGGTTAATCTGTCGGAGCAAACAGGACTGCTGGGAACGATATGTTGCCACCATAGGTTCTCGCACCTCCCCATCTCAGGTGTGGTCGTGGGTTCGGCGCATTTTTGGCTTTCGCCCTCATGCATCTGTCCCTTGCCTTTCTCTTCAGGGTACACTTTGTACTGACCCAATCGCCATCGCCGAACGTCTGGCAGAGTACTTTGCCTGTATTTCCGCAACAGCAGGCTACAGTGCAGAATTCCGCACCATTAAATAGCAGGCGGAGCGTACACAGTTGTCGTTTCACACACACCATTGGGAATGATACAATGCCCCGTTTAGTGAATGGGAGTTCCAAAGTGCCCTTACAGCTTGCCCTGATACCTCTCCAGGTCCAGACCAAATTCACAACCAGTTTCTTCACCATCTCTCGGCGCACTGTCAGGTTGAATTACTCGCCCTGTTTAACCGCATCTGGACGGAGGGCGTTTTCCCAACTCGTTGTCAGGATAGCATTACCATCCCGGTGCTGAAACCTGGTGCAGATCCTCTGGTGGTTGATAGCTATTGCCCTATCAGCCTTACCAACGTTATGTGCAAACTCCTGGAGCGGATGGTGAGTTGGCGGCTCATGTGGATCCTCGAAGCTCAGAGCCTCCTAGCCCAGCAACAGGGGGGCTTCCGTCAGGGCCGCTCAGCGATCGACAATTTAGTCTTGCTAGAGTCGGCTATTCGTACAGCTTTTACCCACTGAGAACATCTAGTTCTTTGATCTTCGGAAGGCGTACGATACCACCTGGCGCCATCATATCCTTGCTACACTGCACGAATGGGGCTTACGGGGTCCACTTCAGATTTTTCTACAGAATTTTCTCTCCAATCGCTCCTTTCGGGTTAGAGTTGGCACTTATTTTAGCTTTGCCCATATTCAGGAGAACAGTGTCCCGCAGGGCTCGGTTCTCAGCGTTCCCCTCTTTCTGGTGGAGATTAATGGTCTTGCAGCTGCAGTGGGCTCATCGGTCTGTTCCTCTCTATATGCCGATGACTTTTGTCTTTATTACAGTTCCCCAAGCATCAGTGTCGCTGAACGGCAGCTGCAGGGAGCTATCCGTAAGGCACATTTTTGGGCATCCAGCCATCGTTTTCAGTTCTCAGCCTCTAAGACCCGGGTGATGCATTTCTGTCGTCATCGAACGGTCCACCTCCATCCAGAGCTCTACCTTGCCAATGAACTCCTTCATATTGAGGAGACGCATCGCTTCCTTGGCATGCTGCTTGATTCTCAGCTCACTTGGACACCTCATCTTCGCGAGCTTAGACAACAGTGCTGGCGGCACCTCAACATCCTTCGCTGCTTCAGCCACACCATTTGGGGCGGGGGGGGGGGGGCTGCACGAACAAGAACAACCCTCCTACAGTTCGATAAGGCCTTAGTCCAGTCCTGTCTTGACTATGGGAGCATGATGTACAACTCAACAGCACCTTCAACGTCGCAGATCCTCGACCCGATTCTCCATTGTGGCCTCAGACTGGCGACAGGTGCCTTCCGCACTAGTCCGGTGACTAGCCTTCTTGTAGAAGCTGGAATCCTTCCCCTATGATTCAGCCAACAACAGTTGCTTGCGTCGTACATCGCCCGCGTCCATGCCTCGCCCGACCACCCAAACCACAGGTTCCTTTTTCCATCTTCTGCACTCCCCTCCCCACGGCGGCGGCCTAGGTCGGGTCTCCCGATCGCAGTCCGTGTTCATTCCCTTCTCTCATCACTCGAGTCCTTTCCCCTTCCTCCATCCTTCCGGCCCTCTTCTTCCACCCCTCCTTGGTCCCTCCCTCGCTTGCAGCTTTGCTTAGATTTGTCCTGCGACTCCAAGTCCTCCGTTCCACCCGCCAGTCTTCGTCAACAATTCCTGGCTCTTCTTGCCTCATTTCGCAATGCAGATGTACTCTCCACCGATGGTTCTGTGGTCGATGGGTGCACTGGGTTTGCTTTCATCCACAGCGACTACGTTGAGCAGCTTTCCCTGCCTTGTGGGAGCAGTGTTTTCACTGCGGAGCTGGTTGCTCTTTATCGTACACTCACTCACCTTTTCTCCTGTCCTGGGGAGTCGTTTGTCATATGCAGTGACTCCCTGAGTGGATTGCAAGCACTCGACCAGTGTTTTTCTCGGGACCCTTTGGTGCGCGGTATCCATCAACCACTGTATTCTGTTGTATTCTAGTCAACTATTTGCTCTGCTCCTTTTAAGTGTCCTCTATTTTGTGTTACTGCGGTGTTCATTTTAGCTCTGTACTCCTTGGTGTTCCCTCCCTCTGGGTGCAGAGGTTACACTTTTACTGTATAGGCCTTTTACAAGTATGTCTGTTTGGAACTGGGCACTGATGACCTTGATGTTTAGCTGCCGTCAAACCCCAAAACCAACCAACCAACCAACCAAAAACCACATAAAAAGCAAAATGTTGTTAGTTTCTGATTGTCATGTGGCCTGTGCAAAACATGTTCAGTAAGGAGTCTACCGTTTTCTGCCTCAAACTGAAGTCGAGAAACAGCATGTTCCACAACAGATTGGAGCATCTCAGTGGTCACGTTCAGAATGCATTGCACAATGCATGCCTTAAATTCAAGTACATCTGGAATTGGAAGACTGTTCACATCATGTTTCAGGTAACACCACAGCCAGAAGGCCGGCCGGTGTGGCCGAGCGATTATAGGCGCTACAGTCTGGAACCGCGCGACCGCTACAGTCGCAGGTTTGAATCCTGCCTCGGGCATGGATGTGTGTGATGTCCCTAGGGTAGTTAGGTTTAAGTAGTTCTAGGTTCTAGGGGACTGATGACCTCAGAAGTTAAGTCCCATAGTGCTCAGAGCCATTTGAACAGCCAGAAGTCACACTGATTAAGATCAGCTGATCTGGACAGCCAGGCTGTAGGGAAATGGCAGATGATGATTCTAACATTTCCAAAATGCCTTTGCAGCAGCTGCTTCACTGGCAGTGCAACATGTGGAGGAGCACCATCTTACGTAAAAGTGATCCTACCCACAGAGCCACCTTGTTAAAAGGCTGGAATTACGTTGATGTGCAAAAGACTTTCATACTATTTACCAATCACGGTACAGGTAGCAGGACCTGCAGGAGTCATCTCACCCTCAGGGGCTTCAGCATTCATTTGCTGGTATGGTTTTAATGACCCTGGGGTTCCATAGCAGTGGACTGGTAAGTGCTGCCAGCCCCCTATTACTGTAAGTTCTGGACATTATCAGCAACCACCATACAGTGCAGTGGTGGAACGTTGAGCATATCAGGGAACAGGAATCTTGGCTTGACTGCCCAGAGCATGAGGATGGAATAAACCTGTATAAAAAAAACCTCAGTCTCAAGGTGTGCTGCATGCTGATGGGATGCGTGGCTGCTGAGGTGGAACATTCATTAGCGGGCAACCTATGGGGAAAACTGTTGCACCTCAGTTGTATAAGGCTCATTCATGCACATGGGGCTCTGTCTAAATGGGTCCTTATTTCCCTAGCTGCTCCCAGCATAAGGGATGGGCTGCCAGAAGGTACCAACACCCAGTCTAAGAAGGGTGCTCATGTAGCCAGTTCTGCTGATTGAGGCAGTATTGCAGAATATATTTCTTATATTTAAAAGAAGGCTTAGAAGGCATTGCTGTTACCTTAAAGCCTGTTAAGCGCTTGCGCATTGGTACCCTGTTTGCTGAAACATCTAGTTCCAACAAGTCCAGGACCTTCAGAAAGCTTAATGCCTTGGGGATTGTGCGATAGAAACTGAATTTCACAGCAGCTGGAACTACAGCAAAGGAGTTGTTGTAACTTGCAGGGTTCTAGTTGACATTCCCCGAGAATAATTGAAAGCCAAATGGTCCCAGGAAGGCATTGTTGATGTGCAAAATGTTATGAAATGGGTGGATAGTGGTCTTGTAAAATCAGATTCTTCTATCCTTACTTTTAACAGCCCCGAACTACCAGAGCACGTGAATACAGGTTTCCTCTGCGTAAATGTAAAATCTCATTACCTAAATCCAATGCGGTGTTTTAAATGCCAGCACTTTCGGCACACTACTCTTGGCTGTAAAGGAGAAGACATGTGGGAAATGTGGTAAAGTTGCCCATGACAAAATTGGTTGCTCCTCTCCTCCAAAGTGTGTCAAATGCTCTGGGGATCACCCTGTGTGAAGCAGGGACTGCTGAGTTTTCCTTTAGGAACAGAAGATCCCTGAGATCAGAATGACAAAGCACATCCCTTATGGTGAAGCCAAGAAGTTATACAAGTCTATGCAGCCACCCACATTTGCTGCCTGCTTTTCTTCCATTCTGAAACAACCCGTCCCGGAAACTGATGCCACTACACAAATGGAGGTTGCTACTGCCAGCACTAGCACCTGCATTTGTCAATGCACTTAAACTGCTGCAGTTCCTTTGAAGCCTGCCCCTCCCCCCAGAACTTCAGAAAAGGCCCTGGTTGCTGACATCTTGGATCTTCCTGCCCCTCCAGGGGTCAAGTCTTATGCACTGCCCAGCGCTGCTACAACCACTACCAGAGCCATCTCGGAAAAAAAAAAAAATCAAAGTCAAAGGCAAAGAATCTCCCACTGAAGGAGACAGGAGGTACCTAATCAGATGATGTTGATGTCTTCCTATATGATGTCTCTCTCGAATCTTTCTCGGAGGCAGTGGAGGTTGATGTCGAACTGGGGCAATCATCTCATCCCAAGACTGAGCCTCTAACCATTGTGGGCTCCCCTCCTAGGCAGGAAGTCAGTATGAAAGTACTACCCCCCGTGACAGATGGCACCAATTATACAGTGGAACATGAATGGATTCAGGACACATGTGGAGGAACCGAAGCTCCGAGCACTGCAACACCCCCTGTGCTTGTGTTCACAGGAAACACAAGTAAAAATATCTGCTTCCCCTGTACTATGGGGCTATACACTATATTGCAAGGGTGACCTGACTGGGGAAAGGGCCAAAGGAGAGAACACCACTCCTCTGCCCTCCCCCTGGATACTGACCTGCAAGCAGCTGCAGTTGAAATTCTGTTACAGTTTGCTCTCTTTATTTACTTCTGCTGGATGCAGTAAACTCCGGGGCTGCTGCAGAACTTGTGGAGCAACCCCCCAACCGTTTCTCCTCCTGGAAGACTTCAATCCCCATCGTGTCCTGTGGGTCTTGACCTCTACCTGTCCTTGGGGTTGAGTTTTGGTGCACCTCCTGACATCTCAAGAGCTGTGCATTCTAAACAATGGTACTCCAACTCATTTCTGTGCTGCTACTGGGTCATTCTCGGCCACTGACGTATCTCTTTGCTCTCCCGCTGACTCTCTTCACTGGAAGGTCATTGACGACCTTCATTCGAGTGACCGCTGCCCAACCTATGTTCATCTACTGGGCTGTGGACTACTGGAACAGAAGCCACCAACTTGGATGATTGGCAGGGCTAACTGGGCGCTGTTCAGCCAGTTGGTGGCGTTTGAACACTGTGACATCGTCCAGGAATGGGTGGACCACAGCGTGCATGTGATCCATCATGCTGCCGACCTAGCCATACCAAAGTGTTTCACTCCTCTTAGGAAGCGACCTGTACCTTGGCAGACAGAAGAGTGCCATTCAGCCATCCGGGTCAGGCATATGGCTCTTTGAGGGTTTAAATGCCACCCGACAGTGGACACCCTCACAGCCTTTTGAATCGCAAGAGTCGAGGTTCACCACGTCGTGTAGGAGAGCAAAATATGGTCATGGCAAGCGTTCCTGGACTCTATCAACTGTTCCACTTGTTCTACAAAAGTATGGGAAGCCGTCCAGTGTATATCCAGTAAACACAGTCGTTTACCAGTGCTAAGCAGGAGTGTCCCCAAACGACACCTGGAGACATCACTCAGTCGCTGGCCAAACATTTTGCAAATGCTACAGCCGATGCAAGCCCGGATCTGGCAGTTAGTTGCTACCGTGCAACTGTCGAGAGAGGCAAGTTGGACTTCAGATCCAACTGTTCTGATGCCTACAACTCTCCTTTCTCCAAGTGAGAGCTCACTGTCAGATCGATTTGAACAGGACAGTTGTGTCCCACAGGGCAGTGTTGTAAGTGTTACTCTTCTTGCCATAGCCATACACAGTATCACATTTACAGTACGGAGTCCTGTACAATACTCCATATTTGTGAATGATATTGCTGTTTGCTATTCCTCCTGCAGTTTTGCAACAGCGAGCAACTAGTTACAACTTACAGTGCGGCAGTTAGAGGAATGGACTGCAAAGTCAGGTTTTCAGTTTTCTGTGGATAAGTGTGTGTGTGTGTGTGTGTGTGTGTGTGTTCATTTTAATCGTTCTCGTCATATTTTTAATTTGCATATGGGGGACACCATCCTATGTTTTAGAGACTGTGTGAAGTTTCTGGGCCTCATTTTTGACTCCAGATAGTCGTGGTTGTCACATCTGAGAGACGTTAAAGCCAGAAGCCTGAAAGCACTGAATATCTTAAAGTGCCTTAGCCACAGATCTTGGGGAGCAGACAGGGCACATCTCCTCCAGTTTTATACGACTTTCATGCATTTGTGACTGGATTACGGGTGCACAGTGTATGAGTCATCAAGGCCCTCTTATTTGCGGATCTTTGACACTGTCCACCATGAGGGGGTTCAGCTGGCCACGGGTGCTTATCGGACCAGTCCCGTACCCAGCCTCTGTGCTGAGGTGGGGGAATCGCCACTTACCATCTGGCGCCAGCACCTCATGGTGCATCAGACGTGTAAGTTCCTCGCAGCTCTGACTTCAACCGCACACCATACTGTTGCTTGTCTGCCTCTGGAGCACCTTTTCTCCAACTGTCTACAATGCCATTTGGGATCTGTGTGCAGTGTGTGCTGGAGTCACTCACTGTGGAGTCTGTATGACCCCAAACCCAGGGTTTTAACTGTCTGCCGCCCTGGTTACTGGAGAGGCGCAGAGTGGTTTTAGATCTGGTGTAGTACAGGAGAGAAAGAGCTGCAGCTTGTTTTTAATGTGGTATTTTCTGACATTTTACCTAAGCACCATGCCTGTTTTTACAGATGGGTCGAAACAGGGATTTTGTTGGTTGCTATGTTGTTTTCACAGATCATGTCCTCAAGGTTTGACTGCCACAAGCCTTTGACTGTCTTTGATGCAGAATTGTATGCGGTCTTGCAGGCACTGGAGCAGATGAGACTTTATTCAAGTGCTAAATTTATTGTCCGTTCCAATTCTCTGAGTGCCCTTCACACTCTGAAACATTTGTACCCAGGAGATAAAGTAGTCCAGACTATCCAGGATAGCGTCCTCCACCTATAATGGCTGAGGAAGGAGGTGTCTTTCTGCTGGGTACCAGGGCACCAGGGAATTGTGGGAAACGAAAGGGCAGATCTAGCAGTCAGGAAGGCATGCCTTGATCCTCAGGTCTTTAATAAGTGTGTCATACCCCTGTGTGCTATGACATCACTGTTGAGATCCAGAGTCTTGCGTCAGTGGGAGGATAACTAACTGGAAGTTACTGACAATAAGCTCCGTGTCGTAAAGCCCACAAATAGGCTGTGGCATACCTCCTTCCAGTCATGTTGACAGGACGAGGTCCTCCTCACTTGAATTCGCATAGGCCACAGCCGTATGACATTCGTACTTTTGCTCCAGTGAGCGGACCCTCCAGCATGTGGTACTTGTGGCATACAGATCACTGTATGCCACAAGTGGAGTGCATTTTATTATCTGACCAGCTGACCATGGCTGATTTGCCGATGGATCTACAGCCTATTTTAGGTAACGATCAAACGAATGTGGTTCGAGTTTTATAGTTTTGTTAATTGTCCAACGTTTTTAACAAGATTTTAGGAAGATGATTTCAATGTGTTCGTGGGAGACTGGCTTGCCCATATCTTACACAAGTGGCCAGCCAGTGACAATTCCCTGTGCCTTCCTTTTAGCTCCTTTGTCATTTTACTTGTGGTTCAGTCTCCTGTATATCATCTTTTGATACCATTTGATGTGAGTGCTGATCTTGTGTTGCCCATATTCTACAATGCTGCATATTAACGTGTCATAGGAGATGGAAATGGGCTTTGTCTGTCCACAGAATGTTTCATAGTCATTCATTGTCCACTTCCATGTGAGCAAGAAATTCCAGAACGAACGTTTGTCTTGCTGGCAGGTCAGCAGGAAGCAGCTGCTGAACATGGATGTTTTGTATGATCGTATGCACTGTACATGCAGGCACGTTCAGCGTTCGGACAAATCCTTGTGTGCTGAATGTTTGAACACCACTGCTCGACCCTTCCTGCAACACTGTGGCCACATTTTTGACAGACATCACATCAAGTGCTTTCGTCCCTCTACCACATTGCACTTCAAATGAAGCTGTCTTTTTGAATTATGTAATCCTTTGGTCCAAACCCTTAGCAGACAATGGATCAATGCCTTTTTTCCATATTCTCAAGTGTCTATTACTTCTGTAGGGCTACTGGTGCACAGTCATTGATCTTACAAAAGAGCTTTACTAGCAGCATGTGATCCTTCATGGAGACAGTCATGTTGGGCGTCACAGTCGGAGACTCGAACAGCCATGTGCTCCGCGTCTGATGGTGTGCATATTCTGATGCTTACAATGCCACCTATTAGTCCAATTTTTGTTAGTTGATTTCCCCGTGATGTTTCCCCCTGCATCAATAATATGATATTCAAATTTGACATCATTCTGAGCAGTGGTTCTCTTTCTACATTGTTTTGTAATTTGTACTGTAATTATGGACACTCTGTATGTGTAATGTAAAATTGATACAGCAGTAAAGCAGAAAAGTAATGGAATAATAGGAGGTAACGGGTGTTATGAATATTTTGCCAGTAAGGGAAAACAGATAACTGTAGAAGTGCCTAGAAAATGTTCTCTGGAGTAGTGCATCATTGCACCCGAATCAGAATGTTATAGACTGCTGAAAAGAGGATATCCATTTATTTATTTATAGGAACAGCTTAAATAATAATCAGTTGGATTAACTATATTGTGATAAATGTATGTGTTCAGTCGACTGCAAAAAATAGAAATCCAAGAAAGCAAGATATATAGACTATGATGAAGAATGAGACTTGCCAGTATGGTTCACCAGTTAGATACTTGATCCATATACTGGATAACCTTCCTTGTGCAATTAACTGTACCTCTGTAGCAAGCATGTACAACACTAAGGGTACACTGACACTACTGTTTCTGAAAACTTTTGTTACAGTGTATGACAGTATCCACTGCATTACTCTTCCAGTTGATGCACTGGTTTGGGATTCAAATCACTCAACTTGTTCATCACAGTCTAAATTGTGACTGGCTCAACTAAAATCCCAAAAGAGCCAAATAAAATAGCCAGAGAAAAATGTTTCACTCAGAAATATAGATTATATTCATTACTGATTCCAAGTACCTGCTTTTAATAGTCATAAGAAATTTAGTGAGTGAGGGAATAGCCACTCCTTATCACCTTAAGCTAGTCCTGTAAAAAGGTTGTAACTGGTATACCAGGTCCATTTTTTTTAATCACTGTTTGATCAGTGTAGAAAAACATATATTTTCGAGTAGATCCTTGCAATAAAAGTGAACACGTAAATTTTCTGAATTTGTGCCTGTATTTTAAACATTTTGGGATTCTTACCTCATAACAGCCATTTTTAGTATCTCTTGACAACAATTTTTGCAATAGCTGGCAATTAACAGTGAAAATATGCAGACAGTAGCTGGTCTCCTAAAATTTACAAGGAGGGTGAGATGATGTCAGCGGTTACCTTGAATGGTTCACAGTAGTTTGCTAAAAAGTTTGAAGGGGATGTTTTAAAGGACTTGCAACTGTTTTAATTTGGGATAGTAAAAATAATGAATCTTGGAGGTCCGTATATTATAACAATTTGCTGTTTTTGTTCTCCGAAAGCCAACAGACGATCAGTTGTTTACTGCCATTCCAACATTTCCCTGTTGGTAGACATGAACTGAAGGTGGCAATTCTCTTGTGACTATAGTGATGTTGCACTTTTGTCTTGTGGAGCTACTATCTAGCAAATGCACATGTCGTGAGACTGGGATCACTGACAACCATGATCATGCTAGCATGTAATTGTCAATCCTGTCAAAGAGCATCAAGTGCTACGGGATTTTGATGGTTTGTCTCAGTTTGCATTTTGTATCCATGGCTTTTGGCAAACACATAGACCTCTGAGAACTCCACAGGCGATTTGAAACAAATGAATTGGCCTCTTATGTACAGAGAATCCCCCATTCCTCAGAATCATAAATTCTGATGCCCTGTTTTTTATTTAACATTTTGACTTTAAGTGACTGAACAACTTAACTAAATATTGAGTTATTATCTCTACTAATTCCAGTGTATATATTCCACGAAAGACTTTTAGAGAACAGATGTAAGATCACAAAAGTTCTCAGACAGCATGTAAGCCCATCAGTTTTAACACACGACATTGTATTAAAGTAAAAACTTTAAATCAAACAAAAATAATAAAGCTAAGATTATACGAGGGTCGAATGAAAAGTAATGCCTCCACCTTCGTTAATTGGGTTTGGGTGGGAATATTTTAATAAATCAAATGCAGAAATAATTCGTAAATATTCACTTTTCCACATAATGACCAGCCAATTGGATAAATTTCTGCCAATGATGAACAAGTTTTCTGAAGCACTCATGGAAGTAGTCGACACTCTGTTTCTGAAACCTCAGTCTCACAGTTCTCTCAATGTCTTCATCAGAAGCATAATGATGTCACATGATTGAATGGAGAAAGGTGTAGCTTTCATTCTCGTAACGCGAGAGGAGTTCCTGGCAAATTTCAAGTCTGTGCGCTTTCATTTTGGGAGTCAGCATCTGGGATACCCATCATGCACAATCTTTCGATAGCCAAGCAAAGCAATAATGTGACCCACACGTTCTTGTGAAATGCTGATTGTGCTTTCAGTTTCTCTCTGAGTGATATGATGATCGTCCTGAGTCAATCTATCAACATTTTGCTTGTGAAACTCAGTGGTTGCTGTCACAGGACGTCCAACTCTTTGTTCGTCACGCAGGTCAGATGTTCTTGCATCAACATCGTTAAACTTCTCGCCCAACAACATAAAGTACTCACATCAACACAATCACCATGAACTGCTTTCAATCTCTGATGAATCTCCTTTGAGGTGACACGTTCTGCTGTCAAGAATTCAATGACAGCACATTGCTTCAATAGCATTGACCGATGTTCTTTGCAGGGTTCCATTCTTTACACTGTAACAACACAACTGTTCAATGCTAAGGCTTCCTGCCAACTGTGGAGAAGAAGCTACGGAACAAGCCAGTACCTGCCGCATACCAATGCTGCCAACTGTTGAAGGGTTATGAAGGTGGAGGCATTACTTTTCAGTCAACCCTCATCTAATAAGGTGTGTCATAAGACTGATGAGTACGTGTGAGAACACCAGTGCAGAGGCTATGAATGTAATCCATGGTCAGTACCAAAAATGTGTACTTGCACTTTTAATGACCTGACTTTCAGCAAAGATTCAGTGAAAAGTGTCAGTGGTATATGTATTTCAATAAATTGTTGAGAAAGTCATTACATGTCTCAGATGAAAACCAATACAGGACATAGTGGGACACTATCTAGTAAAGAAACTGCTGTCATAATACTTATTCACTATTAATACCTAAATATTTTACTTGGGTATTAGTAGAATTTATTTTACTGTAATTATTTGAAAATGTGTAGTATATAGTGAAGTTTCATACCTATTTATATTTAGCAATAAAATACATATATTAAATTACATTTAATAATTATACCAATACTTTTGCAGCATATATGCCAGTTCCTAATACTGGTTCCAGTGGGCCACCTCCACGGGCAACGCCTTATCCTCCTTATCCTACTGGCACACCATATCAACCTCCTACCTCAACACCGTATCCTCCATACCCTACATCTTATCCTTCCAACCAACCAGGTTTTCCACCATATCCTCCACTATATCAGAGCAACAACCAGGCTGGGTATCGTGGATACCCTCCATACCCAACACAGAACCAAACGGTGAGCATAAAAATAAAATCAAACTTGAGATGTCCTCACATGATGTCTTTTTCTGCTAAACTTGTACATGTGCTTGAAGTCTTAAGCAGCACAGGGTAGGCATGTGTTTAACAGATGCATCTTTTGCCAAAAATAGAAGGCATATGTCAAAGTGCATAGCTTCTTGTCCTCGGTGGGCATCTTGTAAGCTCATTATTTATTAAAGGCTTGTCTGTTTCACAGTGTTTTGTTGTCTCTTTCTATTTGAAATGTCTGGCAACAATAATGCACATTGTTGTCCTTAGAAGATCATGAGATTGTTTTGGAAGTGCAGTTCAAAAGATTATCTTAGTAAAAGTATGAGAGCAGCCTACGAACTAAGAAATTTAAACTCGTGACAAACTGAGATACCTTTTGTAAAATGAAATACAATCTCTGACATCAAAATAGGTGGCATTGGCAACAAATTTCCGCGTTTGTTTGTGCGAATCAGTTGTCTCCGGAATGTCATAATATTTACAATTTTAGAGCAATCCCCAAAAGTATGTAAGTAATTTTGTTCACCTAATTTTATATATATAAATTACTGTTGCAAAACAATTTCAGTGTGCAGTAAAGGTAACAAAATACAATTGAAATTTGTTGTCATTTAGAACATCTCTCGTGGATATTGCAATTTTGTGAAGGAGTCAAAGATATGTTTTGTTTTCAGTCACAAAATTTATTAGCTAATAGTTGCATACAAATCATGTTTTCAGGTAACAAGTCCTTATTGCCTGCTTTATCTCTGCTGAAACTGCATTAAACATAACCTTACCTTGCATAAAGATAACTTTGTTAGTTTTACAAGTACAATGTGAAAATCTTGTGGTAACAGTTGATTTCAATTCCAAGAGCTCTGAGGCAACATCTGGGCACTATTGTGCATATGCATTCAAGCACTAGTGATAGTTGCACTTGTATTCCCTTGCATCTGTACATGCATATGAGGAAACGGACATTGTGTAGACGCACTTGTAGGTTAAAGTCATATTGTTATGCATTCTGTGTCGTTTCAGTAAGACACTGTGGAAAATAGTGCATCTTGTTGGAACCTTATATCAATGCCAAGACCAACCCAGCTATTGTAGACTTCATGTGTCGCAGTCTGACATACTAAACCTTGGAACGGACCATACAGTGTCAATAGCATCAGAAGGAAAATTCAGTTGAGGTAGTTGTAAAATTAGGAGACAGAATGGCTGGCTATATTTACATACCTTCAGGAGGCAGAATTACAGTATGCCAAGAGGTAGACTTAAAAGTAGATAATGAACTTACAACTTTTGGAAGCATAGGTTCTTCTCTTGGGGAGGAAAGAGGAGTAGGTTGGGAAGGATGGGCAGGTCAATGCATTTCCCCAGGATAAAAGAGACCTCCAGGTATAAGGATGTTCCAGCCAAACCTGGGTAACTAGACAGTTAATAATTCCTTAATCCACCCATGTTGGTTTGAGAACACCATGACTGTTTTCAGAAATACTGTCTCAGTGCTAGTCTTGTGCATTAGTCATGGTGAATTTAACTATTATTTCTTGTGGTTTTTTAATGAACTCTTAACCACTGCCTTCTTGTTACATATTGTGAGACCTTAAAACATACAATAAATTTTCTGTAAACATAGCTTATTAGTTCACAAATTGTGTACACAATGGTGTTTAACATGTCATTTTAACACAAAGAGGTAAACAATTATAAAGTTAATCAGTTCATGGATGCAGACATATTGTTATAGATAGGTTTAACTGATGGGGGATGTACTTGTTGTTAACAGGCCTTTTATAATCTCAGAAAATACTCTTCCCCATTGTATTCATTACAAGCATGTGCTAGACACACCCACTTTCAGCCAAAATTGAGGCCATGTTATGTTTTTCATATTTTCCCATTTGTCTATCTGAAAAACTAAATCAGCATCCCTCCACATATGAACAAGATGTTGAGTGCAGAAAAGTTGGGGGATGTTACTTACTACATAATCCATCACATATCTTGGACATAAGATATTATAGTAAATAAAGGAAGGGAAAAGCAACCATTCTTCTATAGTGGACTGATGTGTGGAGCATAGAAATATATAACACAAAAACACTATTCATACTAGCTATTGAGCTCTTGCTCCTTGTGTTCTCTTGTAAGAGTACACGCAACCACACAGACACCTAAACGCACTCTCCTGTGACCACTGCCACAATAAGATGCACTATGTTTTCACTTTATGCTACAGAATGACTGAAGTGTTTATTAAGTTAAATTCTGTTAATTTTTTGCCATTCTTTCTGTTCTCTAAATATTCCTTGTATGTGTAACATTTGTATTTTAGAGGTACAAGTTTAGTGTAGTTTTCTAAGTTTAGTGTAGTTTTCTCCCATGATTATAAATGCTACTGGTGTCCTTAATATGTGTAACATATTGGTAGATGTCTTCACCTGATGCAGTTAGAATCGCCATCCGAAGCGTCAGGTCTTCAGAGTGAGTCCAGTGACTGTTTTTGGTTATTATTATTATGACAGTTTTTATAGTGTGAAAATTGTGTCAACTTCCCGTGTATTAGATACCAAAAAAATTATTCCAAAACTAAGTGTGTCAAACTTATATGCAGTTTCTGCTAAAAACTAATGACGAGGCTCTACAAGTGGATGACTTTTTCTGTACTATCTTTTTGTGTGTGCATTCCACTTCATGTGACTGTCAATATTCATCCCTAAAATGTTGCACTTGCTATACAGTGTATGGATTTATCATTTAAAGTTAGTGTTACATAATCATTTTCCATTTTTAAGAAGAAATTCATGTTGCTTATTTTCTTTATGTTGAATGTTATTTTATTATACAAACTGACCAACTGTAAATTTTCTCAAGGGCTTAATTTATTTTCTGTGCCAGCAGCTCCAGTATTTAGCCTGTTGCTGTTATAGGCTAACAGGATGGTATGGAAATTCATTAATATACACACCGAGCGAGGTGGCGCAGTGGTTAGCACACTGGACTCGCATTCGGGAGGACGACGGTTCAATCCCGTCTCCGGCCATCCTGATTTGGGTTTTCCGTGATTTCCCTAAATCGTTTCAGGCAAATGCCGGGATGGTTCCTTTGAAAGGGCACGGGCGATTTCCTTCCCAGTCCTTCCCTACCCCGAGCTTGCGCTCCGTCTCTAATGACCTCGTTGTCGACGGGACGTTAAACACTAACCACCACCACCACCATTAATATACAGGGTATCCCAAAAAGATTGACTCGATTTTAAATAGAATTATTTGTGAGGAAGAAGGGCTTAACACCAACAAATTGCATACTAAATTACTTAGAAAAGACAGAAGTTTATAAAAATCCATCATAAATGTCCAATATGTCCTCCACTGGCTGCAAGGACGACATCTAGCCGATAGCCAAATTCATCCCAGACTGAGCGTAAGGTGTCTTTTGTCACTGAAGCTACAGCAGCTGATATTTTGGTTTTTAGTTCATCAGTGTCATGAGGTAAGGGAGGAACGTACACACATTGTTTAAAATATCCCCACAGGAAGAAATCACATGGTGTTAAGTCCGGGGACCTTGGAGGCCAATAGTGTAAAGCCTGGTCTTCCAGTCTTGTACACACTATCCAACGTTGAGGCATGATCGCATTGAGGAAACTGTTGTGCCAGTGCGGTGGTGCTTCATCTTGCTGATAGATGAAATTGTCCGAGTCAAGTTGTGGGAATAAACAGTTCAGTAACATTCCTCAAAAAAGTAGGGTCCATAAACCTCGCTTTGCGAAACAGCACAAAAAAATTCTCTTTTGGTGAATCACATTCGTGTTAAATTGTTTCATGAGGAAAGTTGCCTCATCGCTGAATATCAACCGTGACATAAAAGTGTCATCTTCCATGTCCTCTAGAATAGCATTGCTAAAGTCCACTTGCTTCACTTTGTCAGTATCTCGTAGAGCTCGTACCAGTTATAATTGGTATGGTTTGAGGGCTAAACGACACTGTAACACAAGTCACACTGTCGTGCGCAGTAACGCAAGTTCTCGGCTAGCACAATGCATAGTCTTGTGGGGGCTCCGCTCAAATGCTCATTGGATTTGTTCCACTGTTTGTTCAGGAACGCGTGGCCGGCCAGGACTTTTGCTTTTACATAGGCACCCTGTTTCTTCAAACTGTTTATACCACCATTGAATGTTCTTTGGTGATGGTGGTTTAGCACGAAATCGAATATGAAACACCCGCAGAACTGCGATCCATGATTGAGTACGACTAAATTCAATAACACTATACGCCTTCTGTTGCGTAGACGCAATATTACGCGAGACTTGCTGCACTCTACAGGTCAGCACTCGTAGCGACGTCCAGTGGATTTTTTCTGAAGCTCTAGACCATGCCGAGTACATCTAGTGCTGTTTCAGTTATGTAGTAACATTTGTCTCAATATTGTTTCAAGTTAGAATCGGGTCATTCTTTTTGGGACACCCTGTAGATAAAGAACAATGTTGGTCCCAAGATACTACCCTGAAGGACTCTTCTGTTGATATATTTTGAATCCAATACTTTAAAGTTTCCCTAAAAAATTCACATCATTTGAAGCCTGTGTTATCTCTACGATCTGTGTTGTATCCTCTGCTGAGAAGTGATGAAACATGCTTTTACAACACAACTGTTTGTTACAGTAACTAAACAAAGTACACTTCTGAGAGAGGTTGTCTTTACAACTTGATAAATGAAAACAATCTATTCTGGACAGTATCTCAAGGAGCAGACAAGAGTGTTCAGCCTTGTCCTAGGAGTGAGGAGATCACAGGCAGCCATTGGTAAAAACAGCAAAGTGGTGCATCATGAGCGGCTGCTAGAAGTACAGCAGCAGTCGTTCTTCACAGCGAACATGGCACAAGAAGTCTGCAGGCAGCAGTCTTGGCAGGCAGGGTCCGTTGTGCAAACTTGAAGCAGCTCTTGATCTGTCAGAGTATGGGACACATCTGGTTTTCTTTCGCATGGAGTGCAGATCTGTGTGGTAACCTGCGGAAGCATACAATGTGGTACCACATGAGCATATGACTGGATGGATAAGATAGTGCCCACGGATTGCTGTGCTGCCTGCTGTGACTTGCACGTCACATTGTCGTGAAGATGTACACAATACCTTGCTTTGCCTGTTTAGTAAGAACCTCATACGTGAGGCAGGGGCCGTATGTGGCCCTCTAAACTAAGATGGAAGTGTGGTGGTTGAATTATGCAGGGGGCAGCCCTGCATACATGAGTTATCTCCCCCCTCCCTCCCCCTCCTCCCTTAAAAAGAGTTGGTGCAACCAACTCAGAGAGGCACTGCACATGTGGGAGAAGGCACACCACATCCACCAGTGTTGACGTCAGTGGGAATCACTGGGGTGCCTACAGGGACAGCTGTGGTGGTGGTGGTGGTGGTGGTGGTGGTGGCAAGAGGACAAGCCATGGCAGGGTCAGGAATGAACACATTAACTAGACAGCTGGTGTCAGCACCGACATTGCTGGCAACATCAGGAGGGCTGGCTGGAACAGGGCAGGGCCGGCAGCAGGAAGACTGACAGATGGATGGATGATGTCGCAAATGGATGTTGCGATGACTTGAAGCCTAGCCAGTGCTAGCACGAGGGTCAACTGACAGAGCCAGCAACGAACGGACTGATGAGTGGATCGAAGTTGTAACAGACAGATGTGATGATGATTGGGGGGGGGGGGGGGGGGGCAGGACTGGCGACAGTAGGATGGATGGGATGGCTGGCAGCAGTGTCAGCAGGGACAGTTGACAACATGAGGGTCAGCCAGGACAGGGCTAGTGACATGAAATGATAACAAGACTGACACTGTCACAGACAGTCTTGGTGATGACTGGAGGTCCAGCCGGTATGGGATTGGCAATGTCTAGACTGCCATAGAGCTGACATAGTTGCAGACAGGTGTGGTGATGACACTAGGGCCGGCACTGACAGGAGGTACACCGAGAGGAGGGCTGGTGCCGAGTGGACCAGTGCTGATGAGAGAGTCGGCATCCAGTCTTCCGTAGTCCTGCTACTATGGGCTTTACCAAATTAGCTTTTAGTTTTATTATTTGACATAAACAATATGATAGTCCAAAGTCTTTTGCAGATACATCACAGCTTTCTCTGTCTGTGTTTTAATAACATGACCAACTGCTGATGGCTGAAGTTCTTGCTATCTTCATTTCACTGTTTAGCTACTGTGGTATGCTAAAACTGTCATGAACTTTTATACTGGTTTCAGCTAAGATATATGTATTTATATTTATGCCTCCACATAAGATTGTCTAATTTTTTGCTTTGAAACTTTGTCCATAAACTCTGTTAATTCATCAAAATCTGGATTACTGCTAAGTGATAAACACAGAATAATTTTTTAAAACCAATCTCTGTTATTTAAATA
Organism: Schistocerca serialis cubense; assembly: GCF_023864345.2. Classification (NCBI taxonomy): domain Eukaryota; kingdom Metazoa; phylum Arthropoda; class Insecta; order Orthoptera; family Acrididae; genus Schistocerca; species Schistocerca serialis. The sequence continues at coordinate 718,612,519 of NC_064638.1, forward strand.
TCTGTTATTTTAAAATGTTTCTCCTCACTAACTGTTCTGGGGTCGTGTCTGAATTTCAACTGTGTGTTCCTATAGCCCTCACTCTTCTGGGAAGTGCTGCAGTAGCAGATTACCCTCTCACATGTGAATAATACTAAATATTTGGTTTCTGTATCTCCATACCAGTGTTCTGTGGTTCATACTACTATACAGTTTAAAGGCTGAAGTTCATCTTCAAGCTGATATCCTTAATTTGTTATTGCCTTCATATTTTGGTGAAGGGTTGTTGAATCTGTATAAAAACTAATGTTAATTGTCTTTTTGACATCTTTTTTCCTTCTGGTGCCTAATAAGCATGCTTCTTGGTGTAATGTAGTCTCTGTCTTTTGATCTGTGTCTGAATTTATCTAAAAAAAATAAAAAAATAAAAACATTTGTCTCCCAAAAGCTGATAAGCTGATGCATATAATTTCACTAATGAGCTCAACCAGCTTTTTCCCTGATAAGAAAATTAAGGTGTTAAACCTTAAGCAGCAACTGTCATGTATTACTTCTTTATTCAGTTGTGTAGAGGTCTTGCTATATACATCCTGTGAGGTCTTTAATAAATGTAATTGTCTGGACAATAATGAGGAAGTTATGTCTTAATTACAGGCAATCTATGTGGCCTTATATACTGCAATTCCTCTATTCTGCAGTTTACTCCCAGGCTGTAGCAAATACTTAATGAAAACTTAAAATCAACTACATTAACTTAGCTTCTACCATGTTTTAACTGATACATTCTACCACCCACAGCTTAATATGCTACACAGGACACTGCGTATAAGAACATCAAAACAACTTTTTTTGACACAGCTGGTTGCCACACTTCACTGGTATTCACTCAGCAACTGAGAAAAACTATAACAACAACATAAACCCCATGAAGTACCATGCCAGATTTTGGCTTATTATTATTATTATTATTATTATTACAACATAACAGTAGACAAGACAAATAAGTTCACTGTGCTGGATTTCATATTTTATCACTAGTCTGACACTTCTCAAGCATCTAGGACTGCATGATGTATCGGTGGATGATTCACGCAGATTCCAGTAAAGTGACTTTGTAGTTGTTAGTGGATATATAATCATCATCAGCAGTTTCTTTGTACTAAATATTTGCACCAAATTAAAGTGTTGTCTAAATACAGCAAGGAAGTTTATGAAAGAATGTAAATAATTTAGGAGTAAAGGAGACAACTCAATAAAGAAAAGAGGTGTTGAGTGTCAACAAGCACACGAAAATTGCTCCTGGCCCCAATCTCTGCGAACCCACTGCACCTGTATCCTTCAACAGTCTCCATTACTCTGGTTTGCCATCCGCTCCCCCGCTCCCAATTCACTGTCATAGTATGTTATACGAACTCATTTTGTCTGGTGCCCATATATCACTCAGGACACATTTCTATCCCCTACACCTCCTGCCTCTCCCCTTGTGCATTCCTATCCAGCTGCAATCATGGCATTTACAGATATATGTCAGGGTTTTGGAGACAAAGAGTCTATAGCACTAGTACTCTGTGACCTTAGTAAGGCATTGTGTGTTCAGCTGTGTAGAGTAGCAGAGGGGTGTGTGTGTGTGTGTGTGTGTGTGTGTGTGTGTGTGTTCTCCCTCTCTGACCTGTTAAAGGACTAGTAAAAAAAAAGGGGGGGGTTTGATTCTTTTTTGTCTGCCTGTAGACAGTTCAATGCCTGTACTGTTCGATGAGTAGTCTCTTGTACTCCTACATTAATAAAGTACTCCTTTTATTGTCTCTGCAGTAGAACTGCTATGTTTTGGAGAATACAGTAGCTACAGTCCAACAATGGGAAGACCAGTGTGGACTGTCAATAGTATTATGAAAAGCATAGATTTTTTTTGCTCGCCATAAAGATGACACTGAGTTTCAGACAGACACAATGAAAAGACTGTAACATATTGAGCTTTTGGCAGAACCCCCCCACTGTTCTTTCACTCCCTTTTCCATTCTTTGTTTCCCTTCTCCTCTCGTTCCTCCATTTCAACATTTGAGGTTCCTCTTTTTCTTCTTCCTCTCTGTGCGCTCCTGAATGCCGGGCCACACATCTGACACGTAATAGGTGACTGGATAACGCATAATTCCCAGCCCCGGGATTGCAGATCGGGTTCACATGTACCCCCGGTAGAGGCCTGGTCCAGCCCAGGGAGGGGTGATTACCTGAGCTGCAAGCTTCCCAAATTGCCGATTGGTCCCTCTGTCAGATGTTTGGGAGGTGCGACCTGAGATGATGTGAACAATCACCTAAGGCGGGTGCATCCCCTTGTGAAGGGGGACCTCAGTTGGAAGGAGCGCGCCATTGGAGATGGTGGCCATCAAGGGGGATTTTCTTGCATTGAGCCAATCATCTTAACAATCAAATTCTATGAAACGTAAATGTAATGAGATTAATGGTTCAAAGACCCTTGCCGCTGTACCACGGTCCCTAGTGTCCTCACATTCTGAAAATGGCCAGTCCTTCACCGTGGTAAATCCGTTTATTAATCAGAAAGATGTTGTAATTGCTGTCCCTGTGAAATCCTGTTCTCTTTTACGGGATGGCACTTTGCTTTTGGAGACTACTTCTGATTCTCAAGCCCAACAACTGCTTGCCGCCTCGCTTCTCCATGGCTACACTGTTCGTGTCGAGGCCCATAGAACTTTTAATTCTTCCCGTGAGGTTATTTACACTAGACTGCTCGACTGTCTAACGGAGGCTGAAATCCAATCTTACCTCTCTGATCAGGGTGTCATTGCCATCCATCAGGTGATGAAAAAGGTAGATTCATTCTTAGAGCCCACCCTCTTTTTCTCACCTGTGATAGAGTGGTGCTTCCATCCAAGGTCAAAGCAGGCTATGAAATTATCACAGTTCGGCCATACATTCCAAACCCAATGCACTGCTACCAAGTGTCATCATTTGAACCACACTAGAATGTCTTGTCAACACCCAGCCAAATGTGTAACCTGTGGTAGGGGTGCGCTCAAGGGCGATTGTCCACCTCCTCCCCCCCGCTGTATCAACTGCAATGGTGACCGTGCTGCCTCATCTCAGGATTGTACCATGCATCTTGATGAGGGAGCTGTCCAAGAGATTTGGGTAAGGGAAAAAGTGCCTTACGCCGTACCTCTCAAGTTATTGACTAGTTGCTAACCCTGCGTTCTCCCGTCTGGCACTGATAGTATTGTTCTTGTTACCCCTCGCTCCATGAAGGACATGGCCATGCAGACATGTGACCTCAAACTCAGCTCTGAGCTTGTGAAATCACCCAGTGTCAAGGTAGCATCGCTGTCCAGCTGTGCAACAAGCCATCAAACTCTCGCCTCAAGGGGCAAAGCCACCAGCTACACAACTGATAGGCCAGAAAGCACAGAAGGAGTACTCCTAAGTAGACATCTTACGTCCCTCCAGCCAAACAACACCCAACTCTTCCTTTAACCAGAAAGGCTCAAAGTAGTCCACCAAAGACAAACGATCTTCTCCTTCGCCGAATTGAAGATCCTCTTCGACATTGTTGCCATGTGATACCTTAGCCCAGCCAGCCTCCGTGTCACCAGTGCACACCACCAACTGTTTTTCAGTGTTGGACTCCACAGACCATCAGCACAAGCAAGCCAATGCTTCTGTGGACCCCATGGAGCAGGGTCCTCCTGTGTCTGTGCCCTGTAGCAGCGACTCTTCAAGGGCTGTCACTCAGCAGCCACCCAGGTGACACCCCTACATCTCTTCCTCATCATGACTCTCCTCCATTGGAACTTTCTTGGCCTTCAGTCCTACAAAGAGGATTTACTGTTGCTTTTAGCATTGCAGCATCCCCTTGTACTCTGCCTTCAGGAAACGAAATTGCTCCCTTACTACCGCTTTGAGCTTTCACATTTCTTCCCAGTTAGTTTTGACATTCCCCCTGAGGTCGGCATTCCATCTCATGGGGGTGTCATGCTGCTCGCACGGGATGACATTCATAGTCAACCCATCTCCCTGACTACCTTATCTTCTAGATGTTGCAGTTCGTCTTTTTCTTCCCCACCTGACCTTTTCCCTCTGTACCATTTATGTCCATCCATCATTTGATGTCACCAGGGCAGATTTCCTTCAGCTTATTGGGCTGCTACCTCCCCCATTTCTGCTACTCTGTGACTTTAATGTGCATCATCCCCTTTGGGGTTCTCCCAGAACCTGTCAGAGAGGTGCCCTCTTGGCTGATTTTCTTAATCAACTCAACCTCTTCTACATTAAGATTGGAGCACCCACTTTCCTTTGTGACTCCTCACACACCTTGTCTCATTTGGACCTATCATTCTGCACTGCCCAGCTTGCCCATCATCCTGAGTGGCCTGTTCTTTCTGACGCCTACTCGAGCGACCATTTCCCATGTGCTATCCATTTACTGATTCTTACCCCACCTGTGTGCACATCCAAATGGGAGCTTACTAAGGCTGACTGACAGCGCTTTACTATTCCCTGGTGACCTTCGAAAAACAAGATATCCCCAGTTGTGATGACCAGGCGGAGTATTTCACAAACATTATCCTTATTGCTACGGAATATTCCATTCCTCACACTTTCTCTTTACCACGCCGTGTCCCAGTCCCTTGGTGGACTGAGGTGTGTCGCGACATAATTTGTGCTCTCCATGTTTTTAACCATAATCCTACGATGATGAACTACATTCATTATAAATAGATGCATGCAAAGTGTCATTGCATTCTTCAGGATAGCAAAAAAGCTACTAGCTGGATTTCATGCACTAGTTCTTTTAACAGTCCCACTCCTTCCTCTGTTGTGTGGGCCAACCTCCGACAGCTCTCTGGGACCAAGATCCATTCACCAATTTCTGGCCTGACAGTAGCAGACGATCTCATCGTGGACCCTATTGCTATCTCCAACACCTTGGGCCGCCATTTTGCGGAAGTTTTGAGCTCTTCCCACTATCACCCTGCCTTACTCCATTGGAAACAAACAGAGGAGACTTGGGCGATACCCTTCTCTTCTCAGAATCGGGAGTGCTACAATGCCACTTTTACTATGAGGGAACTAGATCATGCTCTCAGTTCATCCCGATCCTCCGCCCCAGGCCAGATGCTGTCCAGGTTCAGATGTTGCAACACCTTTCTCTTGTGGGCAAGCACTTTCTGCTTAACACGTACAACCGCATATGGGCAGAGGGCACATTTCCTGGACTTTGGCGTGAAGCCACTGTCATACCCATACCTAAGCCTGGTAAGGACAAAAACCTCCCTTCTAGCTACTGCTCCATCTCTCTCACGAGCTGCATTTGCAAGGTGATGGAACGTATGATTCATGCCCAGCTGGTATGGTGGCTCGAGTCTCGCAGTTTACTAACAAATGCACAGTGTGGATTTCGAGCACGTCATTCTGCAGTTTACCATCTTGTTACTTTGTCCACCCATGTTATGAATGGTTTTCTGCAGAAATCCCAGACTGTGGCAATGTTTTTCGATTTGGAGAAGGCCTACGACACCTGCTGGAGAACTGGTATCCTCCTTACTCTTTAAATGTGGGATTTCTGTGGCCGCCTGCCCTGTTTCCTTCAGGAATTTTTAAAAGACCAAGTTTTCAAGGTGTGTGTGGGTTGAGCCTTGTCAGACACCTTTATCAAGGAAAACAGTGTGCCTCAGGGTTCCGTCCTGAGCGGTGTTCTCTTTGCTATCACCGCTAACCCTATATGGCGTGTCTCCCACCAAGCATCTCTGGCTCCCTTTTTGTTATTGATTTTGCCATCTATTGAAGTTTCCCACCGACCTGTCTCACTGAGCGGCATCTTCAGCGATGTCTAGATCATCTTTACTCCTGGAACATGAACAATAGCTTTTGTTTTTCCACTGCAAAACCATCTGAATGAATTTCTGGTGGCGCAATTTACTTCTCCCACCATCTTTACATCTTGGGCTTGTTGCCCTTCCATTTGTCGAAACTACGAAATTTCTGCGGCTCATGCTTGATAGGAAACTCTCTTGGTTCTCCCATGTGTCTTGCCTGGCAGCCCGCTGTACGTGGTTACTCAATGTCCTACATGTCCTTAATGGTACTTCCTGGGGTGCCGATCGAACCACCCTCCTCCATTTGAACCAGTCCCTTGTCCATTCGAAACTTGACTATGGGTGCTTTGTTTGTGCGTTTGCCCGTCCATCCCTCTTATGCCGTCTCAACACTATCCACCATCGTGCCATCCGTTTGGCCACTGGCGCCTTTTACAATAGCCCAGTTGAGAGCCTGTATGCTGAAGCTGCTGAACTACCACTGTCCTACCGCCGTGAGTTTCTCCTCAGCAGGTATGCATACCGTTTGTCTGCCATGCGTGGCCACCCATCCTATGCCTCCTTCTTCAATGATTCCTTTGATCGCCAGTATGGGGTGTGTCCCTCTTCTCTGTTACCTCCTGGAGTCCGCTTTCGGCACTTGCTACGGCGACTTAACTTCACACTACCTGTAACTTTCCTGGTGGGTGTAAACCCTCCACCACCTTGGCTTTCATTCACTTCCTAAGGACACTACTCCAGCCTCACTCTATCACCTTCTGTGTCATGACCTTCGCAAGGAACTTTGCATTAGAACCTTTGTGCACACTGATGGCTCTTGGACTGACCCTGGGGTTGCGTGTGGCTTCATCTTTGGCACTCATGTCTTTTGATATCGGCTTCCAGCACACTGCTCAGTATTTACAGCTGAGCTCTTCACCCTGTATCAGGCCTTGGAGTACATCCAGTGACACAGACTTCTCAATTGCATCCTCTGCTCAGACTCACTCAGTGCCCTTCAAAGCCTATTTGCATTGTACACTGCCCATCCCTTAGTGCAGCGGGTCCGGGAAAACTGTCACTTGCTTCACTCATGGTGGAGCCACTGTGATGTTTATGTGGGTTCCTTGTCATGTCAGTCTGCCAGGAAACGAGGCTGCTGATGCTGGTGCCAAGGCTGCAGTCCTTGTACCTCAGCCCGTTTGTTCCTGTATTCCCTCCAATGATCCCTGTGTTGCTGTTTGTCAGGAGGGGGTATCCCCTTGGCATTGCTAATGGTCCTCCCTGCACAGGAATAAGCTCCAGCTTATTAACCATCAGCCGGCCGCGGTGGTCTAGCGGTTCTGGCGCTGCAGTCCGGAGCCGCGGGACTGCTACGTTCGCAGGTTCGAATCCTGCCTCGGGCATGGGTGTGTGTGATGTCCTTAGGTTAGTTAGGTTTAAGTAGTTCTAAGTTCTAGGGGACTTATGACCTAAGATGTTGAGTCCCATAGTGCTCAGAGCCATTTGAACCATTATTAACCGTCTCCCAGCGGCTTGGAAGACCTCCTCTCAACGCTCCCATCAGGGGGAGGTCATTTTAACTAGGCTGCGTATTGGGCACTGCCTTTTTAGCCATCGTCATTTGATAAGTGGCACTATTCCACCACTTTTTACACCTTGTGCCCGAGTTTTAACTGTCTGCCACTTCCTGACAAAATGCTCATTTTTTAACTGTTTACGTTCCCGCTTGGGTTTGCCGTCTTGAGTTATTGACCATTTTAGCAAATGACATGTGGGCTGTCAACCATGTTTTACTTTTTATCTGCCAAAGCAATATGGCAAAGGCCATTTAATTTCTAGTTTTGGACCTCCATTTCTGTATAGTCTCTTTTAGCCCCTTCTCCATGTCCCTGTATTTAGCTGTTTTCTCTTATGCCAATTGGGACTGATGTATAGCCATTTTTTAACTCCTCTCCGTCTTCGTGTTCTATAGTTTTGACTTGGGCACATTTTACCGCAGTTGTTTTTGGAACCTAATGCAAAACAAAACCAACTAATTGTTAGTGGATATTGTGGTTCAGATTACAGTTATGTCTTCAAACCATCTGTTGATTCTGCCGTTACTTCTCCATTATGGCGGAATAGTGTTTGCATTTGCCATGATATACCAGTCCCATAAATCCTCTCACAAGGAAAGCTTATTCTCTTCTACTTTTTCCTCCAGTTGTTCGTATAGTAAAGGGTCCTGAAGATCTTTTACGTACACTATTCCCTATATCAGTTGCTCACTATGTGATACATGTTATGTTAAATACCACTGCTATTAAGTCGGTGCTTATTTTAGAGTTGTCAGTAACAGTTTTTCTGGTAATTGTATTTTTCTTTCCAGAAATGAACAATTTTCATTATGTTCAATATGTTCTTCACTTTTGTATCCATCCATCCACCCATCAGTTCATTCATTCCAGTGTCGTACAGCCTGCCAGATCCAAGTTCTCCAATTTTCATGGAGAATCATACCTGTACATAGGCTAATATTAGGATGGAGTCGACGCTCCCAAAGGCATTTTAAAACCACTGTCAGCTCTCCCCAGGGAGGAATCCATCTACCTCTTCTGTCTGCACACTGGACTCGCATTCGGGAGGATGATGGTTCAATCCCCCATCTGGCCATCCTGATTTAGGTTTTCCATGATTTCCCTAAATCGCTCCAGGTAAATGCTGGGATGGTTCCTTTCAAAGGGCACGGCCAACTTCCTTCCCTTATCCAATGAAACCGATGACCTCGATGTCTGTTATCCTCCCCCAAAGCTACCCATCTCTTTGTCTGCATCTGGTGTATATTGCATTGTCAAGTGTGACACTGTTTGTGAAAGTTTTAGCACATCATGTAAATGAGGCAGAACCTGAGAACTAGTTTGGCATTTATCTAAGTGTATGTGGGAAACCTAACAACCCCATCCAGGCTGGCTGACACACTGGTTCCTGTCATTAATCCACTGAGCAGATTTGAGATAGGCCCAAAGCAGCTCCTTGTGTACTGGAAGCAGGGAATCTAATGTGCGTGGCTATCTGGACTGGTTCACTTTTGTATATTTGTGTTAATTCTCTCTGTAAATCTTGTAGTAACTAAAATTTAGTGCCAGTACAATACTGAACTGATCCATTGACCTATTGAAGAAGTCTTATAGCAAATAGTTCTCTGAATTTGAAACAAGGCTTGCATTACTCCCCACAAATGATTAACAGCAGTTCATGTATATTTTGTTTTAGTCTGCCATTTTTTGTGTACTTGTCCATGATAGCTCTTGCTAATTCTTTTAAATTTTAACATTCCTCCCACTTCGGAACATCAGTGTGCAAATGATTCATGTTTAATTTCATTTTATTTTTCTGGTACTACACCGTATCTGCACCCAATCCATTCTACTAAAAAATAACAGAATGGACTTAATGCATAGAAACAATGCATAGAAATTTAAAATTCAGATGTATGTCCTATTAGGTCCTTGCTGCAAAGTTCAATTGATCACACACTTCCTTTATTGGCAAACCACAACCATTGTAAAGATTGCTAAATACTTTCCTGCAGACAGATCTAACTGTATGTTACCTTAACAATCTGTTTTTCATATTCTTTTAATGTTCAGAATTGTCAGATTGTTTGGCTGTATAATTTGTATTGACTTTTCTTTTTGCCATTTCCTTTTGTCATTTTGCTTTTAAGCCCTGTGCTTTTTAATTTCATTGAAATGTAAGTGAGCATTGTATGGAGGAGACATTGAGTTGCAAACAGACATAACGAAAAAGACTGCTGAAATATTAAAGCTTTCGGACAAATACACACACACACACACACACACACACACACACACACACACGAGGCTAATGCTGCCAGATGGAGCATGCATTAATTTGCTAGGGACAGGATAAGGGAGTTAAGTGCAGTGTCAGGAAGTTGTGCTGGAGGTGTGAGAGAGAGTGGGGGAGGGGGGGGGGGGGGGAATAGAGAAAGGGTAAGGACTTACAGACCCTTTGCCAGGATAGACATGTTTGGTACTGGAATGTGAACAGGGAAGGGGATAGGTAGGTGGGACACAGGGTCTTCTGGAGGTTTAAGCTGGGTTTTTATGGGAACAGATGATACGTTGTACAAAGTGTTCCCACTTGTGCAATTCTGAAGTGCCAGAGTTGCCACCCCATATCCCTGCTAAGCTGTTTTTAATTAAAATTTATTTAATGAATTTTTTCCGTAGTTACACTTTCTGAAAAATTTAGCGCCAATCAAGAGTAAAAGATATAAATAAAATGCAGAAGTATGGTTGCCTATCCTTTACCGGACAATAATGAGAGGTATTCAGGTGGTAACAAACAACTGTGTATGAGTAAACTGCCCTCTTCAGATTTCCTTATATCATCATGTAAAAAAGGAGATAATTTTATTGTGAATATGACGGAATTAGCGTTGCCTTAGCAAAAGTAGGCAAAACTTAGTGTTGTCATGATTTTGTTTCTATGTCAGCAGTTGTCGAGACACATAGCCATTCGGTCCCAAAACTGCAGCTCCCTCACAGCGTTATTAAAGCAGTTAAAAATACCCTCAATCCATTTAATGATAGTATTGATAAAAATGTTTTATTTAACGTTCCTACTGGTAAAGTAGCATCTTCATATGTTACTTATCTCCTGCTTTCTATTAAGTTGGGAAAGCAACACACACAGTACACTGATGGGGAAAAAAAATCGCAACACCAATGAGGAGATGTGCAATATAAACTAATGTTGGTAGACTGTTTCTATATCTGAAAGATGTCTATACAGATTTCATCGCAGTTGCATTTGAGTAGTGCTAGTAACGCCACTGTAAGGATGCAAATCAGGTTTCCTTCAAATAAATGCTGTAACAGTTGTGAGCACACTACCAGTGTGATTTCAGCTCTCTGAGACTGCGGACGTGTGTGCTAGTTGTGTTTGCGTGAGTGTGTGTGTGTGCACATGTGTGTATGTGTGTCTTCTGCTGACAAAGGTTTTAATGACCGAAAGCTATAATTGTGTGAATCTTTTTGTTGTGCCTATTGCGACTCAGCATCTCTGCTGTATGGTGAGTAGCAACTTTCCTTATCTGGTGTTGTTACATTCCATCCTGAATTTTCCATTGTTTGAACAGTCTTTCTGTCAGTCTATTGGATGTGGCTGTAGAAAGATGGTCTTCTTTTCCTAATATGGCTGTAATTTCTTCAATATATAAAATTCACTATTATGATGTCTTCTGTATTATGTTTAATCTTTAACAAGTCGCAAAATTTACCTTGTTATTTTTCTTTCTGTGATTTCCAGTGCTTCCCTCATCACCTCTCTGTTCAGGGTTAAACATTCTGCTGCATAAAGTGCTTCGGAATGAATTACTGTAGATTAGGGTTTAAGTTTAGCATTGATGGGTACTGATTTCTTATTATATATTTCCTTAGGTAGGTAATATGCTGTTTTTGTATTATTAACTCTCGCCTTAACGGCTTCCTTCTCCAAAATATCGTGTTTAATTACCTCTCCTAGATACTTGAATGTGTTAGTTCTCTCAATTTCTCCTTATTCCGTTTTAATTGTTGAGATATGTAAATTGATGTAGACAGATTTTATTGTTTACTCCATTGTGTTGTAATTACTTGGTGGTGATTATGCATTTTGAGGTGTGTAGTTGTTGTTATTCACGTACTAATTAATAAATAATATGTTATTTCCTAAAAATTTCATGCTTATGTTAAAAAATGCTGAACAAAAGATTGAGCCCAGACACAGGTGTGAAAGTGATGTTTTATAAATATTACAATTGAAGTCGTGCATGGAAGTCCAGAGCTGGTTTGGAAGTTATGTGTATGCTGATCATTAATTTTTTGTTGATTGATCATTCATGTGTGCAGACTGCCAACTTTTTTTCCTCACTCAAGGCTAAAAATGAGTGGTACAGCCCTAACTGAACTTCCAGTGGTTGAAAAGCTGATGGGGCATGAAAATGATTCAATATGAAAATTTGCCATGAAGGCGTATTTTGACCATGACGAATTATAGGATGGTGGAGAAAACCCTCCTTTGCATCTGACGAGAGGAGACAATTTTTGGAAGAAGAGAGACAAAAAAGGCACGTTCACATATTATACTTTTCATCAACAAGATGAAGTATCCCCATATAAGGGACACAAATATGGCAGCAGAAGCTTGGACAGCCTTGTAAAAGGCATTTGAAGACTCAGGACTCTTATGTGGAGTGGGCTTGCTTAGATATTAATCACAACCAAATTAGATAAATGCAAGTCATAGATGACTACGCCAATTGAATAATAATGACCATGTTTAAGTTAAATGAAATGAAGTTTCTGGTGAGTGAAGACTGGATAGGAACTTTGCTCCTGGCTGGATTACCTGATCATTATCGGCCTATTATAGTGGCACTTGAAAACATTTGTACATGTATCAGGAGATTGTATTAAAGTTAAACTGTTACAAGACATCAAACCTAAAGACCCAAATGGAAATGAAGAATCTGCTGTATATGCAAATAAACAGAGGCCTACAAAATGTGTTATTAAATGGTACAAGTGCAACAAACCAAATCATTCTGCTAACAATTGTTCTAGCAAAGATGTAAAAGGAGAAAGCTCGTCAAAAATGATGATGACAGATATGTATTTAGGAAACAGTCAAATCAAAAGAAAGTTTTTCGTGCAGCTGATGTTAAACAGTCTCACGAAAAGGATATGTGGTTCTTAGACTCCTGTGCCTTGACTCATATTTCAAATGATGGAAGGAAGCTTCATAATGCCAAGCCATGTAGTAGTTCAGTGACCATTGTGGGAGGTGATGGCTTAGTAGCAGAGACTACTGGAAGTGTTCATCTGACCTTCTATACTGGTGATAAAACTACAGAAGAAGATACATCTGATGTGATTCATACCTCAGACACACCTGTAAATTTGCTCTGTTAGTAAAATTGTAAACAAAGGGTATAAAGTCATTTTTAACAAAAAAGGTGGATTCATCTACAACACAGAAGGTGAACTAATTGCCAAAGCAAAGCCTAAGTTGGAATCTATTGTTTGAATACAAATGAAGTGAAACGGTGCTACTATACAAAAGATAGTTGAATCTTATGGCATCATTGGCAAGGACATGTGAATTGCAAAAGTATGCAGAAATTATCAAAGGTTTCAATGGGACTAAATGAAGTTATTGTGATTAAAGATCGCCGTGAGTTTTGCATTGTGGGAAAACACTCACATCTTCCACTCAAACCCAGCTAAAGATATTTTAAACACATCTCAGACTTAGTACATTCTGATTTGTGTGGGCAAATGGAGACAGACAGAATCTATAGTATGTGTGAAGATGGCAGCCAGTGCAAAAGTATGTCGTGCTTCTCCTAGGAAAAATGTAAATATTGCCAGTAAAAAGAAACCGTGTGCAAATTGTAAGGATGAAATATTGAAACTACACGAACGAGTATCCAGTCTATTATCAGTACACTAAAAATGGAAATTACTAAACCTCAAACACCAAAATGTGAACCACTGATAAAGAAAAGTGCGCCAAAAATTCCGCCAGAAACCATGCCCTTTTCTGAAGAATGGTCTCAAGTAATCAAGAACAAAGTTAAAAAAGTGTTGCAAGAAGCAAGAAGAAAACAGTGCTATGAAGTTTAAAATCAAGGATTCAAGAGCATAATGAGCAAAATGCAGTGAAACACCGTAACCATCATTTGTGTGAAAACTCGCGATCTGTTAGGCCTCAAACAACTGCTGCAAAAGGAAATAAAGTTCTTGTTTTAAGTGACAGTCATGGCAGAAACTGTGGGAGTATACTACAAGACGAAATAGGCAAAAAATTCAGTGTTCAAAGTATTATAAAACCAGGGGCACCAATTAAGGAAGTTGTGAAAAACGCAGGCAAATTAACTGATAACTTCTCCATCAACGATACTTTAATCATTATTGGTGGCACAAATGACACTGATAAACCTCTGGAAGAATTGCAGAGGAACATGAAAGATTCTTTGGAATACATACTTAAACTCACGCAAAAAAACAAATGTAATAATTCATCTAATACCTCTTAGATATGATGCACAAGTTCTAAATGGAAAAATCAAAGCTGCAAACCGCATTATGTTAGAAAAAATCAATACTGCCACAGGCATGTGTAGGAGGAGATTATCTGTGAATTTCGAAATCGAACACCTGAAAAGAAATGAATCTAAAACTCATCGTTTACATCTAAACAAACAAGGAAAGATTCACATTTGTAATAGGCTTGCTTCTTTCATACCCATGGCAAAAACTGAAAAACCAAGTACCAAACGCAAACGGACAATCATATAAGAAAGTGCCAGTCTCAAAGTGATACAAACAATGTCATAAAGTCATACTGTAATAATAAAGGAATGATTCAGTTAGCCAAGAATCTAGTGACAAACTGTAGAACCAAACATATAAAGTATCCTTTTATAAGAAAGCCCTTGGAGTCAGGTGTAATTGATGTTGAACGTCTGCTTCTGAAGAAATGTTAGCCGATGGTTTCGCAAAATCACTTATCAATGCCAGACATGGAACATGTATAAGAAACTGTAGCTTTGTGAAGAAATTGAAGGAGTAACTGTACATTTAGACTTCATACTGTGTGTTGATGTCAGTTTAAGGGTACATGTTGAGATATGTAAATTGATATCGACAGTTTTTTTGTTTACTCCTTTGTATTTTAATCAGTGGTGATTATGGGTTCTGGGGTAATATGTACTGAGTAATTAATAAAACATTATTTCAGGAAGCTTTCATGTTTATATTAAAAAATGCTCAACAATTACGTTTGAGACTGCCTTCATGTTTGTCATAAATTTGATTTTCTCAAACAAGATTTGCTTTTCCAGATTGTTCTTTAAGCAATTCTAATCGACAAGTGGTTGTTTCCACTGAATCTAAAAAAAGGTAGCTAGGTCATCCATCTATTTTTAGACTGATCCTTTTGTAATCTAATATTGATTTTCTCCTAATGACGTTCTCTCTTCCCTTATGACTTTTTCTAGAATACAATTACAGAGAAAAAAGGAGAGACCATCTCCCTGCCGAACTCCAATTTTGATCTCAAAACTTCTAGAAATTTCACTTTACAATTGGTTTTTGTATTCACTTAATTAGAGCTATAATTTTGCTTTCCAAGCCCAGTACATTGAATATTTCGAATAGTGACTTTCTTTCACGTGAGTCATAAGCTTCCCTGAACTTAACGTAAATGATTAACAATACATTATTATTGACTTTTGGTTGACAATCTATTTTAAACATGATTTATTCTTTCTAAAATCACATTGATATTCACCAGTTTGAAAGTTGAGTAGTTGCTGGTCTGCCCAAGCTAATAATTCTTTTCGATAAAATTTCATAGGTGACCAATAGGAGAGAAATGCCTCTGTAATTGTTCACATCGGTTTTGTCTCCTGCTTTCTGCAGTGGACGGATTAAGGCCATCTACCCGTCTTTAGCAGTCTCTTCTGTGAAGATTATTATTAATATTATTATTATTTAGTAGTAGTAGTAGTAGTAGTATTGTTATGCTGTCAAGGCTTTACAATTCACCATTATTTATGATATACTTTTGCTTAATTTACAGTCCTCTCCACCCACAAACTCTTCAGGGAATTCTGGTGGAACAACTGGAACCATCACAGAAGAACACATCAGGGCTTCTTTGCTATCCGCTGTTGAAGATAAAGTGCGCCGTAGACTTCGAGAACAGTTCTCTCAAATGCAGGCCGAGATAGAAACTCTGACTCGTACCCAGCAGGAACTAACTCAGGGCAAAAATAAACTTGATGACATTATAACAAGATTGGAGAAGGAACAGGTAAAGTGGGCCATTTAAGAGACAAGTTAACTGATTTACACTGTACTTTTTCCTCTTGGACTGTTCTTTAGCAAAAGTTTTAATTTCTTTCTCACACATTTGCCATGAGGATTTGCACTTACATGTCTAAGGCTCAGTATGGAGTTTTATATTCTGATGCAAAAGTCTTTAAAGTCTTTAACAGGCTGTTGGTAGAAAAATGTAGGAAATTGGGGATCCACAGATATTCAAAAACAAAATAATTTAACAGAATATTTGGACTTATGGATCTACATTCAAGTTAATACAGTCTTACACAGGTTTTTTACTATTCCAGTATGTAGACAGATGATAGTGCTCTCAGAAATCAGAAAAGTTACGTAAATTCTTAGTATTAACTTGTAGAGAGAAACAACAGCTGGGTAGTGTACGAAAAAGAGCAGTGATTCTTTTTCTCCCAAAGTAGTTACTTTTCATCTAATATACGTAAAATCCAAATCTAATTTTCATAATTAGCAGTGAGAGTAGATTAGCACTAGTCGTAATTTGTTGTTAGTATGCTTTACAGAAACAAGCTGCAGGGCTGCTTCTGCCTGTTTATGTATAACTTGTCTAGTCCATGTTCCTGAAAGTTTTCCTTCATGATGGATTTTAAGAATTTGAATATGTGAATTAATTTAAAAAAGTATAGTGATTTTTCTCAAGGTAACATATGGTATTAAAGTACCCGGTACAAAATCATGACTGTATTAATTTGGGTTGTCAGAGTTGTTGTTGTTGTGGTCTTCAGTCCTGAGACTGGTCTGATGCAGCTCTCCACGCTACTCTATCCTGTGCAAGCTTCATCATCTCCCAGTACCTGCTGCAGCCTACATCCTTCTGAATCTGCTTAGTGTATTCATCTCTTGGCCTCCCTCTATGATTTTTACCCTTCACACTGCCCTCCAATACTAAACTGGTGATCCCTCGATGTCTCAGAACATGTCCTACCAACCAATCCCTTCTTCTAGTCAAGTTGTGCCACAAGCTCCTCTTCTCCCCAATTCTATTCAATACTTCCTCATTAGTTATGTGATCTACCCATCTAATCTTCAGCATTCTTCTGTAGCACCACATTTCTAAAGCTTCTTTTCTCTTCTTGTCTAAACTATTTATCGTCCACATTTCACTTCCATACATGGCTACACTCCATACAAATACTTTCAGAAACGACTTCCTGACATTTAAATCTATACTCGATGTTAACAAATTTTTCTTCTGCAGAAATGGTTTCCTCGCCATTGCCAGTTTACATTTTATATCCTCTCTACTTCGACCATCATCAGTTATTTTGCTCCCCAAATAGCAAAACTCCTTTACTACTTTCAGTGTCTCATTTCGAAATCTAATTCCCTCAGCATCACCTGACTTAATTCGACTACATTCCATTATCCTCGTTTTGCTTTTGTTGATGTTCATCTTATACCCTCCTTTCAAGACCCGGTCCATTCCGTTCAACTGCTCTTCTAAGTCCTTTGCTGTCTCTGACAGAATTACAATGTCATCGGCGAACCTCGAAGTTTTTATTTTTTCTCCATGGATTTTAATACCTACTCCAAACTTTTCTTTTGTTTCCTTTACTGCTTGCTCAATATACAGATTGAATAACATCGGGGGTAGGCTACAACCCTGTCTCACTCCCTTCCCAACCACTGCTTCCCTTTCATGTCCCTCGACTCTTATAACTGCCATCTGGTTTCTGTACAAATTGTAAATAGCCTTTCGCTCCCTGTATTTTACCCCTGCCACCTTCAGAATTTGAAAGAGAGTATTCCAGTCAACATTGTCAAAAGCTTTCTCTAAGTCTACAAATGCTAGAAATGTAGGTTTGCCTTTTCTTAATCTTTCTTCTAAGATAAGTCGTAAGCTCAGTATTGCCTCACGTGTTCAAACATTTCTACGGAATCCAAACTGATCTTCCCCAAGGCCGGCTTCTATCAGTTTTTCCATTCGTCTGTAAAGAATTCGCGTTAGTATTTTGCAGCTGTGACTTATTAAACTGATAGTTTGGTAATTTTCACATCTGTCAACACCTGCTTTCTTTGGGATTGGAATTATTATATTCTTCTTGAAGTCTGAGGGTATTTCGCCTGTCTCGTACATCTTTCTCACCAGATGGTAGAGTTTTGTCAGGACTGGCTCTCCCAAGGCTGTCAGTGGTTCTAATGGAATGTTGTCTACTCCGGGGGCCTTGTTTCGACAGGTCTTTCAGTGCTCTGTCAAACTCTTCATGCAGTATCATATCTCCCATTTCACCTTCATCTACATCCTCTTCCATTTCCATAATATTGTCCTCCAGTACATCGCCCTTGTATAGACCCTCTATATACTCCTTCCACCTTTCTGCTTTCCCTTCTTTGCTTAGAACTGGGTTTCCATCTGAGCTCTTAATATTCATGCAAGAGGTTCTCCTTTCTCCAAAGGTCTCTTTAATTTTCCTGTAGGCAGTATCTATCTTACCCCTCATGAGATAAGCCTCTACATCCTTACATTTGTCCTCTACCCATCCCTGCTTAGCCATTTTGCACTTCCTGTCAATCTCATTTTTGAGACGTTTGTATTCCTTTTTGCCTGCTTCATTTACTGCATTTTTATATTTTCTCCTTTCATCAATTAAATTCAATATTTCTTCTGTTACCCAAGGATTTCTACTAGTCCTTGTCTTTTTACCTACTTCATCCTCTGCCGCCTTCACTACTTCATACCTCAGAGCTACCCATTCTTCTTCTACTGTATTTCTTTCCCCCATTCCTGTCAATTGTTACCTTATGCTCTCCCTGAAACCATGTACAACCTCTGGTTCTTTCAGTTTATCCAGGTCCCATCTCCTTAAATTCCCACATTTTTGCAGTTTCTTCAGTTTTAATCTACAGTTCATAACCAATAGATTGTGGTCAGAGTCCACATCTGCCCGTGGAAATGTCTTACAATTTAAAACCTGGTTCCTAAATCTCTGTCTTACCATTATATAATCTATCTGATATCTTCTAGTATCTCCAGGGTTCTTCCATGTATACAACCTTCTTTCATGATTCTTGAACCAAGTGTTAGTTATAATTAAGTTATGCTCTGCGCAAAATTCTACCAGGTGGCTTCCTCCTTCATTTCTTAGCTTCAATCCATATTCACCTACGTTTCCCTCTCTCCCTTTTCCTACTCTCGAATTCCAGTCACCCATGACTATTAAATTTTCGTCTCCCTTCACTACCTGAATAATTTCTTTTATCTCATCATACATTTCATCAATTTCTCCGTCATCTGCAGAGCTAGTTGGCATACAAATTTGTATAACTGTAGTTGACTTGGGCTTCGTGTCTATCTTGGCCACAATAATGCGTTCACTATGCTGTTTGTAGTAGCTTACCCATACTCCTGTTTTTTTATTCATTATTAAACCTACTCCTGCATTACCCCTATTTGATTTTGTGTTTATAACCCTGTATTCAGCTGACCAAAAGTCTTGTTCCTCCTGCCACCAAACTTCACTAATTCCCAGTATATCTAACTTTAACCTACCCATTTCCGTTTATAAATTTTCTAACCTACCTGCCCGATTAAGGGATCTGACATTCCACGCTCTGATCCGTAGAACGCCAGTTTTCTTTCTTCTGATAACGATGTCCTCTTGAGTAGTCCCCGCCCGGAGATCCGAATGGGGGACTATTTTACCCCTCGGAATATTTTACCCAACAGGACGCCATCATCATTTAATCATACAGTAAAGCTGCATGCTCTCGGGAAAAATTACGGCTGTAGTTTCCCCTTGCTTTGAGCCGTTCGCAGTACCAGAACAGCAAGGCCATTTTGGATAGTGTTACAAGGCCAGATCAGTCAATCATACCCCTGCAACTACTGAAAAGGTTGCTGCCCCTTTTCAGGAACCACACGTTTGTCTGGCCCCTCAACAGATACCCCTCCGTTGTGGTTGCACCTACGGTATGGCTATCTGTATCGTTGAGGCATGCAAGCCTCCCCACCAATGGCAAGGTCCATGGTCAGAGTACCCCAGTTAATAAAGTCATGATTTTGTACCAGTGTGATTCTTTTCAACCAGGTACTTTTTAACCCCATATGTTTCCTTTAGAAAAATCAGTGCGCTTTTTTGTTTCACTGATAATGATCTGCATAAATATCTGTACTGTAAGTTATGTATTTCCATTAAATTTTACAAGACAAAAATAAAGGTGACACCTATATAAAGATAATTTTTTCTCTTATTTGAAAAGTTTTTCGTTGTCTACTTGAGCAGCATGAAGGTGAATATTCAGCTTAATTTGAAAAGAATAAATCTATATTCCTCCCTCCTTATACTACTTATACTTTTTCTATACAGTTAAAGTTCAAGTGTAAGGGTCATTAATGAGAACTGGAAAATTTTTACATTATTCTCGGGGAAAGGGTCCTAACTGAGCAGTTTGAGATTTCCTTCTTCTGACTTGCTGATAAAGGAATCAAACGTAGGAAAGAAAATTAAACGTAGATATAGAAAACTGCCGTTGTTGCTCTAAAACAGTTATGTGGGATGATGAATTGAGATACAATGGATTACATTGTGAAAGGGATTGGAACATGAGGAAGTGATTAAAAAAAAAAAAAAAAAAAAAAAAAACAGCATGATACCCCCAGTAGAGGACATTGTAAGAAAGATTAGCAACAACAACAAGAACAGTCTTGTTTATGTGCCTATCATTCACTAAATGCCTCAGCTGTATGCTGAGTGGTTACCTTTACTCCTTCCATTATTTATACACCTCTCTGGAAGTTTCAGTAATAAGACCTAGCAGTTTGGAAAACTATCATTGATATCAAAATAACCCCATGTGAACACTTACATGTAAATAACAGACTGTTAGTTGCAGATATTGCAATGTGAAGACATCAGAAAGACTGTAACAGAAGATAACAAAAAATTGAAACTTCATTACACTCTCAAATGACTGTAACAGAAGAGTTCAGAGACCAGATTCACAGCTTGTCGAAAGATGAGCTAAGGTCCTTAAATGAAGTGTGGGATACTCTTTCAGAGTTAGTAGTAGGAACAGGTTTGTCATTATGTAAATGCCAAAACAATATAAGATAAAAAAAGAAAAAATGCAGTGGAATGATGAAGTAAAATAATGCTTCAAGGGTGCAAAACCAGACAGATTTCATTTTGTTTCTCTTGTTTGCTTTTCATCCAAAATATCAAATTGTTCTATCAGAAATAACCTTAAGTGCCATTATATATTAAAAGAACTGGTTAGACATTTGACAGACATAGGAAACAAAGAATACATGGAGTGTGAGTGGTGAATAAAAGGTGGCAAGATACTGAAGTACTCAGTGATTGGAACTGGTAATGATCAATCTATTGTTTAAGAACAGTGACTAAAAGAAATGTGTAAACTACAAAAGCGCAAACCTTCTGTCTCGTGGGTTAAAAAGATGAGTCCATCCCGGAGAATAGATTGAGGAAATCCATGGAACCTTAATTGCAGGAGGAACAGGATGGTTATAGAACTAACAGATCAACAATAGATCTCCTTTTTGGTGAGAGAACGCTATTTGAAAAACACTGTGTGAAAATCCAGTGAATCATACTCATATTCTTAAACATGAAGAGGCATGAGACTGTGTACCATGCAAACTTATGTGGAAATGTTGGTGGCAAAAAAAGTACATGTTGATCTTTTGTTCTGAAGAACTGTATAGAAATGATAAGTGTGCATACAGATCCACGCAAGATGATGAAAATGGTTTAAAACTTAAAGTGGAGTTCAATTAGGATGTTGCTTGTCACCACATCTCTTCGTTGTTATAATGAATGAAGTAAGAAAAGCAGTAAAATAAAAGAACCGTAATGCAAATGCCTCAGTTTTCGTTGATCGTGTCGTGTAATGGGGTGAAACGGAAGTTCTTTACAAATTAATCTTCAGCAAACTGAATTCCAGAAAATAGGAGTGATCATCAGTAGAACAAAGAGTTGGTGTGGAAATGACCAGAAATCCAAAAACAACCCTTTTGAATGTTGGAAATGAAAAGATCTTTATAGATGACAATTTCAAGTATGTAGACAATATTGTCTCTTCAAGTGATACCCTCTCTCAGGAAATTGCCAACAGAAAGCAAATAGCTTCCAAATTCTGTCACATTATTCATCAGTTACTGTGTTACAAAACTTTCCTATTATTTTAAAGATTTGCAAAAAGCAACTTGTCTTGGATACAGCATCGTTACTGCAATACCAGTAATCATCACCAGGCAAATGAAGTGCAGTTTCTCCAGTCTTGCTTTCAAGAAAAATTGAAGGATAAATTAATATGTGGAAACATGGCAGTAGCTTCATCTGGAATGGAGCATAAATGGCATAATAGAGCTTGAAAGACTATACTGGCATGGTAATAGGGAACTAATGTCTTTACATAGAATCCTGATACAGTATTTTCAAATAGCTATACCAGGGAAAATATCTGACAGGAAATTTCATGATATTTGTGAGAAAGGCATTGGCAATAAATGTATAATTGTTATTGCAACAAGCCAATATGTTTGAGCTCCTTCTAGGATGTTCTATCCACCCATATCCAACTACACCCAACTTGCTGGAGTCAGGAGCAGTTGATGATAATGATGATGATATGATGATGATGATGATGTAGAACAGATCAGTCACTCCTGGGTTCATATCCTGTTATTTGTAGAAACTTAGATCTGGTGTGACAGTCATTGTGGATTTAATTTTTAGGCACTATCCTACTTCTATGTTCCCAAACGCGTGGATTCCTTTGTTTGCATCTTAGGTAAGTAATGCACAGTACAGATATAACAGGTCAGATAGACTGTATATTTCATAGTCAAATACTGATTTTGCCTGTGTTCTTTTTATTTACAAAGTAAATGTCCAACTGTTGTAAGCCTATGATGTAAATGCTTGGTACTTTTGTTGAGTTGTACTTCTGGCTGCTGAATCCAACTTCAATTAGTGATGTTATTAATTAGAGTTTTCCATTCAGTAGGTGCTGTTAAAGGAAAGGTTGGATTTCATGATGTTATTATTCATTTATGTATGTTTGTTTTGCATTCATAATATTACCCTTCAGCTTTTGTTAATCACTGTGGTTACATGTGTACAAATTTTTCAAAAACATTCTGTATTAGGAGCAGCAAAAAGGTAGAACCAAACTTTCAGCGAACATTTCTCACATATAGAGAAAGAAAATGTTATATGGACATGGCTCCAGAAACATTTTATTTCCATAGGACTCATTTTGTACTTCTCTTCATAATAACATTAATCATTGAAAACACACAGAAACAGAACGTACCAGCATGAAACAGTTTCTTACTTGAAATGTTCAAAATGCCCTCCTTTAGTAAGGATGCATGCATCAACTTGCCTTCACATTGAATTTCTGATGCACTGATGTATTCCTGGAGGAATGTGTATTGTTTCATAGCGTTCCACAATATGGGTATGAAGACTCTGCATGTCTTGCACTGGAGTTCTGTACACAAGAGTTTCAAGTGCCCGCACAAATAAAACTCTAGTAGTTTTGGTCTGGAGAACTTGGAAGCTGGGAATGGTACACGTCTACCTATCCATCCATCACAGAATTTGTTATTTAGAAGACCACAAACATTAACACAGAAATGAGGAGGAGCTCCATCATGTATAAAGTACATTTTGTCATGCTCATAAAGGCACATGTTCTACCAGAACCAGAGCATGTACAGTATTCTCTGAGAAAGCAGAGTCACCAACAGTGCTGGCCCAAACACTGACTGATTGTGAACAGAAGTAAAAAATGAGCTCTAACATGGAAATGTAGTGTTTACAGTCCCATATCCATTTAATATATTTGTTTCTTCTATGTGTGAATAATGTTTCCTGATTGTATGGCCATGCCGTTTTGTTACAGCCTGTATAACAACAAGCATAAAATCAATAAGCTAAGTAACTTAAATTCAAAAATTCGCCACAAAATAGTACAAATTTGCTGGCTGTGGTGGCCGAGCAGTTCTAGGCGCTACAGTCTGGAACCACGCGACCACTATGGTCGCAGGTTCGAATCCTGCCTCGGGCATGGGTGTGTGTGATGTCCTTAGGTTAGTTAAGTTTAAGTAGTTCTAAGTTCTAGGGGACTGATGACCTCAGAAGTTAAGTCAAACAGTGCTCAGAGCCATTTGAACCAGTACAAATTTGCAAATGAGCAACATCTTGTGGTACTATAAAAGGAATAGAATTTAAAATTTATTGTGTTAATTTATTACTAATAATATGATTTGAAAGAAAAATTAAATTATCTAAATATCCATTTTATTTCCTGCAAAATAATCGTAAATAAAAGATCTGTTTACTTCATCAGGTTGAACTTGATAAGAACATAACTGTCCTGGAGGACAAAGAACAAGAACTGGAGAAGGCTATTGCTCGATTATCTGAACAAGAAGCTATTGATGTTGATGAAGCTGTAACAACAACAGCCCCTCTTTACAAGCAGTAAGTACTTGCATATTAATAATGTAAATGTTAGTGTTATGTGTATAATGCATGGTGCAGTGGTGCCAACAGAGAAAAGCTCTTTTGTCTTCTCACTTATACATATTATTATTATTTATTTTTTTTTTAAGATTTGAAGGAAGTGTGACCTATAACGCTATCAATGCTTGATCATTTATATTTTATTCCCTGTTCAATTAACACTCAAAGCAGATGTTTTAGAGAAAATAATGGGTACACTCTTGTAATGACACATTAATTCTGAAGTTAAATATCTGCAACAAAGGTAGCCACTTCAGTGTATAAAAGAAACAAACTGTTTCTAAGTCCACAACTTAAGTAAAAAGGTAGCATACTTGATGCTCACTTTGATTTGCCAATGTTATAACTTGCATTTTTATCACAAATTGCATCATTGTCTAGCATGCATTATTTTAGGTAAGTCCATATATAGATTGGTTGTCCCCAGAAGCATACACAATTTTTAGTGCTGACAATGACCAACAAAAGAACTATCCAGTCTATTCCATAGGTTTGTTGAAATACTACATTCATATTCAATAGACAGTGGTTTTACAATATAAATTAAAAATGTTTTGTTTCCTGGTAAATCAAAAATATTATTTATAGTTTGAATATTAATAGTGGACCACTAAACGATAAAACCGGCAATTGGAAAAGTTCTGTTTAACATGTTTGCCGTTGATACCTACAAGGCAGAGGCTTGTAAACAAGCATAAGCTGTAAGCTGGAATCATACTCATGCAAAACACATGAAGTCTGTGTTCTGCACCTATGTGATGTTGACAGAAAATTTATTTCTGCTAGAAGCAAAAATTATGTAAAAAGCCTTGTTTATACCAGGGGTTTGCCGATGACTTTGTAATTCTGTCAGAGACAGCAAAGGACCTGGAAGAGCAGTTGAACGGAATGGACAGTGTATTGAAAGGAGGATATAAGATGAACATCGACAAAAGCAAAACGAGAATAATGGAATCTAGTCTAATTAAATCAGGTGATGCTGAGGGAATTAGATTAGGAAATGAGACACTTAAAGTAGTAGATGACTTTTGCTATTTGAGGAGCAAAATAACTGATGATGGTCCAAGTAGAAAGGATATGAAATGTAGACTGGCAGTGGCAAGGAAAGCGTTTCTGAAGAAGAGAAATTTGTTAACATCGAGTATAGATTTGTGTCAGGAAGTCTTTTCTGAAACTATTTGTATGGAGTGTAGCTATCCATGGAAGTGAAACATGGACGATAACTAGTTTAGACAAGAACAGAATAGAAGCTTTCAAAATGTGGTGCTACAGAAGAATGCTGGAGATTAGGTGGGTAGATCACGAAACTATTGAAGAGGTTACTGAATAGAATTGGGGAGAAGAGGAATTTGTGGCACAACTTGACTAGAAGGAGGGATTGGTTGGTAGGACATGTTCTGAGGCATCAAGGGATCACCAGTTTAGTGTTGGAGGGCAGCGAGGAGAGTAAAAATCGTAGAGGGAGACCAAGAGATGAATACACTAAGCAGATTCAGGAGGATGTAGGTTCCAATAGTTACTGAGAGATGAAGAAGCTTGCACAGGATAGAATAGCATGGAGGGCTGCATCAAACCAGTGTCTGGACTGAAGACCACAACAACATATAACAGAATGAATGGAAGTGAACATAGGTGAACGAGCATTCACAAAGCTGTTTGCTAGTGTTCACTATCATTAGCTTCTTCCAGTGAACAAGAATTTATACTGGAGGCAAAAGAAGAGAATGAGCATCAAAGCATATGAATATTACAAAAACTCCCCCCCCCCCCCCCCTCCTCTCATTTCCAATGAAGTCTTATTCAAAACTGTGGTATTCAGGTAGGATTATTTTGTGTGATGAGAGCACTGTGAATCAAAACAGCTCAGTTTGTGTGTGTGATTTGGGGGGGGGGGGGGCATTTTGAGGAAGAAGTCTAGGTAAAGATTTGAATAAACTTTTGAAGTGCAGCTGGTTGGCTGTATGATCCCCATTGTATTGATAGGAAAAACCTTTCCAGTTAGGTGGCTGAACCTGCCTTTCATGGTCTCCCAGCCATTCACGCCATATGACTTTACTTTTTTTATGCCTATCCCTGTAATTCGTTCCTTCTTCATTATTTTCACTTAAAATTTTCAGCAATGACTCTAGACTTTCTCCCCTGTTAATTTGGGACCTCACCTCTCTAGACCTCTTCATTCCATACTTCGTCTCTCAAGATTTGCAACAGTCTCCTGTAAAATCCCATTCCAAGCACTTCCAATTATTTGATTTGTCCCTATTGTACACATTTCACACCCATAAAGAGTTATGCTTCAAACAAAGCTTTTCATTAATCCGTATCTGGTCTCAAGGTTCATATTTCTGGATATTAGCAGCTGCTTCTTTTTATAGATATCCCACCTTGTGAAATCCTTGCTACTGTGTCTTTATTGCATTTTCCCCCTTTTTGTCCTCTCTATTCTACTTTGTAGGTAAGAAAATTCTTTCTCATCTTCATTAATCTCCTGTTCAAGTTTATTACTTAGCCACCCATCATGTACATCTGTTGCAAATCATTACCTTAGTTTCCTTTTTGTTTATGCGTATATTATAACAATGACCCTGCACTTATTCTATTCATTAAGTGCCCAACTCAGTTCTTGTTCACTTTTGGCCTTTACTACTAAGTCTTAGCAAGCTTTATCTTGTTAATTTTCTGCCCATGATAAACCACTCCCATATTGAAATTGTCCTTTACTTCCCTCATTCTCTTGCCAATATACATATTAACTTACAGAGGTGACAGTGAGCAAACCTGTCTTAGACCTTTCCTGGTTTATGCCTTCTGTGTGATTCTGTCAATGGACTTTTGTGAGAAGACAGAGGAGCAGATAGAGATTCAGGCTATCTTCTTTTCTTTGAGGTGGGAAACTGTCGCTGAAGGTGGAAGAAACAACAATGACACATGGCATAAAGATGCAGAAGGTAATGAAAACCTCTACATTAAAGACACACAAAGTTTATTCACAGGATATTCAGTCTTCAAAAAATAATATCATGATGACCACTTCACCCACAAATAATTCTAGTCATCATTTCAGATCACTGGTCTGGTCCATAAACTGCTAAGATTGATTAGACTACATTATAGAAGCTTTGCTGGGAAGAGGTACAATCATGGTTCCGCGTAGGCAGCCATAAACATTTTTCCATAGAGGCAGTGGATGTCTTGTCTCAAGTGGAATAAATGTATTAACAGTTATGGTGAAAACAGTTTATTTACTTTTTCCCACCTCTCTCATTTTCGTTTGACTGCCACTTATTTTATGTAAATGTCATTGCTTTTTAGGTGCAATTCAAACTCTGGCACTGTGTTGTGAATGGTTTGGCAGTTAACTACTAGAATTTGAATACTCTTACCTGTGGAGAGCTTTTCTTTGGATCTTACACTGATACTTCTCGGTTTCCTACAGCTTTGATTATCTGGATTGAATGGTGAGTCACCTAAAAAAAATTTTAAAAAACCTGTTTGGGCCCCACACACTATCAGCTACCTGGGTAGCTGACTCTGATGTGTAGTGCAACTGGCACATTTAGAGGAGACCCTACAGTTCTGAACCCTTTGGTGTAGGTCTAAGAAGTCACAGACTAGCTTCTCTCAGAATCTTCACAGTCTTTGATTCAGGCCTTCCACTCGACTCAGAACCAGGTGCTCATGATCAGTTCTGAGTGCTTTGCTGCAGATTAGGAGCTTTGATGGGTATTCTCAATCTTCTCTGGTAGTCACTGGAATGATCCACAGTCTTTGATTCAGGCCTTCCACTCGACTCAGAACCAGGCGCCCATGATCAGTTCTGAGCGCTTTGCTGCAGATTAGGAGCTTTGATGGGTATTCTCAATCTTCTCTGGTAGTCACTGGAATGATCCAAGTATGATCTCAGAGCCCAGACAACAAGCATTGTTTGCTTCAACATGCATCACAGACTGCAGTTGGTTGCATTCTGTTCCCTCAGTGGCTGCCAGAATAACCTTTTCAACATATTGAATGAGGCCTTGAGGCTTAATCTCTGAGTGCACCTGATGTCCATTCCCATCTCATACTGCCATTTCTCTGACGGGTACCATAATTCTCTATACATTTGAATATAATGATTAATAGACCCTACCACTTTGCTTTTGCTGTCCCCTCACACAGGACACAGGAGGTTCCACAAAAGGTTAACTGAATGTCACTTTTTCAGTTTTAGTGGATAACAGCACCTCAAACCTGTATTTTAAGTGAATGGGCTTAACATATTGAATTCCCTCTGGTCCCTGTCTCCCCTATACAGGATGCCTGGACCTACCACAAACATGCCCTGCAGTCAAGTACACAAGAATGAGGGGTCCTGTATTTGCTGCAGAAGAGACAATACCCTCAGCATAAGATAGTAGTTGAGGTACCTTTGGTACATTACTCTTGTAGCCCTCCTGACACACCCAGTCTCAGCAGATTTTAATTGCTTGCCAGTATTGAAGGCAATTTACAGCTCCTCACTAACAGCAAGCAACTCATCCACCTGCCCGGAACAGAAAATATAATGGTACTGCATTGTGCTTGGCGTAATACCTTACAGAACTGTAAACATGCGACTTTAAACTAAGCTTGATGATTCTCTTTAAATTTATGACTCTGATACACTGCAAGTATTTACCAGTAGCCTTTTAGAATTAAAGAGATTTACAGCCATACGAGGTATCCTTTACAAAAAAGGAAAACTTGGTACAAATTTCTCTGATTCTCGGAACCATTTTTCAGGTTATGGTCACTAATAAATTCATCATCAGCATTAATTTACGATAAATATGGACAGTATACACTTCTGTTAAAAGAGCAAAATACTGTTACACATCATGTTACTTGTTTATAGTAACTGTAAATCACAAATGCTGATTTATTTTGTGTAACACTTGTACATAAGGAAATCTCTGCAAGCATCTCAAATTCTCAAAAATATGCCTTTTTCATGTAAATACATAAATTAGGGAACAGTTGATGTAGAATGAGTTTACTGTGGTAAAAAGTTTCTGAAAACACAGATTAAGTTTATAATTGATGATATAATACTATGCACTGTATCATGATCCTGGAAAGCATGGGTTATGTTTACAATTTACAAGATAGCACTACTCAATAGATCACAACAACCAAACAATTTTTGATAAAATCAACATGAAAAGTACATTTTAATTTTATGCAAGTACTTTGGCCCTAAGTTTCTGAAACAGTTTTACCTGGCTCACATGATTTTATTTGTAGACAAAAGAAATACCAGGAGTCAGGTTATATATGTAAATATAACTAAGTAAACATGCAAATCACATGGATTTTGCAAAGCGGCTGATTTGGTGTCGCATTTTGCACTAGCATAGCAAAGTGAGCATTGCAGCTTCAGTGTGTCTCACAAAAATGGTGTGAAATGAGGAGCACAACAAATGCGCATTGGCTCAGGCAGCTAACATGTCACATTGAAGTTGAAAACAACACATAATTGGAAGAAGTGAAAGAATTCTCCTACCAAGGAAACAAGAGTACACAGAACAGTCAAAGCAGGGAATATACAAGAAATAGATTTCTTCAGTAAAAGTGGATATTGATACGGAAATGAGGCAGAAGTTCCAGAATGACACTGCATGATTTTGTATGTTTAACGGCCAATCGTTTAATGGCCAGTAGTGTATTTACAAAAAGAAATGAAACATTATACGTGTGTAAGATCTCCATAAATATTAAGAATTTACAGCATAATTTGTATAGTTCTGTTTGGTAATGATGGGTAACTGTACCAGAGTTTCAAATAGAAACTAGGATTATTTGGGCAGTCACTACACTCAAGTGGTGATGTGTCAGTATGCTTGTCATGTTTGGTACACTTTTTACATCTTTCGTCATGATTTGCTTTTTCCTGTGAGATGCTTCTCGGTATTGCACAAGTGTGATTTGTGAGGTCTGTCTTTCTTACCTTTTGGAATTTCTATCAACGAAAGTAGTCCCTTTACAATTTTTATTGTATATCAATATAACATTTTATTCCCTGAATATTTCTTAAAAAATTGCAAATTGAAATATAGCATATCAGTTAAATGGACGAATAGTTCTTAGGTCACTGGATAGTCTTCTGTTATTGCAAATGATATGGTAACATCTGGTCATGCTTATGGGTCTCAAGCACACTTGCATTATATGTAGACAATTTTCAGTGGTTTGGATATTATTGCTGGTGTGCTTTGCGACCTGTGCTGTTATATTCATAAATTGTGTGGAATGTAACAGACCTATCTTCCATTTTCCAGTCATCAGGCCGAGTGAATATTGTGCAATTGGATTGTTTTTTCCAGATTTAAAGATACTGCTTTTTTAGGCGTGTTGTTCAAATATTTCTTGTTAACGCAAAGTTATTCTAATAATTGTCTGTGTAGAGTGTGCTGTCAGAGAAACTTACTGCTTCGTCAACATCTGGTAGCGGTCTTCCAAGACTTACAAAACTCACATCATATAACTTCGCAACACCACATCTTAGGTACATTGCATGGACAGGGCTTCCAAGGCAACCTATTAACTTTTATTAAAAATTTCTCCTTCCATCAGCATTTCAGAATTAAGAGTTGTACGGTCCTTCGTAATCAACATGTACAAGAGAACAGGTTAAATCTTCAATGGTACTCTTTTCACAATTGCCATTGTGAGATCATGAATGCATTTTTAGCTGCCCAAGTGGAGGACATAAATCGCTATGTTCCACATTTTACATTGTTTTTATGAAATATACTGACGCTGCAGTGTTCATCTTTGGCGCGTTAGTGAAAAAGGTGATACAAAAGAACCTAAGTCCAAAATCCATGCAGTTCATGTGTGTATTACTTATACAAGCTGACTCCCAGTATTTCCTTTCTCGCTCAGCAAAATCACTTAAGTTAGAAAAATCACCTTGAAAACTTAGGCCCGAAAACTAGACACAAAATTTAAATGTTGTATCAAAACTCATGTGTGTATTGTGATGAAAACATATCCTGTGCTGTAGTATATGTTTGAATCAAAACTCACGCTTCATACAGTTTTAGCAGTAGTATCCTCATTTAAATAATCATTCATCCCACATTTTAGTGTATATCAATGTGAATAAGTTCCCATTTCTGAGAATTTTCAGAAGCTACGAGTGTTATTTTCTGATGCTTACACTCACATATTCTGAAGAATCTTCATAAGTTGCAAATGTTATGCAAACCTGTTTCATAATAAATTGGCATTTGTGATTGACAGTTACTGTAAATACTCAACATATTGTGTCACATTAGTTTCCCATACGGAGTATTGCTTCAGTTGTGCAATTGGATCCATTATTTCTTCTCAGAAACATTACAGTACATAGTAATAGACAGAAAATTATAGTAATAGACAGAAAATTACAGATTAATCATAAGTGATATTTGGCATTCCCCAAGAAAGTGTTATAGGCCCTCGGCTATTCCTAATCTATTTAAATGATTTAAAATATCAGAATAGCCCACTCAGATTGTTGGCAAATGATGCTGTCATTTAACATCAGCTGAAGTCATTGGAAGATCAAAACCAATTTCAAAATTATATCTAAATGGTGCAAAAAGTGGCAATTGTCTCTCAGTGAGGAAAAGTGTTAGATCATCTACATGAGTACAAAAATAAATCCGTTAAATTTTGATTACACAATAAATTAAACAAATCTAGAGGCTGTCAGTTCAACTAAATACCTATGTTGACGAAAATAATAATTTTAAAAAAAAAAATATAATGAAATTGGAAAGATAAAAATCTGCTCACCAGGCAGTGGCAGGAGAACACACTTGTAAAAAAATGGTATTATGTATGCAAACTTTTGTAGTGAGTGGCCGCTTCTTCTGACAGAAGGGTTGAAGGGGAAGGACGAGTGGTGAAGGAAAAGGACTGGGGAGGTGTAGGAAAAAAGAGTGGAGTTTGGTAAAGTCACCCAGAACTATGGGTCAGGGGAGACTTACCAGATGGGATGAGAAGGAAAGATTAATTGTTGGGGACTGCACCAGATGGGATTTGAAAACCTGAGAGCTTAAAAGTGGAAGATAACATGCAAGACAGTGATTACTGCTAAAAGATTGTGCGTGAGTCAATAAGAGTAAAAAGCTAAGTGCATTGTATGTGATGGAGTTAGGAGTGGAATGACAAAAAAAGATGTAGAAAACTAAAATGCAGTGAAGAAAGGAATATTTACTGTGAACAAATGCTGAGACTGAAGAAATTAGCGTAAATTAAGGCCCGGGGGATGGTGAGAACTAAGACATGTTGTAGCGCCAGTTCCCACCCGTGGAGTTCTGAGAAACTGGTGTCTGGGGGAAGAATCCAGATGGCATGTGTTGTGAAACAGGCACTGAGGTCATGAGTGTCATGTGGTAATGCATGCTCTGCAAGAGGATGTTGTGTGTTGCCAGTGTGTGCCATCTGCCTATGCTCATTCATCCTCTAGACCAAAATCCCCCCACATACATGGTCTGTCTGCTGCTGAACATTTCCTCTGTCAGCACCCACCTGATTCAAAACCTATGGCATCCTTCCTGCTAACCTTAATCAGATTTATACTTACCAACGACGACTTCATTTTCAAGGGGCAGACATACTAACAGATCAAGATTACAGCCTTCAGATGCCAACCTTCTCACGGGTCACTTGGAGGGGGCTTTCCTGGGATCCATAAGCCTTCAGCCCTAGTTAGGTTTAGATATATTGATGACATCTTTGCCATATGGACTCACGGTAAGGCTGACCTGTTAAAATTCCTGGAATCTCGAAATACATTCTCCCAATTAAATTTCACATGGTCCTGTTCCAAATCCCATGTCACTTTACTTGGTGTCTATCTCATTCTCACCAAAGGCCAGCTACACACTGCTGTCCACATTAAATCTACTGACAAACAACAGTACTTACATTTTGACAGTTACCATCCTTTTCCTGTCAAATGTTCCCTCCCATGCAGCCTTGGCATTTGAGGCAGATGTATTTCTTCAGATGCAGACACTTTACAGCAAGGCACCACCATTCTCACCTCAGCCTTCACTGGATGCAATTACCCCACCATCCTAGTTCAAAAACAGATTTCCTGGGCCATCACATCCAATACTGGTACTGCTGATCCCTCCAAAATGCAACGTAGGAGCACACCACTTATCTCTCAGTATTATCCTGGTCTTGAATTTATTAACTAGCTATTTTGACAAGGCCACGACTTCGTAAAACTGTGCCTTGAAATGAGGTCCATTCTGTCTGAGATTTTGCCCACTACAACTAGAATAGCTTTTCATTGCTCTCCCAATCTCCACAATATCCTTGCAGACCGTATGCTCCTTCTGTACCCATCTACATGCCCTGTGGCTCCTACCCCTGTGGCCATCCTTGCTGTGAGACCTGCCGTATGTACCCTCCTACAACCACCTACACCAGCCCTGTAACTGGCAAAGCATATGCTGTCAAAGAGAGAGCCACCTGTGAAGCAACATGTCATATACCAGCTGTTATGTAAACTCTATTTGGCCTTTTACATTGGCATGACTACCACCCAGTCAGGATGAATGGGTATAGGTAGAGGGTGTATACTGGCAAAACACAAAACACTGTTGCAAAGCATGCTGTACAACATGACCTCAGTGCCTGTTTCACCACACATGCCATCTGGTCTCTTCCCCAGACACCAATTTTTCAGAACTCCGCAGGTAGGAACTGGCGCTACATGTCCTTGGTTCTCACCACCCTTCTGGCCTTACTTTACATCAATTTCTTCGGTCTCAGAATTTTGTCACAGTAACTATTCCTTTCTTCCCTCTATTTTAGTTTTCCACGTCTCATTATTCGACCTG
Organism: Schistocerca serialis cubense; assembly: GCF_023864345.2. Taxonomy (NCBI): domain Eukaryota; kingdom Metazoa; phylum Arthropoda; class Insecta; order Orthoptera; family Acrididae; genus Schistocerca; species Schistocerca serialis. Next base: position 718,646,571 of record NC_064638.1, read on the forward strand.
CCATCCGCCTCCCATACATATAATTCACCTAGCTTTTCACTCTTATTAACTCATACACAGTGTCTTAACTGTAACCTCTGTCTTGCATGTTACCTTATCTTTCACCTTAAAGCTCTCAGGTTTTCAAATCTCATCCAGTGCAGTCCCCAACAATCAGTCTTTCTTATCATCCCATCTGATAAGTCTCCACTGACCCCTTGGTTCTGGGTGACTTTCCTGAACTCTACCCTTTTTCCTAAACCTCCCCAATCCTTTTCCTTCACCCCTTTTCTTTCCTCTTCAACCATTCTGCAAGGAGGAGGAGCGACTGGCTCACTTGAGTTCTAAAAGGCTACTGTTAATACACTCCTGGAAATGGAAAAAAGAACACATTGACACCGGTGTGTCAGGCCCACCATACTTGCTCCGGACACTGCGAGAGGGCTGTACAAGCAATGATCACACGCACGGCACAGCGGACACACCGGGAACCGCGGTGTTGGCCGTCGAATGGCGCTAGCTGCGCAGCATTTGTGCACCGCCACCGTCAGTGTCAGCCAGTTTGCCGTGGCATACGGAGCTCCATCGCAGTCTTTAACACTGGTAGCATGCCGCGACAGCGTGGACGTGAACCATATGTGCAGTTGACGGACTTTGAGCGAGGGCGTATAGTGGGCATGCGGGAGGCCGGGTGGACGTACCGCCGAATTGCTCAACACGTGGGGCGTGTGGTCTCCACAGTACATCGATGTTGTCGCCAGTGGTCGGCGGAAGGTGCACGTGCCCGTCGACCTGGGACCGGACCGCAGCGACGCACGGATGCACGCCAAGGCCGTAGGATCCTACGCAGTGCCGTAGGGGACCGCACCGCCACTTCCCTGCAAATTAGGGACACTGTTGCTCCTGGGGTATCGGCGAGGACCATTCGCAACCGTCTCCATGAAGCTGGGCTACGGTCCCGCACACCGTTAGGCCGTCTTCCGCTCACGCCCCAACATTGTGCAGCCCGCCTCCAGTGGTGTCGCGACAGGCGTGAATGGAGGGACGAATGGAGACGTGTCGTCTTCAGCGATGAGAGTCGCTTCTGCCTTGGTGCCAATGATGGTCGTATTCGTGTTTGGCGCCGTGCAGGTGAGCGCCACAATCAGGACTGCATACGACCGAGGCACACGGGGCCAAAACCCGGCATCATTGTGTGGGGAGCGATCTCCTACACTGGCCGTACACCACTGGCGATCGTCGAGGGGACACTGAATAGTGCACGGTACATCCAAACCGTCATCGAACCCATCATTCTACCATTCCTAGACCGGCAAGGGAACTTGCTGTTCCAACAGGACAATGCACGTCCGAATGTATCCCGTGCCACCCAACGTGCTCTAGAAGGTGTAAGTCAACTACCCTGGCCAGCAAGATCTCCGGATCCTGTACCCCATTGAGCATGTTTGGGACTGAATGAAGCGTCGTCTCACGCGGTCTGCACGTCCAGCACGAACGCTGGTCCAACTGAGGCGCCAGGTGGAAATGGCATGACAAGCCGTTCCACAGGACTACATCCAGCATCTCTACGATCGTCTCCATGGGAGAATAGCAGCCTGCATTGCTGCGAAAGGTGGATATACACTGTACTAGTGCCGACATTGTGCATGCTCTGTTGCCTGTGTCTATGTGCCTGTGGTTCCGTCAGTGTGATCATGTGATGTATCTGACCCCAGGAATGTGTCAATAAAGTTTCCTCTTCCTGGGACAATGAATTCACGGTGTTCTTATTTCAATTTCCAGGAGTGTACTTGTAGCATATTGGGCCCATAAACTAAAAGTGTGTCAGCAAGCTTCGCTTACAGTTATTGGTGTAATATCTTGCAAGGTATGACACCAGGCATAATGCAGCCCCACTGTGTATGCTTTTTGGGTGCAGGACGAATTAGTTGCTGTTCATAAGCAGCCAGAAATTACCTTCTGTCAAGCGATTGGAAACTGCTGTGAATGGATGTGTTGTGAGGGCTACTGACAGTCATGCACCAGATATACCAAAAGTACAGTCAGCTGCACAAGAAAATGTATGCCGTAATTTTAAATGTAACATCCACAGTGACATCTCTACACCTGTAGTAGTGGCCTCAAATCTGTGCTTGGTGTGCTTTTACATAGTGTATAGACAAACAGTGTGAGAGTTGAATGTTTTGTTTTGTCAGTTGCAGTTTAAAATGAGTGTAAAATATCAGAAGCATCATGAGGCAGTGCAAAAACATGCACTATCTATCAAAAATTACTTCTGAGATCCATTAAGAAGCTATTTCGTTTGAACGTGGCAAACTGAGTGCTTCAAGAGGATAACGATGTGGAACATCGCAGCCATCTCTGTAGAGCGTGTAAACAAGATAATGGAGTGTTCATGATGGATTGACCTGCAGTGTCTCTGGATGCAGATCTGATCAAAAATATTTGGTCATGTATTACAAGGAAGCTTAAGGGAAAGCTAATATATACTTTGAAGCAGCTGTTATATAAAATTGGGATGATATGGAAATCATTACCTAGAGAACATGCAGAAAATCTCATGGAAAGCACATTCTAAAAAGATGCCAAGCTACAATTGGTAATGGCAGTGATTGGATTAACTATTAGGTAATTGCACAGTTAGTAATAACATGTATTTTCATGTAACATATATTTATAATAGCATCTTTTATTTCATACACATAAAGGAATACACTTTCTTGTGGAACTGACTGTACATCAAACACTATCACTTCTCATCCACTTGACTGTGAATGGTGTGTCGGTGGCAGATCTAGCCATCCAGGGGAGACAGTGACCAGGGAGAACCCAGGATGTTACACTCATCCCTCTAACCAAAACGTTTGAGGCACTCACTCCATGGTATACAGTCACTATAAAGAAACTTCAGAATAAACAGACTCTACCACATAATAGGTGTAAAACGAAGCATAGGACTATGGATAGGGGATGCTAAATGAAATGTGTTTAGCTGTCAAGAGAGCAATGCATGAAGTCTTCAAGCTGTAGCAGAATACTGTCAAAAGATCTTTCACAGAATCCAAAGAAATTCTGTAATTGTGTAAAGGCTGTTAGTGGAACAAAAGGTAGAGTCCAGACCTCAGGAACAAGATGGGAACTGAAATTGTGGATAGCGAAGCATAAGCAGAAATGCTTTACTCCATTTTCAAATATTCCTTTACAAAGGAAAAACCAGGAGTATTGCCCAGTTTAATTCCCATACCACTGAAAAGGTGAATGAAATAGATATTAGTGTCAGTGTCATCAAAAAAACAGCTAGAATTGTTAAAGTTGTAAAAAAGTGAAGAACCCAGTGGATTTCCAATTAGATTCTACATTGAATTTGTGACTTGGCTCTGAGATCTCTCTGACAAAAAACTGTGCACAGTAATTGGACGTAAAAACAGGTCACAATCATCCATCATAAAGGTAGCAGAAGTGATCCACAAAACTACCATCAGATATTCTTGACATATATTTGTTGTAGAGTCTTAGATCATATTCTGAGCTCAAACGTAATAAGGTGTCTTGAATAGAATAATCTTCTTCTTGTCAATCAACAGAAAATTAATCGTGTGAAACCCAAAACACACTTTTCGCACACGATGTGTTGGAAGCCATGGATCAAGGCAGTCAGGTAGATGCAGTATTTCTCTATTCCTGAAAAGCATTTGACTTGGTACCACACCTACATTTATTAATGAAAGTACAGTTGTAAGGGGTATCAAGTAGAATTTATTACTGGATTGAGGTTTTTTTGATAGGGAGGATGCAGAAAGTTATCTGGGATGGAGTGTCGTTGACAAATGTAGAAGTAACTTTTTCTATGCTCAAGGCAAGTGTGTTGGGACCCTTGCTGCTCATTTTGGAAACTAATGACACTGTTGACAATATTGATAGTACACTCAGACTTTTTGCAGTGATGCAGCTATCAATAATGAAATACTGTCTGAAAGATGCTGCATAAATATTCAGTTCAGATCTTTACCCATCCTAGAATATTGCTCAAGTGTGTGGAACCTGTACCAAATAGGACCAACAGGGGATACTGAATGTATACACAAAAGGGCAGCATGAATGGCCACAGGTTAGTTTGTCCATGTCACAGAGATGCTGAGGAAACTGAACTGGCAGACTCTTGAAAATGGATGTAAACCATCCCAAGAAAACATGCTTACAAAGTTCCAAGCGAGATGGTGCAGTGGTTAGCGCACTGGACTCACATTGAGGAGAATGATGGTTCAAACCCATGTCCAGCCATCCTGGTATAGATTTTCTGTGATTTCCCTAAATTGCTTCAGGCAAATGCTGGGATGGTTCCTTCGAAAAGGCACGGCTGACTTCCTTCCCCATCCCTCCCTAATCTGATGGGACTGATGACCTCACTGTATGGTCCCTTCCCATAACTCAGCCAACCAAAGTTTCAAGAAAAAACTTTAAATAACAATAAGGAACATACATTTTTCATATTAGGTGCATTGTGCTGCCACCTACTGCCACGTATTCGATATCAGTGACCTCAGTAGTCATTAGACATTGTGAGAGAGCAGAATGGGGCACTCAACAGAACTCGCAGACTTCGAACATGGCCAGGTGATTGGGTTTCACTTGTGTTGTCACATGTCTGTACAAGAGATTTCCACACTCCAGGTCCACTGTTTCCGATGTGATAGTGTAGTGGAAATGTGAAGGGACACACCTCACAAAAGCATACAGGTCGACCTCATCTGTTGACTGACAGAGACCGCTGACAGTTGAAGTGGGTCATAATGTGTAATAGGCAGACATCTATCCAGACCATCACACAGGAATTCCAAACTGCATCAGGATCCACTGCAAGTACTATGACAGTTAGGTGGGAGGTGAGAAAACTTGGATTTCATGGTCAAGTGGCTACTCATGAGCCACACATCACGCCGGTAAATGCCAAATGGCACCTCGCTTGGTGTAAGGAGCGTAAACATTGGATGACTGAACAGCGGAAAAATGTTGTGTGGAGTGACAAATCACAGTACACAATGTGGCAATGCGATGGTGACAATGCGATGGCGGGGTGTGAGTATGACCAATGCCCAGTGAATATCATCTGCCAGCATGTGTAGTGACAACAGTAAAATTCAGAGGCAGTGCTGTTATGGTGTGGTCATGTTTTTCATGAAGGGGGCTTGCACCCCTTGTTGTTTCGCATGGCATTATCACAGTACAGGCCTACATTTATGTTTTGAGCACCTTCTTGCTTCCCACTGTTGAAGAGCAATTTGGGGGTGGCGATTGCATCTTTCAACATGATAAAGCACCTGTTCATAATGCACTGCCTGTGGATGAGTGGTCACACGACAACAACATCCCTATAAAGGACTGGCCTGCACAGAGTCGTGACCTGAATCCTGTACGACACCTGTGGGATGTTTTGGTATGCCAACTTCACGTCAGGCCTCACTGACAGGCATCAATACCTCTCCTCAGTGCGCAGCACTCCGTGATGAATTGGCTGCCATTCCCCAAGAAACCTTCCAGCACCTGATTGAACATATGCCTGCAAGAGTGGAAGTTGTCATCAAGCCTAAGGGTGGGCCAACACCATATTGAATTCCAGCGTTACCAGTGGAGGGCGTCACGAACTTTCAAACAGATGTCTGGATCACGGTGGTGTATATCTCACTTCCATAGGGATGTTTAAGACAAGATTAGATTAATTGCAATACATGCAGAGGCACTCCGACAATCATTCTCCCCTTGCTCCGTAGATGAATGGAAGGGGAGAAAACTCTTAAGAGCTGGTATAATGGGACTTGCCTTCTGCATGCATGTCACAGTGGTTTGCAGAGTATAGATGTGATTCATCATAGGTATAATCTGCCTTCTGTGTCAAATGATTTCTCTCAGCACTGTAGTTCTATGTCATTACATTCAGCAGAACATCATTTTTGAGAGGTCATTCAGAAGGAATAAGTATATCACTGAAAACATCCTGGCAGGTACACTTTCATAGAATTTGATCCCCCTACCTGCATCCTGAATTATATTTGGATATCTAATCCCTGGAAGTGGTAGACAACAGTTGCTTTGTAGGACTGCTGTTTGAGCACGAACTGATATGTTTATCACACATAAAGCACCTCAAGGCATCTTGCATACAGAAATTACGTTGTATGCCTTCCTGGAAACATTTCTTGGTGATCAGCTCGGCAGGTAAAATATCACATCATTTATTTTTAACTCAATTCGAACTATGGATGAATCACTTAGGAGTTAACAGCACCTTCTGTTTTAAAACCACTAGACCCTGTGCACCACATCTGTATTGGTCATATTTACCTCACACATGGCTATATACCGCCCTCAGAGCATCTGCATAGCGACCCTACCCGTTACAGTCCCGCCACATCTTTGAGGCATATCCAAACTTATTTGAACAATGGAAAATCCAGGATGGAATGTAACAGTACCAGAGAAGGAAAGTTGCTACTCACCATATAGAGGAGATGCTGAGTTGGGATAGGCACAACAAAAAGATTCACACAATTAAAGCTTTCGGCCATTAAGGCCTTTGTCAGCAGTAGACACACATACACATACACACACACACACACACACGCGCGCACACACACACATAAATGCAACTTGCACACACATCTGCAGTCTCAGAGAGCTGAGACCACACTGCACTGCGAACAGCAGCACCAGTGCATGATGGGAGTGGCGACTAGGTGGGGGTAAGGAGGAGGCTGGGGCAGGGAGCGGGAGGGATAGTATGGTGGGAGTGATAGACAGTCAAGTGTTGCAGTTTAGACGGAGGGCAGGAGAGAAGGTGCGGAGGGGGGGGGGAGGCGGTAAGTATCGGAAAGTAAAGAAATTAAAAGACTGGGTGTGACGGTGAAATGACGGCTGTGTTGTAGTGCTGGAATGGGAACAGGGAGGGGGCTGGATGGGTGAGGACAGTGACTAACAAAGGTTGAGGCCAGGAGGCGAACGGGAACGGGAACGTCTTCTACCCTTCCTCTTTTTCTGCAAATCCTACAGCTTGTCTTATCAATACTTCCAGTTCACTGTTCTCCACAAGCCATACCATGTGTGACAGCTCTTGATCCGACTGCCTTATTGTTCACAAAACTCTTCTGTTAGCTCACTGATGATGACGATAAAGGAACTAGTAATCATGCTGTTGAGTACCTACAAAACTTCATTCACCACCACGTTAGCACTTCTCTGACTGCTTTACAAGTATAACCAGATTCAAAAACAGTAGGGAAATCTTAAGAATACTTTACCATCATAAGTTTTCATAAACTCAGTTCAGTGCTCCATGACTGGAAGCTCCAGAACTCTTGATAATACATGCAGTTTTCTGCATCTGCTGTAATAATGTTGCTTCTTTATGCGTAAGGCAGGACTGCAAGTAGCATAAAATGTTTACCCCCTGCGGGTCCAGGGGTTAGAATAGGCCCACGGTATTCCTGCCTGTCATAAGAGGCGACTAAAAGGAGTCTCTCACGTTTCGGCCTTTATGTGATGGCCCCCTGTACGGTTTGACCTTCATACTTCCAAATTTTTCTGAAGAGTGAGCCAATTGGGGAAGGGCGCCTTACATGGGGCATCGTGTCCATCATGCACTAAGATCTTTAGCCTGCTTTCTCCTCGTTGCATTGCAGTCTCACTCGCTCTTCATCTCTTGGGCAAGGATACAATCCTGGATGCAGTTTCCGCCATCCATTACGCTGTGTCGCTTTCTGCGCTGCCGACGACCATGGACTTCTTTGCACCTGATATCCAGCACGAGAGCCAGTCCATAATGGTGGGGTCGCCATGTACCCTGTTGGTTGTAGCCCCCTGACCACACAGGGATCACTCTGCTGATGCCTGCACCATTAACTCCCCACGTATGCCAAGGAGTAGATGCCCATCTCCCTGGGGCTCAATTTAATGCAAACACTTATGACCCCAAATCGTTTCCCTCTCCGGCCACACCATGGGAGGAACGAAAAGCTAAGAATGGCAGCGACACTTATTTGCCCTGCTACCTAGTATGTACGAGAGCTGATGGGGAATCCTTTGTGTCCATGAAGCCTCAGTTCTTTGCAGACCATTTAGAGGACAAGTTTGGGGAAGTGGAGGGCTTGTCCAAATTGCGCTCTGGGACAGTTTTGATAAAAATAGCACCCTCTGCCCAGTCACGGGCATTACTCACTTGTGGAAAGTTGAGGGATGTTTCAGTAACCATCATCCCCCATAAGAGTTTAAATATGGTCCAGGGTATTATATTCCACAGAGACCTTCTTCTGTAGTCTGATGACGAGCTGCGTGCCTACTTAGAGTGGCAAGGTGTTCATTTCGTCTGACGCGTTCATCAGGGTCTGAGAGATAATCAGATTGCCACCGGTGCCTTCATCTTGGCCTTCGAGGGTGATACATTGCCTGAGAAGGTCAAGGTGATAGTCTACTGCTGTGACGTCAAGCCCTATATCCCTCCCCTGATGCGGTGTTAAGTGCTGGAAGTTCGGCCATATGTCTTCCCGCTGTACTTTCAGCCTCACATGTCGTGATTGCGGACGCCCATCACATCCCAATACTCCATGTGCCCCGCCTCCCATCTGTGCCAACTTTCTCACCAGACTGCAGGATTTTACAGAAAGAGTGGAAAATCCTGGAATATAAGACCCTGGACTGACTGTTCTACACTGAGGCTAAGAGGAAATATGTACAAATCCATCATGTGCGAATGACTTCCTCTTATGCTGCCACTACAACAGTGACAGCCCTATCGGTTCAGTGAATTCCAGTCGGCTCCCTGAGCCCTCTTGACTGTGGGGGGCACTACCCTCCCTGTTGCTCCTGTGCCACCTACTTCGGGAACAACACCCTCCTCACCCATCGGGGACATCCGTCCCCACTTTGAAGCTAGAAAAGCGTCGAACTTCTTCGGTTCCTCTCAGCTGGAAGGGGTCCCTTGGGTCCCTTCCTTCCCAGGTTTCCACCAGTGGGAAGGATGATGCCTGCCAGTGGCGTAAGTGCCCACAAGCAGCTGGTCATAGGGCTTCATGATCCTCCTTGGTCCCGGAGACTGAATCAGTGAAGCCCTCCCAACCAGTGAAACCCAAGGAGCAGCGAGAAAAGTCCAAGAATAAGACCTCTAAGACCAAGGAACTTGTGGTGGCACCCACCCCACTGCAACCTACAAGCTCTGCGTCTGAGGATGGGGTGGATATTCTGACGTCTGCTGAGAACCTACATCTCGCCGGACCCTCAGACACCATGGAAGTCAATTGCACAGGTACTCAATCGGTGTCAGCAGGTGATACAGCGGCATAATCTGCCTCCTTGGTCCCTTCTCGCCTTTTTTGGCTGCGGACAATGTCATCCTCCAGTGGAATTGCAGCGGTTTTTTCCACCACCTTGCTGAGCTCTGACAACTTCTCAGCCTTCACCCTTTCTTCTGCACTGCTCTCCAGCAAACTTGGTTTCTGACAATGCGAACCCCCGCCCTCCGTGGCTATTGACGTTATTATAAGAATCGGGCAGCTTATGGGAGTGTATCTGGTGGAGTCTGTGTCTACATCCATATCTCTCTTTACAGCGAGTGTGTCCCTCTTCAAACACCTTTAGAGGCTGTCGCTGTTCGGCTGTGGATGCCTCAGGATGTTACTGTCCACAGTCTCTATCTTCCACAGGATGGTGATGTCCCGCAGCATGTATTGGCTGCACTGATAGCCCAGTTTCTGCCACCTTTTCTGTTATTGGGCGACTTTAATGCCCATAACCTTTTGTGGGGTGGATTGGTGGTGGCAACAGGCCGAGAAACTGTCGTTGAGCAAGTGTTGGCACAGCTCAACCTTTCTCTTTTAAATGATGGTGCCATACTCAGCCATCGACCTTTCAGTCTGCAGTCCTGACCTCCTACCATTTGTCCAATGGAGTGTGCATGACGACTTGTGCGGTAGTGACCACTTTCCAATCTTTTTGTCACTGCCCCAGCATCACTCACCTGGGCGCCTTGCCAGATGGGCTTTGAATAAGGCTGACTGGGACTCGTTCACCTCCATTGCCACTCTTGAGCCTCTTTCTCATGCTGCCATTGATGTGGTGGTTCACACGATCACCACTGGCATCATTTGTGCCGCGGAATCTGCAATTTCCAGTTCTTACGTGTCACCTCAGCAGAGGATTGTGCCTTGGTTGTCACCAGAGATTGCTGAGGCGGTTAGAGATCGCAGGTGGGCCCTCCAGCATCATAAGCGGCACCCATCATTGGAACACCTCATTACCTTTAAACAGCTCCATGCCTGAGCCCAACACCTTATATGCCGATGGAAGCAGGAGTGCTGGGAACGGTATGTCTCCACCATTGGCACCCATACCTCTCCATTGCAGGTTTGGTGCAAGATTAGGCGCCTCTATGGGTATCAGACACCCGTCAGTGCACCTGGGCTCTCCCCGAATGGAGCAGTCTGTACTGAATCAGACACGATTGCAGAATTCTTAGCAGAGCATTATGCTCAGAGTTCTGCTTCTACCAATTACCCACTGGCCTTCCGCTCCCTGAAAGAGCGGTTGGAAAGTCGGAGCCTTTTATTCCATACGCACCACCCGAATCGTACAATGCTCCACTCAGTGAGTGGGAATTCCACAGTGCCCTAGCCGCTTGCCCTGATATAGTTCCTGGGCTGGATCGCATCCACTATCAGATGCTCAAACATCTCTCGGTGGTCTGCAAGCGACACTTCCTCAACCTTTTCAACCGTATCTGGGTTGAGCGTGAGTTCTCCTCTCAGTGGCGGGAAAGCATTATCATCCCAGTGTTGAAGCGTGGCAAGAACCCCTTGGGGGTGGATAGCTACTGCCCCATTAACCTCACCAACGTTGTGTGCAAGTTGCTTGAACGCATGGTGAGCCGGAGGTCGAGTTTGCTACTCGAGTCTTCGGGCCTTCTGGCTCTGTCCCAGGGTCAGTTCTGTAAAGGCCGTTCTGCCGCCGATAATCTGGTCTGCCTGGAGTCTGCCATCCACACGACATTTGCCCGCCGTCAGCATCTGGTTGCCATCTTTTTTTACATGCGGAAGGTGTAAGATATGACATGGCAACATACATCCTCACAACGTTTCATGGGTGGGGTCTTAGTGGCCCGCTCCTGCTTTTTATAAAATTTTCTGTCGCTTTGTTCCTTCCGCATGTAAGTTGGTTCCTCCCGAATCCAGGAGAATGGGGTCCCACAAGGCTCTGTCTTGAGTGTCTGCGTCTTTTTAGTTGCTATCAATTGGCTAGCTGCAGCCGTGGGAACGTCCGTATCGGCTTCTTTGTATGCTGATGACTTTTAACTGTACTATGGCTCCACTGGCATTGTGGTTGCTGAACAGCGACTACAGGGCACTATCCGCAGGGTGCAGTCTTGGGCCATCACACATAGCTTCCAGTTCTCGGCTACCAAGACCTGCGTCATGCATTTCTGCCGGCATCACAGTGTTCACTCTGAGCCATGGCTTTATCTTGACGTTGAACCTCTTGCCGTAGTGGAGACGCATCAGTTTTTGGACTTGCTTTTTGATGCCTAATTGACTTGCCTCCCTCATATTCGGCAGCTTAAGCAAATGTGCTGGCGGCATCTTAATGCTCTTCATTGCTTTAGTCACACCAGCCGGAAGGCCAATCTGTCTACCCTTCTACAACTGTATCAGGCATTGATTCAGTCCCGTCTCGATTATGGGAGCATGGCTTATGATTCGGCATTGCCTTCTGCATTGCTGTTAATTGACCCCATACATCACTGCAGGATCCGACTCGCAACTGGAGCTTTCCGCACAAGCCCTGTAAACAGCCTACTTGTGGAGGCTGGTGTCCCTCCATTGCGGATCCAGTGCCAACGACTACTGGCCACTTATGCTGCACATGTTTGTTGCTTGCCTGGGCATCCAAATTACCGTCTCCTGTTCCCCAACTTGGTCGTCCATCTTCCAGAACGGCATTCCCGGTCAGGGTGTACGATTGCGGTTCGCGTTCGGGCTCTTCTCTCTGGGCTTGAGTTTTACCCTCTCCCACCTCTTTTCATGGCTGATATACGTATACCCCCATGGTGTGTGTCTGCCCATGCCTTTGGCTGGATTTGGCACAGGGCTTGAAGGACTCAGTCCCTCCTGAGGCCCTACGCCGCCGCTTTCTGTCGGTCCTCCTTGCGTTTCGCCGCTGTGACATGGCCTATACTGGCAGTTAGATGGTTGCTGGTCAAGTTGGTTATGCTCTTACTCTTGGGACTCATTCTGAACAATGCTCATTGCCGGCTGGCTGCAGTGTTTTCACTGCCAAGCTGGTCGCCATCTCTCGCGCCCTAGAGTATATCCACTCCTGCTCAGGTGAGACCTTCGTTATCTGTAGTGTCTCCCTGAGTGGTTTACGAGCTATCGACCAGTGTCTCCTTGCTGTTGTTTGGTGATGGCTACCCAGGAGTCCATCCATACTCTTGCCCGTTGCAGCCACTCCATGGTTTTTATGTGGACCCCGGGTCATGTTGGCATCCCGGGTAATGAATGTGTTGACACGCTGGCCAAAGAGGCTGTCAGTGCACCGGCTGTGGAGATTGGCCTTTCGGAGTGTGATTCCGTTCAGTTTTGCGGCAGAAGGTCCTTGGTACCTGGGGCAATGAGTGGCACGCCCTGCCTTCACCCAACAAACTTCAGATCGTCAAGGAGACTACTGGTGTGTGGCACTCCTGCTTGTGGGCCTCTCGCAAGGACTGTGTTGTACTCTGGCGGCTGTGCATTGGCCACACCTGGATGACACAGTTATTTATTGCGCCGCGAGGACCCGCCTCTGTCACTGTGGTTCAACATTGACAGTGGTTCACATTTTGTTGGACTGTCCGCTTTTAACTGCGCTCAGGCAGACATTTGCGCTGCCTGATACGCTCCTTGCACTTTTATCGGATGATGCTGCCATGGCAGGCTTAATTTTGAGTTTTATTTGTGCAGGGGGCTTTTATCCCTCGATCTGAGGGTTTGTCTCTTTCTTTTGTGTCGAGTCTGGCCTTTGGCCTACCGTTTTATATTGGGCTTTTTAGTGTGTCTCTTGGTGGTTGGCTTTTCCTTTTTTTGTTTCCGTAACACACTGTGTATTTTTAATTCCTCTTTTCTGGTCTTTGTCTTTTTTGTTTTCTGTCATCTTTGTTGCTTGTGGGCATTTCATGATCGTGGAAAAAAGGACCGATGGCCTTTGTAGTCAGATCCCTTCAATCCCCACAAATCAACCAACCAACCTACCTAGACTGTTGAGGTCGGAAGTGCATAGTATCTTATTAATTCATGAAGTTTTACACAGGCTTGTGTTACAGATACTTTTATTTTATTAAAAGAGACCTTTGTCGCAGGGTTGTCACCATAAATGTAATTAATTTGTATTACTACAGCACATATTTTATAACATTTTTTGTTAGTTTGTTTAAATAAGATAATCATGAAAGAGCAATTAATCATTAACAGTATAATCTCACCTTTTCCGTAACAGTCTGACAATGTTCAGATAGTTCTCCGTTTCCACACTTGTAGAAATCTATTGGTTTGGAGGTAAAGATGTCAAGCCAAGTTTGAAGCACACTTTCGTCTATAAATAAATTTTCTTCGTGGTTGTTCAACAAGGAGTAAATAAGGTAAACATTTGAGAGTGCAAGATCAGGAGAATAAGTACAGCAAGGGATGATCTCCTCGATAGCTGCTTTGGTCATATCAGCACCTACAGGTAGGCATTATCGTGCTGTAGTAGCACTTGGTAGTTTTTTTCCTTAGATCGTGACTGTATAATGTTGCAGTTGTTGGCAAAAAAAGTTAGCTGCAATAGACACACACCTGGGAAGCAGTTCGTAGTAAACAACACCCAACACTATATAATTTTGAAGGTAACGTAAGGACAGTCAGTGTCATCAACAATAATATTGGACAGGAATAATCAGTAAATAAAGTGATAACTTTCAAGCAAATGTTTAGGTAAGGCCTTTCATTGATATTTTGAATTAGAATATGCAGTACTCCTACACCCAAATTTGGAACTAGCACAGTGATTGCAAATGTTACACATGATTTTACTTATTACGCATATACAGTATTGTTAAGTCCAAAATTAAGTAGATAGAACTGTCAGCACTGGCAGTAGCAATGGCTGTATACTGGTTGGGCATCGAGTTGATGCAGTTCAAAGTCTGCCAATTATCTACATCTGCAAACCAGTGTGAGGTGTATGGCGGAGCGTACATCCCATTGTATCAGTTATTAGGGTTTCTTCCTGTTCCATTCATGTATGGAGCACAGGAAGAATGCTTGTTTTAATGCCTCTGTGTGTGCAGTAATTATTCTAAATCTTATCCTCATGATCCTTGTGTGACTGATACGGAAGGGGTTGTAGTATATCCCTAATCATTTAAAGCTGCTCCTTGAAACTGTGTTAATAGACTTTCTCGGGATAATTTACGTCTGCTTCAAGATCTGCCATTTCAGTTCCTTCAGTATCTCTGTGACATTCTCATTAAACAAACCTGTGATTGTTTGTGCTGCCCTTCTCTGTATATGTTCAGTGTTCCCTGTTAAGTCCTGTCTGCAGGGCGTATACGTCCCGTTTAAAAAATATGCTATTTCCCGGGCGAAAATACACTTTTTCTGTGCTAAGTGACAGTAGGTTTTCCGCAGATTTTCCCTCGGAACTGTAAAACTTATCAATCTTTTGAATGGTTAACGTTTTATACAATCGCATAGAACTTCCCGGAAAAAAAATAAAAGACAGGACACAGAAGTTTTGGAGAGACTTTTAATAAAAAAAAGGAGAGAAGTTTTGGAAAGACCTTTGATTTGCAGCAACATATACGCTGCAGATTTTCGTATTACAAAAGTATAAATTTGAATTGCACCAAACAAAGCGCGTTAGTTTCCGGAGCGTAGAAACCGAGGTTGCGATGTCCTTTTGTAAGCGAGTCATATCTCAAGCCACGAGATCTCGCCAGCCGATGACGGCAGCTATTCAGTTCATAAGACACGTGTTATAGTCAGCCAATAGCATGATCCCTGGTTACATAGCGCGAACACGCAAGAGGAAAAGTTAACTGTTTACATTAATGTACAAAGTACTGTATATCTACAAGAAAAGCTAAGCTTTCACATATAATTTTGGTCTCTAAGATTAACACGCTACAACAGAAGCTAAGCTTTCACATGTAATATTGATTATTATTATAATTTTTTTTTTTTTTTTTTTTACTTTAAGATACATCATACAAATGTGCCAGTAAATTTAAAATTTTGACATAAATGTCTCGGCTCGAAATTCTTGTAAGTGGCTGGTCCTCAAACTGTTCAGTTTCGAACGCTCTGTGGTTTAGATATCCATCCCACTTTCTCACACGTAATATAATTCATCTTGCGTAAAAAGAAATTTACTTTGAAAGTAATGCTTTTCTAACCACCATTCGCAATACTATCCTGAGACTGTTAGAAATAGGTTCGATTTACCAGTTGCCAGAGAGCGCCATAAAACAGGCATTATTGTGTGTGTGCAACTGTAGTGGTGTAGGAAGCCCACATGTTCGTATGTATAAAGCACTAGGAGAGCTTAGATTACACCATAAAAGACACAGGGCATCAGAGAATACTCCAAAGAGCATCGGAATTTCGTAAACCTTACTAAAATGCATAACTCGGCTTGAAGTGCAAATTGGCTTTTTCCAGATTCACAATGAAGTAGGTCCCAGGATCACAGAGTGCGATCTCATTTTTGGTTCTTTATTATGGCATAATGCCGTATATGGCAGAAGATGATAACGTGCACTTGAAATTGCACTTGAAATTCAGCGAACAGTTTGAGCTAGGCAATACTGTAGAATGAAACACTGTTTCAAATAAAATGATTGCCTCAGCGGAAGGATTAATAAAGCCAAATTTCTTTAGCAAACTTGCAAAAATAACTTCACTGTTCTGCAAGGCGATTAATGCTTGAGTGCTACTAACTTGGAAATAAAATAAAATCAGAAAACTGAAATTAATAATATATTTTTGCCCTCCGTAATTATGTGAATGTATTTTAATTCACTTGATAGCTCCCGGCCACAGAAATCTGTTTTGTTTTCATTTGACGTGGGAGCTGTACACGAAGAGAAGCAGCGAAATCACTTAACGTAAACACGGGTCACGTGGAGGTTAACCCCCCTACCCACTACAACTCAGACAACTCTGTGCAAGCGTGAATCTGGCAGCTATGGCGCGGGAGAAAAATTCTTCTCGTTTGCATCTGACTGCTTGCTCCTACTGCCGATACAGCTAACAGCCAAACTTTTAGTAGCGGAAGTAGGTACTGCTTGTACGAGAGTCAAATGCGCATGCGCAACAGACCGCTGGCGATTGGTCAAACTAACCTAACGTGAACAGTTGCGATGTCATGCTCATAGCAAGCAGTTTATTGTTACGAAGAATTACAGTTTGCGCCCTACGGCCTTTGACATATTTTTGATATTTGCAGACACTTGTGCGTGCACAGTGTCTTGTTGTTGTAAATTGCACATTTCCTTTGCCACTAAAGTTTTATTTTTTTCCCTCTCTTTTGTATTTTATCGCTGCAGTATCATTCTCCAGTAGCAGGATACAATAACATTCTTTGCTAGAGAATCAATTCTGCAGTCAAAATTACAAAAATTTAACTGAAAGCTAAAACAATGAAAAATTCCCGGAATTCTGAGAAATTCCCGGGTTTTTTCCGGATTTCCCGGGTCGTATACACCCTGTGTCTGGTACAGGTCCCACACATTTGAACAATATTCTAGGATGGGTTGCACGAGTGATTTGTAAGTAATCTCTCTTGTAGACTGATTGCATTTCCCCCCACTGCTTTACCCATGACTGAACCTATGTGATCATTCCATTTCATATCCTTACTAATCATTTGTACGAGTTGGCCAATTTCAACAGTGACTCATTGATATTACAGTCATACGATACTATCTGTTTTTTCTTTTTTTAATTTTGTGACATGAACAGTTTTGCATTTCTGAACATTTAGTTGCCAATTTCTGCACCATGCTGAAATCTTATCAAGATATGACTGAATATTTATGCAGCTTCTCTCAGATAGTGCTTCATTATAGATGACTGCATCGTCTGCAGACAGCTCATTTTACTGTTAATTGTCTGCAAGATAATTAATATACAACATGAACAGCAAGGGTCCAACACACTTCCCTGGGGCACATCCGAAGTTACTTCTACATCTGTCGATGACTCTCCATCCGAGATAACATACTGTGCCCTTCCTACCAAAAAGTCCTCATCCAGTCACAAATTTCACTCGATACCCGAGTTATCAGGTAAAGTGACATGCACCGCTATGGATTAAAACGTGTAAATGGTATTTATAAGAGTGTAAGGTGTGTAGCTTTGATGTTACCTGGGTAGGTGCAGATCAGTAGTAGGGGTTGCCAGTGACAAATATCTACTGCACATTGAGGGAAAACTTGTGAGCATAAAGTGTTTCGAACTGGACAGGCGACTGCAAGTTCTTAGAGGATGCACAAGAGTAGTCTAAAAAATCAAGGAAGTAGCTCCAACTCCCGACTTTGCATTTACATTGTGCTCCACAAAGAGACATAAAATAACTTCACCGGATGAAACTTCCTCATTCTACAGTATTGGCAGTTTTTGTGTTGATAGCCATGTTTTGTAGGTGCGTAATACTCTCAGCTCATTCTGTTGTTGAAATAGTTTAGGTTGGGGGTTTGTGTTGTTCTGGCTGTGGATATCACTACAAAGAGATAATCATACATTTGTCTGCTCGTACTCATAGCTGTTCCTCTGTTTTCAGACAGTGTGTCTTTATTTGTGATTGGATGAACCATACATTACTCATGAAATGAAATAAGACCCCTTTGTCTATATTTGAAGTTACGGTTAGAAGCCCTAAACTCTCCATTCATTTCCACGTGGATCAGTAATAGGCACCATATAGTTGAAACATCTAAAATGGTTCTAGAAAGGATGGACAATAGCTGAAGGCCAAAGGAATGGGGGCAGTGGACCTCATTGCAAAGAAGAAAGTGTGGACAACCTTAGGAGGTCTGGGAAGTGATGGATGGCTGGTCTATAAGTACAGTAGCACAATTGAAGGAAGTGGAATACGGTCAGTGAGAAGTGGTGCCAGCAGTAAAATACTCGCGTGATGGCCATAATGATGAATGTAGTACATATTGTTATTCCTTGAGTCAAGGACAAACTGAAGTGGCCATCTGTAAGTAGTAGCCTGAAGAAATACATTGATGATACTGCATTCCAATATGGTTTCTTATCAGGTTCCAGCCATTCTCCTTTCATACATTAAGTGATTCCCAGTCAATACATGTCACAGATGACTACAAGCACAAGAAAATATCCCCAGAGGCTCTGTTGCCTCACACAGAGCTGCATAATGAATAATATAAATTTTG
This sequence comes from Schistocerca serialis cubense, assembly GCF_023864345.2. Classification (NCBI taxonomy): domain Eukaryota; kingdom Metazoa; phylum Arthropoda; class Insecta; order Orthoptera; family Acrididae; genus Schistocerca; species Schistocerca serialis. The sequence continues at coordinate 718,665,004 of NC_064638.1, forward strand.
TTCCTCTCTGGAAAGACTTGCACTGTGATTCTACAATCAGGCAAGTGAACTAATTCAAAGGAAGGAACAGCAAACTCCAGGTGTGTGTTATAAGCTAACCACTTTCATTCCAAGAAAAGTTTCAGGATCTAGAAATAATATCCATCTCTAAGTCTCAGGAGTGGTAGCTTCAGATGTAGTACATGTTGACTGCCACAAGGCTGTTGGCAGCCACAGCAGAAACTTACACATCCATCACTATACATGCAGCATTCAATGTGTTAAGATAGAATTTGTGCTATTGAGACTTTCGTAAGCCCCAACTCACCACTTGATTTCACAAGTTCCATTCTTCTTTCCTCACTGTGGCTGCAATCTCACAGCTACCTCAACAGTTCTTCCAATATGCGTGGCACTATCACTTTAAAAGTTGTGTTATGTAAGAAAAATGTTGATCTAGCGCAAATTCTAAGAGTAGAACAGTTTTGCCTTTGGCTTCCACTAATCAGCAGTATTTGCTTATTGTGAACCTTCTGAGTAATCTACGTTTCAATAGAGTTAGAGCACAGTTAGGAGCTAAATGTCCTCCCATAAAGTACATTTTGCAAAATTATGAAGAGGTGAAGAACCTATTATAAATGCTAAACTAAATCATAAAACAATGAACACTTATGTTTGTTGACAATTCCTGGTTACAGGCATTGGTAAAAACTCAAGATGATGATGTTGAAACATACCAGTAATTACTAACACATTCACTACCATGAGGCCACAGCACAGCAAAGCAAAGTATCACACTCAAGACAGTAGTGTCCTGGGTGAAACATCCGTCTGTGTGTGTGGCAGTCAGTGTGTTAAACCACAAGAGAAAAACTACTGTATGAATAAATTGACAATCTCAAGAGAACTTGAGTGTAGTGTGCAAAATCTGAAGAATTAAAGAAATCAAAGACATGCAAAATGAAACTACAGGATGGCTTTTAATGGTTGGATTATAAAGTTTGCAGAAGATGTCACAAGCAAGTCCAAACTACACTCCTGGAAATTGAAATAAGAACACCGTGAATTCATTGTCCCAGGAAGGGGAAACTTTATTGACACATTCCTGGGGTCAGATACATCACATGATCACACTGACAGAACCACAGGCACATAGACACAGGCAACAGAGCATGCACAATGTCGGCACTAGTACAGTGTATATCCACCTTTCGCAGCAATGTAGGCTGCTATTCTCCCATGGAGACGATCGTAGAGATGCTGGATGTAGTCCTGTGGAACGGCTTGCCATGCCATTTCCACCTGGCGCCTCAGTTGGACCAGCGTTCGTGCTGGACGTGCAGACCGCGTGAGACGACGCTTCATCCAGTCCCAAACATGCTCAATGGGGGACAGATCCGGAGATCTTGCTGGCCAGGGTAGTTGACTTACACCTTCTAGAGCACGTTGGGTGGCACGGGATACATGCGGACGTGCATTGTCCTGTTGGAACAGCAAGTTCCCTTGCCGGTCTAGGAATGGTAGAACGATGGGTTCGATGACGGTTTGGATGTACCGTGCACTATTCAGTGTCCCCTCGACGATCACCAGTGGTGTACGGCCAGTGTAGGAGATCGCTCCCCACACCATGATGCCGGGTGTTGGCCCTGTGTGCCTTGGTCGTATGCAGTCCTGATTGTGGCGCTCACCTGCACGGCGCCAAACACGCATACGACCATCATTGGCACCAAGGCAGAAGCGACTCTCATCGCTGAAGACGACACGTCTCCATTCGTCGCTCCATTCACGCCTGTCGCGACACCACTGGAGGCGGGCTGCACGATGTTGGGGCGTGAGCGGAAGACGGCCTAGCGGTGTGCGGGACCGTAGCCCAGCTTCATGGAGACGGTTGCGAATGGTCCTCGCCGATACCCCAGGAGCAACAGTGTCCCTAATTTGCTGGGAAGTGGCGGTGCGGTCCCCTACGGCACTGCGTAGGATCCTACGGTCTTGGCGTGCATCCGTGCGTCGCTGCGGTCCGGTCCCAGGTCGACGGGCACGTGCACCTTCCGCCGACCACTGGCGACAACATCGATGTACTGTGGAGACCTCACGCCCCACGTGTTGAGCAATTCGGCGGTACGTCCACCCGGCCTCCCACATGCCCACTATACGCCCTCGCTCAAAGTCCGTCAACTGCACATACGGTTCACGTCCACGCTGTCGCGGCATGCTACCAGTGTTAAAGACTGTGATGGAGCTCCATATGCCACGGCAAACTGGCTGACACTGACGGCGGCGGTGCACAAATGCTGCGCAGCTAGCGCCATTCGACGGCCAACACCGCGGTTCCTGGTGTGTCCGCTGTGCCGTGCGTGTGATCATTGCTTGTACAGCCCTCTCGCAGTGTCCGGAGCAAGTATGGTGGGTCTGACACACCGGTGTCAATGTGTTCTTTTTTCAATTTCCAGGAGTGTACATCTAACACAAATCCAGTCCAATATTTCATAAACTCATATTTTAACTGTGTCACAGTAATAAACAATATCAAATTCTTGTAAACCCAGGAATACTGTGTCAACCTTGGCACCTTCATTTACTATCCTTTTGATATTTTAGTTGAATGGGGTGTGACAAGTTTCACATCTTTGTTGTTCAAAGAATGCAGGTTGAAACCCAAAGACGATATTGGTTTTTCAAGCAGGTTATAATATGTTTTGTAGTTCTGAAATTGTGTGCACCTGCTAGTGACTCTTCTTGAAAATGGGAATGACCTGCTGCTATCTCCAATCTCATGGAACACTACATTGTTCCAGACTTAAGATAAACTGCTGGTAGCAGGAAGCAAAACTCAATGCAATTATAGATACTGGATATGAGAAACAATTTTGAAAGTAACAGTAACTTACAAGGGAACCTCCCCATCGCACCCCCCTCAGATTTAGTTATAAGTTGGCACAGTGGATAGGCCTTGAAAAACTGAACACAGATGAATCGAGAAAACAGGAAGAAGTTGTGTGGAACTATGAAAAAAATAAGCAAAACATACAAACTGAGTAGTCCATCCGCAAGATATGCAACATCAAGGATACTGTGAGGGCAGGAGCGCCGTGGTCCAGTGTTCAGCGTAAGCAGCTCCGGAACGAGAGGTTCTTGGTTCTCGTCTTCCCTGGAGTGAAAATTTTATTTTCGCAAAGTTATGATCTGTCTGTTCATTCATTGACGTTTCTGTTCACTACAACAAGTTTAGTGTCTGTGTTTTGCGACCGCACCGCAAAACCGTGCGATTAGTAGACGAAAGGACATGCCTCTGCAATGAGAATCGAAAACATTTGATCGCAAGGTCATAGGTCAACCGATTCATCCACAGGAAAACACGTCTGATATATTCTATACGACACTGGTAACAGCATGTGCGTCACATGACAGGAATATGTTGTCGACCCACCTAACTTGTACACTTGGCGAATGGGTTTTACCTTGCCCGATTTAGGTTTTCTTGTGGATGTGATAATCACTCCCAAAAAAGTCATGAAAACATAAGAATGTGTCACATAAACTGCAACAAATGAATGTTTCACAGTCGCACAGTTTTCCCTGTACTCTGTCAAAATATATGTTTTAAACGTTTTCAAATTTTTCCTTGTGTAAACCGTCAAATCCTGCATATGTCCAAGCAAATCTGAACATGTCCTGGAATTTTGGAGAGCGAAGCTGATTATGTGTGAGTGCCTGAACTTTGATAATTGTCTGAAAATAAAAAATTTAACTTTTCACTCAAGGGAAGACTTGAACCATGGACCTTTCACTCCGCAGCTGCTCACGCTAACCACGGGACCACGGCGCTCCTGAGCTCACACTTGTCCTTGATGTTGCCTTTGTTGCGCATGGACTACTCAGTTTGTATATTTTGCTTATTTTTTTCATAGTCCCACACAACTTCTTCCTGTTTCCTCGATGGATCTGTGTTCAGTTTTTCAAGGCCTATCCAATGTGCCAACTTATAACTAAATCTGAGGGGGGTGCGATGGGGAGGTTCCCTTGTTAGAATAGAGACAAAGAAATGGGAGTTATAATGCAATATTCTTCAAAGTAAAAATCAGAACACAAAAACAATTACTGGTAAAAGACAAAAATGAGAACATAGCAACTATATAATAATAATAATAATAATAATAATAGAGTTGAACACCCTGGAGACACACTACTGCCAAAGATGAATCTGGATAAGCTCTGTAGGATATCAAGTATAGAAATCAACAACTTTGAGGGTATTATCACTGTTGTTATAGAATGCTGTGAGAAATGGAAAATTTTTATATTTCTGTTGAGAAACAGTTGTTTTGCTAAAAAAATGCAGTTATTAAAGGTTAGTGTTTCATTTCTCATGCATTTTAGGTGTTTAAGGTAATGAAAAATATTGGAGGAACTAAAATTTGATTATAAATCTGCCAGAGGTGTTAGAGAAACCATTTTAGTGAGAAAGTGAATACACAGACCCAAGTAACTTATGGTGTGCTTTTTGTGGTCAGTTTTGAAACAGAGCATTAATTATTAATGGGAGTGAAAGAATGTGACTGTTGAAAAAAAAAGGGGGGCGGCAGACATTTATTAAGGGGAGTAGTCTTTCAAGGACCACATAACACTCTTGATGAGCAAATCTGATGTAGTTTTCAATGAAAGTGACAGTAGGTATGGGGAGATATTCACGAGCTTCTAAATGAAGGAATGCAACACTTGAATGAAATACCTTAATATATTTCTGATGGATGTAACAAGTTATGTAGAAGTACACCGAGTAAAATTTGCTTGTGCAATAGCTCTATGGTTCTGGTGACAAAAGTGTAGTATGTAGAATATGATGAAACTCACTCACTCTCGAAATGTAGTACCATTACATGTTTTAAGGTGATAGTAGCATGTTAAAGGGTCAGAAAAATCTACACATTAGTATTAAGGAGGTGACAAACTTAGCATTTAATAATCGTAGTATGCTCTGAATATCAACATTTCAGAAATTATTAAGAGAACGTTTCCCTTGCAACATCAAAGATTGAAATCTTCTCTACGTCTCAGTACTGATTTCTTGTAACATGGGATTTAACTTCCTCTGTTTTTACGAGAAGTTAATTAGAAGCACAAAATCCCTAATTAATCATTAGGTGTATATTAAGTCAAACTTTCATTTGTTTCAGATTACTTAATGCATTTGCTGAAGAGGCGGCCAACGAAGATGCTATTTATTATATGGGCGAAGCACTGCGGCGTGGTGTGATAGATTTGGATGTCTTCCTGAAACAAGTACGCAGCCTCTCACGTAAACAGTTTATGTTAAGAGCATTAATGCACAAGTGTCGTCAAAGGGCAGGACTTGCCGGGTAACTCAGTTGGTGCCATTAAGGAGTGTAAAGAATTTTTCTTTATGATGGTAAAGTAACTGCTCAGATGTCAAGTGTTTCAGACAGCCACTGTATCATCATGCAGTAATGTGTATATTGTCATATACTTGTTACAGGTGATATATTTATACATGTTGTAATGCCTTTGTAACTGGAAAAATACATGATATTATACTGGAATGGTATTTTATTTATAAATATCCATAACATAAGCCATTTTCGTACTTTTAACTCAATTACTTTCTAGCCCGATGGATCCAGTTTTCCCCACGCAATGGAATGTTGTTGAAATGGAATCTGTAAAAAAAAAAAAATTTTTTTAAATTGTTTTAAGTAATTAAATTTCTATATACAAATTAAAGGAACTGAATTTTGTAAACAATTTGTACAGTAGTTTGTAAAATAAGTTATCTTTATACAGTACACACAACTTTTGGAATTAAATTTTAACTGCTACACCACCTCGATTCACGCTTCAAACAGAACTACCCCATTTACTAATAAAATAAGACCAAAATTTTATATTTCTTAAACATTATCGTGAATGTCAAACATGCTAAAGCTTCAATTATAACACATCTCATGAACTGAAGCACTAGTTGATAAAGTCAAACTAGTATTCCCCTGCTCCTTTATATAAATGTTTCGGTTGCACACTCTAAAACAGTGTATAGTAAAAATTTGTCTGACAAAACTCATGTACAACAAAAGCTGGAATTGAGCATGTTGGTGCCATTGACAAGACACCAAACTCCACTTTGTAAGGAACTGGGGTGCCCAAATGCCCATCTAGACTCCGAGATAAATACACCTAAGCATTGTGCTTAAGTCTAGCTTCATTGGGGCTTGGGAATTAACAGTAATCTCTTTTACTGTTTTTGTTCCAAATACATAGTTGCCAGTGTAAGAAAAACATTGTTTGTTGCAAACATGCACTTCATTTTGGAACAGACTTTGTATAAGAGCTGTTAAAGTCTCCTTTGAAATACACACAGACAAAAAATCCGGAACTGGTGGGAGGTACCTGCCCATAACGCTCCAAATGTTCTCAATTCGGGAGAGACCTGCGGACCTTGCTGGTTGAGGTAAGGTTTGGCACGCATGAAGGCAAGCAGTAAGAACTCCCACCATGTGTAAGTGATCAGTATCTTGCTGAAATGTAAGCCCAGGATGGCTTGTCATGGAGGGCCACAAAATGGGGCATACAATATCACTGATTTATCGCTGTGCTGTAAGGGTGACACAGATGAAAACCAAAGTGGTCTTGCTGTGGAAAGACATGGCAATCTGGATCATCGCTCATGGTTGTTGGGGCATATGGCAGGTAATAGTCAGGTTGGCATACTAACGGTGTCTGAAGCTACTCCAGACGTATATTCGGCCAGGAATCCCACTGACTGGAGTAAATTGCCTTCAGCACTGAGCTTCGAATTGAGCCCCGAAGACCAATGAACAGTGTCTGGTCATGCCCCAAACAGCAGTGGGATACCAACCCAATAGTTGCCCACCATACACCTAAACAACTGGGAGTGATTGTCTGGAGTGCCATTTCTTTTCAAAGTAGGACCCCTTTGGTTCCCATCCTCAGCACCCTTACAGCACAGCAGTAAGTCAACAATATTCTATGCTCCATTTTATTACCTACGTGGCAAACCATCTTCAGCAAGATAATGTCCACCTGCACACGGCAAGAGATTCTATTGCTTGTCTTCATGCTTGCCAAACTACATCAGGCAGCAAGGTCTCCACATATCTCCCCAACTGAAGACATTTGGAGCATTATGGGTATTATAGATAGGAAAGTGGACACAGGTGAAGACGAGATGGGAGACATGATACTGCGAGAAGAATTTGACAAGGCCCAGGGGTTGACAATATTCCGTAAGAACTATTGATGGCCTTGGGCGAGCCAGCCATGACAAAATTCTTCCATCTAGTGTGGAGGATGTGCTAGGCAGGCAAAATACCCTCAGACATCAGGAAGAATGTAGTAATTCCATTCCATACAAAGCAGTTGCCAACAGGTGTGAATATTACCAAACTATCAGTTTAACAAGTCATGGTTGCAAAATATTAATACAAATTCTTTATAGAAGAATGGAAAAACTGGCAGGAGTAATCTCTGTAAAGATCAATTTGGATTCCACAGAAATGTAGGATACATTTATAGCATTTGTAGACTTAGAGAAAGCTTTTGACAATGTTAACGGGAATACTCTCTTTGAAATTCTGAAGTAGCAGGGAAACTATTTACAACTTGTACGGAAACCAGACAGCAGTTACAAGAGTTGACATGCATGAAAGGGAAGAAGGGGTTGAAAAGGGAGTGAGACAGGGTAGTAGCCTATTGACAATGTTATTCAATACGTACACTGAACAAGCAGTAAAGGAAACCAAAGAAAAATTTGGAGTAAGAATTAAAGTTCAGGAAGAAGAAATAAAAACTCTGAGGTCTGCCTATCATATTATAGTTCTGTTAGAGGCAGCACAGGACTTGGAAGAGCAGTTGAACTGAATGGACAGTATCGTGAAAGGAATATAGATTACTAACATCAACAAAAGCAAAACAGTGGTAATGGAACGTAGTCAAATCGGGCGATACTAAGGGAATCATTAGGAAACGAGACACTTAAAATAGTGTATGATTTTTGCAATTTAGGCAGCAATGTAACTGCTGATCACTGAAGTAAGGAGGATATAAAACGTAGACTGACAATGGGAAGAAAAGCATTTCTGAGGAAGAGAAATTTGTTAAGACAGAATATAGATTTAAGTGTTAGGAAGTATTTTCTGAAGGTATTTGTCTGGAGTGTAGCCATGTATGGAAATGAAACATAGATGATACACAGTTTAGATAAAAAGAGAATAGAAGCTTTCAAAATGTGGTGCTACAGAAAGATGCTGAAGTTTAGGTGGGTAGATCACATAACTAATAAGGAGGTACTGAACAGAATTGGGGAGACAGGAAATTTGTGGCGCAACTTGATCAAAAGAAGGGATCTGTTGACAGGACACATTCTGAGATTTCAAGGGATCACCAATTTAGTACCAGACGAAAGTGTGGGAGGTAAAAATTTTAGAGGGAGACAAAGAGATGAATACAGTAAGCAGATTCAGAAAGAGAGATGTTGCAGTAGTTATTTGGAGATGAAGGAGCTTGCAAGACGATGACGATGACAACAAGCAGGGCCTCCCCACTAGTCCAGGATTTTGGCGGCCTAACATATCAACTGGACAGAATTTTGCATGATGTGTCTGAGGAGGACATCCAACAACTCTATCCATGCCAAGCTGGAAACAGCTTGCATAAGGGCCAGAGGTGAACCCCAACATGAAGATCTTTCTGTTTAATAAGTCATCCAATTTTTCTAAAATTGTATTCATTTGTTTGTACATGTACATCACATGTGCAGATTCCTGTCCTATTTGGATAATTTCTTCATTGTGTTTCTTTTCTTCTTAATGTGTGTTTATTACAATAGATGGCCTCCAGAGGAAGGAAGATTAAACATGAAATCTACTATGAAGAGCAAGTGGTGATAAGCACATCAAGAGTTGGGACACCACCCAGCTCACAGAATCTTATCTATTTACACGTCATATGCATAGTTTGCAGGACCTAGACTTTTGTGTACATGCTTGTAGGATGTATTAAAGTGCATAAGCTGCACTACTACATTCCAGTGCTTGCTCAGTGCCTTCACTATGTAATGTGGGACTGTAGGCTATGCTTTTTATTTGAAATAAATGCAGAAACATTACCACCTGATATGTTTAGTGATGTGGAAATTTTTTTACAAACTGTTACTGTCTTCAAACAATGATATACAGTTTGGAATAAATCAAAATGAGGAATGATGTGATCAAAAGTTTACCACTGTTCAACAGTTCCTGCAGTTTTAAACAGCTTTTGCTCTCCCTCCCCCCACCAAGTCAGGCCATTCTGGTTGTCTTATGTCCTGCATTTGAATACCATGTCTAAAATCCTCCATGGCCTCTTAAGTGACTCAAAAATAAGCTGTTGTAATCACCTTAACCTGTGCATGCAGACTTGGTACCTTCTTATTGCAGTTCTATACAGGAATACTGCAGCGGTAGGTGCTCTGACAAAAGTATTGTTCAGATTTCATATAAGAGTTCACCTGCAGTCAGTGATAATATATTGAGCAAATTTTAGAATCAGACAATTGGAAAAGTAATCAAAGTACTGAATCTAATGTGAAATGTTTCCAGTTTTCATGCTTATGCTATAACAACTCACAGAAAAATGGTATCACTATAATCTGGTTTAAATTAGTTGGCATCTGATGGCTGAAAGTCCAAAGTTGCGCTATTTTCACAAGTCTGCAGACAGCCACCACTGCATCAATAAAAAGTGACTTTAAAGTCTCATCTCCCACAAAAACCACATAAATATCAAATTGACATGTGTTATAGACCTATATAGTGTGTGTGAATGTTAAAATGTTCTTAATTGTAAGTAGAAGCAAAGTTCTGTTAATTTTTTTGGAGCAGTATAACTTCTTACAATATCTTGGTTGGCAATCGATTTTATCGAAGTTCTGATTTGTATTCCATCTATGCAAATATAAACTTCACAAAATTACTTTTTTGCCATTTTGTCAATATCTAACTCACGTATGAAGTCTACCTGTGACAAAATGTCTTAATTCTTTTATGTTATAGATGTCCATAACACTGTAAAGAATTTAGCAAGAGCAAGTATTGGCTGCAGAGCGAAGAATGTCAAAACCATATTCCTAATTTTAATTAGGACCAGAAATTGGAGAATTCTTTGCATCAAGTAAAGTTTCCTATATGAGAATTGGCAGACAATGGTATATGCTGCAGAACTGTCTTCTCTAAGTCAACACTGCCAGCCTCCAATTGTTTTATTTGTGGAGGTAGCAGTCAAGCATATTCACTGTCAAATGCCAACTAACTTATAAAAAGTGATGAAAAGAATGAAGTTAAGACTTAAAAATAATTTACTTCTAACTATGCAGATAATTTTTTGACCTAGACTGCTTCCACAAAAAACCAAGCCTGACTGGACCTGAAGATAACTGCAAACCCTTACAATGTTTCCAGGAGAATGAGTACACACTTTTTTCCAACTAGACTATTTTTAATTTATACTGCTGTTAGTACCATTTTATCTTTTTCTATGAGGCACCACCATTTAAATTGGACAGTTCACAAAACACCCAGTGATTTAATGCATGAACTACACTCAAAGCATGACTTACACACAAGAAGCTATTTAGTCGAATTGATCTCTTTAATGTTGTTAATTACAAAGTTGTAAAACTGGCATGTAACAAATATTGGTATTACCTATATATCTTTAATGTCATGTAAAAAATTACTTATGGAACAGTTAAGAAAATATACTAGCCATTCCAAAACAGCCTATAAGTTTAGTACTCTTGACTGCAGTGCAAATGCAGTAGTTGGGTTTCATCTTAAACTGCTTTTTACTTTTTTGCAGTTGTTATACCAAGCTGTGCTACTGCTAAAACTGATTTCCACTAAATTTGTCCCTGGCTGATAAGCCATACAGAAACAAGCAGTAATACTAACAGCCCGTAAAAATGTTTAGATGCAATCTGAGATATTAATTTCAATATAAAAATCAACTACCTCATTCAAGAGACAGAGCAAACATATATAGGATGAACATTAATAAAACAGACAATCTACAAGGATAGATTCCCGACTGGAAAGGGAAGAAAAAAGGTCCTATTAACATGTGTCCAAACCATGGTAGATGGTGCTGACCAATGAAAGTTCCTCTGCCAAGTACCACGTATTCCTTGCATGTTGCAGGCTGTGTGTGTGACACAGTACACTGTAAACAGCAGAATGGCTCGGTATTTATGTTGGAAACCTACCAATATGGTGTTTGTGTACGGCCAAGCTGATGGAAACTGTTGATAGGCAACATGGCTATATCAAAACAAGTACCCTCACAGACACCACCACATCACACTACATTTCAAGCACTTTTTGGTAATTTACGTGACCATGGGTCCTTTCAGACAGACGAACATGCAGGGAGGCGTACACCAGATTTGGAGGACCAGGTTCTATATGATATGAGATGAACCCTAGTACAAACTCCAAACAAGTGTCCCGCCAACATGGTGTAAGCCAGAGTGCAGCAATCCATGATGCAGCCTGTGAACACGTGCACTGTATCCCATGGAGGCCACTTTGAACATCTGTTGTGACATGGATGCGATGCAGCTCTGTACTGTGTTCTGGAATGATTTTTTGTTGTTGCACGCACACCATCCATTTCCAAGCAGCTGTTCATAGGACGTGTCCAGTCAGGAATCCATCCCTGTATTCTGTCAGTTTTTTGTGTTCACCCTTCATAATATCAGAAGTCTTATTCCATTAAATGGCATCCCTTACTAGTTTTTGAACTTTGTTCATTTCCAACTTTACAATCCCCATTAGAAAAATTCTTGCCCTTATCTCCCAAAAGCTTACAGATGATCAATATAAAACAAAGAAGAACATGTATAAAATAAGTGTTCTACATACGTATTGAGTAAATTATCAATGAGAAGTGATATGGCTGCAGTGATAAAATGCTTCCAAACTTACAATTTTATTTTCAATTCATTTGTTTTTCAGAATCTGTACCTCAACTATAAAGGAATTGCCACAAGTGTTAAGAATGTTGTGTGCCTTCTCATAAACAAACAGCATAGTACTTCTCTATTGGACATTCTCTTTAATAGAGATGGCTGCACCTAAAAATGCATGATGTGTTGCTGCAATTAATACTAATTATACTGCTAGTAGCTTTTTGCAATGTATGTTCATTTTGGAATGTGAAATAATCCTACAAGCTGACTGTATGTCAGGAGCAAAAAGGTACTTATAATCACTAATAATTTTGTGTGTGTGTGTGTGTGTGTGTGTGTGTGTGTGTGTGTGTGTGTGTGTGTGTGTGTGTGGGCGCGCGCGCGCGCGGCACACCCCAACCAATGTCACACTATGCAGCTATGTTTCCTACAATTAAGAGAAAACAAGATTTTTTCATGAGGCTCTTGAATAAGATATACTGCTTGGAACTATAAAAGATAGCAGCAGGCATAATCCATATCATTTCAGGCAGGGGTTTACCTTTATAGTCTCAGATGTTATTGAATTTAGCATGTGTTAAAATTCAGGAGTAAGTATATAAAAAAAAAAAAAAAAAAAAAAAAAAAAAAAAAAAAAAAAATTTAAAAAAAAATCCTGTCCCGACATACAGGCCTCCAAAGATGACACTGAACACCATTTTGAAGATGAGAATTTCGGAATTTTTTTTTAAATGCCGTATATCTAACCGTTCTAGATATTTGATTAGAGGTTTTTTTTTTTAATTTGAAACACAATTGATTTATGGTTACAATGGTATCCTTCGTTTTGACATCTGTCAAAGTTCTTTCGAATTTTTTTTTTTTAAATTCGAAGATTTTTTTTTTTCAAAATTCCAATCCAGAAAAAGTTACGAGTTTCTTCTGTTGATTAGTACCATGTAGTACTATATTATCTGTAAAGAGGAGCTTCCACTTTTAAATTGGACAGGTTTTATTTTTAAAAAATCACTTTTTAACTTTCAAGGGTAATGTATGTTTTCACTGAAGTTGTTCTTACTAATTTCTTTGTTACAATATTAATTTATATTGTCTTTGTTGAAGTTATTCCTTATTACTTTCTTCTGTTGCAGATATTTCTTGCACTTTGTTGTAGTTTCTCGTCAGTTTCTTTGTCGTGGTTATTCATTGCAGGTTTCTGTATTGTAGCTGCTCAGTGCTAATTTGTTTACTGAAGAGGCTTCTAACAAATCTGAGAACATTCAGCAAGTTCTGTGTCTTTGTGAGGAATTTGCCCGCTGACACAGTTGCAGGGTGTTTTGTGGAAAGGACTGTTTGAAATGTCTTCTGACTGTGGTCACAGTAGAGTGAAGTGTGCAGACTATTTGCATATCTATAAAAGAGTGATATAGAAGACAAACAAAAAAACAGCCTTTGTTTAGGTTGGGAAGAAGAGTTCTCATTTGAAGACCGTTTCAAAGTGAACACGTTTCCAGTGGCGACTTGTGTGTTCTAAATGTTTTGACAGAATAACAACAACGATAGTGTCTGAACAAGGTGAAGCCTCCCATGGTGCAGATTTTGCATCAACAGAGGAAGAATTAAATACCCTGAATCAGTCAACTACAGAGGTAGGTGTCAGTCTTGTTAAGAAACAGTGGTCAGTGAAGTTGAGTAATAAGCTCTAACGCATCAAGAAAGTGCAGATAAATTACTAAAGCTATGGATGAATTCACCACAGCAAAAATGACCACACTCTTCAAAGTAGAAATTCCATCTTCAGAAGAAAATGAACCAAAGCACTCTTGCACCTCCCGCTAGGAATTATTCACAAATGTCAATTCAGCTGTTGGATATTGTGCATCCTACAGTGAAAAGGTGCAAGTTTTAACTATTATTCCAAAGAAATTTTCAAAGAAAACGACTTTGAACCGCGTTCCATCAGTATCAAAGTAAATGGTAGACAAATCAAGAAATGTGAGTTCCATAAAAGGAGTCTCTATTGTGGTCATCCCGTAGATGCAGCTCAAGTTCAAGAAGTGCAGTCATTTTATCTGGAAGATAAATGGGACTGTTCTCGCCATAGTGCCAACAAGAAAGACACTATAACTGTAACAATTGAAGGTCAAAAAGTTGTGAAAGTGAAGAGGTACATGACTAAGTATTAAAGAAACTATCGCAATTTATAAGGGCAACTATAGTACTTCACGTATTGAAAGATCAAAATTTTATTCATTATGATGTAAGTGGGCAGTGTATGAATTTTGAATCTACTGGAGCACTTGACATATGACACCTTGGTTGAGCATGTGAAATCATAAATAATCTGTGATGTTAAGTGAGAGACTTGTTTGTTTCAAGACTGGTGACTGTCCTGGAAAGGGAGGACTGTCTTTACAGACACTTGGCCTGGAAGGCATAACAGATAACTCTCCAGAAATTACACATGCGTCATCGGAGGAAAATAAACTAATTAAGGAAACTATTGCCTTTGACACTTTCATTGATGAACTTGGTAAATGGTCAGTGAAAGCAGAGCCTGAAGAAATTGCAACAACAACATTGCAGAAGTGAAAGGGTGTGTACAGGCCGAAGAACTACGTTTCGTGTTTCACTGTGATTTTGCTGAAAACTGGTCTGAAATTCTCCCAGAAGAAGTTGGAGTAACGACCAGGTTTCAATTTTTACAGGAGTGACACATTTAAAAAACGAGACCACAAATGTTGCAGTCATGACACCGGACATGACTCATCACCTGCTTTGCTAGCAATGCGCTAAATTCTTCAACTGCAAACAGGGGCAGAGAATATCATTATTTCTGATGGTCCTCCTAGTCATTTTAAAAATAGTTACTAGCTGTTTGAATTGAGAAAGTCTCTTGTGCCAACTGACTGGGTATACAGTGCTACTAGTCACAGGAAGGGGGCTTGTGATGGTGTAGGAGGCTTGCTGAAGCACCATGCTACAAAACAAACTACAGCTATGATTCAGAATGTTGAGTATTTTACGAAAGTTGTGAAATCTTATACATCCACAGCCCTCGTTCTTTTGTCCAAAGAGAAAATCTAAGAATTCCATGAGCAGAAAAAAGAAAAATGGTCCAAACAAACTACTCTTGAGAAAGGAATTCAGAAGAGACACTTTAGGACACAAAGTGATGGGCAAACTCATATTGCATGCACTTTAGAGAGCAGGCGCAAGAAGAAATTTCATTCATTCTGCCAACACCTCAGATTAACAACCTAAGAAGGAGGTGTTTGTGGCTTGTGTGTATGACTGTGACTGGTGGATTGCAGAATTATAGACACCTCTTATTATGAGTTAAACGTAATTGTAGTGAACTTTATGCAACCACATGGGCCAGCTGCTGGATATCAACAATGCCATTAGTGCTCATTTCCTGTTCACAATGTTTTTAAAATTGTAAGTGCTCCAGTTCCTATTGGTTCACCAGGAATGCATATCTATATCAAAGGAAGATAATGAAGCAGTGGAACACATTTTTAGTTCATTGACTAGCTAATTTCAGTAAAAAACAGAGTGCACAGAAGTCATATAAATTGAAATGTTTAACTTTTTGGATGTTTCACATAAATTTTGGAACCATTTAAAATGCTTGGAGGGGAAAAAAAATTGAGTCTCTTACTCATCTTTCAAAACTAAAATTAAGTTAAATAAGGACAGGTTTTGATTTTTATGAGCCTATTATGTGATAATAAAACAGGTTTTATGTACGGCAAAAATTTCAGTTGTTTATAAAACCTGTTCAAACTGGAAGTGGCTCCCCTTTTCAGGGAATGTAGAACTAACTTATATGGTACTACCAACAGAAACAAATTATGTATTGGCATTTTTGAAAAAAAAAAAAATTTCATAAATTATAAAAAAAGTTCAGAATGCTAAAGTAAAAGAATTGTGACAGATAAGTCCAAATGGAGGATTTCTTTGTAATCATAAAGCAATTATCTTTCAAATAAAAACACCCCCAACATAATATCTAGAATTGTTCTGGGAATACAGCATTTTTAAAAAAATTTCCAAAATTCGCATCTTCAAAACGGTAAGCAGTGTCATCTTTGAAGGGTTTTAACTCTAAGCAGAAATTTTTTTGGAGAAAACAAATTTATGTTCCTTACTTAGTTCTTCATTTTAACATATGCTAAATTCAATAACATCCGAGACTATGAATGTTAGATTTTTTCCTAGCCTGCCTGAATTGATAGGAACTATGCCAGGAACTATTTCTTGGTGTTCCATTGACAGTCACAGTTTGCAACTAAGAAGTTAGTCCACTCACTTCCACTGCAATGTGGTGTCAAGCCACTAGCACTTCCAAAGAAAGTTAAGGATAACATTTTGCAATGATGATTTGGGCTGAACACTATTGGGAAAAAATAACAATGCAACACAATTTTGTTGTTCATAATACTTTTTAATTTGCCACAACTGGCAATTTTATAATACGGAAATAGCTAGAACTGTATCTTGTAAGATATTCAATTACAGCACAGCTGCTTTAGTCCAGTAAGTTTGTACCACAAGGTTGGATTCCATATTTACATAAATTTCATTTTGTTTCCGCTCAACATTCGCGATTTAGAAATAACAAAGGCTATGCCACTGCAAGCAGCAACTAAACATCGAAAGCAATTTCCTCCCTTCACTTCCTCGACATGTTTAACCAAGTAATTCACAAATAAGTAACGCTACACAGTTGAACATGATGGCATTTGATTTTGGTATTTTTACCTTCATACGTATATCCCGACCCAGAGAAGTAGAAACAACACTCCTGAACCGGAAAATATTGCTGCCACTAACGCGACAAGCAATTCTTTAAATATGTCGCGTGTAAATTTGGTACTCGTCACTTCATACACGAATAGCCACGCTGTAAAAAATATACCAATCCCCAACAGCACCACAGTAAGGTGTGGGAAAACTGCTGGGTTGACAGGTGATACATATCTGGACATTGACTCAACGTCGAGCTGCAAACAGAAAAGAATAACACTTCTTAACATTAAGTACATAATTTTTCTAGTTGTGAACACATACCGATTTGACAGGATACCCAGCTTTTAACGTTATTAATGCTTATAGCATACTTATGAACAGGGAAGAATAAAACTATACCATTGTTAATGTGATGTATGCTCTTCAAAAATGTAGTCTACTTTTAAATTACAATCCTCACAAAACACAAGACGTGGCTTTCTCGCATACTACGGCGTGGTTTGTACTAGGCAGATCCCATCATTTGATTCGTGTCCTAAGATGATGGGTGACGAAGTTATCTCGGCGCAGTGAGTAACAACACGGCCGTATTTATGATACGAGCGGCCGTGGTAACAACAGGTCATGTTAAACTGTGGTAACAATCACGATTATCATCGTGTAGACCATAATGAAATATAATAAACAGAGTTTTTGGTGATTCACTTGGAATTTAGAAAGAGTACATTAAGTTGTAATTTAAAAATATCAGCGATATATCGTTCTAAGTTTTGCGAAAATTGTGAACTCGGCGAAACAGTAAGTAGTACCATCTCATTGTTAAGATATGAACTAATGATAATAGATATAGAATTTGGCATGCGTCTCAATCAACTAAAATGAATTGGGCTTTTTTTTACGCAGAGTAGATGCACCTCGATGTTAATGATTCCAAATACAATTAAAGTACAACGTAATTCACTATTTAATTGGGATATTGATGATTCCACCGATTGCACTAAAGGAACAGCATAAGAATGGTAGATTTGCTATTACTGCTCAACGTAAAAGGAAGAATTTTAGATTTAAATTAATTTTTCAAATCATATAATACGTTTACAATTCATCAACAGCCGAGGACCCGCGAACCAGAGATGACCATAGAAGCAAGCGAGAAAGTGCTGCGATCTATCGATGGACTGTTTTAGCATGTGGGCGAAAGATGTGTTGCCAGGATTCTGTACGTGATACGGTAGTTGATTTGTAACGAAACGTGAAGTGTATTTTTTTAGTAATGTTTGTTATTGTCATAAAAATATTGAAGTGCTGTCGTCAATGCTGCCGTACTTCTGTTTCGTGTCGTTGATTGCTTGACTTCGGAAGTTGGTAACTAGGTTCCCATCTGACAGTTTGTCAAATAAACATTGGAAACTTATTGCTTATGGCTTGAATTTATTTCATAGAATCATATGGCTCGCATCTTTCATCACGATGAGAAGTTCGCCCGGTATATTAGTTCATGTCACTAAACTGATCAACCTTTCTGTGTAGTAACAAATTTTGGTAGGCGGCACCTGTCAATTGGAGTTTACGAAGGGTACGTGCATCGGCGGAATACAGTTTCTGTTTCTCTGCCTGAGATAGTGTACATCGCTTTAATCATGTAACAATAGTGAAATTATTTGAAGACCACCAGTGACCTACTTATCTACTTTCGGGTACGTAAGATTTGTGGTATATTCAGAATTTCAGGAACTGAAATGAACATAGGGTGATAGCGTACAGATGTTGAATACCGGGATGGTGTGTGGCGCGGATATCTCCATTTATGCGGGATGAGTGAAGAGGAGCTGCTGCAAAGAGCGGCGGAAGAGAGGGCCAGTATTGTGAGCCGTTACAAAAAGGGCCGAGAAAATGGAGCACAGATTGACCCCTGGGAGGATCCAGCCTTCGAAATTTATCATGTTACCGATCGACATGGATTTATACAGTGAGTACATGAATATATTGATTTTTCACTATACCTTCTATTTAGTTAATAGCTTTCCACAAAATTATAGTTTCGTGATATACAAAAATATTCGCGTAGGATGCTGTTGGCAAAAAATTCATTTTCTTTCTTGAAGGTTTGCTGTGTATTTGGTAAAAATAAGCAGTTTTTTAAATGTTGCCAAATACTGTATTTAATTGCCGACCTACACACTTAATAACTGCTTGGCAAAATTTAGTGTAAACAATTTGGTGTTTATTTTTAATTTGACTGTTTATAAACTTATTTTAGAATTAACTGTTACTCCACTTTAACATAGAAATGGAAACCAAATTGAATATGTGTCTACTGAACAATAACTTG
This sequence comes from Schistocerca serialis cubense, assembly GCF_023864345.2. NCBI lineage: Eukaryota > Metazoa > Arthropoda > Insecta > Orthoptera > Acrididae > Schistocerca > Schistocerca serialis. The sequence continues at coordinate 718,684,026 of NC_064638.1, forward strand.
CACAGGATATGTGCTGTAATGACATGTTTAACTATCAAATCCTCTAATGATATAGTTGGCTATACTCATCATTGTGCAAGAACAGTTATTTAAAGGCTGCAAAGTAAAACATAAATGCTCCTTCCCTCCCCCATCTCTGAGTCTGCCATCCAGATTTTGGTTTCCCTCGGTTTCCTTACACTACTTTAGTCGAATGGTTCCTCCGAAAGGGCATGGCCGACGTACTTTCTCAAAGTTTCTGCGCAGTCTGTAGTGACCTCATTGTCAGTGGGATGTAAACATCCCAAGTCTTCCATCCTTTCATACTACCTCTCTGTTCTGTAGCTACGTTTTATAATATTTGGGACAAAATGAACAGGTTCTATTCTGATCAAATAAGAATTGTACCATTACCCTGTCTATGTTTAGTACAGTGTTTTGAGTGGTTTTGATTCCCTCTGGCACATTTTACATGCCAGTTTCAGTATAAATTTTTCTTTTACTAAGAGGACTATTTAGGCAATTACCACAACTAAACGCTGTCATGCTTTAAAACTTATTTCCTCTGTTCTCTTGACAGCTGGCAACTATCTTCTTTTTTGATTTAGTTTTCTTAACTTAATTTTATTTGGTTGAGTGCCACAGAGTAATGCAATGAGAAACTGTAAGAAGTGGCTCCTGACACATTTTGGCAATTTGTTTAAACACCTTTAGATAAATACTATTAGCTTATGCTACCATTGCCAGTGCTAGTGCACTATGTCTAATGCATTGATATTGATAGAATAGAGAACTAAAACCTTCCTTATTTCATAGCACACAATTTGTTGCCACATATGGTATGTATAGTGCCAATTAACTGCCACGCATCCCTTCCTTCCCAAGCTTTCTTGGGACTAGTGTAGCAGGGGATACAACCCGTCGGCTTTGGACAATGACGTCACAAGTCGCCAAACGAGAAGCGATTCTTCTTAGTGTTGTAGCTCCCTTCAGTAGCTGATAAGTGTTTTTTGGCTTTAAAAAAAAACTCAAGAGATAGAATAAACAGATCCACTTTATTAAGCAGTCAGTAAAAAAACGAAACTGAAATATAACAGCAAAAGCGAAAATGGTAAACTGCTCTCTGGCGACTTGTGACGTCATTGTCCAAAGCCGACGGGTTGTATCGCCTGCTACACTAGACCCACTTTCTTTTGTGATCTTGACAAATCTTTGTACAATTATTCTATGAATTTCTTTACCAACCAGTGAAGTAAAATTGTTAAACAAACTGGACTCTGCGTGTGTTCTTTCTCATCCTTCTGTTTTTTTTTAGCAACTTACTTTATTAATATTTATAATCACATGTGCTGATTACTGTGATATGGTAAAGCAGGGCTACTTTCCTCATAGGAGAAAAACTTCCCTCCAACTCTGAAAAAGGATTCAATCCTACCTAGCACCTATTCTAATAAACATTTTGCAACAGATTTGATTCTGTCTAACAGTTGAGCATTTCTGCTAGCTCATATGTTTGAGTTATTCTGTTTCTCACTGTCTTGGATATTGTCTGCTAGCAAAATCTGTACTACTATATTTTTGAGTTATTTTTGTCAAGAATAAGTGGTGTTTTACTGTCAGAAAAGAAGACAAATATAATTTATTTATGTGTAGAAGTTGTTTATTGTCTAAAGCATACCCACAAACTTGTAATAAACATGTTATTTATCACTATGATGTAAAACAGCCATGAAGCTTATTTCCTGGAAAGAATGGGGCAACTTTACACCACTGACAAAGTGGATCAAAGTAGCCACACATTATTTTAATTACTTTAAGACATGATTCAGCTTGGGATGATTCTTATTACGTTGAAAATGTTGTTATAGTGTAGTAAAATTGTAAATGGGAGCTAGGACATAACCAGTTTGCAGTTCATAGCACTGAAAATCTGAAAGAGTGCGTAGAATCAGTTAGAAATATCACTTCTCTGAAATGTCATAAGATGTTTCTAAGCCAGTGCTAGCTACTAGTAAACAACTTAAGAGGAGAAAGATCCAGACAGTGCTTGATTCTAATGATGAAGACCTATTAGAGGAACAAATTCTTGATGAAAGTTAACACAAAGATTGGGAACCATACAAAAGATACCAAATGGAAGTTATTTGTGGTTTCTATAGTGAACAAAGAGAGGCTATCAAAACCACAGGAAAACTGATACAAATCAGCAAGAAAATTTATTGTGTTTGTGATTACACAGCATGAAAATAAGCATTACCGAGTTATTAAAGCTTTATTGAAGATGGTACACCCATTAATACTGTGATTCCGTGTATTAATATCTGGAAATGGGCTGTAAATAAAGATGTACTTTTTCACAAAGGGGATTATACAGTTGAAAGTATAAAGCCCTCAAAATGGTAAAGCAAAAGATGCATTTTTCTCAGTGCTGAAGTTGGTAAATGGTGATGAATTTGTGCTAAACACTTTGGAAATACGGAAGCATCCGATCCCGCCCGTCTGCTTTGACCCATGACGTCACAAATATGGCGGAAACAAAAACACACACACACTCTATCCACAAGAAGCCTAATGACACTAACAGGACAAGCGCAGGAAATGGGGTGTTTTGGGTGGGGGGCAAACTAAATATAAACAAATTTAAATGCCTTGTGTAGCTACAACGTGTAAGTGAAGACAGCCATGCATGAATACCCACCCACCTCCCCAGGGGTCATAACCCCTGCAACCCATAGAAGATAAAGATGCTTCAGTAGCTGATTAGTGTTTTTTGTCTTTTTAAAAAAAAATCTCACGGGATAGAACGAACAGATCAGAAAAGTAAATAAAATAAGATAAAACAGAACTGGAGACAGCCACACTCAAACCAAACTCCGCACCGTCATGACGTCACACACGACAACACCCTTACGTCACGGGTTAAAGCCGACGCGTGGGATCGGACGCTTCTGTCGACCCAAAGCTTTTCTGGTGTAGTCAGACATTTTCACACACCAGCATACCTAAGGAACGATTAGTCTTTAGTTTAATAACAAAATGACACTGAATTACTTTTTTAGATCTTAAATAAAAAAGTTGCATTATCATGATTTTTTATTATTTTTGTCCCTTTAATACAGAAATGTACAAGTGTTCATGTATTGTGACCTCTTAAGGTAATGCAATAAACTTTAAAGAGGGTAACATTGCCCCCAAGCTATACCCTGTCTTAAAATAATGTTGGAGCAAATTAATCTGCTTGAACAACTACATTTCTCCAATTTTTTTAAACTTTATAAAATTTCAAAAATAATTTTTCAATATCTTGTATGTTACTAAATAGGTTTTACCTTGTTTTTAAATAGACTATCTTCATTTTCCAAAGTCTTTTTACAAAACTACTATGCATGACATGATTTTGTTTGAAAAATAATCCAAAAGTGGCACAGAGTGACCCCACATTGCAGTATGTTATTTAATAGGCTTTGATTCGCAATCCCAGTTGAATTTTCGCATTCCTTGAATCTGTATTTTAGATGTATACCATTCATTTATTTTCCATGTCAAATAACAATCGTGATTGGATGTGCAGAAGGAAGTAATTAACAACTGAGGTTTACTTTCCATTGGAATATCTTCCTATTATTATTATAATAATTGTTATTATTATTAAATTGATTGGCCACATTGGACCACTTGAGTCATTCCATGTTCACTTTCTCTTTGATGACTAGACTACTTGCTTCTTGCACTCAGCCCAGTACTTGGTCATTCGTTCTGAACACAATTTTCTTAACTTGTCTGAAATCTCTACTGGACTTCTGTGCATCATTTCTGCTGAAAATTTATGATTAATAACAAGTGTGTTAATTTTGTTTCTGTTCTCTGCCTCAGTAATCCTGAGTCTGACTGCTTCAAGATATTGCTGAATTTCTTTGGCCCACTGTCCTCCTGTCTTCTTTCCGAGACCTCTCATCAGTAGTTGTTTTAAAATCCTGTTGTCAGGCAATTGTAAGACATGAAAGAAATATGAAATTCTTTTGTTCTTCATTGTGCTGGTGATTGGGTCAATTTCACAATAGACAGTTTCATTAGGGAGGATTCTCCAGACTCCATCAACCTGGTATCTTTTATTGATGCGTATTCTGATAATTCCTTGTTCAGTCTTGAGGAGTCCCTTCATTTTTAATTTGGAACAGAGTTTCACAAGCATAAGTTGCTTCTGGGAGAGTTACAGTTTTGTAATGTTGGATCTTAGTGTCTGTCGACGGGCATTTCTTACTATATGTTGACCAGGTTAGAAATTGTTCTTTTTTCATTTAATTGGTTCTATTTATCCATGTTGCTTTCTCACCCAAGATATTTAAATTGTGGAACTATGTTAATTTCATGATCATTATGAAGATTTTGTCCATGCAAAGAGGTTTCATGGGCATGATTTCAGTTTTCTCAAAGGATGTTTGTAATCCTGTTTTTGAAGCAATTTTCTGGAGACTTTTTATCTGAGCACAAACTTCTTCCATGTCAAGGGCTAAGAAAGCTAAATCGTCAGCAAACCCAAGGCAGTTTGCTCATATTACTGGTTTTCCTCCGATTTTGATTTTACACGGATTTTCTTTTTGGCAGATTGTCATGATGTAATCGAGGGTCACATCAAAAAGCAAAGGGGACAATCCATCACCTTATCTTGAGTCCTATTTTCATTTTTAAAGCTTGTGACATTTCTCCTCTGAGCTTGACCTTTGAATTTGTGTTAGTTAAAGTTAGCTGAATGAGTCTTACCAGTTTGGGATGGAGGCCATATGATATAAGGATTTTTAGAAGTGTGGGTCTATGATCACTATCATATGTTTTTTTTTAAATCTATGGATGAGATGAATAACGTTTGTTTCTACGCTTGTAATACTCCTTTATTAGTTTCAGGCTAAAATTTGTCAAAATCCTCCTTGATATTCTCCAAGTTGTGGTTCCAGAATGTTTTTGATCCTATTGTAAATTGTGCAGGAGAAAATTTTGTATGCGCAGTCCAGAAGGGTTATTCTTCTGTCATTATCTGACCTGGTTCTATCTCCTTTTTTAAATAATGGATGGATTATTCCTGAGGTCCAGTGCCCTGGAATTTTCTCTTTGATCCACATTTCAATTAGATTTTCATGGAGATTTAGAACTACAGCTTTTCCAAATTTCTGCGAATACATGATCTTCACAACATGCCTTGTAATTTTTTTAGTTCCTGAATTGTGACTTCTACCTCATTGATAGTTGGAGTATCTATTAGTTCTGGGTGGTTAAAATAGATGCTTCAGTGTCTCTTGAAATGTTTCCAGTGGGTCATCACAATTTACGTTTGATGAAAGACTCTGCAAGGATCTCTGTATTTTCCTGATTACTATGCGCCAACTTTCCTGACATCTTTCAGCATCAATGTTGGGGACTCATACTTTTTAAGATATCTCCCAAAGATTTTGTAATAATCTCTTGACTGTTTCTTCTGGAAGTTCTCTTCTGTCTTTTCTAGGGTATTTTTAAGATGTTTGCGTTTTGTCTATCTGATGATTTTATGGGTTGACTTTCTTTATTTAATTAGTTCTAGATGTGATTCTTAAGACTTTTGGGCTTGATGCTTTATCCAAGCTTGGTGTCTTCTTTCTAATGCCTGGTCGCATTCTTCATTCCACCGCTCATGTTTCTTCCTGGGATTTATTGGAGCCAACTCTTCTGTTATGGATTTTGATTTGGTGGTTAATTCTTCTAGCGTATTATAGTTGATAGATCCTTCACCTGATTTCCTAGTGTATTCCTCATGTTTTATTAAGATGGTTGGGTCGAATTTTCTTCTACTTTTTTTCTTAGATATTTTCTTAACCATTGGTGTTATTTTAGTTGGTGTTCACGACATAGTGGTCTGGTCCTGAGTCTTCACTCGTTAAAACTTTGACATTGTAGATTTCATGCGTACATGGTCCAGTTGCCATTCACCCTTTCGGAAATCAGGGTGTTTCCAGGTTTTTTAATTTGTGAGGTTTCCTTTTAAAACATCTTGATTTTGAGACCAGGTTATGGTTTCTACAATTTTCAATTAACCTTCCACCATATACTACACTGAAGAGCCAAAGAAACTGGTACTCCTGCCCAATATCTTGTAGAGCCCCCACAAGCATGCAGGAGTGCTGCAACATGACATGGCATGGACTCCACTAATCTCTGAAGTAGTGCTAGAGGGATCTGACACCATGAGTCCTGCAGGGCTGTCCATAAATCTGTAAGAGTACTAGGGGGTGGAGATCTCTTCTGAACAGTAAGTTGCAAAATATCCCAGATAGGCTCAATAATGTCCACACCTGGGGTGGCCAGTGGAAGTGTTTAAACTGAGAAGAGTGTTCCTGGAGCCACTCTGTAGCTATTCTGGACGTGCAGGGTGTCACATTGTCCTGCTGGAATTTCCCAAATCCGTCAGAATGCACAGTAGACATGAGTGGGTGCAGGTGATAAGAAAGAAAAACTAACGTACGTGTCACCTGTCAGTTGTATCTAGACATATCAGGGATCCAATATCGCTCCAACAGCACACACCCGACACCATTACAGATCTTTCACCATCTTGAACAGTACCCTGCTGACATGCAGGGCCCATGGATTTATGAGCTTGTCTCCATACCCGTACACGTCCATCCACTCGATACAATTTGAAATGAGTCATCCGGCCAGGCAACATGTTTCCAGTCATCAGTAGTCCAATGTCAGCGTTTACAAGCCCAGGCAACATGTAAAGCTTTGCGTCGTGCAGTCGTCAAGGGTACAAGAGTGGGCCTTCGGCTCCGAAAGCCCATATCAGTGATTTTCTGTAGAATGGTTCACACACTGACACTTGTTGACGGCCCATCATTGAAATCCGCAGCAATTTGCGGAAGGTTCCACTTCTGTCATGTTGAATGAGTCTCTTCAATCGTCATTGGTCCTATTCTTACTGGATCTTTTTCCAGCCACATTGATGTTGGAGAATTCATGTTTTACCAGATTCCTGATATTCACGGTACACTCGTGAAATGGCCATACAGGAAAATCCTCACTTCATCGCTACCTCAGAGATGCCGTGTCCCATCACTCGTGCATCAACTATAACACCACGTTCAAACTCATTTAAATCTTGATAACCTGCCATTGCAGCAGCAGTAACCGATCTGACAACTGTGCCAGATACTTATTTCCTTATATTTGTGTTGCCAACTGCAGCACTGTATTCTGCCTGTTTACATATATCTGTATTTGAATATGCATGCCTATACACTTTCTTTGGCGCTTTTGTGTGTATTATCATATGTATCGTTCAGATATTGTCTTAATTTGTGTGTAATTACATTTAAGGGAGTATTACCTAATCAGAATTGTTGTATTACCTATCCAAAAGAGTTTTATTTTACAGTCTATGAAACCAACAAAATACTTAGCTCATGCTTGGGCTATCCCTGCTCCCACTCAACCCCTTGCTTTGTCATATCCTTGCAAAGGTTTGAATTTACATTTAACTTATTTACTCACCCATCACGACTTATTCCAGTTTTGTGATTCATGTGTGTTTTTTAACATCAGTGCTATCTATGATGACAGCGACATTGATAAAAATGTTTTTCTACATTGATATGTGAGTTTTTCTGTTGGTACTCACATCTATTTATTTGGTCTGGGCCACCTAGCAAGAATCCTCCAATATTAATGATCACAGTATGTATTGTCAGGGGCAACAGCATGCTGCTGAACACACAATGGTCAACTGCTACTGCACAGTGTATACAATTGGGACTTAGAATCCCTTCCTTTTCCATCATCACCATCACTGAAATGTACATAATGTCATCACATTTTTGTATTCTTCAACCTTAAGTAGACTATGTTCTACACACACCTCTATCCTTGGTCACATCCCATTTTGTGTTTCCCTTCTACACACTAGCCAGCTACTCTCTGCTACTCTTGTCAGGCATTGAGTCCTGTACATTCATCTTGTTCCTACATCTACATCAAGACTTTGCAAATCACACTCGGGTGCCTGGCAGTGGGTTCATCGCACCAACTGAACACTCATATCTTTCTGTGCTAGCTCTGATTTTCCTTATTTTATTATGGTGATCATTTCTCCCTGTGTAGGTTGGCGCCAACAAAATATTTTCACATTCGGAGAAGAAAGTTGGTAATTGAAATTTCATCAGAAGATACTGCTGCAACAAGAAAAGCCTTTGTTTCAATTATGTCCACCCCAAATCCTGTATCATGTCCGTGACATTCTGTCTCTGGTTACTCGATAATGCAAAATATGCTGCTCTTATTTGAACTTCCTTGGTGTGCTCTGTCAATCCTGTCTGGTAAGGACCCCACACTGTGCAGCAGTACTCCAAAAGAGGATGGACAAGAATAGTGTATGCAGTCTCTTTAGTAGATCTGTTGCATTTTCTAATTGTTCTGCCAATAAATCAGTCTTCAGTTCGCCTTCCACACAGCATTTTGTTTGTGTTCTTTCCAGTTTAAGTTGTTCATAATTCTGCAATTTCTGGGCATTTAGTTGAATTTATCGCCTTTAGATTTGACTGATTTATCATGTTACAGAAGTTCAACAGATTCCTTTTAACAGTCACGTGGATGACCTCACACTTTCCATTATCTAGGGTCAATTGCCAATTTTCACACCTTGCAGATAACGTTTCTAAACCGTTTTGCAATTCGTTTTTATCTTCTGATGACTTAACTAGATGATAAACGACTGTATCATCTGCATACAACCTAAGATGGCTGCTCAGAATGCCTCCTAAATTGTTTATGTAGATAAGGAACAGCAGAGGGCTTGTGTAACACTAGGTGCAGTGGTTAGCACACTATACTACCCAAAGCTACTAAACGTCAGTAGTGCTTATATGCTTTGCATCAGAAAACAATTTCATTACCATCAGCATGAGAACAAGTCTGAACTGCATTTGTTTATTTGTTGTTGTTGTTGTTGTCTCAGTCTGGAGACTGGTTTGATGCAGTCTCCATACTATTCTATCTTTGCAGGCCTCTTCATCTCTGTCTAACCACAGCAGTGCACATCCTCCTGCATCTGCTTAATGTATTCATCTCCCTCTACAAATTTTATCTCCCACACTTCCCTCCAATACTAAAGTGGTGATCCCTTGATGTCTGTGTCCTTTTGATCAAGTTGCACAACAAATTTTTTGTCTCCCAATTCTATTATGTATGTCCTCATTAATTATATGATCTACGCATCTAATCTTCAGCATTCTTCTGTAGCACCACATTTCTAAAGCTTCTATTCTTTCTTTATCTAAGCTGTTTATCATCTGTGCTTCACTTCCATACATGCCTGTGCTCCAGACAGATATTTTCAGAAAAGACGTCCTAAAACTTACATCTATATTCAGTGTTCACAAATTTCTCTTATTTTGCTGCCCAGATACCAAATAGCAACACTCATCTGTTTCTTTAATTGTCTTGCTTTCTGATCGAATTCCTGTAGCGTCTCCTGATTTAATTCAACTACATGCCATTACCCTTGTTTTACTTTTGTTGATGTTCATCGTATATCATTCTTTCAAAACAATGTCCATTCCATTCAGCTGCTCTTCCAAGTTCTTTGCTGTCTCTGACAAAATTACAGTGTCATTGGCAAATGTCAAAGTTTTTATTTCTTTTCCTGAACTTCAATTGTTAATCCAAATTTTTCTTTGTTTTCCTTTACTGCTACCTGAACGTACATATTGAATAAAGTCAGGGATAGGCTATGGCCCTGTATTCCTCCCTTCTCAAAAACTGCTTCCATTTCATTCCCATTGTCTTTTATAATTGCTGTTTGGCTTCTGTACAAGTTGTAAATAGCCTTTCACCTCCTGTATTTTATCCTTGCTACCTTCAGAATTTCAAAGAGAGCATTCCAGTCTACATTGTCAAGAGCTTTCTGTAGTTTACAAATGCTATAAATGTAGGTTGACCTTTCTGTAACGTATCTTCTAATCCAGGATGTTGTTTCAGCATAGATCTTTCAGAGCTCTATCAAATGCTTCTTGCAGTATCATATCACCCATCTCATCTTCATCTACACCCACTACCTTTCCTATAATATTGCCTTCAGGTTTATCTTCCTGATGTAGACCTTCCCTATATAGACTCACTATAGACTTCTTCCACCTTTTCTTCTTTGCTTGTAACTGGCTTATCATTTAAGCTCTTGACATTCATACAGCTGTTTCTCTTCACGTCAAAGGCCTCTTTAATTTTCCTGTAAGCGGTCTCTACCTTTCTCCTAGTGAAGTATGCTTTAAATCATTACATTTTCTCTCTTAGCTATCCGTGCTTAGCCCTTTTGCACTACCTGTGAATTTAATTTTTTTTTAGCAGTTGTATTCACTTTCATGTGCTTCACTTATTGCATTTTTATATTTTCTCCTTTCATCAGTTAAATTCAATATCTCTTGTGTTATCCAAGGATTTCTACTAGGCCTTGTCTTTTTACCTATTTGATCCTCTGCTGCCTTCCCTATTTCATCTCTCAAAGCTACCCATGTGTCGTCTTCTGCATTCCTTTCCTTTGGTATAGTCAACCATTGCCTAATACTCTCTCTGAACCTCTCAGCAACCTCTGGTTCTTTCAACTTATCCAGATCCCATCCCCTTAATTTCCTACCTTTTTCCAATTTCTTCAGTTTTATTTTATAGTGTATAACCAATAAATTGTGGTCAGAGTCCACATCTATTACTGGAAATGCCTTACAATTTAAAATCTGGTTCCTAAATTGCTGTCTTACCATTATATAATCAGTCTGAAACCTTCCAGTGTCTTCAGGTCTCTTCCACGTATACAGCTTTCATTTATGATTCCTAAACCAAGTGTCAGTGATGATCAGCCAGCCAGTGTGGCCGAGTTGTTCTAGGTGCTTCAGTCTGGAACTGCACGACCGCTACAGTCACAGGTTTGAATCCTGCCTCGTGCATGGATGTGTGTGATGTCCTTAGGTTAGTTAGGTTTAAGTAGTTCTCAGTTCTAGGGGACTGATGACCTCAGACGTTAAGTTCCATAGTGCTCAGAGCCATTTGAACCATTTGCCAGTGATGATCAAACTATGCACTGTGCAGATTTCTATAAGGTGGTTTCCTCCTTCATTCCTTTGCCCAAGGCCCCCCTGCGGGTCCGAGGGTTACAATAGGCCCGAGGTATTCCTGCCTGTCATAAGAGGCGACTAAAAGGAGTCTCGGCCTTTGTGATGGTCTCCTGTAGGGCTTGACCTCCATTTTTCAAAATTTTTCTGAAGAACAAGCCAATTGGGGAAGGGCACCTTGCATGGTGCATCATGTCCGTCATGCGCAAAGACCTATCGCATCCTTCATTGACGTGGATCTGTATTTCTGCTCATTCTACAACTGTTGGATGAGGTTACCCTCCTGGGTGTTTATTTTTCCATCAGCTGTGCAGTATCTTTTTCTATGCTAACGATAATAATGAACTTATTTGCTTGGTTGCACCTGATAACCAGCGTGGTAGCCAGTTCGTTGTGGTGGGGTCGCCATGTACCCTGTTGGTTGCAGCCCCCTGCCCACACAAGGATCGCTCTGCTGATGCCTGCACAATTATCTCCCCATGTATGCCAAGGGGTAGATGCCCATCCCCCTGGGGCATCAGGACATCCAGCAATGGCCATCCTCCCAGGTGGCCTTCACTGCAGCTGGGTGGAGTCCGTGGGGAGGTCCCGTGGTCGGAGTGGGTGGCACCAGGGTGGATGACACGCGATGAAGCGTAGTACATCATCTCATGCTGGTGGTCAAACACCAGCAGTCTCTAAGCTTTCACAGGCTCAATTCAATGCCCAGAAGCATGACCCCAAATCGTTCCCCTCCCTGGCCAATCCATGGGGGGAACATCAGGCTAAGGATGGCAGTGGCTCTTATTCACCCCGGTACCTTGTATGTTCTAGAGCTGATGGCAACTCTTTCATGACAATGAAGCCTCAGTTTTTTGTTGAGCATTTAGAGGACAAGTTTGGGGAGGTGGAGGGCTTGTCCAAAATGAGATCTGTGTTAGTCTTGATCAAAACAGCATCATCTGCCCAGTCACGGGTGTTACTCGCTTGTGACGAACTGGGGGATGTTTCTGTAACAGTCACGCCCCATAAGATCTTAAAATGGTCCAGGGTATCATATTCCACGCGGACCTTCTTTTGCAGTCCGACAATGAGCTACACGCTAATTTAGAACGGCGAGGTGTACATTTCTTTCAGCATGTCCACCGGGGTCCAAAGGATAATCAGGTTGCCACCTGTGCCTTCATCTTGGCCTTCAAGGGCGATACATTACCCGAGAAAGTCAAGGTGATGGTCTAATGCTGTGATGTGAAACCTTGTACCCCTTCCACCAATGCGGTGTTTTAAATGTTGGAAGTTTGGTCATATGTCTTCCCATTGTACGTCCAGTGTCACATGTCGAGATTGCGGACGCCCATCACATCCCAATACTCCATGTGCCCCGCCTCCCATCCATGTCAACTGTGGAGAGCGCCATTCGCCTTGCTCACCAGACTGCAGGATTCTCCCTGGACCGACTGACGTACACTGAGGCTAAGAGGAAATTTGAACACCTACATCCTGTACGTATCACATCTTCTTATGCCGCCGCTACAACAGTTCTAACCCTAACAGCTCCGCCACCCCCAGTCACGTGTAATAGTCAGAAGGCTACACTAGCCCCCTTGATGGTGGGGGGCATTTCCCTCACTGTCGCTCCTGCATCACCTACTGCAGGAGCAACACCCCCCACCCCCCAACCATCGTGGACGTCAGTCCCCGCTTCTAAGTCAGAGAAGCGTACAGCTTCTTCGGCCTCTCTCTGTAGGAAAGGGTCCCTTGGGTCACTCCCTTCCCAGGTTTCTGCTAGTGGAAAAGATGACACCCGCCAGTGGCTGAAGAGTCCAAAATCAGCTGGTCGCAGGTCTTCACACTCATCCTCAATCCCGGAGACTGAATCAGTAAAGTCCTCCCAGCCAGAGAAACCCAAGGAACAGTGAGTGAAATCAAAAAAGGAAGTCCCGAAGACCAAGGGAATTGCGGTGCCACCCACACCACCACCACCACCACTACCCCCAAGCTCTGCGTCTGCAGATGAGGTGGAGATTCTGGTGTCCGCTGAGGACATAGATCTCGCCGGTCCCTTGGGCAAAATGAATATAGACGGCTCAGGCAAAAAGCCAGTGGCAGCAGGTGACCCTGAGGCGTAAACTGACTCATTGAATGTTCCATGCCTTCCCAGTTTCACGATGACGTCATCCTCCAGTGGAATTGCGGTGGTTTTTTCCACCGCCTGGCTGAGCTACGGCAACTATTAAGCCTTACACCTGCTTTCTGCATGGCCCTCCAGGAAACCTGGTTCCCCACAATGCAGACCCGTACCCTCCGCGGCTATAAGGGATACTACAGGAACTGTAGCGACTGTAATAGTGTCAGGTGGAGTTCGCGTTTATGTCCTAAACTCATTCTGTAGTGAAACTGTGCACCTTCAAACCCCTCTTAAAGCTGTGGCTGTCAGAATAAGGACAACGGAGGAAATGACCTCTTTGCAATGTACATCTTCCTCCAGATGGTGCAGTAACCCTGAATGTATTAACTGCACTGATTGATCAACTCCCTAAACCGTTCCTACTTTTGGGAGATTTTAAGACCCATAACTCCTTGTGGGGTGGCACCGTGCTTACCGTCCAAGGCAGAGAGCTCGAAACTTTACTGTCTCAGTTCGACTTCTGCCTCTTAAATATTGGGGCCTCCACACATTTCAGTGTGGCTTGAGGTAGTTACTCGGCCATTGACTTATCAATTTGCAGCCCAGGATTTCTCCCATCTATCCACTGGAGAGCACACGACGACCTGTGTGGTAGTGACCACTTCCCCATCTTCCTGTCGCTGCCCCGGCATCAAACCCACGGACGCCTGCCCAGATGGGCTTTAAACAAGGCGGACTGGGAAACTTTCACCTCTGCAACCGTTGAATCTTCCTCACACAGGAACATCAATGTGATGGTTGAGCAGGTGACTACAACAATCATTTCTGTGGCAGAAAACACAATCCCTCACTCTTTAGGGTGCCCCCAGGAAAGACAGTCTCTTGGTGGTCGCCGGAAGTCGCTGAAGCAATTAAGGAGCGTTGGTGAGCTCTAAAATGGCATAAGCGGCACCCTTCCCTGGAGCACCTTATAGCCTTTAAACGGCTCCGTGCTCACGTTTGCCAACTTATCAAATGACGGAAGTGGGAGTGTTGGGAGAGAGATGTCTCGACCATTGGGTGCCATACGTCACCTCACTAAGTCTGGGCAAAGATCAAATGTGTTTTCGGGTACCAGACCCCGACAGGTGTACCCGGTGTTAACATAAATGACGTGTTATCTACCGACACAAATGTGATTGCTGAGCGCTTTGCTGAACACTATGCTCGAGCCTCTGTGTCGGAGAATTACCCCCAGCCTTTTGCACTCTCAGACGGCAGCTGTAAGGGAAAGTCCTCTTGTTTATTACACGCCACAGTGAATCCTATAATGCCCCTTTGACAGAGTGGGATCTCCTCAGTGCCCTTGCACACTGCCCTGCCACAGCTCCTGGGCCAGATCGTATCTACAGTCAGATGATTATACATCTCTCATCTGACTACAAGTGACATCTCCTCATTATCTTCAACCGGATCTGGTGCAATGGCGTCTTTTCATCGCAATGGCAAGAGAGCACCATCATTCCGGTGCTCAAACCCAGTAAAAACCCACTTGATGTGGATAGCTATCGGCCCATCAGCCTCTCCAACATTCTTTCTAAGCTGCTGGAATCTATGGTGTGTTGGCTGTTGGGTTGGGTCCTGGAGTCATGTGGCCTACCAGTTCCACGTCAGGGCGGCTTCCGCCAGGATCGCTCTACCACTGCTAATCTTGTGTCCCTAGAGTCTGACATCCGAACAGCTTTTTCCAGACGCCAACACCTGGTTGCCATCTTTTTCGATTTGCGAAAAGCGTATGACATGACCTGGCGACATCATATCCTTGCCACATTATACGAGGGTGTCCGTAAAATAAGGTTCCCAGTTTTTTTTTTTTTTTTTTTTTTTTTTTTTTTTTTTTTTTTTTTTTTTTTTTGCCCCCCCCCCCCCCCCCCCCCCCCCACAGTGTAAAACATGTTTATTTCATGAATGTGTATATTTTTGAAAAGTTCAGACTTCAACATATTTTTCTACATAGTCACCACTGAGGTCAATACATTTTTGCATGCAATATACGAGCTTTTGAATTCCCAAGTAAAAAAAATGTGCTGCCAAGCCACGCAGATACCCGAGAACCGCTTCTTCCAACTCTTCTCTGTCGCCGAAATGCGTTCCACACAGGTATTTCTTCAAGTTAGGGAAGAGATTGTAGTCACTTGGAGCTAAGTCTGGGCTGTAGGGTGGGTGTTTGACAATACCCCATCCAAATTTTGCGATGAGCTCGTAGGCGGCTTTAGCGGTGTGCAGTCGAGCGTTATCCTGATGCAAATGCACCCCCTTGGACAGCATACCCCTCCTCTTGTATTGAATTGCACAGCACAATTTTTGCAGTGTCTCACAGTACCCAGCAGTGTTGATTGTTGTACTGGTGGGCAAGAACTCACGCAACAGTACCCCCTTGCTGTCCCAAAACACTGTTGCCACCACTTTGCCGACACTCTGCATTTGTTTGAATTTTCGCGATCTCGCGACTCTGGGTGCTTCTGTTTGTTTGGATTGTTCTTTGGTTTCGGGTGTGCGGTAGTGCACCCAAGTCTCGTCTCCAATGACAGTGGAGTAGAGATATTCCTCTCCATGAGTTCCGTGATCTTGAAGAAGTTCTTGAGCCACCTCAACTCATTGACATTGGTCTTCAGTCAACATTCTTGGCACCCACCTCGCGCAAACCTTAGTATACCCTAGAAGCTCTGTCAAAATCTTGTCAATAGAGGTTTTGCTGACATCAGGGATCATTTCGGAGAGCTCACGAACCTTCACTCTTCAATCTGAGAGCACCGCTGCCTCCACTTTTGCGATTGTTTCATCAGAAACAGATGGCCGTCCGGAACACTCCTCATCACGGACGTCAGTAAGACCATTCTTGAACTCTCTCACCATTTGCGCTTGTGTTGTATGCTCATACACTTGTCTCCGCAAATTTCACATAGCTGGGAATGGATGTCTGTTGGTGCAATGTTTTTTGTAGACAGGAAATGGATCACCGAGCGCAGTTCACACCCTGGCGGGTGGAGCAAGGGGAGATCCATCACGTACAGCTGCCAAGCCAAGACTGAGCTCCACAGGGAGCATGCTAGGGAGGGGATTTGGAGTGGGGGAACCAAGGTACACTACAGAATCGTGGGATCCACTGTAACAGCAGTTTTCAGGACTGTAGTGCCATGGGAACCTTATTTTACGGACAACCCTCGTGCAAGTGGGGTCTCAGAGGCCCACTCCCGATTTTTATCCAGAATTTCTTGTCACTTCAGACTTTACGTGTCCAAGTTGGTGCCTCCCATAGTTCCCTCCCCCATACCCAGGAGAATGGGGTCCCGCAGGGCTCTGTATTGAGTCTCTCTCTATTTTTAGTGGCCATTAATGGTCTAGCAGCAGCTGTAGGGCCATTGGTATCACCTTCTTTGTATGCAGATGACTTCTGTATTTCATACCACTCTACCAGTACTGGTGTTGCTGAGCGGCTCCTTCAGGGAGCCATCCACAAGGCTCAGTCATGGGCTCTAGCCCACGGTTTCCAGTTTTCGGTCACAAAGTCATGTGTGTCATGCACTTCTGTCTGCGTCGTCCAGAACCAGAACTTTACCTTAATGATGATCCGCTCACTGTAGCGGAGACGTATTGATTCTTAGGACTAGTTTTCAACACCCTATTGACTTGGCTTCCTCACCTTCGTCAGCTTAAGCGGAAGTGCTGGCAGCACCTCAATACCCTCCGCTGCACGAGCAACACCAAATAAGGTGTTGATCACTCTACGCTGCTGTAGCTCTACAGAGCCCTTGTTCGATGCCAGCATGACTATGAGAGTCTGGTTTATGGTTTGGCGGCACCCTCAGCATTGCATTTACTCGACCCAATGCACCACTGTGGCATTCACCTAGCAGCAGGAGCTTTTAGGACGAGTCCGGTGACCAGCATACTTGTGGAAGCCCGAGTGCCTCCGTTGCAGGTTAGGCATGCACAACTGCTGACCAGTTATGTAGCACACGTTCGTAGTCGTCTTGCGCATCCGAATCACTGTCTCCTTTTCCCATCCACAGTGGTTCATCTCCCGCATCGGCGGCCCAGGTCAGGGCTTCCAATTCCAGTTTGTGTCCAATCCCTTGTTTCTGAACAGGAGTCCTTGCTTTTACCACCTACACTTGAGGTCCATTCATGTACACCTCCATGGTGTACACCTAGGCCGCAGCTTTGCCTGGACCTTTCACATGGCCCTAAGGACTCAGTTAACCCCACAGCTCTCCACTGCCACTTCCTCTCAATTCTTGACAAGTACCGAGGCCACGAAGTGGTTTACACTGGTGGCTCGATGGCTGGTGCTCATGCCGGCTTCGCCTATGTCCATGGAGGACATATTGAAGAGCATTCCTTGCCCAATGGGTGCAATGTTTTCACTGCCAAGCTGGTGGCTATATCGCATGCTCTTGAGCACATCCATTCATGCCCTGGGGAGGCGTTCCTTCTGTGTACTGACTCCTTGAGCAGCCTACGAGCTCTCGACCAGTGCTATCCTCGTCATCCTTTGATAGTGATCATCCAGGAGTCCATCTATGCCCTGGAATAGTCCGGTCATTCTGTGGTGTTTGTCTGGACTCCAGGTCACGTCGGAATCCCAGACAACAAACTTGCCGATATACTGGCCAAACAGGCTACACGGAAGCCACTTATGGATATCAGCTTTTCTGCAACTGACCTGTGTTCAGTACTACGCCACAAGGTTTTGAGGCTTTGGGAGACGAAAGGCATAACCTCAACATGCACAACAAACTGCACGCCATTAAGGAGACTATGAATGTGTGGCAGTCCTCCATGCGGGCCTCTCGCAGGGACTCTGTGGTTCTCTCCCGGCTCCACATTGGCCATGACATACAGCCACCTCCTGCACCGTGATGACACACCTCAGTGTCAGTGCAGCGCCCGGCTGACAGTGTCCCATATCTTGGTGAGCTGTCCTCCTTTGACTGCCCTGCGATGGACTCTTCAGTTACTGGACTCTTTGCCAGTAATTTTAGCTGACAATGCCTCATTGGCTAATTAGTTTTATGTTTTATATGCAATGGTGAGTTTTATCATTCTATATAATTTTTAGCGCATGTCCTTTGTCCATTTGTGTTCTACACTCTAAGCTTTTAGGGTGGATGTTTAATGTGTTACAGAGTGGCTGGCTTTTCCTTTTTATTCTCATGGTCGGCCAGCCCGGTCATTGTTTTTACCCCTTCTACCTGTTTCTTGCTTCTCTCTATGGGTTTCTTTTCTGGGTTTTGTCCATAGTAGTGTTAGTTGTCCTTTGTAGTTCTTCCTTTCTCTTGTTCTTGTGCTGTACGTCTCCCTTTTTTTCTTCTTTTCATTGTATAATTATTTTACTGGGAACCAACCAACCAACCTACCTACCTTTGCCCAAGTCCATATTCACCTATTATTTTTCCTTCTCTTCCTTTTCCTACTATCGAATTCCAATCCCTCATCACAGTTAAATTTTTGTCTCCTTTAACTAGCCAAATATTTTTTTATCTCATTGTACATTTCTTCGGTCTGTTAATCATTTGGAGAGCTAGTTGGCAAATAAATTTGTGCCACTATGATAGGCATAGGCTTCATGTCTATCCTGGCTATGATAATGCATTCATTATGCTGTTCATAGTAGCTTGCCCACATTCCTGTTTTCTTACTCATTCTTAAACCCATGCCTACGTTACCCATACTTATACAGGTTATGACCACCAGAGGGCTTATAACAGGGGTCACTTCTGTTGTGCTCAGTGACTGGGCGTCAGTTACTATGAATTGTGATCTTTCTGACAGGAAATTGTGAATCCAGTCACCTAGCTGAGATGATACCCATAGGCATGCAATTTGATTAGGAGCTGCTTGTGGGGAACAGTATGAAAAGCCTTCTGGAAATACAGAATCAATTTGAAATACCCTGATGATAGCACTCATTATGTCATGAGGGTAAAGAGTTAGCTGTGTTGCACCAGAAAAAAATTTTCTGAATCCACACTGACTGTGCCAGTAAATTGGCAACAATGGCATGAGTCTGTGATTCAGAGAGGATTACTCCTATTTCCTTTCATGAGTATTAATGTGAACTGGTTAACTTTCCAATCTTTGGGTACAAATCTATTGTTGAGGGAGCAGCTGTATACAATTGGTAAGTATGGAGCTATTACATGGGCATACTCTGTAAGGAACCTAATTAGTAAACAATCTGGGACAGAATAGTTGCCTTTAATTGATTTGTGTTGCTATGCTACACTGAGGATTCTACTGCTAAAGTACTCATGTCGGCAGCTGTTCTTGTTTCAGATTTTGGAGTTTTACTTTGCCTTTGGTGGAAAAACTATGGAAAACCATATTTAGTAACTGCTTTGTAGTGGCATTGCATTGCCATCAGTAACATTATCATTGCTGTTCTGCAATGAGGATATCTTGTCACTAGTATGTTTTACATATGACCAGAATCTCTTTGAATTTTCTGCCAGATTTTGAGACAGAGTTTCATTGTGGAAACTGTTGACAGTGTCTCACATTGAAGTCCGTGCTAAATTTCAAGCTCCTGAAAACTTCACCAATCTTAGGGATTTTGGATTCTTTTGAATTAGGCATGTTTTCTTCATTGTTTCTGCAACATTATTGTGATCTGTTTTGTCAACCTTTGGGATCAGTTCCACCTTGTATTAAAATATTTGGTATGACTCGCCAATTGCTGTTTAATCTATTTCTTTGAATTCGAACAACATCTGCTCTATGCTTACATAGTTTGGAAGGAATAGAGACTATCTCTTAGCAAGATATCAACCAAATTTTATCTGCTTTTTTAAATAGATACATTCTCCATTTACTTTGTGTGGATTTGGATGTTGTAGTACTGAACCTCGCTACGATGACCTTGTGGTCACTAACTTCTGTATCCATCATGATGCTTCGTGTTTACTCTGGATTATTTGTTGCTGAGAGGTCAAGTGTGCTTTTGCTACCATTTTCACTTAGTTGGCTTCTGAACTAATTGTTCAAAATACTTTTCATACAACTAAGTTCAATGTCTTATTACTCATAATCTAAATTCTTGTTTTGGAAATAAATAAATCACCATCTTAAGACAGTTTGTAATTTACATTCATTAATATCTTATGTCATACGATTGGTAGTACAGATGATGAAGATGGTTGGATTATTGTTGTTGAAGTATGCTTCACTTTCAAGATGAGTAATCCCAAATACTAATAAATGTTTATTTTTAATAACTTTAAGCCACTGCACTATTTAGTAATCATGAGTCAACTTGTAACAACACTCTCAAAGAAATTGTGTATGTTGTTATGTTATAAACACAGACAAGTCCAAATTCGAAAGCAAGGTCATCAGTGAAGTACAACACTTAGCACTGAAAGCACATTATTACGAACACCATAAACATGCATAGCAGATTGGACACCTGGATAGTGTATGTTGTTACTAATGCAAATATGGAATATTACAGAATATACAAGCATTATAAACATAAGGAATTTTAAGAACCTTCCAGAAATGATAAATACTGTATGTCAAATAATTTATGGTGACCCACAGCAATGCCAATCAGAGACACTAACCACTACGCTACAGTGCATGCAACAGTGCTTGCACCATTCCTGTGTCTCCTCTAGAAACATCAACCCAATGTTTCAGAAGTTCTCATTGGAGCCGATTACAATATCCTAGATCTAGATCTTGTCAGAGGTCCTCTGTATGTCAGCAGTGGAGGATCCTCATTCTGTGTTATGACAGCCTCTTCACACTGATGAGCATTGAAGGTACCCCTCCCAGTGAAGCTCACGGTCATTGACTATATCTTAAGTTTCCCTGTGCCTCAGGACTTTAGTATGGTTCCACACAGAGTATATGGACAATGTCTCTGTGCTTTAGTCTTCTTGTTGAAGTGTCGTAATACTTGACTGCAGTCTTGCTTTTTTGGTCCAGGTGATGTTTTCCATGTAGTCATCCTGAATATTGTCCATTTGAAATGGGATTAGTGTACCCATAGTTCCAGCTTCATGAATGGAGCGGAAAGAATGGTGTGAAACCTGTAATGCCTTGCTTCGCTGCGTTATTTGCGAGTATCACAGTGGGCAATAATATATCCTAACCTCTATTTGACATCAACGTACATCAGTTGCGTGTATGTCAATGTCCTACTAAAGCTTTCTGTGAGGCCATTCATCTGGGTGGTGTGCAGTTTCCCCCTGTGAATGATGTTGCAATGTGAAATTACCTCGGATACTGCTCTTCACTGAAAATCTACACCATGATCAGATATCATTACACGGGATGCTCCATGCTTCAGAGTGATATCTTATACAAGGAACATTGTAATTTCTGGAGCTTCAGCAGCCAGCACAGCTTTGGTGACAGTATACCAGGTGAGGCAGCCAGTGCAGACTACTGTCCGTCAGTTTTGGTGTCAACTTCCGGTACCTCCCATAGAGGTAGATTGCAATTTAGTAGAATGCTGCTCCTGCAGGTGAAATTGGTACCAACTGGCCAGAGAAAATTGTTGGTAAGGCAGGTGCCAGGTTGAGATTCATTGGGAGAGTCCTTAGAAAATGTATTCCATCAACAAATGAAGTGGCTTACAAAACACTCGTTTGACCTATACTTGAGTATTGCTCATCAGTGTGAGATCTGTACCAGGTTGGGTTGACAGAGGAGAGAGAGAAGATACAAAGAACAGCGGCGTGTTTCCTCACAGGGTTATTTGGTAAGCGTGATAGCGTTTAGCAAGCCCAAGTGGCAGACTCTGCAAGATAGGCACTTTGCATCGCGGTGTAGCTTGCTGTCCAGGTTTCGAGAGGGTGCATTTCTGGATGAGGTATCAAATATATTGCTTCCCCCTACTTATACCTCCTGAGGAGATCACGAATGTAAAATTAGAGAAATTCGAGCGCGCGCAGAGACTTTCCGGCAGTCATTCTTCCCGCGAACCATACGCAACTGGAACAGGAAAGGGACGTAATGACAGTGGCATGTAAAGTGCCCTCTGGCACGCACCTTGGGTGGCTTGCGATGTATAAATATAGATGTAGATGTAGATACTGGGCTGGTGATACCTGTGTCTGATTCTGTCTAGAGCCTGCACAAATTCCAGGTGATAAATGTTTGAGCTTTATGGAAAATGTTGAGAATAACTGGCTGCAGATGAATTATGCTCCAGTGGGATGGAAATGGTTTCTCAGTGTCCCAGCTCACCTTAAACAATACTCAGTTTATGAATTTGAATTCTCCTTTGGTAGGTTCTTCCTCCTACAAGGTGTCTGTGATTTTCTTCCTTGTACCCAGCAGCATTGTCATTTAATGCAGCAATGACTGAACTTTCATCCATGCTAATGTTTTCTGCCAAAGGATTCCTTGAAAGGCTGTCTGCACCCTTCTGTTTATGTCCACTTTTGTATGCAACTGTGATATACTGCTGAAGCCTCAGTGCTCATCATATCAGTCGACTGAACGGATCTTCAAGGCTAGACAGCTAGCATAGGTGATGGACCACCATTCTCTATCTCGTCACTATTGGTGTTAGTGTGAAGTTCTGCCTAAGCTTTTTCATCACACAAATCTAGGACTGAAAAAGACATTAGCGCATCCTTAAGTACAAGGGAAGTTCTTTCTTGTATTTGTTTCCAGGAATATTTGGTATCTCATTGCAGTAATTCTTGCAAAGGACGTGCCTTGGTGTAGAAGTCAGATATGAATCACCTTAAGTATGAGCATATTCCAAGAAGACTTCTCACATAATGAATGCACTGAGGATGTGGAAAATTTGACTGCTTTTACTTTCTCTGGATTGAGACAACCTCCATTGCCATTCACTAGCTGCCCCAAGATTTTTATTTCTTAGGTGACAGAGCACTTCTTTGGATTCAGGTGGAGGCCTGTAGTCTGAGCATACTCCAACATGGTTGTCAGGTGGGTTAGATGTTCTGCAACTGCATTAGAAAAAAAAGACAATGTCATCCATGTAGCAAAGACACATTGTCCATTTAACGTGTTGAAGTAGGTTGCCCAACAAACCTTCAAAGGTGGCTAGCACATTGCATAGTCCAAACAGTGTAACTTTGAACCCATAGGCCATCAGGAGTTGTGAATTCAGTCTTTTCCTAGTCAGCTTCATCATCTTCAATTTACTATAAGAGTGTTTACATGTCCATAGTTGAGAAATACCAGGTGTAAAGTATGAAACTGGAATTTCCCTATAGATGGTGCTAGTCTTCAGTGTAAGGCCCATGAGACCACGTCTGCAGTGCCATCTGCTTCCTGTAACAGCTGAAGATGAATGTCAACACACAGTAACCCAAGTTCCATACATTGGAACCTATTTCAAACTCGTGAACATGTCGAGTTTTCTTCCTACAAACTATGATTTGTAGACAACATTGTTTTTCTGTTATCATTTGAAGAAAACTGCTGCAGAATTGCGTCGAATGTTTGTTGAAGCTTTCAGCGAACATGCTCTTGAAGAAACACAGTGTTGCGAGTGATTCAAAAAATTCAAAAGTGGTGATTTTGGTGTGAGAAACAACGAGTGCAGGAAACGACCAAAAAAGTTCAAAGACAACAAATTACAGGCCTTATTGGATGAAGATTATACTCAAACTCAACAGGAACTTGCAGAACAATTGAAGGTGATCCAGAGAGCTATTTCTCTTCAGTTTAAAACTAAGGGAAAGGTGCAGAAAGTGGGAAAATGGGCTCCAAATGAACTGAGTGAAATACAGCAAGCAAATTGAAAGACCACTTGTGAAATGCTGCCCGCCAGATACAAAAGAAAGTCGTTTCTCCATCGAATAGTGACAGGTGATGAAAAATGGGTCCTAAGCGTTGTAAATCATGGTTGAATCCAGACAAACCATCGACATCCATTAAAAGACCAGATCACTTTGGAGAGAAGACAATGCTCTGTGTTTGGTGGGATCAAAAGGGTGTCATTTATTATGAGCTGTTAAAACTTGGTGAAACTGATCACTACCAACAGCAAATGATCGCTTTAAATCAAGCATTATGTGAAAAACAACTGGAATATGGAAAAAGGCAACACAAAGTCATATTGCTCCATGATAATGCTCCATCACACATGGCAAAAATGATCAGGGAAATGATCAAGGCATTCAGTTGGGAAGTACTAGGGCATGTGGCTTATTATCCAGACTTGGCTCCATCTGGTTATCATCTATTTGTCTCACTGGGACGCGCTTTTGCTGAACAATGCTTCAATTTGTATGAAAATGTACAAAAATGGCTTGCTGACTGGTTTGCTTCAAAAGAACAATGGAGATTATTTTTAATTAAATATTTTTTATCAGTTTCAAACAACAGATGTGTAATTATGGCAACCAAACTCCGGTTTCATACTTCTACACCTGGTACTTTGCCCCTACCAAGCAGTCAAGGGTGTCTTCAGTGTGCGGCAGTCAATAGTCAACTTTCTTCATAATTTTGTTCTGTCATCATTAGTCAATGCAGAAAGACATTGTGCCTTCCTCCTCCTTCAAAGGGGCCTCTCCACTTCGTCCTGGATTATCTGCCATTTGGCAATTACTGAGATTTCATCCATGCTGCTGTTTTCTGTGAAAGAATTCCTTGAAAGGTAGTTAGCATCCTACAATTTGTGCCCACTTTTGTATGCCACTGTGACATACAGGGTTATTACAAATGATTGAAGCAATTTCACAGCTCTACAATAACTTTATTATTTGAGATATTTTCACAATGCTTTGCACACACATACAAAAACTCAAAAAGTTTTTTTAGGCATTCACAAATGTTTGATATGTGCCCCTTTAGTGATTCGGCAGACATCAAGCCGATAATCGAGTTCCTCCCACACTTGGCGCAGCATGTCCCCATCAATGAGTTCGAAAGCATCGTTGATGCGAGCTCACAGCTCTGGCATGTTTCTTGGTAGAGGAGGTTTAAACACTGAATCTTTCACATAACCCCACAGAAATAAATCGCATGGGGTTAAGTCGGGAGAGTGTGGATGCCATGATATGAATTGCTGATCATGATCTCCACCACGACCGATCCATCGGTTTTCCAATCTCGTGTTTAAGAAATGCCGAACATGATGATGGAAGTGCGGTGGAGCACCATCCTGTTGAAAGATGAAGTCGGCGCTGTCAGTCTCCAGTTGTGGCATGAGCCAATTTTCCAGCATGTCCAGATACACGTGTCCTGTAACGTTTTTTTCGCAGAAGAAAAAGGGGCCGTAAACTTTAAACCGTGAGATTGCACAAAACACGTTAACTTTTGGTGAATTGCGAATTTGCTGCACGAATGCGTGAGGATTCTCTACCGCCCAGATTCGCACATTGTGTCTGTTCACTTCACCATTAAGAAAAAATGTTGCTTCATCACTGAAAACAAGTTTTGCATTGAACGCATCCTCTTCCATAAGCTGTTGCAACTGCGCCGAAAATTCAAAGCATTTGACTTTGTCATCGGATGTCAGGGCTTGTAGCAATAGTAAACGGTAAGGCTTCTGCTTTAGCCTTTTCCGTAAGATTTTCCAAACTGTCGGCTGTGGTACGTTTAGCTCCCTGCTTGCTTTATTCGTCGACTTACGCGGGCTACACGTGAAACTTGCCCGCACGCGTTCAACCATTTCTTCGCTCACTGCAGGCCGAAGGCATCCAGAAGCTTTAAACTGTGCATACCATCGCTGAATGGAGTTAGCAGTTCATTTGTGTTAACGTGCCACAGCAATGCCTTTGCGACGTGCATGGCGTCGTCGCTGGCGGCGCAGCGTTCCTGTTTATCGTTCTTTGAAGGCAATTGATATTGACTTGGCTGGTCAGTTTAATAAACAACAACTAATTGGAGGTCCAAATGTATTTCGTGGACTGAAATTGAACTTCACATGTGATGTACAAGCTGTATTTGGAGGGAGCACATGGCTGACACTTGCAGTTGTGTGGGGCAATCATTGTGATTATGGTGGCCTTGAAGCCTTCCCAGATGCAAATATTCCTACATGGAAGACATGGAGCATAGCAGAGACAGCAGGACTTCTAGCTAAACAGCCGTATGGTACATTAGTTCCTAGTATGCCTTTTGTGTTGACTACACGAAGAAAGAAGAAATTGAATGCCGATGAGTACCTCTTCATATGGGCTAAAGTTGGTAATGGAAATTGTAAAATAAAAATTAATGGTGACTGTATGTTATATTACAGACAATAAAGTTTGTCCTACCCGAGAACCATCCTTATCTCTCCCGTGAGATTTTTTTTTTTTTTTTTAAATTGAAAACAGTATTCACTTATAACTATGTGTCCGCGCCCATGCTGGTTGCCCGCTAGGCGGGTGACCTTGAGCGGGACTTAGCGCGCTGTGCGCCGCGCAAGTCACGTGACCAGGGGTGTACACTGGGCGGTGCGCTAGGGCTATCCACTGCGCCAAGCCTGGCTCACGCAACACTGACTGATGTGAGTGCATTTCAAGCACGACATACGCTTTCTTGGCTCCTGTCGCCATTTTGTCTCACTGCACTCTCGAACGCTCTGGCGGCAGAAACCTGAAGTGCGGCTTCAGCCGAACAAAACTTTATGAGTTTTTCTACGTATCTGTAGTGTGTCGTGACCATATGTCAATGAATGGAGCTACAGTGAATTTATGAAATCGCTTCAATCATTTGTAATAGCCCTGTATATGAGTGCTGGCTAATAGAGGGATGATCCCCATCGTTGATACACTGCTTTACCATGGGCCATTTGGTCTGTCTTGTTTTGACCTCGGATTTGAAAGCATCCAAAAATTGGCAGCAATATGGCGAACACTGTTCCTCAGCCAGACCAGATTCTGTTGGCAGTTCCATAGTAGCCTCCTCCTCTGCATTGTCTGCACTTGTAAAATAACACAGTATTTCGTTGATGGCACTTAACTGCTTTTCTTGGACCAGTTCTGCTCTTCCTAGGCGCCTACCTTTGTGGACGAGTTGGGGCAGCTCTTGACAGTTGGTGATCCAAAGGTTTCCTTGACCACCTGTAATGCTTGTCATCCTAACTGGCATTTAATCGTTTTGTGAGTGTGAGTAGCTTTTTGCAGTTGACAGAAGCTTCACAGTTTAACTGAGCATCTAGATTGATGAGTCAGATTTCTCCTTGATTACTGTGGGATAATGTCTTAAACAGCAAACCACCAGCCAAAGCAGTCTGTGTTATGTGCATTTGTTGCAGTAGCTTTGTCAATATGAAGCTCCAATCATCCACTTCTTGACTGTTTGTGATGTCTTCAAGAAGTCATATATGAGAATAACATGGGACTAATTTCTGTTAAAATGACAAATTCCAAGGGCTGTATTCTGTCATTGATAGTATTCTTGGAACAAATTTTTCTGTTAGCTGAACATCTTTCCCACTTGCATCTTTCAGCACAATTGCATTCATATCACAGAATAGTTTTCTTTAGCTGATGATACATATTCAACATTACAGAAACAGCAGCAGCCCCTAAGTGTACTAGAGCCTAAAAAGGTTGGCCATTGATGATGGCAGCAAGATTTCCTGACATCTTGGTAGCTATTGTATCTGTAGCAGCCTCACCTCCTTATATGGTCGCCTCACTTATTTGCCTTAATTCGGCAGCTGGGCAAGTGGCTGGTACCTCTGTTTGGCGACGGGGAACAACTATGGCGTGTTGGAGAGTGACCTCATCCGAGTTATGTCAATGGACTCTGTCAGGTCAACTGTAATTGTCTGCAGTTGACGGACGTGAATGGGTTTGTTGTGATGGTTGACTTCTTGCAGTGTAATTGTCATAAAACACTCGTCTTCTTTCTCTGCAGTAACATAAAACTTGCCAAGAGTATCTACAGTGAAAACACACCAGCCTGTTCTCCTCTGTCCTCCGAATGTCTTTTCTTCTGTGAAGCACTACACTTGAAGGAGAAGATGGTTGTTCCTGCATTGTTCGAATGCTAGTTTGACATTTGATAGCTGCAGCGAAGTCCATTCTTTGTGATGCATTTGATTGGTGGCAAAGATTGGTGCTACAGATAGATACACGTCTTCTTCCATGTTCTGTTATATCCTGATGTATGGGGTCAACATTTGTGGTTGCCATCTCTCGCCCACTTGGTCTTGGATACAGTGCTGTACCTCTTCTCTTCCTATATGGTGTAGGAGAGAAATGAGCTCATGGTGGTGTTGCACAACTGCCATAGGAACCTCATTCATACTTCTTTCATCCGACTCTTTCCTTTTACGTTTCCTTGATTTGTTGGCACCAATGACGAATTCATCTGCTGTTGTGACATATTTTGCTAGGAGAGCTTGGTACATGCTTCTGTGACACTTTTAATCAAGCGTGAAATTTTGTCGTCTTCTGTCATACTTTGGTTCACAATGTGGCATAGGTGCAAAACATTCTTTATGTAAGACTGTCATTTCCCCATGATGTTAGGGCCCTGCTCTTCTGCTAAGATGACTTGCTGCTGATTGTCACCAAATGTTTTCTTTTGTGTGGCCTAGAATTTGTTCCAGATATTTAGCTTCTCTTTGTTCTCAGAGGACTGCTGCACTGTGCCGTCCAAATAAAAATAAACATTTTCCAAATACTCATCATGTCATCCCACTTGTATTTGGTCGAATCCTTTCATCTATTTATACGGAGCCTGACAAGCATCTCCAGAAAACAAGTGATTGCTGTCTGATGTACAGGTGACTTGCTGCTGTTTTGGAATCCATTGGTTTCCTGAGTATTCGGACCTTGAGAACTATGAATTTCCTGTATTCTGGTTCCTGTTTGTGTAGGCAACTTTTATGTTGCCTAGCTGGGGCCACAGTGATTTAGGTTTTGAAGTACCTAGTATCTCCAACAGTGTCATTTTGTAACCACACTCAAGTCCTAATCCAAAAGCAAGGTCATCAGTGAAATACAGCACTTACAGGCAGAACAGATTGAACTCTTGTTTGGAGAGCACTGCTATTAATACAAACATAGACTATTCCAGAATATGCAACCATTATAAACAAAAGAAATTTCAAGAACCTTCCAGGAATGATAAATACTAAGTAACAAATAATTGCTGGTGGTCTGGTTTGAACTGGCAGCCTGCAGCATTCCAGCCAACGCCGCTAACTGTTATGCTACATTGCATGTTGTATAACTTGTGGGAGTATGTACTCTATAAACTGACCCATTGTACATCAGTAAAAATTGTGCTGTGGAACTGTGGATCGTAAAATTAAATCTGGCAGATTTCAAGTTCGTGATGTACCGCGTGAATTGTGTGACAAGTTCTGGCCTGCTTAAATATATTGTATGTAACTTATTATCCATGTGTTAAATTTATTGTTAGTACAGTGTGTATAAGCATGTGTTTATAAGTCCCTGTTTTTGTGGATGTTTCAGCAGAGTTTGTTGTCATAACGTAATTAAATGGAATGTGTTACAAACAACGTACAGTAGAGTCCGTATGGGAAGAAACCTGACAGTTGAGGGCACTCTTGCCAGCTTTCAACTGTGAAGTGCAAACAGCTGCAGGTGAACACTATAGTCTTCTGTAGAGCTGTGACAACTCGCAGGTGTATACAAAAATCACATTATGTGATTGGTAGAAATAGACACATTAAGCAGCTGCGCCAAGTCCACCACAATTGTCTGGAATCTTCTATTGCGGCTTGATTACAGTATTGTTAATGTAAATTTTCTTTCAGTTGGTAATAAATTGTAAAGTGGCCATTGAGCTACGTACCTTGTGATTTCAATTAGAATTAGGTAAGATATAGTGGTTTAAGTCCCTGATATTAAAGAGTAACAGGGACTTTATCACTTTCTGTGGCACTGTTTGTCATTCTTTACCTCTGATTGTTATTGATACAATGTTTGGCCTTGTTAACACGTGCCAGTTGAAAAAGCAGCATTTTATTTACAGTGACAAACGCCTGCCAGCAAAAGCCGGTCCAAATGAAGCACGTCAAATTCAAATTGAAATGGAACGAGTCAAAAAGTGGCTTAAGATGATAAATTCATGGGAAACAGCAGTCACAACTGAAAAGATGAGAAGGCGCCTTTTCAAAGGCATACCAAATTCTCTTCGCGGACAAGTGTGGGCATTGTTGCTTAATGTGAAGGCCATCAAAGAAGAAAATAAAGGGAAATATCAGGTAAGAAACAGATTTTACTACCACTCTTAAGAAATAGCCTGTCTTTCATATCATTGTAATACAGAGAAAGTATTAGAATTATTCCCGTATATTATTATTGAGCATTTGTCACATATAATTGATTCAGTTTTTTGAGGGTATTCCACCATGATCAATGTATGATACAATTCTGAGGATCTTTCAGGGTTTACCGTTCCAGTTTTATGTACGACAGTTCAGTGAGTGACAGTGATTGTCTTGGATATGGTTGTTATCTGGACAAGAGTCAAACAGCTGCTTGGAGTCTGTGTAGAGACCAGTCACACTAATGCCATCACTCATAGCACCTGAGATAGCCATCTTGACCATTCATTGAATTATTATGCTTTAAAGTGGAATGACCCACCTGGCTGGATGCTAGATGATGTATCCACTAATATTTACTGTGTGCACTTTTTCTTAGTTGATTTTGAGGAAAGTGCAGGGAGCAGAGGAAGTCTTGTCTTGCACATTGACCATTGTTTCAAGCAGAACACTTCAGTGGTGTGAACCCTACCTTCTTCATGCAGAGCAGCCACTATGTCTGATTTGTTTCGTACTGAGCATATACCAGTGAATAGCAGAGTTAATAGATAATTTTACAAATGAAATTTCTGTTTAACATGCACAGTTTTAACCAGGAACTGAGTCGTCATTCATTCCAGCAAAATGGCATGATCGCAGCACAGTGAAGTGAAACACAGCATTCGCTATTGGCTACTGCAGTGATCCTGAATTCAGTATTGTTGAGCCATTAATGTTAACAATGACAGATCACTAAACACTTAAGCCCAATGTCTTCATACTTTCTCCAGTTTCCCATTTTTCACTAAAATCTAAAAATTCAGAATAAGATCGATCAGTTAACATTGAGTGCTCAGCAAACACCCTAATGAAGAACTTGTTGAACCACATCCACAATTTGGGAGTGATGGGGTGGTAATTTGTTTCACAGAATCTCTCTGCTCTAGCAGAATGCTGTAGGTAGATAATTGCACTTATTCTTCTAACAGCTCACTGTATCATCAGTTGTGAAGAACAGTATACTGTCTAACACATGTTTCATTTCACCCCATGGTAACATTGCTAATGTGGAGCTTCCACTGGCTTTAAATATACCCTGTCACTGTGAGAAATGCCACATCTTTTGTACTTCCTACTGCACTCACGGCTTACTTTCAGTGTACCAATATATATTTGTACTGTGCCTCATCCATCTGATAGATCTTTTTCCGTACGAAGACAAAGCAATGGTTAGCTTTGTTAATATCTGTGACCTATGATGTATGGTTTGCAGATACATTTGTGGAAGATGGTGGCTTCTTCACCCCATTGGGAAAACGTGGTTCTTGCTGATAATGGCAGCTCATTAGTCGTAGTAGTGATGATCATTGGATTTTTCAAATACTTCGTTCCACTGAGTGCTGCTATCTGCTGTTACAGTCAATTGGAAAATGATGAGCCATGTCATTCACATGTTTTTGACTGAGGCAGTTGATATTGTGGTGGCAGTGTGACACATTGACCTTTAAGGAAGCCTGTGCCTGCATGGCGTTGCTGATATTGCCCAGTATTTCTTGCCTTGTGAAACTGGTGAGGTGGTTGGTATCAAATGTCTTGCGAATTCACAAAATACTGCAAAGAATGAGAGATGTGGAAATTAAATAGTCTTTTTGTCAGGAGATCTTTCTAAAATTCTATTTATTTTACTCATGAGTGAAACTAATCATTTTTGTAGGCAAGCTATGTCTTAGCTCTGAGAGATGGTTTTAATATTTCCTGCTGTTGAAAATGTAAGAAATGGACACCATGCTCCATCACGGATGAACTGATAAGTAGCGACTGGAACCCTAAATTGAGTTATGTTAATTTCTTCATGTTGTTTGTAATATTAAAATGTTCAAGCGCATATAAATACTCTTCTGACATTATA
This sequence comes from Schistocerca serialis cubense, assembly GCF_023864345.2. Taxonomy (NCBI): domain Eukaryota; kingdom Metazoa; phylum Arthropoda; class Insecta; order Orthoptera; family Acrididae; genus Schistocerca; species Schistocerca serialis. The sequence goes on from NC_064638.1 coordinate 718,716,335, forward strand.
AATGTCAGGTTCTTAATATCAATAAAGAGGAACTTCTGTCTTTGTACAGAATGTCTGTAATTTCTGTAGTTGCATACTCTCCCTTTCATTTGAGAGTATAATGATTTTGTCATTGAATATGTTACTTTGAAACAAAAAATGTAAAAGACATGACTTTGGTTGTCTGATGTAGTAATGCCTTCAGTGCTATTTTCTTTGAGAAGTATATACATTTTACTCTTTTGGCTGTACCAAAAGGAAAATTCTCTAGAAAAGCATAAATTTTTAGACAGAATTGCTACCCAATATGCAGGTCAAATATTAGTACTGCCAATAGGCATATAAAAAATTAGGCAACTCTATCCTAGCTTTCAGAGCTAATAGTTCCTTCCTCACAAGAAGAGGGGATAGGTTGTGGAGGGTTATAAAGGAAGAGCAGGTCACTTGGACCCAGGATAACAGGGATGCATCTGTTTTGAGAATGAGTGAGAGTTGCAACTCTGTGGGGACCCATCTTTGTCTCCCCATGTGCTCAAAATTGATGGGTCCCATTCAACCTGGAATCTGAGTGACGAACATTTCTTTCTTAACCTTCCCCAATCTATTCTTCCACTTCCCAGGAAGGGAACTATTAATTCAGAAAACTAATAGTGTGTCATATATTTTTGTCTGTGCCTATCAGCAGTACTAATATTTCACTTCCTGAAGGAATAAAAGTAAAATAGCACAGATTTAGAAACAAACACATTGCAGAAAGGTTATTTGGGGGAGCAGGGCTCATCAAGATGATGGTTTTAACTGCTGGGGAAGGGTCATTTACAGTCCGTGTCAAGGTAAACATACCATGTTCTAGGGAAAGTAAGTATCTAAAGAGCAAATGGCCTCTGTAACTTCTATTATTCATTTAAGAGACTTTGCCTTTATGATTTCATTTTTCTTATTAATGGACAGTTCTGTAAGAATGTTGCCCAGTTTGTGTGCTTTAAAAGTGTTGGTGAAAATAAATGTTTCAAAGATATATGGACCTCTATTGTATGCCTCTCATCTTAATTGCAAAATGCTGTTGTTTATAACGAAATATATATATTTATCTTCCAGGACATGCTAGAGCTAGCATATCGTTGGTCCCCTGATATTCGACAAATAGACCTTGACGTCAATAGGACATACCGTGACCATATCATGTTCCGTGAGCGTTATGGCCTACAGCAGCAAGCACTTTTTAATGTTCTTTCTGCATATAGTGTTTACAATTTGGATATTGGCTATTGTCAGGGTATGTCACAAATTGCTGCTCTCCTCCTCATGTACCTAAGTGAAGAAGATGCATTTTGGGCACTTTCCATTTTAATTGCTGATAAGAAGTATGCTATGCATGGTAAGCATTAACCCAGTTTTTATTTGTGCACAGAGCTGATTATTAATGTAAACTTGACTATTAATGTATCATTTATAATTTTTGGGTTTATCAACATTTCAAGGTTTCTTTATTCCTGGATTTCCGAAGTTGCTACGCTACCAAGAACACCATGACAAAATAATGAATAAATTTCTGCCAAAGTTGAAGAAGCACCTTGATAAAAATGGTGTCGACACAGGCATTTATACACTGAAGTGGTTTTTCCAATGTTTTTTGGATAGGGTAAGGATCATTTTTTAAATAATGTTCTCATTATCTTAGGAATATGATTGTGGAACAGCAAATGAAAAGAGATTAAAGAGGCATATAAAATATCTTTTTCCTCAAAAAAGGGAAGATCTGAAAGGTAGTTTCCCATCAGAGCTGTTAACATTTAAAGTTACGTCAGACAATGTGATTTTGTAAGGTACTGTGGAAGCAACAGTTTGATGTAACACTTGATGGCCTGCGCAGTAATTGCATAACAGAGTGAAATTTTAAAAATACGGTTAAAATGAAGTATTTTTCAATCAAACTAAATTGTGACAAATACAGTAAGTAACAGGTATTTGGCGATTGCACGGGGTATTGTTCAAAATGCAAACTTGTGAGCATAAAATATAATCAGTTTTATAGGCAACCATATCTTAGTATTATACTTGCTCTCTTTCTGTTGTCTTTCTTGTTACTATTCTACTAACCAAATTGAGAGTTTGAAGTAGTGGTTTTGAAGCCTTTCTCTGACATGGGAAAGTGATGATCATGTCACTAAAAAATTTACAAAAAGTAAAGCGATAACTTTAGTATCAAAGGTTTCACTAGTTAACCATATTAGTACTGTAGTCTTTAATGTAAACCTAATAATACATCTGAAATGAGCCAGTCTTGTCACACCACATTCACACACTTCGGAACTGTCCATATTTTTAATACTTGTACTGGAGCTTGAGGCACAACTGAAAATGCAACAAAGTTTGGTGCTATATTGTGTCATAGAATATGATTAGAACATCTGAGGTATGTTGAGTAATCCATATGAACACAATGAACTTGGAATCACTGAACTCTCCAGATACTGACAGCTCTAGCTAAGAATATGGGCAAGCATGATGTATGCCTGTGACATTTTAATTATATTCCCGAGTGTAACTACAGGTGAGAAAAAAAAACTTGTTTTTCCAACCAGTGCATTAATGTCCATTCTATTCTGTAGTATTACTGCATGGTATGAGATCCTAACCAAATAGGTTTGATGGAGGACACGGAAAAATGTCAAAGTATTGTATTACCACGAAATAGGTGAAAGGAGGTCATGGGTGTAAGCGAGTTGGGGAGACAGTCATTAAAACAAGGACATTTACTGTTGTCTTCGTTGATCCATTATGGACTGTGTGACAACGGCTGGCATGTATTTCTTGATGCAATAATTTACCAACAGCCGTATGTATTGCAGAAATTTATTTTATGAACGTCTTATGTGCTACCAGTTTCAGGATTACATTGATGCCATCTTCAGGTCCCACACGTCACAGTCGTAAAAACACTATACACAGAAGGAGCCATATAACTGGATCCGTGAATCAAATCATTATGCAACAGCTCTTGCTGGCCAGGCGACACAGACGCCTGGCCACTTTGTTTTTCATAACAGTGAGCACACTGCTGTTCCGTGGATCAAAATAACACCAAAAAAAGCTGCTCTTATGTGTTGCGTGACTTCCTTTATTGCCTTCTTTGAATTATTGTTGTAAAGTTGGAAGGAAGGCATTTCCCCTCTGTTCTGGAATTAAATCCCCCTTAACAACACTCTTAACTTAACCAACTATGTAGCACTTTCTGGAGCCTTGTTTTCTTTAACAAATGCATTCTGCTATGCCTTAAAATTTGTGAAAATAATTATAACAATCTAGCTTGTCTAACGTTCTAAGACTTAAAGTGTGAGTGTGGATCTGGGTTATATTGGTTTATCCCCCCGAAACCACCTTCCACTTCTTTACGAGGTGACTTACTTGGAACTTGCAGCCACTCTTCTTTACTGGCTAGCTGGCTGCTGAAAAACCCTCTTGATTTGTTCTCCATAGAATAATGCTAGGTATAGGAATTTTTAGACACTTTCTACTTATTCCATAAGTAGACATACAAACTTTATTTTTCGTCAATTAGCGATGTATTTAACTTCCATACACAATAAAACTCTCACTTTCCACATAAATATGTAACTTCCTGTAAGTATCCTGTACAGCCAGACGTCATAAACAAATTACTTTACAGTTAAAAGAAAGTTGCCTTAGATACCATAACTTCTCTTAACACGAATCAGAAAATAAGTCTTGCCGATAGCAAGGTTATGTCAAGATTTTTCAAGAGTTCTTTTTCAGCTGTCTTTGTTTTAATAACAGTAGTCAATGACACAATAAGCACAGAGCTGCATATAAACTCCATGGTTCTTCCTTACACACACACTAAAACATCTATGGATTGCCCGACAGGTACTTGTTGGTGCCATTTGTCCCCGCGTCTACTTTCTTCCCGCGACTGATTTTTAAACCTGCACACACAAACATGTGATGCGCAGTAGGTTGGATTCTACACTCCCACACTCATATCCAGAATATTGTGTGTTCGAGACGGTAGAACACTGAGTGGTTCTAGAATTTACACAGAAATCCTCGAATCGCTACAATCGCAAAAACATTTATTCAAAGGTGACCAGTTTTGATAACCTTCAGATCTAGCTGTAATATAATACACGAAAAAAAATTAGAGGGATACATTAAAAGAACTTAAAATTAGGTAAAAAAATTTATGAAAGATAGATATACCTATTTTGATGGACAGTGGCTGCGTATGGAGCAGGAACCTCAGAATGACGGTAGTCAATTGTGGAAGAAAGCAATACAGCTGTTTCTTAAATACTGGAGAGACTACCTACAGCTGACATCATGATATGAGTATTAGCCAGCCAGATATAAGTCAACAGAATTATGTAGAGAAAGATGTACTTATTAGTAAATAAAACATCAAAATTATGTAGAATAAATTTACAATATAGAAGAAACAGCATGTTAACACGTATGTTGTGAGATAAATATACTAAAAGCTTTAAAAAGGAAACAAATAAACATCACATTGCTGTCTATGGGTTGCCCTCTAATGGCATGTGGCAAAATAATTACATTGTTGTTGGTTTTTATGGAGGTGATGGATGCCATACCAAAGATGTAGCATCAGGGAGATTTCCAATGAGATGGCTGTGAATATCGATACGTGATGTCCAGTAGACGACCCTCCATAGATGCACTGTGGAGATAGAAAATGTTGATCTTGAGTGGTTTCCAGCTCTACAGTAACCAACTGCTCCGTACATCTGTGGAAGATCATCTGCTGGACATCACCTGTCAATATTCACAGCCATCTCTTGGAAATCCCCTTGATATGACATCCATCATCTCCATAGAAACCAACAACATTGTAATTATTTTGCAACATGCCTCTAGAGGGCAGCCCATATACAGTGAGTACGATGTTTGTTTCCTTTTTAAAGCTTTTAGTACATTTATTTCACAATAGCTGTGTTAACAAGCTGTTTCTTCTTTGTTGTAAAATTATTCTATGTAATTTTGATGTTTCATTTACTAATTAGTGCATCTTTCTGTTCATACTCTTTCAACTTATACGTGATTGGCTAATGCTGGCATCATGCTGTCAGCTGTAGGTGGAGCCTCCAGTATGGAAGAAATAGCTGCACTGCTCTCTCCAACAGTTGACTACAGTCATTCTGAGGTTCCTGCTCCATACATGGCCAATGTCCATCATAATGGGTAAATATATGTTTTGTTAATTTCAAGTTCTTCTGTTTTTTCCCTCTAATTCATATCCTGTATTATATTACATTTAGATCTGAAGGAGAACTTGTAATGATTGAAACTGGTCACCTTTGAATAAGTGTATTTTTGAACTAGACTGTTACAATTACTTTCATAGATAATAATTGGATCACTAATACCTCCAGTCATGTGTTCAAAAATACTTAAAATTTGTTGTCTGCATTCGCACTTGCAAGGAAGATTGGTCAAAGGCTCTCCATGACTGATTATTTTTATTTATAGCCAACAGTAGTCTCATTTATTATTATTTCTTACTTCAGATTTTTCACTTTCAGTATCAATTTAACATTACTGGTATATGAGAAAATTACGAGGTGCATTCATTAAGTAATGGAACACTTTTTCGTATCCTTTTGGCGAATTTTGGATGAAAAATATGTGATTTGTTCTGAGATATCATGGAATATTCGCAAATTGGCCCCTAAAGTTTCATGAAGTTCAGAGAGGGTTGGCGCAATACATAACCTTCAAAATAGTGTCTGTAATGGAGGTGCATTCCAAGCAGATAGTTGTCATTGATTTTCTTTTGGTGGAAAACCAGAGCATCGCAGATATTCATAGGGTCTTGCAGAATGTTTGCAGAGGCCTGGCAGTGAACAAAAGCATGGGGAGTTGTTGGGCGAGGCATGCATCACCATTGCAATAAGGTCGCGCACACTTGTCTGATGTCCTGTGTGCCTGCTGGCCACACACAGCTGTGACTCCTGCAATGTCAAAACGTGTGGATACTCATTTGAGGTTATCGATGGATCACAAACACCCACCTTGCTGCATAGCTAGACGTCTCTTTTGGGGGTGCTGGCGTGCTCATCCACCAGTTAGAGTACCCAGAAGTGTGTGCACACTGTGTTTTTCACCGTCTAACAGAAGACCATAAAGAGCAACAAAGTTCCACCTGCGCAGAATTGCTTGTGCATTACGAGGCTGATCGTGATAATTTTATTGATGGTTCTGCCATTGACCAGGAGAGTAGTACCATGCAAACATACAGGTCCACCCAGTAAGGTGGCATAAGTCCATCACATTGAATGTTAATAATGTTGAAAAACAGTGTTTTGTAGCCAAAAGGGTGGAGAATAATATGGTGTATTTCTATCATGAATAAAACAAACCTACTTTCAGCAAACATTCATGTTTCATTACTTATTGAACACCCTTCATATCTTTCTGCTCTGTGCTCACCTCGCTAGTTACTTCATAAAAGATTTGAAGTAATTTTGTGGAATGTTCTATGATTTTCACCCCTCCAGCGTCAATTTATGCTCATTGTTTCCGAGACCAGTTGAAGTTATAATTATGGACAATTTATTCCAAAAAACACAGACCAGCTTGTTGAAAAGACAAGTTCCATCGCATTGGGACTTCTTGTTTTAATTTTAGTATTGGCAGATTCATTTGTGCCTGCATTTCTTTAAATTTATTCATTGCAAATGAATCTTTTTTTGACGTATAGAACGACAAATGAAATCTTTTTACCATACTCCCAATTGGTGCTAGTTAAGAAAACGGTAGTACATGAAGGGGCATGCTGGAAAAGTTGCACAGGCTGGTTCTGACTTAGTAATCCAAAAGCTAATGACTTCAGTAATATTTGAAATGGGCTAATACCTCTCAATCGAGGAGGGTTGGACTGGGCGGACCATGGGTGACTTGCAACATTTGTTTGGAGTTGTCCAGCAGCGTGGGGGGAAAAAACTTAAATGTCACACTTGGTGGCAAATGATTGCCAGATCGGCTGGGGATAGGATAGTAATAAATCAGCCTGGAAATCTTGGCACACACTGCACTATTTGCACTACACTGCCCACAGTACTCCATTTGCTGATACCAGGTGGATGAACCGGGGCATCCGGCATCAGGCTTTGTACTCCTGTAGACAGTAGAACTGCCTCAAGAAGATGCAGCTCAGGAAGGCAGCGAGGAAAAAACATGGTAGCACTCCTCTCATTAAATGGACCACAACAGGACAATGGCAACAAGTGTAGGATAAGAGTTCTGTGCTTCGTGCATACCCTGGCAAAGATGCGGCGAACGGTGATGCGGGCCATGTAGCAATGCGCGGGCGAGCTGCCGAGTGCGTGGCCAGGGATGTTGCCTCGTCGCGGCGGAACAAGAGACTGGTAGAATGACGGTTTGGCATACCCAAAGTCTGGAAAGCGTGACTGTCTTAAGTTCTCCCCCTAGTGGGAGTGACCAGTGAGGGTGTTGTGGGACTGATTTCCGGTCTATGCAGCCCATCGTCTGTTGCTACAGATGGAGGTAAGGGAAGGAGTCACCACACAGTTCCGCCCTTTCGAGAGGAAGACACCGGTGTCAACTGCGCAGAGGGGTGCTTGAAGCTTACTGATGATGCTTTCTGTGGGGCATGCTGTGCTCATGCTGTGGTTTCCAGTGAAAGGGGAGGGGCATGTGTCATTGGGAGCATGCGAAGTACCATTGCTGCTCCATGCTGCAGGTGCTAGTGGCAGTGGTGATGACACTCTGTTGAGCATGGTGAGCACCTGTGGGGATAGGGCACTTTCTATGTCGGCTGGAGGCTGCGAATAGGCCAGTGCGGTGGCGACATCAGGATCCTAGGCACTGGGAGGTGTGTCACTTATTTAGTCGGTTGGTAGGAGACCAGAGGCAGCGTCGGCTGGTGGTGTGTTGGATACAGTGTTCGGGGTGGCATCAGCTGGTGGTACATCAGGGATACCAGAGGGAATGGTGTTGGCCTTCATTTTATTGTACGCTGTTGTTGATGGTGCTGTGGCTGGATCCGGTGGTAGGTGAGGACAACTCTACCTCAGTGGTGCTGTGCTTGTTGGCTGGAGGGGGCTCTAGGACATAGGCCAGCTTGAGCCTGTCTACGCAGATAGTTGTTGTGACCCCATTCAGATGAATGGAGAATGTCTTTTCTCCCCGCATCACAACACCAGGTGTGGGTCCGAATTCTGAGGGCGGGTAGGCGGTTGGTATGCATCCACTTGAAGCATTATGTGTGTGCATGCTATGAGGTCCCAGAGGATGAAGGTACAGTTCACATCATGCCATTGCGGAGGTGTTGGTCACAGTTGGGACATAAAGCCCTGGAGCTGCTGCACAAAACCTGGGATGATGATGTCAGGAGGGAGTAAGGTCACTTACAAAAACTCACAAGGAATGGAGAGTGGCTGTCCGTAGACCAGCTCAGTAATCAAAGTTCCCAGGTCAGTTTTGTGTGTGATCTGAAGGCATAGAAGTACAAAGGGCAGGGCAGCAGACCATTCAGAAGAATAGCATGTGAGGGCAGCTTTAAGTGTGTGGTGGAACCGCTCCACCTTGCTGTTAGCTCCAGGGTGCTAGCTGGTGGTATGGTGGAGACTGGAGCCATAGGTGGCTGTCAGAGATCGGAAGATGGCGAGGTGGACTGGCACCCAAGGTTTATAGTGATGTCACGTGGGCAACTGAAGCGGGACACCCAGGTTTGAACAAAGGTTGAGCCATGGTTTTGGCTGAAATGTGTGGAATAGGGGTGGCCTCCGGCCAGCAAGAAAATCTGTCAATAATTGTCTGCAGATATCAATACCCGTTGGAGGAGGGTAGTGGGCTGACAATGTCAAGGTGAAAGTGCGTGAACTGGTGTTGTGTCGGGGTGTGAACACGCCATCCGACCTTGGCACGGAACACAGGACCAGGCCCAGTTGCTGCAGTCACGTTGGATGCCCGGCCGGACAAAGCGTTGTTTCATGATGATGGAGACGGAAGTGAACATGCCTGGTGTGTAAGGCCGTGGACACAGTCAAATGACGGGTTTTGGAAGGTGGAAGGGAGGAAGGGGCAGGCAGTCATTGAGCCATCAGGTTGTGAAGGATCCAAAAGGATGTCGCACCAGGTCTTACTATTGGACGCAGGTATGGATCTTAGTTGGAGGTTGAGGTGGTGTCCGCATTCCAAAAGGCATGGGCCAGGTCTAGGTCGCACTCTTGAGCAGCAGTCAGGGAATTGTAGTCTAAGGGTTAGGTGATGGCACAGGAGCGGCTAAGGCAATCTGCCACAATGTTGTCGATGCCGGCCCCATGCCAGACATCGGTAGTAAATTGTGCAATATAATCCTATAGCCCAAATTGTCAGGGTGAGATCTGGTCTATGTCTTTCCTTCAAAAGCCAGAAGCTAGGGGGTGCTGGTCTGTTGAGATTGTAAAGACACATCTCTCAACTGAAGATCGGAAATAGTGGACGGCTTCATGGACTGCAGGCAGCTCGCAGCTATATGTGCCCCAGTGGTGTTGTGTATCGGAGAGCTTGGACGAAGATGTGGTGCGATATCCTTGTGGATCACTCACAACCTGACGGCTCAATGATCGCCCGTCCCTTCTTCCCTCCCGCCTTCCTGAAAACCGGCATTTGATCGTGTCCACAGTATCGCACATCCAGGCATGTGCACTTCCGTCACCCTCAAGAAACAATGTTGTCCATGTATTGTTGAAGGATGGCTCCAATAGCCATCTAGCTCACATCCACCTCTATTGAGGGGAGGGGGGAGGGGGCATGGGGGAGGGGAAGAGCTGGTAGGGCCACATAGGGTAGGCCCCATTTTGTTTTTTCTAAGCTCCTGATCATGGCCATGGTCCAAGGGACCAGCTTGTTCCCTCCGTTTTTATCAGCATGGAGTGCTGCAGTAAGATACTCTTGTGTGGCAGAAGGAGGGGGACGGAAAAAATAGACCATGGCAATGAGACACCAGAGCTCTTTGTAGGTAATAGGGTGTGGAATTTCCACTACTGCCTGTACTGTCACGAGGAGGGGCTGGGACTTGATGGCAGAGACAACGTGTCCAAGGAATTCGACATCACTCACCCCAAAAACGCATTTTGCCAAGTAGAAGATCATGCCAGCTTTCTGTAGACAGGAAAAAATTTTGTGTGTATGTTGATGATGCTCATGTGGGTCTCTGGAGTAGATGAGTATATCATGTAGATAGCCGAAACACCCTCATGCACCTCGGAGGGTGTTGTCCAAAAACCGCTGCCAGGTTTGTGCGGCATTGCATAGGGCAAATGTCATGAATGCATTCTTGAACAGCTGTTTTCTCAATATCCTCTGGGGTGACTAGGATTTGTGTGTAAGCTTTAGTGCAATCTATCTTACTGAAGATAGTAGCTCCTGAGAAGACGTCACTGTAAGTGCAGAGGAGAGGGACCAGATAGCGGTCAGGATGTTATCGGCATTTAGTTTGCGGTAATCACCACAAGGGCAGGAATTGTTTTTCTTGGGGACAAGGTGAAGAGCCATGGGCTTTTGGAAGGGCGAAGTACGCCGGCAGTGAACAGTTCTTCAGACTCCTTTTGTGTGATTTTGCACTTGTGAGCAGGTAGGGGACAGTCACAGCAGAAAATTGGAGCTCCAGGGGTAGTTGTTATTTAATGCACAGTGTCATGCTGAACATTTCGCGGGGCGGGGAGGGGGGGGGGTGCTAGATGGCTCCATGAGGAGGGGGAGTTCTGCAAGGAGCAGAGCGTATGGACCTGAAACAGCCAGCTATTTCACGGCAAAGCACATGGTGGGGCGGGAGCTGCACTGGACGGTCTTGCCGGAAGTGCCCTCAATTAAACTGCACTTCACTGCGTTGGCCAATAGGCCTTAATGACCAAGGAAGTCGGTGCCCAGAGTGGGGCCGGTTAGAGCGCCCATTGGGCTTCCGTGGGGGTGGGATCATGTGGCAGAGACATCGCAAATTAACCATGCGTATAGCATTTTGTGGTGTGTGGGGGAGGGTGCTGGCAGGCAATGTTGCAGAGGAGGAAGCAGGTGGGGCACGCGCCATGTAGACTGCACAATACAATCTCCACCTTGTTTTGTTGGGGAAGGTGTCTTCATTATGCCGCATGGTTAATGGTTACACTGTAGCTTATCCAGGTGCACGTCTGTCACTTCCGGGAGGGGGATGGTGATGTGCGTGGGGGGTGGGGGCGGGGGGTGGCGTACCTTGAGGGGCACGGGAGTGGGACGCTGGTGCACGTGAAGGGATGGCGTGTGTGGAGGGGTGCCGACGGGTGGAGAGGGCAGGGGGTGGATGGCTGGCAAGCTGGATGCGTCCGACTGACCTAGTTGGAAGTGATTTTGCAACCATGTGGGTTGTGCTAATTGGAATATTAAGAAAAAAGGAAAACCATTAATGAGACTCAGTGCTATGGTTTACAGGGGGTCATCAATGATGGAATGAATTATGAGGGGGCGCACATGCCTACATGGTGTGCTAGTTAAGAAAACGGTAGTACATGAAGGGCCACTCTGGAAGAGCCACACCTACTGGTTCTGACTTACAAATACAAAAGCTAATGGCTACAGTAACATTCAAAATGGGCTAATACCTCTTAACTGAGAATGGTCTGGACTGGTTGGACCACGGGTGGCTTACAACCTTTGTTGGGCTTCGTCAGCAGGGTGGGAAAAAAATGCTTCAATGGCGCGCTTGGTGGCAAGGGAACGCTAAAACGGCTAGGGATAAGATAGTAATAAATCAGCACGGTAGTCTTGGCATGCACTGCATTTCACTGCACTATTTGCACTACACTGCATGCAGTACTCCAATTGCTTATACCCGGGGGACGAACTAGGCGTCCGGCATTGGGCTTCATACTCCTTTAGTCAGTAGAACTGCTTCGAGAAGACACATCTCAGGAAGGCGCCATGGAGAAAATGCTGTAGCATTCCTCTCATTAAATGGATCACAAGAGGACAACGGCGACGAGCTTGGGATGCATTTCGTGCATACACCGGCAATAATGCAGCTGATGATGATGCAGGCCACATGGCGTTGTGCTGGCGAGCTACCGGGAGCACAACTGGAATGTTGCCTCATCAGAGCGGAACAAGAGACTGATTGAGTGACAGTTCGGCATGCCTAACGTCCGGAAAGCGTGCCGTCTGCATTCTCCCCCTGACAGGAGCGACCCACGAGGGTGTTGTGAAGCTGGTTTCTGGTTTACACAGCCCGTCGTCTGCTGCTGCAGATGGAGGGAAAGGAAGGAGTCACTACAGTTTTATACTTGATTTGACAATTAAATAAATAGTGTGGGTGTAGCAGGGCATCTGAGTTCATTTACAAATTTTGACTGCAGCAACAATGTTAACTGCATTGTTACTTACAACTGCCACCATTTTGCTATGTACTGATCAGTTGGTTACTTCTCTTTTTAGAAAAATGCTATATTTTCAGCAATGTGCTGAGGTGAAATTCCAGGCAACTCGGTACACTCGAATGGAGCTTCGTGTCATGGTGTGCAGTAATTACAGTAAAACTTTGGTTATTCATGGAACTCCACCAGTCAATTGTTAAAGTGACTGCCGCTATCAGAAACCATTTTCCGTGTAAATTATTGCACAGTTGATTAGATAGTTGTGGCAGAAAGTTGATGGAAAGTGTTTCCTACTAGGAAGTTGATTAGGCAGAGCAGGGAGACAAACTTCTTAAATTCTGTATCCTCCATAATCCTGAAGGGATGGTATCCCTTACAAATCATTTTAAGTGACTGAATGTCATTTTCTTTGCTTTTATAAATTGGGAGCTTAAAAATGTTGACAAAATTTGTCAAACATGATTGCCCTACTCTTACCAAAACAGGTTCAAAGGCGGCAAATGAAGGTGTCCTACAGATCAGATTGTTCGATGATAACGGAACAACTTTGCAGATGGATTCACTCTTTTTGCTTCCTGTAGCAGAAACAGAGGCTAGTGCATTAGAGGCTGGTGTGGATCACTGGTAAAATACAGTTGACATTATAGAACTTGTTCCTGCAGGTTTTGATGGTGGAGATCCAGGTCAAAAACCCATGCTTTCCAGTGGCACTGGGGGATGTCTTTTTGTGAGATAGCTTTTTAAGTTACCCATAGAGCCTCTAGCAATACTGATGACAACTTTGAAATATTTGCATACCCTCGAGCCACATCTTTTTTATTGAAGTGATACCACAATGTACTGCCAGAATATGAAAATTTTAGCGTCTTTAATATTGTTAAAATTTCATTACTAATTTGCCTTTACAAGTTACCCTGAAAAGTTTTAAAGAGAATCTCAGTGTACATTGTCTACCATTACAGATAAATATTGATATCTAAAATTACAGATAATCAAAATAATTGAAAACTGAATAGTGGAGAATGGTGTTGATCAACTCAGCGATAAAAATTTGAAGTGTTGTTTGGCTGCACTTATGTGACTCTTTCTAAAATTTATGATTTCTTTTCTGGAGCTCCATTCCATATCGAAACGAGGTGTGGGAAATTTGAACTTACTGATAAGCAGAAGGGAGGCTCCTGGACTATAAAAATCTGAAAAATCCAGAGAAGTCCAGCCAGGTGTCACTTCTGCATGATTGCATGATAAATTTGTTGATTACCTAATCTAGACAGGTTGTTTACTTTGATTTCCGTAGCTGAATGCATTCTCAGAAAGCATCACAGTAGCCAGCTGGCTGAATGGAAGTAGGGTAATTATAGAACTTGTACCTGTTGATGACCCAGCGCAGACCACCCAAGAACCCAGTCATCATTCACTTTTGAGGGAAGATGTCCTCATTATTTACAGAAAAAATAAAAATAAGTGGCCAGTATTCTGTTAAATGTCCTTTACACTTTGTTGGTGTGTGTATTAACTAGGCATCAAAGTGCCATACTAGTTGTACGGGAACTGAAATTGTATTTGGAAATATCATGTCTTCCAACATAGGACCTGAGAAACAGTGTACTAAAATTAGACACTTTGTATCAGCAATGGCAGCAACTACATAAACGTGCTGAAAGATTGTCGTAACATTACCAGTGACAATAAAAAGACTACTCTTTTGCAAAATCTTGAAAACTTAGCCCATGCCACCATTTTGAAGATCTTTACAATTGGGGAGGGGTGGGGGGCAGATTTTATCACTCCAACATTTTAAAGGAGGGCCAGGGCTTGTGCAATTCTGACTGGCAGGGGATACTTTTTTGGGGGGGGAGGGGGGAGCAACATTTGTTGGTCACTGTTGTACTTTTATCTGTAATAACTCGAAAACTACGGTCTCTAGGAAAAACTTATGCCTGTAAAAAAAATTGAACTACATTAAATTTCCCGCTAAAAAATCATATTAATTTTCTCTAGTGGAGTAATGCTTTACACGTAGATAGCTAGAGAATATGAAAACCTTGAACATAGGCTGTAGCTTAGGTGGTTCTAGTTGGCCAGTTTGAGGTTGTTTCCTGACTTGATAGACCAGAAGTGTCATGTATAAAATAGTTTGTCTCGACTTCCTATAGATGACTGTGGTACGTTGTAAACAGTTATCATTTACACGTTGTATATGCTTCAGGCTGGCTGAGAGTTATGAGATTCTCAGACAAAGAAGAGACTTAATGGAAGAATAAATTGTTTTAAAAGAAAGCATGCTTTCCTTCTCATATCTTTCTCACAAACTTAGCAAATAGTAGGTTTGTAGACTGTGTTATTAAAGTTAATGCAGCAGTTAATAATTAAGTTGAAAGTATAAAAGTGTTTGGATTAAGATCTGCTTCTAAACAATCAATTTTTTTATTATTTTTTATTTTTATAAGATTAAAAGGAAATACTATCTTCTGGCATTCAGTGTCTTTTTGAATGGTGATGTACCCCTTCCCATTTCCTAACAAGCCTAAATCATGAACAACTTCATTTTTTTTTCACAAAGAAAATGAAACAAACTAGTTGGTAGCACACAGAAACAACAACACATGAAAAATTAGTCTTCATAAGTGTCACATTTTGTTTATGGAAGAAATATAGAATTCATAAGTTTTATGTGAACTTACACAACAGCTTAAAAAAAATGTACAAATAATTTAAAAAATGCAATTTTCTAAACACATATTCTGTCATACCTGAAAAAAGATATGTATTACATACAATGTGATTTTTATGTAAGATGTGTAATTATAAAATACTCATAAATTATCAGTTATGGACGCTCAATAAAACACAAAGAACCATAAGTCCAGAGTACAAGAACAGTTTGTAATGACAGTAGGGGAGTGCAGTGAATTAAACGAGTGACGAGATACTGAACTAGGAGCTGTGGAACTGGCATGAGTGACTAATGAAAGAACTAGTCTGGCCAATGCAGGAACGGGTACAGGGGAGCTAGACTGGCAGACAAGACCAATCGTGACCGAAGGGAACGGTGAGCAGCCATTTTAGAAATGAGACAGATGGCGACTGAGGTTGTTCCTCTGTCCTTCACTTTAGTGAACCATTCCTTTTGGCCTGATCATTTGCAAATGACCCACCTCTAATCTGAACACAAATCTTGTGGTTATTGTGAAAAGTCACCTTAGCCAGTTAGGTCATTCAAGTATGCCTCTAGGAATGACCCAAACTCAATGTATTGATGTTTCCCTCCATGTAGAGCTCTATTGCAGGGTAAGCTGTTGTTTTCCTCCGTTCCCATTCCTTTGGTAGTGCTTTCCGTACATACTTCGTTGAACATGGTTATAGTGTTGAAAGGCAGTAGGGAGGCAATATCAATGAGAGGTCACTCCCCATCTTCTCAGGTACTGGCTGGGCTTTGTCGCATGTGTAACTGTTTCCTACAAAAGTGTTTAGTATCTTCATTAACAAGGACACTGTTACTGAGTCTCTAATAGTTTCTTATCGCTTAGCATTCCACTTAAGAAAAAATGTCTGTCTCATAAACATATAGTGGTATGTCAGTGTGCCTTTGTGTATGCAACACCCCAGTCAGTGAATGCTGAGCAGTACTATACCTTCATATGATTCCATTCTCATAACCAAAGACTTAAACATATTAGCAACAAGAGTGAAACACCAGTACTGGTATCTTCATTGTTTATGACAGGACTTGGAAATTCCTTACAAGTGGTGTTTCTCTATGAAAACCTGGAAGGAACTCAAGTGTTCTAGATAGCTATAGACTATTAATCACAATTGGTTTGCATTCATTTTTGCAAGTTTTGTTTATAAGATGATTTGTTTGTCTGATGATTTTCAGATCTATAAAAGAATTAAAACTTGAAGAATTGTTAGTATTAACCATCTTCAGTCATCACAGAGCGATCCATTATAGTATAAACGTGACATTGCTTAATAATAACATAACATCCAGTATTACCTCACACAGGTAATGATGGGAAAACTGAATGAAGATATTTAGTCAGTTGTTGGAAAAGAATTGATTAAATTGGTTGTAGCTTCATGTGTTGGTTGGCCTACTCACTCATTCTTTCAATGAAACCACTCTGTGGTAGCAACCGAATGGAAGCGGTCAACACAGTTCATTGTAATTTTGCATATTGACTGAATAATTCATTCTATCTTTCAAGTGAAACCAGTATTTGTTCTTTCAACTGAACCACTCTTTGGTGTTCTAGTTGGTGTAGCTACCAGTTCATTCTTCTGAGTGAAACCCATGTGTAGTGCTTTTATTTGTTGAACTAAAGCAGTTGTATACCACAAGGGTGTAGATACTCCCCCGCCCCTGCCCCAAAAGGGTAGTACTACCCCCTGGGGGTTATGTAAAGACTTGTCAGGGGGATAGGCCAAATTTAACATAAGATTTTACATATTCGCAGTCTTACCATATTTTTTAGATCCAACCTAGGACATATTTTTGGAACTACCTGAAAGTGTTAAGTTCAATGTCTCAGTACAATTAATTTGTTCAGTGATGTTTTTCACTAAACATAACAATAATTGCCTCCAGTTTTGGTTCTAGCAGATGAAGATTTTGGGTCATATAATATTTTAACCATTTCAGATGTGCAGTCTGATATTTTGAACTGAGTTCTCGACAGACAGTGTGGTATGAAAATGTGATTGCTTTAGCAGCATACTCCAGATCATCATTATTCCCATCTGTGGCTTTAAAAAAGTCTCTTCTATGTTCAGCTGTTCACAGGTGGTTTTTAAAAGCATTGTTTCATTTCCGTGCAAACTCTTTATTTGTAGCCTTCAGCAGCAGCCTTTCCTTTATGTGCAGCAGAAAGTTCTCCAGTATACTATCTGCAATAAATACAGGGTGATTCAAAAAGAATACCACAACTTTAAAAATGTGTATTTAATGAAAGAAACATAATATAACCTTCTGTTATACATCATTACAAAGAGTATTTAAAAAGGTTTTTTTTTTCACTCAAAAACAAGTTCAGAGATGTTCAATATGGCCCCCTCCAGATACACGAGCAATATCAACCCGATACTCCAACTCGTTCCACACTCTCTGTAGCATATCAGGCGTAACAGTTTGGATAGCTGCTGTTATTTCTCATTTCAAATCATCAATGGTGGCTGGGAGAGGTGGCCGAAACACCATATCCTTAACATACCCCCATAAGAAAAAATCGCAGGGGGTAAGATCAGGGCTTCTTGGAGGCCAGTGATGACGTGCTCTGTCACGGGCTGCCTGGCGGCCAATCCATCGCCTCGGGTAGTTGACGTTCAGGTAGTTACGGACAGATAAGTGCCAATGTGGTGGCGCTCCATCCTGCTGAAATATGAATTGTTGTGCTTCTTGTTTGAGCTGAGGGAACAGCCAATTTTCTAACATCTCCAGATACTGTAGTCCAGTTACAGTAGCACCTTCGAAGAAAAAGGGACCAAAAACTTTATTGGCTGAAATGGCGAACAAATGTACGACTAAATGAAACTTTATAGCTCCCTTAATTCGCCGACAGATAGTGCTTAGCTCTGCCTTTTGTCGTTGCAGAGTTTTAAATTCCTAAAGTTGTGGTATTCTTTTTGAATCACCCTGTATATTCATTGTTACCATCATACAGAGTTTTTTGAAAAATTGTATTCCTTTTGGAGGTTAACATTAAACACACACTTTCTCTTGGGCAGTGCTAAAAGGTGAGACAAAAAACAAAGACAGATAAATGATTGAAAACAAGTAGATGACTTACTTTACATACACAAACAACACTAACACATTGCCCCTGTTGTGTTGCTAAAGGACTAACATGAAAGAGAAAAGTTGTGACGGAACCGGGAGCCATGCCTCCCATTCAGTACGAGCGCTTGCTGCCTGGTTGACTGAGAGACACCCGACCATAGGAAAATTTTTAAAAGCAAGATGTCAAAACACACAACCCAAAAATTTAATAAAGTCCATGTCAGTCATAAAATTCTTGGAACCTGGACATTATCAAGGACAGCACTAAAAAACAGGACTGTTTGGGCTAATCCCGAACATATAATAACCCTACATATTCATTTAATAATATACTGAATAGACTAATTCTTCTTTTTATCATTGAAAATTGATTGAAGTATTTCTGTGGATTAAAGTGGATTAAATTGTTCCAGTGCAGTTGACATGTAACTGATTAAGCTGATGTATCATGGGCAGTACAAAATTGAGCATAAAAGTTCCCTTATGGGTACTTGAAGGAGAAAAGAAGATTGTCATATTTTGTAGACTGTTTGCATTCCATTTTACTGAAAAGGTCTAATGTCCATTAGTTAAAATTGTTTTGAATTTAGGCCTCAAACATTTATTCCGCCATTTAGTTGTATTGAACATAGACATATTATTCAGAAAATTACATTATTGGCTACAGACATGTAAATCAAACCAATACACACAAATCTGTTTATACCGGTGCAGGTATAAGAGTTCATGGGCATGAGGAAGTACTCCTTACATTTACACATTGGTACTTCGTAGTTAAGCCCATCCCTACCATCACTGCACACACTCTGTTACCATGTTTGCATGACTCTGGACCGCTGGAAGCGACCATTGGAGTTAACTGAGACCTAGTGCATTCAGCAGTTGTTTTGGTGCTGTTAACTTTCTGTCACTCTCCATCTGTTAGTTTCAGCTATCATTGTCTCTCATTTACTCTGCTTGCATTGTTCATGAAACATTATTGTAGCCTGGAGGAAACTAGTCATCTTCATGAGCACTATTGCTACAATTTGAAACAAAGTAGTGTTTGTTTCTTTAAAGTTTTACTGAATCTAGGAAAGCAATAATGTGCATAATTTTAGGCATATCTAAACTGATTACAGGTAATTACCTGGAATATGTACTTCCAAAAAGTAAATATTCTCTATATTTTTAGTTTGTGGAATAAATGTCAAAGTGAAAAACCTAGGACAGAGTTTAGCAGAGATCATGATGATGGCTGGAATGGTTGCAAGAGCTGGATGATGAAGGTCCTTACAGCAGTGTTGCTGACTCGGAGAACAAGGATTGTGTACATGAAAGTGGTCATGATTCAGGAACAGAATAAGAATAGTCAGAAAATTATGAATTTGAATCACAGAAAGGAGTAATTCAAGAGGATGTATTTCTTATATGAAAATGGAATAGCTAAATGGAGGAAAAGTAAATATCCTACTAATGTTAGAATAAGAGCTTCTAATGTTAGTACACATTTACCTGAACCAAAAAATGAAGCTCGTATAACAAAGACAGAAATAGAAATTAAAAAGTTATTCTTGAATGAAAATTTAATATTCCTTAATTGCAACATGTACTAGAATTTACATCAATGAAGTTAATGTTAACTGTTCTAGGGAAAGGGATGCTAAAGAAACAGATGTTATAAGAGATCAGAGTTTTATTGGTTTGTAATATTGTGTGGATATCGAAGACATTCTAGAATGAGTTTGTCAGAGTTGTTGGATAACTCAAAGAGCAACAGACTTGAATCATGCTACCTGTGCATGAGTAAAAACTGTTTCAGGGTGGGAGTGGCCAAGTGGTTTGAGGCACCATGTCATGGATTGTGTGGGCCATCCTGCCAGAGGTTCGAGTCTTCCCTCAGGCTTGTGTGTGTGTGTGTGTGTGTGTGTGTGTGTGTGTGATTCTTAGCATAAGTTAATGTAGTTTAAGTAAGGTGTAAGTCTAGGAACCGATGACCTCAGAAGTTTGGTCCCTTAGGAATTCACACACATTTGAACATTTTTGATTCAGGTTGCACTTGAGATGTCTCAGGTGATAATATCGTTGATAGAGGTGTTCACAGAGAGAATGAGAAGTTGGCTGCTATTTAGAGGTCCTGGGGCTATTTATGAACAACTGTAAAAAATATTTATCACCTAATGTATACCTTACTGTATTTGTGAATTAAAAGTATTATATTTAGATTTAAATAAAACACTTCTAAAATCATTTATATACACTGTCCAAAGTGTGGAAATACACTGTTTATGGTGTGGAGGTGGAGGACACCTGTCATCCACATGCGTAACCACGTCAGGAATTATCACATGAGCAACTGAGCGTTAAACCATTGTTGATTGTACTCCATTATCATCTGTGATTAATGTTACTTTCATTCCATTATTTGATTTTATTGAGTGCCAATAACTAGCTTTTAGTTCAGCTTTCAGACCATTTTTATGAATAGTCATTTATTTAATAGTGAATGACGAAACACTCAATGATGTGAGAATGGAAGAAGTCATATGACTGGATGAAAAGTGATTCTCTAGATAAATGAATTGGAAAATACAGTATCTGCAAAACATGATTCATTTTCAGAAACTATATTAATTGTATAAATCAAAGAAAATTAACAAATGGCGACAAATATTTATCATAAAAAATAATTCAGACAAGTGACAGTAATACTTAAAAAGCAATTGATTTGTCACCAAACAATTAAAAGCATTGTATTTTAAATGCTTTCTGTTCACGTCACAGCAGCATTTACCAAAAGAGGATTATGGGTGCTGGTTCAAACTAGTGGGAGAGAGAGGCAGGGTCCCAATAAATTTAAAGAAAAAGGTAATTGTTGATGCTTTTAAACGTAAATAATATGAATATAGCACCAGTTATTAATATATACACTACTGGCCATTAAAATTGCTACACCAAGAAGAAATGCAGATGATAAATGGATATTCATTGGACAAATATATTATACTAGAACTGACATGTGATTACATTTTCATGCAATTTGGGTGCATAGATCCTGAGAAATCAGTAGCCAGAACAACCATCTCTGGCCGTAATAACGGCCTTGATACGCCTGGGCATTGAGTCAAACAGAGCTTGGATGGCGTGTACAGGTACAGTTGCCCATGCAGCTTCAACACGATACTACTGTTCATCAAGAGTAGTGATTGGCGTGTTGTGACGAGCCAGTTGCTCGGCCACCATTGACTAGACATTTTCAATTGGTGAGAGATCTGGAGAATGTGCTGGCCAGGGCAGCAGTCGAACATTTTCTGTATCCAGAAAGGCCTGTAGAGGACCTGCAACATGCGGTCGTGCATTATCCTGCTGAAATGTAGGGTTTCGCAGGGATCAAATGAAGGGTAGAGCCATGGGTCGTAACACATCTGAAATGTAACGTCCACTGTTCAAAGTGCCGTCAATGCGAACAAGAGGTGACCGAGACGTGTAACCAATGGCACCCCATACCATCATGCCAGGTGATACGCCAGTATGGCGATGACGAATACACGCTTCCAATGTGTGTTCACCGCGATGTCGCCAAACATGGATGCGACCATCACGATGCTGTAAACAGAACCTGGATTTATCCGAAAAAATGACGTTTTGCCATTCGTGCACCCAGTTTTGACGTTGAGTACACCTTCACAGGCGCTCCTGTCTGTGATGCAGCGTCAAGGGTAACCGCAGCCATGGTCTCCGAGCTGATAGTCCATGCTGCTGCAAACGTCGTCAAACTGTTCGTGTAGATAGTTGTTGTCTTGCAAACGTCCTCATCTGTTGACTCAGGGATCGAGACGTGGCTGCATGATCCGTTACAGCCATGCAGATAAGATGCCTGTCATCTCGACTGCTAGTGATACGAGGCCATTGGGATCCAGCATGGTGTTCCGTATTACCCTCCTGAACCCATTGATTCCATATTCTGCTAACAGTCATTGGATCTTGACCAATGCAAGCACCAATGTCGCGATACGATAAACTGCAATCGCGATAGGCTACAATCCGACCTTTTGTCAAAGTCTGAAACGTGATGGTACGCATTTCTCCTCCTTACACGAGGCATCACAACAACGTTTCACCAGGCAGTGCCGGCCAACGGCTGTTTGTGTATGAGAAATCGGTTGGAGACTTTCCTCATGTCAGCACGTTGTAGGTGTCGCCACTGGTGCCAACCTTGTGTGAATGCTCTGAAAAGCTAATCATTTGCATATCACAGCATCTTCTTCAACTCAGTTAAATTTCATGTCTGTAGCACGTCATCTTCGTGGTGTAGCAATTTTAATGGCCAGTAGTGTATTTGCTGCCCTCCCCCTTCCTCCACCCAGTGTGTGTTGATCTTCTGAGTGTGTGCTACCTGGGCTGACATGAGGGGGAAACTGCTGTTGAACATTTTTGTGCTCCTCATATTTGCAGATGATGAAATAGCTGTTGGACAAAAGAGATTCATGAATTACCATATAATTATATGACTTATAAATTTGTTTGTCAGTGTCATTGTTGGTATGGAAGGAGACACTCTCCCGCAAGTATTGGCTTGGGAGTGCTTCCAGCCAGATCTTCATGTAGCCCTATTCCTAATAAAAACTTTCACATGTTTTTAGTCTAGGGGTAATAGTGCAAAGTGATATGAAATGAAACAAGTACGTAAAGTCCAGTAGCAGGGAAGGCAAGAATTCTAGGGAAATGTAGCTCGTCTATAAAGAAGACTTATAGAACACCTGCGCCATTATTTCCTGAATACTGTCACGTGTTTGGGATCCCAACAATGTCGGATCAAAGGAAGACATCAAAGCAGTTCAGACATGTGCTGCTAGATATCTTACGATAGGTTCAATCAACATACAAATATGACAGAGATGCTTCATGAACTTAAGTGTTCTTTTTGAGAAAAACACTACTGAGAAAAATTTTATATCTTGCATTTGCAACTGACTGCAGAAAGATTCTGTTGCTGCTGGCGTATATTTCATGTGTGGACCGCGAAGACAAGAGAAATTAAGGCTCATAAGGAGGCATACAGACAGTTGCTTTCTGTCGACCCATTTGCAAGTGGAACAGGAAGGGAAATGACTAGTAGTGGTACAACATACCCTCCACCATGCATGGAACATATTGTTGCTGGCAGAGTATGTATGTAGATGTAGACACACAAGTTATGCATGTTGTTGCTAACATGTTTCCAGTGCTGGATAGCTGAATTTACCTTTGCATACCATTAAGTTTTTGCTGTTCCTCCAGTGCAAACCACTGTGAATAGCAGTGGGTACTGTTTACTAACATTGCTGCTATTAATTATAAGAAACCTCCCACTGCCACCCCCCAACCCCACCCTTACCCCAAAAGTGTGTTGGGTCAGCATGCAGTATAGGCTTAGGAGACTCCAGCTTGTTCCCCTCCTGCACTGACCTCAAGCATTACCATTTCCTTCCTTTTTGATTGTTTTTCCAATTCTTCAGCATCTACAAATTTACAATGTTTTTTACTAACATAATATTTTCAAACACCCATTTGTACTGAATACATATTCATTTGCCAATTGGCCTTAATGTACCATGGCAATTAGACCTCTGTTACTGAGAAAGGTTTCTATTATTTTTTTTCTAGGTCATTGTGACCTGAGCATCTTGAGGGTACAGATCATGATGGCTACATACTGTAGTCTCTTTACAACCAATTGATCAGTTTATCTATGAGAAGGAAAAAGAGGCAAATCTCTATCGCCTTAAGAAAGGACTTTTTTTGTTCTAAAATCTTTAAATTTTGTTATTTTTGTGCATTTATAACAAGCTTGGTGTTTTGGACTGTAGTTTCATTGGCTTTCAAGCGAGCTACATAATTTTATGGCTGTCTTTGCTTCACGGTATTGATTGTTGTTTCTATATTCTTTTAAGGTTCCATTCACATTGACGTTACGAATATGGGATGTTTATTTGTTTATCGGTGAACGTGTTATCACTGCAATGGCCTTAAATTTACTTCGCATGCATCGGCGCACACTCAATAATCTTGGCATGGATGAAATTCTCCAGTTTCTGCAGGTAAATATTTATTAGACTACAGGTTTTCATAAGATGTGGTTCACACTGTAAAATAAGTTCTAGTGTTGTTACAACATAAATTGGCTTAATAACTTCTAATATTAGCATTTTCTCAAATGCTAATTCATTATACTTTAGTTTCACCTTGTTGAAAATATAACTGTATTTACTACCTACAATTTTACACACATACTGGCCTAGAGATGAAGGGGTGTTAAGTATAGTTTTGTAACCTTTGTGGTTAAAAAGCTTTACTTGTATTCTGCTTGGCAAAAAAGCAGTTCCGATTTTGTTTTGATTTTTAAACTGTGCTTAATATTTTTCTTACATTAATGGCTTAGTAGGAAGTCCAGTTGTACTGTAAAATGGAAGTTCGTGGATCTACCCTCTCAACTGATTGTGACTGGTAACATTAATCTTGAATAATACAAAATACATTTGGGGTATAGTACGTTTGCACTTAGTCATGTTACAAGCGATGTCCATTTATAAATTATTCTCATTCAGGCGTGGCTCGAATTAAAGTCTCTTTTGTGAAGCCGCCCCAAAATATACATTAAAAGAAATTTATCAACAATGTATTATAGAATTTAAATTATCAGAATGCATTTCACATATTCCCAAACAGATTTAAATAATTGTGGTCAATGTTTTTGGAGCTGTTGGTATGTGATATCAGTGATATTTTTCAGACGGGTAGGAGCTAGTCTTAAGATTGTGCCTAGAAATGTTCCTTAGCTCTGCGTAGCAGAGGTTTGGGGGCATGACTTCCTCAGAATACAGCTCTTACAGGCGTGCGGAAGGCTCTGGTGTTTCAGCCTAAGGGCGTCCTACCAACCTGCACACAATTTTCATGTCCCATTGCGTACATTGAAAGGGAATGAAGAAAGTTGCTGTAACTTCACCACCAAATCCCTATCTCTCTATATCTCTCTTATGCTTTGATGCATCAGTAATTGATGTTCAGTATTATTATTTTGATAGTTTTGTAGAGAGGTTTTTTTTTCTGCCATTGGCTGTTCTATCCACTGTTGGAATTAGTTTGCAGATGTATCACCAGAGTGCACAAGATTACAGTAACGTAAGTATTGCCACCTAGTGAGGCTTTCAGAAATGATCAGAGAAAGAAGCACACGAAATATATCCCTGCCCGAAATATGCCCTGTTACTTTAGTTTCCTTGCTAGATGACTGCAGGTGACGTACGTTATTAGCAAGTTTCTTTTTGGGAATGTATTATGCATGAGTTCAGTGAGTTTATGTTCTTGCTAATAGCAACAGCTTACCATGAGTTCGAAAACAATGCATCATGAATTCGTTCTGCAGTTTATCAGGTAAAATTTTGTAACTGTGGTTAGGGGGAAAGTGAAGGAGCGTGGTGCACCCAGAACCGATGTAAACATGAATCAAGAACAAAACTGTAAATCCAGGCAAAGGTATAAACACTATTTAAACAGAGCAGTGCACAATACAGCTGAGTGGTCGTGTGTGCCATACCACTTAAAATGCATATTTTTGTATTACACAAGTGTAAATGACAAATACAGTGCAGTTGCTCAGATGGCTCGTGTCAGCCAGTCACAGCAAAAGATTTATGACCTCGTGGAAACATCACTGTTTCATCAAGTGGACTCAAAACACCACAATGTGAGTGCACAAAACATTGAAATCTGAAGTTTAGAAATGAAAATACCAAAAACATTAAGCACATACAGCAAAGCTAACATACACCGCGTTAAAGATCTCTCCAAAGTGCATCTTTTAGTACAATTTGTTGTGGTAAACTGTCGGGAAATGTGACATTTAGGGATAAATAAGCTATCTGTATATTTTATCTTGGAGTTAGCTTTTGATGTTATTTAGTAGTTGATTATAAAACTGAAAAAAGATACAGTATGTAAATGTTTGGCTAGAGTGTAATATTGTCCCTGTCCCCTCCCCCTCCCTTCTAAAATTTTGGTTCTGACAGATTGATCTGTA
The DNA here is from genome assembly GCF_023864345.2 of Schistocerca serialis cubense. Taxonomy (NCBI): domain Eukaryota; kingdom Metazoa; phylum Arthropoda; class Insecta; order Orthoptera; family Acrididae; genus Schistocerca; species Schistocerca serialis. The sequence continues at coordinate 718,742,517 of NC_064638.1, forward strand.
GCGTAACCCAGAGTCTAGGTTAGGTCCAATTAGTAAGTGTTGCAGCCTTTCCCAGTATGGAAACCAGTAGCCGTGCCTGTACTCAATAGTCAACATGTATATGAAGGTCTTTGCAGTTATATTCACTCTCCTTTATGTGTATGTTCTGTGAGAGATAAAATGCATACCAAATTTTTTCGCTTCCTATTGATAGTCTACCTGTATATGAAGTATGTGGCTCTTGCAAAGATCTTGCCATCATTTTTAGTTGTTTAGTTTCGTGCTTCCTCTAGAGAAATATCTAGTCTCTGCACTATCTGTCAATTTAACCATTCGATTATGAGTCACTAGTCAGAAGGGAATCTGAAACAGGATTGAGAATGGAAGAAGAGCTCATTGTACTAAAGTAGTTTCACTCAAAATGTTTGCAAGCCTATCTTGAACTTATCATTTCAACCAGATGACTGAAACTTATAATGTATTAGACAGTAACCTGTATTGGGTTCATGGGAAGAGATAGTTAAATTCATTAGGTTATGGCTCGTTCCTGTGATTTGTATGCATCCAGTTACCTCCAGTCTAGTAAAGTTGCTGTCACTTTTGACCAGTTGGTCATACAGGCCCTTAATTACTGACAGTGCAGAAAATTTATATCGATGCAGATTCACAACATAGCCCAAATAATTATTGATCTGGATACACTTTATTATCCCATCTTAAAAAGTGCAAAAACTAAACGTGAAAAGATGTTCTTGCTTTTTAATCTTTTTGAGTGCACCTGACCAGAGAGTTTACATTATCTGTACACAAAAACTTACTCAGTTTTTTGTCTGATGGTGGTGCTGTACGCTGCCAGATATTTGTAATGAGTGGCCCACAGTCACATAATGTAACTTATCAGTTGTAAGTTGACTCTGTGAATTTACCTTATTGTATGGTGGTGTAACACACTGTATTTCCACAGTTCTGAAGGTGCTGAGAGAAACATGTAAAGTAAAGAAAAAGTTACATGTGACTTGTGGTGGCTGTACAATTGTAACAAAATAAGTTGTTTTTTTATGACTTGTCAAGCAGAAAATCCTCATCTCAGTTGAGCATGTTGTCTGCTAACTGTATTTCCACAGCTTTCTTGACCATTGAATCCCAGTAAAGTGAGGCTGTGGCTAGTATCTTTACTTTCTCGTAATCCATAGAAAGACCAATGGAAATACAGTGTAAAGCCACTGCTGATTTGTTGGGCTGTAGAAGGTGGGAGTGTCTCTGGTGTTAGAATGCACTATTCTTGGACAGTGTGAGCAGTTTTTCTTATGTAACTTGCACCACAGTGACAAGGAATTTAATAAATAACCACCTTTCATAAAAACAGGCCATCTTTCACAGATCCCAGGCCAGATCCTTGGCCAGTGGTCGGAAGATGACATCCATTTTATGCTTCTTCATTATTCTGGCAATTTTTGAAGAAACATTTCCCGCATACGCTAGAAAGACCATAGACCACATTTCTTCCTCTTGCTCTTCCTTTGATTGGTCTGGTGTTTTCACTTGCAGTGCTCTCTTAACGAGGTGTTTTGTATATTCATTTTTATTGAATATTTCTTCCAAATCTATCAGTTCATCCTGTAGGCTGTTGGTGTCAGACCTTGCATAGAGGCCCTTTTTACCAAAGGTTTTAAGTGTGCTCATTTTTTGTGAAGAATAGTGGCAGATGGGTGCCTGCACATAAAAATTGTTATGAGTAGGCTTGTGGTACACTTAGCCTAAAAGCCTATCCTCCTCACGCTGAACTAATACATTTAAAAACTGTCCACAGACAACCATTTCCCATTCCATGGTAAATCTGATATTTTCATGAACGGAGTTAAGATGCTCAGGGAACTCCCAATTTATCTTCACCATTGTCCAAACTATAAATATGTTATTGACATCTCCAGAACACACTTGGTTTTAAAACTGTGATGTTGATTTTTTTTTTTTTTCAAAGTCCTCCATAAATAAATTGGTTACTGTGGGTGAGAGTGCTACCATGGTGACACTGTCAGTGCATTCAAAATATTGGCTATCAAACAGAAAGTAAGTAGAGATTATTGTATACTTAAATAATGCTGTTATCAGCAGCAGTTACTCTAGTAAACAAGGAGATGACGTCAAAGCCAACCAGTAAATCAGAAGCATTAATTTTCAATGTTTTTATCCAACTAATAAAATCTAATGAATAATGGACATTGTGTTCGTAATTACTCAGTACTAAAGCTGATGAGGAATCTTCACTGACTACTTTTTCAACATCTGAGATTCTATGAGAATGTCAAGGCACTGACAAGCTGACGGGTACTGCATTTGAGGTTTCTTAACTTTCTAAAGTTTTATTTGATACTCTAGTGGAATTTCAGTTGTACATTCTCTGATTTTACATTTTTTGCCGTTGTATGCCATAAATTCTTATCTGCTGTGAAAAACGCGTAACATCAATTTGAAAACTCCCTGGTTTCATGTGTCTTCCTAGTGAGGCGCCAACACAACTTTGAACATTTGGCTTCACTGTGCAGTTATGACAAGGCTACTGTCAGGTTGCGGCAACAATGGAAAAACAGGACAGTCTAAGTGAAGTGTTCCGGACCAAGCCAGTACATGACGAAGGAGCCCAGGCGCCACCTTTTCTTGTGCCACTTATAACTCTGTCTTGTCTTTTTGCGTGTGTCTCCAATGTAACATATTCAGCAACAATATCGATCATCAGCATTTTAAATTCAAACACTGAGTCTCAGAGAATATGCTCGGTCAGAATCAAGGAAACTTCGGGCATTTCTGGTTGGGGAGCTTTTATTTGCTGCAGACTTAAGTTACCCAACAGCCAGTGCAGGCACCACACCACACTAAAGCCGGTTTTACACTAGCCACTTGTTGGTCAAAATCAACTACTAAATGTGCATGCGCCTTTCTTGCTTGTATATAAATCAGTGACCAACCATGACACGAGTGAGTCTATGGTGTCAATGATCTATAGATTGTGCCGAGTGTGGAGTTCAAAATTTCCACGTATGTTGCACACTGTGGATGCACAGAGACGAAGGACTATGGCAGCATCAGTTAACACGAAAGGTTCTGGTTGAGTTTACTCCTAGTATGGAAATGGATTTTGTGATTTCATGTCATTTAGTCTTCATTGTATTCTACAATAATGATGGAAGCTGGAGAAATGAATTAAAATTTGTGCCATGGCTGGGACTCAAACCCGGGTCTCCTTGCTTAGTAAGCAGGAATGCTGACCATTACACCACCACAGCACTATGGTCAACATCACTGTACTGACTGCCCAGGTCCAGTGCCCTCCCCAATACAAACTCAAATTCATGTCTTCAGTTTAATTTCCCCCTAAACCGTCACTATTGCCGGGGGCTCTCTGGCATTGGAATAGCACCCCAGCATTGGACATAATGGGGAAGGCTTGTACCTGAGGTGAATCTAATAGATCATATAATTAAATTATCCCTGAGACATTTAAGTCTCATCTTTATCTGCAATAATGATGCAAGCTGAAGAAACAAATATAAAATTTATACTACAGCCAGGACTTGAACCTGCGTCTCTTTGCTTACTAGACAGGAATGCTGACCATTACACCACCACAGCACTATTGTCAACATTGCTGCACAGACTACCCAAGTCCAGTCTCCTTCCTGCCTAGTAAGCAAGGAGACTGGGGTTAAAGTCCTGGCCTTGGCACAAATTTAAATTCATTTCTTCAGCTTCTGTCATTATCGTAGATAAAGATGAGACTTAAATGTCTCAGGGAAAATTTAATAACAAGATCTTTATTGTGTTGTTTGCTTTGTTTTAGTGGGACACTGAAAGGTTACACAAGGGCCTGGTATTTTTTCGTACTAGTGTTCTCCTACAAGAGAAACAAAATATATGAAAGAAAAATTTGTTTGCATTTTATAGAGAAAGAACCTCCACTGTACATAAATAAGAATGTAAATAGATTAATATATTTTCGTGAAAACTATTTCAACAGTGAAAACCCAGAATTACTGGACGAGAAAAATAATTTTCTATGTTATGTGGCATCTAGCAAAAAACAAGATCTCTTTTTAAGGCTTTTATATTTAAATGACATAGGTATTCAAACTGAAAAGATATAATGAAACAAGACTCGTACCTCTGATTACCAGTCAGAAGCACTTGATTGTTATTTTCCTCACTTTTATTATTTTATGCACCATGGAAATGCTGCTAGAATATGCACCTTTGTTTAAAAATCTGCGTTGGCCATGAATTGAACCCAGGCCACTCATATGCCAAGCGTGAATTCTATCACATAACCTATTGAAAGATCGATCTTTCTTTGGGATCTTAAAACACACTCTGAAAACTTCAAATTCAATATTCTCGAATTTTTGAAAGTTGTATGAGACTGCTTTGACTGCATCATACTTGAGTTCTGAACTTCAGATATTATAAATTTAAAATAAAAAGAAATATAAAATTTTTGTCATTTTTATTTGTTTTCTATCTTTCCGTTAGTTGTTCTAAATTCGTGGAGGTATATACCGTCTATGCAACTAAATGAAGGCAGTTTGTTTGTTGCCATACGCGTTTTGCTTCATTTATTTGGAAAGCATCATCAGTGGCTTGAAATACATGTTTCTTTCTACATACATACAGTAAGCATATTATGTGATAGATGGTCTCAGGAAATCCAGTTATTCCGGAATATTGAGCCAGATGTATGAATATCATGACTTTCTGTTGAACTCTGAAATTCTGCTTGGTCATTATTCATTTTTGTTTAAAAGAAGTCAAATTCTCATGACGCAACACAGCTGTTGATATTGATCTCCTCCCCCTCCCCCTCCCTCAGTCATTCCAGTGCTAGCTTTTTCACAGAACTCTTTAATGAAGAATACTCAAATCATTTAATGACCTGCTCCCAAGGGATGGAAAGACTGTAATTACTCATAAAACACACTCACTGTAATTAGGAATGTTTTTGTGACCCTTGTCAGCTAGTGTGGAACACTATGTTTGGTAAGTTTCTCACCTTAATAGTTTCAGTTGCTCTGCTGAGAATTATATGAGATTTTCATGCAGCATTCTTATACACACTCAGATGAAGTCTATATCACATACTTAGAGAAGGAGTATTCCATGAGCATTCCAGTAGTAATGGGCTTAGTTGGTTCTGGGACTTTTTGCTAATTTTACTTGTTTTAATTTGTGATTATTACTTCCAAACAGAGAGGTATGTGTGAAAGATCTCGACCATCGATCAGACTCCCGAGTGGAGGAGATAGTAATAGGCTTCAATGGCATAGAGAAGCAACTAAAAGAATTGAAAACAAATAAGTTGCCAGGTCTGGACAGAATCCTAAATAAGTTTTATACATTGTACTCTGTGTCATTGGCACTTTACTTAGCTTGCATTTATCACATATTTCTCACCCAGTGCGAAGTCCCAATCAACTGGAAAAAGAAAAATGGACCCACAAAATTGCAGTCTAATATCATTAACATCATTTTGTTGCAGAATTCTTGAACATATTCTCAGTTTGAATATAATAAATTTCCTGGATACAGAAAAGCTTCTATCCACAAATCAGTGAAGATTTAGAAAGCATTGCTTATGCAAAATTCAGCTTGCCGTTTTCTCACATGAGATCCTGTGAACTGTGGATGAAGGGCAACAGCGACATTCAATATTCCAAGATTTCCGGAAAGCAGTTTGACATGGTGCCCCACTGGAAACTGTTAACGAACGTACGAGCATATGGAATAGGTTCCCAGAAATGCAAGTGGCTCGAAGACTTCTTAGTAATAGAACCCAGTGTATTGTCCTCATTGATAAGTGTTCATCAGAAACAAGGGTATAGTCAGAAGTTCACCATGAAAGAGTGATAGAACTGCTCTTATTATCTATATACATAAATGATGTGACAAACAGGGTGACCAGCAATCTGCGGTTGTAGTATATAGGAAAGTATCGTCATTGGGTGACTGTATGAGGGTACAGGTTGACTTATTAAACAGAATTTCTGTTTGGTTATAATAGAGGGAAACATTCCACGTAGGAAATATATATCTAAAAACAAAGATGATGTGACTTACCAAATGAAAGTGCTGGCAGGTCGACAGACACACAAACAAACACAAACATACACACAAAATTCAAGCTTTCGCAACAAACTGTTGCCTCATCAGGAAAGAGGGAAGGAGAGGTCGACCTGCCAGCACTTTCATTTGGTAAGTCACATCATCTTTGTTTTTAGAATTTCTGTTTGGTGTGACGAATAGCAGCTTGCTCTAAATTTAGAAAAATGAAAACAAATGCAGACAAGTAGGAAAAACAATCCTATAATGTTGAAACACAGTATTAATGGTATGCTGCATGGCAGTCATGTTGATTAAATATGGAGGCATAATATTGCAAAACAATGTGAAGTGGAATAGCACGTGACGACAAATGTGAGCAAATGGTCGACTTTGATTTATTGGAAAAATGCAGCTCATGTGTAAAAGAGGTCACGTATATAACACTTGGGCAACCCATTCTTGAGTACTGTTAGTGTTTGGAATCCGCTACCAGGTTGGGAATTAAAAGAAGACATTGAAGCAAATCAAAATGACTTTGCTAGATTTTTTACCAGTAGGTTCGGTCAATATGGAAGTGTTAAGGAGATGCTTTGTGATCTCAAATAGGAATCCCTGGGGCAGGGAGACGATGTTCTGTTCATGAAATGCTGTTGAGAAAATTTAGAGAACCGGCATTTGCAGCAGAGTGCAGAACAATTCTACTAGCACCAACATACAATTCGCGTACGGATCACGGAGTCTAGATCAGAGAAATTAGAGTTCATACAGAGTGTTATAGACAGTCATTCTTTCCTCCCTCCATTTGTGAGTGGAACAGGAAAGGGAATGAATAGTAGTAGTAGTAGTAGTAGTAGTAGTAGTAGTACAACAAAGGACCGTTTTCCATGCATTGTTTGGTGGGTTTCCGAGTATGAAGATTAGTGCTTAATGTTCACTGTAGCAATAAATATGCTGCTGGATGTCTCATTATATGATTGTGACAGAGAACTGTGTAGTAAGTCAGTTGAAAGTCTAGTCCCAGTTAAAGCTGATCTGCAAGTACAGTCGACAGCACTAAAACTGGCAACCCCTCAGAATTCTCTGTCTGGGCATCAGCACAATCTGCCAACACTGTCTGATGTGAAAGTTTCAGGGTGACATACTGTCTTCTGCTCCAACTGTCACAGTGTTGTACCTGCCCTTGGTCTAGTGCTAAATGTCCCTCAATGTAGATATAAAGTCCCTAGTTCAAGTCTCCTTATTCCTTTATATTTGTTAACCACATTCAGCTGTCTGCTCAAGTTATCAGTGGGATGGAACCTTAAAGAAAATTTTCATCACTTTCTATCCCACCAGTAATAGCAAACCTTCCACAAACGTGTTAGTGGTTGCATCAAGAGCAGAACAGTTTCTGTATGAGAGTTTCCTCACCATACAGCAGCCCCCGGCCACTTGACATCAGCCACCACCTGGCCAGGTGAACGAAACCTGGTGCATCTTGGGCACATTTCTGCTCTCACATTGGTAGGCATAAAATTGTTTCTTATGGTGGTATGATTTTCCATACAAAGTAAGTTCTGTAAACAGAGTGAACACTCTGCAGTTACACAACATGCTTAGGTTACTAGGAGTGTGTTTATCAACTGTCATTTTCTTATTTGGAGTTCTAGTATTTGTCTCTCAGTTATGAATTGGCTTTTTCATACTTGAATCTTATGAACATCATTTAAGCATTATGTAATAGCTGTAGGTGGAAAAAGGTCTAACTTTGGCAACTTACTGTTTGTTTTGGGTTTAATTGATGTGTGAAGGCTGTGAAGCTGCTTTAAATGTTTGTGCCACATGTGAGGGGGAGTGCTGTCAGATAAATAACATCAGAAAAGAATTTTCTCATTTTAAGAAAGAACGTCTGGCATGGATGAGTTTCCACACTCAAAGTTTCTATTACTGACATATATGATGAACCATGACAGTGTAACATTTGTGCAGTATTTGCATTCAGTAGACAAGGTTCAGAAGCTAGTTACAGGGGCAATAAAGCTGTCACCAAGCAAGATATGAAGTGCATTTTTGCCTGGAAAGGAATTTCCTTTATGGTTGTTAAATAAGGAGCAGGGAAGGTGAACATTTGAGAGTACAAGATCTCAAGTAGTGCATGAGTGATAAATACCCCCGGATAGTTTTGTTTGTGAAATCAGCAGTGTGTGTTGTCATATAGTGGCATTGACACATTTTTGTTGGTCATTTCTCTTACAGTGTGACTGAAAGGTGTCTCAATTGTTTGCAACAAATACCAGCTTGTGATGGAGGAGTTCATAATGCACAACACAGTACCATTTTAGTTCCATCAGATGCAAAATATTATCTTTTCGCACTGCCCTTTGTTCAAGGAAATGTCTTTCATATGGGTTCAGCCAGTAATTTCTTCTCAAGGAGTAAACATAAGGCCATCAGACTATTCACAAGTAACAATATTGCGTAGGAATGTTCAATGAGTGAACTGACGATGTTCAAACAAAAACGCAGTAGTAGTCGCCCCTTTCATTTTTGTTGCTTTGAATTAGAGTATGTAGTACTCCCAAACCTGACTTCTGAACCTTGGCTATCGAAAGCAAATGTCACACAGAGGTTAAATGATCGCAGTTCGTCACATACGTCAGTTGAGTCTTCGTGAATGTGGAAAGTGTTTTCTGACATGATTTGTCCAACAGTAATCATATTGCCCATGACAAATGTTTCAAGCTGCCTCTGCAGCCTTCGCCTGTGTATTAGGCCGAAAGTGAACAATATGACTGAAATGTTAGACATTTTCCACTTGCAACTCTGTTTTATAATTCTTAAACATCATTTATAGGATTCTAATATGTATAACCCAATTCATAACTGCAAGACAAGTACTAGAACACCAAATAAGAAAATGTCAATTCATAAACATGCCCATAGCAGCAAGTTACGTATTTTTGTAATTGTGCATTTGTTACTATGTTTATCAAAGTTATTTCTTGCAGAAAATTGAACTGTAATAAGAAACAATTTTAGGTTTATCAATGCGAGAGCAGAAATGTGCCCAAGGTGCGCCTTGCCACCTTATCTGGTCAGACAGCAGTTGCTGGCGGCCACCGTAGGACAAGGAAACTCGTTGAGCAGAAACTGTTCTGATCTTGATGCAACTAAGAACTCTTACTCAGAAGGTTTTCCTGTTACTGTATTCTGGTGGGCTACAAATTGAAGCAAATTATCTTTGAGATTCCATCATACTGATACTGTTAGCACACAAACAAAATGCAGTAAAAAAGGGTGGGGGAATGAGGTGACTCGAATTTACGGCTTTATTCTAAATTGTGTGATGCTTAGCATTAAACCATGAGCAGATGCAGCACTGCAATAGCTCAGACAAAAGACAACACTTCTGCATCCTACAGTGTTGCCAGATCATGCAGGTATCTGAACTTACAATTTGGAGTTGCTTTGACTCTTCCTTCACCACCCTGGTCTGGTGTTCTCCTTTCTCCAAATCATGTACTCTTGAGTAAGTTGCATAACTATGATGGCGAAATGGCCAGTTTTATTCTGTCTTTTTGTTTTTTAAATAAAGCAGCAACTTTCATGATCTTTTAATTATGTAATTTTTGAAGTAGTTAAAAGTGTGAGCAATGTGCAAAGAGAGAGACATGGCCCATTGCTGGCACATAATGTAGTAATATCAGTACACACAAAGACCTTCATAGCTCATCCACATTCGGTGGAAGTATTTCTTTTGGTAATGACATATAGTCTTTTAGTAAGCTACCATACAGAAGTATGTAATTTTGTAATTAAAAATATACATTGCAGCTAGCCAACCAAATACAACAACAAAATTTCTCTTTATGTTTGAAACATGAAATAACCAAATTCCAATTGTAATTCGAATTTGCCATGTATCAGAATTTTATCTTCAGTGTTAAGATCAAATCATATATTTGTCTGTTTTAATGTTTCCTGTTACGTGTCATTACTGTTTTGTTGTCACATAAGACATAGTGTTGGCCTGTTTGTTATATGTTGTGATATATGTAACATTATTGATTTTAAGGTTAAACTGGAGCATGACTTTGGTTTTGAGGATGATGTAGTGATGGTGAACCTGGAACAGTCAATGGCAGAACTGAAACGTCATAAACTGGATTATGCAGGATCACCCCCACCACATGAACTTCCAAAGCGACCATTTGGACAATTCTCTGAACCAACATTTGAAAGAAAAGTGGGTCGGCGGAGCCATGAATTTAGTGCAATTGAGAAAGCAACCAAAGAAAGTGTTGTTTTGCGAAGAGATGCAGCAGTAGCTGAACACAATTCTACCAACTCAAATAGCAACAATAGAAATTCAAGAGTGTCAGTTGGTGATGGTCTGAGTGGTAAGTTGCTTTATGTAACTCATCTCTGATATTGACCATCATACACATTATTAGATACATTTCATGAAAATATTTCCATTGTCGTAATATTTCATGAGAATGTGACATGTGTGCATTGCATGGGAATTACACAAGTGTAAATCTTTGGTAATTGTAATTATTTATTATTGAATTTGTTTGTGTGCCTGTGTGTGCATTTTGTAATTTTTTAATACAATGCTCACATCAGTAATTATTGTAGTAATGCATTGTTCAAAATGTCCTGTTTGGAGTGCTGATGATACCATTTGTGTGCAAAAGTGTAGTGTTGAAAACTATATATGAATATTTATCAAAGTACTTTGCTGTTAATCCATTGCAATTTTTGCCTGCTTCTTCCCTTTGTAGATTTTGGCATGTATCCACAGTACCTTGTTAATACTTATGCAAAAAAGGCAATTTATTGTCATTAGTAGTACCTTTATTTTATCTTTTGTGTATACTAGTTGTATGAATCACAGCCAGTAGCCTTGTGCTTTATCTTGCGAACAATGAACAAATTCTAAAAAGTTAAACAGTGCTAATTTTTGGGTTCATTAACTTATTTAAGAGTGGGGTTGATATTCACTACAGAAACTCCATGAGTGTTAGCATTGGCAAAAAACATGCCAAATTACATTTAGTTGTCCGATTAGCAAAGTTTTCAGGTGAAAAGTAAGGCCCTAGAAATAATTATGTAGTATTCACTAACAAAGAGACACATTTAAATAAATTCCTATTTTGGGTAAACATAAAACCACACTCCATAAAAAGTAACAGAAAATGGCAGTGTCAAGGTGTTCCAATAATTTAGGCTAGACCGGGCAATTTGTAATGCGGCAGTCTTTAAGAAAGTTGTATGTAGGGCTTTGTGCATCAAAAAGTGGAATAACAGTGAATAGAAACTAGAAAACTTCAAGCGGCAGATGTAGAATGACATGCAATGAAAATGACATCCAACAAGTGGCCCAGGCAATTGACTGAATTATTCTAGGGATCAAAAAACATGAATTACAAAAACGGAAAAATTGTTCTGAATTTGCAGGATCATCAGGGCATTAGACATATCTTGAGCAAACTGAATGGTGTCAAAATTGCAAAGAAAGTGTATGGTTCGTGGCAAATTTATAAAATAAGATACATTGACATATTTGCCCATTCTATTGGTTTTTAAGATTTTAAAAATAAATCCAGACTTTTATAAGAAAAGATTGTAATCTCCCCTATCTTCACAGTTCCATTGCTTCCTTCTGAATCTTTGGAAATAATGTATGATCTGTGATTCCTACAGCTGTATTTTCTCCACCCCACCCCAGATTTTCACTGTTAAGTAACATTAGGTTTCAGTTACTAAGGTATAATCAATATCATGAAAGTGAAAACATGCATGAGCTGCTTACTTTTGTATTTTTCATTTCATACCTTTTTGTAAAATGAGTGTCCTGAGCATATCTGTTGTCAATCTTTGTGTGCTGCACTGTGCTATTGTGTTAATATATTTTTCAATATTTATTGTACAAAGCCTTCCTTATTTAAAAAAATAATTAACACAAACTATGTTCTAATTGTTGATATACTTCAGTCAGTATTAAAGTTTGCATGAAGTTATTTTTTGTGTACTTCTTGTTTATTATTGTGATTCATTTCTTCCATTGGTGATGGTTAACTGCACCATTTTTTTACACATTTCACAAAATAAACCCACACTTGAGTTCATTCAAAAATAAATGCTTTACAATACGAGGCACCTAGTACACACTTTAGTATTAGTGTGTTATTTTGGAAGCATGATCTCAGTTTCCTTCTTCTTTCCCATCCTTCCTGAAGTGTTGTCACTGTTCTCAGGTAACCACCATGAATTACAAAACATAGTCTTTTTTTTTTTTTTTTTTTTAACAATTGTTCATTTCTGTGTTATAAAATGCCTTTTAGCTTGACAGTTTCTTGCATTGTACATTTCTAAAGGCTTTCTTCATTGAGTGTGTTGGTAAATCATTTAAGAGTATGCAAGTTTTATGAATCTAAGCTGAACTTCAAAATAGTTGAATTCTTAATGGCAAATTGTCATATCTGAAAATAAGTCTGTCTATTTACACAGCTTCCTTCCAGCTCAGTGGAATTCACTTTTGATTGCAACATTATCTACAGTGATGTAGTTGACACTTATAAGCGAGATAAATAAATTTAGGATTCTTGAAAACATTCCTTGAGGAAACTTTTATTATTTCACTGTAATTAGTTTCAGCGGGAATTCATCCTCACATGGCTACATCTTTGTTTACATTCCTTTCCTACAATATTCTTTAGTTCTGGCAACTATCAGCCATTATTCATGTTTTCAGGAGTGCTGATAAAGAAAATGCAAGATTAGCTCTCATTTTGAAGTTATGATGGCCTTACGTTATTGCCTATATAAGCTTAAGCATTTATTTAGCTTGGAGTTATCCCTTGGTGAAAGGTCACTGCAGGCACAGCTGCTTTGCCTGGCATTCATATATTTCTGCTGGTGATACCCTGATTGATATCCAGCAATAATCTGCTAACGTTGATGTGCTCTATTTTCCATGGTATTTCATTACCATGTCTGAAATTTGCTGGTGGAAGTGTTCTCTGTACTCATCGGTTACAGCACCGAAGTTGTCAGGAAAGAAGTCCAAGTGGGAATCTATTTGCACCCCATTCTACTGTAGCAGTGTGGAAGATTTGCCACAAGACCTGTAAAGTTTCCTGCTGCCTTATTTCCTAGGAAGTTTGTTTACACTTGAACAAAGGCATCCCAAGCTAATGGAATTGTCTTGATAAGACACCTGTAGAATGGTACAGTTTGTGGGTCTGGAGACCCATGAAAATATCCTCTTTTATTTTTTCCTCACTAAGATTTGGAAATTTCTCGCACAGATAGAAAAATCCTTCCCCAGTTTTGAGCATGACCTTAACAAAATTTTTCATTTGGCCCAATTTCATGTCAAGTGCAGGGAGAATTACGTTCTTAGATTTGAGAAGTGCTTCATGCGTAACATTGTGAGATCTTGTTTAAGCGATAGACACTTGGCCAGTGTTTCTTGATGCAGCTATCCCAGAGGCACACAAAGCAACAGAATTTGGTGTAGTCATGTTGTAGCCCAAGTAATATGGCTGTGACTTTCAGACCCCAGAAATCTACCATTTAAAGTTACCGTAGTTCAATCTCAATAACAATTGTTTCATATTTTTCTTTCATGTAAGGTGCATACCGAATAGGAATCAATAGTAACATGTTTTCATTGTGCAGTATCACACACTTCAAACTTACATTGAAGGAGCCAATGAACAACCTCCACTGATCACAGTAGTAGTCGGTGGCAGATCCTGTTCACCACCACAAAATACCAAGTTCTTTTCACTTTCTAAAAATGGAAGGAATGGCTTACAGTAGTTATGGAATGCTATTACCTTTAGCATCTTATCAAGACAACTCTACTGTTGTAGTCTTGACGCCAACAGTTCAGCTTTGCCTTTCAGCAATTCCAGGTCTCTCGCTGTCATTAAGTTCACACTGTGTTATTTTGTGAGTCTCTGTACACTAATCACAAAAGAACGATGGAGCAGCACTAATTTCACTGCCTTCTTCATTGTCGCAATCACAAGGGACAGAAACAGGCAGTCCATCTCCGTGAGGCACTGGTCGCGTGGATGATGCTATGTTAGGATGGTCAAGCAAGACTTTTCTTCTTGGAAATACCATGTGTTAATGGAGTTGTCACACAAAAGTAACAATCAATCTCATGGTTTGATGGCTCTCGCCAGATCATAGTTATAGCAAAGTCCATGAAGATCTTTTACAATTCAACCACAAATGAAGACCCGTAACAGAAGATATGTTGCATACATTAGGAGCCCAGGGCTTGTCCTGGTCACCAATTTCATAGCCAAAGTACAATCTGTATGCCTTCCTGATATATGGCATTATTGGTCTCCTTTGTGATTTCAGTGTAGTCTGTCCGCTAATGTAGCATAAAGTGGAACCACTGGTTGCATGGACGATGCTATGTTAGGATCATTAAGGAAGACTTTTCTTCTTTACAAGGCATTTTCAATCACAGGATTTACAATTACCACATGCACTGACTATACTTCAGTAACATGTTCATCCAGCACATGATCAGAACACAGAGTGCAGCAGACTGAAACTACACTTAAATGGAATATGCTCCTCTCCTCCCTCCCCCTCCCCCTCCCCCTCAATCCCGTCTCCAACCATCCTGATTTAGGTTTTCCGTGATTTCCCTAACTCGTTTCAGGCAAATGCCGGGATAGTTCCTTTGAAAGGGCACGGCCGATTTCCTTCCCAATCCTTCCCTAACCCGAGCTTGCGCTCCGTCTCTAATGACCTCGTTGTCAACGGGATGTTAAAAACTAACTACCTACCTACCTCCCCCTCCCCCTCCCTCTTGTTGCTACAAGCCCAGGCTAAAGATAGCGACAAAATACACAAAGCTCTTGTTGCCTCAAACTTCATGACTGTCTACCAACAACGGAATTTCCAAGCCTGTATGGGAAGAGATTGACGATGAATTCCAATTGTCAAACACTATGCAAATTCATCATTGGAGTATACTGTTTGCTTTCACGAAGTTGATATTGATTTCATGCCAAACTAATCCATTACATTTCCACAATATCCAGAGTACAGTGTACTCAATATGTATATGAGATTCAGACATTTTGGACATAAAGTAAAAAGTTCAAAGATATATGTAATCTTAAAATAAAGCTGCCATCCACCTGAAAGTGGAGTTGAGCACCTTGCTGCTATTGGAGGTGGTATGCTCTTGGTCTTTTGATCAGTTAACTGACCTATGCAGCCAGTAATAGGGAGACTTCTAGAATGCAACTTGACGTTTCACTTACACAAGACATTGCTAAAAGTGAAAGAAGTGATCAGTTAATCAAAAATTATAGAAATTACTCGGTTCAGACTGAACCTTTTGATTTTTAGAAGACATGTAGTCACTCGGACACAGAACCACTCATCAGTAATGTAAATGTTGTCATCTGATGATAGGCCTCAGCTTGAAACTAGTCATAATATAAATGAATAATCAGGCCTTTTGAAGCAAACTTAATTACAGAGACTGCAGACCACACTCAGGACAGAGGAAAATAATCTGACAAATTTTCCTTCTTTATGTCGTAACAGTTTTTTTAATCTGCTTTTGGAGTCACTTTCTATAAAATAGATAGATATCTACATATTACTGTGGAAAAAGTATACCATGGTTCTGAAGCAGATCTGCAGATTCTTTTAAAACTTTTACTCAAAACAGCAGTAATAAATCATAAAAATTCACAGAAAGCATTATAACATGAAATTTGTTAGTGGTACACAAATTACACACACGTAATTAAAATATGTCTTTGTTTGTAGAGACGCTACTTTTTCATCAAACTTAAATATCAAATATGTAGGAACACAAAGTAGCAATTGAAAATAAGAAAGGCAAACCATTGTGCTACTTGTTCTGTTTTTCCACTGTAAGAAGACAGATCATTGTAATTGTTTACTTACCACTTCTAAATGAGACAAATCTAGTAGAGGTTAGTATAGGTTTTCCCTCTAGTCACTGTGTTCATAAAGACTGCCATTCGCCAGTTTAAAACAAAATATAGAAACAGTTGTAGAAGATGGCTGCATCACGGTCACCATAAAGATGAATTGGACCATATTTTTTAAATATATTTATGAACACGCATAATGATTCTGTTGTGCAGTGAGCACTTCTTGCCTAAGCAATAAGTTACTGCATTTTTTTCTGTAGTACAGAAGCAATTAAAGATGTGTAAAACAGCCACCACTATCAGTGCCCTCAAAAATCAGTTTTTTCTTGTAAATCTGCTAAATGTAATATCATAAAATGTACACAGTGTATCTTCTCTTGTTTAATTTCTCATTTGTGTTTGCACATGTAAACTTGAACCATCTGATCTATGTACTGTCTCCTTTAACCGTAATTCATGATTTTATATTTCTCAGCCAACTCTAACAACCTTCTTGGAAACACAGTGGGCCCTAATCTTCCTTCCTTGTACTTCTTAAATTGTACATCATAGCACGCTTTCGTATGTCCCATATTGAAAACATCTATCTGTAAGAAAGTTGCATATAACATTTGCCAAAACATTTATCATCTTCGTTATTGGTAAATCTACCCATAAATAAGTTCTATAAAGGGACTATGACATAAAGTGAATCCCATTAGTGAAGAATATTTATCATGGGATAAAATGGGACATTGAAATGGGGTTTCAGTTCAGCCCCAGACATAATTCTTGGTAATAACTCTTTTACCAGTGTTTATACTCTGCAAAACACAGAAAAATTAATCATCTTTGTGAAAAAAATACGGCCATCAAAAAGGCAAAAAATTAATCAGACTACTGAGATAAAAACTGGAAGAACAGTGTGCAAGTTCATTATTAACTATTATTGGTACGGGTTAACATGTTTCAGTGCATTCTTCATCCATCTTCCCCCTCCTCCCCTAATCGGAAACCAGACTTAGTAAATTGTTAGACAACCAACCACCAATGTCTAATGGAGTGCATTTGGCAGCTGGTCCACAAACTAATTTACAGCTACAGTATACAGTAGGCGACTGTCACCATATTCGCAACAAACTACTCCTAGGGAGAGATGGAGTATCATCCTAATATCTGGTAGGAAAATGAATTCAATATGTGGAATCTTTTTCGGTCAGGTTGTCAATTTGTTTTAGATGATAGTACATGTATTTGAGACTGAGGCTTGCTTTGAGGTACAAGTGCAGGCGGCATTTCGGGAAATAAGTATTCCAGTTTTACCGTGTTGATTGAGATGGCAGTAGTTTTACCACTCAGTACAATATCCAGTTTTTGTTCTTCTATTTTGATCACTCATGGTGAGACTGTGAACAGAGCATATAAAAATGGTTTGATGCCATCTGTATGCAACATTACTTGCATGCATGTTTGTAGTCCTGATGTCCAAAGATAGGTATGGTTCGCGTCTGGAGGTGAAAGCATGCAACGTGGTTCCTCAGGCGACAAATGAAATCTGACAGGCCATGGTCCAAAATGTTTCACCATATAAAAGCTTCACTGAGAATGTAATTAGTGTCAAGGACCAAGTAAGACCATAGGTAATGCAATTGTGCAGTTGGTGATGTGACACATTCATGTAGCTTTTAGGGAAAGATGCTGTCACTCAATGATATCATTGCTTGCAGAATGGTAACTGATGATGGAAGGTGCCACTGAATTTCCCGAGATGGGTAAATAACTCTGACTCAGATTATCAGCTGTGGTCCATAGTAATGTGTAGTGGACACACAAAGCGAGAAACTCGTTTGAAATGAAGACAAAGGCTAGCATCTCCACCAATATGTTCCAGCTGGCATAGCTTCCATCCAGTGGGTAAAAGAGTCAGTGGCACCCAATAGGTAACAGATATTAGGCGGAAGTGGACACACACCATCAGTGAGCACATGTGCAGACCACATTGCTGAGTCTGGAAATTCTCCAATGGACACATGCCCATGACAGGCTGTAATGACTTCTGTGGTCTCCAACTGGGTCACAAGTACCTAATTGCTTCATACGCAGACAGAAGCTCATGATTGTAAACACACTATTTCCTTTGAGAAGTGGAGAGCTTACATGACAAGGAGGCAAATGATTGCCATGTGCCATAGACGTGGGGTTACACTGCACCGATAGGTGTATGACTGGCATCGACTACTAACGCGAGTGGTGCATCCAATGCAGGGTGTGCCAGGATTGCAACATTTGCTAGACTTTGTTTCACTTAAAAACAGAGCTCATCTCATCTGTCCAGTGGATGGGTGAATTCCACAGAGGGTAGGTGAGTCCTCCATAGTTCTGAGACCAGTAAGTGCTGCAGTTTGTGGTTCTTGCAACTTGTCTGAGTGGAGCAAATGTTGCCAGTAAAAATTTGGCATCCCCGAGAAACACAATAATCCCTGGATGGTTTCTGCAATGGGATACACATGATTGCTTCCACTTTCTCGGGTAGTGACAGTGATCATGCAAGCAAAATTAGTTGGCACAGAGGTGATGTGAGGTTTGCTGAGAACACACTTGGCAGTGTTAAACACCACACAATCCTCTTCTAGGTGTTTGAAGATCTTCACGTGGTGTTGCAGATGCTGTTCTGCTGTGGCTGAAAAGATGAGAACATCATTCAAGTATGCAAAACATAATGACAGTTCGTGCAACTCAGTCATTGAACCACTGCCATGATTGATCAGCATAGTGCAAACCGAATGTCAGATAATGACTATTGAACAAATTGATGGAGTGACTACAGCAGTACGAAATGTCTTTGTTTGCCACAGGAATTTGTGTAGAAGCATTTGCATAATCTGGTACGCTAAACACAGTTGCAACACTTTGGCATACTATGGTATCTGACTGTTTTCTGGGAATCATCTTAAGTGGTTAATTAAGTCATTTTATGCTCATAACATGTTTATTTTTCTCATGAAAGTTTTTTGTAGGAAGTGAAATTCAAATAATTTGATTGCTAAAACACTTCATTTGAGCTGTGTGATGCCTGTGATGTCACTAGTTAGTATGCTGCTCCTAATGTCGTAAAGGTCATTCACAGATATATCTTGTTTTGTAATTTGAGTTTTGGAAAATGAATTACAAATGGTGTGTAGTACCACATTGTACATATACATATTTAAAAACCCCTGAAAATTTGTTTTCGAGTGTTGTGAAGAATGAGAACATGCATAAAATTTGGTTGTAACTCACTTATAGAGGTCCAAATGAGATAGCAATCACTACGTGTGTTTATTTCTGTGAGTATGATTTTGATGTAAGTAAACACTCCATGTGCACATCTTTTCACTTCTAGTGTAGTAGGTAGCATGCTATAGTTTACTTTGTTTGTAATACAGTTATGTCTGAACTTTAAATTCTATATCATATTACAAAATTTTAATATTTCTCTTCATTTTACACCTGATTAATTTGAGATGAATCACAAGGATAGTGTTAAGAAACCGTATTTCATGCCTGATGTAGCTCTTATTCTGAAGAATCTGAGAAACCATTTAAGAATAATTTGCCACTTCCAGTTGTCTCCATTGAGCCTGTTGTAAAGCTTTACAACTGTGAAAGAGAGAAAAACAGAACATTGCTTGGAATGTACAAGGAAATGCAATAAGACCAAGTCATTGTGATAAAATAAAAGTTGCCTCTGCATAATCCCTTCTAAATCATAGTGACCTATTTATACCAAATTTTAAAGTTATGGTCACGTATGCTGCCATCCCCCCTTTATTTCTGTTACAGAAACCAATATTATTTAGAAAAGAACTATGAACTTTCTGATACCAGCGATTACATGTATGATACATTGTATATGTTGGTAACAGTGCAGGTTTCTAGTGTCTGTAAATGATTATCTTTGCTAGTATTTATTTTTGTTTCGCTGAAGCAGTTAGTTCAACATGTTACTGAATGTTTGTTGCCCAAGTAATACATATATTTGTGGAAGTACATATCTTTTAGTATGCAATAAACATGAACTATGCCACACATCAAGAAATTCAATAAAAGGAAATTCTGTGATAACCATTTCACAAACAAAGCAAGCCACGCTGTTGAAAGTAACCTATGTATCAGTTCTTCAGGGAAGAAACTCCCACGTGGCACACCTCACAGTGATTCAAATTTTTGTGTTAACAATGATGCTGTTTGTAGTGGATTTGTTGTTGTTGATTCGGGCATCTTATCTTCTTTGATAAAGGAAGTGGCGAAATGTAAACAATATGATGGTGTAGGCTGTCTGGAAATAACTGAACAACAAAGTAGCAGGAAGGGTTTAGCATCAAAATTAGCTGTTCTGTGTAGATCCTGCAATAAATCTACCTCAAAAATGACTTTGAACATTGTGCATAATTCATATGATGTTAATTTGAAGTTGGTGTATGCAGTTCGTGCAATAGGAAAAGGAAAAAAGGCTGCTCAAACGTTTTGTGGTTTGATGGGCCTTCCTCCTCCTCCCAGTAGGTTCAGCAAGTACATAAAAATACTTTTTGGTGCCTTTATGGTTGTGTCTAAAGCATCTATGGAACATGCAGTAGAATAAATGGTAAATATTAGTGGAACCAGGGATATTGCTGTTGGACTTGATGGGACATGGCAACATGGAGGATATCATTCCTTGTATGGTGTTGTAAGTGCTACTTCTCTGGAGAATGGAAAAGTTGCTGATGTTGAAGTGCTTATCTAAGTACTACCACACCTGCCATGGTAACACTGAAGGACATATTGAACATCAGTATTCTAAGAATTATGATGGTTACAGTGGAGGTATGGAGTGTGATGGAGCTCCAAAATATTTCATAGGTTGGTGCCCGTCTGCAACGTTACATATACGAAGTACCTAGGCGATGGGGACTCTAAAGCTATCAATAAAATTATTGAGTTCAATGTTTGGTAACAAAACTGGAGTGTTGTGGACATGTGCAAAAGAGAATGAGTGCTAGATTGAGGAAGCTACGAAGAGGAAAGGAAACTTGCTATCTGATGGAAAATCTCTGTCTGGCCAAGGCAGATTGACAGAAACTGAAACAGACCTTCTTGAGAATTATTATGGACTGGCCATTAGATGAACTGCACCTCTGAATGATGATACAGCAATGAGAAAGCTGTATGGGCCACCTACTTTCATAAGGTCTCCATAGATGACTACCCTGTTCATGGATTTTCCCATAACGGAGAAGATTCTTGGTGTGGTTATCAAAAAGCAAAAGAAAGTGGTCAAATATACCATCATAAGCTTTCTCTTCCTGAGCCTGTTGTGAATGAAATAAAACTAATTTGTAGAGACGTGAGGGACTCTGTTTTGCTTAGTAAATGTCTACATGGGGCACTCAGAATACAAATGAAAGTTTCAACCACTGCATGTGGGAAAGATTACCCAAGAATGTTTTTGTAGGACTAAATACATTAAAAGTTGGTGTACTAGATGCAGTGATATGTTTCAATGATGGAGTGATAGGAAGGTTGCAAGCACTGAGAAATTTAGGCATAAAATTTGCCTCTAATAGGGAAAATCAAAATGGTTCAAATGGCTCTGAGCACTATGGGACTCAACTGCTGAGGTCATTAGTCCCCTAGAACTTAGAACTAGTTAAACCTAACGAACCTAAGGACATCACAAACATCCATGCCCGAGGCAGGATTCGAACCTGCGACCGTAGCGGTCTTGCGGTTCCAGACTGCAGCGCCTTTAACCGCACGGCCACTTCGGCCGGCTCTAATAGGGAAGACCAATTGCTTGCGTATGACTGACAATAGGTGCATGAACCTGAAAGATTCACTCTTAAAGTTACCAAAGAAGCAATAAGTGCTAAAAGGAATGCCAAGAGGAAGCTTGAAGATGAAGAAATGCTGCAGGCTGAAGACTTTGCTTCAGGAATGTTCTGAGGCACAGTTTAATTGGACTCATATCTTCACTCACAAATTCCCTCAAGTTGTATTTTTCAGAATTCAGGTACAAATATTTCCTAAAGTTTATGAAGCATTGCTCTAACTTTTTTCTGTAACTTGCAATAGTCCATACTCATGTAGTAGACCTAAGCTTTATTGCAGAATCAAATTTTTATTAGGAAAAAAATTATAAAAATTAAGATGTAAGATGTGATACTTTTTTATCCTTGTAATATACAAAATAGGTGGAATTAAATAGGTCTAGTACTTCAGCCATCATGTCATGCATAGCTGGTAAAAATTTGGTCCCCTTCAAATGTGTAACATTGGATTAAATGGGACCTCAATTTGAGGAAGTATTTTGGAAAAAAATTGCATCAATTTCTCTGTAATTTTTTTAATAACCCTAAGCAGGTTCAAAAATATTGAAAATACGTCTAATTTGTTTAGAAAGTGTGCTGCATCACCTGATATCAATAAAAAATCTGTAAAACATGCACATTAAAAACAGTGCCTGAAAGAAATAGGTGTTGATTTTTACATAATATTGAGCTGGAAAAGTACCCTGTATCCTAAGTAATGGTTATGGGTTATCTGGAATTGTTCGTGTGTTCAGTGCACGGCCACCACGTGCCATCCCTTTTTGGTTCAAGATAGAGGGGTGAAGACCAAGGACTACAAGAAGGGTAAATGAGATCTTCCCTGAGCTTTGAGTTAAACTCCGTTTGTTCAATCACAAGGTGACTGGGAGCTAAACATCTAGGACAGGAGGAAACAGGCAGGCCATTGTAATTTTGATGAAATGCTCAGTGTTGTGACTTATCTTTCTTGGCACACCATGTTGTCGGTTTATTGCTGGAAAATTGTTGAGCAACTTTGCGTATCTACTTTTTGCTCAAGCTGGGCACTTATGAATCAATGCAGTGCATCAGAATCCAGCAGCGTAAAGTCCATTGAGCTGTCAGCAAGTTGTGTGTTTGCTACATCAGGCAACGGATGGTAATATGCCAGAAAATCATCTCCAATTATAGACTCGTGACATTCACAGCAGAAAACATTCTAGACGAAGGCACAATGCAGCACCAAGTCCAGCTCAATATGTTCTGCACTGTAAGTGGCTATTGATGGATTATTAGTTGGTGGCCGGTAATTATACAAGAAAGTACATGGATAAATACACAAATCCAAGTCTGTGTCCAAAATAAATTTGTCTGGTCTTCTGGATACTAATATAGACACTGAGACGCTGTCCAGAGTTATGTCTGACTGCTTCTGCTGTTTGGGTTGATGCCAGATGATGTGTACCGTATTTACTCAAATCTAAGCCGCACTTTTTTTCCGGTTTTTGTAATCCAAAAAACCGCCTGCGGCTTAGAATCGAGTGCAAAGTAAGTGGAAGTTCTGAAAAATGTTGGTAGGTGTCGCCACAACTAACTTCTGCCATCAAATACATGTAGCGCAACGCAGGTATGCTTTGCAAGCACAAAGATAAATACTAGCGCCAAAACCTCTTCGTCAGTAAATAAATTAAAAGAAAAGTAGAAGAATGTAAACATTATGACATGTATTCTTTCGTGTTTTCTGCTATCTCATTTAAATCCTGTCTGTCTAATAAACTACGAAACTAGAGTGAGACAACAGCAAACGCGGAAGAACATACATATCATGTCATGTTTATATTCGTATTATTCTTATGTTGAATAGTGATACAGTCAGAAATGAAGCATGGCAACTGACTAGATTCTTAAATATAAGATGACTCTAATTTCTGTGCAGAATGTAATGTACTAAAGAGGCATCTGCAAGGATTTTCAAACGGAGGAAAATTTTCGCTAAACTCTTGTTCAGAACATCTTCTGTCATACGCAGTCTATTATTTGGTTCTTGTTGATCATTATCAAAGAAAGCAGCAGTGTAAGTAACAACAAATAGCAGTATCATGCCATTGTTTCGCTTATGAGACAATTCCTCTTTTTTTTTTATTCTAAGCCGCGGTAGCGCGCACAAAAGCAAGCCATGCCGCGAGCGGCGACAGGTCGTGAACACTCATTATCAGAATGCGACAAACAATGCATGACACAGTACAATAATGCATTTTCAGCTTAGAGTGACGTAAACCCCTATATCAAAGAGAACGACACTTATCAGATCAAAGCAAAATAAGCAATCGATTCAAACCAGACGAAGCACGCGAAAAAGGAAGCGCCTGACACAGCAATGGCTACTTGTTAAAGCTTAACTGTCAGGCTTACGACTCGAACCAAACTACTGTAGCTGTATCTTCATCCATTCAACCTCAGTTGTGTTTCACGTTGCAATGGGCCAACTTTGTTTCGATTTGGAGGGGCAGTCTAAAACTTTTCTCTCACCTTGAATTTCGAGTCTTAAATTTCAGGAGCGGCTTAGATTCGGGAATATTTTTTTTCCCCTATTTCGAGTCTCATTTTTCAGGTGCGGCTTAGATTCGAGTAAATACGGTACTTGCAGACTTTACACCAAAATTCCTGGTGAAAAAAGCATGTTGTAGGTGACTGTACTGTGCCACTTAGAGCAACATTCATTCAGGAACGACTGCATAATTTTTTGCAATAATGACCTCTGTCCTTGCTGTTACTGTGTCGAGGCAGCAGTTCACTCGTTTGACTAGCCAATGTCCATTTTGTCTGACAGTTGATCATAATCTGCCAATGTCAGTACTGTCATAACACTGAAGAAGTGAGCATGATATAATAGGCATGTTAAATTCCTCTTGTGCATCTTTACCATTGTCGAGGAAAACTAGTTTCGGCAAGTTAAACTGCCACCTTCAGATCATCTTCATTTTGTCCAGGCTGCCAGCCAGTGTGACAGCTATTTCAATTTCTGTAACGTCGAATGTTGACTGTATGTAGAGTTTTCTGCACCTTTTCCACTCATCCACTTTAGAACCCAACATTGATGGGGTCTAGTTTGCTGTAGAATAAATAACATAACATAATTTGACAGATATAGGTACTCACTGAGAATATTTTATATTTTTGTGCAAATTATTAAGTCAGATGTATTCAGCTAATAAACAGAAAATGATCTTCAATCTTTCACAATAAAATCGACGGAGAAAATTTATTTCAGAATTGAAGACAACAGAGCTCAGAGGAAAAATCCTTTTCTGCAGAATTTTCTTTATAACAACTTATTCAGCTCTTTTCTGTAAGCACATAATCTATATATGACAATATGGAAATGACAGAACATAAAGGTGGTGTTCAGTTTGAGGCACAATGAAAACAAAGGAAGACTAGAAATGTATAAGTTTTGGAAAAAGTCCTTCCTCAGAAGTTCAACTCTAAATTTATTTTTATTTTTTAAATTGTAGTAAAACATAATTTAACTTTCAATGTGTGAAGGAGTCTTATTACTTGTTGAGAGTTCATAACTTCTAATCTTTTTCTTTGATTATGTGAAGCAAGTATAGGTGGCATAAAGTAGTAGTCTTATTCCACATTTGGGGGGTGGGGGGGTGGAATAACAAGATTTCTGATGTGAAGAAATAGCACACCAGTTGCATTAAAAAAAACAGTTTTTAATGTCACTAGTGTGCTGTTTCTTCACGTCAGCATTCTTCAAAAACAGTTGCTGAAAATGATGAACAAAAATCTAAATGACAAGACGTCTTTGCAGTGGGAGGAGATGTTTGAGGGGGAAATGCTGTCATAATCTGTACTGAGTGCTACTAACAGAACAGCAAGTTTAACTTCACCACACAATTTTGACACAACTGCTAGGTCACTGGCATTTGTGGAAATGCAAAAACGGGGAAGTCGAAGTGTTTGGACAGATCCAATATGTGATGAAACCCAATGAGAGACTCACGAACATCTTTCATTATTCTAATTACATGCAGTTACTATTGTGAGCAAAGTGGTTACTGTCAAGTGTGAACTTGTATCGTATTCCTTTAAATTCTTGCTCTATGGCGGATAAGCAGGCTGATGGCTTGTTGGTGTACACAATATCTAATAATAATTCAATATTTAAATACGCACCTCTAAAACTGGCAATATATTTACCATGTGCAGCCAATATTTTTACGTCGATATTTTTCTCATTGATACATCGAAAAGACTGATAATGATATTTTTTAAATTTCAATATATCAGATTCCTCATATTTTTAAAAATATCAGCCAACATCAGACAGTCACAGTCAAGAATTACTACCCGGAAACAATAGGCACGTCCATTCTGGACTTTCCATCTTTGTTTAATCTCAACTCAAATTCTTTCTATGAAATGAAACTTCATTTTTCTGAGGTTGATATTTACGAGCAAGTCTCTACTTTTGGTAACTTGCAGTGATTTATTAGTCACTTCTGCATATATTTAACTTGAAAACTGTTTTCAAAGAGCCAACATCCTCAGTTTCCTGTTGGCATTCATCACATATCACTAGCTTAACCACTTGAAAATTACTTAAAAATTGGAATTGCAGTTGCAGAAATTATAATAAACATTGAAGTTCATGACGAAAATATTATCATTTAAAACATTTGAGGAGACTATGAACTGGAGACAAATACAGTTGTGAATAAAATACTTGCTTGACACTTACACTGCTTTATACAGTTTTATCACCTTGGGTCAGCGTATACATCTGGAGTCAAAGCTCTGAAACTGGCAATAACTTGCTATGTTCTGTGAGTTTCACTTCACTCATTTCAAGCAAAGATTGAATTTGCCCTTGTGTGAAACATTGAACTAAATAGTCTTCATATCCTTTCATAAATTTTAATATTTTATGTGGGATAGCAGTTCATATTCATTTTGAGCATATTTCAGTGTGTCTTGCAGCGTGAGATGATTATAATTGGATTGAATTATAAAATGACTACTGTAGTCAGTTCCCCCTAGGAGGTACACTGCTCATTTGAGGGTACGTGTGTAATGTGCGTGGGGCCCTGGTTCCCTTGGAGTTTGAACTCCCTTCCTAAATTCTGTTCCCATAGATTGAGCCATTTTAGTAAGAGCTCTCTCTCCCTAGTGTTTCTGGCATGGGTTCCCCCTCTCACCTCCTTCCCCTCTTTCTTTGCTGCCCCCCCCCCTCCCCCCTACACTAGGTCACCAAAGCATGTAGCCAATCCATGTGGTGGGGCTGTTATGTACTCATCTGGCTGAGGCCCCTGACATCACAGGGATCACACTTCTGGCACCGGAGCTGTCACCGCTTCGTGTATGCCTAGGAGTGGTTGCTTGTCTTTCGGGGGCTTGGAACTCCTGGCAGTGACTGCCGTGCCAGGCGGCCCTTCCCACAGCTGAGTTCCTCTTTGGAGTAAACAGAATCAGGGCATATGGTCTGCACATGAAGCATGCTAAGCTCCTTACTTCTGCATGGTCTTTTTTCGTGGAACATATCGAAGATAAGTTTGGTGAAGTTGGCTAACATAGTAAGATGCAATCCGGTTCCCTTATTAAGATCTCTTCTGCCAATCAGTTAGCATCCTTTGTGCTTGTGAGCACTTAGGAGACATCCCAGTAAGCTTTGTCCCTCACCAGCTCTTAAATATGACCCAGGGCATTATCTTCCACAGGGACCTCCACCTTCAATCTGTCGAGGAACTCGGCACTAATTTAGCATAGCATGGCATTCATTTTTTATGGCAAGTCCAGAGAGGTCCTAAGGACAATTGAGTTGATACTAGTGCTTTTATCCTGGCTTTTGAGTGAGATACCCATCCAGAAAAAGTTAAAGCCATGATCCTCCATTTTAGACCTACAGTAACAATATGCATTCTATATCTCCTCCCTGACAGACCTTCTATGCTTCCTGCTTTTCTGGCCCCCCTTCAACAGCTACTGCCCCCTTCCTTCTTGGGAATTTTAATACTGCAATCCTCTGTGGGGTGGTACTGCAACCACTGACCAGAACAGAATTGTTGAAGACCTGCTGGTAGGGCTTGATTTCTTCCTCCTCAACACTGGAGCCCCCACACACTTTAGTATGCCATATGGCACTTTCTTGCCCATCAGTCATTCCATATGTAGCCCTGGATTCCTCCCCTCTGTCGATGAGGAGTTCATGACGATTTGTGCAACACCAATCATTTTCCAATCATCCTATCTCTTCTCTAGCATCACTTACCTGGACACCCTCGCAGGTGGACCTTTACTAATGCAGATTGGGATGGCTTTCCATGGCTGCCATCCCAACCACTCCACTCCACAATGGCATTGATGATTCAGTACATAGTTCGACCAACTCCATCCTTTCATCAACTGCTATAGCGATTCCTTCTTCTTAGGGTTCTCACCAGTGGAAGATTGTCCCTTGGTGAACCCCAAAATAGCTGTGGCTATTAAATACTGCCATCATGCCTTCCATCTCTCTACCACCTCCTGGCTTTAAACAGCTTTGTGCCCAGGTCCAATATCTTCTTAAATATCTGAAATGGATTTGTTGCAAATGATATGTCACTGCCATCTGTTTTGAGTACCCCTCTCTCTGTTTAGTGGCTATCATAGTCTGGTGGTCGCTGTGGGCCTTACGGTGTCTTCTTTCTTTGTATGCTGATGATTGTTGGTTTTATTTTTGTTTATCTGTGATGGGCGTTACTGAATGCGGACTGCAAGGAGCAATACACCGAGCCCAATCTTGGGCTCTCACTCATGGGTTCCAGTTTTCGGCTGCCAAGACCTTCGTTATGTATTTCTGTCATCACTGTACAGTTCATCTCTATCAGAATGTTGTACTTTGATGACCAGTCCGTCAATTTGGTGGATTCTCATCGTGTTTTGGGACTGGTCTTTGATGCCTGGTTTACATGGCTCCCCATCTTCATCTACTAAAGTGGACATGTTGGTCACACCTCAGTGCTCTGTGAAGCCTTAGCAACACCATCTGGGGCGCGAACTGCTCTACTCTGAAATGGCTGTACACAGCATTCATCCAGTTCTGTCTAGATTATGGAGATCCACTTCCCACAATAACGGTCCTGTGTTGACCTAACACAAGGTCCAAACTACTTGGCTCATTCTGTGGCCCTCTGCCACCAGTTCTTTTCCATTCTCAGTGCATTTCAGGATTCAGAAGTAGCCTATACTGGTGGCTCGATGGTTGCCGATCATGCCGGCTTTACTTATGTTAATGCGGTATGTAATGAACTCTGCTTCTTGCTGGATGGCTGCAATGTTTTCACTGTGGAATTGGTAGCCATCTCTCATGCTCTTCAGCATACCCATCCCTACATGGTGAGTCCTTCATCGTCTTTAGTGAGTCTTTGAATAGTTAACAAGCTCTTGACCAATGTTACTCTTGCCATCCCTTGGTCCCAACTATCCTCGATTCCCCTTTTGCCCTTGAACAATGTGGAACTCAGTGGTCTTTGTACCCTGGGTCAGGTTGAGATCCCAGGCATGAACTTGCTGACAGGTTGGCCAGATTGGCTTGCTAACAAGCGGTCTCTTGAGATTAGTATTCTGGAATTGGACGTTCAATCAGTATTATGCCTTCAAGTTCTAAGGATTTGGAATACAGAATGGTATTCTGACTTTGCCGAATGAACAACTGGTGATAAAGGAGGAGACCACGAATTTGTGGAGGTCCTGCATGTGGGCCTCTAGCAAAGATTCCACCGTCCTTTGCCAGCTCCGCATTGGCCATGCTAGGCTGACTCGTGGTCATCTTCTCCTTTGCGAGATTGAGGTGCATGTTAGAAAGTGGTCCACATTTTGCTGGACTGTCCTAGCTTAGCCACCCTGTGGTAGACTCTCAATCCCCTGATGATAGCAGATGATGCCTCAGTGGCTGCTCTCTCTCTCTCTCTCTCTCTCTCTCTCTCTCTCTCTCTCTCTCTCTCTAATGAAGGGTGCCTCAGCCCTTTGTGAGGCTAGCAGGAGGCCCTGCTGTTTCTTTTGCCCCAAACAGGAAGTGCCTGTCTGGGTTTGTTGGTCTGCCCCAGCCTTCACTCCCCCAACCCCCCTGCTGTTTTGCTCTTCTTCACCATTTTTGCATATTCTGTTTGACTTGGTGTTTTTCCTCTGTTTTCCTGGGCTTGTCTCACCCTGTCCATGTCACTGTCTTTTCTGGGTATTGCTGCATGGGGTGCCTCTGGTAAGTGGCGGGAGGTATGTCCACCATCACACTTTCTACCTTTGGGGTGTCTGGCAGCTGCCTGGATGGACACACCACCCGCCTTTACCCCCCCCCCCCCCCCCCCCCCCCCCACTCTTCCTTCTTCCTTGTACGCTTCTCTAGGCTTTGTTGATCTTCAGTAGACCTTGGGGTTGTCTTACCTTGGGTTTCGTGCGCTATGCCCTGTTGACTTACCTGGTCCAGGTAGGATGGACTGATGACCTCATAGTTTAATCATTAAACCGAACAAACACACAACTGCAATCAGTTCACTTCTAAATAACATGGAAAATGGAGTTACCCATATTTTATAATGAGCTCCTCTTTTGAATATGCATTATTAATAATTTAGTCCATAATTTAAGTGTGTAGTTTCAAAATTGTGAATACACTTTAATAATGTGTATATAAATATCAGAGAGAAAATTATTCTATATACAGGGTGTCCCAGGAGGACTGGTCAGTATTTAGGGATATGACAGGAAGAATAATTTGAATCCATAAACTTAATATGGGCATATGCCCTATTTCAAATGATTTCCAAGGTGGAACACTCAATGTACATTGTTATTTATTTTCTGTGTTATTCAATACATTGTCAGGTTTAAACACATACAACTGTTAGCAAACATAACATCATGCATTTTACAAAGTATCAGTTGAAAAATATGTATTTAACACATTCACTTCTAAGCATTATTGCACGTTACACTTTACAGCTGTTTTACAGTTCACAACAAATGTTTGACTATCCTACCACCAACTTTAATGCATTTTTGCACACTTGGAAGTATATTTTACGTTGCTTGTCTGAGTATCTCTGCACATTCCGTAGTGATGGCAGTAGTATTCATAATGCAACCAAGCAGTTCGTCTTTCATATTTATCCAACACCATAAACAAAAGTATAATGACATAAGGTCTGGCAACCTTGGTAACCAGTTAGCTGTAACTGTACTACCATGACCAACCCAGCAATTAGAGCAAGACACATACACATGGGCCATTAGCCCAAAAACAAATGTAAATTAAAAGTGTCTTCTCATCATCATTTCTGTTTTCCATCATTCCTTAGTTGCTTCAAAAGTCATGGAGGTATGATCTGTCTATGCAACTAATCGAAGGCAGTTTGTTTATTGCCATATGCGTTTCACTTCTCTTATTTGTGAAGCATCTTCAGTGGCCTGTAATACGTGTTTCTTTTTATATATATAATAAATGTATTATGTGGTAGTTACAATTTGTCACTGTGTTATATTTTATTGTATTGTTCTTTTGTTTTTTAGATTGGAATCAACTTTTGTAGCACAGATTTCATGATGTGAAATTATTTTCCAGCATTGTTAGCTCATGCGTGTGGTCCTGGAGATGTGTTCTTTAATCTCCATGCTCCAGTTGCCTCATTTCCAGTGTTCTTTCACCCACATTTCATTCAACACATTGCATGCATACATACATCATTTGAACTTTGCATTTTGTGTTCAACATGTGTGTGTTTTCGGTGTGTAGTGATGCCAACTCTCTCTGCGTTTGTCTTTCATTGTTTGTTTGTTTGTTTGTTTGCTTTTGTGTGTGTGTGAGTGTGTGAGTGAGAGTGAGAGAGAGAGAGAGAGAGAGAGAGAGAGAGAGAGAGAGAGAGAGAGAGAGAGGGGAGGGGAGGGGGGGATAAAGTCATTAATTATTTATTCTGATTGTATTTTGGATCTCCGTTTGTTATTATTTTGGTGGCTAGCATAATCGGAGTGTTATTGCTTACATGGATTTGGTCATCCTTATCCATTTTCTTATCCATTGCAGTAGCTCTTTGTATGTAAAAGTTTTCTTGCATTGTGAAGAGCTTTTTGTTGTGATTATTCACTCTCATAACTGTCATGTCATGGTCCATGTTGGATGGTTCGTGTCCATGCTTTATCAGGAGTTTGATGAAGGTAGAATGGCTATTTTCATATTTACAATGTCTTATATGTTCTTTATATCAAATACATAGGTATAATAAACACATTTCTTGGAAATTACCATAATGAGAGACAACTATAAACACACATTTGACATCTTCAGAAAGCCAACAGCCACAGACACAATTATACATGCTTCGTGCAACCACCCGCAAAATCAAAGATTGGCGGCCCTACAACACATGTTACACAAATAACATCCCATTCAACAAAGAAAACTATGAAAACAAATTACAAGCAATCCAACTCATAGCTACAAACAATGGTTACAGCACCAGTACAGTACAAAACTCAACCAAAAAACTATATCACAACTAAAGAAAAATGAAAACAAGCAGAGAACACAAACACTGAAGAACCCCACAGACACTACAGCACACACAGAGAACAAAACCATAACACTTACGACATAACTAATACAAAGAATGGTACACATTAACATACAAACACAAAGCCACACACAAGATAGCAAATATATGAAAGAAACAGGAATTACATATAGTTTACAAAACACGAAACACACTCCAGTCACATTTAAAAACAACAGACAAGCCAGATAAACATCAAGGAGCAGGTATATACCAGCTACAATACCAAGAATGTAAATCTATATATCTGGGGAGGACAGGAAGGAACTTCAAAACTAGATATAAAGAACACACACAACATTGGAAATATGCAAATAGGCATTCTACCTTCACCAAACACCAGATGAAACATGGATAAGAACCATCGAATATGGAATGTGACACAACAGTTATCAGATTGAAAATCACAACAAAAAGCTCCTGACATTGCAAGAAAACTTTCACATACAAAGAGCTATTGCAGTCGATAAGAAGGTACTCGGTGATCAAATCCAAAGCAATAACACTCTGATCATGCTATCCACCAAAACAATAACAAACAGAGATTGAATCTCTCTCTCCCTCAAAAGACGAAAGACAAACACAGTGACAGTTGGCATCACTACACACTGGAAACACATATTGAACACAAAATGCAAAGTGCAAGTGATGTATGTGATGCGTTGAATCAAATGTGAGTGAAAGAACACCAGAAATCAGCCAACTGGGGCATGTAAACTAATGGACACCTCTACAGGACCACACACATGAGCTAGCAATACGGAAATCGTAACCAACACCGAATGATAATTTCACATCATGAAATCTGTGCTACAAAAGTAGATTCTAACCTAAAAAAGAGAAAAATACAACAAAATGTTACAAAGTAACTTATTGGAAGTACTGCAAAATACGTTTATTATATGTATAAAAAGAAACGTGTAAGGCTACTGAAGATGCTTCACAAATAAAATAAGCGAAACGCTTATGGTAATAAACAAACTGCCTACAATTAGCTGCAAAGACAAAACATACCTCCACAAATAAATGTGTCTTACCTTGGAAACCATTCAAAATAGGACATATGTCCATATGAAGTGCTTTGCTTCAATTGAATTATACTGTCATATCCATGAATATTGACCATTCCTCCTGGGACACTCTGTACGTTTGTAAATATTTTTTCACATATATATTTGAGTATGGTGCCTTATGTATGCCTTACATGTGAGCAGATAAATAAAAGGTGTGTCAAATAATTGGAGAAATAATGTCTATGTACCCCTTGAGCAGGAGAAACGGATCATACATTGTGCTCGAGATATGGACAAGTTTTCTTCTGAAGAAGGCTCTGTTGAGTCCTAAAGAGCTAGTTACTGTAGCACACACAACCTTTTTCGTATTGGAATTCACAGAAAATGGGTAGTAGAAGAGATTAGAGGAGAAGACATACAGGGTATTGTCCATAAAAATTTGACTGTTCCAGTGGCTACACT
Organism: Schistocerca serialis cubense; assembly: GCF_023864345.2. Classification (NCBI taxonomy): domain Eukaryota; kingdom Metazoa; phylum Arthropoda; class Insecta; order Orthoptera; family Acrididae; genus Schistocerca; species Schistocerca serialis. Next base: position 718,776,371 of record NC_064638.1, read on the forward strand.
GGTGAAAGTTCACACAATTCTGCCCATATAAAAATTGTCTGAGGTTTATTATTGTGAGTAAAAATATTTAGCCTGTAAGACAGAATATTCTATTTCTTAAAAATAATGGTATTGGCTTTAATAAGATCAAAAGTCCTTTTATCATAATTTATGTAACTGTAGAAAGGGAACTTGAGTTTCTCCCTGAGCATAGACATTCAGTTACAGAAGGTTGAAGTGATTGAGGCATATTATATCCACGATACTGGCAAAAGTTAGTAGAACTTCATCCATCTGTAGAAAGACTAATGCAAAAAGCATACAACTACTACCACTGTCATATCTTAGCAAAAGAAAATTCTGGTCCTAAGTAAAATTGCTAAGCGAGTTGAATGCCTCTATCCAGTTGCTTGCTAACGAGTCTAGTGTGACAATAGAAGATAGTGAAAGGAAAACTAAAGTTTTAAATTTCGCACATACAAAATCATTCACGCACCTCAGTATCGTACAAACATACCGTTGTTTGATTGTCACACAAACTCCAGTATGGAGGACATAGTGATAGCCATCCCTGCTGCAGAAAATCGACCAAAAAGATTTGAAAACAAATATGCCAGGTCTAGCTGTAATCCCAGTTGGGTTTTACAGTGTATACTCTTCGGCATTGGCCCCTTATGTAGTTTGCATTTATTATGAATCTCTTGCCCAGCCCCAAGTCCCAGGCAACTGGGTAGAAGCACAGGTGTCTCCTAAATACAGAAATAATAAGAGAACAGAATTGCAGAATGACACACCAGATTTGTTGAGTATGTTCCAAGTTTGAATGTAATAAATTTACTTGTATGCAATAAATATCCTTGAGACGGATAAGCTTTTGACCGCATATCAGCATGGATTTAGAAAGCATAACTCACACGAAACTCAGTGTGCCCTTTTTCATGATACCCTGTGAACCACAGATGAAGGGCAACAGGCAGATTCCATATTCTTAGATTTTCAGAAAGCATTTGACGCAGTGCCCCACTGCAGACTATTGACAAAGGTCTGAGCATACAGATTAGGTTCCCAGATATGCGAGTGGCTCAAAGACTTCTTAAGTATTAGAACATAGGAGAAGAAAGTGTGGTGTCTGTTCTTTCAGACATGTGTGAAAGAACAGACACTACACATTCACGTAGTTGATTCTACTCGATGGGCAAATGGATCAACCACTTTCAGTGCAGATGCACAATTACATGTGACCTCCTGCAGGAATCTCAAAGTAGGGAGCATGGAGTACATGAACAGGGATTGCGGGTAGGTGGTGCTGTGTGGGAATGTGTGTCAGCCAAGAGGCATGTCAAGATTGTCTGTGCAGTTGTGATAAACACTGGCATAATAGTTAATGCAACTGTGTAGTGAGCAGGAGATCCCGGGTTTGACACATTTTGACTCATCACCGCTGATTCCATGTAAAGTCCTGATACAGCTGAAATCAGTAGTCCCTTCCCTTCCCTTCCCTTCCCTTCCCTTTTTCCATCTTCTGTTTACACTGTATGTTGTCCTTGATGGTGAGTGTTCATTAGAGACAAGGGTGTGGTCAGAAATTCCCTTGTGAAACGTTTTAGGACCAACGGTACATAAATGATATGACAGACAGGGTGAGCAGCAATCTGCAGCTGTTTGCTAATGAGGTTGTGGTGTACAGGATGATGTCACAATGGAATTACTGTACGTGGATACAGGGTGGTTAGACAAAATTTCTATTTGATGTGGTGAATGGCAGATTGGTCTAGCAGTAGAAAAACTAAAGTGCATGCCGATGGATAGGAAAAACAATGCTGCGATGTTCGAATAAAGTATTAGCCATGTGCTGCGTGACACAGTCACATCAATTAAATATCTAGGCATAATACATTAAAAATAAAATAAAAACAGTCTCAATTGTGTTTTCAGATTTTTATTCTTTAGCAGCTCTGACCATCTTCAGGCTTTTCCACACAATTATGGATGCAGGTGGTGGCAGATGGAGTGAGCTCCTTAGACGTAAGAATCACAAAATTTGTGCTTATATGGCTGGGACTTGGACATGGATCTCTTTGCTTACTAGGCAGGTGTGCTAGCCATTACACTACCACAGCATTGATTTTTAGCGTTTTATACTGATAGCTGCTTTTTAAAATTTTATCTAGGCATAATGTTGCAATGCAATATGAAATGGAGTGAGCACGTGGGGACAGCAGCAAGAAAGGCAAATGGTTGACTCATTAATTCAGAGAATTTTTTGACTTGTTAATTCAGAGAATTTTAGAGAAGTGTGGTTCATCTGTAAAGGAGTACTGCTCGAATGTTTGGGATCCCCACCATATCGTATTAAGGGAAGACACTGAAGCAATTCAGCTGCTACATTTGTTACTAGCAGGTTTTATCAGCAAGTGAGTATGATGGAGATATTTCATGAACTAAAATGGGAATCCCTGGAGACAAGATAATGTTCTTTTCATGAAACTCTATGGAGAAAATTTAGAGAATGAGCATTTGAAGTTGACTGCAGAATGATTCTACTGCCACCAGTGTATTTGTTCCATAAAGATTGTGAAATAAGAGAAATTAGCACTTGTGCAGAAGCATGCAGGCAATTGTTTTCCCCTCACTCTATTTGCAGTGGGGGAAATGTGGAAATGATGAGTAGTGGGACGACGTACCATCGCCACACGCCATACAATTGCTTGAGGAGTTTGTATGTAGATGTACTACTTCATTGTTAATGGCCTTCTGATTGACTAGCTTCTTTCTGATCTCGATCTGCATCTCCTCAAAGACAATACTCATACCCACTTTAGTACTGCAATGGTACTGTTTCGGCTATCGACTTTGATTGCTTCCCCCGATCTCATGGCTTCACTACACTGATCATTCCACTGTGATCTTAGTGACAGTAACACTTTCCAGTAATCCTGTCACTTCCTTATCACCTCTTGATGGTCAGCGTGCCACGTTGGGCCCTTCAGAGAGCCATCTCCATCATTGTGCGTAAACATCACTGTGGTAGACTCCTCCTATAGCAATCACCCACACTGCAGGAGCTGCTAACCCCACCCTCCTTTTATGTGGGCCCACTCTATCACCAGTCAACCAATGGTATTCCATCAAGGCATTTGTGGTTAACAATATTCACTCATTCTCAAGGAAATGCAGATATCATATAGTGAGCACTCAAAAATTTGAAGTTTGATAAGAATTCTTAATCATTATAAGTATGAACCGTTTTAAAGGTTCCATTTTTATTAGGCTCTCAGCAGAACTGAAAAAGTCAAGAAATAATTATTTTTCAAATGAAAGTTGAAAGACCTCCTTGTGGCACAGTCCATTCACTCTGTATTTAAGTTTCTTGCAGTAGTTTGGAGCCTATTACTGTAACTGGCCTCTGTTTTATTTCCTGAATAGTTTTTCTTTTTTTATATTTTTATTGACATTCTGTGAAATAAATATTTCATTCCATGACTGAATAGTTTTGGCTCATGTGGTTCCATGCTTCCACAGAATCAGAGATTATTATTATTATTATTATTATTATTATTATTATTATTATTTGGGAGGAGACACTTTTTTTATGAACTCCATTTTGCACGAATTTGTGATTGGACCTCTCTGATTTTATCTAGTGCCATTTAATTATTTGCCCCAACATTATACCCTATGTGTACTTCCAACACGTATATAGTCATGTCAAGTAATTTGTTGTACAAGTTTTTTGAATGATTGTAGAGGCACCTTTAACATACGCATCAAATATATCAGCTGGGTGTGTGCATATTTTAAAATTCGTGTTGTTCCCTTGTGGTTTCTCAGTTACTGCAGTTATATATGGTCGCTTTCCTGCAATATTGTGATAATTTAGTATTCACAATTGAAATGCTGTAAGTTTACTTGTAGCAAATAACCCCATTTCAAAAATTTTAACTTTTCAGAGTAAACTGCAGTCTGTCATTTACTTTTGCTTTCCAATACAAGGTTACTTAAATCGTTCAGTTTCCAGGTTGAACTCAGTATTGTTGAGGACTAGTGTACAAATCAAATTTATTATTGTTTTAGACAGTTCTCTGTATTCATATGCAAAACTCCAATATTGTTATCTGCATGACCTGTTCTGCTGACAGGCTTATCTAAAAGTTGCTTTTCAACTACCTTATGCTGATTTAGTATGCACTGTTCCTTCTTTTATGATAAGATAAATGTAAGTTAGAGTAATTCATCTGTAGTAAACAGATGCCAATAAAACATTACTTTAAACAAAACAAAAAAGAAATCTTAAATGAGTGCTATGTTTTAGCCTTTTCCCAGTTTGCTGTTGTGGCTATAATTCCGTACACAGGGATTATGTGATGCAATTTGAGTAGATGTTGCAATTATTTCTCCTTATATCTTTTCGTGTCACTATTTATATTAATAGGAAAAACATCTCAGGAAAATACAGTGACAGCAGCCCTATTGAGTCCTGATGGGACAAGGCCAGCAGTGCGTTGGCTGTGTGGTGAAGACACTGCAGAGGATGGAAGTGGCACAGGTGTGTCTGTGGCAGCAGCAGTGACTTGCTTGCAATCTTATGCCATCAAGGTTACGTTGCTTCCTAATCCAAGACTTACTATGCATGCCTTTTTCAGTTTTTCAGGCATTAGTTTTTTTAAAAAAAAGTAGATAATTAGTAAACATAATCATTTTACACTGCAGTAGTGATCATCAATTCCTTCTACTGTAGAGATTCTTTTATGATTTTGAAATCTGTAGATTTCTGAGTTGCAGTAGAAAGTACATTTCTAATGGAGCTGCTCTCACGAGAAGTTTTCAACAAGGTATCATGAAGTGTAGACTTAGATTGTATGTGTGTTGAAACTTTTGTAAACCCAGTTGTCAAACCAAGATGACCATCTTTGGCTAACAACTTTGTGAACACTGGCTCATCAGAGGTGGTAGTTCCCCCCCCCCCCCCACCCCCCCACCCTCAGAAATCTTACTCATTGTATTATATGGTCCTCCAGACCAGACCTCATCATTAAAAAATGTGCTAGTGGCATTTTGAGAATTATTTAAAGTTCAGTTTGCAGCGTACATTTGAAAGCTACTTTTTTTTCCAGACTAAAAACTCAAAGACTGTTGCTGCTTTGTTGTGTGTAATAATGTACAGGATGCCATGTACTGGAGTATACAAAAATAGTAGAAACATATGCTTACATGCTAACGTTCTCCTAGAGTTTGTAACAAAAGAGAACTGGTTACCAGCAGTTTAAAGTGAAGCAACAGGGACTAAATAAGTGACAACAACTGTGAAATTTAATTTTGTGGTTTCTGAGAAATTCCAGTTCACTTATTTGCTTTCCTTTTTGCCATTTGGTTTTGTACAAGATCTGTAGGCACTGCTTCCAAAGAACTGAGTGAGATGCAATGGTAAGGTTGCCAAACTCATATTTAGCTGAAGCATGGCTCAAATGCTTATCTGACCAACCATAATTTATTGTAGAAATGACATATTGTAACACGTGAAGCTGCTGTATAGTTTATTTTTAATTGTCTGACCGGTTTTGATCAGAGATCATTTTCTTGTACTGATTTGTACTGGAAAATGGTCTCTGGCTAAAACCTGTTGCGTAATTAAAAAAAAATTAAACAGCAGATTCACAGTCAATAAAAATCACCCTAATTAGTTTTTCTGTTGTTTTCCAGAATACTTTCTAACAAGTAATTGGCTAATTTAATTCTCCTTCCTTGTTCATACACTGGTGTTCTCTTTATAATGATCTTGGTGTCAGTGGGCTAATATATTCTCACCATTTTTCCTAACTGGTTGGTGAAGAATATATGCTGACTAAAAAGCGTTATCATTTTACTAGCCCTCATGCCATTCACTTACTTCCAACACCATAACTACCAAAAGTTCATGTAATAAGCCAGTTTCATAATCACCTTTGCTATTTTATACTTGTCTTTCACTTTTATTCTTTTACAGAAATTGTTTCTAAACATACTTAGATTAAGACAAGTTGTTATTTGACATTTGTCACATGGCAGTAAAACTTTGCCATATTTTATGTCAGCCTTATCTCACTTAAGGTTTGGGCTGTGAGCATGGCAGTTTTCACTCACTGCGGCCAGTAGGAATTCAGTGGGCTTCAGCAGAGCTTGATAATGGATTGTGTATATATGCCACTGAGGTAACTGACACTTTCTTGTGCAACATTGGCAACAGCATATGATAAGTGTGTAACGGTGAGATATTTGAGTGGAAGAAACTAAGTGCCACAGCATGAAATATCAATTATTGTGTAATTTTAATCAGACTAATAGGTTCCACCCAGACACATATTCCGTACTGACATAAAACGTAACTCCACCTATTTCTTTCTTGTATAGTTACACACAAAAAAGTTGTGATAAGCTATTCAGTCAGTAAAGCAAATACATTTTCAGTGATGGTATATATCTGTGATCTGCGAAATAAATAATCATAGTATTTGCAATGCAAAGTAATAAATATCCACAACTCAGCAAGTACATGTTCCATAGCAAGCATTTGTGAGATTCTCATGAGGCACATCTGAGAAAGTAATATCTCTCCATTTGATATCCACTTCTAGATGAAGGCATCCTCCAGACTGATTCATGCATTGTGGTCTCAGCTATGTGCTTTTATATCCCCCATCCATTTTTTCTGATGCCATGTACTCACATTCCATTAGGGTGTCTTTACTTACCTCTTAGAATCTAGCCATGAACTTCATTAGTCCATCCACTGCCCATTTGCCTTACTATATATCTTTTTCCCACTTCACCGTTTTGTTGCTATTACAGCCACAATTACATATCCTACTTCAGCCCGTTCCATGATGAGTTTGTTTGATTTTCTCTCTTTCCAGGTAATTTTCAACATGAATCCTTCCGTTGTTAACCAACTGTAATTTTTTTCTGAATTTTTTCATGAAAAGTATATTTTTCATTACTGTAAGTCAAAACTGGTATTGAACATTACTTGTAAACTTATCTTTTCAGACACATCAGAAGACTAGTTTTTAAAACTGTAGTTAATGTTGCAACAGCACCCCAGGCCATTTGTACTGTTTTGCTGTCCATCTAATTATCTGCAGCTGCCCCCAAATACAAAATTCATCAACTATTTCTACAAATTCGTCATTAATTTGTACAGTTTTCTGTTCAACTTATTGATTATTGGTTTAAAGTATTCTCAGGTCTATTTTTGAACTTGCTCTATTAACTTTTTCGATTTGCTGCTGAAGTTTGTGTACACTGAAGTAAATTGTAGAATGTCATCAGCAAACACAAATGATTTAGGTAAGTTCCATTAACACATAACCCTCCATTTTTCTCAATTTGAAGACCTGAAATCTTTACTTACTTTTGGTAATATGGAATCTCCTTGCTTGACTCCTCTTCAGATCTGAAATTCCCACTCTCCTAAGGGACTCAGTAGTATTGATATGACATGTATAGTCTTCATTCTATTAAAACAAGTTGCTACAAATGGTGACTTAACAAAGAACTGAATTGGAGACACCTTATAAGCAATAACATAAACCTTACAAACTTAACAGTCTCATCTACTTTTTATTTGTTCTGCTGCTGCTGTTCCAGCGGTGGTCTTCAGTCCAAAGACTGATCTGAGGCAGCTACTGTATTTTGTGCAAGCCTCTTCATCTCGAACTAACTACTGCAACTTACATTCTTTTAAATCTGCTTGTTGTATTCATCTCTTGGTCGCCCTGTACGATCTATACTCCCCATGCTTCCCTCCAGTATTAAATTGGTGATCCCTTGATGTCTCAGGATGTGTCCTACCAACTGATCCACTCTCCTCATTAGGTCGTGCCACAAATTTCTTTACTCCCCAGTTCTGTTCAGTACCTCCTCATTAGTTACGTGAATTACCCATCTGATTTTCAGCATTCTGTTGTAGCACCAAATTCGAAAGCTTCTATTCCCTTCTTGTCTAAACTTTTTATCATCCTTGTTTCACTTCCATACATGGCTACACTCCATACAAATATTTTCAAAAAATACGTCCTAACACTTAAATCTGTACTCGGTGTTAACAAACTTCTCTCCTTTGGAAATGCTTTTCTTGCCATTGCCAGTCTACATTTTATATCCTCTCTACTTCGACCATCATCAGTTCTTTTGCTGCCCAAATAGCAAAACTCCTTTACTACTTTAAGTGTCTCATTTCCTAATCTGATTCCCTCAGCATCATCTGATTTAATTCAACTACATTCCATTATCTTCATTTTGCTTTTGTTGATGTTCATCCTATACCCCTTTTCAAAACACTGTTCATTCCGTTCAACTGCTCTTCCAAGTCCTTGCTGTCTCTGACATAATTACAATATCATTGACAGACCTCAAAGTGTTTATTCCTTGTTCCTGAACCTCAATTCCTATTCCAAATTTTTCAGTTGTTTCCTTTACCGCTTGCTCAATGTAGAGATTGAATAATATTGGAATAGGCTACAATCTTGTCTCACTCCCTACTCAATCACTGCTTCCCATTCATACCCCTCAATTCTTATTACTGCTGTCTGGTTTCTTTACAAGTTGTAAATAGCCTTTCGCTTCCTGTATTTTACTCTTGCTACGTTCAGAATTTCGAAGAGATTATTCCAGTCAACATTGTCCAAAGCGTTCGTGAAGTCTACAAATACTATAAACGTAGGTTTGCCTTTCCTTAACCTATCTTCCAAGAGAATTCATAGGGTCGATATCCCTCGTGTGTACCTACATTTCTCCAGAATCGAAACGGATCTTCCCCGAGTTCAGAATACACCAGTTTTTCCATTCTTCTTCTGTACAGAATTTATGTTTGATTTTTGCAACCGTGACTTATTAAACTGATAATTCTATAATTTTCACACCTGTCAGCACTCACTTTCTTTGGAATTGACGTTATCATATTCTTCTTGAAGTCTGAGGTTATTTTGCTCATCTTGTACATCTTCTCACCAGATGGAAGAGTTTTGTCATGGCTGGCTCCCCCGAAATTATAAATAGTTCTAACAGAATGTTGTCTACTCCTTGGGCCTTGTTTTGACTTCGGTCTTTCGATGCTCTGTCATGTTCTTCATGCAGTATCATATCTCCCATCTCATCTTCATATACATCCTCTTCCATTTCCTTAATATTGCCCTCAATTGCGTCTCCCTTGTCTAGACCCTCTATATACTCCTTCCACATTTCTGCTTTCCCTTCTTTGCTTAGGACTGGTTTTTCATCTTCATACAGCTGGTTCTCTTTTCTCCAAAGGTCTCTTTAATTTTCCTGCATATATCTTTTCCCTAGTGATGTATGCTTCTTCATCCTTATTTGCCCTTAGCCATTCCTGCTAGCCATTTTACACTTCAGTCTCATTTTTTAGATATTTGTATTTCCTTTTGCTTGCTTCATTTAGTGCTTTTTATATTTCCTTCTTTCATCAGTTAAATTCAATATCTCTCTTGTTACCCAAGGACTTTTACTAGCCCTCATCTTTTTACTACTTGATCCTCTGCTACCTTCATTATTTCCTCTCTCAAAGCTACCCATTCTTCTTCTTTTGTATTCCTTTCTCCTGTTGTTGTCAATTATTCCTTAATGCTCCCTCTGTAACTCTCAACAACATCTGGTTCTTTCAATTTATCCAAGTCCTGTCCCCTTAAATTGCTACCTTTTTTGCAGTTTCTTTAGTTTTAATCTACATTTCATAAGCAATAAATCGTGGTCAGAGTCCACATCTGACTCTGAAAATGTCTTACAGTTTAAAACCTGGTTCCAAAATCTCTGCCTTACAATTATAGAATCAATCTGAAATTTTCCAGTGTCTCCAAGCCTCTTCCACTTATACAACCTTCTTTCATGGTTCTTAAACCAAATGTCGGCTATGATCTCATCATACATTTCTTCAATCGCTTCATCATCTGCGGATCTAGTTGGCATATAGACTTGTGCTACTGTGCTGGGTGTGGGCTTCATGTCCATTTTGGCCACAATAATGCATTGACTATACTGTTCATCTAACGCATGTTCCTATTTTTTTATTCATTATTAAACGTACTCCTGAATTACTCATATTTGATTTTGTATTTGTAACCCTGTATTCACCTGACCACAAGTCCTGTTCCTCCTGACAACGAACTTTACTAACTCCCTCTATATCTAGTTTTAACCTATTGATTTGCCTTTTCAAATTCTCTGCCTTTTTAAGGGATTTGACATTCCTGCTTCGATCCATAGAAGGCCAGTTTTGTTTCTCCTGATAATGATATCCATCTGAGTACCCTTTGCCCGGAGATCCAAATGGGGGATGTTTTATCTCCAGAATATTTTACCCAAGGGGATTCCAAATCATTTAACCATACAGTAGAGCTGCACAACCTTGGGAAAAATTATAGCTGTAGTTTCCCCTTGCTTTCACCAGCCGTTTGCAGTACCAGCACAGCAAGGCCATTTTGGTTGATGTTGCAAGGCCAGATCAGTCAATCATCCAAACTGTTGCCCCTGCAACTACTGAAAAGGCTGCTACCCCTCTTCAAGAACCACACGTGTGTCTGGCCTCTCAACAGATACCCCTGCATTGTGGTTGCACGTATGGTATGGCTATCTGCATCACTGAGGCATGCAAACATCGCCAACAACAGCAAGGTCCATAGTTCATGGCAATAAATTATAGAACTTCAGAATCTGAAGATAGGCAGTGGAACAGGAAGAGTTGTTAAATAGCATAAAATTGAATATCATAGGTTTATATGAAATGAAGCAATAAAACGGAAACCACATTCAATTAAAATCTGTACATTATGATATATTACAGAGGAATAGAGCAGGAGGGAAATTCAGGTGTAGAAAGTATAGCGAAGGAATCTCTAACAATATGGTAAGATTTATAGTAAACAAGGAGGTTAAAATAAAGGAGAAATTGCATTATTTATGCCAAACACTGATGTCAGTTGAAGCCTGTCCGCCACCTTGGGGAGACTGTTTCTGTTTAAAGCCCTCTGTTAAGTCTAGCCTCTTAGTGTCAGTGTGTTGAATTGACAGTCAGGTCTGAGTATACACTTTGAAACAACTACCTTTGTGGATGAGTGTTCATCATCAGACAGTTGAAACATTAATGCTAATTCTCACTTGTTGAACATGGTGTACTTTGCGGCAAAATAGCCAGACGATTTATTCCTGCTTTAATTAGGTCGAAGAGCAACACTGCAATACTAACATTTTACAATGAATCACCATTGTGATGGAGACAGGCTTCGCATTTTCATTGTAAGGGCGTCTCCTTACATTCTAACCTCCTTGGTTGTAAAATTAAAGAAAAGATATTCTGTGGTAAACGCCCAAGCCTATTCACTGACTTTTTCACACTCTAATTTTGAGGTAGATAAACTGCTTCAAATCCCACTACTATGCAGTAATTGGGGGTTTTAATAGGAAAGTAAGACAAAACATAAAGAATAATTCTTCAGTATGAAACTGCAGACTGTGTACCAGAAATGTCAGAAGTTATACTCTAGTAGAATTAACAGAGAACAAGAAGTTCAGGCATAACACGTTCTGCTATCGGAAAACGAATAAGAAATGGGCTTGTCAAGGACCACATGGGACTAAAATGAATTTTACTACATTTTATCAAACAAAGGGTGTGATCATTCTACACCATTTCAGAACTTCTAAGTGATCATGCAGAATAAAAATAGATACCAAAATGGAAACAAACATGTACATTAGGCAAGAAATCAGGACTGGAGATTATTAGAACTCATTTCTGAACGGGGAGGTTTACTGGATTTCATGAAGCAACAGGTGTAGTGTCTTGGAAAATAAGTATTATATAGACATAGATTAATGGGCAATTATTTAAGAAAGACTGTCAGAAAGTAACCTCCATTTTCCTGTAACATGTTAAGTAGTGGGAGAACTGAACATTCACTGCAGTGATTAGTGCAGTAGGTCAAATTACTTTTAGCGTTTGAGTAGTGAGAAAGTCGCATTGTGTTTTATTTGTGTACAGTAGTCATTCAAAATGAACACTGCAATCAGAAGTCTGATAAATGTGAAATATGTCTCAAAGATGTTGTCATTCATCGTGAATCTTCTTCCATAGACAGACTGAATATGATAAGTGAATATAGTGTGTGTCTATGGTTTCATTATTTAATAGTCAAAGGATGATTGTTCAGAAACCTACTTAGGACAGAAATATATAACATGTAATTGCAACAAATTGCCTCTGCCTTTTGGAGGGTGTCCACATCAAAACTGGTATTACATAGTAACCAAGTGGTTGTCGTAGCAATATTTATTGGCAAGGTACAAAACGCAGCTAAAACAAGAAAATATTTACATGTTCAGTGATGTAGATAAGAAGGCAGCAGTGTCGTATCTCATTGAATAGCTCTAATAATTTAGCACTGGGCATCAATACATAATGGAACAGTTTTTTAGAATATTCTCTCTCTCTCTCTCTCTCTCTCTCTCTCTCTCTCTCTCTCTCTCTCTCTCTCTCTCTCTCTCTCTCTCTCTCGTGTGTGTGTGTGTGTGTGTGTGTGTGTGTGTGTGTGTGTGTGTGTGTGTGTGTGCAGTAAATATTCTAAACATCAACCAACTAATCCCATGTTTGAGAGCAGCATTCACAGTGGGGCTGCATTCTGGCTGGTGCAATGTATTGCAAGACAGTGAAACACTTTGATGTTATGTATTAGAACAGCTCATGATAATGGGAGGTGCTCTCCATAGTATTAAGTAAAGAAACACCTGAAATTGTTCAACTTAAACAAGGCTCCAGAGCCCAACTAAATCTATACCAGATTCTGTACAGAATTTGTGGCTAAGTTATCCCCCATTTTAACCGTCACATACCATAGATCCTTCAAACAAGAAACTGTGCTCTGTATTTGGAAGAAAGCCTAGGTCGCATGTCCCTACAAGAAGGGTAAAAGAAGTGATCTCCAAAACTACTGTCCAACATCATTGACATCTCTCTGCTGTACAATCTAGAACATGTTCTGGGCTGAAACACAGTGAGATATCTCAGACAGCCCACTTCAATGCCTACCAGCTTTAATTCCAAAAACATTGGTAACTCAAAACCTAATTCATGCTTTTGTCACATGATGCTGTGGAAGTCGTGGATCAAGGCAGTCAAGTGGATGCAATATTTATTGGCTTCCAGAAAACATTTGACTCAGTAAGTCACCAATTCTTATTATTAAAACTACATGTGTTATCAAGTAAAATTTGTGACTGGATTGAGAATTTCTTAGTGGGGAGGATAGTGATTTAAATGTTCATAAATATAAAATTGTGCACTTCTCATTATGAAAAAAATATTGTACAACTCCACAATCTGTGAGTCACATTTAGAATCAGTCAATTTGTACAAATACTCTGGGCTAACAATTTAGGGGGATGAAATACAGTGATCACATAGCCTCAGTCATAGGGAAAGTAGGTGGCAGACTTCAGTTTATTGGTAAGATAATGGTAAAATGCAGTCTGCTAACATAACACCCTACAACCCATTGTAGAATATTGCTCAAGTGTTTGGGGCTCATACCAAAAACAACTAACAGGGAATATTCATTGTACACAAGGAAGGACAGCATGAATTATTACATGTTCCTGTGACTCATGGGAGACTGATGAAATGTGATGTTTGCCCAAGTTCCTGTTTTTTTTTTCTTCAGATTCTTGTCATTTTTAACTGTTTCCATTACCCAATTTTTATTGTAATTTCTCATATCCTCTCAAGGACACTTCTGAATAGTTTTGTTTAACTCAGACTATCCATTTTATATTGGTTTTCACCTGAAAAGTGTTTTAAGAAACAACATGTTCTCCTTTTGGCAAATTCTACTGAAAAAAGGCCTATTTCATCTTTGGTATCTAAGCCAAAGTTTCCTGTTGATGGAACATGCTTCATTGTTGTCTTGCTTTTGCTTTAAAATCCCTCATTACCATCTTGAAGTGGAATTTGTGTCATTCTGTGTGTATTATTTGTAGAAACCTTCTACATCTTCAAAATGTGAGCACATTGTTGCAGGAACTTGAATGATTTCCATGGATTACTTGTTTGTAAAAAGGGCTTGCTATTCTATTTGAGATTCCATCAATATCTGTTAATGTTGTTTTCAATTTTCTTCTGAACAAAAGTCCACATCACAACTTTTCCCCAGTTCTGTTCTTCACATAACTAAAGTGATTGATTTCAGTCAGTGCACTACTCTTAATATGCTTTCAATCAGGTCATAGTTCTGACATCTTAGGAACTTGTACAGGCCTGTCAGTCATCCGACACTCCTACTCTTTGTGCAGTAGGTTGCTGTGGCCCAAAGATTTCTGTGGGATATTCAAATAGTGCTAAACCTTGGCAAGGGTATACTCAAAGGATTCTCAGTTCAGAGTGCTTACGAATCTCGGGGTCTGAAACTGACACTACTTGTTCTTGTGTCAAATTCTTTTCAGCAGAGCTCTCAGGCCACTAATTATTATTGTCTTGCAGTGGTTTATCTGGTTTTGTATAACTCTTATGTATTCAAGGTTAGACCAGAGGTTTGTATACAGTGAATCACAAAGCTGTTGGCAATGCAGGCTAGTTAGCAGCCCACCCATACTTGTTATTCATAAAGCGATCTGTCAAGATGGTTGCCTTATGGGTACGGACAGCTGTTTTTTTGTGGATATCGGGTTTGTGGGTTGGTACCTAACATGTTCGGTCTCCTGAATCCTAACTGAGATGTAATTAAGAGCTCTGCTATCAATTCAGAGCAGAGGCAGCTTTTGCAACTGATCATTTGTTCACACATATTTATGTTGAATTAATTATGATCATGCTTCAGCCATCCAACCAAAACACTGCAGTGGAGTTTGATTTTCTGTAAGCAATATCCTTTGAAATCAGGCTCCTTGACATATTGCTGTCAAAGCAAAGTACAGTTATTTTAATAACTGCCTTATGACAGTTTTTTTTCCTCAATGTATTCCTCTATCCAGTCTTTTAAAAAAAAGTGTGGTTGCTTATATCTATTCACCATAATAACGTGTTTTACATTCACTTGTCATTTGGTATCATGCTTGGATGCTCTTTTTTTATTCACTCCCTAGTGTTAGGTTGATTCAGAATCCCTAACCTGTCAATGAGACAAAAATCAGAAGATAAATGTCACACTGCTGGTCTGAAGGAACAGGATTAGTCTTCATATTTTAATGCAGTTTTGCAACAATTTTAAAATCTAACTTCCCTTGGTCTTCATTGGTTTCTCAAATAATATTGGAATTTATTTGTCTTTCCTGTAGAGTAACAGTGGAGTAAATAAATAATTTCTTGAGATTTGTGATAAGGAAGACAGTCCAAACTTTCATTTCATTTGATTCCCTTGTCTGGAATACTGAAAATTCATACGCTGACATTGCAGTAGTCTTCGATAGTCTGATTTCTGAGAGTTATGACACTGTTTGCAGAAAGCTATAATACTACTTCATATTTATCCAGATAAAGTTTCCTGGAGTAGCAGGGTGTGGCTAGCAGTGTTGGAAAGTTGCTTATTGTCATTAGGTTCCTCATAATGAACATGATCACTAAATAACAAAGATGAAGTGGATAGATTGCTACGCCCCACATAGAGAAAATATTAGCAGCAGACAGGCACATTTAAACTCTATTAAATGTAGACAAAGACAAAGTCTTTCCTGAGATGTAGAAAACACACACGCGCATGCGTGCAAAGCCTCGTCTACCTTTAAATGAACTTGCCTGCCACCCAGTGTGTTCCCTTATTTTCCAATGTTCAGTTATTGAATAAGATAGAAAATACATAGTGTTTGTACTCCACAATAGCATTTATTCTTTTAACTGAGTTTTCCATGAGTACTTGACAGAACATGACAGCAGTATGAAATAGAAAACACTCTCCTAAGATTTTGCATTTAAATCTTAGTTACTTGATCACAAACCTGCTTTTGGCTTCCTAGTCAATTATCATGTGACAATTGCTTCAAGTAACTAGTTGTCATCTGCCGATAGCCTAAGAAGCCATAAGCTGCTTCATGATCAAAGAAATAATATTTTACAAATTATCCGAAAAGTGTTTCCTGTCTAATATATTTGTCATTTTCTCATAAAGTGAGATAACCCACATAATTATTTTATTGCAAAGGAAGGTAATATTGATACATTTTCTCTTAGATGAGTAGTGATTGAAAAATGTATTTTCATCACACTTAACTGCCTTGACAGAGGCACCATTTTATATCCCCCCTCTCAATAGAACTACAGAGTTCTTTTGCTCCAGATTAGGAAGTCCGCAAAGCTCACATTTAGCCATACCACCACATAGTTATAACAAGAAATTAGAGAGTAAAATGCATGTAAATTTGAGATTTTTTAAATTATTGTTTTAGTAGAGTGAAACTATGCATAACCATAAAAGTTATAAAATTCTGTACAGAAAGATGGTCATGAAAGTAACAGGTTATTGATGAATTGCGTACTTCTATAATTGGGATCTGAATAATTTTAGTGGAATCACTATCTGTGATCTGTTGTGGAGCATGCAAAAGTTCATTAACACCATGTTCTTCACAGAACATTTGCACTGTCTTACTAGTATTAATTTGTAAACTCTCTCTCTTTCTTACAACAGCTGCATCTGTACTCTTCAGATCAGTGCCTGGTTGATAATTCTTCCCATTGTGTCACTTATTATTAGGGCTGCTTCCTATTCCATTTGCATATAAATCACCACTTCCGTGTCTCTCTGTGTGCTGTAATCAGTCTAATCTCATCTTCACGGTCTACTGGATTGATGCATAGAGGATTGTGTGTTCCTAGATTCCTCACTTAATGTGTGTTCTTGAAACTTTGGTAGTAGATTTGTGTGGGTTAGTTGATATATATCATCAAGCATCTGACAGTTCAAGGTTTTCATATTTATTCTGTGATACTCTACAGTGAGTCAAATAACCTGTCACCATTGTTACCCTTCTTTGTACATTCAGTATTGTTTCTTTCTTTCTCCCCCCCCCCCCCCCTGCCCCCCTGCTAGATATGGTCCCACAAATTTGAGCAATATTCTACAATAAGACATATGAGAATTTTGTAAGCAGTCTTCTTTGTAGGCTGACTGCATTTTCCCAGTATCCTACCAATGAACAGAACCCTCCACCTGCTTCACTTCTGATTCATTCCATTTTATATGCATACAAGCTGTTGCATCCACACATTTATATGAGTTGACTGATTGTAGTTGTGACTCATTGATATTGCAGTCATAATACAAGGTGTGTCTTTATTTTGAGAAGTGCATAGTTTTACATTTCTAAATGTTTGAAGCAAGTTGATTTGAAATCTTATCACAATCCTACTGTATATTTGAATAGACAGTACTTCATTATAGATAACTGCATCATCTACAAAAAGTCTTAGATTACTATTAATATTGCCTGCTGGATCATCAATACACAAAATGAATTATAAGAATCTCAGCACATTTTATTGTGCATGCCTGAAGTTACTTTTATATCTGTCAGTGACTGTCCATCTGAGACAACATGTTGCATCCTCCCTGCCAAGAAATTCTCAGTCTCATTACAAATTTCAAAATTTCGTTTGATATCCCATATGATTGTAGTTTTGTTGGTAAGCATTGGTGTGGTGTCAAGTCAGGTATGTTTCAGAGGTCAAAAAATTCTGAATCTACCTGACTGCTTGATCTGTGGCTTTCAGGATGTCATTTGAGAACACACAAGTTGGTTTAGCATGACTGATGTTTTTAGAATCCTAGGTTGTTTCACGGAAGACGTCATTCTGTTTTAGATAAATCATTATGTTTGAGCTCAAGATATGTTTTAAAACTCTACACAGATGGATTCAAAGGATATCGAACGCTTCCTGTAGACTGGTGTGACCCATGCTTTCTTCCAACTATTGGGCAAAGTTTTTTGTTTGAAGGATCTGCGGTATACTATTGTCAAAAGAGTGACTAAGTGGACCAAAATTCTGTGCGGAATCTGATAAGGATTCGATTGGACTCTTCAGTTTCAGCGATTTCAGCTCTTCCTCAACACTGCTGAAACTAATATCTATAATATGTATCTTTGCAGTGAAGTGAGAGTTGAGGTGGTCGGCGATCCATAACGGTGTATTTTGAGTTGTTGCATATTATATATTTGGATGAATGAAAAGCTGGCCACTGTGGCCGAGCGGTTCTAGGTGCTTCAGTCCAGAACCACGCAGCTGCTACAGTCGCAGGTTCAAATCCTGCCTCGGGCATGGTTGTGTGTCATGTCCTTGGGTTAGTTAGGTTTACCTAGTTCTAAGTCTAGGGAATGATGACCTCAGATGTTAAGTCCCATAGTGCTTAGAGCCATTTGAACCATTTGATAAATGAAAAAATAATCATAAATAAAATTTGACAAAACAATTTAGTGCTGTCTAGCAGTACAAATGGAGCTACTTGTTACCAGCGTATGGTGAATTAAGAAACAGCAGATACCAGGATCAGACTCATACTTACTAAATTGAGGGTTAGCAGTTTTGTTCCAACTTCTAACAACTGGGGCAGTACTCATGGATTTTACTTTGTAAAAGGACATTTGAAAAAGGAGTTCAGCACTTTTGCCTCTCTCTCTCTTTCTCCGTCTTTTTCTCTCTTTCCTACCCTCATTTTCAGTCCCTGTGAGATCAACTAGCAGCTGGACAGAAAGTGTGGTGTCACTGACAGCCCTTATGTATGATAAGATATGCAGGCTGGCCAGCTCACCAGCCCTGGTTGTTAATCCAGCCTCATAAATTGAAGTACCTTGCAATGGCTCTGTCTGTTCGTTCAGGCTGATCTCGGGAGCTGCTCTAAGGGATTTTGATAAAGTTTTCACCAATAGAAAGACTGATTCATGAGGAGGGATTTTGTATGTAATTTGTTATAAATATATCATGCAAATTGATTGAACTATGGTGAATTTAAGTCTTCCACTGCTGTGAAAACAATTCCATTGCCGTCTAGCAGTGAATGACGGGACTTCTTGGAATTGTGGTATCTTGCATGGCCTGGCGATGCAGTCATGTGGCTTTGTGTGGCAGAGGGGGTTTTGTACTGATGTTGCGTGATAGAGGGTCCTCTGTACCAGTGCTGCATGGCAGAGGAAGGTTGCTTCATACCATTGTTTTGTTGAAGAGGATGCTTCATACCCATGTTGCATGGCAGAGGATGCTTCCTGCCAATGTTGCATGGCAGAGGGTGCTGTGTACCAGTGTTGTGCTGCAGAGAGTGCTTTGTAGCACTGTTTTGTTGCAGGGGCTGCATCACACCAATGTTGCATGGCAGATGGTGCATTAAAGTGACACTACATTGGGAGATGTTAGAAAATGTCACACGGAAATATAGCTCACACTTGACTGGCACTGGAGTCACACAGCTGTCAAGAGGCCATGGATCACACTGAATCCCATTGTGGTCGGATGGACCTCACTATACTGCTACATCTGGTGGCCAGCAAGTGGCTGTAGCTCATTCCAGACTGAAACTACAATGGGGTGGTGTTAACTGCACATTAGCTTGCAGCACCCATCATTGCTACAAACTATCACTCTAATGCCAGTTACATATGGAACACAACAGTTGTCTCCTGAGAACTTGCCTAGTGTACACCACTTCAGTTATCTGGAAGTGATTCTATTCAGCTACCTAATGTTGTTCTCAGAGTTTTAATCATAACTTTATGCAGTGGCACATAAACAAAATTACCACTATGGCGGACATTTCCTCTGATCATAGATACTTACTACTACCCAGGCGAAGCCGCGATGGGTTGCTGACATTGTATTAAATATGAAGTTAGGCTGTAGTTAATCACATTTATATTCAGTGCATTTATCTCCCTCAAATTGATAAACATTATCTAAACATGATGCAGTTGTTAAGAGAATGGAATCACATCCAGAAGTAGCCACCAAGTGAAAGCCGTTGCCTGGCTGTTTTGATTTATATTTTCTGTGGCATCGATAAATCACATTAAATTTTAATCTTCCTTCCAATCTGAATAACTTCTGTGTGTCTATATTAATTTCACAGTTAAAGGCATAAAACCCAAAATGGGTGCATGAATATCTATGAAGATGGAGTTGATCAAAAATAATTACCAGCAGCTGAACAGGAACATCTGGAGCTAGGCTGAAAAACTGTGTAGGTGCTGGCAGGTTATTGTAAACCCCTCTATTAAGAAAGAATAATAAACGGCAATAAAAGAAAAACCGTTGAGGTGTATGTTATTTCAGACTCCCTGTTGGTGCCTTGACTCCTAATTCAGGCATTGGAATGACTTTTCCCCCCTCGAACACTTGCTTGGTTTATCCTTTCTTTATTTTCCCTAACAAAGGACTCACCTAGAAGCTAATTTTTGTGTCTTGTTAGCTTGGCTTCAGTTGTTCCTACTCTGATAACTTTTAACCAGATAATTCTCTTCTGCCTAAAATAGTGTTAATATTCATTTTACACTTCGTTTTTATTGAATAGAGAAAATAACTATTTTATCAGATGGCAGCTAATGTGTGAAAGGAATAAAGCTAACAGGAAAACAAACATTGGAAATCTCTGGTTTCTTTTATTATCTGTAAAGTGTTAGAAAATAGGATATATCAAACATTCAGTAGGTAAGTCATCACACTATTTGAATAAGAAAGACTTGACAAGAGAGAACAATAGAAGGAAAAAGAAATGAAATACTGGCAACATATGAGACCTGTGGTCTGGAGGAGTTTGTTGATAAGTTACAGATAATAGGAGGCCAGGCAGGCAGTAGAAGTATAAATAATACACAGATGGACTAGGAACACAGAAAGGGGAAAGAAGCAGCAAATGGAAGAGGAGGAGACAGAAGTAAGTTAAAATAGTCACAGTTCTTAAGAAGTGGAAAAAAGAATCTGATGTATGGTACACTTTACAGATTTCATGCCACATTTCTTTACCTTGTTGAACTCCATATCTTTCTTCTGTCAGTACACAATTAGATCCCTAATTGAAAATGATTCCTTCAGCTGTGAAATTTGCTGTAGCTGCCATGTGAAATGTTTCCTCACCTACAGACTTAGCTTTTCATATGAACATGTCTGTTTATATTCGGATTCACTACACAAATACGGCAGGCTTTGTTGTTTCCTGATCTCCTCACAATTTACTGACCACCCTGGTTCATAGGTCCTTATCATAGCCAACATACGAAACCAGATTTAACACCAAAACTATGATTCTGCAATCGTGCCTTAAAAAATGGGCTGTCTGTGCACATTCACATTGTCACTGCACTCCTCTTATCTAATACAACTTGGTCTTCCCCGAGTCCATCTAGAACACGCTAGGTGATGCCCGACTGCTGCCCCATTGCCTGTGGTGACATCAAGACATTAATGCTTAAGAACATAGACTTTTGTAGCTTCTGCTGACAATGATAAAAGCTCTTAGGTTCTGACACCACACTGACTTTTGTGACTTCTGCTGATGATGATAAAAGCTCTTAGGTTCTGGCACCGCATCATTTATGGCAGAACCTTCAAGTCTGACATTTCAGTCTTTTTGCTGAGACCTTTCATGGCACTGTCTGCAGATTGTGCTAAATGTCAGTCTTTCACAAATCTAAGGAGAGTATTTCTCTGGATTTTTTGCTGTAAATGATCACGATGGGCTCTTCATTGATGTTGATGTGATTCTTGGAAGTTTTCATAAGTGCATAAGTGGCTGCAGGGCATAAGTGGTGCCTCGTTTATGTTTACAGTTGCATAATTATGCTGGTGGCATCCTTTTAGTACTGATGGGATGCAGCCAAGCCTTCTGCAGCCTAGAGGAGTCGTCATGATTAAAATTGGATCATTTAGCAGTTTAGATTCTCTCTCTGACTTTGAGTTTATGTTGGAGTGGTGCTATTTCTAGAATGCAAAAATTAACAAAATCTATATCCTGACTGCAGGTTTCACTGCGTTCAGCTATGGGTGACTGACTGGGTTGCCCGAGAGAAATTGTTTAATGCAGACCTGCCTCTCATATATACACTTTACCTAATTTTGTATACTGCAGCAGTTGTGGTTTGCCTTCCATTAATCTTAACACATCTTTTATTCTTTAGCTGCTTGAAAAAATGGCTTTAGACATTGATGCTACAGTAGCTTTCTAATGGGATCAGTCAAACTCTTTATGTATGATAGAATCGCCAATTGGTGAGGGTCTGTTAGTACAAGAAAATTGAATCTTGCAACCAACAAAAGTAATAGGTCCTTGTAGTAACTCCTGTTGACCAGTCTCATTTGGTGTGATTGTGAATGTATCCACTGTCTTGTACACTGGTAGTCTGCTCATCCTCATGTATCTTCTACGGCGGTACGGCATGGCTGTGTGCTTTGTGCGGCTGCCTCGAGTCGAATGAGCCTGCAGCTGCCTCAGAACAGGATGTACTTCCTGCCCCCCACCCGTACGTGCAGCGCCAGCGCGCCTTATCAGTACTGATTGCGCAACAGCCAACTTGATTTTCCAGCAACACGGGCCTAGTAATACTAGGGCCCGTGTTGCCCGGCTGCCTCGCTCAGCGGCTAAGTCCCACTCAAGGTCACCCGCCTTACACGCCGTGAGGCAGCTGCAGGCTCATTCGACTCGAGGCAGCCGCACAAAGCACACAGCCATGCCGTACCGCCGTAGAAGATACATGAGAAGGAGCAGACTACCAGTGTACAAGACAGTGGATACATTCACAATCACACCAAATGAGACTGGTCAACAGGAGTTACTACAAGGACCTATTACTTTTGTTGGTTGCAAGATTCAATTTTCTTGTACTACAACAGAAGTTGTCAGTGGTAATGCATGGCTAACAATTGCTATTGTGAGAGGTACTGACAAACCTCTTCAAGGACTGGAAGCCTACAATGAGAGAGACATAATTTCTTATCGCACTTTTGCAGTTGGCAAATGCAGGGCTGGTTTCTTTGAGTAAGGTACAGCTAAATTCCTTCCTCATTTTTCTCTAAACTGTGCTTCATCTCTAATTATGTCATTGTCAACATAATGTTAAAACACTAATCTTCCTTCCTTCCCTCCTTCCTTCCTTCCTTCCTGTTGACTTAGCATCATAATCATTTGACATCAGTATTTTTCTTATATGACTCAATTCTTGTTTTAAAGTGGCTTCACCACTGTTACGATATCGTCTTGCTGAGAACTGCTTGTTTTTGTGTTGATGAGAATCTGTGCGTTGCTACCTCCAGGTATTTGTCTGTTTCCTGTATTCTGTATTTTCGATTGAATTGTCTCCAGACATTCTGCAGCTTCTCCTCTCCATGTGGTCAAATGACAGAAGTATTGTCCACATAACAAAGCTAATGTGATGGTTTTGTAGATGTTCCTTCAAGAACCATGCCTTGAAATGTCCCTATGAAGATATTTACAGCCAGAAGTGACAGAAGAGAACCCACAGCTACTCTGTCTGCCTGTTTACACAATTCTTGTAATTTCAAATAGCTGGACTGTAGGCAATGTTTCTCTAACAGTACTGGGTCTGTTGGTACCTGATGCAGTAAAACTTCTTCTGTAGGGACATTTGTAAATAATGATTTTGTGCCATAACTCACCAATATTATTCTTCAGGAAGTCATTATGATCTGTCACATTTCCACCAACAAGTAAGACTTTTGAGTTAGGTGTTGTAAAAATTATGCTGGGGAGGGGTTGGGGGGGTGGGGGTGACACAAAATTTTGACACTTTTTTTCAGATTCTCACCTATTACCCATATTACCCAGAAACTATGTATCCCACTAAAATTTTTACGATCACCATAATGAAAGAGCGTTAAATTTTACATCGAATGACGTACTTAAATGTCAAAATTGGTGCAGCCGTATGGCCGCAATCAGTTGTCAAAGTTTGTTCATTTTTATCAATTTGGCCCAAACGTCGGCTCCAACTCCTGTAACTAAAAAATGGCTACTACAAATAAAAAATGTTAAATTATCAAAGTTGTAAAGCATGAAATTTCATGTTACAAAAGCATATAGTTTTTCAGTTTGAGACAATATTAAGTGTTCATACACTTGGAAGCTAAAGTAATTCCATTTTGTTGCTTTTTGTAAGTCAGTGGCTCAGTGAAATGAAATTTCCAATATGAAGACATAAATCTGTCCCATATTCAAGTTTAGAGGTATCCATACATCTCCCTCGATTCACATGTTGTAAACAGCTGAGACTGCCATATCCTGCATTCCTTTGTTATTGTTTCCATTGGTAGCTGTGCCCAGTCTTTCTGCGTTGTGTGAGGAACGCACTCAAAACTCTGTGTCTTGTAAAATTCCCATTTCTTCATTTGAATTTACTTTTGTTGTGCAGTCAGTGCATTTAAAATGAGTACTCCAAATAGTACAGAAAAGTGTTTTATAAGCAATGGCAATAAGGCAGATGGTGATGTGGTTAAAGTGAAACAGAAAGGGCTGAAAACCCTACTACAGTACAGTTGTATAGGAAAATTGCTGCATATTGTAAGTTATTAACTGGTCTGGCTGAAGTTGAAGTGCATAATCCTTATCAGAAGTAGTAGAATAACCCAAAACTGATTAGATCGTCTTTGATAAAATGCCATGCACCATCAACATCAAATCTTTGATCATAAAAGAAGGTATTTGATTTCAATAAACAGTGCTTTTATTGCAGTGAGGAAATTGATTCTAATTAGGAGATTGTTCATAAAATTGTGAAACCTATATTAAGAAATACTGTTATTTGCCTAGCTGAAAGGCAACATAATGACTGGGCTTGCGGAGTACTGGAACTTATTCATGAGGAGGACATTTGTTCCAAAGATGCACTTGTCAGAGGGATTTTTACTGACCAAACAGGGGTGGAGGAAAAGAAGGAAGTCTGAATCCACACAGACAGATGAAGCAATGGAAATGATTTCTTCCTAAGTAGAACAGTCAAATGAGTGCCAATTTACTTTGTAGGAGTTAAGGGTCCAAATCGTGAATGGCTGGGAGGTAGCTGTAAGGATCACAAAAATCCGACTCTTCTGGAAGTATGGTGAAGAAATGATTATTATTGATGGGCATAAAAGTTGCACAGTAGTGTGGTACTCCAGTAATTCTTCCAGTTTCAGTCCTGCATTTGTCATTTTCAACCATGGCCTTGCACGGGATATGATACCATAACCTCTTTTTTTGGTTGAGGAAAAAGGAAATTATTAAACCTTACAGAGCGACAGCTACATCTCAAAGTGCAAGCTGCTGAATTTATTAAACCTTCACTCTCTCAAGACAGAATAGCACAGGCAGGAGAACAGCTGATCTTAGCACTGTATGGGAATTCCAATTGTGTGACTGGATGAGCTCAGGGAAGGTGGCACTCATTGCGATCCTTCCACCAAGTTCCATCTTGGCTAGGGAAGACAATTGACCCATGCCACTGGGGCTGGAAGAAAAACTTATCAGGCTTGTTTCCCATGGTGGTGATGAGAGATGTGGCACCACACATGCCACTGAAGATGGTTTTCTGCTGATCTGGACTGAACTGAACTGCTCCTTGACATGCAAACACTGTTGTGGATTATCTTATGAGAATGCTCAAGAATTTGAGCTTGACAAGAATGAGGAAGAGATCGGAGATATGTTCCAGAATGAGAAAATTGGTGAAGGTGCCACAGGGGATCTTGAAGATTGGATGCTGGACCAGGACCTACTGCAGGACTGAAATGTGATAAAATGTGAATCTCTGATACTTAAATTATGTTTTTTAATATTGTCATGCTCTTTTATTTGTTCATTTGAACACATTTTTGTATTATTCAGACATAAATATTTATAGGTCATTGCTGTGTACCTAGTTTTCATTTTAGCATCCATTCTTACCAATTAAGGCATTGATAAAAATGATTAAAAATAGAAATGAATGAAGAAAATTAAACAGATATACACTGAAAACACACATACTTGTTAGAGAGCCTTCTTCCAACTGGAAATTTCATTTAACTGAATAACTTTGACTTACAAAATAATAATAATAATAATAAAATGGAATTACTTTGGCTGTCAAGTTTATAAATGCTTAAACTGAAAAACTAGATGCCTTTGTAACATGAAATTTCATGCTCTACGACTTTGATAATGGCATTTTTCGTTTGGAGTTACCATTTTTGAGTTACATGCGTTGGAGCCAACTTCTTAGCCAAGTTGGTAAAAATGAATGAACTTTGACAACTGATTGCGGCCAAACGACAACATAAAATTTAATGCTCTTTCACTTTGGCAATAGTAAAATTTTCACTAGGATGCATAGCTTCTGAGTAATAGGTGACAACCTGAAAAAAAGTTCCTACAGCCGCCCCCCCCCCCCCCCCCACTTGCCACACACACACACACACACACACACACACACACACACACACACACACACACACAAAATTGTCCCGAGGGTTTTGGAGGTCGAAAACTTGGATTCAACATACTCCCAACTATATGCACAAGATACAAAAAAAAAAAATCTTCTACCCCATTTTTTGTTAGCAAAAAATGCTCTGATACTGGACTATTGCCTTTTCTATATTTATTTGACCAATATGTGAAATTCAGGAGTAAGCAAAGGTAATTGGAATGGCTAATGGAGAGACCTTTGAAACCCAATAACTAATGTTTTTAGCTGATATCATAGAAATACATAGTTGTTAAAATATGCACTGAAAATATAAATTTTATACTATAAATCAGGTAAGGGGATTACAAGTTTGATCATGCAAGCAAGTGTTTACTTAAAATGTGAAAGACATGCTGTGGGCGACAAAAGTAATGTGTATGTTGAAGTGTTTGTGGTCAAGACTTCTCTTTGCTGCAGAAAGTTGCTAGAAGAAAGACCACCATTTTTATTTAAGACGTTGGCCGTTACAGGTAGTAGCATCAGTGTTTAAATGACAAGAAGTTTTTTACCGGTATAAATGTATTATTTACAAATAAAAGAAAGCATCTTTTCCCTGTGATTGTATTTGTCAATGTTGAAGTTGATCAGAAGTAATAGCTAGCTGTTAAAAATTTTCAAGAAAAGTTCCGTATAGGGCTTTTGTCAGCACCAGTAACAATTTTGTGTTGTCTGTGCAACTTCCATTGGTAAATATCTAATGTTGTTTAATGTGCTAACATTTATATCTGTGAATCAAGTAATAATATTCACAGCCAGTTTTGCTGAGTTTAATTATATATACAGGGTGTATGTAAAGTCCGGGAACACTTTCAATTATTTATTGCACAAGAACTAAATATTGTACAGATGTCATACATATTGCATTTTGAAGAGAAATTCTGAAAGAGTGTGTTTTGTTACAAACATTCAATATGCGAACCATGAGTGAGTGACTCAGCAGATGTCAATATGTTTATCCAATTCTTGCCATACCCGTCCCAACATGGCATCATCGACTGTGGCAGTCGCTTCCCGTATTCTCTCTCCCGGAGCTCTGCTACATCAAGTGGCAGAGATGGTACATACACCAGATCTTTAATGTGTCCTCACAGAAAAAAGTCACACGGAGTGAGATCTGGTGATCGGGGAAGCCATTTCATGAAACAGGTGTCTCCTTCTGTGGCACAGCACCTGCACTCGCCATGTTTGCGACTAGTGCTGACTATCCGCAAATTACAATACTATGCTGTGGCGGTGTACATGAAAGGAAACTCTCAGGGTTTCTCTTCAAAATTATGTATGTGTGATATCTGTACAATGTTTGGTTCTTGTGCAATAAATAATTGAAAGTGTTTATGGACGCCCTGTGTGTGTGTGTGTGTGTGTGTGTGTGTGTGCGTGTGTGTGTCAATCCTGCACGTGCTCATATGCATGTAGGTTAGCTTCTTTTTCTTAAAAAGATTTGTGTTAGACTGGCACATCATTTTAACTTTTCATTAGTTTCTACACAATGCACAATCCAAGAAAGTCAGAAAATCCATATCAGCTTCAGTTTATTCATTTCCAAAATTCAAGTCATTATTTGAATTAAGAAGAATTATGGAAGACTCTTCAATCTATTTTTAAAAAAGCCTGTAGAATTATGAGGATTTCTACAACACATACATAGCTTATACTTTCTTATGAAGTACCAGATACAACATTCATCCTATTCAGTAAGCATGAGACAAGGTGACTAATTACCATAGCACATTCTACAAAAAATCATGTTGTCTCAAAAATATTGTGATCTGCAGAGTAGTAAAAGATAGACTCCTCTGTGTAAGTGTCTTTTAATTGTGCCTATCTGCAACTTAACATGTCATCTTTATGGTAAGTAGCAATGTACCTTTTCCTACATTGTTGGTATTCCTACGTGACGTTTCCATTATTTAAGCACTGTGATCTGAATCTACTTAACACTTAAAGATTCTTAAATAATAAGACTTGTACTGTCTGGTTTATATTTAACAAAAAGTTGATTGAGAATTTGTCTTACATTCAATTGGCTGAATACTTCAGTATTTATGCTGAAGAAAAAAAACTTTCAGCTGATCTGTTTGCTACGGGCTAGTGTAATATGACCCTGTTTTGAGCAATTAATAAAACATCTTTAAATTCAAAACACCTCTCTCTCGGTTTGTGTGTGTGTGGGGGGGGGGAGGGGGGGGGGGGGGGAATCATTCCTAAACAGGAAGGAGATCATTCTTCGTGACTATGATATCCATAGTATCTACTTCTTTCAGCATATTAGTTACCTTGAAAGGTAAAGCTAGCATCAACCCATAGGTTGGCTTCAACCCCACAGTGCTCTGTTCTAGGTGAGGTTCTATTAGAGTTGGTATGCCTCCCTTCCTCCAACTTTTTAACTGGCTTGCAGCTTACAGCTTAGACCTACAGCTTAACATGGACTGTGAACTCTGTTGCAACTCTGCATATTTCACATTAACAACCACAGTCAGAGGTGAAAGAAGTGATAATCGACCAATGAAAACCCAAGGGCTTGATCAGGCATCAAACCTGACGTCTTTGCATCAGTTGTCATGCACTTTACCACTGAGTCACCAAGTCTTTTCTAAGGGAAGGGGAATTGCTTTTGTGTAATTCCTAATCTCCCTAAATTTGGTCATTCTCTTGATCCTCATGCCAGCATACGTGTAGTGGGGTAGTTTGTTTAATTTATCAGCCTTGCTACAATATATTTGCTTGACATTACAGCATTTTCCAGCATTCCTACTTATGCAGAATGTTAGTTGAATCTCAGAGCAGTGTTTGTGTATCACTTCATTGCACTGGTATCTGTGCTGTAGACATTTTCAGATTGTTCACCACACTTATGATGTCCTACTTGTATAATGTTCGCTAAAACGTATGCCACTGTTGCTTACTATGATGTTGTATGCCAGTATTCACTGTTCTTTGACCACACATTATACCCATGGAAAAATGCTCCATTTGGAACACAAAAAAGGCAAATATGTTACTCTTTAAAAGACTCTGGACAGGATGGTGGGAAACCAGCTGCTTCATTTTGGCATGCAAGCAAATCTGCATTCCTTTAACACAGGACAGTCTAAATCCTTTTACCCTGTGTAGTTGAGCCTTCATACTCAGCATGTCCTTTCTTTGCCACTGTCTATATACACTCCTGGAAATGGAAAAAAGAACACATTGACACCGGTGTGTCAGACCCACCATACTTGCTCCGGACACTGCGAGAGGGCTGTACAAGCAATGACCACACGCACGGCACAGCGGACACACCAGGAACCGCGGTGTTGGCCGTCGAATGGCGCTAGCTGCGCAGCATTTGTGCACCGCCGCCGTCAGTGTCAGCCAGTTTGCCGTGGCATACGGAGCTCCATCGCAGTCTTTAACACTGGTAGCATGCCGTGACAGCGTGGACGTGAACCGTATGTGCAGTTGACGGACTTTGAGCGAGGGCGTATAGTGGGCATGCGGGAGGCCGGGTGGACGTACCGCCGAATTGCTCAACACGTGGGGCGTGAGATCTCCACAGTACATCGATGTTGTCGCCAGTGGTCGGCGGAAGGTGCACGTGCCCGTCGACCTGCGACCGGACCGCAGCGACGCACGGATGCACACCAAGACCGTAGGATCCTACGCAGTGCCGTAGGGGACCGCACGCCACTTCCCAGCAAATTAGGGACACTGTTGCTCCTGGGGTATCGGCGAGGACCATTCGCAACCGTCTCCATGAAGCTGGGCTACGGTCCCGCACACCGTTAGGCCGTCTTCCGCTCACGCCCCAACATCGTGCAGCCCGCCTCCAGTGGTGTCGCGAGAGGCGTGAATGGAGGGACGAATGGAGACGTGTCGTCTTCAGCGATGAGAGTCGCTTCTGCCTTGGTGCCAATGATGGTCGTATGCGTGTTTGGCGCCGTGCAGGTGAGCGCCACAATCAGGACTGCATACGACCGAGGCACACAGGGCCAACACCCGGCATCATGGTGTGGGGAGCGATCTCGTACACTGGCCGTACACCACTGGTGATCGTCGAGGGGACACTGAATAGTGCACGGTACATCCAAACCGTCATCGAACCCATCGTTCTACCATTCCTAGACCGGCAAGGGAACTTGCTGTTCCAACAGGACAATGCACGTCCGCATGTATCCCGTGCCACCCAACGTGCTCTAGAAGGTGTACGTGAACTACCCTGGCCAGCAAGATCTCCGGATCTGTCCCCCATTGAGCATGTTTGGGACTGGATGAAGCGTCATCTCACGCGGTCTGCACGCCCAGCACGAACGCTGGTCCAACTGAGGCGCCAGGTGGAAATGGCATGGCAAGCCGTTCCACAGGACTACATCCACCATCTCTACGATCGTCTCCATGGGAGAATAGCAGCCTGCATTGCTGCGAAAGGTGGATATACACTGTACTAGTGCCGACATTGTGCATGCTCTGTTGCCTGTGTCTATGTGCCTGTGGTTCTGTCAGTGTGATCATGTGATGTATCTGACCCCAGGAATGTGTCAATAAAGTTTCCCCTTCCTGGGACAATGAATTCACGGTGTTCTTATTTCAATTTCCAGGAGTGTATGTCTCTCCATCTCCTTTTTCTCCCATTGATTCACAGTATATCCCATGGCCACTATCTCAGCACCTCAAAAATTCATATCTCAGCACCTCAAATATTCTTGGGGGGAGGGGCTCCAAATTATTTTTCTCCCTATACTAACGTGTTAAAAATTTCAGTCCACAATGCAGCCTTGCTTATACCTACTTCTTAAAGTTCACCTGTCTGTGAGGTGCAGACCATCCAAGCCACATCTATATTTTTCGCTCCCACTGTTTGTCTCTCCATCCACCTTGTCTTCTCTTTCACTGCCACTGTTTCTCACTGACCATTAGTATCAGCTCTTTTTTTTTCTCCCATTGTCTTGATCTCCTCTCTCTCTCTCTCTCTCTCTCTCTCTCTCTCTCTCTCTCTCTCTCCCTCCCTCCTGCCCCCTCCCTCTCCCCTCTCCTTTTTCACTGTCACTTTCTATCTCCTATCACAACATCTCCTCTCTCTTTCTTTCCCCCTTGAATTGTATCCTCTCTCTTCCATCATCACTGTCTATCTACTCTGTTCTTTCAACACAAAAAAGCACAGATATATTTGCACGCAAATATTTTTGGTGAGGAAGGCAGAGTGAAGATTGCAGGAGCTGGTTCCCCACGTTTGTCAGAGTCCTTTAATGAGGGACATATTCACCTTTTTTGTGCTATGACGCAAGAATTTTCTGCTGGTTCTCTTCTTTTCCCTGCTATGTAGGATGTGCTGCTTATTATATAATGAATTCTATAGATCAGTAAAGTTTTGACAGTTTATAGATAAACTTCAACACATTTCTATACTTTGACACATACAAACAACAAACAAGTTTGCATAATATAAGGTTAAAACTAAATGATTTGCTTTACGTTTTTTCTGGCTACTTTGCTCGTCAATCGTAATTCATTAAAAATACCCTGCTCATGAGGGTATTAAGAGTAAAACTGTTATTAGAAACAGTTGTGAATTTGCATTCTTTTCAGGGTGTTAAGACACCTTTTAGATCATTTTTTGTTGTTGCAGTACTCCTTTGGGCATATTTATGTATGTTCGAAGTGTTGTTATAATCATAAAATGATATTGGTGAAAAAATGCTGACTAGAAACATAGTTTAGTGGCATCAGAACCCTTGTGATGACCTAGAACCCTTGCCATACATTCATAACATCAGTTAAAGCTACATTTATGCCTCACACTGGATATTAAGTATGTGTATTTCACGTGCATAAGTAACGTAACATTGAACCTCTGGACCTTTGTAATGGATAATGAGTTTAAAAAAAAGTTTTGAAGTTCCATGAGATTATCATTTTAAGAATGTTGGGTAAAACGTTTGACAATCAGATGTGAATAGAAACTATAGAAGTGGCTATCCCCATTATTGGTGCTTTTCATTCCCAAAGCGTTCAGTTCTTGCGGTTTTCTCGGGTACTGCCCATGAACAAATGGTGCTTTTATAAGCACCTAAGATCCGCTGTAGACCACACTTAATACAAAAGAACCTACCAATTTGTCCAACTTACCAGTGCTGCAGGACATGTGTAATGTTTAAAATTTGTCCTTGTACTGTAGGATAGCTGCTAGATGCCCATTCTTCAATACATATACAAATGGTTGCTTGGCCGAGAGTTATCCAAAACGCTTGACCCCCCATATCTCTATGGTCAGTAGAACCTGAGATATGACGCCCTGATAAATAGAATATTTGCAGGTGGCTTTTTGGAACGTATTGGTACTGATTAGAATTTATCAGTCTGTATCTCAATACAGATCTCATAGTCCTTTTTATGGGTTTTATGCCACCCATTATACCTTTTTGATATCTGTTTGAGCCATTATGACTTTCATTTTAACTGGTGTCATTTCCTAAACGTTTGTTCCAAGAAGTAGGTGTGTTGCTTGTGTCATCAGAAGTACTGCAACAGGGTTACACAATTTGTGTTATTGAATCCTCAAATTGAGCGGATACAGGCAAGACATACAAACAGTGATTGATGTTCCTTCGGTTCATTTTGGTTGTTATTCCTACATTTGATTGCTTTTTTCATAAATTAAGCTATGCCAAACTCCTTTGTTGTTAGTGGATATATTAAAGAGACTTTAGTATGTGTGAGATAAATAGAGATAGGGAGAGAGATCAAGTATGTATTTTGTGTATCTTTGGAAATATGAAATATAAACATGGTAAAAAAAGATATCACAGAATATATAAAACAGTAGAAGTGTTAACTTGTTAACAGAAACAGGAGAAAGAATGAAGTCATTCTTTTTTGTGAGCTATGAAATTAACATTTGTATTATTGTGTTAAAACTTGCTAATGCTAATTCTGGCCTTTGAGTTTCTATTAACCATGTTCACATATTTCAAAGCTAATGTGTTTCCATGCACATCTTCACCTAAGAGTATTGGTGTTGTGATAAACCCCAAGGAACATATGAAGGCCTTATCTCAGTAGTGATACACTTCTAGTTTTGTTCATTATGAGACACTAGGGCTTAAACAGAATTTAGTGATGATAGTAGAAAGAGACAGAAATACCATGCAACAAGCAATGGACTGCAGAGAATTATCGTTACTCAGTTATGTGTAAGCCTCAGTATCTCAAAATGAACGAAATTGGAGGTGAGATGTACCACTATTGAAATAAGGCCTTCATACATAAAGGAATATCTTTGTTAATTGTAATTTTCAATAAACCATTTGCCACCTAGATAAAAATCCTGACAAGTGAACAGAGAGCTGTTAGATATTGAAGTGCAAAAAGTTTTACATATCCAACTTCTGAAACTGGGCATTTTCATGCAAAAGCTAAGTGCCCTTCAGTTATGAACTCCCCTCCTTCCCCCCCCCCCCCCCCACACACACACACACACACACACACACACACACATTGCTTGTGTTCAAATTAAATTGTTGTTCAGTATATTAGATCTCTGCCATTTAATGGCTATCACTTACTAGAGTTTTCTTTATAGCGATCAAGTTTTATTTCACACTTATGTTGCAGGTTCATTCTTAGTCTGTGCAGCATCTTCCTCATCTGGTATGAGACCACATAACTGACATTTTAAATAAACTTTGCTCTGAATGATCGGTAATAATGTAAACAAGATGCAAATTTCACAAAGTTTGTAGACAAAATCCTGTCTCCAAACTAACAGAGCGGCTGAGAAAAAATCACACTTAATCAGTAATCTCATGAAACATGTAAAAAAACAACACTCGGAAACACTCTTAAAGTAAATTAATAAATGTTAAGAGCCTGATAAAATGCAATGCTGAAAGGAGTGGTATTAACTGTGGCATTCCTCCTGCACAGACTGCTACTTGCTTTAAAGAAGACATGTCAAGTTGCAGACAGGCACAATTAAAAAGACACTTACACGGAGGTGTGCTAGCTTATGTGAGTGAATGGTGTGTGTCTCTCTTTTACTGATGAAGGCTATGGCCAAAAGCTCTATGTAAGTATTTAAGAAGAAATTAAAAGAATTTCTGAATGACAACTCCTTCTACTCCATAGAGGAATTTTTAGATATAAATTAAGGGAAAAAAGAGAAAAAAAACAAAAAAGTTGTTATATTAACTTAATTATGTAGTTAAATTAACTTAATTATGTCATTTATTGGAAAATTTGACTCATTCCACATCATTACGAAATATCGTATTCATGATCCATGGAACTAGTGTTAATCTAATCTAATCTTAATTGTGGCTGTCTGCAACTTGATGTACCCCCTTTACTGTTAAGTACCAGTCTGTCTTTTCCTGCATTGTTGATATTCCTACCCGAAGTTTCCATTGTTTGAATCACAGTATAAAGATGATATATAGACCAACTAATACTATCAACTAGTGCTTCACATCCACAAAAGACAGGCAGGACCTTGGTCACTGCGTTGAGGGCACACTGTGTCCTGTGCTTCTATGGAAAGGCATACATTGCTGGAGGCTATGTTAGTATTAGAAGCTTGTAACGTAATATGTGGGGCCATGACAGATGTGTAAATTGTCAACAGCAGAGCATGAGTTGAGAGATACTAATGTGCAAAATTTAGTGAAACACAGGTTCTGAAGAATGACTGTACATATTGTTAACAAAGGCAATATATATACATAAGCACAATGGCAGACTCAATATACAAGTATAAAGCATGAAGCTAAATTGAGTGTCTCTTCGTAGAAGATTTATTTTAGGTTTCTAGTGGGAAGGAGTGCGAGTAACGGCAGACAAGATTTCAGCCCATGATCACTGAAACTGACAATTCTTTGACTGAGGTATCAATTCATCCTGATAAATTAGTAATCGTAATAATTACCATCCTTGGAGATTGTGAAATGCACGATCTCTCTCATAAGCAGCTAATGGATTAAAAGAAACAATAGATAGGTGTGCTGAGACCTATCAAGAAAATAAAATTTTTAAGGGATGGTCCCGGTCCATCTCGGTGCATTAGAGGTTGAGTGAAGGGTAGTGCAAGAGTGTGTACATTTGTAAATGTTGGGTAGCACAGTCATATTTTCAAATTACTGCTGTTACGTGCCTTATTTTTCTTTCTACATAATGCAGGTGAAATAGCATATGTGCAAAGTTTAGTTTACGTTAAAAAGACTACTTCAGATTACTACCAGTTCTCATAGCAACTCATTAACAACAATGCTTGTGTGCCTTGACATGTGAATATTATCATGAATAATATTGATCTGCACAACGATCTCAAAGTTAGTTGCAACCATAGGACATGTAGGCCTAGAACCAGTTGATAATTTTTCAGTTCTCTTCGTGAACACTAGTTTTAAATTTTTTCAGAAGGATGCAGACATTAACTATGTACTTTACATCAGATGTAGAGAATCTTTCATAATGAAGAGCATAACTAAGTATTACAATACAACAGCCAAATGATTTTTGTTGCAAAGTATATTTAAATAAACATCAAATTTCTCAAATTAAAATTCATAAATGGTTTTTGGTATCAGTAGGCATATAGAATGACTTATTGCTGGGTTTTTATTGGAAAAATGATTGCAATTTAATTTTTTAATTATGTGAAAGCAGTCTGCCAAGCAGGAATGTTTACTTTCGTAATATGAAAATTTGAAACTATATTAACAAAATAACTGTTTATAATTACTGTTAGTCATAGAGGAGAACCCTGATGTATCATCAGATGAGACTACAAGGTGTGTGTGTGTGTGTGTGTGTGTGTGTGTGTGTGTGTGTGTGTGTGTGTGTGCGTGCTTCTCTTAATGATAATAATTAAATTAAATAAATAACAAAATAATAATTAAATAAATAATAACTTTCTCTTCACTTTCTAGGATCAAAATTTTCCTTTGACCCCAGTATAGATGATGCCAGCTCTTTGTTAGACTGCCATCACAGTGGGTCACGCCGCTCTCTTGCCGACACAAGTGTTACATCCACTGCTGATCTCTCAGTGTTCTCTACAACAACGCGATCACAGGCACTGGATAACAGTCTAGACACTCACAGCAATGCATCGGAAGGTAGTGCAGGGGGTGCAAGCTCTGGAGGATCTGCCAGTGTTCAGAGAGGTCCTTCAGCTTCAGCCAGATCGACACCTCGCGCCACGCCAAGAGCTCCCAGTCCAGATGTAGTCCGTATATATGTGCCGTATGCGTCGTCGTCACCCACTCCTGCTGGGTCACCCCAACCACAGAATGGTGATGTACCACGATCATTGCCACGACCTCTGGATGATCACAACAGAATTCGCATACGTGTTGACCCACAGGAGGAGCAAACACCAGTAGTAGAACATGGGCAGTTAGTTCGACCATTCCGACTTGATAGCCCAGAATTTGACTTAAAGTAATTGTTGAAACTAAGGCCTACCAATATCTGGCATGTGTGTAAGACAGAATACTCAGTAACCTTACAGAGCACGAATAATGCCCGCTGTTACATTATTTCTATCATAAGTGGTACATGCCAGAATTATTGCAAAAGTGTAATAGTGAGTCTACCAAATTTCTTTGTTCTTAAAAGCACTCTCTTTTCATACAACAGTAATGTTGTTTGACATTTAAAGCAGTTGAAATAATGCCAGATATAAGACAGAATGTCATATTTTGTCCATTGTTAAAAAGAAAACAAATCTGCTATATGTATATGTGAAACAAAATTCTTTGTGATTGTTGTCTGAAGGTAACTCAAAGTTTAAGGGAATGAACTTTTAGCTGTTAAATCATGGGTTGAGATTTATAGTGTCTCCTGAAAATGGCAGTCAGTTCCTCTGCTGTTCAAAATGTAAGTGGCAGTGTTAGTCTGTTTCCTTAATATAGGTTTCAACGTTATTTTGAAATGACCATTATGACAATATAAAGACATCATTGCTCCATTCCAGCTTTGTGTATAATTATGTTGTATATATCTGTTTCTACTTTAAAAAATGTGTAATATTCTGTACAAAAGCAGTTACTATTATTTAGTCTGAATAGTATTTTTGAAATTTGAGTTTGTACCTTGTGTGTTTCATGCATGCACTCATCCCTTTTTTTCATATGAGGGGTAGGTCATTTCTTCCACAGACTTAAAGAGTGTGTAAATCATTTGCCTATAGTGCAGGTAACTGAAATATATTTTTTTAAGATCATTGCATTCATTTGTTTAGGAGAGCATTTGATAGTAAATATTCACAAATTGTGCCATTGAATGTCGAGTTGAAGACATTAAGATTGTTTGCAATAATTTATGAAATGATATTAATTTATTGAGAAATCTAATATAAGATAACTGTTACATGACCTGTTTAGAATTTTTAGGGCCTTGCATACAGAGGTGCTAGGTGAATTTCATTGACATTATACCCTTACTTGGTAATAAAGCAAATTCCTCTTGGTGCCTCGTTAATAATCAGTATGATGTTACTTGTGCAATACTGTACATATTACACATATGGATCTATTTTTATGCAGCTAAACCATAAAGAATTATACCTGTATTTCAAAAAGGTGCATCTTAGAAAATAAAAGCCTCGAATTAAATCTTCTGTACATACTAGGCTTCATCTCATAGGTCTTCCTGAAAGTCATTCAGAGAGTCTCTTAACAGATATGTCATTATTACACCATGTTTGATCAGAGAATAAAGTCTTGCCATTGGAATAGCAAACTAGCTATACAAAATTGTCCATTCACATATAATAGGGCTCATTATTTATGTTACTATCCTCTCCTCCTAATTTAAAGTGTATTCGTAATCCTCATGATGTTTTGTACAAACTTTTGTATATACTGTACAGTTATTTATTTATTTTGTTATTTTGTGTTCATGACATTAAACTATTTAATGAAAACTTCAGAACTTTGCCATGTAGTTTTTTTTCTCAAAATTAGTTACTCATCCCATTACATGTAAGGAAGCAGATGTGAGTTATTATGAGAAGTGCTAGCTTGAGAACTCTTTTCTTTCTAATATTTGCACTAATGTTTAGAGCAGTGGCTAATGATGTAATGTTGAAACTCCTAGATAATTCGCCATTATTCTCCAGTCCTGTAATCAACTGTGTGTGTGTGTGTGTGTGTGTGTGTGTGTGTGTGTGTGTGTGTGTGTGTGTGTGGTGAAAGAAATACAAATTAAGCTTAGTGCCAAACACATTTCACAGTTCCTTTAACCTGACTGAGGGCAGACAAAATTTATTGAACATTATAGCTTTGAGGAGCAGATACACAGTCTGTTGACACCAATTTCAAAAAGAACTGAAGGAAATCTAGAATATTGAATTCAGAATGGAAGAATGTGTCTGGGAGACAAGTGGTGCACTGAAAAGAGAAATTAAGAGATTATCCCAACAAGATTCAGTAGCCAACAGATGAAAGAAAATTGGTATGTCATGTGGCAGGTAATTCAATTCTCAGTTGACTTGGCATTCATCTTATTCATCCGCATGTTTCAAATCAACTGGAGGAAAAATTATTCTCAAAGATAAAACATCATCCTATCATTACTGAGTACGATTGACTATATTTAAAAAAAATATTTTCTTGAATTTGATTTGAATTACAGTATGGTTTAACAAATAAAACAATAAATATCTGGAGTTTGTGGACACAAAAAATGTTTTCACCACTTCATTTTCATTTAATGAAAACATGTAATTCAGTCATTATATTTGTTCTTAAATGCACTTAGCGAGATTCACTAAGAATGAGCTTTTCACTCTGCAGCGGAGTGTGCGCTGATATGAAACTTCCTGGCAGATTAAAACTGTGTGCCTGACCAAGACTGGAAGCAGTTTTAGTTTGCCAGGAAGTTTCATATCAGCGCTCACACTGCTGCAGAGTGAAAATCTCATTCTGGAAACATTCCCCAGGCTGTGGCTAAGCCATGTCTCCGCTATATCCTTTCTTTCAGGAGTGCTAGTTCTGCAAGGTTCGCAGGAGAGCTTCTGTAAAGTTTGGAAGGTAGGAGACGAGATACTGGCAGAAGTAAAGCTGTGACAACAGGGCGTGAGTCTTGCTTGGGTAGCTCAGATGGTAGAGCACTTGCCCGCGAAAGGCCCCGAGTTCGAGGCTCAGTCCAGCACACAGTTTTAATCTGCCAGGAAGTTTCAAGATTTACTAAGTTCAAATATTTAAACATTTCATTAATAATGATAGTTTTGATGAATGAAAAATTACAGCCAAATAGACAATATTTCAGAAAAGATAATAAAAATATTACATTTAGTATTTAACAATTGGAAGATGTTAAAATATGAGAAATGAAGAGATTAATCTTAATCACTGATAAAGAAATTAGTTCTGCAAGAGAAAAGATTTTGTAACCAAAGGTGGTAATATGCAAGTTTTCTGCAACAGTTTAAGTAAGATATTCCGTCATTAAATGGTTGTTCCTGGTTATTCATCCATTTCCATAATTTCATCTTTGTTATTGTGTTAACTCTCAAACATGAGATGTTATCTGTCACACTTAATTTTGGTTCATCTCTCTATGGTCCTTGTTCGGTTATCCACTTGTAGTTTATAATTGTATATTAATACCTGACTTTTGTTCTACAAACAAAGCACACATGATCTAACTGCCTAAAATCACTGAAACTACAATTGGAATATTAGAAATATAATCAAGAGTGTATCAATGGATCTAAAGCTGCAAGTGAAACGATGACCACACAACAAATTTTTGAATGGTGTAAATATTTGTTCTGTCAGCGTTCGGTAAGTAAATTACTGTCTCCTCTATATCAGTACAACTATGTATTACTCACTGACTGTAAGTCAGTGAATGTGTTTGGGATATTGGGCTTACACTTTATTCAAGCAAAACCTCTTATTCTGAATTATTTCTTAAGCTAAACCTCTGATTCTGAACTACTTAAGCTGTGTATTTTCAGTAACTTTACAAGCTGTACATTTTATGCTAAAACCACCCCACTTGTTTTTCAAGTTCAAAAATAACAAATAAATATTAAATTTATAAGAAAGAAAACATGTCAGGTCAATAAATCTGTAAAAGTTCACAGCCTGAAAGGTAAAATTTGGTGTTTGTAGTGTCCATTATAATTACTATTTAAAGTAATGACATACTTTTTCATGTCTGTTAGGCTTTAAGACTGTGTTTGGGTTTACCATTAATTCTGTGTTGTTGCATGAGACAAAGGAAATTAAATCACGCATACCTAACAATCAAGCCTCAAGTGATGTCTAAATGAACATAACATTTTGATTTGATGAACTAAACTCCAGCCGGCCGCTGGTGGCCGAGCGGTTCTGGCGCTACAGTCTGGAACCGCGCGACCGCTACGGTCGCAGGTTCGAATCCTGCCTCGGGCATGGATGTGTGTGTTGTCCTTAGGTTAGTTAGGTTTAAGTAGTTCTAAGTTCTAGGGGACTTATGACCTCAGCAGTTGAGTCCCGTAGTGCTCAGAGCCATTTGAACCATTTTTGAACTAAACTCCATCTGAACAGGCCTTGAAAGCTCCTTGGTACCAACTGACCCCTGTGTCATCCTCAGCCCACAGGTGTCACTGAATGCGGATATGGAGGGGCATGTGGTCAGCACACTGCTCTCACGGCTGTTGTCAGTTTTCATGACTGGAGCCACTACTTTCCAATCCAAGTGCCTCCTCAACTGGCCTCACAAGGCCTGAGTGCATCCCACTTGCCAGAGTGGACAGTCACCCAAACCAAGTTCCAGCCATGCCAGTGAGCACTTGACATTGGTGATCTGACGGGAACCATTTTTACTACAGCGGTAAGGCCACTGGCTTTGATTTGATGATCTGATCAATCATGTCCTGACCCCCAGCTGGTGCATCAAAGACCTTCCTAATCATTGGCACTAGTATTGTGCCAACAGCAAGCATGAACAGTTGTTTACTATTTATTTGTGTAATTTTAAAATGTGTGCCAAAATTAACAATCCTTCCAAGTGTGAGATTCATAGTGTAATACAGTTTCTGTATGCAAAAACAGTCTGCTCTATTGAAATTTAGATGATGATTGATGTTTATGCAAAAATGTTGAATGGAACTTCTGTTCAAAAATATTGCCCCGACCTTCAGTTGTGAATGCCAAGATCAAATCAAAGCTTGAGGAAAATATTCAACAGGGTGGAAATTTCACAATTGATGGCCTGAACTTGTGCCCTCCTGAAATATCACAATCAAACATACTTCCTATATAAAAGACACCAACCATTTCCACCATCTACTCTACAGTTCCTGTTCCTTCACCACCCAGTGCCATGCTTGTCACTGTCAATGACACCTGCCTTTACACTAACATCCCCAGTGGCCATGGTCTTGCTGCTGATTTCAGTCCTACAACTTCCTTCGAGGTCATCATGGCCAACTTTATCCTCATCCCTAATTACTACTTTGAAGATCACTTACAAACCAATCCATGGTACAGCAACAGCCCCCACATGGCATCACCTTATGCTAACTTACGAGTATTCATGGGCTATCTAGAGGAATCCTTTTAAACCACTCAGAACCCCAAACCTGTCACCTTGTTCAGATACACTGATGACATCTTAATGATCTGGATTGAGGCTGAGGACATTCTATGCACATGCTTCAAGAACCTCAACGTCTTCTCCCCTATTCACTTCACATGGTCCTCCTCATCCCTACAGGCCACCTTCCTCAATGTTGACCTCTTTCAAGGATGGCTATATCACCACCTTTGTCCACACCTAATCTAACAACTAGCAACAGTACCTTCACTCTGACAGCTGCAACACATTCTACACCAAGAAATCACTTCCTTA
The DNA here is from genome assembly GCF_023864345.2 of Schistocerca serialis cubense. NCBI lineage: Eukaryota > Metazoa > Arthropoda > Insecta > Orthoptera > Acrididae > Schistocerca > Schistocerca serialis. The sequence continues at coordinate 718,818,617 of NC_064638.1, forward strand.
CAGCCTAGCCACACATGGTAATCACATCTTTTCAGACAAACTGAGGCCTTCAGAGACTGAAATTATCCTCCCAAGCTTGTTCAGAAACTCATCACCCATGCCTTCTCTCCCCAGTCACCTACCATCCCCCACATACCCACTGTCTGGTCACAAAGGAGCACTCCTCTTGTGACTTAGTACCATCCAGTTCTAAAGCAGCACTTTCTCTGCTAGCGTTTCAACTACCTCTCATTGTGCCCTGAAATGAGAAACATTGTCCTCACTATCCTATCCATCCTACCCACAGTTGTATTTTGACATCTGCTCAACCTATGAAATATCCTTGTCCGTCCCTACAGCTGCCAACCCCTTGCCTCATAGGTCATATCGTTGCGATAGACCAAGATGCAAGACCTTTCCTACCCCATTAAATGCAGGGCCACTCGTGGAAGCAGCCGTGTGATCTTCAAACTTAACTGCAACCACTGACCGCATTCTACATAGGCATTATTACTAAGCAAGTTGCCTGTCCATGTGAATGGCCGAAGGACCACCGCGTTGCTGAGCATGTCACCAATAAGCTGTGCTTCACTTTAATGACTGCTTCATAGCCTGTGCTATCAGGATTCTTTCCACCAATACCAGCTTCTCTGAATTGTTCAGGGGGAACATATCCTTCATTCCTGTAAGCACCCTCAACTCCACTGGCAATAATGCCTGTCTTTCACCTTCCTGTTGCCTTCTCTTCTACCACTCCAGTGTTGCACATGTCTTCTCTCCTGCCAACACACTTACATTGTTCTTTCTCCTACTCTACCCCCTCCCCCCTCCCATTTCCCATGCATAGCCTCCTGATATTGCACCTAGCAGCCAAGTCTTGTCCCCACCATGTCCCTGCATGTTTCCAGGGCAGAATTATCATCTTCCCCTACTGTCTTGCTATCGCTCCTCCTCCTCCTCACCCCACCCCTCTTCCACACCCCCATTATCTACTTCAGCTATGTTATTGTTCACTTCAGAGGCAGTTGCAGTCGGGCCTTAGCACCCAGAGACAACAGTGGCCAGGAAAGCTTGTGGGGTGTTACAACAATTGTCAAACATCTGACGTTTAAGTGTCACCAAGGAGACGGGGATTAATGACTTTATGCTCCTTAGGGCCAATTATCACAAAAGGCAAAATGTTTATCAACAAAGTTAGGGGAGTAGAACTGATAGATGGTCACTAACAGCCAACATAAAAAATAAACTGGAACACAGTGTTCAAATCCAGCAGACATAAGATTTGGGTTTAATGCTAAGACACATTGTAAATCCTGTTGTAGATAAGTAGGTATAAAGTAATAAAGTACAGTGAAAGATGTACCAGTGGTTAATGGCACGTACTGAAGAATGACTCGAAAATAAAATTTTCTAGTTTCTTACCTCAAAAGAAAATGGAGGAAAGCTGTTAGTGAAAGCTTCATGGCAACAAATGCATTCTTAAGAAGGTCTATAAGAGAAGCCCGCAATAATTTCCACAGTCATGTTTGAGTAATACAACTATTAGAAAATACCAGGAAGTTCTAGTTCTACATAAAGTCATGGAATGGATCCAAACCTTCCACCCAGTCTCTCGTAGATCAATCTGGTGTTGAAACTGAAAACAGTGACAAAAAGGCAAACTATTAAATGTAACAATACCAGAGAAGGAACGTTGCTACTCACCATATAGCGGAGATGCTGAGTCGCGATAGGCACAACAAAAAGATTCACATTCACGCACGTGCGCGCGCGCCCACACAGACACACACACACACACACACACACACACACACACACACACACACACACACACAAATGCAACTTGCACACACAACTGCAGTCTCAGAGAGCTGAGTCCACACTGCGAATAGAAGCACCAGTGCATGATGGGAGTGGCGACTGGGTGGGGGTAAGGAGGAGGCTGGGACGGGGAGGGGGAGGGATATTATGGTGGGAGTGGCGGACAGTGAAGTGCTGCAGATTATACGGAGGGCAGGAGAGGAGGGTGGAGGGGGTAAGTAGCGGAATGAAGAGAAAATAAAAGACTGGATGTGGCGGTGAAATGACGGCTGTGTAGTGTTGGAATGGGAACAGGGAAGGGGATGGATGGGTGAGGACAATCGCCGGTTGAGTCCAGGAGGGTTACAGGAACGTAGGATGTATTGCAGGGAAAGTTCCCATCTGCGCAGTTCAGAAAAGCTGGTGTTGGTGGGAAGGATCCATATGGCACAGGCTGTGAAGCAGTCATTAAGATGAGGGATATCATGTTTGGCAGCATGTGCAGCAACAGGGTGGTCCACTTGTTTCTTGGCCACAGTTAGTCGGTGGCCTTTCATGCGGACAGACAGCTTGTTGGTTGTCATGCCTACATAGAATGCAGAACAGAGGTTGCAGCTTTGCTTGTAAATCACTTGACTGGTTTCACAGGTAGCCCTGCCTTTGATGGGATATCCCATCTGTGACTGGAAAACAAAAACCATTTCTATTTATGAAATGAGTAAAAGAAAGAATTATAAATTTGAAAACCTGATGTTCCCAGAAGAATAGGAGTTTCTCTCAGTGAATCAGCAAGGCTTCAGGAAAAACCACCCTTGTTATGCATAGATCACTTTATCCACAAGTGACGTATCACAAGAAGATGATGCAAATGAACAATTAGAGATTCTATCATAAAATTTCTGAAAAGTTTCGACACTGTACTACATTGTTGAGTGGCAACATTTTTAAGAGCATACAAAATATCTTCATAAATATGTGACTGTCTTGAAGAACGTTTTATTATCAGAACACAGGATATCATCCTTGAATGGTGAATATTCAACACAAATGAGAGTAACATTTAAAGTACACCACGTGACCGTTAAAGGACCACTACTATTCTAAATGCATATAAAAGTTTGGCAGGTACAGTCAGCCTTACAATCTGATTGTTTGCTGATGATACTGTTGTCTGCAAATAAGTACCATCCCTGATGAATGATCATGTGGCTTTAAGAGAACAACTTCTGAATGCCTCTGTGTTTTCTTCCAAATTAAGATTTACTGTTCAGTTTTTTTTAACTCATATGACAACAGCAAAGGTTTTTGGTGTTGAACTTCTAATGTATGGGTATGCATGATAATAATACATCACTACCTGTTGATGTCCACTGCAAACTCTGAATCAGTTGTTTTTTGAGTGCAAACAACACCTATAATTTCAAAATTATGCACTTAGTTCTTTTGCACACACTCAATAATTAATATTTCTGCTGAAATTCATGCATTGTTCAGATTAATATTCTTTTCATGCAGTACATCTGTGGATATTCGGGGAACCTCCAATTTAATACAGGCATAACCATCCAGAATATAAAACTCAGAGTAGCCCTTACATTCTACTTTTCTAACAGCTCTACAGAATGCTAAAATCATCTTTATGTCCTCTCACATAGGGATGGGAATATCTCACCTGAGAGACTTGAGAGAGCAATTCAAAATTCTTGAGAGTTTTATAAAGCATCTCGAGAGCTGAATCAAATCTTCTCAGTTTTCAAGCTGCGTCATTTCAAATAAAACACTCAAGCTCTTGATGACTATCCCTGCCATTGTTGTTAAAATCACTGACTGCTGGTTCTGGTACTGTCTTCCACTTATACTGGCACTTTTGCAGCCTCTGGCACCAATCAGAAGGGGTGAAAATGACGTGTGTGTGGAAGGTGAGTTGAGCAGCTAATAGCAGCTCCGGCCTGCCTCAGTACCAAGTGACTACAGGTGGTGTAAGGGGCCAGTGCCACACTTAAAACAGCTGCTCCCACCTCCCTACAAGCATCAAACACCCGTCTTTGCTTTCTTTTGATATCCAATACCTGCCCCCCCTCTTCCTGCCAAGTATGTACCCCATGTCCCTGTTAAAATTGTTGCTGTTTATTCTAATCTCAGTTGTTTCCTTTATAGTGGAATCCCAATATGTTGATGCCTTAGCTATGACTGTTGTCTTTTCAAACTGTATTTTGTGTCCATGTTCCAGCAATGCTCAGCTACAGCCAACTTTCCAAGCTCTCTTTGTTTAAAATGTCGCTTGTGCTCGGTACAATGCTCTGCAACTGTGTGAATAGTTTGACATATAGATTTGCAACAGACACCATACACAATGGGCACAAAAGAGCATCATCATCTTTAACAGGGCACAGCATATCTCGTATCTTGCGGTCAAGCCAGAACACTGGTTTCAGACCATGTCTCTGCAGCACATGTCCTAACTTGTCACTCAGTGCTCTACAGTATGGCAGGAAAGCAGCTGGCTTGGCCTATTCTGCTGATTCACAAGGTGTCCTTCATCGTTGACATCTGAAAGCATTTTTAATGTCTCCCTTGCTATAACCATTCTCTCTTAACATGCATCACAAATGCTGTAATTCAGACTGCAGGTGGCTGTTATCAGAAATGATCTTGGCTTTGTGTCATACTGCGTTCAGGACCACTTTCTTGCATACTATTGGCATTGAAGTATTGGTCAGTATGTGCTGGTTTCCTGTACACTGAATGACCAAGCCAGCCTCCTGCCTTGAGAGGTGTCATCAGTGTACCTTAGGAAGCAAGACGTATGCAACTATGCTGAGTTCAAAGCTTTCTCCTCAGAGTTCTCCATGATGGAATTCATGACAACCAGAGACAGTGGTGATTTCATCGTGGAGAAACTGACGTGAAGAATAAGGCCCATAGAACTGTTTATAATCTTTCCAACCGAGAACTGGACATTGGCTTTGTGGCAGCACTGAGCAAAGGCCTTAATTTTTCTCATACCGTGACACCTGCCACTGTTGGATATTGTTAGTGAAATAGAGCAGTGCATTCAGCATCTCTCACATGCTGCAGCTGAGGACATCAGGCTAACCACCAGCTACATGCTAGAGAAAGCTAAGCAACCGAAATCTTATATTAGGGCACAAGGAACAATGTGGTATTACACTTATTCCTTGAGAATAAGGACTTGCTTTTTTTTTTTTTTTTTTTTTTGCCAGCTGACAAAGGAAATGCCACTGTGGTTCTGAACACCAAAGATTACCACCTGAAGGTGCTACATTTTTTAGAGGATGATGTGTACTGGAAGCTTAGTCATGATCCGACAGAGTCCATCATCAGAAAGACAGGGAAATTATTAAAGGACTCCGATTTACCACACGGAGTGCTGAAGAAATTAATGCCTCATGCCACCACACCACCCAGGCTTTATGGACTGCCAAAGATACATAAGGAAAATGTTCCTATTCCCATTGTTAGTGCAATCAGTTTGCTCACACACAGACTGGAAAAACATGTGGCAGGGTTATTAGCACTGAAACTGGGACATTGTGAACAGTATGTTGTAAACTTGCAGACATTTATTGAAACCCCCAAGAAAATAAAAATAGACCAAAATCACATAATGGTTAGTGTGGAAGGCATGCCACTTTTTACGAGGGTGCCAGTACAATATACACTGGACCTTTTGGCCAAACAGTTTCCACCTGGAATCGTCAAATTGTTCCGTCATGTTGTAACAACAGTGTACTTCATGTACCGTGACAGATATTGTGAAATGTTGGATGGCACATCAGCAGTATCACCGTTGTCTCTGAAAGTCACGAGTTTCTTCATGGAGAACTTTGAGGAGAAGGCTGTGGTGTTGCATCCATCTTGCTTCCTAAGATATGGCCTCACAATGAACATGCACTGCAGCAGTTTTTTGATCATCATTAAATTTACTATTGAGACAGAGAAGGGTGGCAAGCTACCGTTCTTGGACGTTTTAACCGAGCAGAAGGCAAGAAGCCAGCTTGGTCGTACAGTGTACAGGAAACCAACGCACACTGACTGCTACTTGAACACCAATAATTTTCATCATCTGGTACACAAGAAAGTGGTCCTGACCACGGTGGTACACAGAACAAGGATTGTTTCTGATAACAACCACTTAATTGCAGCCTTGTGAATTGCAGCATTTGAGATGTGTGTTCAGAGAGAATGGTTATAGCAAGGGATAGACTAAAATCACTTTCAGATGCTCCCAATGGAAGATGTCTTGTGAATCAGCAGAAGAGGCCAAGTCTGCTGCTTTCCTGCATTTCACTTAGACAATGAACTGAAATCACTTAGTTCCAGCAAGATGGATGTAGAGGAATTATGGTCAAAGCTTAATCAGACTATAAACTGTGGTCTGGAAAGTTATGTGCCTAGTAAGTGGATAAAGGAAGGAAAAGATCCGCCATAGTTTAACAAGGAAATTCAGAAGATGCTGAAGAAGCAGAGGATGTTGCACTCTTGGTTCAAAAGAAAATGCGCAAATGACAACAAGCAAAGGTTGGTAGAGACTCATGCATCTCTCAAAAGATCTATGTGCAAAGGATGTGACGATTACCACCGTAACACCTTAGGAAAAGATCTAGCAGAGAACCCGAGAAAATTCTGGTCCTATCTAAAATTTATAAGCGGGTCTAAGGCTTTATTTAGTCCCTTCTTGGGTGTGGCAGTTGATAGCAAAACAAAAGCCGAAGTTTTAAATTTCACTTTCAAGAGATTTTTCACGCTGGAGAATCATGCAAACATACCATCATTTGACCATCAGACAGACTCCTGTATTGATGACTTAGCAATAAGCATCCTTGGCATAGAAAACAACTGAAAGATTTGAAAACAAATAAATCACCAGATCCAGATGGAATCCCAATTCGGTTTTATGAAGAGTACTCTACAGCATTGGCCCCTTATCTAGCCTACATTTATCATGAATCTCTCTCCCAGCACAAAGTCCCAACTGACTGGAAAAAAGTGCTGGTGAGTCCAGTATAAACGAAGGCTAAAAGAATGGACCCATAAAATTACAGACCAATATCTCTAACTTTAGTTTGTTGCAGAATCCTTGCACATATTCTCAGTTTGAATATATTAAACTTTCTTGAGACTGAGAAGCTTATGTCCGAGAACCAGCATGATTTTAGGAAGCATTGCTCATGTGAAACTTAGCTTGCCGTTTTCTCATTTGATATACTGCGAACTTTGGATGAAGGGCAATAGGCAGATTCCATATTTTTAGATTTCCGGAAAGCATATGACATGGTGCCCCATTCCAGGCTGTTAACAAGAGTATGAGCATATGGAATAAGTTCACAGATATGTGAGTGGCTCGAAGAATTATTAAGTAATAGAACCCAGTGTGTTGTCTTCAATGGCGAGTGTTCATCAGAGACAGGGGTGATGTCAGGAGTGCCCCAGAGATATGTGACAAGACCGCCATTGTCGTCTAGATACATAAATGATTTGGCGGACAGAGTGGGCAGCAACTGCAGTTGTTTGCTGATGATGCTGTGGTGTATAGTAAAGCGTCGAAGTTGAGTGACTGTCAGAAGATACAAGGTGACATGACAAAATTTTCATTTGGTATGATGAATGATGTCTAGCTTTAAATGTGGAAAAATGCAAGTTAACCCAGGTAAGTAAGGAGAACAAACATGTAATGTTCAGATACAGTATTACTAGTTTTCTGCTCGACAGTCAAGTTGTTTAAATGTCTGGTCATAATGTTGCAAATCGATATGTAATGGAACGAGCTTGTGAGGAATGTGGTAGGAAAGGCAAATGGGTGATTTCGGTTTATTGGGAGAATTTTAGGATAGAGTGGTTCACCTGTAAAGGAGACCACATACAGGACACTGATGCGACCTATTCTTGAATACTGCTTGAGTGTTTGGAGCAATTCCGAGGTGGGCTGCTAGGTTTGGGTCAGTTTGAACAACACGTAACTGCTACAGAGTCACTTCGGGAACTCAGTTGGGAATCCCTGAAGGGAAGGCAACATTCTTTTCAAGAAACACCATTGAGAACTGGCATCTGAAGCTGACTGCCAAACGATTCTACTGCCAATAACATACATTAAACGTGAGGACCATGAAGATAAGATACAAGAAATTAGGGCTGATGTGGAGGAATATAGACATCTGTTTTTGCCTCGCTCTATTTGCAAGTGGAACAGGAAAGGAAATGACCAGTAATAGTAGAGGGTACCCTCCGCCACCCTCTGATGGTGACTTTCAGAGTATCTATGTAGATGTAGATACTGTGGCACAACATACAGCAAGCTAGGACATGTGCTGCAGAGACGTGGACTGAGACCAGTGTTCTGGTCCGCTCTCAAGATACAAGAATGGTGCATCCTGTTAAAGACAACATTGCTCATCATCTGTCCGGCGTATATGGTGTCTCTTGTGAATGCAGCAGCATCTACATAGGTCAAACTACTCACATAATTGCAGAGCATTGTACCAAGCACAAGCAACATATTAAACAAAGGAAGCTTGACAAGTCGGCCATAGCTGAGTACAAAATACAGTTTGAAAGGATGAGAGTCTTGGCTCGTGCATCAACATATTAGGATCCCGTTATAAAGGAGGCTGCTGAGATTAGAATAAATGGCAACAATTTTATCAGGGACCAACCTGCTAGTCAGTGATTTTTACTCCTGATGAAGATGGTGGAGATAGCCATCATAAGCTCTAGTATTTTATTCGAACTGACATGGACCAAAAACTGAGATTTTATTCAGACATGCCGCTGTGAAAGACTTTGAGGACAAATCTCAAGAGTTCTTGAACTGTGATGTCCTCTCTTGACCAGTGTACCATCAATGTTAAAACTGCTCCCTAGGAATGCAGCCATCAGTTTAAGCCTGAAGTTCAGTATAGGGACCTTTAGTTAAGTCATGTATCAACTAGTTGTGGTTGTTGCTCTCAACCGAAGTTGTCAGGTGAACAAAACAATCAAGCACGGGTGGTAATTGCCTTTATTGATACACGGCATTAAACAGCAACAATCTGGGTTATCTGCTGGAACATCTGCTCTATGTTAATAAAAAAAACAGTTAATTAAAAGAAATGGATGATATTAAGGAACAAACTCATTTTATTGTTTTCCTTTGAATAGAGTCCTATATGCTCATCGTTGGAGTTAATCAATGATTTGTCTCTGTTTTAAACTTTGTACTCAAAATTATAAATGCTTCACCAGAAGAAAACACAAAGAGATTTTGCTAAGAACAGGGCAACAAAATAAAATAACTAACAGAATTCTCTTTTTATCTCTGCTGCAGCAATTCATACCCATGCAATCTTCAAGTGAAATTGCCCCCCCCCCCCCCTCCCTGTCTCTCTCTCTCTCTCTCTCTCTCTCTCTCTCTCTCTCTCTCTCTCTCTCTCTCTCTCTCTCTCTCTCTCTCTCTTATTGAATTGATGATAAACTGAATATTTGATGATGAAATCTATTAATAAATGTCTGAATACTTATTGTGCACACCAAAGTAGACAACCACTTAAAGTTGTATTGAATGCAATGTTTTATTTTTAATTATGTTGTGTACTACATACATAAACCTGCTGCAGTGAAGCTGAAATGTTTGGGTGTCCAAATACATACCACAGCAATTAGGAAGGTAATAAAGAAGGAAGTAAGTCAAGTGCACCATGAAAAGGAAGATGACTGCTGACAGATTCCAAATTTTTTTCAGACAGTTCTACACTGTCACCTCAAACAGTTAAACAATCTGGAAAAAGAAGCATCACACAGGAACTTGAATTCCTGACTGCTTATAACCTACATCTAAAAACAGCTCCTTATGAAATCAATCACATCATGGAAACTTTTAAAAAAATTCCTTCAACAGTCAAGAATATTCCAGTATGTTGTCAAATTATGCTTTATAAATATTCAGATATATTAAACTCATTTTTACAGGTGTATTTTCTATTGCCTTAAGTTTACCTAAGTTATTTCTGTTTGTAACAAACTAGCTTAGTGCTCACTGCTTCGCTAATGTAGACTCAATGGCCTGCAGAGATGTTTTGTTTTTATTTAATTGAATTTTTATGATGTTCACAAATTGCAGCACCTAAGCTTTTCACACTAATTAAGATCAATATGCATGGCATGATCTTTTCCATACGTACTTCCGACCAAAAAGTGATTCTGGTAGCTGGAGTCCAAAGTTTTTGTTAACCTTGCTTTTGAGTTCTTGCAGAGATATTTCCATAGCAACTTTATTCCCCTAACAAATATTTCTTTATACCTAACCAATAAGTGAAATATCAATTTTCAGAAATTTAGCTTTGAAATTTTTTTAATGTAATGAAATATTTTCTTGCAAATTTTCATCCCATCCCAGTTCTCATAGATGTAGGCTCAAAAATCCTTTGGTAGTACTTCATTTATTTTCAACAAATCTTTCAGCCACAATTTTACCCCTTAGTGGCTGAATTTCCAAAAATGCTGAGAAAGATATTTTTTATTTTCTGACTGAGAAACGAAATACAAGTTTTCATACTTGTAGCTTCAAAATTCTCTTAATAGCAACGTACTTTCAAAAAGTCTTTCATTCCCTAGGAATAGAATTTTGGGCAGTCACCTGTTAAAAAATGCCTACAGTATAAGATCCACATCCTCTCCCAACTTCAAGTTTCTATCCTTATCAGTTTGGGCTGCAAATGATGAGTCAGTGAATCAGTCTGACCCTATTTCACCCTCATTAGGGGTTGAATTCCAAAAACAGTGACTTGTGTATGTTTTATTTCTAACAGAGGAGCCAAATATAAATTTTTATAGATTATCTACAAAAATGCTTGCACAATGAAATATTTCCATAAAAACTTTCATCCCCCATTTCACCCCCATAGGGATTGAATTTCCAAAAACAGTGAAACACATATTTTTTATATCTAGTTGAGAAGCCAAATTTAAATTTTCGTAGATTTAGCTTTAAAAATGCTTTCATAATGAAATATTTTCATGAAAACATTTCATCCCCTTAGGGATTCAGTTTCCAGAAACCCCCATTTTTTTAAATTTGTAATCGAGAAGTCAAATACTAATGTTCGTAGATGCAGCTTTAAAAATAGTTCAGCAGTTCTCTAATAATGATATAGTTTCGAAAGAACTGTCACCCACTATTTCTCCCCCATGGGGTTAAATTTTAAAAGCTGTTGAAACATGTATTTCTTTATTTCTGACTGAGAAACCAAATACCAGTTTTCATAGCTCTAGCTCCAAAATTGCCTTAATAATAACATTTTACAAAAAAACCTCTTCATCCCCTATTTCACCCCCGTAGGGTTGGAATATTGAAAAATTCTTTCTTAAACGATGCCTATAGTATAAGATCCACACCTTCCCCAAATTTCAAGTTCCTATTCTTAGCGGTATGGCTGGGCAATGATGAGTCAGTCAGTCAGTCAGTCAGGACATTGCCTTTTATACATAGAGATGAAAAAATGCAAATTTACAGAACTGCAGACCAGTGTCTGGAATACCAAGCCTTGACAACATCCTAGAAATAGCAATGCATGACAAGTAAGTTCTTGGCAAAAGCTACATTTTCACTGAAGCCCAATAGGACTTCTCAAAAAATAAATTTAGAATAAGTGTTGTCCATAATATTTTATGAAGACATACAGAACAGAAAAATCCTATTTTAAAAACTTCAAATGTATGAAAGTGGAGGCACTGCATTAATGGTTCACTTCACATTTGACTGATGTAAAACAGAAAGCAGAAAGAAAGTGAGCTAAATGGTAATATTAGAACATATTTCTAGCACTGAGAAAAAATAATAATTGAATGAGGTCTATCAGAGATCCATTCTTAAACCAATCCTCTACATTAAGTATACAAACAACCAGTACCTGAACAATTATTTGTAAATAAATATCATTTTCATCAATGACTCTAGAATCCTCCTTACTAGAAACATTCCATTTCAATACAGGCAGTTGTTTGTGTCAATTTCATGGTTGGTTTAAGGGAAATTGTTATTTATAAGAACAAGAAATAAAGCATTCCTGAACATTTATAGGTTTCAATCATAGCAAAGTCCAGGTTGGAATATCAACCATATTATGAAAAGGATAGACTGCTACTCTCTGTAAATGATGATGATGATGATGATGATGATGATGATGATGATGATGAGTTGGGTTGAGGGGGTGCTCGACATCACGGTTATCAACGCCTTGACGAAAAGTCAACATGTAATCTCATGGGTGGGGACGAAGGCTGTCCCCACATGCAGAGCAGTTTATAACATACTAAAGTCTGTCGCCCTTCCCCAATAGTTTAGGGATGAGGCCCGATAGTTCACAAAATTTCACCACTCTGTTAACATTGGTATCGGTATCTGCAAGGACGGTGGGCAGATCTCCAACAAGACCAAGGGCTGCCCTATTATCAATATACAGAACACATGTAGCCACAATATGCTGAACAGAAAGTGGCACGCCACAAACTTCACAGAAAGGTGGATCCTCCCCCTGGAGGAGGAAGCCATGTGTGAAAGGGCTATGTCCGATGCACAGTCTGGTAAGCAAAACCTCCTTCCAGCGGCGAGGCTGACACGAAGTCCGCCAAGCTTTTGTGGTCAGTTTGAGCGACCACAGTTTGTTGTCCGACACCTGCAACCATTCAGTCTTCCACTGATGCATGATGCATCTGTCAGAAAATGACATAATGGCATACAACGGGATGGGACAATGATGGACGGCACCATCCCAAGATGCTTCCTTGCCAGCTTTATCAGCCATGTCATTACCCTGTATCCCAATGTGGCCAGGTACCCAGCAAAATTTCACCTCCTTGCCACGGTGTTGGAGCCACTGTAAGCGGTCATGGGTGAGCTGAATTAGCTGGTCTACAAGATACATTTGGTGAAGCATTTGCAGTGCACTAAGAGAGTCGGAACAGACAAGAAAATTCATACGGTCATGGCTGTGAACCCTCTCCAGTGCCATTAGAATGCCATACAACTCCACATCATAATTTGTAAATTGTTCTGGAAGACACACTTTAAAAACCCTATCAGGGAAAACCACAGAACAACTGAGAGCATTCCCCTGCTGGGATCCATCTGTATAAATAACGATAAAACTATGGTACATACTTAAAATAGACGAAAACAAAGTTGTAAAAACCATAACTGGAGTACATTTTTTCGAGTATCCCATTAGACTGAAAATCACTTTGGGCCTCTGAAGACACCAAGGCGGCAGTGCGTTCCATCCCTGGGTGTGTATTTTCATGCCCGAGAGATCCAGATCCTTGAGGCAGTCCGTAGCACATATACCAAATGGCTGGGTCGCTTGGGGCCGGTTCCTGAACAGTCGTTCAAAGACGGGTTGGATCACTGAACTAAATGCCATGACTGCTGAGATTTTCAGCGCCTGTCAAGCCAAAAGGATACGTCGCTGAAACCAGAGTGGTGGTTCACCAGCCTCTGCATACAGATTCTGAACTGAGCTGGTCCGAAAGGCTCCAGTCGATATCTGAATGCCCGCATGGTGGACAGCATCTAACATCCGGAGGTAGGAAGGACAGGCCGATCCATAGACCACGCTGCCATAGTCTAAGCATGATCAAACAAATGCCCTATAAAAACTGTAGGAGGCGGGACCTGTCAGCTCTCCATGTTTTTCTGCCAAGGCATTTCAAAATGTTCAACAACCAGAAGCCCTTTGTTCATATGTCTTTCAGGTGTGGGAGCCATGTTAATTTCAAGACAGATAATAAACCCAAAAAGCGTACTGTGTCTTGAAAAAGTAAAATACGGTCCCCCATTGTAAGCTCTGGTTGGTTAAAACTCCGACGAGCACGATTAAAATTGACACAGACAGTCTTCTCAGGTGAGAACCAAAAACCAGTTGTCTGGGCCCAGGTTTCCAGCCTCGTAATGGTCAGTTGTAGCTGCCTCGTCATCGTTGTAAGATCAGAGGAAGAGTAGAAGACTGCAAAGTCATCCACAAATGAAGAGCATTTGACAGGGCTCCTGACTGCAGAGGAAATGCCATTGATAGCTATGGCAAACAATGTGACACTGAGGACACTACCCTGGGGCACACTATTCTCCTGAACATAGCAATCAGACATGGCATCACCAATGTGATAACGAAAATGCCTGCCCTCGAGAAAGGATTGGATCAGATGCGGCAGGCGTCCACATAGTTCACATTCATGAAGTTGGCGAAGGATGTTGTATCTCCAAGTAGTGTCATATGCTTTTTCGAGGTCAAAAATACATAAACTAAATGGTTTCAGTGTAAGAAGGACTCCTGTATCGCCATCTCCAGTAGAATTAAGTTGTCAAGAGTGGAACGGTAGCGCCTGAAACCACACTGGGAGCGGCTCAGGTAGCCTCGGGACTCCAGCAGCCAGACAAGGCGGTGGTTGACCATGTGTTCAAGATTCTTGCCCATACAACTAATAAGGGCGACACTCCAATAACTGTTAGGGGCGCTATGGTCCTTACCTGATTTCCAGAATGGAATTAAGATTGCCTCCTTCCAAATCATGGGGTACTGTCCATCAAACCAAATCTGATTGAAACAAGAGAGGAGCTGACCTTTCGCTTCAGGACACAGATGACGAAGCATGGTATAATGGATCTCATCAGGTCCTGGAGCAGTGTTTGTGGCTGCAGATAAAGTTGATTCCAGTTCCCACATGGAGAATGGAAGGTTGTAGACTTCTTCATTACATGAGAAAAAATTGAGCTTCCTCATCTCTACTCTCTGTAAAGATTACATGTTGAGTTGCAGACAGGCACAAGGAAAAGACTGTTACAGTGTGAGCTTTCAGCCAAAGCATAATTCAGAAAAGAAAACACACAAACAGGCACATCTCACATACATGTGACTGCTATCTCCAGCTGCTGCAACCAGAGTGCAGCTCTCATTTTGAAATAAAGTAGCAATCCAGAGAGTGCAGGGACTAGATGGCAGCATCAGTGGGTGTGTTGGCAGAGTGTGGCACACAGTAAAGGTGAGAGGACGTGAATTGGCAGGAGGTGATAGGACACAGGGAGTGGAAACTGTTGGGTGGAGGGTGTGGGGACAGTATGTTATTGTAGGTTGAGGTCGGGGCAATTTCAGGAGCAGAGAATGTGTTGTAAGGATAACTGCTATCTGCTCAGTTCAAAAAAGCTGGAAGGGGGGAGGGAGGATGATCCAGACGGCCCAGATTGTGAAGCAGCCATTGAATTCAGCTGCATATTGTGCCACAGGGTTGTCCATTTGTTCTTGGCCACAGTTTGATTGTGGTCATTCATCCTGGTGGACAGCTGGTTGGTAGCCACTCTAATATAAAAAACTGTGCAGTGATTGTAGTGAAGCTGGTATATGACATTGCTGCTGTCATAGGTGGCCTAGCATCTGATGGGATAGGATATGTCTGTGACAAGACAAGAATAGGAAGTGCTGGATGGGTAGATTGGGCAGGTCTTGTGCCTGGGTCTTCCACAGAAATATGATCCCTGTGGCAAGGGGTTGGGACTAGGAGTGGCATTGGAATGAACTAGGATGTTATGGAGATTAGGTGGGTGATGGAACACCACTTTATGGGTGATGTGAAGGATCTTGGATAGGATGTCCCTCATACTAGGGCATGATGATAATCAAAGTCCTGGCGAAGGATGTATTTCAGTTGTTCCAGTCCAGGATGCTATTGGGAGACAAAGGGGCTGCTCCTTTGTATCTGGTTCTTGGGGGTGGTGGGAGGATAAGTGCCTGTTGGGGATATGGCATGGGAACTCTGTGGACTAGGTCTGTGGGACAGTGCCTGTCTGTAAGGTGTTTTTGTTACCCTCAGCACAATGGTAAGTGGAGCTCTTGTCACTGCAGATACACTGTCCCTGGGTGACAGCCTTATTGGGAGTGATTTTTTGGTGTGGAAGGGATGGCAGCTGTCAAAATGCAGGTACTGTTGGTGATTGGAGGGTTTAATGTGAACAGAGGTGTATATGAAGCAGTCATAGAAGAAGTTGTCAATGTCCAGGAATTTTGCATGCTTGGTTGACGAGGACCAGGTGAGTGGATGAGAGAGAATGTGTTGAGGATGTGAAGAAATGAGGGTAAGGTGTCCTGGTCCTGAGTCCAGATCACCAATGAACTTGAACCAGGCCAGGGTTTTGGGGTTTTATGAGGCTATGAAGGTTTCCTCTGCACATCTATACTCTTCTGCACACAAGGGTCCACAGTCACAGGAAATTTCTTTAGGGAACCATTGTCCCGCACAGGCTGTTTCTATTTCTGAAATAAATGCAGAATTTTGCAATTTTTCGCTGTTAGCTAATTCTGCCTCCAGGGCATTTTCAATCTACACAGATGTGAATTCTCTCTGTAAAATGATAAAATGCAACCCTTATGTGGGTCTTTGTCATCAGGTCAGCATCAGTCACACTATATCAACTGGTTCATATTCAAGCTGCTGCTGCTTTTGTAGCATACAAGACAAAGACAGTCTTGAGAAAACCTCAACCCAGACACAGTGATCAAAATCAAATATCTATACACAAGTGAATGCCTCAGAATGATTGAAAAGGCTGGAGGGAGAGAATTTTGAGTGGAACACCGCTCAGATAATCATAAATCCTAAGATAATAGATGGACTTTGTAGACTGCGAGGAAGAGAAAAGCTATACATGGGTAATGGATGGCTAATAGAGTAAATAAGAAAACAGCTTAAGTTCTACAGGCTTCTGTTAAGGATGGATGCAACCAAATTAATGAAGCAGATTTTTAATGTATTGGACAACAAACCTAAAGTCTATGATAAACGGTTTAAGGAAGGATGGAGACAGGAAGACATTTCTAACATATCAAAGTACAGCTCACTGATCAACAACTTTAAGGTCTTTCATGATGAACACACGAAGAACAGTGTGTGGACAAAAGAGAGATGGTTGGTTGGTTGGTTGTTGGGGAAGGAGACCAGACAGCGAGGTCATCGGACTAGGGAAGGACGGGGAAGGAAGTCGACCATGCCCTTTGAAAGGAACCATCCCGGCATTTGCCTGGAGCGATTTAGTGAAATCACGGAAAACCTAAATCAGGATGGCCGGACGCGGAGTTGAACCATCGTCCTCCCGAATGCGAGTCCAGTGTCTAACCACTGCGCCACCTCGCTCGGTAAAGAGAGATGGGAGGTGACCATAGTAAGAATGTAATGCTTTTGGACACCTAAAAAAAGCTTCTATATATGGCTTATAGTTGCTTGATGTAATCTCCAATGTCCTGAAATGAGGGAAAAAATAAATAGGATCACAAGATTTCTTTAATCCTTATCCAGCATTAAAAAGAGTGTACAAAATTATGCTTCAAAAATGCTGGGAAGTCCTAATGGTGAAATCAACCTACAAAATACCAGTTGTGGAGTCCAACAGGGAAGTATTCTTGGGCTATATTTGTTTTTTATATTAAAATAATGGCATTACACAGTCGCAAATCTTGGAGTTGGTAAACTATGTTGATGATAAATGTTTTACTGTCTGGGGTGGTAAGGAAAAATCAGTAGTTCAAAACAATAAAGCGAGCTTTGGATTGATCACAGAATACCTTACCATGAATAAAATTGCATTGAATAACAATGAAACAGTAGTATGAAATTTTTGTTGGCAGGTCGATAGACACACAAACATACACACAAAATTCAAGCTTTCTCAACAAACTGTTGCCTCATCAGGAAAAAGGGAAGGAGAGGGGAAGACGAAAGGAAGTGGGTTTTAAGGGAGAGGGTAAGGAGTCATTCCAATCCCGGGAGCGGAAAGACTTACCTTAGGGGGAAAAAAGGACAGGTATACACTCGCACACACGCACATATCCATCCACACATACAGACACAGTCTGCTTGTGTCTGTATAATTTTTCCCACATGGAATGTTTCCTTCTATGATATTATTATCAGTTTCAAGTAGACATAAATGCTGACTCACTGACACTATTACCATTATTGTTTTGCTAACTTACATTCTCCACAAATGAGTAGCATTTCTACCTTCTCTTTGCTGGTATACATTGTACTCACTCAGACCTTCAACTGGAGATAGTTGACTGAATGACCAGTGTGCATTTTCCTTGTGTTTCCCTATATTTACTGTCAGCTCTGGCAAGTGGATGTCTTATCCTAGGTATCTGCACTTTGTTCTGGTACAGAAGACTCCAAATCAGTTTTGTGTTACATATTTAACAATGTCATATTAACATGACTGTGATACTTTGGTACATTTTTGAAAATATCTTGAGGAGAGGAGAGGAGAGTATATTACAATAGTAAATATAGGGTGCTAATTAAAGAAAATACACTCCTGGAAATGTAAAAAAGAACACATTGACACCGGTGTGTCAGACCCACCATACTTGCTCCGGACACTGCGAGAGGGCTGTACAAGCAATGACCACACACGGCACAGCGGACACACCAGGAACCGCGGTGTTGGCCGTCGAATGGCGCTAGCTGCGCAGCATTTGTGCACCGCCGCCGTCAGTGTCAGCCAGTTTGCCGTGGCATACGGAGCTCCATCGCAGTCTTTAACACTGGTAGCATGCCGCGACAGCGTGGACGTGAACCGTATGTGCAGTTGACGGACTTTGAGCGAGGGCGTATAGTGGGCATGTGGGAGGCCGGGTGGACGTACCGCCGAATTGCTCAACACGTGGGGCGTGCGGTCTCCACAGTACATCGATGATGTCGCCAGTGGTCGGCGGAAGGTGCACGTGCCCGTCGACCTGGGACCGGACCGCAGCGACGCACGGATGCACGCCAAGACCGTAGGATCCTACGCAGTGCCGTAGGGGACCGCACCGCCACTTCCCAGCAAATTAGGGACACTGTTGCTCCTGGGGTATCGGCGAGGACCATTCGCAACCGTCTCCATGAAGCTGGGCTACGGTCCCGCACACCGTTAGGCCGTCTTCCACTCACGCCCCAACATCGTGCAGCCCGCCTCCAGTGGTGTCGCGACAGGCGTGAATGGAGGGACGAATGGAGACGTGTCGTCTTCAGCGATGAGAGTCGCTTCTGCCTTGGTGCCAATGACGGTCGTATGCGTGTTTGGCGCCGTGCAGGTGAGCGCCACAATCAGGACTGCATACGACCGAGGCACACAGGGCCAACACCCGGCATCATGGTGTGGGGAGCGATCTCCTACACTGGCCGTACACCACTGGTGATCGTCGAGGGGACACTGAATAGTGCACGGTACATCCAAACCGTCATCGAACCCATCGTTCAACCATTCCTAGACCGGCAAGGGAACTTGCTGTTCCAACAGGACAATGCACGTCCGCATGTATCCCGTGCCACCCAACGTGCTCTAGAAGGTGTAAGTCAACTACCCTGGCCAGCAAGATCTCCGGATCTGTCCCCCATTGAGCATGTTTGGGACTGGATGAAGCGTCGTCTCACGCGGTCTGCACGTCCAGCACGAACGCTGGTCCAACTGAGGTGCCAGGTGGAAATGGCATGGCAAGCCGTTCCACAGGACTACATCCAGCATCTCTACGATCGTCTCCATGGGAGAATAGCAGCCTGCATTGCTGCGAAAGGTGGATATACACTGTACTAGTGCCGACATTGTGCATGCTCTGTTACCTGTGTCTATGTGCCTGTGGTTCTGTCAGTGTGATCATGTGATGTATCTGACCCCAGGAATGTGTCAATAAAGTTTCCCCTTCCTGGGACAATGAATTCACGGTGTTCTTATTTCAATTTCCAGGAGTGTATATTACTGTTCATATCTTCGTAATAAACTTACAAGAAAGACAGTCATGCTGATTAATGTCCTCTTGGTAACTAAACAACATTTGCTGATATTTTTTTTATTTTACACCTGGACAAAAAGTTATTTGGGATGGTCAAGATAAATAGGACATGCTGTACATGATAATGCGACACTGTAGTCACTGTATCGCTCCATAGTTTATAATTACCCATACCTTTCACCAAAATGGGATGACATACCAATCATGTCTGATAAGTATTTAAAAAAATTATACATTCCCATCCTGTTGTAACATGTGCTATAATAATTTCTATATAATTAATAGAATTGTTCAGGTGTACTTTTTGCTGTAGATGGGAGAATATGAGAGACCAAACACTTGTCTGCGACACAGAAACTGAAATTCAGGTAGCAAAGCACAAGCATAAATACTGGACTGTTTCTTCAAATGTTCCCTTACAAAGGAAGATTCATGACTATTATCGCCAGCTAAATTTTCAGACCACTACAAATATGAGTGACATAGACGTCAGTATAAGCAGCATTTAGAAGCAGCTGAAATTGCTGTTATCAATTTTGTTACAAATATATTCAAAGGCTAAGCAGTTAGTCATTCTGGGTGAATTTAATGTAAACTTCCTTGCAGACAACACCAATAGAGGAGAACAAAACATTTGTTACAAACCTTTAATCTGACTCTAGTAGTTGAATTTCCTACCCGAGTGACAGATACCAGTGTAACCCTTATTGACAATGTCTTTATCGATAAGTTTAGTAGTAATCACAGTACTGTAAGTCAAATTCTCAATGGTCTGTCTGACCATGATGGGCAGTTGCATACTCTTAATAACATGTGTTTGAGCATATGTAAACCAGTTTTTAGATCTTTCAGAGTAATCAATGTGGACACAGAAAATTTCAATAAGCTCTTGCAGCAGATTGACTGGAGCGCAGTATATAAAGAAAGAAATGTTAATATTAAATTCAGCCTATTCACAGATGAATTCATGTCTCTCTTTGAAGCAGTATTTCACAAAAAAACTGTAAAAATTAATACCTAGATTTGAAAAATGAAACCCCAGATTACAAAAGGGATAAAAATTTCATGCAAGACAGAAAGAGTTTTATATACATCACAAATATGTTCTGATGAGTCTGCTGTAAAATAACATTATAGATCATATTGTAAAATGTTGAAAAGAGTTATAAAGTGCTCTAAAACATTACATGTTAAACCTCAAGTAGACAACTCAAACAATAAAATAAAAACCATCTGAAGTGCTGTCAAACGGGAGCTGGGGAAAAAAGATGATACTGTTTCAAACATGGAAATAAGGCATTGTGGTAGTTTGATTAAAGAAACTGATGCAGTTGCAAGTGTCCTTAATGGGCACTTTCTAACAACTTCTGAGGAAACCGGTTGTAAGGGCTCAGCTAATGAGTCTATGGACCTTCTGAAAGAATCTGGATTGTGCAAAATAAGTCGAATACATACAGCCCCAGTTACTGTCAGTGAGATGAAAAGGATCATCTAAAATGCAAACCAAAAATTCATCTGGCTTTGATAATATTTCCTCTAAGGTACTTATACATTCTCATAATGCCATTTATGCAATACTTTGCCATATATTTAATGAATCCCTTCAACAATGCATCATCCCCACAGAATAAAGTATGCAGATGTGAAACCACTATGCAAGAAAGGGGATAAAGCTGAAACTTGTAACTGCTGCCTAATTTTCCTTTTAACAAGTTTCTCCAAAGTTCTGGAGAAACTTATACATAAGAAAATTGGAGAGTGCCTGAATATCCACAAGGCTCATAGCCATTGTCAGTTTGGATTCCAAGCAGGCCTGTCAACTGATGATGCTGTATTTTCGTTTATGAATAATGTTTTAGAAGCACTGAACAATAGATTAGCTTCAGTTGGTATATTTCATGATTTAACCAAGGCCTTCAACTGTGTGAATCTGAAATCCTCCTTTCAAAACCTGTCTATTATGGTTTAAGTGGCACAATGGTAATGTGGCTTCAATCATACCTAACTGATTGAAAGCAGAGGGTATTGCTTAATCATGGAGATGGCACAATAGCCTCATCTGGTCATGGCCTGACTTAAAAAAAAAAAAAAAAAAAAAAAACAGTACATTCATTTCCATGGGTCTCAGAAAGTGCAGGAGGAAGTATTTGTCACTCAGAAAAGAGCAATCCAAATTGTAAGTGAAGTGAATAGAAATCATTCATGCAGAAATATTTTTAATACACACTAAATATTAACAGTGTCTTCACAATATATCCTATCCTGTATGTCCTTTTTAGTGAAGAACCTACCCATGCACAAAACCAACAGTGACTATCATGACTATGACACAAGATCAAAGTGCGACTTGCATGTGGATAGAAAATACTTAAGCCTAGTACAACAAAGTGTACATTACTCAAGTGAGAAGGTGTTTAATGCACTTCCTATGGACATAAGAAATCTTACTGTGTAATACCACAATTAAAACTAAATTAAAAGAATATCTTTTAGAACATCCTTTATACTCACTTGACAAGTTCTTTGACATAAACACTTCTATATTGTAAGTCAGATATGGTACATTGACTGTTACCTTTGCTGTTACCTCTTTGTAACTGAATATGATGACCTATGTGAGAATAACACTGTATTTCACTTCTAGAAAAGTTATAACTTAATATGGAATAATTGTAATTTATAATTGTATTGTTTCATACCTCTGTTTTGCTTTGGGAAGTGCCTAAGCTTGTATTTGTTAACATCTTTTGTTCCTTTACACATATTGCAATTTGTATCTATTAGCATCTCTAAGTAGGCTACTGTTCTCAGGCATAATTATATCTTGTTCCACATTCTCTTGTAAACTGGATCTACGGAATATGAATAAATAATTGGAAAGAGGTTCAGGACTGTCAGATTCTATACAGAATTTACAGTTAGGCTAGCCTTCTTGTAACCTTAATATTCTCTAGATATATCTAACAAAAAACTATGCACAGTACTTGTAAGAAAGCAAATGTTACACAAGTGTACAAGAAGGGTAGCAGGGGAAGTGATCCACTAAACTACCATCCAATATCATTGTCATCCATTCATTGTAAAGTCTCAGAGGACAATCTGAGCTTAAACATAATGTGGTATCTAAAGCACGATGATGTCCTCCAGGCAAAACAGCACACGAATCCTGCAAATATCAATTGTGCGGAACCAACATGCACTTTTCTTACATAGCATCCTGAAAGCCGTAGTTAAAGGCAGCCCAGTAGATGCAGCATTTCTTGACTACAAAAAACGTTGAATGCTGAGTCAAATTTTGACTCACTACTACACATATTCTAATTACTCAAAGTGCAACGATGTGGATTATCAAACAGTGTGTTACAGGTATCTTTGTTGGTACCCATGCTTTCCATATGGTACACTATCGGCCATTAAAATTGCTACACCACGAAGATGACGTGCTGCAGACACAAAATTTAACTTACAGGAAGAAGATGCTGTGATATGCAACTGATTAGCTTTTCAGAGCATTCACACAAGGTTGGTGCTGGTGGCGACACCTACAACGTGCTGACATGAAATAAGTTTCCAACTGATTTCTCATACACAAACAGCAGTTGACCGGTGTTACCTGGTCAAACTTTGTTGTGATGCCTCATGTAAGGAGGAGAAATGTGTACCATCACGTTTCCGACTTTGATAAAGGTCGGATTATAGCCAATCGCGATTGCGGTTTATCGTATCGCGACATTGCTGCTCGCGTTGGTTGAGATCCAATGACTGTTAGCAGAATATGGAATTGGTGGGTTCAGGAGGGTAATACGGAACGCCGTGCTGGATCCCAATGACGTCATTTCACTAGCAGTCGAGATGACAGGCATTTTATCCGCATGGCTGTAATGGATCGTGCAGCCACGTCTCAATCCTTGAGTCAACAGATGGGGACGTTTGCAAGACAACAACCATCTGCACGAACAGTTTGACAACATTTGCAGCAGCATGGACTATCAGCTCAGAGACCATGGCTGTGATTACCCTTGACGCTGCATCGCAGACAGGAGCACCTGCGATGGTGTACTCAATGATGAACCTGGGTGCACGAATGGCAAAACGTCATTTTTTCGAATGAATCCAGGTTCTGTTTACAGCATCATGATGGTCGCATCCGTGTTTGGCGACATCGCGGTGAACGCACATTGGAAGCATGTATTCGTCATCGCCATACTGGCGTATCACCCGGTGTGATGGTATGGGATGCCATTGGTTACACGTCTCGGTCACCTCTTGTTCGCATTGACGGCACTTTGAACAGTGAACGTTACATTTCAGATGTGTTACGACCCGTGGCTCTACCCTTCATTTGATCCCTGCGAAACCCTACATTTCAGCAGGATGATGCACGACCACATGTTGCAGGTCCTGTACGGGCCTTTCTGGATACAGAAAATGGTCAACTGCTGCCCTGGACAGCACATTCTCCAGATCTCTCACCAATTGAAAATGTCTGGTCAATGGTGGCCGAGCAACTGGCTCATCACAATACGCCAGTCACTACTATTGATGAACTGTGGTATCATGTTGAAGCTGCATGGGCAGCTGTACCTGTGCATGCCATCCAAGCTCTGTTTGACTCAATGCCCAGGCGTATCAAGGCCGTTATTACGGCCAGAGGTCGTTGTTCTGGGTACTGATTTCTCAGGATCTATGCACCCAAATTGCGTGAAAATGTAATCACATGTCAGTTCTAGTATAATATATTTGTCCAATGAATACCCGTTTATCATCTGCATTTCTTCTTGGTGTAGCAATTTTAATGGCCAGGAGTGTATATTAATGACTGGCTTATAACATTACTATTAACCTCTGAGCGTTTTGCAGATTGTGCCATTAATTATAATAAAGTGCTGTCAGAGAAAAGCTCCACAGATATACAGAGAGACCTTGATAAGGTCTTAAAATGGCACAAAAATTGGCTACTTACCTCCAATGCTCAGAATCGAAAAATGCAATATCCTAAGACAGCAGTAACAATGAGTCACAGTTGAAATCAGTTAACTTATACAAACAGTTAAATGTAACAATTTGTGGAGCTAAGAAATGGAATGATTACATACACCAGTTGAAAGTAATTCAGGTGGCAGACTTCAGTTCATTGGAAGGACACTAGGAAAATTTTATCAGTCTACAAAGGAAATTGCTTACAGAACTCTCATTCAAACCATCCAAGAATATTGCTCAAGTTGTGGGATCCATACCAGACAGGATTAGTAAGGGATACTGAATGTATACAAATTAGTCCAGCACAAATGGTCACTGGTTTGCTTAACCCATCAGAGAGTCTCACAAAGGTACGGAAAAATCTGAACTGGCAGATGATTGAAGAGAGATGCAAATTATCCCTTAGAAGCTTACTTACAAAGTTTCAAGAACCATCTGTAAGTGTGAAATCTACTAATATACTAAAACCCTATACATATTGCTCACATAGAGAACATGAAGACAATATTAGACTATAGCACACATACAGGCATTTAAATACTTATTATTCCCACATTTGGTATATGAATAGAATGTGGACAAGCCTTAAAGCAGTATAATGGGAAGTGCACCCTGCTGTGTGCATCACAACAGTTTGCAGAGTACAGATGTAGATGTAGAACGATTCGACTTCATACAGTGTTCACTACTCATGATAGTACCTGCAGAGATTACCTGCTCTACACACCATGGCGACTGCAGTTTCATAAAGCTTAAGTGACACATTAATTTTGGAAATTGTTTATTTGTACTTATCAATAAGAAACCTTAATGTAAACTGAAACATCAATTAACTAAAAAGCAACTATGGGTATTATAAAACTCCACTATACTGTATTCTATTTGAGATGTCTATCTTTGTCCTCTGTCTCAAGGAGACAATTAAATGTGGAACTGAAAGTTAATATGAACATGTATACACTACAAAATTCACATTGTGTGTCAGAAGAGAATCGTACTACCATTTAGGACTTGTACTTCAAGCTTTCTGATTATTTTCCTTGCTCTTAATTAAGCCAGACACATAATTTCATGTCTAAAGATTAAATGGATAGTAGGTAATTGTGTAAAACAGAAATTATACATTTAAGAACAGATATTTATATTAACAGGGGGCTAATCAAATTAGTAATGCATAATTACAAAGACATTAAATTTGCATAATAAAATTCAAGCTAACAACACAGTACCAGCACTTAACAGTTTGTGTCTGCATGAGTATCTCATTACTGATTAATACTTAACACAAATATACATTTGCAATTTTTTTATAATAATGAACTAATACTTGTAATGAGATTGACTGTAATATATTTGTTCAGAATTATTTTTGAACCACTTTAAGGGGTTTATTTCTGTTTCCCTTCAGCATACATATGATTATGATATACAGAGTATATGAAATAAGTGTTACTGTTACATGACTGACTTCCACTGGTTGTTTTTGTTAGAGATGTCTTCAGTGGGTTTTGTGAACATTGTTTCAAAAATTATTACCTAAAAAGATAACATGACAACAGTACCATTCACTGTGCTACACATGGTTCTTGGGTAGTGCCACTTAAGGGCACCCTAAGGAGACATGGCATACATATTTTTGCAGAGGGGCCTTCGATGGTGGAAAACTTAATGTTATAATATTCATCAAATAAAAACTGTCAGTCAAAAGAATCATATAAAATTTGTAACAACCATGCAATTGTGAGACTGATAAAATCTGCTCAGAATATTTATACAGAGATTGTATGTTTCCTAGTATTGTTGTTATCACTAACAGATTACTATGGTTACACTACAGAAAAACTTAATATTTCCTCCATGGCGTATCTGAAGCCTGTATCTCCGTCTTTGCTATCACATGATTGTTTTCGACCAGATATTCAACCTTCTCAGACGCAAACTTCACTGGGGCTCTACTTAGTACATGGAAGTCAGCCAAAAGGTACATAAAATATCTCATTATATTTTATTTTATTTATTAAAACAATTGTATCAGCCGCACACACAATTACACAATGCCAGTTTAAAAGATAAAATACTATAAATATATAATATAAATATTAAACAATGGGAACTCAGGCAGGATTATCAACAATGTAGGCAAAGACAGATAGCTACTTACTGAAAAGCAGACATGTAAGTTGCAGACAGGCACAACTGAAAGAAATTTACATAAAGCTTTCGGCCATTGGCTTCATCAGCAAAAGAGAAACACACACCATTGATACATGCAAAAAGCCTAAAAAATAAGTAATTTTAGAAAAGGAGTAGGATTAGCAGAGACACTACATAAAATAATTGTGTGATAGATTCAGTATATACTGAATGTTATACTTAAATAGCCAAAAAATAATCTCTTACTGAGATGAGGTAGAGAGGGGAATAATGTAATGTAGCTGGAGGTTCATTTATTCACTCATATGATTCATTCATTCACTCTGTTCTGTGGATACCATCCACAAGGAAGACCTACTATGATGTGGAACTAGCAAGATAAACACTAACACTAACGAAAGATAACCACATCATAGAAACTTGATCTTGACACTTTATGAACAATAAACTGTCCTTGTACTGCTTAATGCTAGTCATGCATGTGACAGATAAATTTAATCAACTAAATTAGAAAGTAAGTGCAATGCCTGCTCTGAGTCATATACTAGGAAGCGAGGCGCACATTAAAATCATTTCTATTTCTTGACTAAGATTGCACAGATCAAAGTTCAGCTGAAACTGAGTTTATTTGTTGCATACCTAATAATGCTTCAAACTGCCTTTGATTTTTTGTCACAATTTTTAATTTTTTTGTGCGAAGTGTAAGTTTCTTGAATGACACAGTGAAGAACTTTACAGCATTACTGGTATTGCACCATTAAATTTTGATTAGAGCTGACCTTCTGCATTAGATAAAGTTCTACCTTCCTGACATATAATACTTTGTCATGAAGCTAGCCACCATTTATATCAGATTTCATAACAGTTGTCTGTGATCCATTATAAAGGAGTGTCCTTAACAAATCTCCTTGCATTGTTCGAATAGCACGTCTCCCTCTACATTTTCTTTTACTATCAATCATCAGGTGTTTTGTAGCAACGGTCAGGTGTTCCACAGCTATTGGCAGATGTTCCTTAGCAAGTACAGTTGTTCCTTAGCAACTGTCAAGCAGTGTATGTAATGCAGGATGTGAAAGTTGGAAACATACACAGAAAACTGAAGAATCTGACAATGACAATGATATGGAGATAACAGAAATGTCTACAGGAATGTCTACACTGTACCAACATCTTTAATGGCATTATCAATGAATACATCAGAAACTGTAGAGGTGCAAAATACCCCTGGACCAACAAATCCCATCACAGCAGCCTCAGTAATACAAAATGAGGATCAATGAATATTTTTGTAGGTACATCTCAAAGATAGGATTCAAGAGATTGTGGCAAGAGCCTTACATTCTTCAGAGTCTCAGAGACTTAAAAAGAGTTAGCATTCCTCCTCCACTGCTTAGAAATTGCCACAATACACATAGTGCTACATACTGGGACTTTCAACTCTTGTTGACAATTCTTGTGATGAACTCCACTCACACAGTAACACCCACACAATACGTGTGCCTGACAAGTACACCTTAAATACATGTTCTGTCTTTATCTTGTTCTCTATTGGTGGTGTTCTTTTAGTTGGTATATTGTTCTATACTGTAGTGGACTGTCTGTATAGATGTAAAGGGCTAGTGGACTTAATGTAGATTTCAAGACAAATACTATCACATCTCACTATTCTGGTGGAGGCAATTTAATGGATTAGTACAACTTTCTTCTTTAATTTTTAGCCTTAATTTTTAATGCTTTGCTTTTATTTTCCTTAGTATGCAAATTGATACTGTAATTAGAACTACAAAACATGTGCAATTGGAGATGCCAGAATGATTCAAGCCTATGCCTCACTGTACTGAAAAATGAAATTTCACAATGTATTGACTGAGTATAGCTAGGTGCATCTACTGTTGAAGTGGTTTGCTGATCTTTCAACAGATGGTGCAGAAATGTAAGCGTATTTTAAATCATTAAAACTTACTAATTTGATTTACAGATTTTTAAAAATCTTTATTTTGCTCTCCAGTAAAATTTACTTCTTGAGGCTTAGGCTTGACTCATTCTGACCTCTTCAATTATTAACATATTCTGTAAGCTAAATAATCGTGGTCTACTTCAGTTGCCAAATAGCAGACCTAATGTCAATATAAAGTGGAAAATAAATAAACTATGAAACAATTGTTTGGAATGAAGGCAATCTTTATTTTGCTCTCCTATAAAATTTACTTCTTGTGGCTTAGGCTTGAATCATTCTGACATCTTCAATTGTTAACATATTCTGTAAGCTAAATACTCATGGCCTACTTTAGAAAGCAGTGGAAGACTATGATATTTGAAATAACTGCAGGTTAATACTGTGGGGTCTGTAAGTATGCCACTTCTATAGGAGCCAGTTCTGTTTGGTGGTGGGTTGAAATGCTTCAAATGCTTGCTGCATTGACAACATTTCCTCCAAAGTAGGATTGTTGAGTTTGAATGCTTCCAATACAGGCACAAATGGGACCATCACATCATGAACAAAGAAATCAGCATAGGGCTGTTGATGTTGATGTTTTTGGCAAGTGTAATCATATTTGTGCCTTACATATCATATAAGTCCACACTAATATGACTGCAGTAATTTTTGTTGCCCCTGTGGTTCTGGAGGCAGGCTGACAGGAATTTCATTTTTGATGAAAATTGTTTCTCAGCAGGCAACAGACTTCAGAGAATAGAAACTCTGCAAGAATTAGCAGCAGTCCATACAGGAGCGAAACATTTTGGGATTCAGTCAACATAAGAAGAACCCTTTTGAAAATTAGGGACGTTTATCTACAATGTTATGAGTTACTAGCACAACTGGCAAATGTTGAGGTCCTAGTTCTCATTGGTCTCATTTATAAAATTAATGCAGGTGGTGAATTGGCTGCTTGTCACTACTCCTGTTGTGGCGTCACAGCCTGAGTGCTGCTATCAATGGAGTAATTTCATTTGTTGTTCATGCTGCTCTATTTGCTGAAGTTGCTCTTTACAGCTGTTCCCCTGTTGGCGTGTGTGTTTCAGACTTTTTTAAACTTATTTTTCTTTTTGGCTTGTTGTTCATTGTATTAGTGATTTTGCTCAGCTTTTTATTTCAAGAACTTAAGCAAAGCCAAGTCCAAGTTGTCTGATATCATAAGTCCTTAACACATCTTCAGAACTTTTGTGGCTTGTTTTATCAATACAAAAACACATTACTCAGCAATAAACAACAGTGACAATTGCATTGGTATTATTGGACACATGTGAAGCATTGTGAGCCATGAAAATGCTCATCCAAAGAATGTCCACATGAAGTTTGTTGAAAAGTGCAGAGGTCTATAACAACAATACACTGAAAAGTCAAAGGAATATCCAATGCATTCCAGATCAGCAACTCAATACCGTTAATCCAGGCTGAGGTGAGTGTGGGAAAAAGAAGTTAAATCAGAGTGGTTTACCATACCTTGATTGCTTTACTGGGAGACCTAGGCCTGAGTTTCTGCCCATTGCAAGGGAATGCAGCACCATGACAAAGAAAGTTTTCTTTGGTCCAGGCATAGCCTATGAGTCTATAATGTCTGGCTGGAAAAGAATCCATTTGGGACTCCAATCAAATAGGACTGACAGTACATCTTTCATGCTCAGTCATGCAGTTAAGATCATTGGAATTAATGTAGTCTGAGTAAAGACTCCTGTGATTTCCACTAAAATGTTAATTCATCTGTAAAGATTGTCACTTACAAACAAATCAGTCCATTTCATTTGTGGGTATTGCTCACCTTTCTGGGATAAATACAGAACAGAATTGACAGAACAGAAATAAGGAAGGGTAACTGAGAAGCAATATGATTTCCGAAGATGTTTCTAGTCAGATAAAAAATGAACAAAAACGTTCAGCAGAAACCTGTTGGGGAGCTTTAAATAAGAAATAATGAAAATACCTTTAAAGTTCTGAGACACTGCATCCAAGGAGAATCTAGAGAAAATAAATTTACCTTGTACATACAAGATAACAATACTATATTTTTGAAAATTTGGTACTTAGAGAAGCATACAGAGCAATTTTTTCTACACCCTATCTGTGAACAAACTAGGAAAGATAAATTGTACTGATGCATCACATACTTCTATCAAATCCAGTATTAAGGCTTGTGGAGTATAACGTAGATAAAACTATTTGCAGACATGAGAGACTCAAGCTCAAAATATTTTCACTTTACTAGAACAACACTTATTCTATGATTTAAAGTATTAATGTAGGAACAATTTTCTATTGACTTCTTTTTTTCAGACAAATCATATGGAGTCCACTTCACTGAATACTCAGGGATTGGAGATCTTAAAATAATGGGCTTATCACAAAGAAATGAACCAACAGTTCCACGTATTCACCTGCATTTTGGAGATGGCAGCATGGCAAGGTTTTATCTTCTTCTCTTTATTTTAAATTGTGTGAGTAGTACTAATAACCATGTACTCTTTTTTCTATTAAATTACATATATTACAGTTCACGATTTTCAAAAATTCCTCTGGATGTACTTGCAAGGGAAGTGGATCGCAATAAAGCATGGTGGGTTGAGAAACCTGGAGAAAATTCTGAATACCTACATTCACTCCATGACAAATATATAGCAAAGCCAGCTGTTGATCTATACTTTTCCACAAAAAGTAAGTATGACAAATGAAGTATGAATTACTTAAATGTGCATATTTATAACAAAAAATTGCTTATGTTACATCTTTTACTTTCTAAGGCAAGTTTACATTTTTCCCACGGTCACGGAAATTTGATATGGAATATATAAAAAATGCTGAAAAGACAGTTAATGAGGATGCCAAGCCTCAAATTTCTGAAGAATGTGATGCATCTATAATCAGGTAAGGTGTAATTCTATTCCTCATAGTAAAAACACATGCAAAATTTTGATAGGATCAGAGAAAGGACAGCCAGCCTGCCATAACCGGCTACATAATTAACCATTAATATTGTTCTATGACATCAAACTTTTTTACTATGAACATTCATTTAATGTAACTGTCAACTATGAACTTATGAGGTTTATTTGTAGGTGTGCCTTATAGACTGTTGAATAGAAACAAAATTCAGTTCTTTAGTGAAATTTCCACCCTTTATTTGCACATTCATGGAAAATGTATGAAAAAATGGTACAATATTTAAGCTGAGGAAACAGAAATGTGTAAACTACTTTCCATGTGTAGCACAAGTAAATTTTGACATTTTAAATTTGCATTAGCATCAACTGGGTCAGCTTGGGATGATTTGACATTGTCTAGCTCACTCTTGTCACTCACTCACATATATCTTACAAATATTATATCATTAATTAGAACTTTCAAGGATGTGTAAAAAATCAAGAAATACGAGTTGCAGAGAGTAGTTTATGTTGTACATTCCTTTTGTCTGTTTCAGTAATTAATAGTGTTAATTAATGTTTACCATAAGCTGAAATACGTAGTTCACAGGTAATGATTAAATTAAAGTGACTGAAATATAACTAAAGACTGAACTTTATTTTTTACACCTGTAGACTGATGCCTGAAATAATGACATATTCCCAAGATCAACTTTCTATATCACACAAAAGTCAAGCAGTATTCACCCTTTGAAAAAAGAACTAGGAACTGACCATCAGTCAATGAGCACATTAGTTTAGTGTGGTACATCAAAGTACATTTCTTAGGCAACCAGAAACCATCTCACTCAGGACTGAGTGCGTCTAACATCATATCACTGAAAGGAACCTGCCACACAGTAACTGCTAACCATAACTCATCCATGTGTTCATTAAACAATGATTATGTGATTCACTTCATTTTATTTTTCATGAGCAGATTTTCTTTTCATATCCTAAGGGAAACTACAAGAATGATCACTTGATCCAGACATATCCATGTCTTTCCTAAGATTAATTTTAAGGTAGCATTTATAGTTTACAATAAAGTAGGTTGGCACTACTCCATACTTCTGCATAGTATACCAAAGAAAGGTTACAAGTGTAAAATGCCAATACAGGAATGTCTAGAGGAGAAATGTAAATCTGTTTGAACTTGAAGACAATAATATAGAAAGAGAAGAGAAAGTAAATGAAGATTGCCGATGTGATACTGCAAGAAGCATTTGATAGGATTCTGCAAGACCTATGTCAAAACAACTCCCCCAAAGAGTACAACATTCCCTCAGAATTATTAATTCCTTGGTATAGCTGCCCATGTGAAAATTATTGTAGCTGGTGCAAAAAATACTTGAGATAGATGAAATACCCACAGACTTTAGGGAGAGAGTAAGACTCGTAATTCCAATCCCAAAGGAGGCAAGTGCGGACAGGTACAAATATTACTGAACTATCAAAATACTGTCATGAATTATTTACAGAAGAATGGAAAAACTGGTCAAACCAACCTCGGAGAATATCAGTTTGGGTTCTGGATAAATACTGGATGCAATACTAAC
Source organism: Schistocerca serialis cubense (assembly GCF_023864345.2). Taxonomy (NCBI): domain Eukaryota; kingdom Metazoa; phylum Arthropoda; class Insecta; order Orthoptera; family Acrididae; genus Schistocerca; species Schistocerca serialis. Next base: position 718,851,789 of record NC_064638.1, read on the forward strand.
CCTACAACTTATCTTTTTTTTCTGTTGACAATACTGACTGGACTACAATCCTTGAAATTTTAAAGGTGGCAGGGATAAAATAGACTGTGTGAAAGATTATTTCTAACTTTTGCAGAAACCACACTATAGTTATAAGAGTCAAAGGATATGAAAGACACTGTGCTTGAGAAAGGAGTACGATAGCATTGTACCCTATCCCTGACGTTATTCAAACTGAAAAATGACCAAGCTGTTTAAAAAACTAAGGAGAAATGTCGAAGAGAAATTCAAGTTTAGGGTATAAAAAATAACAACTTTGAGGTTTGCTGATAACATTGCAGTTCCGTCAAAGATTACAGTGAGCTTGGAAGAACAGTAAAATGAAATTGATAATGTCTTGAAAAGAGGTTATAAGATGAGAATCGGATTCAGTAAAACAAGGTGTTGGAATTTCATTGAATTAAATCAGATCATGCTGAGAGAAATAAATTAGGAAGTGAGACACTACAAATATCAGGTGAATTTTGCTATTTGGGCAGCAAAATAATTGATGATGACTGAAGTAGAGGGGATGCAAAATGACTATCGCCAGTAGCAAGAATATCATTTTAGAAAAAAAAATTTTCACATCAAACATAAAGAGAATAGAAAGTCTTTCCTAAAGGCATTTGTCTAGGGTGCAGCTTTGTACGGAAGTAGAATGTGGATGATAAATAGTTCAGAGAAGAAGGGAATAGAAGCTTTTGAGATGTGGCACTACAGAAGAATACAGAAGATTAGATGGGTAGACAAAATTACTTTCCAACATATAAAGATACATAATGACTACTGGAAGTATCTAATGTTATTGGAACTTTTCATACCGAATGCACAGATGGTGTGCATGTGCACCTTCGCACCATCTTTTGGATTTGAGAAAGGTCAAATCATTGGCACATAGGCATAGGAGCATTCTACCAACACATCACACAGTCGGCTATAGTGCAATGATTGCAGAATGAGCAGTGATGAAATGGAACAGTGACAACAGCGTGGCAACAAGAGTGAGCACGGGTCCTTCCAGAAGGATTATGCCATGAGAAGGTCATAGTATTACTTGACTGGCTCTGACAAATAGACATATGACAAAAGCTGAAATCTGGGCAGAGGTTACAGAAACAATGTCACCACAAATAGTCAGGAACAGGTTACAGGAATCTAGGTTGAGATCTCAAGCTTCCATACCTCGTTTACCACTGACGCCTGAGACTTGCATTCGTGAACCATCTTTCTTTCTCAAACTTTTTTTTCCAATCAGTTTTGCACACTCCCACTGCCTGTGACCTTGGCAGAGGGCCTCTTTCACCACGTCCTCACTACGCCCCTGCATAGGAGACCTGGTGGAAGGTCACAAAATCCAGTGACTCCTGAGACTCGTATCTCTCTAACTCATGGAATCTTGGTATGGCAACTGTTGGACAGGACTGATTTGGTAATTGTTGAAGGAAAGCTAAATTCTGACTGGTATGTGGCAAGAATAGTAAACCTTGTTGACATACCCTTCGTAACCAGGGTACCAAATGGTATATTCCAGCAGGACAGTGCAAGGCCCATACTGCAGTTTACATGACAAACATCTTGAGGTATGTATTGATCCTTGATTGGTGTGCCCAGTCCTCTGAGTTGTCACCTGTAGTGCATGTCTGGGATGCAAAGGGAAGATGCATACTTTTGTTCCAGCCTCCAGCCAGCAATCTTGATGAACTAACATTGCATGCATTTCAGACAACAAATTCCTGAAGATGACATTCATATGCTGTTAGTTTCCATGCCACAATGAGTACAAGATTGTGAAGTTCACATCTACCACTGGTATTGCTGATGGGCATTGGTTCCAAATGGAATGAAGGTTTAGTCATTTAATACCCGTTATGTGATGAACATCTCTACAAAGTTTGATAAATATTAGACTGGTGCTTTGTAGTGTAAAACTTTTCATTTCCATATAAATGTATTATAAGAAAAACAAGAATGGTACTTTGAAAAAAAGCTACTGCTCCTTCTCTTAGACTACTCAGCTGTTACTTTTGCATAACCCTTCAAACAGAGCATTTACTTTACACAACCACTTTCAACTGCCTATATATAGATAATGTCAAAATCTAAAAACAAAGATGCTGTAACTTACCAAACAAAAGCTTTGGTATGTTGATAGGAGACAATAAAAAACACACAAACACACACACAAATTTCGAGCTTTCGCAACCCAAGGTTGTTTCATCAGGAAAGAGGGAAGGAGAGGGAAAGACGTAAGGATGTGGGTTTTAAGGGAGAGGGTATGGAGTCATTCCAATCCCGGGAGTGGAAAGACTTACCTTAGGGGGAAAAAAAGGACAGGTATACACTTGCGCACACACACACACACACACACACACACACATACCCATCCGCACATATACAGACACAGGCAGACATGTAAATGCAAAGAGGTTGGGCAGAGATAAGGGGCAATCAAAAAATTCCCATTTGAAGGTGTTGCTGCAGCCTATATGCAGCTTAGCAAAACTCTGATGTAGGAATATAAGCACTTACATGTAGGCAAGGGATTATCGTGGCGCTAGTGTCTTTCCGACATCATATGGTGAATGCAGAAATGTGAATTATGGAAACGTTATTACCAAATGCATCCAAACAGGGCCAACCTGCTGTTATTCTTTCCTTGGCTGCTGAAGGACAAACACTAGTAGACATCCAATGGAAAAGAAAGAATGTGTATGGAGTAGAATGTCTATTGGAAACCCCTATTGTGGAATGGAACTGCAACTTCATGATAATGCACATCCCTGTAACGCAAATGTTGTAAAGCACAAATTACACTGCCTCTAGTGGGAGACACATGAGCACCCACACTATTGTCCTGATCTTTTCTCATGTGATTATCACACCATCAGGTCCTTAAAAAAGGCCTTGAAATACTGCCAATTCCTGTTAGACGGGGATGTGCGACATATAGTTACAGACTACTTCATGCAGCAGAACAAACTGTTATCTTCAACCTGGTGCATTGGTGAGCTGATTGCCTCAGTGCTCATGGCAATTTTGCCTGATTGGCATACCAATTCTGCGCTGTATGGCCTTTGAATAGAAACTTTTTGATTGTGTCTTACACAAACATTAGAGTTTTGCAGAATTTGCATAATTGAATCTAGGTCTTCATATTATTATTTTTCATATTTATTTGCCTGTAGACAACTGGTAAGTTTCAGGTGTGGCTAGGATTCTTTTACTTTGTTTTGGAATGTCTGGGGATTTTCAGTTTTCTGCATGGTGTCTATACTTTTGCACCAGAGTATAAAATAGCATTCTAAACCCTAGACAGGGCTCTCCAGTATACAGGGTGTCCCATTTATCTTGACCATCATACTCATTTTGTTAAATCCCAGTACAATGGTATTCAGAAAAAGTTTCCTGACATGCCATATTGCTGTAGCTTAATCACCTTCTGAATTAGGTTCATAAAACATATGTTGTTATTACTCTCATGCCACTGTGGTACTGTGAGTCAATAGTGTACTCCGTGACCCAGATATGATTAGGATCTTGTTCTATTCTAGTGATCTGATGAACTGGAGAGCTGGTGTGATGGCCTCTGCTTCTATTGTAAACTCTGATGTGTTATGAGGGAGGCTATATGCCCACTGTGCTCATAAATCAGGAGAAAAGAAAGCATTACCCATGTATCATTGATCAGTTATTTTCAAGCTGTCAGTGAATATTCTTATTGCTTGTGGCCACTGAATTTGCATGCTTGTCATGAATATATTCTTAATGTTTAATATTTCAGAAGTGGATGCTGCAGAAATCTAGCAGGTGAGGAAAACAAATTTCAGATTGCTGGTGACACCTACAATATGCTGACATGAGGAAAGTTTCCAATCGATTTCTCATACACAAACAGCAGTTGGCCAGTGTTGCCTGGTGAAACGTTGTTGTGATGCATCATGTAAGGAGAAGAAATGTGTACCGTCATATTTCCGACTTTGATAAAGGTTGGATTGTAGTCTATCGCGATTTCGGTTTATCGTATCGCGACATTGCTGCTCGCGTTGGTCGAGATCCAATGACTGTTAGCAGAATATGGAATCAGTGGATTCAGGAGGGTAATACGGAACGCTGTGCTGAATCCCAATGACCTCGTATCACTAGCAGTCGAGATGACAGGCATCTTATCCTCTTGGCTGTAATGGATCGTGCAGCCACGTCTCGATCCCTGAATCAACAGATGGGGATGTTTGGAAGACAACAACCATCTGCACGAACAGTTTGACAACATTTGCAGCAGCATGGACTATCAGCTCAGAGACCATGGCTGTGATTACCCTTGACGCTGCATCACAGACAGGAGCACCTGCGATGGTGTACTCAATGACGAACCTGGCTGCACGAATGGCAAAACGTCATTTTTTCGGATGAATCCAGGTTCTGTTTACAGCATCATGATGGTCACATCCATGTTTGGCGACATCGCGGTGAACGCACATTGGAAGCGTGTATTCATCATCGCCATACTGGCGTATCACCCGGCATGATGGTATGGGGTGCCATTGGTTACATGTCTTGGTCGCCTCTTGTTAGCATTGACGGCACTTTGAACTGTGAACGTTACATTTCAGATGTGTTACAACCTGTGGCTCTACCCTTCATTTGATCCCTGCGAAACCCTACATTTCGGCAGGATAATGCACGACCGCATGTTGCAGGTCCTGTACGGGCCTTTCTGGATACAGAAAATGTTCGACTGCTGCCCTGGACAGCACATTCTCCAGATCTCTCACCAATTGAAAATGTCTGGTCAATGGTGGCCGAGCAACTGGCTAGTCACAATACGCCAGTCACTACTCTTGATGAACTGTGGTATCATGTTGAAGCTGCATGGGCAACTGTACCTGTACATGCCATCCAAGCTCTGTTTGACTCAATGCCCAGGCATATCAAGGCCATTATTACGGCCAGAGGTGGTTGTTCTGGGTACTGATTTCTCAGGATCTATGCACCCAAACTGCATGTAAATGTAATCACAAGTCAGTTCTAGTATAATATATTTGTCCAATGAATACCCATTTATCATCTGCATTTCTTCTTGGTGTAGCAATTTTAATGGCCAGTGGTGTATAAAACAGCAGCGCATTGGCTGAGCTACCATTTTTATTCAGGTGATTCATGTGAAAAGATGCCAAACGTGATTATGGCCACACAATGGGAATAAACAGACTCTGTATGTGGAATGGTAGTTTGAGTTAGATGCATGGGACATTTCATTTCAGATATCATTAGGGAATTCAGTATTCCAAGATATACAGTGTCAATAGTGTGCCGAGAATATCAAATTTCATGCATTACCTCTTAGAATGCAAAACAAAGAGGCCGACAGCCACTTAACGATCAAAAGCAGTGGCGTCTGCATATAACTGCGGAAATCAATGTAGGATGTACAACAAACATATCCATTAGGACAATATGTCAAAATTTGGCATTAACAGGCAATGGCAGCAGATAACTGGTGTAATATCCTATGCTGACATCTCAAAATCACCTGCAGCATCTCTCCTGGGCTTGTGACCATATTGATTGTACCCCAGATGACTGGAAAACCATGGCCTAGTCATATGAGTCCCACTTTCAGTTGGTAAGAGCTGATGTAAGGTTCGAATGCGGTGCAGGAGCCACGGACCCAAGTTGACAACAATGCTCTATGCAAGCTGATGGTGGCTGCATAATGGTGTGGGCTGTGTTTATGTGGAATGAACTGAGTCATTGACTGGAAATAGTTATCTTCAGCTACTTGGAGACCATTTGCAGCCATTCATGGACTTCATGTTCCCAAACAATGCTGGATTTTTATGGATGAAAATGCACCATGTTACTGGGCCATAATTGTTTGCAATTGGTTTGAAGAGCATTCTGGACAGTTCGAGAGAATGATCTGGCAAGCCAGATTGCCCAACATGAATCCCTTCGAACATTCATAGGCCATAATTGAGAGGTCAGTTCATGTGCAAAATCCTGCACCAGCAACACTTTCTCAATTATGGCCATCTATAGAGGCAGCATGGCTCAGTATTTCTACAGAGGGCTTCCTACAACTTCTTGGGTCCATGCCACATCAAGTTGCTGCACTACATCAGACGAAAGGAAGTCTGACATGATATTAGGAGGTATCCCACATCTTTTGTCACCTCAGTGTAATGCAGTAATATTGTATTTTACTTCAGTCATTGAGTGCTAACTTGACTCCGCTGTGATAAAATGTAACATTGTAATATAATGAAAGTCACACTAGTGATTGATGCTGGTTGATCATAGTGGCAGAATACGCACCATGTCAAGTATGGGCCAATGCATATAGACTATTAATCACTTGTTGTAATCTCAAAATAAGATGTCTGGTTTGGGTACAATGCATCAGCCCTGAATCATAGATTAGTCCCAGATATCACGCAGTCAAGGTTATTGATATGGCCCCAATTGTGATACAAGGAGTAAGATGCTGTACACATTTGCAAATGGACCCCACTACTTGCAATTTATGATCTAATATTGCTAGCTCCATTCTTTCAGTCAGCTGTCCAGTATGACAACAGCTTATTCTAGTCTATGTCAGTTTTTCTGGAGAGGGATGGTCTCTGAGTAGGAGCCTATATTATATGGTATCTTGTTATAGATTAACTGATGGTGATAATGATGTTTCCCTTTGAGGGAGGTGTTGCATTATATCTTTGCATAGCTGAATGTGAACTCATCAAGTATGAAGCAGTTCACAGATCCTTCTGATCAGGCTATCTGCAATTCTAAGAAAGTGAAAATAATGTCTTAGTACAGAAATTCGTACATATGCAGTTAAGATACTGAAAATGCCCATGGTGAGAAAACTGTGCTCAGTAAGCATAACCGAAGTGTTAGTCTTAAATACTGCTTGAGCACCCCCGCCTTCTTTTTCTGAGGTCAGTTTGTGTGCTAGGTGGTGCGTAGTTTTATTACGCCACCATTTTAGTTGTGTGACGGATGCAAAAGAAAAAGGACTACTGGCAGGTGTTTGTGCAGGTGACACACATCACAATTTAAATTAAGGCAAGAGCACAACATCTGATGCATTATCATGCCTCACATTGTAAGTGTGCAACTAGCTACTTACTTGGAGGACAAAAAAAGAGTGCGAAAATGTAGCAGAGCTGCCATAGTGTATATGGAAATTAGAATACTGAGATAGTGAAGACTGCTGTGGAGACTGGGACAAGAAGTGTAACTATGCTGTTGTAGCATTAGGCATAGTTTCTTGGAAGAAGACAGCTGAATCTGTATTTGTATCTGCATCTATGTGTCTTCATACACAGCTGAACAGTGTTGGTGAATGTTATGAGTACAGTGTCATGAACGTGTAGTTAACAATTGGGATAGGCCTAAAGAGACTGTAACACACTGGGACACATATCCTGCTCCCATTAAAAAGTTCCAGGCAGACTGCTACAGTCGAAATGTGATGGGCAAATCACAATCAGAAACATCTTATGCAGTCAATGAATGCAAATTTTCTTGATGAATTGCAATGATGAATTCTTCTCAGCAAATCAGTTGCATACAATATCTGTTTTGGAGTGACATTCTGACAAATTTTCTACTTGTCATCATGTAGCTAAGTGTCTGAGTACTGTTGGGTGCTCCTCCATTTCCTAATATATCTTTCCTCTCTCATAAGGACACCAAGCTGGATAGTCAAAATCAAGGTATAACTCAGCTGATATCCCAAAAAGAATTCATTAGTCTTATGCAGTCATTACAGAAAATTATGGTGTAACTCTCGACATTGTTGGTATAACCCTAGACATTGTTGCAGCACAAATACTCTCAGCTTGTTTCAGCATTCAGTTGTCATGTTTCTGCTTAAAAGCACAGTGTAGGGTGGAAGTGGAGATGTAGGTGCTGCTCTCCATGTTCATGTTTTATCTTACTTATTTTTTATTTTGTGCATACAGGATAAAAGATGGAAACACAGCTGTCTTGAAAATGGGTCTTACGTAAATGGTTTCCCATGGATATCTTCTCATAGTCACATGTTTTTTGCATTATTTCATGTGTAAAACACTGTGCAGATGACAATAATTGGTTTGGTGATTATAATGTTGTACTTGTGCTACTATGGATGATTAAAAGAAATAAAATTTAAGCCTATTTCAGGGGGAGGCACTAATGTGACTTTGGTAGCAATGTTATTATAAGTGAAGCACTATTTCACTTGGAGAAAAATGGATAATAGAGAGAATAATGAAATATCTCAGCAACTACCTTAAAGGATACAGGATAACCAATATCAGTACGACTAGATCATGTGAAATTTTTTCCCTATCAATAGAAGCTTTGCATCTTAATGATGTCACCTTGTTTAGCAAGAAATTAACAGAAAGAATTAATGCCATGACTTACGGGTTGCTTTAAAAGAGTATGTCACAGTACTATGACCTTTTCTGAGATCAGGCAAACATTTCAGCTCTCTGTGGAAAAGTGCATTTTTATTTAAATGTAAGCAGACCTGCATTTTGCTGCTTTATTGGCTCATGAGTGTCCATTACATTATCTGCTGTCACAGTGCTTTCTGCACTCCCAGAAGCAGTGCTGTTGATCACATAGGCATAATTTGGATATGCACAAAGATAAAAATTTTGGTGTTACGCCGAGAGAAGGGGTCACCGGCTACACTCTGCCCATAAGGTTTGTTGGTGCCAGATTCAAAATGGCACCTAACAACATCATTCAGTAGTTTACATCTGCAAATTAAATTCTCGATATTTCATTGCACCCCGTGCAATTGTTATCTAGTGTCATGTGCTGAAATTGTAATTATTGCCACAATACCAGAGAAGGAAATTTGCTACTCAAGACTCAGCATCTCCACTATATGGTGAGTAGCAACTTTCCTTCTCTGGTATTGTTACATTCCATCCTGGATTTCCCATTGTTTGTATTTATTGTCAGTTTCCCATTTATCTACAGTACAATAACTTGATTTTATGTAATATAGTTTACTTCATATGGAGCTACAAACGTTTTTTGTTTGCTTTAATTTTGATTTCATGCACCTGCCTATCCTGATGACTACTTCATAGCTCTTTTGCTATATTGAATGCTCCACAATTTACCCCTCCAACTGCACAGGCACCACCTGGTGCACTAAACTCCAACTGCCATTTCTAAGATATGAACTAGTCTTGCTACAGAACACTGATGACACATGTGAGTTCAGGTTATCCATTTAGCAATAACCATTATCAAGGACATATTATGCCCTGGAGTCATAAAAAAATGCAGAAATGTTCTAAAAACCCAGAGCACAGGGCACAACCTGGGTATGCACAAAGATTAAAATTTTGGCATTAGGCTGCGAGAAGTAGTCACCGACTACACTCTTCCCATAAGGTTTGTTGGTGCCAGATTCAAAATGGCACCTAGCAACATCAGACAGTAGTTAACATCTGCAAATTAAATTCTTGATATTTCATTGCACTCCGTGCAATTGTTATCTGGTGTCATGTGCTGAAATTGTAATTTTTGTCAATTTTCCATTGATCTACAGTACAAGAACTTGATTTTATTTAATATAGTTTACTTCATATAGAGGTTCAAACATTTTTTTTTTGTTTGCTTTAGTTTTCATTTCGTGCACCTGCCTATCCTGATGACTACTACATAGCTCTGTTGCTACACTGAATGCACCACAATTCTACCCATCCATCTGCGTTGGCACCACCTTGTTCACTAAACCCCAACTGCCATTTCTAAGATATGAGTTAGTCTTGCTACAGAACACTGATGACACATGTGAGTTCAGGTTATCCATTCAGCAATAACCGTTATCAAGATCTTATTATGCCCTGGAGTCATAAAACAATGCAGAAATGTTCTAAAAAGCCAGGGCACAAGGTCAAAGAAAATAACAATTGCAAAAGCACCTCATAAAATGCCCACAAACTCAGAAACTATTGTCAGCATTCTCAGATTGAGAATCACTGCAAATACCGGCATGCGTTTTTTAAAGAAACACTGGTATGCTACTATTATAAAATAAAGCTTTTGCCATGGCACGCTGTACACGTTCTGTAAAGCCTTTTTTATGCGCTGATCTACAAATTTGGATAATTTTTCTTCCTAAATGCACACTGAATAATTGCCTGTTTCAATACACTCTGAAATTCCAGCTATGTTGACCAGTCATCTACGCGCACTTGCATCAGATTTGCCTGTAAAGAAAGAAAGGAGAACACGGGGGAATAAATACTAAAGCTGCAAATTAGCGAGAAAGAGAGAAAAATCGTATACGGACGACAGAGAGACCGCTCTAACAATCAGCTTCTATCTGATACTGAACATAACTTTGCAAATGCATGTATTTTTTCGGTAAACAAGCAGAAAAAATCTGATTAGAAACATTTAACGACGACTTCTCACAATCTGACGAACGAAATGAGAGTGTGTATCGACGCAAATTACAAAAGTTTATTCCTAGTATGGTGTTTAAATGTCAGCCATTTTAGTTCCCGGTACGTACCAACGCGAAATTCGAAGCGGCGGCGGTTCCTTGACTCGTGCGCTGCCGAAATGCCGTAGTAGTGGCTTGCCGTTCACCTCGAGCTGCAGGCAACCCGATCTAAATAGGGCAGTTGAGAAACGCTGCAGTAGTAACCGAATCAGCAGCAAGGGCGGACTCGGACTCGGTGTTAGGGACTTCGCCCCCAGTTGCCTAAGGGCGCTTTCTGTTCCGCTATCATCTGAACGTATCAAGTGACGTACAACGGTTAGGGTTCCATGCTGCCCTCATGTAATGGGAAGTGTGAATGGCCTAGGAAATCAAGAGCACCGTCTCCGTACCCATTTTCTGAGCAAGGGCATGGAAGTTGTCCAAGAGTTTCGATCAATTACGCTCAGTCACGTGTATCTGTAGGATTTTATTCATTCGTAGCGCACCAAAAAACTGCTGTTCGTGTAGGAAAGAGATTGTTTAATAATCTCATGAACAAACTACGCTCGAATATTGCTCGAACGTGTATACAACGTACAGCGCAAATGGCAAATGCTGATCTGTTTATTTCAATATCGGAGCTGGCCTCAGAATTGTTGAAAAGTTTAAGAAAATGTACTAACATGCATTCGAATTAAGACGCCTAAAATTTCGCAAGAACACTCTTAGAGATTTCCAAACATTCGTTTCCAGACAGGAATCTACTTCTATGCTGCAACCCCTCAAATATCATTTTCATACCGTAATTATTGCGATGACAAGTTTATACTATAGGGCGCAACGTTATGAGGGAAAGCGCTTACGGTCACTATTTTTTAATAGTTTCCTCTCTAGAACAGTAACTTCTCGGTCCCATTACAACTTACAAGGTCTCTAAGTATGTAATGAGAATTTAGAAATACCACTATCTACAGTGGCCAATTAGAACACGACGAAACGTAAAATTTAAAATTATTCTAGGGCACTGTCCTTTCGTACTCCAGTGAGTCTATTAAACCAGTCATTCTAGGCAAGAAACTTTGAGAGCTAATGCTCTGTCACGTAGCGAACATAACTGGCTCTCACTTCGCGTGAATCAGAAATAACTTGTTGTTCACAATTTTATCCATTGGTGGGCATATAATAAAACGAGATGCCGGTATTGGTGGCGAACAACAGCCCATTCAACATACGACTGCCACGTTTCCTGGCTTGCTTGCTACCGGTTAGCAGACGTTTGTTCACATACCTCGAAACAAAAGTTAAGTACAGCGATCGTTTCACGAACAAGAGCGCTTCGTGGCCAGTAGGGTTCGCAGTTTTGAGGTGTGATCGTTTTTACAACTACGTGACGTAAGCAATATGATGAAGTTCATCTGAATCAAACGAAGACTCTAAAACTGAAGCAAACATGAAATCTCTGTTCTACTTTAAGTTGTTCAGTGCCCTGAAGAATCCTGTCTTCAAATAAATTAGATGCGCTAACAATGTGAATTGTGCATCAAACAGGAGGTCCAAAAACATTGCGAAATATTTACTTCTGTCTATACTTTCGGGAGACCGAAAATGCTGTGAGAGCACTAGAAAGTGAGGAGCACAAAGTAATGTGAAGTAAATCACCGGCACTCCGGTCTTCAAAACGTCAAATAAAACTGTTAGTCGTTTCTAAAAGAGAAGAAAAATGCGAAAAAATAGTATATGAAAAAGAAGCACTGTACTCTTGCAAGTCGTCTTATTATGGACGTTTCTACCGGGATAAATCAGGGACAATCACACGTAAAATACGTACTGAAGGCATCATTTTCTCACTCAACATAGTTCTAAAAGGCGTTCTGAGTTTGGTTCCTTCAAAAGTGCTGGAACAGGAAGCATCTACAAAAATGGGAAGACGTGCTAAGGTAGGCCTTGCTTGCAAGTACGCAGAACCATCCGGAGGACAAGACACAAACTGCTGTTGTACTGAGACAGGAATATCTCCAAACTACCGCTGCAAACATCGTACTAAGGCCGACCTGTACTATTATGCAAGACAGAGTTCAGTGTAACGCCTTCACGAAACCACCACGGAGAAAAAGGCAAGTAGTACTGTTGCTCGAAGAATGAAACATGATCGCCCTTTCTACATGGATTCTGCGTAGCATACAGCACACGATGCACCAAAATTACTTCACTGCAATGTGACATTTAGTCAGTCCCAAACACGTGATGTAATACCATTTAACTGACGTTTTCCAAAGCATAACGAGTTTAGGGAAATAACTTCCTTCTCACTTTTGTATTTGCGAATTCATTTATCACTTCCTGAAAATACAGACTGACTGTCATGGCTGAGTCTATGGTTAGTACTCCAAGATTGACCAGTCATTCTTGAGAGTCTGTTGTCCGTAGGTAGTTCTTAACCCGTTTTAAAATTGAAAAGGACCTTTCAGCTTAACAGTTTGTTGCTGGAGCACAGCTGTTAATCTTGAGTGCTGTGTACACATCTGGATAGATATCACGATTTTTTTTTTTTTACTAACGTTCTAAAGAGAAATGGAAGAGAGGACAACTTGTCATCATCTTCTTACTTTATAGACAATAGATACAGCTTTTAAAATGTATACATTCTTTACTGAAGGTGTTCTCTATGTCATAATTATAGACGGCTCTACGTTTCTATGCGGCATCATAAAATCTGAACAGCTTCTAGTTTGGTGATATTTGAGAGAAATAAAAATTTTAAGCAATATTCTCTGTATGCGTTAACTCTCTGCTGTAATTCATCCTGAAGAGTTTGTGTAATCTTGGAATATGACATTTTCATCCTTCTCCATATCTCAACACAGTCTGATCCGGTTTCTACTTCTTGACAAACGTGTTCGTCTTCTGAGCTGCGTTTAATTTGACGTTTCCTCTCTTTGATTCTCAGCAGCTAGAGGAGATGGAACCGATTCCGAATTTCTGATAGCCACAAGTTTCTTTTCCGCTGAATCCTAGTGAACTGGCCACTGATGATTCACACACCATCACCACTATTTAATTCTGCATGGGAAGGACGACTGTCCCCTGCTTCGTCAAATGTTTGTGTCTAAGTCCTGTACAACGATTTACAACAATTGCATTTACTACAACCAGCAAAGGAAATCTGAAGGAAACTGAGATGTAATTGATGGAGCGGTGGTTATTTCGTAATTGCACTGGCAGCATAGATGGGAAGAATGTTAGAAATAAGTGTCATAAAAACGGTTGCTCAAATTATTTTTGTTACAAAAACTTGTTTTCAATTGTCCTGCTTGCAGTTATTTATCACGATTTCAACTCTATGGTTATCGACGTGGGCAGGTGTGGCAAACGCTGTGACAGCACAAGTTTGGAAAACTCTGCACTTTTCCACGAATTCATGAGGAAAATTGTATTCTGCGTCCGAAACCTTGGCAGGCGCAAACATGCCTGTCCCTCATGTGCTGACATGTGATGAAGGGTTTATATTACAAACCTGCCTGATGGATACTTTTCCCAAATCAGTGGCCTTGGAAGATCCTTCAAAAGCAGTTTTCAGTAAATAAACATGCAGGGGATGTCGTGTGGTGTGCTCGCTCGAGTGATGAGTCTTTTTAAGGCCTATAGCCTTACAATCGATACTGGAGAAGCTGCTGTCATAGCGGCGTATTTGTCGCTTAAATTGTAGTACAACGGCACCAATAGTTTATGCAAGCACATTTCTATTTCAACTGAACTGTATTGTACACTACAATACTCGTCTGGTACTATATCACGCAACTGCGCATTTATTAATAAACAAAGAAACCACCTGTTTGATACACACTTGCGTCAATTTTCTTCACTGTTGCCGCGTTTTTCAACACAGTTTTATTATCACTGTGTCGTATGTCGTATAAAATACATTTGCACGAACCAACTCAATCAATCTTTCTGTTGCTGCCGGCATCCTGCACACACTAGCCCGCCACGGATGTAAAATATAACCTGACAGCAGCACGCCGCAGTCAAGAGCGGTCTTGCTGTGAACGAATTGGAAGACTTCGAGTTCATGGTTAAGTGTTGTCATGTGGTATGATCTAGCATCAAGCTGAAAACATGGACCTGCAAGCGACATTTAAATCCTGCGAAAGCTTCGTGAAGTTTATTGAGAACTTCCATAAAGAGGGTTTTGTTAATGCGCAGATAACTGCTAAAGGGATAGCAGAAAGTTTACAGATTGAGTCAAAATTTCGAGAAAAGAGAACTGACAAGAAGACGAAGCAATTTGATTACGAAAGTGACGACGTAGTTTGCAGGGCACTACTTCCAGAGGAGACATATAAAATTGATTTTTACACCCTGTCGTTGGCAAAGTATTAAAAAGCTTGAAAGAAAGGTTTGGGCAATTTGCTAAGTATTCCGAAATACTCGGCTTTTTGTTTTCTACAGAATGTTTAAAACACATACAGGACGAAGAACTAAAATGCTATGTAAAAAACACTTGAGAAAGAGCTAAGTGTAAACATAAATGGTGAACGTTCAAAAGATATTATTGCATGAGAACCTTTGACAGAGACCAAAGTGTTCAGAGAAACGGTGCTCAAGGATATGAAAACTCCAGTGATAATATTAAAATGCGTAAATGAAATTGCAAACCCATTTCCCGACATTTATATTGCCTTGCCATGTTATCAGTGGAACACCATATTGTTTCAAAAGTGAATTTTGGTGATGATGTTGATGAATGCGCTCGACAAAAAGCAAGGAAAAGGCGTTTTGGGTAAAGTGAGAAAAGCAGAATACCTTTAGTGTCCATAATTTACAAATCTTTTAATTTCATGTGAATACAGAGCACAGTGAAGCGATAAAAACATACAGTATAAGAGTGTATGCTAAACAATATCTGTGAACTTTACTTGAATTTGAATTTCATTAAGTTCGAAGGATTCTCATTGGAAAGCTAGTTTTCATTATTAACATTTTAGACTTGAATTTGAATTTCATTAAGTTCGAAGGATTCTCATTGGAAAGCTAGTTTTCATTATTAACATTTTAGTAATTACCACACCTATTAAGATCCCTTCTCTGATGAATTATTTTCCTGTCTCAACAGTAGGTCTGCTAAAGTAATAGTATATTAATAAATTGATAGTAAGTCAACTATGAAACTTACAATTATTTTTAACGTTGCAAAGGTATATCTTTTGTGGAGGACCAGGAAGGGGAGTAAATGACACATGCAGCAGAGCCTCGCGGATAAGTTTTACGCAGGGCTTCGCATCAGCTAAAGACCTACTCCGCTTGCAAGTTACATGGAACTATAATCCGTTCATCATAAGAATAAACCTGATGTAAACATTGCACTATGTATTCTTACGCGTTTGCTGGAACCTCAATGGATTTCCGTTTCTCGTGGGATTGCAGCCAAGCTGTCTCGAGTGCGCGCAATGCACAGTACAAAACGCATTGCGCGCACATCGACTTAAGAGATAATACGGGACAACAGCTTTACCGGCGCATTTAACTTGGACAGCACTGGCCGGTCAGTTGGTACAGCTAGACTGCAGTGACATGGCCAGCTGCAGTTCGCACGTAAAAAGCGACGAGCAGAAGAGCAATACAGCTTCGAATGCCATTTAATTTTAAAGCAGAATGAAATAATACACTGCAAATCTCCCACAATACGCTCCTTAGGCGACTAGACGAAAACCACAACACGTTATTATTTTTGGCTAACGTACTGTTGAAATTAAAAACAATTACGATGAAAATTCCTGACTTAACCACAGGGTAGGTAATTTTTCTGCATAAGTTGTGTGTAACGTAAGAGAGTATTGAAGGATTTCACGGTGTAGTTAAATAATGAAGCCACTGCAGGTAAACTTACAGTCAGTCGTCTGGTAATCTTTTAGCTCCTTCCTTATCCGAATTCGAGAAATACATTTCAGTTCGGGAGGTGTCACCTGCTACATTGATAACGAGCCTATCAACAACTGAATCTACGAAGCCAACCAGGCGCAGCAGTTGCTCTTCTTCTAAGACGAGCCGTTCTGTACCCGCCGGCGTTCGGCAGTGACGTGTGAAAAAGCTGCGTGCGTTAGTTTCAGTACGTCTGACAGCGTAACAATTTTGTTACTTCTCGAGACAAATCCCGCAGCTTGACTCCAGATCAGCTCTGTTGGTTTCATATTATAATGGTACAGTAGCAAATGTAAAACTGCAACATTTGTATGATGTGCTCGATGCTGTGAAAATGATTGTTTTTCATGTTTCTGTGATACTTATCTACCTCTGTGGTATAAAACTATGGAGACAGTCCAAATAAAGAGGACTTGGTTTTTCATTTTTGCCTTAAAAATTGAATTGTTATGTTTTCTTAATTTAAACAACCATTATGAACAGTCTTTCATAAAACATCGATAATTAAGAATTTGTATTTGAAATGGAAGCAGGAATTTCGCGTCCAATATGTAATGAGAAACAAGCAGAGTGCATTATTCATAAAAAATGATAATGTGTTTTATAATTACGAATATAGGTATTTTAAATTGAACGAGGAAAGAAAAGATGACACGGGGGTCATTTGATACAACACACTTATAACTACATTTGATTCACGTACATTTACGCTACCCACTGCGCTGCACATTCGACTAGGAATCATTTGCAACTGCATTATATACAACGCTGGGAAAACTTCAAAGCCGATTATCTCCCTAAATTTATGAATAAAATTAAGCACAGCCTATTTCTTGGCACTTTTTAACCGCATTCCACGCAGGTGTTTCACTACGGAACGGAAAGCAGCTTCAGCCATTTTCATACTGTGCAGTAACAGCGCGACAATCAGAGCACAATGCTGCAGAAGCTGTGACTGTACACGATTTTTGAAATAAAAACGTAGCTAGGGCGTGATTAAGGAAAACTTTGAAGCCTGTTAATACACATAAATATCTTAAAGTTTCATTTAACGTAACTTAGTAATAAGATATTTAATACATAGTAGGACCTACTTCCAACAGCGTAACAACACCAACACACGTGTACTACGGCTTCTGACCAATCATCGCGTTTCTACATCTGCATCTACATCCATACTCCGCAAGCCACCTGACGGTGTGTGGCGGAGGGTACCCTGGGTACCTCTATCGGTTCTCCCTTCTATTCCGGTCTCGTATTGTTCGTAGAAAGAAGGATTGTCGGTATGCCTCTGAGTGGGCTCTAATCTCTCTGATTTTATCCTCATGGTTTCTTCGCGAGATATAAGTAGGAGGGAGCAATATACTGCTTGACTCTTCGGTGAAGGTATGTTCTCGAAACTTTACCAAAGCCCGTACGGAGCTACTGAGCGTCTCTCCTGCAGAGTCTTCCACTGGAGTTTAGGCCGGTATTACACTATCAAATTTCTTTGTCCAATATCTTTGTCAAAGATTTTTGATAGTGTAATAGGGACTTTGTCAAATGTCGTCCAATATTTGATCAAATCTAGGGCCTCGCTGTATATTTGATCAAAGAAACCGCTTGTCTTCTGTTCACTGCAATGTGACATGTTACCACATGGAGCGCTAGCATCGCTGCAGCGTTCTGTCGTTTGTAGTGTTTTTATAACCATTGCCGGTGAATACAATTGGTGTGTGCCGACAACTACAAAATTAATAGAGATGTCTGAAGCTGATGAGGCGCTTTACAACGTGAGGCACCCTGAATACAAAAATAGATTAAGAAGATTGGAGACCTAACCTGACCTGACCTAACCTAACATAACCCTCTCCTGTAGCAAGGAATCGGAGTGTTATAGTGAGCCTGTCTTCTGAAGATGTAGCAGTTCTTAAGTGAATATTGTGCTTTGTGATATGAGGATACACTTCATTGAGCACATACAGAAATGTATGCTCATCCATTCTTAAGTAATTGATGTACGACTTTACGTCTTCCACTGTAAGCTCACGTACAAGTTTTGTTGAATGCTTTTATCGTGTCGTAAAACCCACGGCTTCACCCAGATTAGATTAGTTTTTTCGTTCCATAGATCTGTGCTGAGGAGATCCTCGTGGATGTGGAACATGTCGATTTTTTTAAGCTGAAATAACAATACTAACAGTATGAATAAATTCATTTGTTTCTATTAAAAATTTCACCAATGGAGTAGAAGGAGTTGGCCAGTAGTAAGTCTTTCAGGCTCCTTTTAAACTGATCTTTATTTCTAACTAATTTTTTTTATGTTTGCTGGCAAATTATTGAAGATGAATGTTACTGAGTAGTGGACCCCTTTTTGAACTAAAGTAAGTGCTTTGAAGTCCTTGTGCAGATCATTTTTGTTCCTGGTATTGTATGTATGAACTGAGTTCTTTGTTGGAAAAAGAGATATATTATTTACGACAAATTTCATTAAGAAGTAAATATACTGAGAGGCAGTAGTTAGTATACCCAGTTCTTTGAAGAGGTTTCTGCAGGAGGTCCGTGAATTTACTCCACAAATAATACGTATTACACGCTGTTGGACCTTGAAAACTTTTGTTTGACTTCAAGATTTACCCCCAAAATATTATCCCATATGACATTATGGAATGAAAGTATGCAAGCTTTTTCATTTTTATGTTGCCTATGTCTGCTAACACTCGAATTGCAAATACAGATTTGTTAAGGCCTTTCTGCAGTTCTGTGGTGTGCTCCTCCCAACTGAATTTATTATCAAGTTGTATTCCCAGGAATTTTAAGACTCTCAACCTCGTATGTATGGTTCCATTTTTCTCTCTCCCCCCCCCCCCCCCCCCCACTTCTTTTCCGCATGTGCAGACAATGCAATTGGAGTACGTAGAACTGCTGCGGTTAAATAACAAGTTGTCGCCAGCCATCTTGAACTTTGACGAAAAAATTTGATGACAGTGTAATACCCCTTGTAGCGCTACGTCAAAGATCTTTGTCAAATATATTGGACGGAATATTGGATCACATCTTTGATCAAATCTTTGACAAAGAAATTTGATAGTGTAATACCGGCCTTTTCTATCATCTCCGTAACGCTTTCGCGATTACTAAATGATCCTGTAACGAAGCGCGCTGCTCTCCGTTGGATCTTCTCTATCTCCTCTATCAACCCCATCTGGTACGGATGTGTTTGTGTTTGTTTACATCTGGTTTATTCGTATGATGAACGGATTATAGTTGTGCGCTTTTCCGATTCAGGTAACATTCTCAGCAAACACTTTTTCGGTGTTTTTAATGCTCCACAGTGGCTTTATGTTCACGACACGAAGCGCTGCGAGAGTTTACACTTACTCCTTCGCAGTGTATGGCCTACATCTTTTCTTTTAAAAAAACTTCCCTTGTACTCTTTTTTGTTTTGTTTATTACTTGAAGCAACTCACTTCTTTAAGTGGCAACTAGTTGTAGAAAGGTACATCTCAGCACAAAGCGACTGCGCTATACTTATGTTGACGGCGGTAATAATAAAATCCACTAAATGGAACACAGGAGCTCATAACCAGAGTTGAGTACCAGGTGACAAAGAAATAATTTCCGGTGCTATGCGGTTACGCAAACTTCGCACTGAAATACTTCTTGTAAGGCACGACCTACAGGAGAACCATTTCCTTCTTGCTGGCTGCCACTGAAAAATCGTCAGCTAAAGAATAACATATGGGCCAACATAGCTTCCCCCGACGAATTACAACAATAGGAAATCGGTTTAGTAGACTATTTACGATTCATCTCTCCTCTTCTGGAACTGAGTAAGGTGGTCGTGTAGTGTAGTGACTCAGGTGTTCAATTCACATTCGGAAAGAATGAAATTCACATCATATATGACATTCTCTTCTCTACAGGGTGGAGCACGAAATGTGTCACCATTTGTTTCGTACATAATTTATGAATCGGAGTAGATATCGTGTTGAGCATCTCATCAGCAATAGCAGTACAACTTGGAGAAACAAATGAGTTAAGAAATGACGCGTAATTCGAGACATCTTCGCTAGGAGACTACCGTGTAGAATATGGCCAGCAATGGACGATTAACATCGCAGCAGCTATAGGCAGTTGTGTTACTTTTTCACGAAACGAAAAGTCCCGTTGTGACTCGGAGGCAGTTTGAAAGAAAGTTTAACATATGGTAGGCCCCCTGCAAGAGAAACATTCACGGGCTGTATGATCAATTCGTACTGTAAGAAGCAGTATTGGAAGCGAAGCTACCTCGGCTGAAGCATGTTTGTTCGCGGGAGAATACTGAAGCGTTATGAGTTGCTCTACAGAGAAGCGCTACAAATCGCGCAAGGTCCGTGCAGAATGCTGCGGCCGATAGATGCACAGACGGCAGGGCACGAGTGGGGAGACCGGTAGCAGTGTAGGTTATGGGCATTTAGGGAGAACGCTGAGGGCTGGAGGGGAAGTGCCGTTCTAAACTGAAGCCTACGCTCACATTTTTTGTAAAGATTAAGTGGGACCGCTCCTCGTGGACACTTGCATGGCGATCGTTCAAAAAGTTCTACTGTCGCTTCTGCTTTCGTTAAGATCTAAAAAGAATCCCGCCGAAAATGCTGCGATATATTTTCGCCTGGCTTGTTAACCATTTGTAACTTTCAGAGAAAATGGTTCAAATGGCTCTGAGCACTATGGGATTTAATATCTGAGGTCATCAGTCCCCTAGAACTTAGAATTACTTAAACCTAACTAACCGAAGGACATCAGACACATCCATGCCCGCGGCAGGATTCGAGCCTGCGACCGTATCGGTCGCGCGGTTCCATACTGAAGCGCCTAGAACCGCTCGGCCACAGCAGCCTGCTTAACTTTCAGAGAAGCGTCATGTATGGCGAATTTTGAGTAAAACCCACACATTGATGTGGTTGCCATTTTAAAATTTGCTTCTTTTGCCAAAACACAGCGGAGCTTACACAGTCACATCTCACTAACATGTGCAGACACAATTGCGAGAGAATTCTGAAACAGTGGTTTTAAGTTTATTAAGAGAGGAACTGAGGAAAAGCAAGGTCAGTAGCTTTGGCAAAGCACGTCCTCTGTACAAAAAAAAAAAAAAAAAAAAAAAAAAAAAAAAAAAAAAAAAAAAAAAACGTGAAACGTCTTCACTTTTGTTCTTACAAAACCCGTAGCATTTCTCATTTCTGCAGCTGTCGATTGCCCTTAAAAACTACATACTTTCATCGAAAAAGTCTGTAGTTAGTGGTATAACACAGTAGATATTGAAGTATTACATAATAACGATATGATAAAATACTCTCCTCTTTGCATGTTATCATTTGCCAAAACTTCATTTTGATATCTGGAGCCGTTTATGAAATGTGAGGAATGTTGTGGATATTTCACTCTGGCTTTATCGCTGGCACGACGCGACCGCAAATGAGTGTTCCATGAATTTTCTGGAGATCGGTGACAGACAGATACCGCTACCCAAGACTACAGAAAAGTTCAGTATATTAGCTGAATTTCGTACACAACAACATATTATGTAATATTCGCCAAACGCTAAATCATAACGACCTCTATTTTGCATTGAAAATTTTTACAAATTTAACGAAATGATGAGCACATCGTCATGAACCTGACATATAAAGCTATTTGGGAAGCAAAAATGAAATTTTTTACCAAATAGTTTCTGTAAAATCGTTTGTAAAGACTGTAGGCTCGCGCCTCTGCTCTGTCATCACCAACCGGCCGAAAGGTGGAAAACACTTGGCGGCCTCCCCTACCGAACAAAAGAATGAACTCGCCCAGCACTTTGGACGAAAACTGGTCACTGTGCATCGCCCACGGTATCCTGCGTGGACTGTACTGTTTGCCCACTGGGCGGGGCGGATGGCAGGGAACAATCTCTGAACAACGTTTAGTTTTTTAGGATTAGGCGCATTTTCATTTGGACGTTATGGTTAACAAACAAAATGTACGTTTTTGGCTACTGACAATCCGGAATTGCTTCATGAGCAACACAATGCTCCAAGGATTACAGTGTGGGGGTCGCAGTTTCTAGTCACAGACGCACTGGACCTTTTTTTTTTGAAGAAACTGTGCGCATTATTTGACCTTGCTCCGCAATAACTTCGTCCCACAACTTCTTGCTATGGCTCTGCCTTTCAACGTACAGTGGTTCGTGCAAGATGAAGCGAGGCCACATACTGAAAATAATGTGTTGGAATTTTTATACGAGCATTTCAACATGTGGATCGTTTCACTCAGATTTCGTGGCCGTTTCGATGACGGACAATTTTGACTCCCCAGTAGTCCACACCTAAACCCATGTGACTTCTTTCTGTGGTGGCACCTCAAGGAAACAATTTTCCTAAAATGTCCACATGATTTAATGAAACTCAGGCGTCTTATTCTCCAAGCTTACAATGAAAGCATGGAAGATACTTGCCGTAGGATTACCGCCAATATCATTGTTCGTATGAAGGGAGTTAGGTATCAAAATGGTGGATATTTGAGCATGTGCTGAGACAGAACAAATCTCCACAAAATGTTTTCCACGTTAGTATATGTTCTGAGTTTTTCTTGACAGTAAATTGTTTATTCAAAAATAATGTGATGACACATTTCCTGTACAGCCCTGTTTGTTTCTACTTGGTGTCCCATTTATCTTGACCACCCTAAATAACTGTTTGTCCAGATGAAAATTACAAAATGATGCAAGCAAATGTTCTTTAGCCGTCAGGGGGACATCAATTAGCATGATTGCCTTCGTTGTTCACTGAAACACAACGTTATTAATTGCATAACACAACATTGATGTTGACGTTCCCAGTGCTTAGTGCAGGTACTCGGGGTAGTGGAACACATCCATGTGCTGACGTTGACAGAGGACAAATGTAAACATAAGTAGAATGCACACCCGTCATTCTGTCAACCATCGTCAGTTGAAGAGTTGTGTGAGTAGAACGTACACCGACGAAGAGAAGGTAGAAATGCTACTCATCCATGGGGAATGTAAGTTAGCAGAACAGTAATTGCAACACTGTTTTCTTATGTACGGGTACATTTAGTACAGTAATTTAGTCCTTTTAAATACTGTTGTGTAGAGTAGGCATGCAGTAAAGGCTGTCCTTCCTACAAACTGCATCGACATAACGTTTCTTTTACTGCTGTTAGCACTCGCACAGACGAAGCTGCCGAAGTTACTGTTCTCGCTTCCGTTGCTATGAATCCACATGCGAGCACACGACAGCTTGAACACGAGATTGACGTTCCTAAAACCAGTATACATCGTATTCTTACACGACATCGGTTCCATCCTTACCATGTACACCTACATCAAGAATTGCATGGGAATGATTTTCCGAATCGTTACAGTTCTGTCGGTGGGCACAGCAGCAAATCCTCGCCAACCCGAACTTCTTCTCCAATGTTCTATTTACCGATGAATGTTCCTTCTCAAATAAAGGACAGGAAAATACAAGGAGCATGCATTAGTGGTCCAGTGACAACCCACGATGGGTGAGACAGGTGGAACATCAGCGTCAATGGAGAGTTAACGTCTGGCGTGGGATGCTTGGTAATAGAATTATTGGCCCTTATTTCATCATTGGTAGTCTAAACAGAACAGCGTATGCCAACTTCCTCAGACGAATTCTTCCTCCTCTTCTGGATGAAGCGCCGCTAAGAACCAGAATGCTTATTTGTTATCAACACGTTGGATGTCCAACACATAATGCCTTGCGTGCACGTCGTGTTCTGAACCAAAGGTATCCTGCCAGATAGAATGGTCGAGGAGGAACAGCTACTTGGCCTGCTAGGTCTCCTGATTTAAATCCTCTGGACTTTTTTCTTTGGGGATGCATTAAAGACGTTGTCTCTCGCGATGTTCCAACAACTCCAGAGGACATGCAGGAACGTATCGTGCTCACTTATAATTCTCTTAAGCAAGGAATGCTGGAAGCAGTAAATAACTCTTTCATTCAATGAGTGCACCAGTGTATCGGTGTCCAGGGTCGCCACTTTGAGCACCTTTGAATGTTCTACTCCCGAACTATGGTGCACGAGAGTCAAAGTCGATTTTGTGTTACGTTTTTACTTGGTTTTCATTTGTTTTCTGGCAACTCCAGCAAGTGGACGAGTTTGTGATCCCGGGCTAAAAGCCAATGTTGTGTTATATAATTAATAACTTTGTGTTTCAGTGAATGGTACACTGTGATACATTTTTCAATAGGTTTTTAGGATAGGAAATGAATTACCGAATAAAAAATTTAGGGTGCCATTTAAAATAATCATGCCGCTGTTCATGTCTTTGTGAAAAACAAAGCTACTACGAAGGCAATCATGCTGATTGACGTCCCCCTGACGGCTAAAGAACATTTGCTTGAAACATTTTGTAATTTGCATCTGGACAAACAGCTATTTAGGGTGGTCAAGATAAATGGGACACCCTGTATAATATTCGTATATCAGGCGAATGTAGGGGTGTTTTCTTCGAAAGAGCTGTCACCAATTGCTTCTATTTTTACACTATGAGTGAGACAGCGATTAGTTTCTACTGACCAAGATATCAACAGAATTTACAGCCAACTGCTCAACCTGATCTCTCCTTCCAGAAAACAGACATAACCGTTCACAGGCGTCGTCGGAATCTGTGACTAATGCATATTTAACCTCACGTGCTTATCTCTTTACAACGTCAGCGACTTTTTCTTATCAGTACTGTTTATAAACACTTCTGCTGCATTCATTATGGGAAACAAGTATTGGTTCAAATGGCTCTGAGCACTATGGGAACTTAACATCTGAGGTCATCAGTCGCCTAGAACTTAGAACTACTTAAACCTAACTAACCTAAGGACATCACACACATCCATGCCCGAGGCAGGATTCGAACCTGCGACCGTAGCGTTAGCGCGGTTCCAGACTGAAGCGTCTAGAACCGCTCGGTCACGCCGGCCAGCGAAACATGTATTAGTTCAAGTGTATCCACAGTACTTATTTATTTTTAATTTGTGGCATTGGTAATCAGATACATAATATATGTAGAATAGTTAAAAGCAAGGTATAAGAATTCAAACAAAAAACAAAAGGAAATACATTACAAATGTCAAATAGTCAGACCGTTTACATTTTTCACTACATCTTGGGTCACAGCGAGGAATTCGGATTGCTGTATACATTACAGTCATAAAGGACATATTGCTGTAGTGTGGTAAATGGTTGTTCTATTGGTACCACATTTACATTCTGGTAAATCTGCCTTTCACCACCGATTTAGCGAATTCCCTCATCTGCTGTGGTTTTTTCTTATCCTCTTGAGGCTGGTCTACATTTTCTGACGCTAAGTCCAAGCCCAGTGCTTCTTCTGCAATACAGGAGAGACCGTACGAACAAGATGCCGACGACTGTCCCCTTACTTTTGCTCTGTGATATTAAAATTGTTGGCAAATGGTTTCTACATTTATATGCGCACGTATTGTAGGACACTTTCTGTCGGTTTCCACACTTTCTGAGTGTTAGTGGTTCAAATGGCTCTGAGCACTATGGGACTTAACATCTGTGGTCATCAGTCCCCTAGAACTTAGAACTACTTAAACCTAACTAACCTAAGGACATCACACACATCCATGCCCGAGGCAGGATTCGAACCTGCGACCGTAGCAGTCGCGCGGTTCCGGACTGCGCGCCTAGAACCGCTAGACCACCGCGGCCGGCCCTGAGTGTTAGTGAACTAGCGGCAAAAGATTACTTCATATTTTAGTGCATTGTCTGACAGGAACGTGATCCAGTTGTATTTGGGGTGGGTGGAGGTGAGCACAGATTAGGGACCCAATAGGTAGAATAGAACAGAATCTTTATTAGACCTTAAGCATGTTTTCCACTAAATCGGCTTTGACACATAAACTTCACTTTTATACACAAATAAATACATTTACAAGTAATTTGCTTTCCGTGTCTATATACATACGAACAAGCACACTATACTTCTCTCCAAAACTTCCATTTATGATAAATTTAGTAATGGAGGGCAGCGTGGAGGGTAAAAATCGTAGAGGGAGACGAAGAGATGACTACACTAAGCAGATTCAGAAGGATGTAGGCTGCAGTAGGTACTGGGAGATGAAGAAGCTTGCACAGGATAGAGTAGCATGGAGAGCTGCAACAAACCAGTCTCAGGACTGAAGACCACAACAACAACAACAACATGATAAATTATACAGGAATTACTGCCGGCCGCTGTGACCGAGCGGTTCTAGGCGCTTCAGTCAGGAACCGCGCGACTGCTGCGGTCGCAGGTTCGAATGCTGCCTCGGGCATTGATGTGTGTGATGTCCTTAGGTTATTTAGGTTTACGTGGCATGCAGCTTTACTGTATGATTAAATGATGATGGCGTCCTCTTGGGTAAAATATTCCGGAGGTAAAATAGTCCCCCATTCGGATCTCTGGGCGGGGACTACTCAAGAGGACGTCGTTATCAGGAGAAAGAAAACTGGCGTTCTACGGATCGGAGCGTGGAATGTGAGATCCCTTAATCGGGCAGGTAGGTTAGAAAATTTAAAAAGGGAAATGGATAGGTTAAAGTTAGATGTAGTGGGAATTAGTGAAGTTCGGTGGCAGGAAGAACAAGACTTCTGGTCAGGTGATTACAGGGTTATAAATACAAAATCAAACAGAGGTAATGCAGGAGTAGGTTTAATAATGAATAAAAAAAATAGGAGTGCGGGTTAGCTACTACAAACAGCATAGTGAAAGCATTATTGTGGCCAAGATAGACACGAAGCCCAAACCTACTACAGTAGTACACGTTTATATGCCAACTAGCTCTGCAGATGACGAAGAAATCAGATGAAATGTATGATGAGATGAAAGAAATTATTCAGGTAGTGAAGGGAGACGAAAATTTAATAGTCATGGATGACTGGAATTCGAGAGTAGTAAAAGGGAGAGAAGGAAACATAGTAGGTGAATATGGATTGGGGCTAAGAAATGAAAGAGGAGGCCGCCTGATAGAATTTTGCGAAGAGCATAACTTAATCATAGCTAACACTTGGTTTAAGAACCATGAAAGAAGGTTGTATACATGGAAGAACCCCGGAGATTCAAAAGGTATCAGATAGATTATATAATGGTAAGACAGAGATTTAGGAACCAGGTTTTAAATTGTAAGACATTTCCAGGGGCAGATGTGGACTCTGACCACAATTTATTGGTTATGAACTGTAGATTAAAACTGAAGAAACTGCAAAAAGGTGGGAATTTAAGGAGATGGGACCTGGATAAACTGAAAGAACCAGAGGTTGTAGAGAGCTTCAGGGAGAGCATAAGGGAACAATTGACAGGAATGGGGGAAAGAAATACAGTAGAAGAAGAATGGGTACCTTTGAGGGATGAAATAGTGAAGGCAGCAGAGGATCAAATAGGTGAAAAGACGAGGGGTAGAAGAAACCCTTGGGTAACAGATGAAATATTGAATTTAATTGATGAAAGCAGAAAATATAAAAATGCAGTAAATGAAGCAGGCAAAAAGGAATACAAACGTCTCAAACACAAGATCGACAGGAAGTGCAAAATAGCTAAGCAGGGATGGCTAGAGGACAAATGTAAAGATGTAGAGGCTTATCTCACTAGGCGTAAGATAGATACTGCCTACAGGAAAATTAAAGAGACATTTGGAGAAAAGAGAGCCACTTGTATGAATATCAAGAGCTCAGATGGAAACCCAGTTCTAAGCAAAGAAGGGAAAGCAGAAAGGTGGAAGGAGTATATAGAGGGTCTATACAGGGGCGATGTACTTGAGGTCAATTTTTTGGAAATGGAAGAGAATGTAGATGAAGACGAATTGGGAGATACAATACTGCATGAAGAGTTTGACAGAGCACTGAAAGACCTGAGTCGAAACAAGGCCCCGGGTGTAGACAACATTCCATTGGAACTACTGACGGCCTTGGGAGAGCCAGTCCTGACGAAACACTACCATCTGGTGAGCAAGATGTATGAGACAGGCGAAATACCCTCAGACTTCAAGAAGAATATAATAATTCCAATCCCAAAGAAAGCAGGTGTTGACAGATGTGAAAATTACCGAACTGTCAGTTTAATAAGCCACGGCTGCAAAATACTAACGCATATTCTTTACAGACGAATGGAAAAACTGGTAGAAGCCGACCTCGGCGAAGATCAGTTTGGATTCCGCAGAAATGTTGGAACACGTGAGGCAATACTGACCTTACGACTTATCTTAGAAAATAGATTAAGGAAAGGCAAACCTACATTTCTAGCATTTGTAGACTTAGAGAAAGCTTTTGACAATGTTGACTGGAATACTCTCTTTCAAATTCTAAAGGTGGCAGGGGTAAAATACAGGGAGCGAAAGGCTATTTACAATTTGTACAGAAACCAGATGGCAGTTATAAGAGTCGAGGGGCATGAAAGGGAAGCAGCAGTTGTGAAGGGAGTGAGATAGGGTTGTGGCCTGTCCCCGACGTTATTCAATCTGTATATTGAGCAAGCAGTAAAGGAAATAAAAGAAAAATTCGGAGTAGGTATTAAAGTCCATGGAGAAGAAATAAAAACGTTGAGGTTCTCCGATGACATTGTAACTCTGTCAGAGACAGCAAAGGACTTGGAAGAACAGTTGAACGGAATGGACAGTGTCTTGAAAGGAGGATATAAGATGAACATCAACAAAAGCAAAACGAGGATAATGGAATGTAGTCAGATTAAGTCGGGTGACGCTGAGGGAATTAGATTAGGAAATGAGACACTTAAAGTAGTAAAGGTGTTTTGCTATTTGGGGAGCAAAATAACTGATGATGGTCTAAGTAGAGAGGATATAAAATGTATTCTGGCAATGGTAAGGAAGGCGTTTCTGAAGAAGAAAAATTTGTTAACATCGAGTATAGATTTAAATGTCAGGAAGTCGTTTCTGAAAGTATTTGTATGGAGTGTAGCCACGTATGGAAGTGAAACGTGGACGATAAATAGTTTAGACAAGAAGAGAATAGAAGCTTTTGAAAAGTGGCGCTACAGAAGAATGCTGAAGATTAGATGGATAGATCACATAACTAATGAGGAGGTATTGAATAGAATTGGGAAGAAGAGGAGCTTGTGGCACAACTTGACTAGAAGAAGGGATCGGTTGGTAGGATATGTTCTGAGACATCGAGGGATCACCAATTTAGTATTGGAGGGCAGCGTGGAGGGTAAAAATCGTAGAGGGAGACCAAGAGATCAATACACTAAGCAAATTCAGAAGGTTGTAGGCTGCAGTAAGTACTGGGAGATGAAGAAGCTTGCACAGGATAGAGTAGCATGGAGAGCTGCATCAAACCAGTCTCAGGACTGAAGACCACATCAACACAATAACAACAACAGTTCTAAGTCCAGAGGACTGATGACATCAGATGTTAAGTCCCATAGTGCTTTGAGCCATTTGAACCATTTTTGAACAGAAATTACTAAAGCCATGGTATTATCTCACTTCGATCAGTCACATAATTGTCTGAACTAGAGATTTAACAGGATCACGGGGAATCGCTTCTAGATGCGTGTAAGAATTAGGTAATAAATAGGAAGCCTGTTCTTCAGATTGCATGGAGGTGAGAGGGGGTAAGGGGAGGGGGGATGGGTGGGAGGATAGGACGTAGGAAAGTGTCCCGTCTTACGGAAGCCCATCTGTGGAACTAAAATGTTTGATTTTGTCTGACTCCTATACCTATGTACGTTCGAAATTATCTTACTGCAGTTGTTTCTGAGATTCTTTTTGCATGGAACCAGCTTTGAAATGGAAAGGGAGCTTCTTAACGTAGGGTACCGTGTTGCGCCGTGGTACACTTTACTTACTTCGCCTCTGGTGTCTCACGAAAGGCGCCCGGGATGGGTCCACGGGTCGTGGTACACTTTACTTACTTCGCCTCTGGTGTATCGCGAAAGGTGCCCGGGATGGGTCCACGGGTAGCGCAGCACCGCCACCGCATCCGCCGGCCGCCGCCTCGCCCGACTCTCGGACACTAACCTGCCGGTAGTCGACTGCGCGCGCGCTCCCCCTGAGTTAAGCGTTGCCATCTGATTAACTTAGGCTTATCTTTATTGGCGGTAAGTGCTCAAAATGATGTCGCTCTGTGATAAGAGCAGGCTCACATCTCCTAAACACATTAGCAAACACTCGACGAGTTTCGGCCTGCCGAAACCTGGGAAATGACTAGCCGAACCCTGTCTTACAACTCTTCGAGCGCGTCGGGATTGGTTGCATATGCCTTGTCTTCTAACATTCCCTAGAGATAAAAATCACACAGATTTACACTGGAGCACGAGGAGGCTGGCCAACTATCCTACCATCAGAAAGACTTTGTATTGCTGTCATAGAAGGGCTGGCGACGGGTGGTCTTGCACTGTCCTGCATGAAATAACCGTACATCTTTGCGTTAGGTGTAGTTCTCGAAAAAAAGATGCAGTATATTGTTCACATACTCGTCAGAACGTATTGTTTTGTGGAAAAAGATAGGCCCAATAATTCGTCTTGCACTAATTGCGCATCACGCACCTGTTTTCACATCATGCAGAAGTTGGCGATGTAATTCATGAGGATTTTCGGAGCTCCAGCGTAGATTATTCTGAGAATTTACGTACCCTGACAAATGCAGCCATGCTTCATCAGAAAAAAAGCATCTGAGGATAAACTTCCCCAATTTGCACAGACTGTAACAGCCAGTTGCAATAACGACGTCGAGCAACAGTATCTGAGTTCCTCAGTTGATGCACTACCATTGGTTTGTTTGTGCACAGCTCTGTGAACAGATAATCTTGACACACCAGTCTGAAGTGCCAAACGACGCAGAGATTTTCTCGGAGTTCTTTCCGAGGCTTTTCCAGTCTCGTCTAAATTATTTTCGGTTAAAACACTAGGTTCTCTAGGCTTCGTTTGTGTAACACAGACCCAGACTCTTGAAATTTCTTCACTAGTCTGCGTATCGCAGAATCATTGGGAGCATGCACATCGGGAAATTTTCGTATGAATTAAAGCCGACATTCCACATGCGATTCTGTTTTTGCGCAGTTCAACACAAGGAACACTCGTTGATGCTTCGTGTATACTATACCAAATGGAAACTCGACAGGAGACTCCAAACAAAACACCCGAACACTCAGTCGCACAGTACAGAAGCCACGCGCAGGATGTGTCTGTCTGAGCACTGGGCCCAGCGTAGGACAGGGAAAGATGTGCAATAATGACGTCAAGCATCAAAATTTGAAGCGATTAAATTTGACAAAGAAACTCAAAAGAAAACACTAGTACACACAGTCGCACAGCGTAGGAGCCATGCGCCAAGTACTGGTATCCGAGAACTACCCGTAGCGACAACTGCCAGACGCAGCGGCAACAGCCGGCAAACGCGCCGAGCAACCCGCGGAAACACCCCCCCCCCCTCCCGGTCGTGAGACACCCTGTATTTGTATTTTCTTATTCCACTTTAAATGCTAGCCTTTACTTTTTATGTGCTCCTCTGTTTCTCTGAAATTACAAATATCACTCCGGAAAATTATGGTTTTCGCAAATTTCATAATGTCCCAAGGTACAACATGGGCATGAACCTACAAACAATTAATGTTCTACGAAATTTAAAAGTGTTGCAGTCGGGGAAATCCTGTGAGTACTGGGTTTATTGATAGTATATATATTACATTATTTCCCTATTACACCCCAATAACCAAGAAGTGAAAATAAATTGCCGATCGGGGTAGCCGCGCGGTCTACGGCGGCTTGTCGCGGTCTGCGCGGCTGCCCCCGTCGGAGGTTCGAGTCCTCCCTCGGGCATGGGTGGGTGTGTCGTCCCTAGCATTAAGTTAGTTTGTTAGCTTAAGTTGTGTGTAAGCCTAGGGACTGATGACCTCAGCAGTTTCGCCCCATAGGAACTTACCACAAAAAAAAGAACCGAGTGAAAAGAAAGTAAGCAGACGTGTTAAACCAGTTAGTTACAAGTTAAAGACCTTTTGAAATAAGTTAAAGACCTTTTGAAATAGGAGCTATTGGAGACTAACACAAATATCCATTTTCAAGAAACTCTTTTCCATAGTAAAAGACCATTTTCTGTTCACGGTACAAGATAGCGCAGGACCAACAAAGAGTGGCTTGACTTTCCACATGTTTTACACTGTCAGAGTCACGTTAATGTAACCATCTGTCAAAAGCCTGGATAACCAACTTTTTCGGCGCCGAACGCTGCGAGACGTGCAGGGAAGAGAGTCACTGAGGTTCTGTAAGGTACATACAAATCAAATTGGTTCAAATGGCTCTGAGCACTATGGGACTTAACTTCTGAGATCTTCAGTCCCCTAGAACTTAGAACTACTTAAACCCAACTAACCTAAGGACATCACACACATCCATGCCCGAGGCAGGATTCGAATCTGCGATCGTGGTGGTCGCGCGGTTTCAAACTGTAGCGCAGTTTTAATCTGCCAGGAAGTTTCATATCAGCGCACACTCCGCTGCAGAGTGAAAATCTCATTCTGGAAACATCCCCCAGGCTGTGGCTAAGCCATGTCTCCGCAATATCCTTTCTTTCAGGAGTGCTAGTTCTGCAAGTTTCGCAGGAGAGCTTCTGTAAAGTTTGGAAGGTAGGAGACGAGGTACTGGCAGAAGTAAAGCTGTGAGTACCGGGCGTGAGTCGTGCTTCGGTAGCTCAGTTGGTAGAGCACCTGCCCGCCAAAGGCAAAGGTCCCGAGTTCGAGTCTCGGTCGGGCACACAGTTTTAATCTGCCAGGAAGTTTCATATCAGCGCACACTCCGCTGCAGAGTGAAAATCTCATTCTGGATATTTATTGTTAACAGTCAGAATTTAGTGACAATATACATCAACATGTCTTGTCCATGACCAATTTTTCTACGTAGTCTCCATCACGATCTATAGCCATACGCCAACGTTGTGGAAGAGCATGCATTCCCTGATGTCAAAAGCACCTCTTTGAATATCCAAGCGTCTCGATCATTGCAGACGCACTTACAATGCTGACTGACAACTCTAGAGCCAACTGTCGAGTTGTGATGCGCTGGTCGACACGAAAATGGCATCCGCACGATTCAGCATGTCTGGAGCAGTGACTGTGACAGGACACCCCGAACGTCCCTGATCATGGAGCTCTATTTCTGGATTTCCTGAGGCTGCAACTTTCTTTGCCCATCGCTCAACTGTACTCCTATCAACTGCAGCATCGCCATACACTGCACACACACGTTTATGGATGTTCAACACGGTTTCTTTTTCTGCACACAAGAATTCAATAACAGCACGCTGCTTGTAACGTGAGTTGCATGTAGACGCCATTTTGACGCTGTACTGTGGCTCTGCCACCTGCCAGAACGGTTCGACACACAGAAAAAATATCAAATGTGAAGCACTAGCAAGGACGTTTGTCTATGTACATTAACGGCTTTTTCTTTTTTTTTAATGTAGGGCATTACTTATGAACGACCCTCGTACTTGCGTTGATCCACTGTGACTTCCAGGATGGCGAAATCACCCAGGGAATTCCACGTAAACATTGCAGAGCCATAACGCTCCCTCCTCCGGCCTGGACACTTCCAACGATTGTTGCAGGGCGTTTGCTATCAGACGTTTCACGCCGCACGCACCAACGATCGTCTGTCCGATGGAGCATGAACCGTGATTCACCTGGAAAGACCATCTGTCGCCACTAAGTTGACGTCCATTGGTGGTACTGGCGTGCCAATTCCAGCCTTCGTCGCCAATGAACAGCAGTCAGCATGGGTGCATGAACCACCCTGCTGCAGAGGCCCATACGCAACAACGTTCGCTAAATGCTGGTTGAGGAGATACTGTTGGTTGCCCACAAGTTCATCTGGGCGGTCTGTTCCTAAACATTTCCGCATTCATTCTCCTGTACACATCTCTGCAGACATCGTTCACCACTGTCTTCTATGGCTCATGGTGCACCACAATTCCCTCGGTGCCACTTTTGGATAGCGCCGACTTGCCATGCACTGTATACTTTGACCATGCCACCATGTGGACAGTTTACAAACGAAGCCGTTTCGGAAATGCTTCCAATCTTGGCTCGGAAGGCAGTGATTATGCCCCTTTCGACGTCAGTTAAATCGTTTCCACATTACCGCAACGACTGCACTGTTTTCCGCCCCCCCCCCCCCCCCCCCCCCTTCCTCCAAGGGGCGCTTTATATGTGCTATATTGCTTGCGCTACCACCTGCCATCTGTGAGAGGTTACTGCACGTTGACGTCGAGCTTAGGGGGTGGCTACATTAATGTGACTGGACCATGTATAAAGAGGTCTAAAAATATAAGAATTTTACTCATCATAAAATTCTATCGCTGAAGAATTAATCATATACACCAAATTGATTTAATATATTATACACCACTCAAATGCGTAGAACGCGAAATGTTTACATTTGTTGCACTAAACGCAGTCTCGTTTCTAACAACAACAAAAACTGTAGAAAATGCGGGAAACTGCCCGTGGCATTCTCTAGTGCACATTCCGTAGTGTGATTCTAACTAAACTCAATCATTAGATTTAAGTACCGACCAAAAAACGGCGTGTGTTCGCGGATACACTATTATCTAGGTATAACACCCTCTTGAAAGTCTTTTCGGGTTTGCTGCCGGATCCTAAAATCAACTTGACTCGATATTTCGGCGATCCAACTGTTCGCCATCTTCAGGAAATGCTGCTTCTGCTGATGAGTCCCGCTGAGAACTGACGCAAGATTGCAATTCGACGTCCTATATAACAGATTCGTCGGGCTATGGAATTTGGACCGTCTCCAGAGGTGTCCGAAGAGGAATATAGATCTGTGGCCTTTCTTCCTGATGCTGGAGGCTTATCGTTTAAGATTGGACGAATTTTAAGGAGTTTTAACATTAAGAGTGTGTTCCGTCCACCCTCTAAGATTAGGGCTCTGCTCGGCTCTGTGAAGGATGATTTGGGACTTAAGAAACCCGGGGTGTACAAAATTCCGTGTCAATGTGGGAAAGCTTACGTTGGCCGTTCTATTCGCACAGTGAATGACAGGTGTGTGGAACATCGCCGTCACACGAGGCTACAACAGCCGGAAAAATCGGCCGTAGCAGAACACTGCCTGAATGAGAGACATAAAATGAAATTTGAGGAAACTGTTATAATTGCCAACATTTCCGGTTTTTGGAATAGTGTGTATAAAGAGGCGATCGAAATTAGGTTGGCTGATAATTTAATCAACAGGGACAATGGGTTTCCTCAGTCGTGTGAAGTTAGCACCCCTTTTTCGAGAAATATACATTTTTTTCAGAGTTCTTGATAGATATGGCATAGTTCTAGAGTTCTTTGTACAAAATTTCAATAGTTCTGCAGAATTTAGCGAAGAAAACAACAATATTCGAAAAAATTTTCGTATCGAAAACGTTCTTTGGCAATTTCCGCAAAATGTAAATAAGTACAAGAGTTCTGAGCACAGTTCTGAACAGAACTCCAAGAGTTCTTTCGAAAATCCAAGTAACGTTTTTTTGTGCAGCTAATAGTTTACGAGATAATTGCATTTTAATGAGAAAATCTTTTCACTTACTGTGAAGTTGGCACCCTTTTTTTCAGAAAGATATATTTTTTTCAGAGTTCTTGATAGATATGGCATAGTTCTAGAGTTCTTTGTACAAAATTTCAATAGTTCTGCAGAATTTAGCGACGAAAACAGCAACACTCGAAAAAATTTTCGTATCGAAAACGTTCTTTGGCAATTTCCGCAAAATGTAAATAAGTACAAGAGTTCA
Source organism: Schistocerca serialis cubense (assembly GCF_023864345.2). Taxonomy (NCBI): domain Eukaryota; kingdom Metazoa; phylum Arthropoda; class Insecta; order Orthoptera; family Acrididae; genus Schistocerca; species Schistocerca serialis. Next base: position 718,887,958 of record NC_064638.1, read on the forward strand.
GAACACAGTTCTGAACAGAGCTCCAAGAGTTCTTTCGAAAATCCAAGTAACATTTTTTTGTGCAGCTAATAGTTTACGAGATAATTGCATTTTAATGAGAAAATCTTTTCACTTACTGTGAAGTTGGCACCCTTTTTTTCACAAATGTATACTTTTTTCAGATTTCTTGATAGATATGCCATAGTTCTAGAGTTCTTTGTACAAAATTTCAATAGTTCTGCAAAATTTAGCGACGAAAACAATATTCGAAAAAATTTTCGTATCGAAAACATTCTTCGTCTATTTTCGCAAATTGTAAATAAGTACAACAGTTCTGAGCACAGTTCTGAACAGAACTCCAAGAGTTCTATCGAAAACCCAATTAACATTTTTTTGTGCAGCTAATAGTTTACGAAATAATTGCAATTTAAGGAGAAAATCTTTTCATTTACTGTGAAGTTGGCACCCTTTTCTTCAGAAATGTATATTTCTTTCACAGTTCTTGACAGGTATGCCATAGTTCTAGAGTTCTTTGTACAAAATTTCAATAGTTCTGCAGAATTTAGGGAAGAAAACAACAATACTCGAAAAAATTTTTCTATCGAAATCATTTTTTGTCAATTTTCGCAAAAATTAAACTGGTACAACAGTTCTGAGGACAGTTCTGAACAGAACCCCAAGAGCTCTATCGAAAATCCTAATAACATTTTTCTATGGCGATAATAGTTTGTGATAAATTGATTTAATGTGGGACACACTTTCTCTACAGAAAATATAAATATATTCGTACAACAGTTCTGATGACAGTTCTGGACACCACGTGAAAAGTTCTATCGAAATTCCTAGTAGAATATTTTAGTGCAGGTAATAGTTTAAGAGGTAATCGCAACTTAATTAAGAACCCCATAAGAGCTCCTACTGTGAAGCTGGTACCCTTTTTTTCAGAAATATATATTTTTTTCAGAGTTTTTGATAGATAAGTCATAGTTATAGAGTTCTCGGTACAAAATTTCAATAGGTATGCAGAATTTAGCGAAGAAAACAACATTGTATAACAAAGCTGATTCAGGAACCCTTTCCTTTTGATACAATTCTTCCTGTTGCCACAATAAATCACTTGTGCATAGATTCCAACTGTACTGATCATTACAAAAATACAACCATTGACCAGCGGCGCACATTTCTTGCAGCGTTGTATAAAGCATTCGGCTCATCCGCTGTGAAAATACTACACTTAACGCTATTTTAAAATTTACGGTGGATGGCTTCCGTTTATCTACAATGTCAGCATCTATCGAATTATCTTCATGCAAACGTGATGCCTGGATCACTCACTTCCCCTTTTAGGTACGGAGGAAACTAGAGTTTAGTCTTGTGGAAGTCAAAAAAGGAAATGTGGGCAGCCCTTCTTTTACTGATAGCAAACTCTAGAGAAATCTCCACACTTGTTTTTCTTCATCATGCCAACAAAAGAAAAACTCTCCCTTCATAGCTCTATTATCATTCCAGTACTAGTAAACCAGTTGTCCGCTTTCACATTTCGACCTGACTGATATATAGGTTTACACAGTCACAGAACAACATCAAATTGTTTATTGCTCAGTTGGTAAATCCTTCTGGTTACAACACAGCGTATATTTCCAAATTGTACAGGTAAAATACTTAAGAATCCACACTTAAGAATCCATACTCGTTTGTTTTGATTGATACATATTGGCGAAAACTGTACCTTCCACAGAATCCTTCCAGCTTCTTGCCTACTGTAACATTTTCTCCAAGGGTGTAAGATTTGTGGTAGTTGCGTACAAACACAGTAAATATTTCCCGAATAGCTGTTAGCTTGTCTAATTGTCTCCTTTCATCACGAATAGCGCGACTGTAAAATCTAAGGCTCTCCAGAATAAATTTGAAACGTTTTATGTTCGTTTGCGAGGTGAAATTTTTCAAAGCCATCACCATCAGTTCCACACAGATCTTTCAGGCTTTATCTGTTACTTTTGTTAACAACAATTAAAAACAAGAGACTGATGAAGGCTTTCAATTCAATATCATCTATTGATTTTCCCCTCTCTCACGCTGAAATGAGGCTTTGATGCTCTCAAAATTCTGATTGGAATACAAAACTACAATAGACAAATATCGTTATCTATGAGGTAATTACAGCATCACAAATGCTGCTTTGGCTGCACCTGTAGGTACAGGTAAATTTCGAATAATATTATGCTCTTCGAACAATATGCTTCGAATTTCTTCAACATTATCTAGTACTTCCCACTTAAAATAATAAAATTCCTATAAAATAACGCAACCAGGCGCAGTGTATTAATCTGATATTTGACGTTCAGACAGCGGACACTGACTATTAAACAGTTCAAACAGAATTTAAGTGCAGTTTACATCCTGGATTAGCTTTGTACTACTTACTACGTTGATAAACAAATAAACTAATCGCTGAAATGAAATACGAAAGGGCACAGTGGATAAAAACGAGCAATCGGCTCATATCTCATCAAGAGAGCATTAGCGTCGATACTGAATCATACATACAACAATGAAAGGCACACATGAAGTGTATGTTTTTAGAATCAGGAAGAACCAGATGAATTTTATCACGTAAAACAGTAATTGTTTTGAACTCTCATGACATCCAGGACCCACTAACAGCTAAAAATATGCCCAGGACCCTCATGGATGAAAGTTATATTGCAACATCACCAGCCGCTAGGATACATAAAAACATGTGCTGTGTGTAACGAATAAATTTGAAATTGATGTCGTTAATATTGTTGCAAACATTTGTTCTAGTTAGAAAGGAAGTGTGGAAGTTTGATGAGTTACACTACAGCGAGAGTTAAAAGTCTTTACAATGTATAGAAATGTAAGTATATTTACTGAATATATCGTACAAACGAACTAAGTAGTATGTTTAAATCCTAATTCAATACATGACTGATAGAGGTGTTATAATGTTGAGGGGATACAGTATTAAAGTTAATAAGAAGTTCGAAATTTGTAAATAAGAACCTCGTTTATTTGGTCCTCAATAATCCGGATTTCCGGTTTATCCGGATTCATATTTTGTGTCCCTTGGTATTTTTCTCTTTTTTCTTATAACACGAAGATGTGTAATCGGTGAGGTACATAGGCTGCTTATCACCAGGCCGGTAATTTAGTCTAGTACTGAGTGATAAGGAACTCGGAGTGTGTGAATGACATTGTTTCTCAAGTATTGTACATTAATATAACGGTGTATTGATGCCCATCAAGTAAGTTGCATAGTAACCACGCCAACAGCACTCCACCACAGCTCATTGTACCTCTGGTGCGATTCTCGACAGGTGTGACACCATCTGGTTAGTGGCGCGTGTGAATGTATCTGCTCTCTCAGCCATCTGTTCGTTTTGCACTGACGAGCCTTCTCTCCTTGAATCATCTAAGCGTGCACATCCCACGCTTCCACCTACAGTTACTACAGTCAGTCTTAAGAAGGTGTACTGGCATTTGTATAGTGCTGAACATTTAGACTTTTTGTATTTAGTAGAATATACATCCGGTTTTCGATTTTCGGTTTTCCAAAATAAAAGTGAGAATTTACGATCGTACTCATAGCTGTACTTCCAGCAGTACTTCATCTCCTGCGTTCCCAATTTCGTAGAAGTTGTCCTACGAAAATTGCAGAAGAAGCACTCCTGGACGAAAGGATATTGTGACGATATTCTTTGGTCACAGCCTGGGGTTAGAGACCCGGTGCGGCACACAGTTTTTATCTGCCAGTAAGTTTCACATCGGCGCACACCCACTGCAGAGTGAACACACAATCTATTTCATAATCTACTGGCACCATAAAAATGTTATGAGGGTTTTTAAAAGAACTCTTTCGGTGCTATCCAGAACTGGCAGCAAAAGGGTTGTGCCAATTTATTATAATGTAGACCAAGTGGGTCTCTCGAAAATGCTATTATCTCATTAACTGTTATCCCCACAAAAAATGTTATTACAGTTGTCGGTAGAACTCTTAGGATCGTATTAAGAAATGCCGTCAGATCTTTTGTACGAATTTAATTCTTTTACATGACAAAAGTGAGTCCCACATTAATTATCTCATATAATGTCATCGTCACAAATAATGTTATTATAGTTTTTGGTAGAACTCTGTGGGTGATATTCAGAACTGTCATCAGAACTATTCTACGAATTTTGCTATATTAGATAAAGTGAGTATCAGATTAAAACAATTATTGTATAAACTATTATCGCCACAAAAATGTTCTTATCATTTTCAATGCAACTCTTCCGGTGCTATCCAGAACTGTTATACAAATTTATTTTTTCCAAACTGACAAATAATTTTTTACCATACCAAAATTTTGCCGTGTTATTGTTTTCTTCCCGAAATTCTGTAGAACTATTCGTGTTTTGAGCAGGGAAATCTAGAACTATTGCATATATATCAAGAACTGTGAAAAAATTTATATTTATCGTAAAAGGGGTTCAAACTTCACGGGAAATGCTCATAAGCATTCCTTAATAATGGCAGTTACTACGTAAACAATTACCTGCACAGAATATGTTACTAGTTTTTTCGATAGAACTCTTACAATGCTATCCAGAGCTGGCATCAGAGCATACGAACAGACATAATTTTTTTTTTTTTTGAGTAAGAGTGCCCCACAATTAATCAATTACCATACAAACTATTACAACCACAAAAAATGTTATTATGATTATAGATAGAAGTCTTGACGTGTTAACCAGAACTGTTCATCAAAACTGTTGAACGAATTTACTTTTTCTGTGGAGAAAGTGGGTCTAACATCAAAGCAGTTACCGTATAAACTATCATCGCCACAAAAAGATGTTATTAGGATTTTCGATAGAGCTCTTGGTGTTCTGTTCAGAACTGTTGTACGAATTTACTTTTTGCGAAAATTGACAAAGAATGTATTCGATACGAAAAATTTTTCGAGTATTGTTGTTTTTTTCGCTAAATTATGCAGGACTATTCAAATTTTGTACAAATAACTCTAGAACTATGACATTTCTATCAAGAACTCTGAAAATATATATATATATCTGAAGAAGAGGATTCCAACTTCACAGTAAGTGAAGAGGTTCCCTAATTAAATTGCAATTATATCATAACGTGTTAGCTGCACAAAAAATTGTAATTAGGACATTCTATAGAACTATTGGGGTTCTGTTCAGAACTGCCCTCTGAACTGTTGTCCGAATTTACTTTTTGCGAAAATTAATAACGAATGTTTGCTATACGAATTTTTTTTCGAGTATTGTTGTTTTCTTCGTTAAATTCTGCAGAACTATTGAAATTTTGTACAAAGAACTCTAGAACTATGCCATATCTATCAAGAACTCTGAAAATAATATACATTTCTGAAAAAAAGGGTGCCAACTTCACAGTAAGTGAAAAGATTTTCTCATTAAAATGCAATTATCTCGTAAACTATTAGCTGCAAAAAAAATGTTACTTGGCTTTTCGATAGAACTCTTGGAGTTCTGTTCAGAACTGTGCTCAGAACTGTTGTACTTATTTACAATTTGCGAAAATTGACAAAGAATATTTTCGATACGAAAATTTTTTCGAATATTGTTTTCGTCGCTAAATTCTGCAGAACTATTGAAATTTTGTACAAAGAACTCTAGAACTATGGCATATCTATCAAGAAATCTGAAAAAAGTATACATTTGTGAAAAAAAGGGTGCCAGCTACACAGTAGGAGCTCTTATGGAATTCTTAATTAAGTTGCAATTACCTCTCAAACTATTACCTGCACAAAAAAATTTCACTAGTATTTTCGATAGAACTCTTCACGTGGTGTCCAGAACTGTCATCAGAACTGTTGTACGAATATATTTATATTTTCCGTAAAGAAAGTGTGTCCCATATTAAATCAATTTATCTCAAACCATTATCGCCATAGAAAAATGTTGTTGGGATTTTCGATAGAGCTCTTGGGGTTCTGTTCAGAACTGTCCTGAGAACTGTTGTACAAGTTTAATTTTTACGAAAATTGACAAAAAATGTTTTCGATACGAATATTTTTTCGAATTTTGTTGTTTTCTTCGCTAAATTCTGCAGAACTATTGAAATTTTGTACAAAGAACTCCAGAACTATACCATATCTATCAAGAACTCTGAAAAAAATATATATTTCTGAAAAAAAGGGTGCCAACTTCACAGTAAGTGAAAAGATTTTCTCCTTAAATTGCAATTATCTCGTAAACTATTAGCTGCACAAAAAAATGTTACTTGGGTTTTCGAAAGAACTCTTGGAGCTCTATTCAGATCTGTGCTCAGAACTCTTGTACTTATTTACATTTTGCGGAAATTGCCAAAGAACGTTTTCGATACGAAAATTTTTTGGAATATTGTTGTTTTCTTCGCTAAATTCTGCAGAACTATTGAAATTTTGTACAAAGAACTCTAGAACTATGCCATATCTATCAAGAACTCTGAAAAAAATGTATATTTCTCGAAAAAGGGGTGCTAACTTCACACGACTGGTTTCCTCTTAGCAAAACGTGGAATCCTGTATTATCTCGCATCAAAACTGAACGTTCTTCGATGCGGCCTTGATTGCGATATATCGTTGCCAGCAGTGTTTCACTAAGGGCGGCGCCACCTCCCTGTTTTGGAAGTCAGAAACCGTGATGGGCGGCGCATGCGCCGTGTACTGAACGGTGGCCTATATAGGACGTCGAATTGCAATCTTGCGTCAGTTCTCAGCGGGACTCATCAGCAGAAGCAGCATTTCCTGAAGATGGCGAACAGTTGGATCGCCGAAATATCGAGTCAAGTTGATTTTAGGATCCGGCAGCAAACCCGAAAAGACTTTCAAGACTTATTACGCCGGGAAAGCCTACGTAGTCATATAACACCCTCCCCTACCGTTCCCAGCTCAGTGGGTGTATCAAGAAACTGAGTGCAGTCAGATAGCTACCGGGGTATGTCAGTGTTGTCATATTCGTGTTACTCGCGCTTCAAGGGGAGTCCGCCTCACACGTAGGTACACCGGACATGTTGAACAAGTCATCGACTTTACTCCTTGTACACACAAACAAATACAGTTTCACGCAAACTACGTTTTAAATTTTTCACTGGGACATGGTGTCCCAGCATTGGATTAAAGATAGATCCCTACCCCAGATCTGATAGAGTTTTCAGGAGGTTTCCCTTGATTGCTAAGGCAAATGCCGGGCTGTAAACCCCTCTCAAATATTTTAAATTGCGGCGCCCTCTGTCCACTACCAGCTGGTCTGGTATTTAGCTCAGAAATCCCTGGCTCCACACAGGGTCGTTGTTTGAACAGCCCACTTTACATGGAGAACGAAAAGTATAAAATAAAGTTAAAGAAGACGAAGAGTTGATCAGTGTCTTTCAATTAATGTGTCATTTCTTCATTATCGCTGGTGTGGCTGACCTATATCGCGTGCGTCGCTCATCGCCTGGACCACGCGGATAATGGCGGAGGATGTTTTTTCGTGACTTCGCGGCGACTATAAAAGTACAAGGGCAGTTTGGAAAGTTCTCAGAATGGAATAGAAAAAGACAGCTTACCACAGTGAAGCTTTATTTATTTTTCTATATTTTTCTTTGTGGTGTACCTGTTCACCAATGCACTTGGTCCAGCGACGTGCCAATGCCTTGGGAAACCCGTATCGAAAATTAGATTCCTCCAGGCCTACAATATATCCGTCAACTTCGGCTGTTACCTCCTCGTCTGAAGAGAATCTCCATCCATCGAGGAAAGTTTTGAGCTTGGAGAAAAGATAGAAGTCTGACGAAGCCAAATCAGGTGTGGCAATTCATGTCTTAGTTTATGCATTTTTGCTATGGCAATAACACTAGTGTGGGGTGTACATGAAAGCAGACTTTCTTCCTTGCCAAAACTGGCTTTTCTTTGCATATCTTCTGCTATAGTTGGTCCAGGGGTGTAGTGTAATATTATCCCGTAATTGTTTCACCAGTTGAAAGATAATCTATCGGCAGAACTCCTTTTGCAGCTCAGAAAACTGACGAAATGACCTTTCCGGCCTTTGCTTTCTTTGGTGATGATGAATCAACGTGCTTCCACTGTTCTGACTGTTGTTTTGTCTCTGAGGTATAGTAGTGGACCGAAGTTTGTCTGTGGTCACAAACCAGCGCAAAAAATGCTTTTGGTTGCTGTGGAAATATGTCAAACATTGTTCGGACATCTCCATTCTGACGTGTTTTTGATTCTGCGTTAATAGTCGCAGCGCCAATCTGATAGATATAATTTTCTCATATTCAATTCCACTATTAAAATGTGATATGCCCTTTCAAATGACATCCCTATAGTTTCGGCAATTTCTCGCACTTTCAGTCGACGATCCTCCATGATCATTTTATGCGCTTTTGCAATAATTTCTGGGGTAGTAGCTCATCTTGGTCGACCACTGCGCGAATTATCGTCTAAACTGTCCTGACCAAATGTAAAATCGTTTGTCAACTTGACGTCAGTTGAATATGAAGGACCAGAGTCCTCCGGTGTGTTTTCAAAATCACCATGAACTTGCATTGCTTTGATACCTTTCTTTAATCACTGCCCGAATCTCGATTTTTTCCATCTTCGCAAATCACTACACAGCAGCAGCAACAACAAAGAGATGTTCATAACACAGGTATCTATCCAGAGCAGTGATACGTCACTTTTTACTCATAAAGGACTACCTATTTATACGAGGTAACCAAGTTGGGCTAGTGCTGACATCTGCTGGTGATTCCGCGAACTTTTTAAACTGCCCTCGTAGAAACGTTACACTTGGCTAACTTCCCAAGAGTGGAGTCACCGCAAGCAGTATTACAGTCTTATAGCATCATATTCTGCAGTAACTCTATTGAGAACGAATGTGTTTGTCACACAAAAGTGGGTAATAAAGGTAATGATAGTGTCCACTCCAGGACCTCTTGTAGTAAGCCAACTACAAATAGGCATTCTGACAACAGGCACACATTACATTTACTCCATTACGAAGTTTTTTGTCGACTATCAATGACGTTCTGGAAGCAACAATAATATTCATAAATGTAATACTGGCAGGGGAAATGACCTGCACTATGCTTCACTCAGCCTTAGTGTGGCACAGGAATGAGTGAGGTATTCATCCGCAAAATCTTTGACAACTTACGCGGTGAAATAAAGAATTTAAAAGATAACAGAATTAATTTCATACACAAACTGAAATCATATTTGCTTGACTGACAGGTGGTTATACTACAGAGAAGAACTTCTCGATGTAATAATGAAATGTTCATGTGTATGTGTATGACAGAGACAGAGTGGGAGGAGAGGGGAAGAGAAAGATTGAATACAGAATATAATCAAGTATAAATCAAAGTAAGACACTCACATAAATGATCAGCTGTACAGTATTTGCATAGAGAAAATGAACTATAATTGCAAAACTGACTTGTTCCATGTTATAACGATAGATCGCAAAATATGGAAATGTACACTTGACAGCAAAAAAAGTGGGTCACTGCCGAATACAACCAACATAACGTAGCTGTGTTGCAGGTCCTCTAAACACCAAAACCTCATATGGTACAGTCGTTTGACTACACACAATGGGTACCGCAAGAGACTACTAGAGACCAAAGGTCTTTATGGCAGTCAGTCTAAGCATCAACTAATATCGTCATACAAAACATATTAAAAAACTTGTTCTTAGCGATGAGGCATCCCATAACACTCATAAACTAACCTTAATTACAACAAGTGACATTCCAAAAGTTCTGAAAAAACGGATTATTTTACATATATCGTACAGTAATCCTTAGTCAAAATTAAATACTTGAGACAATATATGGAGTTACAAAGCTGTACGGCAACTGGAAGAAAGTTATTGTGATTGCTTATCCCTGTATCCGTCATAATGCTCCCTATTTGGACGAGACTATTTGTTACTAAAAGTATGTTTTCGCTTCGGGTGGGTTTCTGAGATAATTGTTAAAAATAATTTTCAGTGACAGCATTTACTACGATGTTTTATGGATACTGCCGACTTTAAACATGTAATTTCCTTGTAAATTATAAATTTGCTACCTATGTAAATGTTGTGAAGACGTGTTTCAGGAAATGCAAACAGCTGGGTATCAACATCTCACACAAAATTCATATCCTCCACTCACATCCTGACCGAAAACCTAGGTTGAGTCAGTGAGGAACATGGCGAACATTTCCACCAGGACATCTAAGTGATGGGGTCACAGTGTCAGGTTCGATGGAGTGCAGCAATGTTGGCCAACTACTGCTGGACACTTCAGCTTGACATGCCATATGCTCAGGCCAAATGCAAATCTACAACCAAGAAATTCAAACCAAACGCACCTTTGATTAAGGAAGTGATTCCAATGTTTGTGGATTTCATGTGCGTATTGTATCTTGAGCTAGATATTACTATATAGTATATATGTCATGCGACTCAATCTCATTATTTTCTTACCTAATGCCATGTTCATTAGTACTCCATGTAGCAATAATTGTCGTAATGATACACAGATGGCTGAAGATATGTATCTAAAAATGGTTGGTAACAGGGACAAATGGTTTGCGTATTTTCAATTTCCATGTTTCACTTGTCTTGGAACAAGTGTTGGATACTAAGATATTCGCCAATTTTTAAAATTTGTTTTTTAGTGTTTTAAGTAAAGGCCCAGACAAGGGTCCAGTGTTACCCAAATTCTACTGATCAACATGAGATGCAATAAACACGGCAATCTCGCTAATGACAGATACTCATTCTACGTACGTCCTAACGATGATGAGCGATACTACTGGATCTTTCGGGGCGGTGGTCGCCTTTATTTGGTCACCTCACAGAGCTTGAGCGTCCAGAGGTCCAGCACGACAGCCTGAGAGACTATTGCCGTGGCAGACACGCATCTTTACTAGGATAAGGAAAGGAAACGAAGAAGACAATAGCAAGGGTGTCTGCAGAAATCAGTGTGTGGTCCAGAGTTTGCAGCTTTGGAGCCCATACTAGAGAAGTTACTTGACAGCGGTAACGTAAGCGGACTGGAAGCATTTGTAGATGATGTGTTGTTCGCTGTAAGCGGCGATTCCAAAAAAATTATAGAAGACAAATGTAATAGAGCTCTTCATGACCTTGAAGGATGACGTCAAAGTGTCAAATACTCACCAGCACCTAACAAAACTACGTACCTCCTGCTGAAAAGGAATCTAGCTATAAATATTAAGCTCGAAAAGGTTTTCCATCCACGTGCTGAAAGTCGCTCAACGGCGAGTGGCTCTGGAAATTGGATATTGGACGAACCAGTAAAAAAACGCGATTAACGGCAACAACCACTCTACGGAAATCTCAATATTAACAGCAATTCGCCAGTAATATCACTGTTCTCGTAACACATAAACAGCTACGTGTACACGAATTTGAACTGTAAATGACATGTCCAACGTCGTCGTTCTGGACCTGGATTCAAACCCAGCACCTATAGCCATTGCTAACTAAGCTAAGCTTTGTTTGTGCCTTATTGAGACCCGATCACTAGGCATAAAGAGACGTGATGTATAGACGTTTGCACCAGTATCAGTTATCAATTCAGATCCTGAAAATAAATGACGAGAATGTTTGTACTGAACTGGGAACCCTGTCATAACAGTTACCTTCCTGGGAACTACCCCCAACGACGTTTAATATGGTGTCATTCACAAGGAACAAGGTATGCTCATGTTTAAAATTAAAATGTCATCATGTAAAGCTTGTGACAGGGATGCGAACCCAGCACCTAATCAGATTGTTAACGAAGTACGTAAAATCAGAAGTTAAATATCAAATGTTTTCACCAATAGCGAGATATTGGAACCTTAAATGACGATAGAATTGTTTTTGCCTGACTGGGATTCAAACCCAGCATCTAGTGCCGTCGTTTTCTAGTCAGGAACAGACGATAAATAGCTATTGCTGGTTCACCAGTAACGAGATGTGCGCATGTTTAGCTAGACATCAGGCGACGAAAAGTTCTGTATTGAATGGAATTCAAACCCTGCACACGTGGTTATGAAGACACTTTAACTATCAAATTCTTTTCCAATAATAACTAGAAGTGGCATGTTTGTACTTTCAATGATGTGATGGAAAATACTCTGCTGGCTAGAAGGTGGTGACCACACTGTGGTGATCACAACGAATACAACGTCAATCCCAAATCCGTTTTCGCCAGTAGGATGGAGAGGAATGTTTGAACTTGAAAAGATGTAAGAAACGTTTGACCTTGTAATGTTGTGAGAAAAAGCTCATCATATGGCTCTGAGTTGAAACGAACACGTTACAGCTGACAACGCACGAAGAGACGTTGAAAATGCAACTATTTTTCACTAGTAGTTCCGAATGCACATGCTAGGGCTTGAAATGAAATAATGATTATTGTTTGCTGATCAGGATTCGAAACCAGATAGGTGCCTTTCGAGAAGGTCTAGAAGAGTTTGCGATCTTGGGGAACACAGTGAAATCGAATTCGAATCCCAGTCCAGCATCACAATTTTCAACGTCTCAGTTTCAAATAAAGTAAGATCCTTGTGAACTTACATGGCCATTGGTTCATTAAATGAAATACGTTTTCTAGTTTACGACGGCTTGCTGGTGACAGGGTTTCTGCCTTTCGGGGTTTCCCCATCTGTCACAGCTCAATCGAATGCCGCTCTGCCCCAGTCGGCAGTGAAGGGATGTTATCTTTACTGCGGATATTGAACTACGGAGCTTACTGGCGATCTGCACTTGGCGTTACTAGGGGCGAAGGAGAGTTACTTGTGTGTGTTAAAAATCTACGTCTGAACTGAGATGTGAACCTACAAGTTTTACACATCAATACAAGATTAATCCACCAGACCACAGAACCCCCTGCCAAGCACATAATTATGAATTGCAGAGTATTCATTTAGATGTAGATGCAGATGTCAAGGGACGGTTAACAGGAAGGGGGGCGGGCTCTGGAAATGGATAGAAGTGCAAAATATAGGCGTGAAATGCTTGCAAAGTATTGCTTACTTAGATCTGTGCCACAGTTCGTTTTATCTTAGGACCGAGAGATAAGGAAGGACTGTTTTCGGAACGAAGAATGGGTTATAAGGAAGGGGAGATCAAAGAATACGGTTTCATAGGTGTTGAGAGGAATGGTAGAGAGTAAAGACAGCAGCAATTAAAAGAGAAAATGAGGCGTCAATGGAAACCGCTAGATTTGTTTATAAAGTTTTGGGGTTTAAATGGCTCTGAGCACTATGGGACTTAACATCGGAGGTCATCAGTCCCCTAGAACTTAGAACTACTTAAACCTAACTAACCAAAGGACATCACACACATCCATGCCCGAGGCAGGATTCGAACCTGCGACCGTAGCAGTCACGCAGTTCCGAACTGAAGCGCCTAGAACCGCTCGGCCACCGCGGCCGGCCAAAATTTTGGGGGAATGCAATAGAAGGGCACTTGCGGCGTTAGTGTCAGAGAGAGAGAGATTGTGAGAGAGAATAAAGGAGATATTAACAAGGAGTAAACTTAATATGAAATCGTTTGCGTATTGTGTGGAGGACGGAGGGTGTATTCATGGATGGAGGGGAAGAGAGAGATGTATTTGAAATAACAATAACTACTGTGACAAGAGTCCATCTACGCTGATTAGTTTGTAAGTATCTAGACAGGGTATAAATGAAACCAAGATAGAATGTATAACAAACTGTATATTCAGAAGAAAGTCACTTGAATTAAAAAGGCAGCTCAAAGGAAAACTAACCCATATTGTATCTTTTCTGTTGCCACGCGATCTTCCGCTAGCTTCCAATGAGGAAACATGAGCCACGAGGGATTAGCCGAGCGGTCTGGGGCGCTGCAGTCATGGCCTGTGCGGCTGGTCCCGGCGGAGGTTCGAGTATTCCGTCGGGCATGGGTGTGTGTGTTTGTCCTTAGGATAATTTTGGTTAAGTAGTGTGTAAGCTTAGGGACTGATGATCTTAGCAGTTAAGTCCCATAAGATTTCACACACATTTGAACATTTTTGAGGAAAAATGACGAAAAAGAAGACATAACAAAACATTTTAAGGACTCTAATATTTTATCCAGAATCCTTCATTATTTTGTACTTCTATCATGCGTCTTGGCATAGAATGTGTCAGCCGTCGGACGTAACAGCCTGAAGAAGCAACTTCCTCCCAGGCTTCCAGGACGCAGTCCCAAAGAGCGTCCGCAGTAGTTGGTTGGTTTCGTGGTCAGTTCTCTGTTAATGTTCTGGCGACCTCAGCCCACATGTTTTCCATGGGGTTCATATAAGCCGCCCGTGGCGGTCAGTCCATGAAGTTGACGCCAATCTTGGAGAGCCGCTGCTGAACAAATGCAGACTTGTGAATGGGAGAATGGTCCTCTTTCAATGTGACGTCCGCTTCTGCGTACAGCATTCGAACTGACGGAAGCATCGCATTTTCCAATATGTGGGTATACTGCACGCTGTCCAGAGTTCCTTTTATCCTGTGAAGAATTCCCGCCCCTCTCGCAGAAATCCAACCCCATCAGATAACAGATGGCCGGCCACTTCTTCTCGTCGTGGTTACATATTCACGTCGATGGCGAGTCCCTTCCGGCCTGTAAACGATTCGTGGACCGCCGTTACTGGTGGAATATACCTTCTCATCAGTGAAAATGACGTTGTCCTACGACGCCCTCAGATGGAGCTCCGCAAATGCTAGCCAGTATAAAACGTTGTCTTTGCTGAGCTCTTGTTTAACGGCGGATCGTCGTGCATGCAGTCCAGCGTCCCTCAGCCTTCGGTGAATCGTGTCACTGGAGCCGGGGAAGTTGGTCTCCCGCCGCAGCTGCTTCGCGCTCAGAAAGGGATTTTCTCTGCTCCTAGACTCTAGGTCCCTGTCTTCCTGCTGTGAGCTCACTCTCTTCCTGCCTGAGCCAGGAGCCCTGTTGATAGTGCGTCTTTCAAGGCAGATCCTCCACCATCTCGTTGCAGTGGTATGTGGTACACCATACCGTCTGCCAGCTTCTCTGATGGAACATCCTCCTCCTTCAGTGAGAGCGACGACTCTATCTCGAATAGACCTCTCCCAGTGAGCCATCACGGCAGACAGCCTGATGTGTATTTCTGCTTGCCGCTCTTATACTGATTCTAGGAGAGGAGGTAAACATATTTACGTCAAACGGAGCGGCAGAGGCATGCGGCGCAGCCGTGCTGGCTCGTCCCGGGCTGTTGGCCCACCAACGCCACCGCCAGCTCGCTCACTTCCGTCTCGCCTCGGCCAGCCTGGCTGGCCCGTAGCTCGCGAGCTGCTGCTAGTACAGACCGGGGCCCCTTGAAGGATCAAAAGTTACACCTAACCAACCCAAGTCTGTAGTATAAACTAACACAGCTACAGCTATTATGCTATAACATGTGCAGGCACACCTACAGTTGACGATTCATTCAAATATTTGACGAACAATACGTTCAAAAATACATTCATTTTAAACATAGCTACCACAAAATATTTCACCTAGCTAACAATAGCATGACGCAGGAAACTATTCTTTCTTGTAAGCGCTCTGCATTAGATGTAGCCGTAAGAAAACGTGTATTAAACCACGACAACTAAGCGGAATGTAAAAGTAAACAGGTTTGGCGGCAGCTTCTCCAAATAATAGTATATACGCAGTATATAATACACGTTTTGTGCACTTATAACATGTATCAGTGTCTCTGAAACAATACGTGCTGCACGACGGAAATTAATTTCTGCTGGGGCACTTCATTTACATCTCAAGATACATGACCGCTAGAGAACATTGCTCTTTACGGCACTCAGTCCACCTGTAAATTAACACCATAATATCGCAAATATTAGGCAACACGTTACTGGGGGTGAGAAAGGCCTTAAGGTTTGCAACTAAACATGCTACTCCTAGCTACTACTGAATAAGTATTTGATTATTAACGTGTCTTCATAACCATGTGTGCGGCGTTCGACTCTCAGTCAGCATAGACGTTTTCATCGCCTTATTTCTAGTTAAACGTGCGCACATCTCGCTAATGGTGGACCAACATTGGACATTTCTCGTCTGTTCCTGGTTAGATAACGACAGCGGTAGGCGCCGGATTCGAATCCCCGTCAGGCAATACAACTTCAGTCGTCATTTAAGGTTCCAACCTCACTACTGGTGACAAACTGTGATATCTACACTCTGATTTTACGTACTTATTTTACAATCCGATTAGGTGCTAGGTTCGCATCCTTGCCATCAGCATTACATGATGGCATTTCAATTTTAAACATGTGCATCCTTTGTACCTTGACAATGCAACAATATACAACGTCTTTCAAGGTTAATTACCAAGAAGGTAATTGTCATGTTAGGGTTCCTGGTTTCGTACAAACATTATCGTCATTTACGTTCAAGTTGAGAATTGATAACTGATACTGCTGCAAACATCAATATTTGACATCTCTTTCTGCCTAGTGATCGAGTCACGATAAGGCACAAAACTTTGCTTGGTTAACAATGGCTTTACGTTCTGGGTTTGCATCCGGATCCAGAAAGAAGACGTTGGTCATGTCATTTAAAGTACAACTTTGTGTACAAGTAACTATTGACGAGTAATGTGAACAATGGTATTACTCGTGATTAGCTGTTAATGTTGGGATTTCCGTAGAGTGCTTGCCGCCGATAATCAGGTTTTCTTTTAACTGCTTAGTATTACATAAAGTTGATGCGAAACTACTACCTGTTGAATGTTGAACGACGTACAGCATGTGTTGGGTAAACCTTTTAGACAGCAAAGAACTTTTTTCCAATTGCTATACAATTTTATAAATCCATATACTGTTCAAATATTTAATTGTGCCTAAGGATTACTGGACGATTTATGTGACAAAATTAGTTGTCCCATAACATTTGAAAGTCACTTATTGTAATTAAGTTTAGTTTACAAACGTTAAGGAATGTCTGATCTCTTCTGTACTATCGTGGTGTTACTTTACATCTGGACAGACTGTCATAAAGACCGGTGTTCTCTAGTAGTCTCTAGCGGTACCCGTTGCGTATCTTACAATGACTGTACTGTGGAGGGTTGCGACGATGTGCAACACAGATATGCTATGTTGGTTGCATACAGTCAGGTGCAGGCTACACGTTGGAATTCAGGCGTGACCCACTTTTTTTGCTGTCGAATGTACACCACTAACACTTTTAAGTACTGAGTGATGTGGAGCATACGGGAGGACCGCATTTCAAATCTCCATCCGATCATCTAGATTCAGATTTTTCATGGTTTCCTTAAACCACTTGGGTGTAGCCTTTTAAAAGGCCACGGCCGTTTGCTTCTCCATCTTTGTTCTGTCCGTGTTAATGACCTCGTCGTGTTCCTTCCCTTACATATTACGTACCAACTGATACGTCCTGGAAGTTGAGAGAGGAAACACCAATGTAAACTTTATTTTCGTTCAGCATTTTAAAACATTGATGTCCCAGCAACAAGTGAAAGAAAGAGTCAAGTTCGACACAACGATAAAAGCCACTTAAGTAGCAACGTGCTATTTAAACTATACTTCAGTACCAGTATATGTCAGTTCGTCCTAAGTTCATATTGGCCGTCGGCTGTAGCACAGGCTGTAACATCTCTGGATATAGGCCCTATTTACGTTACAGGTGTTACTCATAACTAAGCCTATAAATCAAAACTCGATCCAATGCTGAATAGTAACTATCTTTATTACACGTTTTCACAAGAAAAAATTCTGCTTGACAAGCGATAAATAGCTCTGTCTAAAACGTTATTATAAATAAGTGTAAACAATTCATTCGTTTGTCCAAAGAATAATCAACATTTCATTTGCTGTCCTTAATTAGCAGCTTCCACGCAGCCCCCCCCCCCCCTCTCCTTGCCCCAGGAATGTGCGGGAACCTATCGTACTGGTCGACCTGCTCTCGTATATATCATTGGACCCTCTGTTTTCGTTTGCGGCCCTGGTTGACTTGCCGTAGGTGCCTCGGCTGCCTGGTGTCCTGCCTCTTTGTCAGGTGGAGTCGCAGTCGCCGGTGCAGAGCATTCTTTCCCTGCTGTTGCGTGGGCGCGTCCGTAGAGGACACATATACACCTTAACCGGTTCCCATTACAATGTCAAAGGCCCGTACTCTATTTGAACCTTGTGCTCACTGCGTCTTACACCCGGAAATGCCCCGAGTATGGCGGCTGCAGTGACGCACGTACTGCATGGGTTCGGAACATCACGCGTGAGCGTGTCGCAATGTCCATGTGTATAAACACATTTCGTGAGGGCGGCGTCGGGCGTAGCTTGGCTATTTGCAGCTTCACTTGCTGTAACACGTACTGCAGTTCTGGTTCCATAGACGCCTGTTTATTTGAAAGAACTCCGATAGCAGACGCAACTTTTCTCTGTAAACCATTTCGGTAGTCGACGCCCCATTATCCGGTGTAACTGTTGTGCTTAGTCCTTACTAACAGTAGTGCTGCTGTCCAACAGTTATCACGGCAAATAAGCGCGGCCTTCAGAGTTCTATGCCACCTCTCCATTGCTTGAGGGGTGATAGGTTTTGGTATGGTGCTCTTGGAGTCCGCATAATTCAAATTGTCGCCCCTGGTCTGTTGTACCGCGTGCGGGACGACTGTATCATGAATTCCATGTAGTTGTGAATGCCCTTGCTATTGTCCCCGCTGATGTATCCCCTAGCGGAATCACTTATGCCCAACGTGTATGCCTTTCCACAGCAATAAACAAATAACTGTATTGTGGTCGTCGGCTGTCTGTGTTATCGCCAATGTGCTTGTCTGCCCTACTGTCAGGTGCACCCTCTCATCTATTGCCAGCACAGAATTAACGTCGTCTTTACCTCAAGAGGCTACTGTCGTTTTCACTGGCAACGGCAGTACTGCAAGAGCCACACTTGTTGTTGAAGGATCTCAGCCGACATAGCTGCCTCTTCCACTGTGCCCCTGAGATGTCGGCAGAATTCCGAAGGCTTCCTGCCTCCGACTCGTTCGAATTCTCGGACCTGCTACATCCGTCGCTCTAGCGACTTTCCTATGCGTTGAACCACCATGAATCGCAGGCGCTGGCAACGCCCTTTTGCAGGTAGCTTCAAACTGACGTCCACAACCGTCTCCACAACTCGTGCGCCTAGGAAAACTTCGTGTATTCGTTCGTGACTTTGTTATGTGCAAACATTGATTCTAACATTGCGAACCTAAGCTCAGGCCTGGTAATAACTTTGGCACTTGTGTTTTCATCGTTGGTCTGTCAGCCTCGTCAGATGTCGCAGTGCCTGCATCTGCCATATGCTGGTACTGTTTCTCTACGCACTTTCCCGTCGTTGCATGACGAGTATCGCGCTTTCTGCTCTTTCTGCCTTTGTAGCCTTTCTTGATCTTGCATCTCTTCTTAATACAAAGTTATCGCCTCACTATGTGCTGTACTTATATGTGTTGCTTCATTTCCTTTGTTTCCGGGGTCACCAAAAAAAAAAAAAAAAAAAGAATGTTCAAATGTGTGTGAAATCTTATGGGGCTTAACTGTTAAGGTCATCAGTCCCTAAGCTTACACACTACTTAACCTAAATGATTTTAAGGACAAACACACACACCCATGCCTAAGGGAGAACTCGAACCTCCGCCGGGACCAGCCGCACAGTCCATGACTGCAGCGCCCGAGACCGCTCGGCTAATCCCGCGCTCCGGGGTCACCATTTTATAGGCGTTACTCATAATCAAGCCTATAAATCAAAACGCTATCGAATGCTGAATAGTAACTATTTTTACTACACTTGTTCATAATCAGATTTCTATTTGGCAAAAGATAAACAACTCCTTCTAGAACATTGGTTTTCAAACTGTGAGGGGCGTGCCTCCCCCCGCCTCCCTCCCAATAGAGGGTGTGGGGACGTACACTCATGTCCAGAAAAAACAGAACACCTTGCACGATTAGAGATAGGACGTGCATATTCACTGGACATGTTCATTAGCGTGTTCTGCAGAAATGGTTAACGTTTCAGTCACCTCGGTTCAGCATGTGCCCCGTTGTCAAGTAGACACAGAGTCCGTCACAACCCTGATACTTGTTCAATGCCTGATGGCATAGACGCGTATAAGGCACGTATGGTGTCCTGTTGTATAACCATCTATGCTGCGTTCACCTGTTTCCAAAGTTCATCTGTGGTGGTTGGCATTGGGTCTCAGCACGGTACCAGTCGTTTCACCATATCCCACACATTTTCGATTGGCGAAAAGTCTGGTGAGTCAGGCAAAACGGTGACATCCTGTGAAACCAAGAAGATACGTGTTCGTGCAGCAACATGTGGTCGTGCATTATGTTGCTAAAAATGGCACCTGGGGTGTTGTGAAGAAAAGGTAATGGTCACACTGGGCACAGTACCCTAGACACGCACCAACTGTGATGTGTCGCTGTACCCAATAGAACCCCACACCATAAGGCCTCGAGTTGGCGCTGTATATCTTTTGCGAATGCAGCCAATGTGATGCCGCTCTGCCTGTCTCCGGCGAACCAAAATGCGACCATCGTTTTCAAACAAACAGAACCTGGATTCGTCCGAAAACATTATCTGATGCCATTCCTGTCCCCAGTGACGTTCTATACACCATTGCCATCTAGCACGTATCTGCACATTCGTCAAAGGTAGGCAGAGAGGTGGACGACGCGTACGTAACCCAGGCGGTAATAAACGGCGACCGACTGACACCCCTGATAATGTACGATGTATTAAATCGTTCCACTATTGCGCCAGAGCCCAGGAGGAAGCAGAACTGTCCTGCAATGCCATTCGCACGAGGTGTCGATCTCCTCTGGGCGGTGCGACCTGACCCATCTCGTCGTGTTCTACGGCCTTCCGTGAATCATTCTGGGCACTCCCGTTGCACTGTCGCAACACTTAGTCCCACACAAGTAGCAATTTTTAGGGGGATGCTTCACATTCTCTCACGCGAATAATGCGCTTTCTTTCAAACTCACTGATTGGACGGTACGGTTCGCGCATACGTCTGTGAAGCACGCTGCACGCGTGCTCAGGCAACACCACCTAGATTACAGGCCTGCGCGCACACTTGTGACGTCACATACTGATGGCCGGGTCTGTATCGGAACGCTCCTGTTACGCACTCTGCAACCATACGAACTTCACGAGTTTTAGAGCTGAGACCGCACAGGGATTCTCGTGCTTTCCTCTTCTACACGGCCTCGTAATGAAAGTATGGAAATTTATATCATTGCGTAAAGTAACTGAACAAAACTGCCCTATGATATATCAAGATGTAAAATTATTTTGACGATTTGCCTCAAATACGCGTTTCTAGGCGCACACGAAACTCAAATCATTCGACGAAATGGAGCACCTCCTGACATAATGTTTAATGAATCAAAAAACCCGAAAAATTATTTTATTTCCCTGTTTCTCCAGAACTTTAGAACCTTAAACATGAAAAGATTGTTTCTCCTATATCCTTGACTGAAATTCGTGTCACAGAGTGCTGTTAATTTAATCATAATGCACTTACATCGAAATTCTGCTTTCTATCCTGCTTAATCTGTCGAACACTGAGTTCATTAAAGCAATTTTCTAAGGCAGTTTACTCAAATTGAAATTATTTCCGAGTAGCTGTATATGTAAAACTGAACGAAATCATTCTGTAGCTCTTCCAAATAAAAGTACTGGAAACTCAGTAATCTGGTAGGAATGATAAGGAATACTAAACATTTTCGAGCCACACTAATTGATATAACTATTCTGTGTGACAATAGTTGCTTCGTATTAGCCTCGCAGCAATGGTCCAGAATTAAAAAAACAAATTATACTGGTACATGATACATAACTGCTTTTAAAAACAATTGGCAAATGTGGTGCAATGGAAACAAATAACACGCTATAAATTTTTTGTCATTTACTTACCCTTGAATGATGCGTAGACACAAATTCCTGTCTGGGAATAGCTGCAATCCAGCGATTTCTCAACTTCACACATTTGGGAAATCGAAACATGTGCACTGTCATGCCTTTTTGGGATTTATAATTTCCCTGGCAAAAGGGAACGCAACACTTGTATCCCATACTTCGAAGAACTGTAGGCGAATACTTTATGAAATATATATCACTTTCACGTGGCACACACTTTCAACACAACATACACGCCAACAGGACTGCCGACTACAGATAAGATGGCCAACAGTTTGTGACGTCACGTGCCAATATGGCCGCTGTGCGTAGGCCTTGCATCTAGAAGGCTTTGGCTCAAGTCGCACTGATCCATTACCTTTCGGTGTATAGTGACAACGAGAGCCGCAGCACATGTTACCTGTAGGTGGTGTTGCACTGCGAATCGGTGTTGACCTTGAACCCGCAGGCCGACATGGTTCAAATGCTAATCATTTCTGCAGAACATACTAATGCACATGTCTTGTGAACATGAACATCCTATCTCTATTCATTCAAGGTGTTCTGTTTTTTTTCTGAAGATGAGTGTATAAAAGGGGAAGCGACAGGAGCGAGCAGTACGAACGCATTACGTTGTTAAAAAAGTAGCTATTTAATCAAGACAAATGTGTTTGCACTTATGCCGAACTGTCTACTCGGTACTCTGTAGACAATTCAACCTGAATGTAAACGCAGTAACTGACCGTTGCCAATCCGACCGCTGGAACTCGCAGCGTTCGAGTACAGTAAACGTGCGAACTTGACCGATCGTCGCACGTCGGTCCGACGCGGAACACTACCTGCCAGCTGTCTCCTGTGTAAGATTTCTCACAGCTTCAACGATATAGTAGTTGTTGCCAGTAGTGGCTTTGTTTCTAAGCAGCGTTGGCGCTCTAGTCTTAGTTGGACTGAGTTGTTCAGTCAGTATGCAGTTTAATCGTGTGTAGTTACGATGTGAAATTTTTTTCTTTACTTCGCCATGAGTTTGTCGAAGAAACGCAAATACAGCGATGATTACATTAAATACAGTCTGCATGATGCAATGTGTTATTTATTATGAAGTATTGAGAATGGTGCCATGAGACTTTATTGTCTCGAACGGCATTTGTGGACTGAACACAGCGCTTTAAAAGGTAAGCTGATGGAATTTTTTGCTGCAAAATGTCTGAGTTTGAAATGTGTGAAGCTGGATGGTACTGGAGCCATTGCTCAGTCTTCTGAAAAAGCGATCCTAGCTTCCTATGAATTATCGCTACTCATCGGAAAGACTAAGAAAAATCATATTGTCGGAGAAACACTTGTCAAATCCTATTTGTTGAAAGCAGCTGATATTGATCTTGACCGGAAAGTAAACCAAATCTTTACAAATATCGCTTTCTGACAACACTGTGAAACGTCGGATTCATGATATGGCCGAAGACGTAATAAATCATGTGGTGCAGGCCATGAAAGGACCAGAATTTTTCGCTACACAGTTACACGAGAGTACAGATGTTGCAAATTGTTGTCAACTGTTAGTCCTCGTTCGATACATGCAAAACGAAAAGATTAAAAACGAGATACTATTTTCTACAGAGCTAACGATTTCTTCAAAAGCAATTCATATAATGACAGCGATATCTGAATTCTTTTGCAAATATAAAGTCGTGGCAAAAGCGGATCTGCGTATGCACAGACGGCGCTCTGTCAGTGCTTCGATTTCGCTCAGGATTCGTGCAGATGCCCAGAGAAAAGTATCCCAATGTTATTTCAACTCACTGTGTTACATACCGTTGTGGCATTGAAGATGCTGTGTCGTGGTGTACTGTCTGGCGTTGACGATTTAAATAATAACGAAATGAGCGATTAATTATTTAGTAGTAATTGTGTTTACATAAAATTATCTGACACGACCTGAAATGCTCAATACTTTTTGAAATGTTTTTCTCCACTAACTGCTTAGTACTACAACACCTGTAAAACAGTTTTATTTTAGTTTATACATGTGAGTAATGCATTTGAAGAGAGAAACTGTATAATGCGTAATCTCGAATCTATGTTTCTTCCGTGTCAAATTTATACCATTGCAGCTTTTTGGTACGACGCGCGAATCTGTCGGGTGGCAGTACGACGCGCGAATCTGTCGGGTGGCAAGCTCCGAACCGGAGACAGACAAAACATTCTCTCTCTCACGTCACCGATCACCGCAGCGGCAGTGGTACTCTATCGCTCCTCCACCTGCACACCCTTAAGATAAAAACACTAACTTCAGATGTTCGTACTGTAACAAACACTCTATCGCTCACACTCCAGTGAACACATCAAAGTCAATACAAATTAGTGTAGAACTGTGTGTAGCGAACGAAACAAGTTCTGTATCATTTGAGAGATACAGAGGCGAACGAGTGTGCCGCGACTTCCCCAGTTTACTGCTAGTAGCGCTACGCCGTCACCACAAGCGTCTGTGCGAAGGACACAACTATTGCATCATAATTTAAGAATGGAACTAAAAGTTGTTAGCATGTGCTTTAATATATTAATGTCAAATCTCAGATTCATCAGATGAATATTTTTTTCCCTAAATACATCGTTTTAAGAAAAAATAAGTGGCGCTGAATAATAAAGCCAGGAACCCAAAAATTGGTCATAATGTACAGATGTATGTCAAAATTAACTGGTACAAGTCCCAACGTGATTAAAGCAATATTTTGGCCAGAATCCATGTTTTTAAGAAAAATTGATAGCGCTAAGTATTAGACTTAGAAATATGAAAACTTGTATGAAGGTTCAGTTTAGCATAAAAACATTAATTATGTAACCCCATTGAGCTGCCCCTAATAGTTTTCGAGTAATTTACTGAAAACTACTTTCGTAACAAATATGTGCTTATTTGTAGTAGATTAAGTATCTGTTACACTGATGCTAGAAAGTTTTGGTTACAGCACGTGATGAAACCTACTAAATAATAGAGCTATAACAAGTTTTAAGACCTGGATGTAAATAATAACAAATACAGGGTTATTACAAATGGTTGAAGCGATTTCACAGCTCTACAATAACTTTATTATTTGAGATATTTTCACAATGCTTTGCACACACATACAAAAACCAAAAAAGTTTTTTTAGGCATTCACAAATGTTCGATATGTACCCCTTTAGTGATTCGGCAGACATCAAGCCGATAATCAAGTTCCTCCCACACTCGGCGCAGCATGTCCCCATGAATGAGTTCGAAAGCATCGTTGATGCGAGCTCGCAGTTCTGACACGTTTCTTGGTAGAGGAGGTTTAAACACTGAATCTTTCACATAACCCCACAGAAAGAAACCGCTTGGGGTTAAGTCGGGAGAGCGTGGAGGCCATGACATGAATTGCTGATCATGATCTCCACCACGACCGATCTATCGGTTTTCCAATCTCCTGTTTAAGAAATG
Organism: Schistocerca serialis cubense; assembly: GCF_023864345.2. Classification (NCBI taxonomy): domain Eukaryota; kingdom Metazoa; phylum Arthropoda; class Insecta; order Orthoptera; family Acrididae; genus Schistocerca; species Schistocerca serialis. Next base: position 718,913,312 of record NC_064638.1, read on the forward strand.
CCGAACATCATGATGGAAGTGCGGTGGAGCACCATCCTGTTGAAAGATGAAGTCGGCGCTGTCGGTCTCCAGTTGTGGCATGAGCCAATTTTCCAGCATGTCCAGATACACGTGTCCTGTAACGTTTTTTTCGCAGAAGAAAAAGGGGCCCTAAACTTTAAACCGTGAGATTGCACAAAATACATTAACTTTTTGTGAATTGCGAATTTGCTGCACGAATGCGTGAGGATTCTCCACCGCCCAGATTCGTACGTTGTGTCTGTTCACTTCACCATTAAGAAAAAATGTTGCTTCATCACTGAAAACAAGTTTCGCACTGAACGCATCCTCCTCCATGAGCTGTTGCAACCGCGCCGAAAATTCAAAGCGTTTGACTTTGTCATCGGGTGTCAGGGCTTGTAGCAATTGTAAACGGTAAGGCTTCTGCTTTAGCCTTTTCCGTAAGATTTTCCAAACCGTCGGCTGTGGTACGTTTAGCTCCCTGCTTGCTTTATTCGTCGACTTCCGCGGGCTACGCGTAAAACTTGCCCGCACGCGTTCAACTGTTTCTTCGCTCACTGCAGGCCGACCCGTTGATTTCCCCTTACAGAGGCATCCAGAAGCTTTAAACTGCGCATACCATCGCCGAATGGAGTTAGCAGTTGGTGGATCTTTGTTGAACTTCGTCCTGAAGTGTCGTTGCACTGTGATGACTGACTGATGTGAGCTTTCTCGGCTCCTGTCGCCATTTTGTCTCACTGCGCTCTCGAGCGCTCTGGCGGCAGAAACCTCAAGTGCGGCTTCAGCCGAACAAAACTTTATGAGTTTTTCTACGTATCTGTAGTGTGTCGTGACCATATGTCAATGAATGGAGCTACAGTGAATTTATGAAATCGCTTCAATCATTTGTAATAGCCCCATACAAGGACTCTTAAAGTTGTAATTCAGAGGTCATGTTCTACTATCAGTTTCGTTCTAAAAATTCTTGACGGCAAAGTTTAAATGCAGGAGAGCTAAAACTTTTTCTGCGATTTTAACCAACTTTATTACGTTCATACAAAAATTACGAAAATTCAAAACTGATACACAACAGTGTTACGTGTAAAATATTGTGTGTCCGGAAAAGCGGCTGTTTAGAGGCTGTTACCGTGGGCATGGACCGATAACGGCAGATGTTCCCCTAGCGGTTCGCTGTGCCCGTATATAAATATAGCCACGGAGGCCGGTATTACACTATCAAATTTCTTTGTCAAAGATTTGATCAAAGATGTGATCCAATATTCCGTCCAATATATTTGACAAAGATCTTTAACGTAGCGGTACAAGGGGTCTTACACTGTCATCAAATTTTTCGTCAAAGTTCAAGAAGGCTGACAACAACTTGTTATTAACCGCAGCAGTTCTACGTACTCCAATTGCGTTGTGTGCACATGCGGAAAAGAAGTGGGGGAAAAAAATGGAACCATACATACGAGGTTGAGAGTCTTAAAAGTCCTGGGATTACAACTTGATAATAAATTCAGTTGGGAGGAGCACACCACAGAACTGCAGAAAGGCCTTAACAAATCTGTATTTGCAATTCGAGTGTTAGCAGACATAGGCAACATAAAAATGAAAAAGCTTGCATACTTTCATTCCATAATGTCATATGGGATAATATTTTGGGGTAAATCTTGAAGTCAAACAAAAGTTTTCAAGGTCCAAAAGCGTGTAATACGTATTATTTGTGTAGTAAATTCACGGCCTCCTGCAGAAACCTCTTCAAAGAACTGGGTATACTAACTACTGCCTCTCAGTTTATTTACTTCTTAATGAAATTTGTCGTAAATAATATATCTCTTTTTCCAACAAACAACTCAGTTCATACATACAATACTAGGAACAAAAATGATCTGCACAAGGACTTAAAAGCACTTACTTTAGTTCAAAAAGGGGTCCACTACTCAGGAACACTCATCTTCAATAATTTGCCAGGAAACATAAAAAATTTAGTTAGAAATAAAGATCAGTTTAAAAGGAGCCTGAAAGACTTACTACTGGCAAACTCCTTCTACTCCATTGGCGAAATTTTTAATAGAAACAAATGATGTATTTATTCATACTATTAGTATTGTTATTTCAGCTTTAAAAAAGTCGACATGTTCCACATCCACGAGGATCTCCTCAGCACGGATCTATGGAACGAAAAACTAATCTAATCTGGATGAAGCCGTGGATTTTACGGCGACACGATAAAAGCATTCAACAAAACTTGTTACGTGAGCTTACAGTGGAAGACGTCAAGTCGTACATCGATTACTTAAGAATGGATGAGCATACATTTCTGTATGTGCTCAATGAAGTGTATCCTCATATCACAAAGCACAATATTCACTTAAGAACTGTTACATCTTCAGAAGACTCCGATTCCTTGCTACAGGAGAGGGTTATGTTAGGTTAGGTCAGGTTAGGTCTCCAATCTTCTTAATCTATTTTTGTATTCAGGGTGCCTCACGTTGTAAAGCGCCTCATCAGCTTCAGACATCTCTATTAATTTTGTAGTTGTCGGCACACACCAATTGTATTTACCGGCAATGGTTATAAAAACACTACAGACGACAGAACGCTGCAGCGATGCTAGCGCTCGATGTGGTAACATGTCACATTGCAGTGAACAGAAGACAAGCGGTTTCTTTGATCAAATATACAGCGAGGCCCTAGATTTGATCAAATATTGGACGACACTTGACAAAGACCCTATTACACTATCAAAAATCTTTGACAAAGATATTGGACAAAGAAATTTGACAGTGTAATACCGGCCTAAGACTAGTCTTCACTGCGCACACAACACCGTACGATCCGCGTCAGTCAAACGCCGGAGTACGTGATGCCTCGGATGACGTCACAGCCAGACCGCAACTAAACTCTTGTTTTCGGTACAATAGGAAGTCCTGGTTCGCTTGGATTTCGCAGAAGTAACTGTTAGTGTGCCGCCCATAATGTTAACACATCCGCATGGCAAGTGGAGACAATTATTTTCCACTTTTATGGCGAGCAATTGTTTTTATTTTCAGAAGTCAGGGCGAAAGGCAATTTAATAGCAACTTACTGTTGAGGTCGCCTCTGAACTGCTCATAGTGCTGTTTAGGATAGAGAGATTTATGATTAATATTAACATAATGAATATTACAGTGTTGTGCATGTGAAACTTTACCAAATATATCTGTCAATTAGAACTCAGAATCTTCATTTATAATCATAGTCCTGATCCCGCTGAACAAATAGGGAACAAAAACATTTCTTTCAGTGGGCTGGACAAGAATGTGGACTTCTGAGAACTATGGTCAGTATGTTCACCATCGCTTTCTGACTGACCACAGAAATAGTTTCCAGGTTCTCGAAAAGACAGCGAACAATTTTTACAATATTCTAATATTTTCCTATGACTGCTGATCATTAATTCTCATTATTAACCCGCCGACCCATATGTTAAGTGTACTCATCGCACTTCACTTACCAGTATTGCTAGATGAGACCTTGTCCCAAAGTGAACTGAGGAAACAGTTTTTAAGAACGGAAATTTTTCTTGTGGTTGTTATACGCGCAATTTTATTTAGCAGCTTACCTCCTAGGCATGCGTGATGCAGAGTGAGCGTTGTTTAGCAGCCGCCATGTTCATGAGATGGGGAATCACTACATTTACATGCGACACATTTTCCGAAAGATGAAAACCGAATTTTGAAAACCATTGTTGCGTGTCATGTTTACATGTTAAGGTCTAAAGCGGATTTGCTGGCCCAGTTAAATATGAGGGCCCAGAAAACAGCTGCTACAGTTTCTGGTTTAGTGAGCACAATCGCTATTCTCTTTAATAAGACGAGGTGTAAACAGCTTCAGTCTAATATTTCTGCTTATCCTTCACTGTACGAAGAGCCACTCCGTCCATACTAGCTGAAAGTCGTTAAAAATAGACGAAACCTGACAGCCCAAGCGCGTTTTAAAACCGGTCGCGTTAACATGGGAGAGAAAATCGATTGCAGAATTGGAAAACCGACAACCAGAAGCGGATTTCTAGTATCGATTCTGAAGTGTTTAAGTGACCACCCAGAAGAGGTATTGGGAAGTCGGCTTACGAAATCCGGTTTTGGGAGCCTCATGTAAACGAGGTGAATGTTGACTTGGCTATACGGAGGTACTGCCAACCCCCAGGTGCGTGCTCTTTCAACGGAACGGATCTGTTGCTCGTATGTTTAAAAAAGTTGTTATTGTTTCATGTCCCATCGACTAGTTGCATTCTGTGTCTTGCCTGTCGGATACGTGTGGTCTGCGAAAATGTGTGAAACTGCTTTGTGTGTTGCAGTGACACAAAAGCGCGAAAAACCGTTAGAGAGCGGCGAGAAATCGAGTTATTTTGTTAGTTACATGTTCCATAGATAACTTGAACGATTCTTTTGTTGAAATGAAGTGGAAGTGAGTTTTAATGTTTTCAACAAATTCGGGAAAAAATCCATCGCTATTTCAGAAATAACATTTGAGTTTTCGAATTTATTGAAGTTCCTGCGCTGAGTGTACTAGATTTGCGGAAGCAGAGACATAATACGAAGAAGCAGTCCACTGGTATCACGACGAGAGAACAACAATCTTTTGGTTTGGGATGACGTGACGATTTTTCGAAGTATTGCGCGCGAAGGTGAATGCGCCGTCTTCGGGAATGAAGAGCCTACTATAATAAGGCTTTAACCCTTTGTTGCCTGACGGTACTTAAAAGTACCAGTAAGTTTTGACTCTAATTATTTTCTCGTGGTGCAGTTTCGTGATCTGAGAGCCCGTCGGTACATAACAGTAACTCTGCTCTACTGTTTCATAGATGTTATTGTGCAATACATAGACCTCTCTGGCGGTCAGAGCTTGAAATTGTTTTTCGCGCGCCGCTGTGAAAACAGGAGATTGTATGTGCTTGTTTCCATGGTGTTGCCTGAATTTGTGCGCAATTTATTGAAACTTCCGTTGAGTTTTCCATTGTACGTACTTATCTTCTTTGTTTTTTTATAATAGTTTGAAGCATTACGTTACAAGTGAATGAGATAAAGTGGAAAATATAAAGCGAACTCATTAGTACCGTCAGGCTGTGCGAACACTTTATTGTAGCAACAGTGCGTTACCTCTCACTAGTTGCTCTGTCCACTTTTTCTCACTCAGAAATCGGTAAATACATTTGCCTGTGGAACAATTAGAACAAACAGGAAAGGTTTGCCAGGGAATTTACCTAAAGAAAAATGTCTAAATCAAATCACAGAGAGTCATCTTTAGACCTAACAGTATTTCAATGGAAGGAAAATAAAGTAGTATATTTTGCATCAAACTTCCATGGCATTGAACAGAGCGTAGTGACAAGAAAACAGAAAGATGGAACTAGTATGACTATACCATGTCCAGTTATTGTATGTGATTACAATAAAAACGTGGGTGGTGTGGATCATGCACACAGATTACATTCAACTTATGGTCTTGACAAGCGATCAAACAAATGGTGGTACCGTCTCTTCTGGGGAGCAATAGAAATTGCTTCTGTCAATGCTTACGTCATTTTCAGTTATCTACATGGGGCACTGCCACTGCTGGAATTCAGGTGTGCTGTGGCACTAGGGCTAATGAATGAACAGCAAGTGCCAAATCTCAAAAAGAGAAACTCTGGTAAAGACGAAATAACTCTCCCAAAGAGAACGAAGGATAACTTTTCTGTTCCGAAGGATGTACGTCTTGGGCCGGCCGCGGTGGTCTAGCGGTTCTAGGCGCGCAGTCCGGAACCGCGCGACTGCTACGGTCGCAGGTTCGAATCCTGCCTCGGGGATGGATGTGTGTGATGTCCTTAGGTTAGTTAGGTTTAAGTAGTCCTAAGTTCTAGGGGACTGATGACCACAGATATGACGATGCGAAAAGTGTGCGAAAAATAAAATTCAGTCGAGACCACATTCACAATGTAGTACATGTAAAGTGTATTTGTGCTGCAGTGAGAAAAAGAACTGTTTCCTACAATTTCATGAGGTATCCGAAAATATGTGATATGTATATACTGTCAAAAATGTATAGCTAAGTTACTATGTATTGTGAAGTTGCTCTAGAATAAATTTACGCGATATTTAAAAAAAAAAAATTCAGAAATATCATATTTCGGTTAATTAATTTTCTAATGTAAAAATATTTAATATTTATGTGGAATAAGGTACAAGTTATAAAAATTGGAGCATTTTTCTGCGCATGTTGTGATTCTGTACATGGAGTCTGACGGTACTTCTAAGTACCAGGACAGAAAAAAGTTGTGAAAAATAAAATAAAATTTTACAAAAAATCCTACCGTCCTTTGAGGCCACAATAGCATAAATTCTGCAAAGAAAATGTTAAAAAGTAAATTTTTTCTTATGTCAGGAAACAAAGGGTTAAATGGTAAATGTGAGTGTTGTATAGAGTTTCTGGCTGGGAAATATCGCGGAGTGGGTTCGGCCGCCTGAAGTGTCAAATGACGGTGAATACTTGAGTTCTAAAAGAAATAGTTTCTACTGATCAATGAAAGACATTGGTTGCTGTTATGAGGTGTGAAACAAAGTAATTGAACGACAAAGACCGTTTCTTTGCAGAAAATGTGTAATCTGTGTAAAATTCAGGAATTAAGATACGAGAGAAATAAAAATTATTTCCTTTATGAGTCTTGATAACGCAGGTTGTGTCACAAGAAAAGTGGACTGACTAAACAGTTACTCATGTAACTAACTTTTCTTGAAGATCTGTTATAGACGACGGGAAAAAGTAGAATATTTATACAGCCTATATAACTCCTGAAAATTTTTAAAGTAACAATTCTGGATGAAATCGCACTGTTTGTTTAAAATGTGTTCTGGATACAATTTCTTGATGCTAAAGCTATCCATTCTTTTGCTGAAGATCGATCATACATCCATGATTTCCGGCTTACACTAGCACTCCGAGTAGTCTTCCCTTGATAACTGCACGTAACACTTACACGGCTCCGTCTTGCGTTTGTTGTGGAGTGTTTATTTTCAGTAATGTGTAGGGTTGCCATTCAATATATCGAGACCGTCAACTTTATGAGCCACCTTGTACCGACATCTTGACAAGATCCAGTTTTGTCCCGATTTTGCAAAATACTGTTACGAACTTGGCTCAAGTACTGAAGTAACGCCGTCTGTTAGTGCAGCATGTAAATGCCGCCTCAGATGGCTTTATTTATGACAACGAGTAAATGTTGACAAGGTCGTCTCACAGATGGTGTTTCAGGGAGTTTTATAAATACGTAAAAGGGGGAAAAACTTGCTGTAAAAGGTGAAATCTTCCGAAGAATATGGAGTACCAACTACTTCTGCCGCACAAGTTCCACGAATTTTTATACTGCGTGTTAAATAAAAACTAGTTATATTAACTAAATTTTTTACTTCATTCCTACATCCCCATCTCAGAATGTCCCGATGAGGTTCCAGCTAGTTATCGCAACCCTAGTAACGAGTGTACCGAAGGCCGTTATATTTTTGGGATTACGTACTCTCTTTGAAACTACACTCCTGGAAATGGAAAAAAGAACACATTGACACCGGTGTGTCAGACTCACCATACTTGCTCCGGACACTGCGAGAGGGCAGTACAAGCAATGATCACACGCACGGCACAGCGGACTCACCAGGAACCGCGGTGTTGGCCGTCGAATGGCGCTAGCTGCGCAGCATTTGTGCACCGCCGCCGTCAGTGTCAGCCAGTTTGCCGTGGCATACGGAGCTCCATCGCAGTCTTTAACACTGGTAGCATGCCACGACAGCGTGGACGTGAACCGTATGTGCAGTTGACGGACTTTGAGCGAGGGCGTATAGTGGGCATGCGGGAGGCCGGGTGGACGTACCGCCGAATTGCTCAACACGTGGGGCGTGAGGTCTCCACAGTACATCGATGTTGTCGCCAGTGGTCGGCGGAAGGTACACGTGCCCGTCGACCTGGGACCGGACCGCAGCGACGCACGGATGCACGCCAAGACCGTAGGATCCTACGCAGTGCCGTAGGGGACCGCACCGCCACTTCCCAGCAAATTAGGGACACTGTTGCTCCTGGGGTATCGGCGAGGACCATTCGCAACCGTCTCCATGAAGCTGGGCTACGGTCCCGCACACCGTTAGGCCGTCTTCCGCTCACGCCCCAACATCGTGCAGCCCACCTCCAGTGGTGTCGCGACAGGCGTGAATGGAGGGACGAATGGCGACGTGTCGTCTTCAGCGATGAGAGTCGCTTCTGCCTTGGTGCCAATGATGGTCGTATGCGTGTTTGACGCCGTGCAGGTGAGCGCCACAATCAGGACTGCATACGACCGAGGCACACAGGGCCAACACCCGGCATCATGGTGTGGGGAGCGCTCTCCTACACTGGCCGTACACCACTGGTGATCGTCGAGGGGACACTGAATAGTGCACGGTACATCCAAACCGTCATCGAACCCATCGTTCTACCATTCCTAGACCGGCAAGGGAACTTGCTGTTCCAACAGGACAATGCACGTCCGCATGTATCCCGTGCCACCCAACGTGCTCTAGAAGGTGTAAGTCAACTACCCTGGCCAGCAAGATCTCCGGATCTGTCCCCCATTGAGCATGTTTGGGACTGGATGAAGCGTCGTCTCACGCGGTCTGCACGTCCAGCACGAACGCTGGTCCAACTGAGGCGCCAGGTGGAAATGGCATGGCAAGCCGTTCCACAGGACTACACCCAGCATCTCTACGATCGTCTCCATGGGAGAATAGCAGCCTGCATTGCTGCGAAAGGTGGATATACACTGAACTAGTGCCGACATTGTGCATGCTCTGTTGCCTGTGTCTATGTGCCTGTGGTTCTGTCAGTGTGATCATGTGATATATCTGACCCCAGGAATGTGTCAATAAAGTTTCCCCTTCCTGGGACAATGAATTCACGGTGTTCTTATTTCAATTTCCAGGAGTGTAGTTTTAAATGAGCGTCCTATCTGACCTTTGTAATACTGATCACAATCATTGCAGTTAATTTTATACACACCTGAAAGCGGGACTAGTCACATTTCGGCACATTTTTCGTATTGAAGACATAATATTAAGGTATTGTTGTTTGAAAAACTATTCTAACGTTTGATTTTTCTAAACACTGCAAAATTTTGTGATATGTTGCCGTTATATGTCGTAGCAACATAATTAGTTTTTGTTTTTCGATACCATGCGTGAAAAGTCTACCTCCGTTTTTCGTTGTGATTCATTTCGTTTTTTAATGTTGCTCAAGTGTTAGCGACATCTAATTTTTTATAATCGTTCATTATAGTGATTTGTTTCAGTATGTCAAGGTCTTATATATTTCATTTTATTTTTATTATAGGCACACTTAACACTAAGTCATGGAGGCGAAAAGTGTTCTCTTTTTCACCTCGCATCTTTTATTTTTCAAGCTTATTTCCAGCGTTAGTGCTGTATGCCTTTGATATTACTTCCATTATCAAATGGTCATTTAGAATATGTTATCCATATTCTCCAACACCCTTCCCATATTAATGACCATTCAGCTGTTGATACTTTTATCATCCTCAAACTGGTTTTAACATATCTTTTTTACATATCATGTTTAATCCTGTTTCATACAGTAAAATTAGTTTTTAACTGTGCACCTCTTTTTGCTCTCTAGCATTGTGTTTCGCGAAACACTGGTGTTCCGCGGGAAGTGAATAAGTGCTCCGCCAACAACTGTTAATAACATGACGTTTGCTTCGACATTTTGACGATATTAATTTAACGGATGTACATTTCATAACCTACTGCTGTTGGCGCCACAAAACGAGATGTGCGCGTGGTTAGCGCTACCAATATCGTTACGCATTTCTTCCAATTTATATTCTTTATGAAAATAGGCTATACTGTGCTGCCGCCATTAACTTTGTCCCTTCCTCTTATTAATAATGGTAGATAGAAGTTGGAAGTCGTCATTCTTGGAATAACTGCCAGCCTATGCGATCTAACAGTTTGGTTACGCGTTGTCCACCTGCCTACGTGTTAAATAAATGTTCAAGATGTCATCCAATTTCTACTCATTGATTAAATGTGTTACAACAGCTTCCATATAACTCGCTCCGTAATCATTACTACAAATAAACTCCACGTCTGAACAAGAACGGCTCTAGAATCCACTTACACGAAACCTAGCTGATCTGTATGGAGCGTCTATATTGTCGACACAGAATGAAGATGGCAGAAAGCCGTTTTACCATACCTCCAACCCATTCAACAACTGCGATTGCTTTGTATCTATTTCCTCTGTTGCCAGCATTCTGCGCAGAAAAGGGCTAGCTATAGTGGCAGCACAACACCGTTGACAGTTTTGCTTATACATTCTTCACAAATCTGATTAAAATACATAAGTAAAATACCTGTGAAGTGTTCAGCATACGGACGTCTAAATTCTGGAGAGAATTAATCTGCGGAAATAATACGTAATTCACAAGTACGTATGTGTCCATTTATTGATCAAAATTAATCAAATATTTATATTCGCATTGCTAAGATGACCTTCGATGGTCTGCTTTTGATCGGTACGTGTGAAAGGAGTGGGCTGATAAACTCATCCGAACTGAAATAAATTAACGTTGGGATGGCAGTAATAATTTTTCTTTGAATTTTATTTCTCTTTTATACATAGAGTAGAACGGGCAGCACACGTGTATGTTTGCTACATACTTTTTTTTTTTGATCGTGTCTATTCCAATTATGACATGAGGTGGCGGCTGGGTACGGGAGACTTCGCTAGGTATAGCTAGCAATTTAATACAATTAAAATATGACACTCAACGACCATATCACCGTGGATAAATGCTATGAACTAATGAAAATTATCTGTTGGTAGGTCCGCCAATGCAAAGAAACAAAGCGGAACATCTTCCATTCCCCAGTGTTTATTAATCTCCGTTTGCTTGTAATTGTATTGTAGAATTTGGTGGAACATGTGCCTATATTTTAGAACCAGATTTGGTAACTTGAATTATACCATCCTACACTCGGATGTTTTTCCTGCGTTTTAAAATGGCTTTCTGAGGTTGACAGCAGTTTTTAAAATAAGGTAGTTGGTACTAAAATTTACACCCGTAGGCCTAATCTCATGAGTTTTGGAAACAAATGTGGCTTATGGTTTGCAGTCAGAAGCTCTGCAATGGACAACGATAAAATATTATGTATGAATGTGTTTTTTGTTAACAATAAGTAATACTTCAAATGACAAACTGTTCAGCAGGTTGCACATGGAATTTCTGTCAAATATTTGGTATTTTATTTTTTCTGGATTTCAATTAACCATAATTACCTAATAATACTATTTCAAGACGATCAAAGATCTTTCTGCTGCCATAGAGAGGGAGTTAATTTACCGACTAAGGCTCTGCAGAGAGTATGCACTGCAAATGGATGAATCCACAGATGTCACAAGACTACTAGTATCTGTTCGTTATACGTTTGATAAAAGAACAAGAAGATTTACTCATGAGCAAAACAACAGGAGAAGATATATTCAATTGTATTAACGATTTCATTATAAAACATGACATCAGTTGGGAGAAGTCTGTTGATATTTGCACAGATGGTGCTACAATCATCGCAGAAAAAACGATGGGAGCTGTGTCATGTATACTGCAGGTAGCTACAAGAACCACCAGCACTCACTGTATTTTGCACAGGCAAGCTCCGGTAATAAATAAGTCTGCTGATTTAAAATATGGCTTGGAAGAAGCGGTCTAAATGATAAACTATGTAAAACCTTGACCACTGCAGTCTACATCGTTTAAAATTTTGTACGGCGAAGTGGGTAGTGTTCTGTGTTTATAAAACTTGAGTTTGAATACTTATTTCTCTTATTCCTCTGTTCAGTACCTTAATTAACTCTTTTATTCTAAGTGTGCATTTTCTGTAAATATGAATACAAAAGATGGCTGAATAATCAAGCGACCGAATATCAATAAAGAACCAATCAAATTATAAATCAAAAGAAGGTTGATTTGCTCTCACGATCTGACTGGTCATACGCTGCACTTCTTCTCAGGTACCATCACGTGGCGATACCTCAGGGGAGTGTGATAAGGCCGCTCTTGCCCTCTGTATACAAAAAAGATCTGACTGGTAGGGTGAGCAGTAGTCTGCGACTGTTTGCCGATGACGCTGTAGCGTACGGGAATGTGTCATCTTTGAGTGATTGCAAAAGGATACAAGATGACTGGGATAGAAGTTGGTGTCGTGAATGGCATCTTTCTCTTAATGTAGAAGAATGCAAGCTAATGCAATTCATTGGGAGAAACAATCACGTAATGTTCGAACAGAGTATTAGTGGTGTGAGCCGGCCGGGGTGGCCGAGCGGTTCTAGGCGCTACAGTCTGGAGCCGCGCGACCGCTACGGTCGGAGGTTCGAATCCTGCCTCGGGCATGGATGTGTGTGATGTCCTTAGGTTAGTTAGGTTTAAGTAGTTCTAAGTTCTAGGGGACTGATGACCTTAGAAGTTAAGTCCCATAGTGCTCAGAGGCATTTGAACCATTAGTGGTGTGAGGCTTGACACAGTCACGATGGTAAAAAATCTAGGTACAATGCTGCAAAGCGATATGAAATGGAGCGAGCACATAATGTCAGTTGTAGGGGAAGCCAATGCTCGGCTTAAGTTTATTAAGAGAATTGTAAGAAAGTGTAGCTCATCTATACAGGAGAGTACGAATAGACCACCACTGCGACCCATTCTTTAGGCTGGCCAGCGCGTGCTGCTAGAGTGTTGGGATCCCCACTAGATCAGATTAAAGGAAGACATCGAAACAGTTCAGTCATGCTACTAGATTTGTTATCATTAGGATCAATCAACACCCGAGAATTACGAAGATGCTTCGTGATCTCAAGTGGGAATCCCTGGAGGAAAGACGACGTTCTTTTTGCAAAACAATATTGGGAAAATTTAGATAAGAGGCATTTGCAACTGACTCCAGAATGATTCGACTGCCACCACTGTACATCTCGCGTGTGGACCGCGGAGGCAAGATAAGAGAAATTAGAGGCATAAAGACAGAACTATTTTCCCCGCTCGATTTGCACATGGAGCAGGAAAGGGAATGGGTACAATGTACCCTCCACCATACAACGTACTGTGGCTTGGGGATTATGTATGTAGACGTAGAAGTCTATGAATACAGCTTATATTATTCGGCAAGCAATTGATAAAGTTCCAAAAATTTCGGGCGAACTGCCGGATGTTTGCCACAATATTTCGGCGCAGAGTCTTCTGGCCATCTTATGGTGATCACCTGAAGATGGCGAGAAGACTCTGCGCCGAAATATTGTGGCAGGAAGTTACAAACATCCAGCAGTTCGCCCAAAATTTCTTGGAACAATATGTACGCCGGAAAAGTTTTAAATCTCACAATTGATGCAGTATTTAAAGTGAAGAGTATCGCTTTATAAAATTTCATGTAGCTCATCCGAAGTTATACTTTTTTGGATGATTACACTTCCATGATAATATGCTGCAATTTGTCTATCAATTAATTCTCTAGAATTAATTTTCCGCTCCGCAGCGACGTGTGTTTTGAAACTACGTGGCACATAAAAACTGTGTGCACTCGAACCCGGAGCCTTGTCGGAGCGTGCCTAGAGGGCTCAGTCAGTGAAAGCATAGACGAGGTTCTATGGTTCGAGCTCCGGTGGAGCGCACATATTTAATCTGCCAGGAAGTTTCAATGAAATTCTGAGTACGGCAAATTTGCCTGGTTATTTCCTTGTCAGAAACGGCCTATGGTGAATTATTGCTATACACTAAATGTGAGTTAATGATGAAAACCTGGACTCAAACTTCTTATCTTACGCTACATTATCACCAGATGAACGTTTACGTTTAACCCATGGCTCTGAAATGAGGTTGGATGAGAGTTTTCAGTCAGGTGGAAAATTATGTGATATGTGTAATTATTGTTGTTGTTGTGGTCTTCAGTCCAGAGACTGGTTTGATGCAGCTCTCCATGCTACCCTATGCTGTGCAAGCTTCTTCATCACCGAGTAACTACTGCAACCTACATACGTCTGAATGTGCTTAGTGTATTCATCTCTTGGTCTGCTTCTACGATTTTTGTCCTCCACGCTTCCCTCCAATTCTAAATTGGTGATGCCTCACAATGTGTCCTTCCAACCGATCCCTTCTTTTTAGTCAGGTTGCGCCACAAATTCCTCTTCTCCCCAGTTCTATTCAGTACCTCCTCATTAGTTACGTGATCTACCCATCTAATCTTCAGCATTCTTCTCTAGCACCACATTTCAAAAGCTTCTACTCTCTTCTTGTCTAAACTATTTATCGTCCATGTTTCACTTCCATACATGGCTACACTCCATACAAATGCTTTCAGAAAAGACTTCCTGACACTTAAATCTATACTCAATGTTGACACATTTCCCTTCTTCAGAAACGCTTTCCTTGCCGTAGCCAGTCTACATTTTATATCCTCTCTACTTCGACCATCATCAGTTATTTTGCTCCCCAAATAGCAAAACTCCTTTACTACTTTAAGTGTCTCATTTCCTAATCTAATTCCCTCAGCATCACCCGACTTAATTCGACTGCATTCCATTATCCTTGTTTTGCTTTCGTTGATGTTCATCTGATACCCTCCTATCAAGACACTGTCCATTCCGTTCAATTGCTCTTCCAAGTCCTTTGCTGTCTCTGACAGAATTACAATGTCATCGGCGAACCTCAAAGTTTTTATTTCTTCTCCATGGATTTTAATACCTACTCCGAATTTGTCTTTTGTTTCCTTTACTGCTTGCTCAATATACAGATAGAATTGCATCGGGGTGAGGCTACAACCCTGTCTCACTACCTTCCCAACCACTGCTTCCCTTTCATGTCCCTCGACTGTTATAGCTGCCATCTGGTTTCTGTAAAAATTGTAAATAGCCTTTCGCTCCCTGTATTTTACCCTGCCATCTTCAGGATTTGAAAGAGAGTATTCCAGTCAACATTCTTCTTGAAGTCTGAGGGCATTTGGTCTGCCTCATACATCTTGATCACCAGATGGTAGAGTTTTGTCATCGCTGGCTCTTCCAAGGCTATCAGCAGTTCTAATGGAATGTTTTTTACTCCTGGGGTCTTTTTTTGACTTAGGTATTTCAGTGCTCTCTCAAATTCTTCGCGCAGTATCATATCTCCTATTTCATCTTCATCTACGTCTTCTTCCGTTTCCATAATACTGCCCTCAAGTACGTCGCCCTTGTATAGACCCTTTATATATTCCTTCCAGCTTTCTGCTTTCCCTTATTTGCTTAGGACTGGCTTTCCCTTTGAGCTCTTGATATTCGTACTTGTGGCTTTTCTTCTCTCCAAAGGTCTCTTTAATTTTCCTGTAAGCAGTATCTATCTTACCCCTAGTGATGTATGCCTCTACATCCTTACATTTGTCCTCTAGCCATTCTTGCTTAGCCATTTTGCATTTCTTGTCGATCTAATTTTTAAGACGTTTGTATTCCTTTTCGCCTGATTCATTTACTGCATTTTTATATCACCTCCTTTCATCAATTAAATTCAGCATTTCTTCTGTTACCCAAGGATTTCTACTAGCCCTCGTCTTTTTACATACTTGATCCTGTGCTGCCTTCACTGTTTCATCTCTCAAAGCTACCCATTCTTCTTCTACTGTATTCCTCTCCCCTGTATTTGTCAATCGTTTCATAAAGCTTTCTGTGTAACTACCTTTTGGCAGTTTCGCTAGTTTTAATTTACATATGTATGGTACAAATAATACAGATTTCGTATTGAGGAGCTGTAATTAGAAGAACATGTAAGAAATATTATTTTACTGGTGCCACTGTTATAATTATCAAAATGTATTGTTTGTTTTCGCAGAGAAAAAGATTCTGGCGATATGGATTTGGAAACAGAGGGTATTCAGCCAGAAACGAGTGAAAAGAAAGCTGACATTTTTGCTCCCAGTGACAGAGAAGAAATTTGCACTTGCGTCGCGACAAAAGAGATGGCTGGCGAAGGTGTTAGTGCAGACGTTGGAAAAGAGGACGTTAATATTCCGTCCGAAACTGAACAGGATCGGATAACTGAGAAACAGCCTTGCACTTGTGAACAAAAGGAGGAACACATTGAAGAGGAAGTACAACCGCCGTGTCCTGAACCACCAGCAGAGACAAGTGTTGAGTACAGGAACATGCTCCGCCGAGAGGAAATGTTTAGGTACTGGTATTTACGTGCCTTCTTGCGAAATGCAATTTCTCACACTGTCATCTATATTTAAGTTTTATCTTAAACCTCTGATCTGCATGAAATTTAAATTGCTTGGACTTCACTACGTTAAAATGGTGCTATAGCAATGAAAAAGCTTATAGACAAAAAAGAGAAAATACTATTTTGCCCACTTGTGGAGACTCCTCACTTCACGGTATTGTTCCATGAAGCCTGAAGTACGCGCTAACAGCAGCTCAGTTTTCCGTAGCGCATGTCGCACATTGATGCTGGGCCCCCTCACTTGGTTACTTTCCGTCACAATTGTGTGTCGAGCGCATTCCAATATTCCAGGCCTGTCACTTGTATTGTGGGGCGGCGGTTAAGTTTTTGTAAAAATTAATTAAATCTGCTGATTGCTGGATAAATGCTTGCAAGTTGAATCAGTTTCAGGCTTTTAGAATGTTGTTAATTCTGTCTTTCGCCGTTCTCAACACTGGCTCTCTATTTACTTCTTCGCACCCAGAAAGTGATTTAATAAAACATGGAGCCAGTAATTAGAGATCCTAGTGCCCACTTCAATTGAGATACCATTATAGCTGCAGCTTATAGCTCTGAAGAATTAGGAGATTGTCCGGGATTTCTAATCAAAAACGGTTTTCCAAAATAGTTGAGTATATTCTGAAATTCACTGATAAAAAAACACAAGTATCCCTACAACCTATCTAACAGAGCAGTTCAGAGTCTAATGCGCTGATGCAACTATAAATGTCCGAATTAAATGTTAAAAGGAATGCTCGCCATAATTTGATGAAAATACTTCATCAAACGCCACGCTAAATATTTGGTAGAATGTCTGTCCCGCGACGGCACGTGAAAACGCGACAAGCCGGCCGAAGTGGCCGTGCGGTTAAAGGCGCTGCAGTCTGGAACCGCAAGACCGCTACGGTCGCAGGTTCGAATCCTGCCTCGGGCATGGATGTTTGTGATGTCCTTAGGTTAGTTAGGTTTAACTAGTTCTAAGTTCTAGGGGACTAATAACCTCAGCAGTTGAGTCCCATAGTGCTCAGAGCCATTTTTGAAAACGCGACAATACGCAAACTGAAGCTAGATAATGAAAATCATTCCAGAATTAACACTTCACATGAAATGTTTTCATGGTTCCGCGTATCTCTAGTAACTTAATACGGCACCCGAGACTGTTTGTAGCAGTGACACTGATGCGACGCGGCTCCCGACACAGATGGCGTGTCATTTAGCGTCTGGAGAGAACTGGGGCCTTACTTCCTCGCGCAGCGTCCTTATATATAAACCCGCGGTGCGGACGGCGAAGGGAACGCCTGATCAAATCGGTTCTCTCGCCTAGCCGCTGGGCTAGTAACGCACCACTTCAAGTTACATAATAATTTA
Organism: Schistocerca serialis cubense; assembly: GCF_023864345.2. NCBI lineage: Eukaryota > Metazoa > Arthropoda > Insecta > Orthoptera > Acrididae > Schistocerca > Schistocerca serialis. The sequence goes on from NC_064638.1 coordinate 718,930,929, forward strand.
TAGCTTCTTTGGCTGATGGCCGATGAAGCTCTTAATTTAAACGTGCATTCAGCACGCAGGTAAGTATTGATAATAAAATTTTGACGTGGCCAAGTTAAATGTTCTGGTCGAGAGAATTAATTAAATTACACTGCACGCAGTAGATGAGCTCTGAACTGGCCCTTTTGAGATCCGCTATCGCTATAATTTTATAGGTATTCAAAAGAAACTTTACACGTCTTCATAGTCATAGCGGACCTCCAACCTATTTAAATCTAAACATCCTAGCCTTATTTATTAGCCTACTTAATCTATCTTGCTTCCTTCAGTTTTGAGATGAAAACCAGAAAATCATGAATTTCCACTAAAATCTTAATTTGTGAAATCCAAAGTACTGTTTTTATTAAATCATTATGAAAGATGAATCTAAATATAAATTTTGAAGTCTCTAGCTCTTTTCTGTTGCGCCAATGATTTTTTCAGAAAAACGTCCAAATTTCGAAAATGACTTAAGTTATCGAACTGATATTCAACACACATTAATTTAGTATTATTCCTGACATGCTAGAAAAGTTTTAGGTCATTTGCTTGATTTTTAAGGTATTGCGCAACATTTATGACGTCAGAGCTAGTTACAGCAGACTGGCTGGCACACAATGGAAACTGATGTGAATTTACTACAGCGTGAGTAGGCTGCTTCCCTACATCACCCTCTACTTAAATTTTTTGTTTATGAATGTTAATGAATGAAAAAAAAATTTAATTACAAAAGGGGAAGCAAGAGTACAGTTTAACTCCCTATAAAAAAATCAAAATTGGAATATAAACCTGTAGAAACATTAAAGAAAACTGATTACCTACATTAATTATTTAAATTGTGGGCATGTTCACTGCCTTTTTAAACAATGTCATTACTCAAAATTTTAAGCAAAGTCAATGAAATATTGTGGCATACATATTGCCTTAGACAAACAAACACATACAAATTGAAAAATTATGAAAATCTTAGCTCCATTAAATACATTAAATACATTTTTACATACACAAATTCAAAGAAAATAACATGATACATAAACAGATGATTATCTCTTAGCAGTCTTTTCTAAACCTGAAAGAAAAGTTCACAAATTTTACACACGTGGTTGTAGCCGCTTTGGCTGGCGTCCTACACTACCATTCACAAGGGTAGAGGAGGGGAAGTTGCTATGGTGTGCGTCCTTCACGTTCTCTCTAAATTACATGGGGGAAAGGGGAGGGGTCACTGTGAGTTGTGTCCACGTCACTCCACGCTTTCACGCAGCTACCAGGCTGCCATTATCTGGTTTGTCCTGTAGAACAAACAAAAAGAGTGCCTCAGACTCTGTTCACTTAATATCTAAGGGTGGGTCACAATGAAATGGGGATATATACATTTTATCCTCCAATATTTTGCTGGAACAAAGTTAACCGAGCTTTTTCAGTATTACTCTCACGGTTACTTAACTGTCATAAAATTGGTAAACAAATGGCTCAAAGCGCCGTTAGTCACGTACTAGAGAAAATTAATGTTCAAGGCATACAATCATGAATCATATTTAATCTGAATTTATTATTTCTGGGCCGGAACACTGAACCAATGCTCGGTACATTCCTGATACATTTGTATGTTAAGCACTTAACTGACTCATCTTTGATTACCTTATTCTTAGAGTTAGTATGAGTATGATTAGTGGTTGTTTTCTCAGCTTCTTTGTACATGTGAGTAACTTTTGGTAATAGTACAGTTGTGAGTGTTCAAAACACACTACGTTTAGTTGACTACTAAATCCACTTATTGGTCCTCTGCTGTTGTCAGTTCCACATCTGCAATTAGGTACTTACTTACTTTGAAGTGTATTTATGCTGAGCTAAAATAATGTTTTACGTCTGCCATTATGTTACTTATTTACTTTGCTAGTGTATGTATTTATTTAACACTCACTCTATTAATATTTAAAGCATAGGATAGCATATTTATTTCATATTCTAAGTGTATTGCAGCTGATCAGTTTGCTCACTTGGCAATCCATTTCCACTCGATCGGACGCTGAAACCTCAGGTAGTCTCTCTCAGACCTACCACTAAAGTGCATCAAGTAATTATGGACGAGCGTAATGCTAAATTCCTTAAACCTATAGGACACCATGAGCTGCTCTGTCTCATCTAACATAAGGGTACCTATGGTCCCATTCACGCCTCCAACTCATAACCTCAATACGTGTAGGTGTATCCTGTCACACACTACACTAAATTAATGGCCAGCTCCCACCTTATAAATACTTCAGGGACGTGTCCTTCACGTCTCAACCACAAACACTACTCAATTCTATTACGCTGCCATTCCTTGCTACACCAGGTGAGTGTAATCTTACAACTTATCTGCATATTTTTCCTAACACTAAGCAATCTCTTTTACTATTTCTTAGTTAGCTCTAATGCATACACTAGGTTTCACTACCACTTCAGATACTGCTTGTACATGAATTCATATATCTCTTTAAATTACTGTTGGTGGACCATTTCCAATAAAACAACACTTTGTACTTACTATATTACCAGGGTACTATACATAATTGTTACTCAAATACATTTGTATCTTAATTACGTCATACTTCTCTATTGTTTGTCACTATTAGGTCTGTCACATTAGGTATTTTACTTCACTAATCGGTAGATAGAATGGTTACATAACTCATGGCTTGATAGCCATGACAGAAAATTTTCATGTCTGGAAAGAAAAGGTCGAAATTTTTGTGGATAGAAAAGATGAAGAGTGAGTGAGACCTGAAAAGGAAAGAAGATCTCACACAGCTGGGACTGCACAGCTGCCACACTGTGTAGAGGTTACAGAACAACCTCCTCCCTACAGCATTCATTAGCTTAATGCTGGCTTGATAGTCATAACGGAAAATTTTAGTATTTGGAAAGAAAAGGTCCAAAATTTTAGTGGATAGGAAAGAGGAAGAGTGAGTGAGACCTGAAAGGGAAAGAAGATCTCACACAGCTGGGACTGCACAGCTGCCACACTGTGTAGAGGTTACAGAACAACCTCCTCCCTACAGCATTTATTGGTTTAATGCTGTATTGATAACCATACCGGAAAATTTAATGTATGAAAGAAGAGGTCGAAATTTTTGAGGACAGGAAAGAGGAAGAATGAGTGAGATCTAAAATGGGAAAGAAGATCTCACACAGCTGGGACTGCACAGCTGCCACACTGTGTAGAGGTTACAGAACAACCTCCTCCCTACAGCATTCATTCATAACCTTTGACCACGCCACGTCGATCTGAAAATACTTCATGATGCCTTTTTAGAACCTGTCTCAGTTCTTCCTTTTGCTTGTCTGAAATCTTATAGATTTCCTGCAATTTAGCTTTTATTTTGTCTAAAATAATTACTTCTTCTTCTTCTTCTGTGTTCAGCTTACTGTTACTAAGATTAACACCTTCGTCCCAATACCTCCTATTTCTCAGAACTCGTATAGGCAGTTCCCAAGTTCCATCATCAGTTACTACATGTTTATCACTAAAAGGGACTGTAATTACTCCGGTTATTGGCAAGACCATTTTTAACTGGCTTCTTTCAAAGTCAACAACACTCTGATATTTTGACAAGAAATCTATGCCAATTAAAACCTCAATACTGAGATTGTTTACAATTAAACATGGATGATCAATTAAATTACCATTAATGTTAAAGGGCAGTAAAGCTTCTTGCTTTACCATTTTTGACACTTTGCCAGTAGCACCAATTATCCTTAGTCCTGATACCCTCATTACTGTAAGCTTGTCTTTACCAGATAATGCATCAAAGAAGGACTGAGATATTGCACTCACCTCACTTCCACTGTCTAAGAGACAACGTACATTGATACCCAACATATTCACTATTATTATAGGGTGGCTTATTCTAGGTTGTACAGGTAGTTTCTCAAATTCATCTAGTAGTTCCTTTTGGATTTGTCTCCAACTAAAGTGATCGACATCTGTCTTCATTACATTTAGGTCACAGTGTGTAGGGGTTTCCTGAATTACATTTTCAGCTGCCTTTTCCAGTCGGTCTATTAATTTTAAATCGAAACACCGCACGACTTCATTACATTTAGTTTGCTGAACATGACACAAATTACTGTAGTCTGAGCGATTCTGCGTCTCCAGACCGGGCATAACACTAGTTACAGCTAAACCACTTTTACCATTATCGTCGGTTTCCTTCTCAAGTGACAACTGGTCACAGCTACTGGGTTCATCGACCCTCAACAGCCTACCCTCTACATTTTCACTTATCTCCTGTCCTAAATCTATTAGTACATTATCAACATCCTGCACAGGCACTTTAGATAAGAGCACATCATTCTCATCGTAAATATAAGCATGAATTTCTTCTGCTTCTTCACCTGACAATTCAGTATTTTGTAGCTCGTCCCTATCGTTACACTGCTGCGCCTTCTCTTTCTCTTCCCACTTAGAAAGCGTCTCTAACACAGTATCTATCAAATACTGTGAGTGATCTAATATTTCTGTTGTATCCTTAGATGCTACCGACACTTCATCCACATGTTCAGTTTGAGTATTCTGATCTGTCTTACCAATTCCCTTAACTACTGGCTTAGGAAAAGTAACCGCCTGGTGAGCGCCAGTGTCCTCATAGACGGGAACTAGTTTTCCTGCCTCGGCCTACTACTGTTTCCTTTATTTTCATTATAGTTGACTGGCACAGCATTACTTTCCGTACTGTTGTTTACATGCATATTTCTGTTTGGAACAAAATTATTATCCCTTGGATGCCATTGTTGGTTCTGATAATTATTTCCCCAATTCCTACCTCTCTTAGGATGGCGAACACCTACTGTTCTTATGTTTACATTGCCATTTTGCTCGTTCCTAAAATTACTATTATTGTTATTGGCAATTCGGTTATTACGTGCTTGCTCCTCATTGGCAGCAACACGTTCTACACGTTCCAAATACTCAATGAAACGATCCAGATTGTCTCTAGGGGCTGATATAATTCTAGTTTGCCAATACCATGGCAGTTTGGCTTCAAGACCTAGTATAATCATTTCTGGTTTTAGCTTTTCCGCCAAATGTGACAAACGTGAAATCCATGACCTAGCAAACTCTTTAATTGATTCCTTGCCTGCATTGAAGCGTTTCCCACTCCAAAATTCTCTCAACACTTCATTTTGCTTATTGCTAGACCAATACTCATTAATAAAAGCTGTTTTAAATTCCGCTAATGTTTTACACTTTAACATAACATCAGCTGACCAAAGCATGGCGTCACCTGCTAAATGACTTCTAATAAATGAGATTTTCTCTCGTTCAGACCAAGTTGGTGGAATCACATCTTCAAAATCGTTCCAGAAATCTAGCGGATGGATATTTTTATCTGGATCGAACCGCAAGAACTGCCGACACCCGATAAAAGCGGCGTTTGCAGCTACAACTTGTTGTATACTACCATTACCAGAAGTTACTGAAGCTACTTTACTCTCAATGTTAGCAATGTTAGTACTGATATTTTCTACTTTCATTTCAACATTATCTACTCTTTGCACAATATGAGTAGTATCAGTTTTGATTGCATCTACTTCTGCTTGACATATGTTTACTTTGATATTAACATCTTTAAATCTATCTGAGCACAGTTCAGATTCCGCCTCGATCTTTTCTGTTAACTTGTGCTCCAGCTTCGCATCTTCCATTTGGAAGTCTTTGCGAACCTCAGCAACTTCGGATTTAACTGTTTTATACATTTCAGAAAACTGTTGAGCAACCTTTTTCTTAATATCTTCATGATTGTAATCAATTTTATAATTCAAACTGTCTAGATCCTCTTTCAACTTATTGCAACCAGCCTTGAAGGTATCGTCCATTACCTCCAATCGTTTATTAAAATTTGTTTGGCTGGCCATAATTTCAGACTTTAATTCAGCGTTACTGCTTTTGACCTGTTCACTTATTTCAGACTTTAATTCAGCATTCATTCTAGCATTACTGGCTGACATTTCAGCATTATTGGATTCTAATTTATTGTTCATTGCCTCAAACCGCATATTAAAATTTGTTTGACTGGCAGCTATTGCTTGTAATATAACATTTAGATCAACAGCCCCAGCATCTTTGGGTTGCTCACTAGCTGGCTTTTTATCACACTCAGGCGACGAAAAACTAGCTCCAACACCAGAATCATCAAAACTAAATGAAACTTCTGACTGATTAGTCATATCTAACTTCTCCTTCTTAAACTCTACCATCTCTGATGACTGTTTCATTTTTAATTCATCAGAGAAACTATCATCCAATAAATTTACAATTTCTACTTTCCGCTTTACTACAGGGGTCTCTATTATTGAATCATTGCCCTTTCGCACACTACTGTCAGGAGACAATACTTCATTTTTCATTTTAACATTACTATTTTCATGCATGTTTACACTTGAACCGTTGTCTGAATTTACAATTCCCTCAACAGACATAGGTTCTAATTTAAGTTTAAATTCAGTTTCTTTTGGCGGTTCCATCGCCGACAGTCTTTTAGTGCAGGTTAGTAAAATTTTTAATAGCTTTCCACTTAACTTAGTTCCTTCTGCACGACGTATGGCGTTGCCGGCGCGGTGTACCAGGATTCCTGATGCGACGTGGCACGTTGAACTGCAGACGGCTCTCCGACGGCTGTTGTGTGTTTGCGTGGCCCGCAATTGCAGGCTCTGCGCCGGCTGCTCCAGCGGACGACTGCGGTGCGGCGAGACTGGCTTCTCGCGATGCCGGCAGCACCGCTAGACTCAGTGCCAGCTCCGTCAATCCAGATGCGTTGTTAATCCAATTGCGTCGTCCACGTGCACACGTAACACATTCACTGTTCTATACTCAGTTGCGTGTCGCATTTCACTCGCGAATCCGAATAGTTAAAAATCACTTTCACTTAGTTGATTTCCCGGCCGATGCACCATATGTGGGGCGGCGGTTAAGTTTTTGTAAAAATTAATTAAATCTGCTGATTGCTGGATAAATGCTTGCAAGTTGAATCAGTTTCAGGTTTTTAGAATGTTGTTAATTCTGTCTTTCGCCGTTCTCAACACTGGCTCTCTATTTACTTCTTCGCACCCAGAAAGTGATTTAATAAAACATGGAGCCAGTAATTAGAGATCCTAGCGCCCACTTCAATTGAGATACCATTATAGCTGCAGCTTATAGCTCTGAGGAATTAGGAGATTGTCATGGATTTCTAATCAAAAACGGTATTCCAAAATAGTTGAGTATATTCTGAAATTCACTGATAAAAAAACACAAGTATCCCTACAACCTATCTAACAGAGCAGTTCAGAGTCTAATGCGCTGATGCAACTATAAATGTCCGAATTAAATGTTAAAAGGAATGCTCGCCATAATTTGATGAAAATACTTCATCAAACGCCACGCTAAATATTTGGTAGAATGTCTGTCCCGCGACGGCACGTGAAAACGCGACAATACGCAAACTGAAGCTAGATAATGAAAATCATTCCAGAATTAACACTTCACATGAAATGTTTTCATGGTTCCGCGTATCTCTAGTAACTTAATACGGCACCCGAGACTGTTTGTAGCAGTGACACTGATGCGACGCGGCTCCCGACACAGATGGCATGTCATTTAGCGTCTGGAGAGAACTGGGGCCTTACTTCCTCGCGCAGCGTCCTTATATATAAACCCGCGGTGCGGACGGCGAAGGGAACGCCTGATCAAATCGGTTCTCTCGCCTAGCCGCTGGGCTAGTAACGCACCACTTCAAGTTACATAATAATTTATAGCTTCTTTGGCTGATGGCCGATGAAGCTCTTAATTTAAACGTGCATTCAGCACGCAGGTAAGTATTGATAATAAAATTTTGACGTGGCCAAGTTAAATGTTCTGGGCGAGAGAATTAATTAAATTACACTGCACGCAGTAGATGAGCTCTGAACTGGCCCTTTTGAGATCCGCTATCGCTATAATTTTATAGGTATTCAAAAGAAACTTTACACATCTTCATAGTCATAGCGGACCTCCAACCTATTTAAATCTAAACATCCTAGCCTTATTTATTAGCCTACTTAATCTATCTTGCTTCCTTCAGTTTTGAGATGAAAACCAGAAAATCATGAATTTCCACTAAAATCTTAATTTGTGAAATCCAAAGTACTGTTTTTATTAAATCATTATGAAAGATGAATCTAAATATAAATTTTGAAGTCTCTAGCTCTTTTCTGTTGCGCCAATGATTTTTTCAGAAAAACGTCCAAATTTCGAAAATGACTTAAGTTATCGAACTGATATTCAACACACATTAATTTAGTATTATTCCTGACATGCTAGAAAAGTTTTAGGTCATTTGCTTGATTTTTAAGGTATTGCGCAACATTTATGACGTCAGAGCTAGTTACAGCAGACTGGCTGGCACACAATGGAAACTGATGTGAATTTACTACAGCGTGAGTAGGCTGCTTCCCTACTTCACCCTCTACTTAAATTTTTTGTTTATGAATGTTAATGAATGAAAAAAAAATTTAATTACAAAAGGGGAAGCAAGAGTACAGTTTAACTCCCTATAAAAAAATCAAAATTGGAATATAAACCTGTAGAAACATTAAAGAAAACTGATTACCTACATTAATTATTTAAATTGTGGGCATGTTCACTGCCTTTTTAAACAATGTCATTACTCAAAATTTTAAGCAAAGTCAATGAAATATTGTGGCATACATATTGCCTTAGACAAACAAACACATACAAATTGAAAAATTATGAAAATCTTAGCTCCATTAAATACATTAAATACATTTTTACATACACAAATTCAAAGAAAATAACATGATACATAAACAGATGATTATCTCTTAGCAGTCTTTTCTAAACCTGAAAGAAAAGTTCACAAATTTTACACACGTGGTTGTAGCCGCTTTGGCTGGCGTCCTACACTACCATTCACAAGGGTAGAGGAGGGGAAGTTGCTATGGTGTGCGTCCTTCACGTTCTCTCTAAATTACATGGGGGAAAGGGGAGGGGTCACTGTGAGTTGTGTCCACGTCACTCCACGCTTTCACGCAGCTACCAGGCTGCCATTATCTGGTTTGTCCTGTAGAACAAACAAAAAGAGTGCCTCAGACTCTGTTCACTTAATATCTAAGGGTGGGTCACAATGAAATGGGGATATATACATTTTATCCTCCAATATTTTGCTGGAACAAAGTTAACCGAGCTTTTTCAGTATTACTCTCACAGTTACTTAACTGTCATAAAATTGGTAAACAAATGGCTCAAAACGCCGTTAGTCACGTACTAGAGAAAATTAATGTTCAAGGCATACAATCATGAATCATATTTAATCTGAATTTATTATTTCTGGGCCGGAACACTGAACCAATGCTCGGTACATTCCTGATACATTTGTATGTTAAGCACTTAACTGACTCATCTTTGATTACCTTATTCTTAGAGTTAGTATGAGTATGATTAGTGGTTGTTTTCTCAGCTTCTTTGTACATGTGAGTAACTTTTGGTAATAGTACAGTTGTGAGTGTTCAAAACACACTACGTTTAGTTGACTACTAAATCCACTTATTGGTCCTCTGCTGTTGTCAGTTCCACATCTGCAATTAGGTACTTACTTACTTTGAAGTGTATTTATGCTGAGCTAAAATAATGTTTTACGTCTGCCATTATGTTACTTATTTACTTTGCTAGTGTATGTATTTATTTAACACTCACTCTATTAATATTTAAAGCATAGGATAGCATATTTATTTCATATTCTAAGTGTATTGCAGCTGATCAGTTTGCTCACTTGGCAATCCATTTCCACTCGATCGGACGCTGAAACCTCAGGTAGTCTCTCTCAGACCTACCACTAAAGTGCATCAAGTAATTATGGACGAGCGTAATGCTAAATTCCTTAAACCTATAGGACACCATGAGCTGCTCTGTCTCATCTAACATAAGGGTACCTATGGTCCCATTCACGCCTCCAACTCATAACCTCAATACGTGTAGGTGTATCCTGTCACACACTACACTAAATTAATGGCCAGCTCCCACCTTATAAATACTTCAGGGACGTGTCCTTCACGTCTCAACCACAAACACTACTCAATTCTATTACGCTGCCATTCCTTGCTACACCAGGTGAGTGTAATCTTACAACTTATCTGCATATTTTTCCTAACACTAAGCAATCTCTTTTACTATTTCTTAGTTAGCTCTAATGCATACACTAGGTTTCACTACCACTTCAGATACTGCTTGTACATGAATTCATATATCTCTTTAAATTACTGTTGGTGGACCATTTCCAATAAAACAACACTTTGTACTTACTATATTACCAGGGTACTATACATAATTGTTACTCAAATACATTTGTATCTTAATTACGTCATACTTCTCTATTGTTTGTCACTATTAGGTCTGTCACATTAGGTATTTTACTTCACTAATCGGTAGATAGAATGGTTACATAACTCATGGCTTGATAGCCATGACAGAAAATTTTCATGTCTGGAAAGAAAAGGTCGAAATTTTTGTGGATAGAAAAGATGAAGAGTGAGTGAGACCTGAAAAGGAAAGAAGATCTCACACAGCTGGGACTGCACAGCTGCCACACTGTGTAGAGGTTACAGAACAACCTCCTCCCTACAGCATTCATTAGCTTAATGCTGGCTTGATAGTCATAACGGAAAATTTTAGTATTTGGAAAGAAAAGGTCCAAAATTTTAGTGGATAGGAAAGAGGAAGAGTGAGTGAGACCTGAAAGGGAAAGAAGATCTCACACAGCTGGGACTGCACAGCTGCCACACTGTGTAGAGGTTACAGAACAACCTCCTCCCTACAGCATTTATTGGTTTAATGCTGTATTGATAACCATACCGGAAAATTTAATGTATGAAAGAAGAGGTCGAAATTTTTGAGGACAGGAAAGAGGAAGAATGAGTGAGATCTAAAATGGGAAAGAAGATCTCACACAGCTGGGACTGCACAGCTGCCACACTGTGTAGAGGTTACAGAACAACCTCCTCCCTACAGCATTCATTCATAACCTTTGACCACGCCACGTCGATCTGAAAATACTTCATGATGCCTTTTTAGAACCTGTCTCAGTTCTTCCTTTTGATTGTCTGAAATCTTATAGATTTCCTGCAATTTAGCTTTTATTTTGTCTAAAATAATTACTTCTTCTTCTGTGTTCAGCTTACTGTTACTAAGATTAACACCTTCGTCCCAATACCTCCTATTTCTCAGAACTCGTATAGGCAGTTCCCAAGTTCCATCATCAGTTACTACATGTTTATCACTAAAAGGGACTGTAATTACTCCGGTTATTGGCAAGACCATTTTTAACTGGCTTCTTTCAAAGTCAACAACACTCTGATATTTTGACAAGAAATCTATGCCAATTAAAACCTCAATACTGAGATTGTTTACAATTAAACATGGATGATCAATTAAATTACCATTAATGTTAAAGGGCAGTAAAGCTTCTTGCTTTACCATTTTTGACACTTTGCCAGTAGCACCAATTATCCTTAGTCCTGATACCCTCATTACTGTAAGCTTGTCTTTACCAGATAATGCATCAAAGAAGGACTGAGATATTGCACTCACCTCACTTCCACTGTCTAAGAGACAACGTACATTGATACCCAACATATTCACTATTATTATAGGGTGGCTTATTCTAGGTTGTACAGGTAGTTTCTCAAATTCATCTAGTAGTTCCTTTTGGATTTGTCTCCAACTAAAGTGATCGACATCTGTCTTCATTACATTTAGGTCACAGTGTGTAGGGGTTTCCTGAATTACATTTTCAGCTGCCTTTTCCAGTCGGTCTATTAATTTTAAATCGAAACACCGCACGACTTCATTACATTTAGTTTGCTGAACATGACACAAATTACTGTAGTCTGAGCGATTCTGCGTCTCCAGACCGGGCATAACACTAGTTACAGCTAAACCACTTTTACCATTATCGTCGGTTTCCTTCTCAAGTGACAACTGGTCACAGCTACTGGGTTCATCGACCCTCAACAGCCTACCCTCTACATTTTCACTTATCTCCTGTCCTAAATCTATTAGTACATTATCAACATCCTGCACAGGCACTTTAGATAAGAGCACATCATTCTCATCGTAAATATAAGCATGAATTTCTTCTGCTTCTTCACCTGACAATTCAGTATTTTGTAGCTCGTCCCTATCGTTACACTGCTGCGCCTTCTCTTTCTCTTCCCACTTAGAAAGCGTCTCTAACACAGTATCTATCAAATACTGTGAGTGATCTAATATTTCTGTTGTATCCTTAGATGCTACCGACACTTCATCCACATGTTCAGTTTGAGTATTCTGATCTGTCTTACCAATTCCCTTAACTACTGGCTTAGGAAAAGTAACCGCCTGGTGAGCGCCAGTGTCCTCATAGACGGGAACTAGTTTTCCTGCCTCGGCCTACTACTGTTTCCTTTATTTTCATTATAGTTGACTGGCACAGCATTACTTTCCGTACTGTTGTTTACATGCATATTTCTGTTTGGAACAAAATTATTATCCCTTGGATGCCATTGTTGGTTCTGATAATTATTTCCCCAATTCCTACCTCTCTTAGGATGGCGAACACCTACTGTTCTTATGTTTACATTGCCATTTTGCTCGTTCCTAAAATTACTATTATTGTTATTGGCAATTCGGTTATTACGTGCTTGCTCCTCATTGGCAGCAACACGTTCTACACGTTCCAAATACTCAATGAAACGATCCAGATTGTCTCTAGGGGCTGATATAATTCTAGTTTGCCAATACCATGGCAGTTTGGCTTCAAGACCTAGTATAATCATTTCTGGTTTTAGCTTTTCCGCCAAATGTGACAAACGTGAAATCCATGACCTAGCAAACTCTTTAATTGATTCCTTGCCTGCATTGAAGCGTTTCCCACTCCAAAATTCTCTCAACACTTCATTTTGCTTATTGCTAGACCAATACTCATTAATAAAAGCTGTTTTAAATTCCGCTAATGTTTTACACTTTAACATAACATCAGCTGACCAAAGCATGGCGTCACCTGCTAAATGACTTCTAATAAATGAGATTTTCTCTCGTTCAGACCAAGTTGGTGGAATCACATCTTCAAAATCGTTCCAGAAATCTAGCGGATGGATATTTTTATCTGGATCGAACCGCAAGAACTGCCGACACCCGATAAAAGCGGCGTTTGCAGCTACAACTTGTTGTATACTACCATTACCAGAAGTTACTGAAGCTACTTTACTCTCAATGTTAGCAATGTTAGTACTGATATTTTCTACTTTCATTTCAACATTATCTACTCTTTGCACAATATGAGTAGTATCAGTTTTGATTGCATCTACTTCTGCTTGACATATGTTTACTTTGATATTAACATCTTTAAATCTATCTGAGCACAGTTCAGATTCCGCCTCGATCTTTTCTGTTAACTTGTGCTCCAGCTTCGCATCTTCCATTTGGAAGTCTTTGCGAACCTCAGCAACTTCGGATTTAACTGTTTTATACATTTCAGAAAACTGTTGAGCAACCTTTTTCTTAATATCTTCATGATTGTAATCAATTTTATAATTCAAACTGTCTAGATCCTCTTTCAACTTATTGCAACCAGCCTTGAAGGTATCGTCCATTACCTCCAATCGTTTATTAAAATTTGTTTGGCTGGCCATAATTTCAGACTTTAATTCAGCGTTACTGCTTTTGACCTGTTCACTTATTTCAGACTTTAATTCAGCATTCATTCTAGCATTACTGGCTGACATTTCAGCATTATTGGATTCTAATTTATTGTTCATTGCCTCAAACCGCATATTAAAATTTGTTTGACTGGCAGCTATTGCTTGTAATATAACATTTAGATCAACAGCCCCAGCATCTTTGGGTTGCTCACTAGCTGGCTTTTTATCACACTCAGGCGACGAAAAACTAGCTCCAACACCAGAATCATCAAAACTAAATGAAACTTCTGACTGATTAGTCATATCTAACTTCTCCTTCTTAAACTCTACCATCTCTGATGACTGTTTCATTTTTAATTCATCAGAGAAACTATCATCCAATAAATTTACAATTTCTACTTTCCGCTTTACTACAGGGGTCTCTATTATTGAATCATTGCCCTTTCGCACACTACTGTCAGGAGACAATACTTCATTTTTCATTTTAACATTACTATTTTCATGCATGTTTACACTTGAACCGTTGTCTGAATTTACAATTCCCTCAACAGACATAGGTTCTAATTTAAGTTTAAATTCAGTTTCTTTTGGCGGTTCCATCGCCGACAGTCTTTTAGTGCAGGTTAGTAAAATTTTTAATAGCTTTCCACTTAACTTAGTTCCTTCTGCACGACGTATGGCGTTGCCGGCGCGGTGTACCAGGATTCCTGATGCGACGTGGCACGTTGAACTGCAGACGGCTCTCCGACGGCTGTTGTGTGTTTGCGTGGCCCGCAATTGCAGGCTCTGCGCCGGCTGCTCCAGCGGACGACTGCGGTGCGGCGAGACTGGCTTCTCGCGATGCCGGCAGCACCGCTAGACTCAGTGCCAGCTCCGTCAATCCAGATGCGTTGTTAATCCAATTGCGTCGTCCACGTGCACACGTAACACATTCACTGTTCTATACTCAGTTGCGTGTCGCATTTCACTCGCGAATCCGAATAGTTAAAAATCACTTTCACTTAGTTGATTTCCCGGCCGATGCACCATATGTGGGGCGGCGGTTAAGTTTTTGTAAAAATTAATTAAATCTGCTGATTGCTGGATAAATGCTTGCAAGTTGAATCAGTTTCAGGCTTTTAGAATGTTGTTAATTCTGTCTTTCGCCGTTCTCAACACTGGCTCTCTATTTACTTCTTCGCACCCAGAAAGTGATTTAATAAAACATGGAGCCAGTAATTAGAGATCCTAGCGCCCACTTCAATTGAGATACCATTATAGCTGCAGCTTATAGCTCTGAGGAATTAGGAGATTGTCAGGGATTTCTAATCAAAAACGGTTTTCCAAAATAGTTGAGTATATTCTGAAATTCACTGATAAAAAAACACAAGTATCCCTACAACCTATCTAACAGAGCAGTTCAGAGTCTAATGCGCTGATGCAACTATAAATGTCCGAATTAAATGTTAAAAGGAATGCTCGCCATAATTTGATGAAAATACTTCATCAAACGCCACGCTAAATATTTGGTAGAATGTCTGTCCCGCGACGGCACGTGAAAACGCGACAATACGCAAACTGAAGCTAGATAATGAAAATCATTCCAGAATTAACACTTCACATGAAATGTTTTCATGGTTCCGCGTATCTCTAGTAACTTAATACGGCACCCGAGACTGTTTGTAGCAGTGACACTGATGCGACGCGGCTCCCGACACAGATGGCATGTCATTTAGCGTCTGGAGAGAACTGGGGCCTTACTTCCTCGCGCAGCGTCCTTATATATAAACCCGCGGTGCGGACGGCGAAGGGAACGCCTGATCAAATCGGTTCTCTCGCCTAGCCGCTGGGCTAGTAACGCACCACTTCAAGTTACATAATAATTTATAGCTTCTTTGGCTGATGGCCGATGAAGCTCTTAATTTAAACGTGCATTCAGCACGCAGGTAAGTATTGATAATAAAATTTTGACGTGGCCAAGTTAAATGTTCTGGGCGAGAGAATTAATTAAATTACACTGCACGCAGTAGATGAGCTCTGAACTGGCCCTTTTGAGATCCGCTATCGCTATAATTTTATAGGTATTCAAAAGAAACTTTACACATCTTCATAGTCATAGCGGACCTCCAACCTATTTAAATCTAAACATCCTAGCCTTATTTATTAGCCTACTTAATCTATCTTGCTTCCTTCAGTTTTGAGATGAAAACCAGAAAATCATGAATTTCCACTAAAATCTTAATTTGTGAAATCCAAAGTACTGTTTTTATTAAATCATTATGAAAGATGAATCTAAATATAAATTTTGAAGTCTCTAGCTCTTTTCTGTTGCGCCAATGATTTTTTCAGAAAAACGTCCAAATTTCGAAAATGACTTAAGTTATCGAACTGATATTCAACACACATTAATTTAGTATTATTCCTGACATGCTAGAAAAGTTTTAGGTCATTTGCTTGATTTTTAAGGTATTGCGCAACATTTATGACGTCAGAGCTAGTTACAGCAGACTGGCTGGCACACAATGGAAACTGATGTGAATTTACTACAGCGTGAGTAGGCTGCTTCCCTACAGTATGTCTACTAGAGCTTGTCTAACTATAGGTTCTTTGGACCACCATGGGGTCGACTTTCTCATAGGTTCCAATGGAAGGCAGTTTTGGCCATACATTGTCGTCGCTTCTGGTGATGTTCCTATACTACATAAAATGTGTTCTGCTAAGTCTTTTGGTCACTCCCACTCGTTCCATTACACAGGTGTATCATAATTAATAGAGAAAATTGGATTGGTGAAAGTATATAATCACAGAAACACTGCAACAAATGTGACTCCACCGCGCCGTTCACAAGATGACTGCCAGTCTATTGTTACTAGCTGCCACTGACTTGTGTGTGAAATACTGGCCTCGTTAGGAAAAATGTGTTTGAAAAGTTCCATCGATTATGGGCTTAAATTTCACCTATTGACTATCTTAACAAGAAAAACAGTACTATTTCAGCGTGCTACAATTAACAATTTAATGAAAACTCAAACACGTTAAAGATGGTGTTCCACGTACCGTTTCTCCATTTGGAAGCTGGACTGCACTCGTATCTGCACTACGTCATCTGAGTCAGCCGGCACGGTAGATCAGCGTGTTCGGTCAGAGAGCCGGTTGGCCTCTGTAATAAAAAACTGACTGGAAGGATCAACCACCGAACTTGAACAGGATGTCTTGCTGCGACGTCCGCAACGACCAAACACAACGATCAATAACGAACAACATGCAAAAAAAAAAAAAAAAAAAAAAAAAAAAAAAAAAAAAAAAAATGTATTTCAACCGTGTAGACAGGAGTGCTATACACTTCACTTTTGAGATCATTCCAGACAGAAAAGTTCAGCCCATTGAGGTCATGTAATACTGGAGGCCGGTGGCACATTATGCATCTACCACAATTCCCAACAATCGGTCATAGGTGAAAGTTTGGCCTGAAATAAATGCGGATTTAATAGAAAAGTTTACATTTCCAATAGGTTCGTAGTAACTAGGTTAATATTCATAACGAAGCAAGTCGCGGCTGGTAACCACATATTCCCATTTATCTCGCCAACTGCTTGTTTGCAGACTCAAGTGCATTGGGACGTTTCCGCTTCTATTATAGTACGTGAACCCACCCCTAAAGCAGCCCTGCGCTTCATTACTCGCACGGCACACCCGAAACGTGTCCCAGTGGCCTTTCCGACTCCTGACCGACTGACCGATTTCAGCTGAAAGTGAACAACCTTCCAACGAACATATGAGAACTCTGAGATCTCCTGAGGCATACGAGAACTCTGAGGTCTCCTGAGCCAGGTTTTTACGAGGAAACAACGGGTTCTTGACCCGAAACAAACTCACAAAGACTTTGTCAAAGCTCACGCCTCGATCTACTTGGACTTCTCCCAACTTTCGCGCCAGAGTTGTGTCTTTACTAGAACCGAGCGGATATTACAAATAAATGCAAGAGTAATGACTGAAACACGTAAACCAATAGAAGACTGGGAGACTGTGACACACGCGCTGCTTCAGTAAATCTTAAGTCCTCACATGGCAAACTAAAGCTAACGAGCATTTACGCACAGTATTCGGACAGCATTTAACCATACATCGATAATTTCTTGATGCAATAATTTACCAACAGCCGTATGTATTGTAGAAATTTACTTTATGAACCTCTTATGAGCTACCATTTTCGGCATTACATTGATGCCATCTTCAGGCCCCACACGTCATAGTCGTAAAATCACTATACACGGAAGGAGCCATATAACTGGATCCGTGAATCAAATCGTTATGCAACAGCTCTTGGTGGCCAGGCGACACAGACTATGACGTGTGGGGCCTGAAGATGGCGTCAATGGAATGCCGAAACTGGTAGCCCATAAGAGGTTCATAAAGTAAATTTCTACAATACATAGGGCTGCTGGTAAATTATTGCATCAAGAAATACATGCCAGCCGTTGTCCCATGGTCCATAATGGATCAACGAAGATACATCGATAAGGTGAGATGCGACTCACTACACTCAGAGCTCGCTACGTATAACAGCAATTAACGCTAATGCAAAAACCGTATTGCGACACAGTCGTGTGATAGATGAACAGGAAACAATTCGCGAATTAAATCTCCACGTGCCTAGGGTGGGCTGTCCAGCTACGTATTAAAACAGTGCTGATGTTACACCTTGCCGTAGTAATCTGCAGCTACAAAGTCAACTCTTGGGAGAGTCTTTCAGCATGCCACTGGTAGCAACCACAACGCGATTACGATAGATCTGTTGAATCCTGGTTTATAACAAAAGAATATGATGCAGGAACACAATTAACGTCGCTTTAATTTTAAAGAGGCTAACTGAAGAAAACTGATGCAAAAATTGACTTTCAAATAGCAGAAAATGCTGAGTACTGCATAGACTACACGGCACAATCATTTACAGCTATCTAACAAAAACGTACGAAATGTGGCCATTCCAGTACAGAAAACGGTTAGACATTGTGGTTCACCAGGGAGTTTTCAAATAAAAAAGTACATGTACAACTACTGCGCAAATTTCATCAACGAGGTTTAAGCCACGAGCAGAAACAGATTAGACTATTGTAGTGTAGATCAGGGAACACCTAATGTCAAATTCTCATAGATACCACGAAGCCACTGGGTCCAATATGTTCAAATTCAACTACTGACTGACACAGAGGAAACTCCCTATAGAATGGTAACAGAGAAAGTAAACATACCACTTGTGCTATCTATTTCAGAAACAGGACGGCACTAATTAGAGAAACTCCTCTAATAACGTGATGAAGTCACAGCGGAAGTAACAGCGGAAATGATAACGAGAAATTATGTAAAGCACGTGTGTGTCATTTGAAAGCCCAAGTGTCGTTCGACCATTTGCACAAGAAGAGGCTGCGATTGCTGTCATTCAATTAAATAATGCAAAACTCTCGATCCATATTAGATCAATAATGAAACGCTAAAAGACTAAAATTGCACCTATTGAGTGAATCACTAAGACAAGAATGAAATCCTGTAGTCTGGAAGTCTGCGCAAGCTGTGATAATTCAGAAGAGCATGGGGAGAGAGCCAGTCGTTCCAAGACGTATAGACCAATCTGTTTTCTTAGCACCTAGGGTACAGTACAGGAGCGCTTGCTGTGCAGTAGACTATAGTCCTACAGGAAGCACACGGCCTCAATCAGAACATAGTCAGCTTCAGAAAGGGCGGAGCTGATTAACAATGCTCTCCGCACTGTGGACAAGTGTAGCAGCAAATACGTTCTACGTATCATGGTTGACATTGCTGGCGCATTTGACAATCTGTGCTGGCCCGCGATGTTTGTTTGCGTGAGAGAAATACGGCCGGCCGAAGTGGCCGTGCGGTTAAAGGCGCTGCAGTCTGGAACCGGAAGACCGCTACGGTCGCAGGTTCGAATCCTGCCTCGGGCATGGATGTTTGTGATGTCCTTAGGTTAGTTAGGTTTAACTAGTTCTAAGTTCTAGGGGACTAATGACCTCAGCAGTTGAGTCCCATAGTGCTCAGAGCCATTTGAACCATTTTTGAAGAGAAATACGGGTCCCAAAGTGTATGTGCCAGAGCTTCCTCGTCTTGTGAAGCGTTACACCGTGGTGTGTGGTAGAACATCCAGTAAAACAGTGAGGCTAATCACAAAGGATCTAAACGTGAACCAATATTTTGGGACCTTAGCCTTGAGCCACTGAAAACGTTCAATGTCAGGGGCCATAGACTATGCCGAGGACATACTACTTGCGGTAGCAAAGGTCTCAAGAGCCAGGCTAGACAGAAAAGCATGTGATGGGCTTGCTCAAACGCAAAACTAATGCTCAGATGATGAATTAGAAATCGCAGCAAACAATACTATTTACATTCTGCTCAAAGGCAGCCTCTCCAACTCGCGGAATCCTGCTGTGGGAACTGGGGGTGCACCACTGCGCCGCAGTGAGGTGTGTAAGTACACTGCTGGAAAAAAATTAGTACACTTGGAAAGACGTCGTCGATTTTGATCCGATGATGGTATATGCAACCTGGGGAACAGAGATGTACTTTTTTTATTTATTTATGTCGTATGAGTAGGGCCTCCCGTCGGGTAGACCGTTCCCCGGGTGGAAGTCTTTCGATTTGACGCCAATTCGGCGACTTGCGCGTCGATGGGGATGGAATGAGGACGATTAGGACAACACAACACCCAGTCCCGAGAAAATCTCCGACCCAGCCGGGAATCGAACCCGGGCCTGTAGGATTGACATTTTGTCACGCTGACCACTCAGCTGCCGGGGGCGGACAGCAATGTACTGATATCTGTTTCAACGTCGTCTGTCAACAGATAGTGAAGTAGCATAGCTGCCAGAGCGCCATTTGTGTCTACCCTTTAATAGGGAATCGTCACAGCCAGAAGATTCAGTGTGGTGCAATCGTGTGAACAAAGCAGGTAATAATGCCAGAGACATACACTCGTGCTTCTACAGCCAACTGAGCAATTTCGAAAGCGGTCAAACTGTGCCCTTCCGAGTGGTGGGAAGGTCCTTTCAGAGAACAGCCACACAAGTTGGAGGAGCTGCATCAGTTGTGCAACGATGCTGGTATCAGTGATCACGTGAACATTCTCACACCCCTAGACGAGGTTTTCGATGTCCACGTAGCACAGACGCCCACCGGGATCGTCGTATTGTAAGGGCAGCAGTGGCAGATCGTATAGCTGTCACAGCACTGATAAGAGGGCTTATGAGCCCAGACGTGTCAGCAGGAACTGTTGTGAACCAGTTATTAGCAGTGAGACTACGGGCTTGCACACCTCTTCCACTCATGCCACAGCATCGACATGCACGGCTCGGCTGGTGCCGTCGGAGGATCACTGGAAAGATGGAATGGCGCGCCGTGGTCTTCAGCGATAAAAGCGGATTTTGCCTGCACTCAAGTTATGGTCATTTCCACGTATGTCATAGAACTGGTGAGCGTTGTCTCGTAGAGTGCATTCGTCCCAAACGCACTGTTCTCACCCCAGGCCTTACGGTCTGGGGTGCGATAAGCTACAACTATCTTTCACGTTTGGTGTTTCTAAGGAGGACGGTAACCAGTGCTTGGTACGTGCAGAATGTCGTTAGATCTATTCCTTTGCTGTTGCAAAAGGAATGTGATGTGTTATTCCAACAGGATAATGCTCACCCACACACTGCCCCTGAGACTCAACGTGCTGTGCAAGACGTGCAGCAACTTCCCTGGCCAGCACGATCTCCGGACTTGTCTCTAATCTAGCATGTGTGCGATATCACGGCATAAGAAGTGATTGAAGCAGCTCGTCAACTAACGACTCTTACAGAAGTATGTGAACAGGTCGAGCAGGTGTGGCGTAACGTGTCCTAGGACAGTATTCACCATCTGTCCAATCTGCTGTATGTCAGAATCAGCACCAGCATTGTCGCCCGTCGAGGCTACACGACGTACTCATATGGGTGTTTCAGCATGGGTCGATATCTCGTACCTCAGAACCACTTGTGCTATTGATCTGTAAAAGCAATCGTTTCATGTACTCCATATGCACTCCTGAAACAATAAATCTTGAGTGAATTGTAAATCTTTAAACGGGTGTACTACTTTTTTCTGGCAGTGTAGGCTTAAGTTACACTTGGGTGAGGAGTGTAACACATATCTCTCAGATACGCCAGCAAGCTGCCAAATTAGGCACAACTTGGAAAGACTGGGAACCACTGACTTTAAGATCCCACTGCTAGACTCCATCATGATGCTACACTCACTGCTGTCGTAGGATTTGAGCCAGTGTATGGGCACACAAACTGCTATACAATCGATATAAGTCAATCCTAAGGCGTACACAGAGGAGTGCGTTACTGAGGTTCACAGCAGCATTTTGGACAACACAGTTGGAGGCGTTATTAGTTGTACTAGGCGTTGTTCAATAGATGTTAACGTTCTAAGCAGAAGTTCTGTGAACTGGCTTCGTAAATGGACTATTCCCAAGTGGGAGAGATTATTGGAGCGAAAAAACAAAAAACTTAAGGTAAAATTATGGAAGGTGCAGGTGCGTGAGTGACAAAGAGACTGGGGTAACATCAAAATAGGTCGCGTAGCATATGACATATTTCCAAACAAAAGAGAGATAATGCTTAAGAGCCATGTAAATCGCTGATGACCACGCTGTTTAGCGCCCGAAAACCTCAAACCACACACACACACTCCATCTAGAGGCAGGATTCAATGTCTGACAGGGCGTGGCCCATTAAATGAATATTAATATGCATAAAACAATGCCTGGCACTTTCAAGGGTGTATGAGTGACATTCGTACACCAGACAACATCATACTAGAGTGCCTCGTCTATGAAGATCTACGGACTCAAATAACAACCACTGACACACTAAGTAAAATTGTTAGAGACAAAAATGGCGCTTGGTGAATGAATTAGCAAACAAGCTATACAGGAAACAAAGGCTCTGTAAGAGAAAACCCAGTTGTAAGTGATGGTGCTGAAATGAATACGGTGAGTGTAGTAAACATCACCGCGAATTCACTTACAGCGGGATTAATTTCTACACAGGACGACCAGAGGCAATGGATATGTCGCCAGCAATGTGGTAGCTCTTGCAGTACCATCCGAATGAATGAGAACTTGTGCGTGACTTATGTGGGTCTCATATGAAGAGCAGGGTGCGAGGAGGGGGGTGGAAGCGGAGGATGGACCCGTTAAGTCCCATTGTCCCGTTGGTTGACCCCATAGAGACTGGCAGAGGACGGCGCTGGCGCACGCGAGGTCCTATCTCATGGCTGATGCGCAGTGGGTTCGGTATTGTTTGGGGATGCTTCGGGTTACATAGAATGCCGATTCTGGTAATTTAACATGTTGTTCACGACAATCGGGGACTCACTCTCATAGACATAAGAAATGTTAGCGTAGGTCATAGGCGCCGAATTCCGCAACAGGGGCGTCTTGAAGGATATAACTTCGTTCATCCTGAAGAGTTCCAGTAGTTAAGGTTAGGAACTGCCGGTAAGCTATTTGCTACTGTGACAGTGTAATTTTGGGTGGGTCTTCCTTTTTTATGGTGTATTTAATTTCATCAGTTATTGGAGATGTTTAAACTACAAAGCAAATCTTGAAGCAAATGTTTAATTACAGTTGTATACTACTTTCTGTAGCTGTGTGGAAATACGACCCGTATAAGATTCTGGGTGACAGGTCTCGAAAGCAATAATAAATAAATAATACTTTTCCCCGTGTCGGTTTATGATACACCATGTATGTTCGTTTTTAATATAGCAATGTGACAGCCATGGACCAACACAACATTTTCATTTCCATTTCGTACGGCGCTTCTTCATGTTGTTGCTATCTAACATTTAGAGCGTTATAGAGATAGTGAACGAATAATGGATTTGTAAAGTCGCCCCTTTAAGGTGGTTATATGGTTTCTTGTCATATAGCATTCCAGTGACTTGGTGGTTCCATTTCACCCAAGTAGCTTTAGCTCGTGTTCGGGCACCTGGAAATGACTCGCCACCTGAGGCTGCAGGAGAGTTGTGGTATTTTAACTGTGACGTTGACACTGCTAATCTAAGGTCTACATTCTAGATACTCAACTTTCTTCACATTTAGCCTCAACCTTTTTAACGATAAATAAATTAATTTGCTTGATCTATCCGAGGAATTCATTTGTTATTGAAAGTATAGAAATTGTATTCTTTTCCCATGAGGCTCCGTCTGGTTGATTTAGAGTTGACGCCCAGAGTGTGGACCATTGATTGAAATGCAATGACACCTCTGGAGAAGATCGCCCCTTTAAACCGACCGCCTCTCTACACGACCATACTTTTAAGGAACGGAAATAAACTTCCATAAGAACCATGCATCTTTATTCCCTTTAAGACGACTACCCCTTTTCCTGACCAGCGACCACTCTTTAACTAGCAATGGCTTACCTTTAAGACGACCACAATCATAGAAGAGGGAATTACAGTACTGTATTACTGTAAGGTGACACAACAATCTCTAAAATTTCATTGTCATTTGTACTTGTAATAGCAAACGGTTCTGACTTTTCCTCTGTAGCGAACAGTCATGGCTGCTTCAAATGAAAGAAAACTTGTTGTTCTTTCACTGTAGTAGTTGTTGTGGTCTTCAGTCCAGAGACTGGTTTGATACAGCTCTCCGTGCTACTCTATCCTGGGCAAGCTTCTTAATCTCTCCGTACCTACTGCAACCTACATCCTTCTGAATCTGTTTAGTGTATTCATCTCTTGCTCTCCCTCTACGATTTTTATCCTCTGCGCTGCCCTCCAATGCTAAATTGGTGATCCCTTGATGCCTCAGAATATGTCCTACCAACCGATCCCTTCTTCTAGTCAAGTTGTGCCACAAATTTCTCTTCTCCCCAATTCTATTCAATACCTCCTCATTAGTTATGTGATCTACCCATCTAATCTTCAGCATTCTTCTCTAGCACCACATTTCGAAAGCTTCTATTCTCTTCTTGTCTAAGCTATTTATCGTGCACGTTTCACTTCCATACATGGCTACACTCCATACAAATACTTTCAGAAACGACTTCCTGACACTTAAATCTATACTCGATGTTAGCAAATTTCTCTTCTTCAGAAACGCTTTCCTTGCCATTGCCAGTCTGCATTTTATATCCTCTCTACTTCGACCATCATCAGTTATTTTGCTCCCCAAATACCAAAACTCATTTACTACTTTAAGTGTGTCATTTCCTAATCTAATACCCTTAGCATCACCCGATTTAATTCGACTACATTCCATTATCCTCGTTTTGCTTTTGTTGATGTTCATCTTATATCCTCCTTTCAAGACACTGTCCATTTTGTTCAGCTGCTCTTCCATGTCCTTTGCTGTCTCAGACAGAATTACAATGTCATCGGCGAACCTCAGAGTTTTTATTTCTGCTCACTGAATATACAGATTGAATAACATCGGGGAGAGGCTACAACGCTGTCTCACTCCATTCCTAACCACTGCTTCCCTTTCATGCCCTTCGACTCTTATAACTGCCATCTGCTTTATGTACAAACTGTAAATAGCCTTTCGCTCCCTGTATTTTACCCCTACCACCTTCAGAATTTGAAAGAGAGTATTCCAGTCAACATTGTCAAAAGCTTTCTCTAAGTCTACAAATGGTAGAAACGTAGGTTTGCCTTTCCTTAATCTATTTTCTAAGATAAGTCGTAGGGTCAGTATTGCCTCATGTGTCCCAACATTTCTACGGAATCCAAACTGATCTTCCGCGGTGTCGGCTTCTATCAGTTTTTCCATTCGTCTGTAAAGAATTCGCGTTAGTTTTTTGCAGCCGTGGGTTATTAAACTGGCAGTTCGGTAATTTTCACATCTGTCAACACCTGCTTTCATTGGGTTTGGAATCACTATAACAGCGAATGTCTATTGTTAGAGAAAATGGGAATGGAAAATCTTAGCGTCAGTTAGCCAGTGAGTTTAATTGTGAAAAAGTCAAATACAGAATACAATTATAAATCGCAGCATGTATGTTAAGCAATGGGTAGAAAACATCAACAAAAATTCAAAGAATAAACGGCGACAGCCATTCGAAGACGTTAATAATGCTGTTTTAGAGTGGTTTAGTAGACCACATCTCAAAGGATTGCCTATTAGTGCACCGATGCTACAAGAAAAAGCTGTTAAATTTGCATCTGATCTTGGAATTCCTAATTTCAATACAAGCAACGGCTGTTTGGACCGATTTCCTGTTCGCGACAATATTGTCTCACGAGCAGTCTGTGGAGAGAGTGCAGAAGTTAATCAAGATGTATCCGACTGGAAGTCGAGACTTTGTGCAATTACAAGTGGCTATTGCGATTGTAACATTTGCAACATGGATGAAACTGTTCTATTTTTTAAAGCTATTCCAGACGAAACACTGACTGTGAAGGGTGATCGGTGCAAAGGCGGCAAAACGGCGAAAGAAATCGGCATTTGTGCAAACCTCTGCAATGAAAAGGATGAACCACTAGTGATACATACAGCAAATCGTCCAAGGTGCTTCAAAAACAATGACATTTCCTTGCTTGGTGTCTCTCGGCATGCCAATAAAAATGCATTCCTGACGTGCGACATTTCTCGTTCTTGGACGAATAACTTAAATTAAAAAATGAGCATCCAGAAACGTGAAATACTACTTTTCGTAGAGAATGACCCATGTCATTGCAGCGAATAGTTATCAGATGTGGCGGTAAATTTTTTTCCTACCAATTGAGCATAGTTTATTCAGCCTCTTGAGCAAGGAGTGATACGATCTTTTAAATTGAACCATCGAAGTTAAGCGCTATCAGGCTTAGCTAACTCTTGGATGGATGACCGTCTGGGTCCGCCGAGTGCTGTTGGCAAGCGGGGTGCACTCAGCCCTTGAGAGGCCAATTAGAGAGCTACTTGCCTGAGAAGTAGCGACACCGGTCACGAAAACTGACGACGGCCGAGAGAGCGGTGTGCTGACCACATGAATCCCCGTATTTACATCCGGTGACGTGTAAGGGCTGAGGATGACACGGCGGCCGGTTGTTACCGTTGGGCATGTTCGGACGGTGTTTGTTTGAAAGAAGCTTCTACTTGCGAAAATGGACAACGCCACATCCTTGTATGGCCTAGCGAAGTCTGTGACCATAGGTGACGCTGTAAGCTGAATTAAAAATTCGTGGGATGAAGTGAAAAACGAAACAATTAGAAAATGCTTCATTAATTCTGGTTTTCGGTCTTTACAAAATATGGACGCTGGAGAAGAAGAAAGCAGCAATGAGCCAGCATACATCATCAGTCGCTTGTGCGATGCTGCCAATATTGAATAGGACATTTCTACAGCGAACGTGGAAATTGAATGCTTCAGTAGTGGTGATAACTGGGAAGATGTCGCTGCGGAAATGAACCCAGATCCTCAGTGTAGTGACAATCGAAACAGTGGTTTCTCTGTAGAGGCAATCCCATTAAGGGATGCCTTACATAGTATTACTAGACCCAAGTCCCTTGGTTCTGAGATTTCCAACCAGAAACTGACGTACTTATTATCTGAGGTGGGAAAGGAAACTAACGTGTGAAAAAGTGTATGCAGGTGCGTATTTTACTACATAAACGTATACTTACGCACTGCATTATTATTACGGTTATTAATACATTAGAAGAGCTTGTTTTACAGTGTAGCAGTTGATGTTAGTAACTGTGTTTAAATGATGACGTTCAGTAACGCATTTACCTTCATTACCCTTTAATGAAGTGGTCGGCTTAAAGAGGTTCACTGTAACTCTTTCTTCGTGTTAAGATTACGCCGTTTACGCTTCCGGTCCAGTTTTTTGCGCTTGATATCTTCTGATTTTACAGATTCATCTATCCAGAACAAGCAGTTTTTGCTGAGGTGTAATATTTTCACGTGGCATCACTTTCATATTTGTCGTCAGTATGAGGTCATACTTTCTTACTAACCGGTAGTCAGTCTACGTGGAGTGGTCATCCCTATGGTAAATTATGAGATATTAAGGTATGTTAGTTCTCAAAATCTGCGTAGGAGAGAACCTAGAGTGGATGGAAATCACCGTCCAGTGTGCGTGTTAGAGATAAAGGAATTTGTTAGTCGCTTCCAGTGTAGGTTCAGAAAGAATTGTACTACCCTATATAACGTTAACATGGGAGGAGTCGCCACAGGAAGCTTTCCTACGCAGACAGCACTCTTATAAGACCATTCTTAAACTTAAAAAGCATATGGAGTTACAGCATACTCTGCCTACTTCACGACTGGGGTCTTGCATAAAATGTAGCCAGTTTTATTAAAATCTTTACTTGCAGAGCGATCGTTCTGTTTCAGAATAGAAGGCATGCTCTAGAGTCTAGAGAAATTTTATACCCGAGGATGGAGTGCCGCACGAGAGCATTTTTAGTGTCATCCTTGTCGTAACCGAGCGAGATGGTGCAGTGGTTAGCTCACTGGACTCGCATTCGAGAGAACGACGGTTCAAACCTGCCTCCAGCCAGTCAGATTTAGGTTTTTCATGATTTCTCTAAATCGCTTCTGGCAAATGCCAGGATGGTTCCTTTGAAATGGCACTACCGATTTCCTTCCCCATCCTTGACGCAATATGAGCCTGTGCTCCCTCTCTAATGACCTCCATGTCGATGGGACGTTAAACCCAATCTTCCTTCCTTCCTTGTCATCATTGTTATGAACAATATAACTGACACAGTGAAAGTCCAGTGAAGCCTTACTTTGTTTGTCGACGATATTACGGTTCACTGCTCCTCCTCCTGTCCTACATCAACACCTATTCAATGACGGTTGACGCTTCAGAGACGGGAGAACTGCAACAAAAGAAAGATTTTAAGTTTTGAATAGATAAAACATTGTGTGTTCATTTAATCGTATCCATCGCAATTTTAGCGAACAGAACTATGCTTTAATGGCACCATTCTATATTTTAAACCACCGGTTATGTTCTTGGGTCTCATATGTGATGAAAGATGTATATGACTATCATATTTACAGAACTATAAAGTAAGAGATCTTGTAGCTTTAGACAGTTTAAAGAGTTAACGTTAATTTATCCATTTTGCAGGTTGTTGACCTCTGTGGGTGAGTCATATTACTTTAAGAAAAACAGCAACCAGAAACTTTTATAAGCATTTTTATTTATACCAATTCGCCTTTCGGGCTTGCACACATCTTCGATTGGCGTGATACAGACTTAAATCTTGTTAGTACATCGTTAAAAACATCATCTGCAGTTTGGATGCTGCTCCTGCCTTTCTACTCTGCTTGTTGTTGCTCCTATTTTCCGCATTTATGATCATGGCACAAACACATTTTTCCTTTGTGGTGCACAAAAACAGTGCAACATTCGTCAAGTTGCCGGTTCATCTAGTCTGCATGTAATCGACAAAATGTTACGTTCACGAATTCCACTGTTAGCCATTAAAGTTGGAACATCGGAAAAGATATTGATTATTGTGCGTATACGTTAAAGTAGGTATGCATGATTAAATCTGTAGGTGATGTGGGAATACACAAGTGTGCAAAATTTAGTTCACAGAGGTATCCACCCGGCAATCACAATGGCTGTGGCCAAGCTGTGGACATCGAGTCGAGCTGTGTTAGGACGACAGACACGGGCAGTCATTCCACGTTGCTCAAGCTCCACGAGAGACAGGCCGTGGCGCATATAGCACAGCACGCGACACTACGGGTCTTACGAGCGCCAGCAGCCGTCTCCGGAGAGGAGCGAGTAACTACACTGAAACGCCAAAGAAACTGGTGTAGGCAAGCGTATTCAAATACAGAGATATGTAAACAGGCCGGATACGGCGCTGCGGTCGGCAACGCCTATATAAGACAACAAGTGCCTGGTCCCCTTGTCAGATCGGCTGCTACTGCTGCAGTGACAGGTTATCAAGACGTAAGTGCGTTTGAATGTGATGTTATAATCGGCGGAAGAGCGATGGGACACAGTATCTCCGAGGAAGCAATGAAGTGGGGATTTTCCTGTACAACCATTTCACGAGTGTACCGTATCACCAATCCGGTAAAACATCAAATCTTCGCCATCGCTGCGGCCGGAAAAAGATCCTGCAAGAACAGGACCAATGACGACTGAAGAGAATCGTTCAACGTGACAGAAGTGCAACCCTTCCACAAATTGCTGCAGATTTCAATGCTGGCCATCAACAAGTGTCAGCGTGCGAACCATTCAACGAAACATTATCGATATGGGCTTTCAGAGCCGAAGGCCCACTCGTGTACCCTTGATGATTCCACGACACAAAGCTTTACGCCTCACCTGGGTCCGTCAACACCGACATTAGACTGTTGAGGACTGGAAATGTGTTGCCTGGTCGGACGAGTCTCGTTTCGAATTGTATCAAGCGGATGGGTATGGACGTGTACGGGAATGGAGACAACCTCATGAATCCCTGGAATCTAGATGTCAGCAGGGGACAGTTCAAGTTGGTGGAAGCTCTGTGAAGGTGTGGGGTGTGTGCAGTTGGAGTGATATGGGACCCCTGGTATGTCTAGATACGACTCTGACAGGTGATACGTATGTAAGCATCCTGTCTGATCACCTGCATTCATTCATGTCTATTGTGCATTGGGCAGTTCCAGCAGGACAATGGGACACACTACACGTCCAGCATTGTTACAAGATGGCTCCAGGAACACTCTTCTGAGTTTAACACTTCTGCTAGCCACCAAACTCCCCAGATATGAACATCACAGAGCATATGTGCGATGCCTTGCAACGTGCCGCTCAGATCTCCAGCCCCCCCATTCCCCCCCCCCCCCCCCCCTCTCTCCCGCCCGTCGAGAAATTTCCTTCGGTGCGCTGCCTTTCCCTTCGTCGGGTGAGTCCCAATGTGCGCCTGGCCTGGGTCAAAACAGATTATCTTGTTGAAATATAACGTCATAGAGACCTTCTAAATATGGTACAACCACCGGCATTAACAAGTCAGAAATGTAACCGCTGTCGCTGGGCGCACCACTGTCGGCGCGCCTCGCTCAGCTCTACATCAAGGGAAGCGACAACGGTGACCGCCCTGCTGCTAATCTGTGGTGTTCCAGATGTCGTTGTCACGAACAAACCCAGTTCCTGACTCAATTTACATGATGTGGCTATACGATCCTATATAGCTGGGTGAACACTACATCTGTCCGCTCGGGCGCTAGACGCGTGAGGCTCTTGAGATCCTGCACGGTGTTGAATATGGCCCTCCTGAACCCATCGAATCCTTTTTCACGTGGCAGTCGTGGGATCGCGACCATGCGAGCAGCAGTATTGCGAAACTATAAACTGCAGCCTCTGTAGGCCAAAACTGTACCGATGATAAATTATGACCCGTGCTGCTAGAGTTTACATCTTCTTGCACGAAGCGTAACACTCTATTCTCGCAAAGAATCAACATTCAAGTGCGATTTATCGCTGAGAAATTGGAATGCTGATGGCGTTACTGCTATCTACGTTGTGCGGTTGTGCTGCAGTGCTAAACACTGCCGTATCCCTGTATGCCAATTATACTTTTGTTACATGCCGCCGTGTTGGTGTTGCAATTTTAATTGCCGGCCATGTATTTTACATTCTTATTCAAATAACCTTTATTTCTAAAAGAAACTGAAACGAAAGTGGTAGAATATTTTGTGAAATGATTTGTCTAAAACAAGAAATAAAATAGTGAAACTTCTTTATTTAAATGTGTGAATCTGTACTTAAATTGCTGAATGACTGAGAAGATGAAACTTCTACATTATTTGATTCTGAAACAGCTGAGTAAAACTGAACGTACTGAGCCTACTTTCTCTTTACTTTTTTTTTATCATGTCAACACTGACCCACAATATTCTAGTGCAACACAATCTGACTGCTCAAAAAAAATCATGATTAATATTCAGTCTCCAAGTCGAACATGTACAGATCGTTAGCCTACGCTAACACTTCAGATCTCTACCCTCCATCAATGCTAACTTCTCACATCTAACAACCATCACTGCTGGCTGTTCACCTCCAACTGCCCAACAGTACTTCCATCACTGCTGGCGACTAACTTCCAACTGCCCAATACTACTGGCTATTAACTTCCAACGAGTCCAACCAGCCACAGAGTCTGTCACAAAGAAAGCGCAGTCAGAGATCCAATGCAAAGCGCTATACAGCGCTGCCAACACAGAAGCAACCCACTTTCAATAGATTAGAGGGACTTTTGATGTGCCTTTGAATGATACTAGAAAACATGTACAACAGCAGAGATGCTTATACTTTAAAGATGTAAAGAGACCGCTGTGTGACATTCCACCAGACAAATACCCTCTAGTATTTGTAACGCCGCAGTTATGTCGAGATAATAACACACACTGAAAGTCACTCACTCGTGAAACATAGAAGCAAAGAATAAAGCTTATTTCTGAGATTATTAATCTCAGTTCATAATAGGATCTTGAATATTTCGAAGTATGCTTCACTGTTATGTAACCGCAACCAGTAACGACATCTGTTTGTAGCATAAGGAACTGTCTGAATAAACTTTGTCATTTCTGTCTCAGGTATTTACTATTAGCAGATAATATTATTTGTATACATGTGGCGTCTGTTCTTTCGGACATGTCCCTCTGAGCGGGCATTGATTGAAATCAATGGGAAAGTTGAAAATTTGTGCGGAGCGGAGATTCGAACCTGGACTCCTGCTTACTAGGCAGATGCTCTGGCCACTGAACCATCTGACCACAATCGTCACTACAACTGCAGGCACTAGGTATTCTAGCACGCCTCCCGCCAGACCCAAATTCTCAACTTATCCGCACACTACTGAGGTGCTGCCCCTCTCCATTATCCTCTCTACTCGCAGCGTTTCGCCGATTCCCGTGATAGTTCGCTCGTAGTGTGCATCTGCACTGAAGGGATCATTGGCCAGTCTCGCCTTAATTATTGTGTCTTTACTTTCGGACATGTCCGGAGACTGTCTGACTGCACAGAAACTATGAGACATACAGAAAACAGACACATGTCAGTGGATAGAGCTTCCCTCCAAGTTTGTAACTATCATTACAGGTGCTCAATATGGGCAACCTTTGTGAAGCGTTAAATGTCAATACGAACTGTACGCGCAATTCATTGGCACGAATTGTCCGGGAAGTCACAACAGCAACACGCTTTGAAGAGCTGTCCATTGGGTTGCCTATTCGCAGGCACAAATAATCGAAGCGACAATACCGAGCAGAGAATTTGCAATGAAACTTGAAAACAGCACAGCCTACTCGTGAAATCTGTAATTGTGGCGTTCTCTGGAATAGCAACTTAATTGAAATACAAATCAGTCAGTAATTATTACATATTACTTAAAATTTAGTTCATATTTAACTGAAATTTAGTCCATATATAAGAGTTTTAAATGAATAAAAGATCTATTTAACATGTATGATGCTGTGTATTCGATATCAATATACTTCAGTTAAGTCATTGTTCCAGAGAACGACCCAATCATAATAATTCTACAGACCATTAGCAGGCATCTCTTTACCAGAGGGACATTGATACGTAGCAATAAAGTGCAACAAATTCCCAGTGGTTCTCTGATAACCATCCCGGTACGCATACATCTTAGTGGGAATCAAAAGGTTAAAATAGGTCGCTTACGAACGAAAATATACGCTGTGTGCCTAATTGCTTCCATGGCTGAACTCGCTAACACGTGATGTGTTAAATTTCCGAGAAGGATTTTGTAAGATGGACCATGCAATGTATATGTATCTTCTTCCTCCCATTGCCATTTCCTGTCATTATTGTGATGATAAAATTCTGTTTTGTACAGAGACATGTTATTCTTCATTCTTCCCACATATGCTTCATCGATGGAACATAAAGGTAGAGAAAAGTGTTACTTGCTTACTACGTACGCTTCATCGCACACCATACGCCGACTTGCGACGTATAAATGTAGATACAGTACGGTAGCACTCGAGCTAAAGCTGGTCGGTGTGATTTCTGACGGGAAAAGATATGTTTACCTCAAATATTAGGCCGGCAAAAAAGAAGAGACGTTTCGAACCTACAGTTCCTTATTATTACACTGTAGCCGTTATTCAAAACTTCTCAGCAGCGAATTTTGATAGTTAACAGAAGATACTACATATAGCGTAAAGCTTGGACATTACCTTGGTACAAGTTGGGGGAGTTATCTATGGATATGCACCTTTAATTGTTTATCTTCTACCTTCTGCTTCGTCAATAAACAAACACAGCACAGTCATGTTCGTACTTAGGATAATTATCTACACTGAACAGCTTTAAAATCGTAGCAGTTAATTTCAGAAGCATTCACAAGGAAGTGCCAGATTTGAAGCTCTCCTCAAAAGAAGGTGAAGTCACATAATATTAGATACAGAAAACTCGTTAAACTTGAAGTTGATAGCAGCGACATTTGCGGGGAAAATTTAAGTGTACGTCGAAAGGATAGGCTAATGGGTAATGGAGGTGGTGTATTTGACGCAGTGGACAAGATACTCAAATCCACCGAGATCCACCAAGCTGAATGTGATGTTGTTTGAGCAAGACTCAGTATCAGGAGCGAGCAAAAAATTGTAATTGGGTCGTTTTGTCCACCGCCAGACTCACCTCCTGATGTAACCGAAATTTTAGATAAAGCCTCAATTCGCTTGTAAATTCCCCAGTCATACTGTAATCATCGGTGGAGACTCTAATCACCCAACAATTGACTGGGAAAATTACAGTTTCGTTAGTGTGGGCGTGACAAGACATCCTATGAAAAATTACCAAATGCTCACTCTGAAAACTACTTGAAACAAGGTAGTTTGGAACCCTTCATGGTGGAAATGTATTAGATCTAATGGCAACGAATAGACCTGACCACTTTGAGGCTGTCCGCATTAAAAGTGGTATCAGTGACCATGAGGCAGTTGTGTCGACAATGTTTACCAAAGTACAAAGGGCAACTAAAACAAGTAGAAAGATGTGTATTTTCAGTAAACTAGATAAAAAAAGCAGTAGTGTCATATCTCAAAGAGGAACTCGAAACTTTTAACACGGCGCAGGAGCATGTAGAGGAGCTGTGACTAAAATTTAAAAAAATAGTTGACCGTGTAGTCGGTAGGTACGTACCGTGTGGAACAGTTCGTGAAGAGGGGGGCGCCTCGTGGTGTACAGTTGCTGTTAAGAAACCGTGTCTACTGCATAATAAGTGTAAAACAAAGCATATGATATAGATAGGGAGATGATGAATGAAACAAGTTTGGATGTCAAGAGACCGAAAAGCAAAGCCTTCAATGTCTACCGCAGCAGTATATTGTCAAATGATCTTTCATAAAACCCAAAGAAATTCTGATCGTATGTAAAGACTGTTAGTGGTGCCAAAGTTAGTATCCAGTCACTCGTGGATGAGACATGAACTTAAATTGAGGGTAGCAAAGTAAAAGCTGAAATGCTTAACTTCGTCATCAAGTTTCCCTTTAGAAAGGAAAACCCACGTGAATTGCCCCATGGTAATCCTCGTAACACTGAAAAGATCAGTGAAATGCGCGTTATTGTGTCAGTGGCCTTGGGAAACAGCTGAAATTATTTAAAGTGAACAAAGGTCCTGAGACCTATTCATAACATTTTAATTGGGATGATTGACGTCCACAACACAGTCTTTCATTCAACGAGACCTATAACCAAGCACAAATACACAGGCATATTTTTCTTGCATATCATTTACGAACTATTCGTCTCGAGAAACGTCGATTCACAAACATCTGCCGGCAGTGCGAGAGGAAAAAGGTGCAGAACGAGAGAAAAATGATTGTTTGTGACTCATTACCCATTTTCCATAGTGGTTTCCTTGTCATGTTACTTTGTTTCGGCTTAGTCTCTTCCAAAACGTTCTGTGAAACTGTAGTTACAATGACTCTCGCGCTACACTGAATGGTGTCTACGTCTTTATTGACTCATCCTCCAGCAATGTTTCAAGCAGATGTACGAAAATGATCTAAATTGGTAGTCTATTTATTTTATTACGACACTATTTGCAAAAGAAATGTATTAAAAATACGATCAGACAAAGCAACTGTCCGCCGGCCGCGGTGGCCCAGCGGTTCTAGGCGCTTCACTCCGGAACCGCGCGACTGCTACGGTCGCAGGCTCGAATACTGCCTCGGGCATGGGTATGTGTGATGTCATTAGGTTAGTTAGGTTTAAGTAGTTCTAAGTTCTAGGGGACTGATGACCTCAGATGTTAAGTCCCATAGTGCTCAGAGCCATTTTTTTGAAAGCAACTGTCCCATGTGTTTACAGAATAACGCGCAGCTCGTGGTGAAACGAACATGACTGTGCATAAGTTAAGACACTGGATTTGCTTTTGGGAGAATTATTACTTTATATGCAATTACTAGATGGAGATTAATTCATAGTCATAAATAAGATCTTATTTACTGAACTAATGTTCTCTGAATATCATTTCTTTTCATTTCCAGAGTTGGCCGTCCATTTATGTCTGGAAGATGCACATGGTTCAATGAATTATACAAAACTGAGAAATTACCACGTGTTGGCCGGACAGATAAAAGGCAATACGAGTATAAACATTTCTCAAATTTATAGAACTTTCGCCTAGTTAAAATTTTTCTGTTTATAGCTGAGGTATGGAATGTAACACTGAAAACAAAATGAAAAACAAAAATCAATATTTTTTGACTATACAGTATTTTCAATACAAAATGACAGGTTTAGCCATTTGCCGTGCGTAATATTACTAGACACTGAGTCATTTGACAATTTATAAACTGTGAAGTATTTTGTGCTTCTTGAAATCATAACTGCTAATACTGAAAATAATAAAAATGAAAAAAGAAACATATGTTAAAATTAGATTTACATATCGACAATAAAATTCTCTTGAAGGGGTTATTCTGATACGACCTTGAAACTAAATGAATCCTACGGTTTCTGTTATGTGTAAAGTGAGACAGTGTTGGGAAGACTAGTCATCAGGATAGTGACAATCACTCGAAAAAAAACTTTCTTTTTTATCGGCTGCGTGCATGGCCCAACAGGAGCTAAAACGAGGATATGTTGGAAGACATGGTTTAAAGTACCTTCCAGAATTTGGCAACTAGGAGGGCAGCGCACGTTATGTACGTGGACGTGCTGAAAAGTAATGCCTCCGAATTTCTTATTCCGTTCTTAACATCGATTGAGGAATTACATGTCATGCATATTACTCGGTCGACTTTCCTGCTTCGCTAACGCAAGTTGCAACCCTATTCTGTTAAGGAGCTCCGAATTGTAGAGAGTAACATGGTGATTTGTAACGTAACTATGTCGATGCGTGAGAAACAGCTTGCAGTAATCGAGTTCCTAACCGCAGAAAACGTACTTTCAATCAAAATCCACAGAAGAATGAAACGTGTGGACGATGATGACTGTATCGACTTCAGTAATGTGGAGCGTTGATTTGTTCGTGCTTGTAATGAAGCAAATGGTGGTGCTAACGTCAACGTGTGTGACAGAGCTTGGAATGTTTCCAAAACTTAAAGAACATCTTCAAGGACTTCAAATTGATAGTAATGAAGCGGTTCAAGCAGAGGTGAGGTTGTGGCTCCGTCAACAAAGGCAAACATTCTACAGCGACGACATCAACGAACTGGTCTCATGTTGGGAGGAATGCGTCCGTCGCCAGTGACTACATTGCGAAAGAGATATGTAGACATTAAGAATAAAGATATAGACTATTAATAAAATCTGTTTTATTTAAGATGCTTTAAGAGTTTTCACATAAAAAATTCGGAAGCATTACTTTTCAGCACTCCCTCGTACAGAGGACAACTGTGGAGGTAGGAGTTAGTGAAGAGGGAAAGTCTGCAGGTCCCTTGTCATGTTTGATACGAAACTTATGGAAGATCGCACTGGCAGCCAGACCTCTGAATCGTGGATATTCTAATGTTGAAAAGGAAAATCTGTTCAAACGCAAGAAAATGAAACTTCCTGGCAGGTGAAAACTGTGTGCTGGACCGAGACTCGAACTCGGGACTTCTTCCTTTCGCGGGCAAGTGCTCTACCAACTGAGCTACGCAAGCACGATTCACGCCCTGTCCTCACAGCTTTACTTCTGCCAGTACCTCGTCTCCTACCTTCCAAATTTTACAGAAGCCCTCCTGTGCTGTGAGGACGGGGACGGGCCGTGAGTCGTGCTTGGGTAGCTCAGTTGGTAGAGCACTTGTCCGCGAAAGGAAAAGGTCCCGAGTTCGAGTCTCGGTCCGGCACACAGTTTTAATCTGCCAGGAAGTTTCGTATCAGCGCACACTGCGCTGCAGAGTGAAAATATTAGTCTAAAGAAAATGACTCCAACCCAGGCTACAGTAACGTGTAGTTCATTGCAAACATAAACATCTGTTTATAGGAATGTGTGAGAACTCTGTGAAGAAGAAAACGCCCGTGTTTTAGATACCAAGTGGGTGATGTACCTATATATTTATGTAGAGGACGGGAGCTGGTAGCGGGCGTCTCTTATTCGGCCTATGACCCTGTACATTATGGCAGAAATAGATGTAACGAATTTTGACGGAGAAGTTGGTTTCCCGTTGAAACATTAAAACACAACGGAGTTTTTGAGAACGGGCATTTTGCTCCAATACAGTTTCTCCAGAACAGTTTTCCTCCATTGATCATAGAGCAGCGCGTGACATGGCTCCCTCGATAGAAGTAAACATTCACAATCGAGTCCCATCTTGATGTTAAGGAATTTGCATCGTTGAGAAAGACTTCTATCGTTGCACTACAGTATCAGAATTGTGCCGAAGGACAGCATCTTAGCTAGGGCTCATTTCTCGCCTCTCAGGAAGATGGGCGTAGGCGTGGCATTACTGGAGGGGCACGAGAGCTGCGTTTTAGAAGGCAGTCAGGAATGCGGGGTCGTATCGAGGGCGTGGCGAGGTAGACCTCCGATACGGGCGCTGGCTCAGGAGGGGGCGCAGAAATCGACTGAAAAAAGACAAGAATGAAAGATGGTTTAAGAATTAACCGGGAGAGGTGTCTGAGTTCTCCCAGCCGTCGTGTCCCTATGTGATGCCTACGAGAGGAAGCCTTTAAACCTTCCCTTCGGCCCTCGCGACTAATAACTACACACTGTTACGACTGCTACGTGGCAACAGTGCGTTTGGTACACACAGCTGCTGCCTACACAGCTCGCGTATGTTCAAGAATGGAGTACTGGCTGCTGCTTCGCTACGTTATTGCAAGGGCTCGAAGGGCGGCGCGCCGGTGCCGTAACAGATATGTTTATTTGATCAAAGGCCTTCCGTTTTACCCGACTTCTGTCGACTGAGGGCTGGAACCAGGCGTGAAGGAAGCAAGTAGAAAAGGTGGATGGGATCACAGGCGTCCCCAAGGGTGGAGGATGGGGCAAGAGGGGGCACTTCCTCCCCCAACCACCCCTACACCCATTGGAATCTGGAGTACAGAGTTCTTTTTACACAATTCTCGCACACTTCTGTATCTAAATGGGTAGCAATCAACTTTCTGGGGTACAATTAGGTCTTGTAACCATCGTTTTCGTGGGATGTAATGTATTTAATGTCACCCATAAAATTTAGTTCTCGTAGTAGAACACGTCTCGAAAGTGAACAACTCGTTTATATCAAAATATGTAATTTTAGAGCTTCATGATGAAGTGCTCAATATTTCGTTACTGGTCATAGTTATTGTGATATTTTACATATAAGCTAACAAATTGGGTAAAGTTTCAATGAAAAATAGGAGTCGCTTGAATTTACGGTTGGTTCGTATTAAACCGTATGTTGCTGTGCATGTCGAATACTTCTTTAAACTTGGGAATCTGGCACCAGTGCCGAGAAAATGGATATTATGCAGCACGTTTACTTCTAATCGCATACGCGAGGGAATGAAATATTTGTAATATGCCTGATATCGAAACAAGATTTTGGCAAATAATAACGCACAATGAGGAGAGTATTTTGCCATTTGGTTAACATAATGGAACTTCATTTACGGTTGTACAGGAGAAACTACTGATTTTTTTCCAAACCAGTACTGTAATGTTTTAGAAGTCATCAATAGCTATTGAAAAGAGGAATTGGCTGGTACAAAAAACATAAAATTTCTTCTCTTATGTTACTTAAAACGACAAAATGAGATTTTCTGTAAGCTGTTGATCTATCTGCTCACCAACTGCATGTCTAATAAAACATCGTGTTTCAGGATTCTGTCGCAATAGCTACTACAAGGTGAATTTGTGGAAATTATACTGTGTTTCGGCAAAAGAAGCAAAATTAAACCTATCAACAAACGAGTTGTAGCTGTTGCTCATAGTTTATGGTGCTTCTTCGGATGAGAGAAGGTTAACATTTCAGACAAAAATAAATCGGCAATTCTTTTGCAGTTTTGATAGCTCATCATACTTTTAATTGTGAACAGCTGCAACTGAAACTTACCAAAGGATTTTCTTTCTTCCCTTGACCTGAGAAATATGAAAATGATTTGCAGCAGGTAATGTACCATCTTTTTATTCCTAAGTCCGTTCAAAGTGAAGTGAATAACGCCTTCAGCTTTTATTATTCTTATGATGTGTTAAAGATGAATTATATATATTTATAAGCTATTTTAACCTTAATGAGTTGTCTCATGCAGTTCATAAAGTTCATGCACTTCATAGTTTTGTAGCCTTGTTAACCACAGATGAACAGGCATCAAATTTATTTCTATTTCAACAATTCTGCATTTTTGCTGCAGACTGGAACTGACCCACTAAAACTCTTCTACAAATCTGAAGCTGTGAACAAACTGACAGCTTGCAGAACTTTACAAGCTATTCGTCAAAGGCACTTTCACTGGTGAATTAAGAGATATTTGCAGTCAGATGATTCACTCCCACACTCTGTGCAGGGATAGGAGTGGAAAGATGGTATGCTATTTTTGTAATTTTTCGTGTGTCAACGATAACTGTATTGTAGAAAGAACATCCTTTAGTATGTGTCATTCTGTCGGTTTACAGTGATATAAGAGAAGAAATTTCAAGTTTTTCATACTAGCAAATTCTCTGTTCACTAGTTGTCGATGACTCTTAAAACATTACAGTACTAATTTGAAAAAAGTAAAATAAAAACAGTAGCTTCTGCTACATCACAGTGGATAAAGTTCCGTATGTTAACCATGTGACAAAATACTCTCCTATTTGCGTGCTATCATGTGCCAAAATCTCGTTTTGATATTTCGAATGGTTTACGTAGTATGAGGGATGTTATGAATATTTCATTCCCGCTCGTGTGCTATCGTAAATGCACATACTACATAACAGTGTCATACCATCTACATCTACATCCATACTCCACAAGCCACCTGAGGTGTGTGGCGGAGGGTACCCTGAGTACCTCTGTCGGTTCTCCCTTCTATTCCAGTTTCGTATTGTTCGTGGAAAGAAGGATTGTCGGTATGCTTCTGTGTGGGCTCTAATCTCTCTGATTTTATCCTCATGGTCTCTTCGCGAGATATACGTAGGAGGGAGCAATATACTGCATGACTCTTCGGTGAAGGTATGTTCTCGAAACTTTAACAAAAGCCCATACTGAGCTACTGAGCGTCTCTCCTGCAGAGTCTTCCACTGGAGTTTATCTATCACCTCCGTAACGCTTTCGCGATTACTAAATGATCCTGTAACGAAGCGCACTGCTCTCCGTTGGATCTTCTCTATCTCTTCTATCAACCCTATCTGGTACGGATCCCACACTGCTGAGCAGTATTCAAGCAGTGGGCGAACAAGCGTACTGTAACCTACTTCCTTTGTTTTCGGATTGCATTTCCTTAGGATTCTTCCAATGAATCTCAGTCTGGCATCTGCTTTACCGACGATCAACTTTATATGATCATTCCATTTTAAATCACTCCTAATGCGTACTCCCAGATAATTTATGGAATTAACTGCTTCCAGTTGCTGACCTGCTATTTTGTAGCTAAATGATAAGGGATCTATCTTTCTATGTATTCGCAGCACATTACACTTGTCTACATTGAGATTCAATTGCCATTCCCTGCACCATGCGTCAATTCGCTGCAGATCCTCCTGCATTTCAGTACAATTTTCCATTGTTACAACCTCTCGATACACCACAGCATCGTCTGCAAAAAGCCTCAGTGAACTTCCGATGTCATCCACCAGGTCATTTATGTATATTGTGAATAGCAACGGTCCTATGACACTCCCCTGCGGCACACCTGAAATCACTCTTACTTCGGAAGACTTCTCTCCATTGAGAATGACATGCTGCGTTCTGTTATCTAGGAACTCCTCAATCCAATCACATAATTGGTCTGATAGTCCATATGCTCTTACTTTGTTCATTAAACGACTGTGGGGAACTGTATCGAACGCCTTGCGGAAGTCAAGAAACATGGCATCTACCTGTGAACCCGTGTCTATGGCCCTCTGAGTCTCGTGGACGAATAGCGCGAGCTGGGTTTCACACGACCGTCTTTTTCGAAACCCATGCTGATTCCTACAGAGTAGATTTCTAGTCTCCAGAAAAGTCATTATACTCGAACATAACACGTGTTCCAAAATTCTACAACTGATCGACGTTAGAGATATAGGTCTATAGTTCTGCACATCTGTTCGACGTCCCTTCTTGAAAACGGGGATGACCTGTGCCCTTTTCCAATCCTTTGGAACGCTACGCTCTTCTAGAGACCTACGGTACACCGCTGAAAGAAGGGGGGCAAGTTCCTTCGCGTACTCTGTGTAAAATCGAACTGGTATCCCATCAGGTCCAGCGGCCTTTCCTCTTTTGAGCGATACCACAGACACCGTCATGATCAGTTTAACGCAAGAACACTAGCGATCCAGACTGTTGCTGAAGTACGCAGTAAAAAGTTAAAAAATCAGATGATCAGACAGGACGCGCGAACCGTTTACTCTAACTGTCTCGTGCAATGACCAGGGCGTTCTGGCGAAAATGCACCTAGTCCTGTGGCAACGCAAAAGCGTTGCAGAACCACGTCTGTAGACACAAGAGCACGGGGCAATTTCAAATTTTCGTGCGAGGAAAAGACAAGAACATAGGCAAACTTCCGCCTACGATTACCAGTAAATTACTCTACAACCCAAGGTAACAATTCCCAGGCTACAGTGTTTATAACACTGACAAGAAAGAATTAAAATGTAGGGCGTCCCAGAAAGATTCATTTTGTTTCATAAGACTATGTCTTCTACATAGGTGAAGCTAGAAACTTAAGCATCGAAACTAAAAGTTCACCTTGACACCAATTTTAAGTTGACAGTTCAAGTGGTTGCCGATAGGTGTCTTCCTGCTATAGCTGCAATGCGAAAATATGCGGCAAATGTCATTTTTCATCAGGGCGGAACACCACCGCGCAGACATCTCCATGTAACTATTTCTTCACAGTGAGCTGCCCTGACGATGGACCAATCGTGAGGGGCCTACGGAGATTTTCTTTTTCGTGGGTGTTTGTGAAAGGCTCCGTCTGTGTGCCTCCCCTTCCAAGAACTCTGGGTGAATGGCGACAACGTATGGCAACATGCCCACAAGAGTAGTGGACTAGTGTGTCCATCCTCTGGGTCTCCGACGTGCGCGCCGTGGAGGACACGTTGAATATTGGTGAACGGTAAACGACAACTTTGATTCCAGGCATATTTGTGAAAAATACGCTAAGGCTATAAATGCATGCAACATTTCAAAAGGAAGGAAATACAGAAAAATTTTAAGTTTATAAATGAAATGGCAGATTTCTATTCAATGTAATTGCTATTACACATCAAATTCTTTTATTACAACGTTAGGAACATATGAAACTCGTGAAAAACAGAAAGAAAGAAAGAAGAATAAATTATTGTAAACAAAGTTGGAAATTTGAGACATACTACACGACGCTTAAGGCTGAAGCAGTTAATAAAGACACTATTAAAAACTGCTGTTTGTAATCTTTTCTTTAGTCACTGTTTCCTGTAGATACACCACAGGGGAACACATCGACAACAGAATGATGCATTAAGATCTGAATATTCAGGAGAGGAAAGGCATAATATGGAAGAGGAAAAAGGAGATACAAGAGTGCCACCTCTTAAGAGTGACAGTGAAGATGCTCCCCAAAACAATAGAAGAAATTGAAAATTAATATGTATTTGTTAAAGAATGTGTTACAGTCCTCATTCTGCTATTTCTGCAGTTGCAACCTTTTGTGTGCAATGTAAAAGATCCCTAACCCCACTGTAATAATCATTACGCAGTAATTCAAAAACGCAATTATGTGAAAAATGAGACTATTGTCAACCATGTCAACAGGCACCACAGCCTGCGTTTTCTTGCACTGAAACGGCGGTGTGGGCGCATCTTTGGGGACGACGTTAGCTGATACCATGGACCGACTGTCGGGAGATGTTGAAGACCATCACGGCCGAGCACCAACGCAATGGCTGCCCAAGCTATTCCCATATACTTATATCGACCATCCCAGTTCCCATAGTCTCCGACTGTCCAGAACTCACCCTTACCAGTCCC
Organism: Schistocerca serialis cubense; assembly: GCF_023864345.2. Taxonomy (NCBI): domain Eukaryota; kingdom Metazoa; phylum Arthropoda; class Insecta; order Orthoptera; family Acrididae; genus Schistocerca; species Schistocerca serialis. The sequence goes on from NC_064638.1 coordinate 718,975,172, forward strand.
AGAATACACGGCGTAACCTAGCGCAGCTCAGCAGCCAGGTATGCAGCACATTAGAGACAGCCTGAATAACTCCAAAGACCTGATGACGTATGCAAACTTCTTTTAGCATCAATACATCAGTTTCGACGCCAACTGGATCCAAATGCCACACCACTCATTTGAGATAGAATCATCCGTATCTTCAAGTGTGTGAATGAGACTTAAGGTGTCCCATGTAACACGTAATCACTGATATCTAACAAAGAAGCCTACTCCATGCTATGTATCAGAGGAAATATCTCAGATCTAACCACATATTTAATATGTGGCGACCTTAATTCTCATGGTATTGTCCGGGGCTGCGAGGCAACAGGCCGAAACGGTGCTTTTCCTTTTTTACATAGAAAAGCAATACTCGGAATTATTTAACGCCTTTCGTAGCAGTGGTACTTCCACCTTGTCAATAAAGCTCAGCTATTGGCACCTCCGTGTGTTCTATGTCTCGCGCTCTGATATGTGACTGGAGAGTCTTGAAAGGCCCCATCGAGTCGAATCAATCTCATGCTGATCAGTTGAACAGAAACCTCGATTTCTACACGCCAGATAGATGGGACCGACAGAGGGAAATGCGATTAAGCTCGCTGAGGTTGCCTACTCAGGTAAAAAGAGAAGCGGCCCATTTTCCACCGCACCTCGTTGCGTGTATGGGATATGATTGGTTCATGGAAATGCTGGAGAAAGCAACTTCCACAACTATTTCCAGAAAAACTATTCCCCGCACATCTGTACCGAGGTGATCGTGCGGTCCTGGGAGAACTACCAAAGCTTTGTCTCCGCCTCCCTCTTCCACCCCACACCCACCTATAAAACTATATGTCAGTAATTTTCTCTACGCTTGGATACGTACATGCGAAGGACACGTCTAATGAGATTTGATACAAGAATTAAGTGAGTTAAACGATTCTAATGCAGTGATCTGCAAAGAAATATAAGTCTTCCGGTGCTTTAACACAGGTCAGGACGTCGTTCGCGCTAGAATAACAACATAAAAAAAAACCGCCTCATACAGACCATTACACATTTCCAGTGTTCGTATAACGCTAGGCGCTTCAGCAATACAACCAATGACAAACGGCAGATTATACATTTGTTTATCCGAGGGTTCAAGTTGATATATGCATTGAGTACATCCGTCTTTAGGCACAACCACTAACAACTCCCATAATAATATTATTCAGGCACAGAAGGCTTATTATTTTATATTTAAACTGCATATAATACCACCCAAAACCTGGGAGTTGCAAAAGTCGAGCCTGGAGAGGGCGATACTTCGCGTAAAGTATGTTCTGGAGTCAAGATGAAATGGTTCAAAATCGTTCAAATGGCTCTGAGCACTATGGGACTTAACATCTGAGGTCATCAGCCCCCTAGAACTTAGAACTACTTAAACCTAACTAACCTAAGGACATCACACACATCCATGCCCGAGGCAGGATTCGAACCTGCGACCGGAGCGGTCGCGTGGTTCCAGACTGTAGCGCCTAGAACCACTTGGCCACACCGACCGGCAAGATGAAATGTTCATTGTTCCGAGACGGGACATACAACAAACGCTACAGTGGGAATAAAAAGATCACGTTTAAAGTTAGTGGTAAATTCCCACTTAGACGGTACATGCGCTCTGTTACCTTAGATTTCCTAGTTCTGATGAAACTAGGCGCAGAAATCGCTGTAGGACAGAGATAAGTCGGGTGATGATTAACTGTGCTAAAATGTAGCACAGTTCGATGAATTGTGTCGCAGTGCCTAACAAAATTAATGGGACTTCGTATTACAAACAATATTAGACTGCCGGTTCTGAAAGAAAGGTAGCAAATCTGCAATTGCCTGCGCGCAGGTGACGTGTAAATGTTAAACCACCAAACTTTCGCTTCCCCGCGGAAGCTATCAGCTGAATTATAAACTTCGGTAATACAGTCAATTGGTGACATGTGAGGAATATATTTAATGAACAACAAATCATTTAACTCATCATAAAATTCTTTACACGCAGTGAACTTAAGATCACAAATACCGGGTGATTAAAAAGACAGTATAAATTTGAAAACTTAATAAACCACGGAATAATGTAGATAGAGAGGTAAAAATTGACACACATACTTGGAATGACATGGGGTTTAACTAGAAAAAAAAGTATTGATAGACGCGTGAAAGATCTCTTGCGCGCGTCATTTTTTGATGATCGTGTGCTCAGCCGCCACTTTCGTCATGCTTGGCCTCCCAGGTCCCCAGATCTAAGTCCGTGCGATTATTGGCTTTGGGGTTACCTGAAGTCGCAAGTGTATCGTGGTCGACCGACATCTCTAGGGATGCTGAAAGACAACATCCGACACCAATGCCTCACCATAACTACGGACATGCTTTACAGTGCTGTTCACTACATTATTCTTCGACTAAAGCTGTTCTTGAGGAATGATGTTGGACATATTGAGCATTTCCTGTAAAGAACATCATCTTTGCTTTGTCTTACTATGTTATGCAAATTATTGCTATTTTGATCAGATGAAGCGCCATCTGTCGGACTTTTTTTGAACGTTTGTATTTTTTTGGTTTTAATAAAACCCCATGTCATTCCAAGCATGTGTGTCAATTTGTACCTCTCTATCTACATTATTCCGTGATTTATTCAATTTTCAAATTTATACTGACTTTTGGATCACCCGGTATGTCTTCCTGACCGCCATCTGGACAGCAGAAGTAGAAGAAATCAGCATTTTTTTTTTTTACAAAAGAAGATCGAAAATACTCAGTCGATTTTAGCATAATGGAGTCCAATGTACATGCTTGGCGTTACATTTTTTAAATAAGGGATATAATTTAATGTGTTCCAAGAGCCAAGTAAACTACATATCTATTCTATTTTTTTGCTTGCTTCCTCTACTCTAGGGTTTCGCTCCAACTGGCGGAAATCGGCAAAAATTGTAATTCTCCGGCCAAATAGGACACTTGTTTCAGCATCTGCTTGCCGATCTTTGAGATACTACTGTACGGTAGCAACTGCTGTACCGTAGCAACAACAACTCCATTGTTGAGAATGGGCGAGGTGTTCGGCGACATCTGTGTAAGCCAAGCGTGCTTTTTCCCACACGAACCATGTTAGCGACGTACCATATTTCACGGACTATAAGATGCACTTTTTTCTTCGAACAATTGCCTCAAAAATTCAGGTGCATCTTATAACCGAAATTAATACAATAATGTCCAGCGTTTGATTTAAAATTCCCGCCAGTCTTAAAAATAGCCATTTATTTGACGCCGCGGGAAAACCATCTTTATCTGGCAACATTGGATTCAACTGGCACAGCAGTGCACCGATGCGAGGAACATGAGTTGCGGGGATTCACGAGCTTGCAACACTGTCTCGCTCACGCCCCGCCATCGCAAACTCTGAACAAAAAAATGGTTCAAATGGCTGTGAGCACTATGCGACTTAACTTCTGAGGTCATCAGTTGCATAGAACTTGGAACTAATTAAACCTAACTAACCTAAGGACATCACACATATCTATGCCCGAGGCAGGATTCGAACCGGCGATCGTAGCGGTCGCTTGGTTCCAGGTTGTAGCGCCTAGAACCGCATGGCCACTCCGTCCGGCAAACTCAGAACACTGGCTAGCCTATGAGGCGCCATTGAAGTCTACGGTGCCAGTGAACTTCAACGGAAATTGATTTGTGTTATCGCTAACAGTACTATATTTTTTTGGTAGTTGCTAGTTTCGTAACGGAAAAAAGGTACCCATATGATATTGAGGCGGAAGAACATGGAAACAGATCAGCTGAGCGCCATTTCGGTTGTCCACCAACAGAAAAAAAAAACCATTTGCGACTGGCGGGCTAGTAAAAAAGAACTGAAAAAAATATATGAGGAAGACTAAATGTACAAACAGAAGACTGAACGGAAAATGGCCAAAACCAGACGACAATTTTCAGGGATTTTACAGGTCAGTTCGTTTTTTTATACTAAGATTTTTTTAGCCTGGCTTTGCAATCTAATAACAAAATGGTAAAAATGTTATTTAAAAAAATCCTAAAAATTTAGGTCTTATAGTCCGTAAAATACGGTATGTCTGTTCAGCAGCAGGCAGTACTTGTACGAATGATGCTGTAAAAATGGCACTCTGCCAACAGCTCGCGGTGAAGCGAGCGAGGGAAAGACTTCTGCTCGTACGCAGAAGATACGATCTCAAGGGGGTAGGACAATTCATGTAGCTCTCCAGGTTAATCCTTGCTGCTTTGTTTTTTTGCGGTCAGTTTTTGCGCCTTCTCTGTGCCTGTATCCTATATCGCCACGTAGCCCGTACGCCCTGGTTCACAGCCCACTGAAATAGGGAGGGTGTAATTTACAATCCTTTGTTCAACATAAGAATGTACCTGATGTAAACAAACACAAAGGTGATGATTGGCCAGCAGCCGTTTCACACGTGTATTGACGTTGTTTCACTCCTGGAACTGATCCTACTGTTGTATAAGATAGCCGACCGGGGTGGCCGAGCGAATCTAGGCGCTACAGTCTGGAACCGCGCGACCGCTACGGTCGCAGGTTCGAATCCTGCCTCGGGAAAGGGTGTGTGTGATGTCCTTAGGTTAATTAGGTTTAAGTAGTTATAAGTTCTAGGGGACTGATGACCTCAGAAGTTAAGTCCCATAGTGCTCAGAGCCATTTATTAGATATCTTACTACTGCGTTACTGTAAATGAAACTTTAAGATATTATAATGTATTAACAGCCATTAAAGTTATTCTTAATCATACTACAGATATGAAGTTTTTATTTCAAAAATCATGTACAGTCGCAGTCTGTAAACTCTTTGTGCTTTGATTGTCGCGCTGTTAGTAGGTACTGGAAAAAATGGCTGACGCTGCTTCCTGCTCCATTGTGAATCAAGTGCATGGAACACCGTTAAAAATGCCGAGCAAAAGGTAGTCCTTTAATTTTTCACAACTTTACGGGGAAAATCGCTTTGAAGTTTTCCAAGCAACTGTGTTTTCTAAAGTTATATGCACTCCGTCTTCAGGCCACAAATGGCCCATCGGGACCATCCGAATGCCGTGTCATCCTCAGATGAGGATGCGGATAGGAGGGGCGTGTGGTCAGCACACCGCTCTCCTGGTCGTTATGATGGTTTTCTTTGACCGGAGCCGCTACTATTCGGTCGAGTAGCTCCTCAATTGGCATCACGAGGCTGAGGTTCTAAAGTTATGGCGCGTTAAATCTCGTGATGTGCGGCGTAATCAGTAGCGTTGATGAAAGAAATTGGCTGTTTTGGAATCATGGGTTCGAATCTTCCTGTGTTTTATTTCGTTTTTTTTTCGTTTATTACGAATACCGACATCATTTGAATGTAATATTAATCAAAAATATGCCAATTAACACATACCTAATCATAATTTTTTAATGAAATAGGCACATCATCTTGTTTCTAATTACATGTCATAACCAAAATTCCAGTCTTCATCTCAAATACAAATTCTTAATTATCGTTATTATCTAAAAGGTTGTTAATAAATACTATTTAAATTAAGAAATAGGTACAAATTAAATTTTAGGGATAAAAATGAATAATACATGTCCGTTGTTTTATACCACAGATGTGGTCTCACACGAACCAGAGTGATCAGTGAAGTAGACACAAGGAAAACAATAATTTTCAGGGCCTCGAGCACACCGTACAAATGCTACATTTTTACAGGTGCTACCGTACCACTGCAACCTGAACACAATTGAACTGATCTGAAGCCAAGTTAAGAGATCTGTGGCGAGAAACAGCAAGACATTTAAGCTGCCTGGCGTACTGGAACTGATGCACGAAGCTGTACCACACGTCACTGCCCAACGCTGGCGGGATGCAGGACAGCACGTCGTAAAAGAAGAGAAGAAAGCGTGACGCTTGGATGACTTCGTGTATTCTGTTGTTGATCGCCTGGTTATCAACGTAGCAGATAACAGTTCCAGTACTGAAATGTAGGGCCTCGGATTTGGATGTGGAAGGAGTTCAGAGATTACCAGACGACTGATTGTAAGCAATACGTTCAGTGGCTCCGTTATTCAATTATACGGCGAAGGCCCTGCAATACGCCTTCACGTCACACACTGCTCACGCAGAAAAATTACTATGTATTTAAGTTAGAAATTTTCAGCGACCATGTTTTTAATTACAGTACAAAGAAGGACAACATGTTATGTCTTCCGTCTGGTGCCCCAGAAGCATATTGCCGGAGTTTTGCTGTATATCATTTCGTTCTGTTTATAGATTAAATGTCCTTCGAAGTTATATTGTTTCTCTGCTGGCCTCTTTGTACGACTTCACTGCAGCAGCTGTTCACTTTACTACAGGTTAGTTGGAACAGCTGGCTGGCCACTGCAGTCCAAGCCAAACACGCCAGTAAATCTGTTGTCCCGTATTATCGATGAGCCGATGTGCGAGTGACGCACAGCAAAAAACTTATCATTTTACTTGACTGTACTCAAGACAACTTCGCTTTTGCTCCACGTGAAACGAAATTCAATGAGATTCCAGCAAACGCGGAAGAATACATGGCGTAATGTTTACATCAGGTTTATGAACGTAGTATAGAAAGCAGAAAGCTCTCCGGCTATTGCTTTACAATAAAGAGAGCAGTCAACTGAGAAAAAGATGTGCGCAAAATACAAACGTGACGACGCCATGGTGAGGCATTTCACAGATCAATTCAGAAGAGACCCGTCGAGCCTGCCGGTGTGGCCGAGCGGTTCTAGGCGCTACAGTCTGGAACCGCGCGACCGCTACAGTCGTAGGTTCGAATGCTGCCTGGGGCATGGATGTGTGTGATGTCCTTAGGTTAGTTAGGTTTAAGTAGTTCTAAGTTCTAGGGGGCTGATGACCCCAGTTAAGTCCCATAGTGCTCAGAGCCATTTGAACCATTTTTAGACCGTTCGAAGTTTTTCCGTTCCTAGCTGACGCGCTGTGTTCTCATGGAGGATTTTACCGAAAGTCAAGCTATTCAGCAACAGACAATATACCCACAATATCGGAAGTAGAGTCATTGACTGGATAGATGACTTTGCCGACGCAGCTGCCGCGTTATCCGTTATCTTGCAGACAATTTCATTTGATCCCACGGTGAAAGGTCATTTTCTATTCATCCCAATTACAATAAGGATACATCAACTGCAATCGCAGCCCCCAAGATTGGCATCAGTAATTACCTAATGATCGCACATCTGCCATCAGAAACATTAGGGTATCTGCCATGGATCCTCGATAAAATGTGGTCTGTGGAATCTCTCCCAGCTACATGGATCACACAAATGATTTTGCTCTCACTGAAGCAAGCTAAATAACATAATCAGGCAGCATCTTACACGCTAATTACGCTAAGCTGGTGTGGTTGCAAAACTGGCACGAATTATTGAAACACAAGTGAAGTGATAGCTGCAGCACAAATACTTACGAGCATTCAAAACGGTTTTAGAAAAGGATGGGGAACATTATACCATAGTCGCGAAATACTGACTGACGTCTTGGCCGCGTTCATTTGGCGCAGTTTCCACGCAACAGACTTGTACGAAATCTCAACTGCATGTGACAACACAGAAATACCTAAACTAACACATAAGCTTCGCAGTCTTAGAATACCAGATACATACATTCTTTAGAGAAATAGCACCAGGCAAAGTACCGCAACGCCTTCTTCAAGGGATGGACCTCAGCGCCATTATGTACTATACTGTATTACTGATACTGATACTGAAAGTTCCCTGTCACCAACTGTTTAACTGTTACAATTTGTAGGCGATGTTTACCTGTACTTAATGACCACTTCTCTCCAGGATACCTAAAGTAGACTAGATCCTATTATAATATTAATTGATGGTTGTCTTATAAAAATTGGGCTAAAAATACTCTTTGCAAATCCGAAGTAGTGCTGTCAGTTTGCAAACGTGTTCAGAATCTAGCTCCGCAGATGTAGAAGGGAGATCATACGATATCGATAACGGCGACTGTACGATTCCTGGGATTACGATTCCCGACTGACATGTTATGTCCACATCTGATATCTGCGTCCGAGACTGGAACAAGTGAAAATGTTCTCCGTGTGTTAGCTCATCTCCCATCTACATCTACGGAGCACATTCCAACTGTGGCAATTTCAGGTGCAACTTCAATTGGATACCATGGTTCGCTCTTTTACCACAGTGGCAACAGGTTAGCACTAACCAAATTACACAAAATACAGTAAGCCAGCGATAGAATCTGTATCTCAGAAATAACTTCAACACGTGCCAACTTTGTGCAGCTCCATATTCGGCGTCACTTCCTGGTGGATAAATTTATGTTGCGGATATTCGAAATTCCCCATTTTTCAGAAATTGATTCAGGTTCAAGATCTTTTTCAGACCAGTTATCATTTTGCTGACATCTAATAATCGCTACACAACAGAAACACTTCCTAATGGACGAACCAACCCTTCGAAATTCCTTTTTTGCAGCATCGTGTCGTGCAGCATCAGTCTCCTCTCCAGAAGTAAAACGTCAGACATGAACAACATGTTCATGACAAAGATGCAAATGCGATGAGCAGATGCAAGTAAGTTATTCAATTTATGGATTGCAAGTAACCACTGTATGTGGGTAACGCCTTCTTTTGACCTGGTGTTCAAGTAGGATGGTCATACTCCTTCCCTTAGAGCAGGTCGGTGGTTACTGCCGAGACGATGGCCTTCACGCAACTCTCTAACTTGTCATGCCGCTTTCTTGATATCATTAAGCTCTTCCTGATATCGTTAAGTTCTCAACAGCACAGCTCTTCAGAGGGACAATATCGTTCATCTTATGAATGCAATGAAGAAGGTTCTTCAGCTGCAGCGATATGGAACTTCGATGAACTTTCTCTGGATTCTATTACACCAATGTCTGCAGCAAAATGAATACGTGGGCCTTCCCGCAAAGGACTGAACGCAAACGGCCCCGAATTTGTCCCCGATTTCAATGCGTCCGACAACATCCCCATGTGACGTTCCTTGTCATAACCTGGTCCTTTTTATAATTTTGGTCATAAGTTTGAGAGAAGCTAAAACAAGACTCCTGTAAATTAATCAACGAAGAGTCGGGAACGGAAAAATGGAGTATCAAATTGACCAACGTGAGATCTAGATTTGCAAAATAAGGTTGAACGGATTCAAAATAATCAGGATAATTAAGAAAAACATAATTAGCGATTTAAGAGAAAACTGAAACATTTCACGAACTGCTGCTGCTGGCTACTTCTCTAGCTGCTGCTTTTCAAGGCGCAGCTATTTTGCGTAAAAAGTTGCATTGGTGTGATGTATGAGTTTTAAAATGGCTTCCTTCGAATAGAGTACTAAATGTAGGGCATTCCGAGAACATCATCATACACTTGGAAGACAAGTGAGGTGTAAAAAAATTAGTCTTTTCAACTACTAGCTGTTTTGCGTCTAAAAAGTTATATTAGCGTTATATTTTAACTGTCAGAATGGTGTCCATCAAACGAAGGACTAAATTCGTGACATTTCGAGAATAGAAAACGCTAGGAAAGCAAATGAGATGACAATAAGATCACGCTTTCTGGACAAAAGTTGAAAATAAAAAAAATAAAAAAACTGGAAAAAGTAGTCAGATGTTTTGTGAAATGATTTGTCTAAAAGTAAGAAACATAACAGGTTAGAGAAACATCTGACGTGCTTTTGAATGATGCTCGAAATCATGCACAGCAAGTGGGATGTGTCAAATGTTTCTCTTATCTACTTTATTTATTACTTTTAGGCAAATGTGTTCACAAAACATTTGACCGATCTTTTTCACATTTTTTCGTACAAATTAATTATTTAAAAATTACTACTAAGACTCTTACATTATGGGAGCGGATTGTAAGTAAAAGCTGTTGCCAAGGTTGTGATTAACTTGAGCAGCACGAATGTCACGACATATGATGCGTATAGCAGGTGTGATGTTGAGGAACAGCATACTTGATGAAAAGATATCTTACCAGGTGACGTAAGATCGAGGATGACTCGGTGAATTGGACCTCAAACAGTAATAACATTAAATACAAACATTACTGACAATAATTAATGGTACTTAACCGCATTTCTGTCGGAAGCCACACTTGTAACTTTACAGCACAATACCACTAACCAACAGCGAGCGACATCATCAGAAGAACTGCAGCACATTTCTGGCAGGAGTCTGACTAAATGCTTACTCACGAGGTTAACTTACGGGCGGACTAACCTCTCGTTGTCTCCCTCAATGATAAGATCCTTCCCATGTGTCCATACGGCACCACTGGGGTCACTGATTATGGGCAAAGAGTCTGCATCTAATTAACAATGCCAGTAGCAAAACGTGAGAGAGATGTCGCACCTAGAGCAATGGAATACAACGAGAGAAAAAAAAATGGGAAAAATCACGATTGCAGAGAGGTAGCCGGTACTATAATGCGCCCGCCTGAAGATCGTGGTTTATAGATTCGACACGATGCAGACGATATCTAGTTTCAATGATAAGGATGCGCTTCTATCACGAAAATTTCCCGTCGCCTCCACACGAGAGGCGTCAGAGAAGCTGTAACTTGTTGTGCGACTAAATATCAGAAGGTGATCTAAATCACATTTCCTTATCGCAATCAACAAGTAACTATGTGCAAGAGTCTAAGCAAACTGGAACATCAAATTGCCAGTTATACACTTGTATCCTCGCATCAGAAAAGACAACAACTTACAAAATAATCACAGACTTCGCAGTCTGGACATATAATCGCTTCTCTACTCCCACAAAGAACTTCTTTAACGTATCACGGGCTTTCCGCTGCACAGTCCTGAATCGGTATGCCCATCTAGCAGAATCGCCGTGAGCACTTCTGACAGACGCAAAAGGGTGAAGATTACCGTTTGGTAAGACTTCGTGGCCTGTTGCATGAAGAAGTCTTTATCTGCCTGCTGCACATCCTTCGACAGTGGCCTTTTTAACGGACCAAACGCGTGATAATCGCGTTGGGAGGGATCAGGACGTCTGTATTACGACATTTGGAATATGGGGGCGTGTGTTATCATGAAACAGCATCACCCCTTGTCGAAATTTTCCCGGCCGTTTCGCCTTTATTGCACGCCATAATTCCTCAAACGTTGCACAGTACCGTTCCCCTGTGATGGAGACACCGGGTTCAAAAAATGGTTCAAATGGCTCTGAGCACTATGGGACTTAACATCTGAGGTTATCAGTCCCATAGGAGTTAGAACTAATTAAACCTAACTAACATAAGGATATCACACTGTAACGTTCCCTGGCAACACACACACTATTAATAAACTAAAATTTAATTGCACTATATACGCCGCTATGAAGCAATTTGTATATACTGTAATTATATATATTATTTAATTTTGTGTAAAGGACATTCGTTATTATTGTAATATTTTCTGTAGTAATATTCTCGATGTATTTATGATTGTAATATTTCTATACTCATAATGTAATTACGAAATGTGTCAATATCTGCGATAAGAAAAATGTAAAATACAGCCGCAGATTGCAAAGAGACAATAACGGTTGAGAGTCGTATAAATAGGAATACATAGTGTGCATTCTTTGTCGTCTTCCTCGAGAGCTGAGAGAGAGAGGAACCTGTGACGTAGCATTTTATGAATGGGTAGACTTCATTTGCCTGTATCTAGATTTAGCCGCCATTAGAGGAGAAATTACAAACAAATGTATAAATTATCAAAATTGTGTATTACTAATGTAAATTAGCTTGCCCATGTCATCTATAATATTTCTTTAAAGAATTTTCAGCATTTTTAGCGGTGTTGCTGGGCTGTGCCGCGACCGAACGATTTGCAGCGGCGGCACATTTAAAAAAATGTTCCGCTAAGAGAAATTTAACCAAACCCGTAAATCGGGAGCAGATAAAAATTAGCAGTGAATTAAGAAAATGTTTTTCTTTTACAGCGACCCTGAGACTGACGGAATTTATTACTAGTTTCACATTTGTGCATTCATAGGCGGATAGTTAACGTTGAAATTTAACAATTTGTTGGTTCTTTCAAATAACTTAAATGTATAGTGAAGTGTGTTTTATCAATGATAATTAAACGTCGGCTTGGCAATATTTAACCATTTTCTGCTAATAGAGACAGTCTTGTGTTCCATAGCTAACGCCGGGAAAGAATTCAGTAAATATTTTTAAAAAAACCACTGCATTTAGAAATTGTGTGCCAAGGCCGAATTATGTAAAAGATATAATTCTCAACTAAATGTTCTTAATCAGTTAATATGAATTTATCAGCATGAGAGGGTTGACTAAGTTCACGTAATTTTAAATGTACTTAATTCTATCTAAATGGATTTTTATTACCACACGTAAATAAGGGGTTCTACAACAAAGTTCGTACGTACAGAAAGAAAGAAAGAGCAAATAACAAAAACAATTTAAAAAAGTTAACATTTGAAAACAAAATCATTTCATTATATATTTTTTTGTTGTTGTTTAATTTAAATTTCATTAAAACACACATCCATACCCGAGGCAGGATTCGAGCCTGCGACCGTAGTGGTCGCGCTGCTCCTGACTGAAGCGCCTAGAACCGCTCGGTCACAAAGGCCGGCACACCGGGTTCGTTGAAATTAATAAGAAGGGGCCCTAGTAGGGAAAGAACAATGTTTGGAGCACCTTTCTAGCTCTTGAACTTATTGGGACGCGGGGACGGTCACCGGCGATTTCGACTGCGATTCCCAGAGGTGCCATCAGCTTTCGTCGCCTGCACCAATGCGTTCAACGCTGAAACGCGTCAGGTGCTTCAGGCAAACAGCCATCCGGTTTGATCATCGATAGCTGGTGAAACGAGAAATGAAATGGGTTTTGGAACAACATAATTGAAGACATTACACGTTTATTTTGTACCGAGGATGTCTTTTTCACGAGATACCGATCTTACTTTTTCAAAGTACCCACTTTAATAAACTTAATAAACCACTGTTTCAGAATTCTCTCGCAGCTGCGTCTGCACAACATGTCAGTGAGATGAGACTATGTAATTTCAGTTGTCTTTTGGAAAAAAAAGAAAATTTTAACAGGCAACAAGAGAAAAGTGTAGGTTTCACTAAAAATTCGCCACTCGTGACACTTCTCTGAAAGTTACAAATGGTTAACAAGCCACTCGAAAATAAATCGCTACATTTTCGGCAGAATTCCTTATAGATACTAACCAGAGCAGAGATGACAGATCCTTTTGAATAGTCACCGTGTAAGTGTGAGCGTGGAGGAACCCTGCTTAACATTCACAATAAATGTGAGTGCAGGCTTCAGTTCAGAATGGCACAGCGCTCGGCATTTCCCCTACAACACCTGCCCACAGCCCCCACCACCACCGCTCTCTCCACGCATGCGCTACTGTCTGCGCATCTACTGGCCACGGTATTCTGTGCGGACTCTAGCCTAACTCCTGCTGGATAATGTATTTCACCCTACCGAAGCTGATGTCAAGATTCTCTGCTAGCACACGAAAGGTTATGCACCAGTCCACAGTAATCACATCATCAACCACCCGCTTGTTGTTGTTCGTGATGGATGAGGCTGGCCTTTCACATCGACCAGCATCTTGTCCAATCACGACCAGCACGGAAATTGGTGCTCCATTTCACAATGGTGGTTTTCGACAGATGTGCTGCCCCATATACATTCTCCATTCTTCGATGGATTTCTACTGGTGTTTGTCCTTCGGCAGCCAAGAAAAGAATAACAGCACGTTGGTCTTACACATTTCGTAATAACTTCGCCATAGTCCACATTCCTGCATTTACTGCATGCACGTTGGAAAGGCATGACTGCCATAATAATCCCTTGCCTACATGTAGGTGCTTATACAGGGTCGTCCACTGTTCGTGACTGAGCCAAATAACTCACGAAATAAGCATCAAACGAAAAAACTACAAAGAACGAAACTTGCCTAGCTTGAAGGGGGAAACCAGATGGCGCTATGGTTGGCCCGCTAGATGGCACTGCCATAGGTCAAACGGATATCAAATGCGTTTTTTTAAAAATAGAAACCCCAATTTTTTATTACGTATTCGTGTAGAGTAAAGAAATATGAATGTTTTAGTTGGACCACTTTTTTCGCTTCGTGATAGATGGCACTGTAATAGTCACAAACATATGACTCACAATTTTAGACGAACAGTTGGTAACAGGTAGGTTTTTTATATTAAAATACAGAACATAGGTACGTTTGAACATTTTATTTCGGTTGTTCCAATGTCATACATGTACCTTTGTGAATTTATCACTTCTGAGAACGCATACTGTTACAGCGTGATTACCTGTAAATACCACAATAATGCAATATATGCTCAAAATGATGTCCGTCAACCTCAATGCATTTGGCAATACGTGTAACGACATTCCTCTCAACAGCGAGTAGTTCGCCTTCCGTAATGTTCGCACATGCATTGACAATGCGCTGACGCATGTTGTCAGGTGTTGTCGGTGGATCGCGATAGCAAATATCCTTCAACTTTCCCCACAGAAAGAAATCCTGGGACGTCAGATCCGGTGAACTTGCGGGCCATAGAATGGTGCTTCGACGACCAATCCACCTGTCATGAAATATGCTATTCAATACCGCTTCAATCGCACGCGAGCTATGTGCCGGACATCCATCATGTTGGAAGTACATCGCCATTCTGTCATGCAGTGAAACATCTTGTAGTAACATCGGTAGAACATTACGTAGGAAATCAGCATACATTGCACCATTTAGACTGTCATCGATAAAATGAGGGCCAATTATCCTTCCTCCCATAATGCCGCACCATACGTTAACCCGCCAAGGTCGCCGATGTTCCACCTGTCGCAGCCATCGTGAATTTTCCGTTGCCCAATAGCGCATATTATACCGGTTTACGTTACCGCTGTTGGTGAGTGACTCTTCGTCGCTAAATAGAACGCGTGCAGAAAATCTGTCATCGTCCAGTATTTTGTCTTGTGCCCAGTGGCAGAACTGTACACGACGTTCAAAGTCGTCTCCATGCAATTCCCCTGTGCACAGAAATATGGTACGGGTGCAATCGATGTTGATGTAGCATTCTCAACACCGACGTTTTTGAGATTCCCGATTCTCGCGCAGTTTGTCTGCTGCTGATGTGCGGATTAGCCGCGACAGCAGCTAAAACACCTACTTGGGCATCATCATTTGTTGCAGGTCGTGGTTGACGTTTCACATGTGGCTGAACACTTCCTGTTTCCTCAAATAACGTAACTATCCGGCGAACGGTCCGGACACTTGGATGATGTCGTCCAGGATACCGAGCAACATACATAGCACACGCCCGTTAGGCACTTTGATCACAATAGCCATACATCAACACGATATCGACCTTTTCCGCAATTGGTAAACGGTTCATTTTAACACGGGTAGTGTATCACGAAGCGAATACCGTCCGCGCTGGCGGAATGTTACGTGATACCACGTACTTATACGTTTGTGACTATTAAGCGCCATATATCACAAAGCCAAAAAAGTGGTCTAACTAAAACATTTATATTTCTTTACGTACTACACGAATATGTAATAAAATGGGTGTTCCTATTTTAAAAAAAAACGCAATTGATATCCGTTTGACCTGTGGCAGTGCCAACTAGCGGGCCAACCATAGCGACATCTGATTTCCCCCTTTTAGCAAGACGAGTTTCGTTTTTTGTAGTTTTTTCGTTTGATGCTTATTTCGTGAGATATTTGGCCCGGTCACTATCAATGAACCACCCTGTATACCCACATCAGAGTCACACTGGGCTGCATATACGCTGCAGCAACACTCTCAAACTGAAACTTCCGGATCTTTCCTTATGGTTTATTTTGACTTAAGATTATGTTCGAAAGAAGACTCAGCATTTAAGGAGACTAAATACTTAGTTGCTGTCATAATATCGAAATGAAAAGGCTGTTTATTGATCTTCTTTTTTAGTTTATTCACATTTAAAGTTGCTCTCACAAAAATAACTTACTGTAATTGATTATTACTCAACGATGGAAAACTCCTAACTGATTCTATTTCAGTATAAAATAGGTAAACCGGCTTTTAGGGCGAAATGTTCAGCTAAATATAATGCTGAGCCCGGCCTTTATACTTTTGGATCTGTTAACCCTAATCGTATAACCGGAATATAATGTTGCAATGTCCCACCAAATCCAATTGATGAATGCGTACCGTTCTTTAACTTTCTTCCTCAATACTACAAATGAATTGTATTTGGTGCCAATTAACTTGGCATATTATTATGATCGTTTTTCATCTACTTTTTTGTTCTTTGTTTTCTGTTAGTCATCAGATGTACAGCTTATGTATTCGAACCACTAACAAAATAAGATAGTCATTAACTAGTCATGTGTCAATAAAGGCATTAATGTCAGAGAAATATTAAACCTGCTTGGCTTCTTTTTTCATTCCTTACTAGCAGAGTACTAGTTTGTACAAATGTAGGTTAGTCTTCATTTTCGTCTCCTCAGTGGGATGCGAAATAATGTATTTTAAATTTCATTCCAGAGTTGCTGGTAATTTAGCGCCACTATTACGATTTACAATGCAGCTACTGCACATTAGAAGTGCGGCAGTGCTTGCAGAAAAGGTGACGCAGACATGACACCGATCAAATGGTATCAACACTTTATCCATGAATAATATCGAAAGAAACGCATCGTACTCATAAAAGTAACGAAAGAAAAGTATCGATGCCTTGAGGTCTTTGCTGAAAAGATTAGCTTATATGCTCTGTACTGGCTCCAATATCTTCGTGTATGTTTCTAAAATCTGTTTATAATAAAGAGAGACAAACGATTTTCACAAGTTTTAAATGTAGCGAGACAAGATTTATGAAACAATGTTTTTATTTTCATTAGAGATTAAAATTTTTAAAAATTTGGAACTTGAAATAGGAACTTGCAAAACAGATTATCAGAAAAACAGCTGAATAATACTCAAAAGTAAATAAATCGTTATTTAAACTTGCCAATCTTCCTCTGTACAGTCAATCGAATATTATCCAGTCGTTTCGTCGCTATTCTATTATGTGTTACGTGCGTCTGACAACGTGCTGCTTGCCTTGGTGACCACAGCCGTTGCTAGAATTGTCAAGCTCCTGTTGGCTAGCTTATAAAATTGGGAGAATAAAACTTTAATGTTCTCACATAGCATCAAAAGAAGTAAACCGCACTGGTGACATAGGTGTCACCAAATAAAGGCTCATTGAATCTTTTAGATCAGCAGGTTCTAAAGAGGGCCCTGCTCATCTGTTTTTCTTTCCCAAACGCCACATACATTTTCAAGAGGAGAATAGTTAATTGGTTCTCTGCTGCGGGGGCCAATATTAGCAGCAAGATCAATTTCTGATAAACGTCTGATTGTACATATTGCCCTAGCGCAAGTCTTGAGGAGCTGAAGTCGTATATTTTTGATTCTTGGGTCACCCAAGAAGGATACTGCAGCCAAATGATTGTCTCAGTTTGTTCAAAGATGGGATCTGTTTGCCTGTTTTGCTCATCTTTTACTGCCTTTACTATACTGCTGCCATCTGGCTTAATTAAACAGTTGACCAAAGGTATAATATGGTTTAAAATCATATTCTGCTCACCTAATAACTCTTTGGTGGGATGTTCCAGTGCCTTCAACCTGGCAAGCAACAGTCCGATATTCTGTATTTCTAAACCTGAGAGAGTAGGTGGTGTCGTTGTATTTAGCATCAAAAAATGGTTTATAATATGGGGCAGTTCAGGGTGTCTCTCAAGCCGGTAATAAATAGAATTCCAACGAGTCGTTACATGTAAGATTATCCTAAGAGGTGTAACAGTTTGTTTTTGCCTCTGTAACTCTCTCTCACTACTAATAAAAATGTAATAAATCGTTACTACTATAATTCGATACCATACCAGCTATAAAGTACTGATATGAACGAAAGTATCAGATGAAAAGCATCGAGTAAAAACGTACTGGTATCGAGATGAAAGTACTCTTCGCCAAGAACTGTGGATACGTTTTCCTTGTCCCTGGTCACTGAGGAATACAGAGTCAAACTGCTGAGCGTTCCTGGAAAATAAGGAAACGGTATACCCTCCAAAGAGGTCAAGATGCTTGATCAGCAGTGAAGAATGATCGAGAAGTGGTCCAATGATCCTGATAGCTGTTGGAGCTGACAGAACTGACAGAGCGAACCGACCGCTTTCAAGGGTGGTACGATAAAAAAAAAATTGATGGGAAATTCGTTTTCCCGCTTGCTTTTCGTCAGCAAGAAACGATCGCGGTACCCACCTTATACAGATCTTGTCATAATATTAGTGCCACATGTAAAATGCATAGTCCTCCTTTTTTCTTGTACGGCTGTGGAGTTAGTTATTTCAGATATCTTTAATCATCAATTGTCCAATACGAAATTACACATTTCTCTTGATGCTTTTTGATCTGCAGTTACAGTTTTGGGGGTCTTTCAAGTGGCTTATCTTGTAAAAAAGTACGGCTGTATTTGGATCGATCGCTCGTTTCTTAGCTGTTGAAACTGGAGGAGCGGAGTTCTTACAAAGCTTCGCTAACTTTGGATGAATTTTGTAACATCGGAGCATTCCATCTGATTCATAAAAAATGCAATTACTTTAAAACTACTTAAAAACGTAGCTGCTGCTGAGATCAGACTGATATTTGGCTAACTTTGTTGCCCAACTTAACAAAAAATTCGATGACGTCAATAGCATCCATGCGAAGCCGAGGAGTATTTCTTTTTCCTCGTATGGTATAAATTACAAGTTAATGATACGGTTATCTCTGACTAGCGTAGTGTGATCGCTTATACAGCAGCAGGCTGAATGGAGAAAATAGCTGTACATACTGAAGATCTGCAGCTAAAGCACAAAAGTTCTGCCCCATCTCAAAAATCATCTCTTGTCGTGCTGTGTCATGCTTGCGATCTCCCGGGTATCCACTTGCTTGCTACTCATGGGACAGAGGGCAGAATATTTTTCCTTATTAGATTGGGAGCAGTATTCTTGAAGATTTTCCTTAGGTTGACAAAGTTATTATGATGGCATATGGCTAACTACAATAAAGTTTTTCTTACACGTGCATGTAGGCTTGAGTCAATTTATTCTACCTTACATGGTTTCTCTCTAGTCCTTACATCGCTCCACAGAGCCTTGGCAGAATAGATAACAAAGAAGTCTGATTTCACAACAGCCTCGAGGCAAAACAATCTTATCTCAGATAAACAGCGTAAAGCTTCTGCTTGATGACAAGAGGCTAGATCAAAGTAAGAGTGATAACTGACAGCAGGTGCTAGCCGTGACTTCCTAGTTTCATGCTTTTAGGCGATGAAACACTTTAGATGTTTATCTGTTTGCCATAAGAGGACGCGAAATATTGCGAAATCTTTAGTTCCTTAGGATATGTAGTGGCTGCATTTATGTCCCATGTCAACAACGTTACAGTACATACGTTTTTGGGTGGGGTCCGCCTTTAGCTAGGGAGACCATATTTTCTTCGGACAAAAGTGGGACTTTCATACATTTCTTGGCCAAAAAGTGGGACAATTTTTATTTCTCGTTAAATATCACTTTTAATGCTAACATTTCTTCTTCCTCTGCAAATATAGCCTTCACTGATATTTGTGTGGGTGTACAAAACCAAAAAAGACTGGAAAGACTGGAAAGAAGTACATTTCAAGTTTTCAGAAATTTACTTATTAAGAAATGTAACATTTATAACATAGAATGTAGAAAGACATACAGTAACAATCACTACAAAAAAAGTTCTTAGTGAACACAAGGAATTTATGGTTTTGTGGATTCCATACTGCAATCATATTTCTTCGAAGATGAAATTTCATTCAGCAACTCAGGTTTGCCTAATATGCATGAACAGAAGTCAGTGCAACTGTATTTACTGAAGTTTAAACAGGTCAGTAAAATACACTTAACGCTCCTCACCATAAATCTATTCCTCTCATCTGTCCACTGTGACGATAGTAAGCTGAAAACTTTCAACATTTGCATTGTGGGCAGGGAGTGAAATGAAGTAATGCGCAATATTAAGCGATTCTCTGAACTGTTCATTACACTAGCAAGATCTGAAAAACCTACACCATTTTTCATGTGCCATCAACTGATTCCATTGTTCACTCTGTTTCCACTCGTTGTTTTAAAAATGACTGTATATGAACTATTTCATCAAACAAGAAGCTGTCATTTACTAGAATGCCCTTTTCATTTAGCCACATTAAAGTATTTTCAACTACTGACCATTCTGGTGGTTCTGTGAGAATCATCCATGAGAATACAGAAAACTCAGCTATTCCCTGTAACCATGAGGATAAATAGTCTACTGAAGCATCATAAAACGTTGATAATGCTATGTCAAATTTCTTAACAGACTGGTCATCACAATCATTCAGCAGTTTTTTTACACTTGGTGGTACAAAATGTTCATGTTTCCTTGAATTTAGACTTGTCAAAGCTTTATTTAAGACTGTTAATACTTCATATATGGAATTATTCTGTTTCTCAATGCTCAGAATGGATTGTTGGAAAACACTCATTTGTGAATGTACAAAAAGTAAATAACATTCATTTATAGGATCACTGAAAAAACTCTTTTAAGATTGCAGGGCACTTTGAATTAGACTGTGACAAAAAGTAAGATTTCAAAGGTTCATACATTTTCAAAATCCTTTCTATGGCTGGCAGCAATGAAAGCCACCTTGTTTTGGAAAAGGAACGTAAATTTTTGTAAGTGACACCAACAAATTCACAGAATTCAGTGAGTTCTGCAACACGAATATGAAAATGGTTGTACAACTTCATGACAATGTGGTCAATGTCAACAGGTTAAATATCACAAGCACTTTGAAGTGTGTTATGAACAACATGTACTGGACAACCTCTGCCAACAATGTTAGAGTTTTTTAATTTTTATTTCAGATGTGTGAAAATATTATTACCCTCTTTCTTCATTAACCCCCCCCCCCCCCAAAATTACAGTTAGTATTGTCTGCACCAAATGCAACACACTTTGAGATGATACTGAATGACTGTATAACATGAGAAAGATAATTGGAAATTGTTTCGGACTTTTCGTTCTGCAGTTCATCAAGATTAAGCAATTTCATCTGCAGTCCACCCTCCCTTACAGAAAAATACTGAACTATCACAGGAAAAATTTTCTGATGCCCATGGTTGCTGGCATCAGTAGATAATGAAAAGTATTTTGCACTGTCTACAGCAGCTATTACCTGTCTCTAGGAATGCGGAGCTATAACATTGTTGATAATTGCTTCACACTTTGTTCTTCCACACGAAACATTTTCTGCAATCTAAGAATCAGGAAAATTTTTGTTTTTAGTTGAACACTGCAGTCATCAGAACGATAGCTTTGGTGGTGTTTAACAACGTGGAATGACAGGGCTCCTTCTGCTACAGCTACGTTTTTCTGTTCCTGTGTATTTGAAGTTACAAAATATCTTGTCATTTTTTGCGAGGAACCTGCCGATCGAAGATTCTTCCTGTGTTTCTCTGATTCCATATGATGCTTGAGATCTGCAGCACCACCATGAGACACTGATACAACACAGTTACATACGTTACATTTTGCTGAACAGTCATTGTCTGTGGCAGTGAAGCAAGGAAAGTTCCTCTGAAGCTCTTCCGAAAACTTTGATTTTCGTTTCGGCATCGCCACGACGCGCTAGCACTTCACGAAACTGATACTGAGTGCTGACAACAATGGCAAGCAAAAGCAAAGAAAATAAGAGTACGCAACAATTATAGTGCTTAAGCTGTACATTATCAGGGGGTACCAACGTAAGGAATGTCAGTTTCAATTGATAGCTTATAAAATCGACACTCAGAAAATATTTTAACCACTTTGTAAATGTCTGAAAGTAATCCTTGAAAATAGGGACAAATTGCTTGTTAAAAAAAAAAAAAGTCGGGACAAAATTTTGAGCCTCAAAAAACGGGACAATCCCGATTAATCGGGACGTATGGTCACCCTACCTTTAGCAAAACAGAATTTTGTTTTTTGTCCCACTAGTTACTCACATATAATTACGAGTTGCTGCACTGCACACAATTTCTCCAAACAGAGCCTTTCGGCTAACATCAGGAGCGTGATGAAACGACTGCCTATCCGTTATACAGGATGCACATAAAATCCTGGAACACTTTCAATTATTTATTGCACAAGAACCAAACACTGTACAGATAACATACGTATATAATTTTGAAGAGAAATCCTGAAAGTTTTTTTTTAATGTATACCGCCACAGCGTAGTTTGGTGAATGCCGTTTGTCAGCGCTAGTCGCAAACAAGGCGAGTTCAGGTGCGGAACGAGCTTTCTGTGTGTTGGAGTTCGACAAAAACAAGTGTGCTACAGCTGGTCAACGGATATTTAGAACCAAGTATGTTAAAATGCCACCATCAAGGAAGGTCATTTACCACTGACACAACAAATTCGTTACGACGCGTTGCTTGTGCCCGGCAAAGAGAAGTGGACGTCTCAGTGTGAGTGAAGTGAATGTGGAGTGCGTACGAGGGACATTCATAAGGAGTCCAAAGAAATCGATGCATCGTGCATCCCGTGAACTAAAAATGGTTCCAGTGACAGTGCGCAAAGTCCTGCGACAGAAGCTGTCTATGAAACCATTAAAATTGGAGCTAGTGCAGAAGCTCAATGACGACGACAAAGATAAGCGTTTTGAGTTTTGTTCGCAGTTGCAACAATTGAATGAGGATGGGGATGGCATTGTTGATAGCTTAATTTTTAGCGACGAAGCTACTTTTCACACTAATGGGAAAGTGAACAGGCATAATTGTCGAATCTGGGGTACAAAGCATCCACACGAATGCATTGAATTTGAGCTTGATTCCCCAAAGGTAAATGTTTTTTGTACCTTGTCACGTCGGAAACAGTACAGGCCATTTTTCTTCGCCGAGAGCACTGTCACTGGATTTTCCTACTTGGACGTGTTGCAGCAATGGCCGATGCCTCAAGTGCAATCAGACTCAGTTCATCTTTCAGCATGATGGGGCCCCACCCCATTTTCATCATGAAGTTCGTGGGTACCTAAACACGCAGCTGCCTCATCGATAGATCGGCCGTGCTACAGAAGGGGACAGCTATTTCATGAAACGTCCTCCCCAGTGACCAGATCTCACTCCGTGAGATTTTTTTCTGTGGGGAAACAGAATCTGTGTATGTACCTCTGGTGTATGTACCTCCTCTACCACATGATGTAGCAGAGCTCCTGGAGAGAATACGAGAAGTGACTGCCACTGTCGACGATGCCATGCTGGGACAGGTATGGCAAGAATTCGATTACAGTAAATAAAAAAAACTTTCAGAATTTCTCTTCAAAATGCAATATCTATGACACCTGTACAATGTTTAGTTCTTGTGCAATAAATTATACAAAGTTTTCCCAGACTTAATGTACGCCGTGTATTATATGTGCCTTCCTGCTCATCACTCTGACAAACTGATCGAGTATCTATCCGCCATGAATGAGGAGTTGAGCTCAGGGAGATGAAAGTAGCATTTTTCATCACAGACACTGTACATACGGTTTTCAGATAACAAGCACTAGGCTGTTGACATTATACTGTGAAGAGATAGAGATGTTATACAAGGACATACTGAAAAATAAGGCCTCCGAATTTCTTATCTGAAAACTCTTAAAGCTTTTTAAATAAAACAAGCTTTACCAATATTCTACATCTTTATTCTTCATTTTTACATATTTATTTCTCAGCCTATTCACTTTGACGATGAACACATTTCTCCCGAGAGACTGCTTCGTTGATACTGTCATTGTAGAATGTTTGACAATTTTGATGGAGTCACAACCTCACCTCTGATTGCACCGCTTCATCACTACCTGAAGTCCTTGAAGGTTTGTTGCAATTTTGTCATATGATGACATGGTTGGAGAGCGTGGCTGTTATTTGAAGACAAATGTTGATGGTGTTGAGACAGCAACCAGCCACAAATTCATTTTCAGTTCCTTTATTCAAAAGGTATCGTTACCGGTTTCGAATCATTACGATTCACCTTCAGACGGTTTTCATTCTTTCATTAGAACATGTGGTGCTTTTTATATAGATTAATTGTCCTAAAATATAAGTAATACTTAATTATAAGCACGCCACACAGATGGTTGCGTTACAGGTTTACATTGGATGTGACTTACGTGAAATGTCGGTTTGGAGTGTTTGTTTTCATATTTTTCGTCCAGCATATGTGAATACATTCCCACTGCATTCTTATCGTCGCACACGTAAATTTTTTCTCACTGATCACTTTAGATTTGTCACAGAATAGATTTCTAACATGCACCACATGTTTTGATACATGCAAAGTGCTTACAAACATATGAGTGTCAAAGATGTTATGATATACCATAACATTATAAAGATGTCCCATGTTTGGAAACAGATCATATGTTGACTTATGCAACTGAAACGGCTTTTACACTAGTACACAGAGACAGTGATTTTGTGAGTATCAGAGCGAATACTGTTACATTAATTATAAAGATGTTCCACTTCAAAGATAGATTTTTTAATTAAAAATTTTTTTAGTATAGTATAGGTAAGGCAGTACATTATTTATTTACATTTAGCATCATGGGATTGCAGTAACATATATATTTGCTACTTGATCTGCAGATAGTTGTAGGAATATTATTTGCTTTGGAGGGTGGAAAATAATTTTTGGAAATTTTTCAGGAAAGGGGTGTTAGCTAACTCGGTTTGTTCATTAAGGATATAGTCTGGGGTGCTGTTTTTGTGTGAGTGTATTTCTATTTCTTCTAATATATTCATAGAGCCTCCTTTTTCTGCTACATGTAAAAATTTTTAAGTAGTTCTCAGTGTTTCTCACTGAATAGTATTCTTCAGCAATATGGGCTGCAAATGCCGATTTGTTCAAGTTTCCAAGCCTTAAAGCATCAATGTGTTCTTTGTATCTAACTTCAAAACTTCTGCCTGTCTGTCCAATGTAGAATTATGGGCATGTATCGCATTTGATTTTGTATATTCCTGATTTACTGTCGGGACTCTTGGAGGTATTTACACCATGGATTACTTTTTGTTGTAATTTATTATTTGTGGAAAAGCTGATTGTGATATTTTTCTTTTTAATTAGGTTTGCTGTGTGGTATAATAGTGGGCCTATGTATGGGAGAGCAGCATATTTAGGTTTGGCTTCTGTGGCACACTGACTTGGTTTGGAGTGCATGTTGTGTGGCTTGCTGTTAAGTGGATGTGTGGTTTATGTTTGCATTTTGTTGTGGAGTTTTCTAGTATTATGGATTTATATCCATTATTATGAGCAACTGTTTTAATTATATTGATTTCATTTTGTTGATCTGAGTCACCCATTGGTACTTTTTTTAATTTGGTGTACCATGGCTCTGAAATATGCCATTTTTTGTTGGTGGAGATGGCAAGATGAGTTGTCAATGCTGACATCTGTGGTGGTAGGTATTCTGTAAATACTAAATCGATGTTTATGGGTACTACCGAAAATCTTCAGATCAAGAAAGTTAATGCTTTTATTAGTTCCATGTTCAACTGTGAATTTAATATTTTTGTGCTTTTTGCTTAGATCTGCTGCTAACGTATCAGTTTCATTGTTTGTACCATCAAAAAGCAAGATTTTGTTATCCACATATCTTCTATAGCAGATTATTTTGTTTGAGATGTGCTGGTTGGTTGAGAAGAATTTTTTTCTATATGATTGATGTAAATATCAGCCAATATCCCAGCTAAGCTACCTCCCATTAACAAACCATCACGTTGTTGGTACAGTTTGTTGTTGAAGCTAAAGTAATTATGCTCTAGAATAAATGAAAGTATTTTTGTGAGTTTATTGATCTCTGCAATACTAATTTTCTTATAGTCAAGCAGATTGTTTCTTATAATGTTAATAGTCTCTTTGACAGGGATGTTTGTGTATAGGTTGACTATGTCTAGTGATATTAATTTAGCTGTTGGTGGGATGTGGATGTCTTTAATTAAGCTTATGAGTTCATGTGTGTTATGTATGGTGTAGTTATTTTCAAATGTATAGTATTTTGTGATGAGGTCTTTTAGTTTGCGGCTTATGAAGTATGCAGTGGTGTTTCTTGAGTTAACAGTAGGCCGAATGGGACCATTTTCTTTATGAACCTTTGGCTGCTCACTCAGTTTTGGTGCTTAGGGATTCATTGTTATACAGTTACGTATATCATATTTGTTCAGTAAGAAGTTACAGTTTTGTAGTAGCTTACGCTGTTTAGTTTGGAATTTTATTGTAGGATCTGACTATATTTCAGTAATATTGTTGCTGTGGAAAAATTGCAAGGTTTTCTCTATGTATACTACACTCCTGGAAATTGAAATAAGAACACCGTGAATTCATTGTCCCAGGAAGGGGAAACTTTATTGACACATTCCTGGGGTCAGATACATCACATGATCACACTGACAGAACCACAGGCACATAGACACAGGCAACAGAGCATGCACAATGTCGGCACTAGTACAGTGTATATCCACCTTTCGCAGCAATGCAGGCTGCTATTCTCCCATGGAGACGATCGTAGAGATGCTGGATGTAGTCCTGTGGAACGGCTTGCCATGCCATTTCAACCTGGCGCCTCAGTTGGACCAGCGTTCGTGCTGGACGTGCAGACCGCGTGAGACGACGCTTCATCCAGTCCCAAACATGCTCAAAGGGGGACAGATCCAGAGATCTTGCTGGCCAGGGTAGTTGACTTACACCTTCTAGAGCACGTTGGGTGGCACGGGATACATGCGGACGTGCATTGTCCTGTTGGAACAGCAAGTTCCCTTGCCGGTCTAGGAATGGTAGAACGATGGGTTCGATGACGGTTTGGATGTACCGTGCACTATTCAGTGTCCCCTCGACGATCACCAGTGGTGTACGGCCAGTGTAGGAGATCGCTCCCCACACCATGATGCCGGGTGTTGGCCCTGTGTGCCTCGGTCGTATGCAGTCCTGATTGTGGCGCTCACCTGCACGGCGCCAAACACGCATACGACCATCATTGGCACCAAGGCAGAAGCGACTCTCATCGCTGAAGACGACACGTCTCCATTCGTCCCTCCATTCACGCCTGTCGCGACACCACTGGAGGCGGGCTGGACGATGTTGGGGCGTGAGCGGAAGACGGCCTAACGGTGTGCGGGACCGTAGCCCAGCTTCATGGAGACGGTTGCGAATGGTCCTCGCCGATACCCCAGGAGCAACAGTGTCCCTAATTTGCTGGGAAATGGCGGTGCGGTCCCCTACGGCACTGCGTAGGATCCTACGGTCTTGGCGTGCATCCGTGCGCCGCTGCGGTCCGGTCCCAGGTCGACGGGCACGTGCACCTCCCGCCGACCACTGGCGACAACATCGATGTACTATGGAGACCTCACGCCCCACGTGTTGAGCAATTCGGCGGTATGTCCACCCGGCCTCCCGCATGCCCACTATACGCCCTCGCTCAAAGTCCGTCAACTGCACATACGGTTCACGTACACGCTGTCGCGGCATGCTACCAGTGTTAAAGACTGCGATGGAGCTCCGTATGCCACGGCAAACTGGCTGACACTGACGGCGGCGGTGCACAAATGCTGCGCAGCTAGCGCCATTCGACGGCCAACACCGCGGTTCCTGGTGTGTCCGCTGTGCCGTGCGTGTGATCATTGCTTGTACAGCCCTCTCGCAGTGTCCGGAGCAAGTATGGTGGGTCTGACACACCGGTGTCAATGTGTTCTTTTTTCCATTTCCAGGAGTGTATTTCATGCATTACGACTAAAGAATTTCCTTTGTCAGTCTTTAGTATGAGTGCTTTACTTTCAGATGGTTTGCTGTTAATATTTTCAAATCTTTAAGTTCAGTGTGTTTGCGAGTATTATTTGTTTGTAGTTGTTTCATTATCATTTTATTTGTCTTGTATGCAAGTGCATTTTTCTCACATGTGTCTAGTTTTGCTGTCTCACATGCAAGTTTTGTGCAGTCTATGAGATTTTTAACGCTGTGATTATTGAGATTTGCTCCAAGATTATGTTTCAGACCTTTATTTAATAAAGTAAGTTCACTGTTGCTGAATGGATGTCAGTTGTATTAATAACTCTGTCAAAACATTTGTGTTGGCTTAACTGTTTGTTTTTGTCTCACTCGGAATTGTTCATAGATTTTAATCCATGATGTAAGTACATCCAAAAGTCTCTACGGTAAATCAGGAATATATAAAATCAAATGCGATACGTGTCCATAACTCTACACTGGACAGACAGGCAGAAGTTTTGAAGTCAGATACATAGAACACATTGATGCTTTAAGGCTTGGCAACTTGAACGAATCTGCATTTTCAGCCCAGCGTTTCAGTTGCATAAGTGAATATATGATCTGTTTCCAAACATGGGACATCTTTATAATGTTACGATATATCATAGTATCTTTGACACTCATATGTTTGTAAGCACTTTGCATGTATCAAAACATGTGGTGCATGTTAGAAATCTATTCTGTGACAAATCTAAAAACACTCCAAACCGACATTTCACGTAAGTCACATCCAATACAAACCTGTAACGGAACCATCTGCGTGGTGTGTTTATAATTATGTATTATTTATATTTTAGGACAATTAATCTGTAAAAAACCACACCACATGTTCTAATGAAAGAATGAGAACTGTCTGTAGATGAATCGTAACGATTCGAAACCGGTAACGATACCTTTTGAATAAAGGAACTGAAAATGAATTTGTGGCTGGTTGCTGTCTCAACACCAACAACATTTGTACTCGGAAGTTTTCTTTTAAGTCTTGGGAATAGATTAAAATCGAATGGGTCCGAATAGCGACCATATGAAGCATGATCGATGGCAGTGAACCCTAGGCATCGGCTTGTTGCATTATGTAGCTGCGCTAGTGTGTGGTCTGGCATTGTCGTGCTGAAAGAGAGGGTGCTCCATGTACGGGAGATCTCTTCTGCGGTTAGAAAACTCGATTACATCATGCTGTTCCTCACGCACTGACATAGTTACGGTACACACCGCCATGTTAAACGCTACAATTCGGTGCCCTCTAGCGCAGAGGATTGCAACTTGTCAGCAAAGCGGGAAAGTTGGCCGAGCAACATGCATGAAATGTAAAACGCAATCGATATTGAAAGCAGAATGAAAAATTCAGCGGCACTTCTATTCAGCACGCTGTCGCATTTTTAAATTTTTTTCAACAGAAAATTTTTCCCACCACACCCTATTTCGTATTATTTAAGAAATTTCTTTCTGTAAGTGGTTGTTGTGGTCTTCAGTCTAAAGACTAGTCTGATGCAGCTCTCCATGCTAATCTATTCTGTATAAGCCACTTCATCTCTCAGTAGCAACTACAACCCACATACGCCCAAAGAAAAAAAAAAAAAGAAAGGAAAACGATGCACTACGAAAGAATTATCCGTATAGAGATGAAACTGGTAGATTTGATGTACATGTAAGAAAGATAAATGATTACAATTTCAGAAAAACTGGATGATTTATTCAAGCGAAAGAGGTTCACAAACTGAGCAAGTCAATAACCCATTGATCTACCCTATGCAAGCAATTGTTCGGCTTGGGATGGATTGATAGAATTGTTGAATGTCCTCCTGAAGGATACGTACAAAATTCTGTCCGATTGGCGTGTTAGATCGTCCCCTAGATGGTTGGAGGCCCCCCCCCCCCCAAAATGTTTCAAACGTTCTCATTTGGGGAGAGATCCGGCGGCATTGTTGGTCAAGGCAGTGTTTGGCAAGTAAGAAGAGAAGCAGCAGAAACTCTCGCCGTGTGCGTGCTGGCACTATCTTGCTGAAATGTAAGCCCAGGATGGTTTGCCATGGAGAGCAACAAAACGCAGGGGTAGTATATCGTCGACTTACCGCTGTGCAGTCAAGGTGCCGCGAATGACAAGCAAAGAGGTCCTGCTATGAAACGAAATGGCACCCCAGACCACCTCTCTTGGTTATCGGACCGTACGGTGGCGACAGTCCGGTTGGTTTCCCACCACTATCCATGACGTCTCCTGGTCGCTGGGGCTCAGTTCGAAGCGGGATTCATTCCTGAAGACAATTCTACACAAGTCAATGAGAGTCCAGGCCAAATAATTTTCTTGCTATTGTCAGTTTAACGTTTATGTTCTCATTACTTCGGCCATCGTCAGTTATTTTTCTGCTATAATTGCAAACGACTTCGCTTTGATAGTGATCAAGCGGTGCAAGCAGAGCTGAGTTTGTTGCTCCATCAACAAAGTCAAACATTCTACAGTGACGGTGTCAACAAACTGATCTTTCGTCGGGAGGTATGTTTTCAGCGCCAGGGTAACTATGTTGAGAAATAAATATGTACATATGAGGAATAAAGACGTAAAATGTTAATAAAGTTTGTTTTATTTAATAAGCTTTAAGAGTTTTCACATAAAAAATTCGGAGACGTTACTTTTCACCACGCCCTCGTAGTGGTTAAAACTGATTCAGGATAATAGATACGCACGATAATAGATGCAAAAATATTGCAGGAAACATGGGTCCGCAAACGAGCCGTTTAAGAGAAGATTGTGAATTTGTAGTTACGCTTTGCGAATGCCTTCAGTATTAAATATTGTCTAGTTACTACAAATGCGTTTGAAATGTAAACTTTTCAATTACTTTAATATACAGGGTGACTCAAAAGAACTGGAAATTTTGGAAAGAAGAGTAATGGACGAGCACAATTACTTTATGCATATTTATTTATGTCAATATATAGCACAGAGTATGCCATTATTGAATGTCACAAGAATTTTAATTCCTTGAATATTACATGCGGTAGATGAGCTACCCGTCGGCGCACACATTCTTGCAGTCTTATCGGAACGTTATTTCTTCTTCGATGGGACGTTAAACTCTAATCCTCTCACCTTTTTTCCAAATTTCTTCTTCGTTTGCTCTATAACTCGCTCATTTTACAGATTTAATAACATCAGGCACAGGCTACAACCCTGTCTCCCTTTTTACAGGTCCCTCGACTCTAATAATTGTAGTCTGTTATGTGTCCAAGTTACATATCATAGTACGCTCGCTGCATTTTATCTCAACTACTTTAAAATTTCAAAGAGTATAGTCCAGTCATCGTTATCAAAAGTCTTCTCTAAATCTACAAATTCCATAAATGTGCGTTTAGCTTTCTTTAACCTGTCTTCTAAGATGAGTCGTAGGGTCAGGACTGCTTCGCGCATTTCTACATTTCTCCGGAATCCAAACTGATTTTCCACAAGGCCGGGTCTGACCAGTTTTTCCATTCTTCTGTAAATAATTCGTTTCAATATTTAGTAACTATGACTAATCAAACACATGGTTTGGTGGTAGTCACACTTGAAAGCACCTGGTATCTCTAGATTGGAAACGTTACAATCTTCCTGAAGTCTGAGGGTATTTCTCCTGTCTAGTGAATCTTTTACGCCATTTTCTTATGGCTACCTCTTCAAGGATCATAATAATTCTAAGGGAATGTTGCCTGTTCCAGCGGCCTTGTTTCTACGTAGGCGTTTCACTGCTATCTCAAATTCTTCTTGCAGTGTCTTGTCACCCATCTCATTTTCATCTTCGACCTCTTCTCTTTCAATAATATTGTCCTCAGAT
This sequence comes from Schistocerca serialis cubense, assembly GCF_023864345.2. NCBI lineage: Eukaryota > Metazoa > Arthropoda > Insecta > Orthoptera > Acrididae > Schistocerca > Schistocerca serialis. The sequence goes on from NC_064638.1 coordinate 719,006,886, forward strand.
TTGTTTCCCTTACTTAGACCCTCCATATACTGCTTTCACCTTTCAGCTTTCCCTTCTTTGCTGAGTACTGGCTTTCCATCTGTGCTCTTGATATTCATGCAGCTTCTCTTTTCACCAAAAGTCTCTTTAATTTTCCTGTAGAATACATCTATCTTGTCCGTAGTTATGCCTGTTTCTACTGCCCTGCATTTGTCCTTTAGCCATTCCTTCTGAGCCATTTCGTACTTCCTTTCAGTCAAATTTTTTAGACGTTCGTATTTCCTGTCACTTGCTACATGAGCTGCATTTTTAAATTTTCTTCTAACATCAATTAAATTCAGTACGTTCTGTATTATCCAAAGATTTATGCTAGGCCTCGTCTCTTTACTTATATGACCCTCTGCTGCCTTCCCTACTTCATCTGTCAAAGCTACCTATTCCACTTCTGTTGTGTTCCTTTCCTGTGTTACGATAAATCTATGATTATGCGTTCACTATGCTATTCATAGTATCTTAAACGCATTCCTATTTTCTTGTCCATTATAAGACCTACTGCATTGCCCCTTTTTGATTTTGTGCTGATAAACCTGTACTGATCTGACCAGAAGCCCTATTCATTCAGCGACCGCACTTCACTAAAGCCCGCTATTTCTATCTTCAACCTATTCATTTCCTTTTTTAAATCCTCTAACTTGCATACAGGATTAATGGATCTAACATTCCATGGCCCGACGAACGGAATGCCCGCTTTGTTTTTCCTGATGACAACATCCTCGTGAATAGTCCTCACTCGGAAATTCGAATGGCGGCCTATTTTACCTCCAGAATATTTTACTCTTTTACTCAAGAGGACATAATTATGTATTAGACCTATATGCCGGGAAAAAACAAAAAAGTGCTTTCAAGCGTTCTCAGTACCAGAACAGCAAAGCAATGTTGCCTAATATTACAAGACCAGGTCAATCAGTTTCCCCTATAACTATTGAAGAGGCTGCTGCCCCTCTTCAGGATCCAAGGGTTAGTCTGCTGTATATTTTGTGCTATTTAAGAGCTATGCTTTATCTGCCTTTTCAATCATGTTAGTTTTACCACTTTCATTCCTTTGGGTAACTGACTGTACAACTTTATTCTTTGACATAAAATACTATTTTGAGTGTTTCGTTCAATTTTTCTCTGTACGTATTAACTCTGGCTCTTGTTGCATGATCATGAATAGAACAGCTTCTGTAATAATTGGTAATGTTTATTTTAATGTGCACAACGGATTTGTATATATATATATATATATATATATATATATATATATATATATATATATATATATATATTGTGACATCGTAATCACAAACTCTTTAAACAGATTTTTACAGTGAGTTCGATTATTATTTTTTTAGAATTTTTATGGGCCTTTCTGTAGCTTGAATTATGTGGTCGAAATTTGTGGGCTTGGTCCACAAAAAATAATACAAGAGCTTAGGACTGAGTGGACATCGGACAAGCCAGGAGAGATTTGCTGTTACACTCTGTTGTCAGGACGACATTCTATTTCTTACAACCTTTGTGTACTCATTTCACATGTATTCATACAAAAAAAGTATTTGTTGCACAATATATCAAATTCTGCTGGTACTGTGTTTTTTCAAGTAGTTAAAGTTCTAATTATCACCTCGAAAAAGTAAAGTTACGTAATCTGTTTTATCTTTGTCTACAAGTACATGTCTGCAGTCCTGGCAGACAATGAAATTCACGGCCACATTACTGCTGCAGGCCGCTAGAGGAGCAGTCCACTGATAAAGTGAGGTTCGTGCAGTAATTCGTTCTCCGCATTTGAAGGAGAACAACGAGCCCTAATGAGTTGTTGAATGTGTACGATAACAATGTACCATCCTATGAGCCAAATGTTAGGTGGTGTAGACTCTTGAAGATGGGCAAAAATATGTTAATAACGAAGGCCGAAATGGCAGACAGTCTCTCTAACCACAAGAGAAGGCTGGCCGTGGGCCTATCACAATGGAGGTGAGCGTGAAAAAAGTGAAAATCAGTCGTGTGTGAGCTGCCCACATTTCGGACGGGATTTTATACTTGACAAAGGCCGCAGCACACTGAGTTCCACAACTGCTCACACCAGCGCCGGTTTAATGCCCAATCCCAAGAGATATATTACAGCCGCCGGGGTTTTCAAGCTGAGAGGGACGCCAGAGGCACTCAAATGCTAATTTTATTTACAAGCTGCATCATAAATACGAGAGGGTGCTGATATGTAATGCTCCCGAGCTTTTGTGTAAATACTCTTAAAGCTTCTCAGATAAAACAAATGTTATTAACATTTTAAATCTTTATTCTTCAAGTCTACATACTTGCAGATCTCTGACGTTAGAGGGGTCAAATTGTAATGTTTAGCACGACGGTGTGTGCAAGGTACACTATGTGATCTAAAGTATCTGGACACCGCCAAAAACATATGTTTCTCATATTAGGCGCATTGTGCTGCCACCTACTGCCTGGTACTCCGTATCAGCGACCTCAGTAGTCATCAGACATCGTGAGAGAGCAGAATGGGGGCGCTCCGTGGAACTCATGGACTTCGAACGTGGTCAGATGATTGGGTGACACTTGCGTCATACGTCTGTACACGAGATTTCCACACTCCTAAACATCCCTAGGTCCACTGTTTCCGATGTGATAATGAAGTGGAAACGTGAAGAGACACGTACAGCACAAAAGCGCACTGGCCGACCTCGTCTGTTGACTGACAGAGACCGCTGACAGTTGAAGAGAGTCGTAATGTGTAATAGGCAGACATCTATCCAGACCATCACACAGGAATTCCAAATTTCATCAGGACCCACTGCAAGTACTATAACAGTTAGCCAGGAGGTGAGAAAACTTGTATTTCATTGACGAGCGGCTGCTCATAAGCCAAACATCACGCTGGTAAATGCCAAACGACGCCTCGCTTGGTGTAAGGAGTGTAAACATTGGACGACTGAACAGTGGAAAAAAGTTGTGTGGAGTGACGAATCACGGTACACAATGTGGCGATCCGATGGCATGGTGTGAGTATGGCGAATGCCCGGTGAACGTCATCTGCCAGCATGTCTAGTGCCAACAGTAACATTAGGAGGCCGTTGTGTTATGGTGTGGTCGTGTTTTTCATGGAGGGGGCTTGCAGTTCTTGTTGTTTTGCGTGACACTATCACAGCACAGGCCTACATTGATGTTTCAGGCACTTTCTTGTGATGATGCACGGTCTGTGGCTCAGTGGTTACACGACAATAACATCCCTGTAATGGACTAGCCTGCACAGAGTCCTGACCTGAATCCTATAGGACACCTTTGGGATGTTCTGGACGCCAACTTCGTGCCAAACCTCACCGACCGACATCGATATCTCTCCTCAGTGCAGAACTCCGTGAAGAATGGGCTGCCATTCCCCAAGAAACCTTCCAGCACCTGATTGAACGTATGCCTGCGAGACTAAAATGGCTCTGAGCACTATGGGACTTAACAGCTATGGTCATCAGTCCCCTAGAACTTATAACTACTTAAACCCAAGTAACCTAAGGACATCACACAACACCCAGTCATCACGAGGCAGAGAAAATCCCTGACCCCGCCGGGAATCGACCCCGGGAACCCGGGCGCGGGAAGCGAGAACGCTACCGCACGACCACGAGCTGCGGACGCGAGACTAAAAGCTGTCATCAAGGCTAAGGGTGCACCATCACCATATTGAATTCCAGCATTACCGATGGAGGGCGCTACGAGCTTTTAAGTCATTCTCAGCGATGTGTCCGGATAATTTTGATCACATAGTGTAAGTACGTCCGTGCGTTATAAACAGCGTGCTGTAATCGACTTTAAAATTCGAATAGTTCGTCCACACATGGACCAGCCTCTTCAAAAATGGTTCAAATGGCTCTGAGCACTATGGGACTTAACATCTGAAGTCATCAGTCCCCTAGAACTTAGAACTGCTTAAACCTAACAGCCAAGCTCCTCGGTACGGACGTGCCATAGCCACGGTAAAGCATGGGTGTGGGGAGGAGGGGTCGCAGCCAGCCTCCATTCTCCGGGCGTCGTCGTCCAATGGACTGCAAGCTGCTGTTTTCAAGGGCGGAGCTGGGACGCAATCTCGCGGCCTCCCGGGTCCGAGGTTGTCCTCAAACACCGACCGCGCCACCCTAAGATGGCTCTAATACAACGACTGCTGCTGGCTGTTACCCTTCGGCCCATTACATGGCAACCACGAGAAGTGCTTGAGGGAATAGTCAGCCGCGCTGCGGAGGGCAGGCGCAAGGCTTCTGGCTTGACCGTCACATGCTTCTGCCCAAGCTGTCTGGGCCTTGACAGGATCCTTTATGTCACTAGGACAGAGCACCTGGGTGCTGCGGCAGCAGATTCCAGCGCTGGCGTTGGCTCTGATAACCTACACATGCCACTCCACCGTCATCTTGATCGGCAGAGGCAGTGGTTATTCTACGATGGAAGAAAAGTCAATGCTAAACTTCTCCGTGTATCTCTGCACGCCCCATTGTGATTCAGCCCTCTCTCCCAAACCATATCTCTCAGTCATCCTGGTGCAGTACGACTCCTGAGGTCGAGTGGTCATAACAGTTCGGTGTCAGAGTGGTCGTTTCACTTTCCAACACAACCAGTTGTGTCAGATAGTGTTCGTCCATATCCAACACTACAGTATGGTGTGAGAGTTGATTTTAATGAGTGGTGAGTGAGGTAGTGGAACTTGACATGGGTTCGGTGGTATCAGTTCAGTTTAGAGTTATTTTTGTGACGCCACAGGAACCCGTGCACTTATCTTTGTTTAGAAGTAATGATGGGCACGGTAATTTAGCGCCGGTGATGTGTCCATTTTGTAATTTGTCTGGTACGATTTGCCATGTACCAGAACTGTAGCAACTACTTGTTCTGTGTATAGGCGTATTGGTCATCTGGCTAGCAGCCGTACTGAGTGTAGATGGGTGATGATTTGCTGGAAGAATTAACTTTTGGTTATATTTTTGTGTTGAATTGATGAAACGGGAGTTCGTATTTTTTAATAAATCGTTTCAAGAGTGGGGCGCTGGACTGTGCTATCGGTACCAAAAGCAAAATAGTGCGCGGTTTTTTTTAAGTACATTGTCAATGGAGCGCGAAGAATCTGTGAAGTCGTCCTCAGATAGAATCCGTAAACTGAGTGCAAATATGTATGTACATACCCAGAAGGCAGAAGCTAATAGGGTGTTATTGTAAGAGGCGGAAAACAGAGCAGCAGACTTTTTCTGCATGATATACCCATAGTGATGTATCTGGAGGACTTAGCGTCAGCTCTTAGGATCACAACACATATAGAGAATGTGGATATTGCAATAAAGCAAAATGGACCACCGGCTGTTCGCTTCTGAAGTCAGATGTTATAGATGTGGTCAGGAGGGGAACATAAGGAAGCAGTGTAGACAACCAGAGAGCTATGTGTGTGGCGGAGTGGGTCACCGGGCATCTGATTGTAGAAGTAGGAAAGTGGGAAGCACCGTCAAGGGAAGCAGCCATTAAACGCAAACGGGTGTGCTTCAGTCGTCGGAACGCAGACCTGATAGACCATTACACAGCACAAGCTAACGCACAGACGGAACGCTGCTTAGTGGGCTTGCTGAGTGGCAGGAAACAGAGGTTTTTGATAGATACTGGGATGCATGTGTCCGTTGTCAATCTGGAACTCGTAGGAAAGTGGAGAGTGGAGCAACCATGGTATAGGTTACGTGGGGTTGGCGATAATAGTGTAGAATCATTGGGTACGGCAGTATTGAGCATAGGCGAAGGTTATTCAGCGATTCTCGGGCTAGACTTTCTCGATAAACATCATGCTAAGGCTGACTTTTGGCAATGCTGAATAGAGCTCAGTTGGACTGTTTCCGCTGGAGGAAACAATTGCAGCTGAGGCAACGCCGCTAGCTTCACCTATCTTGTGGGTGAGCCCAACTGAACTGCATACGTTTTCAGCAAAGATCGATCAGCAGGATAAAATACCAGCAGCTACGGTAAAGATAGTGTGGGTTTCAGTGAATACTAATATGCCAAGAGAAACGTTATATGCAGTTGACCCACACTTGGGTAACGAAGAGTTGGTTATTTCACATTGTTTTGTCCGCAGGAGTTGGGCGCATGTGAGTGACATTAATGGGGAACGGATGATTCCGGTTAGAGTGGATAACTTTGGCAGAGGGTAGGTGACTCTGTCAAAGGGTACAGTAATAGCCACTACAGAAGTCCTGGAAGATGAGGACTTCGACAGTACTAGTCTAGAGGAAAGCTGCAAGAAAACTGTCGAAATGGAAGTATTACGAGGGGAAGTGCAGTGATTGAAGGGCTGTGGGAAACATGTTTAGGCTTCTGATTTATTCTGTGAAGACAAAGTGTTATCAGCAACTCTGGAGACACAACATCACATACCGACAGGAGTTAGCACAACATTTAATAGGAAGCCATACTATACATCAAGACAACAACAGCATTAGTAGAAGAACTTATTAAGCATCAACTATGATAATCGAGTGATAGCCCCTGCATCTCGAATATAGTGGACGTGCCAAAGAAATCAGTGGAAGGAACAAGGAAATACATATTTTGCTATGACTACACATATCTAAATTCATGAACCATTTAGGATGCTCATCCATTTCCAAACATCACAGAAACTTTGGATAATGTGGGACAATGTCGGTTCTTTACAACTATGGATCTCAGGAGCAGGTACCATCAATTGGAAATGGCGCCTGAGGATAGGCCAAAAACAGCATTTATGGCTCTGAGTGGCAACTATCATTACATGCACATGCTGTTTGGACTAAAGAATAGGCCACCAACTTTTCAGAGGTTGTTAGACGGGGTACTGAGAAAATTGAAACCAAAAACTTGTATGATGTATCTACATGACACTACTGTCTTTTTTTAATGGATTTACCGGAGCATCTTAGAGCCCTGGAGGATGTATTTAGTAGGCTATGGTCGGCACGTTTGGTGTTAAGAATAGATAAGTGCCATTTTGCACAAACTCGGATAAACTATCTGAGCCACATGATCAGTGAACGTGGTCTTACAGACGCACTTCAAAATTTTGCGACACCACGGCCGACTAGACAGGTACAGTTCTCCATCAGACTTCGTAATTATTATCTACTGTTTGTGAAGGTCTTTGCAAAAATAGCCAAACCCTTGAACAAACTGGTCCCAGGAATATCCAGAGGCATTTGAGAAGTTAAAATAAATATTAATTTCAGATCCACTATTGGTTTTTCCTTTCATGTGATACTTCAAATGAAGCAGTCGATTGTGTTTTCTGACAGATAGTAGATGGTCAAGAACATCTGCTAGCTTATGCTTCGAAGCAGTTAAACAAGGCCGAGCATAACTACGCAATGACTGAGAAAGGTATGTCGGGAATCATATATGGTATTGCGTATTTCCGATGTTTAAAGTCATACGGACTTTACCTCTCTGAAATGGTTGCTTAGTTTAAAAGATCCGTTTAGTAGATAAACGCGGTGAGCACTTAAGCTTAGTGAATTAGTGAATGAGCTAATCCATAAGCTAGGGAAATCGAATGCAAATGCAGAAGCAGATGCATTTAGTTATAAGGTAGCGATGATGAAAAAGTTAGGGAGGAACGTGGAATAGTGGCAGTGGGCACAGGCAAAGGATAAGGAGCGGTAGGCGATTAATTGGTGGGGGTTGGTTGTTTAGAACGACAAGGTGTGGACCAAGTGTGTTTGTTCCAGCGGTTTTTCAGAAGGAAGTTTTACAGCAAGCTCATGACCATATGCTGTCACGCCACGGAGGGCGACATGCGAAGGATGGACGTGTAGCTGAGCAGTTTTGGTGGAGGAACAGGAAAGGGCATGTGGAGCAGTATGGTAGCGATTGTGTGCTATGTGCTAAAAGGGCCGATATTGCGCTGTTGCAAAGAAAGATTACTAAAGGCGTCCGGTCTGTTTTCTATGTTGGGACTGGATGTCCTCGGGCCGTTCAATAATACACCTACAGAGAATAGGTATTTTCTCACGATCATATCGATCATTTTGCTCGATTTTTGGTAACGGGACCGCTGTCAGACCAAGATGCTAGTACCGTGGTGCAGGCGTTAGTATACAACTGGATACCGAAGTCTGGGGTACCTGATACCATAGTTACGGATCAGGGTGCAAACTTCGTCTCGAATTTAATGAAACAACTATGCCACGTGCTGCATATATGGCAGTTACGAACGAGTCCGTTTCATCCACAGACCAACTGGAGAACGGAACGCGTGGCCAAAACAATTGGAAAAATGTTGGGTTATTACGTTAATTTGAGGCACTATGACTGGGAACTGTATCTTCCTTATGCCCTTTACGCCTATAGTTCGAAGATACATATTGCAATAGGCTTGTTGGCATTTGAGGTGGTGTATAGCAGGAAGATGCTATCCCCCTTAGAGGTTTTGACTCTTAGGGCCAGATGTCGAGTCGGTAAGGAAGTCTGCCAGAAGAATAAGGCACGTTCGAAGGAATGTACAATAAACAAACACGAAGGCGCTAGAATGGCAGGAACAACTGAGCAGACGCATAAGCAAGCTGCCTCAGTGCCAGATGGGACAGTGGGTAATGGTCACGAATCCCTAGAAGCCAAAGGTGAAAACAAATCAAATTTTAACTAAGTACGAGGGATCTTACCAGGTCGTGGAAATGACTCCACCGGTCAACGTGAAGGTACAGTTCTCCAAAAAAACGTCTGTTACACACGTAAGTAGCATACAACCGTTTAAAGGAATGGTAGAGGGTATACCGCAGTTGTCGGCAACCAACAGGCAGGAGACAGTTAAAAGGGGTAAAATGAAAGGACCTGGAATTGGTGAGCAACATAAGGTACGGTATGTGCTACATAGGTTAACGTCGCTTAAGTAAGTTGTAATTTGTTGAGGGCTTTTCAGGTTAGTGCATCGGAGAACGTGCATTTTTATTACCATGGGGACTTTTTTTGGGAATGCTTTTTGTGTGTATTGTGCATTGTTGGAAGGTGGGAGAAGGTGACAGAGTAATGTTGTTCCACAGATGGTGAAGGCATACGGACGTCCTGGGTGATGAAGGAGCACCTGCTGTTGCTGTGCTTTATGAAGAGTGAGGCAAAGGCATGTAACGGTTTTTCAGCTTATAGAATCGGGTGTGGTGTTCTCAAGACAACCAGATGTGTGGCTTATTATTCATAAATGGCCGCTGAAAGCAACAGTGGAGATCTGGGAGATCAGTAATGAGGCACAGAGGTTAGAACATTTTTTCTCAGAATTGTATAACAAGGCAAAGGGGAATAATTTATTTAGGCCGATAGTAAATTAAGGACACAGTTGTCACAGTTGGTGGGTGTAGCTTTGCAGGCTAGGAGTTGGCGGAAGAGAGACTGGGTAAATGTTAGAGGAAAGTTGTTAAAGACAATGGCAGGATATGTCAATACCCATCCACTTGACTCCAAGTGGCGTGTCATTCGTAGATCTAGGCGTCCTGTACGGGATGGACGGCGACCAGCGAGGACTCAGGGTGTTGTAACGATCTCCCAAACCAACAAGTTCGAGGTACTGTGTTTCACGCAAACTGAAACTGAGTCAGTGGGACTCACCTCTCCTGTTTTGGGGAAACCTGTTCTGTCCAGTGCCAAGAGCAGGCAAACGCAAAAGGACAGGGGTTAATTAATTGTCGGCAGTTCAAACGTATGGAAGATGATGGTACCCCTTAGGGAAATGGTAGAAAGGGACGGGAAAGGACACTCAGTGTGTATGCCTAGCTGCCTCATTTAACATATTGAAGAGACTTGGTTGGTTGGTTGTTTGGGGAAGGAGACCAGACAGCGTGGTCATCGGTCTCATCGGTTTAGGGAAGGATGTGGAAGGAAGTCTGCCGTGCCCTTTCAGAGGAACCATCCCGGCATTTGCCTGGAGTGATTTAGGGAAATCACGGAAAACCTAAATCAGGATGGCCGGACGCGGAATTGAACCGTCGTCCTCCCGAATGCGAGTCCGTTGTCTAACCACTACGCCACCTCGCTCGGTATTGAAGAGACTTCCTGGAGTCACTGAGGGAATGGTGTGCAACCAGCTGCAGATTGTGACGCATATTGGAACAAATAATGCCTATCGTTTGGGCTCCGAGATCATTCTTGGGTCATCCCAGCGACTGATAGTGAAGGTTCAGAAGACCAACCTTGAGCGTGGAGTTTCAATGAAGCTCACAATTTGCAGAATTGTCCCCAAGGCCTCTTTGGTTCTGCGTCGAGTGGAAGGACTGAACCAGAGACTTCAAAGGTTCTGTGACTAGCCAGGTTGTGACTTCCTGGACTTGCGCCGTAGGGTTTAGAACTGTAGGGTGCCCCTAAATAGTCCAGGTGTGCACTACACATTAGAGGCTGCTAGTCAGGTAGCTGACTGCGTGTGCGGTGTACACAGGGTTCTTTTAGATTAGGCGACTCTCCATCCAATCCAGATAACGATAGCTGTAGGAAACCGAAAAGTATCAGTGTAAGATCGAAAGAAATGCCTCCCACAGGTGAGAGTATTAAAATCCTAATGGTAAAGGGCCGAAGCGTTCGCAACAAAGTGCCAGAGTTTAAAGCGCTCATGAAAAGCAGTGAAGCTCACATAATACTAGGTACAGAAAGCTGGTTGAAACCTGAAGTTGATAGCAGTTAGATTTTTGGGGAAAATTTGAGTTTATATCGAAAGGATAGACAAATGGAGGTCATGTATTTGTCGCAGTAGACAAGAAACTCAAATCCACCGAGACAGAAATTTAAGCTGCATGTGAGACTGTTCCTGCAGGGCTCACTATCAGGGGTGGGTGTAAAATGGTAATTGGATCCTTCTGTCACCCACCAGACTCATCCCCTGTTGTAACTGAAAACTTGAGAGAGAACCCTCAGTTCACTTGTTTGTATGTTCCACAATCATACTGTAATCATCGGTGGTGTCTTTAATCATCCAACAATTAATTGCGAAAACTAGTTTTGTTAATGGTGGGCGTGATAAGACATTTGTGAAATATTACTAAATGCCTTATCTAAAAACTACGTAGAACAGATAGTCAGGAACCCCATGCAGGATGAAAGTATAGTGGATATAATGGCAACAAATAGATCTAACCTCTCTCAGGACGTCCATATCGAAACTGGTATCAGTGACCATGACACGGTTGTGGCAACAGTGATTACCGAAGTACAAAGGGCAACTAAAACAAGCAGAAAGATATATACGTTCCGTAAATTAGATAAAAAAATCAGTAGTGTCATATCTCAATGAGGAGCTTGAAACTTTCAGCAGAGGGTATGAGCATGTAGAGGAACTCTGACTCAAGTTAAGAAGAATAGTTGACCACGCACTGGATGGACATGTACGCAGTAGAACAGTTCACAATGGGAGGGAACCTGTGTGATATACAGTCACTATAAAGAAACTACTAAAGAAACAGAGCTTACTGCGTAATAGATGTAAAGCAAAGCATAGGGCTATAGATAGAGAGATGCTGAATGAAACGCGTTTGCTGTCAAGAGAGAAATGCATGAAGCCTTCAGTGACTACCGTAGCAGAATATTGTCAAGTGATTTTTCACAGAATCCACGCAAATTTTGGTGGTTTGTAAATGCTGCTAGAGACATCAAAGTTAGTGTGCAGTCCCTAAAGAATGAGACAGGAACTGAAACTGAGAGTAGCAAAACAAAATCTGAAATGCTTAACTTCATTTTCAAATGTTCCTTTACAAAGGAAAACCCAGGAGCATTGCGCCATTTTAAACCTCATACCACAGAAAAGATGAATGAAATAGGTACACTGCTGGCCATTAAAATTGCTACACCAAGAAGAAATGCAGATGATAAATGGGTATTCATTGGACAAATATGTTATACTAGAACTGGCATGTGATTACATTTTCACGCAATTTGAGTGCATAGATCCTGAGAAATCAGTACCCAGAACAATCACCTCTGTCCATAATGACAGCCTTGATACGCCTGGTCATTGAGTCAGAGCTTGGATGGCGTGTACAGGTACGATGTGCATTCAAGGTCTAAGGCCTCCGATTTTTTTTCTCCGGACTGGAAAGAGATAGAAACATGCGCATTGTTTTAAAATGAGGCACCGTTCATTGTCAATACGTCCCAGAGATGGCAGCACCGTACGGCAGATGGAATTTTACCGCCAGCGGCGAGAATGAGAACTGTTTTAAATACTTAAAATGGCGACGTTCTCCTTACTTGAACAGTGTGCAATCATTCGTTTTCTGAATTTGCGTGGTGTGAAACCAATTGAAATTCATCGACAGTTGAAGGAGACATGTGGTGATGGAGTTATGGATGTGTCGAAAGTGCGTTCGTGGGTGCGACAGTTTAATGAAGGCAGAACATCGTGTGACAACAAACCGAAACAATCTCGGGCTCGCACAAGCTGGTCAGACGACATGATCGAGAAAGTGGAGAGAATTGTTTTGGGGGATCGCCGAATGACTGTTGAACAGATCGCCTCCAGAGTTGTCATTTCTGTGGGTTCTGTGCACACAATCCTGCATGACGACCTGAAAATGCGAAAAGTGCCATCCAGGTGGGTGCCACGAATGCTGACGGACGACCACATGGCTGTGCAACGACAGCATGAATGGGACTTTCTTTTCGTCGGTTGTGACAATGGATGAGACGTGGATGCCATTTTTCAATCCAGAAACAAAGTGCCAGTCAGCTCAATGGAAGCACACAGATTCACTGCCACCAAAAAAATTTCGGGTAACCGCCAGTGCTGAGAAAATGATGGTGTCCATGTTCTGGGACAGCGAGGGCGTAATCCTTACCCATTGCGTTCCAAAGGGCACTACGGTAACAGGTGCATCCTATGAAAATGTTTTGAAGAACAAATTCCTTCCTGCACTGCAACAAAAACGTCCGAGAAGGGCTGCGCGTGTGCTGTTTCACCAAGACAACGCACCCGCACATCGAGCTAACGTTACGCAACAGTTTCTTCGTGATAACAACTTTGAAGTGATTCCTCATGCTCCCTACTCACCTGACCTGGCTCCTAGAGACTTTTGGCTTTTTCCAACAATGAAAGACACTCTCCATGGCCGCACATTCACCAGCTGTGCTGCTATTGCCTCAGCGATTTTCCAGTGGTCAAAACAGACTCCTAAAGAAGCTTTCGCCGCTGCCATGGAATCATGGCGTCAGCGTTGTGAAAAATGTGTACGTCTGCAGGGCGATTACGTCGAGAAGTAACGCCAGTTTCATCGATTTCGGGTGAGTAGTTAATTAGAAAAAAAAATCGGAGGCCTTAGAACTTGAAAGCACCTCGTACAGCTGCCCATACAGCTTCAACACGATACCACAGTTCATCAAGAGTAGTTCAGATGGCTCTGAGCACTGTGGGACTTAATTTCTGAGGTCATCAGTTCCCTAGAACTTAGAACTACTTAAACCTAACTAACCTAAGGACATCACACACATCCATGCCCGAGGCAGGATTCGAACCTGCGACCGTAACTCGAGCGCGGTTCCAGACTGTAGCACCTAGAACCGCTCGGCCACACCGGTCGGCTGAAGGGTAGTGACTGGCATATTGTGACGAGCCAGTTGCCTGGCAACCATTGACCAGACGTTTTCAGTTGGTGAGAGATCTGGAGAATGTGCTGGCCAGGGCAGCAGTTGAACATTTTCTGTACCCAGAAAGGCCTGTACAGTACCTGCAACATGCGGTCGTGCATTATCCTGCTGAAATCTAGAGTTTCGGAAGAATCGAATGAAGGGTAGAACCACGGGTCGTAACACATCTGAAATGTAACGTCCACTGTTCAAAGTGCCGTCAATGTGAACAAGAGGTGACCGAGACGTGTAACCAATGGCACCCCATGCCATCACGCCGGTTGATACGCCAGTATGGCGATGACGAATACACGCTTCCAATGTGCGTTCACCGCGATGTCGCCAAACACGGATGCGACCATCATGATGCTGTAAACAGAACCTGGATTCATCCGAAAAAAAAATGACGTTTTGCCATTCGTGCACCCAGGTTCGTCGTTGAGTACACCATCGCAGGCGCTCGCGTCTGTGATGCAGCGTCAAGGGTAACCGCAGCCATGGCCTCTGAACTGATAGTCCATGCTGCTGCAAACGTCGTCGAGCTGTTCGTGCATATGGTTGTTGTCTTGCAAACGTCCCCATCTGTTGACTGAGGGATCGAGACGTGGCTGCACGATCCGTTACAGCCATGCGGATAAGATGCCTGTCATCTAGACTGCTAGTGATACGAGGCCGTTGGGATCCAGCACGGCGTTCCGTATTACCCTCCTGAATCCACCGATTCCATATTCTGCTAACAGTCATTGGATCTCGACCAACGCACGCAGCAATGTCGCTATAGGATAATCCGCAATCGCGATAGGCTACAATCCGACCTTTATCAAAGTCGGAAACGTGATGGTACGCATTTCTCCTCCTTACACGAGGCATCACAACAACGACTCACCAGGCAACGCCGGTCAACTGCTCTTTGTGTATGAGAAATCGTTTGGAAACTTCCCTCATGTCCGGACGTTGTAGGTGTCGCTACCGGCGCCAACCTTGTTTGAATGCTCTGAAAAGCTAATCATTTGCATATCACAGCATCTTCTTCCTGTCGGTTAAATTTCGCGTCTATAGCTCGTCATCTTCGTGGTGTAGCAATTTTAATGGCCAGTAGTGTATTAATGTCAGCGGTGTTGAGAAACGGCTGAAATAATTAAAATTGAACAAAGCTCCAGACACCGACGGAATCGCTGTCAGATTTATACTGAATTTACGGCTGAGTTAGCCCCTCCTCTGTCTACAATGTATCGTAGATCCCTGGAACAAAAAACCGTGCCCAGTTCTTGGAAAAATGCACCAGTCGCACCCGTCTACTAGGGTAGCAGAAGTGATCCACAAAACTACCGCCCAATATCCTTGACATCGATTTGTTGTAGAATCCTATAATATATTCTGAGCTCAAACATAATGGGATATCTTGAACAGAATGACCTCCTTGATGGCAACCAGCATGGGTTTCGAAAACATCGATAATGTGAAACCATCTCGCTCTTTTCTCACATGACATACTGAATGCTTTGGGTCAAGGCAACCAGGTAGATATAGTATTTACTGATTTACGCAAAGCATTCGACTCAGTACTGCATCCAAGCTTATTGTCAAAAGTACAATCATCTTGGGCATCAAGTGAAATTTGTGACTGGATTGAGGACTTTTTGGTAAGGAGGGACACAGCGTGTTACATTGGAAAGAGAGTCATCATCAGATGTGAAAGTAACTTGGGGTGTGCTCCAGGGAAGTGTTCTGAGACCATTGCATTGCTGTTCATGTTTTATATTAATGACCTTGCAGATAATATTAATAGCAAATCAGGCTTTTTGCAGATGATGCGATTGTTTATAATGAAGTGGAGCGGCACAGAGATACTGAGGAACTGAGCTGGAAGACTCTTGAAGATAGTACTAAACTATCTGGAGAAAGTCTGTTAACAAAATTCCAAGAACAGGATTTAAATGTTACTCTAGCAATATACTACAACCCCATATGTATCACTCACATAGGGATCGTGAGGGTAGGATTAGAATAATTACTGTACGCACAGAGGCATTCAAGCAGTCATTCTTCCCGCGCTCCATACGTGGATGGAACAGGAAGAAACCCTAGTAACTGGTACAACGGGGTGTACCCTCTGCCATGCACCTCACGGTGGTTTTCGGAGTATAGATGTGGATATAGATTCGGAAAATCTGATGAAGAGGAAGTGCGGGAGGTAAATAGAACAGTTCTTCAGGTTCAGCAGACGGCAAGTTTTGTGGAGGATGCCATGGAGTGGTGTTGGAAAACACCACTCTAGTATGGGGATTAGCAACAGAACTTACCCAATGTGCTACTGAAACGAGAGAAGTGCTGAACAGCGATTTGCGAGAATACAGAAGCAAGAGTGGACTGGACAACGAATCGAATATAGCAAGGTTGCTATGTGGGCAGGCGGACCAACTTGATAATGCCAAGAGTGAAGCGGCGATGTTACAGGGGGCAATATTTTCGTGCAGTAAATGGGGAGCTTAGTCCCATATGGGTTACACCTAGGTAATTCATGATGGGTTTGCGTCGGGCAGAAAAGCTGTTTCCAGCGGAGTTACAACATTTAGCCCAAGTGTTACAGGAAAATCTAGCAATGGCAGAGGTGGAAACAGATGGGCCAGGGTGCATATAACGATCCGTGTTGGCTGTTGCAGGGAGCAACTAGGATTGTCAATGCTGCACCATTCACCCATGTCCAATGAAATGGGTGATATGTGGGAAGTGGATGCAAGTAAGAACACGGGAAGTATTGCTAGTCTTCAAGGACAGGCAGACTCATGTGGTAATGTCACGTGTAGAGTTGGAAAAGTTTGCACAAGGGAAGGTCGTGACGTGTCCGCGTGGGTAGGTAACGGACATACGTGGACATGTGAAGCAAGTTTCTTTCTGAGGGAAGTAAATGCAACGATTTGTGGAAAGGAGCCCCTGCCAGCTCAAACTTACTTCCAGAGGATGGGAACTCATTGGTTCTACTCAGTATTCACACCATAAACTGTATGTTCGAATTTCTACAAAGGAGGAAGATCGGTAGGTTTGAGAGAACTCGAACTTCAGGAAAGCATAATAATTATTAATCATATGATTTGTGGGATAACTGGGATGGACTTTTGTCTTCCTCCTACGCTACAGGTTCAACTGTTATGACGTTGTCATCGAATACATTGTATTGGCTGGAAGGATCTCTGGAGGTATTATCCGTTTCAAATTTAACCTCTTTAAATAATACACTCAGTCCAGAACTCATGCAGACCGTGGATAAATTAGTAGAGTTCCAGCAAGTGAGAAATTCGATGGAACAAATGTGGGAGCATATACACCATTTCCATGAACAACAGCAGCGCGAAGTGTTGTTGGGAAGCATATTGGCTACCAGTTGGGGCGTGTTTCTAGCAGACTTTTGCGTACTGTATTTCTGCGTAAAATGCAAGTGAGCACAGGCTAAAGATGTGCCAACAAACCAGTTACCAATAGCATGGTTGACCGGTATTGGCCGAGGAAGAAATTAGTTTTAAGGACTTAATTAGTATATAAGAGTACAATACAGGTACATGGTAGTTAGTTAAGGGTGTGATACAAATGTGAGGAGAAGTTCCATGTGGTGACACTACATTATGAATTGGGGGGATTTTCCTCAATATACAAATTATTAGAGTTAAGGTAGTTTATTGGGAGCTCGATATTAAAGATTCGGGATGAATCTTCTCGAAAGGGAGGAGGTATGCTGAACCACGAACAAGTAGAGGTATGGATTTGGGGAATTCTTGAAAATTTTGCGCAGGTATGGCCAGAGTGTAGAAATTAAGCTACCAATGGATATGTCGGGTAGTGGTCACTGGCAGTGTTGTTATTAAACAAATGTTTCTGTGAGGCAGGTGTCTCTGCATACCCCAGCATGATTCATCGCTCTCAGTCATCCTGAGCATTACGATCGCTGAGGTTGGGGGTTGTAACACCGGCAATATGGTCCATCTGTGGGAAGTATGGTGATGCAAAAGAGGACCGTATTAGGTGTCAGGTGTCGATGACACGACGTAATAAGTGATAAGAACGTTTTGATATTCATGGTAGTGCATATTATATGTGGTGTATAAGGCTTACTGCGACGGAGAAAGAAATTGCATAAATATGACACAAATGCGAGCAACTACTGCAGCGGACACGGTATCAGCTCTGATAGAGCAGTTAAATTATTAAAGGAACACAGCGAGCAAATGGATCAGCGGTTACGTAGTCAAATGGGAAATCCTTCACAGTCAGGTCCTAGTGAAGTTAAATCTGTACTGGCAGTACCTTAGCCATTCTTGGATCCTATAGGCGTTAGTTTTATTCCCCCATTGTCTGTCTAAACATTGGAGAATGTCACTATTTTTATTCAGGACATGTTATCCGTAGCCAGCTTGTGCAGCTGAACTGAATAGACAGGACTGCAGGTGGCGAAACTGCGCATGTCGATGACATACACCATGACGCTTTGAGTAAGGTAACCATATTTACCGAGTAGGCAAATGGCTTAAACAATGAAACAATATAGTGCTCAGTTTCTTTTGAGAAAAGTTAGCTAATTTGAGATAAATCCCAAATAAGACTTTAGAAGCGTTTTCGGACGGTATATGCAAGTTGAACGTCCAAACTTATGAGTTGACTAACACTCTGGACAATATTGCAGTCTTAGTGAGGCAGTCTGAGGACAGAGCGCTAGATGTGTTCCTAAAGTAGATTTCACCAGAATTTTCTCGCAAAGTGAGAATGGAAAATCCACAAGACATAGCAGCAGTGTTGTGTCTAGCCACTTATCTACAACAGATAGATAGTAGTACTAAATCTTGGAATGATCAGAAAATGTTTGTGTCAAACAAAGAATGTTATTGCTGTGGAAGAAAGGGTCATTTAAAATCATAGTATTGTGAACAGCAATGTTTCAACTGTCAAAAGATAGGTCATAAGGCACAAGAGTGTAGATCAAAGAAACAGAGTAACTATACTGAGAAGAAGAAGTCATTAAAAATCATTGGGAATCTTCCTTCGATCAAGAAATGTTCCCACTAAATGGAAGTCCGTTAGAAGTGGATGCAGAGATGGATTGTTCGTTGGTGGCTGGGTTGAAACGAAGACAATATAAATTTTGTTAGATACAAATACAAGGGTATATGTATTGGTTGACAATCTGGACATCATGGATAAGAACACACTATAGAAACCCAGGTATAGGATGTGCACTGTAGGTGGGAATGCAGTTGATTCAATGCAGCTTGGGTTTAAAATATGAAACACAAGGTTTCATGAACAAATGGAAGTATTATCAACTGTAGGACAAGGTACTGCAATGATACTTGGGTTAGACTTTCTGTTTAGGCATCATGCTAGAATCAACCTTTTGCAACAGACAGTTGATGGTAATTTTTTTCCATTAAGTACTGCAGATGCAAATGCTTCTATATCATAAGTTATACCCATTGTAAAGGTGGTATCAAATAAACTGCATGTAAGTGCATTAAAAGTTGTACATGACAATGTACCAGCAGGCATAGGCAAACAAATGTGAATACCAGTAGATATTAACGTTCTGCATGATATGATGTATTCTGTAGAACCACTAGCAACTAATGACATTTTGGATGATCAACATTGTTCTGTACGTAAGTATGTAATGCATAGGTTATGCTGTCAATAAGTGTGGATGATTTTGGGGAAGATGAAGTTGGCCTCCGAAAGACTTTACTGACAGCCATGTTAAAGATTATTGAAGAGGAAGATATCGAGGATTCTAGGGTACAAGGTAGAACAAAGTGAACCTCAACACATCTGCATTCCAAGAAAACAGGGGCATCTTAGGGGTGAAGATAGATTATTAATTGAATCAGTGTTCATATGATATACTATGTGATCGAAAGCATCCGGACACCCCAAAAAAGATATGTTTTTCGTAGTAGGTGCATTGTGCTGCCACCTACTGCCAGGTACTCCATATCAGCGACCTCAGTAGTCATTAGACATCGTGAGAGAGCAGAATGGAGTGCTCTGCAGAACTCACGGACGTCGAACGTCGTCAGGTGACTGGGTATCACTTGTGTCATACGTCTGGACACGAGATTTCCACACTCCTAAACATCTCTAGGTCCACTGTTTCCGATGTGATAGTGAAGTGGAAACGTGAAGGGACACATATAGCACAAAAGCGTTCAGGGCGACCTCGTCTGTTGACTGACAGAGACCACCGACAGTTGAAGAGTGTCGTAATGTGTATGAGGCCGACATCTATCCAGACCATCACACAGGAATTCCAAACTGCATCAGGATCCAATGCAAGTACTATGACAGTCGGGCGGGAGGTGAGAAAACTTGGATTTAATGGTTGAGCGGCTGCTCATAAGCCACACTTCACGCCAGTAAATGCCAAACGACGCCTCGGTAGGTGTAAGGAGCGTAAACATTACACGAATGAACAGTGGAGGTGGTGGTGTTATGGTGTGGTCGCGTTTTTCACGAAGGGGGCTTGCACCCCTTGTTGTTTTGCGTGACACTATCACAGCACAGGCCTACATTGATGTTTTAAGCACGTTCTTGCTTCCCACTGTTGAAGTGCAATTATGGGATGGCGATTGCATCTTTCAACACGATCGAGCATCTGTTCATAATGCACTGCCTGTGGCGGAGTGGTTACACGACAATAACATCCCTGTAATGGACTGGCATGCACGGAGTCCTGACCTGAGTCTTATAGAACACTCTTGGGATGTTTTGGAACGCCGACTTTGTGCCAGGCGTCACCGATCGACATCATCACCTCTCCTCAGCGCAGCACTCCGTAAGAATGGCCTGCCATTCCCCAAGAAACTTTCCAGCACCTGATTGAACGTATGCCTGCGAGATGAAGCTGTCATCAATGCTAAGGGTGGGTCAACACCATACTGAATTTCAGCATTAGCGATGGAGGGCGCCTCGAATTTGTAAGTAATTTTCAACCAGATGTCCGGATACTTTGGATCACATGGTGTATAAGGATTTACATACTCCACAAGCAGTGTTACCATATTAATGGAATCAGTGTTAATACGATATAAGGATGTGTTCAACCCACAAGCAGTGTTACTTGCTTCACTGATCATACAGCATAGAATACCAACGGGCAATCATCCACCACAGTGTAGAAGACAGTATTGGTTACTTAAGTATTTACAGCCTTTAGTAGAGCAATTTGTGGATGAACAGTTATCAGACAGGATTATAGAGCATAGTGGTAGTCACCAAGAATAGTGACTGTACCAAAAAAGTCACCAAGAATAGTGACTGTACCAAAAAAGTCACCAGATGGAACAAAGAAATACCAGTTTTATTGCGACTGTAGATTCTTAAATGGGAATACGGTGACAGATGCATACCTGATACCTAACATTACTGACAGGTTAGATAATTTAGGTGAGTACAAGTTCTTTTCTACTCTAGCTTTAATAAGTAAATATCATCAACTTGATGTACAACATGAAAAAGCATTTACCAATCTTCTGCTCACTACCAATATTGTGGGATACCATTCAGGTTGAAAAATGCGCTAGCTACGTTTCACGTTTATTAAATGGAGTCCTCAGAGATTTAAAACCAGAAAAATGAATAGTCTATTTAGATGATATAAGTGTACTCGCAAAAAGGCTAGAAGAGTATGTTCAGTATTTGGAGACAGTACTTGACAAGTTGGAATAGGCTCGACTTATTCTTGTTATTGATAAGTGTCACTTTGCAATATCACAAGTAAACTATCTGGGGTATATAATTATCCAAGATGGCGTAAGGAAGGATCTTTGCGTTAAATTAACTGTACATGGCTTTCTGATTCCTCAAGCAGTTAAACAATTACAATCTTTCCTAGAATTAGCAAATTACTGCAGAAAATGTTTGAAGAGGTTTGCTGAAGTGGATGGAGCACTAACAAAATTATTGCAAAAAGGTACTGCGCTTAGCTGGACAGGTCAGTGTGAGACAGTGTTTCAAATCTTAAAAGATATATTAACTTCAGCTCCAGTTTTGATTTTTCCAGGTTTCACAAAATAATTCATATTTTTATGTTATGATAGTGGTACAGCGTTATGAGCAGTGTTAGGGGCAAATCATTGATGGGAGAGAACACCCAATCGCGTATGTGTCTCATCAGCTTAATAAGGCCAAGGAAAATCACTGAAAAGGAGATCTTGGCACCAATATATGGTATTTCTCATTTTAGATGCTATCTATACTGATGTAAGTTCACAGTGACTACTGATCATGCTGCTTTAAGATGGCTACTAGGGCTATAAAGTCCTTCAAATTGTCTAACTCTTGTCTTTGAAACTAAGTGAATTTCAGTGTGATGTAATTTACAAACAAGGTGGCAAACACACAGCTGGGATGTTGTGTAGGTCAGCCAAGTGTGGACCGTTGTTGTAGTTCCAGCAGCTTTGCAGTCAGAAGTATTACGACCAACACAGGAATGTAAGCTATTGGTCATGAGCGCAAGAGAACAATGCGCAGCGGAGTAGCAGAAAGTTTCTGGTGGACAACGAGATGTGCTGGTGTTCAACAGTATGTCAAGAACTGTACTTTATGTGTGCAACGTTCTGGTATATGCCATCAAAAGATACAATTACAAAGACTGCCAGAGTCTGACTACCCATTTAAAATGACAGCAGCCGATATTTTGGAGCTGTTCCACAAGTCAGGTAACAAGTATGTGTTAATAATTGTTGATCACCTATCAGAGTATTTAGTAAATGGCCTAGACAGTGAGCACAGTAGCTCATGCTGTAGTAAATCATTACATATTTAAATTCAGTGTACTGTAAACGATTATTATGGGCCAATGTACAAATTTCATGGCTGATCTCATTAAGTAGTTGTGTCACATATTGAAAGTTAAGAAATTACATATCAGTCCATTCCACCCACAGGCAAATGGTCTCATGGAAAGAGTTTATATGACTTACCAATGATGCTAAGCTCTTATGTGAATACTTAACACCTAGATTGGGACATATATTTACATTTTTTAGTTAGTGCTTAGAATTCGAAAACTTATACAGGAATGGGATTATCATCTTACAAGGTTGTACAAGGACGCAAATGCCATCTCCGTTTGATGTGATTCAGCTTAAGTTGGAAAAAGAAGGTGAACACGTTAAGGTACTTGCAAAAACTGTAACAATAAGTTTGGTAAAAGGTAAAATGGGCCAACGTGAAAGTGACAGAATGTCAAGAGCGTGTGGGGTAAGACGAACTTACCACAGTACTGGATAGGTCAGTGGGTATTACTTGCGAACCATTACTCTTCGAAGGGTCAGACAAAAAAGTTTCTGATGACGTTTCAAGGTCCTTACCCGGACGTTGAGGTAAAAGCACCTGTAAGTGTGAAGTTACAGTTGCCAGGACTAACTATAGTAGTTCATATCAGTAGAATTAAACCCTTTCAAGGGGTCATAGATTCCTTTCCTCAAGTACTAGCGGAATTGCCATGTGCTGGAACTAAGAAGCAAAAGAATAAAGAAATACCGCAGAATAGGCCATATGGGTTGAGACCTTGGAATATGTAGTTAGAGATGTAGAGATACATCGGTAGTATTAGGATTTTCTTCTTTGTACTTGCAGCGTACTTACGAATATAGGCTGTTTTTTTGTATTCCCAATTTTTTCTAAGAGGGGAGGGAGTGTACGTAAATTATTTACTCTAGATGATGGCCAGGATGACGCTTAGGTCTAGTTTGCGAACATTGTGACCTTGCTCATCTTTGGGGCAGAAGGAGTTGTCAACCAGCCTTTGAGGAATGGGTTCTTGTTTGCGCATCAGCCAAATGAAGTCTTCACGAATCACAGATGGTCGTTGAAAGTGACCTTCGACATCTGGAAGATAAGAACTGAAGTGAGAAGGTTGCAAGATATGTTCTTAGAAGTGTTAAAGGAAAGCAAAACGGGCCAAGACGATAGGGGATATACGGACTGAATAGTATGAATTGAAGTTTTCCTATGATAAGCTCAGAGCAGTTGCAGCAAATAACTGTGTATTCCTACATTCTCTAGTATGGGGGAACAGAAGATGACTGAATACAGGTGGTAAATTACTAAAACCTGTGTTTGGCACAACAGTTAATGACGATGTTTCACGTCTAAATAGTACAATAAGTCAAGTGCAAGAAGTAGCAAGACATACAGAAACAATAGTGGACTGACACAAGCACACGTATACACACACACACACACACACACACACACACACACACACACAAACACACACCAAAAAAAGGAGTAAGGCAAGCAGTGGAAGCATTATCACGAACGCTGGAAAAAGCGAAAACCCAACTACCATCAAACAAGGTAATGCTGTTTTCTGTGTGTGTACAAATTACGCTCGGAAGGATCAAACCGTCACAGTAGCACACGACCAAAGCTCCTGACGAAGCTATGGGAGACTGTCAAGAAGAAAAGTCGCAGGGAATTGTTTAAGGGGGGAAGGTGTGCTAACTGGCCTCTGGTCGCTCCCATGTATTCCCATGTATTCTACCGACACGACACCCACTCATTTCTTCTTTTGTAGGATGAAGAAACCATTGTGTGCCGACATTTCAGGAATGACGACGAGTTGATTACTTTCGAGGCAGAATGTCTCTTGAACGGTTGATATACAAAATGTGTTGCACTAGATGATGAATACGTAGGGAAGTACTATCACCGTCACCAATTTTCATGATCGCAGATTTTTTCGACGTGATAAAACTTCTGGAATACCCTTGAATTTTCTCTTTTAAAACTAAAATTCATACTGTATGTTTTCCTTGCGTTCGGTACTAGTTTATTTCTTAATGACCAGTTGCAAACATCCCTACGGATTCTGTCCGAGTCATCCACCAGGAGTTCTGTACTCTGAACAGCTAAACATAAAACATAATCAGTCACGTCTCACCAAGGAACATTGCCAAGAGCTCATGTGACAGAAAAGCTGTCCAATTCAGCGTCGGACAACCTGATGCCATATAACTTCAGCCTTTTTATTTGTATGCTGTGAATTTCGACACGGATGTGTACAGTTAACTGATTCCAACTAAAACAATTCGTCACGGAAGAAAAAAAAAGAAAAAAGGTGACTGAGGAGAGCTAAGATAGATGGTTAGGTACTATCTTTGTAGATAAAAGAATACACACACACACACACGTGCAGACAGAGAGAGAGAGAGAGAGAGAGAGATAGTGAGTGATAGAGGGAGGGAGACGGTGACAATGGGTAGGAATGGGGGCGGGGTGAGGGGGTGGCAGATGGAGCAGCTCGTGAGCCACGGGAAGGTGCGACTGACGTAATCGCAGGTAATTAGCGGAGCGTGTGCCCTTGGCACTTGGCGCTGATGGTGGCCGCTCGCTGCTCCACGTTCGCGTGTCCTGGCCCTGCTCCAGTACTGTTTGTGTTGTGCTACGCGAGCTCTCTGTTGTTGCGTTTCTCGATCATAAATATACCGTTCCGACCACTTTCAGGCGACCACGGTCACTGCGAGCGCGTACATGAGAAAATGCACGAACTCTCTCTCTCTCTCTCTCTCTCTCTCTCTCTCTCTCCCTTCCACTTTCGCACGCACGCGCGCACACACACACACACACACACACACACACACACTCAAGAAAAGTTTTAAACGCAAATAATATCAGTGATACAGAAACAATGATTATTTTTTGCACAGTGTCTTTGGAAATTTCGGAAGGTTATCGATGCGTTTGAGAATATTTCATAATACTTGCTTTCGAGAATGAAGGTTGTGTCACATTGCACCTTTTTAAGTGATATCTCAGCCCCTAATTTCAAAGTACTTTTACAGCAATTATTTTATTTTCGAACTAGGGAAATCAGAATTACCTCATTTTAGCTCATATACGTTTCTGTAATATCTTGTATAATTTTATTAATTTTTCCGTAATTGCGTACTAAAAATTCGAATTTTAAATGAACTTAATTCTTTTCTATGGCATACATTTGTAAAATTCATCTTATCTTTATAAGTACAATACACATCATAACAGTTTTTCTCAAGGACCACTAATTACCTCACTACAGTACTGTTCGCTGTTGTGGTTACAACTGCGGTTAAGAACTTAATTGACTCACTATACAGGGTAATTCAGCTGTCCCTACCTATGGGTTTTATGTAACCGTCAGTGCCTTCAAAACCAGCAGGTGAGATTTTCGTATTCTCTCACTCGCAGTGTGTTAACTGTTAGTCCTACAGAAAAAATGATCAGGGCCTTTCTGTAGGAAATTTAACGTGGTTAAATTATGTAGCAAGGTGAATTTTCGCTGGAGGCCACGGTTTTCGAGTTATTCAAGAAAAACGAGTCTGAAGATCACTTTTGTACGTTTTTCTCGAATAATTCGAAAACTACGGTCTCTAGCGAAAACGTATCCCAGCACAAAATTTAACTACATTAAATTTCCTACAAAAGGATCCTGTTCAGTTTTTTCCTGTAGGACTATTAGTTTGCGGGTAGTGAATGAGAGAATAGGAAAATCTTGTGTGTGGTATTTGAAGACGTTGCGTGCTGCATAAAACCCATAGGTAGGGCACCTGAATCACGTTGTACATAGGGCGAGTTCGAACCATACCGACGCACTTTCAGAGACAGATCATCACTTGTTTCGTCTCTAACGGCTTTGTCATTGGCGAGATGTTTAACCTTAATATTCATTCATTATTTCATAGTTGTTTTCTGCGGCCACTCTTCGCGGTTGTCTCGTTAAAAAGCAAACCTCTCCCTTTGTTGCCCAATTTCACTTTGCTCTTGTGTTCTGTGACAACAAGAGCACCAATGGGGAAGGGTGTATAACACAATGCGTGGTGACATGTCTGAAAAAAGACACATTTCCGTTGACTCATATACGGCTCCTGACGATACGATTAAGAACCCAATCGCCTCGTAATCTGATAATATTGCCCTAATACTTTGTTATGTATTTTTCTGACTTGTTGTACACCATTGAGGATCTCCTCACTGTGGATCTATGGAACAAAAAATTCATCTGATATAATCTCTTGTTGTATGTACAGGAACAGATGGAGAATATTTACAAAACGAAGAATAATGAATGAATCCCGTTAACATCCAGTACAGTAAATAACTACGTTGAACTGTTTCTTTGCAGGATCTTCCCAAAATATTTGTCGCTGTGATGATGACTGATTGCAAACGACACACCATGAACTTTGTTGCACACTGATTAACCCAGCGAGATCAGCGTATGGTTCTACCGGCTGCCACCTCTTAGGTACCAGGACTGTGAAAGTACCCACTGGAGTTTTCGAGACTAGGGTTTTCGTATAATCACTCAAGAAGATGTCCGTCCGTGTCTGGGGAAGAAGAAGCAAAATGGCTCTTAAAATGTGTTTTGCATAGCAAGCACCGGACTTTAATACTATCAAGTGTCCAAAACACTCGTGGATGACACAGGAACTGATTTTGAGGGTAGAAAAGGAAAAGTAGAATTGTTAAAATCGATTTTAAAACGCTATGAGTACAGCCTCAGTTGAATTCTCGCGCCTTCGCTGAGATGAGCGATTTGAATTTTAGTATGACTGGCGTTAAGAAACAGCTTAAATCGCTATTACTGATGAAGCCCGACGAAATCCCTATCAGATTCCATACAGGATTAGCGGCTGAGTTAATCGTAGATCTCCTGAAGATAAAATCGTGCCCAGTAGTAGGAAGAAAGCATATGTCATAGTCGTCTACAAGAAAGGTAGCAGAAGTTGTCCAACTTCATTTACTCCCATATGTTGCAGTATCTTAGAATTCTTCTGAGCTGGAATATATTTTTAGAAGGATGACTTCCTTTGTGTCAACCTGAATCGATTCTAAAATCGCGTACTTTTCTCACATGACATTCTGAAAGCATTCAGGTAGTTTTAGTATTTCCTCACTTCAAAAAATATTTGACTCTAGATTACATGAACGCTTAGTAGTGAAATTACTATCATTTGGGGAAGTGTGTTGAGATCATTGCTGTTCATGTTGTACATTAATGACCTGACAGATACTGTTAATGATAAACTCAGACTTTCTATGGTTGACTCAGCTGTTTATAATGCAGTATTTTTTGAGGAAAATAATACTAATATTTATACAGACCTTGACAAAATTTTAAAGTAGTATAGAGGCTGTAAAGTTGCTTGGAATGTTCAGAAGTGATAAATGGTCCACTTCATAAAACGTAGTCCCATTGTGTCCTACGACTACGTTATCAATGAGTCTCACTTGAAATCAGTAACACTTACAAATGCCTGGGTGCAGCAGAATATGGAGATATGAAATGGAATGAGCACATAATCTGACTCGTAGGTAAAGTAGGTGTCGGACTTTGTGTCTTTTGTAGGTTACTGGAATAACGCAGCGGGTCTACAAAGCAAACTGCTCTCGTGCGACCCATCCTAGAATATTGCTTAAGTATGTGGGATTTATCAGTCATTGCTAACATGAGATATTGAACTCATACAGGGTGTCCCAGCAGGAATGGTCAATATTCAGGAGTGTGAGAGGAACGATCATTCGAAGCATCAAAAGTCTAGTAAACATGGGCTCTAAAATGCATACCTTAAAAGTTTTGGACACATCTTCATCTTCGATAATGTGACACAAATTTCTTCTACTGTAAGGTCTTTGGTTTCTGTGTTTTTGGAGGAGGTAGTATGGACCAAAACAAGAAAAAATTATCTAGTAAACAAGGGCTCTAAAATGTATATCTTAAGGGCTACGAAGACTTGCTCAATAGAAGAGATGTGTTTCACAGTAGCGAAGATGAAGAAATGTTAATGGGATCCTTGTTTACTGGGAGTTTTTTGTTGTTTTGGTCCGTATTAACACCTCTCAGAATATGGAAAGGAAAGACCTTGCAATAGAAGAGATTTGTTTTACAGAATCAGAGATGAAAAAGTGCTCATAGTTCTTAAGGTGTGCATTTTAGAGCCCATGTTTACTGCACGTTTTACTTTGAATGATGGTTGCTGTCATATCCCTGAATACTGGCCATTCCTCATGGAGCACCACGTAGAAATAAGAGCAGCACAAACGGACACAGGTTTGTCTGACCCGCGGGAAAGTATCATTGAAATGATGAACAACAACAGTGAGGTAAATACATTGGGAATATTACAGTCCCCTGCGTATCGCTGCCGTTGGAACCGTGAAGACAATATTGGACTCACTACAACGCGCACAGAGGTGTTTAAACAGCTGTTCCTCGCATGGAACGGGAAGAAAGCTTAATGTGAGTGCACGGGAAAACGGCAATTGCACCCTGCCATGCACCTTACAGCGCACAGTTTCGTTTAAAAACACTTTATGCATATAGTGTTGCACACGATAGCACAGATGTACAGCTATGCTCAATAGAATAGAGTCGCAAAGGTACCCGCAGTAACAAACTCTAACGAGATACTGAGATCGACTGTGAAAATAACAAACAGCCGCGATCGACGTACGAAAGGTCGTCGGCAGAGTTAGGACTCACCCCGTATGAGATGTTTCTGGTATTAATCCGTCTTCTTAGCAGATATTTATCACTGCTCGCAATGTGGATTGTCAACTGAGTTAAGATAAATGGATATGAGCGTTAATAGTGAGAGTTAATGCAAGTGGCAGACTTGACGAGTTAAGGAAGCTGTGGAATGGTGGCAGCCCTGGCGCGGCCGGCCAGCTGGGGCAGTTGTGTTGGGCCCCGGACCGCGAGCTGCCGACAGCGGCTATGTTTGTGCCGCCGCCGCCGCCGCCGCTGCTGGCGTCACGTGCCACGGCTCAGCCGCTCCTCTCCTCTGCCAGGCGCTCTGCGGTGCTCCTCACCCGTGTTTTTCAGCTCATTGCTACGACACGATATCACTGCCCCGTACTGAACGTTACGTTGTCTCAAAACTCATCTGACACATCCCTACCGTCCTGCGGATCACTTCAGAGATCGCGCGACCAGTGGGGCTAGGGTGCAGCAACAGACACACTCGGATTATATACATTGTTGACGTTGGCTGGAGTGTTCAGTAAACCAGCGCGAAAATGCTCCCATCAGAGCATAAAATGAGGATAATAGAATGTACTCGAATTAAATCAGGTGATGCCGAGGGAATTAGATTAGGAAATGAGACGCTTAAAGTAGTAAATGAGTTTTGCTATTTGGGGAGCAAAATAACTAATGATGGTCGGAGTAGAGAGGATATAAAATGTAGACTGGCAATGGCAAGTAAAGCGTTTCTGAAGAAGAGAAATTTACTAACATCGAGTATAGATTTAAGTGTCAGGAAGTCGTTTCTGAAAGTATTTGTATGGAGTGTAGCCATGTATGGAAGTGAAACGTGGACGATAAATAGTTTAGACAAAGAGAATAGAAGCTTTCGAAATGTGGTGCTACAGAAGGATGCTGAAGATTAGATGGGTAGATCACGTAACTAATGAGGAGGTATTGAATAGAAATGGGGAGGAGAGAAATTTGTGGCACAACTTGACTAGAAGAAGGGATCGATTGGCAGGACATATTCTGAGGCATCAAGGGATCACCAATTTAGTATTGGAGGGCAGTGCGGAGGGTGAAAGTCGTAGAGGGAGACCAAGAGATGAATACACTAAACAGATTCAGAAGGATGTGGTTTGCAGTAGATACTGGGAGATGAAGAAGCTTGCACAGGATAGAGTAGCATGGAGAGCTGCATCAAACCTGTCTCTGGACTGAAGACCACAACAACAACAAAGCATAAAAATGGCGGATCTGTTCCTGTTTAAAAGACTCTGAGAAGTCTACTTTCCTCCTTTAAAAATTTTCCCAAATTATTTTGGTATGTGAACATAGTCGCGCTCTTTTTAACATGCAACTCACCTTTCACTCCCACAAGCTCCCGTAAGTGTACTACACGCGCAAACTAAGTTGTCTCTTGGCGAGGTGGCTGATCGGAGCGGCTGGAAATGGGAAATGCCTTTACTGTCGCTCCCACCGGCTGACGCGACGAGTGTCAACTTAGTTTGCGCGTGTAGTAACTCACTCGCACCTACTAGTCTGTCGCTCTAAGACGTTAAAACGATTTTCACTCACTCAGTCAGCCCAAGTCATTTCCTTCGTTCTTACTATTACGTTCTCCTCTCACTGTTACTGTCTTCCTCTTGTTCTCCCCTACTGCTAGTCTCATTCATTTGTTCCCACTGCTGCTGTCTCTTCTCACTATCTCTCTCTTTCTCGCTGTCATTGTCAAAGCCCGTGTCTCTCATTATCATTGGCTCTACCCACCCACACTTTCTGCGTCTCTTTATTCCTCTCCCACTGGCACTGTCACCTTCACTTTTCTCTTAGCACTGTTCTGTCATTGTCAACTGTGTTCCACTGCCACTGTATCCCTCTCTTTCCCTCACACTGCCATTGCCTCCCTCGCTCTTTCTATATCACAATCACTGTCTACCATTGTCCAATATTTTCCGTTTCCTTCCCACTGCCACTGTATTAGTCTCTCTCAGCTTAAAAAACGCCGATATGTTCGCCTACGAGCATTTTTGGGACAATTTTTAAGGGTGCTGAGCAAGTGGACTGAGGCAGCTGGTACCCCACTTTACAATCATTCTTTTAAACAGGCGCTTATTCGCCTTTTTATGTTCCGATAGGAGTATTTCTCCCCTGGTTCCCTTCTTTTGCTTGCCATAGCACATCATGTCACTCTTATGAAAAGAACTTTATGGATTTCTAGAATTTTGATGTTGACTTATGTGAAATTGAAATAACACAAAACTAATTTTAAATCTCCGGCCGCATTTTACATGCAAAAATAATTTTCATGTGCTGCAGTGTAACGTGGGGTTCATAAAACCCTTCTGATGATAACGGAGACACTTTTCAGCATATTTGTCGGTGCTACGTCAGTTCATAAACTACTTTTCTGCCCCACACCGGATTTTACGTGCGTATTTTACTTGTGCAGTGGGGTTACTTTGGGCTTCTGAAAATCGGAAACGGATTAGGATATCAAGAAAAATTTCAAGGTTGTTCGAAGTCGGATTCTTGGGAATATATCGCAAAAATTACAGGTATTTGCTGTGCATAGCCGTCACAGAATAGTTAAAAAGAGTTTGGGGGGATTTTCTAGGGAACTGCCCATGAACTAATGATGCCTCCATAAGCCCCTTAAGATCCACCGCAGACCACGTCAAATGCAAGAAGAACCAAGCAACCGATTTGTTCCATTTGCCTAAGCAGAAAGGGGTGTGTAATGTCCATACTTGACCCTATACTGTACCGTAGTGACGCTAAGACGATCCTTCTGTTGAGTATACAAATAGATTCTAGCCCAAGGGCTATCCAAAACACTTGACCTTGTCTCTCCATCACCAACAGAATCCGAGGTATGAGCCCTGGAACAAGCCCGTCTTTATGAGCGACGTTTTGGAACATGCGTACCGATATTGTTTCTATGAGTTACTAGCAGTTATGCGTTATTTAACACTAACTCTGCTTATTCAACCCTGTACCGAGTATAAGTCTGCAACAAATAATGACTTCATAGGAAATCTTTCGTGCTCCTGAAAGAGGTTGCACATGTTGCTCTCTGAAAAACCGTCCCTTACTGTGTTGTATTCCAGTCGTGTGATATATCTCTACAGTCGAACTACAGACTGCTTGACCGGTGAGGCAGAGAATGCAGCTGCAGAGACGTGCCTTTTTAAACACATCGTTGACACTGACAGAAGTGTTCCGGCGCTGCGCTGGGAAAAGCACCCGACAATCGCCGCAGGCACTCCAACCCGTTGTTCGGAATGTGGCAGGTGGCGCATCGGCCTTAGCCGCAATGAGTGAGTTAAGAGCGGCCTCGGGAAAGATTAAGAGGAAATCATCGCTCCTCTTCAGACCAGTGTGCCAGTTCACAGAACTGTACACAAAATAAAATGGAAACCTTGGAAACAGTACCAGTAGTCTACCGAGCGAGGTGGCGCAGTGGTTAGACACTGGACTCGCATTCGGGAGGACGACGGTTCAATCCCGCGTCCGGCCATCCTGATTTAGGTTTTCCGTGATTTCCCTAAATCGCTCCAGGCAAATGCCGGGATGGTTCCTTTCAAAGGGCACGGCCGACTTCCTTCCCCCTCCTTCCCTAATCCGATGAGACCGATGACCTCGCTGTCTGGTCTCCTTCCCCGAAACAACCAACCAACCAGTACCAGTAGTGCAATGACTGACCATTCAGATGTTGATTCAAGTCAGGACCGCAACTGGCTATTTCAGCATATGCATGAGAGAGAGATTGCGCCTGAAATGTTCTTTTTTTCGTGCGAAACATGGCTGCATTCATCGGGGTACGTGAAATAGCAAAACATTCCAGTCTGAAGTTCCGAAAATGTTCTTAAGTTACACTGAGGACCTGACACTTTGTGAAAACAAGACTGTCGTGTAGGGTTTGATCAGTACGAAGTACTGGACTGATCTTTTTCTACCAATTCAGCCAAACCACATACAGGGTGTTTCAAAAATGACCGGTATATTTGAAACGGCAATAAAAACTAAACGAGCAGCGATAGAAATACACCGTTTGTTGCAATATGCTTGGGACAACAGTACATTTTCAGGCAGACAAACTTTCGAAATTACAGTAGTTACAATTTTCAACAACAGATGGCGCTGCAAATGATGTGAAAGATATAGAAGACAACGCAGTCTGTGGGTGCGCCATTCTGTACGTCGTCTTTCTGCTGTAAGCGTGTGCTGTTCACAACGTGCAAGTGTGCTGTAGACAACATGGTTTATTCCTTAGAACAGAGGATTTTTCTGGTGTTGCAATTCCACCGCCTAGAGCACAGTGTTGTTGCAACAAGACGAAGTTTTTAACGGAGGTTTAATGTAACCAAAGGACCGAAAAGCGATACAATAAAGGATCTGTTTGAAAAATTTCAACGGACTGGGAACGTGACGGATGAACGTGCTGGAAAGGTAGGGCGACCGCGTACGGCAACCACAGAGGGCAACGCGCAGCTACTGCAGCAGGTGATCCAACAGCGGCCTCGGGTTTCCGTTCGCCGTGTTGCAGCTGCGGTCCAAATGACGCCAACGTCCACGTATCGTCTCATGCGCCAGAGTTTACACCTCTATCCATACAAAATTCAAACGCGGCAACCCCTCAGCGCCGCTACCATTGCTGCACGAGAGACATTCGCTAACGATATAGTGCACAGGATTGATGACGGCGATATGCATGTGGGCAGCATTTGGTTTACTGACAAAGCTTATTTTTACCTGGACGGCTTCGTCAATAAACAGAACTGGCGCATATGGGGAACCGAAAAGCCCCATGTTGCAGTCCCATCGTCCCTGCATCCTCAAAAAGTACTGGTCTGGGCCGCCATTTCTTCCAAAGGAATCATTGGCCCATTTTTCAGATCCGAAACGATTACTGGATCACGCTATCTGGACATTCTTCGTGAATTTGTGGCGGTACAAACTGCCTTAGACGACACTGCGAACACCTCGTGGTTTATGCAAGATGGTGCCCGGCCACATCGCACGGCCGACGTCTTTAATTTCCTGAATGAATATTTCGATGATCGTGTGATTGTTTTGGGCTATCCTAAACATACAGGAGGCGGCGTGGATTGGCCTCCCTATTCGCCAGACATGAACCCCTGTGACTTCTTTCTGTGGGGACACTTGAAAGACCAGGTGTACCGCCAGAGTCCAGAAACAATTGAACAGCTGAAGCAGTACATCTCATCTGCATGTGAAGCCATTCCGCCAGACACGTTGTCAAAGGTTTCGGGTAATTTCATTCAGAGACTACGCCATATTATTGCTACGCATGGTGGATATGTGGAAAATATCGTACTATAGAGTTTCCCAGACCGCAGCGCCATCTGTTGTTGAAAATTGTAACTACTGTAATTTCGAAAGTTTGTCTGCCTGAAAATGTACTGTTGTCCCAAGCATATTGCAACAAACGGTGTATTTCTATCGCTGCTCGTTTAGTTTTTATTGCCGTTTCAAATATACCGGTCATTTTTGAAACACCCTGTAGCTTCTGATAGGTATGTGGAAAACATAAAGCAACCTTTTTACGGAGAACTCTGCCGGCCGGTGTGACCGTGCGGTTCTAGGCGCTTCAGTCTGGAACCGCGTGACCGCTACGGTCGCAGGTTCGAATCCTGTCTCGGGCATGGATGTGTGTGATGTCCTTAGATTAGTTAGGTTTAAGTAGTTCTAAGTTCCAGGGGACTGATGACCTCAGATGTTAAGTCCCATAGTGCTCAGAGCCATGTGTGTTCGGAGAACTGACAACTAATAAAAAGAATTACAGTTAATTCATGTAGGAGAGAATATACAGCCAACGCCTATACGATAAAGTATAAGGTGCTGTTGCTGACAGGAAGTATCGTTGTGATATTGCCTGGATGCGTTGGTAATGTTTGCTCTTGCGCTACCCTGCGTGAAATAACCATAGGTCTTAGTTATTATTTCTCTGTAAAAAGAACTGGTGTTTATTTTTCTCATACTTATCAGAAGTTATGGTCTAGTGGAAATGAACAAGTAGTAATTAGTCTTACAGGCTCTTGTTTTCATATCTCACAGAGGTTCTTAATATAACTAAGAGGATTTCCAGCACTCTAACATCGATTGTTTCGCTGCATGACGCGCCCCGCTAAATGCAGCCACGCTCCACCACAAAAAAGAGCATTTCGGAATCGTAACTCTCAATCAGCGGAAAAATGCTCCTATTGGAGCACAAAAAAGGCGAATAGGCTCATCTTTATCAAAAGACTCTGACTGAAAAGTGGGCTACCAGCTGCCTTATTGCACCTTCGTCAACACCTTTAAAAATTTTCCCAAAAATATTAGCATGCGAGCATATTCGCGCCCTTTATAATGTACAACTCACCTCTCACTCTACAAGCTGCCCTAATTGTAATTCGCTCACACCCACTAGTCCATTGCTGTAACTCTCTCGTACCCACCCACTCCCAACTGCCCATTCTCACTCACTCATTCAGCCCAATTCATTGTCATTATTTCTTCGTGACTCTCCAACATCACTGTCTCCTGTCTCACTGCCACAGGCGCCTTTGTTCTGTCCTCCTGCTACTACTATCTCCTCTCGCTGTTACTGTATCCATCTTGCTTTCTGTTACTGCTACTTTTCATTCATTCCTTCCCACTGCTGCTGTCTCTTCTCACTGTCACTATCTCTCTCTTTCTCGTTGCCATTGCCATAGATTTTTTTCTCTCATTATCACTGGCTCTCAACCATTTACATCTTCTCTTTATTCCTCTCCCACTGGTACTGTCTCCTTCACTCTTTTCCTAGCACTGTTGTGTCGCTGTCAACTACGTTCGACTGCCAAAGTGTCCCTCTCTTTTTCTCACGCTGCCATTGTCTCCTTCGCTCTATCTGCACTATAACCACTGTCTACTATTTTCCAGTATTTATTGCTTCTTCGTCTCTTCCCCACTGTCACTGTCTCCTTCCCTCTTAGCATAGAAAAGTGCAATATGTTTGCAGGCCAATATTTTTGCGAAAATTTTTAAAGGTGCTGAGGAAGGTAGAATGAGGCAGCTAGTACCCCTCTTCTCAGTCAGCCTTTTAAACAAGCGCTTATTCGCCTTTAATGTGCTCTGATGGGAGCATTTTCTGCTGCTTCTCTCCTTTCCTTACCACAGCAGGGCATGTCACTCATATAAAAAGAAATTTATGGGAGTAACGTTTCGATAGTTTATTTATGTAGAATTGAAATAGCACAAAATTAATTTTACACCAAGACAGGATTTTACAAGCACAAAAGTTATATACGTGCTCCAGTACTACAACATGGAGTTCTCAGAACCTTTCTAATGATAACGGTGACACTTTATATCATATTTATCCGTGCTATGTCCCTTTATAATCTATGCTTTTGCCTCACACCGGATTTTACGTGCCTATTTTACACGTACAATTACGGTAACTTTAAACTTCTGTATCTCGGAAACGGATAAAGATATCTAGAAAATTTTCAAAGTTGTTCGAGATCCGAATCTTAGGAATGTATCGTAAAAATTATAGCCATTTTCTGTGCATAGCCATCTTGGCATCGTCGACTGGGTTTTTGTCCACTGGTGACGGATAAAAGATGGTATCAGAAACACTTTTTTGGCGTTTTTCGAGAAACTGCCCACGAACTGTTGCTGCCTCCATTAAGTCAAATCAGGCCGACCTTAGATCACATCAAATACAATAAGAACCAAACGCTTTGCTTCAGTTGCTTAAGCGGTAGGAAGTGTGTAATACTCAGAATTTGACCCTGTACAGTAGGATAATGATGTTAAGATGATCCTACTGTTGGGTATACAAATGCTCCCTAGCCCAATGGCTATCCGAAACACTTGACCCTACCTTTTCATCACCAACAGAACTTGACGTATAAGCACCGGAAATCCTGTTTTTATACACGGCGTTTTGGAACATATTGGTAAGCATGCTGCCGCATGAATACAGATCGTGTACGGACTGTAATAGCCAGTTGCAGTAGTGACGACGGCAACATATCTTAACTGGTCAGTCGATGGCACGCCATTAATTTGAAAGGTTTGTGTCTGGGCTTGTGCACGGCGCTGTGAGCAGACATTACTGTGACGGCAGCCTCAAGCGCTAAACGGCGTAACAATTTTCTCGGCCTTCCTTCCAAGACCGCTCCTAACTTGTCTGTGACGGTTAAAACCGGTGCGCCGCCACCCAGAGTCCGAGGAACGTCTTGTAGCGTATGCGGCAACAGGAAACCTGCCTCCACAACGCTGGTTTTCGTGCAGCGCCGAACACAGCATTTTCCCAGTACGTGAAACACCCTGTATTACCGTAAATATTGTTTTACACGAGTCATTCCTTAATACTAACCTCCGTAACTGAACGCCATCCCCTGCCACAAATAATAATTGTGTAGGAGACTAACGCAGGTCGTACTGTAGATACAGGTTGTACGTACTATTCTCGAAAACTCAGCCCTCTCCCATGCTTCACCTTACCGCCGCTCATTCCAAGCTCCTGAGTCACGGAGTTGGCAAACAAGCAATGACCCGTCAATGGCGTCAAAACAAGGTGCCTAACGCCAAATATCATCACCTGCATCATTTCTTCACTTATGAAAGAGGGTTTACTGTTGTCAAACTGTTCTGCTGACTCTGGGGAAACCGTTAGCTTTTCTAAGCAGTCATTGCTTCCTAGGTACAAATGCCTTACGACACAGGAATCATATGACTCTCTTGGAAAACGCCTGAAATAGTCCTCTGTGATACTCCTCAGTGATACTGACAAGGGGGAGATTGAGTCAATAATTAAATAACTGGAGACATAGGACTCTCATGGATATGATGGAGTGCCTAGCAGCATATTAAAGTACTGCGCTGTACATGTTAACACTGTACCTATCCATTTTTATAATGTTTCCTTCAAGAACGGTCAGTTTCCTGAACGATTAAAGTACTCAACAGTAAAGCTGTTTTATAAGAAGGAGAAAGGGATAATGTAGACATTTTTAGACCTATTTCTATGCCATCAGTGTTTGCTAAAGTTACTGTAAAGGCTTTTTATGTAATTGATCATTTTATATCACATAATTTGCTATCAAATGTGCAGTTCGGCTTTATAAGTCGTTTAACAACTGAAAATGCTATATTCCCTTTTCCCTGTGGGGTACTGGATGGATTAAACAAAAGGTTTCAAACGCTAGGAATATTTTTTGATTTAACTAAGGCGTTTGATTGTGTTGGTCGCAAGATGTTGCTATAGAAGTTGGACCATTACGTATTACAGGGAGTAGCTCACATTTGGTTCACCTCTTACTTGAACAACAGACAGCAAACGGCCATTATTCACGGGGTTGAGAATGGCTGTGATGTGGGTTCTGAGTGGGATACAGTCAAATGGGGGGTGCCTCAGGCGTCAATGTTGGGGCGACTACTGTTCCTTTAGTTATATAAAT
The DNA here is from genome assembly GCF_023864345.2 of Schistocerca serialis cubense. NCBI lineage: Eukaryota > Metazoa > Arthropoda > Insecta > Orthoptera > Acrididae > Schistocerca > Schistocerca serialis. The sequence goes on from NC_064638.1 coordinate 719,045,460, forward strand.
GATATGTTCTCTAGTACTACGGGTAATTCTAAAATATTTCTGTTTGCTGATGACACTAGCTTGGTAGTAAAGGATGTTGTGTGCAACACTGGCTTTGTTTCAAATAGTGCAAAAAAATGGTTCAAATGGCTCTGAGCACTATGGGACTCAACTGCTGAGGTCATTAGTCCCCTAGAACTTAGAACTAGTGAAACCTAACTAACCTAAGGACATCACAAACATCCATGCCCGAGGCAGGATTCGAACCTGCGACCGTAGCGGTCTTGCGGTTCCAGACTGCAGCGCCTTTAACCGCACGGCCACTTCGGCCGGTCAAATAGTGCAGTTCATGACAATAAGTTTATGGCTCGTAGAAAATAAACTAACGCTAAATCACAGTAAGACTCAGTTTTTACAGTTTCTAACACACAATTCAACAAAGCTCGACGTTTTAAATTCACATAATAGGCACACGATTAGTGAAACTGAACAGTTCAAATTTCTAGGTGTGCAGATAAATAGTAAACTGTCGTGGAAAGCCCACGTCCAGGATCTTGTTCAAAGACTTAATGTTGCCATTTTTTCTATTCGAACGGTATCTGAAGTAAGCGATCGTTCGACACGAAAATTAGTCTACTTTGCTTATTTTCATTCGATTATGTTGTATGGTATATTATTTTGGGCTAACTCTTTCCGTTCTAAACGGATATTTTTGGCTGAGAAACGGGCTGTTCGGGCAATAAGTGGTGTAAGTTCGCGAACCTCTTGCCGATCACTTGCCGGGTATTTTGACATTGCCCTCTCAATATATATATATATATATATATATATATATATACTTTCTTGTTAAAAATATCAGTTTATTCCCAAGAATAAGCAGCTTTCACTCAGTTAATACTCGGCAGAAATCCAATCTGCATTTGGATCGCACTTCCTTAAATCTCGTACAGAAAGGTGTGCAGTATACTGCTGCACCCATTTTCAATAAGCTACCAGGATTCAAAAATCTTAGCTGCAGTCTGTTCGCTTTCAAATCGAAACGGAAGAGTTTCCTCATGGGTCACTCCTTCTATTCTGTTGAGGAGTTCCTTGAAAAATTAAGCTGATTCTTATGTTATATTGTTGATTGCATTTACTTAAAATTATGGCTTGACTTTTTTCGAGTTCATAAACAATTCATTTTATCAGTTGATGTTCTCCGCCTCCGTAGTGTAGCGGTAGCGTTATCTCCTACCACGCACGGCTCGGGTTCGATACCCGGTAGCTGACTGGGTGTTGTGTGCCCATCATCATTTTCATCATTGATTAGCAAGTCGCCGAAGTGGCGTCTACTTTAAAGGGACTTGCAATGCGGCGGCCGACCTCCACCGAATGGGGCCTCCCGGCCAACAATGCCCTACGATCATTTCATTTCATTTTTCATTATTTTTACGATGTAATTTCATGTACCGACACGTTCCGTGACCTTGGAGATGTGCTCCTCAGTTTGGTCCTACGGACGTAGACGTGTAAATAAACAAATAAATAAAGGACAACAAATTGCGCTATGATAATCGAATCGTCAGATACATGTTAAGGTATACTGAGCATTTTGCAAGTCGCCGAAGTGGCGTCAAACCGAAAGACTTGCACCAGGCGAGCGGTCTACCCGACGGGAGGCCCTCGTCACACGACATTTCATTTCAATGCGAAAAACTAGCTCGTACATTTTTAGAGTATCACAACAACATAACTCACAAAAGAACTTGCGGCCTGTGACATTTTTCAGAGTCGTAAAGCCTCCGTTCATTCAAAGTTTCGACTCAAATACGCACCTGACGTAATATGATTTATTAATTTGTAAGCCGATCGGTTCTTTCAGTCACGGTATGCCGTGTTTACACTGGAATGATTATGAAAGTACGTTGTTTCGGTGCATTTATACTTTATATTGAGAATATTTTCTTATTTTTCTGGTACATACACAATGATTAATGTCACGTTTAATATCATTGCACATCGTTGTTCACGAAATATCGAATCCCGTTAGAGACGTTAAATCGAAAAATGAAAAAAAATTCGTTAGCGACTATAGTAAAGTCGGTATTTTGTTAGTTAATAAGTTACTAATATTAACAATATAAAAATATGCACTGAGGAACAAAAATCAGTCGCAGGATCGAATCCTGCCTCGGGCATGGATGTGTGTGATGTCTTTACGTTAGTTAGGTTTAAGTAGTTCTAAGTTGTAGGGGACTGATGACCTCAGAAGTTAAGTCCCATAGTGCTCAGAGCCATTTGAACAAAAATTACGGGATAGCGATATGCACATACAGAGGCGGCGGTATTGTCTCGTACACGAGATATAGAGGGGCAGTGCATCGGCCGAGCTGTCGTTTGTACTCAGGTGACTCACGTAAAAAGTTTTCCGAAGTGATTATGGCCGCACGATGGGAATTACGGGACTTTGAACGCAGAGTGGTAGTTGGAGCTCGACGCATGGGACATTCCTTTCGGAAATCTGTAGGGAATTCAATATTCCAAGGTCCACAATGTAAGAGTGCGCTGAGAATACAAAATTTCAGGCATTACCTCTCACCACGGGCCACGCAGTGGTCGTCCAGCATCACTTAACGACAGAGAGGAGGGCGTATGCGTAGAGGTGTCAGTGCTGACAGACAAGCAATATTGCGTGAAATAACCCCAGAAATCATGTGGGACGTACGACGAACGTATCCGTTAAGGCAGTGCGCTGAAGATGGACTATGGCAGCAGACGAACGACGCTAGTGCCTTTGCTCAAAAAATGGCTCTGAGCACTATGGGACTTAACACCTGAGATCATCAGTCCCCTAGACTTAGAACTACTTAAACCTAACTTAACCTAAAGACACCACACACATCCATGCCCGTGGCAGGATTCAAACCTGCGACCGTAGCAGCAACGCGGTTCCGGACTGAAGCGCCTAGAACCGCTGGGCCACAGAGGTCGGCAGTGACTTTGCTAACAGCACGATACCGCCTGCAGCGCCTCTCCTGGGCTCGTAACTATACCGATTGGATCCTAGACGACTGGAAAACCGTGGCCTTGTCAGATGAGTCCCGCTTTCAGTTGATAAGAGGTGATAGTGTGGCACAGACCCCAAGAAGCCATTGAGCTAAGTCGTCAACAGGGCACTGTGCAAGCTGACTGAACCGGTTATTGACTGAAAATGTTACGTCTGGCTAGTCGGAGAGCATTTGCAGCCATTCATGCTCTTCAGTCTTCATGTTCCCAAACAACTATGAAATTTTTGTGGACGACAATGCGCCATGTCATCGGGCCCTAACTGTTCGCGATTGGTTTGAAGGACATTCTCGACAATTCGAGCGAATGGTTTGGCCCCTCGTCGAACATTTATAGGACATAACCGAGAGAAAAGCTCGTGCACAAAATCCTGCACCGGCAACACTTGTGGACGGCTATAGAGGCAGCATGGCTGCATATTTCTGCAGGGAACTTCCAATGACTGGTTGAGTCCATCATGTCAAGTCGAATTGCTGCACTACGCCGGTCAAAAGGGAGACATATATGTTATTAGGAAGATTCCCATGACATCTGTCACCTCATTACAGTTGGTTTTCACTTGCCATCATGTATGTGTCGATGTCTTTATCCAGTTATTTAAAATAGGTCTCTGTATATGAAATGACCGGTACGGGTAATACCACATTTTCCTCTGACATACGGCACCTGGAACTGCATTCATCGAGGATAACGTGCCACGTTTTTCCTACCAATAAGTCGTGAATACAGTCATAAAACTGCTAGCTATCTCATATCAACAGTAGGGAGTAGAATGTGTTTAGAAAACGTAGAAACACTGAATCCATTCTGATGTCTCTTTTCTCGAACTTCGGAATGTAGTGATGGCTCGCATTTGTCATGATTTGTGTTCCCAGTATTCTTGCCCATAACCCTCAGTCGAAATCCCGGCATAGAAAAGACACCATGGCGCATGCGAATATAGTCAGCTGCCTTGCAGGTTGTCCATGGGCTCAGTGCGACAAAAAACGTGCCAATGTATGCAGCAAATTTCTGGCCGAGTTACAAGTGAGCGAGGCGCGTTAGGACGCGACCCAAATTCTTTACTGTTAATTGAGAAAGGTCTATCGACTTTCCACTGGTGTTGTGTAAATATTTCTAGCGATCCCTACTCCTCGCCAGCGTGGCTCTCTTCTCCCGGGCTAGTGTTGCGCAACACAAGAGCAGAGCAGAAAGGCAGCTGTTGGCAGCATCCTGGCGTTGGCGGCAGTTTGGCTGCCGCGGCCTCGTGGCCGTCTTCTGTTTGTCGACCCTGTAGACCCTCATTCCAACATTGGCACCATCTGTTGCCGTTGGACTGCAGTCCTCGCAGTTCTCGCCAATGAAAACATACGAGTAGTACCCGAAGTAACCTGAATTTCATATTCACATTCGGTGCAAGACATTGAAATAAAGTTTTCGCTGAATGAAAATATACGAGCGACACTGTTTTGCTGCACGTAGCACAGATGCTGAGACGACTGTAGCTTTGGTGAACTCATACTGAAGGTGAACGGGTGAACACTGTATTCAATCACTGTTAGTATCCTGTTTCATCTTCACATGACTGTAATCGTTTATTTTGTTTCTGTTACATGCTGCTAGCGATGAAATATGGGGGGTGAGTGACAAGGAGGAGGAGGAGGAAAGGGAGGAATGAGAGGGGAGTTATATGCCAATGTTGGCAACAATTACACTGAACAACACAATTAAATGTTAACTCTTCCGAAACCTCGTAATTATTTGCCAAATCGACGGAGAGGTTCGAAATTTAGCTCAAAGGTGACTACAATCTTCCTCTGTAATTGTCCAAAAACGTGGCGCCCAGCCACGCCACCATCGGGCGAAGTGTTGGCATACGCGAGAAAGAAGCCAGGGCTTAGAAGTTGGTGTGAGGTTACTGTCACACTGGCACCACATTTCACCAGAATTCTGCCTAACGCCACCGGGGACGTCTCACACGGTGGGAAGGTCGTCACACCGCCTCATACCCACATTCATCTCTTCTCTTGACGAATCTGCGATGAAGGTCAGGACCACGACGCCTAGCGTTAATACCACGCGGTTTCCTTATGGGTGGCCGAGGAAAATATTTCAGACACACCACCGCTCAGAATCGACCGAAAATGTCTTAGAGCGGGACATAATGGATGTCTATGAAACCCCCCCTTCCGCTGCGGCGTTAATTCTCACAATTTTCGCTGTCGAAAACGACAGTTCGTAGTGCGATGAACAACAGGACGAAGTTCGTGACAAGTTTTGGCACTGATGACACCCACAGACCTATTTAAACCTTCTCTGAGGACACCCATGGACCTATTTAACCCTTCTCCGAGGAATCCGTGGGCCTTTAACAACCATTGAACATGACCGGACCCCTTTGGAATGTAGCGTGACCGCAGTCGTTGCTCTGGTGTATTTCTAGAGACTGTTCAAAACCTTTCAACGAAATTTGATCTGAAGGAGCAAAGTGTGTTCATGATTTTCTAGCTCTCTTGATTCGCGTCCTCCTGTGGCGTGATCACGGTTGAGTGCGGCACTGACATACGCCTAAATAAAACGGCAAAGGGACCTTCCAAACCCGCCTCCCCCTCCAGTTCGGCAACACCCTCGGGTACCACCCGTGTATCTTTGTTGGGTACTTTAAAATGCAACTGTACAGAGACAGCCATCCACTGATTCCTTACAGGCGCTAGTCAGCGGCGTAGCACCATTCACCTGATCTGTGTTGAAATAGTTGCCTGTGACGCCGGCGCTAGGAATCGGTGAATAGTTGTCTCTGTACAGCGACACTTTTAAGCGCCCACCAAAATTGCGCAGGGGGTGCCGAGGGTGCTACTAAACTTGGAGGAAGGAGGCGTTTTAGAGAGACCCTTTGCCGTTTTATTTACGCATGTGTCAATGCCGCACTCCACCGTGGTCGCTCCATAGGAAGACGCGAAACAAGGGAGCTAAAAAAGCATGAACACCCTTTGCTCCTTCGGATCACATTCAGATTTCGTCGAATGGTTTTGAACAGTTCCTAGCGGTTCCATCTTGTGCACCAGAGCAAACCTGCGATCACGCTACATTCCAAAGGGGTGAATTCACGTTCAGTGGGGTTACAGGCCCAACTGTGTCCTCAGAGAAGGTTTAAATAACTGTGTCCTCAGAGAAGGTTTAAATAGGTCTGTGGGTGTCATCAGCGCCAAAACTTGTCACGAACGTCGTCCTGTTGTTTATCGCACTACGAACTGTCGTTTTCGACCGCGAAAATTGTGGGATTAACGCCCCAGGGGAAGGGGCGGTTTCATAGACGTCCATTATGTCCCATTCTAAGACATTTTCGGTCGATTCCGAGCGGCGGTGTTTCTGAAATATTTTCCTCGGCCACCCATAAGAACACTGCGTGGTATTAACGCTGGGCGACGCGGTCCTGACCTTCATCGCAGATTCGTCAAGAGAAGAGATGAATGTGGGAATGAGGCGGTGTGAGACGTCCACGGTGGCGTTAACCAGAATTTTGGTAAAATTCGGTGCCAGTGTGACAGTAACACTTTTCTGTTTGAAGCGTCGCCGAACCCGTGGATCACGTCTAAGAGCGCCATGCTTTTGCACCTTTACGGAGGAAGGTTGTAGGCATCTTTGAGCCAAATTTCAAACTTCTGCGTTGCAATACTGGGTTTCGGAAAAATGATCCTTTAATTGAGTTGTTCAGTGCAGTTACTGAACTGCAGTAAAAGGCTTCGTAATATAGTCGTGGTTAATGATGACTCATGGCTATTAATCTACCCTCCGGCTTGTTTACATATGATCTAATCAGCACTCAGAAAAAAAGTAAGCTGTGATATGTCATAATACTCGGGAATACAGTCAGACTGAAATAAAGCAATTTTCAAGAGGACAGTGTATTAGATAATGGAGTTTTACTAGCCTTCAATCACTCCGTTACACATCTAGCCCACTATACTTTTCTGTAAGTCCGCATTATATAATGTCTGTTCTAACGTATCAAAGTATTTTCTCCTTGATTTCGTATCCATTCATCACATATATGAGTTATTGGTTTTTACAGTGTAGGAGATAAACGCACTTTGACGCCACAGTGAATGCCCGAGACGGGACTTGAACTCGTGACCTTGAAAGGTAACTCTAGTGCGGCTATTTAAAAAATGAGAATGTAGGCAAAAGTTCATTGTACTAACATTTATTTTTTCCCAAAGCAAGATATAAATTACACTAGACAAGTTATAGATTGAATACCCTAAACAACTAACAGGTTATTTAATTCTTCACTGGGTGGATCCTGGTTGGCAAAGACAATTTAACCAGATGATCAGTGAGTCAAGTACTCTGGCCCTAAAAATGTGAATAACGCAAGCTGAATTGATCTGACGCTGAGCAGACTTTGATTGATCAAATCTACTGAAGTTTCTCTACATAGGTGCAGATGAGAGCAAGTGGCGATTGAGATCTGTAGGCCCTGACAATGCCGGAATGGCAGTACGTTACCCTGTTTACTTCGTGCGCCGATGTGACTTGCAGCTGGCGAGATGTGTGTGGCGGAGGTGAGGCGTGGAGGCGGCACCTGTGAATCGATCACTGACACGAAAGAAATGCAAAAATCTCACGGTCTAGCGATCAGGTTGACGGATCCCAATTTACTCTCTACCAGAGCCCTGAAATCATGGTAGATTGCAGTGTGTGACACGCCCGTTCGCTGGTCGTACCAAGGACCAACTTGGCTCCTTTATACAACAGAGTGCTCAAGGATAACAAACGTCAAGACTGGTAAACCAAAAACGAATAAGTGTGCCCTCGGCAAACGAATAGTCCGAGGCGTTAGAAGTCACTCTGTCGGTACAGTGAGAATTTCACCACAGGATCACCATTCTAAATTACTCGCAAGTGAAGTCAGTCTCAGGACAGGTCCCAAGTATGAACCACACATGCCAGAGCTTCGACCAGAAGTGCTTACCAGACCAAAGTCCTGCACCCGAGTGCTTCACATCTCTCCAGAAAAAAAAATCCGTTTTCCTGCAAAGTGCATGAACGACACAGCCTTCATACCATTTTGAGCCAATCACAGGGCTCTAGAGGTGCTAAATCTCCCCTCCCACACGACAGCGCAAGATCATGTCGAACCAGGGCAAGAGTTACGAAACCTGTGTCTCTGAAATAAAAAGAAACCGCCAATTACTGGCTTTTTTAAGTTTTCACAGAGGGGGAAATGGTGATTTTTTTTCCGAAGTCATGTCTCTTCCCACGGTTGGAGCTTGTTAGTCCTAGCTATGAGGTCTAATAAAGATTCTATTTCCTAAAGTTTCTCAGACACCGGATTTTTCTTATACAACCTAGGCAGCCATGGGAAGTGGTTCGCTGGCCTATTTGCACCATCAGCAAATACAAAAACTTGTGAACTTTTATTACACATGGCTCTGCACACAATGCCTGGTTTATGACTCCACTGTGTAGATGCTCTCCTTTAGACCGCCGCCCCAGCCCAGGCTTCTGCTGGCACCACGGCAGGTAGCGCGGCATTGTTCTGTTGGAGTCCTGTCTTGGCGAAGGGCTGCTCTCTCTGCCCTGTATGGCTGTGGGCCTGTCCGGAAAGATTTACTAACGGATGGGTTCGTTGCCAATTGCTTTCAACTCCCAACAAGCCGATTATATGAGCTAAGAATCATAAAAATACCTCATGCTTTTAGCGCCCTACCAGGCTTCATCAACGTCTGCTCAGGCCCTTAACTTTCTAGAGTTTCGCTCAACGTGCATCATGTTGTAACGAAATCCTTAATAATTTTCCATATGCGAAGAATAGGTGAGAGAGTAACTTGTCCCCTCTCAACCTTGGCTTCACGAGGCAGTGACACTGACCTGTGATCACAGAGGCCTGCTAACTGGCATTTAAACTCAGGTCTCTGGTCCGGTATTAAAACACACAAACTTTAAAAAAATCTGCGTCTGCGATGTAATGATGAAAAGCTATCGTGTCCAAGCTTATTTTCTAACGGTGGCTGCTGCACAGGCAACTGCATTGAACGCTGCCAAGATGCCATTCAGAAGATATCGTCGTCGTGCCAGACACACAATGTATAAAACAATTGAAAACATCGAATTCACAACATCTGCTGCAGACAAGAGGAAGAATACTGCGAAGAACATTGCTGCCACTGCACTTGTCGATGGACCCTGTGTTTTCTGTGGATGTAGACTTAATTTCAGCATTGACATTAATGAATCTTTCACTCATGGTAATGGTTGGCTTACTGTAGCCATTGTACGTGGTGGTACTGGAGTTCCTAGCGTAGGTGGTCTTGAAAGTTTTGTGGACAGAGACATTATTGCCTACCGTACCTACCATATAGGTTATGCTAACGTAACTCGTCTGAGTTTCTGTTACATTAAGGAAATACGAGTATATAGGGATACATTATGAAATATTCGTACACAAAGAATCAGATGCAACACGTTGAAATAATTAGCGACTTCCTAAGCCTCTGCGCTTATCCGCTATGTTGATATCGGTTGCAACTGACTTACTAACTCTCAGTAATTATTACGCTGCAAGTGTTATTAAATTAACAGATCGTCAAGTGTTGTGTTTTACAGCCAGTTTCATTTCAAAGATATGTATTTCGTGGCTTTCGTTGATAGGTGCTATATTGGTAATCAAAGTTGGCATCCATTTTTTATTTAGCTTAGGCACTTCTCTTGTAATCAACATTATAAACACTGAAAACTTTATAAGGCTGATCTCAGAAAGGGTGTCCAGAATGGAGCATTTTTCCCTTCACAATCACTCACAATATAACTATTTAAGCATTTCCACTTTTCTTGAATAAGCCTTTACAAACTATTAACAACTTACCGTTATTTCTTTTGTGCAAGTCGAATAAGACAAACGCAAGTGACCTACACATTAACACAGTATAAGGTGAAAAACGCAAGCCGTGGCAAAATTAATGTGTAGAAAAAAAACCGTGTGATTGTTATCTATCCTTTCGCGCCATCTGAACAGTTATTTATTCAAGGTCTGCACCTATACGCCAGAAACACTACGGCGGTGGCGGGGGTACGTCAAGCACCACTCACCGTCACTTCCCGCCTTCACCGCTCCAGTCACGAACGATGCGTGGGAAGAATGACGGGAGGAGATAAGCCTGCGTGAGAGCCCGAATGTTTTATTTTACCCTCGTGGCCTTTTCGCGAAATATAAGCAGGAGGAACCAAAAAGATTGTTAACTCTTCTCAGAATTTTTAATGGTACATTTCACTGTGATGCATATATGACTGTATTTAGGCTTGGTGCTACTAAAAGACGTAGCTCTATAAGATGACACAGTCATTTTAATGTCATAAATTCTTGCTTCTTCAATGGGACACTTTTATTCGAAATTCTACTTTTTAATTTTTGTTCCAAAGAAGTAGTACTATATACCACTAAAAAAGTAGGAACGCCGTGTTGACTCTACAACAAAAATGATCTTTGAGCTACATATAAGGTGCAATGACGTCATCGATAAACTGATCTTGATTTCTTGACAATATACATGACCTTGAAGTTCAGACGTCATAATGGCCCTGCCCTTGTTCTCCCCCTCCAAATCCTTCCAATGACTGTAGTGATGGTAAGAACCGAATGAAGACAATCGATTTAGTCTGCTGTTGAAAAAAAGTCGACGCCTTCGTAGTAGTTTTACGTACCGATTGAATTATTCATTCATTCTTTTGAGTGAAACCAATCCACGGGAACAAGCGAATGGTAACAGCCAGCACAACTTGGTGCATTCAATTCTGAGCGGAAACATTCGATTGTTTTGCCATTGTTAAATCAGTATGATTGCTATCACCGTCGTCACAGAGCTTTTTATAGAGTGTCAATAAGTTTTTGTCTACATTTTTGAAGTGGCGGTTTCCTAATAGTGAACTTCGTGTCTGGATTAAAAATTCGAAACTCTCAATGGCATAGTAATGGAAGAAATCATGTGACTGGCTAAGAAGTGATCCTTAAGGCAAATTCAATGCGATACACAGTGTCTGTAAGGATATTACGAAAGTATATTAACTAAAAAAATTCAAATTGACGAATATTTCTCGTAAAAAACTTCCGTCAAGTAACATTATATGCTTAAAAAACAAGTTATCAGGCCACCAGACAACTGAAGTGTTGTATTTTATATACTTTCTGTTCACATTGCCCCGAGACGGAGCGTCAATACTTGATCAAGTGACTATTAAAGTCACTTTTGAACAGTTTTGAGAAAAATGGAAAAACCTCATCATCCGGATTTTGTACCAAACAAGAAGTTTTTTGAGGAAGTAGTTAATAGGGAATGGATTGCAGAGCACCCTGCTCCGTGACCATTGTAATGTTTTTTAGGGAGAAAAGAATATGATAATATGACGACTTTGTTACATTTAAATGCCGGCCGGGGTGGCCGAGCGGTTCTAGGCGCTACAGTCTGAAACCGCGCGACCGCTACAGTCGCAGGTTCGAATCCTGCCTCGGGCATGGATGTGTGCGATGTCCTTAGGTTAGTTAGGTTTAAGTAGTTCTAAGTTCTAGGGGACTGATGATCTCAGAAGTTGAGTCCCATAGTGCTCAGAGCCATTTGAACCATTTTTGAACATTTAAATCGTAATTTCTTACTTTAGCGTCACAATAAATCACTGATTTTTATTCTACTGCCGAAAAAAATATATTGCACTGTACGAAAAAACAATAGAAGAAATCAACTGGCATTTCATGCGTAATGTATTTGGGAAGATCGAATAAGAAGAGAACCGACTGCCGTCCAGTAATAATAATAACAACAATAATATATTAATATTAATAATAGTAATAATAACGATACATGCACTGATTAGTCTTGTAGTGACACTATAATCATTACTATCAGTCGTCAGAATCATAATATTCATCAGATACTGCGGATCATCGCAAAATTTCTCATAGAAGTCAGAGTTCTCTTGTGGAATATAGCCGTAAACCTTCCGAATGTCATCCAGGTTGACTGTCTTAGTCGGTATATTACCATATGAATAGGCTTGCTATAATGAAAGATTCACTGGTGACGTTCTGCGAACCACCATCGCGTGACAGGAGTTGTCAGTGTTAATTGCCTGTGATTCTTTCACACCTTCCAACTCACTGCAGTACTCAAAATGATGGAATTTGGATATGTTGGAATGTTGTCTTTATGAACGAGTAGCATTCTTGGTGCCAAGTGAGTTCACTGATCGTTAATAGTACTTTGGCAAAGTTTTTAAAATCAAGAATCATGCCACTCTAACCATTGTTACAGATTCTCGAGCCGTCCTAGACGCATTACAAACTAGATCGCAGGTATCCTTCATTGTGTAAATACGATCCTTTCTGCGTATTGGCCGCTTTATAACGCTAAATTTCCCGTCAGAAGGCAAGAACGAGCGACCTCGAGCCGGCCGGAGTGGCCGAGCGGTTCTAGGCGCTACAGTCTGGAACCGCACGACCGCTACGGTCGCAGGTTCGAATCCTGCCTCGGGCGTGGATGTGTGTGATGTCCTTAGGTTAGTTAGGTTTAAGTAGTTCTAAGTTCTAGGGGACTGATGACCTCAAAAGTTAAGTCCCATAGTGCTCAGAACCATTTTTTTGAGCGACCTCGAAGGGGCAGAAAACTGCTCGACTGTCTGGAGTCGCGCAGTGTCTGTAACGGCTAAGCAGAAAAGCGACAAGATGTGATTCTTATTTGGTTCTGGACAATTGTCTTCAAAAACGTGGAGCCCTTGGAACTCAGACTGCCAATTATTATGAATGCAGACATGTAAAAACAAAGCAACCTCATTCGGCCTCTACGGGCTACTCCTGGAGCAGTGTTCATGTTATACACACAGAACATGTTTACGGTAATTTGTCTTAGTTAAAAATATTCCTGAATGGGAATATTGGGCAGTACAAGATTTTGCATGTAATCACAAACCACACCCAGAATCTCGTTACACTGTTTAGATTTTCATTCACTCGTAAAGTCTTTGTGAATTGTTTGGATTTATTTTTTTGATAAACCATTAACTGTGCAGCAAGTGCACTTCTTCCATAATCATATAACAACCTTTTTTCAGATTATTTTTCTTCTCACCATATTCAAAGCAAGTGTCCACCTGTGGTCTCCCAAACTTGCGACTGAAATTTTCTTTGAAATACCGGACATAGAACTCATGTTTAATTCTTGAATCAGGGTACCTTTCTTTAATAATGCTGTACATTTTAGAAACAGGAAGTTCTGCTGCAAGGTAAGTGCAGTTGCCTGATGTATAATCAAACTGTTTCACGGGGAAGGTAGTTATAATTAAGTGACGACACTTGGAAAAGACCATTCCTTTCAACTTTCAGAGAAGAACGATGATCACCACGATTACCTTTGAGGAATTTTCTCTCACTTATTCACTTATCAGACACGTCGTAAAGCCTAAACTAGGCGTCTCTACAAACCTCCACTTTTGTCCCAGGTACTAGCACGTGATATTTGAGAATCTTTGAGTGTGGGTTCTTCTTTTCTTGGCCAGTGCTTGGCCGCTTCACATACACCAGTGATCCTTCGTAGATGTAAATCTTGTTAATTTTTGAAGGCCAACGTATACAGTGAATCAAGATAACGGTTTCGTCGCCATCATCAAACTGCTCAGACCATTTTCTCTGGCATATATACCAAAAACCCCAGTTCCATAATTTCGTTAGTCAAATCGTACAAATGAATAATTAGGTCTGTTCAGTGACGTACAAAATATCGTTAATTACACAAACATGCAAGCCGAACAGGTACTGTCGCTCTTCTTCCAAATCCACTATTGTCAATGCATTCTTCTCCACTGACACAGGGGTGTTTGAATAACATTCTTAATCTCCTTGTTGTTAACAGACTCTTGGCGCGGAAGTTCTGAAGCTTGTAACAGGATTTCCACAAGACATGCAACGATTTGTGCATCTCGTTTGCTGTTGTGGACATGCATTATGACCGCTGGACATGACAAGTTCTGTAGCAACTCCAGCAGTTCAGTACCTCTTATTTCATAGATTAAATGCAGTCTCCGGAATATCCAGACTGCTGCTATGCCGCGCGGGATTAGCCGAGCGGTCTCAGGCGCTGCAGTCATGGACTGTGCGGCTGATCCCGGCGTAGGTTCGAGTCCTCCCTCGGGCATGGGTGTGTGTGTTTGTCCTTAGGATAATTTAGGTTAAGTAGTGTGTAAGCTTAGGGACTGATGACCTTAACAGTTAAGTCCCATAAGATTTCACACACACACACTGCTGCTATGTGCGTCTTGTCAAGCAGAACAACATCGCACTGTTATCTCATTTTCCGAAGAAATGGGCATAACCCCCTGCATATCGACGGCTTAGCTGTGATGTATAGCTCATTATTGAATCACATGCCGTCAAACGAAGTAAACAATTCTGCAGGTCTCGGATGTAAACAACGCTCACAAGGACTCCAAACAATACGCAGAGTTCTCCTTGAACCTCGTTCTGTGTGGTTAAGTCATGCAGCCGGAAGCGACGGGCCACGTCACACAACACGGCAGGCGCACACAGGTAAACACTGTTCAGCTCTTGTGCGCCACCACGGGCTATACTATGACTCGATGCAAATGACAATCTCTTCACAGGCAGAATGGTCCACCTGGCTTTGGTAACTCTTCACTATCATGGGCGCTGAAACCCGGATTTCACAACAGCGTTTGTGGTTTTCCATGTACACGCACCGAAATGGATTCTGGAAATCCGCTCCTTGTTACCGGTTTCCAATTTTCACAATCGATTTTCGCCACCATGTAAACGCACAGCCGTTTTTCAAAAGTGCTTGGCTTGTCAGGTTACGGCTTGTTTTTCTTTATTTTTTTTATTTTTTTTAAAGGTTAATACAGACGGAGTGACTTTTTGTACAATGAAGGAGAAGTAGAAATATTACACTGAGTATGACGCTGTCTACTTCTAATATTTAACTGAACAGAAATAGCAATTGTGTCGACTAAATCAGTAACTGGAATACCTGATTTCCAGACGCCATATCTGATTGGGCTAGCAAATCCGCTTCAGGCCTTAATATGCACACGTGACAGCGATAAACGATTTCCGATTTTCGGTTTTCGTCTTTCGGCAGATATGTCACATGTAAACGTGGTGATTCTGGGCTAGAGGACACCACATTTCTTCTTTACAGGAACGATGCGAGCTTGTGCTGTGGTGAAACCAGTGCTAGGGTCATGTTTTACTTGGGAGAAACAGTAATAAAATTCTGTCCTTCTGCGCTAAGCTAGTTTCCCATCTCTGTGACCACGATGTAGACGACGGAAGGTGGAAATGAGACACCCGGGCTGAAATATTTTTTTCTCTGTTGTTTCTAAAATGAATTTTTGGTTAGTTTAACGATCGTACACTAAGATGACGTGCTACAGACGCGAAATTTAACCGACAGGAAGAAGATGCTGTGATATGCAAAAGATTAGCTTTTCAGAGGATTCACAGAAGGTTGGCGCCGGTGACGATACCTACAACGTGCTGACATGAGGAAAGTTTCCAACCGATTTCTCATACACAAAGAGCAGTTGACCGGCGTTGCCTGGTGAAACGTCGTTGTGATGCCTTGTGTAAGGAGGAGAAATGCGTACCATCACGTTTCCGACTTTGATAAAGGTCGTATTGTAGCCTATTGCGATTGCGGTTTATCGTATCCCGACATTGTTACTCGCGATCCAATGACTGTTAGCGGAATATGGAATCGGTGGGTTCAGGAGGGTAATACGGAACGCTGTGCTAAATCTCAACAGCCTCGTATCTCTAGCAGTCGAGATGAAAGGGGTATTATCCGCTTGGCTGTAACGGATCGCGCAGCCACGTCTCGATCCCTGAGTCAACAAATGGGCCCGTTTGCAAGACAACAACCATCTGCACAAATAGTTCGACGACGTTTGCAGCAGCATGGACTATCAGCTCGGAGACCGTGGCTGCGGTTAGCTTTGACGCTGCATCACAGACAGGAGCGCCTGCGGTGATGTACTCAACGACGAACCTGGGTACACAAATGGCAAAACGTCATTTTTTCGGATGAATCCAGGTTCTGTTTACAGCATCATGATGGTCGCGTCCGTGTTTGGCGACATCGCGGTGAACGCGCATTGGAAGCGTGTATTCGTCACCGCCATACTGGCGTATCACACGGCGTGATGGTATGGGGTGCCATTGGTTACACGTCTCGGTCACCTCTTGTTCGCATTGACGGCACTTTGAACAGTGTACGTTACATTTCAGATGTGTTACGACCCGTGGTTCTACCCTTCATTCGATCCCTGCGAAACCCTACATTTCAGCAGGATAATGCACGACCGGATGTTTTCTGGATACAGAAAATGGTCGACTGCTGCCCTGGCCAGCACATTCTCCAGATCTCTCACCAACTGAAAACGTCTGGTCAATGGTGGCCGAGTATCTGGCTCGTCACAATACGCCAATCACTACTCTTGATGAACTGTGGTATCGTGTTGAAGCTGCATGGGCAGCTGTACCTGTACACGCCATCCAAGCTCTGTTTGACTCAGTGTCCAGACGTATCAAGGCCGTTATTACGGCCAGAGGTGGTTGTTCTGGGTACTGATTTCTCAGAATCTATGCACTCAAATTGCGTGAAAATGTAATCACATGTCAGTTATAGAATAATATATTTGTCCAATGAATACCCGTTTATCATCTATTTCTTCTTGGTGTAGCAATTTTAATGGCCAGTAGTGTAGTAGGGCAAGCTTTCGGTGACACAACAACGGAGTTGACGTACGAGGTGGTCGTACACATATTTTATTGACCACAAATCTGGGGATCTTGCTGGTCACAGGAGTATCTCAACATCACGTAGACAGTTAATAGAGACAAGCATTGTCCTACAGAAAAATGTCACCAGTATACTGTGGCATAAGAGATAACGCATGAGGACGTAGGATGCCCGTAACGTAACTTTGTCCCGTCACAGTTCCATCAGTCACTACCAGCCAGGGCTTGATGTCATACCCGACGTTCCCCACGTCATGACGCCAGAAGAACCTCCACTGCGCCACTCCAAAACATTGGAAGAACGAGACTTCTCCCAGGTCCCTGCGGAATTCGCCAATAGTGGTCCTCCAGGATAGTGCAGAATCATAATTTACTACTGAACACAATGTGGCAGCAAACCACGCTTTCCGGTCAGGGCACCACTGCAAACGCAGCCATTTGTGTTGTGGTGTTAACGAGAGCCTACGCATGCGTCTGTAATTCCCTGGTGTGGTTCCTATTAGTCTTCGACTAATGATGAGGGATGACGCTCAGTGTTACAGGCAGTCTATTTTTTGTTGTCGGATGATTGGCACCTATGTGAAGGGCTTGCGAATTTGTTGGTACACAGCATTAATTTCTCCCTTATGGTGATCCGACGTGGTTGACAGGAACCTTGGCGACGAGAGTGCCTGCTCTCACGTTCCCAGACAATCCAGCATCAGACCACTTTTCATTTCCGGAAGCCATACTAACCTGGAAATTCCACGATTCGACCAGCGGGCCAAATGGAGCCCACAATGAGGCCCCTTCCAAACCCTATTAGGATATTAGGAGCTAATAACGCTGTCTCGTACGAGTACGTCGCATCTCCGAGTCCTTCACGGAGATCACTCAATATGTCGCGCTTTTCACGCCGTTATACGTCCTCCAAGGCCTGGTAACAACATTAAACAGAAACAAAGCTAACCAGAGTTGGGTACTGTCCCATCTCTCACAACGAACTGCACCCGTAATCACTTATATCCCCGCCGATGGTATATACGAGTACGAAGTTGCACTGACATCCAACTACGTTTTCTGGGAGCTTCACTTCTATTTTGTCAGACCGTGTATTTTTGGAACTGTTTGGTTTCCCAATCAGTTACGCAACCAATCAGTGAAAAGTGTAAAGTGGAAGCACGGATTACACCTAATAAACAACATTCGTACACATTTACTAACACGGGTTCCGTCTTGAAAAATGCTCAGTTTTCGTCCGAATCATCGTACTTAGCGTTCCGCAAGCGCCGTTTGCGCCTCCACTTTACACTGATGGCTAACTGGTTGTGTAACTAATTGGATACCAAACAATGTGAAAAAAATTTTGACGCCAACGTCGTTCTCAAACTTCGTCGCCCCCCCCCCCCTCTCTAAACTACCTAAACTATGTATTTTTAGATACGGGTTCCCTCCTGCATATATAGTTTTCCGTTCTGCAGAACATACTAGGCGTTTTCGTTCTTTTTATTTTTTATGCTCTCTTTGTACTTTCGGAAACAGAAACTTCCAGAAAATATTATGAAGTATTTCCAGTTTTATGATTACAGATTATGTAAGAACTTTCCAGATCATAAAAAGGCAAATTTCCGATTTGAGAACATTGCAGAAATAACCAAAAAAACCTGAAATATTCCAAAATATTCCTGTTATTTCGAGATCATTAGAGAAAATTTCAATGGTGTCCTAAAGTTTATAAATCGCACCCGAACAGAATCAGATTATTTCAGTCTATTCTGCATCGAAATATTTTCCCTTCAATTAAATCCTATGGGAATGACAGAAAGAAACGCAACTTCAACATCTGCTCACCTCAAAATATCTACAACATCCAACCCCAATTAAGCACCCTTATGAACAATGGAAGATGGAGACACACACATTTAGATTTCGGGTTTCGATGCGTCTTTCACCGCCACAATCGTTCAAGAGTCTTATATGGAGTACGTGATGAATATCGCTTCTGTTTGCGGCGGTCACATTAAAACCATGTCGGTAGACGACCTGGTGAATGGGCACAGAAAGCAGCGATTCCTAATACCCATACATCTCCAACTCCGGACGCATGAGTGAGGCAACAGAACTGATATGGTAATTGTTGAAAAGAGGCTGAATACAATACATGGCAATAACGGCAAATCCTGTTGTTGTATCCTTCGTGATCAGGATGGCAAATCGCATATTCCAGCAGGATAATGCAAGATCCCAAATTGTAATTCACACAACAAAGTCCTTGAGGAACACACACATTCGTGGCCAATCTGCCTGCTTCCCAGATTGTCACCCATATAGCATGTCTGGGAGGTGATGGGAAAATGTACGCTTTCATATGAGGCGGTAATTTCAATGAACTAACACCACTTATCTTTCAGGCTTGGCAAGAAATTCCTCAAGTGACAGAAATTCCTCAAGTGACAGAAATTCCTCAAGTGACATTCAGAGACTGTTTGCTTTGGTGCCACAACTAGTGTAAGGATGCAGTCATGTCTGTGAATGTTACCCCTAAACTGATGTTGATGTTGAAACTCCCTGGGAGATTAAAACTGCGGACCGAGACTCGGGACCTTTGCCTTTCGCAGGCAAGTGCTCTACCATCTGAGCTACCCAAGCACGACTCACGACCCGTCCTCACAGCTTCAATTCTGCCAGTATCTCGTCTCCTACCTTCCAAGCTTCACAGAAGCTCTTCTGCGAACCTTGCAGAACTAGCACTCCTGAAAGAAAGGATATTGCGGAGACATGGCTTAGCCACAGCCTGGAGAATGTTGCCAGAATGAGATTTTCACTCTGCAGCGGAGTGTGCACTGATGTGAAACTTCCTGGCAGATTAAAACTGTGTGACCGAGAGTCGAAGTCGGGACCTTTGCCTTTCGCTGGCAAGTGCTCTACCATCTGAGCTACCCAAGCACGACTCACGAGCCGTTCTCACAGCTTCAACGCCAGTACCTCGTCTCTTACCTTCCAAATTTCACAGAAGCTCTTCAGCGGACATTGCAGAAGTAGCACTCCTGGATGAGAGGATGTTGCGGTGACATGGCTTACGCACAGCTCGTGAGTCGTGCTTGGGTAGCTCAGTTGGTGCCAGCACGGTAGCTCAGGGTGTTCGGTCAGAGGGTTAGCTGCCTTCTGTAATAAAAAAACTGAGTTAATCGATCAACGACGAACTTAAACGGGTGTCTTACGACGTCCGCCCGAGCAGATGCAACAAACGAAAGAGAACGAAATGAGATTTAAAAAAAAGTTGGTAGAGAACTTGCCTTGAAAGGCAAAGGTCCCGAGTTCGATTCTTGGTCCGGCACACAGTTTTAATCTGCCAGGACGTTTCATAGCAGCACACATTCCACTGCAGAGTGAAAGTCTCATTCTGGATGTTGATGTTGAATATCAATTCCAAATTGAATGAAAGTTTAATACAAGGGAATTAAAGACATTTACTGCCTCTGGGCATTGATTTATATCAATGGAGCAAGTTGAAAATTTGTACCGGATCGGGATTCGATCCCAGGTCGTCTGCTTACTATACCCCACATCACATAGGGTGGCTTTTCCCCGCATAGAGACAGAACGGCAGGGAAGCGTGGGTAGGATGAGGTCTGCGCATGCTTGGCGGAACAGAGCAGGCAAACAAAGTCTGTGCGCGGGATTAGCCAAGCGGTCTTAGGCGCTGCAAAAAAAGTGTGTGAAATCTTATGGGACTTAACTGCTAAGCTGCTAAGGTCACCAGTCCGTAAGGTTACACACTACTTAACCTAAATTATCCTAAAGACAAACACACTCCCATGCCCGAGGGAGGACTCGAACCTCCGCCGGGACCAGCCGCACAGTCCATGACTACAGCGTCTGAGACCGCTCGGCTAATCCCGCGCGGCAAGGCGCTGCAGTCATACTGTGCGGCTGGTCCTGGCGGAGGTTCGACTCCTCCCTCGGGCATGGGTGTATGTGTTTGTCCTTAGGATAATTTAGTTTAAGTAGTGTGTAACCTTACGGACTGGTGACCTTAGCAGTTAAGTCCCATAAGATTTCACACACATTTGAACATCTTTTTTTTGTAGCAGCGTCGGCTGCCTGCAGCTGTGCTGTCGCCACTAACCGCGTTTTGTGCTTAACACGAAATCTGAGGCGGCGCTCGAGGAAGTATTGCCCGCTTAAGTGATACTTCCGTCGGATCAGAAATCACCTAATTTGTTGAAATATTCATGCTCCAGAGTTTTACCTACAACTTACGTGTTATTTATTTATCGAACATAATGGAAAAATGAAAGGAGATTAATGTACAACTTACGCCACTATGAATCAAAAGTCGAAAAGAGATTTTTGGAATCTATTTGCACTTTGCTTTTATTAAACACAGCACAGCAGTAATGTTTACAAAGTGTAATTAACTGTGTTTGAAAGAACTGTCGAAATGACGTTCATTGAAGATCATGGTCATTTCTGTTTGATTCAAGAACGCCATCATCATCATCGCATGAGGGCGTGATATTGGTAACAGCTTCATCGACGGCTATTTTCATTATTCACTCTTGTGTTCAATACTCTTCCTCCAGCTGCTGCTCATTCCTGCAGATCCTTCAGCATCCTTGCCAGTCCTGTGTAGTAACTGAAAGGAAACCAGAATTAACAAGATTCTGAAATCTGTCCTTCGACATGTCACCAGCGACATTGTTAGCCATGAAATTTTGTTTCATTTTGGCCCATGCCAACTCTATCGGATTTAGATCGCTGTTGTAGGGCGGTAAAATTAATTCCATGGGACTTGACTTGTATACATTTTAACCCAGGGCACAATATCCGTTTTCCCGGTGTTTGTAGCCAATGTTTTGTCTGTAACAGCTGAATGGTAATTGACATGGTACATTACAGTGAAAGCAAGCTGAAAGCAAGGGGAAACTACGGCCGTAATTTTTCCCGAGGGCATGCAGCTTTACTGTATGATTAAGTGATGATGGCGTCCTCTTGGGTAAAATATTCCGGAGGTAAAATAGTCCCCCATTCGGATCTCCGGGCGGGGACTACTCAAGAGGATGTCATTCTCAGGAGAAATAAAACTGGCGTTCTACGGATCGGAGCGTGGAATGTCAGATCCCTTAATCGGGCAGGTAGGTTAGAAAATTTAAAAAGGGAAATGGATAGGTTAAAGTTAGATATAGTGGGAATTAGTGAAGTTCGGTGGCAGGAGGAACAAGACTTCTGGTCAGGTGACTACAGGGTTATAAACACAAAATCAAATAGGGGTAATGCAGGAGTAGGTTTAATAACGAATAGGAAAATAGGAATGCGGGTAAGTTACTACAAACAGCACAGTGAACGCATTATTGTGGCCAAGATAGATACGAAACCCACACCTACTACAGTAGTACAAGTTTATAGGCCAACTAGCTCTGCAGATGACGAAGAAATTGAAGAAATGTATGATGAAAGCAAAGAAATTACTCAGATAGTGAAGGGAGACGAAAATTTAATGGTCATGGGTGACTGGAATTCGAGTGTAGGAAAAGGGAGAGAAGGAAACGTAGTAGGTGAATATGGATTGGGGCTAAGAAATGAAAGAGGAAGCCGCCTGGTAGAATTTTGCACAGAGCACAACTTAATCATAGCTAACACTTGGTTTGAGAATCATGAAAGAAGGTTGTATACATGGAAGAACCCTGGAGATACTAAAAGGTATCAGATAGATTATATAATGGTAAGACAGAGATTTAGGAACCAGGTTTTAAATTGTAAGACATTTCCAGGGGCAGATGTGGACTCTGACCACAATCTATTGGTTATGACCTGTAGATTAAAACTGAAGAAACTGCAAAAAGGTGGGAATTTAAGGAGATGGGAGCTGGATAAACTGAAAGAACCAGAGGTTGTACAGAGTTTCAGGGAGAGCATAAGGGAACAATTGACAGGAATGGGGGAAAGAAACACAGTAGAAGAAGAATGGGTAGCTTTGAGGGATGAAGTAGTGAAGGCAGCAGAGGATCAAGTAGGTAAAAAGACGAGGGCTAGTAGAAATCCTTGGGTAACAGAAGAAGAATTGAATTTAATTGATGAAAGGAGAAAATATAAAAATGCAGTAAATGAAGCAGGCAAAAAGGAATACAAACGACTCAAAAATGAGATCGACAGGAAGTGCAAAATGGCTACGCAGGGATGGCTAGAGGACAAATGTAAGGATGTAGAGGCTTATCTCACTAGGGGTAAGATAGATACTGCCTACAGGAAAATTAAAGAGACCTTTGGAGATAAGAGAACTACTTGTATGAACATCAAGAGCTCAGATGGAAACCCAGTTCTAAGCAAAGAAGGGAAAGCAGAAAGGTGGAAGGAGTATATAGGGGGTCTATACAAGGGCGATGTACTTGAGAGCAATATTATGGAAATGGAAAAGGATGTAGATGAAGATGAAATGGGAGACACGATACTACGTGAAGAATTTGACAGAGCACTGAAAGACCTGAGTCGAAACAAGGCCCCCGGAGTAGACAACATTCCATTGGAACTACTGACGGCCTTGGGAGAGCAAGTCCTGACAAAACTCTACCATCTGGTGAGCAAGATGTATGCAACAGGCGAAATACCCTCAGACTTCAAGAAGAATATAATAATTCCAATCCCAAAGAAAGCAGGTGTTGACAGATGTGAAAATTACCGAACAATCAGTTTAATAAGCCACAGCTGCAAAATACTAACACGAATTCTGTACAGACGAATGGAAAAACTAGTAGAAGCCGACCTCGGGATTCCGTAGAAATACTGGAACACGTGAGGCAATACTGACCTTACGACTTATCTTAGAAGAATGATTAAGGAAAGGCAAACCTACGTTTCCAGCATTTGTAGACTTAGAGAAAGCTTTTGACAGTGTTGACTGGAATACTCTCTTTCAAATTCTAAAGGTGGCAGGGGTAAAATACAGGGAGCGAAAGGCTATTTACAATTTGTACAGAAACCAGTTGGCAGTTATAAGAGTCGAGGGACATGAAAGGGAAGCAGTGGTTGGGAAGGGAGTAAGACAGGGCTGTAGCCTCTCCCCGATGTTATTCAATCTGTATATTGAGCAAGCAGTAAAGGAAAGAAAAGAAAAATTCGGAGTAGGTATTAAAATCCATGGAGAAGAAATAAAAACTTTGAGGTTCGCCGATGACATTGTTATTCTGTCAGAGACAGCAAAGGACTTGCAAGAGCAGTTGAACGGAATGGACAGTGTCTTGAAAGGAGGGTATAAGATGAACATCAACAAAAGCAAAACGAGGATAATGGAATGTAGTCGAATTAAGTCGGGTGATGCTGAGGGAATTAGATAAGGAAATGAGGCACTTAAAGTAGTAAAGGAGTTTTGCTATTTGGGGAGCAAAATAACTGATGACGGTCGAAGTAGAGAGGATATAAAATGTAGACTGGCAATGGCAAGGAAAGCGTTTCTGAAGAAGAGAAATTTGTTAACATCGAGTATAGATTTAAGTGTCAGGAAGTCGTTTCTGAAAGTATTTTTTTGGAGTGTAGCCATGTATGGAAGTGAAACGTGCACGATAAATAGCTTAGACAAGAAGAGAATAGAAACTTTCGAAATGTGGTGCTACAGAAGAATGCTGAAGTTTAGATGGGTAGATCACATAACTAATGAGGAAGTATTGAATAGGATTGGGGAGAAGAGAAGTTTGTGGCACAACTTGACCAGAAGAAGGGATCGGTTGGTAGGACATGTTCTGAGGCATCAAGGGATCACCAATTTAGTAATGGAAGGCAGCGTGGAGGGTAAAAATTGTAGAGGGAGACCAAGAGATGAATACACTAAGCAGATTCAGAAGGATGTTGGTTGCAGTAGGCACTGGGAGATGAAGAAGCTTGCACAGGATAGAGTAGCATGGAGAGCTGCATCAAACCAGTCTCAGGACTGAAGACCACAACAACAACAACATTACAGTGACCATCTTCGAAGCAAGGTATGGCAAGAATTGTCCAGTGAACCACTTCATGAAACTGACAGCGTTCATTTCTGAAGACAGTCACTACTGTTTTATTACACCGAAATACATTTTTAGTCTCAGGAACAAAGCGATCAGAAGAGCCAGGATGCAGAATAATTATCCGAGTACATATTCCTATGGGAACTTTAAAAGTTCAAACACAATCACTCATTTCCCAGCAGGCATTCCTGGAATGATTGTGATTCGCCCCTGTTGCATGAAGGTTATACACTGTTGGTCTACGTTCTTCAAATCCGAAACCAACGTCTTTTAAAACTCTTTACGTTGACGAAGCGGGACCTTTAAAGCCAATTTTCTCATGCATAATGGTAACAAGTTTTTGTGATGTCAGTTATTAACCATTCACATGAAGTTTAGAACATCGTTGTCAAAAACATCCGTTTATGTCACTGGTTTCTTGCGATTTGTATGCTTTCCAGGCGACATGAAACCAACATTTTCTAAGGTTTATCGCCTAACCAGACGTTTCTTCTTTAATCATACTGAAACATTTATAGACGCACGTATATAGATATATTGCTACAAGAAAAAAGCAAACCATTGACAGTTGAACAAAGATTTTAAATCTCACGAAGCACGCCAACAGCACAGCATGTAGCAGAGACATTCTTGTCGTCTAACTGTAACTCGCGGCTAGCCGCTCGGAAGGAGAATGAATCCTATTGGCTGCCTGCAGTTAATGATGGGCGATGCGCAGAACGGCTGAAAATGCCTTACTACATGACGCGGACTTAGGCAGTGGGCTGTCCACTACGCCATCTGGACACAGAGTTCACCGCAACCGCATGGACTACCCTAGCACACCTCCCGTCAACTGCAGTTTCTCAGTTTATAGCACACACTACTGATGAATGCCCCTGCTCAGTAGCCTAATTACTTGTGGCTTGTCGCTGACTCCTGCAAGCATATGCACTGAAGGGATCACTGGCTGTCATTGCCATAATTATAAATACGTGGTTTCTGTTCTCTGCTTGACCCACTTCATCACTATCAAAATGAAGTCATCGAAGGAGTTCTGTAAATTTTGGAAACGCGTGAAAAACGGATGGGGCCAAGTCGAGACTGTCATAGGATGATCGATGAGACTGAACCCAAGGATTATTGCAGATGTCGCAGCGCTCGTTTGTGGTCTGGCGTTCTCATGCTGAAGAAGAGGGCGCTCCATGTTGGACGAAGTCATCGAATTCGTGCTTTCAGTTTTCTGAAATCTGTCTCACACACAGATACAGTTACGTTACGCAACGCCATGTTACACCCTCCAATTCACAGCCCTGTAGCGGCAGTGGGTTGAAATTTGCGTCAGCAAAGTGGATAAGTGAACCTAGTAATATACATGTATGCATGTATACATGTATGTAATACGTCGTCCAATACTGAGATCAGATTAAAAAATTCGAAGACATTTGTTTTCAGCATACCCTTGTAATATTATTAGTGTGAAAGTAACTCTGTTACGTTTACACTTCTAAACTACTGAAGACATTTGGATGACATCTGATATGGAGGCTTTAGCACTAAGGAAGAAAAGAGGCTACTTTAGAAATTAACAAAAAACCTACAGTTTAACCTGGAGTCCGAACCATTGAGCCAACTTGGAATTTTTCACATATACTGGATGTCGTTTCTAAGGGTCATCAGGCGAACTTTCCTTGGTATTTCGGCAGATATTTGCAGTTTCGTTTTTCCAGTGTGTAGCTGAAATCAGCCCAAACAATTACGCCCATCACGCCTTTCATACGAATCCCAGTATCGATGGAAAGGGTCAGTTTGTTACCAATTACAAACAAAATGATTTTTAATGTGAAATTCTACGTGCCCATCCGATAGAGCGATCCATGATAGTCTAGTTCGATATTTCTTTTAACGGCATCCATTAACAGTAATAGGCAATCAGAAAGAATAATCAGTACTCCAGCAGCGACTAGGCAGTGCTGCATGCTTGGCAGTAGCAGTCAGCGCGGACCAGCGTTATTTGGTTTCTACCGAACATCGGATTACTTCTTCATGAATGTTGTAATTACATTTCAGCACCTCTTATTCCCACCCTGTTACAGTCGCCAAAATGGAGTGGTTTCAAGGCTCTAGTTACGGCTTCTTAATTGAACCAGCAGCTTCACTAACGATCTGTCCTCTGATACTCTTTATGCTAATTTTTACTTTGATTATTTTCGTGTGGACGCCAAATCATAGTTCTTTGATGCTGTGTACCTGCTTAGCAATGCCACTAATTGTGCCGTGAGACTTCGTCTCCAAATACAGATGATCGATGGCTGTAAGACAACTCACGTCTACGCCGACTCACTACAGAAGGACATATCTGTCCTTCTAAAGAACTCTTTTGTATTTGGGTGTTCTCCTATTTAACATTTACAACGTCAGGTGATAAATTCTTATCATTCAGAAGAAGATGTCTTAAGTGTATTTTACAATAGCATCTAAGACAATGACATTTCTATCAGCCGTTTTTGCGGGCGTCATCACAGGTGCTTGTTCTGTGCCTTCCAAATCACCACATCGCCACCTTCACAGCAGGGAGAGGCCCTTGACGGCATCGCTCCTCGCCGACGTCCTGTGCTCACGTTTCTCACATCGTCTCTGAACAAGCCAAAATTGATGCATGCACAATTTTCTAGATGCTGATTACCTAAACAACATTTTTACACTGTCACGAACATCTTTCGTCGGCCTAAGGGTATAATAGTGGAACATCCTACTCCAGAGAATCTCATATTACACTACATACTGCAAGTGAGGTCTGCTGATGCGTCGACCATTACATCGCTATTTTAGGGATATCAATGACTGAAACTTTAGTGTATGCAACGAACTGGCACCGAAGGACTGTGAGTCCTCTTTAGACAGTGTGAAGGCGTTCTCTTTTCTGGCGGGATCAACTTCCAGACATCGCGAAACGAAGCCAAGAAGAAAAAGACGAAGAATAATAATAATAATCGGCAACGAAGAAGAGAGAACAAAAGCCATCTTTCTGTGTTTGCGCTTATCTGTGTTTGAATTCATCCCACAATCGTAACACGAATGGGAGTCGCACGAGACAAATCTTCAGGATTAGAAATATGTCCCTGGACGATTTCCACTTTTAGCTTTCTTGCGTAATCTGGGACGTTAGCGCTATTCTGTTACATCAACCTAACGACTGTTCAAACATGATACCTTCACTTGCTGATACTTTAGTTTATCTCACAAACTTGAACATGAATGTTACTTCGACTATGTACTGTGGACATCAGACTTGTGTTCCTTGCGAGTAAAAGCGCAACTACCGTCTCTTGCTTAAAGATCAGACTGTCTCTGGAGTCTGACAGTGGAAAACATACAGAGTATCATCAAAGCCAAGGCTTTCAGTTGTAATATGTATTAGGGCAAAGAGAGAGAGAGAGAGAGAGAGAGAGAGAGAGAGAGAGAGCACATTTTGTTAGTGCGGGTTGCTTACATCAGAAGCAGGTATGCACTCAGGTTAAAACCTATTTTTCTCCTTTGATTGACATGTTGTTAACCTATTGTTCTCCTTTTATTGTCAGGTCCTTAACCTATTGTTCTGCTGAAAGGATCCTTCCTTTTGATTGACAGGCACTTAACCTGTTGTTTCCCTCCCCTCGATCCCTCAGGAAACCTCCTACCTCTCTGTTACAGGTACACTTTCAGGTCTCAGTTACTGCAACAGCCCATCTCACTCTTATCAATTTGATTGACTATTTAATTAAATTGATCAATTAATTAACCTCTCCACTCCTGGTAAACCCCCTCCCCTACCACCCTCCCCCTCGGAAATTGGCGGGAAAAAGGCTCAGGTAATCAGTCATTTGGAGGGAATTCGGTTGTAGTGTATGGAATATTGTTTAAACAATTTATACAATGTATATAATATTGTTTAGTTAGTTATGGCAATGTATGGAATATAGTTTATTTATCTAGTTAAACAATTCGTCCAGAAATCGATTTCTGTGTATGGAATATTGTTTAAACAATTTAGACAATGTGTGGAATATTGTTTAATTAAATAACTTAGGGGATTCAATGCAGTGTATGGAATATAGTTTATTTATTTATTTAAAGAATTTTTCAGCAAATCGATCACCACCCCCACCACACCATCATCACCCCCCTCGCCCCCTCCCCTACCTGGAAATCGGCGGCTCTGTGGTGGAGACGAAGGATCTCATGAAGGGAAATTCAAGGGTATATTGTTTATTTATATAAAAAAATCAGTTTGCAGGGGTTGGATTTCTCTTGTTCATAATTCTATGCTGTTTCGAAAGATACAAGTCTTGTAAGAAGTAATTAAATCGATCGTCCTTCTTTTTATTCCGATCACACAAGGAATACCGTCATGCTTCACACATAACATGTAATTACACAGTTAAAAATGGATCGCAAAGCACGCACCACCCGCCGCCACTGTCCACTGGACCGCACACGCTGCCAGGAGTTGGGATGCACCGGCGACGCCGCGAAATGACGATGCGGCTGTCAGCTGCTGAACCACATCAGGTGTCAGTTTGGGTCCCGCAGTGATGAGGCAGTGGCGTCCCTTTCATACATGACACCTGAGAAATACGTGTCCACCTGGGCATCGTTACTGGCGCGATGACGCAGATCTGCGTGTCCAGAGCTGAGAGAGATGTAACAGGACAGCCTTTCCATTACTTACCAGTCCCTTTCCAGAGTTCGTAAAGTGCTGCAGATATAGTTAACCGTCGCTTTTGTAGGAGCTTTTGTGATGTCTCAGCTTGCCTGCATGGAATTTCTTGCCCTAACAGGACCTGTTTGCGAAAATAGCCCAAATAACACCGAATGCATTCTTCCTGATGATCCTAATGGGACAGCCCGTCTCTTAATGAATTACCTGTCAAACTGCTGTTGCTGCCAGTGTGGGAGCACTGTCCACCTTTTTTTCTGCAGACGAGACTTTCAGTGGCAAAAAACTATTTTGTACAGATCGCCATGTTGCACTGACAGTTAAACCCTGCAAAAAGTGATCTACAGACCGTCAAATACATCCCACGTACTCACAGCGTCACAGTGCAGCGTCGACAGAGGAAGCCGCCGCCATAAACATGCCCCATGACCACAGCCACAGAAGTGCATGTCAGCTAGAGAGAGCCCAGCCAGCCGTGGACTAGCACCCACCCTAGGAGGACCTAAGTGGTAGGAGTTCAAACGCTATCAGTACTCCCATTGCAAACACTCATCGTACTGAATCTTCTCAAATTTCTGCAGAGTATACATTCGACACATGTGGTCCCAAAGGCAACTCAACGCAAACTGGGTATTAGTTCACTATTCACCTGCCCAGTGGGAGCCACGAGCCAAATCGTCATAAGCTGGAAGTCTTCTCGGACTCTCTGAACTGGTGTACAAAGGATGGGGGAGCTCCATCTCGGAACAAAGGCATTACTCTTTCTGGTCCCAACCTGCTTGCAGATCATCAACCCACGTACTCACCGTGCTGCAGTGCAGTGCTTACAGAGGAAATTGCCACTGTAAACACGGCCCATGACTGCAGCCGTAGAAGGGCATGTCAGCCAGAGAGAGGCCAGCCCGCCATGGACGAGCCCTTACCCGAGGAGGATCTGAGCAGTAGGAGTTTGAACGCCATCAATACTCCCAGCCCAAACACTCGTCATATTGAATCTTCTCAAATTTCCACAGAGTATACTTGCGACACATGCGGTCCCAAAGGCAACTCATCACAAACTGAGTATTAGTTCACTATTCACCTGCCCAGGGGGAGCCACGAGCCAAATCGTCATAAGCTGGAAGCTTTCTTGGACTCTCTGAACTAGTGTACAAAGGATGGGCAAGCTCCATCTTGGAACAAAGACGTTAGTGTTTCTGGCCCCAACCTGCTTGCAGATCATCAGATATATCCCATGTACTCACCGTGCTGCAGTGCAGTGCCGACAGAGGAAATTGCCACTGTAAGCACAGCCCATGACTGCAACCGCAAAAGGGCATGTCAGCCAGAGAGAGGCCAGCCAGCCATGGACGAGCCCTTACCCCAGGAGGACCTGAGTAGGAGTTTGAACGTGTCAATACTCCCAGCACAAACACTCGTCATATTGAATCTTCTCAAATTTCTGCAGAGCATACATGCGACACATGCGGTCCCAAAGGCAACTCAGTGCAAAATTGATATTAGTTCACTATTTACCCACCCAGGGGGAGCTGCGAGCTTTGTCAGACTCTCTGAACTGGTGTACATAGAATGGCATGCTTGCTTGCTGCTATGTTTTCTACAGCCATCTCCAGACTCACAAGAATATTGGGAACCAAACACATATTTATCAGTGTAACTACAATTAAATATTAGAATTACTGTCACAGTCTGACACCGAGCAATGTGCTTGGTATGTCTCCTGTTTATGACAGTATCTATAGTGCACATAATTCTCCACTAAATGCTGTCAGCACTTAGAATGTGCTGGATAGTTTTCGTGATCGCATGGAAATCTGAGAACATTCCATATGGACATGTGTTTGCGCTGGACCATTATTCCCTCCCATGTGAATTGTCCGATTGACTGCTTCTTCACATTTCCTGTCTTTATTTAGCTGAGAGAACATCGATTGTGGGTGTGCATCTAGCAGGTGAAAGACAGATGGAAGACATGTTTGCTGGGTCTCTAGACCAGAGAAACACCCAAGTTGACTTCGTAAATTATAGGGATGATTTGGAATCTATTGTGTCATTGACATTGGTATTTGCGAGTGAACATATGAATTTCCTCTATTTTTTTGGAGTTTTCACGTAAAGTCTTCACAGGCGGGATAAGTTTCTAGTTACTCAGTAGTTTACAGCATGCTCCAGCTCGCTAAAGTTTTGGGTTGCTAGAGAAATAATTGCCAGTGTATATCATTGGAATTATGTTGTGCGCACGATACTGCTATGCAAGTGATATTGCTATGTGCTTGATATTGAGAAGTATCGCGTAGGCGGTATAATATTCTGGAGAACCATATAAAAATACATGTGTTCTTCTAATCCCAGAGTCTGGAGATGGCTGTAGAAAGCAGGCAAGCAAGCAAATATTTTGGGGTCTTTGTGCCGAGGGGTACCGACCCAGCCTTTGTACAACAGTCTTTGCAGTATATGTAAGAGTGTCTTGCGGCCAATAGCTATACAAATTATGGAAGAGGGGTGATTTTGTATGGCGCAGGATACGAATTGTATGTTTACTACGTTGACACAGTACATGGTGATATATTCCAGGGTTGGAGATCGGCTTCACACTTTAATATTCAAGCTTCCATCCTCAGTGGCAGAGCAGTGTAAATGAGTAAGAGTCTTCCTGTATTTGACAATCTGTAGACCATTTTGCAGAGTTTAATTGTTGGTGCAACATGGTGATCTGTACAAAATAGTTTTTTTGCCGCTGATAGTCTTGTCTGGAGAGAGAAAAAGAAGGCAGGCAGTGCTTCCACACCGGCGGCATCAGTAATTCGGCGGGTAAATTCAATAAGAGCCAATGATAATGCTCAGTTCATTCACGTCCATTGTGCCGCGACGTAGGAGCCTCTACATAGCGGTGAGAACATTTGCATTTTGGAGATGTCTGTTGAATGCAGGACTTAACGATTTCCAGGAAGGGTAACAGGTGATGGATGGCGTGCCACGTTAGGACCATCAGGAGGAATACATTCGGCGTTATTCTTCATTATTATGGTAAATGGATTCTGTTAGGACAAGAATTTCCATGCAGACAAGCTGAGACATCATGAAAGCTCCTACAAAAGCGACCGTTAACTACACTCCTGGAAATTGAAATAAGAACACCGTGAATTCATTGTCCCAGGAAGGGGAAACTTTATTGACACATTCCTGGGGTCAGATACATCACATGATCACACTGACAGAACCACAGGCACATAGACACAGGCAACAGAGCATGCACAATGTCGGCACTAGTACAGTGTATATCCACCTTTCGCAGCAATGCAGGCTGCTATTCTCCCATGGAGACGATCGTAGAGATGCTGGATGTAGTCCTGTGGAACGGCTTGCCATGCCATTTCCACCTGGCGCCTCAGTTGGACCAGCGTTCGTGCTGGACGTGCAGACCGCGTGAGACGACGCTTCATCCAGTCCCAAACATGCTCAATAGGGGACAGATCCGGAGATCTTGCTGGCCAGGGTAGTTGACTTACACCTTCTAGAGCACGTTGGGTGGCACGGGATACATGCGGACGTGCATTGTCCTGTTGGAACAGCAAGTTCCCTTGCCGGTCTAGGAATGGTAGAACGATGGGTTCGATGACGGTTTGGATGTACCGTGCACTATTCAGTGTCCCCTCGACGATCACCAGTGGTGTACGGCCAGTGTAGGAGATCGCTCCCCACACCATGATGCCGGGTGTTGGCCCTGTGTGCCTCGGTCGTATGCAGTCCTGATTGTGGCGCTCACCTGCACGGCGCCAAACACGCATACGACCATCATTGGCACCAAGGCAGAAGCGACTCTCATCGCTGAAGACGACACGTCTCCATTCGTCCCTCCATTCACGCCTGTCGCGACACCACTGGAGGCGGGCTGCACGATGTTGGGGCGTGAGTGGAAGACGGCTAACGGTGTGCGGGACCGTAGCCCAGCTTCATGGAGAAGGTTGCGAATGGTCCTCGCCGATACCCCAGGAGCAACAGTGTCCCTAATTTGCTGGGAAGTGGCGGTGCGGTCCCCTACGGCACTGCGTAGGATCCTACGGTCTTGGCGTGCATCCGTGCGTCGCTGCGGTCCGGTCCCAGGTCGACGGGCACGTGCACCTTCCGCCGACCACTGGCGACAACATCGATGTACTGTGGAGACCTCACGCCCCACGTGTTGAGCAATTCGGCGGTACGTCCACCCGGCCTCCCGCATGCCCACTATACGCCCTCGCTCAAAGTCCGTCAACTGCACATACGGTTCACGTCCACGCTGTCGCGGCATGCTACCAGTGTTAAAGACTGCGATGGAGCTCCGTATGCCACGGCAAACTGGCTGACACTGACGGCGGCGGTGCACAAATGCTGCGCAGCTAGCGCCATTCGACGGCCAACACCGCGGTTCCTGGTGTGTCCGCTGTGCCGTGCGTGTGATCATTGCTTGTACAGCCCTCTCGCAGTGTCCGGAGCAAGTATGGTGGGTCTGACACACCGGTGTCAATGTGTTCTTTTTTCCATTTCCAGGAGTGTATTTGTGGGACACTATTCAATTTCTAAGAGGTCGACTTGGCTCTTATTTGACGTAAGTATGTGACATCAGTATATACACTGAGAACATTTTAGATGCACTTGAGATGGTGTGTAGCTACGTGAGGATTTTGTAGTGATGCATCAGCTACGCTTCGCTGGTAAATGCATACATGGCTAGACGCAGCTCGCATGTCCTGTTAGGATCGCTAGGAACAATCAGCCTGTGCTATTCTCTGAAGCATTGGAACAGATTTCTGCTGCATCTGTGAGGGAGAGTTGCTTGGCAGTTAGGTCTTCACTGGAGAGCAGGCATCGCGCCAGCAACAAGTGCGCATCCAGAGGGTGACGTCAGTATAACACTTGAAGAACTCTAACTGTAGACATGACTTTCGCCTGCTGGCTGCCGCTGGCAGCAGCCTGAGAGCAGTAGCTCACAGCCCATGCATTCATCTATCCGGCAGTGGCTCCTGGCAGCGTCAGCGCGTGCGCGTGTTGGAGGAGTTCGTTGTACATCAAAGTTGATGATAGTTCGAAAGCGTATTTTATGTGCAATGGGTGTTTGTGCATTGCATTATTTTCGGCTGTTTAAGTGTTGTGTGTTTGCATAGTGTTACACACACATTATCTTTTGACAATTTATGAGTTGTTTTCGAGTCTGTTGCATTATTTTGTGAACAGGTGTACAGGCTGTGCAGTGCATGATTTCAACAGTTGACGATTAGCAAGCGTGTTTGCAGAGCAATATTTTGACCATTTACGAGTTGTTTGCGTCTCTACCCATCAGTGTACTGCATTATTTCGGTGATTTACGAGGTAGTTTGCAGGTCTGTAGCCTGTGAATTGCGACCCCTAGCACATCAGAGCGAGTGTTTTGTATCAGTGTGATAAATAAACTATGTGATATCCGCCCCTAAATAAATTGTTCCAAAATAAATACAGTACACTCCTCTCTCCAGCAGCTGGACACAGGCTGAGTCCTTTTCCCGCTATTTTTCCTCCACACACTGCCACAGGAGGGATGATGATGCCCCCTGGTGACAGTACTGTGTACTAGATCAGTTGGACTTCGGACCTCATGGTGAACACACTGAATGGAGCTACTCCTCAAATTGTTTAAATAATAAACACTGGCTGAAAATACCCAGCACAAGCTGAGTCCTTTCCCTGCGAATTCCTAGGAAGAGGTAGTGGTCAGATGACTTCGGTTAGTGGAGGTAGTCAAAATGACCTTTTCTTCCGCCATTTTCGTATGTTAGTGGAGGTAGTCGTGGTGTGTTGCATTGTCCTGCTGGAATTTGAACTTCCCGCCATTTTCTGGGGGAGAGCAGGGGAGGGGGGAGGGGAGAGAGTTAGGTTAGTGGAGGTAGCCCAATTGACCTATCTTCCCACCAGAATTTGAACTTCCCACCATGATGTCATTGCAAAATTGCCATTTCTATCGCCGCCATCTTGGATCCGCCATCTTGAATAAATCTCGCGACAATGGGGTGGCGCCGCCCTTGTTCTACAACTAACGTCTTCCCCAATCGTAGGAATAACATTTTCGATTGGACACGTAATTGTAGTTCTTCTCCATAATAAATGTTTAAATTTATTGTCCCTCCATGTTCGTGAAAGCTCTAATAACCGGAAAGAATAGGACGAATGACTCCAGATTTGGGTGATTTGTCAGAAAATGTAGCAGTAATTAATAAAATGGCAGCATGATAACTCTTATCACCATAGCACTCAGTCTTCTGATGCTAGAAACGTCAGTGCTACATCATTCATAATGGACAGTAGTCAGACACATGTGAACCACGTGTTTTTATGGCTCGTAGACGTCACAGCACTCAATACCAGTGAGTGAATTAACTGGAACGACACAGAGTTGTTCTCTGGGGAGCGGATTAGTCACACAGTAACATTTCGGCCCGTGCTGATTCAACATTATGGAGTGCGGGGAACCAGTGGACAGAACAGGATTGTACACGACAGCGATTGGATACTGAAGTACTTAGTGAGGCTAGGTGGTGGGACGGCTGCCATCTTGTCCATACAGTCGCAATAGTCCGTGGCGGCGCGACACCTGACAGCCTCAAGGGCTTGGAAGTCTTATGCAGCGCCACTATCGAACTGCCGTGAAATACATCAGAAGCTATATTCGGTTCAGACGATGCGTTTCTAACAAAAATGACATACTGAGTTATGTTTGTACGGAAGTCTTCAGTCCACCTCACACCTGTCCGGAAATTCCTCGCGCGTATATTTTATTTAGTAAATGATGTATTGTATTGTACTGGCGACCTAGAAACGACGAAAAGGCTTCGTCCCCGCCGTAGCCTCAGTGGTACACAACCTCACAACAGGTTACAGCAGTCCACTCATCTCTCCACCGCCCCACACCGAACCTAGGGTTATTGAGCGGTTCGGCCCCCAGTGGACCCTCCTGGGAACGTCTCACATCAGACGAGTGTAACCCCAATATTTGCCTGGTAATGATGGTGCACGTGGAGAAAGTATTTGTACAGAAATCGCCGACATAGTGTAACTCAGGCAGAATAAGGAAAACCAGCCTGCATTCGCCGAGGAAGATGGAAAACCGCTTAAAAACCATCCACAGACTGGCCGGCAGATCAGATCTCGACACTAATCCGCCGGGCGGATTCGTGTCGGGGTCCGGCGCGCCTTCCTGCCCAGAAAGCAATGCCTTAGACCGTACGGCTAACCGGGCGGGCAGTAAATAATGTAGGGGAAATGTATCGAACATTCTCTGAAAGTGAAAATACACGTGAACCTGAACTCTACTATCTACTGTCATATGACTATTGTGAACAAAGACAGCAAGCTGGATTTCAAACGGTTGATGCTTGCGGGTACCTCATTGACTGCTACATAGGGAATATTCGGTCTCTAGAAGTAATACCATATGCGAGTACAATATACGTTCCATAATTCTGCGAGAAATCTAGGACAGTGAGAAACATCTATAGTTGCGCCTGCTGGTCATGCGACCCTTCTTGTACAATGGAATGATACGTGCCATTTTTCATCTCATGGTACACTCCGACGAGCCAGAGACCTATGGTAAACCGACAATGGATGAGGAGTCAGCCTGTTCTTCCTTACGCTCAGCATGAAATGTAACTGCCCCTCCAGCAAGTCACGTGACCATTGCGTTGTGTCGCGTCAGATGGCCTTGCCTCTAGCCAGTGATTTGCACTATTTTTCAGTTGCGTGCTCACTTATTTCTATATGTCTCATTATCATGATGATGACAACCTGATAACGTGCCTTTAGTGGAATTATGAGTTAACTCCAGCTATGCTGGTTTAGGGTGCCATTGGTTGCAACACGCGATATCGACTTAAAGAATTGGAGGCATTACCCTTCCTTCAGACAACTTTGAGTGCCATATCTCAGTGAAAAAAGACCGACCACGTGTGGCAAGGGCACACTAAACTAAATTTCTCAAGTCAAGGGTCACATTCAGTTCTATAGTCCTAATTATTTGTTTATTGAAAATGGAAATGAAGTCCCATGCTTCTTTTACAGAGCGTAGGGGAACGATGCGGGAGACCCGCACCGCCTTACTAGGCAAGGTCCTAATGGAGGTGGTTTGCCGTTGCCTTTCTCCGACCGTAATGGGGATGAATGATGATGATGAAGACGGCACCACAACACCCAGTCATCTCGAGGCAGGAAAAATCCCTGACCCCGCCGGGAATCGAACCCGGGACCCCGTGCTCGGGAAGCGAGAACGCTACCGCGAGACCACGAGGGACGGACATTTGTTTATTGTCAAGAGCTTAATATGTGATGTACAGCTCTTTTCAGTCACTTGTATTCTTCTTGGCATTCCATTCGTTACGTACTTCTGTGTGAAGGTTCCTGGCAGATTAAAACTGTGTGACGGACCGAGACTCGGATTCGGGGTTGGCCCGAGTGGCCGAGTGGTTCTAGGCGCTTCAGTCTGGATCCGTGCGACTGCTACGGTCGCAGGTTCGAATCTTCCCTTGGGCATGGATGTGTGTGATGTCCTTAGATTGTATTGTATTGTATGTATCGTATGTTAAGCTGGGGCCTAGAAACGACGGAGAGGCTCCATCACCGCCGCAGCCGCAGTGGTCCACAATCCCACGACGACTGCCGCAGTCTACTTCACCCCTCCGCCGCCCCACACCGAACTCAGGGTTATTGTGCAGTTCGGTCCCCGGTGAACCCCCCAGGGAACGTCTCACACCAGACGAGTGTAACCCCTATGTTTGCATGGTAGAGTAATGGTGGTGTATGCGTACGTGGAAAACTTGTTTGCGGAGCAATCGCCGACATAGTGTAACTGAGGCGGAATAAGGGGAACCAGCCCACATTCGCCGAGGCAGATGGAAAACCGCCTAAAAACCATCCACAGACTGGTCGGTTCACCAGACCTCGACACAAACCCGCCGGGCGGATTCGTGCCGGGGACCAGGTGCACCTCCCCGCCGGAAAGCCGTGCGTTAGACCGCACGGTCACCCGGGCAGGACTGTCCTTCTTAGGTTAGTTAGGTTTAAGTAGTTCTAAGTTCTAGGGGACTGATGACCTCAGCTGTTAAGTCCCGTAGTGCTCAGAGCCATTTGAACCATTTTCCGATACGGGACCTTTGCCTTTCATGGCCAAGTGCTCTACCGACTGAGGAAATTTCATATCAGCGCACTCTCCGCTGCAGAGTGAAAATTTCATCCTGGAAACATCCCCCAGGCTAAGCCATGTTTCTGCAGTACCATTGCTTCCAGGAGTGCTGGTCTTCCAAGGTTCGCGGGAGGACTTCAGTGAAGTTTGGAAGGTAGGAGACGAGGTAGTGGCTGAATTAACGCTGTGAGGATCGGTCCTGAGTAGTGGTTGGTAGCTCAGTTGGTAGAGCACTTGCCAGCGAAGGGTAATGATCCGGAGTTCGAGTATCGGTCCGGCGCACAGTTTTAACCCGCCAAGAAGTTCCATTTCAGCGGACACTCCGCTGCACAGTGAAAATTTCACTATGGATATTTACGAGTATGTGTGTCTTCTAAAACGGGCAGGCTGAATGAACGTCTTTAGGCCTTGAACTACATGTACAATGATCTTAACTGACGCGCGAGATCTTATCTTTCCTGTGTGTAGCTACAAACGTTTGAACCGACCGCTGCTTGTGAGCATGTGCGATGAGTAGTTGGCTCACTTTGGCTTCACTTTTCGTTAGTATGTTACAGTGGTATTTATACGCGATGAAATTACGCTATGAGGCTGGTTATAGGTGTAAATGCTACTGAAACACCTTTATTGCAATCCACAGGGGCGCACGCGTATGTGAGCTGACGATGTTTGATGAATGCAACCAATAATTAACATAAAGATCATTCTAGACAGCAACTGAAGGGGCGGTCTAAATATAGCTCAAAAAAATCCCGTGGATTAAGGCGAGTAGAATATTCCTCTTTGTAAGATGTACAGCAATAACGTGCTTCTTTCGGTCGCTTCCCGACTGGCTTGTAGGATTCTATGGCTATTAACATGTCATTCACCGTTTGTACAGCTTTTTATGTGCTAGAAACAAGTTGAATCCTAACTCGGTTTCCATATAAAACAACATGTGCTCCAAATTCTGGCTTGGCGCGGGTGTTGTAAGATGGAAGGCATTAGGACCATATTTAGTCAAGTCCACAAATGCTGGAATCAGCCTCCTGCATGACGACAAGTTTCTGTGCATTTGCTCTCTATCCGGCGCGGATCCTGGTTTCGGTTCTTGAGGAGGGAGGGGGTGGGGGTGGGAGGTCACAATTTATTACTGTCTTCTTCCCACCAACAAATAATATAAATTGCCGTCACAGCCAATTTTAACATGTCACAGGTGCTTATGACTTTGTTATTAATAACAATAAAATAACATATAAAATGTTTTAGTATAATAATAACAACAAAATTATTTGTTGACATCAATCCTTAGCACATGGTATTGGCATAACATCCAAGAAATAGCAGTTCAGATAAATATAGCATTTGAAAAGCATTAGTGCGAAAATACGAGACGTAGATGTGCCATACCATTTATCTAAGAACTATAATACCAACAAAACCTCACAGTCTTGACAACGTCATAATTTACACAATATAAAATCGAAATTTTTATTGGTTAGCATCAATATCCTGATATCCTTAGTGGGAGCCATTCACAACAAAACTATTCCTCCTCGTGTGCAAGATGTATGAGACAAGCGAAATATCCTCAGATTTCAAGAAAAATGTAATAATCCCAGTTATAAAGAAAGTAGGTGCTAACAGGTGAATATTGCAGAACTATCATTTTAATATGTCATGGTTGCAAAATACAGATGCGAATTGTTTAGAGAAGAATGGAAAAAGTTGTAGAAGCCAGCTTGGGGAAGTTTAGTTAGGATTCCAGAGAAATGTGGGAACACACGAGACAACACTGGCCCTGTGACGTAGCGTAGAAGATAAGTTAAAGAAAGGCAAACCTGCGTTGAAAACATTTGTAGACTTAGAGAAAGCTGTTGACTATGTTGAATGGAGTACACTCTCTGAAATTCTGAAGGTTGTAGAGATAAAATACAAGGAGTAAAAGGTTATACACAGCTTGTACAGAAATCGGACAGCATTTATAAGAGTCGTAGGGTGTGAAAGGGAAGTAGTGATTGAGAAGGGAGTGAGACACGGTTATAGCCTATCCTCGATGTTATTCAATCTGTACACTGAGCAAGCAGTAAAGGACCCAAACAAAATTTTGTTGAAGGAAATAAAGTTCAAGGAGAAGAAATAACAATTTTGAGGTTTGTCGACGACACTGCAAGTTTGCCACAGCCAACAATAAAGGACTTGGAAGAGCAGTTGAACGGGACAGTGTCTTGAAAGACGGATATAACATGAACAACGACAAAAGCGGAACAAGGATAAAGGAATACAGAAGAATTAAATCAGGCAATATTAAGGGGATTACTTTAATAAATGAGACAATGAAAGTAGCAGATGAGCTCAGCTACTTGATTAGTAAAATAAAAATGATGATAGCCTACATAGAGAGAATATAAAATTTAGATTGGCAATGATAACAAACACGTTTCTGAAGAAGAGAAATTTGTTAACATTGAATATAAACTGAAGTGCATAAAATCTCGGTTTTCAAGCCACGTCATTTCGAATAAAACACTTGAGCTTTCGATTCTTTATTTGAATGACGCGACTTCAAAAGCGAGAAGATTTTGTTTGGGCATGCCACCACGAAAGACTCCGAGGACACATAGCGATTTTTGATAACTCTAATAAACACAACAGATACCATAACAGACTTTAGTCATCTCCTTCACTATCTACGGTAGCCAATGCTGGGTAACTTTTCGCTTCTGCGACTGAAGGAATGACGTGGTTTTGAGGCGAAGAACTCGTCGAGTCAAGTTGGGAGCGCATATTCATCCGGAAAGGAAGTTCCGTGAAAGTTGTTCAATATACGAGTATAGCGGGAAGGCTGAAATTCTGAGGACGCAGGATCAGGTGATTAAGGTGGGCGCGGAATGACTTCCCAACTCAACTCCTGTATAGTGTTTTTGCCAGTCTAGCAGAATCCAGGCCCGGGCGGGCGTTATAGTGGTGTAGCAGTCTTCTTGGTCGTTCTTCCTGGATTGCGTCTCAGTTGATGACCATAAATGTCACCAGTGATGGTGAGACCTCGGTGAAGCAATTCGCAGTACACAACACCGTCGCTGTTCCACCAGATGCAGAGCATGACCTCTTGTGGATGCACGTAGGTCTTTCTACAGGAGAGTGATGCTTTGTTTCGGCAAAACGATTCCGTTATTTTCTTGTGTTAGCGGAAAGAAACCATTTCTCGTCACCATTAACTATACGGGACAGGAATGGTCGGTGGTGTTCACGAGCCAATTCATGAAGAGCAAGCAGAATGCACATATGGCCATCCGCTATTTTTTGTGATTTTGGGGTAGCGCAGAACGGTACCCATACAGCATATTTTTGAGCCTTCCCCATAGCATGCAAATGTTGCACGGTGATGGAATGATCACAGTTTATCACATTTGCCAGTTATCGAGTACAATATGATGTGTATTCATGAACTAGTGTCAAGACGATCCTCCTTAAAACAACCATTTTTTTGTCGTGTTCTGTCCAGTCGCATTATTCCCATACACGGCGCAAATGTTCCTGGCTGCCTCAGGTGCTGTCACCTTCTACTGAACTCAAACAGACGAATATGTCGGAAATGTTCCGATTTCTGCACTCGGCATTCCATTTTCTAACGTCCACAAATCCACTCTCTATCTTCAAATGACAAAATGACAATATTTAAACTTAAATAGCCACGGTGAGCTACAAATAAAATCTGACAATCGACAAAGAAAGTCATAGCAACCGGAATACCAACATTCAGAACAAAAACTCTACGAACTTATGCACCAACCTAATAC
The DNA here is from genome assembly GCF_023864345.2 of Schistocerca serialis cubense. NCBI lineage: Eukaryota > Metazoa > Arthropoda > Insecta > Orthoptera > Acrididae > Schistocerca > Schistocerca serialis. The sequence goes on from NC_064638.1 coordinate 719,087,881, forward strand.
ACTGTGTTCTTGTTGTGGTCTTCAGTCCTGAGACTGGTTTGATGCAGCTCTCCATGCTACTGTATCCTGTGCAAGCTTCTTCATCTCCCAGTACCTACTGCAACCTAAATCCTTCTGAATCTGCTTAGTGTATTCATCTCTTGGTCTCCCTCTACGATTTTTGTCCTCCACGCTGCCCTCCAATACTAAATTGGTGATCCCTTGATGCCTCAGAACATGTCCTACCAACCGATCCCTTCTTCTGGTCAAGTTGTGCCACAAACTTCTCTTCTCCCCAATCCTATTCAATACTTCCTCATTAGTTATGTGATCTACCCATCTAATCTTCAGCATTCTTCTGTAGCACCACATTTTGAAAGCTTCTATTCTCTTCTTGTTCAAACTATTTATCGTCCATGTTTCACTTCCATACATGGCTACACTCCATACAAATACTTTCAGAAATGACTTCCTGACACTTAACGTGTCTGAACGTATACCTGTCTGGAGTGTAGCTTTGTCCAGAAGTGAAACACGGACGATAAACAGTTAAGACAAGAAGAGAATACAAGCTTTTGAATTGTGGTGCGGCAGAATAATGCTGAAGATTCGATGGGTACATCACATAACTAATGAGGAAGAAATGAACAGAATTGAGGAGAAAAGAAATTTGTGTGATAACTTGACTAAAAGAAGGGATCGGTTGATAGGAAACATTCTGAGGTATCAAGGAATCATCAATTTAGTATTGGAGGGAAGTATGTGGGGCAAAGGGGAGGGAGAAAAATTGAAGAGGGAGACAAAGAGATTAATACAAGCATGTTCAGTAGGATGTGAACTACAGCAGTTATTCGGAGATGAAGAAGCTTGCACAGGATAGAGTAACGAGGAGAGCTGCATCAACCTTGTCTTTAGACTGAAGATCACCACAACAACAATATGAATACCTCTCTTAGCACCACGACTGTAAATACAAATCTGCTATGCGAGTGTAATGTGGGGTGTCCTGTTTTCTTTTTCTTCAGTCTTTCGTCTACATTAGTGAAGTTACTCTTTCCGTTACTTCTTCCTTAGTGGAGGGACTTTCCCTTTCTGTATTGCCTTACTCAAAATCCTGTAATTTGCCAGTTCTACCTATGTACCCACAATTTGTTGTTGGCAGCAGGTAGATATTAAATGATCCACACCACATAGCAAACTATGCGAATGAGCATTTTTCAAGTATTGCAGAGATGTTGCAACAAAAATTCTCAAATAACACGTAATGCCCGAAAATACTTGTGCACTAATGATGTTACCACCAACAACACAACGTGAAGTTAGTAGCACGATACAAAACCTAAAAAATTAAAAGGTCTGTAGGCTGTAGTACCGATGTATATACTGAAATTATGCAGAGAGAGTATACAAGTTCCTTTAACAGACAAAATAAACGAATCAGAGACAAATCCAGAGTATCTGAAATAGTCAGGAATTGTACCTCTGCTAAAGAAAGTTAATCTAGAAGGCATAGAAAATTACTGGACTATTTCCCTGCTGTCACCATTCTAAAAAATAATAGATTCAGCTATGAAAGAACGATTAATGTTTTACTTGAGTAAACAAAACCATTTAAATGAATGACAGTTTGGTTTCTGTAATGGCAGAAGTACGGAATCAGCCATAGTAGATATCACAAAAGTTGATGCTCTTAACAAAGATGAGTGTGTCACAGGCTTATTTTTAGATCTGTCAAAGAATTTTGACACTGTTGACTACAAGATTCTACTAATTTAGCTAGAAGCATTAGGAATTGAGGGGTAGCCTATGACTGGTACTGATCATAACCAACAGAAAGGGTACAAAGAGTAGAAACAAGAGTGAAACAGTTATCAGAACCAAAACGCATTAATATAGGCGTTCCTTAAGATAGCATATTAGGACCAATACTGCTCTCGATGTACATCAATGACTTTCTCACTACTGTTAGTCACGGGGGAAAAATTCTCTCAGCTGATGACAGCACTGCTTTAGTCACTGAGAAAACAAGAGAACTCCTTGCAGAGAAAGTAAATAAAATTCTCAAGGGAGTTTACAATTGGTCAATAAGCAATCAAGTGACACTGAACATAAAGAAAAAAAAATCATGAATTTCAGTTTGAAGAGGGAAAATGACACTGGTAAATTAAACGTAGATGACACCTTTATAGACTATGTAACAAACACCAAATTTCTAGGAGTGAATACTGCTTCTCACTTGATGTGGTGTGAATACACAAAGATACTTACAAACAGAAAGTCATCACCATGCTATGCCCTTAGTCATGTCACCAGCGTGTAACAGCCAATGTTTTTTAGTTACATACCATTCAGTGCATTCTCTTACGGGTAACAAATGCTCAAAATGTGAACACAATTTTCCAACTGTAGGAAAGGGCCATAAGAACAATAATCAAACATAGTAGTCCGTTAAAACACTGGGGATTTTAACACCACCATGTGACTACATTTGCCAGTCAGTTGCACACATCAAAAATAACACAAACCGCTCTGTCCATGACTATGGAACAAGATCTAAACTGAGCTTACATTTACCAAGAACGAATAAATATGGAACTCGAGAAAGCATTTTCTGACAAGGAGTAAAACTGTACAATAAACTGCCAAAGGAGATAAAAGAAACTGCTAAAACAAACTTATTTAAAATGACAGTTAAAAAGTACCTGTTAGGCAATACATTCTATACATTCAGTGTTTACTTAGATAATACAGAGTAAGGGTTTGGTACAAAATTAACATAAATAAATAATAATAACGATTACAAAACATCTGTTATTGCACGTAACACTTTCACACTATATCTTTCGTTCTTATAGAAAAACGTACTTCCAAAGTGATGCAATGTATAATACTAAAACCTATCCTCTTTCTGAGCTTAACATCTCACTCATTATAGAGGGATACTGACTGACAAGGGGAGACCACGAAGTTTGGGACGCGGATTTACTTCAAACTTCGTACACTTGTAGTACTCCATTAGGACAAAAAATGTGTAAGCAGTAGCGCTTACTTCTCAAGCGTTAATGAGAAATCGCAAGATAATTTCGATCGTCAAATATATACCTGTGCGTGGCCGTTTTTACCATGAAGCGGACGGCAGCCGCGTGGGTAGCGTTCAAGCACCGTAATCGCTGGATCGCTGCATCGAGTTCCGTTCGTCAGTTTTTTTTATTTCTAACACAGTAATTTTTTTACTATTTACATTACAATTGATATAATGGGAAAATACGTGTAATCGGATAAACTTTTATTAAATTTACAATGTTATTTGGTACTCCACAAATTTTTATTATCACAAATAATATAATATTCATAACTATCGACTAGTAAACGACCAAACGCATAAATTGATACTGTTAATGTATGCTTGTCCGCGTCTTCAAAATTGTTCGTATTTAATCGAAAAAGAACGAGAAATTGTTTCTCGTGAATACGCTATTAAAATACACTCGATACTGCATGATCAGTTATCAACTCCGATATTTGAGGAAATGCTGCGTTATGGATGGTTTATTTCCAAATTATCGGCTGAAAGAGAGGTTTTTGAAAATGTTAACGAGGTTTGTTTTTCCACGAAAAACCTCAAAATACGTTGTGTATGCGGAAACAGTATTTATTCAATGCAGCTGGTGCCGTTTAACTTTATGTTTTCCATGTTTTTACGAAAGATATCATCCTGCCATTGCACTCGTAATGTCGAAAGCGACGATTAATTGAACATCTTTCGAAAGCCGTCTGTTCCGGTCAAAACTTGGAGGTAACAAGTAGTTTGGGCTCCTTCCAGGTATAAGGGATTTCTCATATATTTTCAGTATCACTTTATGCGTTTTGTCGTTTACTAGTCGATAGTTATGAACATTATATTATTTGTGATAATAGAAATTGGTGGACTGCCAAATAACATTGTAAATTTAATAAAAGTTCATCCGATTACACGTATTTTCCCATTATATCAATTGTGATGTAAAAAAATGACAGTGTTAGAAATAAAAAAGAAACTGACGAACGGGACTCGATCCAGCGATCACGGGGCTTGAACGCTACCCACTCGGCTGCCACCGTTTCATGGTATAAACGACCACGCACAGGTAAATATTTGACGACCGAAATTGTCTTGCGATTTTCTCAATGACGCTTGAGAAGTACGCGCTACTGCTTACACATTTTGTTGTCCTAATGGAGTACTACGAGTGTACGAAGCTTGAAGTAAATCCACGTTCCAAACGTCGTGGCCTCCCCTTGCGAGTTTTCCAGGCTAGCAAATGGGAAGTAATACTCAAAATGGTCCTGAAGTCAGCCATTAGTGTGTGTAATGTTACGAAACAATGTTTGTATAGCGTGTGTAGTGTGTTTAGTGACAGCTAGTGAGAAATGAACGAAATGTAACGTCAGTCTTTCAAATTATTAAATGACTCATTTGTAAAACTGTATGCTAGGGATAAACCGAAAGAGATAGCACTGTTTCAAAAAGAGTGGCCTTGAATTCGGGAGGATGGAGGCTTCAATCTTTATCTAGCCATCCTGATTTAGGTTTCTCGTGGTTTCCCAAAATTACTTCAGGCAAACGTCAGGATGTTTTGTCATAGTGAACTTGTAAGTATGTATATTATTTTATTTTTGTTGTTAGTAAGTTATTATACCAAAACATGTCGAATATTCTTATAAAGAGATCTATGGTTGAATAAAACTGCCACTAATACTTCTACTTGCCTTTGCATGAGTGGAATATTCTTTGCAGGCTCATTTACGTGGGCAGGCCCTCATGCAAGCAACTGACAAAAATCCTGTATTAACATAGCTTGCAATTTCTGGAATTCCTTGCCATTTCTAGGCTTGAAAGTTAGATGAGAAATTTAGAAACTGACATATGTAAAAATGTCAGCCCTTTTAGTGAAATGTTTTTATTTATTTATCTATTTATTATTTGAGGGAGGGGAAGTTATTATGTGATCTCAAGACCTCCCTCCCCTCACCAATCTCCTGGATTCGCTCGTGCCCTCAATAACAGGCAACGTACGTCCACAGTATTGCAGCTCCTACCCTCCGCTTCCCCCGTCTCACCGCGTGGCGTTTTGTAGCCATGACTCGAGAAGCGGCAATGAATGACCCACGTCGCCGCAAAGGTTACGTCCCAGTTCCTGCTCTCGTTGTTCAGGTCAGCGTTGCGTGTGCCTGCCGGCGACAGCTGACGTAAACCACGGCGTGCTCGTGACGCAGGCCGCTCTGACATCACGTGTCAGCGACGCCCTCCAGAGTAGCTCCGCAGACGACGTAACGACCGTGGCTCTGCCCATCTTAAGCTACTAGACTCGCCTCCGGCGGAAGCATCTTTGTGCAGCAGTGGTACGAAAGTACAAATTTGCTTATAAACCCTATTCCATTATTGTTGTTGTTGTTGCTGTTGTTGTGGTCTTCAGTCCTGAGACTGGTTTGATGCAGCTCTCAGCCGGCCGAAGTGGCCGTGCGGTTAAAGGCGCTGCAGTCTGGAACCGCAAGACCGCTACGGTCGCAGGTTCGAATCCTGCCTCGGGCATGGATGTTTGTGATGTCCTTAGGTTAGTTAGGTTTAACTAGTTCTAAGTTCTAGGGGACTAATGACCTCAGCAGTTGAGTCCCATAGTGCTCAGAGCCATTTGAACCATTTGATTCTGATGCAGCTCTCCATGCTACTCTATCCTGTGCAAGCTTCTTCATCTCCCAGTACCTACTGCAGCCTACATCCTTCTGAATCTGCTTAGTGTATTCATCTATTGGTCTCCCTCTACGATTTTTACCCTCCACGCTGCCCTCCAATACTAAATTGGTGATGCCTCGATGTCTCAAAAAATGTCCTACCAACCGATCCCTTCTTATAGTCAAGTTGTGCCACAAATTTCTCTTCTCCCCAATTCTATTCAATACCTCCTCATTAGTTATGTGATCTACCCATCTAATCTTCAGCGTTCTTCTCTAGCACCACATTTCGAAAGCTTCTATTCTCTTCTTGTCTAAGCTATTTATCGTGCACGTTTCACTTCCATACATGGCTACACTCCAAACAAATACTTTCAGAAACGACTTCCTGACACTTAAATCTATACTCGATGTTAACAAATTTCTCTTCTTCAGAAACGCTTTCCTTGCCATTGCCAGTCTACATTTTATATCCTCTCTACTTAGACCATCATCATTTATTTTGCTCCCCAAATAGCAAAACTCCTTTACTACTTTAAGTGTCTCATTTCCTAATCTAATTCCCTCAGCGTCACCCGACTTAATTTGACTACATTCCATTATCCTCGTTTTGCTTTTGTTGATGTTCATCTTATACCCTCCTTTCAAGACACTGTCCATTCCGTTCAACTGCTCTTCCAAGTCCTTCGCTGTCTCTGACAGAATTACAATGTCATCGGCGAACCTCAAAGTTTTTATTTCTTCTCCATGGATTTTAATACCTACTTCGAACTTTCCTTTTGTTTCCTTTATTACCAATTTATAACAGCGGAAAGAAATGTTCACTCATCTTCTAAATAAAAGCACGGTTTCCGGGCTTTCATTTGCCATTAGGAAGCAAGTCAAAGCTCTAAGTGCTGGATGAGGAGAAAGTCGCAGAGCAGCATTTCAGGATTATGAGGAAGTTAATCAATATGCTCTACCGGGTTTGTTTGGCTTTCTGTAGTTAGAGGAAACATGTTATCGTCGAGAGAAGGAAAAAATATGTCAGAACCTTCTGTAGTCCGTCTTGACGAGGAAATAAATATTTTGGGAGCGTGTCACTATCACCTTCCTGGGATATAATTGGTTCAAAACATAAAATATAAAAATTCATACACGTTTCTGTTCTCAGAATATTATTGCTATGGTTTTCACTTGAAATCGTATGTAATTAACATATCTGAGACGATAGGAGGCGGTGGTAATTGAACAACAAGGATACCCCTGGTTGAACCGTTGTTGGGACTTGTTACTGATGCACGAAATCTATTTTTTCTTACCAGTGGTGACATAGGGTCTCATTGACGTTTCCTTTCCGCGTAGAGCATTGCTAAATCGCGCGCAGAAATTACACACTGTTCTTTTTGTACGTTTGTCAACATTCAGGCGGTGTTCACTTTGTATCATCACAGTATTGAACAACGACTCCCTGATACGTCTTGAAGTTTTGGGTGAAAATACGTGATTTTCCTCACATCGCTTCACTCGGCTAGGTGTTATGCATCTTTCATCGTAAGCAGTTGAATTATTTTCCTAAATTCAATGCATGTCGAACCTTCTCTTAACTGATTGCTGTAGGACTTTATATTTAACACAGTTCCCTTTGAATTATGGTGCCTTCCGTAGAGAATGACGGTTACATCTCTGACCCCACAATTACACTAGTGTTACGATTCATTCACACTCATCATAACTGACTGTGACATAAACAAAAAGGTACAGAAGACTCGTTGCATTACGAAAGTTGCAAGGTATACGTACCAGTTGAATAAATTAAAAATATGCTCTGTAGTAAGTACTAGCTATATCTCACTCTGGCTCTAGCCAGTACCACGAAATTATTCGCATTTGGGAAAGGAGAAATTGATGTGCAGTGGAGTTCATAAACGCTGTATTACGTTTTCGGCTCTTCTGCAAGTTCTCATTCGAATAATAAACTACCTCTGACGTGAGCGAAAGACAGTGGAATGAAGTGGGTCACGAACGCCTTGGCGGTGCTGAAGGCCGCATGAAAGTGCCGTGGAGTGTGAACCATCCGCGATTTGTCTGTTGGCAATGAAAATGAATCTCTGCTGAAAACTTGTGATATGTATAAGAATTAATGAATTTTGTTCAGCTTTTTTGTATAAACGCATGCATCAATACCTCATACTCTGTATAGTTTTCTAGGTATACTTTCCTTATTGGTGAAACGGGACGTCGAATTAACAAACGTGTTCGGCTTTTAAGTTTCTCAGGCCGAAGTCTATATTTCCTTGCCAGTGGTTACGTAGGAACTCATTTACTTTTCCTTTCCGTGTAGGGAATCTCTAAATCACATGCAGGTATCAACCTCTGTTCTTTTTGTACGTCCATCGATATTTCAGGCACCAACAGTGCACAAATATCGTAATGTTCTAGCGTATGAGTACAATATTGAACGACGTCCCACTGAAACGTCTAGAAATTTTGGGCAAAAATCGACACACAATGACCGAGTCTCGTAGATTTTATCAAACAATGTAATACACCTACCAATAACCACCTTTACCGTAATATTCCTTCTGATGGACTTGAACTTAGTTTGCTTTGGCAATGCAAATTACTGCAGGATTTGATAGTTTATTCGAAGGTGATTCATCTTCTGTTTATAGCGCTCTTCGTTTCTCGTTATTAGCTTAATTCGAGTGTTAGTCAGACCCTTGCTCATCAATGAGTGATGCAGGCCGAAAGTCCTTCATCATTGCTATCCTGGGCAAGGTCCTAGTGGAAGTGCTCTGTCGCTTCCCTAGTCTTACCTGCTACGCAGTACATATCATAGATAGATACCTGTATCTTATAGGTGGTTATGATAAATATTTGTGCAATGTAACATTGTGTTTGTGTGTTGCTATGGATGAGAAATGGAATGAAGACAAGCGTGCCAACTAGTGTTGGCATCGGCCTACTTCTATCAGATAGCATCTCAGAGCAGCTGAGCTTAGCGTCCCCATCCGGCGGACGAATCACCATCAATGCTTCATGAATAACGCTTACTGACACATCTGAAATTTAACCTGGGACATTTACTCACATTCTAATGGTCAAATATTGTGCGTTCCACCCCTCCAACCTTTCCGAGCAAATACAGGCGATGCAAATTTCGTCCATCGTTAGCGAACTAGGCGGTTAGCTCCTGATCGATGGCTGCCGCACCACCTCGCTGAAACGTCCTGGCTAAGGGGCATTTGTTTTGCTATGGCATGATAAATACTTCATTAATCTCTAAATTATTAAACTGCTTAAGGTAATAGACTTCTCTGTTCGTTTTCGTTTCAATCTCGGAACATAGAGGAGAGTTAGAATTTAGCGTGTTTTTGACAATGAAGCCAATAAAGACGGTGCAATAGTTGGAACAGAACGGAGGAAGTACTGAAGTGTATGTGTGAATAATAGCGATCTCTTAAATCCCAAATTAGCGTAACCAGAATGGAATATAGCTCCGGCACTAGCTAATACACGGTGATTACAAAAGTCAAGCGACTCCTCATAATATCGTGTCGGACCTCCTCCTGCGCGTATTGCAGCAACTCGACGTGCCGTGGACTCAACAACTCGTTAGAAGTCCGCTGCAAAAATATTGTGCCATAACACCTCTACAGCCGTCCTTAATTGCAAAAATGTTGCCAGTGCAGGATTTTTTGCACGAACTGATCTTTCGATTATGTCCCTTAAATGTTCGATGGGATTCGTGTCGGGCGATCTGGGTGGCCAGATCATTTGCTCGAGTTGTCCAGAATGTTCTTCAAACCAATCGCGAACAATTGCGGCCTAGTGACTTGCGCATTGTCATCCAAAAAAATTCCCTCGTTGTTTAGGAACATGAAATCCATGAAGGGCTGCAGATGGTCTCCCAGTAACCGAACAAACCATTTCCAGTCAATTATCGGTTCAGTTGGGTCAGAGGATCCAGTCCATTCCATGTAAATACAGCCACCACCAGCTTGCACAGTGCCTTGTTGACGACTTGGCTCCGGTGGCTTCGTGGGGTCTGTGCCACACTCGAACTCTAATATCAGCTCTTACGAACTGCAATTGAGTCTCATACGACAAGACCACGGTTTTCCAGTCGTCTAGGATCCAATCGATATTGTCGCCAGCCCAGGAGAGGCGGCCGCGCGGTCTAAGGCGCCTAGAGCAGTCCGCGTGGCTCCCCCCGTCGGAGGTTCAAATGGTTCAAATGGCTCTGAGCACTATGGGACTTAAATGCTGTGGTCATCAGTCCCCTAGAACTTAGAACTACTTAAACCTAACTAACCTAAGGACATCACACACATCCATGCCCGAGGCAGGATTCGAACCTGCGACCGTAGCGGTCACGCGGCTCCAGACTGTAGCGACTAGAACCGCACGGCCACTCCGGCCGGCCCCGTCGGAGGGAGTCCTCCCTCGGGCATGGGTGTGTGTGTTGTCTGTGTTATACTTAGCGTAAGTTAGTTTAAGTTAGAATAAGTAGTGCGTAAGCTTAGGAACTGATGACTTCAGCAGTTTGGTCCCATAAGACCTTGCCACAAATTTCCAGTTTTTCCCAGGAGAGGCGCTGCAGGTGATGTTGTACTGTTAGCAAAGGCACTCGTGTCAATCGTCCGCTGCCACAGCCCATTGCCGGAAAGTTTCGTCGCACTGCGCCAACGGAAATGTCGTCGTACGTCTCACATGATTTCTGCGGTTATTTCGCCATGTTGCGTGTCTGTTAGCACTGACACCTCTACGCAAACCGCGCTGCTCTCGGTCGTTAAGTGATGGCCGTCCACCACTGCGTTGTCCGCGGTGGGAGGTAATGCCTGAAATTTAGTATTCTCAATACACTCTTGACACTGTGGATCTCGGAATATTGAATTCCTTAATGATTTCCGAAATAGAATATCCCATTTTTCTAGCTTCAACTACACTCAGCGTTCAAAGTTTGATAATTTCCGTCATGCGGCCATAATCACGTCGGAAACCTTTGCACATGAATCACCTGAGTACAAATGACAACGCGGCCAGTGCACTGCATTTTATACCTTGTATGCGCGGCACTACAGCCATCTGTATATGATGTGCATATCGTCCCACTATGACGTACATCACCACGTTGTATGAGGTCTATGTCTTAACATATGTACCACCGAACAAGACGATATTGTCTGTTCCTTTGAGCGTTAATGACAGTCGCTATGGAAGGTAGATCGAGAATGTTGGAGAGAGGGGGATGGATTGTCAGGTCCTTATTCAGTTCTGCTAGCTCGATCACATGAATTGTGTTCACTAGATGTGTTTCGCTGTGTGTGCTTTGCACAAGGCAAAGCGAACTTTTCCCAGGCAAGAGTTATGTGGAGGTATTTCCCTTAAGCTCACAGCAACAATAAAACGAATTGTGGCCCAGAAGTCAATGTCGCCATTGACTGAAACTTATGTCTTTTGTTACAGAAGGCAGTAGGTATGTTTTGATTACCGTCGTATGCGTAGTTCCAGGTCAGCCGGCTGCTTCCGCTGATATGGTCGTGCAACTAAACGCGCAACGCGCTAGCTTGTGAGTCAGGCAGGTGGGTCAGATCCGGGTTGAATCGGCGCGGTGCAGTAACACCCTGCTGTTGTGCACTGGACAGCCCGCGTGTGGTTTTTAGGCGGCTTTCCACTAGCGCTAAGCAGATGCGCTGCTCCTCAATCTCTGAATAACAACATGTGACACAAAAAATTGATATACGATAACACAGAACAAAATTTTCGCGATTCACAGGCAGATGACACACTGGACTTCCTTTCCTTAGGGTTACTCACGGGTGCTGCTACATGAGGGCATCCGATGACAAAGTTAAAATAAAATAAATTTTCAGAATCATGAACAACTACTGACTTGGTAGTATGGGACAAACGTTACGATACAAAGAACCAACTGCTTTCGCTGGCACAAACCATAAGCGTTTTCGTTTGGTATCGAAGGAGTTTAATATCGCACACACGTCGCGTGGACGAGAACATTCTGTCATTAATTTCATAAATAGTCTGCCTTTCGAAAATCAAAATGTTTCTTTTTCTTTATTATTTCCACGTACATGCTTCGACACTTATTCGTCAACTTCCGACAGTCTTATTTTAATTTCTGAAGTTACATGATTTCTTGCAAGGGTTTTCAGAGTGTCGCCTCCTGTTATGCATTCAGTAGCTTGACGGCACGTCGAGTTTTTGGTAATGTTGTGCATTCGTGGGATGTTACTATCCACACGGTTTTTAACACTTTTTTCCGCTTCACTGTTATCTGGTATCACAAGTTTTCATTTACAAAACCAATCGGGGAAATCTTATGGCGCCAAAAAAAAAGGCTCTAAGCACTATGGGACTTAACTTCTGAGGTCATCAGTCCCCTAGAACTTAGACCGACTTGACAGAAAATCCTGGGAAGTTCTGGTCTTACGTTAAATCAGTAAGTGGCTCGAAACAGCATATCCAGACACTTCGGGATGATGATGGCGTTGAAACAGAGGATGACACGCGTAAAGCTGAAATACTAAACACCTTTTTCCAAAGCTGTTTCACAGAGGAAGACCGCACTGCAGTTCCTTCTCTAAATCCTCGCACAAACGAAAAAATGGCTGACATCGAAATAAGTGTCCAAGGAATAGAAAAGCAACTGAAATCACTCAACAGAGGAAAGTCCACTGGACCTGACGGGATACCAATTCGATTCTACACAGAGTACGCGAAAGAACTTGCCCCCCCTTCTAACAGCCGTGTACCGCAAGTCTCTAGAAGAACGGAAGGTTCCAAATGATTGGAAAAGAGGCCGGCCGAAATGGCCGTGCGGTTAAAGGCGCTGCAGTCTGGAACCGCAAGACCGCTACGGTCGCAGGTTCGAATCCTCCCTCGGGCATGGATGTTTGTGATGTCCTTAGGTTAGTTAGGTTTAACTAGTTCTAAGTTCTAGGGGACTAATGACCTCAGCAGTTGAGTCCCTTAGTGCTCAGAGCCGTTTTGATTGGAAAAGAGCACAGGTAGTCCCTGTCTTCAAGAAGGGTCGTCGAGCAGATGCGCAGAACTATAGACCTATATCTCTGACGTCGATCTGTTGTAGAATTTTAGAACATGTTTTTTACTCGCGTATCATGCCGTTTTTGGAAATCCAGAATCTACTCTGTAGGAATCAACATGGATTCCGGAAACAGCGATCGTGTGAGACCCAACTCGCTTTATTTGTTCATGAGACCCAGAAAATACTAGATACAGGTCCCAGGTAGATGCTATTTTCCTTGACTTCCGGAAGGCGTTCGATACAGTTCCGGACTGTCGCCTGATAAACAAAGTAAGAGCCTACGGAATATCAGACCAGCTGTGTGGCTGGATTGAAGAGTTTTTAGCAAACAGAACACAGCATGTTGTTATCAATGGAGAGACGTCTACAGACGTTAAAGTAACCTCTGGCGTGCCACAGGGGAGTGTTATGGGACCATTGCTTTTCACAATATATATAAATGACCTAGTAGATAGTGTCGGAAGTTCCAAGCGGCTTTTCGCGGATGATGCTGTAGTATACAGAGAAGTTGCAGCATTAGAAAATTGTAGCAAAATGCAGGAAGATCTGCAGCGGATAGGCACTTGTTGCAGGGAGTGGCAACTGACCCTTAACATAGACAAATTTAATGTATTGCGAATACATAGAAAGAAGGATCCTTTATTGTATGATTATATGATAGCGGAACAAACTCTGGTAGCAGTTACTTCTGTAAACTATCTGGGAGTATGCGTGCGGAACGATTTGAAGTGGAATGATCATATAAAATTAATTGTTGGTAAGGCGGGTACCAGGTTGAGATTCATTGGGAGAGTCCTTAGAAAATGTAGTCCATCAACAAAGGAGGTGGCTTACAAAACACTCGTTCGACCTATACTTGAGTATTTCTCATCAGTGTGGGATCCGTACCAGATCGGGTTGACGGAGGAGATATAGAAGATCCAAAGAAGAGCGGCGCGTTTCGTCACAGGGTTATTTGGTAACCGTGATAGCGTTACGGAGATGTTTAGCAAACTCAAGTGGCAGACTCTGCAAGAGAGGCGCTCTGCATCGCGGTGTAGCTTGCTGTCCAGGTTTCGAGAGGGTGCGTTTCTGGATGAGGTATGGAATATATTGCTTCCCCCTACTTATAACCCCCGAGGAGATCACGAATGTAAAATTAGAGAGATTAGAGCGCGCACGGAGGCTTTCAGACAGTCGTTCTTCCCGCGAACCATACGCGACTGGAACAGAAAAGGGAGGTAATGACAGTGCCACGTAAAGTGCCCTCCGCCACACACCGTTGGGTGGCTTGCGGAGTATAAATGTAGATGTAGATGTAGAACTACTTAAACCTAACTAACCTAAGGGCATCACACACATCCATGCCCAAGGCAGGATTCGAACCTGCGACCGTAGCGGTCGCGCGGTTCCAGACTGAAGCGCCTAGAACCGCTCGGCCACATCGGCCTGCTTATGGCGCCACAATCATCGAATGATACACTACCGTGTTTCAGCAGCTGTATAGCATTTGTTGACAAGTGTGGCTCCATGTGGGCAGAGTCGTATAAAAACCAAATTTTAAAAAATGCAAATCACGCGTTCGTGCCTTTTTACAAAATGAGAGTAAAATCATTCGCTGGATTACAAATGTTTTACATCTGGTGCCAAACGAGCGGAGAAGGAATAAGACTCAGAGCCTCTTCACATTGTGGGCCATTCATTGCACTGGGTGGTTATAATCAAAGTGCAGCTGTTCACAGAGTCTCAGTGTGGGCTTCAATTGTAGTGTGACAGCGAAACTTGGTAGATATTCTAACGCATTAAAGCGAAACCGACTTATTAGTTTCAATGTTGGCCACCAGGTGCAAATCTGGTGCTGTGAAGGAACAAAAACGTATAGAAAAGTTCCTATATATAATGGATTAGGAACGGTACATGGCAGAAAAGGTAAAACAAGTGAGAATGACATAATGGTAATATTATTAACCGCCACGAACACAATTTGTTCAGTGAGAGCACTGGAGACGTCGAGGAGACGCTGTACAGCGCCAGATCTGCGCTTCGTGGGCAAAATTGTAACCAATTTCTTTCCATCGTAAATCGGTTCTACAGCGACGCATTAGAATATCTACCAATGTTCGCTGCCGTAAGGTAATTACAGCCCACTCTGCACCTCTGTGAGTAGCTGCACTTTAATTATAATCTTTCACTATTTGGCCGGCCGGAGTGGCCGTGCCGGTCTAGGCGCTCCAGTCTGGAGCCGAGCGACCGCTACGGTCGCTGGTTCGAATCCTGCCTCGGGCATGGATGTATGTGATGTCCTTAGGTTAGTTAGGTTTAATTAGTTCTATGTTCTAGGCGACTGATGACCTAAGAAGTTAAGTCGCATAGTGCTCAGAGCCATTTGAACCATTTTTTTCACTATTTGATAATCACAAGCAAGTGTAAAGGGGGTGGTTGGAGGAGGGCTATTCATCGTCGCCGCTTCCTGGGTAACGTCACGAGCAACGCTTATATATTTTGCTGCTCAGACAGCAAAACGGTTAACGTGAAATGGCGGAGAGCTAAGATAATTGACATTCTTGCTTGGAATAAGACACCTTTTAAATTATGGTTTCCTAAGAGGCTGCGTAGTCCGCCTGTGCAGTATAACCGTCCCTGTTCATCCTTTTTAAGGATTTCAGTAAATTCAAAAAACTCTTATTTAACCTCGTACTTAAAGTACTACTGCTACTCATGAAGCAGGTAAGACATTTTATTAAGTAAAATATTGTACTTTGTTAAGTGTAAATAAAGCGAGCTCCTGTTCCGCGTTCAGACTCCATGTTCGTCGATGTATTCTGCTCACGCTTAACACGGTGGCACCTCCGGAATACACTGCTGTACGCAATGGTGTCGTCTGGGCCTCAGGTGGCGACTTATTTGGAATGCCACAGTAAGTAGCAATCTCTTCACTACTGACTGAAACATATAACCCACACGTCAAAAGAAAGGAACGACGACTACTTAACAATTTACGAGTACATCAGTCTTCAAGGGACCATTGAAATTTAACGTACCGGAGCAAAGCCGGAACCGAATAACGCAGTGTGGAGTAGGAGACGTGGGTTGACTCTGAAAAGCGCGCGCCGCCGAGTTGTGCAAACGCTGCCCGCGTGTGACATCACGCAGCCTTCACGTCACTTGGACGATAAGGCATGAAATGTATTGCATAACGCAGCCCTTGGTGTCTCGAGTCTGTTATCGCTGTAAACACAAGGCGACTGCAGCAGTGGGACAGAGGGCACCAGGACGCGCCGTGTGGTGAACTTGTGCGTTCGACTTGTCAGTGAATTATATGATTGCGTGCTGTCTGTTCTTTCGCACATGACTGAAAGAACAGACTACCAAGCGGCATCCGCAGCTGTGACACATTATACGTAAACTGAAGGTCCTAGAGAACAGACACCACGCATTTATATAACTGACTCGCCTCGATGGCAACGAATCCACCACCTTCCGTGCTGGTGCACGATTACGTCCGACCTCCTGCGGGAATCTCAAAGTAGCGAGCATGGAGGACATGGGGAGGGACTGCGAGTAGGCGGCGCCAGGTGGGAATGTGGGTCGCCAGAGATGCGTGCCGAGATAGTCCGCGCAGTTGCGAGAAACACTTTGGTGCAGTGGTTGACGTAACTGCACAGTAAGCAAGAGATCCCAGATTCGAATCCCGGTCCGGCGCACAGTTTCAGCCGCTGCCTCTGATTGCACGAAGTCCCAATGCATCTGACATCAATAGTCTTCTCCTTTGGTTTCGCCCCCTCCACCTTCAATTTACATATCATTGTCAGTGACTCTTCACCTGCCGAAAAAAACAAGAGAACAGGAGTGGTGGCTCTTGTAGACAAAAAGTAAATGTTGTTGCTGTTGTGGTATTTAGTCAGAAGATTGTCTTGACGCTGCTCTATACGTTAGGCTATCTGTGCAGGCCGCTTCATATCTGCAAAACTACTGCATCCTACATCCTTTGAACCAGCTTACTGTGATTTCGTCTTCAATATTTGCCTTTCACACTTCCCGCCAATACCAAATTGACGACTCCTTCATGTTTCAGAATGTCTCCTACCAACCGATCCCATTTTTAGCCAGATTAACCCACAAATTTTTTCATCATTTCGATTCAATACCAGCTCATTAGTTATCCGATCTACCCATCAAATCTTCAGTATTATAATTAACACCACATTTCAAAAGCTTTCGCTGCTAATACCTTCAGAAAAGATTTCCAGGGATTTAATTTGTGTTAGATATTAACCTATTTCTCTTTTTCAAAAAATGGTTCAAATGACTCTAAGCATTGTCGGACTTAACATCTGAGGTCATCAGTCCCCTAGACTTATAACTACGTAAACCTAACTAACCTAAGGACATCACACATATCCATGCCCGAGGCAGGATTCGAACCCTCGCCCGCAGCAGCAGCACGGTTCCGGACTGAAGCGTCTAGACCGCTCGGCCACAGCGGCCGGTTCTCTTTTTCAGAAACGATCTTCTTGCTATCGCCAGTCTGCATTTTATTGGCACGCTTACGACTGCATGTAGTAGTAACTAATATGTTTCAAAAAGCATCGCATGTGTCACTATCCTACAGTACATGGTCAAAGTAAGGATATTGCACACCTCCTCATTCTTAGGCAACTCGAGCAAACCGGTTGGTTCTTTTGAAATTTGATGTGGTCTGCCGTGTGCCTTAAAGGACTTGCGAAGCCATCCTTAGTTCATGGGCGGTTCCTAAGAAAACCACAAAAAAAGGATTTATAATTTTTCTTACCAAAACCGAACCGCGAATTCCAAGACAGCATGTGGCTCAAATTTTTACGATATGTTCCTAAGATACTGATTTCGAAAAACTTTGAAAATTTTCTTGGTATCTTTATCCGTTTCCGAAATACAGACATATAGAAAGAGCGTAGGAGACAGTGGCAGTGTGAGAGAAGAAGGACCAGTACCAGTGGAACGTAACTGACAGTGAAAGAACAGCGCTAGAAAAAGAGTGGAGGAGGCAATGCCAGTGAGAGATGAATAAAAAAACGGAGACCACGTAAGTGGATGAGAGCCGGTGACAATGAGATACAGTGCCTGTGACAATCACAGCGAGGAAGAGAGAGTTAGTGGCATTGAGAGGAGACAGCAGCACTGGGAAGGAATGACTGAGACTGTGGCAGTAAGAGAGAGCAAGACGGCGACAGTAACAGTGAGAGGAGAAAGTAGCAGGACAGAACGATGGAGACTGTGACAGGGGACAGTGACAGTTACAGAGACCGAGACAATGAGATGGGCTGAATGTGTGAGTGAGAATGGGGAAGTGGGAATGAAGGGGTACGAGCGACTTGCAGCGACAGACTAGTGGGTGCGAGTGATCTACACAAGGGGCAGCTTGTGGGAGTGACAGGTGAGTTTCATGTTAAGAAGAGCGCGAATATATTCACATGCCAAAATTTTTGGGAAAATTTTTGAATGTGCAGAGGAAGGTAGAATTTGACGGCCAGTACACTACTTTTCAGAGTCTTTTAAACAGGAGCATATTCGTTTTTTTGTACTGCTATTGGAGCATTTTTCCGCTCGTAGACTGTCTACTTCAACCACCGTCATTTATTTGGCTGTCAAATAGCAAAATTAAATTACTAATTTTAGTTTCTCAGTTCCTAATCTAACTCCGCCAACATCGACTGACAATTCGACTGCATTCCATTCTCTTTTCTACGTTTGTTAATATTCAATTTATAAACTGTTTTCATTACAATATACATTCTGTTCAAATGCTCTTCCAAATCCTTTTCCCGGATACGACAGAATTTCAATGTCTTCAGCAAACTTAAAATATTTAACACCTTCTCCCTGAGCTTTAATAAATTTTTAAGATATCTCCACTCTTTCTTTCCCATTTTGTTCAATGTACAGATCGAATAAAATCGAGACTACTTTACAATCGAACCTTACTCCCTTCGCAACTACTGCTTACCTTTCGTGTCCTGCAACTCCAGTAACCACAATCTGGTTTCTCCAGAAGTTGTAGATAACCGTTCGACCCCTGTTCTATACTTCTCCTACCTTCAGAATTTATTAAAGTATATTCCAGTCAACTTTGTCAAGACTTTCTCTAAATCTAGAAACGCTGTAGATATAGGTTTACCTTTCTTAACCCTATCTTCTAAGATCTGTTCTAGGGCATTTCCTCACGTGTTCCTGCACTTCTCTAGAACCCAGACTGATACTCCCCAAGGTCGGTTTTTACTAGCTTTCCATCCTTCTGTACATAATTTGTGTTAGTACTTTGTAACATCACTTATTAAACTTATGGGCCAGTAATATTTACATTTGCTAACTCTGCCGTCTTTAGAACAGGAATTATTACATTCTGATAATATGTGCTTCCTTAATGATCGTGGGTTTCATTGGCCAGGTAGGAGGAGTGGCAGGGCTTTTCAGATCGTTGTTCCGCAAAATTCTCGCAGAGAAGAAGCGGTAAACCAGGAAAAAAAGAAAAACTAAATTTAAGATTGGAACATGGAATGTACGAACAGTGTCAACTCTTGGAAAACTGGTTGAAGTTGACAAGACTTTGATAAAATGTCAGTTGGATATTTTAGGATTATGCGACATAAGATGGGATGGAAATGACGATTTTAGATCAAAAGGTTTCTGAATAATTCATAGTGGAAGCCTACACTCAGGAAAGACTGAAGTAGCAGTTATATAAAGAAAAAAATGGATGCATAACGCAATGAACACCTACCATGTGAATTACAAGCTAATCCAGTTGACATAATAATAATTCATGTACATTTACGAATGACGAACTGTGATCATGAAGAAACGGGAAACATTTATGACTACATTGAAGAAATAATGGAAGTGATAAACACCAAAGAGAAACGTTGTCCTCCTTGGAGATTTTATTGCATCAGTACGGATACAAGGGAATGACAAGAGTGCCGGTAATTTTGGCCAGGAAGGATGAATTCAACAGGTGAAAAATTATTAGAATTTTGTGAGCAACGTGAGATGGCTATAACAGAAGCATATTATGAATCTCCAAACATAACACGCTAAACATGGAAGTTATCTAATTATAGTGAAATATATGATTGATTATTCAAGAGCAAAGCAGAGATACAGGATCTAGTCACAGTTACACTGGTACTAATATAGAAGTGGAGGCACAATGCTGTAGCAAAATACACTATCGGATTTTAGCAACAGTAGCTGATATATAAAAAAAATGGGCAATACATAAACTGAAGGATGCGGAGGATGTACAGGAATTCAAGCATGCAACAATGGATTCAAACAGGTGAGAACGCATTTGGGATGTTATCGATTCAAATATAACAAATTCAGTCACAGGCGTGTCAAGAATAAAGAATCCTTCAATAACCACAGAAATATAGGAACTCATTGACAAAAGGAGCACACTAAAAGAAAACATCCTTGCTCAATGTAAACCAATCAAAAACATGATAACAACAACGCTGAAACCTGGTAGTCAAGGGAAGGCAGGATTCGGTTACGATTGTGGACGGGGCCGTAATCAGTTACTATTGGTTCCCTTTTACAGTTACACACAGTTTATTTTAAACCAGTAATTCCAGACTCAACAATAAATAAAAATACCGCACGTTATTAATGAAGGAATAAACAACTGTGTAAATAAAAGTGTTTTCAGGGAGTTACAATTTAGCAAATCACCATTAAATACAGATACAGCAGATAATGTTTTAAAAGCAAGTCACTTCGATTTGGGTTGGAGGCTTTACACGCCAAGAATGGCAATAAAGTAAGAATTGTTTAAGAACTCGCTGCAATTTACAACTTACAGGTATTGAAATATTAAAGGTAAGTCGCCACAAACACAGCAGAAGGCATCAGACGCCAGGAATGGCAGTAAATAAGTTTTTAAGGCTTACTGCTAAATTACAAATACCAAATTAGAATTTTAAGGCAAATGAGCATAATAAGGGCTTAAGGCCTTACACGCCAGGAACGGCAATAATATAAAAATTTAGAAACCTGCTGTAAAACAGGAAATACAATAGCAAAGGTTAATTAAAAAACAAGCAACTGATTACCAAACGGGTGAAATAAGATGACGGTAAATTTTGTAACACAAGCCTTAACGTCCACTGACACTACACTGCTAGATTTATTCCAGAAGGCGACCAGAACTATTAACTAGACATATATAACCTTTAATGTAGGCATTACAAGGTATAGTAATAAGTAATATAATAATAAAACACAACGACCAGTACATAAGTTCCTTCAAGGGTATTGAGGCAGATTATACCCTCAAAAGGCGTGGACTGAAGAAGCATTACAGTGAAGTACTGGCGATCAGACCTCCTTTTAGAACACAGATGTCTTACAGGAACCAAGCGGCCAAAGACGGTGCTCCAGAAATCGACCTCTGAGAAGGTCCAGCAACAAACACTTCCGCGACCGGTGAGATAGACAGCCAAGAGTTGCATTCTCTTCACAAGATGGTAACTCAGACAAGTGGCAGTCTAACGAATCACTAATGATAAGCTTACTGAAGCTACCTGACGTCCGATAATCCAAACGCAACGATGGAACAATACGCCAAAGCCGGAACCAGCGGTCTGCACTATACTGTGCTTAGCGCGCTCGGAACGACAAAAGGAATCACTACCACCAGAGCAGAAGAATCACCAACCGGCCTACAATCAAGAAAGCTCTCAAGACTACTCGTCTTACCGGACTGCAGCGGCAAGGAGAGGAAACGTACACTGCCATTACACACACTAACCCCCCCACAGGGCAGGCAATTGGGGCGTTAGCGGCCACCAGGGAAGAAAAATTACCGCTGATTGAACTTAACAAATTGTAACAAGTTGAACGCAGTAAATAGAAATAAAAAGTCGTAGAAAGCTAATCAGATCCGCTTTCCCCAAGCACTCCAATCGCTGCTCTTCGCCTTGGCGACACTACGAGCAGCAACACTAACCCGTCACTAGGGAATCGCGAGATATCACATTGGTGGCGGTTTCTCTACTTGGATTGAAATGCGCTCATCTTATAGCTTGCTGGATCCGGTTTAAGACGAGGTCGTGCACCCTTGTGACCACAGCCCTTCGCCGGCCGGAGTGGCCGAGCGGTTCTAGGCGCTGCAGTCTGGAACCGTGCGACCGCTACGGTCGCAGGTTCGAATCGTGCCTCGGGCATGGATGTGTGTGATGTCCTTAGGTTGGTTAGGTTTAAGTAGTTCTAAGTTCTAGGGGACTGATGACCATAGAAGTTAAGTCCCATAATGCTCAGAGCCATTTGAACCATTTGAACCATTGCCCTTCCATCCGGAAGTCCATGCGTATAGCCAGCAGTCCCGGCGTGTTCTGGCACTGCGCGGACCTGGCTCCTCCTGAGGCCCCAACCGAACTGGCACTCTCACGTAGGGGACTGATGACTTCAGATGTTAAGTCCCATAGTGTTTAGAGCCATTTGAACACTCACACGATCCGGAAAAACAACAACGTCGCTCCAAGGATAGGGCAACAGTTACTATATATCGATAACCGCTGCTGCTGCCACTAACGGACAGGCAACACTTGTGGAACCGAGTGGCGCCAGTCAACACGAGAAGAAGACAAACAATCACAACTATGCCAGCTAAACGATACCGTCTGGACTCCTACATAGGGCGGAAACCGACAAACAGCACCAACGCGAGCCGCAGCACGGCTCAAATGCGCCGTTTAGAGAAAGAAATGTTGCTCGGAAAAGTTAACAAAGAAGCAGTAGATGATTTTAAATATGAGAAACAGGATGAATCGTGCTCCAAGATTCAAGTGTTTCAGCACAGACAGAGAACAAAGAATTATCGTGAGATAAAAATGGAAAGCTGCTGTTGAACATAGAATATGTAAGTGGTACGTGGGGAAGGTATACTGAACACCTGTACAGTGGTGCTGAAACTGGAAGTTTAGATGAGTATATTTAAGATGAAAAACTAACTGATGAAAACAATAAAGAACCATCGGTAATAAAAGAAGAGGTCTTCCCTGCTCTAAATAGGATAACGTCAAATAAAGCAGTTATAGATGACAACCCTGCAGAGCTCCTATAAAAAGTAGAGATAACATCAAAAGTAAATCGTTTACTCTGATACCTAAGTGTTATGAAGAGAGTAGATTTCGCAGTAAGTAGAACTTTTGCAATACCTAGGAGGGAAATGCAAAGGAAAGTACACTTTATAGGACGCTGTCTCTCTGTGACATAAATCAAGAATATAACTATCAGCAGTTAAAAAGAACATTACAAGGAAAATAAATTGTAACTTAGCGAATGGTCAAATTGGCTTCAGATCAGGGAAGGGAACGAGGGGAGCGATATACTCACTATGTCAAATTTTGGAAAGAAGATTAGAAATAAACAGAAAAATATATATAGGAACCACGTAACTAGAAAAGGCGTTTGCTATGGTTGACTCGAGGTTATTATTTAAAGCAATGCGCAAAATAGGACTTTATTGGAAGGGTAGGCGACTAATTTTGAGTATATACAGAAGTCAAAATACTGGACTGGATGTTAATGGTACCACGAAAGAAGCAAAAATCGCCGGCCGCGGTGGTCTCGCGGTTCTAGGCGCTCAGTCAGGAACCGTGCGACTGCTACGGTCGCAGGTTCGAACCCTGCCTCGGGCATGGATGTGTGTGATGTCCTTAGGTTAGTTAGGTTTAAGTAGTTCTAAGTTCTAGGGGACTGATGACCTAAGATGTTAAGTCCCATAGTGCTCAGAACCATTTGAACCGTTTTTGAAGCAAAAATCAGTGGCGGAATGAGACAGGAGTGCCGCCCATTGCCTTATTTATTAGATATGTTCATCGAGGAGTCAGTAACAACGATGAAGGAAAAGACGACTGGAATCAAAATTAATGGTATTCGTATTCACTGGATCAGATTTACCGATGACACTGCAATAGTGGAAGACTCAGAGAAAGAACCAAATAAAATTCTTAGGGTCTTAAACCAAGAGATTAAAAACCAAACCTAAAAATCAAAACCAAGAAGACGAAAGTCGTGGTTTATAGTGGTTGCTCAGCTACTACTTATCACAGAGATAAAAGGACAAGTGTTTTGGATAGCCCGGAAGAACGGGCATCCTGTAGGTATCCTACAATACAGGGTCAAAATTTAAACATTACACACTTTCTCCAGCCAAGGCAAATTGAGCAAATCGATTCGTCCTTTTGCATTAAATGTAGTCTAGGGTGGACCTTACGCGGTTTATGAAAACACATTTTGTTCATGGGCTTATCCCGAGAAAAGCGCGAAAAACCTGATTTTTGTGCACGGAAAATACCAGTGGTTGGTACGGCCACTTCTATAATTTTTATTCATCGTAAATCGTCGAAGTTTTTACGATATGTTTTTAAAATGATGTCCTAGAGGAACCTTGAAGCTTTTTTTCAGCATTATTATCCATTACCGAGATCCAGAAGTTCAAAGTTACCGCACTTACTATGCACGTAAAACATTCATGTAATGTCAGATATGAGGCGTAATTTTAACGGACTTAGTGAACACATTGCATGGGTTCTGGCGTCTTCGCAAGGGTTCTGAGGCCACCAAACGATGTTCTCATCCGCCGCTTTTACACAAATTTATGACGTGGTGCCTCTGTAAAACGGACACTTCAAACCTATATAGGCTGTCTTGGCGTAAGCACCTTACAAAAAATTAGTCTGTCATATGAAATTCTTGGTACTTGCAAACCAAACACTGCACTTTTTGACATACTGTAAATGTAGCCTAAAAATGTAGTGCATTTTTATGTAAAGTAGTGTTCAGTGAAATTGCGTTGGTGAAAAGGATTTTGTGTTAAGCTATATTATGCATGCTTATTTGTTGTTTCTCTGTGTCAAAGTATATAAATGTGTTGAAGTATATAAATAAACTGTGAAGACTTTACTGAGCTACAGAATTCGTTTCATATAAGTAGCACACACTGCTGTAACAGGGAAAAGAAGGGAACCAGCTGAAAATGCTCCTGTTGGAACACAAAAAGAGTATATAGGGTGATTTTTTCCAGCGTGTACAAACTCTAGGGATTGATCGATGAGGAGATACGGAACAGGAAACGTCTAGTGAAGTTAGGTCCGAAAATGCATGGTTTCTATGCTAGAGGCCAATTATTCAATCATACATTGCTACATAGACTGCGGTCTAATACACGCTGTATCATGCAGCCACAATTACAGCATCTGTTGAAAATGGTTTCCATGTGCCTCAACGGACGCGTGTACGCATGTTTTGTCTCACACGTTCGCATCCGACAGGCTGCATCCGAACAGTGTCACAGGCAGCATGAATACGCTGCTCCAGTGTCTCCACGTCTGGAATGGGCTCTGCATACACGATACTTTTGAGGTGGCCCCATAACCAGAAATCGCACGGGCTGAGATCCGGAGAACGAGCAGGCCATGCAGCTGGACGCGCTTGTCCGATCCATCGACCTGGGAAGACACGACTGACATGCCTCCCGATGTTAACGGCGAAGTGGGCTGGAGCACCATCATGTAACAGCTACATAACCCTTCGGATCGTCTATGCTGCTTCTTCCAGCAGGGGGGCAAAGTCACCCGCAAGAAACGCTGATAGTTCCGACATGTTAGCCGACGTGGAAGGAAGACTGGTCCAACGCATTCCGGTGGCACCGATGCTGATGATTCACTGTCACCATACTATAGGGTTTCTATCCCGCAGTTAACTGTTATGAAAGTTGAAGATACCACTCTGCGTAAAGTTGGCCTTATCTATGAATAGGATGGATGACAAAAATCTCGGAATCGTGGTTGCCTCGTGAAGTAACCAGTGACAAAGCTGCTCCCTCTGTGGAAAGTCTGACCCTAGTAAGCCCGGCACACGCTGTAAGTGATGAGGGTAGTAAAAATTGTCATGGAGAATGTTCTGGCTTACCCTGTACTAGCGGGCCAACTGCCTGGTACGGACACGGCGGTCGCCTTCCACAGTGTTAGTTACATTTTGCTCCAAGTCTGGTGTCCGAACATTTCTGATATGTCCTTCATGATTTCCTGCTTCCTGAAACGACCCTGTCTCAAAAATCAAATGTGTGTGAAATCTTATGGGACTTAACTGCTAAGGGCATCAGTCCCTAATCTTACACACTGTTGTTGTTGTTGTGGTCTTCAGTCCTGATATTGGTTTGATGCAGCTCTCCATGCTACTCTATCCTGTGCAAGCTTCTTCATCTCCCAGTACCTACTGCAACCTACCTCCTTCTGAATCTGCTTGGTGTATTCATCTCTTGGTCTCCCTCTACGATTTTTACCCTCCACGCTGCCCTCCAATACTAAACTGGTGATCCCTTGATGCCTCAGAACATGTCCTACCAATCGATCCCTTCTTCTAGTCAGGTTGTGC
Source organism: Schistocerca serialis cubense (assembly GCF_023864345.2). Taxonomy (NCBI): domain Eukaryota; kingdom Metazoa; phylum Arthropoda; class Insecta; order Orthoptera; family Acrididae; genus Schistocerca; species Schistocerca serialis. Next base: position 719,114,021 of record NC_064638.1, read on the forward strand.
CACAAACTCCTCTTCTCCCCAATCCTATTCAATACCTCCTCATTAGTTATGTGATCTACCCATCTAATCTTCAGCATTCTTCTGTAGCACCATATTTCAAAAGCTTCTATTCTCTTCTTGCCTAAACTACACTCCTGGAAATTGAAATAAGAACACCGTGAATTCATTGCCCCAGGAAGGGGAAACTTTATTGACACATTCCTGGGGTCAGATACATCACATGATCACACTGACAGAACCACAGGCACATAGACACAGGCAACACAGCATGCACAATGTCGGCACTAGTACAGTGTATATCCACCTTTCGCAGCAATGCAGGCTGCTATTCTCCCATGGAGACGATCGTAGAGATGCTGGATGTAGTCCTGTGGAACGGCTTGCCATGCCATTTCCACCTGGCGCCTCAGTTGGACCAGCGTTCGTGCTGGACGTGCAGACCGCGTGAGACGACGCTTCATCCAGTCCCAAACATGCTCAATGGGGGACAGATCCGGAGATCTTGCTGGCCAGGGTAGTTGACTTACACCTTCTAGAGCACGTTGGGTGGCACGGGATACATGCGGACGTGCATTGTCCTGTTGGAACAGCAAGTTCCCTTGCCGGTCTAGGAATGGTAGAACGATGGGTTCGATGACGGTTTGGATGGACCGTGCACTATTCAGTGTCCCCTCGACGATCACCAGTGGTGTACGGCCAGTGTAGGAGATCGCTCCCCACACCATGATGCCGGGTGTTGGCCCTGTGTGCCTCGGTCGTATGCAGTCCTGATTGTGGCGCTCACCTGCACGGCGCCAAACACGCATACGACCATCATTGGCACCAAGGCAGAAGCGACTCTCATCGCTGAAGACGACACGTCTCCATTCGTCCCTCCATTCACGCCTGTGGCGACACCACTGGAGGCGGGCTGCACGATGTTGGGGCGTGAGCGGAAGACGGCCTAACGGTGTGCGGGACCGTAGCCCAGCTTCATAGAGACGGTTGCGAATGGTCCTCGCCGATACCCCAGGAGCAACAGTGTCCCTAATTTGCTGGGAAGTGGCGGTGCGGTCCCCTACGGCACTGCGTAGGATGCTACGGTCTTGGCGTGCATCCGTGCGTCGCTGCGGTCCGGTCCCAGGTCGACGGGCACGTGCACCTTCCGCCGACCACTGGCGACAACATCGATGTACTGTGGAGACCTCACGCCCCACGTGTTGAGCAATTCGGCGGTACGTCCACCCGGCCTCCCGCATGCCCACTATACGCCCTCGCTCAAAGTCCGTCAGCTGCACATACGGTTCACGTCCACGCTGTCGCGGCATGCTACCAGTGTTAAAGACTGCGATGGAGCTCCGTATGCCACGGCAAACTGGCTGACACTGACGGCGGCGGTGCACAAATGCTGCGCAGCTAGCGCCATTCGACGGCCAACACCGCGGTTCCTGGTGTGTCCGCTGTGCCGTGCGTGTGATCATTGCTTGTACAGCCCTCTCGCAGTGTCCGGAGCAAGTATGGTGGGTCTGACACACCGGCGTCAATGTGTTCTTTTTTCCATTTCCAGGAGTGTATTTATCGTCCATGTTTCACTTCCATACATGGCTACGCTCCATACAAATACTTTCAGAAACGACTCCCTGCCACTTAAATCTATACTCGATGTTAACAAATTTCTCTTCTTCAGAAACGCTTTCCTTGCCATTGCCAGTCTACATTTTATATCCTCTCTACTTCGACCATCATCAGTTATTTTGCTCCCCAAATAGCAAAACTCCTTTACTACTTTAAGTGTCTCATTTCCTAATCTAATACCCTCAGCATCACCCGACTTAATTCGACTACATTCCATTATCCTAGTTTTGCTTTTGTTGATGTTCATCTTATATCCTCCTTTCAAGACACTGTCCATTCCGTTCAACTGCTCTTCCAAGTCCTTTGCTGTCTCTGACAGAATTACAATGTCATCGGCGAACCTCAAAGTTTTTATTTCTTCTCCATGGATCTTAATACCTTCTCCGAATTTCTCTTTTGTTTCCTTTATTGGTTGCTCAATATACAGATTGAATAACATCGGGGAGAGGCTACAACCCTGTCTCACTCCCTTCCCAACCACTGCTTCCCTTTCATGCCCCTCAACTCTTATAACTGCCATTTGGTTTCTATACAAATTGTAAATAGCCTTTCGCTTCCTATGTTTTACACCTGCCACCTTCAGAATTTGAAAGAGAGTATTCCAGTCAACATTGTCAAAAGCTTTCTCTAAGTCTACAAATGCTAGAAACGTAGGTTTGTCTTTTCTTAATCTAGCTTCTAAGATAAATCGTAGGGTCAGTATTGCCTCACGTGTTCCAACATTTCTACGGAATCCAAACTGATCTTCCCCGAGGTCGGCTTCTACCAGTTTTTCCATTCGTCTGTAAAGAATTCGCGTTAGTATTTTGCAGCTGTGACTTATTAAACTGATAGTTCGGTAATTTTCACATCTGTCAACACCTGCTTTCTTTGGGATTGGAATTATTATGTTCTTTTTGAAGTCTGAGGGTATTTCGCCTGTCTCATACATCTTGCTCACCAGACGGTAGAGTTTTGTCAGGACTGGCTCTCCCAAGACCTAAATTATACTAAGGAGAAACACACACACCCATGCCCGAGGAAGGACTCGAACCTCCGCCGGGACCAGCCGCACAGTGCACGACTGTAGCGCCCAGACCGCTCGGCTTATCCCGCACGGCCGACCCTGTCTCAGATAAACGGCGAAACACTGTTGCAAACATTGTTGCCGATGTGAACGTGTGAGACAGAACATGCTACGGCGCGTACACGCATGCGATGAGCCACATGGAAACCACTTTCAGGACATACTCTAACTGTGGCTGAACGGTGTAGCGTGTATTAGACCGCAGCCTCTGTAAAAATGTATGATTGAATAGATGGTCACTAGCATGGAAGCCATGCATTTCCGAAATAAGTTCATTAGAAGATTTTTGTTCCGTATCCCCTCATCGATCAATCTCTAAAGTTTGTAGACTGTGGAAAAAATCACCCTGCATACTGAAGTGACAAAAGTCATGGGAAACGTCCTAATATCATGTCGGACCTCCTTTTGCCCGGCGTAGCGCAGTAGCTCGACGTGGCATGGACTCAACAAGTCATTGGAAGTCTCCTGCACAAATACTGAGCTATGCTGCCTCTACAGCGAAAGTGTTGCCAGTGCAGGATGTTGTGTGCGAACAGAGCTCTCTATTATGTCCCATAAATGTTCGATGAAATTCATGTTGGGCTATCTGGACGGCCAAAACATTCGCTCCAATTATCTAGAATGTTCTTTAAACCAGTTGGAGACAAATGTGGCCTGGTGACATGACATCGTTCTTTGGCAACATGAAGTCTACGAATGGGTGTAAATGATCGCCACGTAGCCAAACATACCCATTTCCAGTGAACGATCGGTTCAATTGGACCAGAGAACTCAATCGATTCGAAGTAAACACAGCCCACACCCATATGAAACGCCCACAGTGCGTTGTCGACAACTTGGGTCCAAGATTTCGCGGGATTCGCGCCACATTCGAACCCTACCGTCAGCTCTTACCAACTGAAATCGGGACTCATCTGACCAGGCCGCAGTTTTCCGTCGTCGAGGTTCCAACAGATACGATCACGAGCCCAGGAGAGGTGCTGCAGGTGATGTTATGCTGTTAGCAAAGACACTCGCGTCTGCCGTCTGTTGCCATAGCCCGTAACGCCAAATTTCGTCGCACTGCCCTAACGGATACGTTCGTTCTGTGTCCCACACTGACTCATGCGGTTACATCGCGCAGCGTTGTTCGTCTGTTAGCACTGACAACTCTACGCGAACGCCACTGCTCTCGGTCGTTAAATGAAGGCCGTCGGCCACTGCGTTGTCCGTGGTGAAATACCTGAAATTTGGTATTCTCAGAACACTCTTCACGCTGTGGATCTCGGAATACTGAATTTTCTAACGATTTCGGAAATGTAATGTCCCATGTGTCTAGCTTCAACTACATTCGGCGTTCAGAGTCTCTTAATTCCCGTCGTGCGGCTACAATCACGTCGGTTACTTTTTCATACGAATCACCTGAGTACAAGTGACACCTCCGCCAATGCACTACCCTTTTATACTTTGTGCACGCGATACTAACGCTATCTATGTGCATACCGCTATCCCATGATTTTTGTCACTTCAGTGTACTCCTCCATAAAAGGCTCTGGCAGAAAAGTGGGAAGCCAGCTGCATAAATCCTTATTCCTCCTTCTTTATCAAAAATTTTGCCATCAAACGTATTTGCGTATTTTTGTGCTGATAGAGAGTTGCAGAGAAAGAGTGACGGTGAGAGAGACAGGAGACATAAAGTGGAGTGAAAGAGAAAGAGAGAGATGAATGAAGACAATAGGAGGGGGAGCCAAAGGGAGGGGAGATAATAATGGTCCGTGAGATACAGTGGCAGTAAAGAGAGAGGGAGAGAGAGAGAGAGAGAGAGAGAGAGAGGGATTGACTGAGGTAGTAGCAGTGGGAGCGAAAGGGAGAGGAGGCGGTGGGAATGTAAAATGGAGTCTAGATCGTCCCCCCCCCCCCTTTCCGACTGGCGACTTTAACACGAAAGAATTTTCCCACTTTCCTCCAGCCCATATACCGACATGTTAAAGTTTGCCGGTCTAGTGGTCAAATACCCGAACAAACCATCCCCAAGGACGTATGTGGAGAGGATACAATGGTGTCTGAAGAGAAAAACAGCAGGCTATAAGCGAGGAAGAAAGACAAATGGCAATGGGAGAGAAAAAGATTCGGATAGAGACAGTGGAAATGGGACAGAGAGACAGTGGAAGTAGCAGAGAAGGAAACAGTGCAAAGGAAGAGCGAGAGAAAGGGATGTAGAATTGAGATGGGGGAGACAGTGGGAGAGAGTTGGAGAGAGACATACGAGACAGTGGCAGAGACAGGAGAGAGATGCTTTGTAGGCTTCACTACAGAGAAGGACTGGGTAGAAGGATTTAAAACTTTCTGTGTTAAAAGAGTGCAAATTTGTTCGATACCAAAATTTTTAGTGAGGAAAGTGGAATGAGGCAACTGATTTCCTGATTTTTAGTCAGAGTCTTTTAAAGAGGACCATATTCGCTTTTTTTTGCGTTCTGACAGGAGCATTTCCAGCTGGTTGATGCCTTTATTTCACCTGGCAAGATTAGGACCTTTAGGCTCTGTCTTACATCTAACCAGACACCTTTAGTCAGCTAATATTACAATTTGAGTAGTGCGTGACCAATACAATAATAATGAATATTGAAATTTAAGAAATATCAGTCTTTTGAACATTGTGTTAAGCAATTTACTCATTACGTTCTCGTTGAAAGTGAGTAATGACATATAACAGAAATGTACAGCAGCAGTAAAGAAAGAGTCTACGTGGGGAAGATGTTGACTAGCGATAAGAGCGAGTAATAATCGGGTAAATTTAGCAAACGAGATGAAAGGGAGAAAACAAAAATAGGAACAACGAGAAAAACAAGCACATTTTACATTGTGGCAGAGACCATAGTTCCTTGTTGGACGGAAGGGAAACAGTTCAGATATATCGAGACGGAAGCTACAACTACGATAACATTTAAAGCTTTTGTCTCTTCTTCAATGCAGAGCGGTTTTCAATAAGACATGGGTTACAGGGCAGTTGGTTCGACTGGCTGAAGTAGAGAAGATGTAGAAAGATTTAGTGTTACGCTAAGGTACAGTGATGATAGATATTCTTACATCAACTTCTCCATGATAGCTATGCAATTCACAATTAAGTATCTGGTGGAGGATTCATATAACCACCTTCAAGCTATTTGTCTAGCGTTCCACTCCCGAACGACCCGCGGGAAAAACGAACACTAAATCTCTTCGTGAGAACTCTGATTTGTCTCATTTTATTATGATGATTGTTTCTCCCTATGTAGATGGGCGCTAATAAAATATCTTTGCTTTCTGAGGAGAAAGTTCGTGATCGACATTTCGTGAAAAGATCCTGACGCGACGAAAAACTCCTTCGTTTTAATGAGTGCCACCTCTGTTCGCGCAACGAAACTGAGCAAAAATCGTCATTAATATCTGACACGACAGCTGCAATATTCTTAGGGTTCGGGCTCAGATACAACCGGATGTTGTCAGCATATAAGTGGTAGCTACAAGAATGAAGCAAGGACGAAATAGCGTCGATATACAGTGAGAAAAACGATGTACCAAGGACTGAACTGTTGTGGGACTCCAGAGGACTCATGTTCCCATGTTCACTTCTTGGACCCACAGGCTAGTCGTTGACATTAGTTTCTGAAGCAGTTGTCGAACTGTGGCAGCTTTATTAAGAAATTCAACAGTTTCATTTGTAAAACTAATTTATCGAAACAATAATATCAAAGTCGTTGCTGAAATCAAGCAGTGTTAAAAGGTTGACTCTCCATGGCTCGTTTGAGTTAATTAGTTACTTAGTTACATGTTCCACGCATCATATTGCACGGTAAATAGCAATGATATGGGACGAGTCATTCTATGTTCACATGCAAATTAATTTGTGAGTTTTTAATCACTTTGATTAATGCAGTTTCTGTGCTGTGATGTTTTCGGAAGTCGTACTGATTTACATGGTAAGTTTTAAGGTAATCTGTCAGCTGCTCATACACTCATGTGGTCCAAGGCTTTAGATCGGGGCGTGCCAGACTTCACGTGCGGCCTGCGGGTCGGCGAAGGCCCGGCCTGTCACTCGGTTCTCGTCGGTAGTAGCCGGTACAACACGATCCTTGCTGAGTACTGCCTTGTGGCACTGTTCGGTCGGCACAACTTTCTTCAGTTCGCCAGACTCGTAGTGTCAGCGCTGTTTACCTTCGCTGTTTGTTCAAGGTATGGAGGACGTTCACACGTCTAGTGACTGTTTGCATAAAAAGAGGCAGTCTAGCGATCTACCCTCGCAAGCCTTTAAAAATAAATGAGACTAACAAAAGAGAGGGATGACAATCCTCAATGTATGTTATGCAGGAACATAAGCAACTGATACAGCAAATTTGCAATGAAACGACGTTACAGTACCATGCAGAAAGAATTTAAGGATTTAGATGGTAATGAAAGTGCGAAAAATTGCATTTAAGAAGAACTTCGCATTGTGGAAGGGAAACATTACAAACACAGCCCAGCTCCCTAACCTCACTGGCGTTAAAGAAAACGCGGGGTCTGAAGAATTCAGTGTGGCTGTGAAAGAGTTACAAGCATAGTTTTCTAAACGTGCTGAGGACACTGCGAGTCTTACTTCCGTTTTCGAGCTATTTTCGAGATCGTTTGCTGTTTCAGCTGAAAGTGCCCCTGTGAATGCGCCGATGTAACTGACTGGTCTGCAAGATAATTCCTTATTTCGAAGACAAATTCCTTTAAAGTTAAAAACGCCCAGTACGTCTACATTGCTTTCCCCAGGTAGAGTTTCCACGTCTCCATAATGAGGTTGCAAAAGCTGCAAAAAAAGCAACATATGTGTGTGAAAGACGTTTTCTCGATTATGAAACTAAGTCACTATTACGTCGCAAGGTGAGTGCGAAATTGTCCGCGTCTGTCCACATGCCGACAGTTTGTACCAGATAAAAATTATATGTCTGCAGTGTGGGGAAAATAGTTAAATAATACTGAAAATTTATGTTTTTATCTATGTTATTGAGAAATAAGAAATATAAAACCAAGTCGTACAGCCGGCCGAAGTGGCCGTGCGGTTAAAGGCGCTGCAGTCTGGAACCGCAAGACCGCTACGGTCGCAGGTTCGAATCCTGCCTCGGGCATGGATGTTTGTGATATCCTTAGGTTAGTTAGGTTTAACTAGTTCTAAGTTCTAGGGGACTAATGACCTCAGCAGTTGCGTCCCATAGTGCTCAGAGCCAAGTCGTACAAAGAGCGACTCCATCGTCATTTAAATGCGGCGCGTTCGTAGTTCCTCCGTTCTCACACTCGACAGCGTGGCGTAGCGGTGGGGAAAACGTGCCGTCCAGGTTGATCACTGTGGCACTCGTGTCGGGCTCGGTCCGCGAACCGAACGAATTCTTCCCTCTCCTGCGTTAGATACTGAGGGTAATATGCTCATCGGACTATAGTCGCTGGTGATTTTTGGTGGTAATTCTTTGGTATTGGTCGAATTAAGCTTTGTTTCCACTCAGTAGGATATGTACACTAACAAGAGAGAGATTAAAGACGTCTGTGAGAAGTGGAATAACAGTATCGTCAACTTTTGCACGCTGCTCACTCCATCATTACCTACTGTTTTTGAAAGATCCTCATGATTTCTTTCCATACTGTGTGTCTAAAAACAAGTTTTAAGAAAAATGCGTTTGTCGAGAAGGTGCTACCTTCTGGCTGATGAATTATTGTGATTTGACAGCTGACTGACGTTTAAAAACAATCCTTTGATTCGTCTGCAGAAGACTGAAAAAAGAAAAGCTTCAGTATTTGTCTTCACTATGCTCGAGGAAAGACCCTTCTACACACTGCTGTAAGATTCGACTGGCTGCATGCAAGAGAGCTGGAACGCGTAGCGTTGCACACGTTTTACTTCGGTTTGTTTCGCGGCTTCCCGTACACTTCATACAGTTCAGGTGTTGGATTTCGCTTGAATCTTCTGTGTACAGAGTCCCGTTTATTCATTATTTGGTGCAGTTCCGCAGTCAGTCAGGGAGCAGATGCTATCTCTACTTTGACGGAACGTTGAGGAACGTCTGCCGTACGATGCAGTACGTCTGCGACAGAATTACCGCACTTTACCGCCTACTTGCGGCTGGTTGCTTATGTCGTGCTATGAAATATCGGAATAGTCTTTTTGTGGAGCATCATATTTACCTTGTTTCTGTGGGTTATTGGATGAGCTTTTTTACTGGCATTCGGCATTGAACATATTATAAATGTCACTTCATGTTCAAAAAGGCCTGGAACAGAAATAAATCTGGCGCGATTCACTTAATCCAACCGAAAGTTACTACTATGTTTATAAGGATATGACTGTCTGGAGTGTGATATTTCGGATATATATGTGTAATACTAATATCGTTAGAGTAGAACAATATGCTAAATTCATTGTAGAGCGATATTTTAAATGTAGATCTATATTTGTGTCTCTTATAACGATTACATGGTCATACTGTGACTCCAGGGAAGACAAGGCACATTGAAGAATGATACTGTGCTGGTTTTCTGTGGTTTATATATTACCCCAAGGAAACATTTTAGTCAGAGGAGGAGGAGCAGATTAGTGTTTAACATACCGTCGACAACGAGATTATTAGAGACCGAGCACAAGCTCGGATTAGGGAAGGATTGGCAAGGAAATCGGCCGTGCCCTTTCAAAGGAACCATCCCGGCATTTGCCTGAAACGATTTAGCAAATCACAGAAAACCTAAATCAGGATGGCTGGAGACGGGTTTGAACCGTCGTCCTCCCGAATGCGAGTTCAGTGTGCTAACGACTGTGCCATCCCGGCCGGAGTGGACGAGCGGTTCTAGGCGCTTCAGTCTGGAACCGCGCGACCGCTACTGTCGCAGGTTCGAATCCTGCCTCGGGCATGGATGTGTGTGATGTCCTTAGGTTGGTTAGGTTTAAGTAGTTCTAAGTTCTAGGGCACTCATGACCTCAGCTGTTAAGTCCCATAGTGTTCAGAGCCCTTTGAACCACGGCGCCATCCCGCTCGGATTTTAATTAGATACCGTACTTTTATTCCGAGAAACTAGAACCACTTGCACCAGATGCACTTGGCGTCTTCGATTTTAAAACAGAGCGAAAATATGCACCCGTACTACACCCCCAATGATCGATACTTACAAGCGTATAACCTATGAAACTGACTGAGTTCGAGAAGATGTTTGGTTTGAGCCATGTCTCTTACAGAACAACCAATTGCAAATTCGACCGATGGAACAAGCCATAGATAAAACTGTCCAAATTCAGCCTCAAGATCGCTATTCTTTATTTGCATATGACCGGTTTCAGACCAGATGCCCATCTACAGATCTATTACAAAAAATTATATTACAATTGGTTCAACCTAAAGATTGTTTAAGATTAATGCTTAGAAAGGTTCAAAATTCTTAAGAAATACAACACTTCTGCAATATACAATTTTTCACAGTTACAGAATAACCCGTCGAACACGGAAGTGAAAGTTCGCTGTCATAACTAACCATACACCAGCCTCCTGCGTCTTCATGAAAGATTTTTAGGAAACCTGATTGGTGCAACCCCCGCAGGTCTAAAAAGCGCGCTGCCTCTGTACAAAGTGGACTGATGCAATTCATAAAAAATGTTTCTAACTGTAAATTGTGAAACACTGCTGTGGGATTAATAACATTGAAACATTTTAAAAGAACTTCGTAAACTTTACAAAAAGTGTTTAAAACTTTTTAAATTTTTTATATAAATATCCTAACTGGTGCAATATCTGAAGCACTCAAAAGAGCATCCAATGAGCTGATGCAATACATAAAACATGTCCCTAAATGTAACATATGCAACTAAGATAAGGAGATTAATATTTTTAAAAGCTTTAAAAGAGCTTCAAAACAATCTTCTCCTCCTATTGTAGTGCCAGTAGCGCTCAAAAGTGCCTTCTATGGACAACAATAATTCATAAACAAAAATGTTCCGTGTAACAGATAAAACATAGTGAGCGGTTTGATATCATTAAAAATTTAAAAAGAAACTTAAGAATATTCCAAAAATATTTTCCCTTCCTCTTATTTGGCGATCGTGCAGGGAGTTTGCACTACGCCAGACCAAACATCGCGGAGGTTCGAGTCCTCCCTCGGGCATGGGTGTGTGTGTTTGTCCTTAGGATAATTTAGGTTAAGTAGTGTGTAAGCTTAGGGACTGATGACCTTAGCAGTTAAGCCCCATAAGATTTCACACACATTTGAACAAACACCGCGCCACGTTGTAGTTCCCTCTGCCGCGTTCAGTTCGCTGCCGTCAGTGTGCTGCGGGCCGCAGCAGCTGATGTTTGGTAGAGCATCCTACTTCATCCCAAAGTAAGGCTTTAAATATTTCGCAATAATTAATGTGCAAGAAGTCATTTTGCTCATTAAGCACTGCAGGTGTTGCACTAATCAGGATTCTAAAAAAAAAAAAAAAAAAAAAAAAAAAGTGTATAAAGCCGTAGCAGACTAGTATATGGTCGGTCATGACAGCAGACTTTCAGTTCACTATTCGCCGGTTTACTCTATACTCGTAAGTGTAACAAATAGTATGTTGCACAACTGTTGTATTTCTTAAGAATTTTGAACTTTCTAAACATTCATCTTAAACCATTGGTAATTTGAACCAATTATAATCTAATTTATTGTAGTAGACCTGAAGACGAGCAGCTGGCCATGAACCGATCATGTGAAAATAAAGCAAAGCGATCTGAAGACTCAATTTGGACAGTTATATATATGTAGCGATTGCGGACACTCCCTGAAGACGATACGTCAAGTTTTGATAAACAAGTCGTAAAATCCGCGAGAAAGAGCCGTCTGTGACGGCAGTTCACAGGTGTGGCACGGTCGTGCCCGCCTGGGGGCTGAACTGCGCCGCCTCTTCCTGCTGACCGGAAGAGAGACAAAGGTCGGTATTCGCTACGCTAGGTATTGTGCAGCGGCGAGCAAGGTTACTGTTGCCCGTGTAAACCACTATGACAGTTTGCCGGCTTTGGTGAATGAAGTATTGGACAACAAGAAGCGCTGATAATTTTTATTTGATTGTCTTGATCCCTAAGTTTTTTTCAGTAAAATTACCGGTTTCGGCTATGCTATACTCACATTCAGAACCTACCGCAAAAATAAGAGAAAGTTCATATTAGCTACTACATTAAGAGATTAAAAATAAATGACAGTAGCTATAACAAAAATACTATACACCTCTCATTCTGCTTCACAGCAACGAGTCATAATACGTAAAAAAACACAAGTAAAAACTGTCATACATGCTTCAATCAGTTATACATAGAATGGAAATAATCCTAGAGGTCGTTGATGCATATATGACGTACAAATTTTATGTCAAATTCTGTCTAAAAATTTTCGCAAAAAAGAAAGAGTTCATACAGATGAGGAGAGACACTCGCAGAGCTTTTAGCAGGATTCTTGTGTAATGTGGACTACTTTACATGAGAGTGACACACATTTTTTTCACATAATTAACAAAATGCTGCAAAAAGAAATATAGTGTGCAAAGATCCGACACTTGAGAGCGACCATGACAAATGTTTACTTCTCACAGTCGGTTTATCTGTCTGATGTAGAGTGGCAAAGTTCTGTTGAAGAATGGTTTCTGGTAGCAAACTTACATCTTAACGCTGCAGATGAAAAATAGCTCCAGGTGCCAACTGTTAGAATTTTATGGTTTTGTAGCATATTTAGATAGAATGTAACTTGGCCACTGTAGCTAAAGACGAGTGGTGCACCGACTACGGAATTCATCGAGAAACCGCTCATGTTCAACTTTGGGCTATCGAATTCATACCGATTCATGGCGCGCGAGTTGCCATTTCTTGAAACTCGCCAATCCGACTCATCACGTCACATAAGACGCGAATTATAATCTTATATGTAGAAATTATTGTGGGGAAGTCTCTCTTGGGGTGTTGGATGAGTTGTCTAGGACAGTACGAACCGTAAATATCGGGATACTCATCTGTCCTGACAACACGCGTAAGAGTTTCTTCGTAACGTCGCCAGTACAGGTCGATGCCATTCTGGATGACCTCTGATTTCGTCATTTCCCAGTTGTGGTTCAACACTTCATGCCTACAGAGGTCGCTGGTTCCAGTGCAGTACGCTGTTGTCAGTAGAAGCAGCTGTACCAAGTTCAGGCCGAAAACGACGTAGACAATATAGGGCCGATTTCATTTCCCAAGCACAGCACGCATTGTTCTTTCCTCTGAAAAGAAAACAATCTCATTCTACGCATATTTTAGGCAACCTAAGTGAGCACCAACTTCGCTTATTACTCTTGTCCGAATACCTACACAGTGCGTTAATGTAGGCTACATACTAGCAAAACCTTTTGAATTACTGTTTTCAGCTACCCTGATTACAAAGAACTCGGCCTTCGTTTTTTAGTAGTACGTTTCTTACCACCGTGTAAATAAACATAATTTATCTATTTTTTGTTTATGTTTTGGAATTTCTATCATCCTTGAACTTGAATTTATGTCGCTGTTTTTAAGAATGTATGAAACAGTCTTTAAGTCCAAGTAGGCCCGATGGTGGTTGAAGTGGATGTACGGTGTGTGTGTGTGTGTGTGTGTGTGTGTGTGTGTGTGTGCGTATGAGAGAGAGAGAGAGAGAGAGAGAGAGAGAGAGAGAGAGAGACAGAGGCACAGGCAAAGCACTGGTAGCTCAAAGTGACCATGGGTGCTGGTGGTATAACTTCTGTATGTGTCGTAGATAGGAATCAGTCTACAAATTGTCCGGCTTGGTGATCTTGGACAGGGCACTGAATTGGATGTGGGCGGGCTGAAGGAGGTTGTTGCCAGGGACTACTGAAAGTCGTAAATACACTGAAAAGAATGTCATTATTTCAGTTTCGGTATCCAATGGGATCCTCCAGGAAGGATGAAGTTATTCCTTCTGCCGGTCTTCTGGCCGTAGCGGGTGAGTTCTGAAAGTTAATAGATATTCGAAAGGAACAGCGATATTACAAGGCGAAGGCTGAGTAACGTCTGCTTGCGAGCAAAACTGGGCCACGTGAGTGGCATATGAGACGTTAAATGCAATAGTGCGTAATACAGGAGCGCCTCTCTGCATGCAGAAGCGGAAGGCGATCACATGATGTCTTACATCCGCTTTCTGATTCGTTATTGAAAGAATGCTGTGCTGTGCTGTGCCTTCGTACAGTCTCTGTGTTTTTCTTAAACCTTGGTCCATCAATTCAGCACTCATGTATCGGCTGGCGTACTTAGGTAGAACGATTGGGTGTGCAATGTTAACATCTTATCAAGACACGAAAATATAATAGAAATTGTTGGTTTGCTGGAATACATGTTACGGCTGACAGGCTGGGATAGTACAGTCTAGTGGTAAAGCGCGTGCTTGGAAGCCGAACTGGTCGCGATATCGAACCCCGGTCGGTCCCAGAATGTTTCGTCTGCCTTTAACCTCGCCTTCACCTCTCAACGATGTAAAGACTCGCCAGGAACTCCATGTGGGCCGGATATCACGTTAAGCCGTTGCTGCACTTTCTCTGGGATGATTACTGGGGTAGGTTAGGGACACGCATGTGGCCAGAGTGGGGTCCAATAGAATTCTTATCATTATTCTACTAACTTGTCGTCTTAAGACGTTGCTGTGCCAGAACGAAATGTGTTAAATATGGGCGAAATATTGAACAGTCATTTTCTACGGAGATTGCCCACTTCCCAATTATAAAAACATGTTTGTTGTAGCGGACAGACATCGAAGACACAATGTGGTTATTCGATAATTACAGGTCTGTGTTTATTCATTTCTGGATCAACTCCGTTAAGAACGTGCATGAGCAAAAACGTGACTCCGTGACTCACATATCGTATTTCTATAGGACGTGTCAGTCAAAGGAGTCTCACAGCATTGTAGCACAACAAGCGTCACAACTAGCGACCAAAGTGGTCGAGGGACGATCTGCCGTTGCCGAAGCTGTTCCTCACAGTGGTCCCTAATATCGCGTGCTAAGTGTACTGGAACCCCTTTGTGCTTAAACCACAGGGTACTTCGAATTATTGCTGGCATTCGTTGCTGAAAGGTTTGAACAACATGTTCAAGTAATGTTCCGTTGACGTATCTCTTCAGTCACTCAAGAGATACGACTCGTACACTGGAAACCATTGTTTTGTTATACGAATAGCACACACTGTGCCATCAATGAAAGTTTTTTAGTAGCGTATCTATTGGCTGAATATGTCGCTTAGTGGCTACCATAAAGCTTTCCAGAAGTTAAGTACACGTGAGTCTCGTATTTCTTCCAACGCTGGCGGGAATGTGCCGGTCACAGGATTCCATGTAGCCCATCGTCGACATCTACCGTAATAGTACAATGCCGTTTGCGTTAGTTGAAACTCTTTACACAGCCTGTAAATTATAGAATTACGAACCCTTGCAATTTCAACCTACTTGTGCCATAGTTCAAATGTTCCCTATCGCACCACCGTTCGACAGAAATGTTGCCTCTGAGAGAAGGGACTGCAAGCCTGCGACTACGAGACGCACAGCGAAGCCACACTAGCGCTACTACTACATGAGAGGCCAAAATACACTCCTGGAAATTGAAATAAGAACACCGTGAATTCATTGTCCCAGGAAGGGGAAACTTTATTGACACATTCCTGATGTCAGAAACATCACATGATCACACTGACAGAACCACAGGCACATAGACACAGCCAACAGAGCATGCACAATGTCGGCACTAGTACAGTGTATATCCACCTTTCGCAGCAATGCAGGCTGCTATTCTCCCATGGAGACGATCGTAGAGATGCTGGATGTAGTCCTGTGGAACGGCTTGCCATGCCATTTCCACCTGGCGCCTCAGTTGGACCAGCGTTCGTGCTGGACGTGCAGACCGCGTGAGACGACGCTTCATCCAGTCACAAACATGCTCAATGGGGGACAGATCTGGAGATCTTGCTGGCCAGGGTAGTTGACTTACACCTTCTAGAGCACGTTGGGTGGCACGGGATACATGCGGACGTGCATTGTCCTGTTGGAACAGCAAGTTCCCTTGCCGATCTAGGAATGGTAGAACGATGGGTTCGATGACGGTTTGGATGTACTGTGCACTATTCAGTGTCCCCTCGACGATCACCAGTGGTGTACGGCCAGTGTAGGAGATCGCTCCCCACACCATGATGCCGGGTGTTGGCCCTGTGTGCCTCGGTCGTATGCAGTCCTGATTGTGGCGCTCACCTGCACGGCGCCAAACACGCATACGACCATCACTGGCACCAAGGCAGAAGCGACTCTCATCGCTGAAGACGACACGTCTCCATTCGTCCCTCCATTCACGCCTGTCGCGACACCACTGGAGGCGGGCTGGACGATGTTGGGGCGTGAGCGGAAGACGGCCTAACGGTGTGCGGGACCGTAGCCCAGCTTCATGGAGACGGTTGCGAATGGTCCTCGCCGATACCCCAGGAGCAACAGTGTCCCCAATTTGCTGGGAAGTGGCGGTGCGGTCCCCTACGGCACTGCGTAGGATCCTACGGTCTTGGCGTGCATCCGTGAGTCGCTGCGGTCCGGTCCCAGGTCGACGGGCACGTGCACCTTCCGCCGACCACTGGCGACAACATCGATGTACTGTGGAGACCTCACGCCCCACGTGTTGAGCAATTCGGCGGTACGTCCACCCGGCCTCCCGCATGCCCACTATACGCCCTCGCTCAAAGTCCGTCAACTGCACATACGGTTCACGTCCACGCTGTCGCGGCATGCTACCAGTGTTAAAGACTGCGATGGAGCTCCGTATGCCACGGCAAACTGGCTGACACTGACGGCGGCGGTGCACAAATGCTGCGCAGCTAGCGCCATTCGACGGCCAACACCGCGGTTCCTGGTGTGACCGCTGTGCCGTGCGTGTGATCATTGCTTGTACAGCCCTCTCGCAGTGTCCGGAGCAAGTATGGTGGGTCTGACACACCGGTGTCAATGTGTTCTTTTTTCCATTTCCAGGAGTGTACATTCGCCATTATTTATTTATTTTCGGCTGCAACTTTAAAAAAGGCGAACTGACTAGAAAATATGATTCACTGCAGTGGTAAGATTGCGCTTGCACACGGTTTGTCCATACGCAGGTACCCTTTGATTTCTCAAAAGAGTGCGAAAAACAGCCCTGCCGAATATGGTTTACAGTCAGTGATTCATTTGTCAAGTACAAAAGGGACAATGCCGCAGACCTTTGTGCCATTTATCTACCCTTCACCAGCCGTATTCAGTAAAATTGCAATGAACTGTTACTGTGAAATCTACCGGAGAAGCGTGCCAAAAACGTTAGAAAATTCTCATTCTACACAAAAAATAAAAACATTTGCATTAACTGACGGAGGAATGAAGATAATGTTTCCTCTCATATCGCGTCTGGTGATGAAACGGTACTTACGTCAAAGTTATAAATAGTGAAGTGATGAAAAACCCATATGTGAACTGGATCAAATAGCAGATGGAGCTGTGCAGAGAATATAAAGGCGCTTGTTCTACCGCACTTAAATGTATTCTGTGAATACTGGCAAGTACTTAGAAAAATATCAATCCCGCGTCCGGCCATCCTGATTTAGGTTTTCCGTGATTTCCCTAAATCACTCCAGGCAAATGCCGGGATGGTTCCTCTGAAAGGGCACGGCCGACTTCCTTCCCCATCCTTCCATAATCCGATGAGACCGACGACCACGCTGTCTGGTCTCCTTCCCCAAACCAACCAACCAACCAACCAACTTAGAAAAACAACAGAAATGTGTTAATACGTGGATTTCATGATAGACATCTGTTGTTAATTTTGTATGATCTGAACTGGGATTCTGTTTTTGGGTGAACACCACTATGGTTTCTTAAGCACGGTGGTAGCCGATTTTCTTCCCGATTCTTGTCCCTTTCAAGCTAACACTGCGTATCCAATGAGGCTGTTGTCCACGGGATGTCACAAGCTTACCTTCCTAGAGTGTGTTTCGGGAAGAGACTGAGATCAATCTCATTATAATGTTCTGAATTGTTGTAGTGTCCCATTATCCGGCTTTCGAGCAACTGGAGGCTGATCTTCGGATGGCGGATTTATAAGAGCTTTACTGTTTTAGAGTACATGCAGTTGTGGCTGAATTGTCGCGTCAGAGAAAATACTTGAATTCGTAAGGAATATTGCAAATACAATGGGGGGGGGGGGGGAGGCGCTCAGAATGTTGTGGAAACGGCACTACGACAGTAATCATTTTCAACCTCTTGAAGACTCGGCGCTTATGTGCATCTCTACTCTCGCGTAAAACTTAGGACCAAAACGACTTTTGCATGATGTGTCACTGCCAAAACAACACTTCTTGATGAAATTTGGACTATTCATAGAAACAACTTTTTCGGTATAAGGTAACTACAAGAAAGACCCAATGAGACGAAAACATTTACTCAAAGACGAAAACTACTCTGAAGTCACCGCGATTTATGGTAGTCTCCTGGAAATTAAAGAAGACGACAGATGGTTCTTAATATGGCGTGTGATTAACGCAGACGGCAGACATGTACCCTTCCGAGCCACAAGGCTGGTAAGGAGCAGCACAAAAATGCGCAACCCAACTTCGCCACATCGCAATCGTTGGGGTATAGGTTGTTTTGGTCAAAGATGCTACACACAGCAATGATTTTCGAGTATTTAATGTTAGAGAATACTACGAGTTGTAATAACATTAGATGTTTGGATAAACATTCTAAAACATGAATGCAATTATAGCAGATATTATAATTATATTTTCGATTAACAGTTAAAAGAGACGGGTCATACATGTTTAAAGATCGCACATTTTGCCTTTAGACAGATAAATCTCTACAGCAATGACAAATCGAGCAGTCTCATTGGATTCTAGGAACAGACTCAGTAGATAATTCACAAATTCACATCAATACAAGGTAGTATAAAGAGCATACAAAATGACTGCATTTGTCACTTCTAAAGCAGTAGTTAAGCACAGATGCAATTCAGACAGTACCATATATATTAGTATAGAAGCAATAAGGAAGCGGCCAACAAAAAGCAATGACGTTCCGAAACTTAAAAAAGATTTAATACTCGTGTTTTATAGATAACATGTAAGTTCAAGTACTTCTACCAGCAACACAATTCCAGTGGCTAGTTATGCGTTATCTAAAATCTAAGACTTCTTTTCCTACCACATATCTGACAATAGACCCACAATCAGAGAAAACCGACAGATGTAACAATTAGTCAACCAAGACTATTAGAAAGCAAGTGGTCGTAACCTCTCCCCAAAGAATCGTCATTTACACAGTAGTATTGTTCTGCGCCAGCAGTGGATAAAATAAACATAACTTTCTTACCCGGTCTTTTTCTTTTCGTGATATCTTCCAGATAAGATTAACAGCTCACCGGCCCCAGAAGAGGAACGACCAGTGCTGAGCACATATTAATCTAATTACAACCCTTTTTTGCTTATCTTTAGAGTAATATATGTGCAAGTATTGTCTTAAACATCTTTTCATGAATACAGAGGTTATAATTTTTGAGATGGTTTCTAAATATTTACCAACATCAACGAAGGTTGTTAGATAGTGGAAGTACTGTGATATCGTGGAAAACTGGTTATGAATGTCTACGTTTTAAAATTATTTTGCTATTGGTAATGAACTTTACATACTAACGTATGTATTTTTTTATTTTTGTTTTTATAACTGTGTAGATGGTGTAAATCTTCGGGGCTTGGTCATGACGTAAACAACTCCTCACGATACCACTCTGCGTGAAATACGGGCAATGAATGCCTGTCGATTGTGACAACACATAACACATAGATTTAGAAGATGTTTAGTATGCTGCGTATTGGATATGACACTGTGTTTTACATTAGTTGTAGTTTTAAAATATGCCACAAGATTGCTTTGGTTCAAATGGCTCTAAGCCCTAAGGGACTTAACATCTAAGGTCATCAATCCCCTAGACTTACTACTTATACCTAACTAACCTACAGACATCACACACGTCCATGCCCGAGGCAGGATTCGAACCTGCCACCGTAGCAGCCGCGCTGATTCCGGAATGAAGCGCGTAAAACCGCTTGGCCACAGCGGCCGCGATTGCTTTGAAATGGGTATTATTTTAGCATTCAGCTCTTACATCTGATGATGATCAATTATGGTAGCAATCGGTCGGCTATGAGGAAACAGAATTTGTTTATGTCCGGCAAAACAAAAAAAAGAAGAGTTCTTGAAGCTTTTCTAGCCAGTGGGCCTTAACCTATGAAAGTCGTTCACGTTAGTATCTTTACCAGTTTGTTTTTTGTTCCAAATATTTTTAAACAAATAATGTCAGTGCATTAAAAAAGGCAGATTTTATGTTGTCGATCAGGTTGGATCCTGCCTCGAGAAAACCTAACAACGGCGCGAATGATGGCTGGAAGACATGGAGATCTCTCAAGCAGATCAAATAGGGATCGGCGAGATCGGAAGCCAGCTTAATAGAATGGCGTTTACTTCAATCAGACAGTAGCAACGCGTGTGGTTGCAGCGAAATCCAAACTGCAGGCCACATCACACAATGGTATCTAAGACTGGCATGCTCAGCTAGTGATCCAAAAAGAGGGAAACGCAAATGCATACAAAGTGGCCAGGTTCTTGACTCACGTTGTCTTGCTTCCTATGTTTCATGAACTTGCTTTTAGTGGGCTTGTGAGATGTGTGTTTTATGTTGCTCTGTATCCCACTTTTCTAATGTTCATTTTCCACTTTTATATTTTCCTGACTCTAAGTAAATATGAATTAAATATTTATTCTACAGCTAGAGTGTACATTGCAGAAGGCTCAGGTACGCAGACAGTTCGCTAAACGCTCGCAGCCACAGGTTCCACGCCAGAGCTGATGACGGCTGCGTGTTGGCCACATGCTTGCGTGCGTGTCCCCGCGAATTACAGCGGCGGCCGCCGGCTGAGAGAGCGGCGCGGTGCCTGGTACAGGCGCGACCTTGCCGTTTCTTCCAATAGGGATCGCCCTTGAGCCACATCACCATACCGGGAACGACTGTGACACTGTCCACCGCGATCACCTTCTGTTTGGAACTTCTCAACCAAAAACTGAATTCTGATGTAAAGTACCAGAGGCATAAACCAACAATAATGGCCATCATTGCATGTAAAAGTAAAAAGTACAACTGTTGTACAGTTGTCCTACATAATTCTTTCTATTGTCGAGACACTTACAGCTTTGTGGTGCCTGCTGTTGCGATCTGCTCGAGAAAAGTTCGCCGAACGTGTGTGGGAGCAGGAAATCAAAGAATAAGGCTTAAGAGACTAAGAAAAGCTTTACTGCAAAATAATAAAAAAAACATTCAACAAAATAAACGTAGTCTGTTCGAAATTACATCTTCGCACACCTGTGCAATGGAAATGGAAATGAGCGTTTGTCGTCATTGGCCAGGAGGCCCCTTGCGGGGCAGGTCCGGCCGCCTTGGTGCAGGTCTTACTGCACTCGACGCCACATCGGATGATTTACGCGCCGGATGGGGATGAAATAATGATGTAGACAACACAACACCCAATCCCTGAGCGGAGAAAATCTCCGACCCAACCGGGAATCGAACCCGGGCCCGTAGGACGGCAATCCGTCACGCTGACCACTTTAGGTTTTTTTTTTTTTTATTCTCATTTTGTTCGATTTTGTTCGTTGCATCTGCTCGGGGCGGACGTCGTAAGACATCCGTTTAAGTTCGTTGTTGATCGATGAACTCAGTTTTTTTTTATTACAGAGGGAGCTAACCCTCTGACCGAACACGCTGAGCTACCGTGCCGGTTTTTTTTTTTCCCCCGGCTCCACACCGGAGCGGACAGGCACTCGTCCACTCAGCTATCGGGATGGACACCCATGCAATGAGAACCTGTAGCTGGATAACACTGACTACCGTGCGTCGCAACCTGCTTGGATCGTCCATGGCAGGTTATTCACAAAATGGTCGAGTCGTTGCTGCACAACTCTGTCCCACTCTTACGTCGGTCGTCATGCGGTCATCACGTGTGTGAGGAGAGTTCCTACTAAAGACGCACTGCAGACTGGCTCCAAGCAGCTTGAGCTGGTTCAAGTCAGAGCATATCAAAGACGATTCAATTCGGTCGATTCCTACCTCCTAGAGGGAAGTCTTCACAGGGTGGACGGGTTGGCTCGTACATTCTTGTCGTGATAGATTAACCAGTCGCCGAAATGTTGACAGTAAGACTGGACAGCGTGTTGAAGGGTCCTGTCCCAATACCACACAGCCCATCCCTCGAAAAGGATGAGAGGCATCCGCTATCTATAAATAATACTGGTCCAAAACATGACTGTCTACCTCGCTGCTGGACCTGCGGAACTGCATACCTCTGACACATTGGTTCAGCTTTAACTTAAAAGTAGATATCCTCGGTGTTGCAAATAAGCTTAAAGCACTTAATAAAGGCAAGTCCTCCGGTACAGATTGTATACTGATTACATTCCTTTCAGAGTATGCTGATATAATAGCTCCGGACTTAACAATTAGATGCAACCCCTCACTCGACAAAAGAATGGTACCTATGAACTGGAAAGTTGTACAGGAAGGAGGAGGAGTAATCCAATGAATTATAAGCCCATATTACTGACGTAGATTTGCAGTAGGCCTTTGTTTGAACATTACGAATTACCTCGAGGAAATCGATCTGTTGACACACAGTCGGCACGGATTCAGAAAATATCGTTCTTATGAGAAACAGCTTCTTATTCTCACGAAGTAAATAGTGCTATCGACAGGGGATCACAAATTGATTCCATTTTTCTAGATTTTCAAAAGGCTTTTGATACTGTTCTTCACAAGCAGCTTATAATCAAGTTGCGTGCCTATGGAGTATCGTATCAATTGTGAGACTGAATCCGTGATTTCTGATGGGAAAGATCAAAGTTCGTAGTAACTGACGGGAAGTCATTCAGAAAACCAGTAGTAGTATCTGACGTACCTGAAGGAAGTGAGTAGAAGGATAATGGGGACTCAACCCTAATTTTGATATCAAATTGATATCAATAGCTGCTTTGCAACACCAAGGATATCTACTTCTAAGCTGAACTATTGATTACCCTCAAACCCACCACCACTTACACACAACTCCACCACAACCCCATATGACCTCATCTGCTTTTCTCAGCTAACACATGGATCCCTGATCGCTTCTCCTTCCACCATTTCCTCCTACCCTTCCCTCTCCCCCTCTCCCACCTACCCTATTGGTGGGAATTTCAAATTTTGGCGGAAATTTAAAGAATGGTGAGAATTTCTTTGTCCTAGGACTGTGCTGACGTCCCACGTCAGAAATTGACGGGAGATTAAAAATGACGGTGCCTTTTCCAGGACTCAAACCCTGGTCCTTCTGGACAGAAAGCACATGTGCACCTGCCAAGACATAGAAACTACGCAGATGCTGGAGAGAAAGGTTAGGTTAGTGTATTTTACTTATTTTGGTTGGGAAACTAAAGTAAATATCGATCCTAATTAGGTGAATAGTCATATAGATTTGCCCTAATCACATAACTATATGCATAGCGCCACACAAGGAGTGCCTAAAATCGCAACACAGCTCAAAAATTGGTGATACCGTACAACTGGTGTTATATTGCTGGGAAAAATTTCACAGTACCATTCGAAACTAGTGGCAGACGTACTCGAACTCCACTTTTCACCTACAAGTTGGCAGAAAAAAGGCTGAAGTGGAAAGTACTATCATTATTTCTTTGGCGGGAAATACGTTCAATTGATGAGATGCTAGTGTTGGACAGAGAGGAGTTTAATAAATGTATTACCTGTAAACATACAGCTGACGACTGTATCTATCGGTGTTTGACATTAGAGATCGCGACAGACACCTCATCCTCCATTGCTCAACAATCACCCTGCAGCCCAGGTAATCGAGGCCAATACACGATACCACAACTGATGGAAAATGCTTCACTGTTCTAATTACACACCGAAATTGTCGTGAAAAAAACTGGCACTTGTAATCAATGAGACATAATGTAACAATTGTATTGGGGATTGGGAAAAAATCATTATAATAACACAAATACAGCAGAAACCGATCCCAGAAGGTTTCCGAGGGGTGGCTGTTGCAGCGATGTCCTCCTTGATGGTCAGTCACGAACTACCCAACTTGGAGGCTGTCTTACCCCTGCCCTCCCTACCACCGTTCATCCCTCCCTCTCCTCAAGGTAAGTAGGGATAGGGGCTTGTTCTGTCTTGTCACTGCTGGTCCGCAAAGAGGTCCTTCTACGGCACTGATACACTGTTTCCAGTCTGCGGAAATCAGTCACAGATAGACAAGAAACAAGAGCAAGACACTTCATGCAATCTGTTAAATGTATTTTTCGAAAAGACTGAATCCCCCGCCCTCCAGAACAACAACGAAATTCCGGAGAACTCTCCAGATCGCTTTTCCAAACGTCCACCACTTGGAAAACAGGCAGCTCACTGCCTATGCTGACCGCAGCCACCGGAGCAGCCTACAGTCGATCTGAATGGCGAGTCTTCAGTACAATGTGTCCTCGACGAGCGCATGGCTCAGTGGTGATCAGTATCGACGCTGACAAAAGCTGCACATACAACAAAATGTACTGGAAATACGTAGACAACCAAAGTGCATTGGTATAAGACTCTGTCTGGTATACTTTGGCATATATTGTTGAATGGACGTACTGCACAGTCATCTATCTCCATTCGCAATTTAGTATATGGTACTTGCAAGGTAGTGGAGTGGTGATTTAGCGATGGAGCGATGGTACAGAAATTGGGAAGCCTTCTGCTGTGTCACTGGCTGGTGTTGAAATTACGGAACAACTAGTATATTCTGAAGTACATGACCAGATGGACGTACTTCGCAGTCATCTATCTGCATTCGCAAACTGTTACACTAGTGTCCAAAGTTAAAGCAACAAACTGGTATTTCCCCATCCTGTTGTAACGGTTACACCGATCACCTTAAAAGGCAATCGATGCTAACGTTAAACATCTGTGAGGAATTTTTGAGAAGGTTGTGAACACGAGATGACCTGATTGGAACAGAACAATCAGACATAAACTACAGTAAACAAGTAGGTTAGGAACAGACGTTCTCCCAGCACAAAAACAAGTTGTAATACTATGTATTCATATCGGTCGTCAGCTTAATTAGGCATTCTTGTGTCAAGAAATGTAATAAAGCAGAAGGCAGTGCTAAGACTAACCTAACCTTCCCTCAAACACACTAAACTCTTTCTTTATATCTGTTCATACAACAACACAGTAACCTAACCTTGCAGATGTACTACTAACTTGGAAGTCAGACAAACAAATGGCCACTGAGATAGCAAACAGTAACACATGCTTCTCAACAACACGTACCTTAAATGAAATAGATGCAGCAGTTTATGGAACTAATTACCAACACACATGAAACCAATAGCAGTACTAAACAGGGAAGAACATGAAGTAATTCTGACTTGAATCAGGGGGTCTGTTAATGATCAGACTCAATAACATCATTGCTTAGTACAGGGTCTCTATGCCTGTGCATTAACCAATTTGCAATACAATAGCTAACACAGTAAATATTTGTTTTTTAAGTTCATTTTGAGGCTGTTAAATTGAATTCAAATCTACTTACACTGGGTCTAAGGAGCCTTTGCTTTGCTTCATTAACAAACTAGGTTAGCGTATGAGGGCCCTTAAACTTTGATAGTTTGAAGAACCATGTTCATTAACAAAACTACACTAGTATGTATGAGAAACGGTAAGTATTATCATCAATAATTATTAATTAAGTAAAGCACAACAAACTATAACTTTTTAAATAATACATGTGCTTTGATAATCAGTCTTTTAACATACTCAAAATATAGTTGGCAGTGCAAATGCCAACACAACATTAAATTCAAGTTCAAACACTTTCTCATGAAATGAAACACTTATAAAACTTCGTAATTCTGATCAAAGCGCACAAATGCAACAATTAATAAGCTTTTACACTCCATATCAATATTATTGTTCTTTTAACTAACAAATTTACTATTTTCAATCAGCTTTTCAAGTAAGGCAAATTATTTAAGAAAATGACTACAAATTGATTTAAAAATGTACTGGAAGTGGAATATTTCTCAAACTATAGAACTGAACTTTAAAACACTTTAACTCCACATACTAGAAAGCAATCGCAACTATTTTACAGCGGCTGAATAAGTCTTTCCATAATAAATTAGGGCACTCGGAATTAAATTCACTAGGACAGGATTCCTGTCCAGGTTTGTGATAATCACGGGTGTAAGATAGAGTTTTTAGCAACACCATGATTATTATCAAAATCAACCAAATTTCACATATATCTGGTCCATTTACGGAGTGGCAAATATAAACAATTTAGTGGAAAGCTGGTGGTGCTCGTGACGTAATTTGCAGTGGCTGTTAACATGGTGGCAATGCAGCCATGGCAGTAAGGTTGGCCTTGCCCTGCTACACATCTTCTTGGCGTCGGAATTGTATTTTTACAGGGGCAAACACCACGCCATAATAATAGTCGTTCGAGGCCCATAAATACTGCTCTTAAGCTCCTCTGGCCTCAGAACTTCAACAATATGTGCCACGTTGGTCCTGCATTTGGTAATAGTGTCGCCACAGTTCACGTTTTCACAGTTACTGCACGCACGTCGGAAAGACACGAATGCCGTATTGCCTGCAAGTCGGTACTTATATTATACCCGCATCAGAGTAGCGCTACGTTGTGTATACGCTGTAGCAACGCCCCCAAACAAACTTTTTGTTCCCCATTTACTTATTAGTCGTAGAAAAGAAAAATGTAAGATTATGGCTTAGTTTACCGCCGACAATGAAATCAATAGAGACAGAGGGCAAGTTCAGGTTTGACAAAGCTGAGGCAGTAAATTAGCTATGGCCTTTTCAAAGGAACTATCACAGAATTCGCATTTACGGAAATCAGTGAAAACCTTAATCTCGTTGCCGTGTCTGTTTCTTGAGTTATATAAAGTTTTCGATATAATATTCAATGATGCCTTCCAAAAAATAATATTTTTCGTGTGAGACATTAACGCATGAATTTGGTAATGGAATAATGGTCTATTGTCAGATACAATGTAGGACTTTTCGTGGATGAAACGTCAACAGAGGAAACTGCAGCTTTAATGGTGCCAAAGGGAAGCGCCGTGTTGTATCCCTACAACTAGAGGAATGACTTAAGTTGCGGTAACTACAAACTTTTAGCGGGTGACGTCTTATAAAAGAATGGTAGGTCCAGCAGATTTGTAGATAAGTAGCACCCAGTGCAAAGATTGCCAGCTGACCACCACCAGTCAGAAATATAACATACTGACTGAAAACAGGTGGAAGAATATACCATTTGAAGACGAGATTGACTGACAGTCTCTAAAATCAGCCAAAACCGTCAAATATATGGGAGTGTTTGTCCGGAGCGATTTAAGATTTAACGACCACGCAGTGAACTTGAGTTGAGTTAGCTGCCAGAGTCACATTGATTTGAAGAATGCTGAGCAATGGCAGTTTACGCACGAATGGGGTCGCTCACAAAACCCTCCTTCGACCTGTACAGGAAAGCTGTGTGACAGTCTGGGATACTAAATGTAGTTTCCGAAATGACTAGAGAAGATTCAAAGAAATGATGTTACCTCGTCATTGATTCGTTTAGTAAACGTACGATTATCATAGAAACCAGAGCAAATGCTCCTATCGGAACACAAACAAGGCGGATATGATTCTAACTGAAAAGTGTGCTTACAGTTATCATTCTATCTTCCTGAACATCTTGAAAATTTTCCCAAAAATTTTGGAATACGAACTGAGTTGCCCTCTTTTCAACATGCAACTCACGTCTCATTCCCACATGCTCACCTAACTGCAACTTGTTCACATCCACTAGCCTGTCGCTGTAAGTCGCTCATAAACATCCACTCCCATTTGCCCATTCTCATTCACTCATTCACCCCACCTTATTGTCGTTATCTTTTTGTGTCTCTCTGTCACTGCCGACTGTTCTAAATGGGTATCTTAGGAATACATCGTAAAAATTACGGTCATCTGCTGTGCGTAGCCGTCTTGGAATCTGCGGCTTGGTTTTGGTACCCGGAAACCATGTTTTTGAAATGTTCCTCGATAACCGACAAAGATTTTTGAGAACGGGAAGATTTTAGATAGTCGCCTAGAAAAAATACCGTTAAAATTTGAGCAATTTGCTTCGTTAGTATTTAGACATTCACTGCTGATGGCGGAAAAAATACTGAAAAACACCCGCCCTTGAACTAAATGGTGCTTCCGTAAGCCACTTAAAGCGCACCGTAGACCACATCTAATGCAAAAAGAACCAACGGATTTGCTCCTTTTGTCTAAGCTGCAAGAAGTATGTAACATTCAACTGTAGGGTACTTACAGTAAGACGATCCATCTGCTAGATACACCAATGGTCACTAGGTCAAGGGCTATCCAAAACACTTGACGCTGCCTTTCTATCACCAATATAATCCGAGACATGAGCCCCTCGAAAATCCCGTCTTTATGCACCGTGTTTTGGAAAAAGTTAATAGTGGACGCTGTCACATACTTACCGATACACAAAAAAAGTCAGTGGGGGACTGATTCACAGAAGAGAGACATTGTAGTGGCGTGTTTATCACGGAATATCTCGAATAATTTCGCTGATTTCTGAATAACAATAATACGAAGCATGGGAGTGTAACCTAGGAAAGAGGGCGAGAACTGTAAGATGTCAAGTAAGAATATTTCGAAAGTCGTTTCCGGTTTGCGTCGCCTAGGGCACGTGCCGTGGCTCGGCCCGTCTCGCCTCGCATTGTTACTAAGTCGGGATGTTAGCATCAGGCAGGTCGCAATCGGTGACGCGGATTCCCTTACGTCACAGCTCTGTTTTTAAAGGCTGGCCACGAAGAGAAGGGGTCTATATATACTCCATAGCGAAAGCGCAACGTCGTGACCAATGGGACCGCCAACAGCCTCACCCAAGTTTTCCTGCCAGTATATTGCTTGGCAAGGCAGGCAGGTATAGACTCAAAGCAGTCAGCGCTCCGCACGCCTCGACAGCTTTTGAAAAAACAGGGAGCTATGTATGAAAGCTGGCAACAAACCAGAGACCACGCTTAACTGGTAGCTCCAGAGAGTAAAGAAAGACATGTTGAACATAAATTTCGCTTCTAGTTGCAGCACTGTTGATTTAATGGTCACTGTGTTTCAATTATGGAAGACATCCAATAATCAGGAGTATGCTGTTGTAGGAAAGCTCAACTTATAGTACAAAATATGTTCTTTTAACAACACATATGCGCGTTCTATGGCTAATTACGTAGCTTTCCAAAAAGCGGCAGAAACTGATGGTAACCGCTCTACTTCGTCACGCATGTAATACTACACGCTGCTTTGTCTTTGTATTTTTGAACAGCTTTACTAACAGTAAGAGTAGTCAACCCTGCATTAAAAGCCGACAGCACTTTGTTTCAACGACGTCGGCAAAGCCACAACCAATTTTCTCGCTTAGTAACAAGATATCAGCAAAGAAACAACATGCAGTACATGGAGGAGTCAAACGAAAATGAGACGGGTGGAAAAATATGTAATTTCAAAAAAATCGCCGTAACTGTTAACAAATTCATTCCACTGTGAGATAAGACGGTCAATGATTTCATGGAAAAATGTTTGCGTTTGTATACGGGACCATGGTTATAGCCAGGCGTCCGCCTCTTTGGCTGAACCCAATCGACCGCCACGAATGTCTTTAATCAGGTTTCCAGATATATGTAATTGGCATGGGGAGAGATCGGGACTGTATGAAGGACGTGTAAATGCTATCCAGAGAAACTTGTGCAGCGTATTCGAAACAGCCTTGACAACATGTGGGATCGCTCCCGCGCAGTAACTCGTATCCATTTGAACCATTTTTGAACTGATTTAATCTCTGGCGTATAAGGGACGTCGACGCAGTAGCTACGGTGAGATCTTGAACTAACAACAGATGTACACTCATCAGCCAGAACATAACGACCACCTACCTAACAGCACAGATAACAGCGGCAACGCGTCGTATCATTGAAGCAATGAGGCATTGGTAGGTCGCTGGAGAGAGTTGGCACCAGATCTGCTCACACAAGTACCCAATTTCCGTAAATTCCGGGGAGGTCGGCGATATGCTCTGACCCCATGTACAAACGTACAATCACCTTCCAGATGTGTTCGATCGGGTGCAGTTGTGGAGATCTGGGGGACGGGGGGGGGGGGGGGGGGGGAGGGAGGGGGGGAGGGGCATTATCTTGTTGAAAAAATGGAAATGCTGTCGGAAAACACGATCGTAATGAAGGGGTGTACTTGGTCGGCAGTCAGTGTACGATACTCCTTGGCAGCCGTGGTACCCTGTACGAGCTCCACTGGACCCATGGATGCCCATGTAAATGTTCTCCAGAGTGCAATGGAGTCGCTGCCAGATTGTCTCCGTGCCGCAGTTCAGGTGTCAAGGAGCTGTTCCCCTGGAAGACAACTTATTCGCGCCCTCCCATCGGCATGATGAAGTAGTCATCGGGATTCATCAGACCACGCAACAAAAAATGATTCAAATGGCTCTGAGCACTAAGGGACTTAACATCTGAGGTCATCAATCTTAGAACTACTTAAACCTAACTAACCTAAGGACATTACACACAGCCAAGCCCGAGGCAGGATTCGAACCTGCGACCGTAGCAGTCGCGCGGTTCCGGGCTGAAGCGCCTAAAACGGCTCGGCCACTGCGGCCGGCACCACGCAACACTCTGCCGCTCCGCCAACGTCTAGTATCGTTTTCATGTGCCCATTTCAGTCGTAGGTGCCGATGTCTTGGTGTTAACATTGCCACGTGCATGGGTCGTCGGCTGCGGAGGCCCATCGTTAGGAGTGTTCGGTGCTCTGTGTGTTCAGACACACTTGTACTCTGCCCAGCATGTAAGTCTGATGTTAGTCCCGCCACAGTTCGCCTCTCCTGGGTTTACCAGTCTGCCCAACCTATGCCGTCCAGCATCTGCAATGTGGGGGTGGCCACCCAGCCTCACGACGTCTGTACGTGGTTCACGTTGACTTCACCACATGTCGAAAACATTCACCACAGTACTCCTCGAACATCCATCAAGTAATGCCATCACAATCTGCTCTCGGTCAAACTCAGATAGATCGCGCACCTCCCCGTTCTACACATGCACAGCACACCCTCTGGTACTACATGCTCTGTGAGTGTCTGACTAGCAGTCATTTCTTGTCACGTGAGGCTGCTATCGCCTGGGCGGCTTTATATCCATTGCAAAAAATGGTTCAAATGACTCTGAGCACTATGGGACTTAACTTCTGAGGTCATCAGTCCCCTAGAACTTAGAACTAACCTAAGGACATCGCATACATCCATGCTCGAGGCAGGATTAGAACCTGCGACTGTAGCGGTCGCGCGGTTCCAGACTATAGC
The DNA here is from genome assembly GCF_023864345.2 of Schistocerca serialis cubense. Taxonomy (NCBI): domain Eukaryota; kingdom Metazoa; phylum Arthropoda; class Insecta; order Orthoptera; family Acrididae; genus Schistocerca; species Schistocerca serialis. The sequence continues at coordinate 719,145,209 of NC_064638.1, forward strand.
GCCTAGAACCGCTCGGCCACTCTGGCCGGCTATATCCATAGCAGGTCGCTGGTAATAATGTTCTGTCTGATCAGAGTACGTTCGGCAGTCAGTTGTGAGCAGACAGTATTTAGTGGATGTGCGACCTACGTGTGTCAATGCTGTCATGCCACAAATCGCAATGGAGCAACATCTCTAAATCAAGTGTTCAAGACATGTTTTGAAGAAGAATAAAGTTAATGAAAAGTTTGGACTGCACGTCTTAAATCCCGAACAAAAGAGAAAGACGCGTGGACACCCGCTCTGACTTGAATGAAATGCAAATAAATTCTTTTACGGAAAAAATCATCAGGGGTGACGACAGTTCGTGTTATCAGTATGAACCTACTATAAAACGAGAAAGTGCAAAAATTCACATGAATGGTCAACGATCTCACGACATAACCAACACTGAAGGCAATGTTGTGCGCAAATTTAACAGCATCCGAAAGAGAGAGTTTTCTGACAGTTTGGCATGGCTGTATGAACGTACTGTGCGTGCACTCAAATGGAAGGGGTGGGGGGTGGGGGAGATATTGTAGAACACCTGAAATATTAAAATCACCATCTTAACTCTATTTTTTTTTTTTTTTACTAGCCCGGTCTCTAAATGTTTTTAACTGAGGGGGTAACTGACGACCAGTTATCACAGCTGTAATTTGGCCAGGACTTCTCTCCTGCATCCAAACTCCTTAGAAGCTCTCCTGCAAAATTTGCTCCATTAGCACTTCTGGGACAAAGGATATAGAAGGGCACTGTTTTCCCACAGCCTATTGAGTATTTTCAGAATTAAACTTTAACTCTGTGGTCAGGTGTGCACCGTTACGATACTTCCTGACAGATATAGGCTATGCTGCAGTTAGAATACTGGACCCTGCCTTTCTTGATGTTACGAGAGTAGGATAAAGGCACTGGAAGAATGACGAAGCTGTTTACTCATAAATCCTAATCTGTGTAACGGAAGTAAAGCTACGTTTACACACGAGAGTTTTTCACTCTCAGAGAGCTTTTGCGTGTAAAATGCGCCGTGTAAGCAACGCCCAGAGTCAACTCGCCAGCAGTGTCCTATAGTGGGGAAGAGATGTCAGATAGTCGTCGCACTCTACTAGTTACACCTCTCGTGTTTACGGCACTCTCCGTATCTCATCTCTCGAGAGCTGCTCGCGTTAGCCCTTAGACAAGAAAAACTGTACCGGCATTGTAGGCATAGCTGGGAATACACGGTGAGTGTTAAGCGGCCATAATGCGTCCAGGATTTGTGCCGTATTTCACAGTTTTTGCGCAACCGTACCTTGGTTATTTACTTTTCCTTACTCATGACATACATTAAATGAAAGTACTCGAGAAACTGGGTGTTTTGAGCCATAACTTGTCGCCTGCCCAAAGAAATCGCCCATTTTACTTCTTACACGAACAACACTAGCGGCTAGCCTTTTAAAAAGTTCTAGACTTAAATAATGCAACCCAGGAAAGAATTTATAAAAACATCATAGACATATTATACAGAATTAAGAAACTAAAAAAATTAATTGTCACTAAGTAGAATCGATCCTTCGTTAATATGAATGAGAGAGTGGTGTGATATCCCTGTTACATGCCTAGTCAGTGTACCTGTATTCCTAGCGGGCAAAGTGACTGTCTCCTTCAATCCGCTAGCGACCCACCCATAATCTTTCTCCCTGTCTCTTGTCCCTCTATCTCGCTTCACCGACCACAACTGACATTACTCCCACCATAGCCTAGTCCACCTGCCGAAATGCAGTACTGGCACTTTTCGTCTGGCCAGCATCATGTAGGGGCATAGGCATGTGTATACGTGCTCTTGTGTGTGTGGGTGTGGGGGGGGGGGGGGGGGGGTGCTATCTATGTGTATTTTACTATTGTTCAAAAACGGATTACTCTAAAAGCTAGCAAGTTTGTTCTTGTTTTGTATGTTGCTATCAACGACTCAACGCTTCTGCTTTTCGGTGAGTGATCTCCTTTAATCCAAACATCTTGTAATTAATTACACTACAGAAAACGAAGCACTTGAAACTAAAACTTAGTGCAGAAATTCAATAATTAGTAGTAGGAAAGTTTACATATCAATTGTATGCATGACACAGGAGGGCCGACATTTGATAAATAGATAATGATGATACATAGGCGTAGATGTACGAGTATTTTTCCCTGAGTTTTTGCAAGTCGATAGTGATTTGGATTCAAACTTACTAATTATAACCAATGAGGCTACTTCGATTAAAACTAAATCTTTGTATGAACCGTCCGCATGCTTAGCTGGGTGGTAACGTGCTTGCCTCCTGTGCAAACGGGCCCGGGGTCGATTCCCGGCCGGGTTGGAGATTTTCTCCACTCGTGAACTGTGTATTGTGTTGTCCTCATCATCATTCCATCCTCATCACCGGCGTGCAGGTCGCTCATTGTGGCGTCGACTGCAGTAAGACTTGCACTTGGCGGATGAACTTCCCCGAATGGAACCTCACGGCCAATGATGCCATACGCTCATTTCATTTGTAGGAACAGGGACGCTTTCACACGCATGGTGAAGCTGGCAACTAGGAAGACGTCCCACTGTGGTCCCTCCAGAACTCCTGCTAAGACACATATTGGCTTCCGTCTATCCTCTGATTTGTTTGGGAGCCGAGGTTTTAAATAACACTCGAAACGAGAATGGTTCTCACTTGATCCATTTTTCGAGCTCCGATAGCTAGTCAACATCCGTTTCCGCAATAAATACCTTTAATCTCACGGCCACGTGGACCAAAAGTTTATTCGACATGTCGTAGAGTCATAACTGAGTACTATGACCGCAGAAGTTTAGGGAAAGCTGCCGTTTTTCGACAATCAAGCCACTTGTGCATCTTGTTGTTCGTCCTTCAGGACAATTTAATCAATAAGTTTTACAATTATAACTCGGAAGTACGACAAGCAGCCGAACCTCGGAGTCATTCATGTTGCCGCTCATGGAACGCTTAAAGTTCTACTGGCACCGTGACTTCAAGTGACGAAATTTCTCTCGCTCGCCTCCATTTCTCGTGTATTTCATTGTTTATTGTGCACGATTTTCTCCAGTTGATCGAGCCGCAACTGCCGGTCCAACAATCAGTATAAATGGAACAGTTAAGTAAATTTTACCTCACTTCAGCGCTATTTCGTGCCTGAGAGTTTTATTCAATATACGAGGGACGTTCAGAATTATTTACTCTTTAATTTTTCGCATCATTCATGGTGCGCAATTTGATTCATCATTACTGTTGCAAGTATGTAGCACTTCGGTCTAACCGTAGGTGGCAAGACAATCATTAGAAGAGAAATCCCTGCACAGTGCAGCCCTATTTCCCAACTGCTTTACATGAGCGGAGACCATGGAGCCTGATATTAAGGACAGCCCTGGACGACGTGGTTTCTGTGGAAAGAGGGTGTAAACGACACGGATATTGACAGGCGTTGGTGGCAGTGTCATCTGATAACCACCTAAACTGTGCACAGACTTCCAAGAACTGCGATAAACTATCCTGTGGTGGGTGCAACAGACTGCTGAGAAGGAGGACAACGAGGACCAACAAAAGTTAAAGGTGCCTCGAATCACGTTTCGGCAATTGGGCAGTGGCGGCTCGTGGCTGAGAAGTTGGGTGAAGAGCTGGCAGGAAAGAAGAGTATAATCATATTTACACAAGCCTGCCTTAATAACTGAACTTACCTGTTTCTTGTACACCAAATCAATCCCTTGGTCCTTTAACGCTGCAAATTTGTTTCAATGATGTCATCGTAGAATGGCTGTGCTTTCAGTAAATGCACCAGACTTCCTTTCTGGAACTGGAAATAGCCGGGAACAAAATTTCCATCTACCTCACTGCATGCGATCTCTACAGACAAATTCAAGCAGGGGCATCACGGTTGCTATAGCAGCCATACAGTTATGTTCGGCCTGTGGCCCCTCCCATGAGGTTGAGCTGCGAGGAAGGAAGGCTATTTCACTCCGCCTGGACATAATCGGGCGCTTGCGCTACAAGAGAGTCCCGCGCAGCGCAAAACAAGGAAATACGTGTTTATTAAAAATCAATATACATGGTAAGATAAATAATTTTTTTTTATTACAGTATGGAAAGATATTGGGGAAGTGTTACTTTATCTGCTACCCCTGAATAGCCGTCCCTGGAAGGCAGCCGTGGTTTTTCGATTCATAGGGGGATGAGCGTTGTCATGTTTCAAGAGCACTTTTCGTAACGGTGCAGACTCTCCACACTGGTACCAATCGCCTGCAACAAAAATCCGCAGTGTTAACCCCTCCCCCTTTCCACATACACCATATTGCCCAGGGCCGTTCTTGATGATCACACTCCATGTTGTTCTTCATGTAATGACAGCAGTTGGCAAACAGGGCTGTGCTGTGCGGGGATTACACTTCTAGTGATTTTCCTACCACATTCTGTTAGACCAAGGTACTAAATAGTTGCAACTGTAATAATAAGTCAAATGGTGCACCGTGAAAGATAGTAAAAATAAATTGTAAATCAATTTTTTAAATCTTTCTATGAGCCTTGTTTTCGCAGTTTTAAAATGTCTCCATCTATCTGTATTCCTATTAGTAACTTGTTCAGTGTTACAGTGGTTAAGCTAGTGACCAAGTTCAGTTATGCTGCAAGTAGGAGAGGAAGCTGACGTGTGAGTGTGGATCAGGACAGGAAGCTGTAAGGCAAGTGAATATCTTAGCAGGGGCAGACGGTGCGAGTATAATGCCAAGAAAGACACGCAATGCTAGTAACAAACGTAATTTCCTGCTACGACATTCAACTGTGTGTAATTATTAGAAAGACCTCCACTGTCACGATTCACACAATACACAATAGCCGACTGACATGGAATTTCAAATCGGACCTCCCATACCCGCCAAACGACTATTTTTCTGCGTTTTCAATGAGTGTTTGAGTGTGGACCAGTGCCTTAAGTGATTATTTTTGGAGTTACTTGTTCTTCCACGGACGTCTACTGTTGGATCAAAGGATTCAATCACGAGAGGATTTCTCTTAGGGATGGATGCTAACCTAGACTTGCAGCAACTGCGGTTACTGGGGACAATGCGTCCCTGTTGTACAATAGAAGAGTGTATCACAGAAACTCCTGCTGTACATTTGTGGTAGGCCTCTGTACGTTCTTACGAGAAAGTCCGCATAGCACACTCGCGCCCAACCCAGGAAAAGATAATTCAGACAATTCGCTTCTAATTCTAGTTATGGGAATCGGTGAATCGTAAATAACACAGTGAAAAACAATTATAGAAACGGGAAAATGACTGATGCAGCTCGTGTATTTCTGTAATACTGCGAGTTCCAAGATCAGTTCCTCATTCGTAGTATGAAACCACAGTTACTCTGAAATTAATATTAAAAGTGATTTCACTCAAATACAGGTATTGCTTTGTCGCATCTAGGTTTTGATGAAACTTGTAAAAGCAAATAGACCTCACAAATTTACTAGGCTGTTGATGAAACCTGAAACGTACCTGTACCTCACAAAATTTCTCATTAGTATCACCTGTACTGGACATGCAGATGCGAGTATTGTAACTGCCAAAGCGAACTGTCGCATCAGAATCTATACTTGTGAGAAACTAAACTGGATTGCAATTCGATTTAGAAACTATAGAAAAATCATTCGCATTAAAAATGTATAGAATATATTTTTATATCAAATTTAACAATATAAACGTTAATTTCGTTCGTTAATGTCCAAATTCTACTTATATTTGACAAAGTACTCAGTTTTCGTCACGCAGTTACTGTAGCTATTCATATTCGTATTACATTTCCTTCTAAAACATCCAGCGTGTCTACGCGAGCTGTTTTGTGACTAAATTATTTACCATCGCTCATAGAACGAATCTTAGGCGTTTCTAAATTGTCGGAATGAAATTTCACTCTGCAGCGGAGTGTGCGCTGATATGAAACTTCCTGGCAGATTAAAAATCCGTGCTGGACCGACACTCGAACTCGGGACCTTGGCATTTCGCGGGCAGGGGCTCTAGCGACTGAGCTACCCAGGCACGACTCGCGACACCTCTTGACAGCTTTAATTCTTCCAGTACTTCGCCTGCTACCTTCCAAATTTGACAGAAGCTCTGCTGCAAACGTCGTGCTCTGAGTCGTGCTTGGGTAGTTCAGTTGGTAGAGCACTTGTCCGCAGAAGGCAAAGGTCCCGAGTTCAAGTCTTGGTCCGGCACACAGTTTTAATCTGCCAGGAAGTTTCGTTTCTAAACTGGTTTTCATGGCGCAATGGATGACTTGTACTTCACGTTTCTCACATAAAGCTCGGTGAGCTAAACCTGGGGCCGTTCCGTACGTCCTTCTTTATACACGCACGATGTCGAATATTAGCCCAACTTTATAGGAATTCACATACTGTACGGGTATTCTTAAACATGTGGTGGAATTACTATTAGTCCGACCTTACAGGTATTCACACACTCGAGGAACATTTCTAAATATGTGGTGCAGCCATTTACTACGTGAAAATTTTCGGGGATGAATCACAGTTGCCTAGCATCTACTGAAACAACCAACTTTCCACATTGAATCTCTATACTAACTTCGTTTCGCTTCCCGACACTTAGTTAATTACAGTTACCCCAGTGACCTGCGCTTAGTTTGACTAAACCTCGTGAATTTTAGAATTTTACCGTTTCTCTGCATTCAGAGTGTGTTGCCGATTTTCCCATTACGTTAAATTCTTGTAGAGGTATAAACAGCAGCCACTAGAAAGCCTTGTCAGATAACATTTCTGAAGTATTAAATTGGAAGAAAGTAAATTTATAATTCTTTACTATACATGGTTATACAAAAGTCACTTATATCCATTAATGGCTCGTGATAGTCATAAACGGGCATCGTACACCTTCCACGTTTACGGTATTACGGTATTGGTACAAAATAGAACTGGTGAACGGGTGACATGAACTGAAGGGAAAACATTGGTTCCTGCCATTTGCCGAACAGAACAGTACTTTCATTTCCTTTAGTCAAAACATTATACTGCGTTGTTCACACATTTCAAAAAAAATGAGAAATGAGTAACTGGAAGCGTATGACATGATGTCATTTTCATTAGACAAAAAAAGTAACTTACTAGAAAAATTATGTATCCAGAATAATTACGTCCAGAATGAGGCTTTCACTCTGCAGCGAACTTTCATGAAGTTTCCTGACACTGCGTGCCGAAGTGGGACGCAACCCGGATCTTTGCCTTTCGCGCGTAAGGCACTTATCGACAGTACAATCAAAGGAAGCACAGCCGAAAGGCAAAGGAATGGGTTCGAAACCCGATCTGTCACGCAAATTAACTTTTTTCACGGACAGATGGACGTGTGGCAATACAGGAGATGGTACTTGTCGTTGTTCGCTAACTGCCGGTCTTATAGCACAGAGAGACAGGAAGCGCTCGAATTCGACTGTCAAGAATACAAACAGATTATTTTTGACTGAAGTTAAGAGGCAGTACGCCATCGTTACGTGAAGGAGCTCTTTTGATGAAACTGTGTTATCAGAACTCAACTTTGGCCGCCTATCGCCCAAAATCTATTCTGGTGATACTTTTTCATTGTAGAACGTTCCGTGTCCTCTACTCATTGTGTTGCTGGACACGCGGCCTGAACAAGTTCTCGCTTCATAAGGGCAGTGAACCCAGGAATGTAACACAAAGTTGTAGCTGGTGTGTAGCTGCAGCAAGCACTCTCGCATTGTATTCCCGTTCTCCATCAAGAATAGGACGTCAAGCGACTGCGTCAGCGTGGTAAGGAATGTGCTCAAATTACTCCAGGCCGTTGTCGCGGGATCTCATCACTTCGGACGGTACCTAAACGAGGGCTGTCTAACAGTACAACCGACTCCAGTTGCTCGACCTTAATTGCCTGTTGGGTATAATGAAAACTGTGACAGGGAGTCAGTCTTTTCGTGGAATCTAACAACAAAGTACTGAACCTCCATACGACTATAATCTGTTATTTATTCATTCCAAAGTCAATTTCCTTGCAACTGTAATTTTTATTTTATTTTTATGTTTATCTCATATACGTTCTGTCGATTTAAAGCAATATTGTTTTATCTTCAGATATCTGTTGGACGCGCTTCATGACTCGAATCCTCTACGCGTATGTCTGGAAGTGTGTGTAGGGGACGGGGTGTGGGAGGCTTCAGAAACATAACAGTCCAGTAATCAAATCCGCAATCACAGTCAGACAAAACGGGATTTACACTACTCGTAAGAGACGGCGTACAAGAAATTCCTCCTTTGAAGAAGGTCCTACCACAGAAACGGGTGCCGAATATGAGCATAAACTACAGGGTGATCAAAAAGTCAGTATAAATTTGAAAACTTAACAAAGCACGGAATAATGTAGATAGAGAGGTAAAAATTGACACACATGCTTGGAATGACATGGGGTTTTATTAGAACAAAAAAAAACAACGTTTGATAAACACCTGCTGGAACGTACGATGTTTATGCAGGATGGCGCTCCACCCAATATTGATAGACGCGTGAAAGATCTCTTGCGCGCGTCGTTTGGTGATGGTCGTGTGCTCAGCCGCCATTTTCGTCATGCTTGGCCTCCCAGGTCCCCAGACCTCAGTCCGTGCGATTGTTGGCTTTGGGGTTACCTGAAGTCGCAAGTGTATCGTGATCGACCGATATCTCTAGGGATGCTTAAAGGCAACATCCGACGCCAATGCCTCACCATAACTCTGGACATGCTTTACAGTGCTGTTCACAACATTATTCCTCGACTACAGCTATTGTTGAGGAATGATGGTGGACTATTGAGCATTTCCTGTAAAGAACATCATCTTTGCTTTGTCTTACTTTGTTGTGCTAATTATTGCTATTCTGATCAGATGAAACGCCATCTGTCGGACATTTTTTGAAGGTTTGTATTTTTGTGGTTCTAATAAAACTCCATGTCATTCCAAGCATGTGTGTCAATTTGTACCTCTCTATCTACATTATTCCGTGATTTATTCAGTTTTCAAATTTATACTGACTTTTTGATCAGCCGGTACATCAGCTGCGGACCTTGCAGAGCGGGATAATGCCAGCCAGGTTATAAAAGTGTGGCTAAATTATAGACGGCCGCGTAGTTTGGTGCTACAGTAACCCTTTGGTACAGTCAATTTTTGACTAGCTTTGTGTCTTGCCTCATATCAGTACTCCATATACACGGCATGTGGCAAAAAGTACCAATCACGAAGTGACAAAAGTATCCCAAAGATTGTTACGTACACTGGACGTGTTTAGAGATCACTTCGAAACATTCACTGTTCATAGAGAAGGAGTTGAACCATCGCAAAGGACGCTGCAATCTAATATGTTGGATACCTGCCCGAGAGGCACTGAAAATATCCGCCACGGCAATCACATAGCAACAAGCAGCGCTAAATCCCTGGCAGCGGCTTCCAGTAGAATTGCAGGCGTCGATCGCAAATTGCACGCGTAAGCAGCCCTGCCTGGCTGCCTGTGTCGTATGCGCCTTTCTCTTCACACGCGTTTATTTCTGCAGCTGCGTCCAACACGTAAAAAAATAATGATCTCGCGACGCATCTGCTTTGCTGGCGGAATTCGGTAACGCAACCCGAGTGCTGTAGCTGCTAATGCACGCTAGTGCGACGTCACTCAATCTATAGTTGCCAGATGGAGTTCCTGATTATCCTACTGTGCAGCAGAAGCCTGGGCTAACTCTCAAACCCCTCCGCATTGCCTTTTGAGTAAAAACTATGTTTGATCCCAAATTTCGCCTGGAGACGCTGAGCCAGGGTGCTATTGGAGATGAGATGTCTACGTGTCGGCACCGGCTTTCGCTCTATTTCTATAAAACTTTGCCGATTTGTGTGATCGTGCCCTAGGGGGCTTCCCGCCCAATAATATTATACGACGTTTACAATTACACTTTGCGCCACAACGGACCTTACCAGCAACAACTTCGTGGCAGTTAACACGACTTTCACCTCTGACATTACTGCTCGTGGAAAATGTCAAATCGCACCCAAATTCGAATTCCACAGTACACAGCGCTTTCCTCGATAAATTTATGGGTTTTCTGAAATGTTTGGAACAAGCTCTGGCTTGTAGCGTCATTTAAAAACTTTCCTTGGTTATTTGTTTAAAATTATAGTTAGTCATCTAGAGCCTGCTCAACTCAGAAAAAGCTCACAAGATGATTCGACCTTTACAGATATTAAGTAAATCATAAGCAAAAAGAGTAACTACTTCCATCTTTCAAGGAAGAAATTAGACATAGTTTCATATCACTCCTGTTGGTTGAGATGTATGTGAAAATGGAACCTTGGGTGTACCCAGAATACAAATTTCATGCAAATGTCATGTATTTTAGGAATGAAGGAAGAGTTCGACATTGCTGACAAAGTTATATCAATCACATTTTGTCGTAACTCTTACATCTTTGCCTTTCTAAATTAATCCGACGAAATAGCGCAATATCTTTTTGAAGATTCGCAAAAATGGTTCAAATGGCTCTGAGTACTATGGGACTTAACATTTATGGTCATCAGTTCCCTAGAACTTAGAACTACTTAAACCTAACTAACCTAAGAACATCACACACACCCATGCCCGAGGCAGGATTCGAACCTGCGACCGTAGCGGTCACGCGGTTCCAGACTGAAGCGACTAGAACCGCACGGCTACATCGGCCGGCTGAAGATTCGCAACGGAAATAATAAACGTCACTTTCGTAATGTACTCCTATAATTTACCCTCATAGTACATGACAAGTACAGTGGCATAATCTTTTACGAGCACTTAAACTCAATTCCGAATCCAGAGAGTAAGTAAAACAGCCACTTAGCCGCAAACAAATGCATGATGGGGACTAAATTGCCGGCCGGTGTGGCCGAGCGGTTCTAGGCGCTACAGTCTAGACCCGCGCGACCGCTACTGTCGCAGATTCGAATCCTGCCCCGGGCATGGATGTGTGTGATGTCCTTAGGTTAGTTAGGTTTAAGTAGTTCTAAGTTCTAGGGGATTCATGACCTCAGACGTTAAGTCCCATAGTGCTCAGAGCCATTTGGACTAAATTGTTTGCGATAACTTTTTGGTATTTTCTCATCAAACGCCATGTAGGAGATTTTATAACGGCGACATCCTTTTGCTTTCAGAGTGCACTACTAGCATAACTGTAATTAGTGCATGGTGGCTTTGTTTGTAGGGTCCACTCGGATTTCTCCTTGTTTTCAAATGATCTATCTTTATTCTTGTTACTACTGCGCCGTTAGGAATATGCCCTAGGCATAAGTTTCAATTTGAACATTGTGCCCCAGTTTCTTGGATGATGCTGGTGCCTACTGAAAAGCTTACGTGTGATTGTCCCTTTTTTTCAACGTAGTGTCAGATGTGCGCATATGAACTGGGCGCGAAAGTGGATCGTTGTGTGGATTTTTTTATGTTAAGAGGATTATGAGAATGAGCGGAGAATAGAGTACAAGGTGTAATCAGAAAGTTGTAAATATGACCTCAAAAAATGAAGTTACTTTATTAATATTTTTGCAGGCACGTGTTTACGTTATAGCTACACACTGAAATGACCGCACCACAGTACCGTAGCACGCCGCTAGACGGGCACAAGCAGAATGGCGCAACCCGCTCATAAAATGGAGCAACGTGTGGTAGTTAGTTTCCTGCGTTTGAGGGCTAACAACGCTGCCACGTCCATAACGAGTTGATGAAAGTGTACGGCCACAATGGACCGTCACAGGACACAGTTATAGGTAGCGCAGGCGGTACAGTGTGGTCAAGCAAGTGTGAATGACGAAGAACGAAGTGGCAGACCTTCTCTCTCTGTGAGGCTGAACCACAGATCTCAAGGTCAAAAGGAGTCCCCGGTGCTCGAAGACCGACTTATCACAATCGGGACTAGCGGAAAAAGCGACAGTTATTATTCTCAACACGTTGCACCCCATTCTGAACATGCCAAAGGTCGGCACCCGCTGAATTCTGTGACTGCTTGGCGCATTCAAAAATCCTGTCGAACTGAGGCAGCAGCGGAAATGTTGCAGCTGTCTCAGAGCAGTGCAGATGACTTATTTGACCGTCTATCAAGATGGATCATTATGAGGCTAGATAAAAAGAGCAAAGCCAACTGCGTAAACATATGAATTCACCACCATCGGAAATGACGAAGATCCAACCATTATCGGATAAGCCGTTGTTGGGTGTGTTATGGAACTGCCACGGTGAGGTGGTAACAGATTATGTATGTAAGTGCCAAAACATCACACGGACATACAACCGAAATCTGAGAGTTTTCGGGAGAGTCTCATGCCGATACGTCTCGACAAGCTATTCAAGGTGATGTGTTTGCTTCACTAGTAAGCCCCAGACCATTCTGCGTAGGACACAGTCAAATGTGATGCATCTTTTTGCTGTCACATTTTGCCCCATTTCTTCACTCCCGACATGGTACCCAGAGACTTTCTCTTTCCTCAGATTAAGAAACCAATGTATGGCACGCATTTCCGGGATATTGGCGTGGTGATTTTCGTGGTTGACCGTTTCATGAACAACCAAAACGCAGTCTTATAAGCCAATGTCTCCGACTAGTCATCGATCATTGGGCAAAATGAAAGGCATTGAAGGCTGAATTCGTAGAGAAGGACTAACACCGTCACCACGTTTCATCATTCTTTCGCTGTGACAATATTAAAGATTTTGTGACTACAGTTCGTGTACAAGACTGTTCTGACACATGGCCCACTGGAGTCGATCAACTCCAGAGGTGCTGACAAGTTTAACGTTCCCAACCAGCGGACGGGTCGTCAATTATATCAAAAGTCCTCCCTTCGTGAGATACTGTGAAGAGATGTGGAATTTAACTTAGATTTCGGTGAAAAGTCGGTAACAGTGATATTATGTCACCAATGTCCCTCCTTTTGCTGGTTAGGGACTGGTGATAATTTCTTTACTCAGCAGGAAGTGAAACGAGTCGAGCGTCACCAGGCCAATGAGTGTTAGCAATCCCGGCTACGGTGTTGTCATCATATGCAATAAGCATTCATCTTGGGCGTGAACACAGTAGTTGTTTCGGCAAAGTCCTGGTCATTTCGGCCCCTCCAATAATTTTGCAGTCGTCAAGCTCTCTAAAGTACACCTTTTATCTCCACATACGCCCAAACACAATTTTCTGTTCAGCCTGTACCCTGTAGTGTAATGTGATGTTCATTAGGGTTCCACTGTGGCTTCTTGCAGTATCCAAAAGTAGTCGTGCTTTATGTCAACTTGGTGAAACGTCAAAGAGTGGGAAAATATTCACTGTGTGCACCTTCGTATCTCTATGAGCAGATGGTGCGAACAATATACGGACAAGCGGTGGCCAAAACCCGAACAAGATACGGGAAAAATCATTGGCTGTGGATGGCGAGTGGTGCTTTGGCGGCACCTATGAAAAGTGCGGTCAACTCCTCAGAACAACAGGATCACCGACGTTGTCAGTCGTCGGAACAACTGAAAACTGTCTTTGAAATAATTTTCTCTGATCGTAGACGTTGCCTGAAAAAAAAAATGGTTCAAATGGCTCTGAGCACTATGGGACTTAACATCTGTGGTCATCAGTCCCCTAGAACTTAGAACTAATTAAACCTAACTAACCTAAGGACATCACACACATCCATGCCCGAGGCAGGGTTCGAACCTGCGACCGTAGCAGTCACGCGGTTCCGGACTGCGCGCCTAGAACCGCTAGACCACCGCGGCCGGCGACGTTGCCTGAAGCACTTCGATGTGTATTGAGTTATGTAATCTTAATTACTCAGAATGTTATTGTAAAATGGATCTCTCATTTGCTTGACTTGAGTTGTTCAAATATAGAATAATCATTGATGAAGGGAGTAAACCGAATACTTCAGTAGTGCTAAGTAGTGAAGAGTTTTCTTTCGGCACCATCCTGCAGGAGCAAGAAGTCCGACGAAATCAGGTTCGTACATGGCCGTGGTACAGAACAGCTGTAACACGAAAACGTTTAGAACGGCACCCGTAATTATCTACAAGAATTAGCAAAGAGGTAACATTAACTCTGAGTGACAGCTCTTACGTGGATATTACGTACCCACACACAACTACCTACAGTGTAAGTTTCTCCCTAAACCCTAGGCTTCGTCCCTACGCCTAGCCCTAGAGATATCCTTAATTCAAACTACGTATAACTATATTTAAAATAGATCATAAAATTTTTAACTTATTAGATTCTACAAAACGAGGATTATACTATAAATTAATAAAAGAAATACAGTAATTACGTTACAGAGAGCACAAGCACAAAATAATTTATATGAATTTATATATTTTTCTGACCTGTTACTGAGATGGCTGAGCTTGTTTTCTGGAAACCACTGCTCTATTCGTGCATGAATCTCCATTAGCGCGAGTATCAATGATAATTCTGGATTCAAACGTTTTCTTCGTTTCGTTTTGATTGCTGCCAATCCAGAGGAACCCTGACCACACGAATAAGTAGAAGGGAATGGAAAAAGGTATCTAATGGCAGTGTTACTAAGATCAATACACTCTTTGCTTGCATAGCACCAGAAATGTCAAACTGACATGTTTTCGATTTTTATTTTCAAATTAACTGTCAACGATCATGTGCAAAATAGTTTTTTTAAATCTTAGCAAGGATTAGAAGAATTAATGGCGGTGGCGCAAAACAGATTTGTAATCCATTCTTGTGTATTATCGTCTATGCCAATTTCAAGAAATTATTTTATAAACTGCAACCTTATGTTTTTGTGGGTGGAATTTTAGTATTCCCAAAACTCCATTAGCTCCATCAACTTCATTTTTTCCACTCTATTTCAATACAGTTGGAAAAACTGCAATATTCGCTTTATTAATGCAGTCAATACAAAACCAAACTGTCTTATAAAAACCCTTTACCTTCTCATGAGCTTTAAAAATATATCTGACAAAACCTTAGAGTTGAAGACTGAGCTTGCGAAATTTGTTGAATATATATGCGTCAAATAGTCCGACAAGTCCGCTCATCATCTTCAAAACACTTCACCAGAGAGGATTTCAGTTTTATAAAGAAATATTTTACTTCAATTTTCAGTTAAAAAAGAATGAGTCATTAGGCTTCCTCGTGATAACCAGCGCACCTCAGTGTGTGATAACAGTTGTGCGTGTAAGAGTCTTCTTATACACTTGTTTGAAAAGACGGAAGTTCAGTGTAAGTAACTTTATTAAACTGACTACTTTTAGAGCGCTGCTCAATGTTTCGTGTAAATCAGGATTTGTTGTTTTCGCTACCAAATGTTTTTGGTTTATAATGCAACGTTGCAAAATTATTTTGAGGTTAATTTCGCGAATACGAACAATGAGACCGTTTTTTCGACCCATCAGTGAAGCAGTACCATCTGTAGAGAAACTTGTACACTAGTCTCGCGACAAATTTAATGTTTCATAATTATCAAGAATTTTAAAAATGTCCTCTCCCGTTGTATTTTCTGGTAATTTTTTTCCATCCTAGAATTTCATGAGCAATAGCACCTTTTTTAATGTTAAAATATCTAAATATGTAAGTAGCTCAGTATCATCAGACACAGCGTCCGATTCCTCAGTTTGAATCACAAATTTTTTCTTCTTTTTAATATTTTCCGCTATTTGATAAACAGTATCTTGTGCCATCTTTTGTTCTTTTTAGTACTTTCCGCTATTTGATCAACAGTATCTTGTGCCACATCATGAATTCTACGTCCTACACTTGTGTTAGAATTCTTAATTGTTTTGCTTTCTTTAGCGGATTTTTTGTGTAAAATTTTGTCTGTTATAATCAAACAACCGGGAATAATAAGAGATTAAACTGCGGTTTAATTGAGTTATGTTTTGCAACTAATAACGCTAACTCATACCGTATCTACTGCACAATCTTCGTTGATTTTGTAAAATTGTGTATTACGTTCGATCTTTTATCTGAATTTTCTGCTCTGCGTCTGAAAAATTCGACTACCTTGTCTTTATAACCGCCGTGATGGGTTACCAAGTGTCTTTGAAGTAGGAATGGTTTTATAGAATTATTCGACAAAGACTGGTTGTAAGTAGTGCAGAAGGGAAGAGGTCGATCCGACATACATGACACGAATCCGTATTTAATGTAAAATTTGTTGTAATATCTGTATTTCACATTTATCGAGTTTTTCGAATGGCTCGTAGGTCGTGCAACTTCAACACTATTTTCGGCGATGTCCCGTGTTGAAACGCGGGTTGTCGCACTTTTCCCTGGCGATGGTTCAATACTATCGCTACTATCATTTGTTTAATTGATTTTACGCGTTCCTTTTATAAGGAGTTTATCCATCTTCAACAAAAGTGGAAATGTAGTCCACTAACACGATAATAAGAAGAAAATCGATGATGCTAATCTGAAAATTAGTTCACAAATGTAAAGAATGAGATGTGAGACTTCGAGTAAAGGGAAGGAAGCTAAATATGACACGAAAATGTACTGAATACTGGAACATTCTAAATCAATCGGTAAGTACATTCGCAGACAATGTCATTGTTGTCGGCGTTTGAAACAGGCAATACAAAAGATTGGCTAGCGCAACTGTAAGATACCATTGTTGAGTAGATGGGTAGAGTAAGCAAAATTGATCCTTGGATAGAGGGTAATACAGATCTCTCTGGTTGAAATATTTTTCGTAATTTCTGATCATTGAGGAAACGTATTACATAGACTATAGGCGTATTCTGAATTTTACGTATCCCCTAAGAAGTCTTCGCGTACCCCTGAGGGTAAGCGTACCCCAGATTGAATATCGTTGGCCCAGATGATGATCTCATTTGAGCAAAATATTTTAGCAATGGCGAATTATTCGTGTTAGGGAAGAAGTACAAGTTGTAGGAGTGTAGGAGGGGCGCCTACCAGGAGTGCAGTAGCTATACACAACAAAATTCTCGAAGTTTTCCTACTACTCCAGGTGAACGTGCTGGCGCATTGTCCTTGTGAAAGAATAACTTCTTTTTCGCTATATGAGACGAGGATTCTTTCACTTTCTGGACGAAGCGGTTCCATCAGACCGACAATTACGACTACTTACCGCACATTTCAATCTCCGCTCACGTCAGCGCACGTATGGTCTCTGCCACTTGGCGTACTTTCGATCGACAAGCAGATGCGTTTTCAGTGATGGCTTCGGAAGCTTCGAGCGCGTGCTGAAAGATAATCATTCGATTTTAAATGAAACAAACATTATTACGATTCTACATCGGTATTTTCCATGTCTAAATATTTATTTATCAATATAGTTAGCCTGGCGACGAACACGTTTCTCCAAACGAGAGAGCAGTTTGTTTATATCGTCACTAAAGGATGTCTGAGATTGTTGACGGAGCCATGACCTCACCTCTGCTTGCGTCGCTTCAGCACTATCAAAGCCAAATCCTCGAATGTGTTAATTAAGTTTCTCAAATAGATGAAAATCGGATGGGGCCAAGTCGGTACTATCAGAGAACGATCGATGACAGTGAAGGCAAGGCGTCGGATTGTTGCAGATGCCGCAGCGTTCCTGTGTGGTCTGGAATTGTCATGCTGAAGGACAGCGCGCTCCGTGAGTGGACGAACGCTTCGAATTTGAAACTCGACTACAGCACGCTGTTCCTCACGCACCGACATTGTTACGTTACACACCGCCACGTTACATGCTACAATTCAGAGCATTCTAGCAGCAGAGGTCTGCAGATATGCAGACGTGAAGAACAGAGTTGTAGAATGTTAACAACCATTGTTTTGTTTAAAAAAGCCGCAAGAATTTTCTGGACTGTGCGGCTGGTCCCGGCGGAGGTTCGACTCCTCCCTCAGGGATGGGTGTGCGTGTTTGTCCCTAGGATAACTTAGGTTAAGTAGTGTGTAAGCTTAGGGACTGATGACCTTAGTAATCAAGTCCCATAAGATTTCACACACATTTGAACATTTTTAAGAATTTTCAAATAAAAATTTGAAAGTATTACTTTTCAGCATGCACTCGTACTTCTACCAGACGCTCTGAGCTATCCTGATCATAAACTACCGTTGAATCACGTTTAAATTTGATGAACCAATATCACTGATGGCGAACTGTCACCTTAAACAGCATCCAATAATACTTTTAGCTCTTCATGCGTTTTCCCACTCAAAAGCAACAAATTAAAAAAATGGTTCAAATGACTCTGAGTACTATGGGACTTAACTTCTGAGGTCATCAGTCCCCTAGAACTTAGAATTACTTAAACCTAACTAACCTAAGGACATCACACACATCCATGGCCGAGGCAGGATTCGAACCTGCGTCCGTAGCGGTCGCGCGGTTCCAGACTGTAGCGCCCAGAACTGCTCGGCCACCCCGGCCGGCAAGAAATTAAAGGCTGAACTCTAATGAACTTTTTTTCAGCTGGGCGGCAACCACTTAGCCCAACTTCCCGAAGTGGTTGCCAACTTCAGTCTAAGCTATGGATCATTTTTTGTTTTATCGTCGTCTGATTCTTGGCGGTGCACGATGGTACCACCAACTTGAGTGAGCAACATCTGTTTTTAGTTAATCTGCTTAATGAACAGCCCAGGAATAAGCTTGTGATTCCTAAAACGGACAAAAAATCACAAAATTGCTGAGCCCACACAGGTGCTTCCACTACAAGATCTTTGGTACAAAGTTTCTCGGCAAACGGCACCCAGTCGCCAGGTGTAAGAGTCCACCAGTTAGACTGGAATCCGATTTCGCAACGTCAGTCCACGGGCGGTGTTCCCGTTCCGCCGGGCTAGCAAAGCCCGCCTGAGACAGGTAGGCGCGCGTCGCGTGCGGTGGCGCCGGCAGGAAGCTGCCGCCGCTGCCGGGACAGCAGTTGTAGGAGGAGGCCACCTCAGCGTCATCGCGTGCGCGTGTCCGCCACGACAAGGCGGCACGTGCGCCGTAATGGGAGACGCCGTGGGAACGCCGAGTCATCAGCCGCCCCCATCTCAGTTCCACGCTCGCGGGTTTGCAATAGTACAGCCTTCAGAAAGTAGCCGCTAGACTTCATAAATCAAATGGTTCAAATGGCTCTGAGCACTATGGGACTCAACTGCTGAGGTCATTAGTCCCCTAGAACTTAGAACTAGTTAAACCTAAATAACCTAAGGACATCATACACATCCATGCCCGAGGCAGGATCCGAACCTGCGACTGTGGCGGTCTCGCGGTTCCAGACTGCAGCGCCAGAACCGCGCGGCCACTTCGGTCGACCCATAAATCAAATAGGATGTGTCTGGCTGGCGCAGACAAGTACATCAGCTTTGTTAATATTAAGGAATGCAAGGCCGTAATCTAAATCCGTATGTATACTACTGAGCAAATTCAAGTGAACGGTCACATCCCGTCTTATAATTTTCGCATAATGGGACAAATTGGAGAAAGGTACATGAAAATTTAGGGGAACTGCCACGGTAGAACGGATACTCTCAGCCATGTATGCGAACAGGACAACAGAAAGCAGAATAGAACGCTTTTAACAGTGTCCTACTTTAGCAGATAATGTCAGGACCTTCCGTTCCGCTCCCCTTCACCCACTCTCCCGACCCCTCCACCACCACCACCACCACCACCACTATTCCTCCAAGGATGCAACAATATGCCCAACGAGTATATAATGAGCTATCTAAATCTCTTTTCGCACCATACATTAGACTTCGAGGGATTCCTTATGTATGCCGCAAGCTGCTCTCTCAATGCAGTTTCCTCTACCCTACAGCGTCTACCAAAAAAATATCGACAAACTTACACCAAAATATGAAAAAAGTTAAAAACCATTCAAAAAAAAAAAAACAGCCAAGATTGCATAAGATATCTTTTCTATTTAAGACAACCGGTTTTCACCAGACTATATTGTCATGTTCAGGCCTTAAAACCTTTTGTTGTAAAACATGTGCTATCTTTATCCACTTGACGTAGTGTGCGTGAAGTCAGCATAAAATGAACATGTTTTACAACAAAAGATTTTATGATCTGAAGATGACAGCATAGTCTGTTGAAACCGGTTGTTCAAAATGGTTCAAAGGCTCTGAGCACTATGGGACTTAACATCTGAGGTCATCAGTCCCCTAGAACTTAGAACTACTTAAACCTAACCAACCTAAGGACATCACACACATCCATGCCCGAGGCAGGATTCGAATCTGTGGCCGTAGCGGTCGCACGGTTCCAGACTGTAGCGCCTAGAACCGCTCGGCCACCCTGGCCGGCGAAACCGGTTGCCTTGGATAGAAAGATATTTTATGCGGTCTTGGCTGTTGAAAGGTTTTGAACAGTTAAACAGATCGCCCTTCAGTTCGCGCAAAATGAGGAAATTCAAGAAAAAATGTGAAGTAACCATGGGCTCTAAACTGAATACCTGAAGAGATATGAACACTCAACCTTCGATAGTACGAAATAGATGTCTTCTACTGCCAGATCGTTGCTTTTCATATTTTGGGAGGAGGTAGTATTGACCAAAACAAGAAAAACAGTCTAGTAATCAAGGGTCATAAATGCATACTTCAAGAGCTACCAGCACTTGTTCAGTGGAACAGATATTTTTCACACTAGCGAAGATGAACAACTGCCCATAGCTCTTAAAATGTACATTTTAGACCCTTGTTTACTATTTTTCTTGTTTTGGTCAATACTACCTCCTCCCAAAAGATGAAAAGCAAAGACCAGGCAGTAGAAGACATCTGTTTCATACTATCGAAGATGAACGAGTGCTCATATCTCTTCAGGTATTCAATTTAGAGCCCATGTTTACTAGACAGTTACTACTTATTTCGGTCGGTGTATTTTTGTGGCACCCTGTACAGGACTCAATCATGGTGAATACGGAGACTGAGTAATTCGAATAAAATGGCGAGTTTGTGCAACTCCTGATGAAAATCAGGGAAAAGCGCTGAATATATTTTTGGACGTGTAAGCTCCCTAATAGTAAACTGTCATCACAATTTAATACACTTTCGGCCATCGGATTGTCTAATTAGTTGCAGAGCTCACATCTGCTGGTCGTATACGATCACAGTTAAGGTCATTATTATAAAAGCGTACTCTTACCAACTAGAAGAATATTGAATAACGACATTTCAAGTTTCAGGCTGTTTTGGAATTTATTACTAAATGTCAGTACTGTGATTTGTACTTCTTGCACGCAGACTTCACATTACAATTCTACCTTTCATACAGGCACACTATCTGATCAGAAGTGTCTAGACACCTATTAGTGGTCATTACAATTGGGTGTGTCCACCCTTCTCCTTTATTACTATTTGAGCTCTGCTGGGGACAATTTCAGTGCGGTGTCTCCGTGTCTATGGAGGAATGGCAACCCATTCTTCCTCAAGAGCCCAAACCTGGGAAGGTAGCGAAATCGACTTTCTAACGCATCGAAGAGGTGTTCAATTGCATTCTAGTTGGGACTCTGGGTAAACAAGATCTTTTCAGAAATGTTTCTGCGCGCAGATCATTGCCTCAGATATGCTGCTTTGTGATAGGATGCATTGTTATCCTGATATAGTAATCGTCTCTTATCTGTTCCTGTACTACACACAGTACAGAATGCTGTGAAATCTGTTCATATCCTTCCGTACTTAGCTTTTCTTAAGTACAATAGGGGGACCATATCATAACCACAAAAAATACTCCCCCCCCCCCTCCTTCCTCAATATATGTAAGGCTCGCTGTGGGAGATGAGTTCAACATTACTAATGTGTCAACTGAATGGACTGAACAACAAACTAATAACACCCCGTTTATCACCGCAAAACCTTCGGGATTTGACTTGCTACGCAAAACATGGTTAATGCTAAACAGAATTAGAACCCATCGTGGCAGACGTGCATATTTTTCACACCACTTCCTGCTGGCCATTGCAAAGGCGGTAGATGCTCTAGAGTCTAGATGTTTGTTCAAAAGTTTTTGTATTACAAATGTTGCGCTCTACATTCTATGTATTTTCTCCCTCTCTCTGTCTATCTTTCTGTCTCTCTGTGAATGTGTCAAAATGCCATATGATATGTAAATAACCCTCAGCCCCCATCCCCTCGTATCTATCTCACGGCAGGTAAGGTTCTCCAGCTATTCGCCAAACCCAAACCCTTCCATCAGAATGCTACAGGCTACAGCGTGATTCGTCACCCCAAATAATTCGTCTCGAGTCATCCAGTGTCCTGTGGTGCCACCCTTAACAGCACATCAAGTCTCGCAAAGCGTAGACTACAGAAATGAGCAGCATATGAGGAGATCCTCGACCATTGTGCATTGTGCCCCGTCCTTTTCAACCCCCTCTTCCCCTTACACACAGTCGTTGTACTCCCTGGACTTCTGGTACCCTTTGGAAACTCACGAGTGATTCCTTCCGTTGATTTCATGCCATCTTTTACAGCCACCTTTCGCAATGCTCGACGGTTCCCTCCGTTGATACAAGAGTTCTGCCCGGTCTTGGTTTCGCTATGGTTGCTCCTATCTTTACATCTACATCTGAAAATTCACAGTTAATTGCCTCGCAGAGGGCTCACCTACCCACCTTCAGACTATTGCTCTACCGTTCCACTGGCAAACAGCGCACGTGAAAAACGAACGCGTTCATCTTTCTGCGTGAGTTCTCATTTCTCTTACTTTATTACGAAGATCATTTATCCCTATGCAGGTGCACGTCAAAAAGTATTACCACATTCTGAGGAGAAAATTTGTGATTGCATTTTCCTGAAAATATCTCGACGCAGCGAGAAACGCATTTATTTTAATGACTGCCACCCGAGCTCCCGTACACTCGCTCATGTCGGAACAATACAAAACGAGTTGTCCTTCTTCGAACTTTTACGATGTCCTCCGTCAGTCGTGTCTGATAAGTATTTCATACCTTGTAGCAATGCTTCAGAAGAGGACGGACAAGGGCAGTGAAGGCAGTGGAACTGTTGCAACTTTTAAATGTTCTGCCAATAAGACGCAGTCTTTGGTTCGCTTTTCCCACAGCATTTTCTATGTGATAGTTAAAATTTAAGTTCTCCGTAATTTTAATCGCAAGGTATTTAGTTTAATTGATAGCCTTCAGATTTGTGTGATTTATCGTGTAATCGAAATTTAACGGATTCCTGTTAGTACTTACACGTTTCATTATTTAGCGTCAACTGTTGCTTTCCTTACCGTACAGATATCTTGCCTAAATCATTTCACAGTTCGTTTTAATCTTGTGGTGACTTCACCAGATGGTAAACGACAACCTCATCTGCAAACAGTCTAAGAGGGCTGCTGAGATTGTCTCCTAAATAGTTTGTGTAGATTAAGAACGCCATAGGACTTCCTTGGGCAACGCTAGATATCACTTCTGTTTTACTCGATGATTGCGTCAGTTACTAAAATCAGTGACCTTTCTGACAGAAATCACTAATCCAGTCGCACAACTAAGACGATATTCC
Organism: Schistocerca serialis cubense; assembly: GCF_023864345.2. Classification (NCBI taxonomy): domain Eukaryota; kingdom Metazoa; phylum Arthropoda; class Insecta; order Orthoptera; family Acrididae; genus Schistocerca; species Schistocerca serialis. Next base: position 719,168,670 of record NC_064638.1, read on the forward strand.
TTAGATACCCTGTTTGATTAGAAGCCCCTTGTGAGGTCGGTTCAAAATGGTTCAAATGGCTCTGAGCACTATGGTATTTAACTTCTGAGGTCATCAGTCCTCTAGAACTTAGAACTACTTAAACCTAACTAACCTAAAGACATCACACACAGCCATGCCCGAGGCAGGATTCGAACCTGCGACCGTAGCGGTCGCGCGGTTTCAGACTGTAGCGCCTAGAACCGCTCGGCCACCCCGGCCGGCTGAGGTCAGTGTCAAAAGTCTTTTGGAAGTATAGAAATATGGAATCCTCTGTCGATTGCACTCAGTACTTCGTGTAAATAAAGGGTTAGTTATGTTTCACAAGAAACATTTTTTCTGAATCCGTAATCACTGCGTGTCAGCAAATCGTTTCTTCGAGACAATTCGTAATGCTCGAAGACAGTATATGCTCCAAAATCGTACTGCAAATCGACGACAGTGATATGGATATGTGATTCAGTAGATTACTCCTATTTCCTTTCTTAAGTTTTGGTGTGACCTCTGCAGCTTTCCAGTCTTAAGTACGGATCGTCCGTCGAGTGACCCGTTGTACATGATTACTAAGTATGGATTTATTATGTTATCGTACTCTGAAAGGAACCTAATTGGAATACGATCTGGACCGAAAGACATGTCTTTGTTAAGTGATTTAAGTTGCTTCCCTCCACGGAGGACATCGACTTCTAAGTTCTCAAGTTGGCGGCTGTTCTTGATTCGAACTCTGGAATATTTAATGCGTTTTCTTTATAGAAGTAATTTCAGAAAGCCGCATTTCCACTTCAATCACACACGCATTTACACTTCACAATCACGTCACCAACAGTCGACTCGGGTTGCTTCAGGAAGTCTGAAATGCCCCTTATGGATATGTTACTCAAGTAAAATCCCATGGCCAGTCCACGTCCGAAGTCACGGAGCTCTCCCGAGCAATTCATTTTTCTGCTGCTGCTTCTCTTGGTATACGATACTCTCCGTCTCCTTTTATAATGGCAGGCCCATCTCTTGTGACATCTTGTGGTCTAGCAGACAGTCTGAGCATACCTATTAGATTGTTTGCAGACCGTACAGTCATGACCGTCTTGTAAAGTATCAGATGAACAAAACAAACTGTGAAATGGCTGAGACAAGATATTTTATGGTACGATGAGTTGCAGTTGACTCTAAATAATGAAAACTGTGAAATAATCCGCATGCGTACGAAACGGAATCCTTTATATTTCGGTTACAGGATCAAACACAGGAGTCTAAATGTTATGAATTAAATTAAATACTAAATACTTGGGAATTACAATTAAATAATTTAAATTTGGACGGCCACATAGATAATGTTGGGAGGGGGAAGCAACGCAAAGACTGCGGTTTATTGACAGAAGACTTAGAAAATGTAAAAGGTCTACTAAAGAGACTGCTTACACTACGCTCGTCCGCCCTGACCTGGAGTGTTGCTGTGCGGTGTGGGATCCGCACCAGGGAGGACTGACAGAGGACGTTCGAAACGTTCATACACTCCTGGAAATTGAAATAAGAACACCGTGAATTCATTGACCCAGGAAGGGGAAACTTTATTGACACATTCCTGGGGTCAGATACATCACATGATCACACTGACAGAACCACAGGCACATAGACACAGGCAACAGAGCATGCACAATGTCGGCACTAGTACAGTGTATATCCACCTTTCGCAGCAATGCAGGCTGCTATTCTCCCATGGAGACGATCATAGAGATGCTGGGTGTAGTCCTGTGGAACGGCTTGCCATGCCATTTCCACATGGCTCCTCAGTTGGACCAGCGTTCGTGCTGGACGTGCAGACCGCGTGAGACGACGCTTCATCCAGTCCCAAACATGCTCAATGGGGGACAGATCCGGAGATCTTGCTGGCCAGGGTAGTTGACTTACACCTTCTAGAGCACGTTGGGTGGCACGGGATACATGCGGACGTGCATTGTCCTGTTGGAACAGCAAGTTCCCTTGCCGGTCGAGGAATGGTAGAACGACGGGTTCGATGACAGTTTGGATGTACCGTGCACTATTCAGTGTCCCCTCGACGATCACCAGTGGTGTACGGCCAGTGTAGGAGATCGCTCCCCACACCATGATGCCGGGTGTTGGCCCTGTGTGCCTCGGTCGTATGCAGTCCTGATTGTGGCGCTCACCTGCACGGCGCCAAACACGCATACGACCATCATTGGCACCAAGGCAGAAGCGACTCTCATCGCTGAAGACGACACGTCTCCATTGGTCCCTCCATTCACGCCTGTCGCGACACCACTGGAGGCGGGCTGCACGATGTTGGGGCGTGAGCGGAACACGGCCTAACGGTGTGCGGGAACGTAGCCCAGCTTCATGGAGACGGTTGCGAATGGTCCTCGCCGATACCCCAGGAGCAACAGTGTCCCTAATTTGCTGGGGAGTGGCGGTGCGGTCCCCTACGGCACTGCGTAGGATCCTACGGTCTTGGCGTGCATCCGTGCGTCGCTGCGGTCCGGTCCCAGGTCGACGGGCACGTGCACCTTCCGCCGACCACTGGCGACAACATCGATGTACTGTGGAGACCCCACGCCCCACGTGTTGAGCAATTCGGCGATACGTCCACCCGGCCTCCCGCATGCCCACTATACGCCCTCGCTCAAAGTCCGTCAACTGCACATACTGTTCACGTCCACGCTGTCGCGGCATGCTACCAGTGTTAAAGACTGCGATGGAGCTCCGTATGCCACGGCAAACTGGCTGACACTGACGGCGGCGGTGTACAAATGCTGCGCAGCTAGCGCCATTCGACATCCAACACTGCGGTTCCTGGTGTGTCCGCTGTGCCGTGCGTGTGATCATTGCTTGTACAGCCCTCTCGCAGTGTCCGGAGCAAGTATGATGGGTCTGACACACCGGTGTCAATGTGTTCTTTTTTCCATTTCCAGGAGTGTAGAAAGGCAGCTCGTTTTGTAATATCGTAAAATAGGGGAGAGATTGCCACGTATATGATACGTGAATAGGAGTGGCAGTCATCAAAACAAAGGCTATTTTCGTTGCGGAAGGATCTTCTCATGAAATTTTAATCATCAACTTTGCCCTTGGAGGTCGTCTACTTAGGGAAGAATGATTGCCATAGTAAAATAATCAAAGCTCGCACGGAAAGATTTAAGTGTTCGTTTTTCTCGCGCGCCGTTCGAGAGTGGAACCGCGGAGAAATGGCTTGAAAGTAGTTCGATGAACCCTCTCCCAGGCACTTAATTGTGAATTGCAAAGTAACCATATATCTGCAGCTGCAGATGTAGATGTAGACAGATGAGGTTCCGCGTTACAGGAAATGGAAAACCGCAGATTAATAAAAATAGTATTTTAATAGTATAAAATTAATGTTGACTGTTAAATGAATTTGATTAAGAACAAATATTAAATGTGTGTACCATGTCTAAGTGCGGCAGAGCAGTAGTATGGGATTAAGTGTGTTCTGGGAAAGTAACAAGGTGGAAGTGGTCTGGAAGAGGGTAAAAGTACGAGGGAAGGTAGGTTGCCAGATTGTGGCAATGCACTTCCCTCCTTCATACCTGTATGTCCGCAAATGGGCGAGCGAGTAGGCAATTCCCCACCTTTCCTAGCCCATTACGCCACAAGTAGCAACTTCAGGGTGTTTCACAAGTTGTACCAACCCTCCACAGCGACTTTGTTAATTTATTGGTGATGCAGTGCGCAGACATGCGTGGAGTGGAAGTGGGCTGATAAATAGGATACCGCAGTGCCTGTGTAGTTCAGAAATACGATGCAATGGTCCTTCGGACATGCATGCACTCATCTGTCGACACCGGCCAAGCAACTTTCAATTTAAATGTCTGTCCTGTACGGGAATATACATAACGGGTGTATGAGTGCAGGTTGTAGACACGTAGTCGACAACAAATGGAAAATTTGGCCGAGGAACTGAAGGACACAGTGCAGGACTGGCTGCTCTCACAGCCACAGGAATTCTGGGAACATAGAATCCTTCGGCTGGTGAAATTTTGGGATAATTCTGCTCAAGCCTCTGGTGAATACTTTTGAACTATAACCACAGTGTTGTTTCATATATTTTATTTTGAACGCCCCTCGTATATATGGAACGCCCCTCGTAAAATTTCTTCGTTATATGAGTTTACTTTCAGTTTTTACAGTACAGGAAAAGCCATTTCTACACATGAAAAACGATGTGAATATGTGATAGCTATAGACTGCGCGTAACGTTACTGGAACGTTTCAGGTGGATACGGCAACATGACATGCCCAGAGGACGTTGACGTGCAGCTTACCGCCGGTTTTCGGACTTCGAGAAAGATCGAATTCTTGGCATAAGGGACATGAGAGGATCATACAGGCAGAACATACAGACGGTTGGCTATATGCAGTTACTGCACAACGAATGATCACAAAATCAGCACAGGATAACAGAGTGGCAAGGTGAAGGGAAGCAGAAAGTTTTGAGACATTACACGTTTCTAACTCCTGGAATCACGGTGAGGGGTGCACTAATTCAATCATTTAAGTCGCCTTACGTGAGAATATCTCCACAAAATTTGATAAGTGTCGGACTGGTGCTTTATTTTGGAACTGCAGTGTGTGAAAAGTTTCTCTGCAATATGGGTACCGCATTTACTGAATACTGATGAAAAGCAAACACGCAGTGGAATTTCTCAACAAGCAGTTTCATGAAATAATTCTGAGCGAGAGCTGCATTCAAAAGAAGAAGAACACTCAACTGAAAGGTCACTCGAAGATTCTTCGACGAGAGTAAAGCGGCATTGGTATCACAGAGCACATAGCCGGATGAAACTAAGACACAGCGCCTTTTTGCAAAGGAAGAATACGTCGAAATAGAAGTGCATTTTTCTCCTGTTCTCATCAGAGACAACTGCACGTTTGAGGGTGGTATCTGACGTGGTGCTTTAGAATGAAAAAAGTCATCTGGGATACCTAACTTGAATGTATGACCTCGAAGCCTCAGCCATTGGTGATAGCAAGATCACGTTATTCAACTATGATCAGGTTATTATCTCTCGAGCGGGCGCGCCGTTTTTCATAACACGAGCGGGCGTGTGGTGTACTTGGTACACATGTAAATATCAGTTGTCTTTACGTCAAAGAGGGCCCGCCCCGGTAGCTGAGTGGTGCCGGCACGGTAGCTCACCGTGGTCGGTCAGAGCCGGCTGCCCTCTGTAGTAAAAAAAGTGAGTGAACGGTTTGACAACGAACTTCAACGGATGTCATGTGACTTCCGCTACGACTAAATACAACGCACTACAACGAACAAAATGAAAAAAAGAAAAAAAAGTGGTCATTGTGACGGAGTGTCATGATAAGGAGTCCGGGTTCGATTCCCGGCTGGGTTGGAGATTTTCTCCGCTCAGGGACTGGGTGTTGTGTTGTCCTAATCATCATCATCATCATCATCTCATCCTCATCGACACACAAGTCGTCGAAGTGCTGTCAACTCTAAAGATTTGCATCAGGCGAACGGTCTATTCGACGGGAGGACCTAGCCACATGACATTTTTTTATGTCACTAAGATAAACGCGTATGAGCTAATCAGAGTTTAATTTTACTTTAATTAAACAACGGTAAAATGAACCTACATTTTATTAGCTAAATCGTTGTTTAAGTAAACAATAATATAATAAACTTTCATTACATCACTCCGTTGCCACGGCTGAGTTATATTAATCTAGCCCAACACTTTTCTTAAGCACAAACTGCACAATATTCTTTCATTGCGATATAAGATGACATAGGCTTTTTATACTGAGGCAGTACCAGTTATCATAAATTTCTTTAGATCTGCACAGTTTATTGTCTTGCGCAATTTCGAGAACATCTTGACACTTCTACACGTACGCGTTGTTTTTGCATGTCCTTTGCAAATAAAGCTATGGCATGAAACACACCTTACGGTAGAAGAGGTATTTCTTGCTCGGTCACATGTCACACATCTTCCTCTTTTCTTGGTGGCAGGCGCTTCAGTTGTTTCAACTCGTGGTTCTTTGTATTTCTCGACGACAGCGTCTGCAGAAGTTGGAGGAATCTTAGCTCTTTCCACTACCTAAAACTTCATAAGAGAAAATGCTTAGTCTTTCAAGAAAATCCTTCTCTTCTCTTTTGAATTTACCTCATTTGCACGAAAAATTATTTGAACGTTGATTCCTGGTATATCCATTAGAGCATAGAATAGACCAATGATTATCTTCCTGTCTCTCATGCAAAGGAATAAGCACCTCCCAGTTGACCGATGTGTGGACCCCTCCCCTTGTTGCATTGTAATCCAAAACTGTTTCTGGTTTACCTGTAGCTTCGTCAATGGTTCTAAAATCATGCGTAATTGAAAGTACTAAAAGAACCTTGTTTCATCCCGCACATATGAAAATAATGCTATATCATTCTGAAAAAAAGAGAGGAACGGACAGCCGTATATTTTTCAGGGAACAATTCTTGTGGATTTCGCGTTTGGTTTTTCTCAACTTACCGATGCATGTTAGCCGCTTATTATTTAACGTTCCTGATACTTCAGTTTCCTGTTTCCAAATTCATTAAGTTTATGACATTCATCTTTCTGTACATGCTTTGGCAGAAACAAAAGGAGAAGTGTTACCGTAGTTAACTGGTGAACGCCGGCCGAAGTGGCCGTGCGGTTAAAGGCGCTGCAGTCTGGAACCGCAAGACCGCTACGGTCGCAGGTTCGAATCCTGCCTCGGGCATGGATGTTTGTGATGTCCTTAGGTTAGTTAGGTTTAACTAGTTCTAAGTTCTAGGGGACTAATGACCTCAGCAGTTGAGTCCCATAGTGCTCAGAGCCATTTGAACCATTTTTAACTGGTGAACCATCCGTAGATGCCACATCATTTGCCTTCCAGAAGGTGTGTTGTTCCAACCACATGTAGCCGAGTGTGCTTACCGTTAGTCTTATATTAATATTTTCTCACTTATCCGAATTTGTAGTTAGACTCTCTCAGCTGCGTCAAGTTGGAACGTCCCATCAGCCGGATGCCACAGTTCCGTGCGATAACACCAACTTCCGCATAAAACAGTTATCGGTTCGACACTTCAAACAGTTCATTCAAAATTATAATTTTCTTTAAAACTACTTACTAGAGTACGGAGAGTGAAATACGGTTCAGTCCGAGTTTCTTTTTTATTTTTTACACCTACAATACTAGCAACAGAAATTACTATAGTTTCGTTTGGAAAACAGAAGTTTCTGCCGATATCTCTGTAATTAATATAGCTTTGACAAGAGACTAGACCTTTTTTAGTGAGAACTTTCTCACAATTCGGTTGGAAGAAAACAGAATTGCATTATCTTAAAAGGTTGCGGAAATATTTGAAGTGAAAGGCTTAGTTGAATAACCTTGAGCGTTTTCATTTATGCAGCACGAAGGAAGAAGACCACGACGTCGACCCGATTACGGTGTGCCCTTGGTGCAGCCGGCAGTAAAATGTTATCGTCGGGTACTTTGCGTCGCAGTCTTTCTGAAGGTTATATTTACGTGAGGCCAAACGCTCGCCAACAGTCGCAGGAAGGAGAGTTAACGCAGCGCACGTCAACACGTGCACTGAAACAGGCCACCTAACGGTGGGTGCCGGAGGGTTCTTCTGGTACACTGTTACACTCCGAATGGTTCGTGGAAAGAATGATTGTTGGTAAACCTCCGTATTCGCTCCAATTTCTCGAATTTTCTCGTCGTTGTCATTTCGCAGTATGTATGTGGGAAGAAGTAATATGTTGTCCGACTCATCCCGGAAAGTGCTCCCTCCGAATTTCAGTAGTGGACCTTCCGTGATGTGCAACGCCTCTCTTGTCACGTCTGCCACAGGAGTTTGTTGACGATCTCTGTAACGTTGTAGTGCAGACTAAACGATCCCGTGTCGAAACGCGCCGCTTTTTGTTGGATTTTCTCTGTCTTCTATCAGTCCTACTTGTTAAGGATCCCATACTGATGAACAATATTCAAGAATCGGTCGAACTAGCCTCTTATCAGCCACTTCCTTCATGGATGAGTCGTATTTCCTTAAGATTCTTCCTGGGAATCTCAGTCTGGCATCTGCTTAACCTGCTATTAGTTTTATGTGGTCGCTCTGGATAGTTACTCCTAGATATTTCACGTTAGTTACTGTTTCCAGCAGTCTGTGATCAGTAGTGCAGTTCTACAGAACTGGTTTCATTTTCCTGTGTATGCTCGAGATGTTGCATTTATTTACGTTCAGGGTCAACTGCCAGAGCCTGCACCATTCATCGGTCCTCTGCAGATCATTCTGCAAATCGATACCATCTTCTGGCATTGCTGCTCTGTTATAGACAATCGTATCATCTGCGAACAGTCTTAAAGAGCATCCGACGCTTTCTGCTAGAGCATTTATATATATTATGAACAGTAACGAAGTGCAAAATGGCTAAGCAGGGATGGCTAGAGGACAAATGTAAGGATGTAGAGGCTTATCTCACTAGGGGTAACATAGATACTGCCTACAGGAAAATTAAAGAGACCTTTGGAGAAAAGAGAGCCACTTGTAGGAATATCAAGAGCTCAGATGGAAACCCAGTTCTAAGCAAAGAAGGGAAAGCAGAAAGGTGGAAGGAGTATATAGAGGGTCTATACAAGGGCGATGTACTTGAGGACAATATTATGGAAATGAAAGAGGATGTAGATGAAGATGAAATGGGAGATACGATACTGCGTGAAGAGTTTGACAGAGCATTGAAAGACATGAGTCGAAACAAGGCCCCGGGAGTAGACAACATTCCATTGGAACCACTGACGGCCTTGGGAGAGCCAGTCCTGACAAAACTCTACCATCTGGTGAGCAAGATGTATGAGACAGGCGAAATACCCTTAGACTTCAAGAAGAATATAATAATTCCGATCCCAAAGAAAGCAGGTGTTGACAGATGTGAAAATTACCGAACTATCAGCTTAATAAGTCACAACTGCAAAATAATAACGCGAATTCTTTACAGACGAATGGAAAAACTAGTAGAAGCCGACCTTGGGGAAGATCAGTTTGGATTCTGCAGAAATATTGGAACACGTGAGGCAATACTGACCCTACGACTTATCTTAGAAAATAGATTAAGGAAAGGCAAACCTACATTTCTAGCATTTGTAGACTTAGAGAAAGCTTTTGACAATGTTGACTGGAATACTCTCTTTCAAATTCTGAAGGTGGCAGGGGTAAAATACAGGGAGCGAAAGGCTATTTACAATTTGTACAGGAACCAGATGGCAGTTATAAGAGGCGAGTGGCATGAAAGGGAAGCAGCGGTTGGGAAGGGAGTGAGACAGGGATGTAGCCTGTCCCCGATGTTATTCAATCTGCATATTGAGCAAGCAGTGAAGGAAACAAAAGAAAAATTCGGAGTAGGTATTAAAGTCCATGGAGAAGAAATAAAAACGTTGAGGTTCGCCGATGACATTGTAATTCTGTCAGAGACAGCAAAGGACTTGGAAGAGCAGTTGAACGGAATGGATAGTGTCTTGAAAGGAGGATATAAGATGAACATCAACAAAAGCAAAACGAGGATAATGGAATGTAGTCGAATTAAGTCGAGTGATGCTGAGGGAATTACATTAGGAAATGAGACACTTAAAGTAGTAAAGGAGTTCTGCTATTTGGGGAGCAAAATAACTGATGATGGTCGAAGTAGAGGGGATATAAAATGTAGACTGGCAATGGCAAGGAAAGCGTTTCTGAAGAACAGAAATTTGTTAACTTTGAGTATAGATTTAAGTGCCAGAAAGTCGTTTCTGAAAGTATTAGTATGGAGTGTGGCCATGTATGGAAGTGAAACATGGACGATAAATAGTTTGGACAAGATGAGAATAGAAGCTTTCGAATTGCGGGGCTACAGAAGAATGCTGAAGATTAGATGGGTAGATCACATAACTAATGAGGAGGTGCTCTTTTAGTATCTCTGCTGCCCTGTGGACACAAGTTGAGAATGGCTATGGAACAGAACAGTGCCGAGAAGCGCCAGATAGCGACAAGCTGAATTACGACAGCCATCTGACGAGCTGGAACACCACACTGATGATAAGTTAAACAAGCGAACGAGATAAAATGAGAACTACAAGACACGCGTTTCCGAGGTAATGGAGTTGATAGCGATGATAACGACTCTGACTGAAAACATGCAACAAATACTTCACTCCTAAATACAAATTGCGTCAGAAAAATGCTGGGAATGGTATTTCTAATGTATATAATATCAGGTTTTCATTTTACAGAAGAATTCTCGAGAAAGGTACAAATAGGCAGCGGACTAGAAACTAAATTTACGAATGTTTTATTCAGTTGAAAATTCAATTTTGTGTATCTTCGTAGCTAATAAAGCGAAATATAGCTTTCTGCAAGCAATTAATTTTTCATCATTTGAGAACTCACGGTGTTGGTGCGTATTTGAGTTTCCCCTCACGTTAGGTAGTCCCCTGAACACACTCTACTTTTTGTGAAAAACATTCCTAAGGACAAGTCGTCTTCAGACGGTTTACAGCTTCTACAAAAAGAGCCATAAGCAGTGTGAAGACACGCCAAATTAATTATGTAGGTGTGTTATTGTGCTCCCTCAGCTCATTTAGGAATATCTGATTCGCCGTCTTTAGGTAGGCCTACTGACTTCTGTTTCATTTCGCTCTCCCTTTAGGTGAATAAGAAACTTCTCTCTCGTTACGAAAAATTAATGATCCTATTGGTAAAACGGTTCCAATAAAACGTTAAACTGTTTCCACGAATGATTTATTACATTTTCTGTAAATCGTGGCGTAAAGAGTTGTGTTAGTTCTGTACGCCTGACAAGTTCTAGTGCTTCAGATGGTGGCGAATTACCGTGAACAGTAATTACAACAGTCGAACAAGCAAAATGGCACCTCCATTACCACGTATCACCTGGCTGACACAACTGACTGACAGATGACAGATCAGAGTACAATTACACTGCTGTTCAAAGGAGAAACAACAATTCCGACGATTACTCAGATTTCTGCCACGAAACGTGACATTTTGTCCGAATGTGAAACACATACTGCGACAAAAGTGGATCACTGAAACATGGCGCTAGACGACAAACTTGGTTGAATTTAGGTTGTGTGATGAATATGAAAGCTTAATGTTAGTTTTGCAGCACTCTAACGCGTATATATAGGACATCAGTATCCAGAGCAACAATAGTGCACATACACTGATGTGTGACGTTGTTAAGGATGGTGCGCATGAGTACACACGGGGTAATTATTTTTCCTCACAAACGCGATCTCAGCATGATTAGAATCCAAAGACTCGCGAAAGCACACCACACATGACGTTGACTATAAAGCTCAGGATGCTACATAGAGCTTATCACGGAATGTGCTGGTTTTTTTAGTGTTATTCTTCTATAAGACAAGTCCTGTTTATTATTTTTTTGTCTTATTAAACGTAAGCACCACCTTTTGCACCACTTACCGCATCGACAAAAGGGCATTCTTAAGATTCAAGCATGTCATCTCTATAGGCTTGCGCGGTTAGAACTCTACGTAGACAGACGTGGAGATCGGCGCATTCACCTAAATACATTGCGTCGTCAAAAGGTACTCCTTTCACATTTTTGAAGTACAATAACAGTATGCGAATTCTCGCCTAATCACTACGTGTCTGCTGCCATTTTGCAATTGAAGCAGCCTCTCACGCGTGAAGAATAGAAAGACAAATACAACTGCGTAACAGTGGAAAACCATCGGTGAAAAATGGAATACCTACAAAATCCTGTAAAGATTATGCGAAAGAACTTGCTCCCCCTCTAGCAGCAGCTTATTTTAGATTGCTGGGGCAACGAAGTGACTGGAAAAAACCGCAGTTCATTCCCGTTTTCAAGAAAGGCCTTAGGACAGATGCACACAATTAAAGACCTATACAGCTGACGTCAAACAGTTGTAGAATTATGGAATATGTTTTATTCTCAAGAATTACGATGTTTTTGAAGAGCGAAAATCTCCTTTGCAGGCATCAGCATGGATTCCGCAAACAGAGATCTTACAAAACTCGGCTCACTCTGTTCCTCTGTGAGATTCGTAGCTGTGTGGTCAACGGCGCTCAGGTTGAAGACTTCAGGAAGGCATTTGACACCGTCCAGCACTGCTGTTTATTGAAAAAGAATTACGAGCTTATATAGTATCGAACAAGATTTGCGACTGGATTCAGGACTTCCTTCCAGATGGAACTCAACACAACTCTCAACGGCACAAAATCAACGGATCTAATTTCCGTAGTACCCCAAGGAAGTGTGATAAGACCGTTGTTGTTGTTGTGGTCTTCAGTCCTGAGACTGGTTTGATGCAGCTCTCCATGCTACTCTATCCTGTGCAAGCTTCTTCATCTCCCAGTACCTACTGCAACCTACATCCTTCTGAATCTACTTGGTGTATTCACCTCTTGGTCTCCCTCTACGATTTTTACCCTCCACGCTGCCCTTCAATACTAAATTGGTGATCCCTTGATGCCTCAGAATATGTCCTACCAACCGATCCCTTCTTCTAGTCAAGTTGTGCCACAAACTTCTCTTCTCTCCAATTCTATTCAATACCTCCTCATTAGTTATGTGATCTAGCCATCTAATCTTCAGCATTCTTCTGTAGCCCCGCAATTCGAAAGCTTCTATTCTCTTCTCGTCTAAACTATTTATCGTCCATGTTTCATTTCCATACATGGCTATACTCCATACAAATACTTTCAGAAACGACTTCCTGACACTTAAATCCATACTCGATGTTAACTAATTTCTCTTCTTCAGAAACGCTTTACTTGCCATTGCCAGTCTACATTTTATATCCTCTCTACTTCGACCATCGTCAGTTATTTTGCTCCCCAAATAGCAAAACTCCTTTACTACATTAAGTGTCTCATTTCCTAATCTAATTCCCTCAGCATCACCCGACTTAATTCGACTACATTCCATTATCCTCGTTTTGCTTTTGTTGATGTTCATCTTATATCCTCCTTTCAAGACACTATCCATTCCGTTCAACTGCTCTTCCAAGTCCTTTGCTGCCTCTGACAGAATTACAATGTCATCGGCAAACCTCAAAGTTTTTATTTCTCCTCCATGAATTTTAATACATACTCCGAATTTTTCTTTTGTTTCCTTCACTGCTTGCTCAATATACAGATTGAATAACATCGGGGAGAGGCTACAACCCTGTCTCACTCCCAAATCACTGCTTCCCTTTCATGCCCCTCAACTCTTATAACTGCCATTTGGTTTCTATACAAATTGTAAATAGCCTTTCGCTTCCTATGTTTTACACCTGCCACCTTCAGAATTTGAAAGAGAGTATTCCAGTCAACATTGTCAAAAGCCTTCTCCAAGTCTACAAATGCTAGAAACGAAGGTTTGTCTTTCCTTAATCTAGCTTCTAAGATAAGTCGTAGTGTCAGTATTGCCTTACGTGTTCCAATATTTCTACGGAATCCAAACTGATCTTCCCCAAGGTCGGCTTCTACTAGTTTTTCCATTCGTCTGTAAAGAATTCGCGTTAGTATTTTGCAGCCGTGACTTATTAAACTGATAGTTCGGTAATTTTCACATCTGTCAACACCTGCTTTCTTTGGTATTGGAATTATTATATTCATCTTGAAGTCTGAGGGTATTTCGCCTGTCTCATACATCTTGCTCACCAGATGGTAGAGTTTTGTCAGTACTGGCTCTCCCAAGGCCGTCAGTAATTCTAATGGAATGCTGTCTACTCCCGGGGCCTTGTTTCGACTCAGGTCTTTCAGTGCTCTGTCAAACTCTTCACGCAGTATCATATCTCCCATTTCATCTTCATCTATTTTCCTCTTCCATTTCCGTAATACTGTCCTCAAGTACATCTCCCTTGTATAGACCCTCTATATACTCCTTCGATCTTTCTGCTTTCCCTTCTTTGCTTAGAACTGGGTTTCCATCTGAGCTCTTGATATTCATAAAAGTGCACTTCCTGTCGATCCCATTTTTGAGACGTTTGTATTCGTTTTTGCCTGCTTCATTTACTGCATTTTTATATTTTCTCCTTTCATCAATTAAATTCAATATTTCTTCTCTTACCCAAGGATTTCTACTAGCCCTCGACTTTTACCCACTTGATCCTCTGCTGCCTTCACTACTTCATCCCTCAAAGCTACCCATTCTTCTTCTACTGTATTTCTTTCCCCCATTCCTGCCATTTGTTCCCTTACGCTCTCCCTGAAACTCTGTACAACATCTGTTTTAGTCAGTTTATCCAGGTTCCATCTCCTTAAATTCGCACCTTTTTGCAGTTTCTTCAGGTTTAATCTACAGTTCATAACCAATAGATTGTGGTCAGAGTCCACATCTGCCCCTTCACAAATAACATAGTAATTTACGTCTGTATTCGTTAAGCTATTTCTCATTCGCATAAATTTCGCCCAAGCGTGGTGCTAAGCGAAGCCCTTCGCACACTGTAAATTCGTAGCCAGTATGCAAGTGAGTGCAGGTGGGTAAAATACGCGTGGTTCACGCGGCTATGCCAGCCGGGTGCACATGCGCTCACGCAGCTTTTAGTAGTATCGGTAAACTTCGGCAACATTTGCCAAAGTTAGAGAAGCATACTAGCGGTCTCACTCGCACACCACAGGCGCATGCGGGCTACGCTGATAGACTCTAGTCGAGTTTCACTCGCTCAGTTGGAGCTTACGCAAAAAATAATTTGTAACATCGGCATTAGACGGTCAAACGTGTGTTATCGGTGGTGATCATATCTCTAGTGTGCAGCAAAGACTGAACTGTTATCGTTTCGTGGTAACTTTGTGTGTCGCAAACATTAAATTGATTTTAGTTCGTGGTTTATTTCTTTAGAAAAAAAGTGCCACTAATGTGGTGCCGAAATATTGGAAGTGAAAAACAAGGACATACACGATTTGAACTAACTATTCATAGTCACATCGCTGGCCAATTACGTTCATTTCATTCGATCGATTCCATTGCCGATCCAGATGAAGTCAGTTATCTACTGAATTCCTAAACTCATTGGATCATGTTACGCAATCTGAACCAACGAAACTATTCAGTGGACCAACAATCGCTATTAAGAACCTGATGAACACCACGACTGAAACAACGATATCCATAGGAAAGTAAAAAGGCGAAGATGTTCTAATTCCAAGAATACCACTGATTTAAACCGACGTCCAATTTAAGCGCGTAAAGTTTCCTGTTCGCCTTGCATTCGCAATGACGATTAATAAATCGCAAGGCCAGTCGTTAAAAGTGTGTGCAATGAACTTTGAATTCCCGTGTTTTTCGCATGGGGAATCATACGTGGCGTGCTCGAGAGTCGGTAAACCATCGGCGCTATTCGTTTTCTCTCCGGACGGAAAGACAAAAGAATATCATTCATCACAAAGCGTTGCGATGAACGCATTAAAGACACTAACGAATTATTCTGAAAACAATGCTTTCCGATTTATTTCAATCCAATAAATTATTGATTCTACTGAAATTGTTTTGCTTTGATTCACACTAACTCAAGGAAAGTTTCGGATGGGTTATTTCCTTCTCGACCAACTAAATGATTGACTGACTAAGGGAAGTCGTGTTTATGGCTAGATTTATAATTATACCTGTTCGTAGATTAAAACCATGCGAAATACTGTCTTTAAACTTTCTATCCTCACAGATACAGCGGCTGTAAAGGTCCCTTACATAACCCGTGTGCTAAAGACATCAACCAATTTACCATTTCATTTTGACTTCTATTCACAATCAAGGTTCCGTTTGCAATAACAACAAATAAGGTCAGTGAGAAGGGTAAGGAGCAGATGGACGAGAAGGGGGGAGAAAGTGGGTATAAAGAAGGTGAAAGAGGACATGGACAGAGTGATGAGTGAGGAGAAGATGGATAGAGAGAATGTGGATAAGAGATGAGCAGGGAGCGAGGGAAAGGTGATGGAGAGAGACAGAGGAGGAGGAGATGGACAGAGGGAGGGGTAGGAGGAGAGTGATAGAGAGAGGGGACGAGAGGGAGATTAGAACGCATGTCCAATTCCCATACGTGTTTAGCAATTTCGAAGCGCTACCGGGTTCGCTAATTAATAATATTATCAAATAATCGAATTGATTCTCTTAGAACACATTCCCAGTAGTGGAAGCTCCTCTGTCAGAAACGGCAAAGGACTTGGAAGAGTAGTTGAAGGGAATAGACAGTGTCTTGAGAGAAGGATGTAAGGTAAACATCAACAAAAGCAAAACAAAGTTTATGAAACGTAGTCGAATTAAATCAAGTTATGCTGAGGGAATTAGATTACGAAACGAGACACTAAAAGTAGTAAATGAGTTTTGCTATATAGAGAGTAAAATAACTGATGATGGCCGAAGTAGAGGGGATGTAAAATGTAGAATGGAAAGGACAAGAAAAGTTTTTCTGGAGAAGAGAAATTCGTTAACATCGAATATAGATGTAAGTTAGGCAGTCTCATTTGAAGGTGTTAGTTTGGAGTGTTGCTTTGTATGGAAGTGAAACGCGGACGATAAATAGTTGAGCAAGAAGAGAGCAAAAGCTTTTGAAATGTGGAACTACAGAAGGATGCTGAAGATTATATAGGTAGATCATGTAACTAAAGAGGAAGTACTGAATGGAACTGGGGAAAAAAGGAGTTTGTGGCACAACTTGACTAAAAGAAGGGATAGGTTGATAGAAAGCGTTCTGAAGCCTCAAGGGATCAAACAT
The DNA here is from genome assembly GCF_023864345.2 of Schistocerca serialis cubense. Lineage (NCBI taxonomy): Eukaryota > Metazoa > Arthropoda > Insecta > Orthoptera > Acrididae > Schistocerca > Schistocerca serialis. Next base: position 719,185,410 of record NC_064638.1, read on the forward strand.
TTAGTGTTGGTGGGAAGTGAGTTGTAGAGAGAGACCAAGAGATGAATGCGGTAAGCAGATTCAAAAGACTATAGGTTGCAATAGTTATTCGGAGATGAAGAGGCTTGCAATGGATAGAGTAGCGTAGAGAGCTGTGTCAGACCAGTCTGCGAACTGATCACATGAACAACGAAAAAAACAACAACATATTCATGCATGCGCCTAAATATGGCAGCGACCTGCTGAAATACGTACTTCGTTTTGTTTTCGTTCGTTGAAAGACACCTATCCATAAAGTATTATGATCATTTACTGACATTGCTGTACACAGACAAAGACTTCAACACGTTCCTTATACAATATGAAATAGAAAATTGAAATTAAAACAGTGTCCTAGAACGTAATTCGAATTTTGTTCTTGATCTTCTAATTCGCTAGTCTCGCTGTACGAACTGAAACGTCACACAAACCACATGGCCGATCCAGGCTTCAGTCTGCTGGCGTTTTTCTCCTGTCTCTCCATATCCGTCTGAGAGGTTCACTTAAATCACTCAATGGACTGATAACCGTAGTAGAAAGGCTACGGCAGATACCGGCTGAACTGCGACGGAGGAGACACGGGAGAGAGATACCGCCGAGTCAGCCTTTGGCTTTACGTCTAGTCACGAGGCGAGCACAGCTGATGGTATCGGTACATCACGGCCGCACACTGCCGCAGATTAATGTTCGAGTCCCAGCTTGGAAAACAGTCCGAATCTTCCGAGAAATTTCAGCTAAAAACTGCTCTGCGCAGCCAGCGCTGTCGACAGATGAATGTGAGCGAACGTAGTCAAACTTGTATAGCGAGACGCTGCTTCCTGCTCCCTGTCGGATTGCAGACAGCACCAGAGTGGCGCGGCTGGTGGCAGGGAGGCTGGCCGCGGGCTTCGCAGTGAAAGGCGGCCGTTCGGTGGTCGGCCTTGCGGCCTGGCTTCGCATTGTGCGAAGTGAAAGCAATCTGCAACTGTCACTCCCGGCTTGCAAGAGACTGCAATAAAATCATCACAGTTTAACGGCAGACATCTGAGTGGAATTCTTATCTGTAACTATTACGTAGCAAGAGTAGAAACTGAAGGAACTATTTTAGTTTTTTGTTACTGGCACGAGTATGGACAAAATCTATCCATGTCAACTTACACCTCGAAATGGACAGTAATTTCGAAATGGAATTGTAATAAATAACGCTACAGTGCCTCCCCCTAAACCATCAGTGCTGCCAACTTTCAGCAGACGACAACACCGTTCATTCGAAACCAAACTCCCGCTTTTATCACACTACTTCTGAAATCCAAGTGTCAAGGCAGTTAGGTAGATCCGGTATTTCTTCATTTCTGAAAAGCATTGTACTCAGTTCTACACTAACGTTTTTTAATGAAATTACTATCTGTGATTTATTAAGGGGGGTAGGACGTCAAAAGGGCCGACTTGGAGCAGGAGAGGCACCACAGGACATTTTAATTTCCACTGTCTATACTTTTACAAGTAAATTCATAAAACTTTGTTAGCATGACCAGGAAGGATTCTGGATTCACACTCGTAGCATCGGAAGTTCAAAAACATAACAAAATAATATTTTTAACATGTGAAATTTCATCATTTTTTTCGCTTACTATTGGCTGCATTTGTTGCTATAGGTAAACTTTTCTTCATAAGTAAGAGAGACTGTTTGATGAATTTTGCACAGCATACAAACCATACTTACAGATGTCTGAAACTCTAGAATCTATTTAATTTATGAAAAAATGAATGAGCTGTTACGTTTTAAACTTTTTGTTTAGAAAAAAATCAAATTTTGTAGTTAATTATCTCAATTTTTACCAGAGTTTTTAATAGATTTGGAAAATTCTAGAGTTTCATACACCTGTAAGTATGGTTTGTATGCTGTGCAAAATTCATCAAAGAATCTCTCCTACTTGTGAAGAAAAATGTACCTATAGCAACAAATGCAGCGAACAGTAAGTGAAAAAATGATGAAATTTCATATCTAAAAAAATAATTTTGTTATGTTTTTGCACTTCCACTGGTATGAGTGAACCCTGAATCCTTCCTGGTCATGCTGACTGTGGTGTCACCGCCAGACACCACACTTGCTAAGTGGTAGCCTTTAAATCGGCCGCGGTCCATTAGTATACGCCGGACCCGCGTGTCGCCACTGTCAGTGATAGCAGACCGAGCGCCACCACACGGCAGGTCTAGAGAGACTGACTAGCACTCGCCCCAGTTGTACAGCCGACGTTCATAGCAATGGTTCACTGGCAAATACGCTCTCATTTGCCGAGACGATAGTTAGCATAGCCTTCAGCTACATTTGCTACGACCTAGCAAGGCGCCGTATTCAATTGATATTTATTATATGAAGCATGTATCATCAGGAGCGATGTTCAACAATTGTGGATTAAAGTTAAGTATTATATCAACTACGTACTTTATTTGCAATTCTCAAGATATTGTCCTGTTCCAGATCTCACGCCAGTCAGCGTGTAATTAAACGCGTGCATTTCGGCCTCCTCTAGAAAAACAGTGTTGGCTCTTCTGCCAACACTTCACTGACAAAGTTTTACGAATTTATTTGTGAAAGTATAGACAGTAGAAAATAAAATGTCCTGTGGTGCCACTCCTGCTCCAAGTCGGCCCGTTTGATGTCCTACCCCACTTAAGCGAAATTTATGACTGGATTGAGAATTTCTTGGTAGAGACTCGTCGAAAGATGTAGAAGTAACGTCTTGCGTGCCCCAGGGAAGAATGTTGCAACACTTGCTCTACACGCTATACGTCGATGACCAGCCACGCATTATTAACATAGCGTCAGAATTTTGTAGGTCATGCTGTTATCTATAAAGAAGTGCTCTCTGTAGTAAGCTGCACAAATATTCAATCAGACTTTGACAAGGAATGGTGAAAAAATTGGCAACATGCAGGAATGTAAAACTGTACATTTCACATGACGAAAAACTTGGTTATCCCACGACAATAATATCAACGAGTGTAATTTGGAATCGGTCAACCCACACAAATACCTACCTGTAACACTCTGTACGGATATCAATGGAATAAGCGCATGGGCCAGACTTCGGTTCATTAGCAAGATAACGGGAAAAAATGAAATCAATGTACAAAGGAGATTGCTTACAAAGCACTTATGTGGTCCATCATAGAATACTATTTAATTGTGTGAGACCCCCATCAAGTCAAACTAACATGATACACTCTGCCGGCCACGGTGGCCGAGCGGTTCTAGGCGCTTCAGTCCGGAACCGCGCTGCTGCTACGGTCGCAGGTTCGAATCCTGTCTCGGGAATGGATGTATGTGATGTCCTTAGGTTAGTTAGATTTAAGTAGTTCTAAGTCTAGGGGACTGATGACCTCAGATGTTAAGTCCCATAGTGCTCAGAGCCATTTGACCATTTGAACCATGATACACTCTAAGATAGAAAAAAAGAAACACAACAAAGGAATTATCTGAATCGGACGGAAATATATAGATGTGATGTACACGTACAGACAAACAAATGATTACAATTTCAGAAAAAATGAGAAAAAATTGGATAATTTATTCAAGAGAAAGAGCTTCACAAATTGAGCAAGTAAGTAACGCAGCGTTCCACCTCTGGCCCTTAAGGAAGCAGTTATTCAGCTTGGCATTGATTGACAGAGTTCCTGGATGTCCTCCTAAGCGATATCGTGTCAAATTCTGTACAACTGGAGTGTTAGACCATTAAAGCTCGAGCTGGTTGGAGGGCCGTGTCCGTGATGCTCCAAAGGTCTTCAATTGAGGAGACCTTGCTGGCCAAGGAAGGGTTTGGCAAACACAGAGACAAGCATTAGACAAGACAAGATGAAATGTAAGCCCAGGATGGGTAGCCACCAAGGGCAACAAAACGGGGCGTAGAATATCGTCGACATACCGCTGTGCTGCAGGGTGCCGCCGATGACAACCAGAGGAGTCCTACTGAAATGAAACGACACCCCAGACCATCTCTCCTAGGTGGGGACCGTATGGCGGGCGACAATCAGGTTGTTATCCCACCTCTCTCCGAGGCGTTTCCACACACGTCTTCACTGGTCATCGGAGCTCATTTCGGATCGTGTCCGCCACGATAGCCGAGTGGTCAGAGTGACGGATTGCCGTCCTACGGGCCCGGGTTCGATTCCTGCCTCGGTCGGGGATTTTCTCCTTTCAGGGACTGGGTGTTGTGCTGTCTTCATCATCATGTCATCCCCATCCAGCCCGCAGGTCGCCCAATGTGCCGTCGATTGTAATAAGACCTACATCAAGGCGGCCGGCACTGCCCCGCAAGGCCGGCCACGGTGGCTTAGCGGTTCTAGGCGCTTCAGTCCGGAACCACGCTACTGCTACGGTCGCAGGTTAAAATCCTGCGTCGGGCATGGATGTGTGTAATGTCCTTAGGTTAGTTGGGTTTAAGTAGTTCTAAGTCCTAGGGGCCCCCGCAAGGGGCCTCCCGGCCAATGTCGCCAAACGTTCATATCCATTTCCATGTCAGGTCGAGACTCATGACTGTATCTTGCCGCATACACCGTATGAGAGCGGAATGCATTCTTTTTACCCTCCCTATACACAATGAGGACGTTGGCTTTCGCTGCACTGATAAATCGCATCGTCCATTCACGATCTCCTAATATACTCTACTTTTAGTCTGTTAATGCCAATACACAGACAGCAAACAGCAAGGGACCTAGAAGAGCAGCTGAACGGAATGGACAGTGTCTTGAAAGGAGGATATAAGATGAACATCAACAAAAGCAAAACGAGGCTAATAGAATGTAGTCGAATTAAATCGGGTGATGCTGAGGCAATTAGAATAGGAAATGAGACGCTTAAAGTAGTAAATGAGTTTTGCTATTTGGGGAGCAAAATAAGTGATGATGGTCGAAGTAGAGAGGATATAAAATGTAGACTGGCTATGGAAAGGAAAGCGTATCTGAAGAAGAGAAATTTGTTAACATCGAGTATAGATTTAAGTGCCAGGAAGTCGTATCTGAAAGTATTTGTGTGGAGTATGTATTGAAGTGAAACGTGGACGATAAATAGTTTAGACAAGAAGAGAATAGAAGCTTTCGAAATGTTGTGCTACAGAAGAATGCTGAAGATTAGATAGGTAGATCACATAACTAATGAGGAGGTATTGAATAGAATTGGGGAGAAGAGAAATTTGTGGCACAACTTGACTATAAGAAGGGATCGGTTGGTAGGACATGTAATGAGGCATCAAGAAATCACCAATTTAGTATTGGAGGGCAGCGTAGAGGGTAAAAATCGTGGAGGGAGGCCAAGAGATGAATACCCTAAACAGATTCAGAAGGATGTAGTTTGCAGTAGGTAGGCCTACTCGGAGATGAAGAAGCTTGCACAGGATAGAGTAGCATGGAGAGCTGCATCCAACCAGTCTATGGACTGAAGACCACAACAACAGCAATGCCAATAGGCACTGTTCCATTTTAAAAGTGTATGTTTAAAAAATGTATGTTTGCACAAAAAATACACTTTCTTATTACTGTTTGTTTATTGGCTAACAATACGAGCTCCTGATACCAAACATTCTGTGAAAGTGGAACATCAATAGCACTTTCCATTTCCTCAATATTTGGAGTGCAGGTTTTAGTTGATTCGCCTTGTATATTCAATTCTTTGAAGCGAGTCTACGTGAAGAGCACAACTGAAAAGAAAACTTTCGGATTGTTTCCTTCACTTTGGTATTCATTTCACCTCTTCTTTGATTATCGGTCACCTTATAGTTTTCTTCTCTGCTTTCAGCTATTCTAATTAATGTGGTTATATCTGGGATGTCGTGACAAACTAAGAGATTCTGCAAACAAAGACCTTTTCCTATCAGATCAGTGTTTCCCTTCTATATTTCCTTCAGTGATGAGTAACATGAAGTCGTGCTACACACCTCGGAGGATATGTCCAAAATACGCTGCCTTCCAGTGGTTGATGGTTCCAACTTCCGTATCTTTACTATTATTATAAAGCACATCATCACGGGTCACATTTTATTGTATTACATGTTAACTGGGGCCTAGAAACGTCCCCGCAGCCGCAGTGGTCCACAATCCCACGACGACTACCGCAATCCACTTCACCCCTCCGCCGCCCCACACCGAACCCAGGGTTATTGTGCGGTTCGGCCCCCAGTGGACCCCCCAGGGAACGTCTCACACCAGAAGAGTGTAACCCCTATGTTTGTGTGGTAGAATAATGGTGGTGTACGCGTACGTAGAGAGCTTGTTTGTGCAGCAGTCGCTGACATAGTGTAGCTGAGGCGGAATAAGGGGAACCAGCGCGCATCCGACGAGGAGATGGAAAACCACCCAAAAACCATCCACAGACTGGCCAGCTCACAGGACCTCGACACAAGTCCGCCGGGCGGATTCGTGCCGGGGACCACGCGCTCTTCCCAATCCGGAAAGCCGTGCATTAGACCGCACGGCTAACCGGGAGGGCTAAGGGTCACAATTTATCCATAGAGTATTTAGCTTGCGACGGTACATCCGTATCACAAAAGCGTTCACAGGGTCCAAGGTTCTATTCCATATAGCAGTACTGAAATTCGCCGGCGTATAGGAAATTGAATATTGCATCTACAGCCATAATCCTTGATGTCCTTCGCAAACAGGGACGAAACTTCGAATTTTTCAACCCATCAGACTATAGCATATTAGCCAGGAAAATTTTAATACGTTTTACAGTGTTTCTTGTAGCCGCGGTCGTCTCGCTAGTAGCATGACAGCTTGTGTGATCGATCGCCAGCCCACTTTCGTATTATCGTCCGCCAGTATATCAACAGTATCGTCGCAAGAAAATGGATAGGAGCAGGAGGTACTATTTTAGAGCCCGCCCGATCGCCGTTCTTAAACCCTCTGAGCAAGGATGGGGGGGGGGGGGGGGGGGGGAGGGGGGGAGTGGAGAGAGGGGAAAGCACCAACCAAAAATCTTGTGTATTCTGGCTCGGTTCCTGATGTGCAGGCATTTGAAGTATGTCTGTTTGGCCTGCATATTCTGAGTCATACTAGAATATATAGACGAGAGAGACTGCCCTTGATGCTATCTATAGAAGTTCATACCACATAGCATGAATGGCATTTCGAACATCTATATCCAAGTCTGTACTCCTCAGACGATTGTGAAGTGCATGGCAGACGATACTTCCCACTGTACCACTTATTAGGGCTTCTTCCCGTTGCACTGATGTATGGAATGCGGGAAAAAATGATTGATTAAATCACTCTGCACCACTGCAATCTTGCCTTCGAGGGGTTGTAGTATATTTACATATTCATTACGTAATGCTGATTCATGTGCCTTTGTATGCAGGTTTTCGAAGATTATTCTATCTGTAAGCGCCTGCCAGTTCAGGTTCTTCAACATTACCGTAATGCTCTCAACCAAACATGTGATCATTCGCGTTCCATTTCTGTGTACATCTTCAATATACACTGTAATACAAAACAAATAGATGCCGGCCGGGGTGGCCGAGCGGTCCTAGGCGGTACAGTCTCGAACCGTGCGACCGCTACGGTCGCAGGTTCGAATCTTGCCTCGGGCATGGACGTGTGTGATGTCCTTAGGTTAGTTAGGTTTAAGTAGTTCTAAGTTCTAGGGGACTGATGGCCTTAGAAGTTAAGTCCCATAGTGCTCAGAGCCATTTGAATCAAAACAAATAGATAAATAAATAAACGACGCATCACGAAGGACTTATCCAAATGGGACGGAAATCGGTAGATGTGATGTACATGTACAGACAAACAAAGGATTACGATTGCATAAAAACTAGATTATTCATTCAAGAGAAAGAGCTTCACAAACTGGTCAGCATCCACGTAGCTGCCGCGCGGCATTAGCCGAGCGGTCTTAGGCGCAGCAGTCATGGAGTGTGCGGCTGGTCCCGGCGGAGGTTCGAGTCCTCCCTCGGGCATGGGTGTGTGTGTTTGTCCTTAGGATCATTTAGGTTAAGTAGTGTGTAAGCTTTGGGACTGATGACCTTAGCAGTTACGTCCCATAAGATTTCACACACATTTGAACATTCTACGTAGCTACTGTATGAACTTGGGTTATTCCTTAACGCTTGCTATCACAGGTATTGTAGAAGTGTCCGTGTGGGAAATTTTCAAAATACGATGTATCGTAAACGACTCGCACTAGAATCCTGCAACGAACACAACTGACAGTGTAATTTACCCTTCTTTTAGTCTGTTAATGTCTATAGACATTGTCCCGTTTAAAAAAAGTGTATGTTTGCGCAAAAAATACACTTTATAAGTATTATTACTATCTGTTGATTGGCTAACAAAACGAACCGATGGCTTCCAATCCATATATATGGTCAGCGAGAAATCTGATGCCAAAGGAAGAGATGCAGGGAGAACTGTACAAAGAATGACCCTGAACGCTATTGAGTCGTCGAAGATTCAACAATTGGCGTACGCAGTTTTTTGACATGGAACTTAGATTGAGTAACCGTGTTTGAGAAAGCCGTGGTGCAGAATGGGACTTAGTCTAAAGTAATTCAGAGAAACTGGAAATAAGGAAAAAAAAAACCGGGATGGCCAGAGGAGGAATGAGATCTACCCATCGTCGCAACTAAAATCCACTATATCTCTTCCATTTGCAACTGAAAGCTTCAACCCACTCTTTACCTGCATAACTCCTACTCTACGCGCCTCCTACCACGTACTACCTACCGCTATCTCTTGATTCATACTGATCCATCTCACATACTTCCTCATGGAGCTTCCTTTCCAATCTACATCTACATCTACATCTATACTCCGCGAGCCACCTTACGGTGTGTGGCGGAGGGTACTTATTGTACCACTATCTGATCCCCCCTTCCCTGTTCCATTCACGAATTGTGCGTGGGAAGAACGACTGCTTGTAAGTCTCCGTATTTGCTCTAATTTCTCGGATCTTTTCGTTGTGATCATTACGCGAGATATATGTGGGCGGTAGTAATATGTTGCCCATCTCTTCCCGGAATGTGCTCTCTCGTAATTTCGATAATAAACCTCTCCGTATTGCGTAACGCCTTTCTTGAAGTGTCCGCCACTGGAGCTTGTTCAGCATCTCCGTAACGCTCTCGCGCTGACTAAATGTCCCCATGACGAATCGCGCTGCTTTTCGCTGGATCATGTCTATCTCTTCTATTAATCCAGCCTGGTAAGGGTCCCATACTGATGAGCAATACTCAAGAATCGGACGAACAAGCGTTTTGTAAGCTACTTCTTTCGTCGATGAGTCACATTTTCTTAGAATTCTTCCTATGAATCTCAACCTGGCGCCTGCTTTTCCCACTATGTTTTATGTGATCATTCCACTTCAGATCGCTCCGGATAGTAACTCCTAAGTATTTTACGGTCGTTACCGCTTCCAATGATTTACCACCTATGGCATAATCGTACTGGAATGGATTTCTGCCCCTATGTATGCGCATTATATTACATTTATCTACGTTTAGGGAAAGCTGCCAGCTGTCGCACCATGCATTAATCCTCTGCAGGTCCTCCTGGAGTACGTACGAGTCTTCTGATGTTGCTACTTTCTTGTAGACAACCGTGTCATCTGCAAATAGCCTCACGGAGCTACCGATGTTGTCAACTAAGTCATTTATGTATATTGTAAACAATAAAGGTCCTATCACGCTTCCCTGCGGTACTCCCGAAATTACCTCTACATCTGCAGATTTTGAACCGTTAAGAATGACATGTTGTGTTCTTTCTTCTAGGAAATCCTGAATCCAATCACAAACCTGGTCCGATATTCCGTAAGCTCGTATTTTTTTCACTAAACGTAAGTGCGGAACCGTATCAAATGCCTTCCTGAAGTCCAGGAATACGGCATCAATCTGCTCGCCAGTGTCTACGGCACTGTGAATTTCTTGGGCAAATAGGGCGAGCTGAGTTTCACATGATCTCTGTTTGCGGAATCCATGTTGGTTATGATGAAGGAGATTTGTATTATCTAAGAACGTCATAATACGAGAACACAAAACATGTTCCATTATTCTACAACAGATTGACGTAAGCGAAATAGGCCTATAATTATTCGCATCTGATTTATGCCCCTTCTTGAAAATGGGAACGACCTGCGCTTTCTTCCAGTCGCTAGGTACTTTACGTTCTTCCAGCGATCTACGATAAATTGCTGATAGAAAGGGGGCAAGTTCTTTAGCATAATCACTGTAGAATCTTAAGGGTATCTCGTCTGGTCCGGATGCTTTTCCGCTACTAAGTGATAGCAGTTGTTTTTCAATTCCGATATCGTTTATTTCAATATTTTCCATTTTGGCGTCCGTGCGACGGCTGAAGTCAGGGACCGTGTTACGATTTTCCGCAGTGAAACAGTTTCGGAACACTGAATTCAGTATTTCTGCCTTTCTTCGGTCGTCCTCTGTTTCGGTGCCATCGTGGTCAACGAGTGACTGAATAGGGGATTTAGATCCGCTTACCGATTTTACATATGACCAAAACTTTTTAGGGTTCTTGTTTAGATTGTTTGCCAATGTTTTATGTTCGAATTCGTTGAATGCTTCTCTCATTGCTCTCTTTACGCTCTTTTTCGCTTCGTTCAGCTTTTCCTTATCAACTATGATTCGACTACTCTTAAACCTATGATGAAGCTTTCTTTGTTTCCGTAGTACCTTTCGTACATGATTGTTATACCACGGTGGATCTTTCCCCTCGCTTTGGACCTTAGTCGGTACGAACTTATCTAAGGCGTACTGGACGATGTTTCTGAATTTTTTCCATTTTTGTTCCACATCCTCTTCCTCAGAAATGAACGTTTGATGGTGGTCACTCAGATATTCTGCGATTTGTGCCCTATCACTCTTGTTAAGCAAATATATTTTCCTTCCTTTCTTGGCATTTCTTATTACACTTGTAGTCATTGATGCAACCACTGACTTATGATCACTGATACCCTCTTCTACATTCACGGAGTCGAAAAGTTCCGGTCTATTTGTTGCTATGAGGTCTAAAACGTTAGCTTCACGAGTTGGTTCTCTAACTATCTGCTCGAAGTAATTCTCGGACAAGGCAGTCAGGATAATGTCACAAGAGTCTCTGTCCCTGGCTCCAGTTCTGATTGTGTGACTATCCCATTCTATACCTGGTAGATTGAAGTCTCCCCCTATTACAATAGTATGATCACGAAACTTCTTCACGACGTTCTGCAGGTTCTCTCTGAGGCGCTCAACTACTACGGTTGCTGATGCAGGTGGTCTATAGAAGCATCCGACTATCATATCTGACCCACCTTTGATACTTAACTTAACCCAGATTATTTCACATTCGCATTCGCTAATAACTTCACTGGATATTATTGAATTCTTTACTGCTATAAATACTCCTCCACCATTGGCGTTTATCCTATCCTTGCGGTATATATTCCATTCTGTGTCTAGGATTTCGTTACTGTTCACTTCCGGTTTTAACCAACTTTCCGTTCCTAATACTATATGCGCACTATTTCCTTCAATAAGAGATACTAATTCAGGAACCTTGCCCTGGATACTCCTGCAGTTTACCAATATTACGTTAACTTTTCCTGTTTTTGGTCTCTGAGGACGGACGTTCTTTATCAACGATGATAATGTCCTCTCTGGTAAGCCGTCAGGTATTTTATCGTTTCGCCCAAGGGGGGGTCCCTCTAACCTAAAAAACCCCCGTGTGCACGCCACACGTACTCTGCTACCCTAGTAGCTGCTTCCGGTGTGTAGTGCACGCCTGACCTGTCTAGGGGGGCCCTACAGTTCTCCACCCAATAAGGGAGGTCGATGAATTTGCAACCATTATAGTCGCAGAGTCGTCTGAGCCTCTGGTTTAGACCCTCCACACGGCTCCAAACCAGAGGACCGCGATCGATTCTGGGCACTATGCTGCAGATATTAAGCTCAGCTTGCACTCCGCGTGCGATGCTGGTTGTCTTCACCAAATCAGCCAGCCGCCGGAAGGAACCAAGGATGGCCTCAGAACCCAAGCGGCAGGCGTCATTCGTTCCGACATGTGCTACTATCTGCAGCCGGTCACACCCAGTGCGTTCAATAGCTGCCGGAAGGGCCTCCTCCACATTACGGACGAGACCCCCCGGCAAGCACACCGAGTGCACACTGGCATTCTTCCCCGACCTACCCGCTATTTTCCTGAGGGGCTCCATAACCCGCCTAACGTTGGAGCTCCCTATAACTAATAGCCCCGCCCTCTGTGACTGTCGGGACCTTGCCGGAGAATCGGCCACTGGCCCAACAGGCGAGGCATCCTGTGGTGGCTCGGAAACGATGTCATCACCACTAGGAAGCACCCCGTACCTGTTGGAAAGGGGTAAGGCAGCTGCCACGCGGCCAGATCCCACCTTCGCCTTTCGGCCAGGCACGCGCGAGCCCACCACTGTCCGCCATTCACCCTGGAGTGATGGCTGACCGGTATGATGCTCACTGCCGGAAGACGCAGCGACATCAGGGGTTCCATGTGATTCCAAGGCCACCGAAGTAGGCATAGGTCTCACCACAGTTGCCCCAACGCCACTACGAGCCGACGCCTGCGCCTCGAGCTCGATGAGCCTAACAGACAAAGCCTCCACCTGCCCCCGAAGAGTGGCCAATTCTCCTTGCGTCCGCTCACAACAACCACAGTCCCTACACATGACTATGTTTACCCTACTCTATACGGTGACAAATTCCCAAGATAATCTTCTGATGAGCTACTCTGATAATCAAGAAACACTCACTGAAATACGAGACGCGAAAACTACGCTAGGTTTTCCCAGAAAAACTATTTAAAAGCAAAGCGCAGCAAATAAGTACAAAAACGCTTTATACAAACAGTACTCGCTGCTGCTGGTGCTCTCGCTCTGGCTGTCACAAGACAACTGCTGATTCAAGTGACTAGTGGCTAACGGCCGCGAAACAAACAAAAGACGGTTTTAGGGCGCTTTCTGTTCTAAACGATCAAGAAAACACTAAGAAATCTAACACGAAAACTACGTAAAGTTTTATCAAGAACTGTTAGTTACTATGCAGAGCAGATAAACACAAATAGAATCCCTTCCTTAGTGGAAGGTCGTAAACAAAATGCAAAATAAACGCTTTATACAAACAATACTCGCTGCTGCTGGTGCTCTCGCTCTGGCTGTCACAAGACAACTGCTGATTCAAGTGACTAGTGGCTAACGGCCGCGAAACAAACAAAAGACGGTTTTAGGGCGCTTTCTGTTCTAAACGATCAAGAAAACACTAAGAAATCTAACACGAAAACTACGTAAAGTTTTATCAAGAACTGTTAGTTACTATGCAGAGCAGATAAACACAAATAGAATCCCTTCCTTAGTGGAAGGTCGTAAACAAAATGCAAAATAAACGCTTAATACAAACAGTACTCGCTGCTGCTGGTGCTCTCGCTCTGGCTGTCACAAGACAACTCGCTCTCTATCCAAATCCCTCACCTGGGAGGGGCCCACAGTACTATCATCCACGCAGTTTCAATATACACACATAATCTCATTAAGATAATTGCTTGTATTTTTATGAATGAATATTTTTGTATTTAACTGTTTTAATTGAAGGCTGAAATGCGGCGTACGTCTGTTGCGGAACGCAAAAACCGATAAATAAATAACTTCATATATACAGGGTGCGTCAAAAAAATGTATACATACTTTGAACTGTCATAGACAATTTATTTCCCGTTCTACAAGGTTAAATATCTGTGAGAAAGTAATGTTATGTTTCTTCAACAGGTGGCGGCAGTGGCAAGGAAGTAACTGCAACATGGCGGACGTGCGTTTGAGCTTTGAAGCGCGGAAGCAGATAATTAAGTGGTACTGGAAGTTTGAGATTGTAGCTGCGGTTCGAAGACAGTGGAAAAGTGAGTATGGTACAGAACCACCTTCAGGGTTAACAATTACACGTCTACGAGACAAATTCGAAACTCATGGAACAGTGTGTGATGTGCATAAAGGTCGATTAGGGCGACCTCGTACAGCTACAAGTGATGATTCCACAGCTGCGGTCTTGGAACTGTTTCAGCGTTCGCCCCAAAAATCTTCAAGGCAAGTGGCACATGAGAGTAATGTAAGTGCTAGTAGTGTGCTACGCATTCCGAAGAAAGGCAAGTTTCGTGTGTACATTCGAAGGCTGGTGCAACAGCTAAGTGACGACGATCCGGATCGAAGGTTAGAATTTTGTGAATGGGTTCAGGAGATGGTGAGACGTGAACTGGGATTTATGCGTAACATAATTTGGTGGGATGAAGCCCAATTCAAACTCAATGGAACTGTCAATAGGCACAATTGCGTGTACTGGGCTGAAGATAATCCTCACAGTACATTTCAAAAGTCTGTGAATTTGCTTGGTGTAAATGTGTGGTGTGGTCTATCTGGAAGGGGACTCATTGGGCCTTTTGCGCTTTGAAGGTACTGTTACTGGAGAAACGTACCTAACAATGCTTGGTGACTCCATATTCCCTGCCATTCGTGCATTATACGGTAATGATGAGTTTTATTTCCAACAAGATGGTGCCCGCCGCACTATCATAGGGACGTACGAGCATACCTGGATCACAATGTGCCAGGCCAGTGGATAGGATGCAGGGGACCAATCGAGTTTCCTGCACGCTCTCTAGACCTCACGCCGCTGGATTTCTTCTTATGGGGCACAGTAAAAGATGAGGTGTACAAACGTAAACCACGTAACCTGGACGCACTTTGGAATGAGATTCAGGCAGTGGGCGCAGAAATCTCATTGGACACTTTGGTACGATGTACGGAATCAGTAGTGACTTAAACTCAGAAATGTACTGATGCTGAAGGCCACCAGTTTGAACATTAATCACATTTGCAAAGCACATTTATTTTTCCAATTGGACTTAAAGCTTTCCATTTCCAGAAATTTAATATTGTAGAATGGGAAATACATTTTCTATGACGCTTCAAAGTGTGTATACTTTTTTTTGACGCACCCTGTATAATGTATAAAACGGAACATGTCGAAAATAGAGTTTTTAAAGCATTTCTACCGGTAACGTGACATGGTTTCCCTGTCTTAAGTGACCACTGATGAGAGGTTTCTGTATTTGTGAAGCAGCGTGGTTGACTAGGGTCGTCCGTGCACTGTCATTAAACAAGGCAAAAATAAAGTTAATTAAAATAAAATGAAGGCAGGAGACGGAATGGAACCGTTACAGCCGGTACCGCGTACCAGCTCGCTCTGGTCGAACGGAACAAATCAGATTACGGCCTCCTGGCCCCAACTGCAGAAGAACGTCTCAAGGCCACACGCGTTCGGCTCAAGTTCGCTGCACAAACCTCTGACCTTCCGGCTTATTGTCCGCCATAAATATGGGAAATTAAGCAGCCTGTCACAGGGCAGCCGACATCGATAAAGCACAGATTGCAGAAGTGCTGTGCGCATAGTAGGGGGTAGGGGAGTGAGTCGAAGGGTTACAAAAGGGAGGGGGGGTGGGGGTGTCTTGCAGTGAGAGGTGGAGACGGCGCGGTTCCCAGCACGGCACGCGACCACGCCGCTGCCACCGCGCACAGTTCCGTCGCAACGTTTGCAATCTTGTCCATCAGCGCCGGGCGCTGTCGCAGCAACGTACAGCGTTTCTCCCGCTTGCGCGTCACGACCTTCTCCGATACGCGCGCTAACGACCGTTGTCTTCTTCTCCGAAATTAACGGCAACTTAATTGTTGGGTACACCTCATGCAAAACGCGGTGTCTTATATGAGTTCAGCCTAAAGTATTCCGTCACTGTATCGGCGACGTCAGACTGTTTGCAGTAGCCTCCCACGGTGCTGCTCGCTTGTTAAAACGACCACCATCTTACATCTCCCTGTCCTGGCAGTGAAAAAGATATCAGGTTTCTCTCGAACTGGCGGGCGCTATTTACCTTGACCTCTAACTCAGTCACTCTGGTTATGATGAAGCTACAACAGAAATTTATGACAGAGGAGGAGATTACACAGCTACGTATATAAGAGTCTTCTTGTTGAGATCTTCAGTCCAAAGACCGGTTTGATGCAGCTCACCATGCTACACTACTGGCCATTAAAACTGCTACACCACGAAGATGACGTGCTACAGACGCGAAATTTAACCGACAGGAAGAAGATGCTGTGATATGCAAATGATTAGCTTTTCAGAGCATTCACACAAGGTTGGCGCCGGTGGCGACACCTACAACGTGCTGACATAAGGAAAGTTTCCAAACGATTTCTCATACACAAAGAGCAGTTGACCGGCGTTGCCTGGTGAAACGTTGGTGATGCCTCGTGTAAGGAGGAGAAATGCGTACCATCACGTTTCCGACTTTGATAAACGTCGGATTGTAGCCTATCGCGATTGCGATTTATCGTATCGCGGTATTGCTGCTCACGTTGGTCGAGATCCAATGACTGTTAGCAGAATATGGAATCGGTGGGTTAAGGAGAGTAATACGGAACGCCGTGCTGGATCCCAACGGCCTCGTATCACTAGCAGTCGAGATGACAGGCATCTTATCCGCATGGCTGTAACGGATCGTGCAGCCACGTCTCGATCCCTGAGTCGACAGATGGGGACGTTTGCAAGACAACAACCATCTACACGCACAGTTCGACGACGTTTGCAGCAGCAAGGACTATCAGCTCGGAGACCATGGCTGCAGTTACCGTTGACGCTGCATCACAGACATGAGCGTCTGCGATGGTGTACTCAACGACGAATCTGGGTGCACGAATGGCAAAACGTCATTTTTTCGGATGAATCCAGGTTCTGTTTACAGCATCATGATGGTAGTATCCGTGTTTGGCGACATCGCGGTGAACGCACATTGGAAGCGTGTATTCGTCATCGCCATACTGGCGTATCATCCGGCGTGATGGTATGGGGTGCCATTGGTTACGCGTCTCAGTCACCTCTTGTTGGCATTGACGGCACTTTGAACAGTGGACGTTACAATTCAGATGTGTTACGACCCGTGGCTCTACCCTTCATTCGATCCCTGCGAAACCCTACATTTCAGCAGGATAACGCACGATCGCATTTTGCAGGTCCTTTACGGGCCTTTCTGGATGCAGAAAATGTTCGACTGCTGCCCTGGCCAGCACATTCTCCAGATCTCTCACCAATTGGAAACGTCTGGTCAATGGTGGCCGAGCAACTGGCTCGTCACAATACACCAGTCACTACTCTTGATGAACTGTGGTATCGTGTTGAAGCTGCATGGGCAGCTCTACCTGTACACGCCATCCAAGCTCTGTTTGACTCAATGCCCAGGCGTATCAAGGCCCTTATTACGGCCAGAGGTGGTTGTTCTGGGTACTGATTTCTCAAGATCTATGCACCCAAATTGCGTGAAAATGTAATCACATGTCAGTTCTAGTATAATATGTTTGTCCCATGAATACCCGTTTATCATCTACATTTCTTCTCGGTGTAGCAATTTTAATGGCCAGTAGAGTACTTTATCCTGTACAAGCCTCTTCATCTCCCAGTTACAACTGCAACGTAGTTCCTTCTGTATCTGTTTAGTGTATTCATCTCTTGGACTCCCTCTACCATTTTACCCTCCACTCTTCCCTCCAATGCCGGCCGGAGTGGCCGTGCGGTTCTAGGCGCTACAGTCTGGAACCGAGCGACCGCTACGTCGCAGGTTCGAATCCTGCCTCGGGTACGGATGTGTGTGATGTCCTTAGGTTAGTTAGGTTTAATTAGTTCTACGTTCTAGGCGACTGATGACCTCTGAAGTTAAGTCGCATAGTGCTCAGAGCCATTTGAACAATCTTCCCTCCAATATAAAATTCGTGATTCTTTGAGGCCTCAGAACGTGTCCTACCAACCGATCCCTTCTTATAGTCATGTTGTGCGACAAATTCCTCTTCACCCAAATTCTATTCAGTACCTCCACATTAGTTGCGTGCTCTACCCATCTCATCTTCAGCGTTCTTCTGTGACACCACATTTCAAAAGCTTCTGTTATCTTCTTGTCTAAACTGTTTATTGTCCGTGTCTCACTTTCATACACGGCTACACTCCATACAAATACTTTCAAAAAAGACTTCCTGAAAATTAACAAATTCCTCTTCTTCAGAAACGCTTTCCTTGCCATCGCCAATCTACATTTTATACCCTCTCTATTTCGACTATCATGAGTTTTTTGCTGCCCAAGTCGCAAAATTCATCTACTACTTTAAGTGTCATTTCCTAATGAAATTCTCTCAGCATCAACTGATTTAATTCGATTACATTCCATTACCCTCGTTTTGCTTTAGTTGATGTTGATCTTATATCATCCTTTCAAGATACTGTTCATTCCATTCAACTGCTCTTCCAAGTCCTTTGCCGTCTCTGACAGAACTAGAATGTCATCGGCAAACCTCAAGGTTTTTATTTCTTCCCCATGGATTTTAATCCCCTACTCTAAATTTCAAGCTATAAAGGGAGATGCTGTCGATGTTACGAAGGCAGCAGAAGTTTTAGTGTTACAAGAGCGGTAGTGACTCTGAGACTCTGTTGAGGTCAAACTTTCGAGCTATCGTCGGAATGTTAATCAATCAAGAGATGGCGGCTAATAGGCACAACATACTTCCGAAGCTTCAGCACTCAAGGACACTGCTCCAACATGGCTCCTAAACTGTTCGTGCAAGTGGCCTCAGGAACAGTGTTCCAGCACGGCGCCAAAGTGTTACTCCAAGTGGCCTGGAGCTTGATTGTATCTTCCACTGAAACGTATGTTGTCTCCTTTATGGCAGGCTGAAAAAGTGAGGACCACTGACCACTTTAATTGCTGTCTAAAACCTCGGCTCTCAAAGAAAACAGCAGACGGACGAAAGTGGCACCACGTTTTATGCCTGAACAAATTGTGAATTTTGTAGCAGTTTTGGAAAGACCATTCTGGAATACTGTGCTGTCAGGCACTGGCATCTCCCTAACCCTCAACTTCACTTTGCAGGTCTTCTCCTATACGTGAACACACAGACTTTCTTGTAACGGGAATCGCCATCTTGGCGATATTTCATACATTTTAATACATCTAGTTACCGACTTCTAAAAATTAGAGTAAACACACCTGTACCCATGTGTCATCATTATCTGTTTCTCATCTAGCGCTTGAATCACAAGTAAAATTAATATGCACCTTTCCCCACTCTTTGACTACTGAAGTTTCTGAGTTAACTTTCAGCCTCTTTAGTCTAGCTATTATAATTGTATAGACTTATCTCCATCCTTTGTGATTCTGACTTCGTAGGTTGTTTCTACTTGTTTTGAAATCGATGTTAATATTTGTTAGATACCTCACACTGCTTGGTTTCATAAATGTTCTACTTCCCTATTACACGACTATACGGGGAGATAAGTGGGTAGTAGATTTCTAATGTATAAATACACAGCTACTGAGTGTCACCTTCAGCAAATAGGCATCTTAAGAAGCAGTTCGAAAAATGCATACCTAATTTTGCTATCATTTCTTGACGATAGGATATGGGGAAGTTACCATTACTTATGACATGGCCAGAATGTCTGTAGAATATAGTTAGGATCAATGATGTGTAAATAAGATAGATGAAAAACTGGATATATTGTTATACTGAAATAAAAAATGTTTCCAAAAAGATTTAAAGATACTCAAGATAGTAAAAAAATAGCACCCTCAATGGAATCGTTCATCCTACCGAGCGAGCAGGCACACTCAATAAGACACGACAGGAGTATTAGGCAGAAGCAGGTTTCAGATCCCTGCTCGTCTATCCTGACCTAGATGTCGTGTTGTACTGCTGCCCCGCAGATGTCTCCATAATGCATCTGCATCAACCGATTGCCAGCATCAGTAGCAACAGGAGTAGTGCGTCCACTGCAGTTCCGCCGTCTCTACCAGCAACAGATCCTGACAAACACGATAAAATCTCACTATCGAGTCAGTCTGGTGAAGCGGTAGGTGACGACTCAGTCTTAAAACCAAGAAAATTTCGGAAGTTAATTAGGTTAGTTTCTATGTGGGGTTCTCTGTAAGGACAGTCAGTTTACGAAGAGACATCTTGTACCACAAAACATGATAACGCCAGATTTCTTATTAAGACTGTTTAGTGGTTGTACGCTACATACTTCAGCACCAGTGCTGCCGTACTCGAGCCGGAGGCAGCCGGTTTAAACCGTGGAGGTGTTGGATATTTTCACGGCAGCATTGGTCACCTGTCGCCTGTGCTGTGTCCTATACTGCTTTTTCCGCAGTGTCTTATGGCGTGAGAAAATTTGACACTGCCTAACAAGAAGAGGGGGCAGGATGACAGAACATCTGTTAAGACCTCAGGGAGTAACTTCCATGGTATTAGATGGAGCCACAGAGGGTAAAAACTGTAGGGGAAGACAGAGATACAGAGACTGGAAAACATACAGCAAATAATTAAGGACATAGGTTGCAATTGCTGCTCTGACAGGCAATTGCTGGCACAGGAGAGGTATTTGTGGTGGCGCGTCAGACCTGTCAGAGGACTGATGACTCATAAAAAAAAGAAAAGAAAAAGAAAGAAATCATTGTGTCTGTAGAAAATTTGAGCTTAGAGGTGCCCTGACGCTGTCTGAGATGGTACTCCTACTCTTTTTCATTCAATACTCATCGATAACAAGACAATAGTACGCTGCATAATCACTTATGACAGTCACACACACCTCTTACCGGTAGTTAAACTGTTGACACTTCATAAGACATTAGTGGAAGAAAACTAAACGCTACCTCTACGAGGTAACGGTTATCCGTGGTAATCAGACGCTTTAATACACCAAGGGCAACACATAATATGTCAGTGAAGCATTGCGTGATATACAGTGTGTCGAGTCTTTATACGTAGTAGAAAGTATAATTGACACTTGTGTTTCCCCGAATCATATGGTTTCCAGTTGATCTAACACCGATAACGGAGCGGTATTTCTTTACATAGCAACTGACTTTTGTAATTAACTTGAAACCGGTAGACCTTCAAGGGAAATAGGAAGTACCCCAAGTCTAATGGCTAAAACGGAATGAAATTTGTTTTAAAATACGGAGATGTGTCTCTTCTACCACCAATCAAGATCACTTACCTCTAAACCTACGTACTGAATGCGTTAACGTAGACTGTATCAAGCAAATGTTTATCTCATTTTCCGTAACTGTCGTAACAGACTGAACAAGACTTTGTTCCTTCATTGACCTGTGATTGTGTATTCTATTGAACACTGCACCTTCAAACAGGGCCATACCGTGGGCATGGGGCTTCCGCCAATGGAGCAGGCACGGAGGCGGCACAGATCTGACAGCACAAAATAAGACACAAACAAGACTGTTTAAGACTTGACCTGGAGAGATATGTGAGTTGTCCACCCCTTGTATTCACATCTTCTGCTAACGGGAAGGGGCTTTAGACTTGGCTTGCGACTGTAAACGCATTCAAAAACATTTTCACGATCATAAAGAGAATATCTATGATGCCTTGCTGAAATCTGACTGGAAAATATCGTATTCGAGGCTCTTCTTTATTTATGGAACAAGTGAAAATCGCAGTGCCACTTTCCTAATCTTTTTTTAAAGAAAACTTTGTTGACTTCTTAAGGTTTCGATCGGAAATGAGTTTACATTCCAGTTATGTACTGTATTGATAAAAATGTAGTATCATTTCAACTAAACCATGGTAAAACAAACCTTTTACTGGAAGATGTCCCAGGATAGAGAAGTTGTAACCATGCGTTGCTAACAACAGCTGGCCACAAGAGGGTATCAGTATTAGCCTCGTTAAAAATACTGTATGCCTTTAATGAGTATGCGAACCGATTCCATTCGTATCTACATCCGTTATCTTCGTAGAGCACTTTGGCACACTTACAGAGAACGCGGAGGCGGGCAAGGCTAGCCTTTAGTCGACTGAAGTTTCTATAAGTACCTGACACGCTTAAAGTAGACGAACGTTACTCGCCAGTCCTTTGGATTCATCCTTCGGACAAATTATTAGGCATCTACCAAACAAAGGTAGCTACGCCCAATCCGTGCGAAAGGATTTTCATTACAGAAGAATTTTCCCCTTACCGTTCTTAGGTACTCGTCCACACACGGCCATTTGCGTTCTGGTAGTAATGTCGCTCTATAGTCTGGAAAATCAGCCACACACCATTCCGTGTAAGTAAACAGCCTGTAAAAAAAATCCTGCAGCATCTTCAGTGTTTCAAGGAATCTTAGGTTTTGGATTATGCATCAAAGCTGTTACAAGTGCCGTAGACACACAAATGAAATTGACAGGAATGCTTGCACTGTACTCTGACTTGGTAGCCGAGTGGCTCTCAATATTATCACAACTATTATTATTATCTTTATTATTTTATTATTACTCTGTCTTTACTTCCAATATTCGCCGTTTTTTGGTTTTGTTATTGCTCTGCTTTTTTTTTAACTGTTGTTGTGGTGGTAGACATCAATCTGAAGACTGGTTTGATACACCCGTCCAACCTAATATATCCCTGCCAAGCCTCTTCAGCTTTGCATAAATACTGCAATCAACATTCTCTTGAACCTGTTTACAGTACTCAAGCGTTGGTCTCTCTACATGCCTCCACATTTCTATTTATTACCAATTTTGTACCTCCTTTATTCTTTACTATGCGTCATGTCAACTAATCCCTTCAATTGCTCAACTTGTGCCATAAACATTTTTTATTCCCAGTTCAGTGCCTGCTTATTGGTTACTGGAACTAATCTTCGGCATCTTTCTAGAGGACCCCATTTCAAAAGCTTGTACTCTCTTCTTGTTTGAACTGTTTATACTTCACATTTCACTTCTTTTTCAGGAACATTTGTCTTGCTGTTGCAGGGCTGCGTTTTATTTTGCCTCTACTTAGGTGATCGTCATTTATTTTGCTACTCGTATAACGAAACTAATTTATCACTTTTCGTGTTTGTTTCCTAATCTAATTCTATTAGTATCAGCTGATTTAATTCTACCATATTCCATTTGTATAGTTTTATTTTTGTTGATGTTCGTCTTATAACCTCCGTTCAGTACACAATCTATTTCGTTCAGCGTCTCTTCCAAGTTTTTCGCCGTCTCTGATGAATTGTTGTTTACGTTTAGTGTCCTTCGACTCTTGGAAGTGCAATCTGGTTTCTGCGCAAGTTGTAGGTAAGCTTTCCTTGCTACCTTCGGAATTCCAAGAGTGTATTCCAGTGAACATTTTCAAAAGCTTTCTTTTAATCTACGAATGCTATAAATACAGGATTGCCTTTCTTCCATCTGTCTTCTAAGATAAGTCGTAGGATCAGTGTTGCCCTGCGTGTTCCTACATTCCTCCAGAACACAAACAGATCTTTACCAAAGTCAGCTTATACCGGTCTCACAGGTCTTCTTTAAATAATTTGCATTACTGTGTTACAACCATAACTTTTGGAATAATTAGATTCTTCTCGAAGTCTGAGGATATTTCGCCTTCCTCGCATATCTCGCATACACAGGGGGGATAGTTTTGTCACGGTTAGCTGTCCCAAGGGTCTCAATAATACTGTGGGTATTTTCTGTTTCGGCTTAGTTTTTGTAATCGTAATTAAATGTGAAAAACTGTTACTGGATCAGTTTCTGATGTACTGTAGTTGGATCATCCGTCTAAGTGATATAATATCACCGTTTATAATTACCTTTGAGCGAAGAATGAACGAGTTCATGACGAGGGGAGAGAGCGACGAGTGACAAATGCGCCATTCGCCTTGCGCATCGAAATATCCAGAGAAGGGCCCTGCCGAGGCTGTACTGGATCGCTTTACCGATCTCTCCACTCAGATGATACAATTACTGAGAAGTTCAAAGAAAACTTAAGTTTAATTTTAAACATGTGCCCGACTCATACAATTATAGTTGCTGGTGACTTCAATTTACCCTCGATAAGCTGGCGAAAATCCGGAGGTACGCGTAAAACATCATCCGAAATTGTGCTAAGCGCATTCTCTGAAAATTATTTCGAGCTGTTATTTGATGAAAAAACATGTATAGTAAACGGTTGTGAAAAACTCACTTGAACTTTTAGCAACAAATCATCGTGAGATGATAATGAGATCAAAATGGATACAGGGATTGGTGAATACAGGGTTGTCGTAGCGAGACTGAACAACGTAACACCCAAATCCATCAAAAATATACGAAAAATATATCTATAAACGAAAAGCAGACAAAAATTCACTTGATGCCTTCCTGGAAGACAATATCGACTACTTCCAAATTAGCATTGTAAGTGTAGATCAGATGCGTCTTGATTTCAAAGAACTAGTATCGACAGCAACTGAAAGATTTATACCAAATAAATTATCAAACGACAGAGCTAATCCTCCATGGTACAAATAAAAGGGTCAGACACTGTTGCAGAAACATCGAAAAATGCATACCAAATTCAAAAGAACGCAAAACCGCGAGATTCACGACCTTTTATACAAGCTCGAAGTTTAGCGTGGACTCAAATGCGAGATTCTTATAATAGTTTCCACAACAAAGTTTTGTCTCGAAACGTGGTGGAAAATCCGGAGAAATTCTGGTCGTATATAAAGTATTCTAGCGGCAAGAAACAAATGCCTTCTCTGCGCAATAGCAATGGAAATATTATCGATGACAGTGCTGCTAAAGCAAAGTTACTAAACACAGCATTCCGAAATTCATTCACTAAAGAAGACGAACGAAATATCCTGAATTTGAATGAAGAACATGAGTAACGTAGATATCTACATCTACATTTATACTCCGCAAGCCACCCAACGGTGTGTGGCGGAGGGCACTTTACGTGCCACTGTCATTACCTCCCTTTCCTGTTCCAGTCGCGTATGGTTCGCGGGAAGAACGACTGTCTGAAAGCCTCCGTGCGCGCTCTAATCTCTCTAATTTTACATTCGTGATCTCCTCGGGAGGTATAAGTAGGGGGAAGCAATATATTCGATACCTCATCCAGAAACGCACCCTCTCGAAACCTGGCGAGCAAACTACACCGCGATGCAGAGCGCCTCTCTTGCAGAGTCTGCCACTTGAGTTTGTTAAACATCTCCGTAACGCTATCACGGTTATCAAATAACCCTGTGACGAAACGCGCCGCTCTTCTTTGGATCTTCTCTATCTCCTCCGTCATCCCGATCTGGTACGGATCCCACACTGATGAGCAATACTCAAGTATAGGTCGAACGAGTGTTTTGTAAGCCACCTCCTTTGTTGATGGACTACATTTTCTAAGGACTCTCCCAATGAATCTCAACCTGGTACCCGCCTTACCAACAATTAATTTTATATGATCATTCCACTTCAAATCGTTCCGCACGCATACTCCCAGATATTTTACAGAAGTAACTGCCACCAGTGTTTGTTCCGCTATCATATAATCATACAATAAAGGATCCTTCTTTCTATGTATTCGCAATACATTACATTTGTCTGTGTTAAGGGTCAGTTGCCACTCCCTGCACCAAGTGCCTATCCGCTGCAGATCTTCCTGCATTTCGCTACAATTTTCTAATGCTGCAACTTCTCTGTATACTAGAGCATCATCCGCGAAAAGCCGCATGGGACTTCCGACACTATCTACTAGGTCATTTATATATATTGTGAAAAGCAATGGTCCCATAACACTCCCCTGTGGCACGTCAGAGGTTACTTTAACGTCTGTAGACGTCTCTCCATTGATAACAACATGCTGTGTTCTGTTTGCTAAAAACTCTTCAATCCAGCCACACAGCTGGTCTGATATTCCGTAGGCTCTTACTTTGTTTATCAGGCGACAGTGCGGAACTGTATCGAACGCCTTCCGGAAGTCAAGAAAAATAGCATCTACCTGGGAGCCTGTATCTAATATTTTCTGGGTCTCAAGACCAAATAAAGCGAGTTGGGTCTCACACGATCGCTGTTTCCGGAATCCATGTTGATTCCTACATAGTAGATTCTGGGTTTCCAAAAACGACATGATACTCGAGCAAAAGACATGTTCTAAAATTCTACAACAGATCGACGTCAGAGATATAGGTCTATAGTTTTGCGCATCTGCTCGACGACCCTTCTTGAAGACTGGGACTACCTGTGCTCTTTTCCAATCATTTGGAACCTTCCGTTCCTCTAGAGACTTGCGGTACACGGCTGTTAGAAGGGGGGCAAGTTCTTTCGCGTACTCTGTGTAGAATCGAATTGGTATCCCGTCAGGTCCAGTGGACTTTCCTCTGTTGAGTGATTCCAGTTGCTTTTCTATTCCTTGGACACTTATTTCGATGTCAGCCATTTTTTCGTTTGTGCGATGATTTAGAGAAGGAACTGCAGTGCGGTCTTCCTCTGTGAAACAGCTTTGGAAAAAGATGTTTAGTATTTCAGCTTTACGCGTGTCATCCTATGTTTCAATGCCATCATCATCCCGGAGTGTTTGGATATGCTGTTTCGAGCCACTTACTGATTTAACGTAAGACCAGAACTTCCTAGGATTTTCTGTCAAGTCGGTACATAGAATTTTACTTTCGAATTCACTGAACGCTTCACGCATAGCCCTCCTTACGCTAACTTTGACATCGTTTAGCTTCTGTTTGTCTGAGAGGTTTTGGCTGCGTTTAAACTTAGAGTGAAGCTCTCTTTGCTTTCGCAGTAGTTTCCTAACTTTGTTGTTGTACCACGGTGGGTTTTTCCCGTCCCTCACAGTTTTACTCGGCACGTACCTGTCTAAAACCCATTTTACGATTGCCTTGAACTTTTTCCATAAACACTCAACATTGTCAGTGTCGGAACAGAAATTTTCATTTTGATCTGTTAGATAGTCTGAAATCTGCCTTCTATTACTCTTGCTAAACAGATAAACCTTCCTCCCTTTTTTTATATTCCTACTAACTTCCATATTCAGGGATGCTGCAACGGCCTTATGATCACTGATTCCCTGTTCTGTACATACAGAGTCGAAAAGTTCGGGTCTGTTTGTTATCAGTAGGTCCAAGATGTAATCTCCACGAGTCGGTTCTCTGTTTAATTGCTCGAGGTAATTTTCGGATAGTGCACTCAGTATAATGTCACTCGATGCTCTGTCCCTACCACCCGTCCTAAACATCTGAGTGTCCCAGTCTATATCTGGTAAATTGAAATCTCCACCTAAGACTATAACATGCTGAGAAAATTTATGTGAAACGTATTCCAAATTTTCTCTCAGTTGTTCTGCCACTAATGCTGCTGAGTCGGGAGGTCGGTAAAAGGAGCCAATTATTAACCTAGCTCGGTTGTTGAGTCTAACCTCCACCCATAATAATTCACAGGAACTATCCACTTCTATTTCATTACAGGATAAACTACTACTAACAGCGATGAACACTCCACCACCGGTTCCATGCAATCTATCCTTTCTAAACACCGTCTGTACCTTTGTAAAAATTTCGGCAGAATTTATCTCTGGCTTCAACCAGCTTTCTGTACCTATAACGATTTCGGATTCGGTGCTTTCTATCAGCGATTGAAGTTCCAGTACTTTACCAACGCAGCTTCAACAGTTTACAATTACAATACCGATTGCTGCTTGGTCCCCGCATGTCCTGACTTTGCCCTGCACCCGTTGAGGCTGTTGCCCTTTCTGTACTTGCCCAAGGCCATCTAACCTAAAAAACCGCCCAGCCCACGCCACACAACCCCTGCTACCCGTGTAGCCGCTTGTTGCGTGTAGTGGACTCCTGACCTATCCAGCGGAACCCGAAACCCCACCACCCTATGGCGCAAGTCGAGGAATCTGCAGCCCACACGGTCGCAGAACCGTCTCAGCCTCTGATTCAGACCCTCCATTCGGCTCTGTACCAAAGGTCCGCAGTCAGTCCTGTCGACGATGCTGCAGATGGTGAGCTCTGCATTCATCCCGCTAGCGAGACTGGCAGTCTTCACCAAATCAGATAGCCGCCGGAAGCCAAAGAGGATTTCCTCGGATCCATAGCGACACACGTCATTGGTGCCGACATGAGCGACCACCTGCAGATGGGTGCACCCTGTACCCTTCATGGCATCCGGAAGGACCCTTTCCACATCTGGAATGACCCCCCCCCCCCCCCGGTATGAACACGGAGTGCACATTTGTTTTATTCCCCCTCTCTTGCTGCCATATCCCTAAGGGGCCCCATTACGCTCCTGACGTTGGAGCTCCCAACTACCAGTAAGCCCACACTCTGCGACTGCCCGGATCTTGCAGACTGAGGGGCAGCCTCTGGAACAGGACAAGCAGCCATGTCAGGCCGAGGATCAGTATCAGCCTGAGACAGAGCCTGAAACCGGTTCGTCAGACAAACTGGAGAGGCCTTCCGTTCAGCCCTCCGGAATGTCTTTCGCCCCCTGCCACACCCTGAGACGACCTCCCACTCTACCACAGGTGAGGGATCAGCCTCAATGCGGGCAGTATCCCGGGCAACCACAGTCGTAGTCCGATCGGGGGATGCGTGGGACGAGCTGGCCGTCCCCGACAAACCCCCATCCGGAACCCCACAGTGACGCCCATTGGCAACAGCCTCAAGCTGTGTGACCGAAGCCAACACTGCCTGAAGCTGGGAGCGAAGGGATGCCAACTCAGCCTGCATCCGATCACAGCAGTTGCAGTCCCTATCCATGCTAAAAACTGTTGTGCAAAGAACGTCTGAACTAATCTACAGAGAGCGCAAACAAATCGACAAAAAATTTAAACTGTTATTAAAATACAAGATTGTCTAGTAAATGCAGTAATGCTGCTACTTGCGCACTGCTGACACACTGCTCGGCGGCGGAAGGAGACTACGCGATTTTACACTATTCAGGTACTAAAACGCGATGCTACAACTCTCAAATACTATAAAACGCCCGAAATTTATGAATTAAACAATGCAAGTACCAAAAACACGCAAAGAAATTAAGAATTAAACTATGTAACAAATGAGTGAGCTAGGAGTATACGACTTGCTGCTGCAGCTGCTTATCCAACGACGGCAGGGAGCACACTGACTGTGACCAACCGACACTGGCCGTTCAAAACAAAAACAGAAGACAAACGACTACGCGAATTTACACTTTTCAGGTACTAAAACGCGATGCTACAACTCTCAAATACTATTACGCCCGAAATTTATGAATTAAACAATGCAAGTACCAAAGACACGCAAAGAAATTAAGAATTAAACTATGTAACAAATGAGTGAGCTAGGAGTATACGACTTGCTGCTGCAGCTGCTTATCCAACGACGGCAGGGAGCACACTCCCTCGGAGAAGTGAAGCAACTAAAATCACTTAATAACAGCAAGTCTTCCGATCCATATAATTAATGGCCCATATAATTAACGTCGATATGCAGCAGGATTTTGGAACATGTATTGCGTTCGAACATTATGAATTACTTTGAACAGAACGGTCTATTGAAACACAGTCAAGACGAATGTAGAAAACAAAATCAAATGGCTCTGAGCACTATGGGACTCAACTGCTGAGGTAATTAGTCCCCTAGAACTTAGAACTAGTTAAACCTAACTAACCTAAGGACATCACAAACATCCATGCCCGAGGCAGGATTCGAACCTGCGACCGTAGCGGTCTTGCGGTTCCAGACTGCAGCGCCTTTAACCGCACGGCCACTTCGTCTGTAGAAAACATCGTTCTTTTGAAACACAACTGGCTCTTTACTCACACGAAGAGTTAAGTGCTGTCGATAAGGAATTTCAAATTTATTCCGTATTTCTAGATTTACAGAAGGCTTTTGGCATCGTACTTCACAAGCTGCTTGTAATCAACTTGCGTGCTCATGGAATATTGTCTCAGTTATGTATCTGGATTCGTGATTTCCTGTCAGAGAGGTCACAGTTCGTAGTAACTGACGGAAAGTCATCGAGTAAAACAGAAGTGATTTCTAGCATTCCTCAAGGTAGTGTTATAGGCCCTCTGTTATTCCTCATCTGTATAAACGATTTAGGAGACTGTATGAGTAGCCAAGTTGTTTGCAGATGATGCTGTCGTTTATCGTCTAGTAAAGTCATCAGAAGATCAAAGCCAATTTCAAAACGATTTAGGTAAGATATATGTATGGCGTGAAAATTGGCAACTGACCCTCAATAATGAAAAATGTGAGTGCATCCACATGAATGTTAAAAGGAATCTGTTAAACTTCGGTTACACGACAAATCAGTCAAATTTAATGGCCATAAATTCAAGTAAATAGTTAGGAATTACAATTACGAACAACTTAAATTGGAAAGAACACATAGAAAATGTTATGGGGAGTGCGAATGGAAGACTACGTTCTATTGGCAGGACACTTAGAAGATGCAACAGATCTACTAAAGAGACTGCCTACACTACGCTTGCCCGTCCTCTATTGGAGTACTGCTGCGCGGTGTGGTATCCTTACCAGGTAGGATTAACGCCGTAGCGCGAGAAAGTTCAAAGAATGGCAGCATGTTCTGTATTATCGAGAAAAAGGGGAGAAAGTGTCACGGACATGGTATAGGATTTGGGGTGGACATCATCAAACCAAAGGTGTTTCTCGTTGCGGCAGGATATTCTCACGAAATCTGTCTGCAACTTTCTCCTCCGAATGCAAAAATATTTTGTTGACGCTGACCTAATAGGGAGGAACGATCATCATAATAAAATGACGGAAATCAGAGATTGCACGGAAAAATATAGGTGTTCGATAGTGGAATAAGAGAGAATTATTGTGAAGGTGGTTCGATGAACCCTCTGTCAGGCAATTATGTGCGATTTACAGAGTAAGCATGTAGATGTAGATGTAACGTAGCAGCAATTTGCAACTGGTCGAAGGCAGCGCCGGGATTTCCTTATCAGGAGAGGGGAGTTCACAGTCTCACGGAAAGTAAGACAGAACATGCTTCTCGTCACGTCATGCAATAACGAAGAAGTTGTGACTCCAAAATGTGCTGTAATTGTGAAGCAAATGTTCTCCACATTACTCTCTTTTGTTTTGCGTATTCTATAGAGCACCAGGAAAGTTCGTTACCACAACAATAGTAAAAAAAACATTTCATAACTTTGTAGGTAATGTATTTCTCATTTACCACCTTGTTCCTTGGCAAAAAAGAGTCACCCTTTAGCGTCCCCTAAATTTGGGAAACCTCGTTAACTACTCCGTGTGTGGATAACGGTCAGCGAATTATCATGTTCTCATATATCGCACTGCTAGTGTGGTTACGACGTAGGTCCTGCCTTCGGCAGAAACTTGGTAAATTCCTCGCCAGGACATTCTTGTTTTGGTTTCCCTTGATTTCACTATACTATTGTAGGCGAAAAAAAATGTGTGTGAAATCTTATGGGACCTAACTGCTAAGGTTATTAGTCCCTAAGTTTACACACTACTTAACCGAAATTATCCTAAGGACAAACACACACACCCATGCCCGAGGGAGGACTCGAACCTCCGCCGGGATCAGCCGCACAGTCCATGACTGCAGCGCCTGAGACCGCTCGGCTAATCCCGCGCGGCTATTTCAGGCGAAAGTTGTCAACAAGGTCACAGCCAGTTTTCATCTTTTCATGCTGTTCAACTATGCCTCTAATTATTCTACCCTTACTTCTCTCAGGTGTTACTTAGACTTTGATGAAGCCTCGTCGTTGAGGATAACGTGCTTAGATATAAATTGCCAATAAATGTTCAGTAGTGAACTTCGTCGAAAGAAATGGGAAAATATAGAAAGCCAAAGGATAAATCACCCGTGCGGCTCCAGCTGGCCTGTATAAACGTGGAAGGGCTGATATCGGCCGTGGGATATCGCACGCCATGCAGCGATAGCCCCCCCCCCCAAGCAGGCGCGCATCAGTGTCAGGTGACCAAAGCGGAGCAGTTTGCATGCCACGACAGCATCACCGCTATCTTCTGGGCCGATGCCGTCAGAGACTAAGAACGCAGACTGCGGTGCAGAACAACGGTGTCGAAATGGAATGAAGAAAGTGGTCTAGCGGCCACTGTTATTAACGGTTCACTAAAGAGATCTCCCTCGGCAGTTAGTGCATTTACACCTAACTCATTAACGCTAAATTTCGCCGCGCTTTCTACATCTACATCTACACGTAACGCTATCACGCTTACCAAATAACCCTGTGACGAAACGCGTTGCTCTTCTTTGGATCTTCTCTACCTCCTCTGTCAACCCGACCTGGTACACTTCCCACACTGATGAGCAAAACTCAAGTATAGGTCGAACGAGTGTTTTGTAAGCCACCTCCTTTGTTGATGGACTACATTTTCTAAGGACTCTCCCAATGAATCTCAACCTGGTACCCGCCTTACCAACAATTAATTTTATATGATCATTCCACTTCAAATCGTTCCGTACAGAAGTTACTGCTACCAGTGTTTGTTCTGCTCTCATATAATCATACAATAAAGGATCATTCTTTCTATGTATTCGCAATACATTACATTTGTCTATGTTAAGGGTCAGTTGCCACTCCCTGCACCAAGTGCATATCCGCTGCAGATCTTCCTGCATTTCGCTGCAATTTTCTTACGCTGCAACTTCTCTGTATACTACAGCATCATCCGCGAAAAGCCGCATGGAACTTCCGATGCTATCTACTAGGTCATTTATATATATTGTGAAAAGCAATGAGCCAGCCGGTATGGCCGTGCTGTTCTAGGCGCTTCAGTCTGGAACCGCGTGACAGCTACGGTCGCAGGTTCGAATCCTGCCTCGGGCATAGACGTGTGTGATGTCCTTAGGTTAGTTAGGTTTAAGTAGTTCTAAGTTCTAGGGGACTGATGACCACAGATGTCAAGTCCCATAGTGCTCAGAGCCATTTGAACCATTTTTTTCAAAAGCAATGGTCCCATAACACTCCCCTGTGGCACGCCAGAGGTTACTTTAACGTCTGTAGACGTCTCTCCATTGAGAACAACATGCTGTGTTCTGTTTGCTAAAAACTCTTCAGCCACACAGGTGGTCTGATATTCCGCAGGCTCTTACTTTGTTTATCAGGCGACAGTGCGGAACTGTATCGAATGCCTTCCTGGGAGCCTGTATCTAATTTTTTCTGGGTCTCATGAACAAATAAAGCGAGTTGGGTCTCACACGATCGCTGTTTCCAGCATCCATGTTGATTCCTACAGAGTAGATTCTGGGTTTCCAGAAATGAGATGATGCGCACGCGGCACACTCTTCCTAAGGGATACGTTGATCGCACGTCCCACATTGATTTTTGTTACACGTAGTGCTGTGAGACAACTCTATGCAAATGCTGCAGTTCTCGTTCGTTAAGTGAAGGCCGTCGGCCTCTGCGTTCTCTGTGGTGACAGGTAATCCATTAAATTTGATATTTTCGGCACAGTCTTGACATCTCGGATCTCGGAATATTGAATCGATTTCCGAAGTGGAATGTCCCATGCGTCTAGCTCCAACTACCATTATGCGTTCAGAATCTGTCAATTCCCATTGTGCGGCGGTAATCATGTCGGGAACCTTTTCACATGAGTCACCTGAGTACAAATGACACCTCCGCCGGTGCACTGCCCATTCATACATTGTGTACGAGATACTACCGCCGTATATGAGCATGAATCTTGTCACCTCAGCGTAGCTGGCGAAACGTGGGTGCGTCAGTTCGAGCCAGAAACAAAAACACTGTATTGGCACCACATGCCGCCACCAAAAATGTAGAAATTGAAGGCAACTCTCTCTGCTGGCAATCATGATGACAGTCTTCTGGGATACTGATGTTGTCACTGTCGTGCATGTATTGTGAAAAGAATCAACCATTGTTTTAGAGGCGTATTTGAAGTCTCTGAATGAACTCAAGAATCGCTTTCAACCTCTTCTGTCCCACAATAATCCAAGAGAAATCTTGCTCCAAGACGACAATGCACACCCACACACAAGTCTCAGAACTTGGAAACACATCACTAAACTAAGATGGAGATAATTTCCTAATCCACTCTACAGCGCAAGTGTGGTGCCCTCTGACATCCTTCTGTTTTGGGCCGCGTAAGGATTCTCAGCGTGGGAGACGATGAGAGCATAATTCATGCAGTTACAACAAGGGTACGAGCACAGGACAAGATCTTTTGCCAACAGAGAATACATGTTCTTAAACAGCGCTGGTTAAGCCGTAGAATGTGATGGATACTACGCAGGAAAACAGCACCTGAAAAAAAATGTTGATTGATATATTGTCACCAAACCGTAACTCTTAAGAAAATGATTGAAAGGCATAGTTTATTGAACGGCCCTCGTATTACATACTTGTTCATATTTTTTTTACATACAATCACAGATTACGGTTTTAATAATGCCCATTTTCGGTTCTGCATTGGTGTCTTCAGAATCCATCAGTTTCACATGGGTAATGGTGAACATAATATCCATAAAATGCATTGAGTACGACAGTGCATGTCGTGGACACTGTGTCAGAGTCAGAGACATACTATCTAATCAAAAATATACAGACACCTGTTAGTGGCCATTAATATGAGATGCGTCCACCCTTCATCTTTATGACGGTTTGAACTCTGCTAGGAACATTTTCAGTAAGGTGTCTGAATGTCTGTGAATGGAAGATAATGGCAGAAGTCTGGATCTAAGTCGACGTTCTCACTCATCCCAAAGGTGTTCCACTGGGTTCAGGTCAGGACTCCGGGCAGGCGAGTCCTTTTCACGAGTGCCACTGTCCACAAATCGTTGTCACGCAGATGCTGGTCTATGACAGGGAGCATCCTCATGCTGATACAGACAATAATCGTCTCCGGACTGTTCCTCTACTGTACGCAGTACACAGTGTTGTAAAATATCTTCACACAATTCCGAATTTGGCGTTTTATTAATTGCAATAAGGGGACCACACCCTACCTTCGTTAAGCATCCCCGCACGTAGAAAAAGAAATCCACTGCTGTGCAACTACACTATACGTGACAAATTGCTGGAAACAGTATTTACATTGAAGTACCTAGGAGTAACTATCTAGAGCCATCTTAAGTGGAATGACCACATAAAACAGATAGTAGGAAAAGCATGTGCCGGACTAAGGTTCATAGGAAGAATTTTAAGGAAGTGTATCTCATCCACGAAGGAAGTGGCTTACGAGGAGCTTGTTCTATCGATTCTTGAGATTCTTCATCTATCCTTATCAGGACTGATTGAAGAGATAGAGAAGATCCAACGAAGAGCGGCGCGTTCGTCACGGGATCGTTTAGTCGGTGCGAGATACTCAACAAAATTCAGTTGCAGACATTACAACAATGTCGTAATGCATCACGGACAAGTTTGGTATCAAAATTTAGAACGAGCACTTCCCAGGAAGAGTTGCACAACATATACTTCCTCCCATATACATCTCACGAAATGGCCCGACAAGAAAATTCGAGAAATTAGCGCTAATACAGAGGATTACCGACAGTTGTTCTTCCCATGCGCCATTCGCGAGCGGAACAGGAAAGGGGAGATCAGTTAGTGGTACCACAAGTACCGTCGCCCACATACCGTTCGGTGGCTTGCAGAGTACGATTTTGCAGATGTACCATAACACCACCTTCTCCGTACCTCACTGTTAGCACTGCACATTATGGCAGGTAACATTCTCTAGGTCTTCGCCAAATCGAAACCCTTCCATCGGACTGTCACAGGGAATAATGTGATTCATCACTCCAAATGACTCATTTCCTGTCATCTGCTGTCTAGTGGCGTAGCTCTTTAAACATTTTCAAGCATAAACGCTGAAGTCCATTGTGCTAGCTGGACTGCTCAAGAGCGATTCCTTCCATTGACTTCATGCCATTCTCTACAACCACATTCCGCAACGTCCGTTAGTACAAGAGTTCTGCTTGGTCTTGGTTTAGGTGTACTTCTTCCTTTGCGTTTCCATTTCACCATCCCATCACCAGCAGCCGACTAGGCAGCTTTAGCAGGGGTGCAATGTCCCTGGTGGATTCGTTACTCAGGAGCTATCCTCTGACTAGTCCACATTCGAAGTCGCTGAGCTCTCCTGAGCGACGCATTGTGCTGTCCCTGCATCTCTACTGCTGAAGCTCACCGCCGCGTATTAAACTGACGGGTCCGCCATTCGTGACGTCCAGTGGCCAAGTCCGCGTTACAAAGAGTTTTTCGGATACCGTTAATCAGATAGCGTATATGCAATTTTGGAGATCTGATCTTTCGTGCGTTTCTCATGTACCTACCCAATGGCGTAAAGTTTACGTCATATTTAGTTTTTTGTTTTACAATTTTCACGTAAAACGGTGTCGTAAACTGTAAACGGTGAATATTAGACTCAATTTCGAGAAAAAAGCAAAAAATGGTGAGATTATGAAAGCGCAAAATAACCAGCAGCTTAAGAACGTATGAGACGATGTTAAACTCCCGTGAGCAGTGATCACTGTTTAGAGAAAAAACTCGTACTTTATTTCAGTAGAAAAGGAGTGTAATAAAATAAAGGAGGGGGTACCGTTCTGACGACTAAATTGTGGACAACTGATGAAATACTTCAACTTACAAATCAGAGCAGAAATTACAAGAAAGTAAAGAATGCAATAGAAAGCCAACATTACATTAAGATAGGATATCGTAATGGATAAGGTTGACAACAAAGGAATTGAAAAATATATGGTCATAGCAAAAAGTCATCTTGTTTACAGGTAAATAAATGTGGTTTCAAGCAAATGAAACGTAACTTCATTAAGATCTATCATAATCAGCGGACACTGGACATCGATCTTAAAATCAGAACAATAGAGTAGTAAATGGCAGGAGTACATCGAAAAATCGAAAGCCTTATAAGAGAACGACTGTCCAACACCGTGCCTTGTGTGGGGGAAGGAGAGGTCACAGTAAGCGTGGCGCTGAATGATTTGATATCAAAGAAGTCTGCAGGCCTGCATGAGAAATTGCCGGAATTATTGAAGTGATAAGGAAATTAAAGGAATTTAAATTATTGTACTGTGGATAACAATCAAAATGTTCTGAACGAAATATTTACCATAAAATGACGAGAAAATCATTATCATGCTAAAACGCTTCTGAAGAGATACGAAAGGAGAGATGCAACAGTAACTGAACATCCAGTCTGACAATTCACGCTTATAAATTAGTGATTACAACAATGTACAACACCATAGAAGCAAAATTAGAAGACATCGACTAGCAAAGAAGCAATTCGCACCTTGCTCGCTAATCTATGGAAAGAAAAAAAGAAAAGAATTGGTGATTTTATGCTTAAAGGTTGTCTTCGACAATGTTTATTTGGATAAAACGCTTAAATCCTAAAAAGAATTATGATGCAGTTTAGAGAATGAGTAAATATAATACCATTAAAAAACACCAAGGTCAGGGATAAAAATATAAAAATCAAGATGGAGAAGGTCTTGTACGACATTAATGCAGAAGGCAGGGCTGTAGCTTATGGTGCGCTGTTTCCTGACACGTACTCCTCATGGCTAGAAGTGTCTGGACAGTCAGTCATGTTGCTTCCAAGAACACTAGGTAATTTGTGATACCTTTTCTAGTTATTAGATTCTGATACAATGAATGCATTTGTTTTTGTGTACACACAGAGGTAAGCTAAATAGATGCTAGGTTCTTAAGCTACAAGAGACGCTCTAATTCATCCGAGAGATTGTCTGTATAATCGCTCTTTGCGTTAATAAAATTGTTTGAATGTTGTTTGTACAGGATTGGATGAGAAAAAGAGAGAAAGGGCAATTAAAATGATGAGAGGAGGAATTGAATCAGCGGATCCTGTGTTGTTGGCCTGTCTTTAACAAGATGATGCGTCACCGTGGAAAGATAATTGAAAAGTTTTTTGTCAGCATGAACCTTGTAACAAAATGACTCTAAAAAAACTGGAACGGACTTCCTAATCTGGCTACTGAATTAGGATAGGTTCGGTGCTTGAACGTGCTATAATCATTTAAGGTTGCAACAAAGGGGATGATCCATTGCATCATTGTATTAGAACGACCGACAACGAATATTTGCTAAAAGACATTAAAAATTAGATTAGGACAAGAAATAAATTAAGCAATGTGAAGTTAATAAACTAAATATTCATGACATTATAATTAAACTCAAGCAGTATATCAGTACAGGACACCCGCTTTTAATCCACCCAACAGGCAAGAGCCTCAAGAAAAAACGAGTCTAAGAAAGTGCTCAGATACCAGAATCTATCCTTCTAGAAAACAAATTCAGACCAAAATAAAGCTAGAGGGTGAGCTACGATGCAGTTCACTATATCCTTCATATCAGGAAGCTGTGTAGATCATGTTAAATGTGGTATCATATCTGTCAGTCACAGCCTGCAGCTTTGAAAAGACCAGTAAGATACTTCCTATACAGTTCCTCGAACTGTGACGCAATGGTTCCTCCCTTGGGAATTAGAATATTATCACATCGATACAGAAAATGCCCGAATTCAAACTGTCTTCACAGTGCGGTAAGCATCTTGTTGAGCAAAATATTTTCCAAAATACTTGCGTTCGCTTTTTCATGGATCAAACTAAGTGGTCCAAATCCTAACCAATAAAAACAGTCCCAGATTGTCACACCATCTCCACCGAGGTCCACCGTCGGCAGGACACGCTCAGGTAAGTACTGTTAGCCTATCCTCCGATCTCATCCACATTCGCACATCAGTGTCGTATCACGCATAATTTCTCGCCAGCCCGCAAACCTCCTATCGCTAAAAATGCCAGTAACAGCGCTTTCGTTCCACCCCAACAAAATCTTGGTATTAGTGGCTTCTAGGTGGGTGGATGGCCGTGGCAACTGCGTTCTTTAACGCCTCAGATGATCATTCTGCCACTGATTGCAACGTAAGTCGCCTGCAACAGATGACAAAGAAGACTAACAATTGTTTCGCACAGTAACCTTCTTTGTAAAGTCTGATGCTGGGCGGCTTTTGTCGCTTATTCTTCGGTCTCACAGAGCGATGATTGCGCTTAATGCTTTTCTGACACGCTGTTCGACAACTGCAGCGGATTTGTGCACGATTACCCTGTGGCATCTCTGATGGAAAGGCCACACTCGTGAACCTGGTTCCAATTTACTCACTTCTCTTCGTTGACTCGCACTGATAAAACACGACTACGACGATGCCACGATGCGCACACGTTTGATGCGCAGCCTGCCGCAAAACTGAGGCGTGCCAGCAGTCTCTTGGCTACGTAAAAAGTGAGAATTCGAGACGTTCTGCTATCTATGAAATAAGGTGGCCGAAGTACAGAAGGTACTCAAGTACTGGCGTAGGATTGACGAAGACGTTATTGATAATACGCGTGTGTATCGTAGCTATATGTGGGAAAGAAGTGTGTACACAGTAGAACCTACATTCATTTGAAGTGTGATGCTAGAGAAGAATGATAAAATTAATGACAGATAAAGTAAGAAATGAACAAATGAAGCCAATGGAAACGCTTACCTGGAGAAGGACAAATTAGTGGAGAATGAGATTGGGACTGGGCAGCCAAGTATGATTAACTTTTTACT
The DNA here is from genome assembly GCF_023864345.2 of Schistocerca serialis cubense. Taxonomy (NCBI): domain Eukaryota; kingdom Metazoa; phylum Arthropoda; class Insecta; order Orthoptera; family Acrididae; genus Schistocerca; species Schistocerca serialis. Next base: position 719,224,847 of record NC_064638.1, read on the forward strand.
CTAAGAAGTGGAGCAGAAAATTTGTAGAGCAAATGCGGAGACATGTTCCTCAAACTTTTTATGGAAGCATTTGGTGTAGCGAGGAACAAATTATCATAAGATATGAAGGGGTGGTGGACGACTTCCTCCCGCCAAAAAATTGATTTTGCTCTGAAGTAAATGTAAGGTGACATATTTTTCAGACATAGAGAACTGTCTCACGGATTAGCAGATCTAAATATGAAACATAAAACTTCAAGTGTGTGTTTGCGCTATTCCAATAACATGACACCGTTTCTTCCTCATGAGATACGTTAATTGCTTCCCGTCGCTAAGGCTTCTGTTATAGCGAGATGGCCTAAGTGCTGTTTCTGTCTGTGGAACGTGAGATAGCGGAGGGCTCGAGTGACTTGCGATATCACATGGCTTGCACAAAAGTGAATGAGCTCCTCAGAGAACCTTAAACACAGGAATTTACGCACTTGTATATGTCTCAGACTATAGTCATGCTATTTGCAAGAGTTTTCTAGGTTTGAACAAGTTACTAAGAATTCTGAGCAAAAGCAATGCTCTCAACTTGGGGGCGAGACCCTGACTGTCCATTTCATTACTGTAGCCCTTCACTTTATTTTTTTCTCGCAGATCTCTTTCAGGTTTTGCACGGTACTCAAAATTTATTCTGTGGTGGAAGATGGGTTAGATGAGTTGTAAGATCGAAATGGACACGTACGTCAGAAAGTAATCGACAGTTGCCTTATTCAAGGAAACATACGACACTGTAAAGCGATCATAACCTCAGACATCTCGGAAGCAAAGTGACGATAATTATTTACAGTAAAAAACGACTAATAGTGGCTTTACACTTTAATTTAACCATTTCCGCATAAAAATTAGAGCAGCAAACATGTACGGCGACGTCGCCGTGGAAGGAGCGACACGCTCAAGCAGGATTCGCTACCATGATGCAGTTAAAACAAAGGACATTATTGGCATGTTCTGGAAACTATCACTTCAGGCGTAGAAGACAGATCAAAACACACTAACAAAAAGATGGTTGGATTCAGTGCTCAAGAATTGATACTGCATATCGCACATTCTTTCACAAAGATTTTCTTTAGAGATCAGATTAGATCATACAAAAGTAAAACCGCTTGGCAAATAAAAAGTAAAAAAAAATGTGATTTGCAGAGTTATAAACATCGATAGACCGTTGTTATGCCACAGAACAAACATTCAGAATTGATGCATTTAATTAATTATACACGAACTGCAGAAGCAAGAATGGATTTTAGCAATAGAAGTGTGGAGTTACGGACTGCTAATCAAAAAGTTGTATTCTTGTTTGAAGAAAACTGGAAGAGGAAACTAAAGTCGTCATGTTTGCGATTTCTGAGAGAAGGCCTTTAAGTTTTATCTGAAGATGTGGGTAGTTCAGGACGAAATACACACAACAAAAAAAGTTTTGCATCACCCCAGTTCCCAGAACTCCTAAAGATAGACGTTGACTGTGGATATTGTATCACAGACACAGTCCCTATGACTGTTCAGAGATTTCACTAAACCCGCTCAAAGATGTAAACAACCTTGCATGAGCAGCGTCTAAAATACGGAGGGGGTCGAACAGCTGATCAGTTCCAGTCATTCCACCAGGAAGGAGGTACACGGCTCGTGTTGTCTGTACTTCAACCATGCCTAGATGGTCAATACCGCGGTTCGATCGCGCCCACATTGCTACTTTGTGCCAGGAAGGGCTTTCAACAGGGGAAGTGTCCAGGCGTCTCGGAGTGAACCAAAGCGATGTTGTTCGGACATGGAGGAGATACAGACAGACAGAAACTGTCGATGACATGCCTCGCTAAGACCGCCAAAGGGCTACTACTGCAGTGGATGACCGCTATCTATGGCCTATGGCTCGGAGAACCCTGAGTGCAGCAAGATGAAGGTTCCCTGCTGTTTTACGGTGGCATATGTGGGGCCGACGTACGCCGCTGGTGGTCATGGAAGGCGCCGTAACAGCTGTACGATACGTAATGCCACCCATAGTGCAACCATATCGGCAGCATAATGGCGAGACATTCGTCTTCATGGACGACAATTCGCACCCCCATCGTGCACATCTTGTGAATGACTTCCTTCAGGATAACGACATCGCTCGACTAGAGTGGCCAGCATGCTCTCCAGACATGAACCCTATCGAACATGCCAGGGGTAGGTTGAAGTTTATGGACGACGTGACCCACCAACCACTCTGAGGGATCTTCGCCGAATCGCCGTTGAGGACAATCTGGACCAACAGTTCCTTGGTGAACTTGTGGATGATATGCCACGACGAATACAAGCATGTATCAATGCAAGAGGACATGTTACTGAGTATTAGAGGTACCGGTGTGCACAGCAATCTGGACCACCACCTCTGAAGGTCTCACTGTATGGTGATACAACATGCAATATGTGGTTTTCATAAGCAATAAAAAGGGCGGAAATGATGTTATGTTGAGCTCTATACCAATTTTCTGTACATGTTCCGTAACTCTCGTAACCAAGGTGATGCAAAACTTTTTTTGATCTGTGTAGTTTCCTGAGGACAAGAGGGCAGTTTGCAAATTACCAATGTGGTCGAAGAAAAAGCATGTCGATAGACTGCGATTGGGATGTTGAAGAAGAAGGGATAATGGCGAATCATTATCCTATGCAAGACAGTGAATCAAATTCTCGATGATGTGACGAACTGTTGCACCCTAACGATTTAGCAGAGTACTTGGCGGTACAAAATGTAGAAGGAGCAGAAACTGAACGATATCTCTACAACGATCCAGAAGCAGTCTCAGAACTTCAGGATATGCGCCAGCCGGCCGGAGTGGCCAAGCGGTTCTAGGCGCTATAGTCTGGAACCGCGTTACCGCAACGGTCGCAGTTCGAATCATGCATCGGGCATGGATGTGTGTGATGTCCTTAGGTTAGTTAGGTGTAAGTAGTTCTAAGTTCTAGGGGGACTGATGACCTCATAAGTTAAGTCCCATAGTGCTCAGAGCCATTGGAACCATTTTTTGATATGCGCCATATTTTGACATCCGATTTACAAATTATCCTGAAGAAGTAAATAACGGAAAAGATGGAATATGGAGAATTATATAAAGAAAACAGACGCTTGACATTCAAATGTTCTGCCATGGAAAAGGAACTGCAAAGTGCTGAAACGACTACAGAGGAAGGTAATAAGGAAAATGTTCACTTCAAAACCTGGTGATTTCAAAGAATGTTAGCACTACTGCTGACCCTATCAGTGGACACTCAGTACAAGAACTATCAAGGGAAGAACAAGAATGTTTTTATACATTTGTACATAGGGAGAACCCTGTACGATGCGACGATCGTTGTGTGACGGATAGGAATTTATATTACAACTTGTCCCACCATAACTATGAATGTGAAGATCATTCACATCAAAGCAGTGGTAGACACGGCAAGTACGGTTTTGGTCGTTTTGGACAAAGCTTTCAGTGAGTGTGAAGCCATTAAGTAGGCCTGCAATGGCGACTCCAGACCAAAAATGACCTTTTAGCCCAGGGTTGTTTACTTATCAGGAGCAAGGATGTCATCAGTTACCTTAGACTTTGACCATATGATGTCATTGATGATCTTGAATGTATGACATCATCACATCCCTTCCGCTCCCATCTCCAGCCAATAACACACCATAGTAAATTTCCTCTCTCTCTTTCTCTGTAAGCCTATTTTAATAAGGCAGCAACATTATAACGTGTTACAGAAGGAATGAAAGGAAAAACCCAAACAAAAAGTCCTATAGACATCAATTTTATTACTTTTTTTTACATTTTCGTTCAATAAATCACAGTAACTTTGACTTGCAGCACAGATCATTTGTTATCTTATGTTGACATACAGTGAAAACATACGAATTTAATCATCATTTTTTACATTTTTAGAATATCATTTATTGTGAACAGTAGTTTGTTACAATTTGGGTAAATATTTTACATATGTCGAATAGATAACCATGTTTTGACAACTGTATCCATCTCAACAAAATCGAAATAACGCTGAATACATTTTGTATGCAGACTGTATACAATATAAATAATATACCCTAATGTAACAGTCAATCTGTTGTACAGAAACAGTTCAGTGTAATAAATACATTCATACCTGTCAATCCACTTAAAAACCAGAAAGTGTTCAGAATCCCTTAAAGCACTCCCTCTCAAGCAAACGTATTATGTGAGAACTAAATACTGTTCTGCATTAAATAGATAACCACAAAAATCTTCTTTTAGAGGCTGGACATTAATATCTGTTACAGTTCCATTGCATGCTACGTTATTGATAGGAACTGACACTTTATGTACCTACGAAAAAATACGTCATTTTGTATCACTATTTTCGAAATCATCTGTGTCCTTGTTGTTCTGTATGCCATGATAGATCATGCACATGCAGCTGTTGAGGAAGTCAAGTTCACTGATAGTTCGTAATCTTGACAGCAGATATATTTCGTACTCCTTCAGATAAAACAACAATGCTGCTCCATATTTGGTGTTGACGTGTCTCACACTCAATACTGGGTGCTGTTGTTCCTTCTCCAATGACAATAGTCTTTCAGCGCATATTGTGCTTCTGCCCTCATCCAGGCAGGTCAACTTCTGCAATAGGTAAGCAGAAGAATCCGTGCTTTCTCGCATTATGACAAGCGATTGATAAGCAAAATATAAATTTTATAGTAGAAGAGATGTGTAGTGCACACCAGACTTCCATTTTGTGCCCCAAAACGAAGAAATCGTTGAACAATGATGAGCATTATGACTACACTGATGGTGACACTGACAAGCTACTTACAACGAGTTTTCTGGCTTTATAACACACCACCGTACTGAGGCAACAAGTTCCAAGTTATTCCACCCAGCAAAAAATATGATTAGTAGCATTAATCAGTAAATCCTCTCTTGTCAGCACATGTATCATATTTAGTTTCCCTCACTTCAAGCAACAGGGTCATGGAGGTTTTCATGCTTTGAGGTGTGTATAATGAAGGAAACTCGATCTCAAAAGCGCGTGTTGCATCTCCACATTATAAGCAACAGGAAACAGATACGCACATTCAAGGAACTCTATTACACATGTTGCCTTTCTTCGTCTCTGTGCTGTGTGGATTACAGTGGCTGGTAATAATCACAATTTTGCTGTAAAATCAACTGCTGCTGTTTACGTCGAGCGTAATAAGCCAAGTCGCCAAGCCTCGCACGTCAAAACAGATGACAGCAGTCGCCATCCTCCTCTGGGAGGTAAGGTAGGCGCTCGCTCTTGCTGCGCAGACTGCTGTCAGCCATCGGCCACTGCCCGCCGCTAAATCACACTACAGTGTTAGAAAATAGGGTTGTGTGACGCACCCTCAATTTTATTATTGATCTCTGTTGATGATCTAAAAATAGCCCTGTAAGCAAGATTTTAAGATCTTGGCAGCAACAGTTCAAGAGCTATTTGCAAATGGTCGTTGTTTAAAAATGGATCTAAGATTATATATATGAATAAGCTACAAACACTAAACCTAGTATGAGGATTAAATCGTACATTATGTTCAAATAGTGTGCAGTATTTTGTTTTAGTGCTAATAAACTATCATTTTGAATTACATCAAACGAAGACTAAATTCGTTCTCTCTCATACCGATACATAAGTCTTCATCTGTCAATGATGATTCATCTAATCCCTAGCTATTTAACTGAATCAATAAACTTTAAATTTTTGTGATTTATCGTGTAACTAAATTTTTTAATAAGCACATAAGGACCTTACAAGTTTTTTTTTTTTTTTTTTTGCCACTTTTCGCACCCTAGAGATACGGTATCTTGTCTCACAGATCAAAAATGCCAGAGCCAGTTTACATTTTTGGAAAAAATTACTTTTGCATCACAAAATTTATTCCATATTATTTTATTAGTCGTCTTCCTTAGGGAAGAATCAGCTATTACTTATTTTGCCCCTTCACTATGTGTTTCTTATGTCGTTGTGGCTCTGTTTGTCTTCTTTTTGTATTTTCTCACATTGCCTTCAAAAGGAAAACCTGGTACAGCCATAAGAAATTTCAACAAAACATGATAAATTGCCCATAGTCATAAGTTTATGTTTAGTTACAGATAAGTATTTCCCCATGCATTGCCATTGTTGCCAAGTTGCAGCATAACTTTAACAAATTGCTCTCCACATTACACCAAAATGCAGCATTGTACATTAAAATGAGGTGTGTCCACGCTTTGCCTTTATTGTGCTGGGCACACATTAAGTGAGGTATCTGAATATCTGCAGAGGAATGACAGCCATTTTATCCTCAAGACTCGAAACCAAATAGGCTACTGACGTTTGACACTGGAGTCTGGAGTGAAGCTGACGTTTTCACTCATCCCAAAATGTTGCATCGAGTTCAGGTCAGGATCAGAGCAGCGTAGTCCACTGCAGGAATGTTATCGTCCACAAACCATTGCCTCACAGATGCTGCTTTATGAGAGGTTGCATTGTCATTGTGATACAAACAGTCATCGTCTCTCAACTCTTCCACTACTGTGTGAAGTACAGAGTGATGTACAATATGTTCATACAGTTCTGAATTTAGTGTTTTCTTAAGCACAAAATGGGAGTCATATCGTAACCACAACATACGCAGCCATAGTGTAATACCACCACACAGTGAGGCATATTAATGAGAACAGGATACAATTTTCTAAGAGTAACTTAAAACAGTTGGTACGGGATGGGATATATACAGGTGAATCACCTAAATCTTGCTGCGCAAATATTGCGGAAATGCCGTAGGGTACTCTTTGTAAAACCGAATTGGTATAGCATCCGGACGTGGTGATTCAATTGCTTTCAAATCCTACAGTTGTTTCTCTACGCCAAGGATGCTTATTACTATATCGTCCATATGGGATTCAGTCCCAGGATCAAATGACTGTACGTTTGTACGATTCTCTTGTGTGAACAATTTCCTGAACGAGTAATGTAAAACTTCTGCTTTCCTTTGCTATCTTCAACTGCCAGACCAGACTGGTCAACAAGGAACTGAATGTGCCTTAGACTCACTTAACCATTTTAAATAGGACCAGAATTTTCTCATGTTTTTTGCCAGATCTTTTTCTAAGGTACGATGGTGGTAGTCGTATGCTTCGCACATAGATCTTTTCACAGGAGCACGAATCTCTACTAACCTTTGCTTGTCGTCATTTGTGCGTTTTCTTTTGGACCAAGAGTGCAACAGTCTCTGCTTCCTCAGCATCTACCGAATTTCGTTATTAAACTATGGCGGATCTTTTCCATCCTTTATCCACTTACTAGACACATAACTCTCTAGACCATGATTTACAGTTTGGTTGAACTTTACCCATAATCCCTCTAGGCCCATCTTGCTGGAAGAAAGTAATGTCAGTTCACTCTCTAAATGGGATACTAACAACGGCTTATCTGCTCTGTTTAGCAGAAACACTCTCCTAGCCTTCCTGACTGATTATTATTAATTTTCAGAACCATAGTTGTTATAATGACATCATTATTGCTAATACCCGTTTCTGTACTGACATTGTCGATAAGATTCAGCCTATTTGTAGCTCAGGGTCTAAGGTATTTCCATTGCCCATTGGCTGCTCAAGGCAGTTTTCAGAAAAAGTTTTCAGAAGTATTATGCATGACTGTCTGTCTGTGGCCCCCACAATGAATCCATAGACGTTCCAGCCAATACTTGGTAGGTTGCAGTTGCCTCCAACCAGTATTGCATGATCAGGGCATTTATGCCATACTGACCGTAGACTTTCTTTGAGTGACTCTAGAACTGTCACTGAGGAATCAGGTGGCCAGTAAAAACATCTAGCAGTTAATTTGGTTTCACCTATACCTGTTATACACAACCAGATAACTTCACTGTCACACTCCAATTCGAGCGCAATAGGGACAATGTTTTTGTTAACTGCAAATGAAACTCATTTTCCTATTGTTTCTAATCTGTCTTTCCGATATATGTAGGTGAGAAAAAATTTACTACCCGTTTTGTCAAGAAAATTGCCCAGATTCCCAACTAGCAGCATGATGCCACCACAACCATATATCTACAAGATAATTAGTGATCAAATAAGCAGTTGGCAGGGGTCTAATGCTATTAAGCTATTTAATACTTCGAGTGGGTCATTGCTGTGGGCTAACGTTTGTGTGTGGCAACAGAGACATACAATAAAAGGTATATTTCATTATTGTGCAATTAAACAGTGATTTAGCTTATGTAATGTTAGTTTATTTTATCATTGTTTAATTAAACTAAGGTTAAACTGTAATTTGGTTCAAAGGCCTATATGTTTACCTTGGTAAGATGAAGACATCTATTCTTCACATACGTACGAAGTGTGCTGCGTGCCCACTCATGTTATCAAAAATGGCGCGCTCAGTTGTGGGTTAAGATTGCATGATATGTTGAAGTACTAAATGTTTCACTCGAAAGAAATGTAGGGACTGCCACTTTAATCAGAGAAGGGTTAACTGTATCCAAAATTGAAAGATTAGAATCAAGCAGCGCAATAGATATAAAAGTTTTAATGTTACCCTCTTTAATCTGTATACTCCTCCAGGAACCTCCAACAAAATGGCAGGAAAGATCATTTTTAAAGAAGAAATTATTTATTTGTTATGAAGAAATCTTAAAGACATTTAATTGGAGGTGATCTTAACTGCATTTTCAACAAAAAGAATCAAACTTCGAATTTTAGTATCTCTAATGAGTAAAGCACCTAGTCACTGACTTAAAACTTAAGGATTCTTGGGAGATTAGATATCTCACATTTTGTTGAGTGTTCACATTAGTGGCTCCACGTCCTATAGTAGAATCTACAGAACCTGCGTGTCATAGTGTATGGAAAGATCTTTGATTAAAGTTGAAGCAACTCCCATGTATTTCACTGACCACTGCTGCATGTTGGCTTGCATCAATGCTGTGATATATCTGACACGATGGCTTGGAAATCAGTGGATGCTAAACATATCATTGTTACAAGAACATGACTTAGAAGACAGTTTGAAAGAAGCATGGGAATTATTCCTCCATTCAACTGATAGTCATGTAACAATGATGGAATGTTGGTGCAACAAGACAAAACCAAAGTTGAGGAAAGTTACTATCCAATATAAAAAAATGGTTCAAATGGCTCTGAGCAGTTTGGGGCTTAACTTCTGAGGTCATCAGTCCCCTAGAACTTAGAATTACTTAAACCTAACTAACCTAAGGACATCACACACATCCATGCCCGAGGCAGGATTCGAACCTGCGGCCGTAGCGGTCGCACAGTTCCAGACTATAGCGCTTAGAACCGCTCGGCCACTCGAGACGGCTGTCCAATATAATCAGCAACCATACCTAGAATTTCATTAAACACTGTTGAAGAACTTGTACGATCAGACAAATGCATCCAACATTTGCTTGGAAGATATTAAAGAAAAGACAAAGCCAAATTCCTAAACATGAAGAGAAAGCATGTGGAATGACTGAAATTGAAATCCAAGGACAAAACTGTGCTGCAGGGAGAAACTACGTCTCTTTATCATCTCCTGAAGCACACCAAGAATAGACAATAAACCTTCATTCACGAACGCCAAACTACGAATGGCACAGTCCTCATATAACAGGAAGAGATAATGACAGAGGTATCTTATTGTTATGAAAAATCTCTATTTTGTGGGTCAGATATGTGAGGAGTCTCTTGAACAATTCCTTGACGTCATGGCCCCACAGCAATCAGAAGAGCAAAATGACGATCTTCTTTTAAATTTGTTGAGGAGGAAATATGTGAGACCATATGTAATTCACCAATAAAAAAAGTCTACAGGACCAAATGGCTTGCCCATTGAACTTAATAAGCGGTACTTGGTGATAAGTTTAATCAGTTGATGAATGAAGTTTTGCAGAAAAATCCAAAGAATGAAGCAACCAAAAACTTAAACAGCTTTTCCCCACTTAGTTCCGATTATAAAATAATCTCAAGAATCATAAACAGCAGACTTTTGCATTTGGTCAAAAAGAATGTAAGTAAGTATCAGTCATGTGTACCTGGCAGAACTGTATTTTAAAGCATAGTGGAATATAGAGATATAATGACTGTATTCTCTGTGAAAGTGTAGCAGAGTATAGAGATATAATGACTGTAATCTCTGTGACTGATGTAAAGGGTGCACTCATGTTTATTGATTTTCATAAATCCTTTGACGAGGTGGAGCATAGGTTTCTTACTGAAGTTTGAGAAACAAAATGGGTTTTCATGGACGAATTCTAAATATAATTAAGAACATGGCAACAGGAATCAGTGTTAATATATCAGTAAATATCATAAAATGAAGCGGATACAGTTAAGATTGGAGTTCCTCAAGGAAGCCCTTCCTCTATCCTCTTATCTGTGCTTTATTTAGACCCGTCCTCCTGTAATTTTCATGCCAGACTGTCAAGAATAACATTATCAAGGCATCAGACAGTCATAAGAGTGTACATCAATATGCTGAGAAATTTTGATGGTACTTCCAAATTAGAAATAATTATTAAAAGGTACTGTCTTGTGTTGGGAGCAAACACCAATGAAAATAAAAGCAAATGTTTAAATCTACTGGGCTTTAAGTAGATTAATATAGAATGGGCCAAGGTAGCTGGTCAGTGTAAAGCATTTGGAACAACTGTCATTACTTGTCCAATGAAAATCTCAAATATTAATTGGAGAAATATGTCAGGGCAAAGAGTGCTGCCACCAACTACTTGCAGAAAGGAGAAACGTTTAGAGTAGACACAAGAACAGCCCCTCTAAATCTCAGAAATGCAAGTTTAGAATTAGTTGGCATGAAAGACAAGGTCTCCACAGTTTTCCTAAAAATGACTGCTACTATTCTGAAAGAAAAGGCAGACAGTATTACATCTAAATAACTTTAAATTCTGAGGCCCGAAAATCTCCAAGCACCAGAACATGTGTAAAAGAATAAATCAGCAGTTCCAGCATCTAAGGATGCATTTTTTAGAAATAAATTACCTCTCCAGTGAGATCACTACTTTGCAACACACAACGGTCAGACACATTATACTTCACAGGAAAAACATGAAAGGAGAAACAAAATTGAACGAAAACATTCAAATATCGAATGGGATTCTGTATGAAAAAATATCAACATCGGCAGACTTTCATCTGAAATACTTACAGCATGATACAAGACTGTAAATATTACAGTCAACACAAATGAAAAGTTGAATACAATTGGGATTAGCCAAACAAACCAGTGTCAGAAAAATAATCTTCTGGATACAGTAGTACATAGATTTACATGTGCTGCCATTACACAAACCTGGAAATGGCTCAGACATTAGGTAGCTACTCTTACAAGATCTTCAACTGACGATTTTGTACCAACGATGCTTTACAGGGCACAGACCCATCTCACTCATAATGATTTCTTGCCTTGTGGTGCATCAACCCTTTCATACGTTTCATTCTTGGAATAATACTATAATTCCTTCTCTATACGAGGTGCGGCTAGAAAAAAACCGGACTGATGCTGGAAAAAACATTTATTTACAATTATTTACAATTTCATGTTATCTCCTTCAATGTACTCTCCTCCTCGGTCTCTACACCGCTCCATACGAATTTTCCACTGTTCATAGCAATGCTGCAGATCATTTTCGGTAAGTCCATACATTACTTCCGTCGCTTTTTCTTTTACTGCTTCAACAGTCTCAAATCTAGTTCCTTTCAAAGCTGACTTGACTTTAGGGAAAAGAAAAAACTCACAGGGGGCCAAATCAGGTGAGTAGGGTGGATGATCTAAGATGGGAATGTTGTGTTTTGCCAAAAACGTCTTCACTGACAACGCACTGTGAGCTAGGGCATTGTCTTAGTGAAGGATCTATGACTTTTTTCTCCACAAATCGTTCCGTTTTCTCCGTACTCGCTCACGTAGGGTAGCCAGGACGCTAATGTAGTAATGCTGATTCACTGTTTGTCCCTCTGGTACCCAATCAATGTGCACAATCCCTTTGATGTCAAAAAAAACAATCATCATTGCCTTGAATTTCGATTTTGACATTCGTGCTTTTTTTTGTCGTGGAGAACCAGGAGTTTTCCAATGCATCGATTGGCGTTTAGTTTCGGGATCGTAAGTAAAAAACCACGATTCATCGCAAGTAATAACATTTTGTAAGAAGGTGGGATCACTTTCAATGTTTTCCAGGATGTCAGAACAAATCATTCTTCGGCGTTCCTTCTGTTCAATTGTGAGACACTTTGGAACCATTTTTGAACACACTTTGTTCATGTTGAAACTTTCGTGAAGAATCTGCCTAACACTTTCCTTGTCAACTCCTGTTAACTCAGACACTGCTCTGATTGTTAAACGGCAATCTTGTCGAACAAGTTTACCGATTTTTTCAATGTTTGCATCAGTTTTTGCTGACAATGGTCTGCCAGTGCGAGTGTCATCACTGGTGTCTTCGTGGCCATCTTTAAATCGTTTAAACCACTCAAACACTTGTGTTCGCGATAAACAATCATCGCCGTACACTTGTTGTAACATTACAAACGTTTCACTTGCAGATTTTCCTAGTTTGAAACAAAATTTGATGTTAACACGCTGTTCTTTCTGTACACTCAACATTTTCCGACGCACAGACAAAATGTCAACTACTTAAAACAGACGCCACGGGCAGACTGAGTGCAGGAGGCAGATGAAACTCGAGCAGTAGGCGGAGCGAGAGTCACGTGACAGGCCACGCGACTTTCAGCCTTATTGCATTCGTTTTATTGTTTCACCAGTACTAGTCCGGTTTTTTTCTAGCCACACCTCGTAGCTTTCTTCCAGCTATCTACATTTGGGCTGGCCAGGGCTTCTTCAACTACAGACATCCACTGTTGAATGTTTGTACAGACATATACATCTTATAATCTGCATACAGTTTAGGTTTTATTATATGTGGTGAATGCTGTAAGTATATGTCCTCTGCTGCTGGAGTTTCCTGGATCTCTTGATCCGTTTCATCTACAATAAACATATTTGATTACTGAACAACTTCATCAGGTCCTTTAGTTTCTAAATTTACTTGTAGCTTTACATGTACCTGGGCATCTTCTTCAGGATAAGTATCAACACATACTTTTTCACCATCTGTTAGATATCTGCTAGCTATTACCCTTTTGTAATTAGGATTTATGAATCTGCAACCTTTGGTGTCTTCACAGTATCCAATAAAAATGTGTTTTCCAGGTTTAAAGTCCAGCTTTCTTCTAAGATGCTCGGGAACTTAAACCATGGCCTTACATCCAAAAATTCTTAGATCAAGTTGAGGATTTCTTCCAGTCCAAACATCATATGGAGTGTCATTTGGTACAGCTTCAGAAAGCGATCTGATATTTATATACGCTGCGGTTACTACTGCTTTTGCTCGATGACATTTTGCTAATCCTGCAGCCTTTAATATGCTCCTTGTTTTCTCTACAGTTTACTCTGTTAACCCATTGTGCTACTCCATGGCCGGCCACCGTGGTCTTGCGGTTCAGGCGCTCAGTCCGGAACTGCGCGACTACTACGGTCGCAGGTTCGAATCCTGCCTCGGGCATGGATGTGTGTGATGTCCTTAGGTTAGTTAGGTTTAAGTAGTTCTAAGTTCTAGGGGACTGATGACCTCAAATGTTAAGTCCCATAGTGCTCAGAGCCATTTGAACCATTTTTTGCTACTCCATTTTGGGCAGAATTATAACAAACTGTTGTTTGATATCTGATTTGAAACTCACTCACTTGTTCCCTAAACTGTTTATTGACATATTCAGTATCATTGTCTGATCTGATAATTTTTATCTTCTTACTAGTCTTTCAGCCATGGCTATGGAAACTGACAAATATTTCGCTCACTTCGTCTCTGTGTGTGTCGGCTGTAAGCTCATTAGATCTATTTTTATTTGTTTTAAACGGTAATCTGGCTGGTGTTTTGTACACAGATTTCACAAAGTAGGTTACAACTGGTACATTCCTTTGTCCCCATTGACACAAGCTGTAACAAGACTATACTTTTCATATTAAGATGTCTGAGTCTTCAACATCATAAAAACTTTTCATACATTGTACTGGATAATTATTTCCAACTTGAAGAACATCTAATTTGTAAATATCCTTTTCTTTACTTGCTGTGGCTATCACACTGCCATTCTGATCAATTATTTATGCATCGTTCAAAGCAAAAATTATCTTGTTGCCTTCATTCACTATGTCACCGACTGAAAGCAAATTTGTAGCAATGTTCTTCATATAGTGTGCTGTAGTATCTTATGATTCTTCTTTAACATTCAAATTAATCTTTCCTACCAGTTCACATTGTAATTGATAATCATCCACTGTTGAAATTCCAAAGTTTGTTTTTGGAGAAACATCATATGAAGGTGATTGATCTTTGCTAATATGCATAGACACTCCAGAATCCAGGAACCAATTTGTACTATTAATTTCCGTTTTACTTGAGGAATAATTTGCAGTAACTGCCTTAACTTTATTGCTTGGATTGCTTGCCTTCCTTCTTGGACTTTTGATACCTGACTTTTTTTCTTTTGTATGTGTATTTTTTGTGCCATGCAATGCATATTGTCCCACAAAACAAAGTTCTTCCTTTTGTAGTTTGAATATAAAGCCGCTTCGTCCTGGATAGGATATTCTTGTACATTCTTAAGATCTTGTAATGTCTTGACTTTTATACTGTCATCTGTGATTGGTATCCCTGAACTCTCTAAGCCGATTAACATGGGGTAATACATATTATGTTGTCCTGCTACTAACAGTGTACCAATTCGTTCTTCTGCAATGTCGAATCCAATATTTCGTGGGTGAATCGAAGTGGAGATGATTTTGTTTACATATTCATCAACATTTTTACATTCATCTAAATGTGTGATGATAAACTCTCTTTACTCATCTGCTTCCGTAGTTAAACCTCAATTTTCAAAAGCTCTTCTTAGACTGTTCCATTCGTCCTTCACTGTACTCGCCTTTTCTGTATTAATGTAATTTACATGATCAACTGGAAGAATTAATTTGGATTTTGCCTTACAATCTTTTTTCTGGAAATCTGAATCCATGGACTTCAAGGTTCGATCAATGACATCCAAAAGGTCGTCCAATTGTAGACAAGCTTTTACTGCAAATTTCTGAGCTGCATATTTCTCTCAGTCCATGAGCTTCTCAATCTGTAGCTCGGCAGAAGCCATTCATGTAGTTACAATATAATTACTGTAAATTATAAACTGATCACAAACAATGTTTTCCACCAATCAGTAGTCAAACTTTTCCAATTCCGTCTTTCTGGATCCATAACCGTTTAGATTACATATGTCCACAGTAAAATAATGTTGATGGAGATACACTATTTAGCAACATATGTTTTACTGTTTTTAACATGTTCCCAGCACTTTACAAAGACTTACAGTATATAACACAGAACATCAAGGCATAGATACCTATAAATACATGTAACAAGTAAGGAGATCTGTACACATTAACTCACTGCCAATATAATAAATATTTTTTCCACCAGTTCCAAAAAATGTAACAAGTAAGGAGATCTGTACACATTAACTCACTGCCAATATAATAAATATTTTTTCCACCAGTTCCAAAAATTCCCTAATTAAAACACAATGCCACCCATTGGTTAATGGGATAGTACATGAGCTAAGTCATTAATGATCTGGTAGCTGACAATATCACTGAGTTCCTTATGTACATAAAATTGCCAATACTTAATTTTTTTTTTTAAAGAGTGGGCATAGGATTCCAACAGCAACCATTAAAGAAAAGAAATATTATGTGAGATGTTCTGTGGCATTTTTAATCCTGTTTTTTTTTTTTAATTTATATCTAAATGTACTTCAAGCAATACATCAATATAATTCCTGGCATTATTCCTATCACCACCTACATATGGAAGCAATAACTTACTTTTCTTTATGCATTGAGAGAAGATCCCTTCAATCATGATTTAATTATATAATCAAACAGAGACCTCACCAACCAGTGAGAACATTGTTTAATTTTCTAGTAGATCATCCAGTCCGTTTTTAAGATTTTGTATTACATTTAACAACACTGATTTATTTATGAGAAATGAAAAAAGACGTTGTGCTACCCTTGGAAACTTCAGTGAGATTCTTATTTTTGAGTTTTCTCGATTTATCAGTTTGTGTGCTACATCCACACAGTGGTGATAAAAAAATAATAAAAATTTCATTTAGATTTTTACATTCCCTTTTTCTCTCTTGAGTATTGCATTTCCGCTTTGAATTGATTATTTTCTATTTTCGTTTACATTGAATCACACTTTATTAGAAAATTTGTTTGAAGTAGCACTTTCATTATGAAAAAGGCCAGATTTATTTTCTGTTGTCTTCTTTCCTTGATGAGAATTGTAGCTTGTATGTCATTAATTTATTCCACAATTTTCAGGTAACAGTTTAAATTCTTCCCTGAACTGAATATATATATATATTACAGTCCCATTCTTATTGTACTTGCTACACCTGTTTTATCATACAACTCAAAATACTATATTTGTACATGACCTATCTATCTTGCTTATACTGACTGGTTCTGCCTCCTTAACTCTACAAATACTTTTTCTGTGTCTCTTTCTGCTACTTCAATCATTTGACCAAAATAGCAAGCTACCCCTGTTATTAACATCTGTATTTTTTTGTGTACTCTCAGGAATATCAGTATAGTGGAAATGGAAATGAGCGTTTGGCGTCAGTGGCCGGGAGGCCCCTCGCGGGGCAGGTCCGGCCGCCATATCGCAGGTCTTATTACATTCGGCGCCACATTGGGCGACCTGCACGCCGGATGGGGATGAAATGATGATGAACACAACACAACACCCAGTCCCTGAGCGGAGAAAATCTCCGACCCAGCCGGGAATCGAACCCGGGCCCAGAGGACGGCAATCCGTCACGCTGACCACTCAGCTAATCAGTATAGTTAAGCACAGATATTAAATGGTATATTAGTGTACCTGATGCTTTTTCACATCCTGTGCAACTGCTTACTCTGAACTTCAATCCCTAAGTGTTGATAAATGAATGAAAATGACTTGTATTGTAACTAGCTTTCAGTGTACTGAATTTATATCTACACTCACAGATATTCCAGTATGACGGGTTTGTATAATAGTATGGTACTCTGTGTGATCAAAAGTATCCGTACACCCCCAAAACCATACGTTTTTCATATTAGGTGCATTGTGCTGCCACCTACTGCCAGGTACTCCATATCAGCAACCTCAGTAGTCATTAGACATCGTGAGAGACCAGAATGGGGCACTCCGTGAAACTCACAGACTTCGAATGTGGAAGGGGTGATTGGCTGTCACTTCTGTCACACGTCTGTACGCGAAATTTTCACACTCCTAACCATCCCTAGGTCCCCTGTTTTCGATGTGATAGCGAAGGGACACATACAGCACAAAAGCATACAGGCTGACCTCGTCTGTTGACTGACAGAGACCAACGACAATTGAAGAGGGTCATAATATGTAAGACACAGACACCTATCCAGACCATCACACAGGAATTCCAAACTGCATCAGGATCCACTGCAAGTTCTATGACAGTTAGGCAGGAAGTGAGAAAATTTGAATTTCATGGTCTAGCGGCTGCTCATAATCCACACACCATGCCTGTAAATGCCAAACCATGCCTCGCTTGGTGTAAGGAGCGTAAACATTGGATGATTGAACAGTGGAAAAACTTTGAGTGGAGTGACGAATCACAGTACACAATGTGGCGATCAGGTGGCGAGGTGTAGGTATGGCGAATACCCAGTGAACATCATCTGCCAGCGTGTGTAGTGCCACTCTTCATAATGCATAGCGTGTGGCTGAGTGGTTACACGACAATAACATCCCTGTAATGAACTGCCCTGCACGGAGTCCTGACCTGAATCCTATAGAATACCTTTGGGATATTTTGGAACGCCGACTTCGTGCCAGGCCTCACTGACTGACATTGATACCTCTCCTCAGTGCAGCACTCCGTGAAGAATGGGCTACCATTCCTCAAGAAACCTTCCAGCACCTCACTGAACGTATGCCTGCGAGAGTGGAAGCTTTCATTAAGGCTAAGGGTGGGCCAACATCATACTGAATTTCAGCATTACAGATGGAGGGCGCCACGAATTTCTAAGTAATTTTCAGCTAGGTGTCCGGATACTTTTGATCTCACAGTGTACTAGTAATTGAAATTCATTTATTGTATTTTGTCAGACTTCTGTAATTTGGTTTCCTGGTTTTCTAATGTTAGCCTCTTTCTTTCCTTTTCAGCATATTATCAGATGACGATTTTCTAACAAGTCTGAACTGGTTATGATATCACTTCTACAGGATGAGGATGGAAAAATGCAATAAAAGGATATTGTTTACAAGATAGTGGCTGTTACTTCATTAGTGAACTTGCTGAATCTATGTACACTTTTAATTCTTCTAAAATATAATATTACAATAATTTGACAATTGTTAAAGCTTGTGATTATATATCCTGTTAACATATAAATGTGAGGGAGGAGGAAGGTGAGAATGAAATTTGGTGAACAGGACTATTGATCCAACGTGGTTTAAACTTTCAGTGCCATGTAATCGTTGTATTGGATTAATTGAGTCAATAGACCTGTAATCCATATTCAGTATATTTCCTTCGTTTTTTAAAAAAGATTTTTCTGCAACTTTTTAACCAGAATTACTCTTTTCCATAGAAAAGGAAATAATTCAGTATCTCAGTAAATAAAAGGTTGCCAGTATGAACACCACAACAAACTAGCCTACTTTGCTCTTTGTGTGCTGTTTCTTATCTAAAGCACTGTTTGGATATTTTGAGCCATTGTAACACCAAACCTAGGTGGCTTGGTATGAGCATGAATAAATTTCTATATTCCTTGTAGTCATGGATAAGGCGTGGGGAGTGAATCGTTAAGACAAAAAACTGGTACAAATTCTTTAATAATCTGCCAACGAGGTATTCTTTTTTTGTAATAAAGGCATATGGTTTCGTCCGTTCATTCAAAATCGTTTCTGTGGCACGAAAACAGAAGGCAGTTTTAGGCAACAATGCATGAAAATGGTGCGTGCGTATGTCACGATTCGTTAGCAGAAATAAACTTTTCTGTCTAAATTATGTTTTTTTTATACAATGGCTTCAGGATTACATCGAAAAATTAAAGTGTTAATATTGTGAAACATTTTATAGCCATCTAATTGTTTTGCGAAAGGGAACTAAGACACAATGAATGATCACATGGTATTACATTTTACGACGGAAAAATGCAATTTCACAGTGAATTTCTTATTTCATTGTGTCAGATCAATAAATGAATTTATTTGGTATAGTAATTATCTCCGCAATAAAACGACGCTAATGGAATGAGCAGCTCCAATATAAATGATTCGATTCAGCTGATAAATGAACTCACGCAAAGGAATGCGGGTGAGCTGCTTCCTGCCGGGAACAAATCTGTCTTCAGATTTAAGCAGTATATAAGCATCTTGAATAAGATTTAGAAGCACAAGATTGGCGAATAATGGTATCTACAGTCTGATGACCATTCTAGAGCGACCCATCAAACAAAAGTGAGATACTCTCAAGGTCGGCCAATTAAGAACCAAAATTAGACTCACATACAGCAACGACCACCAATTTACTGCGGCGCTCGGCCGTGCGCATGACAGAAATCTGTGGTGAGTGCCAACACTGCTGCAACTGAACAGACATCTCATTTGGCCTGCCACCGCAGAGCAGTGTATTCGCGAGTGTGGTTGGTATAAAAGTACAAATTCAAATTTCATTCGTATAAAATTTTACGTGGTAATTCGTAAATAAGGTACAATATTAGCAATTGTGTAAGAGATAGCTACTACCTGTGCTTGTTGGTACGTCTGATAACGCAAAAATCATATCTTTGGTAAAGTTACCTCTTGGGGCCTAAACAGGCGCAGTCGGGTTTCTTTGGCCATGATGGATGGTGTGGTGGCAGAAGTAAATGGTGGAGGTCTTCCTTCGCCGCGAAAAAAATTTCGTTTGCAGAATGTTCCTAAAGTGACAGTTGTGTTGGGCGCTCAGTGGGGCGATGAAGGGAAAGGAAAAGTGGTGGATATGCTTGCAACAGGGGCAGACATAGTTTGTAGATGTCAGGTAAGACTTGTATTATACTACTGTTTTCGCGGGTTTCCCTTTGTGAGCATGATATAAATTGATGCGTTTGAGTGGAGATTCGGCCCAAGTTCTTGTAACAAATTTTCAACGGTGACCTGTTTATATCTGAGGTGGTAAAACTGTGCAGGTGTTCTGGTAAGTTAATAAAGCTATTTTTACGTGTCTGTTTAGGAGGCCATACACGAAACTATTGTAAGTTTCTGTAAACTGCATTAAAAATACATTGTGCAGGTTATTTGTTAGACTAGACCTCTGCTTAAGTAACGTGTGTGTTAATAATCGTTATCATCCAAGATGCTGATGTTCAGTACTACTTTTTTTTAATTTTCGCTACAGAATCAAGTGTCACGCGAACATTAACAGAATTTCTCAAACATAAGTGCTGCTTAGAAGACAGAGTTGCTCTACAGGTACGGGCTCGAAGTTACACTAACATTAACTATGCGCGTTCATAAATATGTTTACTTAGAGGCATATACTCGCTATGCTAGATGAGTCTGAGTAAACTCCACGGATTCGCTAGTAGCCCGTACTGACAAACATGTAAATATCGCTACTAGTTGTTCACGAAACGCAAATATCAGCAATGTTTGCTCGAAGTGCTGTGGCGTGAATCATATTTGCCATTCAGTCAGTTTGTTTTGGGTCTTAAATCTTGATACAGAACTGGGATGGTTGCTTGTGATAATTAACCAATAAAGTCGGTTTTAACATGTCTCAGTAAGAAGTCTGATTTTGTTGTTTATGCAGAAAGTTACCAATGTGGTTAGCTACTGGCCACTGAATTGTCACTGCAGATATTTGTACATTAGTTTTGTTACAAAACTGAAGAACATGTACTAAGAAAATGTCGGTTGATGGAAATTGACGTGTTCTAAGAAAATGTCGGCTGATGGAAATTGACGTGTTCAGTGTTGCATTGTTAGTGCTATAGGCCCAATTTATATGAAGATTATGTAGACAAATACTACACAATTTTTATGTATGTCTGTTGTTGAGGATACTATTTCCCTTCTGTGGAGCTTGGCCTTTTGTCAATGGTGCAGCATTTTTTTCTCTCTCTCTCTAGAGGTGAACAGCAACATTGGATTTAGTAAGTCATTCTGATGTCAAGTCTCGGAATTGATATACCAGTCCACTCTCGTGTGTGTGTGTGTGTGTGTGTGTGTGTGTGTGTGTGTGTGTGTGTGTGTGTGTGTGTACTCGTACCTACAGAGCTTTGAAGATAGGTACGAGTCTTTGACAGTTTGAAGTTTTTGACAGTCCATACGCTGGACCAATTATTCCATTCATTTGTGCTACCACTAATGTATTTCCGAGTCCTAAAACTTATTGCTGTTGTGCTAAAGTTGTAGGCCTACGTTTTGCTGCTTTTATGGCATACTATTTAAAGGCACACTGTAATATGACCTGGATGTACATGTCAATTTCAAAATCATTAGCTGTCTGATGGTGTGGTTTCATTTAAAATTTCTGTTTTTGCAAGTAGTTGACACATCAGAATTGGTGGATATTACCGCAAACTGTTTCCCAGTATCTGTCTACGGTTTTTTGGGTTTTTAAAGAGCTGTGAAGGCATCCATAGATGTAATTTATTGACAATGTGGTGTAACAGGATAATTTTAAAGATTTGATAATGACTGGATTACTATTGACTGCCACCACTCTGACACAACAGCAGCATACAGCTTAATCTGTTGTCCCAAGTTTTAACAAAGAGAGGGTAGTGGGTAAGTGACAGGAGATTCCATTTTAACTTCTGGTGCAGTATTCATTTCCTGCCATCTACATTTTCAAAAGAAGTGGATTTGATTACAGAATAGTACCATAAGCAATTGTATTTGGGACTTTCTCATTACATGGACGCATACTTACGCAATTCCATGAATTCAGGTGTAAGACCATCTCCAATACATGGGTCAGACCACACCCCCTCCCCCTTCTAGTAAGAGTCACAGTGCTGCAAATGGTAACACATTTCACACACATGTTCATGGAATTGGGACATTTTTCTAAAACCACTTGTCAGGATATACGACACTTAGTGGATACGCTATGAAGTGTTTGTAATTTTCAGAAGATATTTTTATACATTCTTAATTTGTCTGGCATAATGCCTGTAGTTGCTATATAATCCAGGAATTTCAAATCTATCATAACTACTAATAACATTATTTAAAACAAGTGAATTGTTTCTATTTGCAGCTTAGACAGATTAGAAATATTTTAATTCGGTAGATCCAAGTTTATATTAAATGTTAGAAGTAGTGGCAGCACAGCTGTATCAGTTTGAACAAGAGGCAAATTATCGGCTACACATGTAAATATTCCCAATATTGCTCATCTGACTAAAGTGAGCAGCACTGAGTGTCTGCACTTATCAATGGTGTGTATTTTTTAATCAGTATCACACTTGAAGCAGGCAGCAAGTATGCCTAAAAACTGATTTTCCAATGTTCGATATGTGACTACCTCACTTGCCATTCCTTGCTATTAGGCGATTAATGTGCACAGCAAGAGGACACATTTTACAAGTCCTGTTCTTGCAGTATTTTTGTTTCAGCACATATGCTACAGTGCCCTTAAAAAATTAAAAATGTACTTCAGTCCATTACTTGCTTTAAATCGACTTTTTTACCTCTAAATGATAAATGATAGTTATTAGCAATGGAACTTGTTAGATGTATGGATTGAAGGTGTACTGGAATTATTTGAGATTCTCATGTGTTTTTGTATGTGAATCTACTGTAGTTTCTCATAAGATGTTTTTATCCGCATCTCAACTTTGTTTGTAGAAATGCTGTTTTGTCAAACACTCAGATATTGTAGTCAAAGTATAAGAATGAAAACTTATCAAGAGCAGTCGGCCACGAGTAAGGTTTAAATATTGTCATAACTGGTAGCAGATTAACTGTAGTGTTTGATATTGCTTTGTCAAGTCACAATCACACTTGCCTCTTAACCTAATATCTCTGGATGTGATATGGATCAATATCTCACCATATCTAAGAATTTATATTCGCATTTACTGGCTGTGACAACTTGCATCCAAAGTAAAGCAGGCTTCGGGCTAAGCTCCAGACCAGGCTGTCATCACAATTTAAACTTCAAAAACCAATATAGCTCCAAATAAAATATTTTCATTGTTCTGTTATCTTAATGTTTGTGCATGAATATCATGACACATTACCTTTACGTTACAAGGTGAAGTTAATATCCGATATTGACAATTTTAGTTTACCAGCAGTAATTGATTTGATAAGTGCATCTTCGCTCAATGACGTCTGTCTATTGCGACCCCATCTTGGTGTCTTTTAGTGGTGCCACTTGGCTCAGGGCATTCCACAAGTTGTGTATTATGATACAGCTCCTCAGTATGTATTTATAATATGACAATTGTGGCCTCTCTCAATGTTTGTCCTTGAATCACACGACAAAAGACCACAAGGTGAGGCAAAATAAGGCTAATTTTGAAGGTGGTTGTGATCAAATGAATAGAAAGTCTAGACCTTGCTTGTATTTGGTTATTGTTACTAAGTTAAACCATTTTGTGACTTGTGTCAGTCCGGAAGCTTTAAGTGAAGATAGTATCGGCCGTGATAGCCTACATTGTATGGTTGTAGTTCTTTTCTTTCTACTGTTAATTCTGGATATCATTGGTTTATGATATCTAAATTGGCTCTTATTTGTTGCGCAGTTAGGGAAAGTAATCTGTTTTATGTATTGGTAGGTGTACAATAACAATAGTTACTAACTGATGCTGTGTAGGAACAAGCTTATAGTTTATGTAGTCAGGGGACCAGTGTTACCCAGACTGATATCTTAATTGGCCCATGACTCCAGATATTTAATTACTACAATTAATGTAGGGCAACATTGAACATTATCTGGAGGGGGGGGGAATTCATATTCAATGCTCGTAACTGAAGCAGAACATGGCAACTAAATTTTTTACTAAAATTAATTAGTTTTTGAGCTTGTTTGCAAATATGATGTACAGTACGATGATAATAAAGGTGGTTCGTTTAGTGAATTTTTAGGTGAATTAAACTGTTAGGCTCACTCGATAATAAAAGCCCCAAAATATATCTACCGATTAAACTAATTGATCCAAGCCTGCTTACAAACCATTCTGTCACCTTTGTTGTTCTGCAGTAACAAGACTGCTGAATCATACTGTATAATTGATCCAAAACCAGATAATTTAGTGTCTATAACATAGAAGTTGGATTTGCCAAGTTATAGTATGAGTTTATGTAGTTTTCTGTATCAGTGTGTAGCATAGTATATATTTCTCAGTATTCATTCAGTAGTTCAGTTCTTCTCATTATTAGCTTTAGTTTTATATGAGGGGAACATTAATAAAACTGACAAACTGCAGGGATGGAATTCCTGTTTAGAAATAGAGGAAAAGGTCCTATGAAAATGTTCCCAGAAATGTGTCGTCACCACAGTAGACGACACAGACGAATGAAACTCCTTGTGACAACATGCCATGTGGTCCTTGTGTGTTGCAGGCTGTGTGATTAATGCAGTGTAGTGTAAACAGCAGAGTAGTCTGGTATTCCTGTTGGGAACGCGCTGAGATGATGTTTGTGTATGGCCAAGCAGATATAAACAGCCGAGAGTGAGCACGACTATACCAAAAGAAGTATCCTCACAGAAAGCAACCACATCACACAGCATTTCAAGCTCTTTTTGGGCATCTGTGTGATTGTGGGTTCTTTCAGACAGATGAACATGCATGGAGGTGGAGGACTGTGCATACACCAGATTTGGAGGATCAGGTTCTACAGGATATTGATACGAACCCTAGTACAAGCTCTTGGCAAGTGGCCTGCCGATATGGTGTAAGGGAAGGAGTGCAGCAATCCATAATGTGACATGTGAATGCGTGCATTGCATACCATGGAGGCAACTTTGAACATCTGTTGTGACGTGGATGTGATGCAGCTCTGTACTGTGTTCTGGGGTGATTTGTTGTTGTTGCAGGCCCACTATCCATTTATGGACACGTGTTCATAGGACCTTTTTTCCTCCATTTCCAGTCAGGAATCCATCCTTGGAGTTTGTTGGTTTTATTAATTCTTACCCATGTATATGCAATAAATAAATCTTTTTAACTCAATAAGGAAAACGTAGTACTCACGGAGAACACCATGTCACATCCATAGTAACTGAACTGGGGATACTTTAACTTCATTATGTAAATTGGACTAATTGTCTGAGTCAATCATTCCATTGAATATAATATTTGTTCACTTCCTCTTTTGCTTAGGGCTCTTTAGATCTGAACGGACAAAAGTCCCAAGTATTCAGGTGATATGCCTTACCAGCCTTTAAAAATAATATTGTGGCAAGATAGCATTCTTAATAACATTATAGAATAATTTGTTGTTATTTTGTAGTGTTAGAATATTGAAGTTTGTTTACCTGAAGTACTTACTTTTTGCTGCCTACTCGAGCAATTTGAAGTTTGTAGTCACACTTTATGAAGAAAACAAGTTTCCATTTCTTATATTGGGTTAGCATCACTTAGAGTTGTATGAAGTTTAATAGCCTCCTGCCCCACACGCAGTGCATAAGTGGCAGCAGACTTCCTTAGTCCCTACACTCCATGTTGAGAGGGCTGAAGTACATTTATTTCTCTGTGTGGAGAGTGAGGGAGAATAAACTTTTTATATGCCATTGACATCTTCCGTCATATTTCAGCACAGATGCAATTTGTATTTACATATTTTTTATAAATCATGCTTTTATGTTTGAAATACAGTATTCAGTTTCTCTGATGATCTTGTATATTTCTATCATATGCTCTGATTGTTTTACTGTAGCAGCTTGCTTGACTGTTAAAGAAAATGAAATTCATTATCTTGAGGTTGGAAAGAAACTATTCTCGTGAAACTCTTTTGGCCCGTTTCACTCTGCGGTACAAACATGTCAGTTGTAACTCACGCAAATAAATTACTGCAAATCTGAACCTTCTTAATTAAATTCACAGTAATTGCCCAAACTAATTGAATGAGGTAATATTTGGGAACTTATGTTATATCTCTTAAATTTGTCAGACTTTTATTAATTTTCTTTTAATTTTAAGCCAATTTCAGTTTGATGCAATGTGTGTGTAATCCAGTATTGAAATTAAGCTATTGAACTTTACAGTAAATGTTCATATGTATATGTTATGGTTGCCATTGTGGAATCATGTAGTGAGCTGAACCTGTAATGACAGTATAACTGCTGATTCAAAATTTTCAGTATCTCAGTATATTCTTTGGGGTGTAACATACTACTTTAAATTCCATTAGTCTCAGATATCGAAAAAGCTATCAAAATATATTTTGGCAGAAACTATTTAAGCGGATAAAGAACATTGTCTAAGCCTTTCAATTGAAGCTGGGAGTTTATTAGAACATTGAAGTAACTAAACCACTACTCATCAATAACTCGTATTTTTTGTCTTCCATTTTTATGGAATTAATGTAGCTGTTTTCAGGGTGGAAATAATGCTGGCCATACAGTGGTTGTTGATGAACGAGAGTATGATTTTCATCTGTTGCCAAGTGGAATAATCAACCCCGAATGCAAATCCTTAATTGGTAAGCTATTTTCAGGGTTCCTTAAACCATCGCGTATTGTAATGAGAGCTATTGCTTCGCACAATCTGTTCCATTTTCTACTAGACAAAAGTATTTTAATACTTCAGAAATTGACAATTTTGCAGAAAAACAAAAGCATTACAGTGCATCAGCTTGTAATAAAGTAAATATTATCCCTTCAGTTTCACTTGATGTGAAAACATATTTAAGAAGTTTAAGTGAATTTGTTATCATATTCTTTTTTGTTAAATTAAAAAAACAGTGTTTTAAGTCATGTACTACCTGTGTGTGCCCCAAAGTTATTCTTGGTTTGCTCCTCTGTATTGTCCTTTGTAGCAGGTGTCATTCACAGTTCTGTTTTCTTAGTTTAAATTTTATTGAAACGTAAGTTAACAACCATCTCTACTGTTGTGCTGTTTGAGGGAAGAATGATGCAATTTGTATTTTCTTTAAGCACACTATTTTTATAGGATATATGCAAAAAAAATACGGAAAATTATTATTCATGGGGACTTTTTATTTTCCTTCTTGTATTCACGAAGAATTCATTATGGCTGTCTTTGTTAATGTGTTCAGTTATGTCATTATTCATGTTGTTGTGTATTGTTTTGGTGGTGGGATGTAAAAGTGCTTACAGCTGTGATTTTCTTAGTGATTTGTACGTCCAGGGGATGTATTTGTAATTTTTCTTTATAGTTCTGTCAGTGTACTAGCCTTCAAAGGAAGAAATGCATGTTGCATGTTTCGACTAAAACAATAGCTGTCTGTGCTTCTGATTCAGAATATATTGTGTATTGAATGTATTGTTATCTACTTGTATCATTATTTAACTCTACAGAAAACTTCAAGGTTTAAATACCACGATTGAGTTGGATTTCATGTTATTAGTTTAGCTGTATGCTAAACTGGTCAACAGCTTGACACATAACTTTTAAAACGAGTATACTACTATTGCATATGTGATGATAGAGATACAGAATCAAAATCAAAGTATTAGTGATATACGTATCTTGTGGGAATGTTAGTGTCATTAAACGATATATTCATTACCACCTTCACCCCCCTCTCTCCCCCCTCTCT
The DNA here is from genome assembly GCF_023864345.2 of Schistocerca serialis cubense. Classification (NCBI taxonomy): domain Eukaryota; kingdom Metazoa; phylum Arthropoda; class Insecta; order Orthoptera; family Acrididae; genus Schistocerca; species Schistocerca serialis. Next base: position 719,252,757 of record NC_064638.1, read on the forward strand.
CCCCCCTCTCTCCCCCCTCTCTCCCCCCTCTCTCCCCCCTCTCTCCCCCCTCTCTCCCCCCCCTCTCTCCCCCCCTCTCCCACCCCCCTCTCTCCCACCCCCCTCTCTCCCACCCCCCTCTCTCCCACCCCCCTCTCTCCCACCCCCCTCTCTCCCACCCCCCTCTCTCCCACCCCCCTCTCTCCCACCCCCCTCTCTCCCACCCCCCTCTCTCCCACCCCCCTCTCTCCCACCCCCCTCTCCCCCACCCCCCTCTCTCCCACCCCCTCTCTCCCACCCCCCTCTCTCCCACCCCCCTCTCCCACCCCCCTCTCCCACCCCCCTCTCCCACCCCCCTCTCCCACCCCCCTCTCCCACCCCCCTCTCCCACCCCCCTCTCCCACCCCCCTCTCCCACCCCCCTCTCCCACCCCCCTCTCCCACCCCCCTCTCCCACACCCCTCTCCCACACCCCTCTCCCACACCCCTCTCCCACACCCCTCTCCCACACCCCTCTCCCACACCCCTCTCCCACACCCCTCTCCCACACCCCTCTCCCACACCCCTCTCCCACACCCCTCTCCCACACCCCTCTCCCACACCCCTCTCCCACACCCCTCTCCCACACCCCCCTCTCACCCCCCCTCTCACCCCCCCTCTCTCTCTCTCTCTCACTCCCCTCTCTCTCTCTCTCCTCCCCTCTCTCTCCCCCTCCCCCTCTCTCTCCCCCTCTCTCTCTCTCCCCCTCTCTCTCTCTCCCCCTCTCTCTCTCTCCCCCTCTCTCTCTCTCCCCCTCTCTCTCTCTCCCCCTCTCTCTCTCTCCCCCTCTCTCTCTCTCTCCCCCTCTCTCTCTCTCCCCCTCTCTCTCTCTCCCCCTCTCTCTCCCCCCTCTCTCCGCCCCCCCTCTCTCTGTACTAGTGATTAGGACTTTGTATTTAACTAAGAATTTTTGTGGATTTCTGTAGCTGTATTGGACTGTGTTCATGTGTGTGTTCATCTGCTTTCATATTCACTTACGACCATTTAAAAATTTGGTGACATGTAAAGGTAACAAACATATTTATAGTATAATGCTGTTTGATTGCTTTGTGATATTTTTAAGGCTTTGTTTGTCTCGTAGGAGGATTCAAGAGGTAAGATTTCCTTTGCTAACTAATAACACAAAGAAATGTTTCATTCTAAAGGAATAAAGCCATGCTTATGTTTCTCATGAATGTAACTCAAATTATAGGTAATGGTGTGGTCATTCATCTACCTGGTTTATTTGAGGAGTTAGAGAAGAATGCTGCAAAAGGCCTGTCAAGATGGGAGGACCGGTTGCTGGTATCGGATCGGTCTCATCTAGTCTTCGACTTCCATCAGGTACTGTACTGTTGATGAAATAATATTCGTTTTATTGTAACACTGATAAATATTTCTTATGATGATGACATATAGAGGCAATTTACATTCACCAAGAATAAAATCCCCATAAGGTAAATATGTCAAGAACCTTTAATTCCATAGTGCTTTACAAGGTATGTTTCTGTTAAAGGTGATATGCCTTGTCTTCCTCTGACCTTCCAGCTGACTTACCCAGCCAGTCTTTTATCTAAAATTTAAAATTTAATGTGTATTCTGAACCTTGGTGCAGCTTGGCATTTCCACATTAACAAACCATGTAACTGTCCTGATATTTGCGAGGATGTCTCAACACTGTAACTCATTCTGGTCTAGAATTCATATCTCCTCCCTGCGAACAACCAAAGAGTACTTTGTTGGTGAAAGTAAGGAAAGGTTATGGAAGTGGTTAAGAGGAGTGCTAAGATGATACTTGAAGGTTGGCATTCCATACACTAAAATAAGTTCTGTTGCACATGATCTGACTTATTCTGATGTAGAGTTCCTTATGTTGAAAATGATTTTCTGTAGTTTTGATTAACAACAGGTCTATAGTTATTGAATAGTATTTAGTTCCATGAAGTTCTTCATTGTGACAGGCCAAATCTGTTGGACTTCTCCTCTGCAGTCTGGAATATTGCTGGATGTAAAATACTTTAACGTCTCATCAAATTCTATGGAATAAATACACAAGATGTTCATACAGGAACATCACATACACTGCTATCTCTAGATCTGATGTAAGACTACAGCTATCAACTCGATGTTTCTAAGTTCGACCATAGAAAAGAATACATTTAAATTATTCACTTGTTCCCTTCCAATACCATTGACATAGTCAACTGTGGCTATTGCCTCAGGGGCGATTTGCTTCTTTGACCTGGGGTGAAGAACCATGAAACATGCACAAATATCCCCCTAGGCCCTTCCTCTTACAAAGTTAATGCTGTTGTCGTCCCACCTTGAAGGCAAGCATCATCCCTCAAGATGCTGCGGTGTACTTAAATTCATAACAAATCAACACAACAGTTGTGCTCTGCCAAACATTAAGTCATTGTCATTTACATTTCAGGTTTCGTTTGTCAGCAAGGTATATGCATGGTTACATATTACTCTACTGGAGGAATATGTATAACCTCACTCCTTGTGCATTTCAGCAGAGTTGTGTATTTCCAACTACAATGAAATGTCTTTTGACAGCAAAGCCGCATGTAACTGTCTTCAGGCTATTACACTGCTACAGAGTAGCAAGAATTTTATGCATGTTGATAATTGTGTTACCATGACTTTTGAAATACAGGTAATCTACCAATCCCTATTTCAGTAGATGGTGCAGGTATTGCACATTTAAGTCTGTCAGAAAATATCACCAATTCTACATCATTGACTGATTACAAATGTAACCCAAGGTTGATAAAGTTAGTACCCTTCCATAAGTACTGTTATAGGTGGAAGAATTTCCACTATCAGCTGAAAATAGTGATTTACATCTGTGTTTAATTGTAATGGGGGATTGGAATTTGACTGTAGCGAAAAGGAAAAATAACAGAACATGGACTGGGGGAAGGAATGCAAGGGGAAGTTGCCTGGCAGAGTTTCGAACAGTGCTCAGTTTGATCATTGTTGATGCTTACTTCAAGAATAATGGAAGAGGGTTATACGCACGGAAGAGATCTGGAAACACTCAAAGGTTCAGGACAGATTGCATAATGGGAAGACAACTTCAAAATAATAATTGATGTGCTCCCTGTTTGTTAAATACAGTGGTCACAATAAAGTATTTTGTTCCAGTAAACCTCCAGCCTGTGTTTCCACATTTTGCGAAGGTCAGACAGCCCAAATTGAGCTGTATGCTGCAGCTGGTAACCTTGACGTGATGTGAGCTACAGAAGGTTGACCTACCACCACCACTGGGTTTAACTATAATGCAAGATGACTGATGCACCAACAGGTCCAGGCTAGCAATCCATTTGCCTCCATTTTGGGTGAACAGCATGATTCTGTGGTTTGTGCAAGTAGGAACCCAGTGTTTGCTGTGCAAGAATTTCAGCCGACTTGACAATATTCATTCTCATTGTGAGTCAGTTTGATCACCTCTATGCCATGGTAGTAAAAGACGTGATTACTGCACCGCTTCAAGAGAATTCATAAGAAAGGCTTAAATGGGAATTGATCCAGAGTCGCAGTGTCGCATGAGGAGTGGATCGGGCAAGTGTTGACACAAAACAGGCAGTCATAAGCTGTTGCAATATCTGCACCAGTTGTCGAGTAAGGTGGATACAGTTGCTGTTCCTGACAATCTACTGTGCACACTGTGGAGCAGCTGACTACCACTACAGGTCAAAGCAATCCTGGTATCACCAACAGAAATGACGTTGGACTCGGTGACAGAGCTCAATGACTGAATTAGAGGCCATTGCACCTTCCCAGGTTAGTGTAGTGACCATGTTGGGCAGTATTATGACACTGGCAGCAACAGTCACATGCACACAGATTGGAGTGCTGCCGCAGATTGGTAAGCTGCTGTCGCAAGGTGGTGCTGGGAATAGTAGAGGACATTATCATTGGAGATCCAGAAGCTGGTTGTCGACTAATCTTGTTGTCTAGTGCAGAATGACCTGTGTGATGGTTCTACTATAGGTTCAGTGTATAAGCACAAAAATGGGCAACACCGTGGTCATACTCAAATGCCAGTGGCAGTTGGTGGTTGGTGCAGCCAACTCCCCCACAGTCCAGTGCCTGTTCATTAATGATAGGACTAGTCAGAAGTATTTGAGAAGACACTTGGCCATATTTAAGCATCCTACTGAGAACTTAAGTGCTCTGCCATAGACAGCAGATGGCATTCTGTGAATCTGCCACTAATAGCTCGTGCATCTCAACATATGGAACACAACATATCAAGTTGAATATGGGAGTGTGCTGCCTGTTCATTGAGCTGATTATAGGAGGTGACCTCTTGGCATGTTGTGTATTAGTGGATGTAGCCAACACTTGTCTGGTCAACAGTATTACTGGACTGGCAGCAGGCTTTCACTGTGATACATCAGATGATACAGGTGTGTGACGAGGTGTACGACTCTCTGCTAAGACAAATTTCGACTCTCTGCTAAGACAGATATCGACTTTGAGCAGACCTCCAGTGCACTTAAAGCATGTGTCACACATTATTGAAACTATATATTATCCTTTGTTATCCTGTAGACCCAGGCATTTGACATCCATGCATATGGCCATTGCTAGAGCGGAATTTGATGCAATGCTTAAAGAAGGAATACCGTATTTACTCGAATCTAAGCCGCCCTTTTTTTCCAGTTTTTGTAATCCAAAAAACCACCTGCGGCTTAGAATCGAGTGCAAAGCCAGCGAAAATTCGGAAAAAAGTTGGTGGGTGCCGCCACAACTTACTTCTGCCGTCGAATATATGTAGCGCTACACAGGCATGCTATGTACACACAAAGATAAATACTGGCGCCAAAACCTGTGCGTCAGTAAATAAATTTAAAAAAAAAAAGGTGGAAGACGAGCTATTTTCTCCGCCCCGAGTTTCGACCACTGCATTTTCATACATTATCCAATGAAGTAAATACAAATTCCTCATGGTAATCTTCGAACGTAGCAGCATTTCAATGTACTACGAAAATCCGACTGGAAAGACCGTTTGGGATGTTTGTCAATATGGCCAACTCGTTCTGAATTTTTTCCTATCTGTGAGAAGAGATGGTTGCTATAATAGGAACTTTTATAAATTGTGAATCACATGCAGTATTCTCGTCACCATAAGAATAATACGCAAATAAACATTTTGCCATGTGTTGTTTCATGTTTGCTGCTATCTCATTTAAATCCAGTCTGCCTAATAAACTACGAAACTAGAGTGAGACAACAGCAAACGCGGAAGAATGTACATATCATGTCATGTTTATATTCGTAGTATTCTTATGCTTAATAGTGATACAGTCAGAACTGGAGCACGGCAATTGACTTGATTTTTAAATCTAAGATGACTCTAATTTCTGTGTAGAATGTAATGTACTAAAGAGGCGCCTGCAAAGATTTTCAAACGGAGAAAAATTTTCGCTAAACTCTCGTTCAGAACATCATCATACGCAGTCTATTATTTGGTTCTTGTTGATCATTATCAAAGAAAGCAGCAGTGTAAGTAACAACAAATAGCAGTTTCTTTCCATTGTTTCACTAATGAGACGATTCCTCTTTTTTTTTTTAAAAAAAAAAAGCGGCGGTAGCGCGCACAAAAGCAAGCCGTGCCGTGAGCAGCGACAGGCCGTAAACACGTACTATCAGAATGCGACAAACAATGCATGACACAGTACAGTAACGCATTTTCAGCTTACAGTGATGTAAACATCTTTAACAAAGAAAACTGCGCTTATCAGATCAAAGAAAAATAAGCTATCAATTCAAACCAGACGAAGCACGTGGAAAAGGAAGGGTACCCGTATAAATACGGACGGAGCGCCTGACGCATAGCAATGCCTACCTGGTAAAGCTTAACGGCTAACTTAAGACTCGAACCAAACTACTGTGGTTGTATCGTCATTCATTCGACCTAAATTGTGTGTCATATTACAATGGACCAACTTTGTTTCGATTTGGAGATGCGGCCTATAATTTTTCTCTCCCCTTGAATTTCGAGTCTCAAATTTCAGGTGCGGCTTAGATTCGGGAAAATATTTTTTCCTTGATTTCGAGTCTCATTTTTCAGGTGGGGCTTAGATTCGAGTGCGGCTTAGATTCGAGTGCGGCTTAGATTCGAGTAAATATAGTAATCTGGCAATCACATAGCCCGTTGTCATCCACATTACATCTCATCCTGAAGAGAAGAGGAGCCTTGCACCCGTGCGGTGATTATTGTCCACTTGACTCCAGAACAGTATCTGACGCTCGCCTACATCTTTGTAACATGACTATAATTACACGCTACTTGGCACAACAGTATCCAGCATTTTGGACTGTACCAAAACATACATGCAGATACTTGTGGTAGAATTAAGACATCCCCAAGGTGGTAGTAATTACTCCATTCATGACTGGATTACAAACCAGTGCCGAAATCTGGGGAAGGTTTATTGATTCTATTCTGCGAGGCCTGCCATTTTGCTTTGCCTACTTGGATGATATATTTTCAGCAACCAGGGAGTAACACCACCACTTCAAAGGGGATTTAAATGTCTGATGTAGTTTGGTGTGATGCTAAATATGGCCAAATGCATGTTTCGGCAACTTGAGGTAACATTTCTAGGCCACCCAATATCTTCTGCAGGCACACCACTGCTAACCAAGAAGATTGAAGTATTTCTACAGATGTCAAGACCAAACACAATCAAGAAGTTAAGCCAATTTTTAGGAATGTTAAACTTGTACCACCAACACCTGTCCCACCCAGCAGGTATGCAAGAAGCATTGAATGCAGCACTCACCAGCTCGAAGGTTTCATGCAGGATTCCAATGCATTGGAATGAAGCACTGAGCTCTGCTTTCGAGGCTATAAAACGAAGTATGACAAACACAGCATTCCTTCTGCACACTACATGTGATGCACCTTTGGCATTAGTTGTAGACGTGGGTCACACTGCTGTTGGCACAGTACTGCAGCATCGATCAGTGATGTATGGCAACCACTTGCATACTTCTCACACAAATTGTCACTGTCACAATGTAATGGGGGTGCATGCAACTGTGAACTCCTGGCTGTGTGTGTGATACAGTTAAATACTTCTGGCTGCAAACAGAAGCAAGGATGTTCACGATTGACACACATCACAAGCTGCTAATTTATGCTTCAAACAGAATACTATTAGGTGCTCTCCCATCAGTACCACCAACCTCAAATTTGAGCCAATTAAGCACAGGCATAAAGCATATTCCTGACATCGACAGTGTGGTGGCAAACTCTTTCGCACGTCAGCAGTGTGTCATGACCAGTAGATTTTTTGTTACTGGCCAAGGCACAGCAGAATGACAGAGTTTTCCAGACCTTCATTGACAGTACCACTTTGGCATTAAACTTTCAGCTAGTCAACATTCCAGTGAAGAGGCTCAATTGTATTGACGTTTCACAGGGAAGACCACAACCATTCCCATCGAGTGCATTTCGGTGGCAAGTCTTCGTCACTCTGGCTGCCATATGCATTTTGCTTCCCAGAGCCGTGACATTACTCCACTTCCATAGTGGGGGCTCATGTAACTTCGTCTGCGCAGTTGCTTGTTGTCATCGCAGTCGACTGTCAAGCCAAGCTTGTGTCAACTAGTGATGCTCGTACGTTTAGTAATGCAATGCCATATTGCGTGGTAACAAGTGAATTGCAGCTGTCTAGTAGATTCCACATCAGCTGCTAGGAGCACTGCGTTTTGTAATAGGTTTTTACATTGCTTTGTACTGTTTATTCCTCGCTGTGCATCTTTGTCCTTTTTATGTTCTTTGTTCCCTTCCTGATCCTGTCACGCTGGGTTACAATAGTAATCGTGTACTGACTTCCTCTGGAGTGTTTGTACATTCAAGAATGATTCACCTCAGAATGTACATTCCGATCAATACTTGGTGCACAGTAATATTTGTTATACTCTCTGTTCACTCTGTTCATTAAATACAGTTACCGCAGTAAATTATATTCCAGTAAGCCTCTAGTCTGTGTGTTCATGTTTTGCAAAGGTCAGACAGCCCTAATTAAGCTGTACTCAGCGAACCAGAGGTTGTTAAACATTTCAAAGGGAGCATTAGGCAATGATTGGCTGAAACAGAGGTGGAACATGATATAAGAGAAATTGGTAGCTTAATGAGATGAACTATCAAATAGGCAAAATGACAAGGTCCAGTAGAAATCCCTGTATAACACTGGGTTTCTTTGATGAAAGAACAACATAAAAATACAACAATGGAGTATGGAAAAAGAAAGAAAAAGGTTTCTAAATAATGAGAGTGAGTGAGTGCAGACCCTCCCAGGGGACACTGCCTTATCACAGGCACCTTCAGTGGCAGGTGGGAGGGTTTGTGTGCTCCATTGAAGCCTAGAGCTGTGCTGGCAGTAGCATAGCTACTGGCAGGGTCACCCAAGCCGGATTGGCTTCGACGGAGGGGAGTGAACCCTAAAAAAATCCAGGTCCTCCAACATGAACATTGGGCGTGAGGCACGCAACTTCACCCTGGAAGAAAGAGCTTGTTACAGAACCGAAGGACAAAGAAATCCGGATGGATGCAGTGGATAAACGGCCTTGGCAATGGAAACGGCCCACGAATTATTTAGCGACATGGAATGTGAGATCACTGAACAAGCCTGGAGGGCTACAGAACCTGAAAAAGGAAATGAAGAAATATAATGGGACAATGGCAGCAGTACAAAGAAGTGAAATGGAAAGGAAGTGGAATATTAGTATCTGGGACACACACACACACTGTTTCACAGCTGTGGAAGCAGAGGATATGGAGGCACAGGTTTTCTGATTGCTAATGCTCAAAAGGCTGCCACATTGAACTTTAAGCCTGTTAGCGAAAGAATCTGCATACTACGAATGAAAGCCCTTTTCTTCAATATATCCTTCATATGTACATATGCACCAAAAGACGATGCAGAGTCGATGGAAAAAGTTGTATTCTGTTTGAAACTTGAGCAGGAAATAGCAAGTGGAAAGCATGATATTAAGGTGGTTGTGGGGGACGTCAGTGCTAAAGTAGAGAAAGAAATTACATACAGGAAAACAGCTGGTGAGGAGAAGCTACATGAAGTTTCTAATGATAATGGTATTAGACAAACTGATTTTGCCATGAGCAATAACATGATTATTAAAAGCACATGGATGCAAAGGAAGGATATAAGGAAAGTTACATGGAGCTCCCAAGGTGGGATTGCAAAAAATCAGATTGATCGCATACTCATAGATAGATGCATGCATCAGATATATTAGAGGTGGATAGCTGTCATGGAGCAGATGGTGATAGTGATCATTATTTGTTAAGAATCAAATACAGACTGAGGATAGCCAATTATAGATAGACCAAGAGAGCTATTGCACCAAGGTTTGATGATACCAAGTTAAGAAATGATGAAAATGCAGTACAACAGTATAAAACTAACTTGACAGATAGACTTAATGAAGCCGAAGAGCGGGCAGGAGAGGATATTGAAGAAAGATGGGAAATGTTAAAGGAATAATGCATGGGACAGCTGAAATTGTACTGGGCAGAAAGAAGCAATCAAGAACCCATAGCTGGTTTGATGAAAACTGTAGGAGGAAGACAGAAGAAAGAATTGAAAGAATTGAGGCAAGGAAAAGAATGCTGCAGAGGAGAACTAGAGGTACTACAGAATAATACCCCTAGGAGAAGATAAGGGATGTAGGAGTGGAAAAAGAGAAAATTAGAAAAATGGATTGATGAGTTAAGAGAGGGAGATATTGCTCAAGAAAAAAGGAAATTCTGTATGAGGGTTAAAGAAATAAGGGAAGGATTCCAACCCAGAGCAGTTTTCTGTAAAGATAGGGAGGGAAATCTGTTTGGAGGAAAAGATCAAATTTTAGACAGATGGGTGGAGTATTTTAGTGAGCTACTGAATGCGGAATTGGAAAACAAAGGTGGAGTTGATGCCGGTATGGCAGAAGAGGTGGAGCAGGAAGTAAGCAGAGGTGAAGAGAACCAGAAATCAGTAGCAGAACCCACACTGGATGAAGTTAGTATCAAGACACTTAAAAACAATAAAGCTCCAGGAGAAGACAACATTACAGCAGAAATGATAAAATACAGTGGAGAAAAACTAGTAAGGGTCTTGCATGAGATTATAGTGGGAATATGGCGGAAAGAAAATATGGCGAAACAGTGGAGTACAGAAATACTCTGCCCTATAAATAAGAAACATGACAAAACTGATGGCGTGAATTATAGAGGAATTGCACTGCTCTGTATAGTATAAAGGTATTAGGAAAAATCATGGCTAGACAGTTAAGAACATACATAGAAGAGTATCTAGGAGACTACTGGTGTGGTTTCAGAACTAATATACCCACTACAGATGAGATTTTCACTATCAGACAGATCCTTGATAAATCTTAGGAGTATTACCTCAATGTCTACCAGCTGTTCATTGATTTCAAACAAGCTTATGATAGGATCAAAAGGGATCAATTTTGGAAGGCAATGCAAGAGACAGGAGTCAGATTGGTTTAAATGAATTTGAGAACAATAATATGCAAAATAAAGATCGAGGTCTCTTTATCAAAGGCACTTGAAGTTAACTAAGGACTGCAGAAGGGTGATGTGCTCTCCACTATTCTGTTTAATGTTGTCTTGGAGAGTGTAATGCGAAAGACATAAAGCAACAAACCTGGGGGAATACTGTTTAATAGAGTGACTCAGGAGCTTGCATATGTGGATGATATTGACCTGGACTATGACACAAAATGATGATGAGTTGTTGCTGAGATGGGAAAGGAAGATACTTAGGAAAATCTACGAGCCAGTGAATTATAGGGGCTTTTGGAGAATCAAAAAATGTGATCATAGAGTTGTACAACAAACCAGATATTGTGACAGAAATAAAGAGTAATAGACTACATTGGTTGGGACATGTAGAAAGAATGGTGGAGAACAGCATAGTCAGGAAAGTTTTCAAAGGAAAACCCGGTGGACATTGTTTAAGGGGCAGACCAAGGACCAGATGGCTAGACAAGGTGGAGGAGGACTCGAGGAGGGTGGGAGTTAGGAGATGGAGAGTCAAGGCAGCCAGCAGAGAAGAGTGGACGGATATTCTCTGGGAGACCAAGGCCCTACAAGGGCTGTAGTGCGAAGGAGTAAGAAAGACTGAGCGCAGAATGTCTTAAGTGGGTATGGTTAGAGGAGAAATGCAAAACTGTAGCCTACAGGAAATTTAAAGACACTTTTGGAGAAATGAGGAGCAATTGTATGAATGTTAAGAGCTCAGTTCATGAGTACTAAGAAAAGAAGGGGAAGTCTGAAAGTGGAAGAAATATATGTCCTGTACAAGGGAAACAAATTTGATGACAGTGTTATATAAATGGAAGTAGTAGCAGATTATCAGACGAGACACACATTATAGTGTGTGGCAAAACACAAATGTAAAGCAAAACAAAACTTCGAATGTAGATGACATTCTCTCAGAATTTTTGGAACTTGGGGAGAGCTAGTCATGAGAAAACTATTGTACCTGCTATGAAAAACGTTAAGACATGTTAAATACCTTCAGACTTTAAGAAGCATCTGATAATTCAAATTTTAAAAGGTCAGGTTCTGACATATGTAGTACTAGTGAACCATCAGTTTAATTACTCGTGACTGCCAAATACTGACATGAATTATTTACAGAAAAATGGAAAAAGCTGGCGGAAGCCAGTGTTACGGAAAACCAGTTTTTATTCCAGAGAAATGTTGGAACAAGCCAGACAATAGCCCTACGGCTACCGGTGTCAAAAGACCAACCTATGTTCATAGCATGTGCAGGGTTAAAGAAAGCTTTGTATAATGTTGACTGGAATATGACTTAAGAAATTCTGAAGGGTTAAGGGATACAATATGTGGAGCAAAAGTTATCTACAACTTGTGCAGAAACCGAACTGCACTTACAAGACTTGAAGGACATGAAAGGGAAGCAGTGGTTAAGAAGGGAGTGAGACAGTAGCCTGTTCCTTGTGTTGTTCAGTGTGTATATTGAGCAAAAGAACTTCGATGATTAGTTGAATGGGATGGGTCGTGTCCTGAAAAGAGGTTATGAGATGAATATCAACAAAATTGAATGATTGAATGAGGTTAATGAAATGTAGTAACATTGTGAGGTGACGCTGAGGGAATTTGGTTAAGAAATTGGACTAAAATGAATAGAACGTGTTATTTGGGCAGTAAAGTTAGTGAGTGAGGCTGAGATGCTGAGTCACAGATAGGCACAACAAAATACTGCCACAAATATATTTTCGGCCGAGGTGGCCCCAGCTGCCAGAGACTGCAGTTTTTGTGTGTGTGTGTGTGTGTGTGTCTGTCTTTGATCTTTGACAAAGTTTGACAAAGGCCTTATTGGCCGTTATTTGTGACAGTCTTTTTGTTGTGCTCTTCGTTACAATGCTGGATTTTCCATTGTTTGACTCGGGCTCAGATAGAGATGATTTAAAATGCAGATTGGCAGTCATAAGAAAGGCATTTCTGAAAAAAGAAATTTAACAGTGAATATAAATTTGAGTATTTTCTAAAGGTATTTATCTGGTGAGAACCGGGGACGATAAATGATTCATAAAGGAAGAGAATAGATTTTGAAATGTGATGCTGCAGAAGAATACTAAAGATTGGGAAGTAAATCAAGCAACTAATGATGATGAGGATGTACTGAATCAGGTTGAGAAGAAAAAATTTTATGGTGCAATGTAACTAAAATTAAGGATTGATTCATAAAATACATCCTGAGATATCAAAGATTAGTTTTTGGTAATGGAGGAAAGTGTAGGAGGGATAAAAATTGTAGGGGAAGATCTAGGCTTGACTGCAGTAAACACCTTCAAATGGGTGTAGGTTGCAGTAGTTGTACAGAGAGTAATAGGCTCTCACAAGACAGGCTAGTGTGGAGAGCGGGTGCAAGTCAGTCTTAAAGCTGGATGTTACAACAGCAGTTAGTAGATTTTTGAATTTTCTTAGGGGATATGTTTTTTAAACTTGTCTATCACTGGTATATATTGTCCATGGAGTAATAAATCTAATGCATTGTATAGACCACAAAATATTTAGGGCTCACTTGATTGGAAACTGTTGGTCCTCCTACTTATCTTATTTGGCAGCAAGCTATACCTGAGCTCTAAATATCTTACATGTTTTAAAGTAAACTTCATGGGGAGCAGATCAGAAAATTTTCCTCCACTTATACCAATCCCTTGTCCAGTCAAAAATGGACTATGGGGGCCTTGTTTACTCATCTGCTTGGCCATCTTGTTTTACACCATCCCAACACAATCCACCTTTGAGGCATAAATTTGGCCACTGGGGCTGTCTGCAGTAGCCCAGTTGAGTCTCTATGTAGACACTGCCAAACTCCTGCTGTGATACCTACACGATTTTCTCTTCAGCAGATAAGTGTGCCGTCTATCCCGTATGCCCAACCATCCAGCCTAAGTGTCCTTTTTGATGACTCTGTCTTATCATTGACAACAAACATTTTAGATAGTGGCTTCTAGAACAGTGCTTCAGTTTTTACTGCGGAGCTTTCTGCGCTATATCAGGCCACCCAGTACATCCAGCATTACAGGCTTCGTAATTTTTTATTGTGATTAGATTCACTTAATGCCCTCCAGAGTTGTCTGCTATACAAATACATTCTCTTAATACAAAGAATCCAAGAATGCCTCCATTTGCTCATTGATGTTGTAGCCAATGTGATGTCCATGTTGGTGCCTGGTCACGTTGGAGTGCTGGGGAATGAAGCTGCTGATGCTGTTGCTTAGGCTACAGTCTGACTACCTAGCTATTGTCTCTCTTTAGATCTGTGTTGCTGCGTGTCAGAACATCATGTCACTCTGGCATGAACATTGGTTGTCTCTAAGTAGGAACAAACTCTGGAAAATTAAACACATTCCAACGCCTTGGATGACTTCCCCTCACCTCGAGAACATACTTTTAGCTAAGCTGCATATAGAGCACTGTTGTTTCAACCATTGTTATCTAAGTTAAGACTCCACACCACTCTGTGCTTACTGCAAGCAACCCTTGGCAGTGCGCCATTTTGTGACCGAATGCTGGTTTTATAACCGTTCACATCTCAATTTATGTTTGCTATTTATATTTTAGCAGGAACAGCATGAGCTGTAGATATGTTTAACTTTTTATTTGTCATGGTAGTATGGTGAAGGAGATATAATTTTCGACCGATTGAGTTACATCCTCCAAGGGGAAGTGATCCTTTTGAGCCAACCATCTTCTCCAGTCTTTCAGGCTCCGAGTGTTACCGACTTCAACTTCATTCGGTAATTGACCATTTTAAGTTATTACACGGGTGATTATGCTCTCAGTTGTTTTGTGCCCTAAAGCAACAACAAACAAATAATGCATTTTATTGAATAGTTTGTTCATATATGCAATATTTGCAATTGCTGCTGCTGTTGGGGAACAGTAATGGAGTAAGGTGAGCAGTAATTTATATTATGCTGTCATTGCTGTTTATTTCTGAGATAGATTTAGTTGTTTTTATAGATCTCAGTGTTAATGCAATTTTAAACTGAGTTGTCAAGTGTATTCTCTTGATTCAGTATGCTATTGCATGACTTATGACCTAAATCATTAACTAAATGAAACACATTCTTGCCTTGTTTCACAATGTTTATTATGATTGTACGACCCAAGTTTTGGTTATGAACCCAGTTTCTAGTACAAAACTGATTGCAACCAAGCAAAGAGAAACACACAAACTTTTTAATCTATTAATTCTTGACTTAAACAAGAAAATCTCTGTTGTAAATTTTGACAGTTGCATTTGTATTCCACAAAATTCATTAGGAAAACATTTACTATGACTGTGAATAAACTTACATTGGAGTAGTTATGTACACAGCAATGAAGCACAGAAATAATGGCACAAATTCCCATTTGAGTTCGAAATAATTTTCTTAATGAACATGATGAAGCTCATAAAGAATGTCTACGTCAATGGCAGATCTGAAGTTATACACTGTCTTCTTATTTCCAGTGATCCTGAAACTCCACTCAGCTACCACAGTGTCATCTTAGTGTGTGCATATAGTATTAAGAAAGAGTATATTGACAGTATACAGGGTGGTCCATTGATCGTGACCGGGCCAAATATCTCACGAAATAAGCGTCAAACGAAAAAACTACAAAGAACAAAACTTGTCTAGCTTGAAGGGGAAATCAGGTGGTGCTATGGTTGGCCCGCTAGATGGCACTGCCATAGGTCAAACGGATATCAACTGCATTTTTTAAATAGGAACTCCATTTTTTATTACATATTCATGTAGTACGTAAAGAAATATGAATGTTTTAGTTGGACCACTTTTTTTGCTTTGTAATAGTCACAAACATATGGCTCACAATTTTAGATGAACATTTGGTAACAGGTAGGTTTTTTAGATTAAAATACAGAACTTAGGTATGTTTGAACATTTTATTTCGGTTGTTCCAATGTGATACATGTACCTTTGTGAACTTACCATTTCTGAGAATGCATGCTGTTACAGCATGATTTCCTGTAAATACCACATTAATGCAATAAATGCTCAAAATGATGTCACCCTCAGTGCATTTGGCAACACGTGTAATGACATTCCTCTCAACAGTGAGTAGTTCGCCTTCCGTAATGTTCGCACGTGCTTTAACAATGCGCTGCCGCATGTTGTCAGGCGTTGTCAGTGGATCACGATAGCAAATATCCTTCAACTTTCCCCACAGAAAGAAATCCTGGGACGTCAGATCTGGTGAACGTGCGGACCTTGGTATGGTGCTTCGACGACCAATCCACCTGTCATAAAATATGCTATTCAATACTGTTTCAACCACACGCGAGCTATGTGCCGGACATCCGTCATGTTGGAAGTACATCGCCATTCCGTAATGCAGTGAAACATCTTGCAGTAAAATCGGTAAAACATTATGTAAGAAATCAGCATACATTGCACTATTTAGATTACCATCGATAAAATGGGGGCCAGTTATCCTTCCTCCCACAACACCGCGCCATACATTAACCCACCAAGGTCGCTGATGTTCCACTTGTTGCAGCCATCATGATTTTTCCGGATTTTCTGTTGCCCAATAGTGCATATTACGCCGGTTTATGTTACTGCTTTTGGTGAATGATGCTTAGTCACTAAATAGAACGCGTGCCAAAAATTTATCATCCTGTAATGTCTCTTGTGCCCAGTGGCAGAACTGTGCATGACGTTCAAAGTCGTTGCCATGCAATTCCTGGTGCATAGAAATATGGTACGGGTGCAGTTGATGTTGATGTAGCATTCTCAACACAGACTTTTTGAGATTCCCCATTCTCGTGCAATTTGTCGGCTACTGATGTGCGGATTAGCTGTGACAGCAGTTAAAACACCTAATTGGGCATCATAATTTGTTGCAGGTCATGGTTAACGTTTCACATGTGGCTGAACACTTCCTGTTTCCTTAAATAACGTAACTATCTGGCGAACTGTCCAGACACTTGGATGTCGTCATCCAGGTTACCGAGTAGCATACATTGCACACGCCCGTTGGGCATTTTGATCACAATAGCCATACATCAACACGATATTGACCTTTTCTGCAGTTGGTAAATGGTCCATTTTAACACGGGTAATGTATCACGAAGCAAATACCGTCCGCACTGGCAGAATGTTACGTGATACTACGTACTTATACGATTGTGACTATTACAGCATCATAACATAGTGAAAATAGTGATCCAACTAAAACATTCGTATTTCTTTACGCACTACATGAATATGTAATAAAAAATGGGGATTCCGATTTTAAAAAATGCAGTTGATATCAGTTTGACCTATGGCAGTGCCATCTGGTTTACCCCTTCAAGCTAGAAGAGAGTCATTCTTTGTAGTTTTTTCATTTGATGCTTATTTTGTGAGATATTTGGTCCGGTCACTATCAGTGGACCACCCTGTATACTGATGTCAAATAAACTAGTGTGCTCTATATAGTAGATTTCCCCCAACCCCCCTTTTTATAATTTTTGCCTCAAAATAGTTGTTGGTGGAGACTTGTCCATTATCTATTAAACATTTTCTGAACTTATGTTGCAGTTTTTATATTGAAAACTGCATTAAATTAAATGTGGCATACAGGCTAGGCTACACTAAAAGTCAAACATTTACCAAAACCATTTGTTGGCTTCAACAGATTGCAACCTTTCAACATAAGTTAGACTTCATGCTTTGTGACTGGTTAGTCTTTCACCACAGCCAAGATTTCAGTGGGAGGAGAGGGGGCAATTCATTATAACACTCCAGTCAGTTGTTCACAGTGCTGTTGAAACAGCAGTAGGGAGGTAAGATGGTTCAGTGAAATTTGAGTGAGACATTGCCTTTTGTCAGACATTGCTGTGGGTTGTTATTAAGACATTGTTAGCACAGATCTGTATTTATTTATTTCACTTTTATTTCTTTTTGTCTGCAGCAAGTCGATGGACTCCAAGAACAAGAAAAAGGAAAACAGTCCCTTGGTACAACGAAGAAGGGAATTGGGCCAACATATTCATCGAAAGCAACACGCAATGGAATTCGTGTTGCTGATTTAATAGGAGATTTTGAAATATTTGCTGAAAAGTAAGTAAATAAATTCACAACTATGCCTCCAAACAGAACTGTAGATAGATGTCCAAACCCACCAAAGTCTTGTTTAACTTAAAGTATCAATTGAGCCTTAAAGAAACTGTATGATAGTGGTTAACGTTTTATTCCTAGCATGACTAGTTGTACAAGGCAAATCATAGAAATGGTGTATACACAATTCTGTTTTGAGAAACTATAAAATTGGTTTTTTTTTTTTTTGTTAAATTCGTGTACATTTATCAGCTTAATAGAGTTCTAAATATTAATATGATAAATAGAAATCTAAACTCTAAATCAGTAAGAGAAGATTCTTGCAGCACTTTCCACTGCGGTGCATGAAAGAGCTTCAAGTTTCTTCACTGCTACTGTCCTTGCCTGACAAACTACTTTATTTGCTACTTTCTTTCATCTGTCCTATTCTTTGATCTTTGTCTCTTTTCCACACCATGGTTCAAAATTTTTTAAAGTCTGATGTTACTAATTTAACAGGCTCAACCATGTCTCATTCTATAAGTGTTCATTTTGATCAGTGATACATGTTTCAGTTCGTGCCCATACATGTTAAGTGGCATTGAAGTGGCAGATGAAATTGTTGGGGGATGATGTGTCTGTGGTTTTGTGCTATGGAATCAGTTACGTACTGTATTCTGTGATTAATATCTTCCTCTTGATTCTAAAACTTTCATTTCATTCAACCAGACCAAAATTTATTCCTTTCTTAGAGACAGTTTGCGTCTTTGACTACAGGTGATGGTACAGCACATTACCCTTCAGTTGCAGTATCAAACAGCTGCAGCTGAACAACAGTCCAGTCGATAAATGTATAAGCATCCATTTCTTGTAATACTTTGTAGTTAATTTTTTAAATTGTTGGTGACTGAAAAGATCAGCATAGTTTCAGGCAGAAACACTAAAAGTTAGCTGCAATTGATAGTTCTGTGTGTGGAGTTGCTCCGAAGCTTACAAATTTACTGCATTGTCCTCAGAACTGATCGTGGCCATTTGGTTCCTAGTCCAGTGGAAGGACTGAACCAGAGACCTCGAAGATTGTGGCAAGCTAGACTGTGATTTCCTGGACTTGCACTGCAGGGCAGAGAACTGTAGAGCCCCTAAATAGGTCAGATGTGCAATAAACATCAGATGTTGCTACCCAGATAGCTGACTGTGCCAGGTACACACAAGGGTTTTTAGATTGGGCAACCCTCCATCCAATACAGATAGTGACAGCTGTAGGAAACCAAGAAATATCAGTGTAAGATCGAAAGAAATGGCTCGCATTAAAGTCTTAAACTGCTGAAGCACTTGCAACAAAGTGCCAGAGTTTGAAGTGCTCATGAAAAGCAGTGAAGCTCGCATAATACTAGGTACAGAAAGCTGGTTGAAACCCGAAATTGAGAGCAGTGAAATTTTTGGGGAAATTTAAGTGTGTATTGAAAGGACAGGCAATTGGGAAGTGGGGGTGGTGTATTTGTCACAGTAGACAAGAAACTCAAGTACACCGAGATAGAAAAGCTGCATGTGAGATTGTTTGCGAATAATCAGTGTCAGGGGTGGGCATAAAGTAATTGGATCCTTCTATCACTCATCAGTCTCATTTCCTGATTTAATTGAAATTTTTGGAGAAAACCTCATTTCACTTGTACATAGGTTCCATAATCGTGCTGAAATCATCGGTGGAGACTTTAATCATTCAACATTTGGGAAAATTACAGTTTTGTTAGTGGTGGACTTGATAAGACATTTTGTGAAACTTCACTAAATGCCTTCTCTGAAAATTACCTAGAACAGATAGTTAGGAACCCCACTCATGATGGAAATATATTGGGTTTAATGGCAACAAACTGACCGGACATCTTTGAAAATGTCCACATCGAAACTGGTATCAGTGGTCATGATGCAGTAGAGGCAACAATGATTATGAAACTACATGTGACAACTAAACAAAGCAGAAAGATATATATGATCAGTAAACAATATAAAAAATCAGTAATGCCATATCTCAATGAGGAACTTTCAGCACAGATCAGAAGCATGCAGAGGCTAAAGAAACAGATAGCTGCATAATAGGTGTAAAACAGTGTAGGGCTATAAATAATGAGATGCTGAATGAAACGTAATTGGCTGTCAAGAGAGCAATGCATGATGATGTGATGCCTTCAGTGACTACTGTAGCAGAATATTGTCAAGTGATCGTTCACAGAACCAAAAGAAATTCTGGCTGTATGTAAAGGCTGTTAATGGCATCAAAGTTAGTGCCCAGTCCATAACAAATGAGACAGGAAATGAAGTTGAGGATAGCAAAGTAAAATCTGAACTGCGTAACTCCATTTTCAGATGTTCCAATTGCACCAGTTTAATTCTCATGCCACTAAAAAGATAAATGCAGTAAGGGTTAGTGTTGAGAAACAGCTGAAATAATTGAAACTGAACAAAGCTCCATGCCCTGACGGAATCCCTGTCAGATTCCATCCTGAATTTGTGGCCAAGTGAGCCGCTCTTCTAACTATAGTGCATCAGAGATCCCTGGACAAAAAATTGTGTCCAGTTCTTGGAAAAAGGCAGTGGTCACATCTGTCTACAAGAAGGGTAGTAGAAGTGATCCACAAAATTACAGGCCCATATCATTAATGTCGATATGCAGCAGGATTTTGGATGTTGTGTTCAAACATTATGAATTATCTCGAAGAAAATGGTCTGTTGACACACAGTCAACGTGGGTCCAGAAAACATCATTGCTACAAAACACAACTAGCTCTTTTTTCGCATGAAGTGTTGAGTGTTATTGACAAGGGATTTCAGATTGATTCCGTATTTCTGGATGGCTTTTGACACTGTACCACACAAGCGGCTCATAGTGGAATTACGTGCTTACGGAATATCGTCTCAGTTATGTGAGTGGATTTGTGATTTCCTGTCAGGCGTCACAGTTTGTAGTAATTGATGGGAAGTCATCGAGAAAAACAGAAGTGATTTCTGGCATTTCCCAAGGTAGTGTTATAGGTCCTTTGCTGTTCCTTATCTATATAAATGATTTGAGAGACAATTTGAGCAGCTGTCTTTGGTTGTTTGCAGATGCCGCTGTCGTTTATCGACTAATAAAGTCATCAGAAGATCAAAACAAACTGAAAAAGATTTAGAAAAGATATCTGAATGGTGTGAAAAGTGGCAGGTGACCCTAAATAACGAAAAGTGTGAGTGCTAAAAGGAACTCGTTAAACTTCAGTTAGACGATTAATCAGTCTAATCTAAAAGCCGTAAATTTAACCAAATACCCAGGTATTACAATTACAAAAAACTTAAATTGGAAGGAACACACAGGAAATGTTGTGGGGAAAGCTAACCAAAGACTGTGTTTTATTGACAGGACACTTAGAAAATGCAACAGACCTACTAAGGAGACTGCCTACACTATGCTTGTCAGTCCTCTTTTAGAATACTGCAGTGTGGTGTGGGATCCTTACCAGATAGGACTGACGGAGTACATCGAAAAAGTTCAAAGAAAGGCAGCATGTTATGTATTATCGCGAAATATGGAGGAGACTGTCACAGAAATGCTACAGGATTTGGACTGGAAATCATTAAAAGAAAGGCGTTTTTCGTTGCGACGGAATCTTCCCACGAAATTCCAATCACCAATTTTCTCCTCCAAGTGCGAAAATATTTTGTTGACACTGACCTACATAGGGAGGAACGATCACCATGATAAATAAGGGAAATCAGAGCTCGTATGGAAAGATATAGGTGTTCATTCTTTCCGCACGCTATAAGAGATTGGAATAATAGAGAATCGTGAAGGTGGTTCGATGAACCCTCTGCTAGGCATTTAAATGTGATTTGCAGAGTATCCATGTAGATGTAAATGACTATAATATCAGTGAGTCACCATTGGAATCAGCCGGCTCATAAAAATACTTGGGTGTAACTGTTTGCAGGGATATGAAATAGAACAATCGTATAGGCTCGGTTGTGCGTAAAGCAGGTGCTAGACCTCAGTTTATTGGTAGAATACTGGAGAAGTGCATTTGCAAAGGAGATTTCTTACAAGTCACTCATGTGAGCTGTTCTAGGATATTGCTCGAGTGTGTGGGACCCATATCAGATAGGACTAAAGGGGGATATTGAACGTATACAGAGAAGGGCAGCATGAGTGGTCTCAGGTTTGTTTAATCTGTGGGAGAGTGTCACAGAGATTCTGAAGTGGGCAGACTCTTGAAGACAGATGGAAACTATCCTGAGAAAGTCTATGAACAAAGTTTCAAGAACCAGCTTTAAATGATTACTCCAGGGATATGCTACAAGCCCCTAAGTATTGCTCACTTAAGGATCGTAAGGATAAGATTAGAATAATTACTGTATGCACAGAGTCATTCAAACAGTCATTCTTTCCATGGTCCATATGTGAATGGAACAGGAAGAAAGCATAATAACTGGTACAATGGGGCGCACTCTCTGTCATGCACCTCATGGTGGTTTGCAAAGTATAGATGTAAATGTAAACATTAACTCATCTTCCAAATTGTTAAAAGAAGCTCGTACTTGAGAGGGAAAACATTGTAAGATATTCAGTGTTGGACATGTTTTTAGTACCATGAGATGTCATGTTTGTAGTATGCAGAAGTTTTGTTAAAGTCGTATCAATAACTTCGTGGTGAGTTAGATTATGATGATCAAGGTTTTAGTACTTCTGAATGTTGATGTTGTGTTTTACAAGTCTATTATAGTCCATCTCAAACGTCTTTTGGAAAATATCACTCATCAATTCTCACACTGCTGTATTGTTAAATTAAAGGAGGTTATCTCAAATATATAATAAGCATTACATACTAGATCAATTTCTGTATTTGAAAGATTTTACCGTAAAGTATTAAGATCTCTGTAAAAGGAGCACTATACAGAAATTCACAATTTGATTTAGTAAATTTTTGTATCCTAAGTAAATGTTGCTACTCTGTTTTGTGAAGATGATGGCCACCTAGTAATGTTTCTGTAAATTTCTGAAGATATGATAAAAAACTTATGATTCTATGGAAAATGAAAGAGGGAATGACAGTGTTACGAAAATGATAGATTGCTACTCACCATATAATGGAGACATTGACCCACAGGCAGGCACAACAGAAAGACTGCTAAACAAGTAAACTTTTGGCCAAAAGCTTACTTGTTTAGCAGTCTTTTTGTTGTGTCTGCTTCATGACTCTACATCTCCACTGTGTGGTAAGCAGCAGTCTATCCTTTTCATAATATTGTCTTTAAACTTATCATTCTTATACTTTCAGATTTGTTAACCATGTTAAGGTAAAGAAGTTAGTTTAGCCAGAGAGTTTTTCAGTATTACTAATTTTCATTGTCATTTGGTGTTCATTCCAAATATCAAAATATAATACTGGTGAATTCAACTTCACAATTAATTATTTACAAACGAACACAGTAAGGAGAGTAGCCTGCTTAAAAAATATTTTTTGTTGCAGACTGAAATCTCTAGTAAGAATGTACCAGAGAATGTTTCCTGAGCTTAAGGTTGATGTTGAGTCTGAATTAGTAAGGTACAAAAAATATGCTGAGCGAATTCGTCCATTTGTTGTTGAATCTGTTTCGTACCTGCATACAGCTTTGCGTATGGGGAAAAAGGTTTTAGTAGAAGGTGCAAATGCAGCAATGCTGGACATTGATTTTGGTAAGTCATTTCTGCATTATCTTTGTCTTGTAACAAAACTAACAGGGGCACATTTTTTAGTTTATGTATGAAGTAAACTGTGTACTTCTTAATGAGGCAGTATACATTTGTTTTAATTTTTATGAAATATGTTCCAATCTTACATTTATTTAATCATATTTAAGGCTTTGACAATCCTGTTTCATACGTGTAATTTGAAGAATTAAGGCATATCCAACTTAAAAGGAATAGTCCAATCTGACTTCCTGAAGCCGGCTGCTGTGGTCGAGTGGTTCTAGGCGCTTCAGTCCGGAACCACGCGGCTGCTATGGTCGCAGGTTCAAATCCTGCCTTGGGCATTGATGTGTGTGATGTCTTTAGGTTAGTTAGGTTTAAGTAGTTCTAAGTCTAGGGGACTGATGACCCCAGATGTTAAGTCCCATAGTGCTTAGAGCCATTTGAACTATTTTTGACTTGCTGTGAAACCCACACTAAAGTTTTAATGCAGGAAGAATACAACAAAAAAGACCTAATATTCTTCAGTAGCGCCCATACATGGTCTGCACTTAGGCGAGCCCTCCACAGTGTGACTTTACTTTCGCAGTATCAGCATATCACAGCACACTCAGTTTCAGCTGCTACTATACAGTGCAAGCATTTTCAAAAATTGTTGAAGTTACTCGTATCTGTCATGCGGAAAACAGCTAATGACAGCGTTTTGTGCAGCCTTTCCTACCTAGCGCATGATCGGCCGTGGGGAGAGTGTTGCACCATGTACTGCAACATATTCAGAGTGACAAATGAATTTGGAGCACCTAAACCATACAAAAATGTCAAGTATCATTGTTTTGAACAAGAGGCACTTCATATTGACAGCTAAAGTGTTGCATATATAATTCTAAGGTGACTAGCAAAAGAAAATAATTCAAGGCAGTGTTTGGTGTTACATTAGACAACTTTCATCAGTGGTCGTCAGTGAATCAAAATCAGCCAGACGTATGGATCAAAGTGCAAAGTGGTCAATGGAATCCAAACAAATCATATGATGGTAATCTGGTGGTAACACAGATACATAAAAATAATATAAAGGTGTGATGAGTGGCTAGTTTAAAGAACTGAAGGGACACTTAAAGTGAAGTGGCACAATAGCCCAAAAACGAACACCTGGAAGACGTGTGTCAAGCAAGTGGCTCATTAAAGGAGATGATTAAAGTAAACATCCTACTAATTCCAGTCTGTGCGTATTCCCAGAACGTGGGAGGCGACTGTGGGTGCTGCGATATGCTGATACTGCAAAAGTAAACAGACAGCCTGTGGACAAGTGGAGATCATGTGTGGGTGCTAGCGAAGAATAGTTGATCTTTTGAGGAGTGCCTGAAATAACCAAACAAGAACAAGGAATGTTCAAATACCATATCTTAAAACTTGTTTAGGAAATATAACAGCGACAATTAACATGTATTAAAATGCATCACTAATAACGCCCATATAGTGGTGGTAGCCTAAGAGAAACAACATGAACTAAGGATATTTAGTGACTTAAATGAAGACCACTAGATACATACCTTATAGCAAGGAGAATAGATCCAGTTGAAAGGAATAAAAACATCCACCAAATAAACCTTAAAAATCTAAAATATAAATAATAAAATTCTTTTCAGAACCTTTGCTTTTCACAATTCAGAACTTAAAAACCTTAGAATAGTTAATTTTAACAAGTTTTTAAAATGTACTTGAAAGCATGGTATTTAAAAAAACTAGACTTGTCCGTTATAACCATAGAGTAGCATATAAACCGTTAAGAGAAAAACAGAGCGAAAGGGAGGGGGGGGGGGGGGGGGGAGACTATGGTGCGGGAGGAGTAAATGGGAAAGGCCAAGGGGGAAAGGACAGCATGATGTTAACTCACTTTTACTTAGATGCTATAGTATCTTAGGAAAGTTCTGTTGCTAGGTAGCAGCCATGGAAGAGGCGTGGGCCAGATTTTACAGGAAAAATTAGGTGACGTGTACCAGGTCACAAACTTTTTCAAGCCAAGTGCATATCTTAGCCAGGTGGTAGAGGATATAGGTTCCTTGTGCAAGGATTTTTCAAAGCAGGATCATGTGATGATGGTGGGTGGGAATGGGAAACAGTATTGGTAGGGATCAGGGCTACAATATTGAGTGTGACCTGGTGAAAATAGCCTCTGCAACAACTCATACCAATGTTGGGCTGCTGCCTGCTTTCGTGCGGCATCTGGTGCCTGCTTTCGTGCGGCATGATCAGCCCTAGTTGAACTGCTCTGTCAGGAGGATAAATACGGAGTTGGATTAGTTGCGTAGGGTGGCCACTCTGTCAGACATTGGATTGGTTCCTATCGAGGCTATTGATGGGGGATTTCACAAGGCATGGCCTACACCTCAATAGGAAAGGGAAGGGTAAATTGGCAGGGTTGTTAGTGAAATCCATAAGGGGGGACACTAGTACTCGTGGATGTACCTCTTTTTTTAGACTATACCAGTGTCCAATGAGCTCAGGCAGGCAGGTGCTAAAGAGGTACAAAACTCACAAGATTCTCACAACAGTAAATAAAATAATGATGTTACCGTATTTAACCAAAATATTGGTCGACTAAAGAAAAAGTAGATTCTCACAAAAGTAAAGAAAAAAATAATGTTACTATTTTTCACCAAAATATTCCAGGATTGAAGAATAAAGTAGGTGAGCTCCTGGTTTGTTTGGATGACATTGAATGTGATAATGTAATAGCTATACTATGCCTGTCTGAGAATCACATTGTGTCAGATACGGAAAAGGTAAATATCAGTGGTTATAAACTAGCTGCACATATGAGTAGAGAGAATAAGGTGAGAGGAGGAGTTGTCATATATTTCAAAAGTTATCACTGTCTAAAAAGCTTAGATACAAAAACATTTTGTCTAGAGCAACATATAGAAGCATGTGCCTGTCAACTTAAACTGAAGGAGGGCTCTTTTATAATTGTAACAGTATATAGGTCTCCTTCAGGAAACTTTTATTTATTCCTGGAGAACTTGGATGCCTTGTTGTGCTATCTGTCAGATAGGGGAAAGCAAATTATTATTTGTGGGGACTTCATTGTTGATTCACTGAAAGAGTGTAATAGGAAGAATGACCTAGAAGTCTTGCTCGGTTCTTTCAGTTTGACATCTGTCATTAATTTTCCTACTCAGGTTGTAAAGGACAGCAGCACATTGATAGATAACACTTTTATAGACCAAGATAAGTTTAAAAACAAATTCTTGTCCTGTTGAGAATGGCCTTTCTGATCATGGTGCTCAGCTAGTTACAGTATATGACATAGCTCCATTCAGTAATTCAAAACTACACTCCAAAGTTGTGCAACCAATTAAATTTCTGAGGAAATCTTCAGCAGTTAGACTGGGATGAGGTGTACAAGGAACCTGATGCTAATTTAAAATATAACTTATTTCATGATACACTTGTAAGAGAATTTGAAAACTGTTTCCCCAAGAAAGCAGTTAAATCTAATTATAAGAAACCATGTAAAAAACCTTGGCTTACTAAAGGAATAAAAATATCTTGTAACCACAAAAAGGAACTGTACCTAACGAGAAAGAGTAATGACCCAGAAACAGCCAAATATTATAAAAAAACTATTGTGCTACATTGAGACGAGTTATTAAAAAGTCCAGAAGCATGTGCATCACGTCTGAGATTAATACCTCTGATAACAAAATCGAAACAATTTGGAATATTATTGCAAGGGAGACAGGGCAACCAAGAGTACAGGATGACGGCACCATCAAAGCGAATGGAAACTTGACAAACAACAAGCCGGAAGTCGAAAACATTTTGAATAATCATTTTTTAAATGTTGTAGAGAAAATAGGATCTAAATGTTCATAAGAAGAAGCAAGGCAGTTAATGGAAGAGGCCTTAACCACACAATTTGATAGAATTGAAATTCCACCCACCTCTCCTTCTGAAATTAGGAAGATGATAAACCCCCTCAAAAATAAAAGCTCATGTGGAATTGATGGCATTTCCAGCAGGATAATAAAAGCTTGTTCCCAAGAGATAAGTGGGATTCTTAGCCACATATGTAATAGCTCTCTGAAGCAGGGTATTTTCCCAGATAGACTGAAGCATGGCATTGTTAAACCACTGCATAAAAAAGGGGATACGTCTGATGTCAACAACTACTGCCCAATCTCTCTTCTGACTGCCTTATCCAAAATTCTTGAAAATGTAATGTATTGTAGAGTAGCTTCACACCTTTGTAAAAATAAAGTTTTAAGATAATGTCAGTTTGGTTTCCAGAAAGGTTTTTCAATGGAAAATGCTATATATACTTTCACTAACAAAATATTAAATGCTCTGAGTGACCGGAAGTTACCCGTCGGGATTTTTTGTAATCCCTCAAAGGCTTTTGATTTTGTAAATTATGGAATACTTCTAGATAAGCTCAAGTGCTGTGGTATGAATGGGACAGCGCTCAAATGGTTTAGATCATACCTAACTGGAAGAGTGCAGAAAGTTGACATAAGCAGTTCACATAATATGCAAAAAACTGGCGAGTTCTCAAACTGGGGAACAATCAAGAATGGGGTGCCGCATGGTTTGGTCTTGGGTCCTCTGCTGTTCTTAATATATATCAATGACTTGCCATTCTATATTCACGAAGATGCAAAGCTGGTACTTTTGCCGATGATACAAGTATAGCTATCACACCCAACAGACAAGAATTAACTGGTGAAATTGTAAACGAAGTTTTTCAGAAAATCATTAAGTGGTTCTCTGCAAATGGGCTGTCATTAAACTTCGACAAAACGCAGTACATACAGTTCCACACAGTAAATGGAATGACACCATTAATAAATGTAGACTCTGATCAGAAATCGGTAGCTAAGGTAGAATATTCAAAATTTCTAGGTGTATGCATTGGGGGGTTTAACTGGGAAAAACACATGGAAGATCTGCTGAAACGTTTGCAAATTTTGGTGATTTACATCTCAGTAAATTAGCTTACCACGCCTGTTTTCATTCTCTGCTTTCGTATGGCATCATATTCTGGGGTAGCTCATCATTGAGTAAAAGTGTGTTCATTGCACAAAAATGTGTAATCAGAATAATTGCTGGAGCTCATCAAGATCATCCTGCAGACACTTACTTAAAGAGCTAGAGATCTTCACTGTAGCCTCACAATATATATATATATATATATATATAAACAAAGATGAGGTGACTTACCGAACAAAAGCGCTGGCAGGTCGATAGACACACAAACAAACACAAACATACACACAAAATTCAAGCTTTCGCAACAAACTGTTGCCTCA
Organism: Schistocerca serialis cubense; assembly: GCF_023864345.2. Taxonomy (NCBI): domain Eukaryota; kingdom Metazoa; phylum Arthropoda; class Insecta; order Orthoptera; family Acrididae; genus Schistocerca; species Schistocerca serialis. The sequence continues at coordinate 719,281,379 of NC_064638.1, forward strand.
TCAGGAAAGAGGGAAGGAGAGGGAAAGACGAAAGGATGTGTGTATGTGTGGATGGATATGTGTGTGTGTGCGAGTGTATACCTGTCCTTTTTTCCCCCTAAGGTAAGTCTTTCCGCTCCCGGGATTGGAATGACTCCTTACCCTCTCCCTTAAAACCCACATCCTTTCGTCTTTCCCTCTCCTTCCCTCTTTCCTGATGAGGCAACAGTTTGTTGCGAAAGCTTGAATTTTGTGTGTATGTTTGTGTTTGTTTGTGTGTCTATCGACCTGCCAGCGCTTTTGTTCGGTAAGTCACCTCATCTTTGTTTTTATATATAATTTTTCCCACGTGGAATGTTTCCTTCCATTATATATATATATTCACTTATGAAATTTGTTATTAACAATCCGAACGAATTCAAAAGTAATAGCAGTGTACATATTTCAATGTCTTCTTAGGTGAAAAATTACTTTCATAAATAAAAAGTAATTCTCAGAAAAATCGGGCGAACATATTGTGTGTTTACGATAAGTTGAGCTTCAGCACAGGGAAAGCAGGAAATGGAGGAGGAGGTCACTTCGTTAAATATTGGTGCAAGAGGGGAAATGTTTTGCTATGCTCGTTTTGTATTATCACGTAATAGGGGAGAGAGTGTGGCAGATATGATACGCGAGTTGGGATGGAAGTCATTAAAGCAAAGACGTTTTTCGTTGCGGCGAGATATATTTACGAAATTTCAGTCACCAACTTTCTCTTCCAAATGCGAAAATGTTTTGTTGAGCCCAACCTACATAGGTAGGAATGATCATCAAAATAAAATAAGAGAAATCAGAGCTCGAACAGAAAGGTTTAGGTGTTCGTTTTTCCCGCACGCTGTTTGGGAGTGGAATGGTAGAGAGATACTATGATTGTGGTTCGATGAACCCTCTGCCAAGCACTTAAATGTGAATTGCAGAGTAATCATGTAGATGTATGCTGTATTAATTTTGGTTCAGACGGTGTTAGGATTTGCATTCGTTTCTCATAAGTTACTCTATTGTTATACAAACTTGAAATGCATCTCTAAAGTGTAAACCTTTGGTGGTCCACTATAAGTGGCATGTGGAAATAACAATGTATGAGAAAGCGTATTGTAAACACATCTGCGTTCAAACATGGTGCTTATTTGTGGTAATGAGTAAGAAAATAAATTAAATTAAGCCTGTTATAACACAATTATTCAGTGATTTGTTAAGGTTTGTGGTGTCAGTAAACAGAACAAAAATGACATAACGTCTTCAGATTTCTACCTACAAGAGGGGAGGTGGGGGGAGGTGAAGCTGTTAAGAACAACCTTAAAAGCTCTACCAACTTGAACTGTACATACATGTACCACTCAAGAGAATGAACCGAAACTCAGCATGGCATTGAAAAGGTAATAAAGGAAACATTTAAAAAATATATTACGTATGTGTGCCATACATTCTGTATAGTGATGACCTGCAATTTTGGTCACTTTAACATCAGTGAAACTAATTTTTTGTTCATTATAAAGTGGCAAGTCAGTGCCAGTTTGTCTTCACTTGTGTTGCTTGTCCACATGTCCATTGCAACACTTAAACAGTTACATTTTGTAATGACTTCTTCTAATAATTTATTTTTTATCTCCTCATATATTTGGATCAGCGTCTATGGCATGAACAGATTTTGTAAAACCTTGATGGCCGAAGTTCTGTATGGCAGCATTTCGGTAGCGATCATTTGTGCATAAAGAGAATAAAGTTCTTTTTTTACTTTTGAAATAGTGTTGTACAACTGACTTGTGTTAAAATTATTTTTTAAAGAGCTTCTCAATTTTTTTATTTTTTTAGTTTTTTTTTCACTTGCTCTAGCTCATAATTTGATCCCTCACCTTTCATTTTTATTACTAATCCATGCTTCTGTAGTTTTTTACCATGCTTCCTTTTTAAGTGGCCTTTTAAATTAGTCGTATTCCCTGAATTTTTTAATTCTGTACTACTGATGGTACTCTTCACAAACTGACTGTTATCTGCCACTTTCTTGAAAAAAGTTCACACAGATAATTGTTTTTTTTGGTATTCATTTTCAAAACAATAACAAAAAGGAAATGTTTCCATGAACCATGGACCTTGCCGTTGGTGGGGAGGCTTGCGTGCCTCAGCGATACAGATAGCCGTACTGTAGGTGCAACCACAACGGAGGGGTATCAGTTGAGAGGCCAGACAAACGTGTGGTTCCTGAAGAGGGGCAGCAGCCTTTTCAGTAGTTGCAAGGGCAACAGTCTGGATGATTGACTGATCTGGCCTTGTAACAATAACCAAAACGGCCTTGCTGTGCTGGTACTGCGAATGGCTGAAAGCAAGGGGAAACTACAGCTGTAATTTTTCCCGAGGGCATGCAGCTGTACTGTATGATTAAATGATGATGGCGTCCTCTTGGGTAAAATATTCCGGAGGTAAAATAGTCCCCCATTCGGATCTGCGGGTGGGGACTACTCAAGAGGACGTCGTTATCAGGAGAAAGAAAACTGGCGTTCTACGGTTTGGAGTGTGGAATGTCAGATCCCTTAATCGGGCAGGTAGGTTAGAAAATTTAAAAAGGGAAATGGATAGATTAAAGTTAGATATAGTGGGAATTAGTGAAGTTCGGTGGCAGGAGGAACAAGACTTCTGGGTTATAAACACAAAATCAAATAGGGGTAATGCAGGAGTAGGTTTAATAATGAATAGGTAAATAGGAATGGGGTAAGCTGCTACAAACAGCATAGTGAACGCATTATTGTGGCCAAGATAGATACGAAGCCCACACCTTCTACAGTAGTACAAGTTTATATGCCAACTAGCTCTGCAGATGACGAAGAAATTGAAGAAATGTATGATGAAATAAAACAAATTATTCAGATAGTGAAGGGAGACGAAAATTTAATAGTCATGGGTGACTGGAATTCGAGTGTGGGAAAAGGGAGAGAAGGAAACGTAGTAGGTGAATATGGATTGGGGCTAAGAAATGAAAGGGGAAGTTGCCTGGTAGAATTTTGCACAGAGCACAACATAATCATAGCTAACACTTGGTTTAAGAACCATGAAAGAAGGTTGTATACATGGAAGAACCCTGGAGATACTAAAAGGTATCAGATAGATTATATAATGGTAAGACAGAGATTTAGGAACCAGGTTTTAAATTGTAAGACATTTCCAGGGGCAGATGTGGACTCTGACCACAATCTATTGGTTAGGACCTGTAGATTAAAAATGAAGAAACTGAAAAAAGGTGGGGATTTAAGGAGATGGGACCTGGATAAACTGAAAGAACCATAGGTTGTACAGAGTTTCAGGGAGAGCATAAGGGAACAATTGACAGGAATGGGGGAAAGAAATACAGTAGAAGAAGAATGGGTAGCTTTGAGGGATGAAGTAGTGAAGGCAGCAGAGGATCAAGTAGGTAAAAAGACGAGGACTAGTAGAAATCCTTGGGTAACAGAAGAAATATTGAATTTAATTGATGAAAGGAGAAAATATATAAATGCAGTAAATGAAGCAGGCAAAAAGGAATACAAACGTCTCAAAAATGAGAAGTGCAAAATGGCTAAGCAGGGATGGCTAGCGGACAATGTAAGGATGTAGAGGCTTATCTCACTAGGGGTAAGATAGATACTGCCTACAGGAAAATTAAAGAGACCTTTGGAGATAAGAGAACGACTTGTATGAATATCAAGAGCTCATATGGAAACCCAGCTCTAAGCAAAGAAGGGAAAGCAGAAAGATGGAAGGAGTATATAGAGGGTCTATACAAGGGCGATGTACTTGAGGACAATATTATGGAAATGGAAGAGGATGTAGATGAAGATGGAATGGGAGATAGGATACTGCGTGAAGAGTTTGACAGAGCTCTGAAAGACATGAGTCGAAACAAGGCCCCGGGAGTAGACAACATTCCATTGGAACTACTGACGGCCTTGGGAGAGCCAGTCCTGACAAAACTCTACCATCTGGTGAGCAAGATGTATGAAACAGGCGAAATACCCCCAGACTTCAAGAAGAATATAATAATTCCGATCCCAAAGAAAGCAGGTGTTGACAGATGTGAAAATTACCGAACAATCAGTTTAATAAGCCACAGCTGCAAAATACCAACACGAATTCTTTACAGACGAATGGAAAAACCAGTAGAAGCCGACCTCGGCGAAGATCAGTTTGGATTCCGTAGAAACACTGGAACACGTGAGGCAATACTGACCTTACGACTTATCTTAGAAGAAAGATTAAGGAAAGGCAAACCTACGTTTCTAGCATTTGTAGACTTACAGAAAGCTTTTGACAATGTTGACTGGAATACTCTCTTTCAAACTCTAAAGGTGGCAGGGTTAAAATACAGGGAGCGGCAGGCTATTTACAATTTGTACAGAAACCAGATGGCAGTTATATGAGTCGAGGGACATAAAAGGGAAGCTGTGGTTGGGAAGGGAGTAAGACAGGGTTGTAGCCTCTCCCCGATGTTATTCAATCTGTATATTGAGCAAGCAGTAAAAAAAAACAAAAGAAAAATTCGGAGTAGGTATTAAAACCCGTGGAGACGAAATAAAAACTTTGAGGTTTGCCGATGACATTGTAATTCTGTCGGAGACAGCAAAGGACTTGGAAGAGCAGTTGAATGGAATGGACAGTGTCTTGAAAGGAGGATATAAGATGAACATCAACAAAAGCAAAACGAGGATAATGGAATGTAGTCGAATTAAGTCGGGTGATGCTGAGGGAATTAGATTATGAAATGAGACACTTAAAGTAGTAAAGGAGTTTTGCTATTTGGGGAGCAAAATAACTGATGGTGGTCGAAGTAGAGAGGATATAAAATGTAGGCTGGCAATGGCAAGGAAAGCGTTTCTGAAGAAGAGAGATTTGTTAACACCGAGTGTAGATGTAAGTGTGAGGAAGTCATTTCTGAAAGTATTTGTATGGAGTGTAGCCATGTATGGAAGTGAAACATGGACGATAAATAGTTTGGACAAGAAGAGAATAGAAGCTTTCGAAATGTGGTGCTACAGGAGAATGCTGAAGATTAGATGGGTAGACCACATAACTAATGAGGAAGTATTGAATAGGATTGGGGAGAAGAGAAGTTTGTGGCACAACTTGACCAGAAGAAGGGATCGGTTGGTAGGACATGTTCTGAGGCATCAAGGGATCACCAATTTAGTGTTGGAGGGCAGCGTGGAGGGTAAAAATCGTAGAGGGAGACCAAGAGATGAACACACTAAGCAGATTCAGAAGGATGTAGGTTGCAGTAGGTACTGGGAGATGAAGTGGCCTGCACAGGATAGAGTAGCATGGAGAGCTGCATCAAACCAGTCTCAGGACTGAAGACAACAACAACAACAACAAACAAAAATCTCTATTTATGCACTTATCACATAAACAAAGTAATCTTCAAAGTGCTGGATTTCCTTTGCCAACAGACTTTCGGCACCACACAAGAAGTCCTGATCGTTTCATGTCAGCACCATTCGGAGCACTTCGTGGCGACGGTGCTCTTTATCTCACTGCTGCCAACAGCAATTCAACAGTTGTGGCTTTATAGTTGTGTGACAAAGAATAATCATGTTGTTGTGTGATGTTTAAATACTGAAACGAGTGAAGAAGCCTTTGTTGGCACACTGAGGTCACCTCCTTTGATACCTTAAAGAACTAGAACTTTCGGGGCAGCATTCTTTCTCATGACACTTGAAAAATTATTAATCAGGTCACAGGATGCTGTAAACTTGAAAACACAAAAATGAAAATGGTGAGTTAATTCACTCACTTCACAAGTTTCAAACAAGGGGTTTCATTATTATTGGGCAAGAGCTTAAGAAATATGTACAGGATTACTAGTTTTTACAAAAACATTCCAAGATGTTCACTGTCAACTCGTGGCAAGAAGAGATCAGTTCTATCTCACATCCATTGAAACATTCACGTTTTGCCTGAATTACTTATGAATATGCATTGCAACACTGTGAAAGTAGATGGCATATAAGTATAGTTGTTTATTTTAGTGTTTATGTCCAGCCACCATACAAATACAAACTTTGACATTCGATACATTGTGCTTTTACTGTATTAAGTTTTGCGGGAACTTGTGCGTCCTTGAAGGAGCAAGATCTGCAAATTGAACACAACACAGGTAACCAACATAAGGACAATATTTGTGCTTCTACAAAGGCAGAAGTGATGCGGGGGTTAGGATTGTGTTGATGTTTTGTGTTTTCAAATATCCCTACACATTAACATGTAAGATTGAAATCACTTCTAAGTTTACTATGAGGACTCAGAAACATAAGAGGATAACAGCAGTGTGTTTAATAACAATAATAATCATATTTGTTTTAAAATGCCTTGTGCAGTACAATCACAAACACTTAACAAATCTTTAAGATGTAATTTTTTTCCTGTACTAACTGCATTGTATTACAGCAACCTTTTTTACATTTCTATTCCTTGCTACAAGTAAGAATGCTCACACATTTAAAGATGATAATCTGCATAATGTGCATTCATGAATCCATTTGATTCGTGTGTGTAATTTTCACCATAAGCATGTGGTCAGTACAACAGGCTTACTACCATGAGTTATCGCTGGAAGACAAACAAGGAAATTTGCTCTCTTACGACCCCTCCCCCCATATTGACCAATCTATTAACATATGGGCCCCACCATATTTGTTGCTGGTTAACTACCTCCATGTAATGTACTTCCCCTATGCACTCCACATGCCATGGAGGTAATAGAATCAAACAATTTTTTATGTGTCAATCAAAGAAGAATTACATTATAAACAATATGACTATTAGTAGTTAAACCAGACAACTGGTAGTGATGATACTGCCGACATCATTGATTAATCGATTGTTTACTGATTTTTAAGAAACACTATCTAGATACTTAACATGTGGCCTTTGTTTTTGCCTAAGTTTCTGGGTAGGTCAGTGACAAAATGCCCCTGCTTTTGAAAGTGGGTACTGAAGGCAGATTTAGGGGCAGAAATCCTGAGGTGTTCTTTGAACCTAGTAGAAAATCCCATCAGTTTGTCCAGTGTATCACATGGGGCAACCACGATGAGTAGTGTAATATACCTAGTTGTGTTGCATTTGTGTGGTCCCTGTGCTTGTACTTTGTATTGGCGTTACTGGGAATGAAAAGCTGTTCATTGGTTTTGGAGCATTAGTATCTTCTGACCCTCTTGGAAATAGTGCCAAATTTTATGATGTGTGTTACAAATTCCTCCTCCCTCTCCCCCCCCCCCCCCCCCCCCCCCCTTTCCTCCAAATATTGGAACTGATACAATTCTTGGCCAGTAGGTTAGCTTTCTATCTTGTCTTTCTGACGATACCCCAAGTCATACTATTGCTGAACTCACTATTGTAACCATTTATATAGGCTATGCACTGTATAATTTGAAATTTGTTATTGAAATCTTTCCTTGACAACAGGACCTGTGGAGGCTTTATAGTAAAGACCTGAAAGCTGACTTCTTGTACTTCATCAGGTGGTTGGAGGAACTGTGGTTCACTATATCAGTGGTGGTTTCATTTCTGTAAATATAAGATCCGATCTTGGTTCTGCATAAGGTAGTATTAAGATTTAAATAGGCCAACATTCTCTTCTCATTGTGAAATGAGTCCTCTTGTGTAAGCCATTTAACTCATTTATGAACTAACAGCATTCCTCGTGCAACCCACCGAAGGCACTTTCTGGTGCCTCAGAAGAAAGGAATATTGTTACATTGACAGTAATAGTAGTAAAAAATAATCTACCACTGGAAAATCCAGGATAGAATGTAACAATATTGTGAAAGGGATAGTTGCTACTCAGCATATAGCGGAGATGCTGAGTTGGAGATAGGCACAACAGAAAGACTGTCGCACAAGAAGCTTTTGCAAGGCCCCCCCCCCCCCCCCCCCCCCCGCTCTCTCTCTCTCTCTCTCTCTCTCTCTCTCTCTCTCTCTCTCTCTCTCTCTCACACACACACACACACACACACACACACACACACACACACACACACACACCAGTCTCTGTCAGCTGAAGTCATACACTTACAAAAAAAATAAGTAATAAAAATTAATTTTTCATCTTGGGCCCTGAAGTTGCAGTTTTTTCCTTCTAAGCACTGTTAGTCTGCAATCTGTTTGCTGCATGTGTATTGTGGTGCAAAAAGGATGATTTGTTGGATGTGTTGCATGTCCCATTTCACATAATAAGTCTGCCTATTCTTTGTCATTGGTTAATAGTCTGAGGGATCTGGAAGATCCAACTACTACTTTAGCATACGATTTATCTAATTCATATATGCATCCTAATATGTAATGCTTTCGAATGCCGTTAGTTGTCTGATTACTTAGGTTTGTGCATACGGAGCTGAAAAGTTAACAGCCTTTTGGGGCTAGTGCTCAGTTTGGACGGAGAAAGAGGAATGGAGACCTTTCTCTCATCCAGTCATGGCTTCTTTTATGCTTATGTGAGGTCTTGCTTGATACTGTGTTGAATTATGAATTACTTCCAAAAAAATGAAATAGTTACTACTCATAGCCTCTCTCTCTCTCTCTCTCTCTCTCTCTCTCTCTCTATATATATATATATATATATATATATAAAAACAAAGATGAGGTGACTTACCGAACAAAAGCGCTGGCAGGTCAATAGACACACAAAATTCAAGCTTTCGCAACAAACTGTTGCCTCATCAGGAAAGAGGGAAGGAGAGGGGAAGACGAAAGGAAGTGGGTTTTAAGGGAGAGGGTAAGGAGTCATTCCAATCCCGGGAGCGGAAAGACTTACCTTAGGGGGAAAAAAGGACAGGTATACACTCGCACACACGCACATATCCATCCACACATACAGACACAAGCTGTGTCTGTATGTGTGGATGGATATGTGCGTGTGTGCGAGTGTATACCTGTCCTTTTTTCCCCCTAAGGTAAGTCTTTCCGCTCCCGGGATTGGAATGACTCCTTACCCTCTCCCTTAAAACCCACTTCCTTTCGTCTTCCCCTCTCCTTCCCTCTTTCCTGATGAGGCAACAGTTTGTTGCGAAAGCTTGAATTTTGTGTGTATGTTTGTGTTTGTTTGTGTGTCTATTGACCTGCCAGCGCTTTTGTTCGGTAAGTCACCTCATCTTTGTTTTTATATATAATTTTTCCCACGTGGAATGTTTCCTTCCATTATATATATATATATATATATATATATATATATATATATATATATATATATCCCTCTACCCCCCCTCTCCCTCCCCACCACTAAATGTTAAATTTTTGACATCCTTAAACTTATGATGAAATAATGGCACAAATAGAGCTCTAAAGTAGTTTGGAAAATAATAGCAAAATATGTACAAAATAGGGCTTCCTTAGGATATAGACATTATTGTTTTCTCAAACTTTTTGTTTGTTGAATTATTCAGGGACCTACCCGTATGTGACATCATCAAACTGCAGCATAGGTGGTGTGTGTACTGGACTAGGTCTTCCACCTTGTAATATTGGAGATGTAATTGGAGTGGTTAAAGCTTACACAACAAGAGTTGGAGATGGACCCTTTCCAACAGAGCTATTAGATGTAAGTAGAAATTTTTGTTTAGCTTTTTTCATGTAATATATTGTAAAGAAAGTATTAATGGTCATTTCACATCAGTGGCCTACTTTAAAAGATAGTAGTAGCATTACGCCATGATTTGGATATATTCAAATAAGGTTTAGTATGTATCTGTTTACTAGCACTGAAAAATGAATCTTACTATAATTACACTAAAGTGCTATATATGTTAATATATAGCACTTTAGTGTAATTATAGTAAGATTGTCTCCCTGTAGTGATAACATGAGGCCAGTAATTAGCAGAAGACTCATGTCAGAATTGTCCTGAGTTAAATCCATGTTACACCATCTAATTTTGTGATTACTGATGCCCTTTCAGAACCATAGTGAAAAAAGTTTCAATGATTTGTGCCTGTCTTAAGTATAATTTTATAGATCTCTCATATACCAACAAGCATGTGGGAGCACATTTTGAGTGATTTTCTGTAATCTACTTTGGCCGTGCCATAACCCTTCAAGTTCTTGTTCACTCACTTTTTTATGCTCATAACTGTTAAGTAGATTAGAGATTTGTGATCAAGCAATAGGTGGCAGCTTGTTATAGGTTCAGCTGGAAATGAAATTAGTGTATCCATCAGCAAATAAATCACTCCAAAGTCTGTAAAAATTGAATTAATTTAAACAGTTCACATACTTAATACATTCCTCATCCAGTTTAAGAATTTCAACTTAAATTAATTCGTTCCAAATTGCAGTGTCCTTGTCAGCAATTTTACTGTCCCCATAATAACACAACTTGTGACCTTCCATTTACTTTATTATTTTTGCTCATATGAAAGCCCACAAAGTCATACACTGGTGGACCCACCAGAATGACAAGGAAAAGTGTAGACTATAGTAAATGAAAACTGTATAACATTTTTTCAAGTCAGTCATCGGTCCTTCATAATAAAACAAGTTTTCCTTCATAGCTTACAGATGCAGTCCATGTTTACATTTGCAAAACAGTCCAACATCATCTGTTGTGTAACTGCAAAGGCCATAGGCCATAAAATACTTTATTGCAGTACTTCCCTTCTCATGATTGAATGTTTCTTTGCACATCATCTACTCTGTATTTTACACTCACAGAGTTAAATTGTGCTCAGTTCCAGAGGTACAAATGATTTCTACAGTCAACAGTGAAAACACATCATTTTTGAGAAGTGGGCTGTATTTGAATTTGGAGGGTTTTTGGCGGTAATAAGTCTTTCTTACTCTGCTCTGTTCTAGGCATCTAAACATCTAGGTAACCTAGGCACTGCTACTTAAACTGTGAGTAAGATAGTGTTTTATTTTCTTTAAAAAATCAGATTTTGATCAACTTCAATATCACTGGGTGTGTGCCCTGTTCTGATCGATGGGAACACTATCAGATATACCCTTCCTTGTGTGTTCTGTAGCACAGCTGATAGCTATCGAAACAAAACTAATGCCACAAGCATTATCTGATGGCTACCAAAGATCTTGGAAGTTGTAAGGATCATAGAAGCTTTGGATCGAAAACATGATGTGTTTGTTACTGTTCAGCAAAAATTTTGTACTGTCTAAATGGCAGCTACTTCTTTGTGATCATCGTAGTGAACATTTACAAGGTACGTGACACACATTTGCAGTATGCAGGCTGAACATCTGTTAAATATGAGGTTGCCTCTGTCTCGGCAGACCACACCATGCACCATCAGCTCTGGCAGGCTAACTCCCAACAGTGAACCCTGGCCTAGGATGTTGTACAAATTGTAGTCTTTCTCCAATATGCTAGTCATTTGTGTCCAGACAAAACCTAAATTCATCATTGAACTATATTCTTTGTCAGTTCACAAGCAGCTGCCCTAATTGCTCACATGCTCACAACATTACTCCCAGCAAACGTACTTCATATGGCATGTTAATTGGGAGCATTGTGATTTAAGGGCACGTGAAGAGATTGTAGGCCATATGATATTAGAGCACTGTTCTGACTGACAGTGTACATGGTGTGTCTTAATGGCAGGCAACGGTGGGATAGGATCAAGAAATGTTTGGCAGATGAGATGGTCTGTCAGCCCATAGACAATTGCTACAACCTTACTGAAATTTCTGTACCTTACCAGTTTTTAAATTGCCCAAGAATGCTACTGATACATCCAAAGAAATTTCCACTTGTGAGATAAGACACAAAATGAGTGACACTGATGCTAGCTTTTTGCCTCAAAAAGTTAATTTGTTCAGCAAGATATTGATTGTTTAAAGCAGAGGTTCTTAAAATGTATTATGCCCCCGCCAGGGAAAATGTTAAGTGCCTCATGGTGCGGAGGTGAAGGGGGAGGAGGGTAAATCAGCATGAGGTGTTCATATAAATCAGGTTTAAAACTCTGTTCATTCATAAATATACATAAGTACTGTACTTCCAAAAAAATTTTTGAGTGAAATAAACATCGGTTCCAGCCAGTGATATGAAGAAAGGACCTGGTTTAAAGAACGTAAGCAGATTAAGTAATTACACTACTGGCCATTAAAATTGCTACACCAAGAAGAAATGCAGATGATAAACAGGTATTCATTGGACAAATATATTATACTAGAACTGACATGTGATTACATTTTCATGCAATTTGGGTGCATAGATCCTGAGAAGTCAGTACCCAGAACCACCACCTCTGGCCGTAATAATGGCCTTGATACGCCTGGGCATTGAGTCAAACAGAGCTTGGATGGCATGTACAGGTACAGCTGCCCATGCAGCTTCAACACGATACCGCAGTTCATCAAGAGTAGTGACTGGCATATTGTGACGAGCCAGTTGCTCGCCCATCATTGACCAGACGTATTCAATTGGTGAGAGATCTGGAGAATGTGCTGGCCAGGGCAGCAGTCGAATATTGTTGTGAAAATAGCGAATTCTACATACAAATTGCCCAGAAATTATATTCGACATAATGTGGTACCCTATGAAATCACCCAGAAAGAGCTGAACTCTTTTAAGTTCACATTGCCTGCAGCTTTTAGGGTTAACTGACAATTAAGTTGGCTTTCAAATTAGTATGCTTGCTGTGGTTATATCTGGTACTATGATAGATGACAAGCAATTTAGGACCTGAATGTAGAAGAGTGAGTCGTATATTTTACTGAAATAGAGCTGATTATCCAATGTAAAGTCGCAGATTGGTATGCTCTAGTCAGATGTTTTTGATTACGATTTAGGTGGTGATGAGAAAATGGGAGTAGCTGATGGATGAGACAGTGGCTGAACTTTCACAATCATTGTTCCAATGGACTTTGTGCCAAATAGAAAATAATGCTGTCGAATTAAAAAAAAATCTATTGATATATGTCCAAACAAAAATTAGATGTACTTTTTTCTTCCTTTCCATTCTTTATGTATTCTTTGAGTTTAAGGATTAAAAAAGTAGTTCTGTAATATAGTTTATTAGAATATTTATTTCATTCATAAATTGTTTTTCTGTGTGCCTTTTTTCAGTATTTGTTCTCCATTTTCCATGCAGAAAATAACTGTTTTCCTGTTCTTTTTTTTTTAAAACTTAATTGTGATCAAGAGTTCTTTCCACTCATTTCCAAGCAGTTTAAGCCTCTTACAAAACAAAAACTTAATGTCCTGTAATAAAAACCAAAAAAATTTATACAGAAGGCATAGTTATGGAATTAGGCATTCCTCTCTCTCTCTCTCTCTCTCTCTCTCTCTCTCTCTCTCTCTCTCTCTCTCTGTGTGTGTGTGTGTGTGTGTGTGTGTGTGTGTGTGTGTGTGTGTGTGTGTGCACGAGATAGAGAAAGGATAGTTTTACACAAATGTATCCAAGACTTTGACCGAAATAGAAGGCAGGCAGCTCTGTCCGAATAGTCCAAATACTTCATGTTATTGCACGGGTGTTGAATCAGCAGACTGAAATGATTAGAAAACTTTGCCTCTGGGCAAACTGCTCCTGCTCCATGGCCAGCACCAATTCTGGTACCTCAGAGAAGTAGTTTTAATTAATACTTTGTGACATTGTTTGACTTCAGTCCCTGACTAATAAAAGTATGTATATAGAGGATGGCCCGAGGGAAATAGTATATTTACAACTGACTGCCCTGCTAAGATGTAGATGTGCTCATGCCATTGACTACACTTCATTAGATCCACATAGTGTGTCATTCATATCATAATGGCCAGCACAGGTGCGTATTGAGACACACAATTCCTTCACTGTCCAACACAGAATGTACCTTGGAAGAGATGGCCATTTCCTTGTTCTAAACAGAAAGACAATGTCCAGATGGATAAAACAATAGCATAAGATGGGCTCTGAAACTAGTATAAAGCATAAGGGACCCGAAATGACTGTTCAGTTGCTGGATAATATCTGACAAGCTTGTGAAGCTTTGCAATAAAAGCCACAGTGATCTGTCAGTCAACATTTCAGGTCATCACAAATCTCTAGCATCTCTCTGTGAAGAATTTTGAAACAGGATGTAAAGTTTCATCTTTATAAGCTGCAAGTGGTTAAACAGTTAAGGCTGGGAAATAGAGTAGGAGCAATTTATGCACGATGTTATTAGACAAAATTGACCAAGATGTTGTGATTCTGATATCTTGTGATGTTTTATGAGGTGAATTTTGATTTGGGTCAGTTTGTCAGTAAACAAAACCAATATTACTTGGATGCAGCTTGACAGCTTGTACATAAAAAGGACTGTTGTAGACCAGAGGTTGGCATCTTGGGTGCTGCTTTTTTTAAATAGGCTACAATGGCCAGCCAGTGGTGGTCAATTCTGAGCTGTTATGCGGCCATTATTAACAATTTTTTCATTTCACAACTGCAGTGATATTGCAGTTTAAATGCAATATGGTTTCAGCAAGATAGGGTTCTGGCTATATGGCCCACAATTCAAATGCCTAATCTAATCCATATCAAATACTCTCACGATTTGGTGGTACCCGTGACTGACGAGGTCACTTGCTCTATCAGTCCCCAATTTCTTTCTGAAAGGTCAGTTCAAGAACAGATTTTTCACAGTGACACAATAGTGAAGAGTTGAAAGCTACAATCCAGGAAGAGATAGAGGTCACTCCTCAAGAAATAATTGAGAACATAATGGGGAGATAATTCCTCAAGAAATGATTGAGAACATAATGGAGAACATCTGTGGACATCTTCAGCAGTGCTTCATATTTTTCACTTTTCAGTAATGGCAGTGTTTGTGTATATTGGTGTAAATATACATAAATCTGATAATAACCAAGTGAAAATATTCTACCTCCCACGGGCCAGCATTTATAATTTCAATTAAAAATAATAAAGAATGCTGCACGGTATTAGAAGGAAATATGTGATGAATCCAAGAAAATAAAAGTTTGCTTAGAAAAGCTCATAAATTCATTATCTATGGCTCTGGAAACATCCAGATATTTGTTTTGCTGAAATTGCAATAAGGAATATTTGAGTTTAATACTATTTTGGAACCACCAGCAAAATTTTGTCGTATGGAATTTAATATTTCACTGTCAACAATCTTGTATATGCATGCAAAATTTGTTTGTTCAAATGTTTGGCGGTTAAATATATATTGATCAAGAATTTTGAACTATGAAGGCACAGTAATATTAAGCTAATGAAGCTTGTAAAAGAGCAGAAGTACAGTGCAGTGTCTCTGTCAGGTCAAAGAGGATGCAGTACAAAAACATTTGAGAACTTCTCAGTTAAAAGTAACAAAATTGTAATTCTTAGGAATTCCAGCTATGTTAAATCTCTGAATGCACATTACTTTTTTCAGCCTTTTTTGTGCTTGCTAATCCACCACCTGCTGCGAAAAACCAGCATTTATTTTTTCTTGTGCCATTGTCTGCTGACACCTGGCAACAAATTTTTTTGTCATTGTGGTCCACTTCCAAACATCAAAGACAAGACATCACACATGTTGCAAGCTTAAGATTGTATTACCAAATATATTAACAAATTATATCACCTTCTTTGACACATTTCATGCACTTACAGAAAGTTTGTGGTATTTATTTTAGGCAAATGGTGAGCTGCTCCAAGAACGTGGTAGTGAAGTAGGTGTTACAACAAAGAGGAAAAGAAGATGTGGCTGGCTGGACCTGCCACTTTTACGATATACCACTTTAGTTAATGGCTATAGTTTGTAAGTAAGAGAAAATTTTTATTAATATTCATATTCTGTTGTCATGATATTTGTTTGTTGCTTATCAGTTGGTCATATTAAACATAATTGTACTGCAGCACAAGATTGATCTGTTGCATTATCTGTTGTGAAGTATGTAGTTTGTGCTGCAAATGAAAATAGATTTTTATGTTCCTTCTGTGATTCTGTAACATGTTGGAAATGACATCTTTGACACATGAAATAGCTTTCAAATTTCATAATCTCCTGATAACAACTGCTTAGGCCACGTGAAACATCCTTTCAATGTTTCATAACTGATGCGACACAAGTGTCAGCTGTGTTGTGATACCATTATAGCTTGTCAGATTATGGGATATCAAAAATGAGCTACTCAGAGTTGTATGTAATAGAGTTTACTAAAAATAACCTGCTGTGAAGGCAGCTGTGCAACAGTTAGTTTGTTGATAGCTTGAAAGATATTGGCTCTCTAGTATGGCTGTCTAGATAAAAATCATTTTTTAATATTGTTCAGAATTAACTTAGGGTAAAAATGCAATGAATGTTGGGTAGGTTATATAATGTAATTGTCTTTAAATATCATGATTGTTGGACTGTGTGTAATCCATCTCACACCAGAAAATATTTTTTCTATGGAATGCTTGGCTTAATTTCGCCATGGGACCCAAACTGTGTCATAAAAATACACACTATAGGGCAAAGTAACCACCTATCTAGCACAGTGCATTGGTGGTAATAATGGATATGTTAAATTACTGAACTTACTTACCAAAACTAGATCCTAATCTGTCTTGTCTGGAGGCTGTTTAGTAAAATTTGTCTGCGTATACCAGGCGGGGCAACTTTTGGTGATTGATGGTTGCTGCTTTATGTGTGTTATGGCATCCCAATTTCAAGTATGCTAGTATAACTAAGCATTATAGTGTTTAAAGGGGGGGAAGTCTACTCTAAGAAAAAAAAGTTGTAATAATTTTTGGTAAAAAATATACATGTTGCCCTTTGGCCATCTAATGCACAGATTTATGTTCATCTATAATCCAGAAGGTACATGCTACCTGTATTATTCTGTTGTACTATGCTGCATATCAGAACTGCAAATTTTGTAATTTTTAATTCTGGACTGTGCTATGTTCATGCCAATTCTTAATCAACATTTGGTTTGTTCTTTTCTCTAGATAACGAACTAAAAGAGAAAGCAAATAAAGAAAATATATTGAATCCTTATATCTTCAGTTGAAAGTGATTGGAAGTCCTGGTATGGTGCATGTTGATTAGATCAGTGGGTTAAGGCATTGGGGGTGTCATATGCTTATTGCAATGACTATTTTATATTAATTTGTGGAGCAGCACTGTCACATACTGTAGTCATCACATTGCATGCAACAGGGATCAGACAGATCCTAGCAACCACTGGCTCACACACATAAGTAGCAGTACATCATTTTGGTAGCATCCACTGAATTACATACAACAAAAGTTAGTGTTAAATATTGACAGCAATAAGCATTTCACATCCCGACTTGTGGCTTCTCATCCAGTTAACATCCATTATGCCAGGGTGTCTGGATATAGTGATGCCTGTTGGCTGAGGATGACACAGTGGTCGATCGGTACTGCTGGGCTTTCCAGGGCCTGTTTGGATGGAAGAGGAGGATGCCAGGGTGTCAAGTCCTTTTCAACTGAAAGTGTAGTGACACAATTGTACATATGAAGCAGTAACCACAAATTACCAAGTATTCACCTGACGAGGCCTACCTGCAATGGTAGCCAAAATGTTTGCAGTTTTTCTCGTATAATCATGTAGTCACACACCCAGAAGAATCATATTGAAATTACCACTGCATTATATTTACTTAAATTGCCATTTCTATGCACATCTCAACAATCTTTCTTAGTTCTTGCTCCCATATGTCTAGTCTAATTAAATATGTGAAATTGTAAACTAAAAATTATCAAAGCTTGCTTCAGAACTTTTTAGTATTTATTTTAACTTGGAATGTCTTTCTTTTGCAGAATATGTGTAACAAAATTAGATATACTCGATACATTACCAGAAATAAAGATTGCTGTAGCATACAAGAAGAAAGGCAAAGAGCTAAACTACTTCCCTTCAAGCATCAGCGAACTTGCTTCAGTAGAGGTGGGTAGAATCAACAATCGTGTAATCGTCTTCTATGTAAAGTAAATAAGAACAATACCTTTTTATGGATTATAAGATGAACTTTTTTCTGTGAAAGCGTACCTCTAAAATTCAGGTGTGTCTTACACTCGAAATTAATATATAAAGTCCAGTGTTTGATTTAAAAGTCCTGCCATTCTTAAAAATAGCCATATGTTTGATGCTGCAGAGAATCTATCTCTGTCTGGCAACACTGGATTCAACTGGCATCAGCAGTGCACCAATGCGACAAATGTGAGTTGGGGGGGGGGGGGGGGGGGATTCACGAGCTTGCTAACGCAGTCTCTCCCACCCCACCGTCATAAACCCAGGACACAGTCTAGCCTGTGATGCATCATTGCAGTTTGCAGTGTCAGTGAACTTGAATTGAAAGTGATTTGTGTGACCAGTAACGGTACATAAATTTTGTTAGTAGCTACTTTCATAATGGAAAAAAAGGTATTCATATGATGTGGGCTATAAATTGAAAGTAATGACATATGCAGAACAATGTGGAAACACAGCAGCTGAGCAGAATTTCAGCCCTCCAACAGAAAAATCCATTTGCAGTTGGTGGGCTTGTAAAGGAGAACTGAAAAAAATCAGGAAGACTAAATGTGCAAATAGAGGACTGAATGCAAAGTGACCAAAACTTGATGACGGCATACTGAAAGGGATTGAGGGACACTGTCAAAATGGCATTGGAATTAATACAAAAATTATTCAGATACACACTCGTAAACTATACCTACAGTGAAGCTTAACAGACTTTAAGAATGGAGTTGGTTGGTGCTACAGGTTTACAAAGCATCATGGACCTTGCATGCGAACCAAACCCAAAACATCTCAGGAAATGCCACAAGAATATGAAGAGAAAATATGTTTCCATCACTTTGTTATTCAACATTCAAAAGAAGACCAGTGCAGAACTAAGCCAAATAGTGAATATGGATGAAACTCGTCTGACATTTGATGTGCCAAGTAACAGAACTGTGTAATTAGAAAAATAAGTGTACATGAAAAATGCACTACACTGTTGTTCTTCCCTGTTGTGCTTGGTCTAAACTTAATCCAGTGTTCATTTTCAAGTGCAAAACAATGCCAGAGTCCTCTGAAATACTGCCAGCTCTTGTTGCTCATGTACATGACAAAGGTTGGGTGGATGAGGCTGGTATGAAATTATGCATTAACAGAGTGTGGGAGAGGGGGAAAGGTGCTTTATTGGAGAATAATTCTCTTCTTGTGCTAGATCGGTTTAGAGGTCATTTGAAAAAGTCTTTGAACGATAAATTGAGACAGGTAAATACAGAGCTTTCTGTTATTGTGGGAAGACTTACTCCACAAGTGCAACCTCTTGATGTCTCAATAAATAAACCGTTGGAAGTGTATATGAGAGAGGTATAGGGAGCTTCAAAATGACCTCCATACAAACAAGTGTGTCAGAATATAAAACTGTCATGGTCTAGAGTGAGAGAAGACATTATTGTTAAACCTTTCAAGAAGTGTAGCATAAGTAACACTCTTGATGGCAGTGAAGACCATCTCATATATGAAGAGGACAACGATAACGACGAATAGGGGGAGGAGGAGGAGGAGGAGGAGGAGGAGGAGGAGGAGGAGGAGGAGAAGAAGTAGTTCTGATGATTTTCAGGAATTTTTTATCTGGCCTTGCGATCTAGTAATAAAATGGTAAAAATCTGTTTAAAAAAGTTACTTGAAAATTAAGGTCCGACTTGTAGTCTGGAAAATGCATATGGAAAACATTCAGCCAAAAACAGTGTGATCATATCTTTGAGATTTGCAGCAGTGCCATTATTGATAGATATTGATACAGCAGTCATGTTCCACAATACTTGTTTAAAATTGTCAGTTCCAGAAAAAAATTCTTTAAATTGCCATTGTTTTTCATTATTTGCTTTCATATTATTACTTTCCATTTATCTCAATTGATAGTACACAAGCACTGGAGTGATTAAAAATAACCATTCATTGTACGAAGGCAACATTGAGCAGTGGATGAAGGTGGTGGTGGTTCTGAAATAGGTGATAAAATTAACATAGAAGCAACAAATTTTCCGTTTGAAAGTTGCTTCAGTGAAGACCACAGAGCAGTTCCTAATTTTAATCACCGAGATGTGAAAATGATAAAGATATACAGTTATACTATGCAAACCATTGTGAAGTGCATGACAGAGGGTGCCTTGTTTAGGATTCTTCCCATTCCATTCACATGTGGAAATTGGGAATAATGATGCTTAAACACCTCTGTGCAGACTGTCATTAGTCTGTTATATCTGTGATCCATTCGAGGGCAGTACATAGTGGGTTATGGTACATTCCTAGATTCTGCGTTTACACTGGTTCTTGAAAGTGCTGTAGAACTTTGTAGAGACTAAAATCTCCTCTGTTGGAATTAACACAGATACTGCAAACACTGATGATGTGATAAGCAGGCTTGTCTGTTCATTCTTGATATCTAGAAGGCCGTATACTTCAGAGCTCAGGTTGATGCCACATATTTTTCCCCCCTCCCCCATATGCATTTGGTAGAGTTCTGCATGATTACAGATTATTGAAAGATGTATGCTATTTGATTGATGATGTCTTTGCTAACGAACCCAGTACATTCTCCTCAAAAAGGAGATACTATCAGAAGCAAAAGTAGTGTCCCCTGTACTTGAATGACTGATAGCACCTTTTGTTTTCCCAATACATATAAACAATGTGACAGGCAGCGTTAAGGCTCACTGAGACTGCCCAACAGTACAGTGGTATACGGGGAAGTCTCATTGTTAACAAATTTTTACATAAGAAAACTCTGATATGATCACCATTCGGTGCAAAGAGTTCTTATTACAGGGCAGCTGCAACTGTACAAGTCCATGTTAAAAATGAAGAAAACTGCTGGACAGTTGCTTAATCCACAGTTTGTAATTGGGTTCATGACGGGTCTCGGAACAATTACAGTTCCATCATCTGATGTAAATAATAAAAATCACTTAATCATCTGAGGTCATCCTGACCCAATACTGTTACCCAGTGCCATGGAACACAACTTGTACGTAGGAATGGGTGATATGGAATTTTTGTCCCTTTTCCTCTTTTGACACAGACAGAACCTTCGGTTCCATGACAGCATTGGGATGAGGATGACCTCAGATGATTAAGCGATTTTAGTTTGTACACCAGATGATGGAACTGTAACTGTTCCGAAACCGATCGTGTGCCCAATAAAAGATTGTGGACTAAACAGCTATCCTGCAGTTTTCTTCATTTTTTAAAATGCACTTGGTACGAAGGTTGACAGTCGGCCCTGTACATAAATAAATGTTGTGTAATGTAAGTAAATAGACAAAAAGACCACACATTATATGATTACACAGTTGGTGCTCAGTCTCTGAAATCGGTCACAGTTTTCAAGTACCTGAGAGTACATGTTCAGAGAGATTAAAACCAGAATGGCCATATGAGTGTATCATATGGGGAGGGCAGACGCTACATTGTTTATTGCTGGAATCTCAAAGAAGTGCATTTCACCCACAAAGGAGGGCGCTTACAAACCCTCATCGGACCAGATCTTGAGTATTGTCTGTCACTTTTCACCAGTTGCTGATTTTGTTCCACAAGTATTTTCTTATGCACTATATTTCATGACAGTTTCCATCTTGCTGCTGAAACATTCAGTATGATATTGTAATAAGAACTAGTCAGTTTTATCCTTTTCCAAATTGACGACCACCTGGGAGGCCAGACCCATTGCATTTACCATTCCAAGTAACAAATGATTTTTTTTCTGCTGTGCACATTTGTCTTCACCAACACACTGTTCAGATTGTAGTTTTGTCTGTAAGATACACTGCAGAATCCAGATTTGATATTTGATCTACAGTCACTCATTGATACCAGAATTTCTCTGGATTATGTGTAAAGTTTTCGAAAAACACATTTAGAATGTTTCTTCCATGAGAATTTTTGGTGGGAACTTAATTAGTATTGTACCAATTGTGCATTCAGATCCTCCTCCTGTACAACTTCGGATGTTAACATACCCAACTGTGAGAGATGCCTACTATCTCAGCTGCCTTGTGAATTTTATTAGTACATTTTTCTATTACAAAACTGTGGATTTCTCCAGAAAAAACTGTGTTTGCAAATGTTAATTTCTCATATGACCACATTTAAATTAATTTGTTGAGTAATAAGTGCCAAAATGGCACAGAGACCCATGTACTTACCTCACCTCAATTTGAATCTTGCCACAGTACATTTTTAAAAAAATAAATATGTGATGTCACCCCATCATACTCATCTTCACCCATTCCTACAAACTTTGTGATGTAGTCAATGATGAGGTGGATAATACTTATGTCATTTACATGTAATTGTCAGTTATGTTTAGAAAGCAGTTAGTGACAGTGTGATGTTTCGGGACTAATTAACAAAGGGTTGGGTTTAATCCCTGTCTCACAATTTTCATCTATCTGTAGACTTATGATCATGTGTTGCAGGCTTTCTGTTAAATTGGTGTTTACTGCAAGTTTGTTATGTCATACGAGTGCACTGATAGTTTTCTGGTTGTTAGCATTAACTGCTTGCACATATATATTCCACAAGATACACAGAGATCTGATAAAAAGATAATTAATAATTAGCCAGTATCATAGTGATTTCTTTTTTTAAATTTCCTCACATAAATTGTTTGCCCTCCCTATTTCATTTGAAGTGAAGCAATAGTAACTTATTGGGGTAGGTCAGAACAAAGCTTGGCCCAATTTTGAATCTCATATCCTCAACTTATGCAGGTCGAGTATGAAACTCTTCCAGGATGGCAAAAGAGTATTGAAGATGTCCGAGAATATGATAAATTGCCACTAAATGCCAAGAGGTATATTGAAAGAATTGAAGAGTGTCTTGGAGTTCCAAGTAAGTACATATTTATTCAAGAATAACTATTGTTGTTGGTATCTTTGTATATTTTTACTTGTTAAACTACTCATAAATAAATTAGAGATACTTGTCTGTTCCAGCTGTGTGAATAATTTGATTTCCGTTATGATGAAAGCAATGGTTTATTGCTTCACACTTGTAGATGGTAATCTTTTTATTCCATTGGTCAAAAAATGTAATGTTAGTTGACACAAAGTATTGAATGTATGAAGTCCTATGTAACAGGTTAATGAAAACTGCACGAGATCATTATAGTGTCATGTTTTCTTAAACTGTGTTAGACAGGAAGTCAACCCTGAAAAGATAGCAATTTTATATTTAAGTAAACTTAAAATCAGCAGATATAGTGGTTAAAGTAAATCTGTCACCATAAGACATGATTAAAGTTTCGTAAGGAAAGCCAACAAAATTGAAAAAGTCCAGATTGATCTTCCATTGCAGCATTTTAGCAGATAGCACAGTATAATGTAAATGTCAAAAGGTAACATGGAATGAAAATAAAGGAGAAAGGTGTTGGAAGTAGCACAGGAGTAAATGAAACACTGAATTGTAAGTATATTGTAAGTAAGGTTCCAGTATCACTGCTCAAAACATTTATTGTTTGTTATGTCATCCTTTCAGAAGATTTCTTGACACACATGTAACGTTGGTGTGCCTGTATCTGGTGACTGTTCTCGTTACATTTACATGAAATTCTAAAATACTGATTTCATGTTGATTTTGTGCTGTTTCATGCAGTGTGGCATAATATCTTGATATAATGTAATATTTCCTGTAATTTCTGACAGCTTACACCATAGATGTTTTATGTTTACACTGTAGACGTACTTGAAAATGGAAGTTTTCTGGAACAGCTGTTGCAATAATCAATAAATGATTTAAGCAGTGATACTGGAAACTTACTTACAATGTTCTTTCAAGACATATTTCACTGCAGGCCCAATTATCAAGAAACTAGAAACATAGAATACCAAAAGACAGATTCTTGAGGGTAATATTAAAAAATTATGTGGAATTATCAATTTCATAGTTGACTAGCATTTGTACTTAACTGTTGGCAGCTGCCACTATTCTCTCAGTTGTATCATTCCACTTCGTCCTAGTGACATACATTACATTATAATTTAATACAACTTTTGAACAAATCTGCCAACATTAACAAAAAGGTTTTTCTAATAAATTGCATTCAGACTTGGATCAAAAGGTTATAAAAATATATACAATGGTCACACCAAAAGAAATGCACACTATTTTTTTTAAAAAAATCCATCTTTTATTCTACATGTTTGAAAGTTTTACAGTGTGTAGATACATCCTTTAGGAACAATATTTTCATTTCTCCACATAATTTCCATCCCTCTCAACTGCCTTAAGCCATCTTGGAACCAGTGCCTGTATACCCACATGGTAAAATTCTGGACCAGCCTGTTGGAGCCACTGTTTGGCAGCGTGCACAAGGGAGTTATCATCTTCAAACCTTCTTCCACGAAGAGAGTCTTTCAGTTTCCCGAAGAGATGATAGTCACATGGAGCCAGGTCAGGACTGTAAGGCAGGTGTTTCAGTATTGTCCATCAGAGTTTTGTGATCGCTTCCTTGGTATTTTGACTGAGATGTGGCCGTTCATTGTCGCGCAACAGCAAAACATCCTGCTTTTGCCGATGTGGTCAAGCACTACTCAGTCGAGCTTGAAGTTTCTTCAGTGTCGTCACATATGCATTAGAATTTATGGTGGTTCCATTTGGCCTGATATCCACAAGCAAGAGTCGTTCTGAATCGAAAAACACTGTAGCCATAACTTTTTCGGCCGATGGTGTGGTTTTAAATTTTTTTTCCTTGGGTGAATTTTCATGATTCCACTCCATTGATTGCCCCTTCGTCTCTTCCCTGTCCGGTCCTTCCCCCGTGTCCGGTCCTTCCCATGCAGCAGGCCTGGTTTCAATTCCCAGCCATGTTGGGATTTTCTCCGCTCGTGGACTGGGTGTTGTCCGTCCCCCCCCCCCCCCCCCCCCTCCCGGATGGGGCCTCCTGGCCATCGATGCCATACGCTCATTTTCACTTTGAAAATAACTTAATTCTTCCTCTTAAGGCTCTATATTCAGTAATTCCTATCCGGAATTGTGTTAACATATTGAAACGACCCAGTAGTGCCCTGTTGACCACTTGTGTGGCTTGGAACAAATCTTTTAAACAGTTGGAAAATGGAAGAGATGTAATAATAAAATCTCACTCTCAGAGAAAAGTATTAATTTAACAGTTTTTTATATTTGGTAAATAGAAATTGCAGTTCTTGCAGTGTGTTGATAGACTTGAATGTGTTGTTTAAACATCATGACAGCATCACAAATACCTTACCATGTAGTAGATTATGCTTATCGGAAAATCTAACAGAAAATGATCTTTACTTTGTTTGAAAGTTTCAAGTCTGTATTTATTTCGTATATGTGTGTTTTCTCATCCTAAATTTTGAATTAGCCTCTGACATCAGAAAATCAAGATTGTGTATGTATGTTGAACATTGGGTTAAAACGAAATTAATTTAATCCATATTACCACTTAGATGTATTAATTTACTCTGTAATACTTAAGAATTTGTAATAGCTTAATAACAATATACAGATGTCAGTTTATTAATATATTTTTAAGGACATAACAGTGACTGACCTAGTCTCATTTTTCTCTGAAATAGTAAGTACATCACATTGTGCAGAATCCTGTATTGATACGATATTGCTCTCCAGTGTAAATTTATACAAATCACTTATTCTTGGTGTATTTATAAACAATATGTTTTTGTTTTGCAGTTAAGTGGATTGGCGTTGGCAAAGGAAGAGAATCCATCATCAATGTCTTCTAGTAACCATCAGTGAAGTGATCACATATTGCGGAACATTATCTTTCTTCATATTAACTGTAGTATGGCTCCCACCTTCTCTAGGTCTAGTCAGGACAGAAGTTCTTTGCACATAAACTGCATCAGTCACATAAAATATGCCAAAAGTGTTCTGTTGTCTTCTTTTCTGTTATGTTGAAGATACTACAGAGTCCTTATTTCAGTATTCGTGTATGTTATGTGACCAGTTTTAAAAATCTGTTATGGTGGAAATAGTACCTTTTTAAAATGTAAATGGAGCAATTTTTATCTTTTGGAATCTCACTTTATTGCAGCAGCTCACAGATGTTTGTCTTTTGAAACGTGGTGACTGGGTGCTTATTATTCTTTTAATAGTTCATATTCGCACAAACTGAGGCAGATGATAGGCTCAATCTTTAACACAAATTTTACTGTAGGAAGAACTTATTCAGCAAAGGTGTGCATATTTGTGTTACTACACAATCTGTGATAATACAGACCAGCAACATAAATTCATCATACAGTAGGACTTAACTTTTGAATATTGTCAAATTTCATCAAGTACTTATGCAGTTGATTTCTGAAAGAGGGAAGAGACTGTAGATTATGATTAAAATGTTTATTGTAATTGTGATCCACGAGAGCAGCATCTTTTATGCATGTAGCTTTGGTCACGACTGTATTTTTATTCTGCTCCATAGCTCTAATACAATTGTATATCATATTGTGCTGTGGACGTTAATGTTGAAGACACCAACAGACTGCAGATTTTGTAATGGCATAAAGAAGTGTGTTTGACACTAATCAGTCAGCACTAATTAATCCTAGAAAATCATTCCAAAAGAGCGAAAGTCACATGAGTGCAATCTCTCTTCACACTCTTTTTGAAATTATATCAGACATAATTAATTTTGCGTTATTAATTCAAATAATTTGCTTCCATATTTTATGAATTATTTTGAATGTCTGTCACTTATTTGGTATTTATTAATGATTGAAATTAATGTTCGCTTGTAGTCGCCTTTCTGTGTAATCTTTAGTATTTGGCGTGTCTTATCAAGTGAGTAGTAAAAATGTAGAATATTTGTAAACCAGTGTAAGACATCATTAACCTGTTGTCTTTTTTGAATATGTTTCTCCTTTAAGGCAGAAACCAAAAAACAGTTTTTCTTGTCATTGTTAAAGTTTGCAAACAACCCACATGGGAAAAATCATTTAAAATTTGATTGTAAATTGGAGCTCTTTATAATCGTCATTCACGTTTACAGTTCTAAAAAGTCTATCTTTAACATAATGCTGTTCGGTCACTTTCGAATGAAGTGAGCTGAAAACATTGGGTGAAACCAGTGTGGACACTACTTGACTAGTGTCCTGTTAATGTAAATGTGGTTTGCTTGAAACAGTGTGCAAGACACACAGATATATTCTCTGTTCAGTGAACATAAATCAAGTTCCTAATATACCTTTCTGTGCTTAATACCCTGACATGACATAAAGGAAGTTATAAATGTCATGAATGTGTGCATTCAGCTGCAAAATTTCATAAATTGTTATAACTCAGAAAGCAGGAAGAGAAGTTCAGTTAAATAATGAATCATGAAGATTTATGCTAACACAGAAATGAAATTTTCTGTGTTAATAGTAGTCTTATTTATATATGCAAGTAATGTTATCAAAAGACAGCCTTAAATATCTGACACCTACTTGATTGATACATCAGCGAATGAAAGGTGCTATTAGCTGTATGAGGTGTATATCTGAAATGAACCTTTTGGATCCTGTGTTAAGGCACAGGTGTTGAAATTTAAGATTTTTAGAGCTTGCTTTGTTACATTGTATAATTGTCATTTACATTTTAATTTTTGCACAGTTTGTTAGATTGATCTCTATTGCCCAGTATTAGGTTAAAAAAGAATTTGTGGTTGAAACAATGCAACAAATCTCTCAGATGAATTCTGAATATCTTTAGAGTAGAAAATCTAATAAGGGTGCTATTAACATAGTACCTTATATACTACTTAAAATGTGAAATTGCTGTTACATGTATTTAAAATAGAAGCTTCTTTTAGAGATAAAATTTAAAGGCTGTGTTGTCATGATATAGTCCAGTTAAGTGGAGAGCATTTGAATTAAATGACTTTTGGACTTCGTAATGAAAGGAATGGTGTTACATTGTAAGATGGGGACCTTATCATACACATTTAGCAACATCATTCATCATGGAAAATGTCAGTGTTCCCCTTTCATTTCCATGTAGAAAGGAAATTTATTTAATCATCAGAACTTATTTTGATACTTATTTTTATTGTTGGACGAAAATGATCACTTGTCTATGGTAAGAGACTGTGCCTCTCCTCAAAAACTGTGTTAAATCAAGATGTTAATATTCATGGAAGTATCAAAGCAATAAAATCTTTTCTGGTCTCTGAATAGTGACTGTTTTGTGTGTGTGTGTGTGTTTTTACTTGAAGTTACATGCCTCTCTACTGCTCAGTACGATGACTGTGTTCATTCTAAGAATTTCTATTCTTATTAGATTATCCACTGCAAGTAAAAAGAAATGGAGATAGAAAGATGGGGAATTGAAATGTCTCTAAAATCTTAAAAGCGGTAGAGTGCTTGTCGTGATATAAAACGCCTGTTCAAAAAATTGCGGAACATTTGTAACTTCGCGCCAATGATGTGTTGGAGCGAAATGTGGTTGGCATTCCTGCACATGCCTATGTTCAATATGTAACTGCCAGATGTTTCATTGTTGTATGTCTGTTAGTTATTGTTCGGTGCCATATTGAGTAGAATGTTGCACAGTTTGCAAATTTTGAGATGGCAGAGTTAGAGGAGCATTGCATCTGCATTATATTTTGTGTGAAACTCAAGAAAACCTTTACAGAGACACACTAAATAATGCAGGACAGAAGTTAAAGGTTACCCCTGTTCAGGACGCCCTTCAACATCTACCAACAACTTTAAAGGATTAGTTCATCATGAATTTGTGCCACAGGGACAAACTGGTAATTGATGGTACTGTCAGGACGTGTTGTGATGCCTGTGACAATGTTGTTGTTGTTGTTGTTGTTGTTGTTGTTGTGGTCTTCAGTCCTGAGACTGGTTTGATGCAGCTCTCCATGCTACTCTATCCTGTGCAAGCTTCTTCATCTCCCAGTACCTACTGCAACCTACATCCTTCTGAATCTGCTTAGTGTATTCATCTCTTGGTCTCCCCCTATGATTTTTACCCTCCACGCTGCCCTCCAATACTAAATTGGTGATCCCTTGATGCCTCAGAACATGTCCTACCAACCGATCCCTTCTTCTGGTCAAGTTGTGCCACAAACTTCTCTTCTCCCCAATCCTATTCAATACTTCCTCATTAGTTATGTGATCTACCCATCTAATCTTCAGCATTCTTCTGTAGCACCACATTTCAAAAGCTTCTATTCTCTTCTTGTCCAAACTATTTACCGTCCATGTTTCACTTCCATTCATGGCTACACCCCATACAAATACTTTCAGAAATAACTTCCTGACACTTAAATCTATACTCGATGTGTTTCGCCTGTTTCATACATCTTGCTCACCAGATGGTAGAGTTTTGTCAGGACTGGCTCTCCCAAGGCCGTCAGTAGTTCCAATGGAATGTTGTCTACTCCGGGGTCCTTGTTTCGACTCAGGTCCTTCAGTGCTCTGTCAAACTCTTCACGCAGTATCGTATCTCCCATTTCATCTTCATCTACATCCTCTTCCATTTCCATAATATTGTCCTCAAGTGCATCGCCCTTGTATAGACCCTCTATATACTCCTTCCACCTTTCTGCTTTCCCTTCTTTGCTTAGAACTGGGTTTCCATCTGAGCTCTTGATGTTCATACATGTGGTTCTCTTATCTCCAAAGGTCTCTTTAATTTTCCTGTAGGCAGTATCTATCTTACCCCTAGTGAGATAAGCCACTACATCCCTACATTTGTCCTCTAGCCATCCCTGCTTAGCCATTTTGCACTTCCTGTCGATCTCATTTTTGAGACGTTTGTATTCCTTTTTGCCTGCTTCATTTACTGCATTTTTATATTTTCTCCTTTCATGAATTAAATTCAATATTTCTTCTGTTACCCAAGGATTTCTACTAACCCTCTTCTTTTTACCTACTTGATCGTCTGCTGCCTTCACTACTTCATCCCTCAGAGCTACCCATTCTTCTTCCCTGTGACAATATGAGGAGGAAACGGCTTGAAATTTTGCGAGACAATTCATGACGGCTCTTGCATCACGATACTGCACCCACACATTCATCCCTGTTCGTGCATGATAGTTGCACAAAAAATGAAATCACAGTGATGCCTCATCCTCTGAACTCTCCAGACTTGGCCCCTGCAGACTATTTTTTTTATTTAGAAAGTTGAAAACCCACTGACAGCACGAAGATTTGCAAAAACAGATGAGACCAAATTAGCAGATGGTGCTTTGCATGATCCAGCAAGAGGCGTACCACGACTACTTCCAGGAGTGGAAACGGCATTGGGACCAATGTATCAGATGTGGAGGAGAGTATTTTGGAGAAGACCATTCACAATAAGTAAAAGGTGTCAAAAATTTTGTGGACAAAGTTCTGGAATTTTTTGAACAGACTTCATAAATGTGAAGTATGTAAAATTAGAAGTAAGTTATGTCTAATGTAAAAGACAATGTGGATACAAAGTCTTGAAATTTAAGTCACTTGAAAATTAAGATAAGTTATATGTACCACTCAGATTTAAAAGTTGGCATAATTAGCATCCCACTATTCCTTTCCTCTTAAAATAAAAACACTGACATTCTAATCTGAGCAAGGAGTATGTACTGTGAGACTAAAACACTAATAGCTGTCATGACTAAAAAAAATATAACAATACTGTGTTCACTAAATGGAAAAGGTAATTTTTATGAAGATAGGTTTAGTCATCAAACTCTGGTGCTGCACTTTCTAATTTTGAACTGAATCTTTTTCACAGTCTGAGAACATCCATTGAAAATTGACGATCAACAAGAAATATGCACATAATAATCTCGTATGGGACTGTTGTGATGCCTCTGGGATCGCATACTGAAGGCCCAGTTTTTGTTCTGCAAGAGAATTTTGTTGTCAGGATGATGTAACTTCTCATTTAGACCTCTTTCTTCGCCACCTACTTTATTGTGGGCATGGAACATTTTCACATTGTAAGGATGCAGGAGCCATTGACAGTATTTCCTTCTGCTTCATCTAACCTATTTGGCAGTGCATGCACCCTTCAGAATCCACTTTTGACCCCCCTTCGAAATTGATCATATTTGCCAGTCCATGAGGTAGCAGCCAGGTTCACTTGACCTCAATACAACTGTTTAGTCAAATAAATCATTAGTTTTACTGTTGTTATTGTTCATTTGCTTAAAAGGCTAATACATTTGATTAAAATGCATTATGGTAAGTCGTCTTCTACAACTGCTACCGCATTTCACTCTTTTACAACTTCCTTCAGATATCGTGTTAAATTATTCTACAGGTGTCCTTGTACTCTTATTCCAACTCTGTACTGTGATACAGATCCACTCATGTCTGGTATCACCTTTCACTATTGATCTCCATCCTCTATGCCAGCCGGCCGAAGTGGCCGTGCTGTTAAAGGCGCTGCAGTCTGGAACCGCAAGACCGCTACGGTCGCGGGTTCGAATCCTGCCTCGGGCATGGATGTTTGTGATGTCCTTAGGTTAGTTAGGTTTAACTAGTTCTAAGTTCTAGGGGACTAATGACCTCAGCAGTTGAGTCCCATAGTGCTCAGAGCCACTTGAACCTCTATGCCATTTTAAATAGTGCATTCATAGAGAAACAAAGATACATGCCCACTAACCTACTCAACTTAGTTGTGAATGGTATAATTCTACTGTTGTGGAATGTGAATAACTGCCACTGTTGTATTTGGCGCCATAGATCCACTAGATAAATTTTGCTGTAACTATCCTTAGTTGTCTGCGAGTATATTGGATGGCAGTTGATTCCAACTTTGCAGACAAGGATATCTTTCTTCCTCCTCCTCCGCAGTCAATGCCAGCTCCTACCTGTGTTCCCTCATAAGCATTTCACATGCATCAGTCTCAGGTACAGAAGTCAGGACATAATCTTCACAACAATATCCCGGAATGTTGCATTCGCGGAAATATCAGTTTTGCTAGTGTATTGTTCGTCTGGAACAATGTCACCTTCAGTAGCAATTGATGTACAATGGCCAATCTTCGTTAAACAATTTAACACAGTCTGTTGTGTTACAGAATTCCAGGCAGCAACAAACATACTCAAAGTCTGTAAAATGCTGAGTTTCATCTCCTTCCTCTCAAAGAACGAAATTGACTTCCACACAGTTGCTACCCCGTATCTGGCATTAATAGTGTATTATGTCCAGGTCCAGAGGCTGGAGATAATTTTGCAGTTCAGAGGAAGGAACAGTAGTCTTACATTCCTCAGAAATCCTGTTTCCTTGTAATGTGTGGACATAGGTCAATAATTAGTCCAATTCCTTTCTGCTGCACCCATCTTGGCACTTAAATGTATGAGAAACTGTAAAGATTTCTGATATCTCCAGGGTTTGCTGGTGTGCTCTGAGTACACAGTAGTGTTTCTGTTTTGGAAACATCTGGGAATTAATAGTGGAGGCACCTTTTCACTTCCACCATTAATTATGCACAGTGGTGTCCTAATCATTTCTTTACTCTTTTCCTCCATGGCATTTTTCTTCCTTAACGAAATATGTTTTGTGGGAAGTAAATTATAATAGACGCCAGTTTCATCATTGTTACAAATGTATGTTGGCTGATTGCCCTGTATCAGTGTATGTAATGTTCTTCCAATAATATACACCTATGACCAGAGCCTCACTACTACATTTACTCTTTGAAGTGAAAGGTTATGATGTTTTTTTAAAACGATTCAACCAGCAGTTCGATACAGTAAAAGTTTCCATGTCCATCTTAAGAGTGATTTCACAAACTTGCTCTTGCAGTAGGTTTCTGCTTATAGGAATGATTCTGATATTCAGTCTTTGGGATTAGATTAGAAGAGTATTTTCCACTGTGTTGAATGTAGAAATATGGATGTTCATCCTTTTTGAATTCCTAGGAATTGTTAGCTTCGGCTCTTAAGAATGCTTTCTTATTTCTGAACATGCCACACATGTAGACGGCACTAAATTGTATTTCTTTGCCATGTAGGAAACATTTACGCTAAAACTGCCATTGATATAATGTATGCTGAACTGTGGCATTCAAGTTCTGCAGGCTGTAACTCCACAAGAGTAAAATTGATAACTGTGGTACTTCAGTAAACAAACTACTACACTTTTTGTGCTTTGTAGTTCGTAGACTCAGTGACTGTGATGTGACATCACGTGCTCAAGTTGCATGGAATAAGTTTGAGTCTTTCAACACATCTGCTTGTGTATTGCTACAAGGGATGTCGAATTATTGACTACAATCTACATGTGTGTCAACTGGTTGAATTGATTACCGTGTACTGCATCACATAACAAAAATACAACCTGTGTGAAATGAAATCAGAAATTCATTCGAACATGTTAGGAAGTACATAAAAATTGGATTTCAGTTTGCTAGATGTTTCATTTTTATTCCTTAAAAGTGGAATTTTTCTTAAAATGGGGTGAAATAACATTATTCTTGTGGGGAATTTTGTCAGGACAGACAGAAATTTTCATTAAAAATGGGATTTCCTTAAAAGTGGGTTTGTTAATTTGGGGTTTTACAGTAGCTGTCACAACTGTTACCACTTGGCCACTGGCTGTGAGCAGGCTTTGGCCTGATGACACAGATAGAAAGGAGAGGTTACTGCCTATCTACATAAAGCTGATGACCCTTTTGCTGCCTGTGTGTCTCAGCCTAGGCTGTCTAGCTGTGTACCCCCCCCCCCCCTCCCCTCCCCTTTCCTGCTTTCCATTGACAAAGCTGTTTTATAATACTACTCTTAAGGTCTTGAAAGGTCCTGTTAGAGCTCAGGTTACAGTTCTAGGCATGGCTGTATCTTAACCTGATGGTAATGCTTCTCATAACTTTATTGTTCAAGGATAATTTTCTTCTGTGTTTGGTGGTAGTGCTGATCACTCCTTAAGAGCCCTTTATTTCAGTTTCAGCTCCTCAGAAATGGGCTAGAGCAACAAGTCCTGTATACCAGTCTCATTGCTTCGTTGATACGCTTTTTGGTAACCAACTTGTTCTCTGAAATTGATTATCACACAAAATATAACAGATGTTCAATAAACTTCAGTTCCAGTTATTTCTTGTTCTGAGTTACATTTTGCCCACAATAACATCTTGTTCTTGTAGTATTAATATGGGTGATCTGAAAAGTTGTCATTTAAACATGCTAAATATCTCCAGTAATTGTCATTCTTTGTCTTCAGCACACTCACCATGCGAAGGCGGTGTCTGTCTTTCTTGTTTTCTTTCTAATCACTGTAGATATACCAATCAATCTCTTAGTAATTGTCCCATGCATCCTGGAGTCTGAGTGATCTGCACTGCCTTTTTAACCTTTCCTAACCTATTTCTGCCTCTCCCCAGAGGCAGGATCTGATAGTTATAAAAGGTGGGATAGTGCTGTCACTTTTACTTGTGTACCTCTGTTGGCAGTAACAAACATTTCAACTCATGAAGTAAGTACTGCCAGCAATTCTGTCTCATAATTTATTTTCTCGATTTAATTTTCCTTTGATACAATAAAATCTGTTGCTGGCATCCTGTTTTGTTATGTTTGTGCGGCATTTGCAATTTTTGTCGTTTGGGATTTTTTGTACTACTTCAGTAATCATTCTTTTGTATTCATATACTATTCTGCCTTTAGTGACCTTTCTCCCTACATTTAGTGATCCCTTTTCTTTTTTATGACCTTATGTCTGTGTCCAGTGACAATTTTTCTTTATTTGGCGAATTTTTAATTTGCAACTTTTTTCTTTGTGGTATACTTTTTTGATGTATTTTTGTTTGGTTATCTGTTTTCGTTATTGACTACCCATTTCCCTTGTTGAATAGTGTTTCCCTGTTCTGCAATAGCATAAATTTGTTGTGCATGAGTTAAGGTGTTTTTGAAACTTGCCAGCATATTACAATTGTGCCAGCCGGGACTTCAATATGAAACCTGTGCCTTTCATAAGCAAGTGCTCTACTTACCAAGCTATCAAAGTTGACTCATGACTGGGCCATGAGTCGTGATTGGGTAGCTCAGTCATTAGAACACTTGCCTGTGAAAGGCAAAGGTCCCAGGATTGAATGTAACACTTTCTAGAAATAGCAAATGCTCACTGCTTCTGGTTTATTAGAAATGTATTTCAATAAATATCAAATTTATTTACAGTGCAGAAGTGACTTCTTTTATTGACATACTTCAACATCCACCAGATATGTGTAAGTGTTAATTCCCAGTACAGGCTGCAAACCTTAGTACTTAAAACAGAACAGGGTACAGTATTCTCTCTGTGTAACTCCACTCAAAGACTAAGTATGTTCTTGTTCCTTTTATCAAACAAAAGGCTGGTGAAATTAATTTTCACACCTATGGCATGAGATTATGTCCTTGAAATCCAGTGATTAAACTGATCATTTTATTCAAAAAAACCTCACTGACAGCCATAATAGTGGATTATTTTAGCTGTTTTACATCCCCGCAGGATCTGGGATCATCAGATTTCGTTCCATTTCCTTGCCATCTTATTTGCTTTTCAGTGATAATTTTGCATTCGTGGCTATCTCCTGTTTCAGTTTACTGTCTGTTTTCTGCATAATCTTTCAGCAGCCATTTGTGCTCTTCATCTGTCAGCATTTCTATCACAACTTCAGATCAATTCCAAAGTGAATTACAGTATACTGCTAGAGCTTTTGGAGCAGGATGTAGGCTTTTAAAGGACAGGTGTGTAGCAGTAAGCCAAAGTGCACCTATGATACATAACTGACAGTGTCTCTCTAACATTGTCTTTCATTCTGAGATATTTCTGATCTTAACATTAATAATTCATTTCTGTTAGTATTTATTGCATGGCAATCATTCTGTTACTTAGTGTTGTTGGCAAGAAATAGAAAGCAAACATACCAAGCAATACACAAAAGAGATAATATGCTGTGTAGATTAATTATGTGATAGGCAATCAAAAGCTGGCACTGAGATGCTCGCCAGAACTTGGACCATACTTGGAAAGAACTATTACTGTATGGTAAAGAAGGTAAATGAAAAAAATGTACAATTAGATGAATAAAATTGACATGCTTATTCAAAGACAATAATTACATTGAAGTCACTGTGATTCCTGATGATCCTTTGGACATAAAAGAACCTTCAGCATGATTCTTAATAGGGTGTGTGATCTCCACAGACAGAAAAGCATGCTCTGCAACATACTCCAAAGTTGCTAACAAGGTTCGTAAGGAGTTCTTGTGGTGGACACTTCCAATCCTCTACCCACGTGGTTGACAGCTGCTGGATCGTTGCTGGTGTATGTGGATGTGCTGCAGTATGTCTCCAGCACATCCCACAAGTGCCTGCTGGGATTTTAGTCGAGGCAAGAGGCAGGGCTGTCCATTCGTCGAATATCCTTTCAGTCAAAGAGCTGCTCCACTTGCGCCATTTGATGTGAACACATACTGTAATCTATCAGGATGAAGTTAGGATCAAATGTAACCCTGAAAAAGGTGCACTTGAGGCTGTTGTAAAGTGTCCTGTTAACATTCACCGGTGAGTATGTGTGTTCAGAGTTGGTCACTATGCTTATGCAACATTATTCCTCCCCACACCTAAAACCTGGACCACTAAAAAAATCATGTTCAACAAGCTTCCTGGATGTATCACGTGTATCCAACCCTCGCTATATGAAAATGTTAGTTAGACTTGGTTGTTACCTACTTTCAGCATTTGGCTAGGATATGGACTTGCTGTCCGCTAGATACGGTACTGTTTTCACTTGCTGCTCAAGAAACAGCTGTATTTTCAGGGAATGAGCCAAGGCCATATGGGTGTACCGAGAGTGTTGTTCGTCTTTGAGTGCTTCTCAGTCACACATACAAACGTAGTTCTGCTGCACTACCAGTGAGTTATCCAACAGACTTTAAGAGTCTTTTTTTCACGTCCAGAAGTAGTGTGTCTTGTACATTTCCAGAAGACTTAGGAACTATCACTTTTTGTGATGTTACTTATCAGTCTTGATTGCAAAATTTTTTATTCATATGACCGGGTTCGGTTCATTCAGAACAATCTTCAGATCTGTAACAATAATGATACTAATTTACTATTTTCCGGAAGCAAATCTTTTTCATCGTATTTAATCAACATCAAATGTACCAGAACGTACCTGATATTTCAGTTACAGGAGCAACCCGTCCAAATCAATGAGTGCTCTTGTCACCTACCACAATACAAATGGGCATATTTTGCTTCGATGGTATACAGGCTACTAAGATTGCCACTAAACCAACAGGAAGTAGAAAAGGAACTAAGTATTTTAAAACAAGTGGCCGTAGCGAACAGATATACGTGTAAGCAAGTGATGAATATTTATAGGAAGATAAAGAAGAGGCAAATGAAACAAATAGAAGGAAGTCAAGTCGCAGTTAAGAGGAACAATAAGAAAAATATGTGGCTCTCACTTACAATGGAAGAACTACAGATAAAATTGAAAGATGCTTTCGTAAATCTGACGTTAAAATAGGGTTCCGAACAAATAACACGTAAAATTGAAGCTCCGGCACAGAATATGTAATACTAGGAATAAATTTCAGGATTCAGGTGTATATAAGATCAAATGTAATGACTGCTGTCAACAATATATAGGGCAGACTGGTAGGAACCTTGAAACCAGATTCAGGGAGCACACCTACTCTCAAAACAGAACAACTTTTGGGGCGCATATGGCTGCGTCAAAGCACTCAGTCACGGACATTGAACACAATTTAGACATCCTGCATAGAGCTCATAAGGGACGGTTTCTTAATATTTTGGAAGAAATTGAAATATACACCCACAAAAATAAAGATCCAGATTTAATCCTCAACGAGCAAATCAAATTCAATCATAACGGCTATTTTAGCATTTATGACAACTTACTAAGATGACAACTGTTGCGTGTGGAGATCCAGGCCGAGGGATGAGAAGTGGTGCATGGTGGGGAAGCCGGAAGATGCGTGCAGCGCCTGGCGTCGTTGACGGGGCCCTCCTGCGCGGCCCTCTCACCCACGGCGATGGACATCAGATGACTGAGCGGATCATGGCACAACAACGAAATGGCAGGAAGCACGGAAGCAGACCGTAGAGGAAAAAAAGTCCACACCAGCACCATAGATATATAAATCGCCCTATGTTTTTTAGATCGTATAAAAATGATAATTTTACTGTTTTTTAATTTTGATAAGTACAGATTTTAACCTTGACATCTACGTATTTTAATTAAGTATTTTTTAATAAAAAAATCTACTGAATATAGTAGGTGCAAATGGAATGTAACAAATGTACTAGACGCCACCTGTTGGTAATAGTGTTATAATTAATATAAATGACGTGCACTCTGCCAACCAATTTTATGTGACGCAGTATGTGAAATTTGCTGGATTTGGACAGGTTACTCGTGTAACTGAAATATCAGGTACGTTCTGGTAAATTTGATGTTGATTAAATAGGATGAAAAGATTTGCTTCCGGAAAATAGTAAATTAGTATCATAATGATTAATGGAAAATCTCATATAAAGATGTGAAACAAATACTAACAAAGAGAGAGAGGAGCTGGCCAGTACTTAGCTCAGTACAGCCGATAGATACACAAAAAACAGAACCGAAAATTTACGTTCCTAGCTTTCGGAACAAATGTTCCTTCATCAGGGAGGGGAGAGGGGAAAGAAAGGTAAGAAGGGAAAGGAGATTGTTACTCACAACCCAGGTTATGAAGCAACAGGGAAAGGAAAATAGGGAGGGTAGCAAGGATGGAGGCATGGTTGTCAGAGGGAAGCCAAAGACATTCTACTGTAAGTACTGTGCCAGCTTCAAACCAAAGAGGATGCATACAGAAGTAAAGAGGTATATAGTATAAACACAACTATGTAGGATGAAAAGATGCATGAATGGCTAAAGAGGAAAGGGAAAGAGAAGACTGAAGAGTAAATGGGAGTGAGGTTGTTTAACGTAGGTTCAGTACAGGGGGATGGCGGGATGAAAGGATGTGTTGGAGTGCAAGTTCCCATCTGTACTGTGTCATGCATTGTTTGTTGCATTCTGATAGTGAGTGTTTACGACCTGTCGCCGCTCGCGGCATGGCTTGCTTTTGTGCGTGCTACCGCCGCTTACAATTAAAAAAAAGGGAGAAATCGTCTCATTAGCGAAACAATGGCAAGAGACTGCTTTCTTTGATAATGATCAACAAGAACCAAATAATAGACTGCGTATGATAGAAGATGTTCTGAACGAGAGTTTAGCGAAAATTTTTCTCCGTTTGAAAATCTTTGCAGACGCCTCTTTAGTACATTACATTCTGCACAGAAATTAGTCATCTTAGATTTAAAAATCTAATCAATTGCCGTGCTTCATTTCTGACTGTATCACTATTCGGCATAAGAATAATACGAATATAAACATGACATGATATGTATATTCTTCCGCGTTTGCTGTTGTCTCACTCTAGCTTCGTAGTTTATTAGGCAGCCGGGATTTAAATGAGGTAGCAGCAAACACGAAAGAATACATGGCAAAATGTTTATATTCGTATTATTTAATTATGGTGGAGAGAATACTGCATGTGATTCACAATTCATAAAAGTTCCTATTAGCAACCATATCTTCTCACAGGTAGGCAAAATTCAGAACGCAGAGTTGGCCATATTGGGAAACATCCCAAACAGTCTTGCCAGTCGGATTTTCGCAGTGCATTGAAATGCTGCTACATTCGAAGATGAACAATACGGAATTTATATTTACTTCGTTGGATAATGTATGAAAATGCAGTGGTCGTAACTCAGGGCGGAGAAAAAAAGCTCGTCTTCCGCCTTTTTTTAAATTTATTTACTGACGCAGAGGTTTTGGTGCCAGTATTTATCTTTGTGCCTGCGAAGCGCTACATATATTCGACGACTGAAGTTAGTTGTGGCTGCACCTACCAACATTTTTCAGAACTTCCGCGTTGCACTCGATTCTAAGCCGCAGGTGGTTTTTGGGATTACAAAAACCGGATAAAAGTGCGGCTTAGATTCGAGTAAATACGGTATGTCTGTTTTTGCGAAACTTTTTGTGTAATTTTTCTAGTTGTCTTGACAGAATTATGATGTTATCAGCTAACCTCAGTTTTTATTTCTTCTTAGTGAACTTAAATTCTGTTTCCAGATTTCCCCTTCGAAATTGAGTAACATCAGGGACAGGTCCTTTCTCACTCTTCTTGACCACTTCTTCTATACCGTGCTGTTCCTGTCTTATAACTGCTTGCTGGTTTCTGTAAAAGTTGTAAATAACCTCTCAATTCCAATATTTGATACTTTTGTTCTTCAGAATTTCAAAGAGTGTATTCCAGTCAACATTATCAAAAGCTGGCTCTAAATTTGCAGATGCTATGAACATAGATTTGCAAATTTTTTTTTTTTTTTTTTTTTTTTTTTTAATTCTCTCTCTCTCTCTCTCTCTCTCTCTCTCTCTCTCTCTCTCTATAACAGTATCCTCAAGTTCAGGAACTGACGAGGGATGATCTATCTTTCCTGTAGGTATGCATGCTTGTACATCTTTGATCCTTGCATTTATTCTCTAGTTATTCCTGCTTAGCCATTTAGCACTTTTTGTGTCTCATTTTTTAGAAGTCTATTCCACTTCATCTGCTTCATTTGCTGCACTTCTGTATTTTCTCCTATCGTTAATTAAAGGTAATCTCCTGTTTTATCCAAGTACTTCTGGTAGTACTTTCTTTTATTTATTTGATTCTTTGCTGCTTTCACTGTTTTATCTCCCATAGCTACCCATTCATCTTCTGTTGTATTCCGTTCCCCTGTTTGTTCATCGTTGCCTAATACTCCTTCTGAAACACTCGGCAACCTCTGGTTTTTCAGTTTATACATGTCCTGTCACCTCAACTTCATACCTTTTTACAGTTTTTTCAGTTTTAATCTGCAGTTCATAACCAATAAAGTGTCTCAATACGGCGTTCTTAGTAAGTTATTAATAGCCAACGATTTATCTTTAAATTTGTGAAAATGTTGTTTTTTGATCACACAAATTCTATTCTATGTAAATACTAAAAAAGATTATATGTAGAATATTATATAGTTGATACTATGAGCAGGTTGCACAACAATACAAAATTAACTGTTTGTAGCTCACTTCAACTATATATATATATATATATATATATATATATATATATATATATATATATATATATATATATATATATATATATATATATATATATATATATATATATATATATACACACACACACAGGGTGACCAAAAAGTCAGTATAAATTTGAAAACTTAATAAACCACGGAATAATGTAGATAGAGGGGTAAAAATGGACACACATGCTTGGAATGACATGGGGTTTTATTAGAACAAAAAAAAAAATAAAATAAATAAAAACACACACACAAAAAAAAGTTCACAAAATGTCCGACACATGGCGCTGGATAGCAAAACTGCTACCATGATTGGTGAGAGGTACGCCGATATGTTACAGAATCGCATCATTCCCAGCCTGGCTGATAAACACCTGCTGGAACATACGATGTTTATGCAGGATGACGCTCCACCCCATATTGCTGGATGCATGAAAGATCTCTTGCGCACATTGTTTGGTGATGATCGTGTGCTCAGTGGCCACTTCCTTCATGCTTGGCCTCCCAGGGACCTCAGTTCGTCTGATTATTGGCTTTGGGGTTACCTGAAGTCACTAGTGTATCATGATCGACCGACATCTCTAGGGATACTGAAAGACAACATCTGATGCCAATGCCTCACCATAACTCCTGACATGCTTTACAGTTCTGTTCACATTACTCCTCGACTACGGTTATTGCTATTCTGATCAGATGAAGCGCCATCTGTCGGACATTTTTTGAACGTTTGTATTTTTTGGTTCTAATAAAACCCCATGTCATTCCAAGCATGTGTGTCAATTTGTACCCCTCTATCTACATTATTCTGTGATTTATTCAGTTTTCAAATTTATACTGACTTCAGGTTAGTCAGTTTTACAGTTTGAAAAAACTAAATAATGCTAGTATCTAATGTGTGTAATGTGTATGGTACTATATTGTGTATGTTTCAAAGACTAAGGAAAACAGCAAGAAAGGAAGAATAACGAATAACTAAGTCGTTGGAAGTGATAGGGATGGGAAATGAGAGTGCAGGCCTCATGAGAATCTCAAGAATATAACCATTCACATTAAGTTATGGTAATGAAACTCTGAGATAAAGTACAAGCATTGAATTCTGCCCACTGGAGAAATAAGTTGTTGCAAACATGCCTGCCCTATCACTCCCAGAGAATAACAGCGGAGTAAGCTGGGCAGTCTAAATTACATTATAATTCACAAGGGAAAAATTCTGTAGTCTTGCTCCACTTAACCACTCAATTAGTGGCAATAAGAAATATGTGTTTGAGTGTATCTGTTGGTTAGTATCACACCACTGATTTCATATCAAGAATGAAAAGTATTAAGGATTAGTCTAAAGGTAGGAGGACTAGTATATGACAGAAAAGAGATGAGTGTCAAACTGTAGCTGCTTACAAGGTTGGAGACTACTAATATCTAAGGGCGATAAGAGAGAGGTTGACAAGAAAATAGAAACCAAGTGACAGGAATCCCTGGTATTAAATAGTGCAGAGAATTTAACATACAAAATATTGTTACATCAGCACCCGGAATTTTTTCCCGCAAAACCAGGGGCATTCAAGGCCTGTCAACATTGCATGAAAATTAACAACCATCAAATCACCTACTTGACTGCTCTCAAAGATGCAGTTGAGCAGAAATACAGAAACTGTGTGAATGGTATGTTATGCACTCACAGACGGGTTATAACAATCCATTACCTGTGCTGAATGAGGTGTTCTTGACTGTAACTGCTTTAACAGCTATTTGGTACTATTCAATGTTGTAGTAACTGCATATTTCTTGTGAAGCAGTTGCTTGTCACATACGGGTGCTGATGCGGCATATTACCGTAGAACTACAGTACAATTAACATCATCTGACACTTTGCCAAAAACCCATATAAACATACCAGTAGCTGTTGTAAGGAAAATTGGAGGATCAGACTGGTCCCAGTCATACAGATTAAAAAAAAAAAAAAAAAGTGTCGATACTGAAGGATACCAACCTATAATGATAGCTGAATTGTTAGTAAACTTCCCGGTAGCATGACATTTAAAATCCCTTTAGTTAAGGAATGAAGTTCGTATACATTTATTTTGTTAACTTGAGGCTTTAACTGATCTGTTGTTGACTTAAGTTCTCTTGATCAGTCGTCGGGGGAAGGCTTTTGACAAAAGCTCACAGATTGTCGAAGGAACTGAGTGACAGTTTTTTTGAAATTATCTGAAATATTTATTACAGCCTTAAGCCAGACCCATCCAGAATAGATGTTAACTCTGAAGTGTATTGATCCAATGAACGAGAAAGTTATGAGCTTTCTTCTGGTTAGCAGTAGTTTGTAGGTGGTTTGCAAAGAGACTGTGTTTTAATTTTTAGCATTTATTGGAAATTTTTAGCACTTATTGGAATTCATCAAGAAACAAGTAAAATGGGATAAGGAGCAGGTACTATGGGCAGCCATTTCACGTCTCATGCAAAATTTTGCGTGCCACTGACATTTCAGAATATGTCTTAGAGTGAGAGATACTTTGGAAGAGAGAGAGCTATGAAGAGGAACAATACTGTACTGTTTCCATTGCCATTTGAGCACTGATAAAGTATGAACTAAATCAAGTATTTACCAAAAAGGGACTCTTAATTGTTGTGTCTTTAAAAAAAGCCAAAAAAGCTGCTGAACGCATGATAAAGGAGACCAGAATAACAAAGAAAAGAAAGAAAACTAAAGAAGATGAAAAGGATACTCAAATTAACAAGATTATGGTGCTGAAATGTTTCGACATGTCCTCACTGAGAAGAAAAATACAAGCAAATCTTAAAAGTTTGTTTCCCGTAATCAACATTTTTGCGTACTTAGGGATCACAATCACACCCAGTATTAAAGCTACAAAAGCAAAATTTTGCATCAATTATAATGCAGTGGTTGCCCACACAGTGAACTAGATCATTATGTTGAATGCTCCATCTTAAAATATTTAATACATGGTTATGTATTAAATAGTGGGTGGTTCTAATTAAACTTTCCATGCTTAACACATTGTTACACAGAAACTAATTACTGTATGAGTTCCAAACTTGGTAGGTTTAATGTTCAGAGTATGGGGTGCAGGATTTTCATGCGTCACAGCGCCACCATCCAGCCATTGGCTGCCGTGACCAGTCATCATGATTCATAGTCTCTCTCACCTGACAAGTCGCAGTACACTTGTTGACATGTCAACATGAGTGAATAGTAATTCTGCAGGTGCACTTCGAGAATATCACTGGCTGGAAGGATTATGGAAGGATCCTCTTTCTCCACCTGCTGGCAGAGCACGATGAAGTAGTTCAAATCAAGTGGATAACTGGGGTCACTCCAGGAATAGGCCAACAACTGGTACCACCACACGTGGTTGAAGAAATCGCTGTTGCTGTGGCAGATAATGCTGTGTGCAATTCCTGATCATCAGGCAGTGCAATTGCTGTGTTACAACAGTTGAACATCCTGTGGTCCACTGTCCAAAAGATACTTCAAACCATTCTCAAATAGTATCCATTCAAGGTCCATATCATATACAGTAGCTTGCACCACGGGATGCACGACAACATGTTGACTTTGCTCTCCACTTTGGTGTAAAGGATTAAAGTTGACAAGGGCTAGACCATCCTATGGATAGACAAAGCTCATTTTTCTTTGATGGGTGAGGTGAACATACAGAATTGGCGAGAGTGGGGATCTTCACCTCCAGTCACTGTGCATAAAGTCCCTCTGTATGGTGTGGCTTCACAGCTACATCCGTCATTGGCCCATTCTTTTTGAACAAGTTGGCACTCAAGGATGAAAGACTTGCAGTGTGACTGGCCAGCACTATTGGGATGTGCTCAGCATATTGAGAGATAGCCAGCATATCTACAGACATGCTTTGTTCTACTG
This sequence comes from Schistocerca serialis cubense, assembly GCF_023864345.2. NCBI lineage: Eukaryota > Metazoa > Arthropoda > Insecta > Orthoptera > Acrididae > Schistocerca > Schistocerca serialis. The sequence goes on from NC_064638.1 coordinate 719,326,302, forward strand.
TGACGAATGCAATCCTGCACTTTCAGACACTGATGGGCGCCATGTTGTGCCCCTTTGTAGCAGTAATGGTAGTGGTATATAATGGTATGATGTACCATATCAGCACATTAAAAGTGTTTCAATTGAACTGATTCTGTATTATTTCTCTTCCCAAGACCTTAACATTAATGCTGCCAAGTCTGGTCCTTGTATAGTAATTAGTTTCCTTGTTATAACGTGTTAAATATGGAAAGTTTATTATAACCCCACAGTACTTCAAGCTAGGGCATGTCATATGTTGTTACATTAATAGGAGAAAAAACTGACTTATAAAAAACATTTATTAAATATATAGAACAAGAAATTGATAAATATTTCTGCTTTTTTTCTTTTAACAAGTTAATAACTTAAAAAAATAAAATTTATTTATACACTATTTTGAATAGTGTGGAAGAACAGTTTATCTAATTTAAAACTGAACATAATTCAGTATTTTCAAGACACAAACGAAATTAAAGACATTAGCCACCCGAGGGCATAGATTTATATCAATGGGGCAAGCTGAAAATTTGTGCTGGACCAGGATTCGAACCACATTCTCCTGCTTGCTAGACAGATGTGCTGACCAATACATCATTTGGATACAGTGGTCACCACAACCACATGGACTACCCTAGCATGCCTCTTGTCAGACCCAAATCCTCAACTTGTAGCACGAACAACTGATGTAGTGCCCCTGCTCATTAGCCTCATTACTTGCAGCATTACGTCGATTCCCAGAATGGTTCGAGCTAGGTCTGCTTCTGCACTCAAGGGATCATTGGCCATCACTGCCTTAATTATATCTGTGGTGTATTTTCATGCCATTATGAATTCCTCAGTATTTAAATTTTTATCACATAGAGGTCATAACATACTAATTATTTGGTTAAAGTTTCATTTCAATATCTGTTGTTATATTCAAAATACTAGTATAATGTACAGACCATAATGTCCAGGTCTCCTTAAATAGTAGTAGCATCTGTCCAATATTCTTGTGAAAGTGATTCACATATGAAAAATAATTCTTCTATTATTATTAGCCAGGGCAATGGTAGATGGACAAAGGAAGGTCTTTTTGCTAGGTATCAAAAAGAAATAAGACAGAAGACGACCTAATGGAAGGCGAGTGGATAAAATTAGAAAACATGGATGAGAATAGTTGAAGGCCCTATCATGGACAAGTCTAGAGGAGCTGTTTATCAAGCAGTGGATGCACGACGACCATCCCATTTTGGCACTGTGATAGTGCTGAAGCATGTAATGGGTTGCCAGATACTTGGAGAGCTTTGTTATGATATGTGGGAAAACAGAGGAATTTCACTGTTAAACACATTGGAGAGATCACGTGGTGGAAAGAGTACATTGATGACCTCTAGGATGGGGAGGAACTGTCTGATGTGATAACAAAAGAGATGAGAGTTGATATGGAAGACCAAGGGGCATCAAGTATTAGTCAGAATCTAATAGAACTTTGGAAAATGTGGTCAAATAAGGCAGAAGTCACAGATAACATTCCTTTTGAATTTCTAAAATCACAAGGGAAAGTGTCAACTTCTATTATCTTCTGCTTCTCATTATTTAATGTTGTAAACAGTTATTCAATAAATAATTTACTTTCCATTATATTTATAATCGCTTCTAAACCATAACCAAGCCCAAACCCAAAGACAGGATTGTCAATAAAGTTAAATGTGCTTTCAGTATTAAGTGTTTATTACTAACACCAATGTACATGCGGAACATAACTGACCTACTAGATGGAGAGTGCAGCTACACTGCTGAAAAACAATTTGTACACCTCTTTTAGAGGTTCCCATTCACTCAAGATCTATTGATGCCACAGTGAATTTGGAGGATATATATAACAATTATGTTTATAGATCAATGGCATAAGTGGTTCTGAGGCACCAGGTATCTACTCTGCTACAACACCTATAATAGTACGTGGTGTAGCCTTGGGTGGCAGTGCAGGTGTTGATTGCACAGATGGTGAATACTGGCCTGTGATGTGTTACACGATGCCTGCTCGACCTGTTCATGTAGTTCTGTTAGAGTTGTTGATTGAGAAGTCACACGGTTACTGCGCTTCCCATCGTATCCCATGCATGCTCAATTGGAGACAACTCTGGAAATCATACTGGCCAGGGAAGTTGCTGCACACCTTGACTCAGCACATTGTCATGGGCAGTGCTTGGGCAAGCATTATCCTACACTGATGATACAGTACATCACCTTCCTGTTGCAAGAATGTCAAAAGAACAGGTATAACGACATTCTGTGTATACCAAGTGCTGGTTAGCATCCCCTTCAGAAACACTAAATGTGTACGAGAGCACTAGCTTATTGCCCCCAGACTATAAGGCCTAAGTAGGGCCAGTGTGTCTTGGGTGAATGCACATTGCAAGACAGTGCTCACCAAGTCTATGTTGTATGCACAAATGATCATCAATTGCATGCAGGTACAATCTGGTTTCATCACTGAGCACTAGGGCACACCATTCCATCTGCCAAGTCATCATCTGATGCCACTAGCTGAGCTGCGCACATTGATACTGTGGCATGAGTGGGAAATAATGGGATTTTGTGTGTGTGTGTGTGTGGGGGGGGGGGGGGGGGGGGAGGGGGCCTCACAAGCCTTCTTACCTGTGCTGTTGTAGCTGTACGATGTGCCACTGCTGCTCTTAATGACAATCCTGGCAGGCATCTGTGTGGCATGGATGTCTGGAACCTCATCTATAGGGGTGAGAATGTTCATGTGACCACTGCACAGCTGATGTAGCATGTGCAACTTGTGTGGCAATTCTCCAAAAGGCCCATACTGCCACTTGGGAGGCCACAATTTGACCCCTTTCAAACTTGCTCCATTGGCTGTAGGAGGCACGAGGGCATCCTCGTGGCATGATTGCCTGGTTGCTTCACATGTTTGTGCCACACTGAGCCTTGTGGCTGTGAGCATTCCCTATTAAATGGTAGGCACATATGGCATTCTGATAGCTATGCCATAATGCTGTGTGTTGGCGTACAAAGCTGAAACAGTTAACAGTACATCTACTGTCCCCCAGGTGGCATATGCTTCAGTGGATCAAAATTGACATTATCTTTCCAAACGTACTATTTTTTTCCCAGCATTGTATTTATACAAACATTGAAGATTCCAGAATATTCAAACATAAGATATTAGTACTAGAACCTTCGATAAAAGTTAAAGTCAAAGTAAAAGTGATTGCTGATAGTTGAGTTTGAAGTGACAGCTCCCAGCACCCAAGCCAGCAACCCTTACCACTACACCAAACTGCTAGCACCATAGCTTGTGAATCCCTCTCTCTCTCCTGGAGAAACAGCGACTTGTTTCAAAAGTTCTCCTGGGAGCTGACAACACCTTGGATCTAGAAATTGCCAATGCCAATGATCCTGGTCCTTGCATTCCTATTGTGTTATTAAATTCTTGTTATTGTGATGAGTATCACAAGTAGCTCTTCCTACTAAGGCTTCACAATCATCTAGTAGTTATCCAGTTTCCTTGAAACTCCCATCATCAATCTGCTCTTCTGGCCAGCAGCAGGGCTTCATATGGAGGACATGGGCGACATCTCTGTGCTTTTGCCTTCTTCATGAAGGGTCATAATCTTTGATGTCATATGGGACATTCAATAATCTATCAAGAGTATGATATGCCCAAAGTAGCAGTTTAGTAAGTTTTCAGGTAGTTTCACTTCCTGCACAGGCGTAACAATTGATACCATTTCTCCTGGGCCTAACCTCACTGGCTGGTGTGTTGTGCTGTAGTGCTCTTGGTCTTTCTCCTGGGTGTCTGCTTTCCCCACTCCTTCTCATGTCCGCCTTACCCCCCCCCCCCCCCCTCCCTTTTCTGTGTCCTCTCCCTCCATCGGCTCCCCCATTTTTTTGCCTTTCCTCTCCTCCCCCTTTTTCCCCCCTCCTTTGTCTGGGTGCTTCCCCCCTCCCCCACCCCATATGCCTTCATACTCTATAGTGCAGCGTGTCTTTGAGTGTTCAGTATTTGCGTCCCCTTTTTAAGTGTTGTGAACAGCCACCATACTGTCGCTAGGTGTGTTTTTTAACTGTTACGAACAGAAACCAGACTGTCGCCGTGTTTTTAAAATTGTGTCTGTCTATTTACAATGTGTTTTAATCAGCATCACCGACCCTTTTTTTATGTTTTCTTTGCAACTTTTTCACCATGTTTCAGTTATTAACAGTCACCGTTTTATTGCCTGCTTACCCCATGCAGCCTGACTGCAAATTTGAACCTCAATCTGATAATTCTACCTGTTGTGCTGCCATTCATAAACTGCATTTTATGTGGTGTTTTCCAACAGAATAATGCTCTCCCATATACCATTGTTGTACCTCAACATGCGCTGCAGCGGGGGTGTCTAACCTCTTAGCTTACCTGTGCCAAGCTGGAAGAAGGCAAATATTTTTGGGCTGCACACATAATATACTTGAGACCAAAAATATCTAGTGAGGAAGAAAAAGACCAATGAGAGAATAGCACTGTGTGGCAAGAATTTCAAGCTGAAGATATAAGATATTGAGTTGATCAGAACTCTACATAAACGAAATTTTATGATTTTTAAATTTTTTAATATTCTGATTGCTTGATAGAAGCTCACTTCTTATGCTGCATTGATACTTGTTTTGGGCCACGCTCGGTCCGTGGGACATGGGTTGGAACCCCTGCTCTACTGAGTGTCGACAGGTTGCCCTGGCCCTCTAGATCACCAGATTTGTCTCCAATCGAGCGCATGTGGGACGTCCTCAAATGATAACTCCAGTGTTATCTGCATATAGCGTTAACTGTCCTTGTATTGGCTGACCAGCTGTAACAGGTATGGAACCCCATACCACGAACTGACATCCCAGATCTGTAACACACAATGCATGCACATTTGCATGCTTAAATTCAACATTCTGGCTGGTATACCAGTTATTAATGTAGCAGCATTTGACATTTGCAATGGTTTTTCTCTTGCTTATTAACCTGTGATCTTGCAACGTTAGTCCCTTAAATCTGGTACCTAGACAAATGTATTCTCAAAATTTCAATTTGGTACATTAATTACTTTTTAGTACTGCAATTTTTTCTGTTTTTGTGCATTTGAGTGCCCAAATGCAGCTAATGTCATTAAAACCTTTGAAAGACATGATGTTGATACATACATCTTGCTAAACTGCAGATATTTGCTGGAGACCAAATAACTAAATTGTGTTTTGTTTCAATTGTTGTTTAGCTTGGCTGTGTGAGAATTAAAACCGTCTAATAGTCATGAACATACTTAACTTCTCTCACACTTCTCTTACACACAATCTTAAAGGGAATTGGATCAAATGTGTAACACTGACTGAAACCCAATTTTCATTCTAGGTGCTATAATATTCAATTGCATTTAATATGAAGCTCTAGAGACTTTTATCAGTACTTATTGCCATGAAACCATGCATTTGCACTTAATATAATTTCGCACTGCTGGTTTGATACCATTATTCTAATACCACAGTCACAGACAAGAACATCGAGTTTTATTGAATGATTATTGATGAAAAAATATGATGCATTTCACATAGACAGTTAGCTACACATTAGGAAGCTTTGTGTGGGTTCCGTACCCCGTTACCTGTTAACCAGATTTGTTGTTTTTCTCTGGTATGCAGAAAGAGTTGATCCTTCTTATTGACTATCTTGCAACGATAAACTAACTATGGATTTTATGAAAGTGTTCTGGAGCGAAGAAAATTCAAATTGGGGTGGTAAATCAAATGTTGTGAAAATATCCAATTTGTGGTTTGCCCATGATTGTGTGTTCAGTCCTATAGGTGGTTTATTCATTTAGTTTAATTTTCATAACTTTTTGGAATTTTTCGTTATTTACAAGTGTCTCATTGCTCTCAACCACCTACAGCCTTGACACAGTGGTAACACCAGTTCTCATCAAGTCACCAAAGTTAAGCACTATCAGGCTTGGCTAGCACTTGGATGGGTGACTGTTTGGGTCTGCTGAGCACGGTTAGTAACTGGGGTGCACTCAGCACTTGTGAGGCCAATGAAGAGCTACTTGACTGAGAAGTAGTGGCGTTGGTCATGAAGACTGACAGTGGCCAGGAGAGCAGTGTGCTGACCACATGCCCCTTCATATCTGCATCCAGTCACACTTAACTATTAACTGAGGATGACATGGCAGGCCTTCTGATGCCTGTTCAGATGGAGTTTGCTCTCAACCATAGGGGCTGCACTCTACCATCTTGTATCTGAAGACATGTTTCACCATTTACACTACTTTCTTCATTTTCCTAGCTATGTTTTCAGCATATTTTTTTCATGAGCATTACACACATCATGTAAACTGGTCATTTTTCCACAAAAAGACTGAGATCCAGGAGGAGATTACTTATTTGCTTGCATTCATATTACCAGATTCATATGTTTCCTATATGGTAGTCAAAGAGTCGCAAAACTTAACATACCTCTGGCACCTTTCAAATACAAACAAGCACACATGCAGGGGTTGGAAAAAACATTGAAAAACCATGAGAAATGCATGCTTGAGCATAAATGCAGATGCTTGCAGGTTGTGCTGCTGTATTTGACCATGTGCTGCTCCTGTGCAGTGCTCTCAATAAATTACAAGTGTCACTCATGGTCAGAAAAGGGTTTCGCGTAATTGTGAATGCATTATATTGGAGCTAAGGACTTTGAACACTGACAGAGTGTTGGTTCTGGTATGGTGGGAGCCTCCATAAACGAGGTAACTGAAGTGTTTGGTGTTCCAAGAGCCACCAGTCAAAGACTTATACAGCATACAAGGAGAGAGAAAAAGCATCATCCTGAAAGTCACAATACAGACAAAAGTGTCTGTTACGCAGTCATACAGACTGTTGTTGAAGAGGACTGAATGACATGCTCACGAACACTGTCAGCACCAAAACAGCACAAGGGGAGCTTCGTAATTTGGGAATTGCAAGGCGAGCAGAAATTCCAAAACCATCAGTGATACAAACATCCATAACAGGAAAACGTGCTGCTGAAGCCCTAGAGCAAGAGAGTAAAGAAAGTAATTTGGTAACATGAGTCTTGTTCACTGCTTCCAGGTTCTGGCCACATTTACATCCCAAGAGTGAAACATGGTGGAAGTTAAGTGAGGGTTTGGGCAGCCAATCGTGGTATTCGATGGGCTCGTGGTTACTTTGCGAAGATGTATTACCATATATTATATTACCATATATTATATTACCATATATTATATTATATTACCATATATAGAGGTCTGCGCGGATAAGAAAAGTGCAATCCGCATCCGCAAGGTCCTAATCCGCAACTGCATCCGCAGCAATTAATCCGCATCTGCAAGTTCCTTATCCGCATCCGCATATATTTAAGTTTTGAATGAGTAATTAATAGTAATAGACAGTAGTACTTACAATTATGGTATGTAATGACGTAGTTATTGTTAGGGTGCCATTTCTGTGACAACTTAACTACTTTTTATATATACTAAGATGGTATCTGTTCTTTCGGACATCTCCGAAAGAACAGATACCATCGGTGACCATGCAGCTCGTTAGAATAAAATTACAATGAAACGAACACCCTTGGCTGCTTACAGGCATTGACATACGCCAACTGGGACAGATGAAAATGTGTGCCCCGACCGGGACTCGAACCCGGGATCTCCTGCTTACATGGCAGACGCTCTATCCATCTGATGGTAGACACTGGGCAGGTTTGCCACCCAGCGAGCACTTCATAGGCCACACAAAAGACACGGTCACGGAAACTAGTATTGCAACATATGTCCTGGGCAGATACCTTGCTCATTATCCACAGATGACCCACGGATATCCGCGCCGGTCGCGATTTTTTCTGCAAAGTAACAAATACCGCGGATATCCGCATCCGCGCAGACCTCTAACCATATACACTCCTGGAAATTGAAATAAGAACACCGTGAATTCATTGTCCCAGGAAGGGGAAACTTTATTGACACATTCCTGGGGTCAGATACATCACATGATCACACTGACAGAACCACAGGCACATAGACACAGGCAACAGAGCATGCACAATGTCGGCACTAGTACAGTGTATATCCACCTTTCGCAGCAATGCAGGCTGCTATTCTCCCATGGAGACGATCGTAGAGATGCTGGATGTAGTCCTGTGGAATGGCTTGCCATGCCATTTCCACCTGGCGCCTCAGTTGGACCAGCGTTCGTGCTGGACGTGCAGACCGCGTGAGACGACGCTTCATCCAGTCCCAAACATGCTCAATGGGGGACAGATCCAGAGATCTTGCTGGCCAGGGTAGTTGGCTTACACCTTCTAGAGCACGTTTGGTGGCACGGGATACATGCGGACGTGCATTGTCCTGTTGGAACAGCAAGTTCCCTTGCCGGTCTAGGAATGGTAGAACGATGGGTTCGATGACGGTTTGGATGTACCGTGCACTATTCAGTGTCCCCTCGATGATCACCAGTGGTGTACGGCCAGTGTAGGAGATCGCTCCCCACACCATGATGCCGGGTGTTGGCCCTGTGTGCCTCGGTCGTATGCAGTCCTGATTGTGGCGCTCACCTGCACGGCGCCAAACACGCATACGACCATCATTGGCACCAAGGCAGAAGCGACTCTCATCGCTGAAGATGACACGTCTCCATTCGTCCCTCCATTCACGCTTGTCGCGACACCACTGGAGGCGGGCTGCACGATGTTGGGGCGTGAGCGGAAGACGGCCTAACGGTGTGCGGGACCGTAGCCCAGCTTCATGGAGACGGTTGCGAATGGTCCTCGCCGATACCCCAGGAGCAACAGTGTCCCTAATTTGCTGGGAAGTGGCGGTGCGGTCCCCTACGGCACTGCGTAGGATCCTACGGTCTTGGCTTGCATCCGTGCGTCGCTGCGGTCCGGTCCCAGGTCGACGGGCACGTGCACCTTCCGCCAACCACTGGCGACAACATCGATGTACTGTGGAGACCTCACGCCCCACGTGTTGAGCAATTCAGCGGTACGTCCACCCGGCCTCCCGCATGCCCACTATACGCCCTCGCTCAAAGTCCGTCAACTGCACATACGGTTCACGTCCACGCTGTCGCGGCATGCTACCAGTGTTAAAGACTGCGATGGAGCTCCGTATGCCACGGCAAACTGGCTGACACTGACGGCGGCGGTGCACAAATGCTGCGCAGCTAGCGCTATTCGACGGCCAACACCGCGGTTCCTGGTGTGTCCGCTGTGCCGTGCGTGTGATCATTGCTTGTACAGCCCTCTCACAGTGTCCGGAGCAAGTATGGTGGGTCTGACACACCGGTGTTAATGTGTTCTTTTTTCCATTTCCAGGAGTGTATTATATTACCAAGGATTACCATTTTTGGCTGATCAGGTTCATCTCATGGTACAATGTTTGCTTTCCGATGGTGATGCTGTGTCTAGAGATGACAGGGCCTCTGTTCACGCACAGTTCACATCATTCCAGGGCTGCTTTTGTGAGCACAAGGATGAACTGTTGTATCTCCCCTGGCCACCAGTCATCAGATCTCATTGTTACTGAGCTTTTACGGCCTCCTTCAAGAGAATGGTGAGTGATCGCTATCCTTTCCATCATCGTTACCTGGACTTGCTGCTGTTTTGCAGGAGGAATGGCATAAAATTCCATTGAAAACAATACAGGACTTCTACTTGTCCATTCTTAGTCAACTGGGAGCTATTTAGAATGCCAGTCATATTCCTACACCATATTAGGCTTGGTAGTGTGTTGTGTTTTTGGTGTTTTTATATTTTGTCCACACACCTGTATATTCAGCCATATACATGAAAATACACAAGTATTCCATGAGAGATTCACAAACATGCACACCCAGACATCTTACAACCACCTCATCAACATATAGCCATTAGGTATTACTATAAGATCAAATAAGATATTCCAGTCAGTGACACCTGGCTTAGTTAGTTTCAGGAAGTTGCTATGCTCCATTGGTTCTAAGTAAACAACCAACATTATCATTTCAAAATGACTCGCCTCTTAGGCACACTTAACAGTGTCCCTCTCAGCTCGAATATTCGATATATTGATGAGGTTTTTCACTCTTTTGTCGATTGCCTGTATAAAAAGCTACCAGTGTCCACAAATAAAGGTTGCATTGACAGCCTCACATTCCTCCTCCTCCTCTTCCTTCGACACATCATGTGTAAAAATCTTGGCATTGGTTCTCCACACCATGACCTACCAGACATGAACCTATGTGATACAGCTCTGTCTGCCACTTTTTCACCGGAGTTATCAGTTGGTTCCAACATACACTACTGGCCATTAAAATTGCTACACCACTAAGATGACATGCTACAGACACGAAATTTAACCGACAGGAAGAAGATGCTGTGATATGCAAATGATTAGCTTTTCAGAGTATTCACACAAGGTTGGCGCCAGTAGCGACACCTACAATGTGCTGACATGAGGACAGTTTCCAACCGATTTCTCATACACAAGTAGCAGTTGACCAGAGTTGCCTGGTGAAACGTTGTTGTGATGCCTCGTGTAAGGAGGAGAAATGCATACCATCACGTTTCCGACTTTCATAAAGGTCGGATTGTAGCCTATCGTGATTGCAGTTTATCGTATCGCGACATTGCTGCTCGCGTTGGTGAGATCCAATGACTGTTAGCAGAATATGGAATCGGTGGGTTCAGGAGGGTAATACGGAAAGCCGTGCTGGATCCCAATGGCCTCGTATCACTAGCAGTCGAGATGACAGGCATCTTATCTGCTTGGCTGTAACAGATCGTGCAGCCACGTCTCGATCCCTGAGTCAACAGATGGGGACGTTTGCAAGACGACAACCATCTGCACAAATAGTTCGACGATGTTTACAGCAGCGTGGACTATCAGCTCGGAGACCATGGCTGCGGTTACCCTTGACGCTGCATCACAGACAGGAGTGCCCGCGATGGTGTACCCAATGACGATCTGCGTGCATGAATGGCAAAACGTCATTTTTTCGGACGAATCCAGGTACTGTTTACAGCATCATGATGGTCGGACCTGTGTTTGGTTACATTGCGGTGAATGGAAGCATGTATTCGTCATCGCCATACTGGTGTATCACCCAGCGTGATAGTATTGGGTGCCATTGGTTACATGCCTCGGTCACCTCTTGTTCGCATTGATGGCACTTTGAACAGTGGACATTACATTTCAGATGTGTTATGATCCGTGGCTCTACCTTTCATTGAGCTGGCCATGGTGGCTGAGCGGTTCTAGGCGCTACAGTCTGGAACCGTGTGACCGCTACGGTCGCAGGTTCGAATCCTGCCTCGGGCATGGCTGTGTGTGATGTTCTTGGGTTAGTTAGGTTTAAGTAGTTCTAAGTTCTAGGGGACTGATGACCTCAGAAGTTAAGTCGCATAGTGCTCAGATCCATTTCATACCCTTCATTCGATCCCTGCAAAACCCTACATTTCAGCAGGATAATGCACTACCTTTCTTGATACAGAAAATGTTCGACTGCTGCCCTGGCCAGCACATTCTCCAGATCTCTCACCAATTGAAAACGTCTGGTCAATGGTGGCCGAGCAACTGGCTTGTCACAATACGCCAGTCGCTACTCTTGATGACCTGTGGTATCGTGTGGAAGCTGCATGGGCAGCAGTACATGTATGCACCATCCAAGCTCTGTTTGACTCGATGCCCAGATGTATCAAGGCCGTTATTATGGCCAGAGGTGGTCGTTCGGGGTACTGATTTCTCAGGGTCTATGCACCCAAACTGTGTGAAAATGTAATCACATGTCAATTCTAGTATAATATATTTGTCCAATGAATACCCCTTTATGATCTGCATTTCTTCTTGGTGTAGCAATTTTAATGGCCAGCAGTGTACTAGAATATTTAGCGCCATTTTTACTTAACACAACATACTATTTTAACCAGACTAATTTCTTCTTCAAAATTTGTATTTCTCATTGTCAAGATTAAACAGGTTGTAGGAGATGGTTATGCTAAGTAAACACACAGTGAAGCCACAGGCTGACCACTCTCAAACGATCTCTTGCACATTAGCCAAGTCGATCACCAGCAATGTTCCCTTACAATTCATACAGAGGACCCGCCCCCCCCCCCTCCCCTCCAGTGTGGAGTATGCCAAGGCAAGGGAGGCTACATGAACTGCCACGGCGGTTATCTGATTCGGTGGTAGAGAGGCCTCCCAAGTGAATAGCCATCTGCAGCGTCCAGCGTCAAGGTCATTGGATGATGAGGTACGCCAGATGGTGTACAGCTGAAAATCGTAGAGGCAGGCTGGCAAACCACAGCACTAGTGTGCAGAAGGAGAAGGGGGGATCATTGGGAGCAGAAGGTGCAGGTGGTGTATTGTCTAGTGCAGAGTGTGCTTCTGACAGGGCAGGGTCCATTGGGATGGTGTGGCGAATGACAGTGATTTCGAGTGGTCGCGCAAAAAGTAGAGACGTTCCAACGCAGCGGAGTATGACGGCGCACGGAACCCGTTTGGTTCCTTGATTATTCTTAGTTTTTGTATTTGACTGCTTCGTGTTTTTTTTCTGGAATTATTTTTTTTAGGTTTTGTGTGATTGCTAATTTGATTGTGTTTTGTGGATGCAGTCAAACAATAAAAGGCAAGTGACACTCTCAAGAAGTTCTGCGTTATTTTAGCAATATATATTAGTAACTTCAATGGCAACCCCGATATTACGAACACGAAAATTAGCTCACAAGGAAAAGTGATAAATGGAAATGTCGTGTGGCTAGGGCCTCCCGTCGGGTAGACCGTTCTCCTGGTGTGGTCTTTCGATTTGACGCCACTTCGGCGACCTGCGCGTCGATGGGGATGAAATAATGATGATTAGAACAACACAACGCCCAGTCCCTGATTGGAGAAAATCTCCGACCCAGCCGGGAATCGAACCCGGGCCCTTCGGATTGACAGTCTGTCACGCTGACCACTCAGCTATCGGGGCGGACAAGGAAAAGTGATAACAAGAATTGGATAGAAATTGGACGGCAGGAAGACGAAAGTAGCAGAGTTCAAGCAACTCCAACTGAAAATTCATCCGTGCCGTTTCGTAACAGCGGCGAATCAGAAACAGGTTTAATGTCGCGGGTGGCTCTACGTTTACCGCCGTTTTGGCGACAGAACCGGAAAATTTGGTTTGCACAGGCAGAAGCAAATTTCTTGTAAAGTGAAATAACAACGAGAAAACAAAGTTCGCTTATGTGGTAAGCCAGTTGGACCAAAACTACGTATCTATGGTGGAAGATAGAAAATTTTACCAACACCTGAAGGCAGCGTTAATTCGACGGGTTTCAAAGTCGTTTGAGCAACAAATCCTACATTTATTGCACCATGGAGAGATGGGAGACAAGACGCCTTCGCAAGTTCTCCGACGCCTGAGAAGCCTCGCAGCGGACACGGAAATGCCAGACTCAATGCTGCGAGTGCTGTGGACAAGTCTCCTACCTGTATCAGTGCAAACCGTCGTACATTCACGCATGGAATAGAATTTAGATAAGCTGGCAGAGATGGCGGACCGAGTACAGGAAACAATTTCACTTCCGCTACCTCTAATCACAGAGCTTCCACGACATTGTACAGCAGTGTCAACAGAGATGGCCACAGCAACGCAGCGGAAGTACCATACAGATATACAGGATGAGTTGCAAAAGTTGTCAAAGGCAGTACAGCAACTGTCATGCCAAGTAGAGACGTTAACAGTGCAGCATGAGCAAACGGAAGTTGACGATAAAGAGAAAATGATTCAGAGACGACGGGAAACGTTTTCTCAGTCGCCAGGTAGGAGCAACAGTCTGAGCTCACATCGACGTAAATTTTGTTGGTATCACGAGCGTTTTGGTGAATGTGCAACACGCTGATCATCACCGTGCAATTACCCAAACTTCTCGAGCGGCCGGCAATAGGCGCGACCGGGAGTTATTTACAGCGCCAACAAAACACTTCATTCTCGCACAGACTCTTTGTGGCAGATAAACTTTCGCGGTGCAAGTTCCTCATAGACACAGGGTCGGATGCTTCCTTATACCCGCACAAGATGCTCCGTGTTCGTGTGAAGCCTATGCCCTTACAGTTTTCTGCAGCAAACAACTCTGATTAAGACATTTGGTGAAATAACTTTGCCGTTGGATTTTGGACTGGGGAAGAGATATCAGTGGCAGTTTATTGTAGCTTATGTAGCAGAACCAATAACAGGAGCAGACTTCCTCGCGAATTTCAGCTTGCTGCCTGATCTCACGAATGGCTGTCTAATCGACAATACTTCCGTTTGAAGTACAAAAGACACCCAGGCACCTTATCCCATGAAACCGGTGCGAGAAGCATTCGTCACAAATGAGTTTACGCAGCTGTTTCAACACTTTCTCGAGATTGTTACACCACAATACGAGAAGAAAGACGTGAAACATAATACGCAACACTTCATCAAAACCACAGCAGGTCCACTAGTGTCTTCTCGGCCACGGAAATTACCACCTGACGGCCTAGTAATAGCAAAACAAGAATTTGAGAAACAGTTGAAGGAAAACATGATCCGTCTGTCTGACAGCCCGTGGGCTTCGCCGTTGCATTCAGTTCCCAAGAAAGATAAAACGTGGAGACCTTGTGGCGATTTCATGGCACTAAACGCAAGAACAATACCAGATAAGTACCCAGTTCCGAATTTACAGGAGTTTAACAATTTTCTAGCGGGATCACACCTGTTCAGTGCAGTGGATTGTGCGAGAGCTTATACACAAATTCCAGCGGCGGCAGAAGACGTCCCAAAGATAGCTATAACTACCCCGTTTGGCCTTTTCGAACATATGTATATGGCTTTTGGACTTAAAAATGCAGCCCAGACATGGCAAAGGTTTATCGACGAGGTTTTGCTTGGCTTGCATTTTTGTTTCGCTTACATTGACGACATTCTAGTATTTTCTAAAACTATAGCCGAGCATAAGGATCATCTGACACAGGTTTTCAACGTCTCAGTGATAATGGTGTGACCATTAATTGCAAGAAGTGTGTCCTAGGACAAAACCAAGTGACTTTTTTAGGGTATTTAGTTACCGCAGCAGGAATTACTCCAACGCCGGAGAAGATGCAAGCGTTACAGTATCTCCCCCGACAACATACCAAGAATTACGAATATTTCTAGGAATGGTAAATTTATACGGGCGGCACTTACCAGGGACGGCAGGGAAACAGTAGCCCGTGACAGCAGCACTCGCAGGTACCAACGCTAAAGGTAAGCGCAGAATTCAGTGGTCTACGGAAATGCAACGCTTGTTCGAGATAGTGAAACAACGTATAGTTGACGCAACGCATCTAGCACACCCTGATCTGCCCACACCTTTGGCAATTGTCATGGATGCAAGTCAGGCAGCCATAGATACAGTCCTGTAACAATATTTTACTTTTGCGTGGCAGGCTTTGGCATTTTTTTCCCTAAAAATTAAAGGCGCAGCAAAGAAATTGGAATGCATATGATCGTGAGTTACTGGCGGTTTTTGAGGCAATCAGATATTTCAGAACGTCATTAGAGGCCAAAGATTCCAACGTTTTCACGTACCATAAACCCTTAAAGTTTGTTATCAAACAGCGAGGCAAACACAGTTCTCCGAGGAAACACAGACAGGTTGAGTTTATGGCTCAATTCACAACCGACATACGGCATATAGCATATAGGAGGGGCAGACAATTTTGCAGCAGATTATCTTTCCCGAGTAAATGGCATATCCCAAACCATTGACTTTCACGAGTTAGCAGTGGCACAAGAGAAGGATGCAGAGTTGCAGCATTTCCTCTTGAACGACAATGCGGGTCTCCATCTAGTGCACATTAGATTACCGAACTCGAGTCTCAAAGTTTTTGCGATGTCTCTACAGGTAGAAAGCGCCCATTTGTGCCAACAGACTACCGCAGACCAGCATTTCATAGAGTTCACGATCTGGCCCATCCTGGCAACAGGAACACGGTCCGCCTGGTGACAGAACGCTTCGTATGGCCCGGGGTAAGCAAAGAATGCAGGAGATGAGCGCAAGAAAGTTTGGGCTGCCAAAGAAGCAATGTGGGTCGTCACGACCATCCTCCGTTAGGGATTTTTCCTGACAGTTGCGAAAGTTTCGTTCATGTCCACCGTGACTCGGTGACTTGGAATCAGATGGTTTCCGCTACTTTCTTTCGGTAATTGATCGATATACCCGTTGGGCGGAAGCCGTTCCGATAGCGGACATTTCAGCAGAAACGACAGCAAAGACCTTCATGGGCGTGTGGATAGCTCGTTTTGGATGTCCTGTACATGAAACCGCGGATAGAGGGGGACAGTTTGAGTCAACTTTATTTCAACAGTTAGCCAAGCTGTGTGGAATGAACCACCACAAAACTACCAGCTATCACCTCAAGAGTAACGGTATGGTTGAAATATGGCATCGGACTTTAAAAATAGCTCTTATGTGTCATAAGGACAAATGGACACAGGCTCTGCCTTTGGTATTACTTGGTTTGCGCACTGCTTACAAGCCTGACTTAGGCACGTCTACCGCAGAAATGGTGTATGGCCAGGATATCCACGTCCCAGCGGACTTCATTGAAGACAGGAGCCCTACGACAGGAGAATCTGATACATCACCTA
This sequence comes from Schistocerca serialis cubense, assembly GCF_023864345.2. Taxonomy (NCBI): domain Eukaryota; kingdom Metazoa; phylum Arthropoda; class Insecta; order Orthoptera; family Acrididae; genus Schistocerca; species Schistocerca serialis. Next base: position 719,342,976 of record NC_064638.1, read on the forward strand.
CGTTCAGATCGCAGTTACGACAAGTGTAGCGTCTGGGCACAATTCCAGGCACTAGGCGTAGACATCAACCAACTTTCATGTACAAAGACTTGATCAGTTGTATCCACTTTATGTTGAGATCAGACATCGTCAAACCACCATTGCAGCAATCATATTCGGAGCCTCACGAAGTTTTGCGCCGAAACACGCATACGATGGAAATGTCCTATAATGGGAAAGTCAACAGTAGTGTCAATAGAAAGAGTCAAGCCAACTTACACGCCTGCTGACGGTAACGAAGAACCTCACCCAGCAAACAAGCCAGCACCGAGGATACCGGAGGAAACAGTTTCTCTTGTGCCTCCACGGTCCAGTCAGCAGACATCGCCCGAGCAAGTACCGCGTAGACACACACGAGCAGGTCGGCGGGTACGCTTCAGGTACCCATACGCCCCGGGTGCTCCGCACTTTCAGCAGGGAGGCTGTGTGGCGAACGACAGTGATTTCGAGTGGTCGCGCTAGAAGCAGAGACGTTCCAACGCAGGGGAGTATGATTGCGCACGGAACCCATTTGGTTCCTTGATTATGCTTAGTTTTTGTATTGGACTACTTCGTGTTGTTTTCTGGAATTATTTTTGGATTTTTTGTGTGATTGCTAATTTGATTGTGTTTTGTGGATGCAGTCAAACAATAAAAGCCAAGCAACACTCTCAAGAAGTTCTGCGTTATTTCGGCAATATATATTAGTAACTTCAATGATGCAGTGGCAAAGAGGGTGCTGTCTTTGAAGAAGTGGGAAGTGACGGTGGCTAAATCGATGTCACATGGCAGTGCGACAGTTTATGGAAGTGCCATGTGCTGGAACTGTGTGTAATCTGGCAATCCGTGTGTTGTCCTTCGATGATGAGGTCATTATCTACAATTTTGACAGCGAGATCTTCGCGAAGGAAATCACTGATATCTAGGCAGAATCTGAAGGTCGGCGGTATACCGATGATAGCATGAGGGTCGTTGGGCATCAGAATTAAGGGTGCCTGATCTGCATCATCATGAAGTATGACATCGTTTAATGTCCACAAGGGTTTCAGTCTACTATTGGATACGGTTACTGGTTTACTGTTCAGTAAGGTGAGGAAGGTTAGATTGTCATATCAAAGCACTTTGTGTGGTCCTGTATAGGGAGGCTGTAGAACAGGATGTACTGTGTATCAACATGATGAAGTTGCAGTCTACAAGAGCTTCGTGGGCCAACACTATTGGTAGTGTGTGTGGGAGAGGCAGCGGCGTTCTGAAGTATGTTATATGTTTTTTACCACAAGCAACTAGGTATGTCAGCTCAACAGGGACGATTATTCTGAGCTGAAGGACGAAATCAGTCATGATGGACTGTGTCTCACCATATAGGATTTCAGCAATTGACGCTCCAAGATCATGTTTGTATGCTGAAAGGACTCTGAGAAGCGTGCAAGGGAGTGTCTCCCATCAAAGTTCACTGTGTGACACAAGGAATGCTTTTGAAGTATGGTAGGAACTATCGTTTCACCAGACCATTACTTTTTGGATGACATGCAATGGTTCTGAATTGTGTGTGCCTGCCAAACTGCATAGTTCAGAGAAGAGTGTCTCCTCTGACTGCCTGGCGCGGTCGATTGTGATCGATGTGGGCAGCCAAATCTTCGTATCCACATTTCAATGAATGCTTTGGCGGTGTTTCAGGTGTAATTTCTTTAAGTGATATCACCACAACCCATTACAGACTTCGTCGATAGCTGAGGTTGTAGAGGTAACCACTGGAGGCTGTCAGTGGGGCAACGAAATCATTGCCATTGTGTAGGAATGTCAAACTGACCTACTGGTGGTTGTACGTAACATGAAACTTGACTTTGTTGTTATGGTATGCATGTGTGAGCCCAGAGTCTGCAGTGTTTTTCAACATCAGACCAAGCACATCTGTGTGAGTAGGCCGATGGTGGTGAACGGCTGGATATGCTGGACTGTGATGCAAGCACATAGGTTTGAGAGGGTGTATCCTCTTTTGAGAAGTATCACATAGTATGGGGAGGGTCATGTCTGAGATATGACGAAGTTCAGTTTGAAATATCTCTCGCAGCGATCTCTCCGCGATATTTTCAGAATTTTTTTATAAATTATATAACTCAGTACAACTCCGCTGTACCGGTCCCAAGCCCGGGGCCTCATTATGCAAGTGATGAGGAAGGAGGAGGGGGAGGAGTAACAACCTCGTTTAAAAAACCAGAGTTCACCTGGCCCGGGTGATAGTACTCTGTCAGGGCCCCTTTGCTAGGGTTACAGCGAAGACCTCAACGGTAGTGAAGGCAGAGAGAACGAATCTCGGTACGGTGGAACTAGCGGAAGAGGCACATAATACAATAAATCCACCTTGCGTCTGACTTGTAACAAGCGGCACTGTGGTCGGCGTCTGTTCACCAGAGGTGCGGCCGTAATACAAATTCTGGAACTAACCACTCCAGTCTTAACCACTGAGCTTTTCTGAGCTCAACCCTTTGATTCTAAGTACTATTATGGAGCGTTTTAGTAATTACAAAATTACCCCAGGTGGTAACAAATCCTCCGCCATCAGTGGCGCAACTAGTCTATCGGATTCTGGGGAGACTAGGCTGAAACGCTATATCCCAAACCAGAGGAAATCGAAGTCTTTTGACCGACTCATGCCCAAGGTCGAAACATTTTTTGGAACTATCAATATTAACTCTCTCTTGACACCAGGAAAACTCTATAAATTAGGAGACACACTAAAAGAACAAAATATCAAAATTTTAGCCCTGCAAGAAACAAGGTTGCCTGATGAGAATACCATGGATTTTGGAAACTACCGATTGTTTAAAAGTAAAACAGACAAAAGAATTCTTAAAAACACTCCGCATCTGGGTGTTGCATTCGCAATGTCGCAAGACATTCTTGGCTCCGTAATCGAAGTAAATCCAGTAAACAACAGACTAATGACAATTTCCATGAAATGTGCAAATAAAATGTACTGTTTAATTAACGCACACATGCCTATCAACCAGGAGAATAAAACAAATCCAGAAAAAGTAAATAAGTCATGGGAAGTGTTAGAGAATACAGTCTCCAAAATTCCTCAAAATTATGTAAAGATTTTAATGGGTGATTTTAATGCACAGTTAGGGAAAGAGAGAAAATTTAGAAAAACGGTCGGTGAATTCCCTGCACATAAATGGACCAATCAAAATGGAAAAAGGCTGGTAGAATTTTGCAGAAATTTCAATCTCAAAATTATGTGAAGTCATTTTAAGAAAAAACCTTCAAAACAAAAGACATGGCGATCACCTAACAAGGACATAGGTGAATTCCAAATTGACCATATTGCAATCTCGTATCCATGTCACAAAGAAATTTTAAATGTTCAAGTTCGTAAAGGCGCCAATATTGACTCAGACCATTACTTAACCCGTGTGAAACTAAAGCTAAAACCCCAAAATTTCAACAAAAGGACACCATTAATCCCCAAATTTGACACCAGTAAAATCCAACCATCATTATTAGCAGACGAATTTGACAAAACAAGTGCACAAAATTGGGAACAATTCAAACACAAGATTATCAAAACAGCTCAAGATCAAATTCCTTTACGAAAACACAAGAAACATGCTTGGTGGAATGAAAACTGTGATCATGCAATCAAAGCCAGACAAGAGACATTTAAAGCATGGAATAGCAACAAGACAGAAGACACATATGATACATTCCTGACAACTAGAAAAGACACTTCAAAACTAATTAGACAAACAAAAAGACAATATGAGAATAGTCAACTCTTAGAAATTGAAGAAGATTTTCAGAAATACAATACCAGAAATTTTTATAAAACTTTTAAAACCAAAATAAAGGGGTACCAACCCCAGAATCTTTGCTTCAAGAAGGAAAATGGACAGGTGGCTCTTAACAACCAAGAAAATTGCAAAGAACTTTCTAAATATTTTAAGAATCTTCTAAATTGCCCCGAGCCCACAGAAAGATTTCCACCAAAAATTCCCCAACAATGCAATCCAGTTTCACTTGCACCAAATGAAGAGGAAATCATTAAAGAAATTCATAGGTTGAAAAGCAACAAAGCATCTGGTGAAGATGGAATTGTTGCAGAACTTTTAAAGGCAGCTGGTCCAAAAACCGTCAAAGAAATTACTTCAATCATGCAAAACATTTGGCAAACTGAAAAAATTCCTGATGAATGGAAAACCGCCTTGATTCACCCACTTCATAAGAAGGGAGACAAAACTGATGTTAATAATTACAGAGGAATTTCTCTTCTTCCAGTCACATACAAAGTCCTCTCTCAATGTCTTCTGAACCGAGCACAACAACAACTTGAATGGAAAATTGGCGAATATCAAGCAGGTTTCAGGCCAAATAGATCTTGCCCAGAACAGATTTTAGTCCTCAAACTAATTCTCAGACATCAAAAAATTTACAATAAAAAACTAGTTTGTACCTTTGTAGATTTTAGAAAGGCTTATGACTCAGTGGATCGTGAATCTCTTTTCCAAATTGTGAAAGAACAAGGCCTGGATCCTAAAACCACGGCAATTATCAGAGACACGCTAACTGGTACAAAATCAAAAGTAAAGTTCAGAGGAGAAATTTCAGAATCCTTTGAAATAAAAACAGGCGTGAGGCAAGGTGATGGACTCTCTCCGTTGCTATTTAACTGCGTTCTAGAAAAAGTAATACAAGAGTGGCGCGAACGAAAATTGGAGTTCAAAATTGACCAACCAGTGAAATTAGGACGAACAAATATTCGAATAGACTGTTTGGCCTTTGCAGACGACTTGGTTATTCTAACGCAGGACATCCAAATTGCTCAGAAACAAATAGAAATTCTTAAAGAAACAGCAGAAAGAGTAGGTCTCCAAATCTCATTTGAAAAAACACAGTATATGACTAGCAACAAACTGGCACCCAAACTTTTGGAAACTAAGTATGGAAAAATCAAAAGAGTTTCGCAATTCAAATATTTAGGTGAAACAATCTCAGAGACTGGTCTAGAAAAAATTGGAAATGAAATTCGTTGTCAAAAGATGGAGACAGCTTTTAGACTTACAAAAGACATCTACAACAAAAAATGTCTCTCGAGGTACTCTAAATTGAGACATTACAACACGGTCATAAAACCAGAGTGCCTTTATGGGGCTGAAACGCTAATTTTAAACAGAAAAAAGGACATTCAAGAAATCCAAAAAAGAGAAAGAAAAGTAATCAGAAAAATTCTAGGTCCAAAATATACTGAAGAAGGAACATACAGGCTAAGAGCAAATAGTGAAATTCAACAATACACCAGCATATATTCGGATATGAAAAAACGCAGATTAAAATTTTATGGGCATATTAAAAGAATGGATGCTACCAGACTAACTAAACAAGTAGTGGAATTCTACGAAAATCGAAGTAAAGCTAAATTTGAGACAATAAAATGGATTGCTGCTATAAAAGAGGACATGAAAGAGGCAGATATAAAACAAGATGAAATTCAAGACAGAAAATTATTTGGGCAAAAAATTCATGACTGGGTAGTTGGTCAAGCTGAAAAACCAAAGAAAACTGGAACCACATGGTCTGATGAAAGGAAAAGAGCTCATTCCGAGAGAATGAAAACAATTTGGGCAGAGAGAAAGTCTAAAAGAAAATAACTGAATGCCCCGTGATTGTACTTAGCGTGTTCCAGTAGGGCCCAAACGTGAATAATAATAATAACTCAGTACATATCTCGAAATATCTCTTCTTATCTTACCGATTCCTAAACTTGAATATACGATGATTATCAATGCAAAGTAGTTTCAAGCCCTATTATTCCTTGGAGCGTCCATTTACTCCATGGAATAGCTTCTCTGCTATCTATGTTTTCTCTTATGAAAAGAAGGATTCAGAGCTTGCCGATTAACCGTGAAAGAACGATGTATACGTATGTATTGTTGGGCTAGTCGCCATCTTGATGAGATTCTGTATGAGAAGGAATTTAGTACATGAACTAAACTAAAGTAAGTGTGTTCGCGTATTATTTAACTGATTATTATTGACAGTGTCTGCTTACTACGCTGTGTTGCACGGGATCAGTGGGGAACGTCTGATTTACACTGGACGAACCTGCCGTTTTGTATGCTCATGATATCCAGCTTATTACTTTCAATAAATAGGCTAACACGGTCTTACCAGCAGATCTCCGGTCTTCCCCATGTGATCACCGAAAGTTAATAATTATTACAAATGTTTTCAGGAGATCGACTGACAATTTTCGTCGCACCGAGACTTCGAAATTGCTTCACTGCCTTATGGAATTTAAGTTAAGCTCAATTTAATCAGGATAGAACAGTATTGAACTGTGTGAATGTGATAAGCCTGCTTTGTGAATGAAAATTCCCTTAACATACGCATGTTTTTTACTATCCTGATCAGTGAAGCTAAATCAGGCCGGTGTGAGAGAGGTTTTTAAATTTTAGATCCCACACAAAAAATATTAAAAGTTCTAAGGTTTGCGTCTGGAAAGTGGGTGAGGCTTTGTAACTGATGGTAATTTTGCTGTCCCTCAGTGAACTGGTCTTTATCAGTAGTGGAAGACAAAGTGCTGTCACCCAAAAAATAATACGTTCCAGCATTGTCTGTGCCTGTGAGGTGGCAGATATCTCTTGTAAACTGAGCTACTTAGTCCAAGTATCGATATTGTTGGGAACAAGGTTCTTTGGGTGGGTCGCAGATAGCGTCTATGAGAAGGTGGTGATCAATGTAAATAATCAGGGGCTTTCTTGAACATTCAGCCTGAAATATTTTCCTGCCTCATAGAGCACCAGGAACTCCCTGTTATAAGCTGACCGCTTGCTTTGGGATGGTGTAAGTTTAGGAGAGAAGAACTGGGGCGGCTGCAGTGTGCCACCCACCTCTTCTTATGACACAACCTCGATAGTGGAGTCACTCGTGTCTGTTGTTATGATGAGTTGTGCATCTGGGAGGGAGCGTACCAAGGTAACAGCTTATGTGAGGCAGTCTTTGATGTGTTCAAATGCTGTCTGTATCTGCTCCATCTATGTGAGTTTACATTATCAGCCATATGTTTGCTAGCCAGGGCTTATATCAGGGGTACTTGATGTGGAAGATCTCTCCTGTAGAAGTTTATCGTGGCAACGAATATACATTATTCCTGACAGCACTTGACAGATGATCTCAACACTTTGTGGAGTGGACCTAATTCTAGGTGTATTCATAATGTGTCCGAGTAAGACAATTTTCTCGTGGTGAAGTTGACATTTGTCTCTGTTTATTGTGATACTGTTGTGAGTGAGGCTGTAGAAAGCTTGTTTGATGTGGTTGTTGTGTGATTCCTCATTGGATGAGATAATTACGATTCCACCTAGGTATGCCTAAGAAAATGAGAGCTTGAAAAGTAGTCCGTGAATGAATCATTGCCAAGTTTGGCTGCATTTTTAAGTGCATGTGGCATGAACTTAGTTTGGAACAGAATGAATAGTATGATTATGGCTGTTTTTGGAATGGCATCAGGATGGTTGGTTGGTTTGGGGAAGGAGACCAGACAGCGTGGTCATCGGTCTCTCATCGGATTAGGGAAGGATTGGGAAGGAAGTCGGCCGTGCCCTTTCAGAGGAACCATCCCGGCATTTACCTGGAGTGATTTAGGGAAATCACGGAAAACCTAAATCAGGATGGCCGGACGCGGGATTGAACCGTCGTCCTCCCGAATGCGAGTCCAGTGTCTAACCACTGCGCCACCCCGCTCGGTGTCATCAGGATGTACAGGTATTAGTAAACATGCGATTTTCAGTCGATAACATTGAAAACAGAGGTATACATCAAGCAGAGGGATAAGTCCTGTATGTGTGGAACAGGGTAGTTGTCTATGATGGTGTGAGTACTAACAATTCTATAATCACCATGAAAACTAACAGAACCATCTTACTTTGGAACCAGTTTTATGGGTGTAGCCCAGAAACTGACAGAGGGGTGGACTATGCCTCTAGGAACTCATTCACTGATGCTTTGGCAACCTTTAGTAAGTCATGTGGTGTTGGTATGGTCAGTGATGCAACGGGAAGTGGGGGTGGGGAACAGGTGTAGTGATGATTTTATGAACTGTTCTGTTTGTAACGGCACTCTGTCTGACACACACGTGCAGAGAATCATACGAAAACTTGGCAGGGAATGAGTGAGCGAGCTATGCTGCACTAACCTTAGAATGACTACTGAAAGTGATGTTTCGGGTGTCTCCATAGGTGGCAACAGGGGCACCGTGTCAGTGTGTTATGTGAGAGGCATTGAGGAGGATGCAATGAATGGAGATGGTTATTGTAGATTGTGGAGGTGCTGCTGTGCCACGAGGAGTTCCTGTTTCACTTGTTTAATCTTGTCAGTCATGGAGTCATTGTGGTGACATAATTGAAGATTCATTCACATACGTCAGAATAAAGTAGATGGACGTGTTGCAACAGCTTGATCATACTGATGCACTCCTCAGGTGTCAGATGGTTGTTGGCTTTGTCCTCGGGTAGAGGAGGTCGAGGTGTAGAGAGGATTGTGCCATTATGTTAGCCATTGATAGGGGGTGACTGAAGACACTGTAGATGCAGCAGCCGCTGGTTATGTGGATGAGGCTGTCACTGAAGAGATCCGAAATCAAGTTAAAGTCTCGAAGAAAATCGGCCGATAACAGTTTCTTCGAGGTCCACGACGAGAAATGTCCAGGTGAATTGTTCGATGAGACTGAGTTTGAGCATGTGAACCTGTGAGCCATAAACATGGATTGTCGTATCATTCACCTCACAGAGATGAACAGATGTGCAGACAGATGAATAGGTGTGCAGACCAGTGATGCACATGACGAAGAAGGTGGAGATTAGGTGTAGTTGACCGCAATGTTGTCGCACACAAAGAGTCTGTTATTATGGAGTTGGCGTGATGGTTGTGATCCGTCACTGTCTTCATGGATATTGAAGTGACTCAAATATATCCGGCCGTGGTGGCCGAGCGGTTCTAGGCACTTCAGTCCAGAACTGCGCGACTGCTACGGTCGCAGGTTCGAATCCTGCCTCGGGCATGGATGTGTGTGATGTTTAGTTGGGTTTAAGTAGTTCTAAGTTATAGGGGACTGGCGACCTCAGATGTTAAGTCCCGTAGTGCTCAGAGCCATTTGAACCATTTTTGACTCAAATATCCTGCATGGTCTGATGCACTTATAGCAAACCATGCACATAGTTTGGGAAACTGCATGATTGTCTGCAGTTGTGGGCGGCAGCAGTGCATGTCAAATGATATCAGAAGAAGCGCTTGTGCTCAGACTGGCTGTGTGTTGCAGCTGTGTCAGTCTGATGTGGTTGTTGTTGTTCTATGCAGACACAGGTATGGCAAGAATGGCAGAAAAGCAAGGGTTTCTTCATTCCATGCATAGATCTTCTCTCTGCGCTGATGCAGTGACATCAGTGTTGGGTGGAGTTGTCTCAGCTTGTGGTTGAAAGGCCATTGTGTATGCAGCTGGAGAACCTGTATATCATGTCCACTGCCATTGTTGTCTACATTATTAATCCACTATTTATGTTGCGTGACCGAGTGAACTCGATCCATTAGTTTCAAACAAGTGTCCAAAGGTTCGAGCTTTGGGCAACCATAGCCAGTTGTACTCGCAGAGGAAGTTTCAAAACCTACAGACTCCATAGCGTATGGTTGGGCATGAGATGAATGTTAATCTGTGTTCAAAGGCGGCACCATAACTGCGTTTGTGTTTCATCATTAAGCACTTTATTGTAAAGGACACGGTAAATTTGTTCCTTTGGGGAGCAGTTGATGCAACAAAGTAGAGCAGCTTTAGCAGTTTCATATTTATTGCGTATGAGAGGCACAAGGATTCTGTAACTTATTGTGTGTTATTTCCTCTTAAGTGGCTTAGGAGCATAATGAACTTGGTGGCATCACAAACTGGTGCATTCGAAGTGAAGATATTGTCCACAATGGTAAACCACAACACTGGCTGGTCTTGTCTGGAAGGCAGTAGTTCGAGACGGCTCCTGTAGTTGACTGGTTGCCATGATGATGTTCGTATCGGTAGTACAACTGGACATATATTTGACAGCAGCACAATGTGTTGCACGGTAAACAGCGTGCTAGGAGTTGCAGCCAGCTGCATGAATTGTGGCATGGTCGCATTTAAGTGCAGCATGATTGACTGATCAAATGTGATTTAATATGTGTGCGGTCAGTTGAGCAGTCTTGAATAGGGTGTGAAAGGACATTGTTTGGCAGATTCCATTGTTCAACTTTGTTGCACACTGGTGTAGCACTCTCCAGGAGAGTGTCACTGTTACTTTTTATCACAAGGGCTGCATTCATTGTTTTATCCATAGTGACTGGCACAGTGTATGAAGAGATGTCTGCCAGTGAAAGTTGTACAGCGCCAGCAAAATTGTCATTGCGCAACTGTCGGAAATGATGAATTTCTATGTAATCAACAACACTGGGAGTCACCAGTGTCGTTACACAAGATGATTATCTTAAGTAAACCCAAGGTCCTAAAACTCTGTAGAACTCTTTTTATTGGTGAAACAAACATTCACAATTCAGCAATCTGAACACAGTGAAGTCCACCGACCAGCCAGTCTCAAAGAGTCTCTTGTACCAGAGCCAAGTTGACTGGCAGCAATGTTACTTCACAAATCAGCGTTCCCCCTTGTTTTTACGTATGATAAATGACATCCTTCTGCCATCTTGAAGTTTTATATTGCACAAGTAATCTGATTGCGCCATGCTGGGCTTTTTATTACTAAAATGTGAATTTCCCATCATTGTTCCGCAGGACAAGTAGCCTGTTTCTGCCATCTTTGGTTTGGACGCACATAAGATACAGTATTTGCTATTGTGATGGAACTGACACTAAAGAAGTATTCATCAGACGCACATGTCCTAGTTATACCTACCTTCTACAGGTTAACAAGATGCATAAGAGAGGTTTTCCACTGTAAAGCTTAGTCTGCAAAATAGAATGTCAATTTACTGTCTTGTCAAATACTTGAAGGTGATAATGAACCTACATGTGTGTGTGCTACTGTGCTGCCGTCAAATACAGAACATAGTGGATGTCATCAATTTAAGGGGATACTGCCGACATCGGTATCAGTTACACAGTTTTATTTGCTCTTAATTTTTGCCAGGTTGTCATAACAGGAGTCATCAGAATTGGTTGGTGCACGATATGAAAGTCTGACTTCGAGTTAATACATCTGTTCAGAAATATGAGACGTTGATCTCATGGAATGCCAATTGTCGTAGGACATTTTCGAAAGAAAAATAGTTATGCCACTTGTCGGAATGAAGAAGCACTTAACCAACGACGACCAGAAGTAATGAAGAAGAGCATGAGGAAAATACTTGTAATGAAACTCGCCAGACGCAGGTGTGTGCAACCGCCCTAGCCCTCGGTCAAAAAAAGAAAAGAGTAAAAATCAAAAATCACGCAATCTGATTACAGAGTAAGACCCCTTCGATACTGAATAATCCACCGATGTACTCATTTCCTTGGTATCAATTTTATTTCAGGTTTCTTTAATTTTCATTTGCTATGCAACCCGTTAATAAAAGTTCTGAGTTAAGAAGCCTATTATTTTTATTATTATTATTATTATTATTATTATTATTATTCCTGAGTACTGAGAAACTGAAATATGGAAACGGTTTTCGTCTACTGTCATTTTGCGAGAAGATTCAAAGAGGCGGCAACCAGTGAAAACTCTTCAAGTTTCAAAACGGTTACCTCTTCCACATGTAGGTGCAGAAACACAGTGAGGACGGCTTTTCATGCGGTTGGGACCGAGCCAGAATCTAAAACTTTTGTCGGCAAAAGACGTGGTCATTTCCCTACGCCACAGCAGGTAGGCTTTGGCAGTTGTCCCTCCACATAAGATGACCAATGGATACGTTTTAGGGTCAGAAGCTTAGTGGTGGCTCCTCCAGTGCCATTAAAGGTCGGACCACCACCGCCCCAGCCCAGCACCACCTGGACTAGAAGTCGTTGCCTAGTACCATTCAATTCCAGCTTCGATGCCAACTATAGCTCCGGCTAAGAGTACTGGCGGATGGTTTGCAAGAGTGCTGATGCCGCACGTAGTCTCACGTAGTGCTGTATCTCAAAACATTCGAAACTGAGCGTCCGTAGTTGCCTCGTTCGAGCAACAGTAGCGAGGCGGTGTGTAAATTTTCGCACAGCTCTTGTTTTTCATTCCTTATTGAGTTATTAGTTTCAGCAGTTTCACTCGAAGTGAAGAAGTATATCTCGTGGTATTATTTGTGCAGTTTATTTACTGATTGTGATTGGAAGTGTTTGTGTAACCCGAAAATGGAAAAGCAGGAAGAAAAAGATACTTCCCCTGTGCAATGTGGGTAGGGTTTCTGAGAAACTCCACCAAGTAGCGCTTTGACAGCAAGAAAGAATACGACTGAAAGAGGCAGTTGAGTTCAGCGGTAAAGCAAATCCATAATCCACAGTGTCTATAAATATTAAAACATCCTCTAGACAATGATGGCGAAGTGTTAACATCTACATGTACGTTCGTTAGAAAAGATTTGCGGAAGGTAAGCAGAATCAATAGCGATGATATCAGGAAACGCGGTGATGTGTTACTGAAAAAATAATCATTCTAAGAAAAAAACTTTGCTACTGTACTGGCTACTTCTGGTGCTGGTTTAAGAACTGTCCAGCGCGTGTGTCTTGAAAGAAAATCTCGAACGTTCATTCAGTTCTCCAAGGAAAAATATTAAACAGCACAGCTCTTTAACCGAACTAGTCAACTTACCAAAAGACATTGTCAGGTGGACAGTCTATGGATTTTATGACAATGGCGAATATCGAACATCAGACAAATTGAGGAAAAAATTGACTGAAAAAAAAAACTTTTACTGGATCTGCTATATTTTTGAGACGCAGATTAAACAATATAGGATTTAAATACACTCCTGGAAATGGAAAAAAGAACACATTGACACCGGTGTGTCAGACCCACCATACTTGCTCCGGACACTGCGAGAGGGCTGTACAAGCAATGATCACACGCACGGCACAGCGGACACACCAGGAACCGCGGTGTTGGCCGTCGAATGGCGCTAGCTGCGCAGCATTTGTGCACCGCCGCCGTCAGTGTCAGCCAGTTTGCCGTGGCATACGGAGCTCCACCGCAGTCTCTAACACTGGTAGCATGCCGCGACAGCGTGGACGTGAACCGTATGCGCAATTGACGGACTTTGAGCGAGGGCGTATAGTGGGCATGCGGGAGGCCGGGTGGACGTACCGCCGAATTGCTCAACACGTGGGGCGTGAGGTCTCCACAGTACATCGATGTTGTCGCCAGTGGTCGGCGGAAGGTGCACGTGCCCGTCGACCTGGGACCGGACCGCAGCGACGCACGGATGCACGCCAAGACCGTAGGATCCTACGCAGTGCCGTAGGGGACCGCACCGCCACTTCCCAGCAAATTAGGGACACTGTTGCTCCTGGGGTATCGGCGAGGACCATTCGCAACCGTCTCCATGAAGCTGGGCTACGGTCCCGCACACCGTTAGGCCGTCTTCCGGTCACGCCCCAACATCGTGCAGCCCGCCTCCAGTGGTGTCGCGACAGGCGTGAATGGAGGGACGAATGGAGACGTGTCGTCTTCAGCGATGAGAGTCGCTTCTGCCTTGGTGCCAATGATGGTCGTATGCGTGTTTGGCGCCGTGCAGGTGAGCGCCACAATCAGGACTGCATACGACCGAGGCACACAGGGCCAACACCCAGCATCATGGTGTGGGGAGCGATCTCCTACACTGGCCGTACACCACTGGTGATCGTCGAGGGGACACTGAATAGTGCACGGTACATCCAAACCGTCATCGAACCCATCGTTCTACCATTCCTAGACCGGCAAGGGAACTTGCTGTTCCAACAGGACAATGCACGTCCGCATGTATCCCGTGCCACCCAACGTGCTCTAGAAGGTGTAAGTCAACTACCCTGGCCAGCAAGATCTCCGGATCTGTCCCCCATTGAGCATGTTTGGGACTGGATGAAGCGTCGTCTCACGCGGTCTGCACGTCCAGCACGAACGCTGGTCCAACTGAGGCGCCAGGTGGAAATGGCATGGCAAGCCGTTTCACAGGACTACATCCAGCATCTCTACGATCGTCTCCATGGGAGAATAGCAGCCTGCATTGCTGCGAAAGGTGGATATACACTGTACTAGTGCCGACATTGTGCATGCTCTGTTGCCTGTGTCTGTGTGCCTGTGGTTCTGTCAGTGTGATCATGTGATGTATCTGACCCCAGGAATGTGTCAATAAAGTTTCCCCTTCCTGGGACAATGAATTCACGGTGTTCTTATTTCAATTTCCAGGAGTGTACAAGCAACAGAATGCCGGTAGACAACTTTTACTTTAACGCAACAATATAGTGGTCTCCAGAATTAATATTTTGTGAACGGTGAATTCTCTGGGTACTTCATGTGACATGCGACCTCTATTCTATTTGGATGAAATTTGGGTTACTCAAAACCAATCACTAAAGTACACATGGCAGAATTCTAATCAAAGTGATGGCCTTAAGCTACCTGTTGGGAAAGGGGCTAGGCTGACTGTTGTGTATGGGGGGTCAGTGAAGACTGGTTTTCTTAAAGAACGTAAGATAGTTTGCGGATGTAACTAAACAAACAAGGCAGATGACTGATATTCGGAAATGAATACAACTAAATTTGAGCAATTATGCATTTTCGTTAACTTGCTAATTTGATTGCAATTCCACAAATTATATTATTTTTTATCCAGATATGCGTTTTTGTCACTGATTTACGTGCACTTACACTTCATGTAAATATTTAATTCCTGATGTTGTCTGTAATAATTTTACACCCTGTAGCTTGCAAATAACGAATGGAACAGCGAGGTTTTTCAAATGTCTTTAAATTCAAACAATGTACATATACATCGCTTCCATGACGGTATGACTGACATAGCCTAATCAGTATTTCAGCGCAAATGTAATTATATCGATTCTGGCCATAGCGGAAACTATTACAACGAGTAACAGAGATACATGTGACTGTCAAATGCTTGTAACTCACGATCTGGCAACAGTGCACCAACAGCCATCCTCCAACACGCCTGATCATTATTTTGTAGAACAGATGCAGCACGCAGACGCGTTTTGCTGTACCCATTTGCCGCCTTGAATTCAGTAACATTTTAATTTGAACAGAACTCGGCAATGTCGCTCGTATACGCACATTGCTTCGTTCGCATGACAAGTTCAACGATCTAGGCCACCGACTGATAAGACCAGTAAGATCTCACCGTGATCTTCCCTTTGTTACTTGAATTAGTACACACTCTCTCTCTGGCTTAAGCGAATTCCCTCCAATATTCTCCATTTAGCACAATGCCGCTCTATGCACAACGCAAGTTACTTTGCATCGAGTTGTGTAGTTTCTGTACACCTTAGCTAGATTTTCTATTCATGTACTCCTATTTAGCAATGCTTAAAGTTAATGAAGGCTGAATATTGTGGACGTATATTATCTGAGTACATTCATTTTTTTCTGTTAAATCTGCAACTGGAGATTTTTTCCTTCTAGAATGAAATTTCCTTTTTTTAAAGTTGTGACATCTTTCCCCAAATCTTCCTCAATCACTTTAAAAATCAAGATCCATGAAAGCAGGAACGTTTCTGGCGCCTTACACTGTCGGAGACTGAATAATCATCGTTAGAATCCCGGTAGCAAGTTCATCTCTACTACCTCTCCAGACATGGGCATTTCATATTAGCTGTCAGGGGTGTACACGGCCTTTGACATACCTTCCTTGTGCAGAATTGGTCTGTATGAAACTCGATAGGACATAAAGAAGTGTGGCATCTGATGTGCGATATAGTTACTGAGTAATACAAACGGCCTACTTGTTAGCGCTGAAAAAGGTGTAACCTTTCAGAAGTCAGTAATTTGTAGTGTTTCACCTCTGTCTCTTTTGCTGTTGTTGTTGTTGTGGTCTCAAATCCAAAGTCTAGTCTGAAGTCACTCAAGTCTCTTCATTGTTGCATAAGTACTATAACCTATGTCCATTTGACTCTCCTTACTGTAGTCTAATCTTGGTGTCCCTCCACAATTATCACCCCCAAAAGTTCCCTCCACTAGCATACTGACTATTCTTTGAAGCCGCAGAATGTGTCCTGTCAAACTATCCCTTGTGTCAGTCAAGCTGTACCACAAGATTCTTTTCTCCCAAATTCGATGCACTAAGTCTTCATTAAATTTATGTAAAGTATAAGAATTATATTTACAATAACTTAATTAGTATTGGTTTAGCAGATGTCTATATCTTCTTCATAGAAGCATAATGCCATGAAATGCCCAACAATGTACATATTGTATGTGGTTATTGTAAACATTGACAATTTACAGTAACTGAATCACATCTCCATATATGTCGAACTGTTGTGATAGCAGCAAGAAACATGTATAAAAGCATACTAAGTATAAGTAAGGTATATTATAAAGAAGTTGTGTACAATACATTTGAGAAATACATGGGATATGGTTCTAACGTAAATCAGCTTTTGCAAAACATCCCAAAATCGAGAAACACACTCTTCCTCCTCCATCCTTGCTTAACATGGAAATTTTACATATAGTTTGCAAGACCTACAAAATGAACTTTTTAGAAGAATTTCCAACATATAAATACTCCTGCTTAATTTGGAAGGATTTGTTGATTGGTCACATTGCATTAGAAGTAGATGCAATTTTGATCTCATAGATTCTCTCATAAAATGTGAAAATTAGCGCATTCCTTTTATGTGTTAGGACTATATGTATTGTTTTTTTCAAATATATTATCTATAACTTCTTTATATATGTTAGTTATACTTTTTATATGCTTTTATGTATGTTTCTTACTGCTAGCACAACTGCTTGCTATGTACGTAGATGTGACTAAATTAGTCAATCTGTGTTTACGGTAATCATGTGCAATATGTAGGCCTACATATGCGCAGCTTGACATGTTCATAGATGTGATTCAGCCACTTTAAATTGTCAACCTGTCTTTACAATAATTACATATGATAGATACAGTTTTGCATATATCATGCTACTACGCTTCTGTGAAGAAGCCATTGACATCTGGTAAACCAACACTAAGTAAGTTTTTGTAATATACTTCTTATACTTCACATAAATGTATAGCCAATGTCTATAGATTTATAATATCTATAATTTTGTGGGCTTCTGAAGATGTCAAATTAATTTGTCAAAACCGATAAAGCGAAACAAAAATATATTTGCAACTGACGATTAAATTTTATTCTGAAATATATACTACAATTGCTGAAAATTACAGCTGTGAATAAAATAATAAATCAAATAATCTTTTGAGACAGAGCATGATCTGGTGTACAAAGGCTCCATGGATTCTAACGAGGTACTTATTGGAGGATATAATTTTTAGTACATTACGACTGACCTGTGATACTAGCAATCAAGAATTCCATGGTACCTGTAACGTTCACATTAGTTGTTAAAGCTTTAACTGTTCTCACTGCCAAATTTTCCTGAAATTAGATATTAGATACGAAATCTATGAATATTATATTATGGTTACCAATGGCAGGCAAAAATTATTGATGAAAGGAAGATATCTATTGTAGAATATAGTCACGTACTGCCGCAGCTATCGGAAGCGTATCACAAAATTTTTTCTGCCCAGTTTTTCCTGTGGAATCAAGGGGAATAAATCGAAGCTGACGACTGTCATTTTTTAGATCGTTATATATAACTATGACCTTCTTTATAACTACATCGCCTTACCATACTTTTCTGCTGTACTTTGAAAACAAAGTTTCATTCTGTGAAATAAAATTAAACTGATTAACAATGAATTAAAAAAGTTTATTAGTGTTAAAGTTTTGTTTCATTAACAACTGAAACAGAGTTTGATGATTCAGTCAATATTGTTCTTGATCCAGTCAAGGAATTTTGTGACCCTCGTGTATACTCCTGGGACTCCCGGTTCGGCGCAGTTGTGGCCGTAGGACACGACCCCGATGGTGTAGAATATCCTGCCCTGTGGGAGCATCAGAGGACCGCCAGAGTCTCCCTGAAATGAAGACATCGCGCGTGGTTGTATTCATAATATACAACTCGAATGTGCTGCAGCTCGGAAACAGTCTTGTAAAGAGACTTACCTGGCAAGCATCCTTCCCGCCCTTAGCAAATCCGGCGCACAGAACCCTGTCGTCAATTACTGCCGCATTAAATCGTTCGTACGCCTTCTCGCATGTCTCTGGTTCAACGACTGGCAGCTGTGTTTCCAGGAGATCTGCGCTTGAAGGCCCGCCTGCAATTACGAAGTCAAGTTATTTCTAAGTAAACGTTTAAGTTTTTAAATCAAGCTTCTTTCGATACCACTTTACATTAATGGTGCTAATGTCAGTCATTAGTGCACGGAATTGTCGTTCTTTAATAGCTACTGAAATACGAGAAATCAGCAGTGAGAGTAAAAAGTTTGCACATGCAACCAGTATTCTACACCCTTTTGTTCCTCATGACTGACAATGAAAGAAACAAGATCTTTGCCCCTAATATCTCACTGACAATAAGAAAAAAGTGTCTGTGCCAGAGCTCCTTACCAATTTAATTGGCCGGAGAATTCAAGGCGTTTTAGATTGCCTCTTTCATTCTATCCATTACTCACTGATCTATTTTATCAGTAATTTGAATTTATAGCAACCATACAATCAGAGATACTGGTGAATGTATGTGCAGTATTTTCATGGAGGTCAATATTTTAATGAGTGGGTGTCTTCTACGGAGTAGACCTCAGCACAGTATGGACTAGTTTGGCTTGGTCATGTGGAAGTTGCGCTTCATGGTCCTTAAGGTACAAAACAAAACACAAAAATGGTTCAAATGGCTCTGAGCACTATGGGACCCAACATCTGAGGTCATCAGTTCCCTAGAACTTAGTACTACTTAAACCTAACTAACCTAAGGACATCACACACATCCATGCCCGAGGCAGGATTCGAACCTGCGACCGTAGAGGTCGCGCGGTTCCAGACTGTAGCGCCTAGAACCGCTCGGCCACCCCGGCCGGCAACAAAATACAGAGATGTATACGAATCATTGCTGTCATTTCCACGGATGAAGAATAGAAAATTTTCTGTTTAAAGCGAATTTGACAGACGTTAGATTGTTGTGAAGTGACAGATGGCAACAAATATTGTTATGTTGTGATACGGGGGTCATTTGCATCGGATGCCTGGGGATGGCAGAAGGGTAGTAATGTACCACGTAAATATCATATTGTCTTTGACCACGTGCATTCTTTCAAGGCTTACACCGTCCGCCTGACGTCTTTTTCTTTTCATACCTGCAGCGCAATAAATTTGACAGGAACGTATTCAGACAGAAGAGAACTCAACACATCATTCCTAACGGTGGCAAATAGTCGGATATAAAAGCAACCTTGACCATGCCCCACGGGAGCGTTAAAGAGCTGTTACTACTCACAGTATATACAAATACTCTGGTAAATAGCGTCGGAAGCTCTGCGACAGTGTTTGCGGTCAATGCTGTTGTATGTAGCAAAGTCACAAAGTCGTTCAGCTACTGTGATATACCGGAAGACCTATAGAGAATTGGCGCTTGATGCATGAACTGGCAGAAGATTTTCAACGTTAAGAAATGTAAGGTATTGTGCACAAACAGTCGAAGAGGAACTTACTTTTTGATTACACTATTGACGACAAACCACTGGTAACAGCTACAGCCGTAAAATATTATGAAGTACCCTCCTGGGTACCTCCTTCTAACCAACGCACAGCAGTCACCGGCACAGAGGCAGAACCAGCTTTTCTCAGAAACCACAACATGCCTCCTACTTTCCCACCAAAGGAGCTCTCGCTTGACTCCACTGAAGTCGCAAATGGCGGTGATTTGGGATCAGTGGAACGCACGCTACAGGGCATTTGGCTCAGAGCTGTTCTTGAAGTAACCGCTTGTAACTGTTCGTTGTGTCACTGTAGTGCCAACTGCTACTCAACTGCAGAACAATGCGCCATAGCTATATGGGAACATCCCTTTCAGTACCCTCCGTTTCAGTAGTGCCACAGAGCCCGGTCTTCTTGCGACCGTATATTCTCGTGACCACTGCTGCCAGCTATCATATACAGTGGCCACTCGAGGCCACTTCCTGCCTAGTCTTTCTGCAGTATCGCAGAAGGAACATCCAGCTTCTCATACCTCTATTACATGATCGCCTTCAAACTCAGTGAGGTGTTGATAATGGCGTCTCTGTTGTCTTAAAGACAATCTTCACTAACATCAGCTCACCACATCCCATCTCAAAGGTAAATAATGCTCACGACCGTTACAGAGTGTATTTAAAGCAAACCTGATTTGCATTCTCATAGAGACGCTTCTAGCGCCACTCTTATGCTACTGGCGCGAAATTTGAATAGACATTTCCTTTGGGATGTAAACACACGCCTACCAACTTTCTACACAAGCCATACAACTTCTTCTTGATGCTGCGTATTTTTTCTCTCAGCGTATCAGTGGCAACAGGTGAAAATTTGTGCCAGACCGGGGGTTAAACACGGGTTTCCCGCTTCACGCGAGGAGTTGCCTTAACTGCCTTGGTCATCCGCGCACACTTCGCTTCCGACACAAATTTCCAGCGTGTTAGTCACTACTGACTAAGCAACACCTACCCATGAACCCCTTACTTGGAGACACTGATCCGCACAAGAGCCTGTAGGAGATTAGGCGTGGTGTGCATCTACATGTACCCTGAAAGACACAATCACTGCCTATCGTCACCACATATAGGGTGCCTGGCTTTGAGCTATCCTTGAAGTAACCGATTTGTAACAGTTTGTTGTGTCAGTGTGGTGCCAACTGCTGCTGAAATTGCTTCTGCAGACGCAGTGCAATGTGCGAGAGCCATATGCCAAACACGGCGGTCTTCCCTTTCGGTACTACCAAGTGGCCTTGCCGGAGCCCGGTCTATACAACCGTGCATTCCCGTGACAATAGCTGCCAGCAATCATGTACAGTGGTTACATTTCTCCGGAGACTTTCTCCAGTGTCGCAGAAGGAACATCCAGCTTCTCGTAGCCCTGTTACATGGCATCGTTCAAACTTAGTGAGGTGCTAATAATCGCATCTTCATCGCCTTAAAGGCATTCTTGACTAACATCAACTCACCACGTCCTATCTCAGAGATTTTCACCTTCCATATGTGGAAACAGCCTACCAACTTTCGTTTATGTCGTACAACTTCTTGGTGTTGCGATTTTTTTCCCTTCAGTGTAGCCAGCTGTATATTGTGAGAAGATCCTATCATTCTCAATTCTATCAAGTGATAAGTTACAGAGTACAGCAACCAAAATGGTTCAAATGGCTCTAAGCACTATGGGACTTAACACTTGAGGTCAAGCCGGCCGAAGTGGCCGAGCGGTTAAAGGTGCTACAGTCTGGAACCGCACGACCGCTACGGTCGCAGGTTCGAATCCTGCCTCGGGTATGGATGTGTGTGATGTCCTTAGGTTAGTTAGGTTTAACTAGTTCTAAGTTCTAGGGGACTTATGACCACAGCAGTTGAGTCCCATAGTGCTCAGAGCCATTTGAACAATTTCGAACTTGAGGTCATCAGTCCCCTAGACTTAGAACTACTTAAACCTAACTAACCTAAGGATATCACACACATCCATGCTCGAGGCAGGATTCGAAACTGCGACCGCAACAGCAGCGTGGTTCCGGACTGAAGCGCCTAGAACCGCTCGGCCACGGCGGCCGGTAGTACAGCAACCGTAACAAATAAATGACATCCCTATGGATATGGATTTTTTCCAAGTTAAGTATTTTATGTTGTGCAAACTGTAACAGAGTGATTTAGTATCTTGTGTGTGTTGTAGTACCTTCTGGACCTCCTCCAGATGTAAGTCTAGGCTTGCTAGGACCCATTAAACTGCCGTCGCAAATGTCTCAAGTGTTTTTTCGTCCAGTCCTAAAAATATTTTTGTCCCACAGGCCATTAACGCACAGCATTAACAGAAAGGGTCTCACTTCCCTGAGGCACGACTGAAGGTTCTTCCACACCTGACGATCACTTTCCGTCCAAATAACGCGGTGCGTCCTCCCTATAAAAAATGATCAGTTCAGTCACAAAATGTCGTTTGATACTCCATATTATCGTACTTTCGTTGATAAACATTGGTCTCGTACTTAATCATATGCCTCTGAAGCCACGAAATATTGCATCCACCTGATTACCCTGATCCATGGCTTCAAAGGAGATACATCATAAGGCACGCGATGAATTTCGCACGACATCACAATACATTCTAAGATTCTACAACATATGGAAGTCTGATACCAGACAATAATTTTCTGGATCACTTTTGCTGTCATTATTTTAGGCCAATGTGACCCGTGCTTTCTTCCAACTACTGAGCTCAATGTTTATTCAAGCGATCTATAGTATAATAAGGTTGAAAGAGGGGATAATTATCTGCAAATTCTGTATAGAATCTGACATTTGTTAGGTCCAATCGTGGGGTTTTGTTCAGTTTTAACAATTTCAGCTACTTCTCTATGATGCTGATACTAATAACTATATCGCTCATCTCTGAAGTGAAGCGAGAATTAAACTGCAAAGGTACACCTGACTTTTCCTTTGTACAGGAAAATTTGATGCGAGAGCTCAGAATCTCTGTTTTTACTTTGATACTATCAATTTGAGTTCCAGTGTCATTGATTAGTGGTGACAAGTGTTTCTGTAAGATTCTAGTACAATAGTCATTGACAGCTTGACGCATTGCCCTTCTGAAGCCCAGTGTGTTTCATTTAACTTACCTGTATCTAAAGCATGTCTTGAGTGGCCGCTGCTTCCTTAGAAGGTTCTTTTCAGTCCTAATATGCCGTGGAGGGTCCCTCTCACCATAAACTGTTCTACTAGGCACATACACAGGATGAAAAGCTTGTAAGCGTATTGCAGAAAAGGTTGTGCTGAGAAATAACTGTTCAGAAAAAAATTCTGTACGATGCACCGTTTCCGAGTTAATTAGCACGGAAGTTAGCCAATCATGCTCTTGCGTGCGCAAATTCAAGCAGCCAGCCAGAGACGGTGTCGCCAAACGTGCTCTTCATTTGGTGTCCTAAAACCGAACAAGGGAGCGATACAAAAATTGGGCATGGGATGGTGGTAAGGATCGAATGCGAGCCAAAGGCGGAGCAGTCTGCGCTATCATCTACCCTATGAGAACAACTGACACTAATTGTATGTGAGTGGCCGGCCGGGGTGGCCGAGCGGTTCTAGGCGCTACAGTCTGGAGCCGTGCTACCGCTACGGTCGCAGGTTCCAATCCTGCCTCGGGCATGGATGTGTGTGATGTCCTTAGGTTAGTTAGGTTTAAGTAGTTCTAAGTTCTAGGGGACTGATGACCTCAGAAGTTAAGTCCCATAGTGCTCAGAGCCATTTGAACCATTTTTTTGTATGTGGGTGGCTGCTTGAATTTGCGCGCGCAGCGGCCTGATTAGTTAACTTCAATACTGATTAACTTGGATTGTTGCTCTGTACAACCTACCTTGCCACACACTGACAAGCTCTTCAGACTGTTTCGACCATCCTGTATGTCCAGTACTTGGTCAACTATTCTTCTAAACTTGAACCATTCTACGGTCGATATACGGACGCCTCTTTACCTAGTTTACTGAGCATGTGAATCTTTCTACTTATTTTAATTGATAGTTTCACTTTGGTGATCATTTCTGTTGCAATTGCCTGAAGATCCTTGATACCAGTTTCATTGTGGAAATCGTCAAAGAAGCCATTATGTCTGTTATACGTTGTGAGTGCGTTTACAGAATGTCTGTTCTAAGTAGTTTTCAGAAGAAGCATTTAGTATTGTTTCACAGGCTGCCTTGTCTTTCTCATTACTTACAAAAATATAATTACCCCAATCGATTCTTCATGATTAAAGTCTCCACTACGGAGAGCGGGAGCGTTCGCACGAGTGAAATTAAGTCTGCATTAAAATTTTCGGTTACGTCTTGGGGTAAGTCTGTGGTCGATATAAGGACGCAGTTACAAGTTTACGTGTCGTCACAAGTTCTGCTTCTTCCTTGTGTTACGCTAACGTAAAGTTAAGGAAGTGTACATTCTTGATTGTGTGCATCTGTTCTTCTATTCCTAAATATTACTCATCCATTTCGATACAGAAACTCAATAGCTCACACGTTTACTCATAAACACTATGATCAATTTCCCCCGTCTGAGAGCTCTTCGTTAACAGAAACTGCGTCGCTGAAATTTGCTGTTTATGCATTTTCACTTGCCAGTAAATATTTGTGCTGGCAAAAAATGAAAGCGTAATTCCTGAACGGAAGTTTTACTTCATCTAAACATTTAACTAAAAAAATTCTGAAACTTAAGAAATACATTTTTCAGAAATAAGTAAAAACATTGAATTCTCTCCAACAACAATGATCAAGTTGAACCGACTTTTATTTGGCACTAGCTGCTTGGCACAGTTCGCCACGATGTGCTCTGGTGTAGAGACTGTTCAAGATCTCTGTTGAGAGTCCATCTCATTCCTAAGGAAAAGAGCTGAATGGAAGCCTGGAATGAACCCATGGACTGACAGACTGCGCGTTAGAATAAAAAAGAATGCAATTCGTCTTATGGAAAAGGCAGCTAACGAAACATCTGAAAATAGATCACAACACTAACTGGAAAATATTCATCTAGGACAATGAGGCGCCATAATTCAGGGACGTACGAGAATCCAGTCCATGTGACGACACCTTCAGGCAATTTAAAACTGAAGAAACTTGTTTATTCTAGATATTTTCGCACGTTAATAAGTTGAGAAATCATTTTTAGGGAAACCAAAAAACCAAACCATTATTCGTGAAGAAATAATGTTTTTAGAATAGAGAAGCGAGTTATAAGAATTATATCTCACGTTATTTATAAAGCAAACTGCAGAGAACCGTTAAGAATACTCTGATTTTGACCTGTTTCACAATATAAGCTTTTCGAACAAAGTTTAATGCCACTTATGAATCTACGAAAGTGTATGGGCTTAGGAGTCAAGGAGAGCAGGAAACGAAATGATAAGCCTTACGAAACTGGAAAGTTAGGTTACTGTGAAATACCATCCCATAACGTGACTGACCTACTCCTCTTCTTAACCCGTGGTGTAGTGTGTTTTAGATGTACATGACAGCAACCCAGAACGTGACTGATCTACGTCCCTTCTGAATCTGGGGGGAGTGTGCCTGAGACATATACAGTACCAGCCCCAAATTTGAGTGACCCACCTTCCTTCTGAATCTATGGAGCAGTGTACCTGAGATATACACGGTACCAGTCCCAAAACGTGAATGACACACTTCCCTTCAGAATCCGTGGAGCAGTGTGGCGGAGACGTAAATGATATCAGCCGAAATGTGACTGACCCACCTCACTTTTAAATCGGTGGGGCAGCATGCCTGAGACGTAGATGATACAAGCCCAAAATGTGTGTCACTCACGTCCATTCTGAATCTGTGGGGCAGCATATCTGAGACAGGGATTGCTATCAGGCTGCCTCCACACTATTCTATGACAATCGTCACGGGTGAGGCACATCCTGCACTCGCCAGGAACCTGGCACCACTACTCCAGGTTCCATTCCAGGTGTTCCCTTGTCTGCCTACTGCATGCACCACGTTACTGGGTAGTTTGTAATCTTATTCCTAGTGGATTTCTAGAGGTCAAATTTGATCCTGTGGAGACCGTTGCGTACTGTTTGGGTCGATACAGAACCTCTCCAAAATGACAACACAGTTCTGTTGCGTTCTCCTTGGGATACCAACGAACCATAACTTGTAAGCGGCAGTCATCAGGTAGTGCTGTCGACCACTGTGTGGCACATCTCTAAGTTTGCTGACTCATAGTGGATTTTGAATGAAAGTCGAGGTGTTGTATGCCAGTTCGGCGGCCAACTTTCCATGCTGACAAACTTTCTAGCAGTAAAAGTAACAGTGTACTCATAACTTGCTGAGATTGTAGAGGATTTTGTAATGAGCCAATCGGAGTTTATAAAGAGGAGACTTATACCAATACCGAGTAGGACGCTAGAATGAACTGGTCATTTGTTGTTCAAAATGTATTTATTAAATTAACGGTTTTCGGGTGCATCCCATCAGTAGACATCAAAAAGAAAAGTCTCCATACAAACTCAGCTGAGGTGAGTCTAGTTTATGTGACTGCATAATTTGTATGAAGATTTTTCTTGTTGACGTTATGATGTAATGCTGAGCCCAAAAGGCGTCAATACAATAATGTTGTGCCCTGGGAGCTGGTGTCACTTTGTGTACAGAAGGCTCTGCGCAGAATGTGAGAGAGTGGTCCAGAGTATGCCTGGAGAAGTTAGTGACACAGTGGTATCTGTAATAACATTAAATTACCTGGATGAGTTTACACATTTATAAGGTTATTTCAGTGCACTGGATGGCAATCAAGCATCAGAGCAAGCTGCAAATGCTGATGTGCCTCATCAGATGTGCCTCATCGCCGGCCATTTTGACCGAGCGGTTCTCGGCGCTTCAGTCAGAAACCGCGCTGCTGCTACGGTCGCGGGTTCGAATCCTGCCTCGGACATGGATGTGTTTGATGTCCTTAGGTTAGTTAGGTTTAAGTAGTTCTAAGTTCTAGGGGACTGATGACCTCAGATGTTAAGTCCCATAGTGCTTGGAGCCATTTGAACCATTTGTGTCTCATCACCGGCTCATGACGTTTGAGTTACTGGACGGTGAGCTGCAGCCGAGTGTTGTCGTGAAGACAGCAGCATGGAGATGGGCAGACACTATTCGCCTCGAACATTTTTGTGGTACAGTACAGCCCATATGTCAGTGCTCTCATAGACAGCCCGCTGCATGATTAGCTGAGGACAGCCAACTTTGTGGTCCAGGATGTCGGTTGTCATGAAGAGCAGACCCTGCTCATCCACCACGGATCCATCAAGACTGCAGCAGATTTTCTAGTCAGTCAGAGCCTATACGAATACGCTATGCCTGGATGGTGTGGAGATGTCAGATTGCAAATCACCTGCAATTGACTGAACGAGGGCTGGCAGCACATAAGTCTTCTCCTCATCCGTGAGAGCCCAGTAGGCTACAACGACAGACAATGGCTGTTGTTTGCAACATGTTGGCCGCATCTTGGTACTGAAGTCAGGAAGCAGATAGCAGGTGGACTATCATCAATCAGAGTGTTGTGGTGACAGTGAAAATCATCAGGCCATCTTCCTCTCTGGTTATAGCAACACAGACAGAATGGCGGGATGACTGGATATGTCTTTGAGCTGCAAAAGCCTTATTTAAACAGATGAACTTAGACCTCTGACGTAGTGACTCTAGGTGCATGATCGAATTTGCTCTCATTTACTTGGGATTGCCAGCTCTCTTTGTCTCTCTGTAGTGCTTCAATAATTATTCAGTGTTGCCGAGCTTGGGTCTTTCTGCACTGTTTGACTACTGCAATGACGCTCTGGTACCTGAAGTTATGGAGTGTTAATAATTTTAGGCATGTGCACTGAACTTATTCTGCGGTGCAACACTCTTCTCTTGTTCCAAAAGATTAGTCCAGAATTTTGCGTCTGATCGTCCTCTGTAACACTCTCATACTTTTTAAATGCAATTGTATGCTGTGCTCATTGTACGAGCTTTTCGCTTGTGTGAGCTGACACATATAGATCTACCTGTTTTTCCTAATTCTGTACTATTTTTCCTAACTTTCGTTCTGCTGAACGCTTTTCAAATTTCACTATTTTGCAAGCTGCCACAAGATTACAGTTCTTTTCTTACGCTGTTTTCTGGACAGGTATCTAATTTGTAGGTAATACGGTGAATGGCTACTTCCAAGTCTGAGACAAAAGTAAAGTACGCAAATTGGTATCAGAAACATGCAAGACTGGTGGCTGTAACGCTTATACTTATTAGATTTTGACATCGGTTTCTTGATATTGCTGAATGTGCTGAAGCATTTGTCCCATGGAAATTTTCCCTTGCCTAGATGCTTTTAGCGTATCTAAAGAGCGTATGACGTCGGGATTTAATATTAAGATAGAGTAGATTTTGAGCTGGCAGTACTTTCAACTGTTTCTGTAACCAATACAACGCATAGTGGATTAGTTGAAGTATAGCTGTAGCTGCTATTGCAGCCGGGGGGCAGAAATCTATACTAGCTATCTCACAATCGTGCTGTTCACCAAAATACCCCTATTGTGTAAATTTTATCTTGCCCTTGGGGTCTCACATTCTCATAGGAATTCATGATCACGGTTTCCGGTACAAAGATTAAGTACATCCGATGCACTCCTACACTCTGAAAATGAGATGGAAACAATATTTCCTTCTGGCATCCTGATGCTCCTACTTTTCCTAGAAACAGTGGTACTTCACATGTCTGCATTCAGACTGCCCTTCTCTGGCTGGGCAAATGGTGATTTCTTCCTACAGATATTCCCGTAGGTCTCCTAATGATGTAAGAGCATGAGCTTACACATGCTCAGATATTATTAATACCTCTTACATCTTCACTTGTACCCATTTACTTATTGTCCCTGAGGAAAGAAACTTTCATTATTCTCTTCCTCCTTCCAAAATACTTATACAAAACAACTAACAGATAATACATAACCAAAATACAAATGTAAAGTTCTACAATAACTAATATGAATTCAAAATACACTCGAACAAAGAAAATAATGACATGTATTAAATAGATCCCAGAAATAACATAAGTAAACTCAAATATTACTACACGATGGATGATCTCAGTTTTCAGGGTACACTATGCACATCATGCTTACCAAATGGTGTATGCTTCTTGACTGATCTTGCCTTTTTCATGCGGCATGACTCTGTGGTAGGGGTTTGTGGCAATCCATCCATCGTTCCTTTAAAAGATTTACCATATTAACGTGGATGATAGATGTTTCTGTCAGAAACTTCACTGGAGAAGTCACCTCAATGTCTTTGACAACAACCCCAGTGTTTAGTTAAGCAATTCTGTCTTTCCTTTAGGTGTGTAGGGATTAACGACTAACACCACTTGACCCACTCGATTTTGTGACGATTTTCCATCATGTTGCACTGACTGCTCTTTTTGTTCCAAAGCTCTAGTTTCGGTTTATTCCATGTCTCCTGTATGCTTTCCAATCACTTCACGTGCTCTTGCATATACTTCAAGAATACCATCCAAAGAATGTCATCCAAATATACCATATAAGTATTTGTCTTTAAACCCCCAACTAATAACATTTTGAATGTGGCTGGTCCGTTCTTAAGCTCAAGCAGCATCTTCCTATGCTGGAAATGTCCCCATGGAACCAAGGAAGCCGTCTTTGGTCTATCTTCTGAGACTGCTTCCAGCTGATGATATTCACTTCTTAGATCCACTGTTGTAAAGTAATGACACTGCCCTAAGTTGTCTAACATTTCTGAGGTGGTAAGGATGGGATACGTATCAGTAACGGTTTTTGTGTTCTGGTAGTGGTCACTGCAACAGAATCTGTACTCATTAGTACCATGTGATGAGCTTTTCAGAATGATGATCACAGTCACACCCCATAGGCTATCACTGTACTCTTATACCCTCCAATAACTTTTGATCGATAAACTCCGCCTTTACTGGTTGGAGATACTTTGCTATGCAGTATGGCTTTCTGTAATCTGGTGCATTATTGCCTGTAGATGTACAGACCTGGGTAATATTTGTTGCTGGTAAAGGATGCTTCATGTTAAATAAACCCATAAACCCTAGTACCAAAGCTTCCATTGCCTTCCAGTCACAGCTTGCAAGTGACCCACTTTTTTTTTACCTAACACTGCTGGATCGGTGGTGCATTTGTGGTTCTGGTCATCATGTGACCTATCAATTTCGTCTTCATCTAAAAGCTCAAATGTGGCAGTCATTAAGCCCCTGAATAGGCTAACCATATCTATGCTGAAGTTATCCAAAATAATAAAATAATCATTAATACTACTCATGTGTCTGTGCTTCTGCAAACAAAACAATGCATTTTGTCTATCTGTTCAGTTTCCACCAGCAGTTATACCACATATAATGCTTCACAGGGTAAATTGGTATGAACGGATACCCTCAGTACCTTCCCTGTACCTGCTGGTATCTTATCACGAGACCCACTCTTTAGCATATATGTTAACAGTGTAGTCAGCAACACCTTCGTGAGGGGCGTGTCTTGTGACATTGCCTCGCTTGCAACTACATACCTCTATGCAAACAAAGTCCCATGAGTTCTACTGTATACTGTGACAGATCGATTTTAACATGATGTTTGTCCAGAAAATCTAGCACTACTTCCAAATGTTAACGAAAATTCTTAGTTTCAATAATAAAACTGAGTAGTATCATACCTAAATAATCTGTTATTGTCACCAACTCCATGTATTTTATAAGCTGGAAACCCAAGTTTCCTCCTGCCTACTAGGACCAGGCTGATGAACATGTGCCCGCCTGTGTCTACCAGGAATTTATGTTCATTGCCTCCCAAAAAGCCTGCCAAGCAGCATTCCATCTGTGCATCTGTTGTGCAGTGTTATGTCATATAAAATGCCTTCTGATGCTTGAAGAACTCCGTTTTGTATGTAACAGCTACTACGATTTATTTTGTTTTGACCTGATTCCTGCAGTGTCCAACTCATCCACACTTATAGCATTCAGGTTGCCAACATTGCTTCTGAACATAGCTTTTATGCCCACGTTCGTAAGGCACACATCAATCTTACAACCACTTCATGACACCAGTTGTTGCAACACGATGACCTGGGGTCACTCTGTGTGCAGGAGTCCGAGCACGGAATTTGGAAGAGTGGTCCATAGCATGCCTGGAGGCGTTAGTGACACATTGGCATCTGTGATAACATTTTGTTTGCCTGGAAGAGTTTACGGAGTTGTATGGTTGCCTCAGTGCGTTGGATGGTGGTAGAGCCATGAAGAAGTGCTGACGTGGCTTGTCAGCGAGACATGACGTCGAAGTAGCAGGACAGTGAGATGCAGATATGTGACGCGATGCGGCGGTGTGGAGTCGGGCAGGCGCTGTTCGCCCCTAAACATTTGTGTGGTACAGTACGGCCAACTTCAGCAGCCCTGTGGACAGCCCATCGTGCGCTTATGTGAGGATAGCCGACTGTGTGGTCCAGGAAGTCAACTACCGTGAAAACCAGGTCCTGGTCATCCAACACTGATCGACCAAAACTGCAGCAGCTGTTTATGAGTCGGCTAGGGGGCTGTGCGACCTTGCCACGCCTGGACAGTGTGATGGTGACAGCTTGGGAATCATCCACAACTGACCCTCAGCGGAGGAGAGCTGGCAGAACACCAGTCTTTTCGTCATCCGACATGGCCCAGTAGACAGCAATGGCAATCATAGCTGTGGTTTGCATCAGGTTGGCTGTGCCTTAGTGTTGAAATCAGGAAGTGAGTGGCTGGAGAACCATCATCGATCAGCTTGTTGTGGTTTCACTAAAACTCAATAGATCGTCATTCTCTCTGATAGCGCGACTGGATGTGTCTTTGAGCTCCAAAAGTCTCATTACTTAGACTCTAGCCTGTGGCGACCCTGGGCGCATGACCGAATTTGTCCTCGTTTATTGGTCTCGTCATCACTCCTTGCCTCACTGTGATTGGTCAATAATTATTCTGGGTCTCCGAGCTCAGTATGTCCTGCAATGTTTGACTAGTGCAGTGGTACTCTGGCGCTAGAAGTTACAGAGTGTTACTTTACCTGCCCAGTTGGGTAGCATTGCTGCTTTTGCGATTTTTCTACGCTTTCTCGGAGGTTGTATGGCAATACTCGCCTGATGCCCAATCTTCCACTACATTGGTGGTATGCCTTGTTGACAAGCTGATTGACACACTTGACCTCTCGGCCCTCAGCTCACTGGGCAGCACTTAAAAAAAATATCATGTACACCAATATTCTGATGTGCAACATTAAATAAATTTTGGACAACAAAAGACCAGTTCATTTTAGTGACCTAGCCAGCTCTGGCATAAGTCTCCTCCAGTTCATCTCCTGATTGCAGGTCTCCTTCGCGACTTTACATCGCAGCTCAAGTCAAACAGACTGTTAGTGACATATATTTTCGGTGCAATGGACGGCTCATGGAATATGTCAGATGCCAATCGGATTGTTACAAACAGGGACTATTTGTGTGGCTAGGAAGTCTTTTGTAATGGAGTCCTTAGATAAAAAGTTATCGGTTTATTTGCCGAGTCCAATTCGGGTGTAACGTAATCCAGCGAGAGAAATGCTGTCCTCTGGGCATGAAAGTGGGAGCCTCGCCAGTTTCACGACAGTCAGACTTAGCCCCTGATGACTGTGATGGAAGTAATCATCCAAGGCTCTCGATTTTTATCAGAATCTGGTGTGGCTAGTAAACCAAGAACTTTTCATCCAGGGATTAGTTGTGACTTTTAACACTATCTCGCGAGTTATGACAGGTTGGCATCCTCTATGAAAAACTAATTCACAAGCAGTGCAGAAAGTAAAGGTTTGTTGATTGACAGTTTCTTCATTGACAGTGGTGCATATTGGGGACAAGCTGGGGCTACTTAAGTGACATTTTTTCTATTCTCTGAAGCCTGAAGTTCAGCACCTGCCACAGTGCAGTCAGTGAAGCACATCAGGAATTCCAATTTTATTGTTTGAATCTCACTATGAACTCAACTGAAACTGGGACACCAATGCAATATGTGGACCTAGCATACGTAATGCATAAACTGGTGTTATCATGTGCTACGCTTCTCTAAGAGGCAGTTAACACCAACAGTCGATTGTCTATACACATGCAGGGGCCTTGTGGAACGTGATTGACATACCAGTATCACACAGCACTAATTGTCAACATCTTAGTGGTGATTATGGAATTCGTTAGTAAAACTTCTTTAGTCCTACTTTCTTATTACCTTATGATCTTTTATTATTTCACTATACGAAGTAATTCGTATTATCGTAAGAAACATTAGTACATAATTTTAACAGTTGCGATTTTGTAGATGAAAATATAAATTATTGAATAATTTTATGAACATTGATTGACGTACTCAAAATACTTGCAACAACAAATTTCTTGCATACTTACGAAACTCGATGGCTCCCCATCCGGCTATGAAAGGATTGTACCTGACGAAAGCGTTTGATCTCAGATCGTCAGCGAGCGGCAAGCAAATTGGATGCAGATAAACTGTGAGAAGAGAAATAAGTGCTGTAATTTAACTTCTAAAATGTCGTGAACAATGTCTTTCTAAACATGTGCAATTGATAGTATTACTAACACTCGATAACTACTATATTTTGGATACTGATAACGCAGTATGCCTTGAAATATAGACATAATGGTATACAAAGAAACATGAACTTATAGTTTCCTGTTTGAAATGCAAAATTGCTACACCAACAAGAGTTGGAGGAATCCATTGGCTTGTAAGTTAGCAAAAATGAACTTAAATTCTCACTGGACCCAATTCAAATAACTTAAATTAAAAAGAACAAGAAGATATTTTATAGTTACTTGTAAAAGAATGACTTCCTACATTTCATCTAGTTGCAAAGGACATACCGATTTTTGTACATCAGTGAATTTCCTTCTGGAATATTAGTTTAAATGGGTTAGAGACTGATCGTGTTGCAGATAAGAATGTGCGTGACAGCTAGTATGTTATTTTCCTTTAAGATTTATGCTTGATTGATTTCATATGAATAATACGAAGTACGATGCTCGTGGAACAAAAACTTCTAAGTTTCTAAGCAAGAACGAGTTCTTACAACGTGGCCCTGCTGCCATATTCTTGTAATGCTCATATAAAAAACTAAGCAGAACACGAAATAAATCTGTAGTTCCGAATATGGACAATTTTCAGCTCTATAATGGAATGACAACAATGAAAATTTGTGCTGGATCGGGACTCGAATCCAGATTTCCCGCTTATTGAGAGCGGTCACTTTGCCATCGGGCTATCCGAGCAGGCTTGACAGCCAGATCCAAACTCTCATAGGTCGTCAACCATGTGTCTACAACTTGTACCTGTACATCCATTATTACAGGGAAGACATTTTAACTGAAAGTCGCTTGCCCGGTGTCGGCGGCCGTGTTGTTCAGCAGTACGACGCAGTGTTCCTTTGGACACGCATGCAGCAGCATTTAATAGTGTTGAAGAATCCAACAAGAGCACATTTTTTAAGCGATCTTATTCATAAAAAATACAGTGATAATAATAACAGTAATAATACTGTGCTTCTTTCGGCCATCTTATATAACTGTTTCTAACTCCACTGGGGTTGTAAGGTGCTCTTAGAATACAACTGATGGAAATACTAGTCGGCGGAAGGGAGGGAAGGAAGTTAGGCTATCATAAACTGAGCACTAGCTCAGTGGATCAAGGAAAGATCCTGGACTGGTCCTAGCCGAGCGTGGCACTCAAGTGATTGACGGTTGCCAGTAGCCGGAAGGGAATCTGAAGCTCGTTACCGCCGATTGTTGAGTGCACACCTTATCCATTACAACAGAAATATACCACCAGTGTTAGACAAGGGTTGCTATTTGGAGTGACCACACTCCTTTTTTATTTTTGAATTTACAAGATACGCATTATTGTTCATTTTTCGTCAAACGCACAGACAACTTGGTTTGTTAACATTATCATAATACACTTGTCTTGCCAACTGATTTCCTAAACACTTACATGAGAAAGGAATTTTGTCTTTCAGTTTAAGAATTGCGATGTCATTCTCAAACCGACCCTTGCGATACCCTTCATGCATCTTCTTTTCCAGTATATCTGATTCTATGGGCGTAGCACCATCATCCTCTGCGAGAAGATTGAGATCTCCAATTCGAACTTTATATCTGAAAAACAAAGGATTAAGAAACAACGATGTATTTCACATCTATGGAATACTGTAAAAAGTAATTTCAAACTTCTGAGAAATTAATAACTTATTATAACGGAATCATGGGAGCAAGTGTTCGGAATATTGTTAGAATGACAAACTGCCGATCGTTTTGCAAATCAGTTAAATAAAATAAAAGAAGTGGGCCTGAGTTTATTAGAATATGTTTTTTTGCATTAATTAGGAGCAATCCTGATAATTTTTCCTCTGATGGAACACGAGTTGCCAAACGCAGGTTTTATGGGCTCAGTATTTTCGTTTCCAGTCCGTATTTCTTACTCCGTTGACAGCACAGGTCCCTTGAATGACTGTCTTCACTGACCTCTAGTAATGAACCATAGAAAAGGATCTTTGTCACCTTTTCAAAAGTGTTCATTTATCACTCCCCGCTAATATATTTGGTCACATTACACGTTAATGCTCGAATAAGATCTTAAGTGCAGCTTTTCTTATTTTGTAGGATTTACTAAAGGGCCATTAAATCAAATCCGGTTATAATATTCGCTAAAAAGACAATATTCCAAGTTTTAATAAATTGTGTTGGTACGGCTAGGAGTGATGAAGGAGCGGGTCAGATAAGAACGAATCTGCTGGTTTTGCTGTAAGTTTATAGGAGGGGTGGCCAGGAGGCGGAAGACTAACATTAGTATGGCACGCGACAATTTCCAAAGGAACAAAGAATTTCCTA
This sequence comes from Schistocerca serialis cubense, assembly GCF_023864345.2. Lineage (NCBI taxonomy): Eukaryota > Metazoa > Arthropoda > Insecta > Orthoptera > Acrididae > Schistocerca > Schistocerca serialis. Next base: position 719,378,675 of record NC_064638.1, read on the forward strand.
AGCGGTTGTCTGAGGGCAAGGATCCACATGAATTTGTGTTTCTTGAAGAATTTTACAGGCAGGAGCATTTTGAAATCAAAGATATGGCTGTCCAAGGGCTTATATATCGAATACTTGACTAATCTGGCATGAAGAAACAGGTGGCCTTGGAAACAGCGTCACTGGAGAAAAAAGGAGATGATGTGGACGGTCCATACCCGAAAGTCGATGGTCAATCTTTGAAAACAGAACTTTTTCATCTGTGATACAATGTAAAATACCAGAATGACACAAAAGATGTATTGGTTTCTTAAAAAAAAAGGTCTGGAATTATTTGCTAATGCTGAAGGTGTGAAGCAGAACGCAATTTTACTGCTCTAAGACGAGTGAAGAACGCTGTGGGTTCGAGAGTCACGCAGCACAGGCAAAATCATGTAGCAGTCTGCAGTGTGCACAAGTTCTGTTGAATCAAATAGACTTAAGAAATGTTGCTAGAAAATTTATATCCAATTCTGCAAGAAAGGATAAATATATTTGGCTCACTACGGGACGAACTTTGTAAGATTATTTTACATTATGCTGTTGACATAGTATGTAATTGCCATTTCGGACTTTTTAACTACTTACTTTTTTATTCCTACTTTTCATAGTTTTACATTTGCCTTTTTAAATGTATTTTATATGTTTGAAGAATAAAATAAATCAAATCGTGCATGTGATACCAGTGCTCTATTTAGATTTCCAGCAAATATTAAACTTAATTTAATTTAAAAAACTATTCACATTGAAACTGTTTTAGGAGGTAATACGTAATAACCACGTACGCACTAATAGATTTAAATGTTAATATTACACAACTTTTTTATACTCGGTAATCGCAAAATACGTTCCAGTCCAGGCTTAAACTGGCACGGTTAAGAGTCTGAGGCATCCAGTATGCACAAAAAAACTGGCTTTCGGTCCCAATTTTTTCAACTTTTTTCAATGGGATCTCCCCTTTAGACCCCCTTGTGATGCATACCGAATCTACTGAGTCGTCCCGCCCCCTCGCCACCTCCCAATCACTTAGGACTGGTGATGCCGGTGGACTTAGGATCTTTGTGTTGTAACCAATGTGCGATGAAGAATAGTTACTAATAAATAAAGCAAATGTGCAATCTGCAGATCTGCTGTGTATTTAATTAAACAGAAAGGTAAATAAATCAATAATAAATTAAAAATAACATATTAATTAAAATAAAGTAATTAAAATTAATTGAAATTAAACTGCTGATAGCACATACATCACTCAAATTCCATATATCCTATCTAGAAAAAAAAACTGCAGTACTTAAAAAGAGATCAAAAACCAACAAATAGTTAAAAAAAGTGCAATAGAATGTATAAAAGTTATGAAATATTATAATATAAATGATAAATATATATTATATTATAACTAAGACATTCCGTCGAAAGCTTAATTCATTTCACGTTTGTTGTTAGAGTCTCTGGGGCGATGCCACACCCTCAGACAGTTCATTAACAAACATCATAACCATGTATGTGAATCTTTTCTGGACTAATTTTAAACCTTTGAAGTTTTTATAAAGAATTTTTAATACGTTAAAGTGATGTAAACGTGACAGGAAAAGGAGCCTGTATTAAAAGGAGACAGTATCCCAAGTTACCCCGAAGTCATACACACAGCACATACACGTCTTATTACAATGAGGTGACAAAAGTCATTGGATAGCTATATGCACACATACAAATAGCGATAATACCGTGTACAAAAACTATAAAAACGGCAGTGCATTGACGGAGTTGTCATTTGTTCTCAGGTGAATCACGTAGAAAGGTTTACGACGTAATTATGGCCGCACGACGAGAATTAACATACTTTGAATGCGGATTGGTAGTTGGAGCTAGACTAATGATACATTCCATTTTGGAAATCATTAGAGAATTCAATATTTCGAGATCCACGGTGTCAGGAGTGTGCTGAGAATACCACATTTCAGGCATTACCTCTCACCACAGACAACGCAGTGGCCGATGGCCTTCACTTAACGACCGACAGCAGTGGCGTTTGCGTTGAGTTGTCGGTGCAAACACGCGACACTGCGTTAAATAACCGCAGAAATTAAAGTGGGGCGCAGACGAACGTATCCGTTTGGACAATATGGCGAAATCTAGTGTTAATGGGCTATGGCCGATGACCGATGCGAGTACCTTTGCTAACAGCAAGACATCACCTGCAGCACCCCTCCTGGGCTCGTGACCATATTGGCTGGACGGCAGACAACTGGAAAACTGTAGCCTAGCCTGATCTATATCGATTTCATTTGGTAAGAGCTGATGGTAGTGTTTGAATGTGGCGTAGACCGCACAAAACTATAGACCCAAGTTGTCAACAAGGCACTGTGCAAGCTGGTGGTGGGCCGGTGTGACCGTGCGGTTCTAAGCGCTTCAGTTTAGAATCGCGTGACCGCTACGGTCGCAGGTTCGAATCCTGCCTCGGGCATGAATGTGTGTGATGTCCTTAGGTTAGTTAGGTTTAAGTAGTTCTAAGTTCTAGGGCAGGGCTTCACAACATACGTGCTCACGGAGCAAGCTGTGAGCAGCAAGGCGCGAGCATGGAGCAGCGCGAGCACGCTAACCCCACTACCGGACCAGAGCGGAGAGTGGGGAGAGTCATTTGGGGTACACAACAGCTGCCGCCAGTCAATGTAAATGCGCGGCTACCTGCAGGGATATCACTCACGAATTATTACTGCGACAAATGAAACAAATAAAGGAGAATGTACACGTGCCACATAATTTTATTAGCTTAGTGTATGCCTCTACCATCTGTAGACACTGAAACTAAAGAATTCCACGACAATCCTATATTTTCAACACTTTCTTCAACACTACTTAAAATATCACCTCCGGTTGTAGTGTTCTTCATGGCTACTACATCGAGGAGCTCCTCCCTCACCTGAAGATCTCTATTAACACCTCTAATAAATATGGCAAGCTGCGCTGTTCCAGTGATATCAACACTTTCCTCCAGAGCTAGAGAATACGCCATAAAATCTTTACAGATATTTGCAAGCTGGCTCTGGACGTCGTCTGCCATGTCCTGTACGCGACCCATAATGGTCATGTTAGATAATGGCACAATCCGAAACTGTTCAACTTGAGATGGACACAAATGTTCCGCTGCAACTACCAAACATTATTTTATTAAATCGCCATCAGTGAAGGGGCGCAGGGATTTTGCTAAAAGCAAAGCAATTTTGTAACTCACTCTGAGAGCTTGCTCAGTTGATTTTTCTTCGTCGCCCAGATCTTCTTCGGATAGCTTCCTTTTAAGTTTAATAACTTCCTGTGCACGATCTGGTCCATCACATTTTCCACTTCCGTAGTCTTTCGCGTGGTACGACATATAATGTCGCTGCAAATTAAATTTCGTAAAAGAATTCGGCGTTTTATGACATACTAAACATTTTGCAACACCATCTTTTTCTGTAAACAGATAAAATTCCTCCCAATGGGGGTTGAACTGCGAAAGCATGGTTGGGGTTACACATCGGCGACTTGACATGATTCTTAACCAGCGAAGTGACTGTTAGAGCTGATCGTAGTACTTTAAACGTTACACAGTCGGCGCGAATTCAATAGGCGCGCGCATTTCCCCTCCCTCCCCTCCCTCCCTACTCCGCGACCTTGCACCTGCTCGCGAGCACGTGCCTGAGCAGACGCGAGTACTCGCGCTCAAAACCGGCAAGTTGTTAAGCCCTGTTCTAGGGGGACTGATGACCTCAGTAGTTAAGTCCCATAGTGCTCAGAGCCATTTGAACCAAGCTGGTGGTGGCTCCATAATGGTGTGCGCTACGTTTACATGGAGTGGACTGGGCTCTCTGGGCAGACTGAATCATTAACTGGAAATGGATTTGTTCGGCTGCTTAGAGCCCGTTTGCAGCCATTCATGGACTTCGTATTGCCAAACAGCGATAGAATTTTTATGGATGACAATGCGCCATGTCACCAGGCCACAATCGCTCGTAACTGGTTTGAAAAACATTCTGGACGATTCGAGCGAATGATATAGCCAGCCAGGATCCCATCGGACATTTATGGGAAATAGTCGAGAGGTCAGTTTGTGCACATAATCCTGCATCGATAGCGCTTTCACAATTATGCGCGGTTATACAGACAGCATGCCAACGGCCTTGCCACAGTGGTAACACAGGTTCCCGTCAGATCACCCAAGTTAAGCGCTGTCGGGCTGGGCTAGTACTTGGATGAGTGACCATCCGGTTAACCGAGCGCTGTTGGCAAGCGGGGTGTTCTCAGCCCTTGTGAGGCAAAGCGAGGAGCTACTTGATTGAGAAGTAGCGGCTCCGGTCTCGTAGACTGACATACGGCCGGGAGAGCGGTGTAATGACCACATGCCCCTCCATATCCGCATCCAGTGACGCCTGTGGGCTGGGGATGACACGGCGGTCAGTCGGTACCGTTAGGCCTTCCAAGGCCTGTTTGGACGGAGTTTAGTTTAGTTTAATTTTATACAGGCAGCATGGCCGAATATTTTTGCAGGGGACGTCTAACGACTTGCTGAGTCCATGCCACGTCGAGTTTCTGCACTACGCCGGGAAAAAGGAGGTCCGACGCGGTATTAGGACATATCTCACGACTTTTGTCACCTCAGAGTAACTGACATAAATCCATCTGATCATGGAAGCTTGAACAAACAAAACGCGTAGTGGTAATAAAAATAAATAGTGAGTCGTTACGGTAAACTTGTAATTGCAATTGAAATATTCTTTCTGTCTGAGCACGTTTAACATCATACTCCATCCCAACACTATGTCGAGGGTCATAGCAGAGGTCCGGCATCGGCGGGTTCGACCGACCCGAAAAAATCGATCGCATATCAAACTGTGGGATTAAGGATGTTGCGCACGCCACAGCTCGGGCGTTGCTGGGTGGGCGGCTTACGTACAGGTCGGATCTGTTGTAGACGCAGTGGGCGGCGGTGAGCACGTGCTGGTCGGTGATGAGCGCGCCGCCGCACAGCACGCGCGGCCCGTTGCCGCCGCGGTAGATGAGCGCCGTCAGCCACGGCCACGCCCCTGCAACACGGCACACCCGCCACTCAGCCCGCTGGCAATACAACACACCGCTGGCTGACCAAATTGCAACAGTTAACATAGCTGATAATTAAATTTTAAACTAGAGTAGGAGAAACACTTCCCTAAATTTGTATTTCATTTGGCGGTTGTAACACCCCAACGACCCCCTTAAAGTCAATTAAGACAGAATATCATAATATGAAGTAGCGAAGAGTTATCTTGGCAAATACATCTTTGCTGATAAGCTAACACCAAGAAGATTTGATAACAACAACATTATACATCACTGAGAGTTTTTGTTATGAAAAGCGTAGGAAGAAACCTCAGATTTAATTAATGGACAAATATCCAAGTGATAATTGCAATTAATATCTTCAAAGCTAAGTCCAAGGTGATGTTAGTCAGAGATAACTTTTATGCGGAAGAGAATTTTAAGCGCAACGAAGAAATTCAATGCGCCTACAATACTCTTTCACAGAAGAAGTCGCTTGCTGGCTCTAGTCCTGTAAAGACGTGCGAGAACAATTCTTGTCTCAGTTATTGAGAGTACGGAACACGACGAGATTGTTTTGCGTTCAGAAGTGTTTCTTGCGTGACGTGATTCACGAACTTCGGAAACTGATTCTCTAAGCAGAGACAGGAACTAATAGACGCTTTTAACCGTGCATAACGGGTTAATTTAACTTTATTGACGAAACTAGTGAATATTGGACTTGACTTTCAAATAGTTGGAACTAAAAGAAGAATGGATAGTATATCAAAGGACTACACTCAATTAGTCTCGAGTAGGACACAATTACACGACTTCACGAAGATACTACAGTAACGCTGAAAAGTCAAGTTGTCGTAATTGTCAAGAAACTTAATTTTAATAGAATTAACTTTACCAACCAACTGTGTGTGCGTGTGGTGCGAAAGTTATAAAGTATTTAGTGGTCAATGAACAATAAACTGTTCGTTCGAAGTGAAATATCAAGCGTGGACTACATTATTAAGTGATTTAATCAATGATAGTTAACCAACGACTGTTCAGCAGGGACAATTTAATCTGAATATCAAAATACCTACTTCATTAATTGAAAAGAGAACTTTTGAACATTTTTTTTTTTTTACATTACGGCGTAGGTTCACTCGGACGTGATCAAAGAGTATCTGTGGATCTCGCTTCATACAGGTTCAACAACTCCATAGCAACGAGCCAGCAACGTACGAGAAGACTGATAATTACAATGTTACCTCGCAATTGGTGGTGTGTACGATGCGGATGAGATAAGATTTAACAACTACTGCATATCCGGGCAATGAATCATTCAATCTTAAATCAGAAGAAGCATCCATCGTGCGAGTTCACATTTCTGTCTCCCGTTCACCAACGGGGACCTACGTCATCCCGCATCGTGTCTCAACTCCACTGAAAGAGCTGTGGCAGTAGCAGCTCTACGGCGTCGACAATATCAGCACGCGGTTGGAGTGCGGGGACGCCACAGGGTGTACAGGGTGGGCAGCAGCAATGGCTCTTACCAGGCTGTGCATCCAGTCGAACAACAGACATGGTCTGTCATTCCGTGGGGCTTCAGTTGCATGGCAGAGTTCGTGATGAGGGGGCTACGCTCTCCGCTACCCATGGTCAGATGTTTTCATTGGCGTGAGGGATATGACCATGGCGACGGCCGAACAACCACTGTATCACTGTATCACAAGTTTGGTTGAGATAGCATAGGCAACGTGCACCCTTGCGTCGTCTTGTTTAAAACGCATTGACGTGGAGGCCTCGAAGCTAGGGCTCAGCCACTGGCCTTATCACGTCGTAAATGTAACGCCTGATGTTTAAATTACCGGCTATGCGAATCGAAAATGATAGTACAGTGTACCCAGTGTCTCTCCGCACCATCGTGTCAGTTGGTGGATCCCTGTGACGACGATGAATGCAATCTGACTACGTCCATTCTGTACACAGATATACAATTATTGAATTATATGAAATAAATTCGTCATATCTTCTGAACAGTTTGCGCTAGGACGTTCAAACTGCACGGTTGACCGCGGGGCATGATGGGAATTAGTATACGCATCCGCACATGCCTTGTTGTTGTCGGCCATCTGCACGTGAAAATGGCACCGTACAGCGTGCCTGAGCGTATAGCGCTTGCCAAGCCCTACTAAGCGAGCAACGAAAGCCCAACCGCGGCTCAAAGCAAGTTTGCGACAGAGTTCAAGTTGAAGACAACCGGTCTAAGTGTGTTAACAATCAAGAATTTGATTCGCAAGTTTGAGAGAAAGGGTAGTGTTCGTGATGGTAGTGTTAGGAATGTCGGTCGTCCAAAACAGTTGAAAACACCTGAAAACATTGAGAAGACACGCTCTGTGTTTAAAACCAGCCCAAGGAAATCGTTCAGACGAGCTGCACAACAGGTGGGAATCAACCGGGAGACACTGTCTCAAATTGTTGTTGAAGACCTGCATCTCTCCCCATACGAAATTCAAACCCATCAATCATTAAGCCCCAGGACATGGAACAGCAGCTGTGTTTCGCCAACACTATTGTCCACAGAATTGAGGAAGCCCACTTTCATTTGGATGGATTCGTCAGTACGCAATATTGGCGCATTTTGGGGGACTGAGAATCCGCATTTCGCGATCGAGGTATCTCTTCACTTTCAACGGATGACAGTGTTGTGTGCGATATTCCTTGATGGTACGGTGACTACCGAACGGTACGTGAAGGATTTAGAAGATGACTTCATCCTCATTATCCAAAGTGACCCCGATTTCGACAAGATGTCGTTCATGCAAGTCGGAGCTCGATCTCATATAAGCAGGACAGCATTTGATGTCCTGCACTAGCACTCTGGATACCGCAATCTGCCCTGGGGTACCCGGAGGCCACTGGCATGGGCCTCGATTGCCCACCATATTCTCCGGGTTTGAACACATGCGACTCCTTTTTGTGGGGTTATATTAAAGACAACTACCCCAAAACCAGTGCTAAGCTGTAAACAGCCATTCAGAAGGTCATCGACAGCATCGATGTTCCGACACTTCAGCAGGTTATGGAGAAATCGGTATTCATCTGCGCCACATCGTCGCCAATGATGGCAGGCATATCGAACGTGTCATAACCTAAATCAGATTATCTGTAGTGACGTTTATATGTTAATTAAAGTGTGTGCACGCAGCAGCTTATGACTAATTTACGTTTTTCTCATATAGTTCAACTGTCATGCCGCATTAGTCATGATGCTATGTGTAGAACTGAAAGATAACGTGGTGCTCACTCCTACGTCCTGAGTTGTCCTTGGGCTCGTTTCTCTCTGCTGCCGCATCAAGGGTAGTCGCAATAATGGTCACTGTGCTGGCAGCCTGTGGTTATCCAGACGTCGCTACATCATCTATGCAGATACGTGTCTTCATATAAATAAGCCCAGTTCCTAAGTGAAGATACGTGATGTAGCTATACGGTCCTTCATGACCGATCGAGAATATGTCTGCCCTCTTGAGTGCTAGCCGCATGGAGCATGAGGGGGATCGCTAAACGGCATCTCTGACTTGTATCTCTATCTGTGCACGTGTAACTAAAGGTGTTATGTAACTTCCATGATCTGTAAGTGACAGTAAAATAAAGTTGTATGTTAACAGACGTTAAATCACCTTCTGATAGCTACCACAATTTTTTTTGGTGGCGAAACCGGGAAAAAGAGTTCGGGGCCGGAAACTTTTGGAATTCTCAGACCTCAACGATAATTCAAGAAGACTTACACATCGAGTTTGCCTTTGAAATTCGGCTGAATGCTCAGGGGAAATAGCCAGTGGGTTTTCGTTAATCATGTCCTCGTTAACTTTGTCAACCTGCCGTACAATCAGTCCTTTCAAAACACATTCCGAAACTTTTGGGATTTAGAGACAATAGGCTAATATGTGACGATCAGGACAGAAGAGTGAATGCGAAGGACTCAGCACATGTTGACGGATTTCAAACTTCCTTCTCTACCGAGTGTCAACGAAGAATGGAGGATTTATTCAGGAGAAAGAGCTTTACAAATCGAGCAAGTCAATAACGCGTTGGTCGTCTCTGGCCCTTATGCAAGCAGTTATTCGGCTTGGCATTGATTGATAGAGTTGTTGCTTGTCCTGATGAGGAATATAGTGCAAAATTATGTCCAATTGATGCTTTATATCGTCAAAATCCCGAAAAGGTTGGAGGGCCGTGCCCATAATATTCCAAACGTTCTAAATTGGGGAGAAATCCGGTGACATTGCTGCCACAACTGTTTTGACTGGAGATATTGACATAATGATGAACAAGTAAAGTAAACAAAAGTAAAGGAGTAATGTTGAGCAATGGATATTGTTAAAAGCAACTGTTATGCATTGAAAGACAGGAATCAAGGTTATTGTACTTACCACAATACACAGATTAAAAAAAAAAAAAAAAAACAACAGAGAAATTCTTAGACGTATACGAAATTCCAGAGAAAAATGAACAACTTCTTTGAATGGAGATATTGATATAATAACACTAAGCAAAACATGTGAGAATGATGATAAAACACGATAAAATAAAACTTGGAGAATAATTACAATATGTGGTATAAATAGCGCTACGACATTTTATGGCCCAAGAAAATAAAATGAAGATATATATTTGTAACGTCTTTCATATGAGTAGCTGTAAAAGTATTTTCATTTAAAAAAAAAGAAAAAAAAAACAACAAACCTAACTTCAACCTGTGCTAAATCAACCTAATTTTTTACACTCTCAGGTATCTGTCGTCCTTCGGTTATTATCATCGAGGAGGTAGTTAGGTCCTAGTGCTCATGCCATGCTTATTTCATAAAACTATTTACGGTTTTTGTTTTTATGTCCCAAATATGTTTTAAATTGTTGTCAGTTGCATTATGTTCTGTGGGTGCTACAAATTTAATGGTCAGAATTTTTGTTATAGAATTGTTTTTGCTATGGGCAATTCTCGATTTTCGATACTGCAAAACAAATCTCTTCCACTGTAAGCTCTTTGCTTTCCACATTGTGGGAAGTGATGGTATGGGCCAAAACAAGGAAAAAATGTCCAGTAAACATCTGCTCTTAATTGCATACCTTAAGAGCTATGAGCACTTGTACATCTTCGCTACTTTGAAACAGAACTCTTCTAATGAACAAGTGCTCTTAATTTTTAAGGAATGCATTTTAGAACACATGTCTACTGGGCATTTTTTTTTATTGTTTTGGTCCATACAACAACTTCCCAAAACATGGAAAACACGGAGCTTGTAGCAGATCTGTTTCACAGTATCCAAGATCAAGAATTGCTCTTGGCTCTTAAGGTATGCGTTTTAAAGTGCAGGGTTACTGACTTTTTTGTTTCGAATGATCATTCCTGTTATATCCCTGAATACTGACCATCACTTCTGAAACACCCTGTATGTACATATTTGTTTCTTTGGTGTATCTGAGAATTTACTTAACCATTTCCAATGTGTGTTTAAATTGTGCTTTTATTTCTTTTATGTAGGTGTACAGAATGGAAGCTAGATAATACCTTTATGTGAATACTTGACCTTTTCATTGTGGTGTGATTGGTCTCTAAGTTAATCTATGAAGTTTCATTAACTGAGCCTGGTGGATCTACATCTAGATGGATACTCTGCAGATCACATTTAAGTGACTGGCAGAGGGTTCATCGAACCACCTCCACAATTCTCTATTATTCCAATCTCGTACAGCGCGCGGAAAGATTGAACTCCTATATCTTTTCGTACGAGCTCTGATTTCCCTTATTTTATCGTGGTGATCGTTCCTCCCTTTGTCGGTCGGTGTCAACAAAATATTTTCGCATTCGGAGGAGAAAGTTGGTGATTGGAATTCCGTGAGAAGATTCCGTCTCAACGAAAAACTCCTTTCTTTTAATGATGTCCAGTCCAAATCCTGTCTCATCTCTGTGACACTCTCTCCCATATTTCGCGATAATACAAAACGTGCTGCCTTTAATTGTAATACCTAGGTTTTTAGTTGAATTTACGGCTTGTAGATTACTGATTTATCGTGTAATCGAAGTTTAACGAGTTTATTTTAGTTCAAAAGTGATTCAAATGGCTCTGAGCACTATAGGACTTAACTTCTGTGGTCATCAGTCCGCTAGAACTTAGAACTTCTTAAACCTAACTAACCTAAGGACATCACACACATCCATGCCCGAGGCAGGATTTGAACCTGCGACCGTAGCAGTCACGTGGTTCCGGACTGAGCACCTAGAACCGCTCGGCCACCGCGGCCGGCCTACTTTATTTTAGTACTCAAATGGATGACCTCACAGTTTTCGTTATTTAGGGTCAGCTGCCACTTTTCGCACCATTCGGATATCTTTTCTAAATCGTTTCGTAGTTTGTTTTGATCTTCTGATGACTTTATTAGTCATCTGCAAACAACCTAAGACGACTGCTCAGATTGTCTCTCAAATCGCTTTTACAGATAAGGAACAGCAAAGGGCCTATGACACTATCTTGCGGAACGCCAGAAATCAATTCTGTTTTACTCGATGACTTTCCGTCAGTTACTACGAACTGTGACCTCTCTGACAGGAAATCACAATTGCAGTCACATAACTGAGACGATAATCCATAAGCACGCGATTTCACTACGAGCCGCTTGTGTGGTACAATGTCAAAAGTCTTCCGGAAATCCAGAAAAATGGAATCTATCTGAAATCCCTTGTCGATAGCACTCAACACTTCATGTGAATAAAGAGCTAGTTGTCTTTCACAGGAACGATGTTTTCTGTACCCATGTTGACTGTGTGTCAATGGGCCGTTTTCTTCGAGGTAATTAACAAGATTCGAACACAATATATGTTCGCCGCGACGGATTAGCCGAGCGGTCTTAGGCGCTCCAGTCATGGACTGTGCGGCTGGTCCCGGCGGAGGTTCGAGTCCTCCCTCGAGCATGAGTGTGTGTTGGTCCTTAAGATAATTTAGGTTAAGTAGTGTGTAAGCTTAGGGACTGATGACCTTAGCAGTTAAGTCCCATAAGATTTCAGACACATTTTTGAACAATATATGTTCTAAACTCTTGAATCATATCGACGCTAATGATATGGACCTGTAATTTAGTGGATTATTCCTACTACCTTTCTTGAATATTGGTGTGACCTGTGCAACTTTCCAATCTTGGGTACGGATCTTTTGTCGAGCGAACGGTTGTATATGATTGTTAAGTATGGAGCTAATGCATCAGCATACTCCGAAAGGAACCTAGTTGGTATACAGTCTGGACCAGAAGACTTGCTTTTGTTAAGTGATCTAAGTTGCTTCACTTCTCCGAGGATATTTACTTCTACGTTACTCATGTTGGCAGCTGTTCTCGATTCGAATTCTGGAATATTTACTTCGTCTTCTTTTGAGAAAGCGTTTCGGAAGGCTGTGTTTAGTAACTCTGCTATGACAGCACTGTCTTCGATAGTATCTCCATAGCTAACGCGCAGAGAAGGCATTGATAGTTTCTTGCCGCTGACATACTTCACATACAATCAGAATCTCTTTGGATTTTCTGCCAGGTTTCGAGACAAAGTTTTTTTGTGGAAACTGTTATAAGCATCTCGGATTGAACTCCGTGCTAGATTTCGAGCTTCTGTAAAAGATCGCCAATCTTGGGGATTTTGCGTCTGTTTAAATTTGGCATGTTTGTTTCGTTGTTTCTGCAACAGTGTTCTAACCCGTTTTGTGTACCAAGGAGGATCAGCTTCCTCGTTTGTTAATTTATTTTGGTATAAATCTCTCAATTGCTGCCGATACTATTTCTTTGAATTAAGCCACATCTGGTCTACACTTATATTATTAATTTGTAATGAGTGGAGATTGTCTCTCAGGAAGGCGTCAAGTGAATTTTTATCTGCTTTTTTGAATAGATGTATTTATCGCTTATTTTTCGAGGATTTGGGGATTCAAATATCCAGTCTCGCTACGACAACCCTGAGTTCACTAATCCTTGAATCGGTTTTGATGCTCGTTATTAACGCAGGCTTATTTGTTGCTAAGAGGTCAAGTGTGTTTTCACAACCGTTTACTATTCGCGTGGGCTCATGAACTAACTGCTCGAAATAATTCTCAGAGAATGCGTTTAGCACAATTTCGGATAATATTTTATTTTTTACTTTTAGTTTTGGAGACACTGTGTTGTTTTGATGTTGTTAACACAAAAGGGAAAATAAAAATTGGCTCGTGTTAAAATTAAATAAAATGTTATTTAACATGTATCAGCACATTACCTCTCCCAACACAACCACTGCCCTACCGCCTGATGCTGTCTATGGCATACCTGTTGAAACTATTGTCAACGGTAGAAGCCATGTTACAGGGTACCAGAGCGGTGTCTACCGTTCGGAGTGCTCACGTCGGCCGCTTACCGAGCTCAGCCTTCTTGCCGCCTATGATGCGGACGTGCGTGGTGTTGCTGTAGCCGCAGCGGCCGGGCGCCGGCTCGCCGGGCACCGGGATGGCGGTGCGGCTCTGCAGCTGCGCCTCCTGGCGCGGGCAGCAGACGCGCGGGTCCGAGCCCTCGTAGCCGCACAGCGAGTCCCGCAGCCGCTGCGTCACGCCCGGCTCGTTCCTCCGCGACAGCAGCGCCAGCAGCTCGTCGCACCGCCGGATGTTGATGCACACCTCGTTCTGCTTGCAGTTCGCACCTGTTCCCGACACAAACACAGAGATACAAGAGCTAGACAAAAATATGGAAACATAAAAAACATGACACGTCACCACTTACGTGAGTATGCAGGCCATTAAAAATGCTACACTAAGAAGAAATGCAGATGATAAACGGGTATTTATTGGACAAATATATTATACTAGAACTGGCATGTGATTACATTTTCACGCAATTTGGGTGCATGGATCCTGAGAAATCAGTACCCAGAACAACCAACTCTGGCCGTAATAACGCCTTGATACGCCTGGGCATTGATTCAAACAGAGCTTGGATGGCGTGTACAGGTACAGCTGCTTGTGCAGCTTCAACACGATACCACAGATCATCAAGAATAGCGACCAGCGTATTGTCACGAACCAGTTGCTCGGCCACCATTGAACAGACGTTTTCAATTGGTGAGAGATCTGGAGAATGTGCTGGCCAGGGCAGCAGTCGAACATTTTCTGTATCCAGAAAAGCCCGTACAGGACCTGCAACATTCGATCGTGCATTATCCTGCTGAAATGTAGGGTTTCACAGGGATCGAATAAAGGGTAGAGCCACGGGTCGTAACACATCTGAAATGTAACGTCCACTGTGCAAAGTGCCGTCAGTGCGAACAAGAGGTGACCGAGAAGTGTAACCAACGGCACCCCATACCATCACGCCGGGTGATACGCCAGTATGGCGATGACGAATACACGCTTCCAATGTGCGTTCACCGCGATGTCGCCAAACACGGATGCGACCATCATGATGCTGTAAACAGAACCTGGATTCATCAGAAAAAATGACGTTTTCCCATTCACGCACGCAGGTTCGTCGTTGAGTACACCATCGCAGGCGCTCCTGTCTGTGATGCAGCGTCAAGGGTAACCGCAGCCGTGGTATCCGAGCTGATAGTCCATGCTGCTGCAAACGTCGTCGAACTGTTCGTGCAGATGGTTGTTGTCTTGCGAACGTCCTCATCTGTTCACTCAGCGATCGAGACGTGGCTGCAAGATCCGTTACAGCCATGCGGATGAGATGCCTGTGATCTCGACTGCTAGTGGGTGATACGAGGCCGTTGGGATCCAGCACAGCGTTCCGTATTACCCTCCTGAAACCACCGATTCCATACTCTGCTAATAGTCATTGGATCTCGACCAACGCGAGCTGCAATGTCGCGATACGATAAACTGCAATCGCGATAGGCTACAATCCGACCTTTATCAAAGTCGGAAACGTGATGGTACGCATTTCTCCTCGTTAGACGAAGCATCACAACGTTTCACCAGGCAACGCCGGTCAACTGTTGTTTGTGTATGACAAATCGGTTGGAAACTTTCCTCATGTCAGCACGTTGTAGGTGTCGCCACCGGCGCCAACCTTGTGTGAATGCTCTGAAAAGCTAATCATTGCATATCACAGCATCTTCTTCCTATCGGCTGAATTTCGCGTCTGTAGCATTTCATCTTTGTGGTGTAGCAATTTTAATGGCCAGTAATGTAAATCGAATGTGGAGGGGCAGAAAGGAATGGAAGGAGAAGGAACTAACGATATCACCTGCGGGTAGGTGGCGCTGGGTGGGAGTGTGGGTCGGCCGGGGAGCGAATCGAGATAGTCCGAGTATTTGCGATAAATGCTCCGTCTGGGTGGCGCAGTGGTTAACGCAACTGCCAAGTAAGCAGGAGATCCCGGCTTCGAGCCCCAGTTTGGCACACATTTTCACGGGTCGCCACTGATTCCTCATAAATTCCCGATTCAGGTGAAATAATTAGTTCCTTCCCTCTCATTTGTCCCTCTCTCTCCTTCAGTTTACATGATATCTATCACAGCTGCGGATTCCTTGTAGTGTACGTTCTTTCAGACATGTTCCAAAGAACAGATATCGTGTGTTTGTATAACTGATTCACCATAATGGGGAATGAATCCAGCTTTATTTTACATTGTAATACGTAGCTGACGCATGTGGACATGAATACATCTCACTCCTGTGCGTATAATGCACAGAAACAATATACTATTGTGCATGGTTACGTCTATCAGCCAACACAAAGAAAAAGAATAAGTGATAAATTGTTTTGGAATTTCAACTCGCCCTGCAGTTGGCAGTTCATGGAGCCCTTCGTCTTGTTCTGAAGGTGACACGGTTCGCGAGTGCGACATTTAGTTCTGCTCTGACTTTAGCAGCTGTCTTCTTATTTTTCGTCACAGTCCTCTTCGACGACCGTCTGTCACGATCACTCCACACACAATTTCGTCAGCGTTCTGACTTAGCGGATGACGTTTCTCGCCCGTCCCGTATGCGGTGTAAATCTTCGATAAGATGCCTCTTGAAACACCAAACACTTCGGCTACCTTTGTTATGGAAGCACCCATCACAGGAGCACCAAGAATTTTCCCACGTTCGAAGTCGCTTAGCTCCGACATAATGCACTCACAAGTACACAGAACACTGTTCTGACCACGGATGATACTTCAAACGAATTGAGGACATTGAGGACATTGCGCCTGCCGGAGTGGCCGAGCGGTCTAGGCGCTACAGTCTGGAACCGCGCACCCCTACGGTCGCAGGTTCGAATCCTGCCTCGGGCATGGATGTGTGTGATGTCCTTAGGTTTGTTAGGTTTAAGTAGTTATAAGTTCTAGGGGACCGATGACCACAGCAGTTAAGTCCCATGGTGCTCAGAGCCATTTGAACCATTTGAGGACATTGCACAGGTGCTGTTTGTGGTGAGATTTCTAACAGCACAACCGGCAGGCTTGGATAGTATCTGCATTTATGTTCAAGCATGAATTTATCGCCATGTTTCTGTATTTTCGTCAATTCTCCGATCTCTTAAAGATTTAATAAACTGTTCATTTGCTTGACCTGTTGTTTCCTGTCATATTGATTCGGCATCGGACTATTTGTAGAGAGCATTATTTAAACCCACAAACTTTGGGAGATTGGATGGAACATCAAAGCAACCATTTTTCTTAATGTCATAGTTTGTTGTGAACATTATTTAATCCAGTAGAGACGTATTCATTCTTCAGTTGTAATGAATGATTTATTGTTGTAACGGGCCCTGTTGTTCCGTAGCGAGCATACTTCACTCTTTAGTCGTAATAGCATTGGCATTTAATTTTATGTCATGATCCAGCACGGTACTTCCCTACTAATGGAGCGGTGCACCTGGAGAGAGTACACTGGTACGGTTGGTGCTTACTACATAGCGATGGGGTCTTCAACATTCACGGTTCACATGTCTGGAGTGAGTTTAATCCTCTTGCCACATTTACTCGCGCTCATCAAGTGCTGTTTTACGTAAACAGGTAGGCTGATGTTATTGGTGATTATTTAATTGGGCCATATCTCCTACCTAGGCATTAAATGGCAGAAATTACTACAAATTCCTCACAAGAGCATTGCCAGAATCCTGGAAGACGTGCCACTCCTTACAAGTTAGCGCATGTGGTTCCAACATGACGGGTGCCGGGAAATTTCAGTAGTCTTGTGCGTCGATTCTTGAACCGACAGTATCCAGAAGAGGGGGTTGGCAGAGGTGGTCCAGTACCATGGCCTATTCGATCCCCTGCTTTGATCCCTCTGAAAAATTTTGTGTGGGGAGAGATGCGCAACCAACGCTTGTTGGATCAGAATAGGATCTGGTTGACTGGATAGTGGCAGCAGCAGGAGAAGAAATTAAGGACGATTCTGCAGTTTCTGACCGCGTTAGACAGAGCATGACCCGCCCGTATAACCTTTGTTTAGAAGCAAAGGAGGCATTTTTGAAGTAACTGTTTTGCATTAATGTTGTTGTCCCTTAAATGCCGTGTGACTAGGGCCTCCTGTCGGGTAGACCGTTCGCCGGGAGCAAGTCTTTCGATCTGACGCCACTTCGGCGACTTGCACGTCGATGGGGATGAAATAATGATGATTAGGACAACACAACACCCAGTCCCTGAGCGGAGAAAATCTCCGACCGTGCCGGGAATCGAACCCGGGCCTAACGGCGTTGACGTTCTGTCGCGCTGACCACCGGGGGTCAGTTGTTGTCCCTTGGTAATAAAGATTTAATTACGTTTGCCTTACTTTTTGTCAAGTGTAAGTAAGATTTGATGTCCTCGTACGATGGTACCTGACACGAAAATTCATTAGAAAGAGTGTTTTCAGTGTTCCGTACAACCTCACATAGTTTGTTGATTTAATCAATTTTTTTCCATAGAGAACTTCTTCTACCAGTTTAAAATATGACATTACAGATTTTTTTTGCGTCCCGGGCAATCTCCTATAATTTGTAGGTTTAAATAATTTTCATATTGTATAATTACACGTAATACAACCTAATGGCCTAATTTTTGTTCTTCAGTAATAAAAAAAGCAGAAAAATCGCTAGGACTCCCACTGTTCTTTTGATAAAACCAAGTAAGCCACCTAAAAACAAATAAGAAAAAGTTAAATCAATTGCGTATTGTTTGCATCTCGAGAGCAGCTACTGTTAAATATTGTTGTCGTGAAATGGGTTACGAGAATGAAACATGTATATGGATACATGCTGTTCATTCACAGCTCAGATTATAAAATATAAAGCAAGCAAAATGCCAAAGCTGAAGCAAATAATCTGTAGCATATGGGTCCAAATAATTTGGAAAATATAAAGTAAAGCCTTTATGAGGTCAATTATCATCATTGTGGACTACAAACAGTTCAGTACGTAATGGTACAGTAGCCTTACATATTACAGTAATTGTAGAGGATATCAATGTAACGTATCCCATAAGGTAATACGAAGTTTATCGCTCAGGTCCAACAATACCTTTTTAGGAGGCACGGCAAAGAAAGAGGTCAAACGCGTCACTTCTGTGTGAGCCACGGCATGGTCAGAAAATAAATGCAGCTTATCTCTACTTTAATAATTTCAGAGAGTAATTCTGGCACACACTAATAGTCAGGATACTTTTTTATATATGTGACGTGTAAACTGAAGCGGGAATCTTCATTAATTAGCGTGTCAGTTAAATTTGTACTTCATCAACTTGATGTAACCGTTGCTAGATTTTGAAGTAACTCATCAAACAATATAAAGAGGAAATGTATAATACGAGTACGTAGTCGCCACAGGAGGCGCTAGTGTAAAGGGAGATGATACGCTTACAAGTATCTGCAAGGACTAAAATGCCAATTATCATATTAAAAGGCTAAAAGCTCGTGCTTCAATGCGTTGATGCCCGTAGAATTCCTTGGAAGACTACGTGGAAATGAGTTTCGTGTATCTGTGGGCATTGTCATCAGGAGTCTTCGACCAGGGTGTAATCAATTAGATCAATAGCTGAAAAGCAAATTTCATTAGGTAATTTTGCGTTATTCGCGTAGAAGAAAAAGCTGTTTCTCAGTAGCAGAAATAAAGGATTCAAGCTTGATTTTTTACCACCTGAAATTCAGCTTATCCTAGTCAGTTACCAGCGGAACTACAGTCTAACGTGGGATTCGGTCGACAGAGAGACATCGTATTTCTCTTGCAGGAAAAGTATTATTAAAACTGATAGTCTGGTTATGCGACTGAACTATCCTCCCCATTACTCGCCGTTAATTCGACGTTGGTGCGGTAGCGTTAGGTCAGAAAGAGGCTGTTTCGAATCTTGCTGGTGGAAAGAATTCTCCAAAAGGAGAATGGGTGCTAATATATAGTTCCTGATCCGGATCTTGCACCATTCTACTGCTTTAGATTCTAAAACTCTGCACAGTCTGTCATGGCGCCGAATGAGTGCGCAAAGTTTGGTTATTCCCCTGGTGTTACTGGAGAGAAGAAGGTTATGTTCTGACGCTAGGCTACATCCTCTCCCTTCTCCCTTATCGTTATCAGCAACACTACGCACTCATTATTGTTCTCAGAGAGGTTGAATGCCCTGAGTGATAGTCCAGCGCACTCGTTCACTGGTCTCAGTATTTTCTCATCTCGCTCGTTGCACCTTTGTCGCAGTACGGCTTACTGTCGTTCTTTGGAGAGTTTCGGTAGTTGTAAAAGACATAATTATTTTGCTTGGACAAATGTTTCTATTTCTTCAGACAGTAGGAGGGTGGTTCGGTATTAAAATCACCAAACTCGATGTGAGGTGAAGATGATCTTGTGAGGTTATTTCACTTCTCACCTCAGCACTCCTCAAGGCAGTTATCAACCTCGCCAGAAAATCTAAACGCAGGGTTGTCAATAGGCAGTCCAGAGATATCTCGAGAGACGCTGATTCATCTCACGCCCTTCACAGATCTGTTGCAAACTATCACGCATCAGTTAAGTGCAGATGTAAGAGTTTTGTACTCACTGCGACTTTGAAACTCTCAGGAATAAACTACAGTAGTGTGACGAGGGTTGGGTTTTTTGTCGGATACTGACTATCTGGAAGTGTACGCAAATAAATTTCAAAAAAATAGTCTGGGAAAGCTCTTGGAAACGTGTACACTATGATTAAATTTTTCTTTATTGGATATTAGTAACAAGTTGCTCGCTGCGGGTGGTGGATCTCCATTTACAATCAAACTGCGAAGCACAAATATCAGAGAGCAATGATATAAGCACCCATTTTGCTTCTTTTGGGAAATTGGATCGTAGCCGTACCTTATTATTCGACCTAAAACCGTAAGATCTGTCACGTATCAACGACTAACAGGTAGTGACTTCTTTGATTGTTCGCTAGTAAGCGTTTGTTGTAATACTAATAATCAGTATACTGTATTTGGTCTAGAGAGCGGTGTGCTGACCCCACGCCCCTCCTATCCGCATCCTCCACGGAGGATGACACGGCTGTCGGATGGTCGCGGTAGGCCACTCGTGGCCTGAAGACTGAGTATTTGGTCGCAGTGTAATGACAGAGTCATGAAGGTTTGCCAGAAAAATAAAAAAGAATTCATCTAAGTACTAATAATAGTAATAAGCGTTGTAACTTACATGGAGACATACAATGCCAATCGCTTTCGACTCTTCGATATGAGATCATAAGCATTAGAAAATTGCTGATTTCACGCTCGCTGACTGCATATTGAACGCAAAAGGCGACACAATCAGGCAATATCTGTAAGCAATAAGGCCCAAACGCAGATCATACTGGGTATCCCAGAAATACTCCGAATACTTCATCGAGTAGTAGAGGGTGTTTTGCGGAACAAATCGAGGATAGGAACCCGCATCCAGAAACGTCATACAACGACACTGCAGAGCATCAAAATTGTAGGCACCGGCGCCTGCCACTGCACCACACCTTCGGCAGCAAAGGTGGCATTTTACACTGACGGACCGTAGGCAGAACGTCTCTCAATGTTGTTTGTTATTCAGTGATCGCAACTGACTGCCGTGACCGCCACTGGAAAAGATGTAGCTAGCTGCTACGTACACAGTCATTGTTTCCTATGAATGCGATATTTTGTTGCCTCTGTGGCAACCCTCTTGGAAACCTCTAAAATCTCATGTGGTCCAATGTTTTCGGCATACAGGAGAAAAGTAAACAGCAGGTGGAAAACTATATGTGAAACCATCATCTACCGAGGCAACAGAGCATCGCATTCATAGAAAAAAAGTGTGTGTACGCTGCAGGTAGTCGCACTATCTTCTCCACTGGCGATTGTAGCAACCAGTCGCGATCAGCGAATAGCAAACAACATTGCGAGACGTTCCGCGTGTTGTCTGTCGGCGTACAAAGTCACGTTTGCTGCCGAAGGGGAAGCGCCAGCGCCGGCGCCTCTAACTTCGGCGCTCTGTAGCGTCGTCCGATGACGTTTCCGGACACTGGTTGCTATCCTCTATTTGTTCCTCAAGACACCTTCTACAACCCCTCGAAGTTTGTCGCAACATGTCTAGGACGCACTGTAGAGGCCTCCACTCGACAAGCAGGGCAGAGTTCCAGCAGCAAACGTCGACCCTGACGCCCACCGAAACCAGCGCCTCAGATGGCCACCAGCCGACAGCAGGAATTATGTCACTGAGAATTATACCCAATTACGCTTTTACGCTAAAACAGACTTTTAAAACTTGCTTATGTGCGTACGTAGACTGTGGATTTGCCTATTTGTACATATTTCTCGTTGTCACTTCAATTTTGTCGTGTAAATGAAGGGTTCGATCAGATCAATACAAACTAACTCCTTTCATGATTCATGGTTTCAGTATCATCTCCAGACGTTACTGAGTGCATCCTACTCCTAACAGAGTTGGTTGGAGCATTTAATAACAGTGTGACGCTACAAGTCTCGTTTGTGTTTTACACTTAGTGGGACTCAAATGATAAATCAGTATTTGTGCTCTTCAGCAAGTTCATCTACACACTTGAAAAAGCTTTAAAAGCCGATGTCAACCCATGGCCTCAGTTCCTTATTAATACCATATCTGCCTCCTTAGCCTGATATCCTAGTCTCCAGAGAACTAAACATTCTTAGCCTAACCCTGTCGCCGTCTCACCCCTTCACGTGGCCACTCTTGTGCTAGAGGCACATAATCTAAACTCCCACGTCGTTTCCAATCTGATTATGAGATTCAGAACAAGTATGTAGCGACTGACGTCGGGTTACGACAGCGTTGTTGTACAAATCACACAAATATCTGGAACGGCCATAATTTCAAGGGCGTCTCAAAAATTACTGAATGCAGATTGTTATCGGAAATCCGTACCGTACTGATGCAACAACCTCTTTATTCGACACCAACAAGAGCCCAATCCATTCAGGAAAATGTGTAAACATACTTTACTATCTAAGAATTCAACAGTAATAAAAGGAATGAAATGTTAATTTAGCAAAGACTTTGTAACACATATATCGATTAGAAGTAGGTTTATATCATGTAACTGTGTATCTTCAATTATGAAGCGCGTATTATTTGTTATTTAAAGCCCTTGTTTTGTGGCAGGAAAATTAGAGCTTTATAATGTATATATGAAAAAGGAAAATGATTTGTTAAAATGATAAATTATTATAATAGGTGTATGTTCATGAAAAGAAAATGCTTATTGAAAGCTGGTTTATGCTTAGGACACTTGTATTTGTAATATATAACAGATGTAGGTAAGTCCCTCCGCAACGGAACTGGCATGGCGCGATGTAAAAGGTGGTTTTGATGGTCGAACTGAGCTGCTCCTTGGTGTAAACTGTAGGCAGTATGTGGCTAGCCGTAGCACGGTACACTTCGACGGTGCCAAGAGAGGCAATTGGAAGCTGCTTTGTAAAGGGTTTGCCTCTGATGTGGATCTAGCTATTATTTGGTATTCTCGGCAAGAAGAGATTTATAGAGCATTAGAACATCGAGAGCCGTGAGTACATTCAGCCGCCATGTCGCTTGTTACCAATCTTCACCACTGCTTCACTAACTTTATACATTCAGTAATGTATATGGACATGGACCAATTAATCTGTGTGTGGTTTTAATAATAATCACAAACACAAGCTTGTGTCCGGAACCATATTTTCTATTCTGAACATGAACCTATGCAAGGTCCTCACCTAAGTGCTGCTAAAACTGAGTATCCTGATTTAAATGAACAATTCATGCATTGAAGTGTTTAAAAATGAATTTTACTCTAATGCAACAGGAGTAGTGAGAGTTAAAGTTAAAACCACAGAAGTAAAGTTAGATAGGGTTTTGCTAAAGTACCATTAGTTTATTACAAAATATAGTTTTTTAGGCATATAGTGTAAGATTATGTAAATATTATTGTCTAACATCCCTGCTTCACAGGTTAGAAAAAGGCAAATAAGTTAAGCTCATTTTAGAAATAGTGTGGTTTTGATTTATATCATGAATGGTTCCTTTTTTGAAGTTAATTAAGCTCAGTGTTGCATTTTATTGTCTTGCAAAGTAAATTACGAACTACACCAAGTGAAGTGAATGATTAGCTATGTTTGACTTAGTCTTTTCCATTAGAATAATCATAGATCTTAACTAGTGAAAATATACTAGTTTATCGGTCTCCATCATATTTTCCACTTATTAGAAAATTGAACTATTACTGCTGCTAAGGAAAATGATATATGTAGAGGAGTCTAAACAGTGTATTTATGATATTATTTATCTTTGCCGGCCGCGATGGTCTAGCGGTCCTGGCGCTGCAGTCCGGAACCGCGGGACTGCTCCGGTCGCAGGTTCGAATCCTGCCTCGGGCATGGGTGTGTGTGATGTCCTTAAGTTAGTTAGGTTTAAGTAGTTCTAAGTTTTAGGGGACTTATGACCTAAGATGTTGAGTCCCATAGTGCTCAGAGCCATTTCTTATCTTTATTTGTTTTTTCATGTCAGTTAAGATAGAAGCCCCTCATATCCAAATTTAGTTCTGCACTTCATGCAGTAACATTTCAGTATCTGGTTAAGTGATGTCTTGAGTGTAGCTTGGTCAAATTTGCCTTCTATAATTACTGGTGTGTGCGTTATTGGTAACCGCTGCTACACGCAGTTCAGAGTGCACTGTGTCAGTTTGTGTCCTGTGTGCCATTCAAAGGGAAATATTAATGAAAGTAACTTCAATAACCAATATTAAGTTTCCTTAAACATATATTTCCAAATTCATGTGCCTAATTGGGCTGGCGACCGTTCATTTTTTTTCATTCACTTATGATTTTACCACTTTCATTAACTCCCAAGGTTAAAGTACGTTTAGTTTTTTCTGTTAAATTCAACATATTCAAAATTATAGTCCGATACCTTTGTCCATTAGACACTCGCGGGGTCAATCTTCTAAATCCTCTCAGAGGGTAGCATTAGCTTGTTTCACGGCCAGTTAGTGTTATAACTTCTATGTCCAAAGTACAGAATTGGTTCAGTAAGATGAGCGGGTAGGATCAGTATACAGCCCTCGTTCAATAGTCTTAAAGAAAACATAAGTGACCGCATCGTGTTTCGAACGCTGTTATTTATAGAAGTGGCGTTCATTTCGTTTATCTTGCTTAAAGTGAGCCTTCCTCCTCGACAACGGCTGAATTATCCTATGATGGGAAGTATAATTGCAAAGAACAGTAGGAATTATTACAATAATTATATTGACAGCTCCCTACATGTCTAAGTACCTTCTGATTTCGCAGCAAGAAGTACAGCCAGCAGGAGAGTCAGAGCAGCCCTCTGCAAAACCATTGTTCTCCTCTCGACAGACCTATAACAGAAACAACAATATCAGCAAACACAGTCTTGAAAGCAGAAAAACAGTACAAATCAGAAGTCTATAACATATTGTAGTAAAGAGTTTCAGAGGGCGTTAATGAACTGAAAACTAGCAGGCATCAGTTATCCCAATAACGAAGCACATTGATTAACGTCATGTGCTACACAAGCAGTAGGATCTGCCGTCTTGGGGAGTATATCGGATCTTATAGATAGGTGTATATCGTGTCGTAACGTAAGTTCAGTTATTGAACAGCAATTTCTAATTGTGTAAAGAAGACAAAGAAGGAAATCTGCACTGAACTTATAGATATTACGAGAGAAAGCTTTCGCTGCGTCCTGAACAAATGAATGTTGCGCATATTTTAAACTCCCTACTTAGGTCGGAGTCTGTCCTTCGTAGCCGATTTGTACAGCATGGAGCACGGTTCAAATCAGAGCCTGGCCACCCAAGTATCTCAGTTTCCCAACATAATTTCAATATATGCTGAGCTAATTCCTTAAAAGTGCACGAAATATATTTTATCTGTGTCTGTGGAGAAAACTGTTATTTCTTCATGGGGTGAGCATGGTGCAAACGAAAATTCAATGATTAATTACTATGCTTACCACTGGCTCCTACCTAAAGTCAACACACAGATGTTCGGTGAACTGGAGAATTAATGAAGTAACCTTATTCACAGTAGTGTGGTTCAGCTGAGTTCTTACAAGCAGATTCTTCCAAATTTCGTAAGACCATGCCTCTCAGTCTCCTCCGCTTGATTCAATTCAGCTTCAATGGTTCCCTTACAGCTTTATTACTGTTACCAGACAATTTATCTTGACTTACACCATTGAATAATACACATTCTGATTCACTAAAATGAGTTATATTTCAACATATCAGTTCTATTAAATGTTACTGTCTTCTTACGTTCACTTTCAGAACTACAAGTGACAGTAATTGAACCTAAGAGATGTGTTTACCAAAATTTTTATACGTTTCTTAGAGTACATCTTATTTTCTTCTTTTACGATCTGATAATTTCTTGGTATTTATTCACAAACATCTGCGGTTTCTGCACCTTCCGAGGAGTCGCATAACCCACATCCAACGATCCAGATTTAAATTTTCTGTGGTTTCTTCAGGACACATCCAGTACTGCCAGGATGGCTCGTCTGAAAATGGTCTGGCTGATTTCCTGTTCCTTCCATATCGGATCTGAGCTGGAGTTTTGTCTCTAATAACCTCGTCATCGACAAGGCAATAATCCCTGTTCTTACTCTCGCTTGTATTTCTTTAAAAAAATTTCTCCTCTTTGAACCTTCGCTGTGGCACCAGATCCCTTTTGTATATATGTTTGTCGGGGTAAGTAGGCGAGGATAACAGTGAAGGCTTTTATCTTGAATAACTTGTAAATCCATGTGACACTGTACTTTATTTCAAAGCAAAATGTCTCCTTTCAGCCACTTCTTTCAGCCCTACATGAACTGAAGCAGGATTACGTTCAAATCACGTGGTCCTAAAACCGCGTGACCGGAAGCCCCAAACATCAGCGACAATCAGTTTGAGTCAAACCTAGTATTGTACCCAGATAGTGTTTATGACAGCTGTTCGCGAAACACAGGAAATCCAGGTTCGAATTCCAGTCCGACACAAATTTTCAGTCGTCAGCAAAGTGTTCATTACAAGTTCAGCACATCTGAACAGTTTGCGCCGTTATGATTTCATGTCTTTCCATAGTCGTAGATTTCATCCTCGTCGATCCATTCATCTCATTTCAGTGTATTTAATTCATTTCTGAATATTTACGTTGTTCCTCTGGACACCAATGTGTTTCTTCTGGCATGAAGTTGCAAGTCTCATACCCTGTACGTGTTATCGTTTTAGCTTTTCTCCCGAGATCTTCTGGGTCGGTTTGTGGGAATAAGCGGGAAGGTTTAGATGGTAAGCATGACGTCTAATCTGTCTGAAATTAATTTCAAAAATATAGTTGCTGAGGAAATTGCGCCACGTCCACCGTCACCGACAGCAGCGTCTCGCGGGAGACATAGCTTCCCTGATCGTAGACAGCGGCAGCGGGGTCTCTTCTTGGACCACGACACGCCCTTGATACATTATGCTGAGCAAATAACGGGGCTGAAACTTCGAAATTTCAATGTTTGGTATGAATACAAAAAAAAAAAGAAAAAAATCGGTCAAAACGTTTCGCTGCGAATTAACGACCGGGTACACACGCGTATATAATAGACCACTCCAGACATTGATGCGCAGGGCAGCCTAACTGTCAGGCGCATGCATCTGCGTTTGAGGGCAAAGACGTAAACGGTACTGATCATTGGGCCATGGCTGAGCGACAAGACTGGCGGGGAGGGAGGGATACTCTATGGTTTCCTTCTAAAAGAGTTGGAAGTAACTTAAAGGAAGGATCTGCAGTTTGAGCACGGTTCATCCTTAATTAATGAGTCTCCTAAGTGATAGGTCAGCCTGCATAAACTCACTTAAACTCAAGAGGAAGAGAGCGAAAAACATCATGTTGAATGAGATCTAATTAAATTAATGAAAGAAACCGTAAACTTGAACTAATTTATAGCCTGAGAACGAATGTAAGCCAGCTAATGAAGATATGGACTTTTTTAAGCCAACTTACGAAGATTTGCAAATTATTTTTTTCATTTCACCCCTTCGTTCGCAAGACAGTGCAAGCGCTTTCAGGTCTGCACCCTACTTTAACAGTCTGTTCTGGGATAAGTCACTGACGACGTAACTGACCGGCTAACGCTGAAGTCCTCTTTGTTAACACGTCTCACGTGCCAACACACTATCGCTGCCATATGTTCATGCTACCTGTCCCGATTCGCTTGGCGCTTGTTGCTATAAGTCGCCACGGAACTTTACTAGCTGTAAATACTTCATTTAAATGAATCCTTTTTGTCTATTCCGGCTCACGCGTCCCATCTGTCCGCACACTTTTAAGTTAAGCTTGTGACACCTTTCAGTGCTACCGGCCTTCTGACCTACTCCATTCGTGAGACAGTGAATGGCAAAATGTTCAAACGTGTGTGAAATGCTAAGGGACCAAACTGCTTACGTCATCGGTCCCTAGACTTGCACACTACTTAAAGTAACTTAAACTAAGAACAACACACACACCCATGCCCGAGGGAGGACTCGAACCTCCGGCGGGAGGGACCGCGCATTCCGTGACATGAGACAAGGTATGTAATCGGCCGATCCACATCTGATAAATATCGGCCATCGCAGCGATCCCAGCTATATTTGAGTCGAGAGAGAACAAGAGAAAACAGCGATTCAGAGAAACTGCAGCTCCCTGTCCTGCTGCTCTCGTTTAGGTTTTTCGTAATTTTCGATATTCACTTGAGGCGAATCCAGGATGTGGGACTTTAAATATTTAATTTTAAAAACTTTGATGTTGAATATCATATATAAACTGACTCCTCTAAAATAAGTGTTATCAGAATTTAGTATAATTACCACACTGACTCCATTAGAGTCGGAAGGAAGGTGTATACCAAGAACTACTATAGGACTCGACTGAAATGACTGAGGGAACAAAGGAAACTTTGTCTAGGCTGCAGTTTCCTCGCAATTCTCACGAATACAAGAGAAGTGTCACAATTACTGCGCCCCCTATACTGACACTGGCAAGGAAACTAACAGACTTCGAACGAGTAAACCCGAATAAAAATAATTTTACAACAAGGAGATTTGTCGGTAGCACCACCCAGCAAGATCAGTTATCAATACAATTCTGCACTTGGGTGCAATCGATGACTAAATGTCAATTAGTCTGAAGACCGTAGACGCAGAAGTCGCTGAGAAAACAGCGTGGCACAATCAATTGTGACCAGCAGATTCAATCATAAACGAGGTATTATTTAGAAAAAAGTTAACCATTTATCCGAGTTAAATTTCTTCTTTCCTTACGGTCATCTGCTTCCATTCTTGGCATAACATTACAATTTAATGTTAAATATATATATATATATATATATATATATATATATATATATATATATATATATACTCCTGGAAATGGAAAAAAGAACACATTGACACTGGTGTGTCACACCCACCATACTTGCTCCGGACACTGCGAGAGGGCTGTACAAGCAATGATCACACGCACGGCACAGCGGACACACCAGGAACCGCGGTGTTGGCCGTCGAATGGCGCTAGCTGCGCAGCATTTGTGCACCGCCGCCGTCAGTGTCAGCCAGTTTGCCGTGGCATACGGAGCTCCATCGCAGTCTTTAACACTGGTAGCATGCCGCGACAGCGTGGACGTGAACCGTATGTGCAGTTGACGGACTTTGAGCGAGGGCGTATAGTGGGCATGCGGGAGGCCGGGTGGACGTACCGCCGAATTGCTCAACACGTGGGGCGTGAGGTCTCCACAGTACATCGATGTTGTCGCCAGTGGTCGGCGGAAGGTGCACGTGCCCGTCGACCTGGGACCGGACCGCAGCGACGCACGGATGCACGCCAAGACCGTAGGATCCTACGCAGTGCCGTAGGGGACCGCACCGCCACTTCCCAGCAAATTAGGGACACTGTTGCTCCTGGGGTATCGGCGAGGACCATTCGCAACCGTCTCCATGAAGCTGGGCTACGGTCCCGCACACCGTTAGGCCGTCTTCCGCTCACGCCCCAACATCGTGCAGCCCGCCTCCAGTGGTGTCGCGACAGGCGTGAATGGAGGGACGAATGGAGACGTGTCGTCTTCAGCGATGAGAGTCGCTTCTGCCTTGGTGCCAATGATGGTCGTATGCGTGTTTGGCGCCGTGCAGGTGAGCGCCACAATCAGGACTGCATACGACCGAGGCACACAGGGCCAACACCCGGCATCATGGTGTGGGGAGCGATCTCCTACACTGGCCGTACACTATTGGTGATCGTCGAGGGGACACTGAACAGTGCACGGTACATCCAAACCGTCATCGAACCCATCATTCTACCATTCCTAGACCGGCAAGGGAACTTGCTGTTCCAACAGGACAATGCACGTCCGCATGTATCCCGTGCCACCCAACGTGCTCTAGAAGGTGTAAGTCAACTACCCTGGCCAGCAAGATCTCCGGATCTGTCCCCCATTGAGCATGTTTGGGACTGGATGAAGCGTCGTCTCACGCGGTCTGCACGTCCAGCACGAACGCTGGTCCAACTGAGGCGCCAGGTGGAAATGGCATGGCAAGCCGTTCCACAGGACTACATCCAGCATCTCTACGATCGTCTCCATGGGAGAATAGCAGCCTGCATTGCTGCGAAATGTGGATATACACTGTACTAGTGCCGACATTGTGCATGCTCTGTTGCCTGTGTCTATGTGCCTGTGGTTCTGTCAGTGTGATCATGTGATGTATCTGACCCCAGGAATGTGTCAATAAAGTTTCCCCTTCCTGGGACAATGAATTCACGGTGTTCTTATTTCAATTTCCAGGAGTGTATATATATAAACTTGTAAATATCTTTGATTTTTGGCTTTCCCTTACTTATCATGTAGATGCAGAGTTTGAATGAAGTGAGTAAAACAGAGACGGATTGTAACAGCTCTTTGCAAAGACCTGGAGAATGTCATCCATTACTTTGACTTTTGGAACTGGACTACTGCGGTGATGTTACACCCATAAGGTCGGAGCATGTCCGCATGTTGTTCTTGCCATGTGCGCGTACTGTTCCATTCCGCTTTGTTTTAATCACTTCACTGAAATTCCACATTTACACTTCAATGGCGACAAAAGGAGGGATGTACGACAACACAGTAACTGCTACTTTGGGAAGTATGAGTCTGTAAGTACTGCATGCCTTAACGTGAACTGTTTCAAGGAAATGATTACATTTTTACAATATCGCAAAGCCTGTGTTTGTAAGAAGTACTATGCAAAGTTCCTTCGAGCAGGCATGGCACTTCGGCGACTACCGATGTTCTAAAATACAGGAAATGTATTGGCAAATGCGCATTCGGGCAGCTTCCAACTGTAAAATGGAATGACACCGTCAAAAATTTGTACCGGACCGGGACTCCGTGCGCGGATAGCCGAAATGGTTAAGGCGACCGTTCGTGACAAGCGGGAAATTCGGGTTCGAGTCCCAGTCCTGCACAAGTCTTCGATGTTACCATCCTATTCTACAGTTGTAGGTTGCCGGCATGCGCAGCTGTGAATGCATTTCTTGTTTCCTCTTTTCTCAAGTTTTGCACGAAATGTTTAGAGTCGTCGACCTTCAAGCATCGACGGTACACAAACAGAGTTTCACAGGTAAATGACTTTCGCGGGCTGTGTAGCAGACACAACCCGCGGTTCTAGCTGGCCGAGCACGAGTACTTTCCATGTACATGGGGAACTTCTCAGAAAACGCAACTTGAGCGTCTGAGAGAGGTGAGCTATGGTTAACAGCATGGATTCACGTTTGGAAGGAGCTGCACTCATATTTTTGTCCGACCATTCAGATTCTATCGCTTTCCTAAATCGCTTCGTACAGTGTTGGAACGGTTTCCACAAATCAATTAAATCGAATTTTAGGGTTTTTAAAACAATTCCACACTCGATTTTTGCTCCTCAAGTCCCCTCCTCCTTTTCATCCAACTTTCGTCCTGCTAGATGTACGTCTCTAATGACCTCGCCGTCGACGGCACACTCCCGGCGCGACAGTAATGCAGCGCAGCTTCCAATCCTTGAACACTGTTTTGTTCCTGGCACAACGCCGGTGTTACTCCCTCCTAAACGAATCATGTAGGGCCTTGTGTAGATCGACACCAAACACAACATGCTGTTCTTTTGTTGTTGTTTTTTTTTTTTTTAATGACGCACGGTTACGTTGGAGAGTAAATGTACTTACCTAGGTGTCACCAGTGCACTACGAGTAAACCAACAGCTGGGCTGCGCCAGTGGTATGCATGACCACGCACTTCTGTCCGCTAGCTTTGGCAACGATCGTCATATTGTTGTCCTATGAGTGTATTAACTGATGTGGATAACGCATCCTACCAAGGTTTGCTCCGGTCTGAGGTAATTAGTCATTAAAAGCCATGCCTTGCTGATGTATCACCCCTTATTACTCTCACCGTCTTTTTAATTTGGTTCTAAAAGTGCTGCAGTTCATTCCACTGACAACACTTTGCAATACAGAGTTCTGGTAAATTTTTCTTAACTGCGTTATCTTAAGCAATGTCCTGCTCTCTTTAATTTCGTTCAGTATTTGTTTATTGGATTTTATTTCAGTCCAGGTTCTTCATATCCACACCTCTAGTGCTTCTACTGCTTCCTTCTCCTCCTCCTTTTCCACAGTCCACTTACATCCATACAAAGATCACGCTTAATCATATCGTATTCAATGCAGAAATAACTAAAATACTGGAACGGATAAAGTTGGCCGCCTGCCCGCTGAATATTGGGATAAACTCGACCCTCAGCGGCACATTAAACAAAGTAAACGAAACAGTCCTTTTATCGAAAGTAAAATACGTGATTATATGCCGTGGAAACAGGGCTTAACTCTTCTTGCAATTGCCAGCTTCTGCGGCTGAGATTGTAACACTGCGCTGAGAATTCTTGGCTGACATGGGTGCATCTGCACAGCATCAGCGGGAGCGGAGGGCGTGCCGCACTGCTGATGGTGATTCGGTGCACGTCGGCGACGAGCGCTGCGATCTCTGTGTGGTGTATGATAGAGTGGGCTGTGTGGCGGCAGAGGGTTCCCATCTTTCTATTTCTTTCATGAACCGTTTCTGTAGCCGAGGTCGCTAGCTCACGCCTGTGCGGTGGCACTTGACTTGATGGAAAGTATGGTTTCATCCCGGTGGTGGGTGAAATTATCACTACAAGAATTTGGCCGGTATATCAAGGAGAGGTGGTAGCGTACAGTTCCTGATCACCAGTCATTGCTCCATTGTCCTAGACTAAATTTCAATACTCTCCGCACTGCCTCATCACAGGGTTAGTAAAGGGGCTTACCGACAATCATTCTTCCCACGTGCCATTCGCGAGTGGAACAGGAAAGGGGTGATCAATTAGTGGTACCAGAAGTACCATCCGCCACACACCGTCAGGAGCCTTCTGGCGTATTGATGTAGAATCACTAACAGCCGTGGCCTGCGGTCGCTGAACACAATGTAACGCCATTCGTCAACAGTCCACTCTTCCCAGCCACGACACCACACCAAACGCAGCCGTTACGGTGGTTCCCTAATCCGACTGTTGCTAGTCTCCGGCCTGTGGTGTGGGATGACACAGAGGAGTCCATTACTTGTCATCGGATGCCAGGCGCAGATTTCGGATGTAGCGACGTGCTCGACGCGCAATACGACAATCCTCCCTTTTGGTGGACAGAGGTAGTCAACCGGAACGTTGACGAATATGCCTGCTCTCCCTACTCCGTCCAAAATACGGCCCCTGTCACAAGCGAACGCCCTACAAATCTGGATATTGCACGATTCGACTAGCCAGCCAAATGGAAAATGGTTCAAATGGCTCTGAGACTATCAGTCCCCTAGAACTTAGAACTACTTAAACCTAACTAACCTAAGGACATCACACAAATCCATGCCCGAGACAGGATTCGAACCTGCGACCGTAGCAGTTGCGCGGTTCTGGATTGAAGCGCCTAGAACCGGTCGGCCACCGCTGCCGGCCAACCAGATGGAAACCGACAATGAAGGCCCCTTTCAAACTGTCAGGTGCTCATAATGCGGTCTTAGACGAGTATGCGGAATCTTTGTGGCCTTCACCGTGATCGCTAAACATCTGACGCTGTTCACGTCCTTTATTTACCCTAACAGGCCTAGCAACAACACTAAACACGAACAACACTAATACAATAGTCCCGTTCTACGTGTCACAGAGTACTGCAACTCTTATCATTTACTTATAAATAATTTAATCTGATCTGATCAGGGCCTTCAGGCCCTCTCTTACATCGGGCCATGATTTCAAACATACGGTACCTCTATGTGTACCAAGTTACGTCGACATTGTCCGTGTCTTCTGTGTGCTTCACTTTTTTGCCATTCAGTTGTACTGATCTTGCCACTGCAGTTTTTATAAACATTATTGTACAATCATGTAATTACGATTCCAAAACCGTTGCCAAGTCAGATCATTTTATTCGTTACAATAGGCCTATTTTGACACATAGCCATCGTCAGGTTATCTGTACGTGAATTTAACATAGTGTTGATACAATATTTCTAACATTAAAGGTAAATATTAACTACAAAACATATCTATAAAATTTGTTATATACGTGAGATTTATTGGATTTATTAAAATTTATTGAAATTGTCAATCAAGAGAACGGTTGTAGGCATAAAATATTACGACATTACATCATAGTAAACAAAATTGATTGTAAGCACGCAATAAGTCAAATAATTTGTAGTATAATTATTGCTCTAAAGAAAAGGAAGACAAATTGAAAATTATACCAAATAGCCAATAAGATCTAGTACAACCAACCGTTATTACTCCTAAACACTAATGGAGTGTAACTAAAACAGAGAGACAGGACAGAACCACGATAACGTATGGATGTGAAACCCATTCGATGTATGTGACAAATTTTATAAAAATGTTTTCTAATTAATATTTTCCTATAATGTTAGAAATATTGTATCAGAATTATGCACCATTTACTTACAGATAACCTGGCGATGGCTATTTTCCGAAATAGGCCTGCTGTAACGAATAAAACAATCTGGTTTAGCAGCATTTTTGAAATCGTAATTGCATAATGTCCTTAAAAAACACATGCTACGCAGCGGGCCCAAAACACTACAAATTATTGTACAACGTTACACCTAAAAGGACTGCAACTAACCTTGCTTGTATTGAGACTTGGCAACAGCACGATGTCCACATTTCCGCAATAACAATCAGTTTATTATTCCATATAATCACTTCCAATTTTGAAGTTTTTTTCGCAACCACCTTGATCCGTTTAGTCTCTTTGTATTTTCGTTACTGTCTACAACAACATCTCAAACACATGTACACAACACTACATCTAATTTAGGACAATAATGTTCATCAGAATCCTACATTTCCGGTAATACCGCGTTGTACACAATGTTTACGGATGCAAATAGATCTGTGGATTAACTAAATACTCAGCGTCAAAACAAAACCAAACATGTAGCCCATAATATTTAGTTAGTACCAGAAACGAAACATAATCACTTTTGAAACTGAATCTCTTGCTTCCAAACTCAGAGGTTGCTAGTAGCATTATCTGTATCCTAGTTACGAAAAAGCTCTGATGCTCTCTTGCAATACGGAATTCGGGTCCCGGTCCAGCATACAACATTAATCAGGATGGAAGTTTCACTGAAGATTGAAAGATACATTCTGGAATAACTGAATAATAGCCGCAACAGAAATACGAAAGGTAGTTGTTTTCCGACAAGGATTATCTTGCGTACGTGAGTCACGACTGGCGATGACTGATACCCACCAACGCACTGGTTCACGCCTGCTGCGCGCGTGCGAATGTGGAGAGTTGACGTCACACTGGCATACAATGTGACCTCTCAGAGGACAGATTTAACCACAGCTTTCTTCGAAATCATAGTAGATTCAGCTACACGCAAGTGCGACGCAGCTCACGTATTCTGACGTACGACACGTTTACTGCTCACAAGGAAGCGCTGACTTGAAGGACAAGATTACTGAGAAGTTCACGGACTGTGACGTCGTGGGGTGGCACCACTGTCTCCTGCTGTGCAGAGGAGATTGCAAATCTGAGTCCTGCCACGGAATTGGGGGAAGGTGGGAGGGGGTAGGGTTATTTGTGCTTTCAGTGCGTGTGTCCACTGACCAGTCAAGACGTTGTGACCACCTACCTAATTGCCGGTTTGTCCACCTTTGGCACGCACAACAGCTCGACGCGTCATGGCATGGAAGCAATGAGGCCTTGGTAGGTCGCTGGAGGGACTCGGAACCACATCTGCACACACAGCTCACCTAATTTCTGGGGAGGGGGCTATGAGCTCTGGCGTCATGTGCAATCACATCCCAGACGTTTTCGATCGGGTTCAGATTTGGCGATGAGTTAGGGGACCATAACATCAAATGGAACTCGCCAAAGTGTTCTTCGAACCACTCCATTACACTCCTAGCCCTGTGACATAGGGCATTATCTTGCTGAAAAATGCTACTGCTGTCGGGAAACTTGATCGTCATGAAGGGGTGTGTGTGGTCTGCAACCAGTGTACAATACGCCTAGGCCGTCATAGTGCCTTACACGAGCTCCACTCGACCCATGGGCGTCCACGTGAATGTCCCCCAGAGCATAATGGAGCTGCCGCCAGTTTTTGTTCGACCCAGAGTACAGGTGTCAAAAGAGCTGTTTCCCTGGAAGACGAGGGATTCGCGCTCGCCCTTCGGCATGATGAAGAAGATGGAGATTCATCAGACCATGCAACGCTCAACAATTGCGCCAACGTCCAGTTCCGCTGGTCATGTGCCCATTTCCGTCGTAGTTGCCGATTTGGTGGTGTTAACATTGGCACATGCATGGGTCATCGGCTGCGGGGGCCCACCTTTGGGCGTGTTGGGTGCACTGTGTATCCAGACACACTCGTACTCTACCACAGCTCTCACCTGTCCCGTTTTACCAGTCTGTCCAGCCTACTACGTTCGACATCTGCAGTGAGGGTAGGGCTTCCCAACCCCATGACGTCTGGAAGTGGTTTCACCTTGGTTTCGCCACATATTGAAGACACTCACCACAGCAATCCTCGAACACCCGACAAGTCGTACAGTTTCCGAAATGCTCATGCCGAGTCTCTGGACTATGACAACCAGCTCTTGGTCAGACTCAGATCGCGCGCCTTCCCAATTCTACACACGGACAGCACGCTCATAAATACTACATACGTGTGTCTGACTAGCAGTCGTTCCTCACCAGGCGACGCTGCTGTCGCCTGGACGGGTTTGTATAGATAGTAGGTCTGTGGTCATAATTTTATGGCTGATCAGTGTATACGTGGTGATTTCATATTAAATGACAGGGAAAAATGGATCGAAGCG
Organism: Schistocerca serialis cubense; assembly: GCF_023864345.2. Lineage (NCBI taxonomy): Eukaryota > Metazoa > Arthropoda > Insecta > Orthoptera > Acrididae > Schistocerca > Schistocerca serialis. The sequence continues at coordinate 719,415,551 of NC_064638.1, forward strand.
ATTAAAAATGTGTGATGTTTAAATAAAAATATAGATGATACTTGTAAATTAATGGACTGGATAGTTAGTTTCTGAAACTAGATGGAACTGCCGTTTTCTCTGTTGCTTACAAGGTGTGCTACAGTTTACTAAATTTCAGTTACGACACTGTCGTGTTCACAGAGTTGAAAATGGGCATTAATGTTTCATATTAGGTCAAGTGTGGAATCTGTTGTTGTGAAACATGACTATGATTGTCTGCGTCGAATATTGACCAATTCTCAATCATGTTTTGTTTTGTATGTATTAAATTGGCACAGAAGTTCGTGGTGTTTTTTTTTTTTTTTTTTTTTGCTGGTATTCCGGTTCTATGGGTTTATTTGTCGACCGTCACTTTTTGTTTGTAGTTCACCGTTGCTATTTGAGTTTACATGTTGTCATTTTTGTCATCTGGAGATAGTGAGTAGAGCTGTGGATGGTAGAAAATGGAGCGCCAAGTGAAGAAATCGGAACATTTCTGACATATTGTTCTGTTTGACTACAATAGAGGGGTGACAGCAGCGCCATGTTTGAAGATAATCCCACTGTACAGATCACAGCAGTAAAATGGTTTTTTCGTCTTAAGGAAGATCGTTTTGACATTAGATGTGCTCCACATTTAGCAAGACCTTCGGAGTTTGATGTAGATCGTTTTAACGCGTTAAACCTTAATGATCCATTTCAGTGTACTCGAGCACTTGCAAATGTGACGAACTGTGATCATTCCACAACCGTGCGCCATTTGCATACAATGGGGAAGGTTCAAAAATCGGGTGTGTGGGTATCGCATGCTCTAAGCCAAAAATCATAAAAATCAGCGAACGGCCACATGTATATCTCGGTATGTTCGTCATCAGTTGGCTCGTGAACAACACTGACTATTTCTATCCTGCATCGTTACTAGTGATGAGAAAGAAATGTTTGAGCCCAAACAGAGCACCAGCTCCCCGTACAAAGATCTACATGCATTCACAAAAGATAATGTAATGCATCTGCATCTGATGAAACAGCGATGGTGCGGTGTACTACGGGTTGCTTCAGTGAGGTGTAACCATCGCTGCTGACTTTTATTGTCAACAACTGAGGCGACTTGCAGAAGCAATCCAAAAACACCGATCAGAAAAACTGCGTGAAGTAAAGCCAGTTCACGATAACATCCGTCCGCATTCTGCTAGACTGACAAAAAACACTGCAGGAATGGGGTTGGGAAGCCATTCCGTACCCACCTTATTCACCTGATCTTGCGCCCTCAGATTTTTCAGCTTTTCCTCTCTGTATCGAACAACTTTACAGGAACTTCCTTTCTGGATGAAAATGCTTTCCGAAAATAGGTCGACGAGTTCTTCGCCCCAGAACCACGTGATTTTTATAGACGCGGAATCGAAAAGCTAGCTCAGCGTTGTCAGACTGTTGTAAATAGTGAAGGAGAATGATATATTACTGATAACTAAAGTCTCTGTTTTGTGTATCTGTTGTATTTATTAAACTTATGAAAAACTCTACGAACTTATACACCAAACCAAAGCGTCTGTGGAATGACATCATACGTACTCACCCTGAAGATAACACAAAAATCAACAGCTTTTGCTGCTTAGAGATAAGATATCCACATTTAGGGGTCAAAAAGGACTACATCGAGCTGAGTGTTTTCTTCACGGATCCGCTATTATTGTGCAATGAATACCACAAATACTGGAAAAGTCACAATAACGAAGGCAACTCTAACCTTAATGAAGGTTAACTTCAAGATTAATGTTAAATAGAAAAAACCGGTAGTCACTTTCTAAATTACATACTAAAGTCATTGACAGTCTCGATTTCAGTAATTATTTCTTAAGCGTTTATCTTGTCGTGGGGGGTGATTAGAAAAATTTATTTAAATTTAACTTTGCGTCCAAATACCGTTCCTGTCACCACAACCGTCAATTAGTATAGGGAGGAAAGTCATCTGCGCCACCTGTCTGTGAATCGTGAAACCTGTGTTTAAATGTTCGTGTATCGTACTTTCTGAGGCGTAGATTGGAGACCAGCCCGGCATGTCCATGCACGAGCGTGGAAGACCACCTAAATACCACTCAGACTATCTGGTGTTCGAGACCAACAGTCGTTACTCCGCCGTGAGTATTCGGAATGTCTGGCACACTTCCCTGTCTTTCGAGCTAGCACGCTGCGCGGTAAGTAACACGAATAAGTGGGTAACTAACTTGTAATGACGGCATTTCATCATTTCGACGAAAAATTCAATAAATGGCGGCCACTGTGGCCGAGCGGTTCTAGGCGGTTCAGTCCGGAACAGCGCTGCTGCTACGGTCACAGGTTCATATCCTGCCACGGGCAAGGATGTGTGTGAAGTCCTTAGGTTAGTTAGGTTTAAGTAGTTCTACGTCTAGGGGACTGATGACCTCAGATGATTAAGTCCCATAGTGCTTAGAGCCATTTGAACCATTTGAACCATTTGTGAATAAATTTGATACATTAATGTTGTGTGGCATGGGTGCTGAAATTTCCAGGAAGCGTTTGATATAATTCCGCGTTATGGCCTATTGACCGAATGCGAGCAAACGGAATAACGGGCAAGTTTTGCGATCCTAGCAAACAGAATTCAGCACATCGTTCTTGACGGGTGGAAATCGTGTAATGAGAAAACGACTTCTGGTTTACGCGACGCAAGTGATGGAGGACAATTACTGTGTGTGTGACCTGATCGTTTGCGGCGGAATGTTCATGAAGCTCTTCGCGGATGCTGCTGTTTATAGGCGATTCGTCTAAAATCTGTAATGACATTCAGGAACACTTACAGAGGGACCATGCTGTTGCTTAAGAATTGCAGCTGCCCTCATCATAAGTAAAAGTAGCATATCGTGCTTGAAAAACACTCGTTCTTGAATCTGGGATTCACAGGTGAGATACAGAAAATCCAAAGAAGAGCGGTCGTTTCGGCACGGGATCGTTTACCCGGTGCGAGGTGGTCGACAAAGTATCACGCGCAACGCATCTGAAGATGGCTTGCGGAGTTTAGATGTAGTCGAACGTTGTGCCAACATTACGAAAGAGCACTGCCCAAATTATTTTCTTACTGGCCGCCAAAAGAAAAGAAAGCTTGAGCGCCCTTGGAGTCAAATGTAGACAAGTCGGATTCAGGTGTTACCGTTATTTGAGATGATAAATAAATCGTGGAAAAACTGTTGTACAACTGGAATTAGGTGCGTGTGGAATAGAAATACAACGTATAATTCGCTGCGGCTGTAGAATACATAGTGGTGTGCTGTGCCGGAACGACATAACAGAATTGGTATCTTCATTTTATGCGAAATGAGTGTCCTTTCTCAACTACTAGTAACCCGGTCTTGGACGCACAGGTCGTAACACGTACGGTACGTGACTCACGCTACACGGCTCTCGGCAGGTCGTCTATAAAAGGTTCTGAGGCGTATCCACGCCATGTGTGCAGGTAACTTACGACCTGCCGCAGCTAAGCAAGAGCGTATAACCTTCGTAATGTATGTGTTTGTCAGTACCATATACCGTACCGTCCACCTTGTCCCTTTAGTCTGCACACGGACGTTCCTCCAGTGTTAATGTACGGAAACTACGTAGTGGTGTGGAGATACTCGTTAAAGCAAAATCCGAAAGTGCCGTTTAATTTATTTACCGAAAAAGTATCAGAAGAACATCAGATTGATTAATCAGGTCTATTAATCGTTTTACACAAAGCAAATGATTTTAAATTATCCGTACGGGAAATTTAACTATAATATTTAGAGGACAAATTTCAACCTCCGCACTCTTGTCGATGCTTACTGGTTCAGAGGGTACTGTCGGACTATAAACAAATCGATTGACGCGGTCGATTTCCGATCGATGGTAATGTTATTCCTGTTAATACTCTTTGTAAAATCCATGTTAGAAAATGATGTGTAAGGGATGTAAGGGTACACACACACACACACACACACACACACACACACACGCAAACACACACACACAGACTGTAGGCACAACGCAATGCGCAAGTAACTTCATACAGCGACATTTTTATGTATAGTTCATATGTATTTCAAATCCATGGCTTAGACCAAAGGAGCTCTGATATTATGTGTGTCACGCATTTCATCTTGACGTCTCTTTTTAAAGAATCGGAGAAATGCTATGCCAACCTCTGGAATTTATTCATCACAACATTGGCTTGAGTATTCTTCTTCGCCGCTGAAAACGCTAAAGATCACTGTGATAGAGGATGTTTTAGGAGACTAAATCTACATTTGTGCGTAGTTCTTTCAGTACAGGCTTAAAAACACGGTATGTGATAAAGATTTAATTATTAAATGTAGAAGCAGACACCCTTGAAACATAACATACCAATACATATTACATGATTATTGGAGCTCGAATTTTCATACGGTAATATTATACAAGGTGTTATTATCAAATTAGAAAATGTCAATAGACAGAAACTTTGGGTAATAATGACGAATCACGGATATCCAAAGCATCTAGTAAATGTGACATAGAGTTTATATCAAGACACAAATATCACTCTAGATCTCAATGGTAAAACAACTAATGGGATACCAACTAACAAAGGGGTACGACAAGGCTCCTGCATCTGCCCAACTTTGTTCAGCATCTACATTAATAAAATTATACCTATATGGAAATCAGAATTTCAGAAAGGCATCTACCTAGAAAGAAACGTTCTTTTAAATAATTTGCTAGATGCTGATGATGCTGTGATAATAGCATAAAATTAACATGGAAGTTTCAAAAGAAAAAACTAAGACAATGGCCTTCATGGGGAAAGAACCGATCAGAAAAAAATAGTTATAGATCAGAAGATTTTAGAGCAAGTAAACCATTTCAATTATCTCGGATGTGAAATGACATATGACTACAGCAGAGATATTGAAATTAAGCTTAGTAAATTCAGCTGGGTATGTGGAACAATTAACAGAAACGTAAAAAACAAAACCAGGAAATATACTCAAATTAAATTTTACAACACTGTTGCAGTTCCCACACCGCTCTATGGAAGTGAGACCTGGGTGATTACCAAGAAGCAAGAAAGCCGGATTCAGGCACAAGAAATGAAATTCCTTAGAAGCGTTAAAGGTTGCACAAGAGAAGACAGGCTAAGAAATCAAGATATTAGAGAAGAACTGAAAATCTTTAGCCTCAATGATAAAATTCGAGATTACAGAACAAAATGGAACGAACATCTACAAAGAACAGAGAGTGAGAGACTTCACTTAAAGCCAAGAAATTATAAGTGCCATGGGAGAAGAGACAGAGGAAGCCCCCGACCGATATGGGTACCGTAACAGACAATTCCTGCTTAATACCTGAAGAGAAGATGAAGATGATGAATTAAAACGAATGAAAGTCCGTATGAATGCCTTAGTTGTTGATTACAGTCCATTCAAAGACCCATTTTCCAAGCAGAGCCGTGCAACATTTTATTTCCTTGCACACACGTTTCGCAAAATTATCACGACGAGAAAATCAGAAATAGGTCTTTGACGTGTCCTTCATGAATGGACCAGGAAACTTCAAACTTCCAACTTCGTTTAGTAAGCTTTTTAGCATCTCGGAAATCCTGATCCAACTTGAATAGCAGAGACTACCATAGAAGGGCTGTGTAGGTTTGCCGTTGGAATACAGACAATGTTCTGCGAACTGAGTGTCCTTTCTCAGACAATAGTAACCTGGCTAGCAATAACTTGCTTGAGTATTAGGCTTCACCTCTGAAAATTCTGAAGATCACTGAGATGGTGGATGTGTTAGGAGACAGAAATCTGAATTTATATGTAGTTATTTCGGTACAGAGGGAGACCTCGGCATGAAACAGTAAACATAGCGTTGAGAGTTGGTCCGACAGACTAAGAAAATGACTCATTGAAGCTAACATTGATTATTGTCGGATTTGGGCAAGAATATTCTTGAACTGACGATGATCTCCATAGGTTAAAATGTGAGATCAGTCTGACCACATCTGCGTACAACATACATCGACACATAGACAGAGAAGTAGCTGTCGTAAGAAACTGAGTTCGCGGTCGGGGTATCTGGATGGTACATTTGAAAATGAGTGTCTTCTCGTTTGAATCATCCTCACGGTTGCGTTGCTTCCATTAGTTCTTCTGGCTCATGTTGCGGCGTGCCTTTACTCCAGCAGCAGGTCTGACCATCTTGTGGTCGGGCGCCAGTGCACTTGGTTGCCCAAGTTGCGAACGAGGTCGTCCTCCGACATACGGGCTGCCGCATAAAAACGATGCGCCGCCTGCCGGAATCGGTGTTTGAGCAGCGGTACTCCCTCTACTCTGTGGAGTTGTCCGATGCTGGAGTCTCGTGGCAGGCGAAGTGCTAACCTAAGCGCCTTGTTCTGGACCGTCTGCAGCTTTGCGATGGACGAGTCGGCCGCGTTGCCCCACACCTCAGCAGCGTACTCTTAACACTGGCCTGATTAGTGTCAGTTACAGAGTTACGCCGCAGTCTGGGGGACAGGGTCACCGCTGGGTTGAGTAAGGGGTACAACAAGCGCAATCTGCCAAGCGCTTTACCCCCTACTTCCCTGATGTTCGCCTTCCACGTCAGGCGCTGGTCCAGAGTATCGCCTAGGTAGCGTCCGGTGTTCGATCATGGGATGGGGGTAGTTTTCCGCGACACCCGATATGCCTTATAAATCTTCCACTCCTAGTGCTGCCATCTGCCGTCTGTGAGTGGGTATTGCATGTTGGCGTCGAGCTTAGGTGGTGGTCTGTGACTGGACCGTGTATTACTTGCCACACTCAGTTAAATAAACGAAGAGATTTCCTCGAGAAATATATACAAACTCTCAGACACAATCTCTGGAAGAATATTTTTTTGCAAAGAAGTTACTACTACTCCTGTGGATGACTCTCCATCCAAGATAAAATCCTCAACCTAGTCACAAATTTTGTTTGATTACCCCATGTATCAGACTTTTCATAATAAACTCTGGCGTAGCACTATAAATTCCATATTGATTCTGCTATAACGCCCTCTGCAAAACAACAAAGTTTTTCTTTCCTTTTGTTACTGAAGTGTAATGAAATTTTCGGTGACACTCGCTGCCAGTAATCGTTGACCCAATGTATATACAAACAATTCTACAAGCTGTAAGACATGTGTTTGTTATATCCCTACAGAAACTGTATTTTTTTCTTTTTATGTAACGGCTGATCACGGGACTTCTTTGAAGACGGGTCGTGCTCTCGAATATCTGGTCACAAGCCGTAATGGTCGGAAGGCCATCGTCCCTCAGAGCAACGGTCACACATTGTCAAGGTTTTTTCTGTGAGACGTTCATCGTAATTTTTGTAACGAGTGGGTAAATGGAACTGATTTGAATGTAATTAAGTTTATCAGACTGGTATGTTCATTCTAATATGCAAAAATCATAACACAAATAATGTTTTTATTCTTCGTTGAAGCTTAAATACGGTTTCTGGACGTTAGCCATTTCCAAGATTGTGACAAACAATGTTTATCGAATATGTAAAGGAATTGCAATACTTTCTCTGGATTTGTATTTACTGAATTTTTGTGGAAGAGCCGGAAATCAGTTTTTATGACAAGAAAACGTTATAGATTTTTCAATACACTGGAGCCTGGAGAGTTGTTATGTCTGGTCGTATGAATTCGAAAACAACTTTAAGAGAGAAGAATGTGATTCACTATTTTTGACTCCTGTTATCTCTTTCTTCTCACGCTGTAGAAAGCCGAACCTGTAAAGGAATGGAAATTAAAATCATTAGTCAACGAAAGAACAAGTGCCATACCTATGATCTTTCTTGTTCATTAGTATGTGACATGTTGTTAAGGAATAAGTTGTATAATAACAAGGCGCTTAATTAAACCCAAAACTAATACGCTGCACTTGGTGTACAATTACAACAAAATAAAACTGTGTCATATAGTTTGTATACCTAAAACATTAATGTAGTAAAGAAGTTAAACCTCTAACATGTTTTCACCAAAATAAATTGAGACCCACTGAAGATGACAAACAGATGTCGTAAATGTATGCGTAACAAAAGGAAAGAAAACCTTCTTAGTTTCACAGAAGACGTTATTATAAAACTCACAGAGGAATTATACTACCACCCTAACATTTACTAACAAAAGGACGATTATATGGGGTGTTAAACAACATTTGTGACTGGGTTGAGGATTTCTTGGTAGGCAGGGCGCAGCGCGTCATCTTGGCTTCAGAGACATCGACAGAAGCAGAAGTAACTTCAGGCGTATCCTAAGGAAGTATGCAGTGAACCTTGCTGCTAACGTTGTATATTAATGAGCTCTCAGATAATATTAACACCAACCTCAAACTTCTCGCACGTGATGCAATTATCTATCATAAAGTACTGTCTGAAAAAATCTGCAGAACTATTCAAAAAGGTGTTGTTAAGATTTCGAAATGGTGACAAGAATGGTAATATTAATTAGTTATTTGGTTGGTTACATGTACCATAGATCATTTAAACGAATCTTTTATCGAAATAATATGGAATGGATCAGTTTACAGAATATGTATACGCAATTAGTTTTAACGTTGAGGAAAATATTACTTTTAGTCTTTCTCGCGTACTCTTGCAATACACTTAAAAAGTACCTTTCTTTTATAGGTTACCAGCTTTTAAATAATAATTCGTCCATTGAGTAGGAGAAATTGTCTAGGAGAAATTATTTTAGGTTAGATTCAAAACATACCCGTACTTTTTTACCTGTCAGACTTTTTATTTAATTGGGCAGTTGATCAATTTTTTTTTTTGTTTTTTTTTTTTTTTTTTGCGTATTTAACTCCTTTTTGAGCCATTGACAGCTTCAGTAATGGGTAGCAAAGGTCATTTTTTCCTCTAGTTTTGTAGACTGTGGAAGGATGCATTTTTAGAGAATCACTTTATAAGTCCTTCAGAAACACCATTAACAATCTATTAATTTCTCTCTAAAAGGTTTTGTTAGGACACTCGTCTGCAAAATGTGCCAATTCTGCATGATGAATGTTAAGTGGAAGGCCATTCACATTTAGAACGAATATGAGTTGCCCCAAAATTGAAACCTTGTGGGATTTCCTTTATGATTTCTCCACAGTGACTAAATTTTTCTCTCCTTCCGACATGGTTTCAATTATTGAGCATGACTTTTTGCATTCTGTTCATTAAGTATGATTCATACCAGTTGTGTGTAAAGCCATCAGTTTGATACAACTTAATTTTTTTTAAGAGCATAACATAACCCTACACATTTAAATGTTTTGGAACGATAAAAAAATACTAACTGGCGACATTTCATTATTTAAGGGTTGTAATGTTTAGTAAGTGAATGTATAAATATTCTCAGTCGAGCAATCCTTCTGTAATCTAAATTGTGAACTGCTAAGTGAATTGTTTATACTGAAGTGTGAGACTACCCTCCAGTACATTACGTTTTTCGAATATTTTGGAGAAGACGTCAGTAAGGAAACTGGACGATAATTGTTTAAATTTCTTTTGTCACCTTTCTTATAAGTAGATTTAACAATTTCATGCTGGTATTTTAACCTATCTGATGAAACTCCTTGTGCGAATGAAGCATTTCGTATGTCACTAAGGACTTTACTTACAACTCTAGAACAACTTTTCAGAACTGTGATTGAAATCCCATCATCATAATATGAGCTTTTGTTTTTACGATTTTTGAAGTTGTGTTAATGTCAGTGAATGATGCTTGTGCTGTTTGTAATTGCGTAAACTTACGTGAAATGACATTTTTAATATATTTTAATATATTCTCTTGCTTTTCAGTCGAAAAATTTAATACTATTTTAGCTGTCATATGACACCGTCAACTTACGCCTGCTAATGAATAAGCTGTATTCCATTACCAGGGACTTTGAATTCACATCCACAGTTAGAAGTCTGTTAGAGAACCGTAGGTTCTCTGTGGAATTCCAAGGGATGCATAGCAGGTGGCGGGCCCAGAAAAATGGTCTCCCTCAGGGCAGCGTACTGGCACCCTTACATTTTAACATATACACCAACGATCAACCACTGCCAGCTGGTACGGAAAACTATGTCTACGCTGATGACCGTGCTATGGCCGTACAGGGTGACTCCTTATAGGATGTTGAGACAAAGCTCACGGATGCGCTAGACATGCTCTGTCAGTACTACGCCGACAATCAACTCAAGCCGAACCCTAGCAAAACACAAGTTTGCGCCTTCCATCTCCGTAACAAGCAGGCATCCCGTAAGCTGCGTGTCTTCTGGAAGGACACACTCCTCGAACACTGCGTTAACCCCAAATACCTAGGAGTAACCCTAGACAGGGCTCTGACGTATAAACAGCACTGTATTAACACCAAAATGAAGGTGAGCGGCAGAAATAATATTCTTCGGAAAATAACGAACTCCTCCTGGGGCGCAAAGCCAGAGGTAGTGAGGACCACAGCACTAGCAGTTTGCTTCCCAGCAGGCGAATATGCAAGCAATGTCTGGTACAACTCTACCCACGCTAAACAGGCCGACATTGCTCTGAACGAGACCTGCAGGCTCGTCACTGGATGTCTGAAACCGAAGCCAACAGACAAGCTCTACCATCTTGCTGGGATTGCACCTCCTGCAGAGCGAAGAGAAGCGGCAGCCTATAGTGAATGAGTGAGGGCTGAGATGGCAGAGCCACCCCCACCGCAGAACTCAGCCAGCCACCAAACGCTTGAAATCTAGACGCAGTTTTCTCAGAGCAACCGAAGATTTTAGCGACCAACCTGGATCTAGGGTGGAGAGATGGAAGCGGTCGGGAGAAGGGCACTGGATGGAACCAAAGGAAGAATTGGCACCAGGTTACGATGAGGATTGGGTGGTCTGGAGATCACTAAACAGGCTACGCACCAACACTGCACGGTCAAGAGATAACCTTCTGAAGTGGGGATATTCTACTACATCTAATCTCTGCGACTGTGGAGAGGTGCAGACGACCCAGCACATGTATAACTGCCCTGAATGTCCTTCACACTGCACTTTAGAGGATCTGATGTTGGCAACCCCAAATGCTGTCGACGTAGCCCGCTTATGGGCCAAATGCCTATAACATTTTGTTTCTGTGCACTCATATTTATTTATATATTTTATATATATTTTCATATGCCTGTAATTAATTTTTTTTTCTGTGTGCTATTCATTTTTTTTATATTCCTGTATCCATGGTGCTTCTGACACGAAAAAAAAGCTGTTATATTTAGAAACTGAGAGTAAAATAATTGCGATTTGTGAATTATCAGCCACACCATTGTCATTTAATTTGATTGTTAAGGACTCTTGTACACTGAATGGTGTCCTGTCTCCTGTTTCACAATATTTCATATGGTTTTAATCTTATTATCTGGATTATTAGTTTCGTCAGTACTTCTATATTTCTGGATATTTTGTTTCCTTAAAATATTACGGCATTTTATAGAATGTACCCTTTTCTTATTGATAAGCGTCACTCCCATGTACGAATATGCCTCAGTGCTTTAAGGTGCTACATTGTTTATTTGCATTAATTGTGCATCTTAATCAGATAGTCTATTAACAGTTTGGTATAATTACACTACTGGCCATTAAAATTGCTACACCAAGAAGAAATGCAGATGATAAACGGGTATTCATTGGACAAATATATTATACTAGAACTGACATGTGATTACATTTTCACGCAATTTGGGTGCATAGATCTTGAGGAATCAGTACCCAGAACAACCACCTCTGGCCTAATAACGGCCTTGATGCGCCTGGGCATTGAGTCAAACAGAGCTTGGATGGCGTGTACAGGTACAGCTGCCCATGCAGATTCAACACGATACCACAGTTCATCGAGAGTAGTGACTGGCGTATTGTGACGAGCCAGTTGCTCGGCCACCATTGACCCGACGTTTTCAATTGGTGAGAGATCTGGAGAATGTGCTGGCCAGGACAGCAGTCGAACATTTTCTGTATCCAGAAAGGCCCGTACAGGACCTGCAGCATGTGGTCGTGCATTATCCTGCTGAAATGTAGTGTTTCGCAGGGATAGCTTGAAGGGTAGAGCCACGGGTCGTAACACATCTGAAACGTAACGTCCACTGTTCAAAGTGGCGTCAATGCGAACAAGAGGTGACCGAAACGTGTAACCAATGGCACCCCATACCATCACGCCGGGTGATACGCCAGTATGGCGATGACGAATACACGCTTCCGATGTGCGTTCACCACTATGTCGCCCAACACGGATGCGACGATCATGATGCTGTAAACAGAACCTGGATTCATCCGAAAAAATGACGTTTTGCCATTCGTGCACCCAGGTTCGTCGTTGAGTACACCATCGCAGTCGCTCCTGTCTGTGATGCAGCGTCGAGGCTAACCGCAGCCATGGTCTCCGAGCTGATAGTCCATGCTGCTGCAAACGTCGTCGAACCTTTCGTGCAGATGGTTGTTGTCTTGCAAACGTCCCCATCTGTTGACTCAGGGATCGAGACTTGGCTGCACGATCCGTTACAGCCATGCGGATAAGATGCCTGTCATCTCGACTGCTAGTGATATGAGGCCGTTGGGATCCAGCACGGCGTTCCGTATTACCGTCCTGAACCCACCGATTCCATATTCTACTAACAGTCATTGGATCTCGACCAACGCGAGGAGCAATGTCGCTTTACGATAAACCGCAATCGCGATAGTCTATAGTCCGACCTTTATCAAAGTCGGAAACGTGACGGTCCGCATTTCTCCTCCTTACACGAGGCGTCACAACAACGTTTCACCAGGCAACGCCGGTCAACTGCTGTTTGTGTATGAGAAATCGGTTGGAAACTTTCCTCATGGCAGAACGTTGCAGTTGTCGCCACCGGCGCCAACCTTGTGTGAAAGCTCTGAAAAGCTAATCATTTGCATATCACAGAATCTTCTTCCTGTCGGTTAAATTTCGCGTCTGTAGCACGTCATCTTCGTGGTGTAGCAATTTTAATGGCCAGTAGTGTAATTGTGGCAGCCTGAGCACTGTCTGTAAAAATGTTATCAATCAAGGTTCTGCTACTTGATACACACTTTTCGGTAATAATATCGTATGACTACAATATTAATGATCCACAGTTACAGTCCGTCAACTCATACAAATACCCGGATGTAACAGTTTGTAGGGATGTGAAATGAAATGATCACATCGGCTCAGCCTAAGGAAGGCAGGTGGCAGATTTCAGTTCGTTGGCACGATACTGGAAACATGTAGATAGGCTTATAAAATGTGACCGCTTACAAATCAATTGTGGGTCTCATGTTACAATATTGCTCAAGTGTGTGGGACCCATAGTACTAATAGGGGGTACTGAATTCATACAAAGAAAGGCGGCACGAAAGGTCACAGGTTTGTTTGACTTACTGGAGAACGGTACAAGAACATTGGAAAACCTCTTGAAGAGAGACGCCTATTATTCCGCAAAATTCTACTTACGAAATTTCGAGAACCAATATTCAGTGGAGAATCTAGAGAGATTCTTCAACCCCCTGCGTATCACTTCTGCAGGAATCTTGAGGAAAAGGTTAGATTAATTACAACACACACGGAAGCGTTTAAACAGGCATTCTTTTCATGCTTCATACATGACTGGAAGGAGGAGAAACCCTAACGTGTTATGTTATGCCACGCACTTCACAATGCTTGCACGTATGTGGATTTAGGTGTAGAATTGTTTCGCCTAATACGCTGGTGGCCATTAAAATTACACCATGAAGTCAGCATGCAACAAACACGAAATTGCTTGGATTGGCTAATGATTGGCATTGCAGTGCAACGGCACTAAGTATGTAGGAATGACGCTGTCTAGAGTCTTTGTATGAGGAAACATTACGCTTAGAAACCGCAATTTAATGGTGCTTGTTTGAGAACGGATCATTTTTTACTTCGTGTAAGAAGGAGAAAGGTCTATTAGCACGTGTTGGGAATCGTAGCCTATCGGGCCTGCGGTTGGGACATCGCTGCCCGCGTTGGTCGGGACTGCACGACAGTCATGCAAATGTTGAATCTGTGAGTTCAGGAAAACCACACTCATCGCCGTGCATGATATCAACGGATACTATCTCGCTATAGAGGGTGTTAGACCGGTGCCTGTGGCTGTACCGACTGACCACATCTGACCAAGGACTGTTGAGAGACAGCGACACCACCATTCGCCAGCCACTACTCTGGCGCAGAGCTGAAGACTCAATCAATAACGTAAACGTATTTGCCATCCAAGTTCAGTTCGACTCGATGCGCAGCCGGGTTGGAACCATTGTTACTTCCAGAGGTGACAGTTCTGCTCTGTATAGCTCCAGACCTAGTAGAAATTCAACAATGTATTCTTCGTACTATACACCATATACACACAATGCGTAAAATTTCGTCTTCCGTTATCCTGCGAGGTGCCGGGGCTAGCAGTGTATTTAACACTAAATTCTTCTCGAATCTTTATATGGAAATGATGCTCTAAGCCCCCCCCCCCCCCCTTTTTCTAACTCCTACTTTTGCTGTTGCACATGGATTAAGAAGAAACGCGAACTGACTGTAATCGAACCTGCAAGTGGAGTAGAAAAGAGTTTGGCTCCTGCAATAATTTAATTTGATAGACATTAATTAAATAAAGGAAAGTTTCAGTAACGTAGTGAGAAATGAAAGGGTTCCTCTACCGGTTAACAGAATGAAAGTTCTGTCCAAAATAACAATATGATTTATTATGACTACACTCAAAATCATAAACAAAACACATGAAACATTTACAATACATCAAAATGGATCAAATTGGATACTCAAATAAATGCTGTGAAGGTGAAGTTGTCCATAAACTAGATTGTGACATTAATGACGAAGTGGTATGTGGAGCCAATCCCTTGCAACTCAAATCTTAAGAGAAACACACAACCAACCCAACATTAATTGCTGCTACAGTAGTGAGAACTCAGACAATGAACACCCAAGACAGAACAAAGTTAGAAAAAGACGAACAGCCGCACTTTGCTGAGCTCTGATTATCACAGTGCAAATTCCCTAATCTGCCGGTGCTGCGGACATACATTACCAAGCTGTCTTCTTAACTGCAAGGACACGATCTGGCGTACCGGAAGCGATGGCTGGTTGCTTCGACGTCCCGTTGTGGTGATGATAATGTCGCGAGTATAGCCCGAAACAAATTGTCCTGGTCTGGTTGTTCCAGACTAAAGACTTCCTATCAATACAAATGCGCCTCTGAGGGAGACGAAGAAGGCTCGCCACACAATCACTGACGGTACAGTGATTGATTTTAACAATCGAAGTCACACAGTAACTCCGATACAATCAACTTTAGCCAAAACTGCCCAAGACAGACAACATAGGCCGCTTGTACGCAGAACGCTCAATTGGCAACTGTACTTGGAAAGTTACGTTGAAGTCGAAACTTCAGCAACTTCGTTAAACAGTTACAATCAAATAAAAGTATATTAGACAGCCAACGGAAGACAGGCTGTCCAGAGCAGCGAGAGCTCAGTCTTGTAACCTACTCCGACCGAAAGGCGAGAGCCGACTCCCCCAAGAGCCCCCATACAAACCGAACACAGAACATTCCCGCCCCCACGACAGTGGTCATGGTTAAACGTTCCACTCAGCAACTCGAAAACCGGCGGAAAATCCCACTTTAGTGCTGAAGCACTACCATTCCACCAATGGAGATTCTTGGCGCCAATTTCTGCGCCGATTTTGCTACGTCACGGAGCTATTCCCTGAGCAAGCCAATCACAGTTACGATTTTGCAGAAAAACGCGGGAATTTGCCCGCCAAGACTGCTTGGGAACACAAGTCATTCCCACGCCTCTCTGGTAGCCCCCCAGAAAGTGTTTTTGCTAAGTTTCTGCGAAGTAACGGAATCTCCAGCCCAGCCGCTCCTTCAGGTTCCTGCGGGCGTGTCTCCGCCACTATTATGACAATGTCGGCGTCTGGAAAGCATTCACTCGACTCCCTCACACCCGTCGGCTTAACCCTTTCAAGATCAGCAGTGCCCGCCTGTCACCGGACCACCCGGGTGACGAGAGACACTGCGTGGGAAGTCTGCGTGTGAAGGAATAGCAACATTTCACCGCATGCAAGTAGAGAGGGAAATCGAATTACTCAGAGTAAGACAGAAATATGAGAGGGTGCTTCTGCCACCTCTCAATCCTTCTTTATGTTGCATTTTTATGGTTTGCATTGTAGATGTTTGCATTGTATGTATAGTTTGCATTGTAGAGTTTAGCTTACTTTCAGTTTGTACAAGTGAGGTAATTTTCGTCCTGACTGTTGCCATTGGGAGGCAGACGCACGAACGCTGTAGTGCTGTGCATCTGATACCAGTGTGACAAAAAAAGTTACCATAACTCTCATTAAAGAAATGTTGAACTGCCAGTAATAAACCTGTTATCTACAGTGGATGGCACTGATTTCCAAGTACCGTCGAAGGTCGATACGTGTATTTTGTACAGATTTTTCTGTTTCTCGAAATGTATTCAGGCTCCATCAAGGATTTTCCCACTTCCTCTTAGCTGACGCAGGACTGCTGTTTTAAATTTATGCCAGATGGCGTCAGTTAAGGAAAAGAGTGCCAACTATTGTATCGCTTTCAGAATTTAAATCAGTCGTTAGAAAAGAAATAGTACTCCAATCATATGTGCATTAGAAAGAAACGCACGATCCAGAGAAGAAGAGAGATATTCGTGTTTTCTCTTGGTGCATCTGACGAACTGGTAGGGAGGTTTCTTCAGTCGTGTATCTAAAATGCAGATAACTCGATAACTTTGCTCTTTGACAAATGCAGGTGTCAGGAACGACTGTATGATAACAAGTGACAAGATGTCACCTTGTGTGTATAGAAAACGCAGATTTGCCAAGAGCAGCAGCCAGAAGGTAAAATGCAAAGCTGTCTTTAGCTATCTATCGACAGGACAACTTTTTCAAGCCTGTTCTATATCCCCACAGTAATAATCATAATTCTGGGATCTGCGCAAACCCAGAGCGTCGAGGGAAACGTGCGGTAGTTCCTGTGTGAATGTTCAGGGCAGCCTTACGTGCAGAGAGAGTTTTGTACCGTTTTTCTAAGGCGGGAAAGTGCTGTTGCGAGTATATCGTATGGACTTCTAGATTTTTCCTTCTGTGTAATTCTTGTAGTCAAATTGCTTATATCACTCCACGTGTGGCAAGCTACGAGTGAAAAAAGATACACATGCAAACCAAATGTAGTTATAGTTCTACTGTCTTCCTGTTTGTGCACGTATGATGTCACGCCACATCATTACGTTACGGGTCAGTGCCCGTGTTGGGTATCGGTAGAGTCAATTTACCCCTGCCCATTGAACAGAAAGATAAGATCTGATAACTTACTGGTATCTTCCTTTGTATAATATCATCACATTATTAATTATTTTTTTGGGACTCAATATATAGCACGAATTTAGTACCTGATAGTAGAGGTTGTGGAACAGGGCAGAGCTGTGTTAAGGTTTACAGTAAAGAATAATTTCGTGTGGCTCAATGGCCTGGTGGAAGCCTCTCAATTGGTCGTCACTGAGTGTTCATAATCTGCCACAGTTATCCAACAGGAGAAAGGGGACTCAGATTTAACGTGGAATCTGAATCACGAGTCGTTCTGGCGAACGTACATATCATTGAGAGGCGAAGGCAAAATTGAAGGCAGATTGAAAATTTTGATGGCCCGGCTGGAACTCGTTACTGCGACGTCTCGGTTTCCAGGCACTCAATTTTTACCACTAGACCACCAGGCCGGACTGGTAGACAGATGTAAATCGATAAATGCGACAAAGGAGCTCGTATAGTAATTTTTTAAGCTCGATGTGTTGGTGTCCTCTAGTACGAAAGATAATTTGTGCCCTAAAGCAGAATAACTGAGTTGAAAAAGTGTAATCTTTCTATAAAATTAAGAATGACAATTAGAAGCAAAGTTGATCATAAATGTATGTGTAATATATCATTGTTCACATATGGTGCTGTTTCCTTAAAATTATATTTTAAGTACGAAACATTTATACGCTTAGGCCTGAATTACTGTACACCGGTATACGCGAATGTTTACGCTCAAGGCAGTCGTCATCGTATTGTCTTGTAAAGTTTTACGCAACAAACAACTCTGGTTGCAATAAATATAGGAGAAATGAAACTTGTCTGACGTTTACGTTAGCCCGATGAATCACAAATTTGGAAACATTCACACGGTTGTAGGCGCTTCAGTCCCGAGCCGCGCTGCTGCTACGGTCGCAGGTTAGTTAGGTTTAAGTAGTTCTAAGTCTAGGGAACTGATGACCTCAGATGTTAAGTCCCGTAGTGCTTAGAGCCATTTGAACCATTTGAAACATTCACAAATTCAAAGCATCCATTGATTTTGTCACAACCAAAGAAAGAAAGAAAGAAAACAAAAAAATTACAACACTAGAAAATAATTAATTTAAAGTAATGAAATTTTGGGAATATGTCTAGGTGACATATTTAAGTGATTAACATTACAAGATCACAGACTGATGTAAGTGCGACATAAAATATAGCAAATGTGGAATGCTGGTGCATTAATAACCTGTGTAACCGCCAGAATGTTGTATGCAAGCATGCATTGTGTTGTACAGGCGCCGGATGTCAACTTGTGGGATGGGGTTCCATGCCTGTTGCGCTTGGTCAGTACAGGGTCGGTTAATGCTGTTTGTGAATGGCGCTGGAGTTGTCGTCTGATGATGTCCCATATGTGCTCCTTGAAGACAGATCTGGTGATCGAGGGGGCCAAGGCAATGTGTCGACACTGTAGAGCTTGTTGGGTTACAACAGCGGTACGTGGGCGGGCGCTATCCTGTTGGGAAACATGCCCTGGAATGGTGTTGATGAATGGCAGCACAACAGGCCAAATCACCAGACTGA
Source organism: Schistocerca serialis cubense (assembly GCF_023864345.2). Taxonomy (NCBI): domain Eukaryota; kingdom Metazoa; phylum Arthropoda; class Insecta; order Orthoptera; family Acrididae; genus Schistocerca; species Schistocerca serialis. The sequence continues at coordinate 719,434,484 of NC_064638.1, forward strand.
AGTACAAAATTGCAGGCAGAATGCGAGGGATAGCCACGAGAGTGCTCCTGCTGTCATACGAAATCGCACCCGACTGGAACTGCAGGTGCAGGTCCAGTGTGTCTAACATGCAGATAGGTCAGCTGCAAGCCTTCAACTGGCCTCCTTTTAACCAACACACGGCCACCACTGGCACTGAGGCAGAATCAACTTTCATCAGGAAACACAACAGATCTCCACCCTGCCCTGCAATGAGCTCTCTCTTAACACCACTGAAGTCGCAAATAGCGGTGGGCCGGGATCAGTGGAACGCACGCTACAGGGCGTCTGGCTCGTAGCTGTACTTGAAGTAACCGATTTGTAACAGTTCGTTGTGTCACTGCGACGCCAACTGCTGCTCAAATCGCTGCTGCAAATGCAGTACAATGCGCCAGAGCAATACGCCGAACACGATGGTCTTCCCTCTCCGTAGTGCCACGTGGCCGTTCAGAACCCGGTATTCTTGCAGCTATATTCCCCTGACCACCGCTGCCAGCTTTCATGTACACGCAAAGGAACATCCAGCTTCTCGTAGCCCTATTAGACGACTTCGTTCAGTCACAGTGAGGTGATGATAACGGCGGCTTTGTTGCCTTAGAGGCATTCTTGCCTGACATCAACTGACCACGTCCAATCTTAATGGTAACAAACGTTCACGCCCGTTACAGCCTGTATTTGAAGCAAACCTGATTTGCATCCTCATAGTGACGCTACTAGCGCCAGTCTTACGCGACTGGCGCGAAATTTGAAATGATAGCATCTTTCAGATGTAGAAACACACGATCTTCAGTTCATGTCGCACAACTCCTTCTCGGTGTTGGAATTTTTTTCCGTCAGTGTATTTGGCGCATCGCTGCATCTAGTCTTTCATTTTGAAGATATTCTTGACAAATTCTCCTAATGTGTCATTTCATCATCAAAGAGACTAGTTACGACACCTGTGTAATTGTTCTCATCATTTCGAAAATAGGATTGATACCGCTGTTGACGCTAGTCTGTCCATCTTATTTTGCAATCTAATATTTTAAACGTTATCTGACATAATTCGACTACACTTCATTATGTTTGTTTTAAATTAGTTGTATGCATCTTGTACTTCTTTTTGAGATATTACCCTTTCCGTCAACTGATATACTAAATGCTTTGACTTTTCTGATAGAATTTCAACGTCAGCGGCAAACCTTAAAGTTATCATTACTTCTCCCTGAAGTTTAATTCTCTTTTTAAATTTCTCCTTAGCTTAAGTTACTCCTTGATCTACGAGTACGTACAGATTGAATTGCATGGGGGATAGGTTCCACAACTGCCTCGTTCTACTGACTCCCTTTTCCTTTTCTGCAAACTGAAGAGGTCCGCGTGGATGCGGATACATCCTTCGGTACCTGGCGTGATATATTACTTTACGGTTAAAAGTTAAAATAATTGTGTCAATATTACGATTATCGTCAGTAAGATTACACAATAGCGATAGTAATAATTAATATTGTTTTAAGTCATTATTATTACCCTTTTAAGGTTCAAATGGTTCAAATGGCTCTGAGCACTATGGGACTTAACAGCTGAGGTCATCAGACCCCTAGAACTTAGAAGTACTTAAACCTAAGTAACCTAAGGACATCACACACATCCATGCCCGAGGCAGGATTCGAACCTGCGACCGTAGCGGTCGCGCGGTTCCAGACTGACCCTTTTAAGGTGGAGAGTCACTAAGTAACCTGGAATGACGGCGTCGTGAAGAGTGTGGATTCTTTGTTGATATGTGGAAGGGTGAAAGATGACGTCGTACCTTGTTCCTTTTTTTTCCTCATAATTACACGTAGATTGTTAATTATTTCTGAGGTGCCAGTATCTGCCTTATGTATGAGTTCATTCTTGCTTCGCTTGTGCAAATATTTAACGGTTATCGAAACGACAGGAATACTATTCGAAGACTTTCCATCGTTTGGAGCCTTCGCTTCATTTCTGACTCCAATTTCTGTTTCTTATAGAACAAGACTATCTATCGTTTGGACTCTTCGAGTCATTTCTGACTCCTGTTTCTGTTTCGTATAGAACATAAATAATGTACGGCAAAAAACCAGCGAATCAAAGTTCTTCTTAAATGTACAGCATTTTTAACTGCGCACTGCCACGCTTATTACACTGAGAAATGTAGCATTTTGACATGATTTAACATAATAGTGAATTAACGTATATTTAATGAAGGCAGTTCATTAATAACATTTGAAAGGAGACAATATGTGGTGACAACTTGAAACTACTTCATTTGTTGCGGAAAAGGTCCGCATAAAATTTCGCAAAATCTGTTTCAGTAATTATGCCAGAAAACTGTAATGTTTGAACGTATCATGAATGGTACAGGTAGTGCTACATTAAAATATGGTCATGATCTACGTCTATATTCTTGGTCAAAGGAATGTAAACTGTGATATCTCATATTCTCAGATGAAAATTCAGGCCAAGCGGCAGCCTACCGTCAGAGCTCCGGTATACAGAACGGAATGAAGTGATTTGTGAAATTTTAAAATCCATGGACGCAGCTGATTATGAAATACTTACAGATGTGGATAGCATTTCTCTTATCCTTACAGATTTTAGTAGTCGGGTTATTATACATATCCTAGGTAACGTTTCGCTCCCTATATTTCATCCCAAATAAACTCAGAATTCCAGAGAGAAAAGTTGTTAGTTTTACAACTGAAATTATTTCCCTTGAAGACCTGTAGCTTGCAGCTCGAGTCCCAGTAAGCACGTTATGCCAGAACGCGCCTCGTTCTTGGGGCCGGCGGCTGCGTAGCATCGCCGCTCCTCTGCACTTGTCGCCTGGCCTCTTGCGCAGCGCGCTTGGGACCGTGTCGCTATAAATTATCGCGCAGAGAAAATAATCCTCCGCAGTGGCGGTTCTGGCGAAGACAGCATCCGGCTCCGACTCCCGTTACAGCTGCGGAGTTCCCCAGACGTCTCCAACGGAACCCAGGTTGCTCGGATTTGTGTAGAACGACGTTCCAACCACGTTCCGCGTGCTGCGCCTGCTGCAGGGTGGGGGGGGGGGGGGGGGGGGGGGGGGATGGGGGCGCCGCCCTGGCAGCCTCGAGGCAGCAGAGCGTGTCTCGTGTACCGAGCGCTGGCGGCTGGCAGTAGGGGCTGGCGGGAAGTAACCAATCCCACGGTCTGCAGCGCTGCTCCAGCTGAAGAGTAAAGAACCATTTCCACCGCACTGCCGTGTATAAAATCGTCAGTGTAGGTGAATAAAGGCTCTGTGTTACAAATACGGAAATGAGGACAAATCTGAATCGTATGTTCTCTCTCGCGCATCCTACACTGAGGAGCCAAAGACACTGGTACATCTCGCTAAAATCGTGTAGGGCCCCTGCAAGCACTCAGAGGTGCGCAACACGACGTGGCATGGACTCGACTAATGTCTGAAGTAGTGCTGGAGAGAGCTGACACCATGAATCCTGCAAGGCTGTTCATAAATCCGTAAGAGTACGAGGGGGTGGAAATCTCTTCTGAACAGCACGTTGCAAGGCATCCCAGATATGCTCAATAATGTTCATGTCTGGGGAGTCTGATGGCCAGCGGAAGTGTTTAAACTCAGGAAAGCCGGCCGCAGTGGCCGAGGGGTTCTAGGCGCTTCAGTCTGGAACCGCGCGACCGCTAAAGTCGCAGGTTCGAATCCTGCCTCGGGCACGGATGTGCTTGATGTCCTTAGGTTAGTTAGGTTTAAGTAGTTCTAAGTTCTAGGGGACTGATGACCTCAAATGTTAAGTCTCATAGTGCTCAGAGCCATTTGAACCATTTCTTGAAACTCAGGAAAGTGTTCCTCGAACCACTCTGTAGCAATTCTGGACGTGGGGGGGGGGGGGGAAGGGGTGTCGCATTGTCCTGCTGGAATTGCCCAAGTCCGTCGGAATGCGCAGTGGACATGAATAGATGCAGGTGATCAGGCAGGACGCTTACGTACGTGTCACCTCTCAGAGTCTTATCTAGACGTATCAAGGGTCCCATATTACTCCTACTGCAACCGCCCCACACCATTACAGAGCCTTCACCAGCTTGAACAGTCCCCTGCTGACATGCAGCGTCCATATATTCATGAGGTTGTCTCCATACCCGTACGCGGCACCCGCTCGATGCAATTGGAAACGAGACTCGTCCGACAAGGCAACATGTTTCCAGTCATCACCAGTACAATATCGGTGCTGAAGGACCCGGGCGAGGCATAAAGCTTTGTATCGTGCAGTCATCAAGGTACACGAGTGAGCCTTGGGCCCCGAAAGCCCATATCGATGATGTTTCGTTGAATGGTTCGCACGCTGACACTTGTTGATGGACCAGCACTGAAATCTGCAGCAGTTTGCGGAAGGATTGCACTTCTGTCACGCTGAACGATTCTCTTCAGTCGTCGTTAGTTCCGTTCTTGCAGGATCTTTTTCCGGCCGCAGCGATGTCGGAGATTTGATGTTTTACCGGATTCCTGATATTCACGGTTCACTCGTGAAATGGTCGTACGAGAAAATCCTCACTTCATCGCTACCTCGGAGATGCTGTGTCCCATCGCTTGTGCCCCACTGTAACACCACGTTCAAACTCACTTAAATCTTGATAACCTGGCATTGTAGCAGCAGTAACCGATCTAACAACTGCGCCAGACACTTGTTGTTTTATATATTCGTTGCCGAACGCAGCGCCACATTCTGCCTGTTTACATATCTCTGTATTTGAACACGCATCCCTATACCGATTTCTTTGGCGCTTCACTGTATAAAGCAAGTGTTGTTTTCTTCTTGTTGTCTTCAGTTCGAAAACTGTTTTGATGCAGCTCTGCATGATACTCTAGCCTGCACGAGCCTCTTAGTCGCTATATAACTACTGCAGCTTACATCCATTTCAATCCAGTAACTGCCCGTTGGTTCCACTCTAGAAATTTCACCCCCTCTCCTCCCACAAGCGCACACACACACACACACACACACACACACACACACACACACACACACACACACACTTCCCTCCATTGGAAACTGACGATTTCTTGAGACTTCAGAAATTGTACTATCAATCGGCCTTTCTTTTGCTCAAGGTGTACCATACAATTCTTTTTTCCCCATGTCGGGCCGGCCGCAGTGGCCGAGCGGTTCTAGGTGCTTCAGTCTGGAACCGTGCGACTGCTACGGTCGCAGGATCGAATCCTGCCTCAGGCATGGATGTGTGTAATGTCCTTAGTTTAGTTAGCTTTAAGTAGTTCTAAGTTCTAGAGGACTGATGACCTCAGATTTTAAGTCCCATAGTGCTCAGAGCCATTTGAACCGTTTTTTTCCCCATGTCTTCTGCTTGTCGTCTTGCTTATTGTTCACGTTTCAGTTACGTACAAGTCTAATCTCGAGACAAATACGTTCAGAAAAAAAAATTTTTTAATACTTCAGTTTATATTCGATATTACCAGCTTTCCAATTTTCAGGAACGCCTTTCTTGCTCTTGCCAGTCTGCATTTTGTAGCCTCTCTGTTTCGCCCATAATGAGTTATCTCGCTGCCCAGATCGAGAAATTCATTTATTACTTTTAGTGCCTTATGTCTTACCCCAATTCCTTCAGGATTGTCTGATATATTTCCACTACTTTTAGTTAACATTGTGTTGTTGACGACATTCACCTTATAGCCACTTTTTAGACCCTATTCATTGCGTTCAACTAGTCTTCAAAGTCCTTTCCCGTGCTGACAGAATTAAAATCTCATTGGCTTGTCACAAAGTTTCAATTTCCTCTCCTTGATCTTTAATTCCCTTTGCATGTTTCTCCTTCATTTCCTTTACTATTTCTTCAGTGAAAAGATTGAAAAACATCGGAAATAGACTACAGCTCTGTCCTACTCTCTTCTCAACCACTGTTTCCTTTTCAGTACTTCACTCTTAAAGAACCGCGGTCTCGTTTCTGCACGAGTCTAAATAACCTTTCATTCCATGTATTTTATACCTGCTCCCTTAAGTATTTCAAAGAGTATGTTCCAACCAGTATTATCAAAACTTTTAGTAAAACAGCAGCGTTACATTATTCAGTACTGTTCCTTAAGATGTTGCCGGCCGCTGTGGCAGAGCGGTTCTAGGCACTTCAGTCCGGAACCGCGTGACTGCTACGGTCGCAGGTTCGAATCCTGCCTTGGGCATGGATGTGTGTGATATCCTTAGGTTAGTTAGGTTTAAGTAGTTCTACGTTCTAGGGGACTGATGACCTCAAATGTTAACTCCCATAGTGCTCAGAGCCATTTGAACAATTTTGAACCTTGAGATTATTAAGCACTTCCACTGTTTAAGAGACAACTAAGAACTAAGGTTCTGAAAGTCCTTCTGCACTTCCCCTAAATTTTGAAGTCAAAAGGCCTTAAGCGTTCCTCATTAATCACAGTATTTATTGTAACCAAGAATTTTAGTAGGTAGTAATTACACGAATGTTTGTGACCGAATACATCTTACATAATAATAAGAGTCTATGAATCGTTCAGGACAAAAATAATTTTTTTCTTGAAGTACTGTTCGAGTAAGTTTATATTACTTTCATAAATCGCTAGGCATATTCAAAATGATACAAACATATTGCAGCTGCATTTCAGGAAACGTTTAAATAGTACTACGCACTGTAAGTTTAACAAAGAGGATATAAAAGACGGATTTTCTTCAACAACGGTGCCTACAGGAAAAAACTAAGCAAAGCAGTTAGAGCTCAGTCAAAATTCCCCCCCCCCCCTCCTCTCAATCCCTGAATCTGAACAGAATCGAATTACCACTTACAAAACAGCTGTCTTATAAGAAAAGCTAGTTTTTCACGCATCTCGATGTTTATGGCGTCATATCTCCTGAACTATGTGCCGTAAAATGACATAATTTTGCAGGTACATTCATGTGGACACTCTCTGCAAAATGTTTTGGAAATTGAGTAAGTAGTAAAGAAGTTATGACTTGAAACGTCATATCTGATGCTCAAGTTTTACGGCATAAACAACAAAAACGTGTTAAGCGATAAACGTTTTTCTTTGTGGCGAATATCAGTGTGGAATGGGTTTAAAGTTATGTGGATAGCTTGTTGGAAGTCGGTCAACTGCTCTAATTCTCAAATACTGGATGAACACATTGAGCAATTTGTGAGCTGTGAGCTACGCTGCCTCAAGTTACAGGTATATATACAGTCTCTATCTTTAAAATTTTCATTCTTGTGCTAAGCCTGTAATGTAAGATATACCTCCACTGAGTAAACTATGACAGCATTTTAAATCCGATCAATATTTATATGAATTCCACCACCAGAGGCGAGTGGTCAGCGCATCTGACTCTCATGCAACCGTCCCGGGTTCGGTTCCCAACTGGGTCGGAGATTTTCTCCGTTCAAGGACTGGGTGTTGTGTTGTTCTCATCATCTTTCCATCATCATCAACATGCAAGTCTCCCAGTGTGGCGTCACCTGAAACCAAACTACCTCACATGGGGTCTTCTGGCCATCAATGCCATACGATCATTTAAATTTTTCATTTACATGAAATAATGAAAATCAAATTTTTGTTGTCACTGGAGACCGTTAGACAGGCAACTGCAAGTGGTGACTATAAACAATGAGCTATGAACCGTATTAGCCGTTGCAGATGGTTCACAACTCACGTCGTTGCTAACTCTTGCAGAAGGTACTCAGGGTAGTTAATCTACGGACAATTTCGAAGTTTTCATGTTAGAACAAATCGCTGCATAGAATGCAACAATCTAGTTACAAATTACGCAAAGACGAAACATGATGTGTCTTACTGTCTTAGCAGATTGGACATTTAAATGCCCACAGTATCAAGAAATCCGGAAACGCGTGTAATATTTCTGCCTATTAATGTTAAAACAGCCTATGTTGCCTTATATTTTCTATGCCCTGACTAGATCACCGGAGGGTCCTCTTAATGAGAAAGTGCTTCAACGCTAACCATTTGACGATAAGGAGACATAAGATCAAACGAATATGAACGGCTTTTTGCGGCCTCCCTGATTTAAAGTTCCCCCGTATTGCCGCAGGGAAATTTTGAGAATGATGTCGGTATTAAACATTGGAATAGCTAGTTTGAGCTCTGACTTTACAGTATTCAGGTACAATTGAGATGGGAAGGTCAACTTAATATTGTAATCTCCTTGTTCTATTCGAAAATTTAGATTTTGGAACTATGTAAGCTTAAGATTTCGGATAATGTACCAGTGCACTGGGAAGACCGTTTCACTTCACACCGCGAACTAATTACTCTGAGGAATATCAAATTCCAGCACCATGAAGACAGCATGAAATAAACGTTAAATTACGTAACATGAAGTGTAGTACACGCTCGGATATGTAGATCATTAGCACTTTAGGGCAACCAAACAACGTAGATAGAGCTATCGCCATCTGTATTCTGTCTATAAGGAAAGATTACGCAGCGGGTTTCTCATTCAGAAATCGCGTTTGAACGTTGGTTGTATGTCAGAAAAACGTGTTTGCTTTTGTGTCAGATTTCGACTGCCGCATGATCTTGGTCTGTCGTTTCGCGGGAATGCTCTTTGGTCGAAATCCCACCGTTGGCAGCGGATTTCGAATCGAAGGGCTTAGGACGGTCACACTCAACGCCGTGCAGTATCTCTACGGTGCCACGCGACTAATGCTCGATAGACATCGTATTATTCGCTTCACCCGTGTGGTATCGTACAGTCACAGGTCAGGAGACGGGCTCATTTACAGCATGTACTCACGCGGGAAGCGCGACGACATCTGGAGCACCACGGACTCTCGCCATCTTTGCTGTCTCCTTTGATTCATCAGCAGAGATAGGCGCGTCGACAGTTGTGCACCCAGCGATGCACCGGACACATGAGTTGACAGCACATTGTCCTCTAGCCGAATCTCCGTCATGCGTACAGCTTCACGACGGACGTCGCCTTGTGTGGAGGTTCTGAGATGAAATGAACGTTGCCGTATTGCAGTCGTCATCACACCGGCCCAGCGCCCAGCGCGATGGTACGGGTGGCAATGGGTACACAACACGATCACCTCTCGCTCGCATGGAAAGTAATTTGGGGAGCAGATGTTACGTTCCTGATGTGAATGGGCCAGTACTTTTTCACTATCTTGGAGACCTACGTGGCGTTATCTTTGAAGAAGACAACATAAGGCGGTAAGTTGCCTGTGCTGCCTTGATCTACTTCGGTACAGAGGGTGTTCGACTCTCGCCCCAGTCAGTACATTCTCCCGATCTCGCACCTATAGGAAGCATCTGGTCACGGACTGCCACATGTTGCCAGCCACTCTGATAATGAACTCTGGGATTTTGGTACCATCTTTACCACCAAATCACCTACAAATTTCGTACACTACTGGCTATTAAAATTGCTACACCACAAAGATGACGTGCTACAGACGCGAAATTTAACCGACAGGAAGAAGATGCTATGATATGCAAATGATTAGCTTTTCAGAGCGTTCAAACAAGGTTGGCGCCGGTGGCGACACATACAACGTGCTGACATGAGGAAAGTTTCCAACCGATTACTCATACACAAACAGCAGTTGACCGGCGTTGCCTGATGAAACTTTGTTCTGATGCCTCGTGTAAGGAGGAGAAATGCGTACCATCACGTTTCCGACTTTGATAAAGGTCGGACTATAGACTATCGCGATTGCGGTTTATCGTAAAGCGACATTGCTCCTCGCGTTGGTCGAGATCCAATGACTGTTAGCAGAATATGGAATCGGTGGGTTCATGAGGGTAATACGAAACGCCGTGCTGGATCCCAACGGCCTCGTATCACTAGCAGTCGAGATGACAGGCATCTTATCCGCATGGCTGTAACGGATCGTGCAGGCACGTCTCGAACCCTGAGTCAACGGATGGGGACGTTGCAAGACAACAACCATCTGCACGAACAGTTCGACGACGTTTGCAGCAGCATGGACTATCAGCTCGGAGACCATGGCTGCGGTTAGCCTCGACGCTGCATCACAGACGGGAGCGACTGCGATGGTGTACTCAACGACGAACCTGGGTGCACGAATGGGAAAACGTCATTTTTTCGGATGAATCCAGGTTCTGTTTACAGCATCATGATGGTCGCATCCGTGTTTGGCGACATCGCGGTGCACGCACATTGGAAGAGTGTATTCGTCATCGCCATACTGGCGTATCACCCGGCGTGATGGTATGGGGTGCCATTGGTTACACGTCTCGGTCACCTCTTGTTCGCACTGACGGCACTTTGGACAGTGGACGTTACATTTCAGATGTGTACGACCCGTAGCTCTACCCTTCATTCGATCCTTGCGAAACCCTACATTTCAGCAGGATAATGCACGACCGCATGTTGCAGGTCCTGTACGGGCCTTTCTGGATACAGAAAATGTTCGACTGCTGCCCTGGCCAGCACATTCTCCAGATCTCTCACCAACTGAAAACGTCAGGTCAATGGTGGCCGAGCAACTGGCTCGTCACAATACGCCAGTCACTACTCTTGATGGACTGTGGTATCGTGTTGAAGCTGCATGGGCAGCTGTACCTGTACACGCCATCCAAGTTCTGTTTGACTCAATGCACAGGAGTATCAAGGCCGTTATTACGGCCAGAGGTGGTTGTTCTGGGCACTGATTTCTCAGGATCTATGCACCCAAATTGCGTGAAAATGTAATCACATGTCATTCTAATATAATATATTTGTCCAATGAATACCCGTTTATCATCTGCATTTCTTCTTGGAGTAGCAATTTTAATGGCCAGTGGTGTATATTACCGCTGCACTGTATACGCGGAGCAAGTAGCATTTGGTTACTTTCCGTAGTTCCTGATACTGCGATTTTAATGGGTAGCAGTGTAGGTATGAGCGACGACGCGGGAGAGTCCTCCGGCAGCCGCGCGGCGAGAGGAAGCTCCCGTCCTTCTCCCGGCGCGATCACGCCGTCGATAGGCGGCTCACGCGCGACCTTGATGCTTCTTGCGGGAGCCCGGGCCCCATTACGTCACGCTACCGGGACGCGCTTTCAGGCGGCTAACAAATGTCAGCCAGGTGGATTTCCCGTGACAATGTCTTTATTACGAGTCTCCTCCTCGCTCGCAGTACGTAATTCTGCACCTGATTCACAAATCACAGCTTGGGATCATGCGGTGCCTTTTTCTATAACTCTTGCCTCGACAGCCACCTCATTTTATGAATGAAACATACTTCAGCGCATGATGTCGTTACTCACTTTGAACGACGATGCAGTCTTAGTCAGCTACTTCAACCAAATGCCCCATCAAACATCCCAAACTAGCCACATGGTTCAAAAAATTAAGGAAAATAATTCAAGTAAAAACTTTTTCTAGGAAAGACACTACACAAGTGAAAGACATTTCTTTTGTCGTTTTGACAGTACACAACGGGATTTTTATTAATTTATCATTAATGTTAATGTTGTGGTCTACAGTTGAAAGGCTGATTAGATCTAGCTCTGCACGCTAGTCTATCCTATGTCTGCTTAACTACTGCAACCTACATCCATACCAATGTCCTTACTGTACTCAAGCATTCACCTTCCTCTGTAATTTTATAATTTTATCCCTCCCCAACCACATTCGAATACGCGCACTACCCTCCATTTATAAATTGACTATTACATTATACCTCAGAGTTTGCCCTGTCAACGTAGCTCTTTTTTAATTCAAGTTGTGCCATAAATTTCTATTCTCTCCAGTTAGAATCTCTCCTTTAGCCACCCACATGATTTTCAGAACACTTCTGCAGCATCAAATTTCAAAATTATCTATTCTCTTTTTGTCTGAACAACTTACAGTCTACTTTTCACTTCTTTAAAAGGCTATACTCCGGACAAATACCGCCAGAAAAGACTTCCTAACGCTTACATTAAATGTAATAGGTGTAAACAAATTTCTGTTATTCAGAAACGGTATTCTTTCTATCGGCAGCCTGAATTTTATATCCCTTCTACGTCGACCAACGCCACTTATTTTGCTGGCCAAATAGCAAATGATGCCTCTCTAATTATTAGTCCGAAAACGAATGCTTTGACTTACAGGTTGGCGCATAAAAGTGTTAGAAAGTGTTTGAAGACATCCACAGTACGATGTGATTGCGCCTCATTCTGCATGAACCAGGTTAATTTCCTTCAGGAAATGTTCAGAGATTGGATCGTTGCCCTGGACAAATTATCGTTCACTGGACACGGTGTGGAATGACCTCTTTATAGTCCCGATCTCAATCCGTGTGATTATTTCCTATGGCGCAATTTAAAGGACAGAATCTTAAAATATGCACCTTCAACACCCCTGGATCTTGGTACAGCAATCTCCAGAAAGATTTATGCAGTCAAAAGTGATGTTCTCGAGAAATTTATCACGGAATTCAGTTCGAGGCTCTACACACTCATTGTTGCAGAAGGAAAGCACTTTGAAAACCTTCTGTATTAAATTTTAGATTGTCTGCTATAGCAGAAAAGTGATAACACGAATCTATCACCACACATTACGACGCAGCGGACAAAAACTTTTAACACCTATTTTGCACCATCCGGTGATTTGACAGTGATTGTGGTCCCTACTGCTACACTGCAAAAGAGTTCGTCGCTTTCTTCAACGTAGAGCTGTATCTGTGTTATGGAAAGGATAAGACCAGAGGCAGCGAAACCTGGTACAGGCACGTATTTTATTCCTCTCGAATAATATCAAATGGGTCCCAGAACTTAATGTTTTTAACCTGCAGATTGATCATCATCAATCGTGTCACCTCCCCACACTTCATCAGACAATGCACAAGGCTTAACAAAGGTAATTTGCACACAGTTTAACAAATTGTCGGACAAAATCTCTCTTCCGGTTATGAGTCCTTCGCCCATTAGGATTAAACTACCATCTCCGGATCGAACGCAAACGAGAGTGCGTTTGTGGCGTTACTAGGTATTCAGTTTATGTAGAGACAGCAGCTTAATTCACCCCTCGACAAGGAGATATGCACATTATTGCAAAGTATCTTAAATACGTTAAATGTAATGACAATATTCTATCATAAATAGACTGTGAAGTCAGATGGCTGTGAACATTTGAGATCTGCAGCTATGCTCTTGAAAGTGTTCTGATCCCACCAACATAAATAGTATATTAATCGACAGTTTCAGTTTCGAAATTGAAGTTGCTGTTGTCTCTTCCGAAATACTTCTAGCCGGGCAGCAGTATTTCATGAAAAGATAGGAAAATGTCGTCTTTGGACTTTCAAAACTTCCCATTGTGATAGTTCAATAGAATGATGGATATTTTCGGAGCAAAATAAATAACCAACTTATGGAGTAAATTCTGTTTAGCAAGAAATTTTTAAAGGAATCACAACATGCAGTTACAGTTACGTAAGGGAAAATAAAATATTTGACATAGTGTTTCTAAACAATTCACTCACAGTTACAGCAAATTTTTATTACTTGTATACGTATTATGTGAGAGAGATTGTGGATAGAAATAAGCAAGTGTTAAAGATGTTTAATGAAACAGATGGACTTAAGGGGCTCCGGAAAGGCTCAAAATCAAGAAAAGTTCAATTTTTACTTTTTTGCGTTTTCTGAATCTGCAGACTATTACCTTTTAATAGATATATAATTTATTCAATTCCGAAGACTACAACTATTTTTAAATTTTTTTTGAAATGTGTTCTACATGGGAGTGACCCACTGTGGCGCTGTTAAACTGCTGTCAGATGGTGTTATTATTAACGTCCGTGTTCATCAGGTACATTTTAGTGATGTGAGATAAAGTATGTGTTGTGGCTAACCTGTGATGTTTCAATATATATCGTTGGTGTGATTGTCGATTGTTTCATGTTTATTTACTCTGTCGTTATCTCGAAAATATTCGTAATTAATTCTGTTTCTTGAGTCTCTGTTTTGTTGAAGTATAATAATGAGTAAAAGTAAAGTTATTAGAAATCCTCTGAAGGCTTTTAAGAAAAGGAGAAATGTTGGAAAGCCAAAGGTATGTGTTATTACTGTAAACAATAAAGACGATAACCAAGTGAGTGAACCTAACCTCTCAAGTACACCTGCCCATAACAGTCAAAGTGGGAAAGAAAATACTTCACAGAAGAAGCTTGGTTCAATGAGTGAAAACTATGAATGTTTTATGGGCGAATCGGATGTGAATGAAATATTTGATATGTCGGTTCTCAAAGGAATTTTTTCAAACTGTGTAAGATGTATTCATTGTAGTGAAGTTGATATGGAACTCTCCATAATAAAGCACGTAGGACTTGCTAGTGAAATACAACTGAAATGTGATAAGTGTTCATACATGACCACCTTTTGGAACAGTGTTGCAGTAACTGCAACTGAAGAAAATGGTAGCAAAATCTACGAACACAACAACGAGCGATGCTTGCTTTAGACAAGGAACGCCTTCGGGCTGCAGACAGGGCTGTAAAGAGTCTAGAAATACAAGCAAGAGTAAACAGGAGGAGGAACAAGAGGAAGCTGGAGGAGGAGTTTGCAGAGGATGAAGATAATCCATCCTATGGTCCAGGAATGCACTAAAAAGTTAATCCAATCTTTGTCGCTCGATTCCCAAAACTTTTATTTTCTCATACTAATTACATGTTTTCTAAGGATCTTCCAAACATATTTGTTTCAGACTTTCAGTAAATGTTACACAGTACCTTCTGCATAATTTAACACAGCCTTTTTCCAAAAAACTGTATATTTTGAATATATAAATAAAAAATTGCAAAAAAATTTGTGAATTTTAATTACAATTGAAAAAAATCATCTTTAATAACTGAACTAAAATTTTGTAAAATCCCTGTGGTAAGTTGTAGCCCATATTCCAATAAATAATCTGTAAAAAGTTCAACTTCCTACCTCAAATACTTTGTGAGGAAAGATGTAATTTATAAGCGTTATTTTAACATTGCAAGTATAGGGCGTTCCGGAGCCCCTTAAATGTTCCAACAGAGAATCCAAGCTGTATGCTACTTCGTGAAGTACAAGATATTCATGCTGATATCTAATTACAATCAAAGACCATACAATATAATACTAATTATTTGCTAGTGTTACGTTGTGCACCTTGTTCCCATTCTAAGTTAATTTTTGAGCCTTTGGGTCATGAAGTCAAAGTAAACGTTTAGTATGCATTGCTCTTGTCAGTAAACGCATAATGATAACAGAATTTCGTTCAATGTGCATTTGCACAACTGTGAATACTGGCCATGGTGATAGTTGTGTCGACCTATATGTAACGCACGACGTGGACAATGGTGCGTTGGATAGCTATGAGAATGTGTAATGCATGTGAATAGAAATTACCATCACTTAATTGTCAGAAAAGTAACCTTTGAAGGTTCCCCTGTTCATTCGGCACTTTCATTTCTTTCCATTGCATTCTGCTTTCAGTAGATCACGACATTTATCTTTGCAATAACTTGCGTGCATCTGCTACAATTAGTCTCGATTAATAGAAGTAAGCACTGTGAGAAGCCTCGTTGCTTGGTCGCTGTACTTGATTATGCATCTTTGGGGAGTCGGTATGTTTCGACGAATGGGAAGCCTTCGCAGGTTGGAAGCCACGAAGCTGGCCTAGTTTGAAATAGCATTCATCATTCTCCTAGTTTCTGGTGGTGAGGGAGTCCTGTTCTGTGTTCCACCTTATGAGGCAGACTGTCTTTGTCTAGAGGCTATCTGTGACGGTATTGAGATTCTAAAATGATTATTAGGTTATTTGGCATCGCTTCGTCATAGATCCTCCGCGATTAGGCAGGCAGCCCTGTGCTTGCCGTGGTGAAATGGAAACTCACACCTGGTTGAATGGAAGCCGATTACAGCGTCGTATATTATTCTTTCAATTCGTCATGCTGTAATTTCAAAGTTTTCATCCACTTCTTAGTTACAAATTAGTTATTACTTTGTTCAGAGTTGTGGATTAGGAACGTGATGTTTCGATCGCTCGACCTTAATGTGAGTTTTATATCTGCTGCTTTGAGGACCCATGTGGGGTTATAAACCATTTACCTGCGTTTAGTAACTGCATATATGCTTATCAATCTACTTCTTCTGGCATTATTTCGATCTAAACCACATCATTCCTTGTTACTGATGCATAATATAGTACCACGCCGCATAGCCGTCATCTCGTTGTGCACCGTGGTTTCGCCTCACAATCCATAAATATTCTTGTGTATCGATAAGCACATACTGAGTTGCAATCACGAAAAAATGGTTCAAATGGGTCTGAGCACTATGGGACTTAACTTCTGAGGTCATCAGTCCCCTAGAACTTAGAACTACTTAAACCTAACTGACCTAAGGACATCACACACATTCATGCCCGAGGCAGGATTCGAACCTGCGACCGTAGCAGTCGCGCGATTCCAGACTGTAGCGCCTAGAACCGCTCGGCCACGGCGGCCGGCTGCAATCACAAGTCACTAGTAATAAGAAGTTATTCTTCGGATGCTACCTGGCTTCACGTGCAGACGAGATAGGTTGACGGATGCTGTTACGACGATTTCTGATTGCTGGTTGTTGTACAGAGTGATCTCGCATATTGCTATGGTGCTGCGTGAAAAAGAGAGTTGCGAATTATGTATTGGTGCCGAGGCTTTTATTTTTCTTTGTATTTAATATCAATAACTGCAGAACTGAGCTAGAGGCTATAAGCAGAAAGCTAACTCTTGTTCAGTTTTGATTCATTGTTTTGATGAATCATTGCTCATTGTGTAATATTCAAGTACTAACTATGTAAACTAATTTTCATCAGTTTCACCAAATTATGAAAGTACGTATGTGTGTGACTGTTTGTATTGCACTTTAAGAGTCAGGTAACGTGTCCAACTTGTTTTCTGGGGCGTAATAATTATGTTTTTTTTTGTATAGCTAGAAAGTTTCAAGGCTTATGGCAGCAGTCATTGTTTTCTGACAAGTCGTCCTTAAATATATGGCAGTCGTGAGACAGAAGGTCAAAACAGACAGTACACTGAGGTGAGCAGAATTGATAACTGCAGTGATGTGGCAAAACATTACGACTACTGCCCACTCCCAGATTAAATGTTGCCTCGTGGTGCTGGGGGACGTGGCGAAGTAAGGAAACACAGACGAGTAGCGGTGATGCTGGCCGCAAATGAGGAAATCCACTGGCATAGGTGACCTTTACAGAGGGCAAAATGTTATGGCCGGGGGCCCGGTACCTCGCATATTGGAAACGGCGAAGCTGGTCGGCTGTTCGCATGCTGCCATCGTCAGCGGCCATGGAGAACGGTTGAAGGATAGTGGAACCACGAGTAGGCGGCTAGGTGTTGGACGTCCACGCCCCATCATAGAACGTGGAGGTCGGAGGCTTGCCCCCTTTCTAAAGTAGGATGGGTGGCAATCTGTGCTAATCTGAAGGCCGGGTACTCGTACAATCCGGGTGCAGGCACAAGTGCTGCGGTGCGCCACCGTTCAGTGCACTTTTTTTAACATGGGGCTCTACGGAGACGACCCCTGCATTTTCTCGTGTTGAGCATACCGTATTGTCAAGTACGACAGCTGTGGGTACGGGATCATACAGATGTGGTGTATCAGTGTAAAGTGTCGCCTCGCCGGCTGAATCTGGATTTTGGCTACACCAGTTCGCTGAATACGTCATCCAAGTGAACGGCTGTTCGAAACACGCGTCTCACGACGGACGCAGGCCACTGGGGGTAGCAGCGTTACAGCCCTTCTTTGTGTGAAAACCTGCATGCAGAATCGAGGTTTGGGGGAGATCTTGGTGCTCGGTTCCTATTTGAGCAAGGAACATGGGGTAAAATGTATATGATTTAGCCCGGACCAGCGGCAATTTATACAGACATTCGAACCCCTGTCTTACTGTAGCTATGTTACAGTGTATTAAGAAAGGTTTGAACGACGATCCGATGCTGGCGCCCAGGCAAACTGTGTAAATCGATTAATTCCTTTCGGAAAAAAAATAAAAAATAAAAATAAAAAAAATTAATAGGGCTGAAATTAATACGCAGCTAATGACACCTTGTGTATTTGCACTGTTCGGAATTTACGTGCAAAGACAGTCACCCTTAAATATTTCCGAACTGGAGCGCACTGATGGTTAAAGTTTGATCCACCGTATATCACACCTTGGTTTGAGGTGAGTTTTAATCATTTGAAAAAATCCTCCTTGGTTTGAATTTTACGTGGAAAAAACACGTTTTTCTGGAAGGGTTTTCAAGCACCAATTTCTATACTTTAAACCTGTAGGAACTTTGACGAAGGTAGATAAATAGATAAAGTCAAAACTTTTTTTTTTTTTTTTTTTTAAGAATCTGTATCCGTTATCGAGATACGGCGGCTGAAAGTCGAACTAAATGTAGCACGTAAAATTCGTTCTTACGTGAACTGAATGCGCGAAACAATTTAAGTGAATAAAGTAAGTAAAAATACATTCTTATGATAGAAGTGAAAACGCGCTTTCAAAAATCTAGCTTCATTCGTATTTTACGTGCAAAAAACACTTTCTGAATGTTTTTGCACGCATCACTTCTGTGTATTAGACTTGTATGTATCGGTTCAAATTTTGTAAGAAGATACATGTAATTAATGGTATTCCTATTGTTTTGTAAAAGCTTTTTCCGTTGCCACGATATAAGCGAAGCAACAAGTTTCGAACGACTACAAAGTATGCTACACCGGATCGGTCGTTGACCAAGTGGACAAAATTCTACATCGGTTTCTAAGCTGCGGCTGTCTACTCTCAAAATTATGGTAGACTAAAGGCTGGGGAACAAATAAAAAATGCCCCTATCATAGCACAAAGAGGTGCATATGACGTGGGTAGAGTTAGGGATGTAAAAGAAGGGAACTGACTTTTCGAATTGTCTGGTGGCTTCAAAGACATTTAAATCTAAACATCTTGACACATTCGCGTTTTTTTACGAGTTCACTGTTCCCCAGCGCGGTGAGATCTCTTAGACCCAGGCTCGGTTACACGTGTTGTGAGGAGTTAAGAACAAACACACCTAAGTTTATGTCCTCTTACAGAGTGGGATGCATCTACAGTAGGAAGTATCCGAGAGTCGCGGTGCATCTATGATCGGCAGTATCTCAGAGTGAGGATGTATGCATCTAAACTTCAATGACAAGTTGTTTCATATTGGTCGACATCTCAAACGTCATGTTGGATGGCATGATGGCATATGTCATGTTATACGACTGACATCATGTATCATGTGACTTTACTTGACACGATGCGTTATATTACATGACGTGGATACTAATACTAAGAAGTAAAAAACCGCACTCGGGCATGGATGTGGATGATGTCCTTAGGTTAGTTAGAGGACTGATGACTTGAGAAGTTAGGTCCCACAGTGCTTAGAGGCATTTGAACCATTTTTTGAAAAAAACCGCAAATATGTCAAGATGTTTTTATTTAAATGTCTTTGAAGCTGCCAGATAAGTCGGAAACCTAGTTCCGTTCTTTTACATACCTAAATCTGTCCAGGACATATTCGCCTTTTTTTGTGCTACGACAGGAGCATTTTCCATTGTGTTTGTTCTGTTGGGGGACATTCATCTCTGCTTCCATTATACGTATGGTAGTAATCGAAGGCAGCATGAAAACTATTGACTACGTGAACATATTGTTGACCAAATGCACCCCTTCTTGCTTAATGTCTTTGCGATAGCAATGGCATATTCCAGGAGGATAACTATTCGGTCACAATGTCGGAATCGTCCTACAGTGGTTTGAGGAGCACTATAGTGAACTTAGCTTGATGTCTTGGCCACTTGTACACCACCAGCCACTAACAACAGGGTTGCCATGCGCCACCGCCTCCGGCAGACATTCATGGTCTGAAGATGATCTGATGAAAAGATCGAAACCGGTCACCATTAAAAAAGTTAAGCGATCAAGACTGCTTCCAGTTTATTTATAATAATTACAGATCGCTGTTTTCCTATATAAGAACTATGTTCTTTAAAATGTTAAATATATGTCGACATGCTTAAGAACTTTCTTTTCCCACAGTTGGAGACTGATTCGAACAACTTCATTTACCAACAGGATGAGGCACCGCCATACTGAGATCTGGAAGTGCGGGAATTTTGGAATCAAAGTATTACTGAACGATGGATCGGTCGTACTGGACCAAATGATTCAGCCGTACATTACTGGCATCCAAGGTCACCAGACCAGACTACGTGATAATTTCTTGTGGGAATTTATAAAAGACTCCGTTTATGTGCCTCCGTTAATAACAACAATGAATGAACTGAAATCTCGCAAAACAGCAGCTGTGGAAGTTGAACTCGAGACATGCTCGCTACAGTGTGGGAACGTTTGAATACCGCATTGACATACGCCTTGGATCTCAAGGGGGGGCATATTGAACACACATTAAAAGGTAAGAAAAAGAACTTTTTGAGTTTCCCGTTCATCAAAAAACAAAATTAATTGTATGTTTTATTAGTTTCAGAAATGTGGCCGTACTAAATCGGATGATTCTGTTTGGCACAAATAGAGCGCTAGTTTCCTATTGAACCGTAGCGATGTATTTGAATGAACAAAAGCAGTCAGCCCCATCTATGCAAAAAGGGTTTACTATTGATTAGTGTTTAATATCCTACTGCTGACATAACGCTTAGATTGGCATCTATACTGCTGGCCATTAAAATTGCTACACCACGAAGATGACGTTCTACAGACGCGAAATATAACCGACAGGAAGAAGATGCTGTGATATGCAAATGATTAGCTTTTCAGAGCATTCACACAAGGCTGGCGCCGGTGGCGACACCTACAACGTGCTGACATGAGGAAAGTTTCCAACCGATTTCTTATACACAAACAGCAGTTGGCCGGTGTTGCCTGGTGAAACGTTGTTGTGATGCCTCGTGTAAGGACGAGAAATGCGTGCCATCACGTTTCCGACTTTGATAAAGGTCGGATTGTAGCCTATCGCGATTGCGGTTTATCGTATCGCGACATTGGTCGAGATCCAATGACTGTTAGCTGAATATGGAATCGGTGGGTTCAGGAGGATAATACGGAACGCCGTGCTGGATTCCAACGGGATCGTATCACTAGCAGTCGAGACGGATTGTGCAGCCACGTCTCGGTCCCTGAGTCAACAGATGGGGAGGTTTGCAAGACAACAACCATCTGCACGAACAGTTCGACGACGTTTGCAGCAGCATGGACTATCAGCTCGGAGACCATGGCTGCGGTCACCCTTGACGCTGCATCACAGACAGGAGTGCCTGCGATGGTGTCATCAACGACGAACCTGGGTGCACGAATGGCCAAACTTCATTTTTTCGGATGAATCCAGGTTCTCTTTACAGCATCATGATGGTCGCATCCGTGTTTGGCGACATCGCGGTGAACGCACATTGCAAGCGTGTATTCGTCATCGCCATATTGGCGTATCACCCACCGTGATGGTACGGGGTGCCATTGGTCACACGTCTCGGTCACCTCTTGTTCACATTGACGGCACTTTGAACAGTGGACATTACATTTCAGATGTGTTACGACCCGTAGCTCTACCCTTCATTCGATCCTTGTGAAACCCTACATTTCAGCAGGATAATGCACGACCGCATGTTGCAGGTCCTGTACGGGCCTTTCTGGATACAGAAAATGTTCGACTGCTGCCCTGGCCAGCACATTCTCCAGATCTCTCACCAATTGAAAACGTCTGGTCAATGGTGGCCGAGCAACTGCCTCGTCACAATACGCCAGTCACTACTCTTGATGAACTGTGGTGTCGTGTTGAAGCTGTATGGGCAGCTGTACCTGTACACGCCATCCAAGTTCTGTTTGACTCAATGCCCAGAAGTATCAAGGCCGTTATTACGGCCAGAGGTGGTTGTTCTGGGTACTGATTTCTCAGGATCTATGCACCCAAATTGCGTGAAAGTGTAATCACATGTCATTCTAGTATAATGTATTTGTCCAATGAATACCCCGTTTATCATCTGCAATTCTTCTTGGTGTAGCAATTTTAATGGCCAGTAGTGTATTTTCATTCCCTTAGGAACAAGCACCACATTGCGACTTTAGCACAGCAAGCCCTGTAAACAGTGACGGGATGCAGCATATGAGCCTAAACGGCTTCCAATCGTAGACCCATGATGTGTGACCTAGCAACAGCTGGACCCCTAAATTCTTGCTCAGGGGGGACATGCTTTGTGTATCTCCTGCTCGAGTGACGCGGCTGTGTCGGCCAGCTTCTGGGAATCTCCGGCCAGCTCTGACGTCACTGCTCCCGACCGACAGTGACCCCGGGAAGGCACGGCACACCCGTGGCCCTCTGGCCATCAACAGAGGGCCAGGCTGGTGCTGAAGGACGTCCGCCGGTGGCAGAGCGCAGTTTCACAGGAAGGCGAGCGTCGCAGACTCGGAGGCTAGTCGAAGAGGCAACTGCCCTGGGTTACATACGCTAATAGCAGCCATGCACTCAGTAATGGTCACGTGACTAATTCTGATCTAACCTTCGGAACTTGAAGCACTGTTTGCGATAAGGTATTAACAAACCTCTAAATATTCATGAATGATGCCACTGTTAATTGAAAACCGTTTTTGTTTTTATGCTGTGTTCTTGTCAGTGATTTGAAATCAATGACTGGTGATTTCAGCTACGTAAGATTTAAGAGTTTACATTTGATAGGGAATATGCAAATATAAATCGGGATGCAGCTGCATAAGAACCATAATAGTTCGAAAACCTTGCATGCTACTTTCAACGAACTCGCGCCAAAACCCAAGGTTTCCTATCTTGGTCATAAACACGTGGGCATCCGTGCCTGGCGTCTATACTTACATGGATACTCTGCAAGTCACATTTAAGTGCCTTGCAGAGGGTTCGTCGAACCACCTTCACAATTCTCTATTATTCCAATCTCGTATAGCGCGAGGAAAGAATGAACACCTATACCTTTCCGTACGAGCTCTGATTTCCCTTATTTTATCTTTGTGATCGTTCCTCCCTATGAAGGTCGGTGTCAACAAAATATTTTCGCATTCGGAGGAGAAAGCTGGTGACTGGATTTCGTGAGAAGATTCCGTCGCACCGAAAAACGCCTTTCTTTTAATGATGTCCATCCCAAATCCTGTATCATGTCAGTGACACTCTCATATTTCGTGATAATACAAAACGTGCTGCCATTCTTTGAACTTTTTCTATGTACTCCGTCTCTCCTACCTGGTAAGGACCCCACACCGCGCAGCAGTATTCTAAAAGAGGACGGACAAGGGTAGTGTAGCTCTGTTACATTTTCTATGTCTCCTGCCCATAAAACGCAGTCTTTGGTTAGCCTTCCCCCCAAATGATTGGAAAAGAGCACAGGAAGTCCCAGTCTTCAAGAAGGGTCGTCGAGCAGATGCGCAAAACTATAGACCTATATCTCTGAAGTCGATCTGTTGTAGAATTTTAGAACATGTTTTTTGCTCGAGTATCATGTCGTTTTTGGAAACCCAGAATCTACTATGTAGGAATCAACATGGATTCCGGAAACAGCGATCGTGTGAGACCCAACTCGTTTTATTTGTTCATGAGACCCAGAAAATATTAGATACAGGCTCCCAGGTAGATGCTATTTTTCTTGACTTCCGGAAGGCGTTCGATACAGTTCCGCACTGTCGCCTGATAAACAAAGTAAGAGCCTACGGAATATCAGACCAGCTGTGTGGCCGGATTGAAGAGTTTTTAGCAAACAGAACACAGCATGTTGTTATCATTGGAGAGACGTCTACAGACGTTAAAGTAACCTCTGGCGTGCCACAGGGGAGTGTTATGGGACCATTGCTTTTCACAATATATATAAATGACCTAGTAGATAGTGTCGGAAGTTCCATGCGGCTTTTCGCGGATGATGCTGTGGTATACAGAGAAGTTGCAGCATTAGAAAATTGTAGCGAAATGCAGGAAGATCTGCAGCGGATAGGCACTTGGTGCAGGGGGTGGCAACTGACCCTTAACATAGACAAATGTAATGTATTGCGAATACATAGAAAGAGGGATCCTTTATTGTATGATTATATGATAGCGGAACAAACACTGGTAGCAGTTACTTCTGTAAAATATCTGGGAGTATGCGTGCGGAACGATTTGAAGTGGAATGATCATATAAAATTAATTGTTGGTAAGGCGGGTACCAGGTTGAGAGTCATTGGGAGAATCCTTAGAAAATGTAGTCCATCAACAAAGGAGGTGGCTTACAACACTCGTTCGACCTATGCCTGAGTATTGCTCATCAGTGTGGGATCCGTACCAGATTGGGTTGACGGAGGAGATAGAGAGGTTCCAAAGAAGAGCGGCGCGTTTCGTCACAGGGTTATTTGGTAACCGTGATTGCGTTACGGAGATGTCTGACAAACTCAAGTGGCAGACTTTGCAAGAGAGGCGCTCTGCATCGCGGTGTAGCTTGCTCGCCAGGTTTCGAGAGGGTGCGTTTCTGGATGAGGTATCGAATATATTGCTTCCCCCTACTTATACCTCCCGAGGAGATCACGAATGTAAAATTAGAGAGATTAGAGCGCGCACGGAGGCTTTCAGACAGTCGTTCTTCCCGCGAACCATACGCGACTGGAACAGGAAAGGGAGGTAATGACAGTGGCACTTAAAGTGCCCTCCGCCACACACCGTTGGGTGACTTGCAGAGTATAAATGTACTCGTAGATGTAGATGTAGAACATTTTGTATGTGTTCCTTCCAATTTAAGTTGTTCCTAACTGTAATACCTAGGTATTTAGTTGAATTTACAGCTCTTAGATTAAACTGATTTATCGTCTAACCGAAGTTTAACGAGTTCCTTTTATCACTCATGTGGATGACCTCACACTTTTCGTTATTTATGGTCAACTGCCAATTTTCGCACCATTCAGATATTTTTTCTAAATCGTTCTGCAATTTGTTTTGATCTTCTGATGACTTTATTAATCGATAAACGACAGCGTCATCTACACACAACCTACGACGGCTGCTCAGATTGTCTCCCAAATCGTTTATATAGATAAAGAAAAGCAAAGGGCCTATAACACTACCTTGGGGAACACCAGAAATCACTTCTGTTTTACTCGATGACTTTCCGTCGATTACTACGAACTGTGACCTCTCTGACAGGAAATCACAAATAACTGAGACGATATTCCATAAGCACGCAATTACACTACGAGCCGTTTGTGTGGTACAGTGTCAAAAGTCTTCCGGAATTCCAGAAATACGGAATAGGTCTGAAATCCCTTGTCAATAGCACTCAAAACTTCATGTGAATAAATTTCATTACAGTCCTTCTGGGTGTGCTGATGCTTAACATGCTAAAATATCCGATATTTCAGTCATGTTGTAGATGCGCAGTCTATCCTCCGAGAAAGGCCGCCGCAACACACCTGAAAAGCCCAATATTTTTGTATTTTAGAGTTTCAAGTATTTTGTTAGACAGAGCTGAAATACATCCAAAATAGTGGTCGTCAAACTTGAATGCTGAAGAGCCAATAGTGACATTGTATGGCGGCATCTCGGGCGGCATTTGTACCGGTCTTACTATCAATTGGTAACCTACGTAAATCGGTGTGTTATGAGCCTCCAGTGGACTATCTACAGTAAGGGCGCGATAAGTTGGCCGCCAGCCTCTAAGTACTGTTCGTTAAAAGTCGGCGACGTTCAAAAAATTTCGTGTCATCAGTTCTCTGTTTCTGATTGCTGCCAAACTCAGCGTCCCAATAGTTGTGACGTTATAGTTTCGTGGTGAAGTGGTGTTGCCTTTACTACATGTGCGAATGACTTTGATTAATAATTATATTTGTACTTACCTATATTAAATGCACTATTTAATATGAGATAACAGCACAAAAAGTTTGATAAATGATTTAAATACCTTTCTTCTACTCACTGCCTTGTATTACAGCAGCTTTAATTAATCTAATATTCCTTGCTTCAAGCAAGTACCGCACTTGACCATCTCCGTAATGCACATTCCTTTTATGTCAAAATTTATACAATAGCAGCTGATCGGTACGAGTTGCGCACGCCCGTCAGTTTTCAGTACTGGAAGACAATGAAACATTCCCCCTCTCCCATCGCCGATTGCCGCAGAGGCTGCCTACTTGCTCCTTTGCCTCTGAGGAAAGCTGCCAACTATACGTACATCACGACCAAGCCAGCCTCACGAATGCTTGATTTGGGCTGCAATTTGATGATCACTGATTCAGGACTGTCATGAGATTCTTATATCTGGTTTCGTGTCTCAAAATAACTGCCGTCGCAGCCCTAATTGCTTATTTCATTTTTGAACCAATTGCTCTGGTAACAATAAAACTTTACGTAACTTATTTGCAGATTGCTAATTCATTTCAGGGCAGCTTTACTAGGTACAGACATACAATATATCAGCGACACATGAAAATTTTTGCGGGACCGGTATTCGAACCCAAGTTTCCCACTTATCGCTAGCGGTCACGTTTACCACTTCGAGTATCCGTGCACGCTCCCGGACTGATCCAGATCTCCGCATGCCACACTGTGCACTTCCTCTAATGTTCATACATTTGATTCCCACAACAGGGAGGGACCAAAGTTATTACCTTCGTTTGAGCCCGTATACGCAAGTAAATTTATTTTATTTTACAATGTCTACAGACATTTCCATGTATCCACAACTCTATTAAAAATTACGAAACTTACTCGCTGGTTGGGAATTCATTTGACGTCTCTTGTACTATATATGGTATGGTGTGGCGTGTGAAGTGTGCATGGATATCCAAAGTGGTTAAGGCGACAGCTCCCGATAAGTAGGAAATGTAGGTTCGAGCCCCTATCCGGCACGGGTTTTCACATGTCAGTAATAGACCGTATATCTGTTCTAGCACATCTGACGTCAAATGAATTCTTAACGTGCGAATAAGTTAAGTCATATTTAATACAGATGTGAATCACTAGCAATATCTACAGACATTATAAAACAACGCAGAAATAACAGTTCGAAATTAACGCCTTATCAATTTCGAGGTCATCAGAGACGAAGTACAAGTTCAAGTGGCCATGAATGGAGCAACAAATCGGTCACATCCTCGTTAACCACCACTCACCTAAATTGATATTGTAAAAAGAGTACAACAATTAAATTGGATGGGTATTTGTTTTACACTCCATCAGGAGTGGGCGAACTTCAGTATAATGCGATACTGAAAAAGCAAGGAAATAATTATGTAAGGAATAATGTTAAGATATGGTATGAGGCAATCTTACGGATAAATGGACCAAAACACCAACTGCGGACATTCTAGATAATTACCCGCATTAGTCAACCATCCAGTTTTTGATTTGTCTTAAAGCCCGGACCATTTTCCACCACAAACTGACCATGTAAATAGGTTGATGAAGGCATTTGATGCCACTCACAAAGAAGCCCCAGCTCACTTCGCTATGCACTTCCGCATATAATTCAGTACATATTCCTGACAGAACAGGGAGGGTCTGCGTGCTAATAGAACAGTTATTCTGAGCCCTATTCCAGTTAAAGACAATTATGCTCTGTGGTGTCATCCGCAGAACGAGGTCTCATGCAAAAGTTGAAACCTCACGACGGCACCACAAGTAAAGACAGTCGCTGTCAAAAGCAGCAGCGAATCGGAGACGTCGGTGTAGACACACCCCCAAGTAACTTCATTCCCAGTTAAAGACAATTGCACTCTGGTGTGAAACTGCCATTCTGCAATAAAATCAGCGACACCATCAAATAAATGTGTGGAAACACTTGGGGTCGAGTCTACGCCGACGCCTCCGATTCGCTGCTGCTTTTGACAGCGACTGTCTTTACTTGTGGTGCCGTCGTGAGGTATCAACTTTTGCATGAGTCCTCGTTCTGCGGATGACACCACAGAGTATAATTGTTTTTAATTTGATATAGAGCTCAGAATAACTGTTCTATTAGCACTCAGATCCCCCTATTATGTCAGGAATATGTACTGAATTAGATGCGGAAGTGCGTACCGAAGTGAGCTGTATCTCCTTCGTGTGTGGCATCAAATGTCTTCATCAACCTATTTTGATGGTCAGTTTGTGGCGGAAAATGGTCCGAGCTTTAAGCCAAACCAAAAACTGGATGGTTGACTAATGCGGGTAATTATCTAGAATGTCCTCAATTGGTGTTTTGGTCCACATATCCGTACGATTGCCTCATACCATATCTTAAAATTATTCCTTACATAATTTTTTCCTTGCTTTTTCAGTATGGCATTATACTGAAGTTCTCACACTCCTGATGGAGTGTAAAACAAATACCCATCTAGGCATCCTAATTTAATTGTTGTAGTCTTTTTACAAAATCAGTTTAGTATGTGAAGTATGCTAGCGGCAAGACACAATCAATGCTTTCTCTGCGCGATAGCAATGGAGATACTATTGAAGACAGTGCTGGCAAAACAGAGTTGCTGAACACAGCCTTCCGAAACACCTTCACAAAAGAAGACGAAGTAAATATTCCAGAATTCGAATCAAGAATAGGTGCCAACATGAGTAACGTGGAAGTAGGTAACCTCGGAGTCGTGAAGCTACCTGAGTCACTTAATAAAAACAAGTCTTCTGGTCCAGACTGTACACCAATTAGGTTCAATCCAAGGTATGCTGACGCAACAGCTCCGTACTTAACAACCATATACAACCGTTCGCTCGACGGAAGATCCGTATCCAGGGACTAGAAAAGTAGCACAGTTCACACCAATATTAAAGGAAGGTAGTAGGAATAATCCACTAAATTACAGGCCCATATCATTAACCTTGATATAGGCAGGATTTTGGAACATATATTGTGT
This sequence comes from Schistocerca serialis cubense, assembly GCF_023864345.2. Taxonomy (NCBI): domain Eukaryota; kingdom Metazoa; phylum Arthropoda; class Insecta; order Orthoptera; family Acrididae; genus Schistocerca; species Schistocerca serialis. Next base: position 719,463,306 of record NC_064638.1, read on the forward strand.
TCGAACATTATGAATTACCTCGAAGAAAACGGTCTATTGACACACAGTCAACATGGGTTTAGAAAACATCGTTCTTGTGAAATACAACTAGCTCTTTATTCGCATGAAGTGTTGAGTGCTATTGACAAGGGAATTCAGATCGATTCCGTATTTCCGGAAGGCTTTTGACACTACCACATAAGCGGCTTGTAGTGAAATTGCATGCTTATGGAATATCGTCTCAGTTATGTGACTTGCTGTCAGAGAGGTCACAGTTCGTAGTAATTGACGGAAAGTCGTAGAGTAAAACAGAAGTGATTTCAGGCGTTCCCCAAGGTAGTGTCATAGGCCCTTTCCTGTTTATTATCTATACAAACGATTTGGGAGAGAATCTGAGCAACCGTCGTAGGTTGTTTGGAGTTGACGCTGTCGTTTGTCGACTTGTAAAGTCACCAGAAAATCAAAGAAAATAGGAAAACGATTTAGAAAAGATATCTGAATGGTGCGACACTTGGCAATTGACCCTATATAACGAAATATGTTAGGTCACCCACGTGAGTGCTAAAAGGAATTCTTTAAACTTCGGTTACACGAGAAATCAGTCAAATCTAAAGGCCGTAAATCCAACTAAATACCTAGGAACTACAATTACGAACAACTTTAATTGGAAGGAAAACATAGGAAATGTTGTGGGGAAGGCTAACCAAAGACTGCGTTTTATTGGCAGGACACTTAGAAAACGTAACAGATCTACTGAAGAGACTGCCCACACTACGCTTGTGCGTCCTCTTTGAGCATACTGCTCCGTGGTGTGGGATCCTTGCAAGATAGGATTGACGGAGTACACCGAAAAAGTTCAAAGAAGTGCAGCACGTTTTGTATTGTCACGAAATATGCAAGAGAGTGTCACTGAAATAATACAGGAATCTTCTTACGAAATTCCAATCACCAACTTTCTCTTCCGAAAGGTCCGCCCCCGGTAGCTGCGTGGTCAGCGCGACAGACTGTCAATCCAAAGGGCCCGGGTTCGATTCCCGGCTGGGTCGGAGATTTTCTCCGCTCAGGGACTGGGTGTTGTGTTGTCCTAATCATCATTATTTCATCCCCATCGACGCGCAAGTAGCCGAAGTGGCGCCAAATCGAAAGACTTGCACCAGGCGAACGGTCTATCCGACGGGAGGCCCTCGTCACACGACATTTCATTTTTTCCGAAAGTGAAAATACTTTGTTGACGCCGACCTACGTAGGAAGAAAAGATCACCACCATAAAACAAGGGAAATCAGAGCTCGTAGGGAAATATATAGATGTTCGTTCTTTTCGCGTGCTATGCGAGATTGGAATAAAAGAATTGTGAAGGTGGTTCGATGAACCCTCTGCCAGGCACTTAAATATGATTTCCAGAGTATCCATGTCGATGTAAATGTGGATGTAGATAATTTGTGTGTATGTGTTATAATACGTGCTCGTTCTCCTCCTACCATACACCACGTTAACAGATCTCTGTGTTATCAGTTCTTTCTTTTGGGGACATCTACGGTAACTTCATATGAAGCATTGACATAAAAAGAATGAAATAACATGCAGCGATTGTAATAGCCTGTAGTGGGTTTCGAAACGCACAGATATAACAATGCTTGTGCAAAACAGCGACAGTTAGAGGGCATTCAAATGCTGAGGACATGTACCAGCAATAATGATTGAAAATAAACGACGTGAAAAGGGTAAAAGCAAGAGTCAGTATCCCCGACGACATCAAAGAGTAGAACATCAGCAGTGAACCGTTTCGAATGGAGCGGAATTGCCGGTCATCGGGATGAGACATTACGAGTGGTACTATGAAATTTCGAAAAGACTTGCAGATTATGTCAGGGATTAATTAAAAGATTGATTACTTACTCTCAATACAAAGAAGTTTAATTCGTCCACTAATTTTTAGGTGTTTATTTTAGTTCATTTGTCAGAAAAATCCGATTTTTTGTTATTTTCCTGCTTATTGGTGAAATGAAACGCCGACGGTTGCGTAGATCGTCTTTCCCCATCTAATGAATTGTGAATAAATCAATGACTGATCAAGGTTGGTACAATTACAGACAGTACATCATATACTAATATTCTAAAACAATCGGAATAACGCCGTAGTTCGAATGCCAATCGTTTCATCTCGTGTGACTGTTGAGAAATAAATATCGTGGATGCCACCATCTTCACTCACTTGGCAAAACGCACTTCATAATGCACTTTTAATTATGTTTCCCAGCGAAAGAATCTTGTTCGCTGATGCAGCGTAGTTGGGAAGCCGGTTTCACAATACAGAGTAAATTATTTAATAGAAAAAGTTGTTTCATGTGTGACACATTTTTGCCAGAAGCCTTTTACCCAATCTAAGATTTTCAGGAAAGGAGTAAGAACCAGCGTCCTATGGTCACGGAGTTAACTGCGTCATTTTTCATAGTGCTGCCTAGAGCACGTCAGTGTAACTCACGTGACACGGAACTGGGTTTGGACAGTTAGATGTTACCGAAAATGGAGCTCAGATTACTCTTACGTTTGTCCACGTGAGGTAGAAACGCAACTGGCAACCATGTGAATGGTCGCTATGGGGAAGTGCGTCTGGTGGAGATGTGACAGCTTTGACTGTAGACATAGGGAGCTGCTCCTTAGATTCTCTGTATTGTGAGCAGGGACCTCCAACCAGCTAGGGATATTGACGATATAACGCGCCAATTGCACAGAGGTTGGCACTGTCCCTCAGGAGGACATCCAGCAACTCTGTCAGTGTCAAACCGAGTAACTGCTTGCATTAGGGCCAGATGTGGACCAGCTCATTATTGACTTGCACTATGTTTGGAGCTCTTTCCCTTGAATAAATCATCCAATTTTTTAAAAAAATTGTAACCAGTTGTTTGTCTGTACATGTACTTCACACTTATCAGTTTATGTCCAATTCGGATAATTTCTTCGTAGTGTGGAGCTTTTTTTTTTCTTAGAGTGTATTAAGTAACGCATCGTAGTACTGTTAAGTGTGAAGAATGTTCCAGTACATTCTTCCGAAAATATTATAGCTTCGAATAAGCTTACAGTGCGATACTATCCGAAACGTAGGAAGCCTACTTAAAATGCTGAGGTCTTTTTCGTCTTGCCCGAGCTTAGTGTTTCAGATGTATTATGGCGACCGTGAGGAGTGCCAGTACAGGGATAAGGTTGAGACTGAATTCTATGGATAATGGGAAGTGGTAATACGACGCCTGGTGTGGGTCCAAGGCTTACATCCCTCGAATGGTACCAGGCTGCTACCGAGCTTGGCCGCCCCATCCCACTGACAGCCAGAGATTTAAAAACACGGTTTAATACCGTTGAATTGATAAACGTGTTGTTTTAAACCGTTTAAAACCGCGTAAGAACGGTAGGAATGGGCCTTTCCATCCCGGTTGTCGCGCAACCTGCTATACCATAGAGCAGCGTGTACTGCATATGCATCAGGGGCTAACGTACTGGCAGGAACGGAACGAATCCGGAAAAACCTAGAGAACTAGGGTCACAGCTTATAGTTGTATATGAAGCCGGAGAATGCTGTCGCGGCTCAACTGACGTTGCGCTTAGCTGTCTTACGCAATCAAACCAGATAGTTCAGTTAGCGGAATGTGTCCTCGATCAAAGATGTGGAATAGCTTCTATGTAAAACAAGATTTTTGTAAGAAAATTATTGGCTTTCGGTACGTGCCCATACAGCCATATCAACAGTGGGAAGACGACAGTGCGTTGCGACAATTCAGAACATTTGTAGGAGTCTAGCTGCACGCTGGTACGAAGTTGCGTACAGTATGCTTAGACTTGTCATGTGACGCCATCCAGGCATGTCAGTTATGATTATACGACGATAAGGAGAACACAACACGCGGTCTCCAACCAAAGAAAATCTCCGACCCGGCCGGGAATCGAACCAGGGCTCCTTCCATTAACACTCTGAGGCGCAAACCCGCAGCTACCGACACGGACGTAAGGCAAGTTGATGGTGAGAAAGAGGCAACATGTAAATATTGTAAAGTATTGTTAAAAGAACATCTCACCTGATGCGATCTTTATCGTCCGTCTGTTAAGCGGTTAGCTTCGGATGATGCATTCCAAGTAAAAAGGGAAAAAGACAACAAATTAATTAGAAAATTAAGTATCAAGGACAGCGTCTTCATCTATGCCATCGTCAACGCCTTCCGGTTCTTCTCTCAGTGAACAACTTAGGATAGATTCACCACAACCCTTTTCGTACGGGCATAAGTGTATCCACCGGCCGTTGCTAGGGCTATAAATGCTTCAGCTGCTCCACTACCTATGCTGAATTCGTAATATCGGCGGGAAGCATTTCACAATGTGGCTGTGAGCCTCCTGGTCACCACCTGCTTATCACATGATTGCTTTCTGCCGAATATTGTGGTGCGAAGACATTATCACAAAGAAATCGAATTCTTCACCTGCTCTTGCATTGATTTCGGATGGATGAACTGATGTGTCAGGGAATAATGTCGTGAAAGTGGCAAGACTTCAGCCAATATTTATAAAAGCTTACAACCTGGAGGGAAAATGGAAACTGCACAGTATATTCTCTCGTAAATATTTGAAGTTGTTGGTAAAATAGGTGCGGAGAGGTTCGTAGTAGTGCTCACAGACAACGTGAGCAATGTGCATGCTGCGTGGAAAGCAATAGAGGAAAAATATACACAGATATACTGTACAGGCTGTTTAGCACATATCTTTAATCTACTAACAAAGGACACGATGTCAATGAGGATTCTGGAAGAATGCTTCCATCTAGCGAAGGAAATAGTAAAAACCTTAAGAGCACTTTGTCCCCTACGCTTTATTGAAAATAAAGGGGAAAGAGAAATACAGTCATACCTATGTGACACTAACGTTTCCATCACAAATCCATTAGGCGGGTACTGCGATTTGTTTGGACAGCTTATTCAACAATAAAAAGGCGGTATTACAAACTATTTGTTTAGAGTGATCGTGGTATCAAGCAGAAATCTATAGACTCATGAGTCGGCAGATGCTGTTTGAGGTGGTCGCTATATCAAGCAGAAATTTATAGATACCAGTCTTTGAATGCTGGCCCCTATTTTGACCGGAACCGAGGTTGGAATCTGCCCACACGCCGGCCAGAGGACCTGAAGATGGGATCATCGCCGAAACTGGTAACCCAACAACATAACAGTTTGGAAATTAGACGGCTGAAAGGTGTTTGATTTGACATTCTGATTTATATATATATTTGAACTTCAGGTACATGGGTGACTCATGGGTATTCGAAACATTCGGGCCATCGTGTGACGACGAATCTGATTAATATCGTGGTAACTGACTACCAGAAAGTATATTTCTGTTTGTTCCAAAGATTACACGGTAATCTATTTGTTGTTGTGCTTTTTCAATGAAAATTTTTTTATAATTTACCGTGGACTATGTGAGGTAGACGTTTGACAAAGTTTTCTTATAATGTATTTTCTGCTCCTGATATTTCTAGTACAGTTTATACACAGTTTGGAGTTACATATTGAATAATAATGTATTTCTATGCTGTGAACTTCGGACTGTGTCTAAGAAATAAAGCACACATTGTAACATTTTTGGAATGTTATTTTTTTATGTGCACTGAAATTACCAATCTAATCAATTACGAGGGCTGTCCAGAAAGTAAGTTCCGATTGAACGCGAAATGGAAACCACAGTGAATATCAGAAATGTTTTATTTGTAACAATTAGCTACACCTTCCTGCTACTTCTCTACCCAGTCGCCGTTCTGACTTAGACATTTGTCGTAGCGTTGTACCAACTTTTCAATACCCTCATAATAGAAGGCAGCCACCAGTGCTTTCCGCCAATTCTCCACGCTGGCCTACAGCTCGTTGTCTGTGCCAAAATGTTGTCTTCATAGACAGCGGTTCGTGTGACCAGAGACGGAACTCAGAGGGAGACAATTACGGGCTGTATTGTGGGTAATCAAATATTTCCAATAGAAAACGATGCCCCTGCAAAATGCGGCTGAGAATTGTCTTGAAGAAGAAACAGCACGACAGTTATGTAAAATGGCTGCATAGCTTCAGGCGAAATTTCTCACCACGCCCTCGTACTTGGCGGGTGACACTATTTTCTAGACATCTTTACGCGCTCACTGTGAGCTCAGAAATGAGAAGAGCGACGTGATGTTATCTGGGGTCATACTAGAGACACTGCCCAACACATCTGTGTAAAGCTTAATCGGATTTTCATAGTAGTTTCCATTTCGAGACCAATCGGAACTTACTTTCTGGACACCCCTCGTATACCAACACTGAGGTGACAAAGATCATGGCATATCTCCTACCATCGTTTCGGACCTCCTTTGTGCGGCGTATGCAGCAGATAAATGTGACATGGACCCAACAAGTTGATGAAGTCACCTACAGAAACGTTGAGCCATGCTTCCTCTATAGCCGTCCATAGTTGCGAAAGTATTGCCGGTGCAGAATTTTGTAAACGAACTAACCTCTCCATATGTCCCATGGATATTCGATTGGATTCATGCCGGGCGATCTGAGTGGCCAATTTACGCATCGAACTGTCGAGAACGTTCTTCAAACCAGTCGCGAACAATTGCGGCCTGGTCACATGGCACATTATCACCCATAAAAATTCCATTGTTGTTTGGAAACATCAAATCCACGAATGGCTGCAAATGGTCTCTAAGTAATAGAACATAACCACGCGCAATCAATGACTGGTTCTGTTGGACAGAGGATCCAGTCTGTTCCACGTACACACAGCCCGCACCATTATGGAGCTACCACCAGCTTGCACAGTGCCTTGTTGACAACTTAGGTCCATGGCCTCGTGGGGTCTGCGTCACACTCGACCACTACCATCAGCTCTTACCAACTGATTTCTGGACTCATCCGACCAGATCGCTACTCTCCAGTCGTCTAAGGTCCACCCTACGTTGTCGCTAGTTCAGGAGAGGCGACGCAGGCAACGTGCTGTTAGCAAAGGCACTCGCGTCTGTCGTCTTCCGCCATAGTCCATCAAGCCACATTTCGCCGCACTGTCTTAAGGATACGTTCATCGTACGTTCCACATTGATTTCTGAAGTTATGTCACGCAGTGTTGCTAGTCTATTAGCACTGACAACTCTACGAAAACTCCTCCGCTGCTCTCGGTCGGTAAGTGAAGGCCGTCGGCCACAGGATGTGGCGAGAGCTAATGCCTGAAATGTTATATTCTCGGCCCGCTCTTGATACTGGGGATCTCGGAATAGCGAATTCCCTAACGATTTTCAAAATGGGGCGTCCCATGGGTCTAGCTCCAACAACTATCGCCGTCTTTAATCCCCATCGTGCGGCCATAATCACGTCGGAAACCCTTTCACATCACCTGAGTAGAAATGACAGCTATATATGTGCATATCGCTATACCACGACTTTGGCACCTCAGTGTACAGTACCTGGTATTAAACGGCTTAAAACCCACGTTTGGGATTTAATCCAGGACGTTCGTTCAAAGTCTGCTGAGCAGAAATAGTACCCTGTCGTATTTCGTCTTCTTTCCTTCCAAACATTGGCGTCTGCATTATGCATCTCCAAGATTCCAGACAATTTCAGAATCTTACAACAGCTATTTAGCCAAACAGTGTAGTAAATTTCCGTACATTTGTGTTGCATCGAAAACGTACGACCGTACTTTCTTTTGTTTTACGTGGTACAGTGCATATTCTATCCCTGATTACTTTGTACGTTTAGTAGCCAAAGAACATTACAACAACAGGGATTTCCGTTTATGCTGTTCAGAGCAATTAAATGGCACAGTGTATTTTTTGGTTCTGGTTGCTTTGTACGTTACGTAGCAAAAGAACATCAAAGCAACAGAGATTTCAATTTCCTTTTAACAGAAAGGGACAGGTTTCCTCTGCAACCTTCAAAGATGAAATATCAAACTATTTTAATTATTTTACATGCATTGTACCTCAAACTTCAGTTTACTGTTTATATTCGGTATGTTACTTCTGTTCAGGGTTCAGATAATCTGGATACCCTAGATGTGGCGTAGTCGTTGGAGACGTTTCTCGAATACTCGGTAATGTGAATTAGCAAACAAGACAGTGACCTATCATGAAAATTAGTGAATCACATTTTTTGTGGTTTTCTGAAGTTGGTGCAGTGCGTTTTTGTCCTTTATGTGAAAGAATTTCGGTCCTTCCTAAAACTGAGAGCGTCTATAATGAGCTCGCTGTCGAAATAGCCCTACAAAACGAAAGAAGCAATGGCCCACGCCGACTCGCATTTAAGCTCTACACTGGATCTAAAACGCTTTTAATAAGAAGCAGGCCATAAGACAGGTCCACCAAGTTCTTTTTTTGTGAGGACAGCGTAGTCAGAACGCTGAAAAAAGGCAAGACGTGATTCACGCCAGTAAAAATGTCTGCGTAGAGACGTGTCTCGCGATACGTACATTCCGGGAAGGTCGGTACTGCGGTCAGAGACTGGCATCGTGTTGTAATGGGCGTTGCCTGTCTTTATTATTCCCGGACACGTATTTGCATTTTAAATTCCGGCGGAGACAGTTGTCCTTGGTAAGGCCCACGTTCCACTTTGACATGTCTGTTGACGAACGTACGAGGGGACACCGTAACCAAAAAACAATCTGTACCGGAACATTCTTCCGAGAAAACAACCAATGCAAAATTTAAAGAAAGTTATTGTTTTATGAAGGGAACGAGTGGGAATAGAGTATGTTTCATTTAAGGTTGAAGACAATACAGATATACTTAAGAAAAATGTGTCCGTAAATATCATCGCTTACTGTTATAAGTATTCCGTTTTTTATAACGTTCACAAATATCAAAAGAACTAGAAAAACCATTTGATTATCAACAATTTTTGATTTGAATGCAGCCGAGATAATTTTTAATTTGTTTAGAAAAAAGATCAAAATAAAATGAGGTAAAAAATTACAGTCTCCTTGCAAGTGAAAATGGCTATATGTGAGGCTAGTATCCTACAACTACTACATAAATCCAAGCAAATAAATAAATAAAATAAAAATAAAAAGAACATCGTTTTAGGTATAGTTTCATGAGTAGGACTGAAAATTTTTTTACGAACTTCCAACATGCTGGAGTAGCTGTGGGTCAGCAAATTCTGTTCATCAGTACAACGAAAAACCAGGCCAAAGCTCCAAATTTTACGTTTTTTATTCAGTCGATGATTATTTTCGGGCCGGGACTCATTGTCAGATACTCCGTATGCGATGAAACTGTTCGTTGCACGTTTTTGACATAGTTTTCACATATTAGGAAATAGCATTTTTGACTGTTATGACGATTTGAAAATAGGTCTCGGTCCGAACTAGTCATCGAATGAATAAAAAAAGTAAAATTTGAGTTTTTGGACTGGTTGTTCGTTGCACTGAAAAATGATTTGTTCGTTAATGTTAAAACTAATCATATGGAAACTAATCTGTTATACACATTCTTTAAATTGACTCATTTCACATAAATTTGGTAAAAAAAGAAACGTTCAGTGATCAGTGGAACGTGTGACTAACAAACTACGCCAAAGCAATGCTCCCTAGAGGCACAATTCCTCGTGCGATTTATTTCTTGCACAACACTTAAATTATGAAAATGATATCGTTAATTTTTAAAGTGAAAACGTGTTTCATTGTACTGCCAGTTTCTGCATTTACTCATCTGAATATCACAAATTAATGCTTAGGGAAAGGGTGACAGTTTCTTCAGGAATCTAATTTAGCAGCAATGTGGAAAATGAAGAGGGCTTAGGGACAACAGGCAGAAAAAATGTTTACGGAAATCCCTTATTACACTAAGGAACCGATAGCTGTAACACGTGCTAAGACAGTGCATCCACCAGTCGTTGTAGTAGCACGGGACTGGAAAACTGCGTCTCACTAGCCGAAACATTCATTTCTATTAAAAATGTGACTTATTTCAATTCTGATAATTTAATGAAAATGCCTCTTGGTCTCAAATTTAACGGCAATCGTGCTGTTCCTCCCCTCTGTTGCATTACTTCGGCGTAGCGCCTAAGGAAAAAAAAACATAGTTGTGGCATAAGACGACACAGTACTACTGAATGTTGTACACATTGTAGGAGATGCCAACGAAAAACTATTTCGTCATGCAACACCGGAAGGAGAAGTGTGTGAAAAAAAAAATGTAACTGATCGTAAATCAGATTTCAAGCTACTAGCCAAAGGGCACATTCAGTCGGTTTCTGTTTGTACACATGAGTTTGAACTCTAAGAGCTCCAGTTGTAATCTATTCCAACAAAAATGACAGCATTACCTAGACATGTGTACGAACTTGCACAGAGGAATAAGTACGCATTCTCTCATGCTCTATGCATGAATGAATCAAGAAAAATCTGAATATATAAAACAATAAAATGTAAATTCCGAAAATTACGTTACTTATTGCTCTTAAACCTAAAGTGATGGAAGCATTTCGTTCTACGTAAGATTCTTTTATTACCAACTTTACCTTCCCCTATCCCGAAGACAACTGGAAAAGATAAAGTAAAATGGAATATGGTTAAGTTATCAAAATTGATGCTATGAAACAGAGATCAAATTGAATTTTAAACCAAGACGCATGGTTTTTTTCTTTTTTCCCTTTTTACAAACGAATACAGAAAGCGGAAAATATAGCTGAGGGCTTTACTGTAAACAAGAAAGTTAACGTCAATATTGCAGCTATTGCAGGATTCACAGGGAGAAGAACTTGACACTTTCAAAAACTAGTGGAGGGTATTCAATCGAAATCATCCAAATCGATGCGGTGATGTGGTCATGTTGGCAAAAAGGGTTATAGAAGATAACAAATGGCCATGAGAGATTTTAATGCAAAAGTAGGACAAAACCTAAACAATAATTTGCTATGAAACCTCAGATATCATAACAGAAATAACCGGGGTCATATGTCAGCATAATTTTCCGAGAATAATAGTATTTCTGTCTTTTTACACATTCTTCAAGGAGAAAATGAACCGCAAATAGCCTTTGCACGAAGGAAATTATACTAACACGAAACTGACTACATGTTATCGAAATAATTAATATGTTGTACAGGATGTTCAAAGTAACGTTTGAATAACAAGTGATTATGGACTAATAAGATGCAGATTAACAATATATCTGAAGCTATGAAAATAATTAATTGGCGAGGAAGTCTGACATGTAGATTATGAGTATATAGGAAGGGCGTTCAATGAATAATGCAAGATATTTATTTCTGAAAGCAGATTGGTTTTATTCAGAATTCCAATACACCACGTTATTCCTCACTCTTTTGGCTACAAAATCCTAATTTTTCAACATAATCTCAGTTCGATGTGACGCTCTGATGTCACCTTATTGGGAGAGCCTGTATGCTCACATGGTGCCATTCTGCGGTCGACGTAGGAGCCAACGTCTCGCTCCATCAATGGCCTCCCCATTATCCATGTACTGCTTCCCGCTGAGTGCATTATTCATTGGGCCAAACAGATGTAAGTCTGAAGATGCGAGATCCAAGCTGTAGCGCGGGTGAAAAAAAAAAAAAGAAAAGAAAATAAAATAAAAAGAAAAAACAGTCCAATGAAGTTCGGTGGTCTCTTCTCGGGTGCGCAGACTTGTTTGAGGCCTCGTGTTGTTATGGAGAATGAGAAGTATGTTCGCATTTCTGTGGCGATGAACACAGTGAAGTTCCTTCAGTTTCGTGATGGTAGCAAAATACTCGTAAACTTCAGAGTTGATCGTTGCACTGAGAAGGAGGACATGAAACAGAATACAAGCAATATAACCCCTTCAGAGACCAGGAGACCGTCGCCATGACTTTAACGGGTGAGGGTGCGGCTTTGAAGTTTTTATTTCGAGGAGAGGTGGTGTGGCGCAGTTTTACCGTTTTAGTTTCCGGTTCGAAGCGATGAACCCATGTTTCATCGCCTGTTACGATGTTCGACAAAAAATTGTCACGATCAGCCTCATAAGGTGCAAATCAATTCCGCAAAGATGGACTTCGTTGCTTCTTATGGTCTTCTATTAGGCGCGAGGAACTAGTGTGCACGCACCTTTGAGTACTCTAACTCAGGGGCCTCCAAAATTTTTAGTCCGCGGGCCACATTGACTCCTCCACGAAGTCATAAGGGCCAAGATCTACCTAGTGAGATTAAAGCATCCTAGCACTCCCGTGATCACCGTAATGTAAGGCTAAAGGAAAGATGAAATCGCAAAAATCCAAGGTTGTGGGAATAGCTAGCACTGAAACGAACTACTATTTTTATTTAATTACATAATTTTGATTGATGGACGTACCTGACCGAAATTCTGGCGTATTTTATTCTGGCGAATTTCGCCGACAAAAAAGTATGTCACTGCACATTCTTCACGAAAGCGTCCTGCAAAGTTGACGAAATCTCAAAATCATTGCTAGCAACAATATTACTGCAAGACGTAACAGAGGTAGAGTATGTCAACGCATTGTTATTTCAAGCGGTGCAACAATAAGTTTAGTTATGTGGTCTTGTAGTGAGGAGCAGAGCCAATGTCGCGGTGTATTGGTCGCGATGGGCCTCGAAACTCAATTGGTGGCAGTATAGGTAGCACCTCAAATATTTGGCGGGTCGGATACCGGGGATGTCCGGCCAACTAACGCGGGCTGGTTTCCCAGCCCTCGCCGGCCGGTTTCGGCCCGCGGGCCGTAGTTTGGAGACCCCTGCTCTAACTAGCCGGCCGCTGTGGCCGAGCGGCTCTAGGCGCTTCAGGCCGGAACCGCGCTGCTGCTACGGTCGCAGGTTCGAATCCTGCCTCGGGCATGGATGTGTTTGACGTCCTTAGGTTAGTTAGGTTTAACTAGTTCTAAGTCTAGGGGACTAATGACCTCAGATGTTACGCCTCATAGTGCTTAGAGCCATTTGAACCATCTGAAGTACTCTAACTGGTGGACGGATGTGTCAACACCACCAACAGAGACGTCCAGTTGACCAATGAGGTGTCTGCTGGTGATCCATCGATCAGATCGAATGAGAGTGTCCACAAGTTCCCACACTGCAAAAGTCACAGCTGTTTGCCGCCGGCCGACAAGCGGGAGATCGGACAGGTTTGCGCGACCTTGGGATTATGACAGACGTCTCGCCCAAGACTCACCGTAATTTTGTTCACTGACAGGCCTCCGCAGACATTCCGTGAGCTCCTATGATTATCTGCGATGATCCGGTTTTCCGCCAAAAGAATCTCAACGACAGCTCTCTGCTTGGAGCTCACCTTCGTCACAGACGCAATTTTTAAGGTTACGTACAGCGTCACTACCAATCGGAATTTCATGAAACTACAGGGATTGAAGCAGGAATATTCGACGATGTCCCACACCAAATTCCGCATTTTTCAACAGAAGTTGGCCGAGATAAAAGTGTTGGATTATTTATTGAACACCTGTCGCAAGTAAAAATATGGAAGTACCGGGTGATCAAAAAGTCAGTATAAATTTGAAACCTGAATAAATGCCGGAATAATGTAGATAGAGAGGTACAAATTGACACACATGCTTGGAATGACATAGGGTTTTATTAGAACCAAAAAAATACAAAAGTTCAAAAAATGTCCGACAGATGGCGCTTCATCTGATCAGAATAGCAATAATTAGCATAACAAAGTAAGACAAAGCAAAGATGATGTTCTTTACAGGAAATGCTCAATAGGTCCACCATCATTCCCAAAAATGTCCGACAGATGGCGCTTCATCTGATCAGAATAACAATAATTAGCTTAACAAAGTAAGACAAAGCAAAGATGATCTTATTTACAGGAAATGCTCAATATGTCCACCATCATTCGTCAACAATAGCTGTAGTCGAGGAATAATGTTGTGAAAAGCACTGTAAAGCATGTCCGGAGTTATGGTGAGGCACTGGCGTTGGATGTTGTCTTTCAGCATCCTAGAGATGTCGGTCGATCACGATACACTTGCGACTTCAGGTAACCCCAAAGCCAATAATCGCACGGACTGAGGTCTGGGGTCCTGGGAGGCCAAGCATGACGAAAGTGACGTCTGAGCACACGATCATCACCAAACGACACGCGCAAGAGATCTTTCACGCGTCTAGCAATACTTGGTTTTTTTTTTGTTCTAATAAAACTCCATATCATTCCAAGCATGTATGTCAATTTTTACCTCTCCATCTACATTATTCCGTGGTTTATTAAGTTTTCAAATTTATACTGACTTTTTGATCACCCGGTATATTAAATCAAACAATACGTTCATCATCTTATAAAATGAAGAAGACACGTGGATCAAAGACACAATTACTCATGAAAGCAAATTAGAGTAACAGAAAAAGATATTGCAGGTATGAAGAGAGGAAAAGAAGAGAAAACTCAACAGTAATGCATAGAAAGAGCGAGAAGTTTAACGCTTATAGCAGAATACGCTCAACTGAACGGCACTGTTCAGATACGTTTTTGAGAAGTTACGACGCACCATATGTGAATGGAACGGCAATAATGATTAATATATGGTACTACTAAAACTACTCTATCACACATTTCAGTTATTTACAGAAAACGTATGACTAACGATTGAAGTCTTGCATGTAAGTACTGTCTATGCAGCAAGGTGTTATGCGGTATCTGACTTTCGTTGAAATATCTGAGATTCTGTAACTCCTTGGTGACCTATTTCTATTGCAGAGAGAGCCGCTGGCCCCTGGCCAGATTTTGGACGAATTGAGGCTTGGGTGATACAGTTGATACCTCTCATGCTGTGACAAATAATATAGACAGTAATAGTGGATGCAATGACAGCATGTTACGCTTGGAAAGAAATATTTGTTAGGGGTCTGCAGGTGACTGCAACAAATAAGTATCTTGTAGGACCTGCAGATATTGCAGAGTTGTGCGCCAACACTTGCAAAACACTGTGAGGAAGGTGTCTCATTGAAGTTCCCAAGGTTAAGAGCTTCATCGTTGTGCAAGGAAACCTGTTTTTCAGCGAGGTGAATAAAAGACCTGTCGCAAACGATGGACGGCAACCATGCAATCCTCAGATTTTCAAGTGACACAGAGCTAGTCGGCGATACGGGATGAACGCTGTAAAATAAAATAACAGCAACACGAAGAAGAAAACCTTTTAAATAAAACTATATGGTTCCAGAGACGTTTACAAGTCTCAAACATTTAAGATGTGTATACGCTGACTGAAGTCACGAATGAAAATTTGTTAAAGTTTAGAGGTAGATACCAAGTGCGCTGAAGCGTGAACGGGAATCTGGACTGAGGAGGAAGGCGTGCTAGGACAGTCCGTAGTACAGGTGTGCAAAGCCACTGTGCCACGTGGGGTAGTGGTTAGCGAATCCGCCTAGTGAGCAAGGAACCCGAGTTTATATTCCGCCCTTGGTGCAAATTTTCATTCGTCGGTTTAGTTGGCATATATATATCTTTTTAAAGTTCGCGATATATTTTTCAACAGTAGACAATTAAAATAATTTTCTAAAAACGCTACCAGAAGTGGAAATTGCACCTAAATATTGTAATAGAATTTTTGTAACGCAGTAATGGTCTGTTGATTACACGTGAAAGTTAAACCAGCTGTCGCACCCGGATCGCTCCTTTCTGAGGGCAGTACGCCATCAGCTGTGGTAGCTGAGCACTTTGGAGGACCATATTTAATGCTCAACGTGCTGAAGAGACTCTCCCACGACGCTGTGGATATGAAAGTATAATGTGGCGGGAAGCTTGGCTTTTCTTCAATCTCGAGTATGTTACTGACAAGGACTTGTCCTACGTGTCTGCGAACCATATATTATGAACTTTGAGTGTGAAAAGTGACATCTGTGCACCTGTTTAAAGGAATGGGAAAGAGCCTGTAGCTAATTGCAATTCGAGTGAATTCGTGAACAATATCCATTCTCTGTGGAAGTTTGGCGTATTGTGTGAGCCACGATTTGGCACGAAGCTCCATCTCGTCACATATGAACCGAAAGAGTTTGTTTTGCTTTCGGAATTTGGGGTGCGTTCTGCAGTCATTGTATAACGTAGCAAATGTCGGAGACTGTTTCTGACAGATCAAGGGAGAACAGGAATCCTCAAAAATGCTTTGATGGTCCCTGTTGTACTCAACAGAGTGAAAAATAAACAAACTGCCGTTGTGTTTTGCTACGAAGTATCTTCCACCATATCGTGAGCAGTTGTAGATATACTTTCCACTCTCGTATTCATAAATAGCTACGTTTTGGATGTGTGCTGTTGAAACACGTGTTGCAAGCTTAAAACATTCGAAGGAACCCTGAAAGTAAAGAGTCTCCGTATCACATTTTAATAAAGGCCTGCCATTCCACGTATAGCATTCATTTCACAGGCCACTACATTCACAGGCCAATAAACTGACGCGCCACTATGATGAATGATCTAATAATTATTACTAATGTTGTTCAAAATCAGCTGAATTCTCTGAAACTCAACGAGCTACCATATCGCGGCGGCGTTCCTGTGAAGTTCTACACAGAATTTGCAAGCGAATTAGCTTAATTCTTGACCACAATTTACTCCAGGTCACTGCAACAAGGAACTGTTGTTGAGTGACTGGCAAAGAGCCCAAGTCAATTCGTATCTCTTCTCATACCATCAGCAGCCACTCATGCCATTGTACTGAAATCCACTGAATGGCGAAGGCCACCTCCGAACATCTTCACGTTTTACGATCTTCAGTTTCTCGCATCCATTTCGATCTTGCACTTCTTCTAACCTCATCTGCCCACCATCCATTACGTCGCCGTCTTGGTCTTTTATTGTCTCTTGAAATGCGTGATAATACTCAATTGATTCGTGGATTATCCATCGTATAGCTATATATCACCAATATTTTATTTACATTTTAAAAACTCTTACTTACGGATTCCATTCTAGTCTATTTGCTGATTTATTTATAAGTTTTCCTATCTTTTCTAGTGATTTGTAACATTCACATTTCAAAAGGAAAAAGGAAGATTAGGGTTTAACGTCCGATCGACACGGAGGGGAGGTCATGAGAGACGGAGCGCAAGCTGAGATTGTTTCAAGGAACGGAAAGAAATCGGCCTTGTCCGTTCAAAGGACCCTCCTGGCATTTGCCTGAAGCGGTTTAGGGAAATCATGGAAAACGTAAATCTGGGTGACCGGACGGGGATTTGAACCGTCGTCCTCCCGAATGCGAGTCCAGTGTGTCAACCACTGCTTCAGCTCCCTCTGTGATATTTCAGATATTCGCTGAGCATCCCTCTTTTTTATTTAATAGCTCTCGCATTAAAAGACCATGTCTGATTGCTGTAACTCACAGTTATCGCCCACCTCCCTATATGTAGCAGAATTACAGAACGTATTTCGAGAGGACAATATGAATATCCGACAATGTGGATTATTAGAAGAACGACCGTATTAAATACAACTTCCACTTCTCACACATGACATCCTGTCTGACACTGATAAAGTTTGATTCATTGTTTGTAGATGTCTGTAAGTGCTTTCTTTCCGAATCACACGCCACCTTTCACCAACTACATAACGGCCATATCCGATGTGTCACTAAGTTCAGAACTTGACTGAAAACTTTTGAGAGACGACTGACAGCACTTTCTAATGGGTTGAAAGTTAGTAATGCGCTAAGCGAATGAAAAGCCTCGATTCATCAGCAAGGCACTCAGAATCTACAGCTTGTTTACAAAAGAGACATCTTGGCCGTACTGCAGTGCGACCAAAGTGTGCTGAATGAAAATCAGATCAGGCAAACAGGAGACATTGAACGTATACAAAAAATGGCTGTGCGATACTCAGATTTTTTGGACGTGAAAATCTCCGAAAAAATATGAGTAACGTTGCCATATATCTAGCGATAGTTTCTTATTTAATTTTACCCTGATTACCTTTCATACGCCTACGTGGTCCCCAGGTGATGAAGAGACTGAAAAAATGTATGATTGGAAAAAAGAAATTCAGTTCGTTAACACGGACCGGTGTAAAGTGATGAAGGGAGAAGTCAACTGATGGAATTTTGCACAGAGCACAGCTTAATCGTTGCTAACACTTGGATTACGAATCGTGAAAGAAGGTTGTGTTCGTGGAAGAGACCAGGAGATACCGAAAGTATTCATATCGATATATAATAGTAAGAGATACTCTCAGCACATTTTAAGATGCAAACTATTTCCAGAAGCAGATGTGAACTATGGACGTAATTTACTGGCAATTAACCGCAGATTAAAAGTGAATAAAGCACAAAATGTAGAAAATTAGGGAGATGAGGACTTTATACATTGAAAGAACCAGACATTCTTGAGCAATAGGCAACGATTAACTGGAACAGGGAAAATCACGACAGCAGGAGAATGGATAGCTTTGAGAGATGACACAGTGAAGCCAAAATGGGATGAAATACAAAAAAAAGGAAAGCCAAGAAAAACATTCAGTATATAAAATTTAATCGATGAAAAGAAAACATAAACATTGAGAAAATGAATTAAAGAATAGGAACGTCTGAAAATCAGACTGACAGAAACTGCAAAATCACAAATCAGTAACGCCTAGAGAAGCTGTAGAATAGGTAGATATCAGTTAAAGAAAAACTGAAGAAATCTTTGGAGAAAAGAGAAGCTCCTGCATGAATATTAAGAGCTCAGATAGCAAGTCAGTACCACCCAAAGAAGGGAAGGCTAATAAGTGGAATGAATATACAGGAAGGCTACATTAAACAGGTGACATAACCTAAGACTTCAAGAAGAGTGTAATAATCCCAAATCCGAAGAAGACAGGTACTGACAGGTCTGAATGCTACCGAACCATCAGTTTGACAAGTCATGGTTGCAAAATACTTACGCAAATTATTTGCAGAAGAATGAAAACTCTGCTAGAAGACAACTGCGAAGAAGACTGGCTTGGGCTCCGGAGATACGTAGGAACGCGCGAGACAATTCCGATTCTTTGACTTAGCTTAGAACATACATTGAAAAAAGACAAACTCACATTACAGAATCTGTAGACCTAGACAAACACTTCTGACAGTGTTCATCGGAGTATTTGAAATTCTGGAAGAAGGAGGGATGAAACACAGTGAGAAAGGTTATTTGCAACTTGTACAGAAACCAGACTTCAGTTACAAGAGCCAAAGGAAATGAAAGAGAAGCAGTAATTAAGAAGGGAGTGAGAAAGGTTTTTATCCTATCGCCTATGTTTACCAGTCTATAAATTGGCAAGTAGTACAGGAAACAAAAGAGAAACCAGGAAAGGGAATTAACGTTCAAGGAAAAGAACTGAAAACTTCCAATTTTTCGATGACATTGTAATTCTATCACAGACTTAAAAGATCTATTGAAAGAAACGGATAGTGCCTTAAACAGAGGCTGTGAGATGAATGTTGGCAAAAGCAGAAAAAGTGGTACTGGAGTGTAATAAAATTATACCAAACAGTGCTGAGGAACCGAGATTAGAAACTGAGACGCTAAACGTTGTAGAAGAGTTTTTTTCCATCTGGGCAGCAAGATAAATGACGGTGGTCGAAGGAGAGAGGATGTAAAACTGGCAATAGCAAGAAAAACGTTTGTGTGAAAGAGAAATTTTTTAACATCTGATAAAAATTTATGAGTTCTGTAGCCTTTTCTGTAAGTGTAGACAGGGACGATAAGTAAACTACACAAGAATAGTGGCTTTAGGAATCGGATGATATTTGACTGAAAGAAGGGATCAGTTGACAGAACATACAGTGATTCCAGTGAGGCGTCAATTCGGTAATCGAGGGATGCGAGTTGGGTAAAAATTATAGTCAGAGACCAAGGCTTGACTACCGTAAGCAGGTTAAGAGTGAAGTGGGTTGCAGTAGGTATGCCGAGAGGAAGAAATCTGCAAAGGACAGATCAACATGGAGAGTTCCATCACAACAGTCTTCCAACTGAAGTACACTACACCAAGTACATCGAAATGTTAAACCCTATGCGAACTGTAGGACTATCAGGAAAACAAAAATCTAATTTATCGTTAGTGAATTGTACGGTGACATGTTTGTTCGAAATAGATTATAACTTTATTCCTAGAGAAAATTTCACAGCTTATAAATTTAAATCGATCAAACAATCCACTGAAACTTCCTGGCAGATTAAAACTGTGTGCCCGACCGAGACTCGAACTCGGGACCTTTGCCTTTCGCGGGCAAGTGCTCTACCATCTTTTTTTTTTTTAATTCTTTGTTGATCTCATTTTGTTCTATTTTGTTCGTTGTATATGATCGGGCGGACGTCTCATGACAACCGTTCAGGTTGTTCGTTGAACAGTTCACTCAGTTTTTTTATTACAGAGGGTAGCTAAACCCTCTGACCGAACACGCTGAGCTACCGTGCCGGCTAACCATCTGAGCTACCGAAGCACGACTCACGCCCGGTACTCACAGCCTTACTTCTGCCAGTATCTCGTCTCCTACCTTCCAAACTTTACAGAAGCTCTCCTGCGAAACTTGCAGAACTAGCACTCCTGAAAGAAAGGAAATTGCCGAGACATGGCTTAGCCACAGCCTGGGGGATGTTTCCAGAATGAGATATTCACTCTGCAGCGGAGTGTGCGCTGATGTGAAACTTCCTGGCAGATTAAAACTGTGTGCCCGACCGAGACTCGAACTCGGGACCTTTGCCTTTCGCGGGCAAGTGCTCTACCATCTGAGCTACCGAAGCACGACTCACGCCCGGTACTCACAGCTTTACTTCTGCCAGTATCTCGTCTCCTACCTTCCAAACTTTACAGAAGCTCTCCTGCGAAACTTGCAGAACTAGCACTCCTGAAAGAAAGGATATTGCGGAGACATGGCTTAGCCACAGCCTGGGGGATGTTTCCAGAATGAGATATTCACTCTGCAGCGGAGTGTGCGCTGATATGAAACTTCCTGGCAGATTAAAACTGTGTGCCCGACCGAGACCCGAACTCGGGACCTTTGCCTTTTGCGGGCAAGTGCTCTATCATCTGAGCTACCGAAGCACGACTCACACCCGGTACTCACAGCTTTACTTCTGCTCAGATGGTAGAGCACTTGCCCGCGAAAGGCAAAGGTCCCGAGTTCGAGTCTCGGTCGGGCACACAGTTTTAATCTGCCAGGAAGTTTCATATCAGCGCACACTCCGCTGCAGAGCGAATATCTTATTCTGAATCCTCTGAATTCTGTATGAGTCCGCCATTCGATAACAGAAATTCGGTACAGTTCTAAATTGGTGCGCAGTTGCCTAGAATATTAGTGGAAGAAGGAAAATTAACAATTAAAAGTTGAACGACAGACGAAGGAGAAGTAATGACGTAAATTGTTTCTTGAAGTTTTCGCGGCGGATAGAATATGAAATCATTTTAGGGCGTGTATCCGGGATATTATTTACTGTTGTACCGGTATTTCAGCTGACAATCTTTCACCCATTCACAAGGTTAGTGGATTGCAATGCTCGTAAGATTTTTAAAGCCTTTTACACTGTGTTGTAATTGCACTGCGTCCAAGATTGCACTACTGATAACAGAATATTTAATCCAAATGTACCAGTTCACTCTGCTGGCTGTCAGCATCGGACACCACATTCCGTAAGAACGGACATACAAAATATTAAATTAACAGCTCTACAAGTGAAAACGCAGATCAACCAAGAGAGGACCAAGAAGACAGAGGCGTAAAGTCTACGTCCGTTCTACCGTACGTCGTAAATATTTCTTCGGAAACTGCAAAAATAGTAAAGAAGAATAAAGTACATGTAATCCTCCTTCCAGTATAAAATGTCAAATCCAAACACCTTCAGCCGTCTAAACTTCCAGTTTTATTTTATTTGTGCAACCTGTTTCAGCGTTACATTAGGCCATGGTCAGGCCCTCTGACCTGATCGACGTGTAGGAAGAATGATGATCGAAGGGGTCGCTGTGTTAAGACGAGATGTATGGATACAAGTCGCTGAGTGCTGGCCCCAATTTCTAGTAGACTGGAGTGGGATTCCTCCTACGCGTCGGTCACGGGGCCTGAAGATGGCGTAATGTAACGATGACACTGTTTGCACAAATAAAATATAACTAGAATTTAGACTGCTGAAGGTGTTTAGATTTGACATTTCATATTGAACAGTAGAGATCCCGCAACCATCTTAAGTGTGGTAAAAGGTACGTAGGACAAAGAACGTGAACTGTGATTGAACGTTGCACTGAATACCAGCGATACATTCTCCTACTACAGTCCTACAAATCTGCAATGGCTTAACACTGTCGTTCCATTGAACACTCCATTGATTACGGGTAAGTTAAGATTACTGGCCACAGCCTCATCCCACTGGGATTCAGTGGTCAAGGAGGCCATGCAAATACAATCAGCAAACGACCTGCTTAAACGAGAGGAGAAGAGGGTTTCCAGCTCGACAAATCATGGAAACCATCATTTCACTTCTGCTCTCTCAAGGTAATATTGTTCTTAATCTTCACAATACTCGGAAACACTGGATTCGCGGCCTCTGCGCTTGCTTTGTTTAGCTCTTAGAGGCGTAAAGTTATGTATGTGACTGACGCTCTTATTATCGATAGTGCTATCCTTGATGCATGCACGTTTACTTGCATGCGATTCACCTTGGGAGTGGCTGAAAGGCTGTCAGCCGAAATATCGACACAAGAGTTAACAATATTCCGGACTCACTTCCGAAAAATGGTGGAATGTGATGACGTAATACTAGTGTTCACGAGACTTTGCACCTATGTCCTGGGCTAAATCCCAATCCTCTTCCCTGTGCCTGACAAAAAGTGAGTATGTGGCACTGTTGACCGTGATGAGGACGTCGGATGGGGACGTGAATCTCGACAGACTTCTTGATGTGATTCCAGAGCAGCAGGCTACGCACTCTTTAGCGGCTTGTGGGGGGTGTGATGTACAAAGACGTGACTCGTAGCAACGCAGACACAGCACTAGCACTTGTCACCCTCAGCCACAAGTTACAGGTTACAAGTGCACAGCAGTCTCTTAACTGAAGACAGTACACAAACACACCTCTTTAAAACATTGGAAAGAAAACAAGGAAATCTTTTAATGCGCCGTATCTTACAATAAAGTATGAGACTAACTATGATTCGAACGACGTAGAGCGAACCACAATAACGTAAAATTTTCAAAACTTTTGCATAGACAGTGAATAAATAAATAATTATAAAGCATTTCCCACTCTCAGGAGACACACATTCACATTTTTGTGGAAGACGTCCCAAGACTGACGTTCTTGGTGCGAACAGTAGGAAATGACTCCGTAACAGTTACTAGTTAAGCCTAGTTTCCTTCAGTGAACTGATGACTCGTATTATGGCCGTGAAGGAGAACCTCTGACGTCAACTTGACCAACGATGTCCGCCAGCTACTGAAATCCAGGTGCCACATCCGTCGACTGAGAGATAAGTCTGAGAGAAGAGCTGATAAGTCATTCCGGTGCGCTCCTCCATGCGTGGAATGTAACTTGACAGCATAAAAACAGTCTTCTGCGTCTTGTCACTAATGTGGTGTTGTTTGTTCAGGAAGTGTCTTTGAACTGCTGTCGTTTAGACGTGGCACAACGCATTTAGCATTGTCTTAATACGTAAGAACAAGTTCCTCGGGACCGATGACCGTAGCAGTCTGGTCCCTTCAATCCTACAAACCAACCAACCAGCAAGTACCTCCTCATCGTCCTACCGCCTTATGCAGTTACTTATAAGGAGGACGTACAGTGTAAAGAAGATTTCGGACAGTGACGCAGTTCGGCATTTTTCATATTAACAAAGAAATCATAAGTGTTACATAAATTCCCTGCAGGTGAGCGAAGACCGAACCCACGACCTTCGAAGCGGTCGTCCGGCACTTTACCACTGAGCCACCGAGAAACCCAATGCAACGACAGTGAAGTACTCACTTCAGTCTTCATCTGTGAGAATGGTATTCTGAAGCAATGAAAGCACTGAAAAAACTCGCATAAAGATGAAATTTTAATCAACGCATCCCAAAAGCATGGGAATATTCAAGTATCATTTTGGTAGTGTTCTGTCAGGGTGTTCATGCTGTAACACTTCCCTCTTCGTAGATACAGTCATCCTCAATGACACAAAGAAACATTCTGCGACAATCTCGAAAGAGTCGAACGAAATACCCAAACACGATCATAGTGTGAATGGAAATCTCCGTGCTACTGTTAAGAAGCCACGAGAAGAAAATGAGAAGACGTCTGTACGCTACTCAATGAAGATGTTGCAGTGCATTCAGTGCAGCAATGAAGTCTCAACAGAAATGCAAAATAGTAGGAAATATCACTGAGCAGTATCTGTCAACAGTGTAGATCCTGCAGTGAAATCTTCAGTTGGGAGAAAGATTACTGTGTGATCGTGTCTACTGTCGATAACTGCTTGCAAAACAATAATATGCGCATCAACATAAAGCAGAACGCATTCATACTGCATGCTTTGCAGAGAAATGATCTCACAGTGGAAAAATAGTAATTATGAATCTACGTTCCCAGGGTCCTGAACTGAATACTGTTGAATAAGTAAATGAGACGCTGGAGCGCTGATATCGCTCAAAACCGCACATCGAATGAGGCCAGCATTACAGCTCTTCGTGGAGAGCGAGCTCACGTTCTCCGAGGAAGCTTTTCGTCGCATAAGCGCTAGACAGTCGCAAGTATACACGGGAGAACGGAGGTTGTAGTGAGGGTTGCTGAACCAAATACCTACTAGGTGCCACTATTTGATGTAGGCTCATGAGAGAGCATTAGATGGAATTTCTACTGTGTAATACATATTTTCGGTAACAAAGCATATGTGAACATTAACGAAATATTATATGTACGAATGGATGTCTAATAAAACGATGTTGGATAGCAAATGCTCGTGGTATATCTCAAACAAGACTCACCTCTACACTAGGTATTCAATGCAGATAAGACAACAGAATACAAGCCGATTCTATTGAATATCTATAGGAACATTTACTGACCGTAGTCAGTGACATACTGGAAGTATTTCGCGGGATTGGAGACTGAAAACCTGATATAAAATTACTGACGAGAACCTTATCAAAAACAACTAACAAGAGGTCTGGAAAGTGACTAGCAAAACCAAACAGCTACAAGAAAGAAATGACAAAAGGAGCTATAAGCTAAAAAATTAAATTACAGATTTAAGTTTTACACACACACTCACACATGCGCGCACACACGCACATACACACATATGAATTAGGGTTGCGCTTTTTTATTGTTTTTTTTTCATCATTTGGTTTTTGGCCGCCAATTAATCCAACTCGAAAAGTTCTCTAGATATATATATCATGTTAGGTGCTCCAAAACGTTAGCAGACTACTGTTTACGATTGCTTCTTGTTATTAGTTTCTGTCGTGTACACGCAGCGATTGTTTTACATAGAAAATATCACAGTGCATTCGTGACGTTTTTCTGGTCTTAAATGCATCTCTGATCCAGTAATACGTCAGATTTCGTCTCGTAACATTCTTTTAGTTATATATTTCGAATAACCAAGAAGTATGTGATATAAAAGACTCCTTTCGTAATCCAGCATTTTCCTTAATACAGACTGACAAAGTGATGTTCGTCTATGTCCTCTTCCAGAAAATCCTGAGAACATACGAGCATTTTGCTATGGTCGTTTTCCAGTCTTTTTTTCTCACAGTGTTGTCCCAAACAGCTTCCCTACTTAGATTGATGGGTAATCTAAAGCCAAATGACAAAAATAAAACCACTACATTAAAAACAAAAAGCGCAACCATAATATTCACACACATAAAAGGAAATACCGGTTGTACGAGTCCACTTACGAATAACGTGTAATTCCTTTACACTTTCGATAATAATCATAATGATTAGTATATCTGCGAACGATGGAAGCTGGCATGGCATTTTTTATCAAAACACTTCCACATACTTTTTTTTTTTTTTGCTACTAACATAATGGACCTCGGTTTCTCGTTTGTGACGTCATGCAAACTCTCTCCGTAAGTGAAACGCTAGGAACCTCTGTGCTTATCACAGAGAAACAACAGTGCACTACAATGGTACAATTCATCAAGGAACGAGATCAGTTCTCTATGTTGAAATAAAAAGCTTTGGAGAAAGAATCGGCCAACACAGATAGATTTAAAATTAAACAAATCTGAAATATCAAACTATCTCGGAATGTAGAAAGTGTAACGCGTATCGAAACAACAATACGCAGCCAGCAGAGCAGGAAGCCATAATCCAAGACCTGAGAAAACAGACTATAAATGGTAAACTGCAAAAATATAAGACAGAAACAGAATTTTGGGCGAATGGATGACAGAAGTTTACCTAAACAAGTAGTGCAACACCGTAGCGGGCTTCAAGAAATCACGTATGTTTATTCTTTCTTGGTAAACGTAAGTTCATTGAAGATATTGTTCCATGGTCATGGACAGAGCCGTTCGTGTAGTAATTACCATTGCTATTTTCTGTTTGGTAAATGTGTTCACCCGGTGCAATTACAATCCACAATGTTTTGAACAGATCTTTACAAATAGCTCGACTACTAGTTTTGGTTATTATTCTCATGGCATTTCCCTGGAGTTTGAAAGCTGTATTCATATTTTGTGTATTTGATCCTGTCACACACTGAGGACGGGACTCTAAGGGTAGAACATGCTGATAATCTTCTGTCTGCAAGTATCTTTGTGTGTTCACACCACTCCAACCGAGAATTAATATTCCTAGATTTTTCTTTACATTGTCTATAGAGGTGTCACATACATTTGATTTAAGAGTGACATTTATCCTCTTCATGCTGAAATTCATGACATTGCTTTTTTATGTTCAGTGTCATTTTATTGCTTATTTACCAACGGCAAACTTCCTTGAGGGTTTCATTTGGTTTCTCTGTAAGGAGTTCTCTTCATTTCCCAGAGACTATAATATTGTTGTCACCAGCAAAGAGAGTTTTTTTCCCCATGGCTGATACTAGTGGGCAGATCATTGACGTGAAATTTCCTGGCAGATTAAAAATGTGTACAGAACCAAGCCTCTCACTCAGGATCTTTGCCTTTCGAGGGGTAAGTGCTCTTCTACCAACCCTGCTACCCAAGCACGACTAAGGACTTGTCCTCACTGTTTTACTTCCTTCAGTACGCTCTGTTGTACCTTCCAGATATTTCAATCATTCTGGAAACGTCCACAGGCTGTGGTTAAGCCATATCTCCGCAATATCCTTTCTTCCAGAAATGTTAGTCCAGCAAGTTTCGCAGGAGAATTTCTACGAAGTTCGGAATATATGGTGGAAGCATAGCTGTGAGGAGGGGTCTCGATCGTACTTGAGGAGCTCAGTCGATAGAACACTTGCCCGGAAAAGGTGAAGATTCCGAGTTCGAGTCTCAGTCCGGCACAAAGGTTTAAGCTGCCAGGGTGCGTCATATCACCGCACTCTCCGCTGCTGAGTGAAAATTCATTCTCATAAGTCATTGATGCTACCATGAGAAACTCCTATATTAATGTATATTGGCTCTGGTAAGTGTTTTGGTGAAACTTTAGGCTATTTGAGGTATTTGTTATCCTTACCCTTTGTTCAAATGGCTCTGAGCACTATGGGACTTAACTTCTGAGGCCATCAGTCGCCTAGAACTTAGAACTAATTAAACCTAACTAACCTAAGGACATCACACACATCCATGCCCGAGGTAGGATTCGAACCTGCGACTGTAGCGGTCGCCCGACTCCAGACTGTAGCGCCTAGAACCGCACGTCCACTCCGGCCGGCTTTACGCTTTGTACTCTACATGCTAGGTGTGATCGGAACCAGTTATTAGCTCCTGTCTTATTCCTAAAGCTTCTAGCTTATTTAGTAGAATTTATGGCCAACAGCATCAAAAGACTTAGAAAGATCTAAAATATGTCTGTGACAATTAATGTTTGTCAGGAGCGTCAAGTACCATTTTTAGGGTCCTATTACAAGTGATTCCGTACTTCTACCACTTCGGAAACCGAAATGTGATGCAGTTAAAATATAATATATATTCCAGTACCTTCAAGTAATTCATCAATCTGTCCTTACTTGATTCTATTATGTGACAGCAGGGAAATGGGTGAGTAATTTTCTGTCTTCTGTATTACCTTTCTTTAGCGCAGGAACAACTCTTGCCTGCTTTACATGCCCTGGAAATTTCACTGATGTGAAGGATTCGTTTGCTGTGTTTGTTAAGGGGGCTTGTATACTTTCTATACATTGGTACTGCAAAAATGCGTGTGAAATCTTATTGGAATTAACTGCTAAGGTCATCAGTCCCTAAGCTTACACACTACTTAACCTAAATTATCCTAAGGACAAACACACACACCCATGCCCGAGGGAGGACTCGAACCTCCTCCGGGACCAGCCGCACAGTCCATGACTATTGGTACTTCATCTAGGCCTATTTTCTTTCTTTTTTTTTTTGATATTGTATAGTTTTAATGACGTCATGCGTGGTGGTAGTCGTTCCTATACGCTACTACTTGAACGGAATGATCCTGTGACAACTGGGAGAATTTACAAACGCAGGCCGAGCGATAAATTCTTATTCTAGACAGAAGACAGAAACACGAGGGGTAAGACAGCTCGCTTGCTTCGCCCAGTTTAATCTTAGCCGCGTTTTTTTCTTGCTTTTTTTCGGTCAGTTTATACACCTCATATCCATCTGTGCCCTTCCGGGGACCGTTGTCACCACTCCGTCGGGACGGCCCTGCCGAGTTGACGGTTTGATAGTTGTTGATGGTTTTCCCGAAATTGTAATCGTCTTAGATATTGCAATTGCAATTTCCTTCTATAAAAATTACATTCCTTAGCTAGCACTAGTACGTTATTAATATCTATATCCTGGCCGTCTTCTTTCTTATGCTACATTATTATATAGATTTTACACTTCGTTTTGATGGTTTGTGAGCTTCGATCTCTTAATCGCGTTCTTTTACTGTCCTCTGAGTAGAGTGAAGTACGAGTAGGGCAGGCTCCTGGATGCTGCTTTCATGTCTGCACTTTGCCTGCGAAACGCTAACAGAGGCGAGCGGCCGTGTGAATGAGCGGTGCGCCGGTTGCAAGGCACACGTGACCTCACAGGGCCGCCGCCTTGGCAGGCCGAGCTGAGCGCAGAGCCCACGCCGCAGGTTACTCACTGCCCAGCCCGACCTTGTTCGCCGGAAACGCCTCTTACCGTAAATACAGAGGAAATGTCGTCACGGATACGATTCCGTCAGCGTCATGTGTCTTTTACCCACTGTTGGGTAAAGGCCTCATCGAAACTTCTCCACAGACACCTATCTCTATTTTAACCCATTCTACTATGCTGTTCCCATTGACTGATTTCGTCTATCCATTTTCCGTTAGTATGTTGTCTAGTTGTTTCTTTTCACGGCTAGTAAACATCCCCAAAATGTCATGCACTGCAAGACAATCAGATTAGTAAGTACAGCCGCTGAATCACTTTTTAAGTCGCTTGTCTGATTTCCCTGCACTTCGTAATAGCCGGCCGCGGTGGTCTAGCGGTTCTGGCGCTGCAGTCCGGAACCGCGGGACTGCTACGGTCGCAGGTTCGAATCCTGCCTCGGGCATGGGTGTGTGTGATGTCCTTAGGTTAGTTAGGTTTAAGTAGTTCTAAGTTCTAGGGGACTTATGACCTAAGATGTTGAGTCCCATAGTGCTCAGAGCCATTTGAACCATTTGAACTTCGTAGTACACATCAAGCTGTTGCCGTTGTATTTTATTGCTGGCAGTGTTCGAAGATTTCCCTTCAACTATTTAAAGAAGTACGTGGAAATATTTTGTCTGCAGTATTTACAGAGTTAGATGTTGTTTGTGACCTCCTGTGGGAGTTTGCATCGAAACTGGTGTCAGCTATCATGAGACAGTTCTAGAAACAATGATTACCGAAGCACAATGGGTAACTAAAACAAGTGGAAAACTTTATTTGTTCAGTAAACTACGTAAAGAAATAGTAATGGCGTATCTCAATGAGAAACTTAAAACTTCTAGCTCAGGACAGGAAAAAAGTGGAGGAACTATGGCTCGTGTTTAAAAATTGGTTCTACATCTACATATACATTTATACTCCGCAAGCCACCCAACGGTGTGTGGCGGAGGGCACTTTACGTGCCACTGTCATTACCTCCCTTTCCTGTTCCAGTCGCGTATGGTTCGCGGGAAGAACACCAAGTGCCTATCCGCTGCTGATCTCCCAGCATTTCGCTGCACTTTTTTTAATGCTGCAACTTCTCTGTATACTACAGCATCATCCGCGAAAAACCGCATGGAACTTCCAACACTATCTACTAGGTCATTCATGATGGGAGGGACAAACAGTGGTATACAGGTTTAGTCACCGTAAATAAAACTTTAAATAAACAGAGAATACTGCTCAATGCGTGTAAAACAAAGCATAGGTGTATACAGAGCGATTCAGTTGTCCGTACTGGTGTCGTTTTATGCAACCCGCAACGTTGTATTTGGCCTTCAAAAACCACACGCGGGATTCCCATATTCTCTCGCTCGCTACGCGCAAACTACTAGTCATACAAAAACATGGACAGGAGCATTTTGTACGAAATTTAATGTAGGTATTTAAATTTTATACTGGAACACGTTTCGCAAGAGGATATAATTTTCAAATCATTGAAGAAAAAGGTTCAAAAGCAACCGTCAAACGCACCCCACTCCCACACGCAGCCGCCACCGATCAACATTTATGTTGTTCATGGCCCCCCCCCCCCCCTCCTACCACATACACAAATTTGCGACTGCACGAAGTATTTCCCACATTCGACCTTTTCTGGTCTTCATTAACTGGTCTTACTACGGCGCCGACTTAGTCGAGCACTTACAAAATATAACACGGACGTTTGTGTAAATTTTACCTAACAATTTTGTGAATTTTAGCAGCATTTAAGAAACAGTTACACCGTTGTATTCGTCGGATTTTTGACGACCAAACTACTGCGCTTGTAAGGGGTAAGTCTGGATCGAATTGTCAACGTAATTAGTTTTAACCAAATATTTACAAAAATCGTCTCCCTTTCATTACCCCTATGGGCACGCTTAAATTAATAATATCAAGGAAATAGCTGACGATGTTGATTGTAGTAATAGCCTAAACGAGAGAGACCAAGGAAAGGTCGAATATCTGGAATAGTTCGGCAGTTTTTTTTACAGTAGTAGGAGCGAGTGCCACGAACAACATACTAGAAACCCTGACTAGTGAGGGATGAGTGTGTGTGTGGGGGGGGGGGGGGGGGGGGGAAGGGGGAAGTTGTGTCTGAAGGTCACTTTCATACGCTTTTCTCGAATAACTCTTGCGAAAACTTAGCCCATTTCAAAATTTAACTACATTAAATTTTCTACAAAACGGCCCTGTTCATTTTTGCTTATCATTAATAGCATGCGCGTGGCGAGCGAGAGTATATGGAAAACTCGCGCGTGGTTTTTGAAGACCAGACATAACATTGCGGTTTGCATAAAACGACACGGTAGGTGCAACTGAATTACCCTGTATATAGGGGATTGCTAAATGAAAAGTGCTTAGCTGTGCAGAGAACAATATGCAAAGCCTCCAGTGACCACCGTAGCAGAATACTATTGAAAGATCTTTCACTAAACCCAAAGTCTTATGTAAAGACTCTCAGTGGCACTAAAGTTAGTGTTTTGGCTCTGATGAATGAGAGAGTAATTTAAACTGAGGGGAGTAACGCAAAAGCAAAAAATTTTAACTTATTTTTCAAATGTTTGCTGCATTACAAAGGATAATCCAGGATAACTGCCTCATATCCAACCCCAGTGAGAAGATAAGTGAAATGATATTAATATCAATTGCGTTGAGAAACAGCTCAATGTTCAACAAAGGTCCAGGGCCCCATGGAATTCCTATCAAGTTCTGTACTGAATTTGTGGCTGAGCTAGACCCTCATTTAACTATAATCTACCGTAGATCCCTCGAACAAAAAACCGTGCCAAGTAATTGGAAGAAAGCACAGATCAGATCCATCTGCAAGAAGGGGAGCAGAAGTTATTCACAAAACTACTACCCAAAATCATCGTCATCAATTTGTTGTCGAATCTTAGAACACAATCTGAGCTCAGACGTAATGAGGTATCTTGAACAGAATGATCTCGT
The DNA here is from genome assembly GCF_023864345.2 of Schistocerca serialis cubense. Taxonomy (NCBI): domain Eukaryota; kingdom Metazoa; phylum Arthropoda; class Insecta; order Orthoptera; family Acrididae; genus Schistocerca; species Schistocerca serialis. Next base: position 719,495,439 of record NC_064638.1, read on the forward strand.
CACTGCCATCCAGCACGGATTCGGAAAACACCGATCATGTGAAAACCCAATTTGCGCTTTTCTCACATGGCATTCTGAAATCTTTGGATCAAGGCAGTCAGGTAAATGCAATATTTCTCGATTTCCGAAAAGCATTCGACACAGTATCACATCTACGCTTATTGTCAAAAATACGATCGTATGGTGTATTAAGTGGAATTTGCAACTATTGTTTGTATATTATTTGTATGTTGAGAATTTTTTGATAGAAAAGACGCCGCAAGTTATCTTGGATGAAGAGACATCGACTGACGTAGAAGCAACTTCGGCTGTGTCTCAGGGAAGTGTGTTGAGACCCTTGCTGTTCATGTTGTATGCTAATGACTTTTCGCACGATATTAATAGGCTTTTCGTAGATGATCCAGTCATCTACAGTGAAGTGCTGTCTGAAAGAAACTGCGCATACTTAAGTCAGATCTTGATAAGATTTGAAACTAGAGCAGAGGCTGCCAACTTGCTTTACATGTCCAGAAACGTAAAATTATACACTTCACGAAACGAAAAAACTTAGTGTTGTATGACTATAATTCAATGAGTCACAGCTTTAACAGGTCAACTCATACAAATACCTGGGTGTAACACTTCGTAGGGATATGAAATGGAACTATTATATAGCCTCAGTCGTAGGTAAATCAGGTAGCAGACTTGGGGTTGCTGGTAGAATACCAGGGAAATGCCATCGGTCTTAAAAGCAGATAGCTAACAAATCACAAATCACTCGCAGGACACATCGTAGAATGTTGCTGTGGGACCCGTACCAGATAGGACTGACAGGGGATGTTGAACGTATACAGAGAAGGATAGCACGAATGGGCACAGGTTTGTTTGATCCGTGCTACAGTGTTACAGAGAACAATCGTGAGAAATTCTACTTACAAAGATTCAAGAACCGGATTTAAACGAGGACTCTAGGAACATACTACAGCCCTCTACACATCGCTCCCGTAGGGATCGTGAGGGGAAGAATAAATTGATGAGATCACGCACGGAGGCACTTGAAGAATCATTTTTCCCACGCTTCATAAGCGAATGGAACGGTAAAAAGCGCTAATGACTGGTAAAATGTGATGTGGGCTACCCTCTGCCGTGCACTTCACAGTGAATTGCAGAGTATAGATACAAAGATTATCCAGGTGTGTGTAGAATCAAATTATTTTCATATTTTGAACATTCCCTCGTCATGGCATTTTAGTCGTGTTCTGTGATCCTTTCAAACCGATGAACTGTAACTGCCGTAACACCGTACAGATACAGTTCTTTGTTTTGGGCAGTTAACTCCGGGGCGTAACTAGGTTGTGGCAGCCGGAGCACGTACCTTAGACGCCATTTCCTTGTGGGGACTGTTTGATAACAACGGAAAACACACGCAAAAATGGAAAGGTACAGGGTACGGGAAGGGGTAGGAAGAGTAAGATGCAAGAGATTAAGAACGGATTGGATACTAGCAAAATGAGGAACTGTATGAAGATATTTTCATTTATTTTGATTGGATTGTGTTGAGCAAGAGCTCCGTAACACATAACTCTTCCAGATACATACGGGGGTCACCACTATAGCTGGGCCAGCTGAGCCAACGCAGCGAAAGAGTAAACAGGACATTTGCTATTTGTTGTTCTGTTTGTTCCGGGTTTACATTGATCGGCCATGAAACAATGAAAAACGATTCGCAACTTTGCTTCAAGCAATGTGAAATTGGATTTCGAATTGTACCATCCAAAAGAGAATTACTCAAATGTGTACAGTCTTCTGCATTCGGAAGTCGGACTGATGTCACTAACCAAGTGAACATGTGAAGTACAGTGGAGGATGAAAAAAAAAAAAAGAGGACTTAATCGGACGACTACGAAGGAGGAGGAACGGAGGAACGGTCACAAAGTCTAAATTTGCCCTGGACGCTGATAGTCCTACAGACGTCCCTGAGTATACCACAAATAGAATAAAATTGGAAAATTGGTGAAGATAATAAAGTAACTCTTGGAGAACACCGTTTTTTTTATTACTTAAGAATGAACATGACCAGTCACAATCGCAAGGAACTTCTTTTTTTTAAAGTGGTTACAGGTTTCGATCTATTTTTAGACCATCTTCAGACTTATCATCATAATGGTAGACGTTGACGGTGAAAGGATCAGACGCTATTGTCTCCCCGAAGCTGTTAGTAGTTAGCGTTCGTGGAGACCTAACGGCTGACCCTTTCATCGCCACCGTTTACCATCATGGTGGTAGGTCCGAAGATGGTCTAAAACAGGCCGAACGCGGTATCCTCATAAAAAAAGAAGTTTCTAGCGGTTGTGGCTGTTCATGTTCATTCTTAGGTTAATACGAGACTGGAATAGAAGGGAGAACTGACAGAGGTACTCAAAGTACCCTCCGCCACACATCGTCAGGTGGCTTGCGGAGTATGGATGTAGATGTAGATGTAGAATAAAGTGTCTTGACTGTTCATTGTCTAGAATTGAGACACGGGTAGCTGAATTAATTGTGGCCACATTTTTTTTTAATGGTACTCCAAAATTTTGCCCAGAGATGAAAACATCGACGAAGTACGTAATGTGTTACCAAATGTCGGGTGTCAAAAATGTATATAATAGCTAACACCAGAGGCATTCCTGAGAAAACAGTAAGCGAAATTTTAAGAGCACATCAAAAATGAAGTGTGACAAAACTAAAGCCGAACAGTAGCAAATGCCGAAAATTAATTTGTCAGGAATTTTTGGGCGGTTTCAAAATAATCCAGGTTCTCTTGTACGCCGATCTGGTACAGCGAGCCCGCTGCACAAAGCAAAGAAGGCTGGAAGCTCTGCACCAAAATGGCGGCATCGTCGTCGACATCATCTGTGAGAACCGACGGCCAGTGTTTTATGCAATGTATGAGGGACCTTTATTACAGATGACTTTGAAACGTGTAAAACAATAAACGAAAACCATATTTGGTACACTCTGACCTCTAGAGAAAACAGAAAACGTTTTGAGTAGAAAGACAGGATACGGAAGCTGTAAACGATTCTTCAAACCTCCCAGAATGGTATTTTATGGATGGTATCTTCACAGTGTAAAAATTTCAATCAAACAGGATAACGGCGAACTTTAACTTCTTTCTTTTATTACACAGGAAACACCGTTTTTCATAGTGATCTCTCAGTTCGTGTTCCCTGCTGGTGAACGATGGTACGAGGGTTGTTTGAAAAGTTCTCGGAACGGAATAGAAAAAAAGTACTTACATCACTGAATTTTTTTAAAATTCTTCCATGTAGTCTCCTTGTAGATTAATGCACTTGGTCCAACGATGTTCCAGTGCCTTGATCCCATCTCGAAAATAAGTTTCCTCCAGGCCTGCAAAATAGTTGTCAACTCCGGCTATCAATTCTTTGTTTGAAGTGAATCTTCGTCCACGAAGAAAAATATTCAGTTTTGGGAAGAGATGGACGTCTGACGGAGCCATATCGGATGAATAAGGCGGATGTGGAAACATTCATACTCTAGCTCGTGTAATTTTGCGGGTCAAAATGGCTCTGAGCACTATGGGACTTAACAGCCGTGGTCATCAGTCCCCTAGAACTACTTAAACCTAACTAACCTAAGGACATCACACACATCCATGTCCGAGGCAGGATTCGAACCTGCGACCGTAGCAGTCGCGCGGTTCCGGACTGCGCGCCTAGAACCGCGAGATTTTGCGGGTCGACGGTACGTGTGCGGGCGCGCATTGTCTTGATGGAAGATGACTTTCTTCCTTGCTAAACCTAGCCTTTTTTCGCGTATCTTTTGTTGTAATTTTTCCAGGAGGTTAGCTTAGTATTCTCCAGTAATTGTTTGCCCAGTGGGGAGATAATCTACAAACTGAATCCCCTTCGCATCCCAGAACACTGACGCCATGACCTTTCCCGCCTTTCTTTGGTGGCGGAGAATCAGCATGTCTCCACTGCTGTGACTATTGTTTTGTCTCTGGGGTATGGTAGTGTACCCAGGTTTCATCTGTGGTCACAAACCTGCGCAAAAAATCTTGTTGATTTCTCCTAAAAGGGGCCAAATCTTGTTCCGATATGTCCATTCTCATGCGTTTTTGGACCGGAGTCAAGAGTCGAGGCACTCATCTTGCAGATAATTTTTTAATTCCTAATTCTTTAGTTAAAATGTGATATACCTTTCAGATGACATCTGGCAAGCTTGAGCAATTTGACGCACTTTCAATCGGCGATCCTCCATGACCATTTTGCGCAGTTTTGCAATGATTTCTGGAGTAGTGACACATCTTGGTTGACAACTTTTAACATTTTGAATGTTCGGACAATAAGTTGCCGTCTCTTTAATCTAAGAATAGATTATCAATGCAGCTGGCCGCTGTCTCTGTGTAATGTCTTGTCTGCATAGACGTGTATCTGTTATCTTTAAGATCCCTTCACCTTCACACCTAAGTCTATACAGTAAAGTAAGGCCCTCCCAGTTCTTGGCTGATCCGTGATAAGACAGGCGAAAAATTAGACTAATGGAGGATTATTAGTATTATCTCTATTTTCATTCGCTCTCTCTCTTTCTCTCCTTTATCTATGTACAGTTTTTAATATAATATTTCACTACGTGAAATCAGCCACATAGAATCTTTGGTGGAGTCCTTCGTTTTGGTAATCAGCGGCTGGCTTGCTGTAAGAGATCTTTACATTTATTATTACTGTTAAACACTGCAGTCAGTCGGGAGAATCAATCGTTTGGACAATTTGTTCCTTTTACGAAAGATTGCGAATTCCAGATGTGTACGAAGCCTTTTTGGACGATTTAACACAGACTCAGTGATTGCAGGTTCTCTTCGACACAGCAGAAACTTCCCCACTAATAACAGGGCCAACGTGATCAACAAATGATTCATAAAAAACTCATTCGTTCATTCACTCCAGAAAAAAAAGTCACAAACCTTATTTATGGAGGAAATCTTGTATTAAATCCATCTCCATTACATGTCCAGATCTCCGGTGATTCCACGCCTTAATTATTTTCCTTTTACAAGCTCTTTCTCTTCAAAACAAACCGATAGCGGCACAAATGTTAATTGGATCGCTTTAGCGAGAAGAAAAACAGAATATATATCTCTCAGAAACACGTCGATCCCTCAACAGATACTCCAGAAGCTGTCCCCGTTACCACTCTAACAACCATGGAGAATGCATATATGCATCTCTGTTATTTCAAAGAATAAACGCACTAGAAAATACTTTGGCGTTGACGAGCTGTCGCCGCATATATTACGAGAAAATCAGATCAGATAACTTTTCCAAAGTGAATGAATGTGGATGGTTTGATTGAAAATGATTAATTGGTGCGTGGTAGAGGGTATTTGCTGTGGGGACATTACACACTGCGCGGATCATCATCTTAGCTCTCCCGACCAAATTTAAATTCATTTGTCCACTTGGCAACAGTTGAATATGAAGGAGCAGAGTCCTCCAGTGTGTTCCGGAAATCTGCATGAATGTCCTTTGCTTTCATACCTTTCTTTACGAAGTACTTAATCACTGCTCTAACCTCGATTTTTTCCATCTTCGCAGACACTATGCGGGAACAACAGAGCTCTTCCAAGAACACGTGTTTACAGGCAAAACGTCCAATGAATATCACGTGAACAACTCGTTGCGCTAGCGCTGACCTCTCGTGGTGGTTCCGAGAACTTTTCAAACCACCCTCGTAGCTACACATCGTTCAAAGTATGCTCAAGGATTCCGTAATCTGCTTCAGGCAAATATGGGAATGCAGTATTTACGAATGAGCCATAAAATTATGACCACTGCCCACCACGAGACAGAATTACACGTGCTGACAAGCTTTGAAACGTGACGCGTTATGGAAAGTGTGTAAACTGAGCATAGACGAATGGGGAACCATTCTAGCGCAAATAGGGAAATCCGTCGACATAAGCGACTTTTACACTCCTGGAAATTGAAATAAGAACACCGTGAATTCATTGTTCCAGGAAGGGGAAACTTTATTGACACATTCCTGGGGTCAGATACATCACATGATCACACTGACAGAACCACAGGCACATAGACACAAGCAACAGAGCATGCACAATGTCGGCACTAGTACAGTGTATATCCACCTTTCGCAGCATTGCAGGCTGCTATTCTCCCATGGAGACGATCGTAGAGATGCTGGATATAGTCCTGTGGAACGGCTTGCCATGCCATTTCCACCTGGCGCCTCAGTTGGACCAGCGTTCGTGCTGGACGTGCAGACCGCGTGAGACGACGCTTCATCCAGTCCCAAACATGCTCAATGGGGGACAGATCCGGAGATCTTGCTGGCCAGGGTAGTTGACTTACACCTTCTAGAGCACGTTGGGTGGCACGGGATACATGCGGACGTGCATTGTCCTGTTGGAACAGCAAGTTCCCTTGCCGGTCTAGGAATGGTAGAACGATGGGTTCGATGACGGTTTGGATGTACCGTGCACTATTCAGTGTCCCCTCGACGATCACCAGTGGTGTACGGCCAGTGTAGGAGATCGCTCCCCGCACCATAATGCCGGGTGTTGGCCCTGTGTGCCTCGGTCGTATGCAGTCCTGATTGTGGCGCTCACCTGCACGGCGCCAAACACGCATACGACCATCATTGGCACCAAGGCAGAAGCGACTCTCATCGCTGAAGACGACACGTCTCCATTCGTCCCTCCATTCACACCTGTCGCGACACCACTGGAGGCGGGCTGCACGATGTTGGGGCGTGAGCGGAAGACGGCCTAACGGTGTGCGGGACCGTAGCCCAGCTTCATGGAGACGGTTGCGAATGGTCCTCGCCGATACCCCAGGAGCAACAGTGTCCCTAATTTGCTGGGAAGTGGCGGTGCGGTCCCCTACGGCACTGCGTAGGATCCTACGGTCTTGGCGTGCATCCGTGCGTCGCTGCGGTCCGGTCCCAGGTCGACGGGCACGTGCACCTTCCGCCGACCACTGGCGACAACATCGATGTACTGTGGAGACCTCACGCCCCACGTGTTGAGCAATTCGGCGGTACGTCCACCCGGCCTCCCGCATGCCCACTATACGCCCTCGCCCAAAGTCCGTCAACTGCACATACGGTTCACGTCCACGCTGTCGCGGCATGCTACCAGTGTTAAAGACTGCGAAGGAGCTCCGTATGCCACGGCAAACTGGCTGACACTGACGGCGGCGGTGCACAAATGCTGCGCAGCTAGCGCCATTCGACGGCCAACACCGCGGTTCCTGGTGTGTCCGCTGTGCCGTGCGTGTGATCATTGCTTGTACAGCCCTCTCGCAGTATCCGGAGCAAGTATGGTGGGTCTGACACACCGGTGTCAATGTGTTCTTTTTTCCATTTCCAGGAGTGTATAAATGACAAATTGTTATGGCTCGGCTCCCGAAACCGAGCATATCTGAAACGCCGTAGCTGGTCGGCTGTTGGTGTGCTACTGTCGTGAGCGTCTATGGAAAATGGATGAAGGAGGGTGAAACTAAGCGCGGGCAACTTGTCGGACGTCCACGCCTCATCACAGACCGTCAACGTCGGAGGCTGACCTGCACTGTAAAACAGCATAGCGGAAATCTGTGGCAAATCTGCCTACAGAGTACAGTCCTGATACAGACACAGGTGTTTCAGAGCACACCTTTTAGTGCACACTTTTGGACATGGAGCTCCGTAGCAGACGACCCCTACGCGTTCCCACGTTGACCCAATGACGTCATCAATTACGGTTGCAGTGAGCACGTAATCGTAGAAATTACACCGTGGATCAGTTGAAACCTTTCACCTGGTCGGATGAATCACGTTTCTTGTTATACCAAGCAGATGGTATTACCAGGACACGCAGTATCAAGCTAACGGCTGCTCGAACCATGCACCACTACATGGACGATAGCTGGCGGGAGCAGTATAACGCTATGGGGTACATTCGCCTGCGCATCCAAGGGACCTGCGGCAGTATTCGAAGGTAGCATAACAACTGCAGACTGTGGACCACCTACATGTCTTCGTGCTTGATGTTTTCCACGACAACGATTACATCTTGCAGCAAGATTATTGTCCGTGTCACAATGCCATAATCGTCTTGCAGTGCTTTGAGGAGCATGATAGCGAACTCAGGGTTGCCATGAAATTCGACTGTTCTGAATCCGATGTAACCCATCTGGAACGCTATCGGGTACCAGCTCCGCGATCTCAAACCACTGGCCCTCAATTTAAGGTAGGTATTTGACCTGTTTGTGGATATCTGGCGATATATTCTTACCTCCGGAATCCTATCAAGGATTTGTCAAATTCGTGACACGTAGAAGCGCTAACTATTCGATTCCCGGTGATTTTCTACTATTTGAAGTTTCATTGTCGGGTTCAGCGTTTCACGTACAACTACAGCGTTACAGTAGCAGCAGTGAACAGCAGCAGTAGTGTCCGTTTGAGACAGTAGGAGGTGTTGCCAGCCCTGGACGGCCAAGGCGCGTAGGAGTGTCGGCTGTTGCTATAAAGACGGCGACGCTGCTGCGAGCGCAGTGGGTGAAGGCCGGTCCTCAGCTGTTGGCTGACCTTCAGACGCAGTGGTGGCCGCGGTGGAATCCATGAGGTGGCGCACTGCTCCACATTTTGTACTCATATTCGGAGGAAAAGCTGTTCAAATATCCGCATGATATCCAAATTTAACTTCCTAATAGTTAACGTGTTCCCTTAAAAAATTCACGGTATATTTCCTTCCCCATCCTTGCCCAGTCCCAAAATTTACTCCGTCACTAGAGATATCGATATTTATGTGTGAAAACGTTGCATTACACTGTGTGTCACAGTATTTTAAATTCACTGTCCTTACTTAGACACTGTATGGCTCGCTGACTCAGTAAGCCGGCTCGTCAGCTCAGCGTGTTCGGTCAGGTGACTGGCAACCCTCAGTATAAAACTAATCTGAGCGAAATTTACAGCGATGGAAGTAGAGAGATCCTAGTAAAGCACAGTGGTGTTCAAAGCAATCTTCAGACTGTTGGCAGCTTTACATTTTTCTTAATTATTTAACTGCCCTATGTCATTCTGGACCTACCCCAGCATACTTCCTTCAATGAACCTACCAACGATTCCATCTATTTCTCCAATTGAGTCTCTAGTGGTACCAATTTCGACACATCTTTGAGTTCTAACCCACTAATACTAAAGACCCGTTATTTCTTCTAATAAATTGGCATTGCAAAATCATGAATCGCAATTCAACAATCTAGGAACGCTCACTGCACCACTGAAATTTATTTTTGTCTAGCTTTAGTTGAAAGAAAAACGAAAAGAGTGCATTGCTCCTGAATCTCTGAATATTATGGAACAAAGACGGAAACAAAGGATCTACAAGTCGCAGTTTGGATTTCTAAATGGTACCGATATTGATAAGGCTATCTATACAGTAAGAATGTGCTTAATTCATTAGACAATAAATTACAGGCCACTTGTATATTTTGTGATCTGTCAAAGACATTAACTGCGTCAATCACAATATCCTTTTAAGTAAATTAGAATGTTACGGTGTAACACGCAATTCTGCAAAATGGTTCAGATCCTACTTCTGTGACAGAAAACAAAGGGTGTCTGTAGGAAAGGGACGGGTATTAAGCTATCAGGCATCATCCAACTGTGAACCAATAAAATGTGGTGTCCCCCAAAATTCCATCTTAGGGTCCCTTACTTTTTATTGTATATGTAAATGATCTTTCATCAGTAATATTACCAGATGCCAAATTTGTTTTGTATACAGATGATACAAATACTGCAATAAATAGCAAATCAAGTACAGCCTTAGAAAGCACGACTAATGAAATTTTCAAGGACATTAACAAATAGTTCCTGGCCAATTCTTTCTTACTAAACCTTGAAAAACATCCTACATGCAGATCAGAACATGTAAAAGGTTTCCTGCTAATATGTGCCTAAAATACAGTACGATGACAAGTAGATAGAAGAACTTGGGAAGACCATACCACAGAACTGGTGAAGCACATAAACAAATCTCTGTTTGCTATGTAAATGTAGCCAGACATAGGTGACACAGGTGTTGCCAGACATAGGTGACACAAAATTAAAAAAGCTAGCGTACTATGCTTACTTTCATTCCATGTCATACAGGATTATTTTCTGGGGTAACTCGTCAGGTCAACCTAAAGTCTTCCGAACCCAAAACATTTGCAATGCGAATTGTTTGTGGGGTGAAGTCAACAATGTCCTGCAGAGGGGTGCTTAAGGAAATGGGGATATGGACTACTGCTTTCCAATATATTTTTCCCTTGATGAAGTTTTCCATTAAAAATATATCATTTTTTTAAAAAATCAACAGTTCCGTTCATGGAATCAATACTAGAAATAAGAATAAGTTTCACAAATATTTAAAGTCACTTAGTTCGGTTTAAGAAGATTTCCACTACTCAGCAATACACATTTTCAAAAACATGCCAGCAAGTTATAAGAAGTTCAACTAATAATACAGTTCAGTTTGAGTAGAGTCTAAAGGATTCATTGGTGCCTAACTCGTTCTACTTAATTTGATGAATTTTTTAGCAGAACAGACTGATGCCTGTATGTTATTGATGATATTGAATAATGTGAATATTGTGTACAATCTGACTTCTGTACAAATTTTGTGCAGTAATGCGATCATTGTAAGTAAGTGCCGTAAAATGGTTCTTTTCTTTTTTTTATTAATGATGCATGGCTGCAATAGCTTAAGAATTATCATATGCATTTACGTAAGTGTATTGAACATTTAATATTTGGTGACATGTTTTATATCCTTTTAAATGTATATGTGATTATGTTTTTTTTTAATTTTTTAAAACTGGTTCCACATCTACAAGGGCAATTTCATTTGGGAGCTGAGGAAGGTCATTAGGATATCTGTTCTTATTTTGCAAATATTTATTGTGCATTCTTGTTTTCTTACATGTTCCACATCCCAGAGGATCTCCTCACTATGGATCAGTTGGAATGAAAAGTATATCTAATCTAATCTGAACTAACAGAAAGACAACAATCTGGAAAACGAAGTCAACAGGGAGGCAAGACAGCAAATTGACAAATCTGTTGAGGACGTCCACTTGACAGTGGAAAATGATATGAAAGAAGGAAACCTATATAGAGCGTACAGATTCTAAAATCTGTTCTTTACGCAAAAGAGACAAGTGAAGAGCAGACATGGATAAAAAAGACATTGTGCAAGATGATGATGATGATGAAACTACGAGCGAGTGGAAACACTACACAGAGATAAAATGTACAATGTTGGAAAACTGTCCGGAGGTGTCATTTCATCGCTTTTTTTTTTTTAAACTGCATTGGTGAATTTATCTTAAAAGGGGAATTCAAACTAGCTCTGAAAAAAGGTCTGGCTATAGACAATATTTTTATCGAACTGATCAAAGCGGGGGGCAGAGAAATGAAAAAGCGGCTTATGTGTAACGCATATGAACCGGGAAAACTGCCTAAGGATTCTGCGAGAAACCTTATAATTCTCATCCTTAAGAGGACGAATGCCTTGAATTGTGAAAGTTACCGAACGTATAGCGTGCCTGTGAATGAATGGAAAATAACAAACAACATAACCGTCCTCAGTCATCAGAAGATAATCGGCTTATAGCAGTCCTTCCCTTCTTCGGAGCTACAACAAATAAAATAGAGTCCCTGTCAGACACGATATTCAGTCCATTTTCCGAACACCCAAGGAAATTAGAAAAAAATGGTTCAAATGGCTCTGAGCACTATGGGACTCAACTGCTGAGGTCATTAGTCCCCTAGAACTTAGAACTAGTTAAACCTAACTAACCTAAGGACATCACAAACATCCATGCCCGAGGCAGGATTCGAACCTGCGACCGTAGCGGTCTTGCGGTTCCAGGCTGCAGCGCCTTTAACCGCACGGCCACTTCGGCCGGCAGGAAATTAGAGTGCCACACCCAGTAAAAGACAGCCTTGGTCTCAAATTACGATTTGGTTTGAGAAACGGAAATATTATCCCACGCTTATACAGACTGGGATACTGTCATCTAAGAAGTCAATGAGATCAGACTGTGTTACAGATTTAATCGGGTCAGCGGCTATACCCTTAGTGATGCGTTGTAATGGGCGATCGACGCTGAAAGGCAAGTGAGAAATAAGCTGACTCATCCAGCATCTAACGTCACTATCAGTGTTCTTCCATCATAGACATCGACATAATCTCCGGTAGCGTATGGAAGTTCCGTGACATCGTGACGTTTCCATGACATAATTCGGCCAACTAAATACTGCAACACACGTCCTACAGACGACTCCCAACGTTGAGGATGGAGGAAGTCATGGGAAGCTTGAGATTACAGACAAATCTGACGCGGCAAGAAATCCGTGAATTGTTTGTTCAAGAATGTCCTCGTAACAAACCATGTTTTCATAATGATCCTCAAGCCAATAACAAAAAATTAAAGCCACATCTGAGAAAATACGTTGAGTTGTTACGAGAACTGAGGAACCACAGATGGAATATTAGCTTTAAAATTGTAGAGAAACGCATGGAAAAGAGTTTAACGGCATGGATAGCTATTGCAGATATACAGAAGGCGTTTGGTAATGAAAACTAAAAATGTTCAAATGTGTATGAATTACTAAGGGACCAAACTGCCGAGGTCATCGGTCCCTAGACTTACACACTACTTAAACTACCTGACGTTAAGAACAACGCACACACCCATACCCGAGGGAGGACTCGAACCTGAGGCGGGAGGGGCCGCGCAGTCAGTGACATTGCGCCTCTAACTTTGCGGCGTTGCTGAAGAAACAGACTACAGAGACAGAGAGATGATATGAACTTTTAAAAAGCTGAAACGGTGGTCACTGGTTGACTCACAACACAAGATGCAGCACAGGCTCGGAACGGATTCTTCTCCATCCCTTCCCCTGCGCCTAGAGGACAAATACTACAGTCTTCGATCAGGTGTTACGCTGAGAGCTTGCAAACTCTTGCTTTTTTGTTATTGAACATGAGCTTGGACGTGTTTTCATCCTCGTGATGCTAATTTGTCCATATTAAACGCCATCCTTGCTACTTTGGAAGCAGAAGTAACCACACGATCGCCTAGAATCGTCCGTTGAGTGTATTCATTATGTAAAAATAGGATCATTCTGGAGATAAGGTATAGACTGAAGCCATTTTTTAACTGGCTCCAAAAGTCTATCCTGTGGTCAGAAAAAGACAAAGGCATACCAACTCCAATAGAATCACGCCTAAAAGGCACTTGGTGCGGAACCAACCTTGAGGTTGTGAATAACTTTAACTTTAACTTCCCGAAATAATATGATTTACATCCTGCTCTAAGCTGTTTGAGACGATGTACTATATCTACAACTTAATGAGAGCAGTTTGAGGAAATATGAAGTTACTTTTTCTAACAAACCTTAATTTGTAACACATTACTTTCTCGAAGCCTTCAAAATGAACGCACGTATCCGTTACATATTTGAATCTAACAGTGGTTTGTGTTTCTATTGTGGAAGTGGAGGTTCTCCATTCTTATGACACAGCTGACAGTATAGTAAACAAAACGTCAAAGCCGAGCAACGAGCTCCAAGAACTCCTGAGAGGGCATGATTTGCACTAACGCGCGAGGCCACATCTGACGGCCTTGGGGCCGCCTTTACAAGTAGAAACTCAGTGGCGCGTGAGTTGTAGTTGCAGTCCGCGACGTCTGCAGCATTTGCTGTGACAAAATAAATCAGAAAAAACACCCTGGAAACCTCTTCCCCCTCTCCCAAGTATTCCTCCTGCAGTCCCACCTTCAATCTCTTCCAGCGCGTCTACGCGGTCAGAGTACGAGATGTACGACTGCCACATGTTGCACTCGAGTTCTATCTCTGCCATTGCAAAGGCAGAAAGATCACCGGGACCACTTACCCTCGTAAGGCCAAACCAGAAGTTGCATTGTGACTATGAAGTAGTAAAACGTCGTACTAGTTATCAGGGTATAGATGGACCACCAGAAACCGATGCAATATTGACTGCCCTGAGATAAACGCCTATAACTTTTTAAAAGAATCTATAATTCATCTCAGATTTCGACATGGAGAGCCAGAAAATCAGTAAAAGGATGTCACAGAAAAGTTGGAGTCGTAGATGATGAGGTAGCACACGACTGATTCAGCTGTGTATGTGAGCTATTGGTTCCTAAACCAGAGTCGGCTTCAGAGTTTGTCGTGGTTGGCCGGTTGCACCATAGAGTCCTCGCCGGCTGCCGGAAACAGGCGAGGAGCGGGCTGGGTGATGAGCAAGATGCTTTGTAGATGTCGGGAAAGAGCTGTCCGGAGCTGCACTGCTGTCCACGTCGAGTGCAGAGAGTTGTGGAAGCTACTGTCCACCAGCCGGCAGGCGGCAAGGCAAGTGACGAATCAGAGGCAAGCTCTCTACGAATGTTCCTAACTTGAAGGGGTCTGACAGGAAGAGGAAATATTGAACGTAATTAAGAGAGGAGAGTGCTATAGTCCGATCCACGAACGATGGCGGTTCGCCCACTCGAGGCGTGAACGGGAATGGCATTGTTGACTATTCCAGACGACAGTTGCAGTGCGCGTACTTTCAGATCGAAGGTAGCGTATATACTGGAAATTATGTCTCTCGCCTGCTTATGCAGAATTATGACTTACCACCATCACCAGCGGTGACAGCACGCAACAAATGAAATAGAAATTCACTAAACAACTCCCTACGATCATGTTTAATGCTAGCATTAGTTACGACATTCAGAAAAGAGCGCTCAGAACACTACTGAATGCTCATTGGCTGTCGCAGTATGCGTGACGTAGGTGCACAGGACAAGCCTAAACTCAACCGCCACCGCTCGTGACTCTAAGTGTAGTAGCAGCGAAAAGCATCGTGATAGAAATTTGTGAATCACGATGGTTACCTATACTCTCGTCATACATCACGTAAAGTATTCGGTAAGTATTTCACTTTTCAAAGAGTATTATTATTTCCGAATCACTAGTTTCAAGGCGATCCTGAGCCTAAATTCGAGTGGTGCTAGCAATTTTTGTCTCGATGGGTTGATGTTGTCGTGGTCTTCAGTCCGGAGACTGGTCTGATGCAGCGCTCCATGCTACTCTATCCTGTGCAAGCTTCTTCATCTCCCAGTACCTACTGCAACCTACATCCTTCTGAATCTGTTTACTGTATTCATCTCTTGGTCTCCCTCTACGATTTTTACCCTCCGCGCTGCCCTCCAGTACTAAACTGGTGATCCCTTGATGCCTCAGAATATGTCCTACCAAGCGATCCCTTCTAGTCAAGTTGTGCCACAAATTGCTCTCCTCCCCAATTCTATTCAATACCTCCTCATTAGTTATGTGATCTACCCATCTAATCTTTAGCATTTTTCTGTAGCACCACATTTCGAAAGCTTCTATTCTCTTCTTGTCCAAACTATTTATCGTCATTGTTTCACTTCCATACATGGCTACACTCCATACAAATATTTCCAGAAAAGACTTCCTGACACTTAAATCCATACTCGATGTTAATAAATTTCTCTTCTTCAGAAACGTTTTCCTTGCCGTTGCCAGTCTACATTTTATATCCTCTCTACTTCGACCATCATCAGTTATTTTGCTCCCCAAATAGCAAAACTCATTTACTACTTTAAGCGTCTCATTTCCTAATCTAATACCGTTAGCATCACCCGATGTAATTCGACTACATTCTATTATCCTCGTTTTGCTTTTGTTGATGTTCATCCTGTTTTCAAGCCACTGTCCATTCCGTTCAGCTGCTCTTCCAGGTCCTTTGCTGTCTCTGACAGAATTACAATGTCATCGGCGAACCTCAAAGTATGTGTGGTATTTCGTTGTATCTTTGTCGTGAGTCAGACGTAATGTAGACGTTTAGAGAAGAGTAAATTTAGAATACCATTGCCATCACAATGATTTTTGTCTTCCAGTATCAAGCGTGCTTTCATAGCCGTTTAAGAGATAAAAGTTTATTCCCTAATTGGCGGATTAAGTGATATGTGGTCACATTGTGTATTCTCACATCTCTTTGAATAACATCTTGTGGTCCTAAAAGCTCTTACATGTTAGTCTTGTTTCAGATCTCAAATATAGCCATATTCCGCTTGAGTACTGGATTTAACTGTTTGGCTGCCCGTCTGCATACGATCTCCATCCTTCCATCTTCAGAAGATGTTCTGTGTCACAAAATTGATTCGACCATGAGCAAACAATATTTAACAGAGTGTACAAAATTAAGCGATTGTAATTCAGACTTAACTACAATGTATTCTGAAGCAAGAACGCCAATGAAAGTAAGTCAAATGCCAGAACATAATAATAGTAATAATTCTTTTATGTCTTAATTCCACTTCCAGACCACAAACTTATACAACAGCCAATTAATTTGGGCCTACGATAATCACCTTCAAAACCTGAGTACAAGCGTTTTTCTAACACTGCCAACCAACAAATGTAAGTGTGATACAGTCAGAGAATAAGTCAGAGTAAACCATGAAACGACGTAGGACTTCTGGCAAATGGGAATGAATCAGAAGTAAGCTATGAAACGATGTAGCTTTTCTGACTTATTCTTATTCACTGACTGTAGTATACAACATTTGATGGCTTGATATATTAGAAAAGCTTATGTACGCAGGTTTTGAAGATGATCGTCATAGACAGGAATTAGCTACCTGTTTTGTTAGATCGTGAACTGTAACTGGAATTAAGACATAAGCCGTTACCTGCGTAACTATACTTTTCTGCGACTATGCATCAACTTGTGCACTACATCTTTGATACGCCACATCCATGCGAGAAATTGTTTACTTGAACGATCATTTTTGTGTTACCAAATACGTACCCTGAAAGCGCATAAGTTTCGTTACAGCATATTGCTGATGAAAGAGAGCAATGAACCTTCAATTTTGCAAAATCGTATTTTGGACTTTCTTTCAAAGGTATATAACTCGAATGCTTTTATTTGACAACGTTATTTGTTTTTTGATCAAGACCGCTTGAATTTTTGTCTCTAAATGACACCATCTTCTTTTCCTTATTATTTCGTAGAGACATTTCTTCCCCATATATATATACAATATTTTTATCGAACTGATCAAAGCGGGGGGCAGAGAAATGAAAAAGCGGCTTATGTGTAAGGCATATGAACCGGGAAAACTGCCTAAGGATTCTGTGAGAAACCTTATAATTCCCATCCTTAAGAGGATATATATATATATGGTGCCAGATTAAGATTGGAGTGGAATCATTCGTAATAAAAACCGGTAGCGTTCAAACCACCCCATGTGATGTTGATGGGATTTTTCCACCTTACACGCAGAAGGAATATAACGTGAAACGGAAAAGGTTAGAACGAGCTGAAAACACCTAAGATGGCAGCGGTTTCGCGTGGCGCCGGAGTCGTAGAGGCCGCTTCGAGTGTTTGCACCAACGTGTGAAGCGGTGACTCAAACATTCGCGCTGCGGCCGACGCCCGCCGCTCTTGTCCAAAGTACACCGACGGCCATTGAAATTGCAACACTAGGAATAAAGAAAACAGCGAAATTATATTTAGTGTGCGAGTACAGTACATCAGGGTGCAAACATTATTCAGTTAGCAGGTGATTTGGGGGTATATAGGGAGCAAAATTAAGTATAACAAGCAGCCGCCTCCGGCTCAAAAAATGGCTCTATCACAGCTGGACATTATATTGAGCCTGGATAAGGGTACCTCATTCCATGCTGCTTTAGTTCACCAATTGTAGTAATTGGCGCCAGATCCTCGGTAGCTCATATTTTTTCAGTGGGTGAGATTTGTGGAGACAGCATTGGGCAGGGAAACAGTCGAACACCCTCCGTATCATGGTAGGTCAAGATAGCACTGGCAACTTGAGGCCTTGCGTTATCTTGTTGAAAGATAATGCCACAGATACAACGAAGACGGGTCCTTAATACTTCAGAAAAGTAATGCTTGCTGTTCATATTACCAGCTTTGCGAACCAGAAGTGATAATGTTGTGTACTCCATGTCACCCCATACCATTATGCTGGGTGCTGAGCCTGTAAGATGATGAAGAATGGTTTCTGGAAACGTTCGTTTTCGGCAACGGTCGACATGCTGATTGTCGATCGCTAGACGTCTGGATACTTGTCCTGGTGCAGACGTGCTCATTACCTGACTCATGGCGGAGACCATAGGAAATGCAGGCCCTGCAACAAACTTGTGACGTTACACTAGTTGCATACCCGATATACGAGGGTTGGCTGAAAGGTAATGCCTCCACCTTCGTAACTCTCCAACAGTTGGCAGCATTGGTATGCGGCAGGTACCGGCTTGTTCCGTAGCCTCTGCTCTACAGTTCCAGTTGGCGGGAAGCCTTAGCATTGAACGGTTGTGTTGTTACAGTGTAAAGTATGGAAACCTGCGCAGACGGTCGGTCAGTGCGATTTAAGCAACGTGCAGTCAATGAATTCTTAATAGGAGAAGGTGTCACACCAAAGGAGATTCATCAGAGAATGAAAGTAGTTTATGGTGATTGTGTTGTGAGTACTGTGCGTCGTTGGGCAAGTAAGTTTAAAGATGTTGAGGCGGGAACATCTGACCCGCGTGACAAGCAAAGAGTTGGACGTCCTGTGGCAGCAACCACCGAGTTTCACAAGCAAAATGTTGATAAATTGATTCAGGATGATCGTCGTATACGACAGAAATTGCAAGCACAATCGGCATTTCACAACAACGTCCCAAAGGAAAAGGGAAATGTTTTCCTGGAGCATGACAATGCCAAACCACACGCCGGCCGGTGTAGCCGGTCGGTTCTAGGCGCTTCAGTCTGGAACCGCGCGACCGCTACGGGGCACGTTCGAATCCAGCCTCAGGGAAGGATGTGTGTGATGTCCTTAGGTTAGTTAGGTTTAAATAGTTCTAAGTTCTAGGGGACTGATGGCCTCAGATGTTAAGTCCCATAGTGCTCAGATCCATTTGAACCAAACCACACACTTCACGTGCCACCACAGCAGAACTTCAGAGACTGAATCTCACCACCGTACGGCATCCTCCATACAGTCCAGATTTAGCTCCGTCTGACTTCCATCTGTTCCCAAAAATGAAACACATCTGCGGGGATATCGTTATGCTCCTGATGAAGACGTTGAGAGAACTGTGAGACTGTGGTTGTGCAAACAGAGTGTCGACTTCTTCCTTGACGGCTTCAGAAAACTTGTTTATCGTTGGCAGAAATGTATGCAACTGGCTGGTCATTATGTGGAAAAGTGTATATTGGTAATTAAAGATCACCATCTAAGGAATATTTCTGCGTTTGACTTATTAAAATATTCCCATCCCAACCTAATTAACGAAGATGGAGGCATTACTTTTCATTCAACCCTCGTACATTACGAACGCTCGGCTCCGTCCGCGGCTCGTGGGATATCAATACGTCAATGAAAAGGTTCTCATAAAAGGTGTTAACTTGCTCATGTGTTGTCGAGAACCTGCGTGTATTTAAACGTGCTGTTACGAGTTGTTAAAAGGTCTGAATTACTAACTCGCTTCCCGCTGGAGACGACCTCTGGAACTCGTAAGACCTTTAGTGTCACGTGCTGAGATGCACGCCTCAGGTCTAGTATATCTCGTTAGCCCCACACTCAAGGCACGTGACGTCGCTGTACGATCCTGCACAGCAGAGCACACAATATGTCTTTCCTCTTTGGCGCTAGTCGCATGGGGGGTGATCAGGTGTTCCATAGCGTTGAATATATGCCCGTCCTGAAACCATGAATTCCATATTCATATGACAGTTTTGGGATACATGATCCTCCGCTGGCAAATTCCGGCACGTGCTGCTCGGCGTTTGTCCTTACATGGCAAATTTAAACGCATTTCTGAATTATACACAAAACGTATGTAGCCTTATTCGCACATACTTCGTGTGAGTGCGCTTAGTTGTCAATCATTTGCATATCCGAGCGTGCAGTACACGTCATACCAACTTGACATTTATTGCATGCTTTCCCCATCGTGTTGTAGGTTTAACGACCATCAGTACAGTTACCCCTTATTACCTTTAATTCTACGAAGGTGGCCTGCACGTTGTCATTAAAAGTAGATCGTTATATCGGCTATTGTAAATAATGTACTCAACAACCAAAGTGCAAATAAAAGACTCATCCATAGAACTAGCTTACTTGCATACGTGCATCGCCTCCGATAACAATAAAGCTTGCGAACTGGTATGTTCGCAGTATCAAGCATAACAGTTTTTGGAACACTATCTCTTGCTTGGGATACCCATTCAGCTGATTTTGTTTGCGTTTTATTGTTGGTGAATAATGGTAACATTTATCGTTTTAGCGAGCCACATCAATAGAGGTAGACAATTTGAACACTGCTACAGACTAAAGATGATATAGAAAAAGTTAATCATTCTCAAAGTGGCCTTTCTCTAATAGTTTCAAATTCCTGAACATTAAATTCAAACCTCCCCTCTTTCGTTCTTCAAGCTCATAAAAGGCGTGATCGATCTTCATTATCTACAAACTACCTTACAGGCTTGATTTGAAAACCACGGTACTTCAGTAGGCATGGTACTATGATAACTGGTATGCTCTTTCCTCCCTCTCATGTTTGACTGACTTAGCCAGCCAGTTATATGAGGAAGTAACGTTAAAGATGGACTCCGAATCACGGTTCGATTTGACGTTTCTGACATTAGTAAATCATTACCAGAGGTTATAATAGGGGTAAGTGACAAGAAATCTAGGACTGTCTTAGGATGGTATGCCAAACCTTTGCAATTATAATCTGATGCTTACGAATGGGCCACATTAAATAATGGTTTACTTAGAGGCATAAGGCAAAGAAACAGCAGTCGTATACGAAATAATTAATGTCAAGTTAGATAAGTTCCATTCCTTGAAAATATTGACCTCCCAAAGAAAGTTGCATGCCATGAATTAACAGAAGACATGATGAATTCAGCAAACAAAAAAGGAATAATACTGGAACAATACTTTATTCTACCAACATTCAAGATTTTCCCCAGGAGAATCTGCAGTTTAAGAATGCGATAAGTAAGATCTTATACCCCATCGATCATGTTAACATGTGGCAAGCAAGATGTTAGGAAGTTGCAGGGACATCTTATCTGCTCAGAGGAATTGATCGCGATAGCTGTTGCAACTAGTGCTCCACATATCTCATAGTACTTCAATCGAGCCGGAACATTGTTTGTTTACCTTTACAAACATGTTAGATAGCAGCCGTTTTTCCAGCGAGACAAGTAGCAGTAGTGTTTTAAATATTTGGGCAGTTCTGGGAAAGAAGGACATGAGGTGGGTCGTCTGGAATAGAACTTCCATTGATAGCCCTCCTCCTCCTCCTCCTCCTCCTCCTCCCCCCCTCTCCCCGCGCCCAACATGGCGCCGCGGTTATCATTTTGGACGAATATCGCACTAGGGATGCTGCACTGTCTCGCAACATACGCAACTTCGTTTAGTTGTGATCTATGAATAAGAGGAAACAAAGTTGTAAAAACAATGGGAACCAATGTGACTGTGACGTGTGAGATTCGGGCATTAAATCACTTTCAAATTCTAGTAAAAATCCCTGTCGAGTCTGTGAAGTTGATGTGAACGAGGCAAAGAGTGAAACACTACTCCCAAAGTGGGCGTGACTGTCCAGCACAGGACTCGGCAAATTTCGTGGTTCAGTCCAACTGACAAGTCGATGGAAGGGGTTGATCTGATGACTGTTATTGCTTTCCAGTTCCAGAAATTTCACGATTATCCTCCACGAAACTGTTACAACCATAGGTGCAGGCTTTCTTGATGGCAGTATACAAAAAATAGTTCTTCACTAAGACGAGGTGGCAGAAACACTGACAACAAAAAAGTACTGTAAGGTAAGATTACTGTAACACCCCACCCGTCACTTATCTGGTTTTGGTGTGTGTTCACCCCAGCTAATTGACTAACAGACCAACAGAGAGTGCAAAACTGCCGCAATATCGGATAACGCAAAGAAAGTAATAAGGCCCTGTGACTCCTGATTGAACTGCGGTGGCAGTGTTGACAAGAATTGATTCAGAACTGATCCCTTTTATTAAAAAGGGGTGCACATTGATGTTATATTCAGCTATTGAACACCAGATGCAAATGTTGAACATTAAATTAATTAAGAAAGTGACTTGGGATTTCAACTACTTGATTGAAAACAGATGCAGTCGATTAGCACAAAATTATATTTACTCACGACCTTCAATCATCACATTACATGACTCTCCTAACAGGCAGTGGGAATAAATTGCGTTTACGTGGAGTGAAACACGATAAATCAAAATTAATTCCTATCGACTGACCCAGGCGTAGTGCGAAGTGCAAGAAGAATTCTACAATACGCGGCCCATGAAACCCTCGTGGAAACTTTGCCGACGTGATCCAACAACTTAATCAGTGGCCGGAGTGGGCGCAATATCACCGAATTCAGCGTGGCGGGGCGGTGTCGTTGTGTGGACGACGGTGCTGCAAGGCTGCGCTCGTCTATTCACTCCTAGCTATCTTGCTCAGTACATAGCTAAACGAAAACTTTCTATCCAAGCTCAATCGTTCCGTTTGCTAAGTCCTAAACTGCAGAGATGCTCACTCTCTCTCAGGCAAGCTGAGTAAAGAGCGCCACGTCCCCACTCTAGGCAAGCTTGGAACGGAAGACCTCTACGGAGACTTCTGCCAGTCCGCTCTTCGCCTCGGTTTTCCCTCCAGCAAAATCACTTACGCCAATTGCAGCGCAAGTCCCGTTAATTATGCGTCGTTTCCCAGCGCCGACCAATGCCTGCTCTGGGAAGTGAACAAATTCCCACAAAATTTCCCTTCTTCTCAACTTCTGCTATTTAGTTCCTCCCAGGCCACCCATCAAGGTTAGCGTCTTCACAAAACACCAATTTTTCCGAAATTCTGACTTCCAGGAGAGTACTTCAAATTCCTTGGTCCTACGTTCCCATCGGAGGCTGGCGTATTTCATTCTGTCGCTCTTCACCTGATTTACTTCAGACTCGGTGGACCGTGAATTCAGCGTGAAGTTGCTATAGTCACGAACACACATATTTTGGCCTCTGTTGACCGCTTCACCGTAGCTTTGCGCGGCTTTCTCGTATGTTTCACTGAAAACGGGACGACGGACATTTATCAACAGGCGTACAAGTTCTCTGTCTGCTTCCCGGTACACCAGCATGGGGTCAACCACCCTCTCACTGTCACTCATCTTAAGGCAGCTGGAGGCCGCGCCCCGTTACCGCTTTCTCAGAGCTTGAGCCACCCTAAGCTGCCTATTGTCGCTTCCCTTCGTGCGCCGCCACCCGGCCGCGGTCAACTCTGAGTACTTCCCTGGGATAAACTAGCCTCCAATAAATCGATGCGTTTCCACAAAGTTTTCACGTCGAGTGAATTACTTTAAAACGATCACCCAACATTAATTATTCCAATACGTCCATACCCTCTACAAGATGCGTTGTGCCTTGTCAGTCATTTTTGTTCAGCCCTACTGTTCGCTCAACGTGAGTTCGGTGATCTTTAATGACTTCATGAAAGTGGCACAGTTCTTGCCATCTTACAATACAAATGTAAATGTTGTAGTTTATTTTCTCAACTCAACGGAACTTCAGCTGTATTATATGGTTGAACAACTTTCTGTACCTTCTACACGCACTACATCCACTTCATCCTATCGACCGCCACTAAAGGCAATCGGAAATTTTACGCTATGTTACTCCACAACACGACACCACACTTCGTGAGGAATTCTGGTTCCATCATCAGGTACGCTGTCGAAGTGGCTTCTACAGACTTGCGGTTGACTTATACCGCTTTCCCCAGCGTGTACGGAACAGTGTTCCGTCGTCGCCTTCATCCGAAGCGCGTTCTGAGCGAATAGGTGGCAGTACTTTCGGCGACTGCAGAGATGGTATTGGTGGCTTACCTGATGTTGCTCCGTCCGCCTCGGCAGTCTTCTGTTATGGTTGATGAGTAGCTCTTGCTTCTCATTAATAACACTAAGGGATGTTCCCACTCACTGCTGAGAGTTTAGCCACAGTTACTGTTTCTCAGTTGGTCTTTGGTTTGTATTTGGATGGCTTTAGTGATGACACAGACACATTATTTGGATGCTTGTGCCAAAATGCTGCAGCCTTCGTATTCCGTAGCTTGTAATTCGAACAAACAGTGCTCTACAGCCATCGACTTGCTGGCTGTGATAAACGGGTGAGCTGCTGGCGTTCACGGGAGCGACCTGCTACTGCACGTGTCGCTAGACCTATGTACTGTTTTCCTCACTGGCAGGGGACCTGGTATACCCTTTTGAAGCCCTAATTCGTCCAGTGTGGACAAAGCCTTTATCCAATAGACTGGCTCTTTTTCGGGAAAGACTTGACAGATCCCTACAAAACACCACGTTATGACAGTATTCTCTCCACCAGCTAAAACTGGGACATTGCTGTGGAGCGTAAAAATGATCTGGGTCCACGTAAGGCCGGGTGACAGGATTGTTCGCCGAAATATTGCACCCGTTGCACACCGAGTGTCGACAGTACACTATGGACTGTTCTGACGATATCAAACGCCCTTCGTGGAATGCTGTGACCTTGGTAACTTCACCGTGTTCATCATGGTAGAGCGTAATGATACGACTGGCTTGCGGAATATTTACGTGCATCTTCCATCTCTCATTCGTGTGGAATATGGACGCACCTAACCCTCCTTATATATATATATATATATATATATATATATATATATATGGTATTTAATATAAACTGCCACTGCTTCTCATATCCTGGCTGCCAAAGGCTATCTCCTGTCCTCACTTAAACGGCATACATTCGTATTCCATCTCAGTGGTTTTGCTTCGATTGCATCCATTATAGTGGTGCCTAGGTTCATTCTCTTACGTATGTCTTTATTTTTAATTTTATACTGTAGTGTCAGCCTACAGCAACACCTTGAGTATCTCATCTACACTGGCAGTAAGTTCCTCCTCATTCTTGCAGTTATTTCCTACATTTCTGCTCCAAAAGTTGTTATATATCCTACAATAATTTTAAATATCCTATTATTCGTTTCTGATCTAACATGTGTGTTCCATGAAACTCCATTTAATTGTTTGTTGCTCTTCTGCCTTGACCGATGCGGTTCTTAATTTCGATTTTACTGGATCCACCTTTTTAATAATGAGTCCCAGATATTTAAGACAGTTCACAGATCTCACTAACTTAGAATCTAACTTCAGGTCTTGACTCGCTCCTCCAGTAACTAAACATTCCGTTTTCTCTAAAGAAATCGCTAAACCGCATTTTTGGAAGTAACCACCACCGAAATGTAGTCGGCTTCAAGACTACCTATGACGAAAATGCCTGGCAGTTACTGTGAGTTTCGTTTGGTTTGTCCACACATAAGTTTTCCTGCAAGTGAATATATGAGGGCTGTTCGGAAAGCAAGGTCCGATCGGCCGCTAAATGGAAACCACAGTATAAATCAAAAACGTTTTATTTGCAACAGTTAGCTGCACCTCCCATCTACTTCTCTATATAGTCGCCGCTCCCACTTACGCATTTTTCGTAGCGTTGTACCAACTTTCCAATACTCTCATCGTAGATGGCATTTTTCGTAGCGTTGCACCAACTTTCCAATACTCTCGTCGTAGATGGCAGCCACCTCTGCTTTCTGCAACTTCTCTCTGCTGGCTTGCAGTTCACTGTCTTAGCCAAGATGTAGTATTCGTAGCCAGCGGTTCATGTGAGCAGAGACGAACATCTGAGGGAGCCAGGTGACCGGGCTATATGGTGAGTGATCACATACTTTCCATTGAAAAAGCTTCAAGGGTGTTCTCATTGCCCCTGCAGTGTGCGACGATTGAGAATTGTCATGAAGAAGAAAACAATTGACAGGTAAGCTATGTAGGGTTGCATGAAATCAGACGGAACCTCTCAACGGGCGCCGTACTTGGCAGGAGAAACTATTTTGGAGACAGCTTTACGTGCTCACTCGTAAATGAAAAATGCGACGTAACGCCATCGACAGGCGTACTAGAGACACTGCGCAACACATAGGTGCAAGGCTTCACCGGATTTTTACTGTCGTTACCATTTCGTGCCCTATGGGACTTTACTTTCAGAATAGCCCTCTGTTATCAGCATTGCAATGGATGAAGGGAGCACTCACAAAAGATAGTGAACTGGTTGTGCTATTCCAGGTAGTTCAGTCCTTTTGCTCCCACGTTACGACACGATGTACACATTCAAGACACGTACAGTGACTGATGAAAGAAGCAAATCGCAAGCAAGGTTGAAATGCTGCATTTGGCCACCATACATGTTTCTATGGCTTACGGGTCGAAGCCAGCAGTGCCGATTCAGGCTCTACTTACGCAGTCGGCACTCGAATATGTCGTTGAAATCAGGACACCTGAAAAGAACGGAAAATTTCTTATAGAACAAATACCGTAAACAATAATACATAGTATAATATATGACAGTAGTATCTGTTCCCGAAAGAACAGTTACCGTGGATGACCATGCAGCTTTGCTAGAAATGAAATGATAATTAAATGGACACCCTAGCTGCACACAGGCGTTGATGTATTTCGTTGGGGACATGTTGAAAATGTGTGCCCCGACCGGGACTCGAACCCGGGATCTCCTGCTTACATGGCAGACGCTCTATCCATCTGAGCCACCGTTGGCACAGAGGATAGTGCGACTGCAGGGACTTATCCTTTACACTCTCTCCGTGAGATCCACATTCCCAATATGTCCACACCACTACATTCCTAGTACGCCTAATAGATGTTTGCCCACCATACTCATTACTCGTGGCAGATTAATCTACCAAGTCCCGTACGAGTTCGGGCATAGCGTGTGCGTTCGCACAAGAAGGTCAATGACCGGGAAGCCATATTTCACTATATATAGTTAAATATGGCTTCCCGGCCGTTGACCTTCTTGTGCGAACGCACACGCTATGCCCGAACTCGTACGGGACTTGGTAGATTAATCTGCCACGAGTAATGAGTATGGTGGGCAAACATCTACTAGGCGTACTACGAATGTAGTGGTGTGGACATGTTGGGAATGTGGATCTCACGGAGAGCGTGCAAGGGATAAGTCCCTGCAGTCGCACTATCCTCTGTGCCAACGGTGGCTCAGATGATAGAGCGTCTGCCATGTAAGCAGGAGATCCCGGGTTCGAGTCCCGGTAGGGGCACACATTTTCGACATGTCCCCAATGAAATACATCAACGCCTGTTTGCAGCTAGGGTGTCCATTTAATTATCATTTCACATAGTATAATAATGGATAGTATCGGTAACCGTATCTTATGGTATAAGGAAAGAATATTAGCGCTCAACCATCCATCGACAACGAACTCATTACTGACGGAGCACAAGCTAAGAGTGAGACGTATGAGGAAAGGTGTCGGCCGTTCCGTTTCAAAGTAATCACTCCGCTTTAAACGAATTAGAGAAATCACAGAAACGAAAGTCTGGATGGCCGGACATGAATATGAACTGCAATCTTCGTTCAGAACGCGTGTGCCACGTGCATTACCACTGAACCAGATCATCCGATTCATTTGATCTAATTTGTTGTCTCCATCATCATATTGTATGTCAAGAGCAACTTAGTCCCAGCCGACAGCCGCACAGAAATCTCGGCACGAATCGTGAACACTTGTGGTGTTGACATGGTTACGAGGTAATTGCATCTGTGGTGGTAAGTTCCTGTGGAGCCAAATTGATGAGGTCATCGGTCCCTAGGCTTACACACTATTTAATCTAACTTGAACTAACTTACACTAAGGACAACACACACACACACACACACACACACACACACACACATGCCCAAGGGAGGACTCGAGCCTCCTACGAGGGAAGCCGCACGAACCGTGGTAAGGCGCACAAGACCACGCGGCTAGTCAAATCTGTGCCAAAGTATTCACTCACTGGTTGACGTACAATTTACGTGACTGAGAGATACGAACACGCCCAGTTGCGTGGAAAGTATATCATTTAACATACGAGGGCCATGCAATAAGTAATGCAAGACATTTTTTTCTGAAAGCGGGTTGGTATTATTCAGCATTCCAATACCCCACTCATTTGGCTACAAACTACAAAACAGTGTTTTTCAACATAATCTCTGTTCAATGCGACGGCCTAAAACCACCTTACTGGGAGGGCCCGTATGCCCGCATGGCGCCATTCTCCGGTCGATGCCGGAGCCAACGTCTTGCTGCCTCAATAACCTCTCCATCATCCACGTGCTGCTTCTCACAGAGTGCATCCTTGAACGGACCAAACGGATAGAAGTCGGAAGGTGCGAGATCCGGGCTGTAGGGTGGATGATGAGCCGCGCGGGATTAGCCGAGCGGTTTATGGCGCTGCAGTCATGGACTGCGTGGCTGGTCCCGTCGGAGGTTCGAGTCCTCCCTCGGGCATGGGTGTGTTTGTTTGTCCTTAGGATAATTTAGATTAAGTAGTGTGTAAGCTTAGGGACTGATGACGTTAGCAGTTGAGTCCCACAAGATTTCACACACATTTTTTAGGGTGGATGATGAGAAACACTCAATCAGGTTTTGTGAGCTGCTCTTGGGTGCGCAGACTTGTGTGCGGCGTCGCGTTGTCATAGAGAAGGATATGTTTGCATTTTCGTGGCGACGAGCCGCGCGGAGTGGCCGCGCGGTTTGAGGCGCCATGTCACGGAATGCGCGGCCCCTCCCGCCGGAGGTTCGAGTCGTCCCCCGGGAATGGGTGTGTGTGTTGTTCTTAGCATAAGTTAGTTTAAGTAGTGTGTAAGTCGAGGGACCGATGACCTCAGCAGTTTGGTCCCTTAGGAATTCACACATTTGAACATTTATGGCGACGAACACGTTGAAGTCGTTTCTTCAGTTTCCTGAGGGTAGCACAATCAATACACTTGATCGTTGCACCGTGAGAGAGGACATCAGACAGAATAACCCCTTTAGAGTCCCGGAAAACCGTCGCCATGACTTTACCGGCTGAGAGTGCAGCTTTTAAATTTTTCTTCGGAGGAGAGGCGGTGTGGCGCTGTTTTGTTTCCAGCTGTGGTGAACCCATGTTTCATCTGCTGTGACAACGTTGGACAAAACATTTGCGCGCTCCGCTTCGAAACGCGCAAATAATTCGGTACAAGTGGTCCTTCGTTGCTTTTTACGGTCTTCTCTTAGGCGGCGAGGAACCTAGCGGGCACACACCCTTGAGTACCCCAAATGGTGGAAGAGAATGTCAACTCTACCAACAGGGACGTCCAGCTTGAGCAGAGAAGTTTTGATTGTGATCCGTCGATCATATCGAATGAGAGTTTCCTCCCATTCCAACACTGCTGGAGTCAACAGCCGTGTGCTGCCGGCCGGCACGCTGGAGATCGGAGAAGTTTGCGTGACCTTTTTACGATGGCGACAGACGCCTCTCCCAACCACTCACCGTGCTCTTGTTCACTGCCAGATCTCCGTAGACATTTTGCGAGCGTCTATAGATATCTGCGATACTCTGGTTTTCTGCCAAAAGAAATTCAACGCCAGCTCTCTGCTTGCAACGCAACTTGGAACGGTCGTCACTTTGAAGGCTACTTACAGCGCCGCCACCAACTGGAACTTCATGGAACTATAGAGGCTGAAGCGGGAATATTCCAGGATGCCCCGCAACAAATCACGCGTTTTTTCAACCGAAATTGGCCGTGAAATAAGTGTTACATTACTTATTGAAAGCCCCTCGCACATCTGCAAGAGGACTCTTGTGTGTGTAGCAAACTTCCTAGAAATTAGTCACGACAGGAATACTGAGGTTCGATTCTCAGTGCTACACGCACCTCTCATTCGACGCATTCGGCTGAGTACGTCTAAAAATGGTTCAAATGGCTCTGAGCACTAAGGGACCCAACATCTGAGGTCATCAGTCCCCTAGAATTTATAACTACTTAAACTTAACTGAGGACATCACACACATCCATGCCCGAGGCAGGATTCGAACCTATGACCGTAGCGGTTGAGCGGTTCTAGACTGAAGCGCCTAGAACCGCTCGGCCACAACGGCCGCCGGAATACGTCTACATAAGCGGAAAACTCGAGTGCTTTGCTGTCACCAGTGTTATTGTAGCTGTTGGGTACTAAACCAAATTACTTTAAGCTGTATTGTTAACAGATTTCCCATTAAATGTACTGAAATATGTATCGCCAAGGGATTGAGCAATTCAGAGAAATGTTTGGCGGTATAAAAAGAAGGATCCTATCCTATTACGAAAAATACTTACAACATTATCTAAGAAACCTTGAGTTATACGACTAATGCATCAAAGTAATACCGGATATTCTGTAAAGGAATAGGCCTGTTAGCGTGCCACATGCCATTCTTCCATGGTCTACCAATGAGAACAGGGTATACTGTTGTACAATTTCATTCTTTTCAGACAAATCCCAGCAAGCTGGCAATGACGCAAAGGTATCCCCAGTTGAGAATATTTAGGAGGAATTTTTCTCTTTCAGCTCTCTCCTGTTAACCATGGAATATCTTTCGAAAAAAATTGTCGGGACAGGAGGATTGTAGCTGCCTTGTTTGATCTGAAACAATTTTGTCCGTTAAAATGTGCGCGAGCGTGTTTATTCGTAAGTTATCTGTAAATTCTCGAGCCGAGGATGCAAAATTCTGTCGGCCTGTGTGGCCAAGCGGTTCTAGGCGCTACAGTTTGGAACCGTGCGACCGCTACGATCGCAGGTTCGAATCCTGCCTCGGGCATGGATGTGTGTGCTGTCCTTAGGTTAGTTAGGTTTAAGTAGTTCTAAGTTCTGGGGGACTGATGACCTCAGAAGTTGAGTCCCATAGTGCTTAGAGCCATTTGAACCATTTTTTGATGCAAAATTCTGATGAATAGCGCAAACAATTCTGCCAGAAACCACTGCTGCTAATAGTCAATGGTCTTCTTTATTTCTTTATCTCGTGCATATTTACAAAATTATAAGAGGCCGCTGTTACTGGTAAAAGGCTAGTAGCGTCCGACATCAAAAGTTGTAACAGGATTGCTCAAGTAAAGGTATGACCATCGTATCTCTTGTATTATTGTAGTAAAATTGCAAAATGTAGAGTTAAGTTCCGATTAACAAACAACATAAACCTTGTGGTTTTCTGCTTCTGTTTTAGTTTTTTCTTCGTACCCATTCAAATCCAGACATTTCTACCACCTGAAACATAAAGTTTGATTTTTTTTTCTTGTGTATTTTCTGGTAATATCTGATTTTGGAGGGGATTTGCCACAGCGCTACTACATGTTGTTGTTGTGGTCTTCAGTCTTGAGACTGGTTTGATGCAGCTCTCCATGCTACTCTATCCTGTGCAAGCTTCTTCATCTCCCAGTACCTACTGCAACCTACATCCTTCTGAATCTGCTTAGTGTATTCATCTCTTGGTCTCCCTCTACGATTTTTACCCCCCACGCTGCCCTCCAATACTAAATTGGTGATCCCTTGATGCCTCAGAACGTGTCCTACCAACCGATCCCTTCTTCTGGTCAAGTTGTGCCACAAACTTCTCTTCTCCCCAATCCTATTCAATACTTCCTCATTAGTTATGTGATCTACCCATCTATTCTTCAGCATTCTTCTGTAGCGCTACTACATAACTACGTGATATCGGTCGGTATGGTCGTCAATTAAAACCGTAATTATTTAGTTCTTGACTACGTTATGTTACATTAATTTTAATACGCAGGAATTGTTGATATAAGGGTCTGATTGATGAATATTCATACTAGACACAGCTCTTTTAATGTTAATGAAGCATGCAGTGTGTTAACTGTATATGATAAACAAAATCTGGTGTCTAGAGCAGTCCAGATTTAATCAGTCTTAACGCGACACAATGAGCAAATCAGCAGAGCTTCAATACGCCCACGGTAGCTTGGTAATAAAAAAACTGAGTTAATCGATCAACAACGATCTTAACCGGATGTCTTACGACGTCCGCCCCGAGCAGACGCAACGAAAAAAAAAAAAAAAAAGAAAGGTCAGCGCGGCAGAATGTCAATCCAAAGGGTTCGGGTTCGATTCCCGGCTGGGTCGGAGATTTTCTCTGCTCAGTGACTGGGTGTTGTGTTGTCCTAATCATCATCATTTCATACCCATCGACGCACAAGTTGCCGAAGTGGCGTCAAATCGAAAGACTTGCACCCGGCGAACGGTCTACCCGACGGGAGGCCCTAGTCTCACGAAATTTACATTTATTTTTTATTTAGCAGAGCCTCAGCTTATGATTGACACCCAGATTTACTCATGCATGAGTCCTTGTTCAGCACATAATTTGACCTCGTCATATGTATTCCTCAAGCGTATACTTTGTCAAGAGCAAGGTAATTCACCTCTTGTGGCTGCCGTTAGGCAATTCTCCACTAAGTGCAGGAGAAGCAAACTTCGGGGAGTCGTGGGAGAGTTTCTGTGGGAAAATGAGTCACAAATTTTACATAGATCGAGTGTTTCTAATGGAAAAGCCCTGGCCACCTAAGGTGTGTGCCCTGCTTCGAATTTCAGTCGGGCACACACTCCTTTCTTGGTTTATGCCAGTTCAGATGATGGATTCTTCTGTCACTTATCCATAGGGCAACTTCGTGTTTATGGTTGAAAAACAAACAAACTACGTTTTTGTTCTACTAATATTGACTAGACGCTAGATGTGTAGGAAACCCAACATTAGAAACAAAAATATTGCGTACGTAAACAGAATCTTTGTTCGCGACTTTACATGAAAAGTGTCAGATTGAAGGCTCAACACTCACGTTATGTGCCAAGCACGTTTAAGTACAGTTTATAAGACAGGCAGTAAGAAACACAGTAGGTAACGACAACGTGGTATTAAAGTATACAACTTGTATGAACATGATATTGAAGGTTAGGAGTCAAAAGCAAAATTCGGTGTACCACAGTTCCATTGTGGAGATAAATACAGTCATTGACATTGATGCCTGAGAGTATGTGGCTGGTTGATTGGATCATGTGAAGCTTAAGAGTGGGAACGTTCACAGCTGTAGACGATCATTCAGAACATGGTGGTAAGCTAAGTGCCTACTTACCTCAAGTGCTTCATATCACAGACACAAAAGTGCTACAGCTAGCCAACGGTGCAAAAAAACTTATTTGTTAAGCACTTACGGTAAGTAAGCACTTACCTCGAAACCCCCAGCAGGTTCTGAATGATCAGTTACAGCTGAGCACGTCCCCAGTCTTACGCTTCACATGATGTAGTCAGTTAGCCATATACTCTCAAACATCAATCCCAATAGCGACATTCATCTCCACAACTTATATCACAATATGATAGTATATCTTGCTATAATTTTTACGTGTAACCTTTTATACTGTATTCGCATGGCTTGTACAGTGTGTGTTCCCCTTCTGTACTGTATTTTTTACTATCCACCTTGTAAAGTGCAATTTAATACTGTAATTTAATGTGCTTGATGCATAACATGAATGATGAAAGCTTAGTTTGACGTTTCTGGTGTAATATCACGATGAAAGATTCTGTGTGCCTTGATAGTGTCATCATAGTGTAACACATGCCATCACGACACAACTGTTCATTTTTGTTGTACAATACGACGGCAGCACTCCAAGCGGGCATAAAGCTACACTTTGAATACGATATAGGATGATTGCGAATTGATTTGCACGTGATTTTTACAGTAGCGAGGGTGTGTAGTGCCATAACAATCGACACTAACTAAAAAATGACACCAAATTTGTCTTTCTTCAGTTTCCAAGGAAACTAGGAAGTATGAATCGATACATTACAAGTACATCTCGGAATCTACAGATATTTAATGATGAATATCGATTTTATTTTAAGAACAAAAAATGGCTAGTTAACAGCAGAAAACCCAACTTCTTGAAGAAGGCGGCACACTTCTACTCCACAACGTGAAGTTTCGTTCGCTACAATTCCAGTCAGATCAGCGTATGTGGAACGTAGGAAACTTGTATGGAATGCAATACCTGCATTATTGAACGTATCAATACGCCACCACAACTGTGTCTGATGGTAAAAATCAACGAGTGTGATAATAAAACCTCAACAGCAATGAAACTGTTTTCCAATTCAGAAGAAACCAATACCGCAGTTGTTGCTGTATCTTGGCCACAAATGACAAGAGTCATCAACACATTCGCTTTTGAAGCATAAGTAATTATTACGTTTACAAAAACACTTGTGTATCAGAAAGTTGAGTGAACTATAAAAACATGCAAATGAATCACACCCTACACAGGCACAAGTTTCTGCGGGCATCAATGTCCCCATCACCAAAAAACAAAATAATACAACGAGAGACACAGTTTCACGAAACTAGCGGTTATCTATTGCGGCAGGATACCTTGCTAGTGACCGTTCATTCGAAGACGTAAAATTTACAAGTGCAGTTCAATCATACAGTATTGGAGAATTAGTTATAGAAACGTGTCACGCAATAATACTGCACTGAAGGATTATATTTGGGTAATTAAGGTACACACACACACATATATACACACACACACACACACACATATATATATATATATATATATATATATATATATATATATATATATATATATATATATGTTGAAGAGCCAAAGGAACTGGTACACCTGCCTAATATCGTTTAGAGCCACAGCTAACACCCAGAAGTGCCGCAACACGACTCGACTAATGCCTGAAGTAGTGCTGGAGGGGAGTGACATCATGAATCCTGCAGGGCTGTTCATAAATCCTCAAGAGTACGAGGGGATGGAGCTGTCTTCTGAAGAGCACGTTGCAAGGCATCCCATATATGCTCAATAACGTTCATGTATGGGGACTTTGGTGGCCAGTGGAAGTATTTAAACTCAGAAGAGTGTTCCTGGAGCCACTCTGTAGCAATTCTGGACGTGTGGGGTGTTGCATTGTCTGCTGGAACTGCCCTAGCACGTCGGAATGCATAATGGACATGAATGGGTGCAGGTGATCAGACAGGACGCTTACGTACGTGTCACCTGTCAGAGTCGTATCTAGGCTTACCAGGGGTTCCACATCACTCCAACTGCACATGCTCCACACCATAACAGAGCCTCCACCAGCTTGAACAGTCCCCAGATGACAGGCAGGGTACGTGGATTCATGAGGTTGCCTCCATACCCGTACATTCGCTCGATACAATTTGAAACGAGAGTCGTCCGACAAGGCAACATGTTTCCAGTCATCAACAGTACAATATCGGTGCTGAAGGGCCCAGGCGAGGCATAAATTGCAGTCATCAAGGGTACACGAGTGGGTCTTCGGCCCCGAAAACCCATATCGATGATGTTTCGTTGAATGGTTCGTACACTGACACTTGTTGATGGCCCAGTATTGAAATCTGCAGCAATCTGGGGAAGGGTTGCACTTCCGTCAAGTTGAACGATTCTCTTCAGTCGTCGTTGATCCTGTTCTTATAGGATCTTTTACTGGCTGCAGCGATGTCAGAGGTTTGATGTTTTACCGAATTCCTGATATTCACGGTACACACGTGAAATGGTCATATGGGAAAACCCTCACGTCATCGCCACCTCGGAGATGCTGGGTCCCATCGACCGTGCGCCGACTATAACACCACGGTCAAACTCAATTAAATCTTGATAACCTGCCATTGTAGCAGCAGCAACCGCTCTAAAAACTGTGCCCAGCACTTGTCTGATACAGACGTTGCCGACCGCAGCGCCGTATTCTACCTGTTTACATATTTATGTATTTGAATACGCATACCTTAACCAGCCTCTTTGGCGCTGTGTGTCTGTACCTTAGTTACCCAAATATAATCCTACAGTGCAGTTAATAAAGTTTTTAAGAATATTTACCTTTGTAGCCGTTCCCTATATTTTCTGAGCAACAAATTATACGATTCATCATTCTTAACAATTCTGTTTTCGTACCGTATGAATATCAAGAGCTCAGATGGAAACCCAGTTCTATGCAAAGAAGGGAAAACAGAAAGGTGGAAGGAGTATATGAGGGTCTATACAAGGCTATGTTCTTGAGGACAATATTATGGAAATGGAAGAGGATTTAAATGAAGTTGAAAGGGGAGATATCATACTGCGCGAAGAGTTTGACAGATCACTGTAAGACCTAAGTCGAAACAGGGCCCCGGGGGTAGACAACTATCCATTAGAACTACTGACAGCCTTGGGAGACAAAACTCTACCATCTGGTAAGCAGGATGTATGAGATAGGCGAAATAGCCTCAGACTTCAAGAAAAATGTAATAATTCCAATCCCAAAGAAAGCAGGTGCTGACAGATGTGAAAATTACCGAACTGTCAGTTTAATAAGTCACAACTGCAAAATATGAACACTAATTCTTTACAGACGAATGGAAAAACTGGTAGAAGCCAACCTCGAGGAAGATCAGTTTGTATTCCGTAGAAATGTTGGAACACATGAGGCAATACTGACCCTACGACTTATCTTAGAAAATAGATTAAGGAAAGGCAAACCTACGTTTCTAGCATTTGTAGACTTAGAGAAAGCTTTTGACAGTGTTGACTAGAATACCCTCTTTCTAATTCTGAAGGTGGCAGGGGTCAAATACAGGGAGTGAAAGGCTATTTACTATTTGTACAGAAACTAGATGGTAGTTACATGAGTCGAGGGGCATGAAAGGGAAGCAGTGTTTGCGAAGGGAGTGAGACAGCGTTGTAGCCTCTCCCCGATGTTATTCAATCTGTGTATTGAGCAAGCAGTAAAGGAAACAAAAGAAAAATTCGGAGTAGGAATTAAAATCCATGGAGAGGGAATAAAAATGTTGAGGTTCGGTGATGATATTGTAATTCTGTCAGAGACAGAAAGGACCTGGAAGAGCAGCTGAACGAAATGGACAGTGTCTTGAAAGGAGGATATTAGATTAACATGAACAAAAGCGAAACGAGGATAATGGAATGTAGTCGAACTAAATCGTGTGATGCTGAGGGGATTAGGAAATGAGACGCTTAAAGTAGTAAATGTGCTTTGCTATTTGGGGAGCAAAATAACTAATGATGGTCGAAGTAGAGAGGATATAAAATGTAGACTGGTAATGGCAAGGAAAGCGTTTCTGAAAAGAGAAATTTCTTAACATCGAGTTTAGATTTAAGTGTCAGGAAGTCGTTTCTGAAAGTATTTGTATGGAGTGTAGCCATGTATGGAAGTGAAACGTGGACGATAAATAGTTTACACGAGATGAGAATAGAAGCTTTCGAAATGTGGTGCTACAGAAGAATGCTGAAGATTAGATGGGTAGATCACATAACTAATGAGGAGGTATTGAACAGGATTGGGGAGAAGAGAAAGTTGTGGAACAACTTGACTAGAAGAAGGGATCGGTTGGTAGGACATATTCTGAGGCATCAAGGGATCACCAATTTAGTATTGGAGGGCAGCGTGGAGGGTAAAAATCGTAGAGGGAGACCAAGAGATGAATACACTAAACAGATTCAGAAGGATGTAGGTCGCAGTAGGTGCTGGGAGATGAAGAAGCTTGCACAGGATAGAGTAGCATGGAGAGCTGCATCTAATCAGTCTCTAGACTGAAGACCACAGGAACAACAACTCTTCTCTCCTAACATCGGACAATGGCGGCAGTGATTTATACATTTCTATGCACTGTAACTGCAATCCTCATTCGTCTTATTTTGAACTCATTTTCCACACTACAATAAAAAAACCTAATCTCCCTGATCTATGTAGCACACGAGATACTGTCAAGGAAATTGTCAATATTGCCCACAGACGGCTCAATATTTCCAGGCAACGCAATATATTTCCAAAGTTTTTGTTCTCAATATTACTGCACAACCTCCTAATCTAACTCTTAGACAGTCAATATTATTGCTCATATGGGAAATATTATTAGTGTTATTGCCTACCTAGGGGCCGCTTAAGGGTACACTAACAATGGAGCTGCGCTAAGCGGCAAGAGCGACGCTATTGGCGACAATCGAAAAGGTCGCCATAGCAGCATTGATGTTGCGACGCCGCTATGGGGCAAGTGCGTCTGCTGTGGCGACACAAGGCGAGCAGCAGTATCCGTGTGTCTGTCGTGTGGCAGCGGTCCTTCAATGAACTGAGGCTAACCTCCCCTGCGAGGCGGTTGCAGTCGCGCAACAACAAAACGCCGCGTGTCTCTTAGGTTGCCTTCCGTTCATACGAAAGGAGTGCTGCCGCTCGACAGACCCAGGGACACAGCCGCACGGACTGTGTCGCCAAAGCCGCCGCACCGGAATCGCTCCTTCAGATGCTGAGCAGCGACAAGAGAGCTGACGATCACTGCTAGTGTTTAGTCCACTAATACCGAGGGTGGATGTCGGGAATTTTATTGGTGATATACCCTCCAGTACTGTATTACAGGATCATAAACACAAAAAACAACCAAATTTCGGTTCGATTTTGGCAAATGTTGAAATGAAATGACACTTAAATTGAAAACAAAACATATACAGGAAATTTAAGTTAGAATCTTCTGGGTTATTAGGCCGCGTCATGTTTCTTCTAAAATGTTCGACGTTTCGACCCCTCTCCTGGGATCTTCCTCAGGATCTTTTGGTGTCCACTACTGCTAGAACACTGGACACCAAAAGATCCTGAGGAAGATCCCAGGAGAGGGGTCGAAAGCAAAGAGAGTTTCACTGCAAGTTTAAACGCAGCCAAAACCTCTCAGACAAACAGAAGCTAAACGATGTCAAAGTTAGCGTAAGGAGGGCTATGCGCGAAGCGTTCAGTGAATTCGAAAGTAAAATTCTATGTACCAACTTGACAGAAAATCTGGTCTTACGTTAAATCAGTAAGTGGATCGAAACAGCATATCCAGACACTCTGGGATGATGATGGCATTGAAACAGAGGATGACACGCGTAAAGCTGAAATACTAAATACCTTTTTCCAAAGCTGTTTCACAGAGGAAGACCGCACTGCAGTTCCTTCTCTAAATCCTCGCACGAACGTAAAAATGGCTGACATCGAAATAAGCGTCCAAGGAATAGAAAAGTAACTGAAATCACTCAACAGAGGAAAGCACACTGGACCTGACGGGATACCAATTCGATTCTACACAGAGTACGCGAAAGAACTTGCTCCCTTTCTAACAGCCGTGTACCGCAAGTTTCTAGAGGAACGGAAGGTTCCAAATGATTGTAAAAAAGCACAGGTAGTTCCAGTTTTCACGAAGGGTCGTCGAGCAGATGCGCAAAACTATAGGCCTATATCTCTGACATCGATCTGTTGTAGAATTTTAGACCATGTTTTTTGCTCGCGTATCATGTCATTTCTGGAAACCCAGAATCTACTGTGTAGGAATCAACATGGATTCCGGAAACAGCGATCGTGTGAGACCCAACTCGCTTTATTTGTTCATGAGACCCAGAAAATATTAGATACAGGCTCCCAGGTAGATGCTATTTTTCTTGACTTCCGGAAGGCGTTCGATACAGTTCCGCACTGTCGCCCGGTAAATAAAGTAAGAGCCTACGGAATATCAGACCGGCTGTGTGGCTGGATTGAAGAGTTTTTAGCAAACAGAACACAGCATGTTGTTCTCAATGGAGAGACGTTTACAGACGTTAAAGTAACCTCTGGCGTACCACAGGGGAGTGTTATGGGACCATTGATTTTCACAATATATATAAATGACCTAGTAGATAGTGTCGGAAGTTCCGTGCGGCTTTTCGCGGATGATGCTGTAGTGTACAGAGAAGTTGCAGCATTACAAAACTGCAGCGAAATGCAGGAAGATCTGCATCGGATAGGCACTTGGTGCAGGGAGTGGCAACTGACCCTTAACATACACAAATGTAATGTATTGCGAATACATAGAAAAAAAGAAGCCTTTATTGTATGATTATATGATAGCGAAACAAACACTGGTAGCAGTTACTTCTGTAAAATATCTGGGAGTATGCGTACGGAACGATTTGAAGTGGAATGATCATATAAAAGTAATAGTTGGTAAGGCGGGTGCCAGGTTGGGATTCATTGGGAGAGTCCTTATAAAATATAGTCCATCAACAAAGGAGCTGGCTTACAAAACACTCGTTCGACCTATACTTGAGTATTGCTCATCAGTGTGGTATCCTTACCAGGTCGGGTTGACAGAGGAGATAGAGAAGATCCAAAGAAGAGCGGCGCGTTTCGTCACAGGCTTATTTGGTAAGCGTGATAGCGTTACGGAGATGTTTAGCAAACTCAAGTGGCAGACTCTGCAAGAGAGGTGCTGAGCATCGTGGTGTAGCTTGCTGTTCATGTTTCGAGAGGGTGCGTTTCTGGATGAGGTATCGAATATATTGCTTCCCCCTACTTATACCTCTCGAAGAGATCACGAATGTAAAATTAGACAGATTCGAGCGCGCACGGAGGCTTTCCGGCAGTCGTTCTTCCCGCGAACCATACGCGACTGGAACAGGAAAGGGAGGTAATGACAGTGGCACATAAAGTGCCCTCCGCCACACACCGTTGGGTGGCTTGCGGAGTATAAATGTAGATGTAGATGTAGATGAAACGTCGAACATTTTAGAAGAAACATGACGCGGCCTAATAACCCAGAAGATTTTAACTTCAATGACAACAGCCACGAAAGCCTGCAGACTTACATATACAGGGTGGTCAGAAAATGTGTGAAATGTTTGTAGGTATTTTACAGGGCAGGTTGTACTGAGGCATAAATGTTAAGAAAAAAATTCGAAACGTTGCGCCGTTTCCGAGTTATTTAGCATTGAAGTTAGCCAATCAGATCGTCGCGCGCGTAAATTCAAGTTTCAGCTAGCGAGTCAAAGCACTCGTTGGGCAACACCGCCCCTGGTAGGCCGCTTAAATGCGAGCGCGCGACGCCCCGATTGGCTAACTTCAATGCTAAATAACTCGGAAACGGAGCAACGTATCGAATTTTTTTCTTAACATTTATGCCTCAGTACAGCCTGCCCTGTAACATCCCTACAAGCATTTCACTCATTTTCTGACCACCCTGTATATAGGAAAGTTTATTTTCACACTAATGAGTGTAATAAGTAACTTTGGATCCTGACAAATATAAATGTTAAAGAGGTTACGAATATTTGGGGCCCATTAATTTGGTATTCTGTAGGAGGTTTGATTAGCTGATTAAATATTGCAGAAAGCAAATGTATTTCACATTATTGTCGGCCACAGCTTCAGAATGCTGTACTTATTTGGCTAATATTCTCAATCTGGAAAAAAGAACAGCAAATTTTAATGGTCTTCGCGCTCGTGACAGCATAATTTTGAAATATCCTTTGTCAACTTCTAACTCATACCTCCCGCTAGTTGCACAAATATTTATGAATTTAGAATTAGATTCAATCAATCTTCGTAATGCAGCAGAACATTATGTTTGGAGTTTTTGAACACAGAGCCAGAATGATCAGGGCAAATAACTCGAATTCGTTTTCCATGTACACTTTCTGCGGAACCAGAAAAATCCGAATATTGTAGTATATATTCACTATTATTCTGAAATTGTCGATGTCTACAAATTTCATTTTTGACAATCTTGCCGTATAACGTAAGTAACCTCTCTTACGATTTTCATGACATTTACGACTCCAACAAGAAAAGACAACTGGGCTTACGAAAGACTGACCATAAACAGATGTCTGTAAAAGTTGTAATTCAGAAAAACACTTGTATTCCTTCAATTGAATTTGTATTTATCGTTGTGCGGTGGGGTTTTTCGAGAGTGAAGTATTTTGCAGCACGAAATAAATGGAAAGGTTGACTGATAAATGTAGGACAACTTTGGCTTCATTCCAAAGGTAAAACAAACACGCTTTGTCACCATCCTGCTCCACCTTGTAATCAAAGCTCCGTCACGAACGCCTCATAAAAGCTAAGAGCAACGCTTCGCTTTGTCGCTGCTCTCTTCGACCCTCGTATTGTCCATTACGGCTACAACATAAAGTACCTAAGGCAGAGAGCCTCTTAGAGCTCTTTGTTAGATTTGGAAGAGCCTTCTGTCAGTTTTGATGGGACTATCATTGTAAAACAAATAATTTTTATTTGTTTTATTTTATCTTTTTGCAGCGTAGCTTAAGAATAAAGTAAAAGAATTACAAGCCAAGATCGCTTAAATCTGTTTACTGGATAACCGGTTTCAACACACTAAAGGTGCCATCATCGGATCTGAATGTAGCTTAACATTCACATCCGATGATGGCACCTTTAGTGTGTTGAAACCGGTTATCCAGTAAACAGTATTTAAGTGAGCTTGGCTTTTGAATTATTTCTACAACAGAGTGATCGCTCCACTACGCACTATGTGTTCACTGTAAAAGAATTACGCCGAAAATTAAAATAAGATTATTAGCTTATATCCCATTGGCCTCATTCATGCATTCTTCATATGCTTGTGTTATACAATTTGTATTAACAACAACAAGAAAAATGTCTAATTAATGTTAAAGTGGTGTTTTTCCTAGCTCTTCGTGCCACGTGCGTGAGTGCTGTTTTCATAAACAGGGAGATTTAGAAGAATTTTGATTTTGGAATACTGTCATTGGTAGTTTTCACACAACCGTGGAAAGCTGCGGCTATATCGAAATCTCGTAGAGAAAA
Source organism: Schistocerca serialis cubense (assembly GCF_023864345.2). Classification (NCBI taxonomy): domain Eukaryota; kingdom Metazoa; phylum Arthropoda; class Insecta; order Orthoptera; family Acrididae; genus Schistocerca; species Schistocerca serialis. The sequence goes on from NC_064638.1 coordinate 719,538,087, forward strand.
TGAAAGCAGTACATTTGAAACGTGGCTATGTGTTGGAATGGCAACGCTTCAGATAAGCCATAGAGTATGAGGTGACTTCTGAATTGTGGTACGGGCAATGAAGTTAAAGTTATAGCCTTCTTAATTAAGCGAGCGCCTATTAGAATGCAACCGGATAGCAGACAGCCGGACGGCCAGAGCGGAGATAGCGTGCCGAAGGGTTATGATAACAGCGGAGCCGGGCGCGGTAAGCCAGCACGGTGACTTTGAAGAACGTAAAGGCGGAAGGACACAGAAAAGCCAGGGGTAGCTTAGAAATATGACGCAGCATCCACCAGCGGACAAAAAAAAATGGCTCTGAGCACAATGGGACTTAACTTCTGAGGTCATCAGTCCCCTAGAAATTAGAACTACTTAAACCTAACTAACCTAAGGACATTACACACATCCATGCCCGTGGCAGGATTCGAACCTGCGACCGTAGCCGTCGCGCGGCTCCAGACTGTAGCGCCTAGAACCGCTCGACCACACCGGCCGGCACAGGCGGACACCCTTTGGGGATGATGAAGATGGACTGTTCCGACCAGAAGCTGCGGAAGGGTAAAAAAGTAGTTCGTTTGAAAAAACTTTAAATTAGAGCAGAAGGCCAGAGTAAAATTTGCAGAAGAGTATAAATCAAAAGTGTTGTTGTTGTTGTGGTCTTCAGTCCTGAGACTGGTTTGATGCAGCTCTCCATGCTACTCTATCCTCTGCAAGCTTCTTCATCTCCCAGTACCTACTGCAACCTACATCCTTCTGAATCTGCTTGGTGTATTCATCTCTTGGTCTCCCTCTACGATTTTTACCCTCCACGCTGCCCTCCAATACTAAATTGGTGATCCCTTGATGCCTCAGAACATGTCCTACCAACCGATCCCTTCTTCTAGTCAAGTTTTGCCACAAACTTCTCTTCTCCCCAATCCTATTCAATACCTCCTCATCAGTTATGTGATCTACCCACCTAATCTTCAGCATTCTTCTGTAGCACCACATTTCGAAAGCTTCTATTCTCTTCTTGTCTGTGTATATGCGCAGAAAACAACAGGTAAAATGTGTCTGTTTTAATGGAAGAGATGGTGGCTGATGTCACAAGCGGTTTAGTGGGGGAGAAGGGGAGCAGAGCACACCGTTATTGAGGACTAGCGGTTTGACGGGGGAGCAGTACGGATCGCCGGCTGTTACGCTCCCGGAAGACTACAAACTAAGCTTTGCATTTTAGCTACATCTGAATAAGGCCGTGACAAAGTAACTTTCGTGCAGGTGGTGAAGTTATTTTGACTCTGAATGAATGATTATCTTAATATGTGACAATTACTGAGGCATAGACGCAAATAGTTAATAGAGCAAAGCCTATTGCGTGCAACAACAGGACAGTCAAATGGTTCAAATGGCTCTGAGCACTATGGGGCTTAACATCTGTGGTCATCAGTCCCCTAGAACTTAGAACTACTTAAACCTAACGAACCTAAGGACATAACACACATCCCGGCCCGAGGCAGGATTCGAACCTGCGACCGTAGCGGTCACGCGGTTGCAGACTGAAGCGCCTAGAACCGCTCGGCCACATCGGCCGGCCAACACGACAGTCATTGAATGCGGTAGGTCAGCTGCTGTGCTCGCTCCTGCTGTTGCAATTCTGTTTTTGTTTTCTGCCAATGATCATTATGACCAATTAGTTATGACCATGCTTATTTTTATGTGGGGTCTCAACTGTAAATAAAGACTGATTTCCGTGGCATCTGGTAATATAAAATCCTGGCCTTGTGCATTAAGCGACCCGCGTGGCAGCTGAGTGAATCAATTATTCAAAATGACAGTCACAATCACACTATTTATTTTGCCGCCAACCGGTTTCAACCCGCGATGGGGTCATCTTAAGGGTAATTTACACCATTTGGTCGCTCGCTGGAGTCGTCACCCTGCCTGTGTACGGTTGGTAACGGATAGTTACCAACGGATAGTTACCAACCGTGCATAAGCAGGGTGACGACTCCAGGGACCGCCCAAATGGTGTAAATTGCCCTGAAGATGACCCCATCGCGGGTTGAAACGGGTTGGCGACAAAATTAATAATCCGATTGTGACGTCATTATGAATAACTGATTCTAAGTAAATTAATCGCTGTTATCTCCACACAACTATGTTGTCTAAAAACCTGAGTGAATTATATTAATACGATCACAATTGGGATTAGCCTGATTGAGACAACAACCAAATGCAACCGGTGTCCGACAGAAGTCTTAAACCCACTTAGAGGAGCATATGCGTCTGACCGCTATCTGGCTAGATTCTTGTGTGCAAACTACGATTTTGCAATTTGTTTGTAATAAACCGTATCAAAGGATTTTGAGGCCAACGTGTCTCTAGAATATAATTGCTTTTATCAGAGCTGCGTTGCATTATTTAGTAGCACCGGAATTTCTCTCTAAAACTTAGTTCTACATATTTGCTAACTCCAGAACCCACAGGAAGCCGACTAACGTACGAGCGGTTGATCTGCAGGTAAGGGCAGGTAAGATTACAGATTGAGAAAATGCGGAGGCTGTCTATGCTGCCACGCACCCCTGTAAATCTACCGCTTACCGGACCAGACAGTCCAAGGGGTTCAGTTCGTTATAAGTTAGGGTTTGTTACTCCGCAGAGGGAATGTTACAAAGTGGTACATCGGCCTAGGGAATGTTACACATTCTGCATGAGGTTCCAATCGTGAAACCTATTCATCAAGTGAATTTCCTCTGACAACATTTTGATAACAAGGGGGCCATTTTTTTGTGTAACATTAATTACAGACAATAAACAGCAAACAAGAGTACAAATAAGTACAGTAATAAAGTTCTGAGTTTTAATTTTTACCTGTTATTTGGAACCCACACCAACTAAAATGTGAAATTATAAGAACATTTCAGAGTCCCTACAGTGTAAAAAGTAATACATATTTTGGTTACGAATTAATGAGAAACAGATGAATAAAAATTTTCTGTACCTCGGGTGAAATAGTATTGAAAAAAACTATTGTCAGTAAAGAGGTTCCGAAGAAATCTGATTTCGGCAAGTTGGGGCGAGTTTCATGATAATGATCCTGGAAAGTGAGAGACGTCCATCACACAACGGCAGTTACAGCTCCAGCTAACCATTGCATACATTTTATGAAAACTGTGAAGCAGCGTTCGAAGTACAGATTTGCGCCACGGCTGAATTCTCAGAATATCGAGCAAGAAATGACATGCGCTGCCGTCTCCTATCCTCGCGCTCGGAATAAATGTGTTCAACGACTCTTAATCGACAGTCACTAGGGAAGGAATCACTTCGTTTTCGTAGCGTGTCGCAAAACAGTACTAAACATTCGCGAAGTAAAACAGTTACATAAAAGTGTATGATTTGGCATATAAATGAAATAACACTAACGATCTGACTCTTAAACTTACTTCCATACTGCGTTTCACATGTATTGCAAAGTAAAGTAAGTGAAAGCAGTATGTCAGCACAGTGGAGTGATTAATTTCTCCGTGTGGTAATGCTATATATTCCAGAGGCCATACGTTTGGCATAGTCTCCATTCCTCGAAAATCAGAGTTTAACATCTTGACATAGAAATTATTAGAGACGGAGAACCGAGCTATCAGTTGGGTGCAGGGCAGAAAGGAGATTCGTAATAATTGTCTTGAATAACCGGTCTGTCATTCGCATGGAGTAATTTAGGGAACAACAAATAATGTAAATAAGGTTGCCCAAACGGTGATACGGATCCCATTCAGGAGGTACCCGAGTCCAGAGGCTGAACAATGCGTGACCTATATCCATACCAACAAGGACACTGTGGCTATGGCTATGAAAGAAGGCCTTTTTATAATGTGAAAATAATCATACTATCAGTCTAGAGCTGAAAAGTTTCGCGCTGTCGAAAATAAAATCGTGCACGCGAAGGACTCAAAATGGAAACGAAAATTATGTGAAGTGGTTAGAAGAAAAAATAAGTAGGACTGGTTTCAGATTACAAAAAATACCGTTCTTTCCTAAAGAAAGTGATGAAAAAAATCCAGAAACATTTCTATAACGCCAGAAATCAGTAACTATGTAATAAATTTACATCTGTGTGGACAGTTGTTAAAAGAGAAATAAGTACTAATTTTAAGTGCTGCATGTAGTAATGTAAACAGCCGTCTATTGGGTAACGAAATCCTGGATTTTTCGTGCCGATGTTCCAATCATAGCGCTAAGAAATAAGAGGGAGTGTAAGTCTTTTGCAATTCAAAAATTCTGGAGCGTCACTGTAAGGCGAATGCTGATGGACACGGGTTTTCAAGTTTTTCTAAGTAGCTTTCAGCTGCCACGCATTACAAAGCCTTCTTCTAGTTCCACAATCTACTGAAATCATCCAAGATATGGACCCTCCAGTTGGTTCTTGCGGCAGGACAGTACATTGCTGGAATGGATTTAATAGCTGACAGTATTCAGTAAGAATATCTTTAGCTGCAGTAGTATTAAAGGTTCTCGAGCACATGCTCTGAAACCATAATCTTGCCCATCTTGTCATACGTCAAGACTTCTCTGAAAGGACAGGAATTTTCATTTGATGAAGGGCACCTGCTGGTGTGGTGTGATAACTGTGCCCATTTGAGTTGGGACACTTGGAAGAAAGATCCGATGATTGGCGGAGGGAAGGGGTAACTGTTTTGTACGAAGAGTCCTGATCAGTGGCACTGAAATCGACCCCTATTTGATCAATACGTCAAATCACCAAGTAATGGCTCAGTAAAAGGTAAAACGCTTGAAGACGACTGCACAGGAGGAAGCGCCGTAGCAAAGGAATGAAAAAAAGCTTTTGACTACTGTCGCGGAATTTTCGAACTGCAAGAATTTCTTGTTGTGGTTGTATCTTAAGATACGACGCGGGAAATAAATATCGTATTTGAGGCAGAGAATAGTTTTGGTAAACACCATACGGTAGTAATAGCTTTTCTTCATAGCCAAGCCAGAATATGTTGCTGAGTTGGAGTAAAGTAAAAATGTTAAAAATAAAATTCAGACGCGCTGATTTCGATTTGGTGTGGCTCTTTTAACAACTTCAGCCATGCACGTTACTTTGTAAAACCAGATATATTGAGAAATGGATTGGTCAATAACTCATTGCCCAACAATAAAAATGTTTCGGGCTCAAAAATAACTTATCCTTGTGTATTTCTGCCTGCTGAATTCAAAAATCACGATAAAAATGAGTGATTAGCTCTTGCTTTGCACATAGTATGACATGTCGGTTTTTTCTCGGTCTACATTTTTAACTTAGGGCTAATTTTGTTTTTGGAGTTGTGACACGTGTTAAATGACAAAACACAACATTCTCCAGCTGCTTATGGATTATAAACATTATTATTCTTGCTGTGGCTGTGAGTTTCATGTTGTTTGCGTTGTAATTACTACACAATTTCTGGTTCCCACGGCTTCTGAAGCGTAAAATTTGTTAAATCAAAGTGCCACAAAAATGTGTAAGTTCAGTGAATAATTTTGGTTACATATGTAGTGAAATGACATTTTCGTCATAGAAATACACTCTGACGCATGTTAGGAAGACTGCCTATCAACATTATGTTGGTATGAAGGCAGATGACCGACTCTACATATATGTTGAACCTCTTGTTCAGTTGAACTAAGAAAAAGGCTGAAAAATAAAAAATTCTGTGGCTTTTTTGCTATTCCTATGTTTTGCCAGGAAGCTACTAACCATACAGATAACGGCTATTTCTACTTGATTCCACCTGCAAAGACAGGATTGAAAATGAAAAAAAAGAGGAATAGTTCAGTACCTTACTCTTCCATCTGCTATTCGACCTGTTCCACATTCAGATAGTTTCTCAGTTCCTATTCCATACCTAAAGTTGTGAGCCTGAAGCAGAAAATGAAGAGGGATGAGAACCTAACAAGGCGACCACATCCCACGAGTCTGATCTTTACGAAAAAGATGATAAACCAAGTTGTGGAACTGTCACTAATGAATATGAAGAAAGATTTCATTAGGATGTTTTTGTAATGGAATGAAGTAATGTTTGCACATTACTGCTGGTCTGTTATGTAGCGAGGCTCCAGACCTCACTTACCACATAATTCTCTTCTGACCCATCTAAGAGCCACGCATTCTGACTTCAATCTGGAACTCTTAGAACGTGACTGTCATTAAAGGAATGCCCAATGGACTTTCATTGTTGTTGGAATATGCAATTAAAATGTATCGCCTTCTCTTCATCCATTGAAATAGAATAGTTCCACCTATTGTACATCACAGAAAGCAGAGCTAAGATTTTTTCTTTGTCATATTGGTTTTTCTCAACTCGAAATTGAGCAAACATTAAATTTCTTTTTTCGTGAACAGTGTAATGCCACCGTGAAATTCCTCGTTGCTTCTTGCCCTGCAGCACTACGGCTCTGTTTCTATTACCACCCTTGGGGACTGTGCGACAAACTGTGACACGAAACATTTCACGTATTTCTCACCTAAGGTGAAACTTAATACAATTTAAACCACCGCGAGAAAAAGGGGATATACTTTGGTAGAAAAGCAAACAAAGACGTAAACAGTTAACTGGTACGTGCATGATTGTCAGACAGGTTGCTTAGCATAAGACTGATACCTGTTAGACATATGAAAGCAATACTGTGTATTGTGATATACTGCCGATGACTCGCGTCGTATTATTAGAATAGGTTTGCCATCATGCTTCTACTGTGGTAACCGGAAATCTGCTTGACTAGTCCAAAACAACATGTGCTGAAGTTCTGAAATCCGCTGTTGGTTTTACAGGGTGACTGCGGCCACTTTGAGATCCGCCCGTTCTGCGAGCACAGCGTTACGTACAGCTTGCCTGGCGCAGCTACGGCTCGCTACACGGCGACCTTCCGGCAGCGCGCGGCAGGGACGCTTTGCGGTCGCTGCTTCTCGCAACATCCTTGGGAGGCAAGTGCTATAAAGTGACTGCTGTTCTGCCACGTAGAAACTAAGAGCCATCTCTGTGCTTGCTCGAGTGTTGACATAACTGCAAATACTCCTAATAAGAGAGTCTCATTTTGTGTGCATTCCCTAATAAATTAATAATGTTTTCATAATGCGGAGCCACAGTCATAATATATTTGTTAAAAGCCATTAGACTGTCGTTTATTTACAGTGTTATATTTATACTTACACAATCATGACTTCGGCTTCAAAGTGCCATTATCAAGTGTTTTAAGTATTATAAATTGCCAAGATGACATACTGTCGTATTAAAATACACTATTAGACACATTGTCTAAGAGTCGATATTTCTGGCAGAGCCTACTGCCTTATTTCATTACTGAGCACACCAAGATTTGCTGAATGCGCTGAAAGCCATTCAGTGCGTGCTTCCAGCAGATACGTGAATTCATCTGCTGTTACTTGGCTCCTTGCAGTCACTAAGGCGATTTGAAGTCCCCTGATAAAGCAATGCTGTTTTATGCAAAGTTACCTCTTCTGGTGAGAGTAGCCAATAGAATGCGCTGCTTTTGTTGAACATCTGCTTGCGCGTCTCTATTTTGAACGACGGCACCCAAAGTTTGAAACGCTTAATAAAATTTTATTCATTTAAATAGCTGTTTAATTTGGTTCACAAGTTGACCTAAACAAACAGGTCTTCTATTTTGTTAGTTTTTAGACCAGTGTATAGCCTTTATGCGTGAGTCTTTATAGTGATCTGGCATGACCCTTGGCGTGCCACAGGGGAGTGTTTGGGACCATTGCTTTACACAATATATGTAAATGACCTAGTAGATAGTGTCGGAAGTTCCGTGCGGCTTTTCGCTGATGATGCTGTAGTACAGAGTGAAATTGCAGCATTAGAAAGTTGCAGCGAAATGCAGGAAGATCTGCAGCGGATAGGCAGTTGATGCGGGGAGTGGTAACTGACACTTAACATAGACAAATGTAATGTATTGCGAATACATAGAAAGAAGGATCCTTTATTGTATGATTATATGATAGCAGAACAAACAGTGGTAGCAGTTACTTCTGTAAAATATCTGGGAGTATGCGTGCGGAACGATTTGAAGTGGAATGATAATATAAAATTTATTGTTGGTAAGGCGGGTACCAGGTTGAGATGCATTTGGAGTGTCCTTATAACATGTAGTCCATCAACAAAGGAACTGGCTTACAAAACACCCGTTCGACCTATACTTGAGTATTGCTCATCAGTGTGGGCTCCGTACCAGGTCGGGTTGACGGAGGAGATAGAGAAGATCCAAAGAAGAGCGGCGCGTTTCGTCACAGGCTTATTTGGTTAGCGTGATAGCGTTACTGAGATGTGTAGCAAACTCAAGTGGCAGACTCTGCAAGAGAGGCGCTCTGTATCGCGGTGTAGCTTGCTGTCCAGGTTTCGAGAGGGTGCGTTTCTGGATGAGGTATCGAATATTTTGCTTCCCCCTACTTATACCACCCGATGAGATCACGAATGTAAAATTAGAGAGATTCGAGCGCGCACGGTGGCTTTCCGGCAATCGTCCTTCCCGCGAACCATACGCGACTGGAACAGGAAAGGGAGGTAATGACAGTGGTACATAAAGTGCCCTCCGCCACACACCGTTGGGTGGCTTGCGGATTATAAATGTAGATGTAGGAGTTGTTAGCTGAATCAAAACAAAAAATAATGTTGAAAACTGATTTTGATCTCCTATTCACATGTTGAAAGTTGCACTTTCATTATACTGACGGAAAAATACACGGGTGTCCGTTTAAAAGGAGTTAGTGTAGGAAGAATTTTAGTATTTGAATAAGCTTTTTTTTAGGCGTTGGAAGTAGGAGAATATTTATTTAGAATACTCACTTTAAAATATTTTTTGTACGATGCCATTGCCTTTCTTTCCTCGGGCACAGGCTGATTTTTTCTGCATTTTTTGCAGTTATAACGAAGAAATTAAAATAGCGATAGTGGCCGACGAACACTCCCATCAGATGGTCAGTTGATAGCGTAGTACGTGACAGCTCCTCTATATATGAAAAGTTTACGTTAGGAAATGCAGAATAAAGTATACTAGTACGATTTTTCGAACATGCAGATGTATTTTGTATCGAACACTTAACAGCCGATCGTCGACCTGAGCGCTAAGGCTACCATGGAACAGTAATAACGGGTTTTACTATACTTATTTGCGGTACAGTACTTTTTTATTTTTATTTTCTCCTCGTAGCTAGAACTGAAAGAAGCGCCACACGCCCTTTAAAATCGAAAGGTTATGCGGTCAATAATTGGACAAATCGGTGGAACGTAACGCGAAATAATTGCTAAAGGTTGTATGGGGCATATTGTTGCAGAAATGCAACAGAACCTGCTCCTTGGATTTTTAGACTTTCATCGAGGCACGGTCAACTTTTACATAACTGAAACAATATAACTTTAATTCAACGACAGAATTACAAATTCATTAGGATAATCAGTTGTGTGACCAAGTGAAAGAGTGATAAACGTATTAATTCTCAGCGACTAAGTCTTGATAACCAAAAACGGAAGTACATACTACCAGTGTTAACGTTCCACAATAAGATTTACTTTAGATTGTCTTGTGAACTATCTTTCAGCTTTCTAGACCGTCATCGGACAACTTGAGTTGTTCATGGCTGGATATAAAATAAATATAACTATGATACATTAGTATTGTGTAGTACTTCAGTGTTTAATATCTCTGTCTTCTTCCAAGTACCGACGGAATATACCATAAATGTGGGCCTTGACTTCTGAAACTTAGACAATGATAAGGGCAAATCAGTATCTTGTGAAATCGAGATAACTTTTGATTTGGGGACGCCTTGATTGAAAATCTACTTTTTCTGCTTTTATTCTACCCGAGAATTCTTGTGTGTCCGTGATACGAGGTTTCTTATGTTCATTTCTTATCTTTCACACTAAGCGCCTCTGATTTACCATTTCGTGTTAGAAGATAAAACTCAGAAGGCAAATAGTTCAAACGGCTCTAAGCACTATGGGACTTAACGTCTGAGGTCATCATTCCCCTAAACTTAGAATTACTTAAACCTAACGATCCTAAGGACATCACATATCCATGCCCGAGGCAGGATTCGAACCTGCGACCATAGCAGCAGTGTGGTTTCGGACTGAAGCGCCTAGAACCGCTCGGCCACAGAGGTCGGCTCAGAGGGCAATTTTGAATTATAAACTTATTTGTAGTTAATGACTTGTAATAATCCCAACTATCTATCTTAATTCTACGGCTGTGTGGTAAAAGAAAAGCTCTTCTTAATTTTACTATCGGCATCTCACTGTGAGTGGAATTTGAATTTAAAGAATTAAACATACAATGTCAGATCTTCTAATACAGATGATTGATTAGGAATTTAAAAAAAAATACAGCTGTTCGTTAATTAGGGAGCTCCCTGCTATTCAGAAACTCAGCAGGAAGGCTGCTTCATACAAATTGATTAATGAGACCTTTTTAAGCAATTTTTCACAGACAAATTATGTGTGGGGGTGCTCTTCGCTTTTACTGTGTTTCCTTGTCGGTAGTACAGTTCTCAAACTTTAGTGCCTGATATTACGATAATAATTTATTGCGATTCTACCAAGAGAGTTATACTGTACAGATGACTAGTCAATGAAATTTGACATTCGAAATTGAAAATAGAACTATGGTGTGGAAGTTTAAGATGTAGAAAGCTATATTTGTTGGGTATATGATATTCTCAAACATCTGTTTTATTATATTTCGTTAGAAACTACGTTCAGATTATATAAATTGTCTCAGAATTGTCCACATTTCATAAAACTAGAGTAACAAATCTGAAGCACATAAGAGCTTTTATTCTAAACTCACATAAATTCTTATTATTACTCTGCAAAGGAACGCTCAGAAACTGATGAATGATCAGAGAGTTTCCGTTCTTCTTCGCATGGATTTAATTTGAAGCTGACGTTTGATTCTACAACTATACTAGCTACAGTACAGTATGTAATTGATGAAGTCATCGACTAGCTTGTAAGGAAAAGGAGCAACATCGTTGGGTCACTACGCCATCAGACTGTTCTTATGTACTGAACAGTTACAACTGTGCGAGTCTGCGAGTCCGAGGGGATGGGATCTCACTGGGTTATTAACACCACACTCCTCCCCCACAAACAGCCGCCCCCCAAAGATATCCAGATTCTTGCTAGGGTGCCGCAACGATAAAGATAACCGTACAGTAGATGCAAGCACGACGGCGGGATGGGTATGTGTGAGAAGCCAGGTTAACGCGTGGTTCCTGAAGAGGATCAGCAGAATTTTTAGTAGGTGCAGGGGCAACAGACTGACCCATCTGGGCTTGTAACATTAACCAACATGGACTCGCTGTGATGTTACTGAAAACGGCTGCAAGCAAAACGAAATTTTTTTCCCGAGGACATGTGGCTCCACTTTTTGGCTTAATGATGATGGCATTCCCTTCCATAAAATATTTCTAAGGTAAAAGAGTCGCCCATTAGAAACTCCAACAGTGTAATACTCAGGAGGATGTCGTCATCGAGTAAAACCGAATTGGAATTCTAATGGTTGGAAAGTGGAGCGTTTAGATTCCTTAATCGGGAAGACAGCTTAGAGAATTTAAAAACGGAAATTTGCAACAGAGACTTCACAGATCGACGATCGGCAGTTAATAAGTGGGAATTTTCGATACAAAATACATGTATATGTTTGAAAACTCCTGCTATTTTAATTCATTTTGTATTTTCTAACGTTTAAGTTAGACGCAGTAGGAATTAGCGAAGTGTGGTGACATATAAAACAAGACTTCTGGTCATCTCATTACAGGGTTATCAATACAAAATCATATAGATGTAATACAGGATTAGACCTAATAATGGGTAGGAAAATGAGAATGCAAGTAAACTATTGCGAACAGCTTATTAAATGCATTACTGTAACCAAAACAGACACGAAGCCGACACCCATCACTGTAGTACAAGATTATATACCAATTAGCTCTGCAAATAACGAAGAGATTGAAGGAATGTACGACGATATATAAAGGAAAATGTGCAGACAGATAAGGGAGAACAAAATTTAATTGTGGTTGGTGAGTGGAATTCAGTCTGGAGAAAAGAAAATGATGGATAAATAGTACGAGAACATGAACTGTGGGAAAGGAATGAAAGAGGAAGCTGCAAGGTAGAATTTTCAACAGTTCATAGTTTAATCATCGGCAACACGTTCTATAAGAATCGTGAAAATTGGTAGTAGATATGGTAAACACCTGAGTACTGTGAAATGTTTCAGATTGACTATATAATGATAAGACACAGACTTCGAAAGCAAATTTTAAACTGTAAGACATTTCCAGGGGTATATGTGGACTCTGACGATAATTCAGTGGTTCTGAATTGCAGATTAAAACTGAAGAAATTAAGAAGATGGGACATGAGTAAATTGAAGGAACCAAAGGTTGCTGCGAGTTTCAGCGACGGTGTTAGAGGACTTTCAATCAAGTGATTTCAGCCATCTAAAAACGAAATTAACAGAAAGTGCAAAGCAGCTAATCAGGAGTGGTTCGATGATAGATGCAAGGTCTTAGAAGCACGCATATCTAGGAAAAAGATAGATTCTGTCTATAGAAAAATTAAAGAAACATTTGGATAAAAGAGAATCAGTTGTACGAATATTAAGAGCTCAGGCGTCAAGGTAGGTATAAAGCAAAGAAGTGAAGTCTGAAAGGTTGAAGGAATGTATAAAGGCCCTATAAGGGGGAGTAAAACTAGAGGACAGTATTACAAGAAGAGAAGAGGAATAGAAGATGAGATGGGAGAAGTGATACTGCGAGGAGAATTTGACAAAGCACTGAAAAACTTAAGTGGAAACATGGCTCCTGGAGCAGACAACATTCTATAAGAATTACTGAGATGCTTGGGAGAGCCAGCCATGATAAAATTAGTCCACCTAGTGTACAAATACCATCAGGTTTCAGTAAGAATGTAATAATTCCAATTCCAAAGGAGTTTGATACTACCAAGTATGAAATAAGTTTTAATAAGTTGTGGTTACAAAATAGTGAAACAAATTATTTACAGAAAAATGGAGAACCTGGTAGAAGCCTACCTTGTGGAAGATGAGTTTACGTTGCAAGAGACGTAGGGACAAGCGAGGCAACACTAACCCTACGATTTATCTTAGAAGATAGGTTGAAGAAAGGCAAACCTACGATTATAGTATTTGTATATTAAGAGAAACCTTTTGCCATTGTCGACTGGACTACACTCTTTGACATTTTGATGGAAGAAGGGATAAAACACAAGGGCCATCCGTTAATTACAAACTGTACGCAAATCAGACTGCAGTTATTAGAGTCAGAGAACATGAACGGGAACCCCTTTTTTGAGAAAGGAATGAGACATGGTTGTAGCCTAACCCCTATATTAATCAGCCAGCTCATCTAACAAGCTGTGAAAGAAACCAATGAGAAATTTGGAATGGGAATTAAAGTTCAGGGAGAAGAAATAAAAACTTTGAGGTTTACTGATAACATTGTAATTTTGTCAGAGACGGCAAAGGGCTTGAACGCTATTTGGGTAGCAAAGTAATAGACGGTGACCAAAACAGAGAGAGTATATAAAATGCAGAGTGGCAATAGCAAGAAAAGAATTTCTGAAAAAGAGCAATCTGTACACATGCAATTTCAGTTTAAGAATTAGAAAACCTTTTCTGGAGATGTGTGGAGTATATCTTACGTGGAGATGAATCCTGGACGATAAGCAATTGAAACTAAAAGATAACAGAAGCTTCTGAAATGCGATGCAAGGGAAGAATGTTGAAGATTAGACGGGTAGTTCGAATAAGAAATGAGAAAGCAGTTAATAAAATTGTGGAACAAGAAATTTGACACAAATTGATGAAAAAAAGGAATCAGTTGATAGGACACACCCTGAGCCATGAAGGAGTTGTCAGTTTGGTAATCGAAGGAAGTGGGGAAGGGGGGAGTAAAAATTGTAGAGGGAGACCAGTGCTTGAGTACTGAAATCAGGTTCAAATGTACGCAGATTGCGGTAGTTATGCAGGGATGAAGAGGCTTGCATAGGATAGACTAGCATGGGGTGCTGCATCAAACCAGCCATCACTCTGAAGACAACAACAACAACAATTTTCAGTTGGTTGCCGGATGGTTAACCAACATGCCTGTGCTTGTGTCCTGTCCGCCTGTGGAGAACATTTCAATCGGGTAATGGTATACATTCACAGGCTGACTGCTGCCGACAGTACATCCGAAACGGTTAGTAAGTAAAAGCATAAAACTATGGGAAGTTGAATAAAGCAAGATAGGAAGGGAAAGATCCTTTACTAAGAAAAAAGAAATTACGGGATGATTGAGTTTCCCGACCGGAAGAGGAAACAATTGAAAAAAACTGCATTCGCCACCTCAGACATTGTCTGCAGATCTGTGCTGACAGGCGTAATATTGATGAAAGTGAGTTCATAGTTGGGTTTTATGTCGTGAAAATAATCATGTTGTCGAAACTGTGAGACTTCATTGCTATGACAATTCTTAAGTCGAATGCGTGACACATGAACTTCTCAAATTTTCGAACCAATGCTTTTAATATCACTCATTTTACTGAACTGTAATTCATTGTAGTAACGCTAAAGCAACGTTCTGAACACTAATACAAACAAATTATTATTAATATATTTAAACATTTTATGTATTATATAATTATTATTTATATACTAGGCAACAACGGTACGTCAAAAGTGGTGGTGACGGGTGTTATATTTGGCTTCCGCGGGCGCGGCAGGGAAAAGTCTACATTAAGCACGTTTTTGTATCAACGCAGATATTTGCTGAGGTCCCATCTCGCTGGAACCACGGATTGACGCGCGCAGTAATAACGATGTGCCAAACAGTTCCAAAAATTTAGTACGCAGAAACTGATAATAAACTACATTGCATATGTTTAGTGGTAGAAATACAGGTCTTAAAATATGGTTCCACAGTTTTCACAACCAAGATTTCAGAGGAAATCTTCGCTGGCGAAATTTAACAGTAATCGCGTGGAAAACGGAATTTGAGTAAGTAAATATTACATCAGTTCCATACGAGGTTAAAATTGTGTGGTCCTCGTTCCTGCACCTTCTGATGGTCGTACACATCAGATTGTACTCTTTAATACTAGCTACACGACTACTTCATCTGTACTCCTAGTATTTGGTACAGCCTGCATACTTGCTGAAGATTCATAACGAAAAATTTTCATCACTGCATCCTTAAAACTCCTTGTCCATACCGCACGCTTGCCGTCGTCTACGTGCGCACAGCAATGACTCACTGTTCCTCGAAAGCGCATATGCAGTGCAACAAAGGGTACTTTGGTATGAATCTCTCCTGTTGGAAACCGATGCTCGAAATTACGATGCAAATCCCTTGCCGTTGTCCTTCTCCTCACTGTAATGCAAACTGTTGTCAGTGAGCTCAAACAGTACGTAGTAGTCAACATTGGATCCAGAACTTCACATATAAACACTAACAGCACCTGGTAAGCCACACGAAAGTGTTAGAAGGAGAACAAATGCAACAACTGCGAACTGAAACATAACTCACGAAAGACTGCTTAAAATGATACTATCCTTAACAAACAAAACAAAAACTTCCTCTCAATGCGTCGCAGAGTCTAAATTTATTTGGCCATGTTTCCATGCTGCGGCAGTAGCGAGTAATCGCATCAGTGCGCCCTAATTTACCCACGAAAAGCAAAGCCCAGCTTGAGTTGGACAAGGACAGAGTTGGCCTCAGTCATCAGCTCTGTGCCGAACATAGCAATAAACACCGCCTTAATACCGGAAAGGAAACTTTTTCCAGGAGCAAAAAAACAAAAGTTAGGCATGGAATCTCGAACATCTTCTAACCTACGTCATACACACAAAGAACCCACATTGGGAGACTGGCTCAATAACCTGCTTCAACAACACAGGGTAGAGCAAAATAAAATCGGCCAGAAGTATGGGAAGACATTCCAGAAATAGCTTAAGATTGCACTTTCGGCACCATAATCAGGACTCATACAAAAACATGGGGTCAAATTATGTTTTAGATTCTTGAAGATATTTAATTTTAACATTTTTTATTTTCAATAAGTGTGTTAGTTTTCAATAATACTTTTAGTTTCAAAATTTTATTTTTCAATGAAAAAAGTGGTCTAGAGATGGCGCCTTTGAGTACTGAACCCTAGATCCTGGGTCCCAATGCTCGATTCCATTTATTGCTTGCATTCTGAAAAAAAATTGTTAGCTACGACCAGCAAGGATTTCCAGTATAAGAAGTAACCTTCATCCTTCCAAAAGCCTTGTCAAAAGTGGGCATAGGGGATCCTGACAAACTGGAAGAATCAGCGATTATCAATAGCATGGGGATGCAGAGGGTAATGGAAACAATTGCATTAAGGACAGATAGTGTGTTTCCACAGGATATGTAAACCTCTAAAATAGTCCCACGATAACTAGTTCCTCTGCAAAAACTTTCAGTGATAAACCAGTCACCTGTTCGGATATCCGGGTGGAAACTGCTGAGGAGAACGAAAAACTAAGCCAACGTTCTACGAAGAGGAGCGTGGAATGTTGGAATCTGAAAAGACAGAAAAGTAGGCTGACTTTAGACTTACAGGGATTAGTACAGTGTAAAGGAAAACAAATAGAGATTTCTGGTAAGATGATTATGGCGCACTAAAGACTGCTTCAACTAATGAGGTGTCGGCATTCTTACGAACGGGAAAATTGGGGAGCAAACATAATAACAGAATTATTATTCTAATGAATGAAACTAAGCCAAAATCAACTACAATTTTGCAGATTTACATGTCCATGTCACAAGATGATGAGAAAGTAGAGATAATACACTGAAGAGCCAAAAAAACTGGTACCCCTGCCTAATATCGTGTAGCGTTCCCACGAGTACGCAGAAGTGCCGCAACACGACGTGGCATGAACTCGACTAATGTCTGAGTTAGAGCTGGAGGGAACTGACACCATGAATCACGCAGGGCTGTTCATAAATCCGTAAGAGTACGAGGGGATGGAGATCTTTTCTGGACAGCACGTTGCAAGGCATCCCAGATATGCTCAATAATGTACATGTCTGGGGAGTTTGGTGGCCAGCGGAAGTGTTTAAACTCAGAAGAGTGTTCGTGGAGCCATTCTGTAGCAATTCTGTGCTTGTGGGGTGTCGCATTGCTCTGCTGGAATTGTCCAAGTTCGTCGGAATGCACGATGGACATGAATGGATCAGGTGATCAGACAGGATGCTTACGTACGTGTCACCTGTCAAGTCCTATCTAGAGGTATCAGGGGTCCCATATCACTCCTACTCCCAACACCATTACAGAGCCTCCATCAGCTTGAACAGTCCCCTGCTGACATGCAGGGTCCGTGGATTCATGAGATTTTGTCTATACCCGTACACGTCCATCTGCTCGATACAATTTGAAACGGGACTCGTCCGAAAATATAACATGTTTCCAATCATCAACAGTCCAACGTCGGTGCTCAAAGGTCCAGGCGAGGCGTAAAGCTTTGTGTCGTGCAGTCATCAAGGGTACACAACTGGGCCTTCGGCTCCGAAAGCCCAAATCGACGACATTTCGTTGAATGGTTGGCACGCTGACACTTGGTGATGGCCCAGCACTGAAATATGCAGCAATTTTTGGAAGGGTTGTACTTCCGTCACGTTGAACGATTCTCTTCAGTCGTCGTTGGTCCCGTTCTTGCAGGATCTTTTTCCTGCCGCAGCGATGTCGGAGATTTGATGTTTTACCGGATTCCTGGTACTCATGGTACACTTGTGAAATGGTCGTACGGGAAAATCCCCACTTCATCGCTACCTCGGAGATGCCGTGTACCATCGTTCGTGCGCCGACAATAACACCACGTTCAAGCTCACTTAATTCTTGATAACAGGCCACTGTAGCAGCAGTAGCCGATCTAAAAATTGCACCACACACGTTTTCTTATAAAGGCGTTGTCGACCGCAGTGCCATTTTCTGCCTGTTTACATATCTCGGTATTTGAATACCCGTGTGGATACCAGTTTCTTTGGCGCTTCAGTGTATATGAGCAAATATAAGAATTGATAAACTGTGTGGATTAGGAAGACAATTTGATAGCGCTGAACGACTGGAACGCTGTTATATGGGAGAGTAACAATAGAATATTGGTTGGGGGAAAGGAATGAGAGAGGAGAGACACTTCTAGAATTCTGCTTTATGTTTTAACTAGTTGTAACGAACACGATCTCCCAAACGGAAAAGAGAAGAAGATGTACTTGGAGAGGATCATAGGGAGTTATCAACTGGAGTATATCATGGTTACACAAAGATTTAAAAATCATACTCTGGACTGCAAAACAGACCTAGGTGAGGATGTAGACCACAACCTAGTAGTGATTAACGTTAGATAAAAGTTCAAGAGGATAAATCAAAAGAGTATCCTTTGAACTGGAGTACTGAATAGCTAGGATATAGTGACCAACGGCCTCGCCGCGTTAGTAATGTCGCTTCCCGTCATATCACCGAAGATAAACGCTTTTGGGCGTGGCTACTACTTGGAGGGTTACCATTCGCGTCTGCCGAGCGTTCTTGACGAGCAGGGTGCACCCAGCCCTCGTGATGCCAATTGAAGAGGTCCTTGAATGAGAAGCAGCGGCTCACGAAAACTGACAACAACCGGGTAGCGATGTGCTGATCGCACGCCCCTCCATATCTGCACCCAGTGATGCCTGTCGGATGAGGATGATACGGCGGACGGTCGGTACCGTTGGATCTTCCGAGGCCTCTTCAGACGGAATTAGGATAGAGTGAGACGAAGGGAAAATTCTCCGAGGCAATGACCATTGGCCCAATAAAAAGTGACTAACTAGCTAAGAAGAAGATGAATGGAAAATAATAAAGAAAGAAATAAGTAAGGCAGGTTGGGATACGGTAAATGTAGCGAAATCAAAGGTGAAGAAGCTAGGAACGACTCAGTAAGTCCTTGTGCTTATTAATGGAAGGAGAAAATGTAGTAATCTTAAGAATGAGCTTAAAAGACTTAGGGATAAAACTAACAGGAACTCAAATGTTATATGAGAGTTAAAAAGAGAAACGTAAAGTCACTAATAAATATATATTTTTAGCGAAAGTTGACACGGCGTGCATGAAGGCTAAACGTAACTTCACTGAACTAATAAAGATGTTAAGCTACGAGATACTGATGAAAAATCTCTATTAAATGTACAGGATAGGTCAGGCAAATGGCAGCAATACATAGATGAACCGTACAATGGAGGGCTACTATGCCGCAGGAAGAAGAGGACGAAATGTATCTAGCAACGCGACTAGAGCTTGGCTGTGAGGAACTGAGCTCAAAAGGTTATTTGCGTTGGTCAGAAAAGTCTACGAAACGGGTGACCTACCATCACATTTCCACGACATCATCATCATCATCCTATTAAAAAGAAAGGAAGTACTGACAAAGGTGAAAACTATAGCACGATTAATCTCGCCTTTGACACTTCTAAACTGCAGACCACAATAATATGCAAAACAATTGAAATAAAAACTGAAGACCTGCTGGACGAAGATCAGTTTGGTTTGAAATGGAAAAGGTACCAGAGAAACAATTGTGATGTGCTTAGTGACGCCAGGCAGACTGACAAATAAAAAAACTATGGAAAAATCGGTCAATTGCTTTATGAAGTGATTTGTCTAAATGTAAGAAAAAAACAGATTAGAGAAACATTTGAAGCATCTCATTTGCTGTATATTATTTGGAGCATCATTCAAAATGGCATTCAATGTTTCTCTAATCTATTATATTTCTTACTTTTGAACAACCCATGTGACAAAACATTTGACCGATTCTTTTTCGAAGTTTTTATTATTTTCAAGTTTATTTTGAAAGCATGATATTATTGACACCTCATTTACTTTCCTAGCGTCTTCTGTCCTCGAAATGTCTCTAATGTAGCACACGATTATTAGGAAACCATTCTACAGGTAAATATCAATTTAAAACGCCAAATACGTAGGCCTCGAAGAGATGAATTTTTTGACGATCCATCTTTTCTTGAGATATTTCAATTTTCGCTTAAATCAATAATAACATTTCTCTTAATTACCATATTACTTTCAAGCAATTAATTTATTTTTCAAAATTGTACCTCACGCTGGTCAACTCGATACCCAATTTATCTATTTCCCACTCTACGTTTGACTATGAAAATTCGGACAAAAACCTATAATGTAATTTATAGTAAGTCCTGACCAGCAAACAGGATGTTTTCATATCACACGTGGACCTAGAGAAAGCTTCTTAATATTGTCCGCAAGGTCATTAATATACAACTTTAACAGCAAGCATCCTAACATATTTCCCTGGAGCACACCCGAATTTACATCTACATCTGATGATGACTCTTTCCGTCGAAGATAACATGCTGCATCCCACTAAAAAAAAAAAAAAAAAAAAAAAAAAAAAAAAAAAAAAAAAAAATACTCAGTCCAGTAGTAAATTTCGCTTGATACCCGATATGAGCGTACTTTTGAGAAGAAGTGTAGATGTGGTTCTGAATCAAATGTTTTTCGATAATAAAGGAATACTGCATCTGTCTGGCTGCCTTGATCCAAAGCTTTCAGAATGTCACGTGAGAAAAGTGTGAGCTGGGTGCGCATGACGGATGTTCTCGGAATCCGTGCTGGATCGCATGGATGAGGCCATTCTGTTTGTTCGAAAAAGCAATGAAGATATCAGAAGTAGATTAGTATAGGGAAAGAAAGCTTTCTTCAGCCGAAGAGCTGTGCTCGTATGAGGAAGGAGTTGCTGAAAGTTCATGTCTGGAGCTCAGCACTGCATTTTCTGGGCCGTCGTGAATGCGGAAGAGAAGAAACTGTGAGCCTCTGCAATGTGGTGCTATCGAAGAATGTTCACAATTATGTGGAGAGATAAAGTACGAAATGAAGAATTACAACAAAGAATAGACGAGTGAAGAAGTGTCTGGAAGAAACGAGCCATAATAAGGGACAGATTGCTGGGACATACGCTGTAACATTCAGGCATAGTTAAGTTGGCGTTGGATGGAGTAGTAGAAGGCAAGTGGGTACAGGCAAAGACTAGACTGTTCTAAACAAACTATATAAGATTTTGAGAATAGTGGTTAGGTAGAGATTAAAAGATGAGCATAAAAAAGGAAAGATTGAGTCCATCATGAAACCAGGCGAAAGAAGAACGACTTAAAAAAGGTACAAATAAAAAAGGACATCTAGTGTATGCAAACCGTAGTGTGTAGATCGTCAGTGATATTTCTATCAGTTACTGGTTTCTCTAGTCCCAAAGACCAAGAAATAGTCTAGAACTGGGTTGAGTAACAAACAACTACCACAGTGAAATCCATACCGTACCAGTGTTCACAGGACATTTTCCTTTAGAGTGTATTTGATAGTTACTCTTAGTCCGTCACTTACTGTCTGTGAAAACATTGTACATCTTGCGCTCATTGTAGCATTGTGCAAAAGGGTTCTGTAGGTTACCCTAAAAAAGTTATACAAGACCTCCGTCCAGTGCCTGACCTGCCCGTTCTCAACGATCTGCGGAGGAAAATTCTTACTATCTTCACCGTAAACTGTAACTTTACCAAACACAGTAAGGCAATAATTAACAAGCACAAAAAAAAAAAAAAAGGTCACCTGAATACACAAATACAGCGACCTGATGACGAGAGAATACGCACACAAAAGTACCAACGGTTTTGAATAACTTAATCATAAGTATAGTGACTGGTAGCGATTTCGTAAAACGAGTATTAAAATGGTTAACAATTATTCAGCACGAAAGGGTTATGGAAACAAACTCATGACGTTGCGTAGTCTCCCATTATGCTGTTTTACGTGATATAAAATTAAGATACACTCGGACTCGTCAGGCTAAATAGTATAAATATGTCTTTTGTCGTTGAATTGTAGCACCTAAGATAGTGTATAAACACACAAAACTCCTCGCAAGAATGGTAACTTATCCTGAAGGCGAACCACATCAATGAGAACTTTATCAAAGCAAATTGTACGCACCACGGAGGGAGTGCTGCAGCTGGTGAGACCGTGCAAAGCAGACGCAGGACACGCACTGGGACCTCCAGAGACGTCGCAGCTGCCGCGACGTCCGACCGCGTCTGCGCGTGCGCCGCTGCCGGCGACTGGCCCAACCGGGGCTGACGTCAGCGGTCAGCCTTCGGGAGGCGGCGACGGCTTCTGCGGGTCACCGAGGAGGCGGAACTCCCCGCCGCCGGAGCAGCGGCCAGGTTGCGTTTCCTGCCCTCGGGGCAGCCCGCCGAGTCAGTTATGACCATCCGGCACAGCAGCTAGGCGTTAGAGAATCAGGTGCTCTCAGGTCTTCTGGGCATTTGGAGTAGTGTTGTCAGCAGTACTGTACGTCAAAGGTCGCGAGGGACTAGCAAGGAGAAGATGATAGAGGTGGTCCTACAGGTATTCAGCTACTTGAAGTTCTGGGAAATCTGGGTCCGTAGGTGGTACTTTGAAGTCTTTATTGTGCTCTTCCTGCCAGTGCGGACAGTTGTAGCAGCGTAGCCGGTCGCTGTGGCCGAGCGGTTCTAGGCGCTTCAGTCCGGCACCGCGCTGCTGCTGCGGTCGCCGGTTCGATCCTGCCTCGGGCATGGATGTGTGTGATGTCCTTAGATTAGCTAGGTTTAAGTAGTTGTAAGTCTAGGGGACTGATGACCTCAGATGAAAAGCCCCATAGTGCTTAGAGCCATTTGAACCATTTTTGTAGCAGCGTAAAATGGTTCAAATGGCTCTGAGCACTATGCAACTTAACATCTATGATCATCAGTCCCCTAGAACTTCGAACTACTTAAACCTAACTAACCTAAGGACATCACACATATCCATGCCCGAGGCAGGATTCGAACCTGCGACCGTAGCGGTCACGCAGTTCCAAACTGAAGCGCCTAGAACCTCGTAGCAGGGTAAGAAGACCCATCATACTGGTGTAATAATTCGTTTTCCCAGGAAATATTTCATGTACTGGAGGACGAGATCTCCGAGGGTGGATTCACGACTAAATCAATGAAGAAGCCTTTCTTTCAAATCTATTACTGGGACCTAGGAAAGGGCACAAATACTTAAGTCCGTCCGTAACAGTGCTCCCATTCAGTAGATAATAATTCTTTTCCAATTATGTATGCCGAATACTGTGACGTCCAATCGTTCAACAAGGCAGAAAATGTCACATCGATTCGATACTGTGATCAAATTCCAGTGGTTTTCTTCTATTCTGTATCGTTACCACGGGCTAGGTGCCACCCTGTCCAGAATTGCATATGCAGCCCCCTCCAATAGACTACCGTGTCAGACATGAGACTGCCTGCTCCTCGGTGTATGTGACTTGCAAGCTTTTGGACTCAGAAAATCGGTTAACATTCATGTGCGTTGGTAATTAACCTACACTTCATAAGTGGTTGTTTAGTGACAGTTTAGGTCATAAATGACGTCATTTCCAGTCATGCTGCATTCACACACTCACTGTCCTTCACATTTCCTGTAAAACTCATGCGGAAAAATCGATTGGTTTGCGCATAATCTACTTTTCCTTCAGAAACATGGAAATGAATTTTCATATCTGCGAGAAAATACAAATGACGGAAATAGTCTGCTTCTCCTATACTGAACAGCAGAACTACACTGACGGAAAAAAACGTAACACCGAAAAATAATTAATGTAGAGAAATGAAACACGTTTAGGCAGCATATTTCAGTGGTTAACATTGCAAGATCACAGGTTAATGTAAGCGCCAGATAAGCCATTGAAAACTGTGAAATTCTGGTACATTAATAACAAGTGTAACAGCCGTAATGTTGAATGCAAGCGTGCAAACTTGCATTCGGACAGTACAGGGATGGTTAATGTTATTTGTGGATGATGCTGGAGTTATCGTTCGATGTGTTCGGTTGGAGACAGACGTGCTCCGGCCAAGGCAACATAACGACACTCTGCAGTGTATGGTGGGTTACAAGAGCGGTATATGGGCGAGCGTTATCCTGTTGGAAAACACCCCCTGGAATCTAAATAGTCTTCACGGGTTTGCCGCCAGGTCACGTTGTGCAAATTCCACAATATTTCCTCGGAGCAACTGTCCGACATGTTTAGGTGGTTCAGCCTTGTTGGTGGCTAGGTATGACTAACGGCATCCCCACGTCGGCGCCACTTTTATAGAACACGCGCGCGAAGAATCCGCAGCGGCGGAAATTGCGCTTGCGCAATGGTTTGCCATATTCAAACTCCCTCTGCCGAAAATCGCAGAGCGGCTCTCCTGCGTGTGCGCTGTTCGCTGCGTTTGTCAACTGTGCGGCCAGGCGTTGCTCACCAACGGCCGTACTAGGCCAGTGTTATGACGGGCCTGTTATCGAAGAATCTTGATTTTCGAGTCGTGATTTAATAGCAGCCAATGCAGGGTTCCAGGCTGTGCTCAGCTGAAATCGCGTATCGTTGTTGATGGGTTGCGAGGGATTAGCCGAGCGGTCTTGGGCGCTGCAGTCATGGACTGTGCAGCTGGTCCCGGCGGAGGTTCGAGTCCTCCCTCGGGCATGGGTGTGTGTGTTTGTCCTTAGGATAATTTAGGTTAAGTAGTGTGTAAGCTTAGGGACTGATGACCTTAGCAGTTAAGTCCCATAAGATTTCACACACACATTTGTTGGTGAGATTATCGGCTGTACGCATATGTATTGCTTCCTTAATGATGAAATCCCGGAAAGATGATGCCGCAGATAAAACTTCTGTCTTCTCATAAATCATACGATGTCCTGTATTCAGGCAGTGTTCCGCAATTACCGACTTTTCCGGTTGACGAAGGCGTGTATGACGCTGATGTTCATCGTAGCGTTCTTGTACTGTGCGGCATGTCTGGCCTATATACGTTGCCCCACACTAACAAGGAATCTTGTAAAAACCACATTTCCTCAGGCCAAGGTCATCCTTAACCGAACCCAACAAAATGGTTCAAATGGCTCTGACTACTATGAGACTTAGCTTCTGAGGTCATCAGTTCCCAAGAACTTAGAACTACTTAAACCCAACTAACCTAAGGACATCACACATATCCATGCCCGGGGCAGGATTCGAACCTGCGACAGTAGCGATGGCACTGTTCCAGACTGTAGCGCCTAGAACCGCTCAGCCACGCCGGCCGGCGAACCCAACAGGTTTCTCAATTTTACAGATGGCTGAAAAATACACTTAACTCCATATCTTCAGAGGACGCTTCCGATTCTTGGCGACATGGCACCAAAAGCCCAAAGTTGTGGGTGTCTTCATATCTTCGTTCTGCTCCATAGATTGAACTCGCCATGGCCTGAATGCATTACGAATCTGTCTCTGAGAATAACCGTTTTGTCGGAACACTGTCTTCATATGTTGTATTTCAGTCGACAGGCTCTCAGGATCAGATACCACCGTATGAAGCAGAATGAATATACGAAGACACCCACCACTTTGGCCTTTTTGCCGTATTTTGGTGCCATGTGGTCAAGAATCGGAAGAGTCAAATGGCTCTGAGCACTATGCGACTTAACTTCTGAGGTCATCAGTCGCCCAGAACTTAGAACTAATTAAACCTAACTAACCTAAGGGCATCACACACATCCATGTCCGAGGCAGGATTCGAACCTGCGATCGTAGCGGTGACGCGGTTCCAGACTGAAGCGCCTAGAGCCGCACAGCCACACCGGCCGGCCTCGGAAGAGTCCTCTGAAGATATGGAATTAAGTGTGTTTTTCAGCCATCTGGAAAATGAGAAACCTGTTGGGTTGTGTTAAAGATGACCTTGGCCTTAGGAAATGTGGTGTGTACAAGATTCCTTGTCAGTGTGGGACAACGTATAGGCCAGACATGCAGCACAGTACAAGAACGCTGCGATGAACATCAGCGACACACACGCCTTCGTCAACCGGAAAAGTCGGCAATTGCGGAACACTGCCTGAATACAGGACGTCGTATGATTTAAAAAAGACAGAAGTTTTATCCCTGGAATCATCTTTCTCGGATTGCGTCATTAAGGAAGCAATACATATCCGTACAGCCGATAATCTCATCAACAAGGATACGGGATTTCAACTGAGCACAGCCTGAAACCCTTCATTGGCTGCTATTAAATCACGACGCGAAAATTAAGATTCTTCGATAACAGGCCCGTCATAACACTGGCCTAGTACGGCCGTTGGTGAGCAACGTCTGGCCGCACAGTTGACAAACGCAGCGAACAGCGCACACGCGGGAGAGCCGCTTTGCGATTTTCAGCAGAGGGAATTTGGCAAATCACTGCGCATGCGCGATTTCCGCCGCTGCACATTCTTCGCGCGCGTGTTCTAGAAACGTGGTGACGACGTGCGAATACCGTCAGTCGTACCCAGCCACCAACAAGGTTGAACCACCTGAAGGTGTCGGACAGTTGCTCGGAGGAAATATTGTGGGATTTGCACAACGTGATCCGGCGGCAAACCCGTGAAGACTATTTACAAATACATCCGCCAGGAAAGCTTAAAGAGTCACACTGTAAGTAGGCTGTTTAGGTTTTTATGTTGGTAACGCCACGTAGCGCTCTGTATGAAAATCACTGACTGTGCTGTGTGAAGTCTTTGGCTGGTTTGTATTGTTGAAGTATTTGCTATTGTAGTGTTGGGCAGTTGGATGTGAACAGTGCGTAGTGTTGCGCAGTTGGAGGTGAGCTGCCAGCAGTGCTGGATGTGGGGAGAGAGATGGCAGAATTTTGAGAGCGGACGATCTGGACGTGTGTCCATCAGAAATAGTAAATTTGTAATACTGGATATCATGGTCAAAATCTTTCATTTGCTAACTATGCCTATCAGTAGTTAGTGCTTTCAGTAGTTATAATCTTTTATTTAGCTGGCAGTATTGGCGTTCGCTGTATTGCAGTAGTTGGAGTAACGAAGATTTTTGTGAGGTAAGTGATTCATGAAAGGTATAGGTTATTGTTAGTCAGGGCCATTCTTTTGTACGGATTATTGAAAGTCAGATTGCGTTGCGCTAAAAATATTGTGTGTCATTTAGTGTTGATCAGAATAAGTAAAGAGCGAAATGTCTGAGTACGTTCAGTTCTGCTCAGCTGTTTGAAAATCAAATAACGTAGCGGTTTACCAGCACAGTAATTCATTAAATTTTCTAAGGGGACGTTTCAACATCCTCTGGAATGTTCATGAATTATAGGACCAGACTGACGTACAAATCTGCAGTCAATGTGCGTGCGATAACCACGAGAGTGCTTCTGCTGTCATACGAAAGTCGCACCCCAGACCATAACTCCAGGTGTAAGTCCAGTGTGTCTAAGCACGCTGACAGGTTGGTGGGAGATCCTCAACTGGCCTCCTTGTAAACAACACACGGCCATCACTGGCACCCACACAGAACTGACTTTCATTAGAAAACCCAACAGACCTCAACCCTGCTCTCGTCAGTGTTGGTGGTTTGGGGTCAGTGGAATGCACGCTACGGGGCGACTCTCTCAGATCTGTCCTTGAAGTAACCAATTTGTAACAGTTCGTTGTTGTGCCAACTGCTGCTCGGACTGCTGCCGCTGATGCAATACGATGCGCCAGAGTCATACGCCGAAGACGATGGACCTCCGTGTGGATAGTGCCACGTGGTCATTCGGAACCTAGTCTTCTTGCGACTGTACATTCCTGTGATCACCGCTACCAGTGATCTTGTACAGTGGCTAAATTCCTGCCACGTCTTTCTACATTATAGCAGGAGGAACAGGAAACCTCTCGTAACCCTATTGTGCGACCTCGTTCAAACTTAGTGAGGGTTGATTATGGCGTCATTGTCGCCTTAAAGGCATTCTTGACTAACATCAACTCACCATGTCCAATCTCAAAGATAACTAACGATCACGACCGTTACAGCTTGTGTTTAAAGCAAACCTGGCACGCATTCCCATTGTGGCGCCACTCTTATGCGACTGGCGCGAAATTCGAATAGACATCATCTTTCATATATACAAACATGCCTACCAACTTTTGTTTATATCACACCTTCTTGGTACTGAGATTTTTTTCCGTCAGTGTGTTATTGGGACCCAGAAAAGGTCACGAGGCAACAGTGCTCCCATACCACAACAGTGTTCCCATTCCGCAGACGATACCTGAAGAGTGTTTCTTCTCCTATCATGTAAGTCAAATACTCTGACATCCATTCGTGCAAAGAAGCAGAAAATGTGCACTACTGGCCATTAAAATTGCTACACCACGAAGATGACGTGCTACAGACGCGAAATTTAACCGACAGGAAGAAGATGCTGTGAGATGCAAATGATTAGCTTTTCAGAGCATTCACACAAGAATGGCGCCGGTGACGACACCTACAACGTGCTGACATGAGGAAAGTTTCCAACTGATTTCTCATACACAAACAGCATTTGACCGGCGTTGCCTGGTGAAACGTTGTTGTGATGCCTCGTGTAAGGAGGAGAAATGTGTACTATCACGTTTCCGACTTTGATAAAGGTCGGATTGTAGCATATCGCGAATGCGGTTTATCGTATCGCGACATTGCTGCTCGCGTTGGTCGAGATCCAATGACTGTTAGCAGAATATGGAATCGGTGGGTTCAGGAGGGCAATACGGAACGCCGTGCTGGATCACAATGGCCTCGTATCACTAGCAGTCGAGGTGACAGGCATCTTATCTGCATGGCTCTAACGGATGGTGCAGCCACGTCTCGATTCCTGAGTCAACAGATGTGGACGTTTGCAAGACAACAACCATATGCACGAACAGTTCGACGACTTTTGGAGCAGCATGGGCTATCAGATTACGGCTACCCTTGACGCTGCATCACAGACAGGAGCGCCTGCACGAATGGCAGAACGTCATTTTTTCGGATGAATCAAGGTTCTGTTTACAACATCATGATGGTCGCATCCGTGTTTGGCGACATCGCGGTGAAAGCACATTGGAAGCGTGTATTCGTCATCCCCATACTGGCGTATCACCCGGCGTGATTGTATGAGGTGCCATTGGTTACATTTCTCGGTCACCTCTTGTTCGCATTGACAGCACTTTGAACAGTGGTCGTCACATTTCAGATGTGTTACGACCCGTGGCTCTACCCTTCATTCGATCCCTGCGAAACCCTACATTTCAGCAGGATAGTGCACGGCCGTATGTTGCAGGTCCTATACGGGCCTTTCTGGATACAGAATATGTTCGACTGCTGCCCTGGCCAGCACATTCTCCAGATCTCTCACCAACTGAAAACATCTGGTCAATGGTGGCCGAGCAACTGGCTCGTCACAATACGCCAGTCACTATTCTTGATGAACTGTGGTATCATGTTGAAGTTGCATGGGCAGCTGTACCTGTACACGCCATCCAAGCTCTGTTTGACTCAATGCCCAGGCGTATCAAGTCCGTTATTACGGCCAGAGGTGGTTGTTCTAGGTACTGATTTCTCAGGACCTATGCAACCAAATTGCGTGAAAATTTAATTACATGTCAGTTTTAGTATAATATATGTGCCCAATGAATACCCTTTTATCATCTGCATGTCTTCTTGGCGTAGCAATTTTAATGGCCTGTAGTGTATCTCATGTATCCTATACTGTGGTGTTTTTTTTCTACTCTCTGTCGTTATCATGGGCACCATTTCCTTCAGGACGGCATACGCAGCCATATCCCATGAACTGCTGCGTTAGATATGACATCGTCTGCCTCTCGGTATATGTGGCACGTAAGCTTTTGAACTTAAGAAAGCGTTTCACATTCTTGCAGCGTGGTAATTAATCTTCACCTCGTAAGTGGGTGTTTAGTGGGTGTTTCTATTTTAACCACCAATTACGTCATTTCAAGTAATGCTACACCCGCACTCTCCCTTTCCCTCTCTGCATTTGCTGTTAAACTCTTGGGAAAAAATCGGCTGATATAGTCCACTTGTACAAAAATACGACAAGAAATTTACATTTCTGCGTGAAAATACAAATGCCGGAAATAGTCCACTTGTGCTATACTGAACAGCAGAACTAGGTCACTCGCCCTATGTAAAAATGGCGGGAAATTCAAATACTACACGTTAAAATGCTGGAACTCCGAATTAATGGTTCAAATGGCTCTGAGCACTATGGAACTCAACTGCTGTGGTCATTAATCCCCTAGAACTTAGAACTAGTTAAACCTAACTAACCTAAGGACATCACAAACATCCATGCCCGAGGCAGGATTCGAACCTGCGACCGTAGCGGTCTTGCGGTTCCAGACTGCAGCGCCTTTAACCGCACGGCCACTTCGGCCGGCGACCGTAGCGGTCTCGCGGTTCCAGACTGCAGCGCCTAGAACCGCACGGCCACTTCGGCCGGCGAACTCCGAATTAAAGAATTACGCGAAGATAAACTAACGGTAAAAATTCAGCTACATTTGAAACAGCCCAATTTTCAAATAAAACTACAGTACGGCCACTATTATTGTGTTTACGTCTTTTAGGTCCTGAGTTTGGGTTCAAGGGGATGTAAATTTTGTGGACTGTGCAATTTGCAACATGTTCCACTAATACTGCGCTTAACAGGTGTTTTACAAGTAACTTATTATTTCTGCTTGTCTGGACTCAGATACGTGTGGCGGATTCCAATCGACTGACGCGGTTGCTTCTGCGAATTTTGTAATTTCTCAGACCCTTTTTTGTAACTTACAACGGTCCCATCATTTATACCAATCGAAATGGCACTCTAGGTTTTCTGGCAACACTTTACCAAACTAGGACATATTTGACACTTTAGTAGCTCTATTTCCATTATTTTTTTCGTGTATAATGCATGGATAACGATTTTATTATTTTTTCCCAGTGTGTCAGTATTCAGGAGGATACTACTTACGTACTTGCATTCTCATGTTACCAGACCGTCAGACCAGTTGTTTTACACACAGCCACATAATCACAAACTCAAGACTCTTCTCGCCTCTTCCCGAAACAGATACTCACAAATCAGTCTCATTCATACAAGTGAACAACCTCATAGACACTCATCAAAACACACACCCAAAAACACGTGTTAAACAGTACAAACCGACACGTAATCAAGCTGGGAATCTTACTATTATACACACATTCAAACACACACTTACAAATAAAGAAGTACAAAGAACCACACACACTCACTTCCACTAAGACGTCACAAAGAAGTGCACAGATACTCGTGCACATTCAAATATTCAGTCACACGCACATACAAAATCAAGCACCAAAACATTGTGTACATGCACACACGATCGACAAAATGCATCCACATACACTCAAGACTCCGCGCGCTAGTCATTCTTTTAACGAAACACGCCGCGCTCCGTTAACAGAATGAACGCAGCGTGAGAGAGCGCACTCGTGCGGACCGCCGGCGATATTTCCAGTGCAGGGTCAGCGTCCGGGAGCTCTTGCCCCTTTTTATATTCCTTGCTTTCAGCCGGCAGGTGCAAGCTGCTGCAAACTCCTACGTCGTGGCAGACTGCCCACAAGTCGGAGGTAAAAACGATATCACAACTAGCAACTAATATGAACAGGTAGCAACAGAGCTGCCTTCATCGACGATGTGACACTCTTGAGGACGCCAGAACACCATTTCATTTCACTTCACTTACCATGATATTAAATACACTCGTGTTCATATCACAGGGCATTTATGCCACGATTTAGAATCTTTTCCGAAAAAATTCTGTGTCATTGCACAGTTGTTTCGCCGCCTCCAGTAAGTCATTTTGAGCGGATCGTCAGTCTGGGGTCGAAAGAGGGCGGTGTGCATGACGTGGGTATGTGGTTACCATGAGCGCCGCCGTAGCCGAACTGTTCGCAAGCACGTACCAGACAGCTGCAGCAAGTGGAACAAGCAACATCTTCCGGCGACCAGCGCCGTCACTGAGGTGGAGAAGCCTGTAGCGCACCGCCAGGGGACGTACTGGCGCGGTGGCCGGGGCGTCCGTAACGGCTGGCTTAGCCTGAAGCTTTTGGCGCCAGTTGGTGCACGGAGACGAAAGATAGAGTTGTCGAAGCTCTCGGCCTCTGCTTTGCTCAGAACTCGCTCACTGGCCTCCGTGCTGCAACGACCACTACCCCTTCAAGCCCAGCCTGCAGTCAGCGAAGTATCAGTATATGTTGTGGGCGCGATAAATGATCAGGACTTCCGGTGTGAAGCTACACACTTGAGCTAGTTATATTCAAGGTCACCCCCCACTAATCTCCCAGCAGGTAATCACCGGCAATTGTTCGAGAGTACCCACGGTAACACCTGTCCTATCCATGGACCTCAGGCAAGTGGCCTAGTTATATTTAAAGTTATGATTTAACTTGATACCAGTCACATGGTCTTGTGTGTTATAAAACTGGCGGGAAATCCCTCCCATCTTTCAGCCAATAGGAGAACATTAAAATGGCAGCTTAACCCTACACTCCCCTCCCCTCCCCCCCCCTCCCTCCTGGCCAGTGAGATTTCAGCTCTCCCTCCCTCCCCTGCTTCTTCTATTATAACTAGAGCACTTGAGTGGGTGGCTTCAGTTCTTGTTGTGGAACGTAGGATGAGGATCTGGGTGTGGCTATTTGTTAATAGCAAAATAATTTTATTGTAATTACGTTTTGTCGTCAGACTCGAGATCTAGGGAAAAGACGAAGTGTAGATATTTGTTAGTAACAAATTAAATTAAATTTATTATAATTATGCGAATTTCTTAATTCGAGGCAGCAGCAGATATAAACCACAACAATTAAACAGATTATAAGTACTCTCATCGTCCACTTTTCTATATTTATCAACATTTTTCTTATATTTCCATATTTTTTCATATTTTCCAACAATTTTATGTATTTTTTCACATTTCTATAATTTTTCTGTATCTCCCCAAATTTTTCACAATTTATACGTTTTTACATATTATTCCATATTGTGGAATCCTGCCCACTCGCGTAATATAGAGTGCCTAGGAAGCTGCTTTCTCGGATAGCCAAACAGCATACAAACAAATATAATTAACGGAGTTTATTGCAGTAATTGAATTGACAATAGTTGACTTCCGTTTCCACATGATGGCTCGCAAGCAATTGGCGATATGCCAATAATCATTGTCCTTTGAACGATACAATTTCCATGCAAGATAATCACACTAGTTCATAAATCACTCTTATCGCTAATATCACTGCGGCTCTTCTAGTGCGCGGTTTCTAGTGCGACCTAGGCTAGGCGGCGCGTCGCTTTTATTGTCTTTGTGTGGATGCCGCTCCAGTCGTGGTGTCCTATCCAGCGTACTATTGGCTGACCTCGTCTCACAACCCTCTCTGCTATTGCGTTCTGGATCTTCGTGCCGGCGCTTGTCGTTATGCCGGAACACATTTTTTTCCGTATTTTCCATAGTCTATACGTAAATGGACAAGAATATATAGCTCTTATTGCAGATCACCACAACGATTTATTTAACAACAAATAAGCTCTTCCAGGGACTTTAAAGTTAACCAAATACCACTGTAAGATAGATAAACAAAATAAACGCTTGCCACGCCTTTCCTACACAACTAGTGTATGTTTTAAAACAAGTGTGTTGTCCTCTTGTTAGAAATAATTATATCACTCCGTGTTGTGCCAAATCTCGGTAAATAGAAACTAAGTATTACGACGCCACAGTCAAATTCCGAGGTTTACCGATTTCTAGATACGCTCTAAATGTTGAAGAAATTCCACAGCTTTATAGATAAACGCTTGCTAAGTCACACCTGCATTATTAGACGTCATAGTACATGCGTTAAAATAAGTGTATTGTTAGAAATACTGACGTCATTACATATTACGAAAAAATCTCGGTAAATTCCCTATGTTATTTTGTTCGCTTCTGATGCTTCGCCGGCCGCGGTGGTCTCGCGGTTCTAGGCGCGCAGTCCGGAACCCTGCGACTGCTACGGTCGCAGGTTCGCATCCTGCCTCGGGTATGGATGTGTGTGATGTCCTTAGGTTAGTTAGGTTTAAGTAGTTCTAAGTTATAGGGGACTAATGACCACAGCACAGCAGTTGAGTCCCATAGTGCTCAGAGCCATTTGAACCATTTGAACCATCTGATGCTTCGATGTTCCTCATATACTATAAAATTGTTTTTGTATCTTCCTTATGTGGAAATCGAGTTGTGGGAGGAAGTAACACGTTGTCTGACTCTCCCGGGAAAGTTCTCTCTCGAACTTTCAGTAGCAAGCCTCTTATTGATGCATAACGCTTTCTTGTAACCTCTGTCAACGGAATTTTTTGAGCATCTTGGTAACGCTCTCGCGCCGACTAAACGGCCCCGTGACGAAACGTGCCGCTCTTTATTGGATTTTCTCTCTTTCTCTCTCACTTCTATCTGTCCTACCCGTTAAGGATCCCATGTTGTAGAACAATACTCACGAATCGGTCGAACAAGCGCCTTATAAGCCACTTCCTTCGTGGATGAGTTACATTTGCTTAATATTCTCAGTCTCATTCTGGCATCTGCTTTATGTACTATTTGTTTTATGTGGTTATTCCACTTAAGATCGCTCTAATTGTTACTACTAGATATTTTACAGTGGGTACTGTTTCCAGCTCCTTCTCATCATTAGTGTTGTTGTACAGCAGTAGCTTTCTTTTTCTATGGATGCGCAATATGTTACATTTATTTACATTCAGAGTCAACTGCCAGTGCCTGCACCATTCATCATGCCACCTGCAGATAATTTTCAAATTGATACTGTCCTCTGGCGTTGCTACTTTGTTATACGAGGGGCATTGGGTAAGAAATACAACACATT
Organism: Schistocerca serialis cubense; assembly: GCF_023864345.2. NCBI lineage: Eukaryota > Metazoa > Arthropoda > Insecta > Orthoptera > Acrididae > Schistocerca > Schistocerca serialis. The sequence continues at coordinate 719,572,914 of NC_064638.1, forward strand.
TTTTTCTGAAAGTAAGTTGATTTTATTCAGGATTGCAATACACAGTATTATTCCCCAACCTTTCCGCTGCAAAATACTGTTTTTCAGCATAATCTCCGTTCAATGGGAGGCCCTGTATGCTCACATGGTATCACGACACTGGTCGACATCGTAGCTGTCTTGTTGCATCAATAACCTTGCCATCATTCACGTACTGATCCCCGCACAGTGCACCCTTCATTGGGCCAAACATATGGAAGTCGGAAGGCGAGGAAACCAGCGGGCACAGACCTTTGATACCGCAACTGGTGGACTAGTGTGTCATCACTATCAACCAAGACGTCCAGTTTGGCACCAACATGTTTGATTGTGTTCAGATGATCACCTCGAATGAGAATGTCCGCCGGCCGCCGTGGCCTTGCGGTTCAAGGCGCTTCAGTTTGGAACCGCGCTACCGCTAAGGTCGCAGTTTCGAATCCTGCCTCGGGAATGGATGTGTGTGATGTCTTAGGTTAGTTAGGTTTAAGTAGTTCTAAGTTCTAGGGGACTGATGACCTCAGATGTTAAGTCCCATAGTGCTGAGAGCCATTTGAACCATTTTTGAGAATGTCCGCACGTTCCAACACAGCAATCATAGCAAAATTCTCAGGTTTACTGATTCCAAGACTGTCACCAAAATATGGCATGTGTATAACAGCTAACACAGTTCTACAAAATACGTGCCTAGAGAGATGACCAATCTCCAACCATCCTAGCAAAAAGTGAGGCGCTTGTGGAATAGACCACTCATCAAACGCTAATACATACGGATTTTATAGACAGGTCGTAACTGATCTATGATCGTGCACACTACGCTAGCTTACAACCCAGCACTGGCTGAGAAATTTGCATTATTTAATAGATATATGTGTAATCGTCTCCTATGTCACCGTTCTGGTGGCTGGCAGAAAAATCGATGTTATAGATTCAAGAAATCAGGGAGGAGCACCTTGTTCACAGTAACAATGGCATACCGGTCGTAAACTCTCAGGAGAAATATATGGACAGTTACGCAGGTAAGTGCCAAGCACTCCCCTTCTGTCTCTCTGGACCATTCGGAATCATGCTCCCCAACGATCCTGCTTTCTAAACTAGAGCTTACGTGTGGGTAACACCATTTTCACCCAAGCAGATCTACCAGTTGAAATGATGATGATGAACGTATGATATTTAACAAATAAAGCCAGCTACATCAGTAGTATATGTGGTAGATGAACACAGAAAAAATAGTCCATGTCCACCGCTATTAACATAACTTTGACCAATCCGTAGAACTCCAAACTCACATGTTGGACAGCTACTACACTCTAGTATTAAAAAAATCTGTTGCTATGACGAACTTATCCATGCACTATTTTGTATATATGCCTTCATAGCGGAGAGTCGATGCATTAATATTAATGTGCCACAATTTTTGCAAATAAAATCTGCAATACTATTTATTTGCGACAGTGCTACAAAACTCCTAAATAACTAGGGAAAAACCTTCAAATGTCCTTCCGTAACACATGAATATAAACAATTACACCTGTTCAGTAGCATAACAAAAATGTAGTAACAGGACATGACGATTATCCGCAATGTACTCTTTAGCAACTAAATACATTCATTATCGTTTCGTCTGGAAGCATACTGATGAAGATCTTGTCCCTCCATTACTAATAAAAATTTACATGATTCTCCCTCAACATTCCAAAGACGCACTCATAATTACAATCAACCTGCCACCAACGGGACTGAACTTGTGAACAACACAAGCACATTGACTACTAGAAAAAAATGTTCTACACACGCTTTATAAAATTAAAATCCCCGTCATCTCTTCTTGATTCCCATGACCGTCTCTAGTGCACCCCACCTCCGACACCTCACAGTCGCGACGGCACACTCATTTTTCTTCAGAGCCGTCCCCAGTCTGTCTTCGCCTCTATATATCGCATGTATGCTCTGCCACACCAAGAAAACAAAACATTGGCTGCAGGAAAAAAAAACTTCGTACACATGAGTGATAAATGTAGATTCCCAGCCACTGGACAGAACAAAGTAAAAATAAAGTGAGGAATCACACGTATGTGCTGGCCGGTCGGCGATGGAATGATGCTCAGTGAAGTCCGACCCGCCTCTGCTCACAACAAATACGTTCTAGAACATAGACAGGTCGTTAAATGATACGAAGCATGGTACACGCCTATTGGCTATTGGGAAACGGCCGAACAATAAGCTTAGAATTTTCCCCCTCAAGGTCCAGTCCGCTTTCTGTCCCTGCCGAACACACAGATGCATCAGAATGTCCAGATACCGCTGGCACCTGTAATCGCCATATGCAGGGGCTAGATAATCAGACAGTGGGTAACTATTTTAAGCTCCCTGTGGCAGAGATGTATTAAACACACACTAATATTCTTTCATACAGATCTCTCGCTAATACTTAGAAAAAACCATGACACTGGTCTTGCGCTGGCGACTGGAAACACTTTGATCAATATATATTAATTCCTCTGTTTTTTTTAAATAACATTTGCTGTTTTGAACTTGTTACTTTTATGTTTGTAAGGCTGCTGGCAGCATTTTAGAAAATCATTTCGTAGTAGTAAATCCAATTTTGCTAGTGGGAATCTATATCGCGCCCCTTTCTAACTTTGTAGAAGACATTATCAAAAACCAATAAGCTAGACTTGTTACCAGGTCTGAGGCACACGCGGTGGTCACGAAAATGTACGGTAGCAAGAAGGCAGGGCTCCGGACGGCGAAGTGTCACCACGGACATGGAAGACCATCGTGTTCGGCGTATGGGTCTGGCGCAGTGTACTGCATCTGCAGCAGCAATTTGAGCAGCAGCTGGCGCCACAGTGACACAACTAACTGTTACAAATCAGTTACTTCAAAGACAGCTTCGAGCCAGACGCCCTGTTGCGTGTATTCCACTGACGCCAAATCACTGCCATTTGCTACTTGAGTGGCGTCCAACTAGAGTTCATTGGAGGGCAGGGTGGACGTCTGTTGTGTTTTCTGATGAAATCTGCTTTTACCTCTGTCCCAGTAATGGCCGTGCGTTGGTTAGTAGGAGGTCAGTTGAGGGCCTGCAACTAACCCATCTGTGTGCTAGACATACTGGGCCTACACCTGAAGTGATGGTCTGGGATCCGATTTCGTTTGGCAGCAGGAGCACTCTCGTGGTTATCCCATGCTCACGGACTGCAAATGTGTACATTAGTCTGGTGATTCGACCTGTTGTGCTACCATTCATGAGCAGCATTCCAGGGCGTTTTTTTCCACCAGTATAACGCTCGACCACCTACCGCTGTTGTAACTGAGTATCGTCTACAGTGTGTCGACATGTTGCCTTGGCCTGCCCGATCACCAGAACTGTCTTCAATCGAACACATGTGGCACATCTACGGAGGACAACTCCAGCGTCATCCACAAACAGCAAAAACTTTCTCTGTATGGACAAAATGCGACAGGCACGACACTCCATCCCACAAACTGGCATCTGTCAATTGTACTACACAATGCATGCACCTTTGTATGCTTGCATTCAACATTGTGGCAGTTTTAAAACGGTTATTAAGGTACAAGCATTCCACATTTGCAACGCCTTATTTCGTGTATAGGTAATTCTGTGGTATTATAACTTTTAATCACTACACACACACACACACACACACACACACACACACACATATATATATATATATATATATATATATATATATATGGGTGACTTGAATTCGACAGCAGGAAAAGGAAGAGAAGGAAACATAGTAGACGAATATGGAGTGGGAGCAACAAATGAAAGAGGAAGCCACCTGGTAGAATTTTGCACAGAGCATAACTTAATCGTAGCTAACACGTGGTTCAAGGATCATAAAAGAAGGTTGTATACACGGAAGAAGCCTGGAGATATTGGAAGGTTTCAGATACATTATATAATGATAAGACAGAGATTTAGGAACCAGGTTTTAAATTGTAGGACATTTCCAGGGGCAGCTGTGGACTCTGACCAAAATCCATTGATTATGAACTGCAGATTAAAACAGAAGAAACTGCAAAAATGTGGGAATTTAAGGAGACGGGACCTGGATAAACTGACTAAACCAGAGGTTGTACAGTGTTTGAGGAGAGCATAAGGGAACGATTGACAGGAATCGGAGAAAGAAATACAGCAGAAGAAGAATGGGTAGCTTTGAGGGATGAAGTAGTAAAGGTAGCAGAGGATCAATTAAGTAAAAAAGACAAGGGCTAGTAGAAATGCTTGGGTAACAGAAGAAATATTGAATTTAATTGATGAAAGGAGAAAATACAAAAATGCAGTAAGTGAAGCAGGCAAAAAGGAATACAAACGTCTCAAAACTGAGATCGACAGGAAGTGCAAAATGGCTAAGCAGGGATGGCTAGAGGACAAATTTAAGGATGTAGAGGCATATATCACTAGGGGTAAGATAGATACTGCCTACAGGAAAGTTAAAGAGTCCTTTGGAGAAAAGAGAACCACTTGCATGAATATCAAGAGCTCAGATGGAAACCCAGTTCTAAGCAAAGAGGGGATAGCAGAAAGGTGGAAGGGGTATGTAGAGGGTCTATACAAGGGCGTTATACTTGAGGACAATATTATGGAAATGGAAGAGGATGTAGATGAAGATGAAGATGTATTGGAAGATATGACACTTCATGAAGAGTTTGACAGAGCACTGAAAGGGATTAGACAACAATCCATTACAACTACTGACAACCTTGGGAGAGCCAGTCCTGACGAAACTCTAGCATCTGGTGAGCAAGATGTATGAGACAGGCGAAATACCCTCAGACTTCAAGAAGAATATAATAGTTCCAATCCCAAATAAAGCAGGTGTTGTCAAATGTGAAAATTACCGAATTATCAGGTTAATAAGTTGCAGCTGCAAAATACTAATGCGAATTCTTTATAGGCGAATGGTAAAATTGGTAGAAGCCAACCTTGGGGATGATCAGTTTGGATTCCGTAAAAATATTGGAACACGTGAGGCAATACTGACCCTACTACTTATCTTAGAAGATAGATTAAGGAAATGTAAACCTACGTTTCTAGCATTTGTAGACTTAGAGAAAGCTTTTAACAATGTTGGCTGGAATACTCTCTTTCAAGTTCTGAAGGTGGCAGGGGTAAAATACAGGGAGCGAAAGGCTATTTACAATTTGTACAGAAATCAGATGGCAGTTAGAAGAGTCGAGGAACATGAGAGGGAAGCAGTGGTCAGGAAGGGAGTAAGGCAAGGTTGTAGCCATCCCCAATTTCATTCAATATGTATATTGAGCAAGCAGTAAAGGAAACAAAAGAAAAATTCGGAGTAGGTTTTAAAGTCCATGGAGAAGAAATAAAAACTTTGAGGTTCGTCAGTGACATTGTAATTCTTTCAGAGACAACAAAGGACTTGGAAGTGCAGTTGAATGTAATGGGAAGTGTCTTGAAAGGAGGATATTAGATTAACATCAACAAAAGCAAAACGAGGATAATGGAATGTAGTCGAATTAAGTCAGGCGATGCTGAGGGTATTAGACAAGGAAATGAGATGCTTAAAGTAGTAAATAAGTTTTGCTAATTGGGGAGCAAAATAACTGATGATGGTCGAAGTAGAGAGGCTATAAGACATAGACTGGCAATGGCAAGGAAAGCGTTTCTGAAGAAGAGAAATTTGTTAACATCGAGTATAGATTTAAGTGTCAGGAAGTCGTTTCTGAAAATATTTGTATGGAGTGTAGCCATGTATAGAAGTGAAACATGGATGATATATAGTTTGGACAGGAAGAGAACAGAAGGTTTCGAAATGTGGTGCTACAGAAGAATGCTGAAGATTAGGTGGGTAGATCACATAACTAATGAGGAGGTATTGACTAGAATTGGTGAGAAGAGAAATTTGTGACACAACATGCCACTTATAATACCTTGTCTTTCGTGTTTAGAATCATGTTCATCTATTGTAACATAGAAGAGTTCATTTAAGAATAGAAATGTTTTTCCTGTATTTGTGTTTACTACAACATTTAATTAAAAACATTGACACTGTCCCCTACTAGATATCGACTTAGGATTTCCTGGTATTAACTGTAATGTTTACAAATTTATCATATATATCATACTGTCAACAAATGAAACAATTTCACTACCTAGTCTTTGACATATTCCACCTATTTTAAGTAAATCTAGGAGTAAAATTGTGAACCAATTAGTTATTACCTGTGATTTCAAATCACTACCTATCAACACCTTCTGCTGATAAAAAATACATAAAATTCTCTTCACAAATAATAAGTGATAGACCTTCTTAAATTAATATATAGATTCAATTGGTTCAGATGAAAGTACTGAAATGTTTTTCGATGTAGATGATTGTGTTGTTGTCAATATTTTTTTCCAAACAACCTTTAAATAATATAGATGTTATCTTCAGATAATCCTAGATATGAACCATTATTGTACAAATACATTATTGCTCCATCAACATCTGTGTGTTTTTGATATAATGCATGACCAATTCCATGAACCAGAACTTCAAACAGATTGATTTTATCTTTTGGTGTATTCCCTTAGTACCACAACCCTTTGTCATCCATATGTATTTCCACTGGAAATTTCTTAGTTGGAATAGTGCATGACCTAACACAGTACCATTACCATCTAGATATTTTGGAGAACTGTGACCATATATTTCATAACTCTGTACATGTCTTATATTTGTAATTAAAATGTCAAATGAAAGTGAGTGTCAGTATACTTTTGCCATAAATGAAAAGCTCTCTTTGTTACTTGTAATATCATTTTAGCTGCACCTCCATAAAAGAAATTTATATTTTTCTTATTCAGTTTATAATACAAGTTGCATAGTTACCATTTACACCTTGTACTACACACGAGGTTTATTCACAAAGTTTCTTCACTTAACACACCATTTATTTCAAGATCATATGTGTTCTGAAATATCATTAATGCTTCTCTAAATACAACATCATTCACTTGACCAAGTTTTGTATCATCCTGAAATCTAAGGAACAATAATCATTCAAATATTTCATTACTTTATTCTGTTCATCTGTAACTACTATTTTCACAAACAGTAATAGTGCAAGTAATTTCATTTATATAGACTAGGAATATTATAAGAATGATCTATACCCCTCCAATTTGGAGGTATTGAAAGGAAATGAAAAACCAACTACATTTATTAATGAACCTGACTTACATGTAAAACTTTTATTAATAAAAATAAAAATCTAAGAAAAACTATTTTTATAAATTTGATTCAGTCATCAACCTTGTCAGCAACAAGCTTATAAATAATAATAAGCAGGTTTTGTAATTGTTGATGAAAAGAATAATCCGTTATTCTATACAAATCAAACTGCTGACCTATAGGATATGAACGTTTGAAGATTGGCCATGTTAAAGAAAATATTGTAAAAAAAATATAAAATTTCAATAGCAACGAAATGGTGATAACTAAATATATACAAAAATCAACGAGATATATCAATTAGCCTGGTCTATATTCTTTAATTATGGAAAACAAAATGTCTTTGTGGAAAATTTCCATACTCGGTATATGAAGAAGCTTTACCATCAATTTGTTAACATAGAGAGTATAAAACTTAAAATGAAGTGAAAATTGTATGTTGGGGTAAATAATTCACTTGAAAAATATAAATAAAATTAAGGAACATACAGAAAATGTAATTGGAATATTTGATAATATTATGGAAATAATACTAGAAAGAAACAGAGAAACAGATATTTTATTACCTCACATTGTTGTTCAAACTTAAGATCAGAATTTAAAACCAACTTTTGTTGTTTTAAAATTATTTGATGAAAAATTAGAATATAACTATAATGTCATTAGATCACAATGAAAGGTAATTGTATAGAATCGAAGATAGGTATCCAAATTGTGAATAAATCATAAAACTTAATTCTAATCCTAGTTCAGTAAATCTGTACCAAAGAATGAATGAAACTTTAGGAATTGTTTGTTGGCATAATTATTTTAATATTTTGGACAAATATACACAAAAACAATTGATTAATAATATATCCTCTCTTCACCAGCTATAAATTTTTTATTAACATTTCTACACATTGGATAAGTAGCACGATCTGGATCTGCTAACCATTTATTAATACATTCCTTAGGGGAAACCCATGATTACATTTAGTTTTTACAAACTGATAATCGTCATCAATTAAGCACATAGAACAATCGCTACCTTCAGGCTGCTCCATTATTTCATAAGGTTTATTAATATTTTTTATGAATTATTCAAATAATTTTTGAGAGCTTAAAACATTTTTCCAGTTTACTTTATCTCGAAATTCTATTAAAAAATTTCAGATGATTTTTGTGTATGTGGTATATCATCTCAGTTTAATTTATCATGAAATTCTCTCATAAAATCTTCAAATAATTTTTGATGATATACCTTATTATCAAAAGGTAATTCATCATGAAATTCTATCACAAAGTCTTCAGATAATTCTTCATCAACTGATAGTTTTTCCAATTTAATTTACTTCAGTGTCTCACATAAATTCTTGAGATAATTCTGCAAAATGCCAATTTATTATTCCAATCAATTTTTTTCTTATATTGTCTCATAAATTTATCAGTAATATTTTTTTACTTGATGTACAAGACGAATCTATTCATTTATAAGAAATCTGTTTTATTAGAAAAATATAAAACTTTTTCTTTCCAGGCAGTAGGTACTTGGCACCTGAGATTGTGAGGATTTTCATGTCTCTTTATTAGAAGATAATAAAGTTTTCCTTAACAAAATATTTCAAAAGATTTTTCCTGTTAAATCAAGTCATTTTTAGATAACGTCAACAATAAGCTTTTATGCAGTGATAATTATTGACAAAATAATAATCCATGATTCAAAGCTTAGGTACCAAATTACAAAAGAACAATAAACGTAATTATTATTAATGTTGATGCTAATGATAAGGAACATTGTAGTGAGTTGAAAAATATCTTATCTAAAGGTAAATATAAACATCCTCATACAGTATTCCTCAATAAATGTGGCTTAACTTGGTTGTTACAAAGACATTGACAGTTACTTCAGAAAGTGAAATAAAGAAGTTAGTAAATGATTTTGATTTGAAACTAAATTTAATGCCATGATCAAAGAAACAAAAATTTATTGTTGTCATTGTCAGCTGCTTCAAGAATGAAAACCCTGAAATACAGTTCGCATTTGGAAAACAGAGGTTTGATCTATATTTCAGAGAATACAGAATTCCAGTTGAATGTGATGAAAATGGTCATAATGATCGAGTTATAACAGAATAAATTAAAAGATAAAAATTCATAGAAGAACAACTGAAGTGAAAATTTATTCACTTCAATTTAATGTTTATGATGTCATCAAACAAGTGAAGAATAATAGCTAAACAATGGACAGAGAAAACAACCACTGGTGTACTGATGTAAAAATTAAATTTATGTATCATATTAATTACCTCACATCAGTTTTCAATCTATTAATAAACAACACATAACTCTTCTCCATTAAGATTCTACAATAATTCACATTCTCATAAGTTAATTAATCTATGAATGTAGATACATATATAGGGTGAGTCACTAACTATTGCCACGAAGAATAACTATGAAAGTATGGTAGGAGCTGAAAAGTTTATGAGGCAAAACTTGCATACACAACAGGGGCCATAATATGACGTTGGTCTTTTTGTTGCTAGGTGGGGTCGCTTCAGAGACAGGAAGGTCACATTTTTTTTTTAAATGGAATGCTGTAGCTGGGTACTTATTTTCCAATAGTGGCTATTGAGACGAATTCAATGATGTGTAACAGTAGTGTCTTTGAATTTCAACAAAGGTGGCATGAACGTCCATTTACAGGTGTTCGATGTGATGACCATTGGTATCAATGCAGTGCTGCAATCTTCTTATAATGGATTGAGTGGTATTTCTTATTACTTCAGCACTTATCGAAGGACATGCTCTGACAATTCTCTTTTGTATATCATCAAGTGCAGTTCGAACATCTTTATAAACAATGTCCTTTACGAACCCCACATGAAAAAATCCAGAGGCATCAAGTCTGGTGAAAGAGCCAGCCATGACACATCTCCATGTCCAGTCCAAAGATTTGGGAATTGCCTCTGCAACTCATTTCTACACAACAGCGAAAAATGTGCCAGACACCCATAGTGTTGATACCACATTCGGTTCCTTGTTCCTAAAGGTATTTCTTGCAATAACAGACCTAATGTTTCTTGCAGGAATGTGGTTTACTTCCTACCATTAAGATTTCTTTTCATGAAATAGGGACCTATAATTCTGTCCTCCAGAATCCCAAATCATACACTCACCAACCATGGTTTCTGGTGTTCAACTTACCCCAACCAACATGGATTTTCAGTTGATCAGTACTGCATTTTATGCAAATTAACGTTTCCACGATTCATGAACGTAGCCTCATCAGTAAATAAAATCAAATTGATACAAGTGTTTTCCCACTGAATCCGAAGTTTTGCCCATTGGTAGAATTCAATGTGATGCACACAAACTGTGTGCATGATTATGTATTCATGAATCATGAAACACCCCAAAAGTATTTAATTTTAATTGCTCAACAAGTTTTTCCATATCACAATTACTTAATACATTATGATACATATGAATTATATTTTGAAATTTTTTTATTCCAGCGAGAGCTTCCTTCTCAATTACTAAATTATGCCTTTTTTTGTTCTTCTAATTCGTTATCACCTTTTTTCTTGTAGCTTACTGCTTTTGCAATACCAGGTGCTCCACCAGCTACTGAACAAATAGTTCCTTAATATGGTAATGCACCCAATAATAAAGGAAGAAATCCTCCTCCATGTTTTATTACTCCTGAAACTGCATTCTTTTTTTCAAGATATTAAATAATTTCTTTCACCACAGGTATATCTAATGTTATGAGTAAATTACAGCCAGTTTATTGGTATCACTCTTTTTAATCAGTTAAAAATTATCAGTACTATGTAAGTAATAACTATTAAGTTTGATTGTAATTGAGTTTGGTTTAGTTTTGTCATTAGGTGGCAAAGTATAATTAGTGCTGAATTTATTCATGTATACAGATAAATGTCCAAGATCCATAGATAATTTACTCTTTTCATATATTATTCCTGTAACTGCAGTTGCTGCTAATTTTCCACCAATTGAAGCATTAGAACAAACATTGTTTCTTTTGCAGCTAGTTGAAGTTCTCTATCTGCTTCAGGCATCTTTTCTAAATCTTTATTATAAGTATATGCAATATACATATTTTTACAGGCTTCATCTAGTGGATTTATTCCTTGAGCTCCTTTAGCTAGTCTTCCATCTGATTTGCTCCCTGGACTATAAAATCTATAGCCAGGTAGATGCATTTCAAAAGATAATTTATTAATTAATGTGTTAACTAATTCTTTTCCATATTTTTCATTATTCCAAAAAGTGTGTGTCAAGTTTTTCAAAAGTCTAATCAGGTATGGTATTTCTTTCACGTTATTGACAATAAAACCTCTAAATTTATTTGTAAATGCTTGTGTTATTCCCACTTCTTCATTTTGATAGTTTTTATTTTGTATTCGTTGTTCTCCATGAATAAGTGCTAATCTCTTGATTAAATCTCTATCATCAAATATATTCATTTGCTTTTTCGGTATATTTTTATCACCTAGTTTCTCAATTGACTTGAGTTTCAATCTACTTCTGAGGAATATATATTTCATTGGAACTGACTTACTTCTGTGAAGATGTCATCAACAAATTCCTTTAACAGTTCATTGTATTTAATAACTTTACATCATTTTATTTTATATGGATTTTTTAGAATATAATGCTTCTGAATGGTACAAAATACCAATATAATTTAGCAAATCAATGCCATAAAATTTTTACACATATCATTTGCATACAATGTTTTCAATTAACAGATACAATGATCCATCTGTACCTTTATATGTCTTATCACCAACTCTTAATTTATATACTTCAAATTTTACTTGTAATTTACCAAGTAAATTAAATGTGCCAACAGGTTTCAATCCAAAAACTATATCTTCACTATGGTTGATATTCTTTAACATTCTTTCGCTTATATTTATTTTTCTAACATCACCCCTCTTTATATTTTAACAGCACCCTTTGTTTGAGCTTTCTTTTTTCTATCTTTAAGCCTTCCATCATATTTTGTCAATAAATCTTCTATTTCTGATTCACATTTTGTGTAGTCACGTTGAGGACTATCATAGTGTGTAATTTGTGTCATATCTTTAAATTCTCCTTGATGATGATGAATGTAAGGAACAATTTCATTTGCAGCTTCTCTATTTTCTGCAGTAGTTTTCAGCACATTATCACATAATCGTTCAATTCCTTTTTTTAACTTCTTTGATTGTAACAATAACAGTTTGATCCTCTTTTTCATATTTTTCATATTCTGTTCTTGATTGTTTTTCTTCAAAAACTTGAATCTTTATTTCAATTTTTCAAATTTTTTCTATTTTGCTTAGCTTTCTTAAAAATCTCTGAGTCATATTTCAAAATGTTAACCCAGGATAAGAAATCTATTTTTATGTATGGATTTATATAAATTAATAAGATAATGCATTCAGTGTTACACTTATCAAAAAATAACAACCACATATACTTGGCCCACATTTAGCTTCTTTGCTAGCTCATGAACAATTAATATAATGTTGACTAAGGACCAGTTTTTTCAAGCTTTTCGTATGCTGTTCTGTACTCAAGAACTTCTTTAAATTCGTTTATATTTTCAAGTAAAATACCATCATCATGGTCTAAAAGATATGCAATAATATCTTTTAAAGAACTCGTTTAGTAAGGAAATCTTTTATAAGCTAACTGTATCTCCCTTATTAGGTTTCCAAGTCACGCCTATTGCAAAAAATACCACTTACTGATCATTCCAACAATTATTGTACATTTCTTTAAAATCATCAAATTATAAATCACCGTCAACAAACTCATGGTACATATGATTTAAATTTGTATCATCTTGTTTAGAAATAGTTTAAAAATTTAGATTTTCCATTAATAATTGTTTTGGTATTTTTTAATATGTCTGTGCTAAATAAGAAAAATCTATTCCTTTATATTTCCCTCTAGTAAAATATTCTCAAACAGCGTCTTGAATTTCAAGAATGAAATTGTTGAATACTAAAAGTGAATTATCTTCACATTAAACTAATTGTGCAATTGTTTTCAATAAATGTAGTAATTTTTACATATTATTTCCTTCAACACTTTTACACATTTTTATAGAGTCTTGATATTTTGATTGATTAGGTTTCTTGAATAAACATACAAGTGGTTTACCTTATTCCAGGCTAACCATACTTCCACTAGAATACAATTGTCAGTCATTAACGTTGATTTTCCACAAAGACTTGGACCTATTATAGCACATCCAATAGGATCAGGTAAAAGCTCCCTGCCGCCGTTGGATAAGCAGCTGAGCAGCAAGTCGTATACTCCTAGCTCACTCGTTTGTTGCATAGTTTAATTCTTAATTTCTTTGCGTGTTTTCGGTACTTGCATTGTTTAATTCATAAATTTCGGGCGTATTATAGTATTTGAGAGTTGTAGCATCGCGTTTTAGTACCTGAATAGTGTAAATTCGCGTAGTCGTTTGTCTACTGTTTTTGTTTTGAAGGCCAGTGTCGGTTGGTCACAGTCAGCGTGCTCCCTGCCGCCGTTGGATAAGCAGCTGAGCAGCAAGTCGTATACTCCTAGCTCACTCGTTTGTTACATAGTTTAATTCTTAATTTCTTTGCGTGTTTTTGGTACTTGCATTGTTTAATTCATAAATTTCGGGCGTATTATAGTATTTGAGAGTGTAGCATCGTGTTTTAGTACCTGAATAGTGTAATTTCGCTTAGTCTCCTTTCGCCGCCGAGCAGTGTCAGCAGTGCACAAGTAGCAGCATTACTGCATTTACTAGGCAATCTTGTATTTTAATAACCGTTTAAATTTTGTCGATTTGTTTGCGCTCTCTGTAGATTAGTTCAGACGTTCTTTGCAAAACAGTTTTTAGCATGGATAGGGACTGCAACTGCTGTGTTCGGATGCAGGCTGAGTTGGCATCCCTTCGCGCCCAGCTTCAGGCAGTGTTGGCTTCGGTCACACAGCTTGAGGCTGTTGCCAATGGGCATCACTGTGGGGGTCCGGATGGGGGTTTGTCGGGGACGGCTAGTTCGTCCCACGCATCCCCTGATCGGACTACGACTGTGGTTGCCCGGGATACTGCCTGCATTGAGGCTGATCCCTCACCTGTGGTAGAGTGGGAGGTCGTTTCAAGGTGTGGCAGGGGGCGAAAGACATTCCGGAGGGCTGAACGGAAAGCCTCTCCAGTTTGTCTGACGAACCGGTTTCAGGCTCTGTCTCAGGCTGATACTGATCTTCGGCCTGACATGGCTGCTTGTCCTGTTCCAGAGGCTGCCCCTCAGTCTGCAAGATCCGGGCAGTCGCAGAGGGTGGGCTTACTGGTAGTTGGGAGCTCCAACGTCAGGCGCGTAATGGGGCCCCTTAGGGAAATGGCAGCAAGAGAGGGGAAGAAAACCAATGTGCCCTCCGTGTGCATACCGGGGGGAGTCATTCCAGATGTGGAAAGGGTCCTTCCGGATGCCATGAAGGGTACGGGGTGCACCCATCTGCAGGTGGTCGCTCATGTCGGCACCAATGATGTGTGTCGCTATGGATCCGAGGAAATCCTCTCTGGCTTCCGGCGGCTATCTGATTTGGTGAAGACTGCCAGTCTCGCTAGCGGGATGAAAGCAGAGCTCACCATCTGCAGCATCGTCGACAGGACTGACTGCGGACCTTTGGTACAGAGCCGAGTGGAGGGTCTGAATCAGAGGCTGAGACGGTTCTGCGACCGTGTGGGCTGCAGATTCCTCGACTTGCGCCATAGGGTGGTGGGGTTTCGGGTTCCGCTGAATAGATCAGGAGTCCACTACACGCAACAAGCGGCTACACGGGTAGCAGGGGTTGTGTGGCGTGGGCTGGGCGGTTTTTTAGGTTAGATGGCCTTGGGCAAGTACAGAACAGGCAACAGCCTCAACGGGTGCGGGGCAAAGTCAGGACATGCGGGGACCAAGCAGCAATCGGTATTGTAATTGTCAACTGTCGAAGCTGCGTTGGTAAAGTACCGGAACTTCAAGCGCTGATAGAAAGCACCGAAGCTGAAATCGTTATAGGTACAGAAAGCTGGCTTAAGCCAGAGATAAATTCTGCCGAAATTTTTACAAAGGTACAGACGGTGTTTAGAAAGGATAGATTGCATGCAACCGGTGGTGGAGTGTTCGTCGCTGTTAGTAGTAGTTTATCCTGTAGTGAAGTAGAAGTGGATAGTTCCTGTGAATTATTATGGGTGGAGGTTACACTAAACAACCAAACTAGGTTAATAATTGGCTCCTTTTACCGACCTCCCGACTCAGCAGCATTAGTGGCAGAACAACTGAGAGAAAATTTGGAATACATTTCACATAAATTTTCTCAGCATGTTATAGTCTTAGGTGGAGATTTCAATTTACCAGATATAGACTGGGACACTCAGATGTTTAGGACGGGTGGTAGGGACAGAGCATCGGGTGACATTATACTGAGTGCACTATCCGAAAATTACCTCGAGCAATTAAACAGAAAACCGACTCGTGGAGATAACATCTTGGACCTATTGATAAAAAACAGATCCGAACTTTTCGACTCTGTATGTACAGAACAGGGAATCAGTGATCATAAGGCCGTTGCAGCATCCCTGAATATGGAAGTTAATAGGAATATAAAAAAAGGGAGGAAGGTTTATCTGTTTAGCAAGAGTAATAGAAGGCAGATTTCAGACTACCTAACAGATCAAAACGAAAATTTCTGTTCCGACACTGACAATGTTGAGTGTTTATGGAAAAAGTTCAAGGCAATCGTAAAATGCGTTTTAGACAGGTACGTGCCGAGTAAAACTGTGAGGGACGGGAAAAACCCACCGTGGTACAACAACAAAGTTAGGAAACTACTGCGAAAGCAAAGAGAGCTCCACTCCAAGTTTAAACACAGCCAAAACCTCTCAGACAAACAGAAGCTAAACGATGTCAAAGTTAGCGTAAGGAGGGCTATGCGTGAAGCGTTCATTGAATTCGAAAGTAAAATTCTATGTACCGACTTGACAGAAAATTCTAGGAAGTTCTGGTCTTACGTTAAATCAGTAAGTGGCTCGAAACAGCATATCCAGACACTACGGGATGAAGATGGCATTGAAACAGAGGATGACACGCGTAAAGCTGAAATACTAAACACCTTTTTCCAAAGCTGTTTCACAGAGGAAGACCGCACTGCAGTTCCTTCTCTAAATCCTCGCACAAACGAAAAAATGGCTGACATCGAAATAAGTGTCCAAGGAATAGAAAAGCAACTGGAATCACTCAACAGAGGAAAGTCCACTGGACCTGACGGGATACCAATTCGATTCTACACAGAGTATGCGAAAGAACTTGCCCCCCTTCTAACAGCCGTGTACCGCAAGACTCTAGAGGAACGGAGGGTTCCAAATGATTGGAAAAGAGCACAGATAGTCCCAGTCTTCAAGAAGGGTCGTCGAGCAGATGCGCAAAACTATAGACCTATATCTCTGACGTCGATCTCTTGTAGAATTTTAGAACATGTTTTTTGCTCGCGTATCATGTCATTTCTGGAAACCCAGAATCTACTATGTAGGAATCAACATGGATTCCGGAAACAGCGATCGTGTGAGACCCAACTCGCTTTATTTGTTCATGAGACCCAGAAATATTAGATACAGGTCCCAGGTAGATGCTATTTTCCTTGACTTCCGGAAGGCGTTCGATACAGTTCCGCACTGACGCCTGATAAACAAAGTAAGAGCCTACGGAATATCAGACCAGCTGTGTGGCTGGATTGAAGAGTTTTTAGCAAACAGAACACAGCATGTTGTTATCAATGGAGAGACGTCTACAGACGTTAAAGTAACCTCTGGCGTGCCACAGGGGAGTGTTATGGGACCATTGCTTTTCACAATATATATAAATGACCTAGTAGATAGTGTCGGAAGTTCCATGCGGCTTTTCGCGGATGATGCTGTAGTATACAGAGAAGTTGCAGCATTAGAAAATTGTAGCGAAATGCAGGAAGATCTGCAGCGGATAGGCACTTGGTGCAGGGAGTGGCAACTGACCCTTAACACAGACAAATGTAATGTATTGCGAATACATAGAAAGAAGGATCCTTTATTGTATGATTATATGATAGCGGAACAAACACTGGTAGCAGTTACTTCTGTAAAATATCTGGGAGTATGCGTGCGGAACGATTTGAAGTGGAATGATCATATAAAATTAATTGTTGGTAAGGCGGGTACCAGGTTGAGATTCATTGGGAGAGTGCTTAGAAAATGTAGTCCATCAACAAAGGAGGTGGCTTACAAAACACTCGTTCGACCTATACTTGAGTATTGCTCATCAGTGTGGGATCCGTACCAGATCAGTCTGACGGAGGAGATAGAGAAGATCCAAAGAAGAGCGGCGCGTTTCGTCACAGGGTTATTTGGTAACCGTGATAGCGTTACGGAGATGTTTAATAAACTCAAGTGGCAGACTCTGCAAGAGAGGCGCTCTGCATCGCGGTGTAGCTTGCTCGCCAGGTTTCGAGAGGGTGCATTTCTGGATGAGGTATCGAATATATTGCTTCCCCCTACTTATACCTCCCGAGGAGATCACGAATGTAAAATTAGAGAGATTAGAGCGCGCACGGAGGCTTTCAGACAGTCGTTCTTCCCCCAAAACCATACGGGACTGGAACAGGAAAGGGAGGTAATGACAGTGGCACGTAAAGTGCCCTCCGCCACACACCGTTGGGTGGCTTGCGGAGTATCAATGTAGATGTAGATGTATTTATTTGTTATTTATTCTCTGGAATTCTTATTTTTTCCCAATCTGTTTTTATTTAGTTAAATAAAATTTCACTAATATTAGATGAGTCACCTATTTCAACTGAGGGTTAAGTCATCTGTTGTCAAAAAAAGATTGACTATACCTATGTGAGAAAGTTATAGTAATATTTCACTAGTTAGTTTTTATACAACATTTCGAACTCCAAATATTACACTAAAAATAAAAACTATGTTGTTTTGGAGAATTGATAGAAATTTCTATTGGCCAATATAGTTTACAATGTTTTGAAAAATTTATTTATTCAAAAAAGCCAAATTTGCCTTGAAGCTTTTACATGGACTTTTTATTCAGAGTGATGTTGAATTACATATGGATATAAAAAATTGTATTGGAAGTGTGCATTGATTTAATAATCAAATTATTAAAGCCAATAAAGAACTGTTGCTAATGATATTCTTAAATTTATTCCATTCGAATTAATCAGTATAAATTTTAGTCTAGTTAATGGAATGTTTGTGAAGCATACTGAGCATATTAATCAAAAATCTAATATTATTACTTCATTCAAACCTAATACTGAATTTGGTGTAACAATAATTCATGAACCATATTATCCTCTGTATATTCCAATTTTTAATACTATACAGGAGTTAGAAATTACTGTTACTGATAAAAATGATAATTTGATTGGCTTCAGTTGTGCTGCTGTAACAGTTACTTCGGAAATCGTCTAATACATTTTAATCTTCAATAAGTAATGAACGAAATAGAGAGCTATCTGTTCTATTCATTCCCTGTGAATGAGAAAACAAAAAATTTTCTCAATATTCCTAACAAGGATGTAGAAATTAACATAAATGTAGGAGATGGATGGCTTTATCCTACTCATGCTTAGTCATACATGAGCTTCGGTATTATTGCAGCTGACAGTACAGATTATCCTATTTATGATGGAAAATCTAATGAAAAAATGATTGATAATCATGTGGCAAACCTATTTGATTTTATAACCATAAAGAAAGGAAATAATGCCATGTCTAGAATAGAGCATTCTTTTATTTTAGCATCTCTTAATGGTAAAGTAAGTATGGAGGGACATATACTTAATAGTTGTAAAGCACAGATTAAAAAAATGCAGTGCTGCATCCACTGAATAAGCTAGGTGCTTTCTTTAGGAACTTCAAAGAAATTAATGGGAAAGGGATCTGCAATTTTTCTTGGAGTTCCAGTGCTGATTAGATTAGATTAGATTAATTATTCTTTCCATAGACCCACAAAAGAGGGGATCCTCCTGGGTGTGGAACATGTCAGATAAACACATCAAAAATTAATTTAAAAAACTTGAGTTTCATTAATTTTAATGATCCTCAGTCAATAAACAGTAAAATTATGTATATGAATTAAAATTAAACTTCTAATATTTACAGCTTTAATACTTACATCTGCTTTCATTAAATCCATCATTCCCACAGTAGCTACTTTCTTGGCTATTACAACCAAGTATTGTCAAAAATTAAAGTATAATAAATTTTCATTAAAATGGTCTACTGCACTTGTTGATAAATTCGTGGATGGAATACATGGCCACCAAAAATTCTTTTAAATTATGTTTAAATTGTGCCTTGTCTGAAAATAAACTCTTAATGGTTGCTGGTAACTTATTGAAAATATTCACTGCTGAATACTGGAATCCTTTCTGGGCAAGAGTAAGTGATTTTAAATCTTTATGTATATTGTTCTTATTCCTAGTATTGATACTGTTTACTAAGCAGTTAGTTAGAGAAAGAGATGTATTATTTACAACCAACTTCATTAAGGAATAAATACACTGAGAAGCTGTGGTTAGAATGCCCAATTCTTTGAATAGGTTTCGACATGTTGTTCTTGGATTTAGACTACACGTTACTCTCATTATACCCTTCTGTACTCTAAAAATTTTTCTCGGTTTGTGGAGTTACCCCAAAATATGATTCCATATGGCATGATAAAGTGAAAATAAGCAGAATATGCCAGTTTTTGTGTATTTAAATCTCCTATGTCTAACATCATTCGATTTGCAAACACAGACTTGTTAAAGCACTCTAGCAGTTCATTAGTATGCCGCTCCCAACTGAATTTATTACCAAGTTGTAATCCTTAGAATTTTACACTCTCAACTTCTCCTATTTCCATGTCATCATATTTTATACACATACTAGAAGGAAATCACTTGGAAGTTCTGAACTGCATATAGTGGGTCTTTTCGAAGTTTAATGAGAGTGTTTTAGCTATTAACTGCTTATTAATGCCAGTAAAAATTTGATTAACTGCCCCTTCTAATTTTATATTTGATTTACTATTTATTGTAATGTTTGTGTCATCTGCAAATAAGACAAACTTGGCATCTGGTAATGTAACAGATGACAGGTCATTAATATACACCAGAAAAGGTAGTGGACATAGTATGGAACCTTGGGGAACACCACATGTAATTTCAACTCAGTCAGATGATGTCTGATTGCTGAAGTGTTACATAATGACACCCTTTGGTTTCTGTTAGTATGATATGACTGAAACCACTTTGCAGCACGACCAGTGATGCCACAATATTTTAATTTACTTAAAAGAATGCTGTGATTCACACAGTCAAAAGCCTTTGACAGGTCAAAGATTATGCTAGTTGCCTCTAATGTGTTGTCTAATGAATTAAGGATATTTTCACAGTAAGTGTAAGTGTAAGTGCTGGAGATGCTCTTCCTAGATCGCCTAACTGCAATAATGCAGCCAGCCAGTGTGGCCGAGTAGTTTTAGGCCCTTCAGTCTGGAACTGTGCGACCGCTATGGTCGCAGGTTCGAATCCCGCCTCAGGTATGGATGTGTGTGATGTCCTTAGGTTAGTTAGGGTTTAAGTAGTTCTAAGTTCTAGGGGACTGATAACCTCAGATGTTAAGTCCCATAGTGCTCAGAGCCATTTGAACCACTTGCAATAATGCAAGAGTTGAAGTAAGAGATACGGTTCCAAAAGAAGATAAAATTGTAGTAGAAGCTATGGAAATTCAAGCACTATTGTTAAATATGAACCGAATTATGAGCTTGAATAATGACAAAATATACTGAATTACAATAGCAGGCTTATGTGGGGAGAAAACTTTCGAGCCAGATCTCATGACTTGTGTAAGGGGTTCATTAGAGGTTCATTACTATTTGCTAGCGCACTTGAGCAGAAGTAATTTCGATGGACTTCTCACGCACTGTCTTCAATATGGAATATCTATGCTTCAATAGAATTGCAGATCAGAACAGTGTTGGCAGTAAGTCGAATTTAGTAGCTCACAGAGAGCTCTCGTGTTTTGTAGCTCACACAGAGCACTTGAGATATGGAGTTCGGACAGGGCAGTGCAGCAGTTGACTTACATTGGTCCGGTCATGCAGAGCGATGGTGGTGCCTGAGCGATGTGGTATAAGGTATTAAAATAATATTATTATTCTTTGTTGCTGCTTGCGTATGTTAATTGTCACAATTGATTTAACCACAATTGTAATGTTAAAGTCCCATGTAATTCCTTACAGAAATGTTTCAATAATAACTTTTGCCTTGAAGAAAACTTTTGCCAGTCATTTATCTGAGTTTAAAGAGTTTACGAATTCCGCAGTTCAAGTCCATCTGGATGAGAACATCAGCTGTCAGCAGCTCTTTTCTGTACATGCCAATGTGTACTAACCAAGACACAGCCAGAAGAAAGAAAATGGGTGGACGATGGTTAGCATCCAAGTCGCAGTCCAAAAGCAATGTTCAGCACAAAAAAAACCGTTGAGGTCAAAAGAAATAAAGTGAGTACCATCAGAAAAAAACTGTGTCAGGCATCCTTACAGAAGGCACTGAAAGGTTTTGCTGAAATTTTGTGTAATTTTGTGTCTCAAATTATTTTTTTAAATTAATTCTAATGTGCTCAAAATGCCTATTAATTTAACTAAAATTTTATTTCATTCCATATGGATTTTAATTAGGAATGTAAAACTTCCCTATTTTTAAAACTTAATTCCGGTGTGCTCAAAATGCCCATTACTTTCAACTAAAATTTTACTTCTTTCTATTTAGATTTCAATTAATGTGCTCAAAATTGGCTTGGATTAATATGTATAGTAGTAAGTGAATACACTCAGGGACTTACATGTTTTTAATGCGTAACCTTTTTATGAATTATTTAAATTAATTATATTATGTTATATTAATAATACAGTATAATTAATTCATAAAAGAGGTTATGCATTAAAATCATTCCAAGTGTGCTCAATGTACCCAGTTACTATTATCATACGAAGGCACACAGACAGTTATTTTCTGTAACACTATCTGTGAGTGAAACAGGAAGGGACTTGACTACTTGTGATATAATGTGTACTATGCCACTATGTGCTTGTGGAGTATGCATGTAGATGCAGATGTAGATGTAGAATAATAGCACTCCTGTGGGATTTACCTGCAGCTCAGTGAGCTGTGGTAGTAAAGGAAGTAGCTGCTGCTGCAGCTGCATTGGTACAGAATACCCGAATACCAGGTCTGATAAATCAGGAAGACCACCTGTGGGCTACTGCTGCTGTGGTGCCATGGACAGTAATATACTGACCACTTGTCCTCATTTAGCAGCTCTGCTGCTGCAGGATGAGGGGCATACTAGAACAAAAAATGGAAAAATGTAAGTATGAACAAATATATCTATTAATAATAATTTTGGTGATTATAATATTGTTAATAGATACTTCCTTTGAAATCTGTCTCATTCCTCTTATAATCATGCTCAGGTGGTGTATGGTGCTGGCTGGTTCCTGCTGGCACTTCATGGTGATTCTTTCACTATAACACACAAAACTCGAATGAGGGGGCTTAGGCAAATGGATTCGTAATATAGTAAAGGGGAAGGGTGGAGAAGAACTCATTCTTATTGGTATAGCGGTTTCCAGTTTTCGTGTTGTCCCATGGACAGAGGGTAGCATGGGTAGGACAGGAGTTATGCTGGGTGACCTTGTACAGTTGCCAGTGATTCCCTGGGGGCAAGGGAGCAGGGTGATGAGCTTGAGTATAACCAGCCTAAGTTTCTATCCTGACACCAGAAGTTCTTATCAGTCACTTTGAAATAAGAGAGTTATCACTGTCAGAATTGGCACTAATAAACCACTAACACACACTGGCAAATCCATGTCGTCAGGTGCTATAGGCCTCTGTCTTCTTCCATTCGACTTGGACACAGAGCATACATGCTGAAACTTGGGCAGCACGTACTCAAAAATAAACTCCTGTTTGAAGGCGATTGCTTTGTACAGTGAGACAGAGGGTTGGAATCTGGCTGTAGAGGGAATTGTGTTGGATGAGCATTGTAATTTACCAGTGGAGAATATATTGGGTCCTCTCTATGACAAACCCATTTTATATTCTGAACAAATGCAAGTGAGTCTTTATTTTTTAGTCACAAATAATGCTTGTTTTAAAAATATAGTTCCTTAGGAGAAGAAAAACGTCTTAGCTCACAATAAAGCACTGCATTGGGTAGATGTGGTACTGCAAGTAATTAGTTGGAATCCAGATATACTGATCGACTGTGTATTTACCTATTTCACTTTGTTTACTTGTAATATAAGAGATTCTAGCTAGTTTGGCTCCCTGTGGTACAACGGCGTCGAATGTAGTCCTTGACCTATGCAGCATTTTATATGACTTTATAAGTGATGATATTATTTACTTGCAAACCTAAGGCGAAGTTACGGGCTTCCACTTTGACGTCACTGAGTAGTAATATCTGGTAGCATACAGGCGCTAGGCGCCAATGCTGTTTAGATCTATTGTGGCTAGGACCTCTGTACTTTTAACCTTATGTTGCCATACGTAGACCTCGAACTATGATGCTGTATAAAAGTTTTGATGTAAAGTCTTAAATATACAGGTACAACTATTTCTTACTTAAAGATAGGGTGTATCCTCATGTATGCAACTGTAGGATGTGGAAATTGTTCATATGCTTGCCTTCAGTCTCGAGCTACACTGGTGTGTGTTTGTGTTTGATCATCTACTTCACTTCTTGTAGCTAGTGGCCAGTTTTGTGCGGTTGTATACTGAAACTAAGTTGTCAGACTGTTTTTATGTATACTGCATTAGATCTTAAATATTTTCACTTAACATTGTTGAAGGTTAATCTCGAGCTGCAGTGCTGTATAAATGGCTGAGTCTTGAATACCCCTTAATATCCCTTGCAATTCATTGGACACGTAGACGAAGGTGTTTTCCTAGCACAGACTATGCAGTCGGATATCTCTTATTTCTGTATTACTCTACAGTGTTTACTATATGATAATAATCTACGATGTATTTCATAGTCAGGTTTCTTGCGATGGTTTAGCCATCTACTATTCATATAAAGGGGATATTCAGTGGCTAGGAAGTGTGAAGGCTGCATATCATAACCGTTAGTCCCTCAGGAAATTTGGACATTACCTTAATGTAAATTTCGACCAACGTTTGTGTGGATCTACATTATAACTGTTAGATAGATGACAGTAAGGCTCTATTGCAGACACAAGCTAGGTCGTCATTGTGTTTGAGATCGAAGTTGTTTGTCCTGGAATTAGTTCCAACTTTATGATGGGGATGTAGGTATTAAGCTGCACTGCTGTACAATCGAAACGTTATTGAATATCTCCTCATATCTTATGTACATTTTGGTGTAGATAGAAGGCAACAGACGCAGTTGTTTAGGCCGCTAGATGTCTCGTATTTTGCTATGACTCTTCAGTATTTGGTACTGTAATTTATGATGTATTTCATAGCTAGACATCTAGCAGATTTATAGAATTCTACTCTTCGGATAGGTATTTATTGTGGTTAGATCTTTAGTACCTGTGACTATATGGTGATACACATGGACTTTGAGCTACAATGGTGCAATAGGAATATTTATTAAGGTAGTCTCCAAGTATTCTAGTATTAATTATTTGAGCCCATGCTGGATCTTTGGCATATCATATTGTGCGAGTTATTCAAAGTTCCACACTGAATTGCCTTTGTGTAGGTTGATGGATAAAGACAGATTGTTGAGAGCATGACAATATTCCTAGGCATCATTATATATTAGTTCATAATTTATACTCATGTAATAAAATGAATGAGCTTTCGTAGGGGTTGTGATTCAGGATCACTTTTCTTCTTCTTCTCCTTCCTCTTCTTTTAGTACTATTTGCCTACAGATGTCCATGTGCCCTGTCTAAGAAGCAGGCTGTAACTATTTTTGACCGCTTTCTGTTTGCATGCCACTTAGTAATTGTGGCCTCGATATAGGCAATCGCATCATCTAATCCTTCCATACTCTAAGCATCGTGAGTTGCACTATAATAGTATAATTTTAAGAGTAGTTGCCCTAGCTCCAGACTTTGGGTTGAACACCATTGCATTTTAATAATTTCCTAAAAGTTTTTTGGCATTCAGTCTAACTTTTTATAATGTTTAAAAAATTTTAATTTTCTTTAGAATGTGTGTTGCCGCTTACTTAGCTATGCGGTACTTGCAGTTTTGTGATGATATAATGCATTTATTGTAAATATTTTGTATAGGATATTATGTTTTGTCAGGAAGAAATCACCAAGAAGTTTTTTTAGCGCTTTAGAACTTTTATATTTGGAATCATGGTTGGTTTTCAGTTATGTATTTGACTTTTAATGGTAGAAACTAAGCACTGCAGCGATGGTTGTCATACTTATTATCAGCTAATCTCATGCACTGGCTGTTGACAACCAGTTTTGTGGTGCCCTAGTCGGTATGACGTGTGATCATATGGATGCAGTGTTGTGGCAATTTGTGTACATAGCAATTTTAACTTTTACTTTTGATGGACCAACACATTCTTCTTATAATAACCCGTACGAAGGTATTTTGTCATTGATTACTCTGTGGGTTAATCTGGAATTATTTGTTAAAGAGTTTCTTATGTTACTATAGATTTGATGACGGTAACATAATTTACCGAAACCGGTTAGCCACAACACAGTGTTTTATTGCGATCTTGGCTAAAACGTTGCTCTTCTCCTAAGAAAGTAAATAAAGATCACCCCTTCATACTCAGTATGAGTAAACTAACTAAAAATATAATAGTTTGATAGGTCTTTGCAGGGGGTGAAATTGTCTCACGAAAGAATAATTTTATAGTAACTAATAAATTAGTAGACTTCAGACATCGCTTGCTATAACAGGTAAAGGCTCCATAATTTATGTTACCCTGAAGCATATTTTCCGGATCCACTATCGTTGTGAGCCGTGGAAACGGACAGAGTGGCTGGTAGGGGGGGGGGGGGGGGGGGGGGGGAAGGTCAGAGTCATGTCGTATTGTTCGTGGTATTGAGCTCACATTCGCAGACCGACAGACGAGGTGCAGTGGATGAGGCGCGGGGGCATCATATTCGAGATGAGTGGGTTACAGATCTCCAGTCGTCCATGCACCGTTATGTTTCCAGCGTTTCCGCTAAACTACAGGCAAATTCTGCGATAGTGCTCTAATAGGAAACGGCTCGTTTCCTACACCATCCTCGTCTAAGTTGGGTATTCTCTGCTGTTCTCCCTCTCTACTAACATAGATTCTGGATGGACGTTATCCCTAACCTTCCTTCCTTTCCTCACGCAATGACTTTTATTCAGCAACTAGTTTTCAGTACGTGCCCAAAAACGAATGCAGTCAGTAAAGATGAGAACTCAGTCCTGGTAAGCACTGAAACTATCAAAAGTCGATCAACTTTCAGGAATGTTATACAATCTGGTTTTCCAGATAAACAAAGAAAGTGAGAGTATAGAGGTCAGTATGGACTCGCTTAACACTGAAATCACTCCTTTTCAGAGACGGATTGAGACCGGTGTTCTCTGAAGCGGATGTTCCAGCATGCGTTAATTCCAAATTGCATTAATTCAAGGATCCACTTTAACTAGTCTTCAATGGTCTTTACGAAAGACGGGTTAGTGACTTTAATACCGACTGCCCCTGTCACTCTTGTACAGTCACAGATACTTCGCATTTTCCCTCAACTCCTTCGTAATTGTAGACGTACTGCAACTAACGGAACGCAAAGAGGAATGTTGTACAGCGCAACACATCGACACGTGCAGTCATGCTTAAAGGTTGACGAAAGTATCCGAGAACTTCATGAATGATGAAGTGTTTCCACGAGAAAAAGGGAACGAGGACAAGGCTACTTCGAGGCGAACACTCCCGGCTGGGCAGTGCGACTGTGTGGCAACGACGAAACGACGTAGTCATGCGCGGGAGCGCGGCAAAAACTGAAAGGTTCCTGGAAAGCAATAGGAGGCTCAAGTCGTGCACTCTTCACCACTTCTCATACAGTAGCAGTTTCTAAGTATTAGCAGGTGTTCTAACTGGTTTCTAATAACGTTCTCTGCTCGCAATGTCGTAGAGGAAAGCAATCACTATGTGTGGTCTGCCCAGTATCGTAGCTGAAAGTAGATGTTCGTTTTAGAGTTGCACACATACATGAACAGAGGACAAGTGCCTTCGTTGTGAAGTGTGGTTCACGAAGAGTTGCGTGCTTCCTTTCACACGAGACTTTGCACTTTGCCGACAAATGAATACTGAATTCTTTGGTGGAGCAGAAATCATTATAAATATGTATGTGGGTGGTATAACGTACACCACCGAAGAAAAATCTAATAATGAGAAATAAAGAGGTTATTTTGGTGTATTGAGCTCCACCAGGAGAACGTTTCTTAACTTTAGTCCGACATTCTCTTTCAATGAACAAATCCTCACCTTTCGGTGCTTATTCTCCGTCTTTAGTAACCTCGCCATCGCTTGTTAAACTTCAGTCTTCCTTCCTTACACATACAATACGAGACGACCTGCCGCTTTCCGCAGATCCCCGCAGGCGACTGCTGGACTGTGTGAATCCATCAGCGAGGTCATTAACCACCCACAGTTCTTGCCCAACCGATTATTGCTCCAACTCGCATCATTTCGATTCCGACGAAAAGCTAAACTCGTACCTACTTCCCGTATTTTCTTCCTTCAATTTTTATCAGTAAAAAAATACTTCTGAAATGTAAGCCTACTTCGTCTGCTAACGCTAAGATAAGACAAGGGTGGTAATGAAACCGAGGCATTGGAAACCATTTAGGTTCGACAAAAACTTTGAAAATGCACAAAGTTAAAATTAATTGAAAAAGAGAATAATATTTAGAAAACAATGAAAGACAAAATCAAAGTCACGCAAAAATGGTAGGGGAGAGCGTTGTATCTAGTAGGTAGTGCACCTAGGGGCATGTTTCCTGGTTAGCTTTTCAAACAACTAATCGATTTTACCATCACATTGTAAGACGTATTTTGCTAAAAGTTACTTTTTGTGTGTAAAATTTTGCGCAATGATACAAGACCAAAGAGTCCGCACAGCCTTCAGTTTTTTCGAGGGCAACTATGAGATGCCTGGCTGTTCGCTCTTGTCTTTTGCTATCAAGATTTTGTCACGTAAGCATCGTTCTTTGTAGCTCTGAATAATTTCCAGTATGTTATGCTAATTCTCGTCCAAAATGTGTTCGAATACTTTAATGTCACACTGGTCCACATATGCATGTTAACAGTCGTTGTACTGCCAGTTCCATTTTTCAGCGTTTTGTGGGAGGGACGCAACATTTCGACATGGCAACGATCCGCCATTGCCGTGACTTTGTTATTAATTTTCTGTATATTTTTTCAAAAATGGCTCTGAGCACTATGGGACTTAACATCTGAGGTCATCAGTCCCCTAGAACTTAGAACTACTTAAACCTAACTAACCTAAGGACATCACACACATCCATGCCCGAAGCAGGATTCGAACCTGCGACCGTAGCGGTCGCGCGGTTCCAGACTGGAGCGCCTAGAACCGCTCGGCCACTCCGGTAGGCTATATTTTTTCTCTTCTCGTGCAAACTGAACCGGCAGTCATTCGAAGAAGAGATCCGAGAACTGAAATGAATTACTCCCCATTGAGCAAATATCAGATCGTGATATGCAATTTACATTTTCCAAAATTCCATCGGTCTACATTTTTAGTTGCGCGTCTTCCAACCCCTGTCTGAGACAATTGCAACGTGCATTATTTCCCCGGTTCAGCATTTATTTTGTGAGAGGAAGTGGAACCCAACTCACAACATGCAGAAACGGGCACCAGAGATTGCCATAAGCAGTTTAACCAATTTCCTACCGTTTTTGCCATCGTGAGATATGAGGGTGTGTTTTATGCAGCATTTCTAAGTATTATGAGTTGTACACACTTGAGTGCTGATAATATATTAAATTTATTTTAAGAATATTGTTAATTCACAGTTACAGAGTGTTATAGTGAGTAAAATTCGATATATTTTTAAAACAAGTGGACGTTGCGATTCTTCTTGTGTCCTGATCTTTTTACCATGGAGCAAGTGATATTTACAAGTGAACT
This sequence comes from Schistocerca serialis cubense, assembly GCF_023864345.2. Classification (NCBI taxonomy): domain Eukaryota; kingdom Metazoa; phylum Arthropoda; class Insecta; order Orthoptera; family Acrididae; genus Schistocerca; species Schistocerca serialis. Next base: position 719,602,327 of record NC_064638.1, read on the forward strand.
GGGTTTCTTAAATATTTTAACTATTTTCCCTTTCTCTAAAATGAAAATTTGTGTTAGTTGCCAACAGCTTCGATTTCAAAATATTTTTTAAATTGTAACTGGTTTTTCTCTTCTTAATTTGATTCCTCTTGCTGACTAATGATATGTAGTAGATAATAATGTAACACATGGACTGTTAAAAACAGTAATAGGAGGTGAAGATCCACATTCTAGTCCTAGAGAGGGCTAATAGTTTACGGCCGACCGCCATCTCAACCTCCGACAATGGCGTCATTGGATGCTGTATGGAAGGGCAAGTGGTCAGCACGCTACCCTTCCAGTCGTTGTCAGGTTTCTTGACCTTGGAACCGCTACTAATCAGTCTAGTAGCTCCTCAGCTGGCCTCACGAGGCTGAGTCCTCCCACCAAGGGAACAACCCTGGCAGTACAAGGAAACGAACCCAGATCCTCCACATGGCAATCAACTGTACTGACCGTTCATTTACGGAGGCGAACAGTAAATATAATATTGACAGGATTTTCTCGACTGCAGCACTTTTAAATCTGAATAGAATATTTCGTATGTACGTCGCCGTGTTGTACCGTGGAACAGTTTTCCACATTTGGAAAAAATCTTTCTTTTCTGGTGCAATTTTTGTAATTTCAGAAAAAGACTGCAGGCAGCGCACATAACACAAATGCAACAATTTAAGACGGAATAAGAAAATACATTAAACTCTTATTACAGGGCCGGCTAAGTGCGAACGTCTAAAAAGTTTTCCGTTGTGCAACACTTTCCCAAACATCAAAAATAACTCTCGGTAGGCCATTTCGAATATTAACTTTAATATTTTAACTGTTATACTTTTAGAGTCGATAGGATGAAAAGACTGATTTTCGCTTTTGTTGTGGTTTTCAATCTGCAGCTTCCCACAGTAGTCCACTACATTCACATCTCATCGTCTCTGTGAAAGTACTGCAACTTTCACCCATTTCAGCCAGTCCCCTGTACTGGAGCCTTGGCCCCCCTCTTTAATTTTTTACTTTCCACGGCTTCCCTTCATTACTAAACTGAAGATACCTGTCAACTGATCCATTCTTTTAGTCACGTTGTGCCATGGATTGCCTTTTTTTTGTCAGTTCGATTTAGTACTTTCTTGTCTGATCTTCAGCATTCTTCCTCAGCACCACATTTCAGAAGCTTGTGTTCTTTTTCTTGTCTGAACTATTTTTATGTCCATGTTTCGCATCAATACATACTTACAGTCCAGACAAATACCTCCAGAAAAGACTTCCTAATATTTAAATTTTTATTCTACTACCTGACAAACCCGACATTGCCCAGGTATTCATTTTGCCAATTTTCTATTAGAAACGAAAACAAGCCGAGCCGTGTTCGTAATGCAGTATCACAGACAGTTTCTGTACCCTGGGCGCAGCTGCTCCATGTGTCTTCAAAGTGATTTTGTGAAGGTCTCTATGACAGCGCCTCTACAGCCATTGTTTTCGCCTACAGCCGTTTGTGCTCAGCAGTTGGAAGCTGTCAAAAGCGCTGCCAGGTGTCAGCGATTTCCTTGATTCGACTGTAGGAGTGTCTTAGTAGTGTGGAATAAACGTATTAAAACTTCATGCATGATGCACCATTTTTTCACGCATCGCAATGTTTAAGACGTCATACTTCTTGAATTATGAGCCATACATAGGTACATTGATGTAGACACATTTAGCAGAATATGTGGATACTGTGTACAAAATGTGTTGGGAACAGAATTAGTACCAAAAAAGTAATAAATTTAAACGTCAAACATAATGCGGCAGTTTCTCGTACGTCTCTGTGTTTATCACGTCATATCTCCTGAACTATGTGTGATGCCATGACATAATTTTGTAGGTGCGTTTAGTGGCATACGCTGATACTGTATGACTAATTTATTGCACATAAAGTTAGTGGCAAAGGAGCAATAAATTTAAACTCATGCACGATGCGGTAGTTTTTCACGCATCTCGTTGTTAATACATCGAATCTCCTGAACTATAGCAGATAGGGCGATCTTACCTCCACAGCGATTGTCGCTACACAGTAAGGGATATGTTTACCAAGTTTGGTCGGAATCGGTCCAGTAGTTTAGAAGCAGATGTGAACATATACAAATACATACATTTTCATAATATCTATGGATGTTAACAGATTTCTCAAGAAATGTTTTCCTTGATATTACCCATTTGCAATTTATGTTCTCTCTCTGCTCAAATATGAAAACTCATTTACTACTTTTTGGGTCTAATTTGTTAATCTAATTCGCTCAACATCGCCTGATTTAGTCTAGCTACCTTCCACTTCTCTTGGTTAAGAACTGTTGATGTTCATTTTATGACCTCTCTTCAAGACTCTATCCGGCCGATCAAACGTTCTTCCAAGTTCTTTACCATCTCTGACCCAATTACAATGTCATCAGCAAACTCAAAGTTTTTATTTCTTCTTCTAGAACTTGAATTCCCTTCTCAACTTCTCCTTTGTTTCCTTCACTGCTTGTTTAATGTACAGATTACACAACATCAGAGATAGGCCATAAAACTCTCTCATTCGCATCTCAACTATTACTCCCCCTTCATGTCCTTCCCTGTTACAATTTAATAATAAGCAGAGATACATCGGTCTTGAAGTTGGTGCTCTGAGAATGAGATAAGACAGCTTAAATAACCAGTTTTAACAGATGTCGTCTAGGTATCATTTAGCCTACTGGATGAGCTGTGATAAAGGTGCGTGGGAGATAAGAGGCAGTTGAATGTATGTTTGTCCATTCCGCATGGGGTGTGGTAAATGCAGATTCATTATCCAGAAAGTTGTAATCAAATTCTGTTCATGTTTCAGAAAACAAGACAGTCAGTGTGAAAAACAGTTAAACAATCTAATAACATTATTTGAGAAACTTCAATCTGATGCATATGCTGTAAACTAGACAAATACATTTCCTTAAACCAAATTCTTCCACAGTACTGAAGATATATGGATGGAAGCAATCTTCGATAACATATTTAGAGCAATAGACGATCTACTGACACCCATGAATCTAATCAAACTGCAGTCTTTTCTTGGTTAGGTCAACTACTATGGTAATTTCTTCTCAAAGCAACCTAAATTTCGTACATGTTGAACTTGCCCAGAAAGAAGTGTGCCAAATTCAAGGGAGCTCCGACAGGCGAAAAGGCTGTCTTACATTTAAAAAGTGGATGAAATTTGTTCCCTGCGCGATTACTCTAACGCCAGGCGATATTCGTGACAGACACCTCTCAGTATAGCACTGCCACATTCTCTCTCATAAGAATGCTAAAGGTATGTAGCAACAAATAGCCTTCGTCCTGAAAACCATATTAGGGCACAAACTTGCTACTCTTTGATAGAGAAGTAAACTTCAGCTTTAATATATGAGATTAACAAGTTTCGTGTGTAATTCCTTACAACAAAGCTACACTTAACAATTCACCTTAATTTACTGATTACACTGTTTTGCTGCTAGTCCGAACTTCCTCAGAGAAGATCAGTCAGCAATCACTAATGCCCCTTTCCCACTTTTGTATGGAGAATGACATTGAGTTTGACAAGTATGAAACTATGTCTCCCAAATATGTGACAACTTTTGATGGCTCTTCGATGTACTCCCCAGCAAAGCCCCGGAAGTAGAACAATTTGCGTGGCAGGATCTGTTACTGCGTAAGGTACTTTTGGCAATTCAAAAGTGGTGGCAGCACTGAGTGTCTTCTTGTAGAGTATGATCAGTATAGTTAAGGTATATCAGATATTTTTTATATACCGTCCTGTGTTTTCTAATATACTTAATCCACATTTCGAACAAGAAACATGTGTTTTGAGAGTTCATATAATTCTAACACGCTTGAGTTTGGCCAACTTCAGTACCACTAAAATCATATAGATTTTTAGTTACAATTTTATTGTGTAGTAATGTCGGATGGCTTCACAGGTTTCTGTCAGCCTTAAAAAATTGGTAACAGAAATTTGTTTGTGAATTTTTTTGAAGACAGTGTGAGGTCTCTTTGAAACTCAGAAACTCTTAAGGCTGTTTGGTCAGTAACTAACGACGCGATAGCACTGGCAGGCAAACAATCAACATCTGTTGATACCCTGAATATGACACACACCGAAGTAAATCGGTTGAAGACAAGGTCCTTTTCAGGACCATCTAACACTGAAAGTAGGACAAGCCACCTGAATCTTTTAACTGAACATAGAGGGCATAAGCAAAACTAAATGACAATAGATTTCAAGGCTCTTCTACGTCTACATCTATGTGAACCGCTCCATAGTGCATGGCAGAGGGTACGTCCCTCTGTACCGGTGGTAAAGGCTGTCTCACGTTCCAAATGGCTCTGAGCACTATGGGACTTAACATCTATGGTCATCAGTCCCCTAGAACTTAGAACTACTTAAACCTAACTAACCTAAGGACATCACACAACACCCAGTCATCACGAGGCAGAGAAAATCCCTGACCCCGCCGGGAATCGAACCCGGGAACCCGGGTGTGGGAAGCGAGAACGCTACCGCACGACCGTCTCACGTTCCATTCATGTATGGAGCGAGAGGAGAATGAATCCTTACAAGCCTCTGTGCATGTGGTAATTAGTATAACCTTGTTCTCACGATCTCTGTGGGACTTATATTAAGGGTTGTAGTATATTTCTAGAGTCATCATTCAAGCCAGTTCTTGAAACTTTGTTTGTAGAGTTTCTCGAAATAGTTTCCATCTGTTCTCATGAGCCTAACAGTTCAGTTCTTTCAACATCTCCGTGAGACTCTCCCACAGGTCAAATAAACCTGTGACCATTCATGCTGTCCTCTGTATGCGTTTAACATACCCTGCTAGCCCTATTTGGTATGCGTCCCAAAAACTTGAGCAGTTGTCTAGGGTGAATCACATGAGTCATTTGTAAGCAATCTTCTTTGTAGACTGATTGCATTTCCCTAGTATTCTACTAAAAACCAAAGCGTACTACCTGCTTTATCCGCGATTGAGCCAATGTGATCGATTTCTTGGTACTCCAAAGTGTTACATACAGGTATTTGTATGAGTTTACCTGTTTTACCTGTGACTCACTGATATATTCATAGACTACTGTGATTTTTCGTTTTTTGAAGTGTACGATTTTACATTTCAAACATTTAGGGCAAGTTAATAATTTTTGCGCTGCTTTGAAATCTTATCAAGGTCTGACTGAATATTTGTGCAGCTTCGTCCAGACTGTCCTTCATTGTAGATAACTGCGTCATCTGCAAAAAGCCTGAGGTTACTGTTGATACTGTCCGTGATGTTATTAACATAGAAAATGTTAGTTTTTCTTATCCATGAATCACAGTTAGAGAATGAAGATCAGGCTAAAACAAATGCAAGAGTTCCTGGATGTGATATTTTAGGGATAATCTACCATCGAAATATGGATATGTAACGCGTATACAAACTAACATTGCAGAAACGTACCTATTGATAACACAACAGACTATGACATCCCATTAAAACCAGTCATGGTAGGAGAAGTCACATCTGCAAATGCATACAAACGCCCTGCAGTTCTTTAGCCATTTATATGTCTTGGAAACTCATCAGCATCCATCAGTTTACTGTGAGAACTTCAATAGTCATCATTGTGACTGGAAATAAGTACAGTATAAATGGAGAACTTCTATCCAAGCGGGCAGAAGAGAAATAACGTTCAATTAATTTTTTATTCCAAAGATACAGACACTTTCAGATCATGGAATAATGATGTTCAGCCCTGACCTGATTTTTGTCTCGGCGTAGTAGAAAGATGCTTAATGATTTTTGCCAGAAAATAAACGAAGTGAGCTTTTATTCAAAGAGTTTCTTAGGAATGATATCACAGTGGACTCATAGAGAAAAGTGGATGCTGACAAAGAAAATTCTTAATTTCAAATAATCCAGTAAAAAAGCTTGGTAATTACAGCTTGGAGCAAGTCGAGCCATGCAGAGAAAGAACAATCTAATAACGCCAAATGAAGTTGCTGAATAAGTTGTCTCGCTATCAAGAATCAAAAGGCAAAGCTTATACAAGGCATGGAAGGCAAGATTTCAGAAGAACCAAAGCTAATTCTGAAACACACGTTGAATATTCACGCTCGTTCACACAGAAGGATGCTGGTATAGCGGTAAAGAGCGTAAAAGATGGGAGAGTCCGAGGATTTGGTAATACATACGACGAATTTCTAGTCTTTGTGCTAAATAGTGGTTGGGAAGGTACCTTATCAGCATTCTGAAGACTGGACTGATTCTCAATCAGCAAAGAAAACAGAATTAATCGCAATCCCCAAACCAAGCAAACCGACAGTAAAGAAGACAACTATCAGCCTACAATTCTCCTTAGTTCTTGCCGTAACTTCTTAAAAGATTAATCCTGACTTGAATTTGGTAGCAAAATTATGGAATACAGCACCAATTGAACAAGCTATAATTCGAACATGCAAATTCGTACAGATCAAGTCCGCAGTCTCACAACTTTCACTGGAACAGGCTTTCAAGAAGGCCTGAAAAGATCCATAATATCATTTTTTGGTTGTATTGCAGTTAATGATGTCGTGTGGAGAGAGGGACTTGTACAATTTGTAAGAATGATCCCCTGTAGACCTCTTTTTCAGCTTTTAAATAATATGTTGCGTGACAGATATTTTCCAAGTTATCTTAGGTAAGGAAATCGGCAACAAAAGAAATCTGAAGAATGGATACCCTCAGGACTCTGTACTAGCACCAATCCGTTTCAACCTGTAAGCTGCAAATACAGGGCACCACAAATCTTTTAGCTCAAATTGAAGCAGGTCATAATGTGTGTACAACCGATGATTTTGAGATAGGAAACCAACGCTTGTAAATGTATTTTTATTGTGTTATCGACATACACAGCGTACACTGCAGTGCAACACGTAGCTCATAGTAATTGTTCAAAGTGACGACCGCCAGTCTCAGCACAACAGCGCTTGAAGTTCTGCTGCACTCTCTCAAAGATTCCTGGCGTCTGTTGTACAGGAGACAGGCAGCTCGGATCTTAGCAAGCAGGACTTCAATCGTTTTTGCTGGGGTCTCATACCACAATGCCTTGATGTAACACCAGAGGAAAAAGTCCAGAGATGTGAGATCCGGCGACTGCACTGGCCGTGGGACAAGACTTCCCCTTCCAATCCGACAATGAGAGTACTTGTTTTTCAGGTGCTTGCGGACATTAACTGTGAAGTGGGCTGGTGCACCATCGTTCTGAATCCACATCCTTTCACAGACAACAAGTGTTACAGTCTCCAATAACTGTATCTTCACATCTCACAGGAACACCAGGTAATATGGACCAGTCAGATTGGTAGGTGGCAAATGGGGTCTTCTTAGGTGATCTTAGACACTGTCAATCCATTTGTTGACAGAGAATCGTTACTGGTGGCTACCAAAGTGGGTGGCGTGAGGATTATCCTCACTCCAGAGTTGGCTGTTGCAGCTGTTGAAGGCACCATCACAGGTGAATGAGGCCACATCTGTGAACGATAGAAATTCTGTAAAGTTTGGCACTACAGCACTACAATGGATAATTCACTAACAGAAGTGAACATCGGGATCAGGATCCGTTAATCCCATAGGAGTGTAATACCTGTTGCATCAGAACTCTCCACACTGTATCTTTCAAACTGTGCATTCCATGGGCACGGTGGTTGGTGCTTATCGCTTTGGAATGCTATGACGTCAGTATAACCGTGACTATACAGAGGCATCCCTATGATTCAGTACCATATCCTCAAAGTCTGGTGTTTTGACTTGTCTTTAGATGAAACCTTAGTCAGCTCTCTGTGGCAAGATTGATCCCACCTCTCGTAAATTTGTATCCACAGAGATAAACTAGTTCCAATTAGGTTGAAACTTATTGGAAAAGCATTCTCTGTACATTTGTGCTGCTTTATGGACACTACATCCTGCTGCACTGTACATGAAATGCATGTCTGTCAACTCTCGTGACGAGTAACTTTCCATCTTTGACTAAGCGTCATGCAATGCCTGCCTGGCTAGCCGCGCGGTCTAATGCGCTGCTTCCCGAGCGGTAAGGCGTGCCGGTCCCCAGCACGAATCCACCTGGGGAATTAGTGTTGAGGTCCGGTGTGCCGGCCAGCCTGTGGATGGTTTTTCAGGATGTTTCCCATCTACCTCGGCGAATACGGGTGGATTCCCCTTATTCTGCCCCAGCTACACTGTACTACACTGTATCGGCGACTGCTGTGGAAACACCGTTTCCACGTACGCGTACACCATAATTATTCTACCATGCAAACATTTGAGGTTACACTCGTCTAGTATAAGAAGTTCCCAGGGGATACTGGGGTCAAACCGCACAATAAGCCTGGGTTCGGTGTCTGGCAGCGATGGGGTGGTGGAGTGCTGCGGTCAGTTGTGGGGTTGTGAACCGCTGAGGGCTATGGCGAGACGTAGCCTCTCTGTCGTTTCTAGGTCTCCGGTTTAATACATACGTACATGCATACATACAAGCACCATGCACAGTACACAATAACATACCTGATTGTGAACACATCACGAGCTGTCCGATGCAATGGACAACTGACACCAGGGATAATAGCGTGCATGTGGTACAGGTTAATGCGTCAGCGCGATGTATGTAGTCGTCACATGACACATGTGCTATATGAGCTAAGTTGTGTACAGTATGTCTGTTTGATGACCAGAGGTCTATACTGTCTATCACCCACTCCCTGTTCCAGTGTACAACAGACACCTGGAGAGTGAGACAGAACTGCATGTAACATTGCAATACAAGCATTGATACTAACAATCGTCAATTTGAACAATTACTATTGAAACGTCCCCTTTAAACAATTTATATATGAGACTGTGCTTAAACTGACACACAATATTTTGTTAGCGCAACGCAATCTGACTTTCAAAATTCCCTACAAAAGAATGGCCCTAACTAACATTAAACTATACCTTTCACAAATCACTTACCTCACAAAAATCTTCACTGCTCAAGCTACTGCAATACAGCGAGCGCCACTACTGCCAGCTAAATAAAAGATTCAAACTACTGAAGGCACTAACTACTGATAGGGATAGTTAGCCAATGAAAAATATTAATAGAGAACAAACAATGTATTTACCTTGATATCATCATATATAAATATAGCAGTTCATGACAAATTTCAAAACTCCGCCATCTCTCTCCCCACATCCACCACTGCTGGCGGCTCACCTCCAACTGCGCAACGCTACGCGCTGTTCACAGCCAGCTGCCTAACACTACAATGGCGAGTATTACAACAATGCAAAGCAGCCACAGACTGCACACAGCACAGCCAGTGATTTTCATATTGAGCGCTACGTAACGTTGCCAATAAGAAAACATAAACAGCCTACTTACATAGAGAAAACATAAACAGCTTACTTACATAGCCCCCATGCTCCCCACAAAAAATTTTACAAATTTTTTTTGGGCAGTGGCCAATAATGATTTGATAAAATTTTTCATAATTACAATAACAAAGAAATCAAATGCACACACTTATTGATACAATGTTGGTCAAAAGCTAAAATTGTCTCACAGTCCATAAAGACAGTCCTAATCGTACATAACAGGAGAATAGCAGTGTTTTTCTCAAAGTCTGAGCAGTAAAAGAAAATGCACACGGAAGTAGTGGATTTCCATGGAGTCTTGAAGAAGCAGTGTTGTCCTCCCAACGGAAAGACAGTGCTGACTCTTGACATGCATACAGGTAATGGGCCACAACAGAGCAAACCCACAGCAGAGTCAGTCGTAGTTTGGAAGAATATTGGTAGGTAGGTCATCACAGAACAGACCCACTGTAGTCCTGGTAGAGATTACGGTATTGGTGGGCCACCAGAGGTGCAGACCCACTGCAGTCCTTGTAGAAATAATGGTATTGGTAGGTCATCATAGATGCAGACCCACTGTAGTCCTTGTAGAGATAATGGTATTGGTGGGCCACCAGAGGTGCAGACCCACTGTAGTCCTGGTATAGACGGCCAGCAGCCATCCGTTGCGACTGTGCAGGTGCACAATCACCATCGAAGATTCTTGCAGAGAATATAGCAAGTCCATAAACCACCACTTGTGCACTCAGAAAGTTTTTCTTTTAATTGTCCTTAGAACCAGCAATGCTGTTATCCAGTCCCTTGCTGAATTACCAACACACGTGCAAACACTATCAGTCCCTACTTCTCACATATTGTCCATATACTATGACCAACAGAAACGTGTGCAGTGAAATGTAACTAACAAGTTAATAATATCATGAACTGGTGACAATTACAATTTTATAACATAAGAATACAATAACAAAGGTACAAAATACATCATTAAAAACATAACAATATAGATAACATTTGTAGTACAGGCTTTACAAAAGAATAGAAATAGACATATACATCAGTGTTACAGGAATTATGACATGAGTACATACATAGAAGATCAGAATAACTTGCGAAACATCAACTTCACACATGAGCATTTAAACAGTATGAATAATGTCTAATATCTTTACAAAGTAAATAACATATTATTAATGCCAATTATATTTGAGGATACCAGTATTCCTCATCATAGTGAATGTAGCTTAATATTAAAAGAAGAAAAAAATTCTATGAAACTACACAGAGACAGGAAGAAAACAAATACACAAGGGTACACAAACACGTACTGGGATAACACAAAAGGAAAGGACAGGGTTCGTTTTCAGTGTAACATTTGGTACTGCAGTCCAACCTAAAACTTCATATATCTTTCCTTTTATTTCATCCGTTGTTTCCACCAAAAAAATTCTATCTAAGCATGCTTTCTGTATTTAAATGTTCACACATTTCGTACCTCAACATTTATTTCCAAGAAAATCCTACCTAAACCTGTTTTCTCAATGCATTTCTTCCAATTCATCGCAACTCATTCTCTTAGAGGCTACCCCCTCTTAAGCTAACTTAAATCTACTGAGCTCAGATGCTAAACTAAGGGACGAGGCAATGCAGCATCACATAACAAATCAACACAAACAGCAATGCAAAAAAATGCAAATTGGCAAAGCTAGCAGCATAAATGAGCAAAAGTCAAATTCAATAACACTATGCCTGGCAAACAGCAGCAACTTATACCTAAACATGACATAGCGCAAGCAGAAAAAATATTACACTAAAATGGCCATGTCTAATACCTATGTCACATCTTAACATTAGAGTGATGCATCACAAAAACTTACGCTAGTAGATAAGTTACCAAATCGTAAAAAAATTATTTATGCAATTCCTGTGAAGGGAAATTTCTTTTTGTGCTCCCTCATTTGTTTTGGATGGATCATAAAATTATTTACTGGATCTGTAGGCATAAAATATTTATATTAGTACATATATTAAATTTTATTTTAACCATTGCTGCAGTGCAGCTAGAAACTTGATATTAAACAAAATGTGTAAATAAATACATAAAGCAACCCATATGGCATTTTTCTTAACTAGCAAGACAATAGCTGTGAAATGTTTCTCATCGATTCATTAGGCATTTCAGTAAATATCATAAATTACGAGCTCCACAGTATGCTTTCAACAAGGAGATGTCAGTAGCGCGTACAACGGCCTTCCCTTTCTTTTTTTTTCTACCTGTGCCGCTGAAAAGGGCTCGCAATAATGGCTTTTTCTCCAGGCGTCTGACACAGCTGGGTGCCCGCGACGCATTACGTGCAGGTGGTCACTTAACTTTCTTACGGAAATATTTACCACTAAAGTGACAGTCTGATATAAAAATATTTCACAGGTCAAGAATTTGCGTTACAAATCTGTAGAAACAAAATGCTATTGATATAACAGTGTCCAAAAAAATTTTCGTCTGCATTGTAATACATTCACGCATATACACACACATTTCATAACTCTTAAAGTACGTTTCTTGGTTTCCAACATCCTTTTCATAAATCAGAGTCCCTAACCACTATTCATTATTCCTTACCTTATTATACATATACATATTCGTCGACACTTCTTCAATATTTCATCCTGAGAAACATGTAGCATAATCAAATTCCTCATATACGGTATCATCATCTTATTGATCATAAACATACCTCAACAGCATAATACACATCGTCGTCGTAATAATAACATCATAACACCTCAGTCAAATCTCAAAAACGTCGTAGCTTTCTGCAATAATATCAAAACCTAAAAAAAATTCTCTGCTCATGTCAAAAGTGTCAGCTGCCTCAAACGTACTTTAAAAATCATGATCTCATACCAAATACATCATTCAAAGCTCTCATAGTATCACAATGGTTCCGAAAAAATATGAAGAGTTCACACAGTACAGACAAAATACAATTTCGTAAGTGTGAAGTTATCCAACGGTGTAATTACGTAAACATCTGTCACTGATATAGTAAAATAAATGTTTGTCTCTCTCAGTTACATGATCAGATAGCTGTGTAATTTGTGTGTTAGAGAAATATGGTACCGATGTGTAAAGTTGTATAAGCAAATACCATATTAGCTAGGGTTCCTTGTGGTTGCCACACACATGGTACACAAAGTAGACGTGTACCCCCCTGAGGATTAATGTAATTATACCCTCAGGTGTTACAGATTACAGGAATAGAATGAAATATATCACGGAAAACTTTCTTTGTAATTCAAAAATCTTGAAAAATAAATGGCTTAAGCACAAAATCTCTCAAATGCGTGTCCTGTAGCGCTAAATGTGCGTCTTGCTGTAAGATAATTCTGTGGAAGTGTCGTACTTATCGTCCTCCGAAAGCCAAGTTCTGCAGAAGTCAATGTACTTACCTCATGATAAACAAAAGTGAAATGCTTTATGTATAGATATCTTAGTTATTACGCTTATTGCCGTGATGAAGAAAGTACTGTGCTGTAACGTATTGTTGTGCTACGGAAAAGACAATCTCATTGTTGCTGTACCACAAAAGTTACTACTAAAACATGTTTTACTTTCCAGAAGAATTCAGAAAAACTGTGCAGATATAAAACAGATACACTGCAAAAGCAACATTGTAAATTGTCACTCATTAGTAGCGTCGTGATAAAACCGTGTAGCTGTCACATAAACTAACCTCTGTGTCATCTGGTATCTCTCAGAAAGCACATTAATTCAGAATGTATTTTCAAATAAACCAAAATGTTGCATTAAAATCTCATTAGCAGTACTGGTAAATGTTCTAAGTATGTGAGCCTTATAGTCGTTACGTAATTGTGCAACAAACAAGCAAGAATGTACACACACAATAACACTGTGACGTCTGTTCACTATAACAATGCATTCGTCATTTCTGTTTAAATAAGTTCTCTTGGTTCTTGATTGGATATTGTACTTCAAACATTGTTGTATGTTAACAGTTTCTTAAGCATACTAGTAACGTGAAGTGAAACGTTTTATGGCAAAGACAAAGTTAAAAGGCAGATTATCTGTCAATAAATGGTTTTACATGAGAAATGTGGTGTAAACCTTTACTCTTCCTAGTACGCAGAGTTTCAACTTCAACGCAATTATCATGTGGTATACGTCGGATTCTGTAAGGTCCATTGTAAACTAGAAAGAATTTGTGACTCAAGTGTTTCTTCTTATGTGACAATGAATGAGCTTTAATGAGAACTTTCTGACCAATATACAATTTCTTTGCATTTGCTTTACCGTGTAGTTTTCTCCTTTTGTCTGCTGCAGATTTTATATTTTTAAGAGCCAAATCAATTATGTCTTTGTGTCGAAGTTTACGTGTATTCGGGAAAGGTACAAGCTCTCTGATTCTGTTCGGTGGTTCTTCATTCTTCAGTACAAGAGTAGGTGGTAAAGCAGTGGAGTCGTGAGGCATTTCATTCAGCACGTTTTGAAATAAGTGTAAATATCTGTCCCAATGCTGATGCTTTCTGTGACAATAAAGTCTGCAAAGCTTATTGATTTCTTTCATAATCCGTTCAGACGGGTTGCAATGTGGTGAGTACAATGAAATAAAAACAGGTTTGATTTTATGGTTGCGAAGCATGCGTGACCAAACAGCAGATCTGAATTGCGGTCCGTTATCTGAAATGACTTTACTAACGTGTCCAACTTCACGTAAGAAATTTTTAACAAAGGCGTTGGATACAGACCGTCCAGTGGCTTTACGTAACGGAGTGAAAGAAACAAATTTTGAAGTAAGTTCAACAGCGACTAGAACGTACGAAAATCCATTGGATGTTCTGACAAGCGGTCCCAAGAGATCAACAGCAGCAAATTCTTTTAATTTAGCAGGAATAATAGGAAACAACGGAGCACGATGTGAGACAGTAGATGGTTTCGCCTTTTGACAAAGTTTACAAATAGACAAGACTCTTCGAATTCGCTTTTCCATATTGTTAAAATAACAAGTCGTTCGAAGAATATGATAACATTTTCGTGGGCCAAAATGTGCGTAGCTGAAATGAATGTACCAAATGAGCTTATTAACAAAATCGTCTGGAATGCAAAGTACCCATAGCTTGTCATCAACAGTGCAGCGTTTGAAGAGTATGTTGTTTCTAACCAGGTAATAATGCCGAATCTGTGTGTGTGTCTTTTCATGCCATTTGCTCTTGATGTCTTTCCAAATCGGATCTTTATCTTGTTCATGAGCAATGTCCTTTAAAGATGTGGTGATGAAGTTTTCAAAGGCGACTTTCTGAATGTAAAGAATACTGAAATTTTTCTCGAGGTTGCCTTCTGTGGTACTTTTCTCAAGCCCAGCCGGTGCGCGTGACAGTGCGTCCGCAACAATGTTCTCCTTGCCGGGAATGTAGACTATTGTGAAGCGGAATTCTTGCAGAAACAATGCCCAACGTTTTAACCTGTCATGATTTAATTTTGAAGACATAAGAAATTGTAATGCACGATGATCACTGTATACTTTTACGTGCTTACCAGAAAGAAAGAAACGGAATTTGTTAAATGCCCAAACGATAGCTAAAGCTTCTAATTCAGTAACGGAATAATTTTTTTCAGATTTTGTTAGCACTCGGCTAGCAAAAGCAATGGTTTTCTGAACGGTAGTGTCATTTTCTATGGCTTCTTGAAATAAATGGGCACCAAGACCGACTTTAGAAGAATCCGTGCTAAGGCAGAAATCTTGTGACAGATCTGGATGTGCTAGTATTGGCGCGTTAAGTAGCGATTCTTTCAAAGAATTGAATTCCAACTGTGCTTGTTCGTCCCAGTTCCAAATAGTATTTTTTCCAGTGAGAGAACAAAGTTTTGGTGTAACTAGAATTTGCATATTCAGAAAACGACGGTAAAAATTTACGAGACCTAGAAAACTGCGGACTTGTCTTTTTGTGGATGGAACTGGAATGGCTCTGATTGCTTCTAACTTTTCAGGATCCGGCTGAATGCCTTCAGAAGAAATAATATGTCCCAAAAACCTCACCTTTGACCTACCGAATTCAGACTTTTCCAAGTTAACTGTAATTCCTGATTCTGCAAAAATACGTAACAGACTGTTGAGGATGCGATTATGTTGTTCCCATGAAGCTTCCGCTATTAGAATATCGTCCACATACAAGGTGATGTGACGTTTTAAGAACTCAGGTAATATGGAATTTAGCCCGCGAATAAATGCTGCTGAAGAAATGTTCAAACCAAAGGGAAGTTTCCGAAACTGATAACAAACGCCGAAACAAAGGAAAGCTGTGTATTTTCTGCATTCTGGATGAAGTTCGATCTGATAAAAGCTGGATCTGAGATCAATGGAAGACAATACTTTTACACCATTAAAATTTTGAAGAAGTTCTTCCATCGTCTGCGGCCTGTCTGTTTCAGGAATAATGATAGTATTGATTTGTCTCGAATCTAAGACAAGTCTGATCGATCCATTTTTCTTTTCAACAACATGTAATGGATTGTTGTATGAGCTTACTGCAGGCTCAATAATGCCCTCGTCAAGCATAGATTGTATTTCTGTTCTAACACGGTCCCTATAATGTGCTGGAATTACATATGGTCTAACACAAAATTTAGTATGCTCACGAACACGAAATTGGTATTGAAATCCCTTGATTGTTCCTGTTTTATGAGTAAAAACTGTGGAATGTGCTTGTAAAATCTCAAAAAGGTCCTGCCTATCAGTGTCATTACAATTCTCAATTGTTTGAATTTTATTCTGAATTAACTTATTAATGTCAAATGCGCCGTCGATATCATCCCTGTCAGTACTTGTAGAGTGATTGTTAGTGTCTAGTTCCGTAGAAAAGTCCGAACTGTTGTCTAACAGAAGGTAAATCCGATTAATTTCCTCGTCATGGTTTGAGAGCCAGTCTTCAAATTTCAAAGCTATTGACTTACCTTCTTTCTCTAAACCTATTTCAGCATCGTGAAAGTTTAAGATTGCTTTGTATTCATTCAAAAAGTCTACTCCCAATATAATTTCCGTCGACAATAATGGAACAATGAGAAAGTTCATAGAGAAGCTGTGGCTTTGACAAAAGAATTCTAAATTGGTTTGTTGGCGTACATCTACACTTTTTCCAAAGATTGCACCTTGTAATTTAATCTTACGTAACGGAAGTGTGGGGCAATCGTTCGATTTGTTGCATTTGCTAAAGGCTGTTTCACTGATTACTGAAATGGGACTGCCAGAGTCAAGTACTGCCGTAAATTTTACTTCATTTACTGTAATGTGAATCACAGGATATGCAATGTTGTTATGTTTTACGTCGTGTTCTTGGAGTAAGATGTCCCTAATGTCTTCCATTTTTACGTAATTACTAGCTACGGCAGCTGCGTCGTTAGTTTCATACGTGCGTTTTGTGGCTGCCTGCGGTATGAGTCATTGCCTATTGTCTCTTTGTTGGCGCGCGTCGTTATTGGGATTTGGAGACCTAACTTCTACAAATTCACCGTGACGAGAGGGCCCTGCCCTGTTTAAATCCCGCCAGTTCTGATGCAATTCAGGTCTGTCGTTACGATCATATCGTCTGTCGTCATGTCGGTAGATGCCATAGTTTCTTTCTTGTCGGTCACGCGGTGGAGAATTTCTCCCTGAATCGAAACTGCGCGCTGGACCGTTGCGTCTAAAGTTATTCTGTCTCCCCTGATAATATTTATTTTGGTTCCCATATTGTCTGTTTCTCTGATTGTCTCTGTGATAGTCATTACCACGGAGAGGTGATCTTTCCCTGTAGTTATTACTACTCTGCCAACGGTTGTCATACGGGTGGTGTCTATTTTGGTCACGATTTGTGTTGTGAGAATAGCCTTGTCGTGTCCAGTTATTACTTCTTTCATCGCGGATTTGCGACGGATGTGACCTGTAATTGTTGTGTTCCTGGTTTCGCGTTCCGCGATTGTCAGTGTCAATTTCTAATTCTTGTAACAGTCCCTGAAAAGCTTCAATGTCGTCTTTGCAACGTCCTGCTAAAATAATATGTCGTAAATGTTTAGGCATTTTGATTAAGCAAATGCGGATGAGTTCTGAGGGGCTGTATGGGTTTGACAGGTATTGATTCTTGTGCAACATGTCTTCAAAATATTTCACAAGACTGGAAAATTCAGATTGTTCGAAGTGTTTCATCATTATGATGTTATGTTTTACACGGTCTTGTGTAGCTTGAGACCAATATGCTGAGAGGAAGGCATGGTAAAATTCTCCTTCACTGTGGCAATCGTGAATGACCGATCGCATTCTTACAGCTGGTTCATTCTCTAAATAGCCACACATGAATTCTAATCTGTGTTCTAACGACCAGTTGGGAGGAAAACAATGAGAGAATTGATGGAGCCATGATTGTGGATGAATGTCGTTGCCAGAATTCTTAAATGTTTTGAATTTACGTGTAGTAATGAACAGCTTATAGTCAAAATCATCATGTCGGCAAGTCGCATGTCGGTCATTGTTACGTCGTTTCGGCGGTTCCATCTCAAAATTCGGCGTACCTTGCCAACTTCTTTCACAATTTCCGAAGTGCCCTGTGTTGTTATTTTGTGTCTGTTCCGTATTTGTATGTCCCTCTTCCCGTATTGGGGCGCGAGTATCCTCTGAAATACGTAATTCTTGTACTACTTGTGCCAACTGATCTTGCACTTCGCGGATTTCTCTTTTGTACTGTGTATTGATTTGATTTTGATTTTGTTTGAATTTTCTAATTTGTTCATACTCTTCAGTGTCCATGAAGGCTACAGGTGTTGTGTCATTCAGATCATCATCTACCTTTGTAGATAAGTTAGTGAATTGATCCGAAAGTTCGGCTACTTTATCCGATAGTGAAATCATTTCCTCTCTATGTTTTTCTGAACCAAGTTTCAGAGTGTCCATTTGTTTTGCAATCGTGTCTACTGTGACCTTTAAGTTTTCCTGAGTTTTTGCAAGTTGCATAACCGTATCGGTAGATGCAACTGAGTCAAATTTTGCTTGCAAGGTCTCATGATTTTCATGAACAATAGTTTGCAGTTCTTTTATGGCTGCTTCGTGATTCTGTAGTGCATTTTCATGACGCGAAAAAATAGGTTGGAAATGCTCACAAATTTGTGTTTTTACGTCATTACAGACTTTTTGACATTTCGATTCAATGTGATGTAACTCAGCAGTTAAATCCTCACGTGTTCGTTCAAGAGTTTGCTCCAATGAGTCTAACTTTTTAAGATTTTGTTCCATTGTGTTTAACTTTTCAAGCTTTTGTCCCATTTGTTGCATTAATTGTAATAACAATGCACTGGTGTCTGAAACATGTTCCTCAGTGCTTTTCGGCAGTGAATTTACACCGGAAACATTCACATTTTGACAAGCAGAAAATGTGTCTTGACTTATTTGAGAAAACGGTGAGGATCCAAAACCTGAATCTACAGTATTTGCGAGATCGTGTCGTGTCTTTTCGGCTTCCTGAGGCGAGCTATTGCCGACCGATCGATCGATAATGCTTCCCTCTTCACTAATTGTTTCACTGTCCACGCCATTGTTTGACGCCCGCTCCATTTCCCTGTGCACAGTTACCAAATTACTACTTTGAACATTAGTAAATTCATTACTCGGTGGCGCTAACACACTACTTTCATTTTCACTGTCATTTCTCAGTTTACTTTGGAGCCAAGTATTACGTTTTTCACACGCCATTATTGTCACAGTATTTCACACGACAACACAGAAAAACACAATTTGAAGAGCAAAAATAAGAGAACACATTAACATAACACTGAAAATAATATCTAGTTAATTACAGCTGCGAAATACTTGGTGCAAATCTATATGCATGCCACAACTGTTTTACTGTACAACAATGAAAGACTGCAACTACAAAGGAGATTTTCTCTACAATTACGTGCTAGCAATAAACAAAATCTACACTAATTACACAAACTACAAGAAAAAATCAGAAGATTCCAGTGAGGTATCCTGGCAGGGTCGCCATATGAAACGTCCCCTTTAAACAATTTATATATGAGACTGTGCTTAAACTGACACACAATATTTTGTTAGCGCAACGCAATCTGACTTTCAAAATTCCCTACAAAAGAATGGCTCTAACTAACATTAAACTATACCTTTCACAAATCACTGACCTCACAAAAATCTTCGCTGCTCAAGCTACTGCAATACAGCGAGCGCCACTACTGCCAGCTAAATAAAAGATTCAAACTACTGAAGGCACTAACTACTGATAGGGATAGTTAGCCAAAGAAAAATATTAATAGAGAACAAACAATGTATTTACCTTGATATCATCATATATAAATATAGCAGTTCATGACAAATTTCAAAACTCCGCCATCTCTCTCCCCACATCCACCACTGCTGGCGGCTCACCTCCAACTGCGCAACGCTACGCGCTGTTCACAGCCAGCTGCCTAACACTACAATGGCGAGTATTACAACAATGCAAAGCAGCCACAGACTGCACACAGCACAGCCAGTGATTTTCATATTGAGCGCTACGTAGCGTTGCCAATAAGAAAACATAAACAGCCTACTTACATAGAGAAAACATAAACAGCTTACTTACACTATGAGCTATGTTGTTGCTATGCAGAGTATACTGTGTATGTCCATAACGCAATAAATACGCATTTCCGACCATCGGTTCCCTATCTCAATACAATCTGTTGTGGACCCCCTATCATCTGTTACAATTTGACCCAGAAGGTTTGAAAAACCCTGTGATCTTCATACTGAAAACAGGAAATCTTTTTACACAAATAACCTAGCCATTGGTACCCACGAAAGTCCACAGAGGAAATTGAAAGGATATTGAGAGATGACCTCTAAGTCTTCCAAGCAAAACATAGTGTTCTAGCTTCCATATGAATAACAGACATAACAGACATGCAAGTTATCAACTATAAATCTATTTTAATGGATATCCAGTAAATTACAAGTCTATCCCAAAGTATTTGTATGCTACACTTCATCTATCGATGAAATTTGACCAATACTACTGCCAAAATTCACAGTAGGAGCAGTGTCCTCCGAAATCTATGTAACTCTTTGGGATCAAGCAGAATACTGTGTTCCTGCACTGACAAACAACAGCCCCACCAGCAAGTTCGACACCCAGCTCAACACAATAATGTGTACAGTCACAGGCTTTCTAAAAACAACACCAATTTACTGGCTGCCACTCCATATGTGCTCAGCAGGCAGGAAGCTTTGTTACATAAGTTTAAGAAGATGCTGGACAATCCCGAGCTTCCCATTAAGGACTGTATCCCAAGTGCTATATCTGATAGACTAAAAACCCAGACAACCAGCAATACAAACTGCTGCGAGTTCGTTATCCTGCTCCTCAGTGCACTGAAACATGATTTGGCCATGTGATATGGATAGTTGTCATGCTGGAAGATAGCTTCGCTGTTTGGGAAAGCATTAATAATGAAGGAATGCAGGTGATCCGCAATAATGGTTATGTAATCTGCAGCCGTCATTGTGCCTTTGATTACGAAGACAGTTCTCACGAAAGCCCAAGGTAATGTCTCCCATAGCATAATACTGTCTACACCGACCTGAATATGTGGCACTGTTCACGTTACGAGTGCCGTTCGCCTAGATGACGGCGTACACGGACACGATCATCTACCTATCTAATAAAAAACGTGATACATGGGAACAGGCACACGTCTCCGTTGATCCACGGTCCAGTGCCGATGGTCACGTGTACGCTCCAGTGGTTGGATAAAAAAGGGAACAAGTAGCGGTCGTTTTCTGCAAAGTCCCATGTTCAGAAATGTGTGCTGAATGGTGTGCTTTGAAACAGTAGTGCCTGGACCAGGACTGTACTCTTGCGTCAGCCCTGTCGCAGATCGTCGCCCATCATGCTTTACAGAATATGCATGCCTCCTGTCTCCAAGTTCTGTGATGAGACGTGTACGTCCAACACGTGTGTCACCTACTTGTGGTTTCACCGTCCTTCAACAGCTTTCCATAGATGCTCATGGCAGTAGCACCCAAACAGTCAACCAGCTTCGCCGTATGCGAGATGCCCATTCCTAGGCGCTAGGCCATATAATCTGTCCTTTATCAAAGTCTCTTATGTCTGTGGTTTTCCCATCTGCAGCGCACGTCGTCGCTAGAATGATTCCTCACACATCTCTGCTCGGCATATATATTTTTCTTGTGTAATATGTTCACAACGTCATTATATCTACACCCTTGATTTCGCAATGTAAGTGGTGAAGCAGACGCCTAGTGCCTGCATCTCTCTTCGGCTGCCAATAGGAACGTATGAGATTCCTCTCTGCAGTCGAATCTAAGGCGTGTAGCAGGAGTTGGTGCGATTGATCTGTGGGACAGGAGCGAGGAGGGCCTGGGGCATGCATGCACCGCCCATCAGAATGTGCCTAATGTCTGCGCGGCTCCTTCTCTGCCTTGCAGCAAGCTCTGCCCAACCGTTTATGAAACATGTGAAGGTCGCAGATATGTAACTCATAGCAGCAGCAGCAAAAGAACAGTTCCTAAAGAACAGTGTAGTTATAATTAAACTTTTGCTATTTGAGAGAGCCCCATGAAAAACGAGTGATCGTAAGACAATGAAACTTTGTGAAAACATTTGTAAGGACATACGGAAGAGCAATGACGAATAAAGAAGTGAAAGAAACGCATTTTAGTGGACCCAAAACTGTTTACTGTATGGGTACCCAGCTTTATAAGAGTGATGTCCCGACAGTGCACTGCAGAATTCGCATTGTTAATGGTGTTAGTGTCATAAGTCGTGTTAGATGACGGTAGAGATACGGAGACATAGAATGGAAACACAAACATCAGTGCGCATTCATCAGTGGGCGTTACAGCTGTAGTCAGTCAACATCGATGTAAACAAAGTGAGCAGAGCTTTACATGTAAAGCTGATTTATCAAAACAACAGCAGTCTTTTCACACTGGGGTTCAAGAACGTGATTCGTAAGTTCGAATTAACTGCCGACTTGGGAACTGCTCCTGGGAGAGGCCGACGGCCACTTGCGCTACAAATCGCTGAAGTTACTGTTGCTGTGGCGGAGAATGCTGAACGCAATCTGCGATCTTCAGTCAGTGTACGAGTTGTGTCAGCTGAACATACCATGGTTCACCTTCCGAAATGTGCTGCAAACAAGTGTGAAACGGTATCCATGTAAACTTCACATTGCTCACCAACTTTTACCATCTGACACAGACATGCGAGTAGACTTTGTTCTTATGTTTATTGTAGATGTTCAAATTCATGACATGTGGCTTCAGAACATTTTGTGGAGTAATTAAGCACACTTTACCATCACTGGGGCAGAGAACACTCACAACTTTCGCATTTGGGGATCGTCACCACCAACGAACATTCACGAAGTTCCCCTACATAATGAATGCATCACTGTGTGGTGGGGCTTCACAGTAAAATTCATTATTGTCCATTTTTCTTTGAGGAACTCTGACCCCAAGGACCAAGGACGTGCAGTGTGAACAGTCCACGTATCTGTGATCTGCTTAATCGGCATGTGATCCTTGCTTCACGGGAGTGAGGTGCTTTGGACTCAAAATACCTTGATGCACCATGGAGCTCCATCTCACACTGCTTTTGAGGTCGCTCAGTTACTCCATATCACACCTAGAGACAATAGGATCATTGGCCAATCGTTCCAAACTGCATGGCCACCAAGATCATCAGGTTCAAACTTCTGTGATTTCTGGCTGTGGGCTTACCTGAAGGACAGTGTTTACTTACGCTACACGAACACACATCGGAGGGTGAAGATGAGAATAGTGAGGCAAGTAGTAAACATCCTACAAGAGGTTTTTCGGGCAGCAGTAGAACAATCTCAAGTGCAGTGCCTGGCTGTTGTGGATGCAGATGGTCGTCACACCGAGCAACATTTGTAACCTGGAATGAAAACATGGTATGTAGTTAACAAATGTCACCTTTTCATGTTGTTGTTGTTGTGGTTTGATGCAGCTCTCCATGCTACTCTCTCCTGTGCAAGCTTCTTCATCTCCCAGTACCTACTGCAAAATACACCCTTCTGAATCTGCTTAGTGTATCCATCTGTTGGTCTCCCTCTACGATTTTTACCCTCCACGTTGCCCTCCAATATTAAATTGGTGATCCCTTGGTGCCTCAGAACATGTCCTACCAACCGAGCCCTTCTTCTAGTCAATGTGTGCCACAAATTTCTCTTCTCCCTAATTCTATTCAATACCTCCTCATTAGTTATGTGATCTAACCATCTAATCTTCAGCATTTTTCTGTAGCACCACATTTCGAAAGCTTCTATTCTCTTCTTGTCCAAACTATTTATCGTCGACGTTTCACTTCCATACATGGCTACACTCCATACAAACACTTTCAGAAATGGCTTCCTGACACTCGATGTTAACAAATTTCTCTTCTTCAGAAACGCTTTCCTTGCCATTGCCAGTCCACATTTTATGTCCTCTCTACTTCGACCATCATCAGTTATTTTGCTCCCCATATAGCAAAACGCCTTTACTACTTTAAGTGTCTCATTTTCTAATCTAATTCCCTCAGCATCACCTGGCTCTAGTAGCGTAAGTCTAGTTATAACCACTCTGTAATACTTAAGTGTTGACAGATACGATTCTGACAAGAAATGTCTATTATTAGCGAAATATAAGTATCTGTAACTTAAAATGGATTAACTTATGCCGTTTATGTGAATAATGAATAATATAAGTATATATAGCGAATATGTGAGCATAAAATATCGCAAACAGTTGAAGATAATACATGAAAGTGAAATAGAAGCGTGATGTCTGTTAACTTTAATGTGAGACAACTGTCATTAAATGATACACGTAATATAATTTGTTCATTCGGAAAACATTAAGGCTGCTGGAATTGTTATGTTGGTAATGACAGTTAAAGATATAGCAGTTGGTGACGGTTTAGATACTTATTCACAATGTTTGTAATTAACTCAAAATCATATGCATATCGCACAAAAAGTAAAAAAAATAACGAATTTGAAAGTGATTGCATTACAGAGCCAACTATGTAGGTATTTCTATGTACACTGAAGGGCCAAAGAAACTGGTATAGCCATGCACATTGAAATACAGAGATATGTAAACAGACAGAATACGGCGCTGCGGTCGGCAACGCCTATATAAGACAAAAAGTATCTGGCACAGTTGTTAGATCGGTTACTGCTGCTACAATTACAGGTTATCGAGATTTAAGTGATTTTGAACGTGGTGTTACAGTCGGCGCACGAGCGATGGGAGCAGCATCTCCGAGGGAGCGACGAGGTGGGGGTTTTGTCGTACGACCATTTCACGAGCGTACCATGAATGTCAGGAATCCGGAAAAACCTCAAATCTCCGACATCGCTGTGGCCGGAAAAAGATCCTGCAAGAACGGAACCAACGACGACTTGAAGCGAATGGTGCAACCGTTCCGCAAACTGCTGCAAATTTCAAAGCTGGGCCATCAGCAAGTATGAGCGTGCGATCTTGTCAACGAAACATCATCGATATGGGCTTTCGGAGCCTAAGGCCCACTCGTGTGCCCTTGATGACTACATGACTCAAAGCTTGACGCCTCGTCTGGGCCTCGATACGACTCTGACAGGTGACACGTATGTAAGCATCCGGTCTGTTCATTCCATTCATGACCATTGTGCATTCCGACCGACTTGGGCAATTCTAGCACGACAATGCGACACCCCACACATCCAGAATTGCTACATAGTAGCTCCAGAACACTTTTCTGAGTTTAAACACTTCCGCTGGCCAACTAACTCCCCAGACATGAACATTATTGAGCATATCTGGGATGGCTTGCAACGTGCTGTTTAGAAAAGATCTCCTCTCCCTCGTACTCTTACGGATCTATGGACAGCCCTGCAGGATTCATGGTGTCAGATCTCTCCAGCACAACTTCAGACATTAGTCGAGTCCATGCCACGTCGTGTTGCGACACTTATGCGTGCTCAGGGGGGGTCCTACGCGATATTAGGCAGGTGTACCAGTTTCTTTGGCTCTTCAGTGTATCAGGCAGTTTAGTCAGCTATCAGCCGCCTTTAGTGAATTAGCAGTCTAGTTAAAAGTTGATTACTTAACTCTCTACAGTAAGTTGTTGATTTCTTAGGATGAATAGGATGTGTGTCTGCTGAGTACAAACGCAGGAGGAGCTGGCCACTGGTCGCGAACGGCTGAACGTGCTGATGGCCGCGGCCAGCTGTCTTCAGGCTGCTACCTCGGAGTGTGGCGGCAGCGGGGAGTCTGGTGCGTCGCATGGTACACCAGAGGTGTTACGTGATTCTCCCATGGTCCCTGCTGTCGAGAATTCTTCGCGGAACCGGGCGCGTTTGGGCCACCCTCTCTGCAAGGGGAGTGGCGGGTTCAATGGCGTTCGCGTCGCATGAGGAGGAGGGTCAGTGTGGAGGCTGGTGGTGTGGCATCGCCCGCTCTGCCTGAGAGTGGACATGTGGCCGCTCCTTCAGCAAGGTCCGAGCAGGCACACGCAGGGAGGGGTTTGTTAGTGACTGGGAGCTCCAATGTTAGATGGGTGATGGAGCCCCTTAGGAAAATAGCGGAAAGGTCGTGGAAGAAAGCCAGTGTTCACTCTGTCTGCTTGCCGGGGGGTCTCATCCGAGATGTGGAGGGGGCCCTGCCGGCGGCGATAGAGAGCACTGGGTGCACCCGACTGCAAATTGGTGCTGTGCTGTTCAGAAAAGATCTCCTCTCCCTCGTACTCTTACGGATTTATGGACAGCCCTGCAGAATTCATGGTGTCAGATCTCTCCAGCACAACTTCAGACATTAGTCGAGTCCATGAAACGTCGTGTTGCGACATTTATGCACCAATGACACCTGCCGTCGGGGTTCAGAGGTCATACTCAGTTCATACAGGCGGTTGGCGGAGTTGGTGAAGGCGGAAAGTCTCGCTCGTGGGGTGGAATCTGAGCTATTTGTAGTATCGTTCTCAGAACCGATCGCGGTCCTCTGGTTTGGAGCCGAGTGGAAGGCTTAAACCAGAGGCTCAGACGATTCTGCGGAGACCTGGGGTGCAAATTTCTCGACCCCCGCTACATGTAGGAAGCTGCTACAAGGGTAGCAGAGTACGTGTGGAGTGCACATGTGGGTTTTTTAGGTTAAAGAACTCCCTCCCTAGGCCCGACAAGACGCCTCCTGAGACGCGACAAGGTAACAGTAGGCAAACCAACAGGGAATGACAGTGTTAATGTGGTATTTGTAAACTGCAGGAGCGTCTATAGACAGGTACCAGAACTGCTCTCATTAATAAATGGTCACAATGCCCACATAGTACTAGGGACGGAAAGTTGGCTGAAACCAGATGTAAACAGTAATGACATTCTATACTCAGATTGGAATGTATACCGCAGAGACAGGCTGGACAGTGAAGGGGGAGGCGTGTTTGTAGCGATAAAAAGTGCAATAGTATCGAAGGAAATTGGTGGAGATCCGAAATGTGAAATAATTTGGGTGAAGGTCACGGTTAAAGCAGGCTCAATCATGGTAACTGGATGTCTCTATAGGCCCCCTGGCTCAGCAGCTATTGTGACAGAACACCTGAAGGAAAATTTGGATAATATTTCGAGTAAATGTCCCGAGCATGTTATAGTTTTGGGTGGAGATTTTAATTTACCAGATATAGACTAGGGGACTCAAACGTTTATAACGGGTGGTAGGGACAAAGAACCCAGTGACATTTTTTTAAAGTGCTTTATCTGAAAACTACCTTGAGCAGGTAAACAGAGATCCAACTCGTGGAGATAACATATTAGACCTTCTGGTGACAAACAGACCCGAACTATTTCAAAACAGTTAACGCAGAACAGGCTATCAGCGATCATAAAGCGGTAACAGAATCGGTGATTTCAAACGCAAATAGAAATATTAAAATAGGTAGGAAGATTTTTCTGTTCAGCAAAAGTGACAAAAAGCAGATTTCAGAGTACTTGACGTCTCAATACAAAAGTTTTATCTCAAGTACAGATAGTGTTGAGGATCAGTGGACAAAGTTCAAAACCATCGTACAATATGCATTAGATGAGTATGTGCCAAGCAAGATCGTAAGAGGTGGAAAAGAGCCACCGTGGTACAACAATCGAGTTAGAAAACTGCTACGGAAGCAAAGGGAACTTCACAGCAAACATAAACATAGCCAAAGCCTTGCAGACAAACAATAATTACACGAAGCGAAATTTAATGTGAGGAGGGCTATGCGAGAGGTGTTCAACGAATTCGAAAGTAAAGTTCTATGTAGTGACTTGGCAGAAAATCCTAAGAAATTTTGGTCTTATGTCAAAACGGTAGATGGATCAAAACAAAATGTCCAGACACTCTGTGACCAAAATGGTACTGAAACAGAGGATACAGACTAAAGGCCGAAATAATAAATGTCTTTTTCCAAAGCTGTTTCACAGAGGAAGACTGCACTGTAGTTCCTACTCTAGATTGTCGCACAGTTGACAAAATGGTAGCTATCGAAATAGATGACAGAGGGATAGAAAAGCAATTAAAATCGCTCAGAAGAGGAAAGGCCGCTGGACCTGATGGGATACCAGTTCGATTTTACACGGAGAACGCGAAGGAATTTGCCCTCCTTCTTGCAGCGGTGTACCGTAGGTCTCTAGAAGAGCGTAGCGTTCCAAAAGATTGGAAAAGAGCACAGGTCATCCCGTTTTCAAGAAGGGTCGTCGAACAGATGTGCAGAACTACAGACCTATATCTCTAACGCGGATCATTTGTAGAATTTTGGGACACGTATTATGTTCGAGTATAATGACTTTTCTGGAGACTAGGAATCTACTCTGTAGGAATCAGCATAGGTTTCGAAAAAGACGATAGTGTGAAACCCAGCTCGCGCTATTCGTCCACGAGACTCAGAGGGCCATAGACACGGGTTCCCAGGTAGATGCCGTGTTTCTTGACTTCCACAAGTCGTTTGATACAGTTCCCCACAGTCGTTTAATGATCAAAGTAAGAGCATATGGACTATCAGACCAATTGTGTGATTGGATTGAAGAGTTCCTAGATAACATAACGCAGCATGTCATTCTCAATGGAGAGAAGTCTTCCGAAGTAAGAGTGATTTCAGGTGTGCCGCAGTGGAGTGTCGTAGGACCGTTGCTATTCACAATATACGTATATATGACTTTGTGGATAACATCGGAAGTTCACTGAGGCTTTTTGCGGATGATGCTGTAGTAAATCGAGAGGTTGTAACAATGGAAAATTGTACTGAAATGCAGGAGGATCTGCAACGAATTGATGCATGGTGCAGGGAATGGCAATTGAATCTCAATGGAGACAAGTGTAATGTGCTGCGAATACATAGAAAGAAAGATCCTTTATCATTTAGCTACAATATAGCAGGTCAGCAACTGGAAGCAGTTAATTCCATAAATTATCTGGGAGTAGGCATTAGGAGTGATTTAAAATGGAGTGACCATATAAAATTAATCGTCGGTAAAGCAGATACCAGACTGAGATTCATTGGAAGAATCCAAAGGAAATGCAGTCCGAAAACAAAGGAAGTAGGTTACAGTACATTTGTTCGCCCACTGCTTGAATACTGCTCTCCGGTGTGGGATCCGTACCAGACAGGGTTGATAGCAGGGATAGAGAAGATCCAACGGAGAGCAGCGCGCTTCCTTACAGGATCATTTAGTAATCGCGAAAGCGTTACGGAGATGATAGATAAACTCCAGTGGTTGCTGAATAAGTTGTCTCGCTATCAAGAATCAAAAGGCAAAGCTTATACGAGGCATGGAAGGCAAGATTTCAGAAGAACCAAAGCTAATTCTGAAACACACGTTGAATATTCACGCTCCTTCACACAGAAGGATGCTGGTACAGCGGTAAAGAGCGTAAAAGATGGGAGAGTCTGAGGATTTGGTAATACATACGACGAATTTCTAGTCTTTGTGCTAAATAGTGGTTGGGAAGGTACCTTATCAGCATTCTGAAGACTGGACTGATTCTCAGTCAGCAAAGAAAACAGAATTAATCGCAATCCCCAAACCAAGCAAACCGACAGTAAAGAAGACAACTATCAGCCTATAATTCTCCTTAGTTCTTGCCGCAACTTCTTAAAAGATTAATCCTGACTTGAATTTGGTAGCAAAATTATGGAATACAGCACCAATTGAACAAGTTATAATTCGAACATGCAAATTCGTACAGATCAAGTCCGCAGTCTCACAACTTTCACTGGAACAGGCTTTCAAGAAGGCCTGAAAAGATCCATAATATCATTTTTTTGGTTGTATTGCAGTTAATGATGTCGTGTGGAGAGAGGGACTTGTACAATTTGTAAGAATGATCCCCTGTAGACCTCTTTTTCAGCTTTTAAATAATATGTTGCGTGACAGATATTTTCCTAGTTATCTTAGGTAAGGAAATCGGCAACAAAAGAAATCTGAAGAATGGATACCCTCAGGACTCTGTACTAGCACCAGTCCGTTTCAACCTGTAAGCTGCAAATACAGGGCACCACAAATCTTTTAGCTCAAATTGAAGCAGGTCATAATGTGTCTACAACCGATGATTTTGAGATAGGAAACCAACGCTTGTAAATGTATTTTTATTGTGTTATCGACATACACGGCGTACACTGCAGTGCAACACGTAGCTCATAGTAATTGTTCAAAGTGACGACCGCCAGTCTCAGCACAACAGCGCTTGAAGTTCTGCTGCACTCTCTCAAAGATTCCTGGCGTCTGTTGTACAGGAGACAGGCAGCTCGGATCTTAGCAAGCAGGACTTCAATCGTTTTTGCTGGGGTCTCATACCACAATGCCTTGATGTAACACCAGAGGAAAATGTCCAGAGATGTGAGATCCGGCGACTGCACTGGCCGTGGGACAATACTTCCCCTTCCAGTCCGACAATGAGAGTACTTGTTTTTCATGTGCTTGCGGACATTAACTGCGAAGTGGGCTGGTGCACCATCGTTCTGAATCCACATCCTTTCACAGACAACAAGTGTTACAGTCTCCAATAACTGTATCATCACATCTCACAGGAACACCAGGTAATATGGACCAGTCAATGGGTAGGTGGCAAATGGGGTCTTCTTAGGTGATCTTAGACACTGTCAATCCATTTGTTGACAGAGAATCGTTACTGGTGGCTACCAAAGTGGGTGGCGTGAGGATTATCCTCACTCCAGAGTTGGCTGTTGCAGCTGTTGAAGACACCATCACAGGTGAATGAGGCCACATCTGTGAACAATAGAAATTCTGTAAAGTTTGGCACTACAGCACTACAATGGATAATTCACTAACAGAAGTGAACATCAGGGTCAGGATCCGTTAATCCCATAGGTGTGTAATACCTGTTGCATCAGAATTCTCCACACTGTACCTTTCAAACTGTGTATTCCATGGGCACGGTGGTTGGTGCTTATCGCTTTGGAATGCTATGACGTCAGTAAAACCATGACTATATAGAGGCATGCCTATGATTCAGTGCCATATCCTCAAAGTCTACTGTTTTTACTTGTCTTTAGATGGAACCTTAGTCAGCTCTCTGTGGCAAGATTGATCCCACCTCTCGTAAATTTGTATCCACAGAGATAAACTAGTTCCAATTAGGTTGAAACTTATTGGAAAAGCATTCTCTGTACATTTGTGCTGCTTTACGGACACTACATCCTGCTGCACTGTACATGAAATGCATGTCTGTCAACTCTCGTGACGAGTAACTTTCCATCTTTGACTAAGCATCATGCAATGCCTGCCTGGCTAGCCGCGCGGTCTAATGCGCTGCTTCCCGAGCGGTAAGGCGTGCCGGCCTCCAGCACGAATCCACCTGGGGAATTAGTGTTGAGGTCCGGTGTGCCGGCCAGCCTGTGGATGGTTTTTCAGGATGTTTCCCATCTACCTCGGCGAATGCGGGCGGATTCCCCTTATTCTGCCCCAGCTACACTGTACTACACTGTATCGGCGACTGCTGTGGAAACGCCGTTTCCACGTACGCGTACACCATAATTATTCTACCATGCAAACATTTGAGGTTACACTCGTCTAGTATAAGAAGTTCCCAGGGGATACTGGGGTCAAACCGCACAATAAGCCTGGGTTCGGTGTCTGGCAGCGATGGGGTGGCGGAGTGCTGCGGTCAGTTGTGGGGTTGTGAACCACTGAGGGCTATGGCGAGACGTAGCCTCTCTGTCGTTTCTAGGTCTCCGGTTTAATACATTCATACATGCATACATACAAGCACCATGCACAGTACACAATAACATACCTGATTGTGAACACATCATGAGCTGTCCGATGCAATAGACAACTGACACCAGGGATAATAGCGTGCATGTGGTACAGGTTAATGCGTCAGCGCGATGTATGTAGTCGTCACATGCCACATGTGCTATATGAGCTAAGTTGTGTACAGTATGTCTGTTTTACGACCAGAGGTCTATACTGTCTATCACCCACTCCCTGTTCCAGTGTACAACAGACACCTGGAGAGTGAGACAGAACTGCATGTAACATTGCAATACAAGCATTGATACCAACAATCGTCACTTTGAACAATTACTATGAGCTATGTTGTTGCTATGCAGAGTATACTGTGTATGTCCATAACGCAATAAATACGCATTTCCGACCATCGGTTCCCTATCTCAATACAATCTGTTGTGGACCCCCTATCATCTGTTACAATTTGACCCAGAAGGTTTGAAAAACCCTGTGATCTTCATACTGAAAACAGGAAATCTTTTTACACAAATAACCTAGCCATTGGTACCCACGAAAGTCCACAGAGGAAATTGAAAGGGTATTGACAGATGACCTCTAAGTCTTCCAAGCAAAACATAGTGTTCTAGCTTTTACATGAATAACAGACATAACAGACATGCAAGTTATCAACTATAAATCTATTTTAATCGATATCAAGTAAATTACAAGTCTATCCCAAAGTATTTGTATGCTACACTTCATCTATCGATGAAATTTGACCAATACTACTGCCAAAATTCACAGTAGGAGCAGTGTCCTCCGAAATCTATGTAACTCTTTGGGATCAAGCAGAATACTGTGTTCCTGCACTGACAAACAACAGCCCCACCAGCAAGTTCGACACCCAGCTCAACACAATAATGTGTACAGTCACAGGCTTTCTAAAAACAACACCAATTTACTGGCTGCCACTCCATATGTGCTCAGCAGGCAGGAAGCTTTGTTACACAAGTTTAAGAAGATGCTGGACAATCCCGAGCTTCCCATTAAGGACTGTATCCCAAGTGCTATATCTGATAGACTAAAAACCCAGACAACCAGCAATACAAACTGCTGCGAGTTCGTTATCCTGCTCCTCAGTGCACTGAAACATGATTTGGCCTTGTGATATGGATAGTTGTCATGCTGGAAGATAGCTTCGCTGTTTGGGAAAGCATTAATAATGAAGGAATACAGGTGATCGGCAATAATGGTTATGTAATCTGCAGCCGTCATTGTGCCTTTGATTACGAAGACAGTTCTCACGAAAGCCCAAGGTAATGTCTCCCATAGCATAATACTGTCTACACCGACCTGAATATGTGGCACTGTTCACGTTACGAGTGCCGTTCGCCTAGATGACGGCGTACACGGACACGATCATCTACCTATCTAATAAAAAACGTGATACATGGGAACAGGCACACGTCTCCGTTGATCCACGGTCCAGTCCCGATGGTCACGTGTACGCTCCAGTGGTTGGATAAAAAAGGGAACAAGTAGCGGTCGTTTTCTGCAAAGTCCCATGTTCAGCAATGTGTGCTGAATGGTGTGCTTTGAAACAGTAGTGCCTGGACCAGGACTGTTCTCTTCCGTCAGCCCTGTCGCAGATCGCCGCCCACCATGCTTTACAGAATATGCATGCCTCCTGTCTCCAAGTTCTATGTTGAGACGTGTACGTCCAACACGTGTGTCACCTACTTGTGGTTTCACCGTCCTTCAACAGCTTTCCATAGATGCTCATGGCAGTAGCATCCAAACAGTCAACCAGCTTCGCCGTATGCGAGATGCCCATTCCTAGGCGCTAGGCCATATAATCTGCCCTTTATCAAAGTCTCTTATGTCTGTGGTTTTCCCATCTGCAGCGCACGTCGTCGCTAGAATGATTCCTCACACATCTCTGCTCGGCATATATATTTTTCTTGTGTAATATGTTCACAACGTCATTATATCTACACCCTTGATTTCGCAATGTAAGTGGTGA
Organism: Schistocerca serialis cubense; assembly: GCF_023864345.2. NCBI lineage: Eukaryota > Metazoa > Arthropoda > Insecta > Orthoptera > Acrididae > Schistocerca > Schistocerca serialis. The sequence continues at coordinate 719,635,982 of NC_064638.1, forward strand.
AGCAGACGCCTAGTGCCTGCATCTCTCTTCGGCTGCCAATAGGAACGTATGAGATTCTTCTCTGCAGTCGAATCTAAGGCGTGTAGCAGGAGTTGGTGCGATTGATCTGTGGGATAGGAGCGAGGAGGGCCTGGGGCATGCATGCACCACCCATCAGAATGTGCCTAATGTCTGCGCGGCTCCGGAGGGTGAGTGTGAAGTAGACCCGCCCATCATATTCAAGCTCCTTCTCTGCCTTGCAGCAAGCTCTGCCCAACCGTTTATGAAACATGTGAAGGTCGCAGATATGTAACTCATAGCAGCAGCAGCAAAAGAACAGTTCCTAAAGAACAGTGTAGTTATAATTAAACTTTTGCTATTTTGAGAGAGCCCTATGAAAAACGAGTGATCGTAAGACAATGAAACTTTGTGAAAACATTTGTAAGGACATACGGAAGAGCAATGACGAATAAAAAAGTGAAAGAAACACATTTCAGTTTCCATATGAGAAGGTGTCAGGTGATGCTGAGGGAATTAGATTAGAAAATGAGACACTTAAAGTAGTAAATGAGTTTTGCTATATGGGGAGCAAAATAACTGATGATGGTCGAAGTAGAGAGGACATAAAATGTAGACTGGCAATGGCAAGAAAAGCGTTTCTGAAGAAGAGAAATTTGTTAACATCGAGTGTCAGGAAGCCGTTTCTGAAAGTGTTTGTATGTAGTGTAGCCATGTATGGGAGTGAAACGTCGACGATAAATAGTTTGGACAAGAAGAGAATAGAAGCTTTCGAAATGTGGTGCTACAGAAAAATGCTGAAGATTAGATGGTTAGATCACATAACTAATGAGGAGGTATTGAATAGAATTAGGGAGAAGAGAAATTTGTGGCACACATTGACTAGAAGAAGGGCTCGGTTGGTAGGACATGTTCTGAGGCACCAAGGGATCACCAATTTAATATTGGAGGGCAACGTGGAGGGTAAAAATCGTAGAGGGAGACCAACAGATGGATACACTAAGCAGATTCAGAAGGGTGTAGGTTGCAGTAGGTACTGGGAGATGAAGAAGCTTGCACAGGAGAGAGTAGCATGGAGAGCTGCATCAAACCATTCTCTGGACTGAAGACCACAACAACAATAACAACATGAAAAGGTGACATTTGTTAACTACATACCATGTTTTCATTCCAGGTTACAAATATTGCTCGGTGTGACGACCATATGCATCCACAACAGCCAGGCACTGCACTTGAGATTGTTCTACTGCTGCCCGAAAAATCTCTTGTAGGATGTTTACTACTTGCCTCACTATGCTCATCTTCAGCCTCCGATGTGTGTTCGTGTACCGTAAGTAAACACTGTCCTTCAGGTAAGCCCACAGCCAGAAATCACAGAAGTTCGAACCTGGTGATCTTGGTGGCCATGCAGTTTGGAACGATTGGCCAATGATCCTATTGTCTCTAGGTGTGATATGGAGTAACTGAGCGACCTCAAAAGCAGTGTGAGATGGAGCTCCATGGTGCATCAAGGTATTTTGAGTCCAAAGCACCTCACTCCCGTGGAGCAAGGATCACATGCCGATTAAGCAGATCACAGATACGTGGACTGTTCACACTGCACGTCCTTGGTCCTTGGGGTCAGAGTTCCTCAAAGAAAAATGGACAATAATGAATTTTACTGTGAAGCCCCACCACACAGTGATGCATTCATTATGTAGGGGAACTTCGTGAATGTTCGTTGGTGGTGACGATCCCCAAATGCGAAAGTTGTGAGTGTTCTCTGCCCCAGTGATGGTAAAGTGTGCTTAATTACTCCACAAAATGTTCTGAAGCCACATGTCATGAATTTGAACATCTACAATAAACATAAGAACAAAGTCTACTCGCATGTCTGTGTCAGATGGTAAAAGTTGGTGAGCAATGTGAAGTTTACATGGATACCGTTTCACACTTGTTTGCAGCACATTTCGGAAGGTGAACCATGGTATGTTCAGCTGACACAACTCGTACACTGACTGAAGATCGCAGATTGCGTTCAGCATTCTCCGCCACAGCAACAGTAACTTCAGCGATTTGTAGCGCAAGTGGCCGTCGGCCTCTCCCAGGAGCAGTTCTCAAGTCGACAGTTAATTCGAACTTACGAATCACGTTCTTGAACCCCAGTGTGAAAAGACTGCTGTTGTTTTGATAAATCAGCTTTACATGTAAAGCTCTGCTCACTTTGTTAACATCGATGTTGTCTGACTACAGCTGTAACGCCCACTGATGAATGCACACTGATGTTTGTGTTTCCATTCTATGTCTCCGTATCTCTACCGTCATCTAACACGACTTTTGACACTAACACTATTAACAATGCGAATCCTGCAGTGCACTGTCGGGACATCACTCTTATAAAGCTGGGTACCCATACAGTAAACAGTTTTGGGTCCACAATGGCTCTAGTAGCGTAAGTCTAGTTATAACCACTCTGTAAAACTTAAGTGTTGACAGATACGATTCTGACAAGAAATGTCTATTATTAGCGAAATATAAGTATCTGTAACTTAAAATGGATTAACTTATGCCGTTTATGTGAATAATGAATAATATAAGTATATATAGCGAATATGTGAGCATAAAATATCGCAAACAGTTGAAGATAATACATGAAAGTGAAATAGAAGCGTGATGTCTGTTAACTTTAATGTGAGACAATTGTCATTAAATGATACACGTAATATAATTTGTTCATTCGGAAAACATTAAGGCTGCTGGAATTGTTATGTTGGTAATGACAGTTAAAGATATAGCAGTTGGTGACGGTATAGATACTTATTCACAATGTTTGTAATTAACTCAAAATCATATGCATATCGCACAAAAAGTAAAAAAAATGACGAATTTGAAAGTGATTACATTACAGAGCCAACTATGTAGGTATTTCTATGTACACTGAAGCGCCAAAGAAACTGGTATAGCCATGCACATTGAAATACAGAGATATGTAAACAGACAGAATACGGCGCTGCGGTCGGCAACGCCTATATAAGACAAAAAGTATCTGGCACAGTTGTTAGATCGGTTACTGCTGCTACAATTACAGGTTATCGAGATTTAAGTGATTTTGAACGTGGTGTTACAGTCGGCGCACGAGCGATGGGAGCAGCATCTCCGAGGGAGCGACGAGGTGGGGGTTTTGTCGTACGACCATTTCACGAGCGTACCATGAATGTCAGGAATCCGGAAAAACCTCAAATCTCCGACATCGCTGTGGCCGGAAAAAGATCCTGCAAGAACGGAACCAACGACGACTTGAAGCGAATGGTGCAACCGTTCCGCAAACTGCTGCAAATTTCAAAGCTGGGCCATCAGCAAGTGTGAGCGTGCGATCTTGTCAACGAAACATCATCGATATGGGCTTTCGGAGCCTAAGGCCCACTCGTGTGCCCTTGATGACTACATGACTCAAAGCTTGACGCCTCGTCTGGGCCTCGATACGACTCTGACAGGTGACACGTATGTAAGCATCCGGTCTGATCATTCCATTCATGACCATTGTGCATTCCGACCGACTTGGGCAATTCTAGCACGACAATGCGACACCCCACACATCCAGAATTGCTACATAGTAGCTCCAGAACACTTTTCTGAGTTTAAACACTTCCGCTGGCCAACTAACTCCCCAGACATGAACATTATTGAGCATATCTGGGATGGCTTGCAACGTGCTGTTTAGAAAAGATCTCCTCTCCCTCGTACTCTTACGGATCTATGGACAGCCCTGCAGGATTCATGGTGTCAGATCTCTCCAGCACAACTTCAGACATTAGTCGAGTCCATGCCACGTCGTGTTGCGACACTTATGCGTGCTCAGGGGGGGTCCTACACGATATTAGGCAGGTGTACCAGTTTCTTTGGCTCTTCAGTGTATCAGGCAGTTTAGTCAGCTATCAGCCGCCTTTAGTGAATTAGCAGTCTAGTTAAAAGTTGATTACTTAACTCTCTACAGTAAATTGTTGATTTCTTAGGATGAATAGGATGTTTGTCTGCTGAGTACAAACGCAGGAGGAGCTGGCCACTGTTCGCGAACGGCTGAACGTGCTGATGGCCGCGGCCAGCTGTCTTCAGGCTGCTACCTCGGAGTGTGGCGGCAGCGGGGAGTCTGGTGCGTCGCATGGTACACCAGAGGTGTTACATGATTCTCCCATGGTCCCTGCTGTCGAGACATCTTCGCGGTACCGGGCGCGGTTGGGCCACCCTCTCTGCAAGGGGAGTGGCGAGTTCAATGGCGTTCGCGTCGCATGAGGAGGAGGGTCAGTGTGGAGGCTGGTGGTGTGGCATCGCCCGCTCTGCCTGAGAGAGGACATGTGGCTGCTCCTTCAGCAAGGTCCGAGCAGGCACACGCAGGGAGGGGTTTGTTAGTGACTGGGAGCTCCAATGTTAGATGGGTGATGGAGCCCCTTAGGAAAATAGCGGAAAGGTCGTGGAAGAAAGCCAGTGTTCACTCTGTCTGCTTGCCGGGGGGTCTCATCCGAGATGTGGAGGGGGCCCTGCCGGCGGCGATAGAGAGCACTGGGTGCACCCGACTGCAAATTGGTGCTGTGCTGTTCAGAAAAGATCTCCTCTCCCTCGTACTCTTACGGATTTATGGACAGCCCTGCAGAATTCATGGTGTCAGATCTCTCCAGCACAACTTCAGACATTAGTCGAGTCCATGAAACGTCGTGTTGCGACATTTATGCACCAATGACACCTGCCGTCGGGGTTCAGAGGTCATACTCAGTTCATACAGGCGGTTGGCGGAGTTGGTGAAGGCGGAAAGTCTCGCTCGTGGGGTGGAATCTGAGCTATTTGTAGTATCGTTCTCAGAACCGATCGCGGTCCTCTGGTTTGGAGCCGAGTGGAAGGCTTAAAGCAGAGGCTCAGACGATTCTGCGGAGACCTGGGGTGCAAATTTCTCGACCCCCGCTACATGTAGGAAGCTGCTACAAGGGTAGCAGAGTACGTGTGGAGTGCACATGTGGGTTTTTTAGGTTAAAGAACTCCCTCCCTAGGCCCGACAAGACGCCTCCTGAGACGCGACAAGGTAACAGTAGGCAAACCAACAGGGAATGACAGTGTTAATGTGGTATTTGTAAACTGCAGGAGCGTCTATAGACAGGTACCAGAACTGCTCTCATTAATAAATGGTCACAATGCCCACATAGTACTAGGGACGGAAAGTTGGCTGAAACCAGATGTAAACAGTAATGACATTCTATACTCAGATTGGAATGTATACCGCAGAGACAGGCTGGACAGTGAAGGGGGAGGCGTGTTTGTACCGATAAAAAGTGCAATAGTATCGAAGGAAATTGATGGAGATCCGAAATGTGAAATAATTTGGATGAAGGTCACGGTTAAAGCAGGCTCAATCATGGTAATTGGATGTCTCTATAGGCCCCCTGGCTCAGCAGCTATTGTGACAGAACACCTGAAGGAAAATTTGGAAAATATTTCGAGTAAATGTCCCGACCATGTTATAGTTTTGGGTGGAGATTTTAATTTACCAGATATAGACTAGGGGACTCAAACGTTTATAACGGGTGGTAGGGACAAAGAACCCAGTGACATTTTTTTAAAGTTCTTTATCTGAAAACTACCTTGAGCAGGTAAACAGAGATCCAACTCGTGGAGATAACATATTAGACCTTCTGGTGACAAACAGACAGTTAACGCAGAACAGGGTATCAGCGATCATAAAACGGTAACAGAATCGGTGATTTCAAACGCAAATAGAAATATTAAAATATGTAGGAAAATTTTTCTGTTTAGCAAAAGTGACAAAAAGCAGATTTCAGAGTACTTGACGTCTCAACACAAAAGTTTTATCTCAAGTACAGATAGTGTTGAGGATCAGTGGACAAAGTTCAAAACCGTCGTACAATATGCATTAGATGAGTATGTGCCAAGCAAGATTGTAAGAGGTGGAAAAGAGCCACCGTGGTACAACAATCGAGTTAGAAAACTGCTACGGAAGCAAAGGGAACTTCACAGCAAACATAAACATAGCCAAAGCCTTGCAGACAAACAATAATTACACGAAGCGAAATTTAATGTGAGGAGGGCTATGCGAGAGGTGTTCAACGAATTCGAAAGTAAAGTTCTATGTAGTGACTTGGCAGAAAATCCTAAGAAATTTTGGTCTTATGTCAAAACGGTAGATGGATCAAAACAAAATGTCCAGACACTCTGTGACCAAAATGGTACTGAAACAGAGGATACAGACTAAAGGCCGAAATAATAAATGTCTTTTTCCAAAGCTGTTTCACAGAGGAAGACTGCACTGTAGTTCCTTCTCTAGATTGTCGCACAGTTGACAAAATGGTAGCTATCGAAATAGATGCCAGAGGGATAGAAAAGCAATTAAAATCGCTCAGAAGAGGAAAGGCCGCTGGACCTGATGGGATACCAGTTCGATTTTACACGGAGAACGCGAAGGAATTTGCCCTCCTTCTTGCAGCGGTGTACCGTAGGTCTCTAGAAGAGCGTAGCGTTCCAAAAGATTGGAAAAGGGCACAGGTCATCCCGTTTTCAAGAAGGGTCGTCGAACAGATGTGCAGAACTACAGACCAATATCTCTAACGCGGATCAGTTGTAGAATTTTGGGACACGTATTATGTTCGAGTATAATGACTTTTCTGGAGACTAGGAATCTACTCTGTAGAAATCAGCATAGGTTTCGAAAAAGACGATAGTGTGAAACCCAGCTCGCGCTATTCGTCCACGAGGCTCAGAGGGCCATAGACACGGGTTCCCGGGTAGATGCCGTGTTTCTTGACTTCCACAAGTCGTTTGATACAGTTCCCCACAGTCGTTTAATGATCAAAGTAAGAGCATATGGACTATCAGACCAATTGTGTGATTGGATTGAAGAGTTCCTAGATAACATAACGCAGCATGTCATTCTCAATGGAGAGAAGTCTTCCGAAGTAAGAGTGATTTCAGGTGAGCCGCAGTGGAATGTCGTAGGACCGTTGCTATTCACAATATACGTATATATGACTTTGTGGATAACATCGGAAGTTCACTGAGGCTTTTTGCGGATGATGCTGTAGTAAATCGAGAGGTTGTAACAATGGAAAATTGTACTGAAATGCAGGAGGATCTGCAACGAATTGATGCATGGTGCAGGGAATGGCAATTGAATCTCAATGGAGACAAGTGTAATGTGCTGCGAATACATAGAAAGAAAGATCCTTTATCATTTAGCTACAATATAGCAGGTCAGCAACTGGAAGCAGTTAATTCCATAAATTATCTGGGAGTAGGCATTAGGAGTGATTTAAAATGGAGTGACCATATAAAATTAATCGTCGGTAAAGCAGATACCAGACTGAGATTCATTGGAAGAATCCAAAGGAAATGCAGTCCGAAAACAAAGGAAGTAGGTTACAGTACATTTGTTCGCCCACTGCTTGAATACTGGTCTCCGGTGTGGGATCCGTACCAGACAGGGTTGATGGCAGGGGTAGAGAAGATCCAACGGAGAGCAGCGCGCTTCCTTACAGGATCATTTAGTAATCGCGAAAGCGTTACGGAGATGATAGATAAACTCCAGTGGAAGGCTCTGCAAAAGAGACTCTCAGTAGCTCGGTACGGGCTTTTGTTGAAGTTTAGAGAATATACATTCACCGAGGAGTCAAGCAGTATATTGCTCCCTCCTACGTATATCTCGCGAAGACACCATGAGGATAAAATCAGAGAGATTAGAGCCCACACAGTGGCATACCGACAATCTTTCTATCCTCGAACAATACGAGACTGGAATAGAAGTGAGAACCGATAGAGGTACTCAAGGTACCCTCCGCCACACACCGTCAGATGTCTTGCGGAGTATAGATGTAGAGGTAGATGTAGATGTTACATTAATGTAGTATATGCAGCTGTTTATTAAGTTAGGAATATGTGTATTGCACCCCATTGATTATTATTATGAAATCTTTGAATGGAATGAGAAATTCTCTGCAAAAATTAAATGTAAAAATTATTTGTTTACTTTCAGTTTATCTGTAATCGATCTGAATGATACTTTAGTATGAGCTCATATCAAATGGCTTAGCGAAGCCATCTGTTGTTATTGTTATACTGGAACTGTCCGGACAAAAATTAATGGAGTTACATCACCAAAATACTAGCACCACGCAACTGTACTTTCCTCGCACATTGTTACTTCATTTTACTTTTTTATAAAAGCCAAGATGAAAAGAAAATGTTGCCACATAGAGGATTCTAACCCAGTCCCTTCGATTCTGCAGTCTACACCTAAGACTACTGCAGTTTATCGAAGTCGTGCGAATATCACCTTCTCTTTTGTTCATTAACCAAATAACACCGATACATTGTTAAACGGCATTTATTTAATGAAATCTTACGAAGGGTGATGAGTTTCTGAAAAATCTTCAGCGCACCGTTACCCTGAAATGGTAGGTCGTGAGCTGCTCCCACTAGAATAGGGAGACGAGTGGCGTCAGCAGGGTGCTCCGAGCTGCGCAGCTGCTAGTAGGGGAAGAGTGGAGGCAGATGGCTACGGTGAGACGCCTGCCCCCATCGTGGTGCTGCTGCTTGGACTGCTGCCAGAGCACAGTTGGTGACGTGGCGCAGAGCCGTTTCTTCACTAGATGCCTTGCGGTCTGGTGCCACCGTCACAACTGATTTCCGGGGTTTTCCAAGTGGCAGAAAAGATTTCTGACGCGACTCCAGCGGCAGTCTACAGCGACATGCTTGTCAGGAGTTCGGCGATGGTCGCTAGAGTGCGTCGAGCTTCCGTGGAAGTCACACGCTTTGGCGGTGCTCTTAAAAAGTTTGTGGTTGCGCAGCGTCATCGCAATGATGCCATAAAACATTATTTCTCTAATATAAACATTTAATAGGCACTACGCATTTTGACATTTTGAATCATTATATGATCCATACAATAAACTTTAACTGAGACACTAAAATTACTCATCTCAGTTGACTTTTATTACCTCCCTTCATATTTTGTGGAAAAACCTCTGTTTGGTCTAGTACTTTTTTTTTAGCACTCCGTCTTCGGGCCACGAGTGGCCTACCGAGACCATCCGACCGCCGTGTCATCTTCAGAGGAGGATGCGGATAGGAGGGGCCGTGGGGTCAGCGCACCGCTCTCCTGGTCGTTATGTTGGTATTCTTGACCGAAGCCACTACTATTCGGTCAAGTACCTCCTCAATTGGCATCACGGGGCTGAGTGCACCCCGAAAAATGGCAACAGCGCATGGCGGCCTGGATGGTCACCCATCCAAGTGCCGACCACGCCCGACAGCGCTTAACTTCGGTGATCTGACGGGAACCGGTGTAACCACTGCGGCAAGGCCGTTGCCATTGTTTAGTCTCGTAGATGATTAAATTTTGGACCATGTTATTGTTCTTTCCTAACAAGGAAAACGTTGACCCTTTGTTGTGGATATGCTGTAACAAATAATCAGTAACGTGTCAAAACTGTCAGATCGTGCAGGTGAGTGGTGTCTCGACACAATCCTAGCTCGGTCTGCCTCAGTATGGTTTCCAGGCACTCCTAAGGCCATTATGGGAAGCATTTGCACCCGTTACATTTTCCACAAAACAGAAGAACATGAAAAAAAAGACACATGTACAATAGAACACTGATACGCAGGTAGATTCCAGCAGTCATATATACAACCACAGATTTAGTCAAGGAGGGGAAGAAAGCCATTGTGCACTCCGTGTTTATACCTGTTGCAGTCTCTCCAGAAGTAGAAGGGGTCCTTCCGGATACCCTTCTCGGGTAAGTATAAAAAGCACTTCTGTCTCAAAGGGTGCAGGTCGAACACAGGAAAAATGTAGATCTAGGAACCATCGGTATAACACTTGCAAACTGACGTAGCTGTGTTGGAACAGTACCAGAGTTCCAAGCGCGAATAGAAAACACTGATGCTCAAATCATTATAGGCATTGAAAGTTGGCTAAAACCCGAGACACGTTCAGCCGACATTTTTGCGAAGGACGTAACGGTGTTCAGAAAGGACAGGCCAAATATAATTGGCGGTGGAGTGTTTTTTGCTGTTAGAAATAGTTCATCTTGTAGCGAAAGAGGGGTAGAGGTCATTCTTGGCAACCTAAATAAAATACATAATAATTGGATCCTTTAATCGACCTTCTAACTCAGATGACACAGTTTCTGAAAGGTTCAAAGAAAACTTGAGCCTAACATTAAACAGGTACCCGACTTATACAGTTGCAGTTGGTGGCGATTTCAATTTACGCTCAGTATGTTGCAACCGAGAATCTAGGGGGGGGGGGGGGGGGGGGGCAACGCGGGGTATTTGTCCCGGGCAGCAATTTCAGGAGGCACCAAATTCATATTATTGAAGGAAAACACATCCAGCGCACGTTGGTCTATCGATCTATCGATTACTCGTATGATTTTGAAACGCATCCCTGTTGGTTTTTGAAAGTTTTTGAACACCTAAGTTGATTTCTGAACGAATAATAGGTTAATTTTTGAATGCGTGCATAGCATACGTGAAGTCTCTCTCAGGGGAATTCCCGTCGCATCAAGAAGTAAAAAACTTTCGCGCAGACAAAAGGGGGTGGGGCCATACGAGCTGAGCCGAATAATCCTGAACGGGTAAATATCAATCGCTGTATGTTTATGTGGCTGACTAGGTGTGCGAATGATAAGCATTGTTGTAATTATTAGCGAAATCCATAGATTAAGACTACCAGGGTAGAAGTTGTATTCTCGGAATAGTGCGGAAAACGCATTGTACGAACACGTAATAACCGCCTAACCGCCGAATAAAAACGGGATAACTAAACCGGTGAGTCTGGCAGGGTTGGTGAGGTTAACCGGAGATCAGTTTTGACAATGGCAGGAATAGTTACAGAATTAGTGATGACGAGATTGTTTGTTAGAACGAGGAAGTAGAAGAAACGGGGACATCACACACATTATATGGAAGAATAAGACGATTCCAAATTTATATACAAATTTCGTACTACTACTTATTTCCATTTCATGCTTGAGAAACTGGAGCATATGAATGAAACGTGAAACTGTTTCCTAACATAAAACATTTTGCTTGTAGTACGCCTAATAGGCATTTGATATTGGTACTTCGTGAATTATATTCTGTCGTGTTATTTATGTAAACGAGGTAGATAAGAGTCTCTATTATTTGCCGTGTGTTAGAATTACTCCAGTATTAGAAAGATTTCTTTCGTTTTACCTAGCAGACAGCGACAAATTAGACATAATCCAATCGAGAAACCACACCAGTATTCGATACTATTCGTATTAACAGCTTTTTCAGTATTAGACAACGACATTTTGATTTATCATGTAGCAAAATGTTGATGAGGTAATAGATTCTGTCGCAGAAAGGAAAGCATGCCTTGTTAAGCTGTAGCAAGATTAGAGAGAAAAAATGCTGGGACCTAAGAATTAGCGAAATGTGTACTCTCTTGCTTGTCTCTTGTCTTTACTGGTTTTATGTTTTCTATTCCTACATTTAATTTTATGTCACACAAAAGAGAAAGTTATTAGCTAACAGGCAATAAAGATAGCAGATTTTCCAAATAGTTCTTTTTCTCCTAGTCACAAACAGTCCCACCTAGTATTAATTGTGAGGTTGTTTTTTTTTTTTATGGGACGGATGTCAAAATGGCCAACAGAGAATTGGAGAGGCACCACACGACATTTTAATTTCCACTGTCCTGAATATAGACTTGATGGCTTCCATTACAAAATATACATGTTCCAATTCCACAGAGCGAAATACAGTGACATGCAATAGAAGATTGCTTTATGAAGAGGTGTGGCACTGCAGTTTGGCACGGTTGAGACCAAATACTATGTCTTATATTTCCTCGAACATATATGTTTTATATATGAAACGTTTCAGAAAGACATGCACTGCAAAATGAACTTTTTTTTTTTTGAAACCCTCAAGTGGGAGGGGGGAGCGACACTATCAAGTATTTGCCCTGGTTCGGATATATCGTAGATCTGGGGCTGATATGTTGGCGAAAATACGTGTTGAAATGCGAAGGTACACGTAAAACATCATCCGAAATTGTGTGAACCGCATTCTCTGACAATTATTTCCAGCAGTTAGTCCATGAGCCCATTCGAATTCTAAACAGTTGTGAAAACATAATCCTCAGCTAATAACAAGCATCAAAACGGATACAGAGATCAGTGAACACGGGGTCCTTGGGTTTTCGTAGCGAGACTGAATACCTTAACTCCCATCCACCAAAAATAAACGAAAAATTAATCTATTCAAAAAATCAGATAAATATTCACTTGGCGACTTCCTGAGAGACAATGTCCACTACTTCCAAATTAATAATGGAAATGTAGACCAGATGTGGGTTTAAATCAAATAAATAGTTTCGACAACAATTGAGAGATTTATACCAAATAAATTAACAAGTGACGGAGCTGATACCTATGGTAAACAAAACAGGTCAGAAAACTGTTGTAGAAACAGCTAGAAAAGCACGCCAAATTTAAACGAACGCCAAATCTACAAGATTGATGTTCTTTTACAGAAGCTCGAAATTTAGCCCGAATTTCAATGCGAGATGCTTACAATAGTTTCCACAACGAAACTTTGTCTGACACGAGGCAGAAAATCCAAAGAGATTCTGGTCGTATGCAAAATATGCTAGCTGCAAGACACAAGCAATACCTTCGCTGTGCGATAGAAATGGAAATACTATCGATGACAGTACTGCTAAAGCAATGTTACTACATACAGTCTTCCGAAATTCCTGCACCGAAGAAGACGGAGTAATATTCCAGAATTCGAATCGAGAGCAACTGCCTACATGAGTAACATAGAAGTAGATATCATCGTGTTAGTGAAGCATCTTAAATCACTGAAGAAAAACAAGTCTTCCAGTCTAGATTGTAGGCTAATTAGGTTCCTTTCAGACTATGCTGATGCAATAGCCTCATATCTAACAATCATACACAAGTGCTCGCTCGACGAAAGATTCGTACCCAAAGACTAGAAAGCTGCACAATTCTCACCAATATTCAAGAAAGGCAATAGGAGCAATCCACTAAATTACAGATCCATATCATTAACGTCAATTTGCAGCCAGGATTTCGGAATATATATTCTTTTCGAACATTATGAATTTCCTCGAAGAGAACAGTCTATCGACGCATGGTCAACACGGATTAGAAAACATCGTTTTTGTGAAACACAATCAGCTCTTTAGTCACACGAAGTGTTGAGTGCTATCGATAAGGGATTTCAAATTGATTCCGTATTTCTGGATTTACAAAAGGCTTTTGACACCGTACCTCACAAGCAGCTTGAAATCAAATTGCGTAGTTATCGGAATATCGTCTCTGTTATGCGACTGGATTCGTGATTTCCTGTCAGAGAGGTCACATTTCGTAGTAACTGACGGAAAGTTATCGAGTAACACAGAAGTGATTTCTGGCGTTCCCCAAGGTAGTGTTATAGGCCCTCTGCTGTTCCTTATCCTTATAAAAAAATTTAAGAGGCAATCTGAGCAGCCATCTTGGGTTGTTTGTAGATGATGCTGTCGTTTATCGTCGAGTAAAGTCATCAGAAGACCAAAACCAATAGCGAAACGATGTAGATAAGATATCCGTATGGTGTGAAAATTGGCAGTTGACCACAACTAATGAAAAGTGTGAGGTCATCGGCATGAGTGCTAAAAGGAATGCGTTAAACTTCGCTTACACGATAAATCAGTCTAATCCAAAGGTCGTAAATTCAATTAAATACGTAGGAATTACAATTACTAACAACTTAAATTGGAAAGAGCACATAGAAAATGCTGTGGGGAAGGGGAACCAAAGACTCAGTTTTATTGGCAGAACACTTGGAAAATCCAAAATATCTTCTAAAAAGACTACCTACACTACGCTTGTTTGTCCTCTTTGGAGAACTACCACACGGTGTGAGATTCTTACCAGATATGACTAATGGAGCACGTCGAGAAAGTTCAGAGAAGGGCAGCTCGTTCTGTATTATGGAGAAATATGGCAGAGAGTGTCACGGACATGATACAGGATTTGGGGTGGAAACCATTAAAACAAATGGCGGGAATTGTAATTCCTACGTATTTGGGGTAGAAATCATTGAAACAAAGGGCGGGATCTTCTCACCATTTTTCTCCTCCGAATAAGAAGATATATTGTATTGACGCCGATCTACATAGGGAGAAACGATCATCATAATAAAATAAAAGAAATAAAAGATCGCACGAAAAGATATAGGTGTTCTTTTTTTCCGAGCTTTTCGAGAGTGGAGTAGTAATAGATAATTAGGGTGAAGGTGGTTCGATTAAACATCTGACAGGCACTTATGTGTGATCTACAGTGTAGATGTGTAGGTGTAGGATGACTATCCTATTTAGACGAAACACACATAGAATGATATTTATACAAAAAACTATAATCCAATCGTATCACAGATATTCGTGTTACAACATTCTCTCACAAATGCTCAAGAGAACCACAGCTTTTGCCCACATTACGGTGGAATTCTTTTTTTCAGTGTACCTTTCAGGAATATTTATTCCTTTCACCATAAAATAAAATGAAATTTTCGGACTAAGACCTATGCAGGCCATTTATAACTGAAATGGGTATGTTGATGACTGTACTCATACTCTTGCTTTCTCTAAGTGGGAGAAGTTAGCCACCATTGTCGCATATTTCACCATCGATGTGTGAGTTAACGAGCATTTCGCTCTCATTTGAATATGTGACCGAAAGAGTCAGACTTCAGGAATTGTAAAACGAACCCTGTCGTCCAGGACCGCGTGCCACAAAGAGCGCAGATTCGCCATGGGATGGCTATTGTGCTGAATGAGGCTTAGGCGCTGTAATGTGTAAGTAAGACAGACGAGAACCTACGTCATAGAGAAACCCTGTAGAAGCCGTTTGTGGCCAAGGAGACGTAGCAGTGTCAAATATGGCGGACCTCAGATAGGCCATATAGGGAAACATATATGAAAATTATTTAATTCTGTAGTAATTCAGGGAATGAAGCCACAGTCATTTTAATCTACCATCCTTCATAAATGTTCATGGTAATCCCAATAAAACTTGATTATTGTTAATATCTTTAATAGTTTAGGATTTACTGTTAATGTGAAATTAATAAGTTTTGTAACAAAAACCTGAATGCTAAAATTTGAACGCTTTGGTCGATCTTAACGATCGATATTTCATATTGAAGCGTTTCATTAAAAACACATGTTGTAAATATCAACTCCTGAACTTTATTTGTTTAAAAGATATAATGAATTTAAATTATCAGTATTTTCACCTAAGCACAGATCATCATTTCCACCACACAAAAGATGTTGAAAGACAACATGACACCTTATTGAATCACTAGGTAATAGAATATTTCTTGTTAATTTTAGTGCATAATAGTTACTTTTATTCTTTATTTATTTATCTGAAAGCACATTGCTGCAAGGCCACTGGCCTTAAAATTCGAAGTTCAGAAGGAAATTATATTGGTTTTTTGTAAAAGAATATGTAATGCATATTATTTTTACTTTGTTTAGAACGTGAAAGTGGTCAATCTTCGATTATTTAAATATGTTAAAATGTAAAATAATGTAGAATAAGGTGTACCCAATCAGATGGATGGCTTCTGGAAAGGGAGCTGCCTCAGTCAGTTGAGCGACGATGTTCGGCACGTGGGGGATGCGGCCAGAGACGGACGGAGAGACAGTGCTGTTCTAGACACCAAAGCGTACAGTGCTGATGCAGACGCGAACGCAGACAGTTCTGGTCTAGACACCAAAGGGACAGTTCGTATTGAGATACGAAAGTGGATAGTCGGTCTTTAGGTAACTAGGAAGTGAAACAACTTAGAAAATTTCGCGTTGTGTGGTATTGTGGATCTTGGTCTCTGATCGGTGAGCAGCTGCGCACCTAGTGTGAACTCTTAACTGTTCGTGTAAATAACGAGGTGGAGTATGGACTTGTGTTTGCGATGAGATTGTGAATGATCCAACTGTGTCAGATGGATATGCGCTTGAGTGTAACAGTAACTCTAAATACAACCATTTTCACTATTAGCTTGCTTTCTGAATAAATATTATTCTAACCAAATCGCAACTGTGTGGTCTACATCATTTATGGGTCAATAATTTAGTTGCGAATATTATTATTACCGTTATTATATGTTATATTAACTTTGTATTTCGCAAATTTGCCATCAGCCAGATAATTTAACCGAAGGGTCACAAGTGTCTAATGTAAGGCTTGTAATGCGACATGTGCGTTTCAACCCCTAGGCGAGTTTGAGCCAAGACATTTAGACAAAGAGGAACCTCATGTGAGCCTGAACATCTTTGGGATGTTAGCTCGCAATTGGGGGCTCGTCGGGATAGGAATTTCGAAAGTGTTAGTTGAGGGATAAGAATCTTGCAGAGTGTTGGAACAGGATTGGATTTTGGGAAGTGTTAGTTGCGTAATATGAACTCTGGAAAGTTTTAGATCTGGATTTGAATTCTGCAAAGTGTTGTAAAAGTATTATCTGAACTTCGATAGGCAGGACCTCCCGCAAACGTTAAATGTGAGATCGGTTCAGAACTGAGTATTATGTTTCCTTAATAGTTGTGAAATTACAATTGTAATCCTCACAGTTAACGACATTCTGTGATCTAGGTCCCATATCTGTAGCAGTTTAGACAGTTTGCGTGGGGGCTTTGAGCTACGAATTTTGCAACAGTTGTGTGCGCCGAGTGTTTAGCAGTGGTTTGGAGTGATAAAAAAGTAACAGGGAAGAAGAGGTGACATCGAAAGCACGTGGTTCCAGCCAGCAGCGGCATCTTCAACGGCGATTCATCGCGCAGCGGCGGTTGCAGTACCACTGCAGAGGTTGCGAGATCTTCAGCGTCGGCTTCAACTGAAACATCGGCAGCGATACCATGGCAGAAGGATCCAGCACGACGAAAATAAGTACCTGCGCTGATAGCGAGATTATGTATGATTCTGTAGTTCAATCGCCAATAACAGACGTCGCTAATATTAAGCAGTCGGCCAGTATGTGTGGGTCAAAAAATACTAGCGAGCCGCTTAGCCTGAAGTTGTAGCGAGAGAGCGTGATCGGCGGTGAATTTAGTAGAGCAACTAGTCCGAAATCAGGCAAGGGAGATGAATTTGGGGGAGACATGATGTTGCTATTAATGCAAACCATAAGAGGATTGGGATCGAAAACTGATTCTGTTAAAACCGACATGGGATCCAAAATTGATTCTGTTAAAACCGATATGGGTGACGTAAATTTAAAAATTGATTCTATTAAAACCGATATGGGTGACGTAAAACTAAAATCTGATTCTGTTACAGCCTATATGGTTGACGCAAATTTAAAAATTTATTTACTTCAATCCGACGTAGCTTCAGTTATGAAAGACGAAGTAGGTAAAATGGCTAGTGCAATCGAGAAACTGATAGACGAAAAATTGAAAACTGTTTGGAATGAAATAGGCAAAATTTCTGATGAAGTTGGGATACTTGACTCTGAGGTAGATCAAGTAGAGAAAAATTTCATTGATAAGGTGGAGAAGCTGCAGGTAGATCTGGGAGGCATTGTAAGAAATTGTATGAGTACGCAAGGTGCTCTAATGGCGGAGACGACAGAGGCTATTAGAAACATATCCGTTCGAATAGGTAAAGGGGAGAAAGAAGTAGATAAAGTAAAGGAACGAGGAGAAGCTGTCATTAAAACTGAAAATAGTGAAGCTATAAAGCAAGTTAATGAGATAAAAAGCGAATTGAATTCTTTAGCTGCACATCAAACCTCTACAGTGATCAGTGTTCCGTGGATGAACTCGGGATTGGTCAAATGTTTTGGAGACGACGGGAAATATCACGCAGTATATTTTCTAGCAGCATCCAGGAATGGTTTTATAAGGGGAATGTCTGACGAGACGAAGATAAAATTCGTGAAAAGACATTTAGAAGGTGAGGCGCAATCGTTGGCGAATATACACAGTGATACGTTCACTACCTACGAAATATTTGAAGACAGTTTCCTAAAGAAGTTCTAGAGTGAAGCGAAGCAAACGTAACTCCAAAATGAGTTTCTGAATGGGCCAACATCTAAATACGGGAACGGGTCGCTGCGAGAATTTTGTAAACGTGAACTTGCGAGATCAATGCATGTGAAACGTCCATTGGGAGTGCTTACTAAAATTACGACGTTGAAAAGGCGGTTACCGGAAAATTTGCAATGGGATCTAGTGTACAGTCCTAGCACCTCAGTATACAAATATTTGGACTTTGTAGAAAAATCAGAACGGGCGTTGAAATTTAAACTGCAAAGTAAGCAGACAAATAGTTTTCAGAGTGGAGATCATGACTACAGTCCGAGTAATTACTATGAAAGACATCCGGGAAGATATCAACAGAACGCAAACAGCAGCTTTGATAAGAGAAACGGTAACAGGAACACATTCAATGATAAATTTCAAAGCGGTAATGGGAACGGATATTTTCGTGACAGGGATCGACACCAAGAACGTAGATTTGAGGGACCGGCACCTGGCGAAATGAACCAGCGTAATGGAAGATCGGGAAACTAAGTCTCGCCGCATCTCAGGTCCGGAGATGGCAAAATAAACTGGTGATGAATAGGAAGTGAGTAAACAGAAATGTGACAGGTGTCAATAAATCCGTGGAACGGCGCCAGAATATTGAAATGAAATTAGTAATAGATGAGAATGAAACAGGTAAATTTTAAAATCAGATCGTACGTAAAAGGCGTAATCCGAAGATAATGAAAGATAACGATAAAGGCGATAACAACGATTTAGGGCTAAATGATCTGTTTTATGAATGTGAGACGAAAGAGTGTTAGAATGTTAATAAAATGAAAGACACTGTGTGCCGAAAGGAGGCTGAGCTGGAGCTGAATTTAGTGGAGTTAGATGGAAAAAAAATCCTAAAGAGGTACTAACCAGCAGTAACGATTATAGTGATGAAGGTATGATGTTGCAGGTGATATTGTTACGGCGAAAGTTGTTAAGGAGGTTAATAAGGGCGGCGTAGTGTTAGTATCCTCAGTTGTTGATTAATTTGTGTGTGTATTGGCGAATATTGGTGAATTTTTTTGAAGGAAAGTAGTAATGATGTTTTATGTGCTGAAGTTACGAAAGTTGAAGCTGCTGGTATTGATACTTCAGAGGAAGGAATCTGTGCATATCTTTCTACTAATTAAGGGTAACCCCTAAAGTCTGGATGGATCTGTGGGTCTTGAATATTTGTTTGAGAATGAATATGAATCTGATGTGTGATCTGAAATTAATGTGGCACAGGAGCATGTAGGAGAGGAAAAGGAATTATGCTCAGGTTTAAATAAAAACGCTGCAGAATTTAATGGTACTGTTGATACTGTAATTGCATGACGCTGTAGCTACAATTTATGTGATGTAACGGCAGAGGATGGTGAAACTATGAACGGTTCTTGTATTGGTGATTTGTCAACAGAGGTAAGTGAGGGTTTATGTAGCGAGTTGTGTGATGTATCAGTGGATGTTGAAAGTGCTGTTTATGAAGGTAAAGTAAAAAATAATGATTTATTTCATTATAATGATGTTGTAGCTACTAATGTCCATAATTGTAAGGGAGAATACAGTGAGTTTGATTCTAATATAGAAAGTGAGAGAATGGTATCTTAAGGAGGAATGTGATTTTACTGTAACTCATTGGTGATGGTACTGTAGAGCATTACGATCGTTGTTGCCTCATTTATGGACTCGAGATAAGTTGAAGATGGCGAGAGGTCTAGAAGGGAGAAAAAATGAAATTGGGGCGAAATAAGCATTTAATGAATTATTTTGGGATGAATACGAAATTGAGGGGTGGATCGAACAGGATATGTGTACTCAAGAGATGGAAGAGAAGGGGAAAGTAGGTTAAGAAATAAGTGTATCTGTGTTTAGATTATAAAATTATCTGGAGTGGTAATTTGCAATGCTTTATTTTAGGATTTATTGTTGTTTTGTCACATAAGCCTTTTCTTCAGGATTTATTGTTGTTTTGTTTCATAAGCCTTTTTTTTGGCACGAGGTCTGCGCGATTATAAAGAGATAGTTTAGACACACATTTGGGAGTGAGGAGGTTGGAGAACTCAGTTGTTTGGTGTAGAGTATCAGGTCAAAAATCAGTGCACAGTATGCATATAAATTAGGTTTTTGGGGGTATATAACGGATTTATTTATGTGTATGTATGTGTTAAACTTAAGTTTTGGATGCTTTCATGTTTGTTGTTATTTCCAAATTACGGGTTATGGTCACACCAATCTGGATACGTGGAGGTTGGAGAAATTTGGAAAATGAAAATTAATAATGCTTACCTAGGAAGACAGATGTATGTTTACTTACTTATCTGAGAATATTTTGGGGGAATAATTTATTTTTGTATGGAGTATCGATTATGTATGCAGATTCAATGCACGGAATTGATCGAGGTGTGAGATTTGTTGATATTTGTTGTTAGTTTAGAGTCAAAGCGAGTTATTTAAATTAAAATAAAATATTAATTTGCCGATGAAGACGATTGGGAATCAGTCACAAGTTGCATGTCTCTAATGGGACTTGAATAATGTGACAGAATAAGTGAAGAACTTATGAGCGTCTTGTGAAGGCTGTAAATCAATTGTTTACCGTGTAGTTTAGATCTGTTTGTATCAATTCCACTGGGGGAAGCGTTCAGTGCAGATCCTGGGTGGTTTTGGAAAGTGTTTGTTTTCTGGTATCTACACCCGATTCCAATTTCAACGGATTTTTTCCCGAAAAAAGTTGGCGATGGAATACAGAGCCATACAGAATTTCGGCGTGGTACTCAGCTCCGAATCTGTGGACGCCATTGGAGACTTTGTTGCGACGAAAAGGTTCTGTGAAAGTGAGTGAAGTGGCACTGATGTTTCTGCAGCATTTCAACACACAGTCTATTTGGTAAATGTATAGTTTTATTTGGCATTTAATTAATATGCCGCAATTCGTAATATATGTTAGATATCATTTTCTATAAATTGAAATCATGCTGCATCAAAACCACCACAAATAATTACACTATTGATCTGGCGCTTAGGATATTTTTGTTATTGTTTTATGAATTTGTGTCTTGTAAATTTGGGTGCTACTTCATAACATATACAGCATGCCAACATATTGTGAATTGGAGGTGTGTGATTTAATGAGAATTTTGCTCTCATTTAAATACATGGCCAAAAGAGTCAGCCTTCAGGAATTGTGAAACAAACCCTGTCGTCCAGGAGCGTATGCCACAAAGAGTGCAGATTCGCCATGAGATGGGGAAATTCACAGGCATCTATTGTCCTGAATGAGACCAAGGTGCTTTAGTATATGAGTGAGACAGATGAGAACCTACATCATAGAGAAACCCAATAGAAGCCACCTGTGGCCAAGGAGACGTAGCAGTGTTAAATATGGCGAACCTAAGATAGGCCATATAGGGAAACAAATGCGAAAATTATTTAATTCTGTAGTAATTCAGGGAATGAAGCCACAGTCATTTTAATCTACCATCCTTCATAAACGTTTATGGTAATCCCAATAAAACTTGAATATTGTCAATATTTATAATATAGAGTGAAATCAACAAGTTTTGTAACACAGATTTGAATGTTGCAATTTGAACACTTCGGTTGACCTTAACGATCGATATTTCATATTGAAGCGTTTCATTAAAAACACATGTTGTAAATATCAACTCCGTAACTTTATTTGTTTAACAGTTATAGTGAATTTAAATTATAAGAAATTTCAGCTAAGCATCAGATCATCATTTCCTCCACACAAAAGACATTGAACGACAACAGCCAGACACCTTATTGAATCATTAGGTAATAGAATATTTCTTGTAAATTTTAATGCATAATAGTTACTTTTGTTCTTTATTTATTTATATGAAAGCAAATTGCTGCAAGGCTACTGTCCTCGAAATTCAAAGTTAAGAAGGAAATTGTATTGGTTTTTTGCAAAAAAATTTAACATTTATTATATAATGCATATTATTTTTAATTTATTTAGAACTTGAAAGTCGTCAAACTTTGATTATTTAAATATGTTAAAATGTATAATAATTTTGAATAAGCTGTAACCAATCAGATGGATGGCTTCAGGAAAGGGAGCTACCTCAGTCAGTTGAGCGACGATGTTCGGTACGCAGGGGATGCGGCCAGAGAGGACAGAGGGGCAGTGTTGCTCTAGACACCAAAGCGTGTATTGCTGATGCTGACACGAAAGCGGACAGTTCTGGTCTAGACACCAAAGGGACAGTTCGTATTGAGACGCGAATGTGGACAGTCACTCCTTAGGTAACTAGGAAGTGAAACGACTTAGAAAATTTCGCGTTGTGTGGTATTGTGGATCTTGGTCTCTGATCGGTGAGCAGCTGCACACCTGGTGTGAACTCTGACTGTTCGTGTAAATAACAAGGTGGAGTATTGGACTTGTGTTTGCGATGAGATTGTGAATGATCCAACTGTGTCAGATGGATATGCGTTCAAGTGTAAGAGTAACTCAAAATACGACTACTTTCGCTATTTGTTTGCTTTCTGAATAAACATTATTCTACTCATATCTCAACTGCATGGCCTATATCATTTATGGGTCGATAATTTAGTTCCCGACTTTATTATGACTGCTATTATAAGTTATATTAACTTTATATTTCGCAAAGTTGCCATCAGTCAGATAATTTAACCAAAGGGTCACAAGTGTCTAATTTAGGGCACGTAATGTGACTCATATGGTTAAGCACCTAGCCGAATTTGAGCCAAGACAGTTCGACAAAGAGGAACCACATGTGAGCCTGAAAATATTTGGGATGTTAGCTTGCAGCTGGAATTACTAACAAGCAGAACTGACTACTGCCTGCCATGGCAATCACTAACTTCTATAAGCTGTCTCGTAACTGATTATAAAATATTACAGCACATGTTAAAAAATAAAGCGCAACATATTATAAGCTTATAAAATTCTGACATTTTGATGTAAAAGCAACAACAACAATAGTAATAATACTGTATTCAATATTCATTGCATATACAATTGTTGATGTGCAATGCAATATAACAAATTTATGAGTACATCATAGATTACCACATTATAAGACTAGAAATAAATGGTTAATTCCTATTTATATCTTTTTTCCAAAAAACTTCTTATTCAGCAGGTAACTTGATACTGTTCTCGTGTGTAGAGTGCATTTTGCAAAAGGAATTTTTAAGGCACACTAAGGCTTCACTGAGGGAACAATCATAACTATATTGGGCACTGCTTTGGCTAAATTGCATCCTGCATAGAGTGCAGTTCTGTGGTTTTTGATGTAACATTTTCCTTTTTTTTAGTGTTGCGCTTGTAGCACATCATTTCTAAAACGAGTGCAAAAGACAGCTGCCTTTCTTTGAAAAGCTATAATTTAAGAATTAAAAATATTCGCCTGATAAGGTACATGTACCAAGTAAGGCCCAGATCCTAATAAGCCCCACTCTCTTTTTCTAGCATAGAAAGTTTCAAAACAGCACTATATGTCTTCGGTAGTGACAGCTTGTGACATCTAGTGGCCAAGGCAACACGTATTTCCGCACCCGCTCTCGTGTGAGCCATTTTACTTTCAGTTGTGCTACGGCCTTCAACAAAGGAGGGCTGCTTCCTATTTTCATGGTACGTTTCATCTAATGCAATCGTTTCAGTTATGAAGCATTTTTACTAGTAAGTATGTATTTATGAACAGAAAATTGTGCTGTATTGAGATAGTAGCATTATCTTCCTAATAATAAGTTCCTTTTTAAACAATAAACGCATATGCGCTTTAAACTGGTTGTTCCTAATAAGGCCCATCCATAGCGCTCCAAACAAGTCCCGGGCGAGCCGTATTAGGCACCCTGTTTTATAGAACTGAGCACAGTGACAGTGCGTATTTAATTTTAGTGTATCCTGGGAAACCTCATGTAATATGTAATTACTATCTCTAAATTAAATCTAAATTATTTTATACATTTTTATGAGCTATTAAATTGTCATTGCAAGAAACGTCAAAATAAAACATTTAAAATTCCTTCTTGGTAATCTTTGTGACAGGGCTTTCTGCATTTAGGTCAACAATTTTTAGTAGCTATAATTGAAGTATGGTACTTTAAAAAATATATATAATCAGAGTTTTACAGCCCTAACTCAGGGCCAGCCGGTGTGTCCGAGCGGTTCTAGGCGCTACAGTCTGGAACCGCGCGACCGCTATGGTCACAGGTTCGAATCCTGCCGCAGGCATGGATGTGTCTGATGTCCTTAGGTTAGTCAGGTTTAAGTAGTTCTAAGTTCTAGAGGACTGAAGACCTCAGAAGTTAAGTCCCGTAGTGCTCAGA
The DNA here is from genome assembly GCF_023864345.2 of Schistocerca serialis cubense. NCBI lineage: Eukaryota > Metazoa > Arthropoda > Insecta > Orthoptera > Acrididae > Schistocerca > Schistocerca serialis. The sequence goes on from NC_064638.1 coordinate 719,660,376, forward strand.
GCCATTTGAACCATTTTTGAACCTAATTCAGGAACATCAGGATTATGGGAAATGTTTGTTTTTAGACAAAGCCACAGGAAATAGAGCAACATGGGTTGCAGATAATATAAAACGAGCTATGGAAGCTGTTGTTGAAGGTATGCCTGTCAGAGCAGCTTCGAAAAAATACAGGATTCCTCGACGTACGTTACAGAACCACATAAGTTCTGAACTAACAACCAAAAGTTTGGGACGAAAACCTTGTTTGGACGAAGCTCAGGAAAGAGAACTGGGCCAATGAATTTTTCGACTCCCTGAAGTTGGGTATCGAATTACAGCAATAGTGCTCGAAAATGTACACTCCTGGAAATGGAAAAAAGAGCACATTGACACCGGTGTGTCAGACCCACCATACTTGCTCCGGACACTGCGAGAGGGCTGTACAAGCAATGATCACACGCACGGCACAGCGGACACACCAGGAACCGCGGTGTTGGCCGTCGAATGGCGCTAGCTGCGCAGCATTTGTGCACCGCCGCCGTCAGTGTCAGCCAGTTTGCCGTGGCATACGGAGCTCCATCGCAGTCTTTAACACTGGTAGCATGCCGCGACAGCGTGGACGTGAACCGTATGTGCAGTTGACGGACTTTGAGCGAGGGCGTATAGTGGGCATGCGGGAGGCCGGGTGGACGTACCGCCGAATTGCTCAACACGTGGGGCGTGAGGTCTCCACAGTACATCGATGTTGTCGCCAGTGGTCGGCGGAAGGTGCACGTGCCCGTCGACCTAGGACCGGACCGCAGCGACGCACGGATGCACGCCAAGACTGTAGGATCCTACACAGTGCCGTAGGGGACCGCACCGCCACTTCCCAGCAAATTAGGGACACTGTTGCTCCTGGGGTATCGGCGAGGACCATTCGCAACCGTCTCCAGGAAGCTGGGCTACGGTCCCGCACACCGTTAGGCCGTCTTCCACTCACGCCCCAACATCGTGCAGCCCGCCTCCAGTGGTGTCGCGACAGGCGTGAATGGAGGGACGAATGGAGACGTGTCGTCTTCAGCGATGAGAGTCGCTTCTGCCTTGGTGCCAATGATGGTCGTATGCGTGTTTGGCGCCGTGCAGGTGAGCGCCACAATCAGGACTGCATACGACCGAGGCACACAGGGCCAACACCCGGCATCATGGTGTGGGGAGCGATCTCCTACACTGGCCGTACACCACTGGTGATCGTCGAGGGGACACTGAATAGTGCACGGTACATCCAAACCGTCATCGAACCCATCGTTCTACCATTCCTAGACCGGCAAGGGAACTTGCTGTTCCAACAGGACAATGCACGTCCGCATGTATCCCGTGCCACCCAACGTGCTCTAGAAGGTGTAAGTCAACTACCCTGGCCAGCAAGATCTCCGGATCTGTCCCCCATTGAGCATGTTTGGGACTGGATGAAGCGTCGTCTCACGCGGTCTGCACGTCCAGCACGAACGCTGGTCCAACTGAGGCGCCAGGTGGAAATGGCATGGCAAGCCGTTCCACAGGACTACATCCAGCATCTCTACGATCGTCTCCATGGGAGAATAGCAGCCTGCATTGCTGCGAAAGGTGGATATACACTGTACTAGTGGCGACATTGTGCATGCTGTGTTGCCTGTGTCTATGTGCCTGTGGTTCTGTCAGTGTGATCATGTGATGTATCTGACCCCAGGAATGTGTCAATAAAGTTTCCCCTTCCTGGGACAATGAATTCACGGTGTTCTTATTTCAATTTCCAGGAGTGTATGTATGTATATTGTGAAAAGAATAGTGTTTAGAATCCTTTTAATGAGACAAAGAGAATGAATAGATGCAAGTGGCTCAAGCTCTTCCTACAAAGACATGCAGACTTTGCAAGAAGGAAGGCACAACACTTGAACTCAGAAAGAGCTGCAGAGCTAAACAGGATTTTTGTAAATGATCGTTTTCAGAAACTGAAAACGGTCTTGTCCGAATTAGAGTTATTCGACAAACCCCCCTTATCTACAATATCTCACTCCACAAGTCTCCTGAAGTTTTAGTGAACAAACATGAGAAACGCTTGCACTTTGTTGCCATTGTCTCATGTGGGAATCCAGTTGGACACCTTATTCCTCCTATGATCCTTTTCAAAGGGAAGCGATGCAAGTCAGAATGTGAAGACTATTTGCCACTTGGGATAGTAGTAGAAATGACAGATAAGGGCTCAATGAATACTGCGACATTCATCAAATGGATACATCATTTTGCCAAATACAAGCCTGCAAAAGGTGTTATTTTGATATTTGACGGAGCATCGTGATATTTCGACCCTGAAATTTGCGATGTTGCTAAAGAGCACAATATCAGACTTTACTGCTTGCCCAGCAGCACAACATATGAGCTGCAACCTATGTATAAATCCGTATTCAAGCTGTTTGGGTCTTACTGGAATGATGAAGTTCAACTGTACTGGTCTACACATAAGAGGAAAGAAAACAGAGTAGTTAATAGACGTGTGTTTGGAAAAATCTTCAGCAAGGTGCCGCCAAAAGCAGCATCGCTAGTAAACGTCATGTCTGGGTTCCATGCAACAGGGATTTATCCTTTTGACCCAGAAGCTATTCCAAATACTGCATTTGCTCCCTCTAGTCTATCAGAGCATCCTGACCCAGAAGAGGACATGATAATTTTCCCTGAAACAGGGAAATTGCCAGAGACTCAATCAGTCCCAAATGCTTCCTGAAAAAAGAGATGCCAGTCCATTGACTCCAGTTCATCAGAATGCGAGACATGTTCAGTAAAGGATAGTTCAAGTTACTTCAGTCTTGAAGATAGTGAAACAGCCGAGGATCTCGATTGTTCTTTCAAGGAAGTTTTGCAGACCCCCAAGCTGGAGAAAAATTTTCGAAGTGAGCTGTTTTCTCTTTCATTTTATGTTCACAATGTTCATGAATAAATGGTTAAAATTCATGTGTAGCTCAGTTTCTAAATCATAAGATCTCTTCTATTTGTTATTTAAAAATTAAAGAATATAAGCCAGGTTGACTGATAAACTTTGATGATTCTTCATTTCCTCTTACCCTCGAGGATTCCTTTGGGTAAAAATTTCCAAAATCTTCTACATCATCATGCTTTCTAACTGCACAGTCGCTATCTTTATACTCCAATATTTCTGCAATATATTTAGCTTTAAACCACTGATTTTTTTATCCATTAAAATGTATGCATACTTACTGTTATATGTAAGTTTGTTGTAGATAAGGTCTATGATGGACTCCATTTAAGTAGAATAAAATACATTAGATAAAGTATTTTAAGCAAATTCTATAGCAGGCTCAGTCAAAATTTCATAATAATTATTTTTCCTCTTCTCATTTATTTTGTCAACAATGTCATTGGGTTGGTCACATAAGTTCTCAACAAAATAAAGTAGACTGTTGAAGTTCATATTTTATTTACTCTGTGTATACCAAAATAAGTATTAAGTGTATGTTCTATTAATTAATGAACTCTACATTCGTATTTTCTGTCATAAAATATTTTATCCTTTTAAGGTCTTCCAGTGTTACAGCCAGATAATCCTCCTAAAAGATGATTTTTAGACAATACACCACCAAATGGCACACTGCTTAGATGTACCAACATAGGTAATTTGTTCTTTCTTCATCTCTACTGCATCATCTACTATGTCTTTTAAATATAGACATTCCTTTTCCTTTTCTTGTAGTACTTGATGTAATTGTTGATTTTCTTTACTTTTGATTTTATAGTATCTTGCAGTTTACATTCACTGTATTTTCTGATAGGTAATAAAACTTCTTTTGTTACTCATTTTCCAAATGGTCTGGCTTCTTCTTTTTTATGATAAAATTAAAGAATAGAAAACAGATTCATTTATAAAATAGTATTTTTCATTGCCCTTTAAACACGTGAGGCAGATGGGGTTCATATTTTCATAAATAATCTTATTATCTTCATCAATATATTTTCTAATCACTTGATTTATATCTTTATGTTCTAATATTTCAGCAGCATATTCAGCTTAAACCAAGGATTGTTCTCTTTAACAATTATCATAAACACTTGTTTATTATTACATGGAAGCAAGTTGTTATTCTCAGAAATATTCATCATACATACATCTGTAATACAAGCAAATGTACTTCGAGTTGGGTCTATTTATTCTATTTTAAATATTATTAATTAACTTTGAATATTAACTTCAATAGTTCATATTCATTGATAGATATAGTTCTTTTTTAAGCAACCTCAGAAGCAGGTCTCGAAATTATCTCATAGTTTATTTAAATAATCTAGTTTTGTAATTTCCTTAAAAGTGTGTCTAAAACTGCTTATAGATCTGAATTTCTTTTTCATGAAACGTATATTCTAATAAAAATCATAAATGAAATAAAAAGTACATAGTAAAAAAGCTAGTGACAGCAAAAAAATAAAAGTGTAAATAGTTTATCTTACAGTTGTCTAGTGTACTGCAACATGAAAGGTAATTCATTTATTTATGTAAATTTTTATTTGATGTGGTGAAAAATGAAGCTACTGCACAAGTTATTTTTAAGCTGTTGGAGCTGTCACTCCCATAACATTAACTAAACTATATAAAAATTTTCTCAATAAGTGGAAACAATTAAATCCAAGAACTGTAGAAGTCAATTGATAGCTTTCACTCGCAAAAATATATGAAGGATAAAAATAAGAAAGCATGTAAGAACTGTCTTACTGTATATAAAATAGTAAACAAATTCTGGTATAACATATTTGTTTGTGTGGTCATCCTCTGCAGCAAGCACAGAAATATTTGTTCTGTAAATAAAACTGCCTTTTCTTGCAGCAACTGTATAGACATCATACTGGATAACAAGGAGAAAAGCTTTCATCTTTGACAATGGTGGCTATCTGAAAGCTAGAGTTGCATTGGAGGAAGTAGAGTCAGTGTTGCTAGGTTTTGAAGAGGAGGACTTGATGGATGAAGGTGGTAGCAATAACAATGAAGTCATGGAACCTATTAATTGTATTGATTTTCCACAAACTGTACAAGCTGACGACTGTTTGATAAATAGCAATGTTGTGCAGGGACCCAGTTGCTCAAAGGTAGAGAGTAGTTTCGCTGACGTGCAGCAAACAAGAAAAGAGGAAGTCGTCAAGTGCTTGCATTTAAAATTGCTTGTCTGGAAGGAGAAGGCAGCTGAGAAGGTAGAGATTGATGACCCCAAGACCCTAAGTGTGAATATACTTGCAACTGAACAAAAGTACTTTAGCTGGCGACAGATTAAAAAGGCTTAATTAGAAGACTTTTATGAGGAACCTGTTCAAACTAGATTAACTCACCCTATTATAAAAACTGGCATCTCAGAAACAACACGGTGTTGTCTTTTGATAGTGGCAGTGAAGCAAGTGCCTTGTCCCAGGTGGTCTTTGATGCTATTCCTAATGGGAATGAACTAGCTGATATGAGGGGAAGTGATTTAAGAGTAATAGATGTTACTATAAAAGTTTCTAGACCAGTACAGCACGAGGCTTTGATACCAGTTGGTGTAGATAATGTAACAATTGATCAAATTTCTGATAAACAGAGAGGCATTAGTAATATAGAATGGGAACTGCCTAGTATATAGGAATGAGGAAAATGGGTATTTGCAGGGGGATACTGACATCGGCAAGTAGGTGCAACTACAGGGGACAACTATATCCTAAAAGAGTTAGAGGCTAAGGTATGGCAAACAAATCAAATTTCTGATTAAAGGGCTTTGACCAGAAAAAGAAGGCATGATGCAGAAGCTTCCCCCACTAGTTTTAGCATTGATGAACTAGTGTTAGTCAAAACTAACAAAATTTCACTAGAAACAAAGAAATTTATGCATATTTATCAAGGACGATTCAAGATAACAAGTATGCCTCATGCAAACACTTATATTTTAGAATACCCAAAAAGTAAGAAAGAACTAGGTCTAAGAAATATTGTAGCGCTAAAGAAAGTAAAAAAAGATAGCAACAGATTCTGTAGGGAGTCTGCCACTCTTTGGTGGGTACATGGTTTGGTGTACTGCATGGTCCCAGTTGGAAGGAACTGTAGTTCCTTTCAAGTTTGATTCTCTTCTTCTGTCCTGTCTATACTAGTTTCTGTAGGGCGTCTATTTTTTTTTCAGATATACAGTTTGGCATACTGTGCAGTCCCAACTAAAACTATATTTCCCTTCCAAGTTTCATTCTCTTCCTCTGTCCTATCGTAGTAAATAAGGAGTATATAACTCTATGTTGTACATGAGCTACTAGTTGCAATGTCTTGCTAGTGAATAAAAACAATTCTCGAAAATGGCTATACCCAAGTAATGACTAACAAAAGAATTTGAGTGGTAGTTTGCAACAGTAACTTCTAAATATTAAAATAACAGTAGGTAACTTTGAAGTATTAATAACAGAAAAATTATGGCTAAGGTAAATAAATAAAAATTAAGATCCAGAAAAAGGGTTAATAACTATGGAATATGGAACACTTTTCATTGAGAGAAGTTATTGAAGCTGGAATTGCCTAAAATCTGAATAAAATCTCTGCATAAATTAATAATTTTTTGTTGGGGATAAGGTTGTTTGAAGGTAAGAAAGGGTAATAATATGGTGCCACTAAAGGCAGGTAAAGGCGTTTTGATATTAATTAAAGGAGATGTGTGGAAGCGGTGTGAGGATCACACAAAAAGTATAGGTAAATAATGGGGTCAGTTGCCTGATGGAGATAAAACAAAGAAAAATGGATAAGTGAAGCAACATCTAAAGTAATAAAATAAAACGCAAACTACCCCAAATTGTGTCAATTTCAGAACATAAATTGAGCTTTAGTGGATTTTTGCTATGGTTTAGACACCAAAAAAAAGAATGGCAAAGTTTGTGATTCAGGCATAATAATAAAGTAAAATGTCACAATTGTATGATGTAATGTATTGCCAATAATCGTTCTGAAAAGGTGAATAACAGTTTTCCAAATAATAAATTGAAAGGAAAGTGAAAAGAAATTATTTCTGGTAACTTCTCAATTATTTTAACAATAGAAGGAAAATATAATATAGAATGTGTTTTGTCCTGCCTTAGATGTAAGTTGAGAACAGAAGCTTATGTAATGTTAACTCTTACTCAGGGACACGAGGTCTTCATGAAAGACAGCCTACAAGCTGTAGTGGAAAAGGAAGCGAGTAGGACATAAGTGACAGTGAATCAACCATTTTCCATTTTGTTATATTAGAAAATACTATAAAATAACTTCCCATCCTGTGCCAGTTTTATAGAAAATGGTTCGTAGGACACTCATAATGATGCCTACAATTGTGATTAAATAAGTTAGTACTGAAAGTGAACATCTTTGCATTTTCTCTTATGGATAAGGGCTGACAAATTTTCTTACTGCTGTAATAATCAAAAATTTTATTTCGTGTTTCTCTGCAATGTATGTACATGATTTGTAAAAGTCCATTCTGTCATGGTTTTCTATGAATATTGTTAATTTAGCGAGTGTAGTATTAAGGAAGTTTGCTAAAAACACTTTTATTTAAAAGAGGTCAGCCTTAGTAACATCACCTGTTTCTAATATTTCATTTTGTCCGAAAATCAATTTTTTCACACAAATATATAGTGGCTGATGTGGCGAAACAAGCGCTGTATCATTTGAGAGATACATAGGCAAGGGAGTGTGCCAGAACTTACTCCAGCTCACTGTTACTAGCGCCACATTATCATAATGTGCATCTGTTAGGCATACAAAGTTTTGTGCCATAATCTGAAGTTAAAAATTAAAGTAGCTTTTCCTAACTTTGTTAATATATGTTTTTGTATATTGAAGTTCAAATTGTTAAATGTCAGAGTGACCAGATGAATGTATTTCGCTAATTACATGTTCTTGATCGAAAAACAAGTGGCACTAAATAATAAAGGTAGAAAGCCAGAAATTGTTCAGAATGTGCAAATGTATGTCACAATCAACTGTTACAAGTTTTAACTTGATTAAAAGAATAATTTGGTCAAAATCTGTGTTTTTGAAAAACATTGAAGGCACTAAATAGTAGATTGTTATGAAGCATCAGTTTGATATAAAAACCTTAATTATGTGACCCCATTAACTACGCCTAATACTTTTAGAGTAATTTACCGAAAACTAAATTTGGAACCAAAAATTTCCTTATTTGTACTATATTAGGTATCTCTTATATTAATGATAGAAAGTGCTAATTACAGCACTAGATTAAACCCATTAAATAATAAAGCTATAACAAGCTTCACAACTTCGATGCAAATAGCAATCAATACAAGGTCTCTTACGAATGTAATTCAGAGGTTAAGTTCTGCTATGTTTCATTCTAAAAATTGTAGACAATAAAGTTTAAGTGCAGTCAACTGAAACTTTTTCTGCAATTAAAGACAACTTAATTCATACTGAAATTACGATGATTGTAAATTGATTCATAATAGAGTTGTTAAATAATACATTTCAGAGAAAGCGGTCATTTAGATGCTGCTACTTGAGCATATAGCAGATGATGGCAGGTGTTCCGTTCGGCCGTCTGCTGCGCCCTTATTTAAATATGGTCTGAGAGGCAGTGACACTTCACACTCAACTATCAATCAGCTTGCGCTAGTCAAATGCCGGCTTATGTGCTGCTTCAGATGATGTCACAGCCAGTCTGCTGCTAAATGCAGTTTACAATTAGGAAGTGAACTGCTGAGGACTGTACACCATCCAGGATCGCCGAGATTTCGCGGAAATAACTGTTTATGTTGCGCCTTTAATTTTAAATAAAACTGTATGGCAAGTGGTGATATTATTTTCCACTTTTGTGGCGTGCAAGTCAATTCGAAAGACTATTAAATGGGAACTTACTGTAGAGGTCGCCTCTGAAGTGCTATTAGTGCTGTTTATGATAGGAATATTATTATTGTTATTACCAGGAATATTTGAACAGCCCATAGTGCTGCTTATGACAGAGACATAATTATTATTATTATTATCAGGAATATTACTGCGTTTTGTGTGTGACTTTTTCAATATAATTGAATTAGTTAGAACTCTAAACTTGTTGTTGTGGTCTTCAGTCATGAGACTGGTTTGATGCAGCTCTCCATGCTACTCTATCCTGTGCAAGCTTTTTCATCTCCCAGTACCTACTGCAACCTACATCCTTCTGAATCTGCTTAGTGTATTCATCTCTTGGTCTCCCTCTACGATTTTTACCCTCCACGCTGCCCTCCAATACTAAATTGGTGATCCCTTGATGCCTCAGAACATGTCCTACCAACCGATCCCTTCTTCTGGTCAAGTTGTGCCACAAACTCCTCTTCTCCCCAATTCTATTCAATACCTCCTCATTAGTTATGTGATCTACCCCTCTAATCTTCAGCATTCTTCTGTAGCACCACATTTCGAAAGCTTCTATTCTCTTCTTGTCCAAACTACTTATCGTCCATGTTTCACTTCCATACATGGCTACACTCCATACAAATACTTTCAGAAACGACTTCCTGACACTTAAATCTATACTCGATGTTAACAAATTTCTCTTCTTCAGAAACGCTTTCCTTGCCATTGCCAGTCTACATTTTATATCCTCTCTACTTCGACCGTCATCAGTTATTTTGCTCCCCAAATAGCAAAACTCCTTTACGACTTAAGTGTCTCATTTCCTAATCTAATTCCCTCAGCATCACCCGACTTAACTCGACTACACTCCGTGATCCTCGTTTTACTTTTGTTGATGTTCATCTTATATTCTCCTTTCAAGACACTGTCCATTCCGTTCAACTGCTCTTCCAAGTCCTTTGCTGTCTCTGACAGAATTACAATGTCATCGGCGAATCTTCTCCATGGATTATAATACCTACTCTGAATTTTTCTTTTGTTTCCTTTACTGCTTGCTCAATATACAGATTGATTAACATCGGGGAGAGGCTACAACCCTGTCTCACTCCTTTCCCAATCACTGCTTCCCTTTCATGCCCCTCGACTCTTATAACTGCCATCTGGTTTCTGTACGAATTGTAAATAGCCTTTCGCTCCCTGTATTTTACCCCTGCCACCTTTAGAATTTGGAAGAGAGTATTCCAGTCAATATTGTCAAAAGCTTTCTCTAAGTCTACAAATGCTAGAAACGTAGGTTTGCCTTTCCTTAATCTTTCTTCTAAGATAAGTCGTAAGGTCAGTAGTGCCTCACGTGTTCCAATATTTCTACGGAATCCAATCTGATCTTCCCCAAGGTCCGCTTCTACCAGTTTTTCCATTCGTCTGTAAAGAAATCGTGTTAGTATTTTGCAGCTGTGACTTATTAAACTGATAGTTCGGTAATTTTCACATCTGTCAACACCTGCTTTCTTTGGGATTGGAATTATTACATTCTTCTTGAAGTCTGACGGTATTTCACCTGTCTCATACATCTTGCTCACCAGATGGTAGAGTTTTGTCAGGACTGGCTCTCCCAAGGCCGTCAGTAGTTCTAGTGGAATGTTGTCTACTTCCGGGGCCTTGTTTCGGCTCAGGTCTTTCAATGCTCTGTCAAACTCTTCACGCAGTATCGCAGTATCTTTATTTACATTCTCTTCCATTTCTATAATATTGTCCTCAAGTACATCGCCCTTGTATAGACCCTCTATATACTCCTTCCATCTTTCTGCTTTCCCTTGTTTGGTTAGAACTGGGTTTCCATCTGAGCTCTTGATATTCATACAGGTGATTCTCTTTTCTCCAAAGGTCTCTTTAATTTTCCTGTAGGCAGTATCAGTTTTACCCCTAGTGAGACAAGCCTCTACATCCATACATTTGTCCTCTAGCAATCCCTGCTTAGCCATTTTGCACTTCCTGTCAATCTCATTTTTGAGACGTTTGTATTGCTTTTTGCCTGCTTCATTTACTGTATTTTTATATTTTCTCCTTTCATCATTTAAATTCAATATCTCTCCTGTTACCCAAGGATTTCTACTAGCCCTCGTCTTTTTACCTACATGATCCTCTGCTGCCTTCACTACTTCATCCCTTAGAGCTACCCATCCTTCTTCTACTGTACTTCTTTCCCCCACTACTGTCAATTGTTCCCTTATGCTTTCCCTGAAACTCTGTACAACCTTTGGTTCTTTCAGCTTATCCAGGTCCCATCTCCCTAAATTCCCACCTTTTTGCAGTTTCTTCAATTTTAGTCTGCAGTTCATAAGCAATTGATTGTGGTCAGAGTCCACATCTGCCCCTGGAAATGTCTTAAAATTTAAAACCTGGTCCCTAAATCTCTGTCTTACCATTATATAATCTATCTGATACCTTTTAGTATCTCCGGGATTCTTCCATGTATACAACCTTCTTTTATGATTCTTGAACCAAGTGTTAGCTATGATTAAGTTATGCTCTGTGCAAAATTCTACCAGACGGCTTCCTCTTTCATTTCTTAGCCCCAATCCATATTCACCTACTATGTTTCCTTCTCTCCCTTTTCCTACACTCGAATTCCAGTCACCCATGACTATTAAATTTTCGTCTCCCTTCACTATCTGAATAATTTCTTTTATCTCATCATACATTTCATCAATTTCTTCATCATCTGCAGAGCTAGTTGGCATATAAACTTGTACTACTGTAGTAGGCATGGGCTTCGTGTCTATCTTGGCCACAATAATGTGTTCACTATGTTGTTTGCAGTAGCTTACCTGCACGCCTATTTTTTTTTCATTATTATACCTACTCCTGCATTACCTCTATTCGATTTTGTATTTATAACCCTGTATTCACTTGACCAAAAGTCTTGTTCCTCCTGCCACCGAACTTCACTAATTCCCACTATATCTAACTTTAACCTATCCATTTCCCTTTTTAAATTTTCTAACCTACCTGCCCGATTAAGGGATCTGACATTCCACAATCCGATCCGTAGAACGCCAGTTTTCTTTCTCCTGATAACAACGTCCTCTTGAGTAGTCCCCACCCGGAGATCCGAATGGGGGTCTATTTTACCTCCAGAATATTTTACCCAAGAGGACGCCATCAACATTTAACCATACAGTAAAGCTGCATGCCCTCGGGAAAAATTACGGCTGTAGTTTCCCCTTGCTTTCAGCCATTAAAAAAGGCTGCTGCCCCTCTTCAGGAACCATACGTTTGTCTGGCCTATCAACAGATACCCCTCCGTTGTGGTTGCACCTACGGTACGGCCATCTGTATCACTGAGGCATGGAAGCCTCCCCACCAACGGCAAGGTCCATGGTTCATGGGGGAGGAAAACTCTAAACTATTATTTATAATCAAAGTTACTGATCCTGGTGAGTATATAGAGAGTAGAATCATTTCTTTCAGTGAGCACAAGAAGAATGTGGACTTGCAGGCTGGAAACAATGGTTAGCATGATCTCCATCTCTTCCAGGCTGATCACGAAAATAGTTTTCAGGTTCTCATAAAATTTCTCATGTTATTCCATCTGCAGCCCCACACAATCACTAAAGAAGAAGACATGAAAATAATTAGAATATACAGAAAACCAAACCAGAAAAGAAAACTCTTTTCAATGATCAAGTACACATGCCGAACAACTCATTGCTTACACTAACAGATAAAATAATACAATAACACTCCAAAAGATGGACATTATAATAATAATAATAACAACAATAATACCACCCAACACCTTTTCACTCACTTGTTCATGAACAGTTAAACAATAACTCAACTCACCTGATCGCCAAAGATTTCAACCAGTCTCTAGCAGCTATTGCATTCAATTTCAACACTACAACTCAAACCACCAGCCGCCCCCCCCCCCCAGACACACACGCACGCACAAGCATGTAACAAACATATACACACCCTTCTGCTCTCTCTCCCTCTCTCTCTCTCTCTCTCTCTCTCTCTCTCTCTCTCTCTCTTCAATATATACTTTGTGAGGTTTCCAACATGTATACAAATCAAACAGGAGGAAACGCATAATGTACTCACAGTATTTACATTTTTAAAAGCACGGTTTTCGAATAAACAGCTATAGCAAGTGGCAAAAGAGTAATAGTGCGCCACAAACAAGAGGGAGAAACATGATGAACAGTGTGGAACAAAAAATTCGGAATATAAAATTGTGCTTTTATTTCTAAAATGAAGTGGTGGTGTGACCTGCAGACCGATTGAGGCGATTCATAGATGCCAATAAACTGTAAGTACTTATTTAGATAAAAAAACACAATGTGAACTGTTTGATAATCTAAAAATCAAAACTGTATCGCTCTAGAACCCACTGAAGATGACTTAGAGTAAGAAAATGGCGAAACGAGTCTGGTTTGGTTGTTAGGAAATTAAAGATTTTAGTTGTCTGCACTTAAATACTACATTCAGGGGGAAGGTCTCAAGAACATAAACATCTGTCAACAAGAAACAGACAAGAAAAATTATTTGTAAGGTGTGGAAAAGGAATAATTGAAAAAAGTCTCAAAACACTTACTGACAAACAGACATAAAAATAGCTGCAAATGAAATTTAAATATGGGCTACATTTTGCTTTTTATGAAACTCTAATTTATCAAAAACCCTATAAAATTTTGCCTAAACAAATGGAGTAAACTTTGAGACAATTCACAGTTGCTCAGCTTCATCATTATTGTAGAAAGAGTAATTTAACGGTGTATAGACGATTTAAAAAATGGTTTACATAATTTCATTATTTCACATAATTTACCATCCACTACAAGACGTTTCAATGATATGAAATAGTTGAACTTAAAAATTTAACTAAAAATAATGGTATTAAAGGCCACAGCAAATTAAAGAGATCAGAATTAATTAATTCAGTTGTGTTGCCAGGATTTCCATTTCATCCAAAACTATTAAAAAAGACTAGATCAGGGCAAAACGTGTACCTACTAAAAATTATTTTTACAGAATTGATGATGATGTCTTGGAAAAACTCGACCCCCAAGACAAGAAAATCAGTGAACTTAGATCAAATTTATTAATTCAGTAGTAAATTAGTTGAAAAAAAAGTGAAGACAAACACCTAAAAAGGATTTATTTAGTACAAAAGAAATAAAACCAAAATTTAGTGGTAAATTTAATGCTTGGTCCATTGACCATAAAATTATTTTAAGAATGCTAGTATTACTAAACTCGATACCATTATTGACGAAAGAGATTATATAATGAAGGCACTTACTTCCATAGTACAAGTAACTAAGAAGAGAACTAATTTTAGAAAAGGAGTTAAGTTGAATATAACATCTGTAAATCCAAAAATGTTTTAGATGATTCCAATTGGCTATAAGGATCAGACAATACTAAAAAGTTGTAGACGTTTTGAGCAATAAAACCAGAAATATATTAACATCTTATCAGCTCACTGCTATAACAGATATCACACTTAATATTCATATATTAGCGATACCTAGAGCTAGTGATGGAGGTAAAAAAATAAAAAAATTAGCTGTTGATAAAAAGACGAAAAAGTGTATCACAGGAATTAATAATAATGGCAGTATATGTTGTCCTAGAGCAACAATAGTGGTGTTAACATAGTAAACAAATAACTAACAATGACACCAAGAAGATTAAAGAAGGAGATAAATACAAATTACAGGAGGAGTTAACCAACAAATTATGTAACGAAGCAGAAGAATGCAACGAAGAAGGTTTTAATTTAGATGATATTAAAAATGTTGAGCATCTACTAGATATCCAAATAAATGTTGTATGAGCTGTAAATTGTCAATTCAGTTTCCTAGTGTGTCCCTGAGAAAGCAACAAAAATATGTCTGTATAAGAATCGCAACCATTTTCATGTAATTAACAGTATGTCAGCTGTCTTAGCAACATGATATTATTATATTATATGCAATGAACCACATAACAACAAGAACAAGTGCAACTGTAAAACAAAGAAAAAAATCTGTCTACTATGCAATGATGCAGAACACAATTATGAAGTAAACAAGATAAGCTGCTAAAATTACAATAAATACTGTTATAATGAAGTATGACTAAGAAACCATCAAGCAGTTAGTGATACAACTTATAAATATAGAAAATTTAAGTGCATTTGTTTGAGAACGAAAGAACATTTATGTAGTTTTGAACTATGTAGACAGAGTAAACAAATAGTAAAAATTAAAATTCATAAAAGTTGCATGCAATAAAAATTGCAAAATGTTGGTATTTGTGACAGAAAATTTGGTGACGATTTTTTAGTCAGAGGTTGTCAAAATTGTAGGAAAGATGGTTGTTCTGTAAATGGCAATACTATAAAATAGTTACAGGAAAACAATTTAAATGTTGTGAAATGGGAATAGCAAAGATAATTCCTTGAACATGTACAAAAAATACATGTGGTATGAAGCTCAACCAGAAACTGCTATAAGTATTCCAAAACTAATAATAGTTCACAATTTTAATGGTGACACTGTTTTTAAATTTTAGACAAATTATGAGTATTGTAGATGGATGATCTCTGAAAAGGCATTAGAATTATACATTTATAGCACATTATGCTAAGCACTTGACTCACAACTCATTCTAAAGTGTTGTTTTGAAAACACAATAATAGCACATACTACCTACACAGGTACTAAATTGATGTTAGTGGAGAGAAAGCGTTTAGGACTAAACGTTATGGATAGCAGCAACTTAGTAACTTACCAGAAATATTTGATATGAGAAAAACTGAATTAAAGTTACTTTCCACATTTTTTTCAAAATGTGAGAAAACGAAAATTAGGTAGGACTAATTCCTCATATCAAATACAACTGTGCTGGCACTATGAAATCGAAAGTTAGAGAAACATTTCTCAAATGGCATAGTCAAAAAGCTAAAGAAATATATGTATTCATTAAAAAGAGAGAAATGAATGAGTACAGTAATTCTGATATGGATATATTGAGAAGAAGTTGTTTAGAACTAGGAAAACAATTCCTAGACACAGCTAATACAGATCCATTCTGTTATTTAACAACTGCTGAACTTTGTATGGCTATATACAGATCTAAATATTTGCCTGAAGGAAGAATTGCTGTATTTCATAAAGAATAGACAGAAAATTATAGTAAAGAATCTATAACTTGGTTAAGTACTTCAAACAATGATAATATTCAACAGGCTCTTAATGGTGGTGAAGTAAATATACCTGGGGCTACAATAGATGGCTTTAGTGAAGAAACCAACACTGTTCATCAATACCATTGCAATTTTTGGCATGGTTATAAAAAAATTATTGAAAGTAATATGACTGACAATAAGAAATTCGTTATATAATCGAATCACAAGAAGTATAGAAATACAAAATGCAGCATATAATGTAATGGAGATATGGAAATGTGATTGGCTTAACTCAGTAGACTATAAAAAACTTAAGAAATTGAAATGCATTTTGTTGTATTCAAAGAAATATGATAAAATTGGGAGCTAAAGCAAGAGATATTAAGACAAGGATAAGATTTGACAATGTGCATAGCCTTTATCTGTCTGTACAATATTGTGATTATTACTGTGAGTGACACAAAGCCAAAATATATAATCCAAGATATTACTCTAAAAAAATTGTATTGATTTACAAAATGTGAGGTATTCACACATAAAGGATTGTATCATCTGGTTTTACAGGTATGAGTGTAGACTGATAAAGATGAGAAACTATTGTTTCCTTTGTGTGTCAAATGTACAGAAGAAAAAATAAATAAGTGGAATCATAATGATGAGGAAAGAGGTTTTATTGGCACCTGGATAACTGATGAAGTAAAGAAAGATGTGAAAAAGAATATAAAATTTTGTATGTCTATGAAGTATGGAATTTTAGAAATAAAAGGATCAAGTTGTTTAAAAATTATGTAAAAATATTTATGAAAATAAAATCAGAAACCAGTCTTCGCAATTTTGAAAACAATGAAGCATATATCAAAAATCTGTATAAAAATTAGATATTGAGTTAGATCCTGATAAGATAAAAGAAAATCCAGAAAAACGAGCGGTTGCAAAGATATGTCTGAATTCAATATGAGGAAAATTTGGACAGTGGCAAAATATAAGCCAAACTGAGTTTGACAGAGTTTCAACAGCTTATGAGACACTACTGGACGATCACTTTGATGATACAGATACGACTTTTATTAATGAGGATATTATACAGGTGTTGTACAATTTCACGGATTATTCTGATGGAAATGAACAGCAACAAATATTTTTATAGTGTCATTCATCACATCAAATGCAAGCCTTAGGTTGTATGATAGCTTAGATAAGGGAGAAAAAATGTATATGTTTTGATATGAAGAGTGTAGTACACACTGATGATGGTGAAGTCGATGTAGAAAAAGGTTGTATGTTATGTGAATAGACAGATGACGTAGGAGATAGTAAATGCATTAAAAATTGGACTTTGACTGGACCTGAAAGTCGTTATTATGAGAAGAGTGTGAAGAGCACAGTGATGAAGCTAACAGGCTTCAATTTAAATCCAAAAATATTCAAAAGTTGAGTGGTGAATCTGTGATAAGATTCACTGACAGTGAAGTGAAAGAAAAAATACAATTAGAGTATATTCAGATAACCAGAGATCTTGATGCTAAAAATCTAATCAACAAGCTAGTTAAGTAAGAATTCTAATTTCAGTATGAAAAGAGAATAGTTTTAGAAAATTTTGATACAATGCCTTATGGACATTAAAATTAATTTAATAAATAAAAATTAGAAAATTTTTCTATTTCTTGTAATGTCAAAATAAAATTTATATGATTCTCACTATAACTACAGAATAAATTTATTAGTTGTCTTTAGTGTATTCTCTGTTTTCTATATCTCTAGATTTAAATTTTTTGGTTATTGAGAAAGAAAATATTAAAAATAATATAAAAACTTTAATACATTTTTTAAATATTTTTGGTAAATTATTATTCCCTTAGTATATTAACACCAGTTGTATAATCATAGATAGTTTAAAATATTCTTTCATATTTAACTTGTTTCTCCCTTGGTTCATTATTTCTCTCAAAAACTGTTAAATTCAAATTTGTCCTGCACATTAGTCATATTTAGAAGATAAATTATTTTTAAACATAATAAAATTTTCATCTATATAAATGAAGGACCTACTTAAGAACCTCAATAATGCAAACAGTTCTAATATGTGTGAAATGATTAATGAACTGGAAGAAAAAGAATGCTATTACATTACAGAAGATGAATATTTGAAAACTAGAAAGCGTGAAAAAATTTGTATCTTGATAGCAAATTTAAAATTATTTTGCCAAACAGCTACTTGAAATTAATTAGTGGTTGCGATTTTCATTTTATTGAAGGTGCTAGTATTAAATTGCGATATGAGGGGAATGAAGAAACTTAAAAATAATGATAATGAATTTCTGGGTCTGGAATTCACTATGTGAATTATTTGAGCGTTTCATAGAAATCCAATCTAGAATTTTTGGTTTAATTGAAATTGGCCACTGTTTGATTCATGTTTTTTGTGTTATTAGTTATCCATTTACAATATTTTTTTCAATACTTGTTGATTTTTATGCAGAGAATATTGCTTGTCCATTAATTTATGTCCTAGTGCACTGAACGAGCCCACTGCTAGTTGCATCCAATTTATGACAAACCACTCATATGGAAAAACCTTTTAAAGAGCAAAAATACTCGGAGTGGTCATGAGTTTAAGGAATCCACACACCGTATTGAAATCTCTTGTACTCTTGTTGCCTAAGGATTGGGATTGCTTGAATGACTTACGTGATGGAGTTAGTTACCTCAAATTCTAATGAGTGTGGTTGTGATTTTGAAAGGTCAGTTGCTGTAATAAATTTGAATTTACCAGCATTAAGCACTGTCTCATATGTAATGAGACATTTCCTAACATTTGAAATATCATGGTGTTGATTTACCTGTGGACTGATTACTTTAAGGAACAGTGTTCTCTTGTGGTATCCATTTTTTACACTCAAACGGCTGCACTGCAGAGAGATTAGAGGACCTGCAAGACAGCTACATTATGTAGTCTGGGTACAAATTAGGCGTTTTGCAATTCAGGTCATTTGGATACTTTTGTGTATGATATTACATATTTTTTTATAATGTGGTTTACATTTAGGACGTTATGTATAGAGGCTACAGACAGTTCTGGCACTTTTTGCTTTTTTGTATGCACATGAAATTTTGTTTCAATACATCACAGCTCTAGGAACTGAACACTTAATCTGATATTATGTTTTAGTTGGTCTTGTCAACTGTACAACAGTTTAATGTTATTACAACCTGTCGAATGTTATTGGCAACTGCTGAATGTTTGTTTTATATCTGTTTGTCTGTGTATGTGAGTGTGTGTGTGTGTGTGTGTGTGTGTGTGTGTGTGTGTGTGTGTGTAATGGTATTTGTTTTGTTTTTGTATGATTAAGTGATAATATTTTTCTGTTTCATTAACTCTATTATCTGTTATTTTTTAATAATAGTGCGTGTGTGTGTGAACTGCTATTGGTATAATTAGGTGTGGTGCTTTTCTCCCCCCCCCCCCATCCCACCCTCATGCCTGTGTGCATTTATGTCAGTCAGAGAGAGAGAGAGAGAGAGAGAGAGAGAGAGAGAGAGAGAGAGAGAGAGAAAGAAAGAGGGTTCTAGTGGAATGATTTTTATCTTCTCATTTCTTTTATTAAGTTAAAAAAATAAAGAATTCCCCATATCTAACAATACGAAAACCAACAACAGCTCTCTCTCTCTCTCTCTCACACACACACACACACACACACACACACACACACACACACACACACACACACACACACACACACGCGCGCACATACGTGCACACACACACAGCTATTGAAAAAATTAATAAAATAAATTTAATAAAAATATTTTATCACTTCATCATACTAAATCAAAACAAGTCTCATTACACACACACAACACCATTATTTAAAACATAAATAAATAAATGGAATAAATTTAATAAGTAAATATTACCAACTAATCACAAAACAAAATAAATACCATTGTACACACACGCTCACACACACACACACACACACAGGCACAGACAAACATATCATGACAATGCACTTAATAGTTCCCAGTAACATTCGACAGTTGATAATAACATTCGACTATTGGCATCACCAACCAGAATTTAACATCAAAACTAATGTTCAGTACCTAGTGCAGTAAACTCTAGAAATAGAGTTGCAAATAGAAGAAGCAGTACAGCGATAGCAAAGAAACAAAAATAAACATATAAATCAACATCCATAAAATCTATGTTTAGAACTTTAAATTACTACAAAATCAAAGAAAAGTAAAAAGTGCCAGAATTGTTTGTTTGATACCTATGTATACAACATCCTAAATGTAAACTACAGTATAATGAAAAATATGTACTATTACAGGCGACTGAAGGTGCCTTGCAAATAACAGTGAAACGTGTATGGCATAAACATTATTTTTCATTCAGATGTAATTAGACAGCACACAAAAAAATTATGAACATATTAAATGCAACTGAGGGTGGTAGGAGTACAATAGTTGAAGCAAAATAAAAAATTATGTGGTTTGAGTCATGTTTTGTGACTGTAATTTGGGACTTAATTTTTGACAGATACATTGTTGTAGGTAACCAGTTTCAAGCAATAGACATGGATGTAGCCACTGTTCTAAAGTTGTGCAGTTCCCTTGTTGGATTCTTGGAAGAAATCAAAATGGGATATGAAGTTTTCAAGAATCTAGGTCATAAAAACTTCAGTCGCTCTATAATACTGCTAAAATTCAACCAAGTGATGTTCAGGATAGGAAATTCAGTAAAAAACCTTTGATAAATATGTTTCATACATTGAGGAACTAATGAATCAGATGAGATGCAGAAGTCCTTTCTTTTGATTTTGGATAAATTGATTGAAGAACTGATCAAGATAGTTTCTTCTTACAAAGAATTCCACGATTCATTTATATTGTTGTCAGACCTGAAGAAGCTAAGTACACTTGAAGTACAGTAAGCGTCATCCAGACCTCAGCATTTGTACTTGAATGTTTACATTTCGTAAGCTACATATCTAATATAAGGAACGAAAATGTGTCATACTCTCTTCTAGAACTGTGCAAGGTGCAGAAAGATAGTAACAGAGAGAATGTTTACCCAGCTCTAAACATAGCTCTTCAGATATATGTACTTCAGTGCCGGTGCAAGCCTAATGGCCACCATTTGTGAGTTACAAAATTGCCGCCTGCCTGCCCCACCCCATTTTTTTTAAAGAAAGTTTGTTTAATATTAAAATCTGTCCATGTATTTGTGGAAACTTTACTGGAAAAGTTAGTCATATGATTTTTATAAAGCTAGTTCTTAAATGTAATTTTAATAAGCCATGCAAATTTACAGTTACCAGAAATAAATATGTTTTACAGTTGTGTTCTGATAATGTATTCTGTGGAAAACAAAATACAATTCCCACACAATTTAAACTTTACACATTAATTTGCATTGAAATGGTTCAAATGGCTCTGAGCACTATGAGAATCTAACATCTGAGGTCATCAGTCCCCTACAACTTAGAACTGCTCAAACCTAACTAACCTAAGGACATCACACACATCCATGCCAAGGCATGATTCGAACCTGCAGCCGCAGCAGATTGAAGCGACTAGAACCGCTCGTCCACAGCGGCTGGTGCAATTTGCATAGAAGAATAATGTGTACATAATAGTTTTTTTGCATTGAAAAAATTAAAAAACAGCACAGTCAAGCACTTAGCATCTAAACATTAAAAAAAAGTAAACAAATCGAACCTTCCTGGCTTCGCTTGTGCAAACTCTTTCTCTCGATCCACATTATTTAAGTCCTCTGCAGGCTCGTGCTGAATAGATGTTGTTGCAAGCTCACTTAAACGATTTTAGCCCATCATTGATCTGAGATACGCTTTTATTAATATTAGTTTTGAGATATTTCTCTCTCACTCGGATCTGTCACTTGGAGTATTAGAAGACTTTTCGAACAATGTTAACAGCATGGCAAAAAAAATGTCTTCCTATGTACTTCAAAGTCTCTGTTGGACCTATTCCAGGTTTCACCAACGCTGAAAGCACTTTATGTTTATCCATCAACTCCAAGGCATCAACGTCGCTTAACTCGTCGTGCAAGAGGTTTTTTCTTGCGAAGTTTCCACACTTTTCGTCCTGTCTGTCAGGAGATGTATTCTCCAGCTTGCAGATGTACAGAAAATCAAAATGATCGCAATGAGACTTCAACTGAGGGAATCTCTCACACAAAGATGAGATGATTATGTCTAAAAGATAATAGCACAACTCAATCTAGTAACGTTTCGTTGGATCCACTGTTGTCTTGCCTATTCCTTCGTAGGTAAAGTGTCTTGGTGTCTTACTTTGTCGCCGAGACACATTTATCTGCAGTAACGTTAGGTCTGCTGGCTCTAATCCTGAGGCCAGTCCTTCGGAATCTGTCAAGAAAGATACAAACTTTTCATCAAAAAAATGGCTCTGAGCACTATGGGACTGAACATCTATGGTCATCAGTCCCCTAGAACTTAGAACTACTTAAACCTAACTAACCTAAGGACAGCACACAACACCCAGCCATCACGAGGCAGAGAAAATCCCTGACCCCGCCGGGAATCGAACCCGGGAACCCGGGCGTGGGAAGCGAGAACGCTACCGCACGACCACGAGATGCGGGCTAAAAACTTTTCATCTGTTATGCAGTTCTCAAAATATGATTTCGTACTTTCAAGCATTTCCAAGGTCTCAAATGCATTTTGTCACTGCTTTGGAGAGTCTTACTGGCTGTACTAATGTCAAGCAGTATCTCGTGCCAGATTACCAGAGATGCAAATTTTTATTGTATTCGCAAGTGCTGTGACTTCGAGAGTTGTCATACTATCGAATTCCTCTTATATGTGAACAAGCGCGTCATAAACTCCTCCAATTTTAAACATCAGGAGGGTAAATTCATCGATGTGGCTTTCCCACCTTGTGTCGCTTAGCGGCATCGGCTCAGGTTAGGCAGATACTTCTTGAATCCCAACGGCGAACGAAGGAAGAGAAGAAATCGTACAAGCTCTTCACTGTCGAAAACATGGGGACAGCATATTGGAGATTCATAGCAGAATCGTTTACAACAAGATTCAATGACGCCGACTGTTCGCGAATCTTTCTGTCCTTCGGGAAAAACGTACACTTTTTGTGCAAATTCAGGTTCTCGATAGAGTTTCCATACTTTCGTGACAAAAGGCAAGGTGCCACCAGTCGCTTATACCATTCTTTGCAAATTTGGCTGTAGGTAACTAAGAACGTTCGCAACAATGTCGGAAGACAGCATCCTCGCTCTTTGCGTACATCAACCAATATCTATCTGCTTTTTGTAGAGTCTTTAGAGAATTGCTGTAATGAACAGGGTTCAATCGCAGGTTGTCCGCGTTTTATGACATTCTTCTACTTCTGAAATGCGCTTAGGAGGATCTTACATGAGAAAATTCGTTTGAACACAGACGTTAATAATTTTTGCCCATCATCCATGATCTGAGTCAATTGCCATCAAGTTTTGGCTCGCCTTTAATCCAATCTGTATGGGTGACTATCGCAGCTGATGTCCTTCCCGTATTTTCCGAATCGGGCCGCCTAATTTCAGTTCAGCCTGATGTATGGTTCTCGGAAGCTTCTCTCATAAACCACGTCTTCATTTGAGTGGAAGCATCTTGTAGATGGCTCACCATCAGCATTGCTGCTGTCTTCAGTGGTCACAGGGATGTTCTTGTCAGCTTTGTGATGGTATCCTGAAGATAAAGATGTAGTTTCAGTAGTTCGACTAGTTCCTTTGGTCTGTGGCTCACCATCCATCTTCCCACCCTTGAATCTGCTGGGTCGTTCTCGCTTTGCTTTGAAATATCGCTGTAGTGTGTACCTTTGTTTCTTATCGTCTTCTTCATTAAGCACCCATCTTTTCCTATACACACTGCTAGACAGTCTTTTTTTTCTGTTGGACATGCCTGTATCTGGTCTGTAAAGAAAAATTACTTGAAACTACCTGTTGTGTCTTCACTTAGTTTTCCTCATCTCTTCTTTGCACATTCCCTAAAGTGAAAAATTAAAGAGAAGTGGGAAGGAAATAAAGCAATGATTTCGGCATTGATCTCATGGAGCTGAGGAATCCTTTTCTTGTCCTGCATTTCATTGAGATTATATTGCATTTCATTGAGCCTACAGAATTTTCCTTCCAAATTACTAATTAGGCCTTCTGAATTTTACATAGATTGGGTTTCTGGCAGTTTGCAGAAATCATTTTTCTGAATGAAAAATCCTTGAACTTATACATCAATAAATCACGTAGGACTTCATATTGTGAATTATAGATGATGTAACAAGTCGAAATTTACACAAGGAGTGAGCTGAAGTACAGTCAACTAAATAAATAACTTGTTGCTACAACAATTTAAATTTTAAGTTCTGCTCAAATGGCTAGGCTGTTCACTCTGATTTAAATATTTTGGTTCAAAAAATACAAATGGCTAGACTGTTCATTCTGATTTTTAAATATTTTGGTTAAAAAATATACACAGACACTATACCTTAAAAGAAATATTAACACTCTAACAAGTTATATTCTTGGTTGATTAGAGATAACTGAACCTACGGAATAATTTACTGTTGTAAAGTTTTTAAAGGTAATTCCACAGATATGGCTGGATCATTCAGCATCGCTCATAGCATTTTTTTATCGTAATCTATACAAATAAAAATCAAATGCTGCATGTATCAAAAAGTTGCCTGAGAACAGCTTGACCAGTTTGGTTGATTTTTTATTCTTGTGATCGTTATTGTCACGACAAGATTTGTATGAAACAAAATTTTCAGAAAATCCAATGGGTAAGTCAGCAAATAATATCAGTTGCTGCATGTAGGAAATATTATCAGTTCAGGACAGCTCAAAATATTTGGTTGAGTTTTGTCTTTGTTGTGTTTGTAATTGTTAGGACAAGATTTGTATGAAAGAAAATTTTTGAAAAATCCACTGGAAAAGTCGAAAATTAAAATCAATTGTGAAAGATCATCACTTGAGAACCGTTCAGCCAATACGGTTGACTTTTCCGTTGTTTTCACAGTTGTGGATGGTAGCGGCATTTTTGTATGAAGAAAAATGAAAAAATTTTTGCACTCACTTTGACAGGTCTACTGTCATGTGTTTTCATAACAAAAAGAATCATATAATCTGATGATGACATATGCCACCCAGGGATACTAGATGTACTGCTAATGGTATCAGTGTCGTCCTCCAACAGATATTGTCATGGAACAGCTATCAGAGCGCCACCTGTGTCTACTTTAGTAGGGAATGCTCACAGCCAGAAAGCTCATTGTAGTGCAAAAGTGTGAAGCAAGAGGCAAACATGGCACAGAGACACTCTCACGCTTCCTGCAGCCAACTGAGTGAGTTTGAAAGAGGTCACATTGTGGTCTTCTGAGGAGCAGTATGGTTGTTTTGGAGATTTGCTAATCAAGTTGGACATGCTGCATCAGTTACGCAACGATCTTGGTATCAGTGGTCACATTCTCACACACATAGACAAGGATCTGGAAGTCCATGCAGCACAGACACCTGCCAGAACTGTCATACTGTGAGTGCAGCTGTGGCCAATCGTGTACCCACCACACTACAAATAACAATGCTTGTCAGCCCAGAAGTGTCAACACGAACAGTTGCAACCCTCTAGTCCATCTTTCACCCACACCACAACATCACCATGCACAGTTCAACTGGCACCGCTGAAAGACCACTTGACAAAACGAATGGCACTCTGTGGTCTTCAATGATAAAAGAAGATTCTATCTGCATGCAGTTGATGGTAAACTGTGGATGTGACATAGATTGGTGAGCAATCCTCTAGTCCATCTTCCACCCACTCCACAAAATCGCCATGCACAGCTCGATTGGCACCGCAGGAGGACCACTTGGCAAAACGAATGGCACTCTGTGGTTTTCAGTGATAAAAGTAGATTCTATCTGCATGCAATTGATGGTCATCTGTGGGTGCGACATAGACTGGTGAGTATTGTTTTGTAGAGTGCATTCGTCCATGACACACAGGCCACACCACGGACCTTATAGTCTGGGATGCGATAAGCTACCACGCTTGTCCATCTTTGGTGTTTCTGGAGGGGGCGGGAGTGGGGGAGGGACGCTACCTAGTGTCTGGTATGTGCAGAACGTCACTAGACAAATTATTTTGTCAATCTCGCAACAGCAAGGTGATGTGTTATGGCAACACGTTTACGCTCGCCCAACCCTGTTCTTGAAACTCAACGTGCTCTGCAAGACATGCAGACTGGCCAGCATGATCTCCGGACTCGTCACCAATCAAGCATGTGTGGGATATGATGGGGCGAGAAGTGACTCGTGCGACTCGTCAACCAACAATTGTTACAGGACTATGTGAACAGGTCGAGCTGGCATGGCATAACTTACCCGAGAACAGCATTCATCATCTGTCGATTGACTGGATGACAGAGTCAGTGACTGCATTGCTGCCCATGGAAGCTACACTATGTACTAATATGGATATTTCAGCATGGGTCGATACCTGATTCCTAAGAACCACTTGTGCTATTGATCTGTAAATATAATCATTTCATGTAAGCCAAATGTACTGTTGTAGTAATAAATCTTAAGCGAACTGGAAACCTCTAACAGTGCATGCTAATTTTTTTCTGGCAGTGTATGAAGGGAAAACCTTGTTACCGAAAATATCGAAAGTTCTTGACCAATTTACTACAACTTTTTACATGACACTCTAGTGAAAGTTTGGACTGACACAGGCTTTTGTAACACACTTAATAAACACTTCTATATGTAATATATAAAGGACAAGTGTAGTTACCAAAAATGTCGAAAAGTCCTTAACCCATTTAATTCAGATTTTTACACAATTTTCTAACATTCAGATGTTCATAGGCAGATGGGCTGTACATTTTTGTAACGTATGTGGTATATACCACAAATCTCAAAAAGCCCTTGACTGACTGCAAGAGGCATTGAAGTGTGTACAAAGCGTAACTTACATTAAAATGAGAAGTGAGAAGAAAACTATGTGAGACAAAAAAACCTACATAAAAGCGTAAGGTGGTGGTATTTTGCACCTTACAACGTTCAATTTACACCCCCGTGTGAAGCGATTAATTGGGAAATTAATGATTCATGATTAATTATGAAATTACACTCTCTATATGATGCTCCAATGAATATTCAGACAGACATAGATTATATGTCTTTATAATATATTACATATATAAATATGTAAGTGATGTATTAAGGGGAAATGTTGTTATCAAAAAGCTCAGAAAGATCCTGCAGGATTTACTTCAAATTTTTAGACAATATTTTACTGAACATTCAGACACAAATGAATATAGAGGAGGTCAAAAGATGGGGAGAATGTTATGCACAGAGTGATTTGGGGAGGGGGAGGACGATATGTATGGAGCTACTGAATATTCAGATGGAAATGGACATAAAGAGGGGACAGGAGATAGACAAAGAGAGGGGGAGGAGGTCATGTACAGGAGGTGGGGACAGAAATTTTGTACAGTGAGGGATGAGAGGATGGGCACAGACAGAGGGTAAATTGAATATAGGATGTATGTGCAACTCCCATACATATTTAGCAAATGCAAAGCATTGCTGGGTTCAGTAGTAATTTCTATAAATCTTTGAACTTATGTGTTTCTCAACAAAATACTGTAGGAGGAATAACCGTTTGAAGTCATCACCCCAACAACCTATTTTCTTGATTGTCTGTACATTAAATAAAATTTGATCTTTGCAAACCAATATATTTAATATTATAATGTTAAAATCAACTTAAATTCCTCTTTCTAGTTCAGGGCTTAACAACCGGTTTTGAGCGCGAGTACTCCCGTCTGCTCAGACACGTGCTCGCGAGCAGCTGCAAGGTCGCGGAGTAGGGAGGGAGGGGGGGGGGGGGAAATGCGCGCACACGTTTGAACAGGGGCGCAGCGTGCCTATTGAATTCGCGCCGACTGTTTAACGTTTAAAGTACTACGATCAGCTCTAGCAGTCACTTCGCAGGTTAAGAATCATGTCAAGTCGCCGTTGTGTAACTCCAACCATGTTTTCGCAGTTCAACCCCCATTGGGAGGAATTGTATCTGTTTACAGTAAAAGATGGTGTTGCAAAATGCTTAGTACGTCACAAAACGCTGAATTCTTTTAGGAAATTTAATTTGCAGCGACATTATATGTCGTACCACGCGAAAGACTACGGAAGTGGAAAATGTGATGGACCAGATCGTGCACAGGAAGTTATTAAACTTAAAAGGAAGCTATCCGAAGAAGATCTGGATGACGAAGAAAAATCAACTGAGGCAGCTCTCAGAGTGAGTTACAAAATTGCTTTGCTTTTAGCAAAATCCCTGCACCTCTTCACTGACGGCGATTTAATAAAAGAATGTTTGGTAGTTGCAGCGGAACATTTGTGTCCATCTCAAGTTGAACAGTTTTGGATTGTGCCATTATCTAACATGACCATTATACGTCGCATATAGGACATGGCAGACCACGTCCAGAGCCAGCTTGCAAATATCTGTAAAGATTTTATGGCGTATTCTCTAGCTCTGGACGAAAGTGTTGATATCACTGGAACAGTGCAGCTTGCCATATTTATTAGAGGTGTTAATAGAGATCTTCAGGTGAGGGAGGAGCTCCTCGATGTAGTAGCCATGAAGAACACTAGAACCGGAGGTGAAATTTTAAGTAGTGTTGAAGAAAGTGTTGAAAATATAGGATTGTCGTAGAATTCTTTAGTTTCAGTGTCTACAGACGGTGCACCAGCAATGACAGGGAAAAAATCAGGTTTCATTGAGCTGTTGAAGGAGAAAATGAAATATCTGACCGTGCCGAATGAAATAATCACTGTGTGATCCACCAGGAAAACTTATGTGCAAAGAGTATCACTCTAAAAAATGTGATGAGTGTTGTTGTTCGTACAACCAATTATATAAGGAAGCATAGGCTACAACACAGGCAATTTAAAAGCTTACTTGAGGATGTAGAAAGCCAGTATGGTATCCTGCCTTATTACAGCGAGGGCCGCTGGCTTAGTCGTGGCGAATTATTAAATCGATTTTTTTTCCCTATTAGATGAGATAAATATGTTCATGGAAGTAAATAACGTGTGTTCCTGAATTGAAAGAGCCTTCATGGAAATGTGATCTGGCGTTCTTAGCAGATTTAACTAGCCATCTGAATGCTTTGAACATTTCACTGCAAGGTAAAAATCTGCTAATTACTCATTTCATAGATCGAATACGAGCTTTTAAAATGAAATTGATACTTTGGGTGAGTCAGTTGGAAACAGGAAATCTAGCTCATTTTCCTAAATTATCATCCATGCAAGACGTTCACAAAGACTGTGAACGTTATTCACATAGTTTAGTTGCCCTTAAGGAAGAATTTTATCAACGCTTTCAAGATCTGACAGCATTAGGCAGTGTTTTTGATCTGTTCTCCTCTCCATATTCAGCGAATATTGAAGAGATTCGTCCTGAGCTGCAACTAGAACTTATTGACCTACAGTGTGACAGAGAATACAGAGACAAATTTCAGAACAAGAAAAACATTTTGGAATTCTGCAGACACTTCCCTCAGGATAGATTTCCTCGTTTGCACTAACTGGCAGCTACAATAATATCAATGTTCGGTTCCACGTATGTTTGTGAACAACTGTTCTCTGGAATGAAATGTAACAAGATGCGCCTGAGAAACGCATTGTCTGATCGAAATTTAAACGGCACGCTGCGCCTACAGTGCACAAGAACAATTACTCCGAACATAGACGCAATTGTAAAGGGCAAAAAGTACAAGATAACCGAGAATCCCCCACTTCAGTGACACCTTTTATTGTGTAACAGTTCACAAATTTATACGAATGTAGAGGCATACACTAAGCTAATAAAATTATGTGGCACGAGTACATTCTCCTTTATTTGTTTCATTTGTCGCAGTAATAGTTCGTGATGATATCCCTGCAGGTGGCCGTGGATTTACATTGACTGGCGGCAGCTGTTGTGTGCCCCACGTGACTCTCCCCACTCTCTGCTCTGGTCCGGTAGTGGGGGTAGCGTGCTCGCGCTGCTCCGTGCTTGTGCCTGGCTGCTCACAGCTTGCTCCACGAATACGTATGTTGCGAAGCCCTGCCCTAGTTGCACTTTTGTCTGCCTGTTATAAAATAAATAAATAAAAAAATAAAAATAAAATATTAATTATTGTATATGTATGATAGTGATTGGTTGTAATTAATATTTGCTTATCTGGAACATGGACGTTTAATTGTTTGGTATCAGACACTTGACAATGGCTTTTTCATAAATGCAATGTTATTCGTAGTTGACCGTGAAATAAGACTCAAATAATCGGACTTCGTATTTAAATCGTTTCCAAAGACTGCTGCGGTAGGTGCGGACTCAAAATGTCAATATTAGAATAATTTGCCAGCCATGTCAATACGTCGTACAGATGTGACTGTTTACTAAACATAAAAAAGTTTACACAGTTAGTTAAATCAGATATATTCAACGAATAAGCCTACAGTTAAATAATTCAACTTACTTTCATAAATATAGAATCTTTACAGGGTCGAGTGCCTAGAGAGATTGCAACTCCCAGTGTTCTTATATAACATCAAAAAGTGAGGTGTGCCAGTTAATAAAATATACGTGCTTCCCGCACCAGCTATTCTACCAGACCTACTTCTTCTTAATGAAACATAAGAGTGTCATAATTGTATTTTGTTTTATCAGCGGCATAGCGCTGCAGTTCTATGCCATAGGCTTTATTTATTTGTGAGAGATTAATGATTTAATTAAGATTTCGCGTTTCCGAGGAAACTCACGCATGGCATGCAAATGTGCCTTTATATTGCCCCCTGAATTGCGAGGCGAAAGGACACACCTGCAGGCGAGCGATTCACCTAAAGGCACAAGAAAATCTAAGTTATCTACAACTATTTACATGACATACATTATACAGTATATTATATACAAAATTTGAATGACGCACATGCGCCGTAAAAGTTCTTATGCTGGCAAAATAAGAGTGCGCGCATGCGCAGAAGCGTCTATGTGACTCTGGCACTGCCGTTATATCGTAAATTTAGATCACGCGTCACAGTATTGCAGTTCATATTGTTCATGTGCGCGCGCTTTCTTAGTCATTGCACAAAGAAAATATTCCACCAAGATTACATATGAAGAGTACATTCTATGACAGGTAACTTAATTTTAAAGTTACAATATTTGTCATAATACAATATAACTTAAGATTGTTGAATGTTCTTAGTTACATAGTATTGCATTGAAATGCTTCAAAGAAAAATGACTTTTTGTTTCAGATTCGTTATTACACTTTATATTCATCTGCTGCACAGTAATGTTTCACAGGTGTCGTGATAAAGTTTTTGATCACAGTAACATCGCTGTATAACAACGTAATTGATACATAAACATGCCCATTTACTATTTCCATTATAGTCGTTGTGATGCAGTTCGTTGTGACAAAAAGCATTGTTTATTACAGATCGGACGTGACCCGTCGAGTAATTGGTCCATATGCAGTTCGTTTTCGATATTCCGTGGAAGCTTCGTTGCAGAACCTCGGACGGCGCATAGCTGGCGTCGATCCTTGGATAGTCCAGGTAAGTGTGTCCATCACATTTCGAGAACATTCCATTTCCTGAATTTCCAACCAAAATTCTTCCACTCGACGTGTTGTTTTCTGGACAGGCATGTTGTGAGCATTTAATTCAGTTAACATCTTGAAGTTGGATACTGTAGTAATGTCACAAGACGATGCACCAATTATGCACTTCACATTTTCAGTTTTTTTTGTTAAATATAGCTCACCTAAATGTTCGTAGTTATTTATCAAAGAAATCGTTCATCGCGTTTACAAAGGTACGATGCATGATGAATATAATAACAGTTTCTCACATACGTAGTTGCGGACTTAGTAATGTACGTTAATGTCTGTGAACAGTGGTTCACTATCCAATTTGTTTTTAAAAGTTTTTCACATTTTGGCACTCGTTATTGTTCAAATTTTTACATAGTAACAGTTACATTATACATCATTTCGAAAAAACATAAGTAATCATACATATACATGTCACATACTTTCTTAGCATAAACATAATACAGTTACACATAAACATGTACATCATCATTTCATAGCTATAAATTATTACATTATGTCACATTTGATTACATGAATTGCAGATATTTACATTCTCTTTTAGGGTTTTACTGGGTTTTTATGATGTTTTTTGTGATGTCATCTGAAATTAAGATAGGTTAGACACAGTATTCATTACATCAGTAGGCAAGACTAGGCGTTTTCACTACTCAATAAATATTCAAAATAATAAGAGACAGAAAACTGTTAGATTCCTCATATTTTATGCGTGCGTGTATAGTGTCTGTGTGGCCTTGGCTACTGGTAGATGCTTTTCATGCTGAGAGATGTGCGTCTAATCTATTTCTCGAAGTAAAAGATCACTTTACAGATGACATCTGTCGGTTCGTCAGGTGTCATACCAAGTCAGTGGTACCTACAGTCACATATGTTCCGTGAAAAATTAATATATCATTCACTGCTACATAATCATAAATTTTACCTTAATATTCACTCTTCTTGGTAGTGCCACGACGTTGAAAGAAAAGTTCTTCTGTCTCCAACTGCGTCACTGGTACAGCTGAAACGAAAATTTCTATACTACTTATTATCTATGTTGTAGCAAATGGAGTTTCGCGAGTTGCTTAGCAATGTTTTTATGGATATAACTTTGACATTATTTAGCATGAAATACTCTAAGATCTCGGTGTACGTATAGCCCAATAATTTTGTTCGTTCTAGGATGTTGTAACAGATACGCACCAGGATACAATATTTTAACAATAATATAAGGTCCTTCACATAGCAGACGCCACTTAGCATTGCATCGCTTGAGTGCTAGAGATTTATGATGAGTATGAAGTAGTACAAGCATTCCTGCCTTGAATTTTTGTTTTCTTTTTATTATGTTTGTGTGATGTTTGTTTCGTATCTGTGCATGATGTGTCAGTGTAGTCAATACTTCTCTTACTTTCTGTTCAGGTGTGATTTCCTTGTCTGACAACTTAGGTAATGGTTCTATGATTTTCCAGTCTAACATTTGTTTTAGTTCTTGCCACACAGCAGGTTATTGAGATGACAATACGTTATATGTCTTGTGGTAGAAGATCTTGTGAGGCTTAACTTCAATCTTGTAGACATACGTGTTGATAACACCTAATTGTTTGGTAAAAACTTGTAAATATTTGTATAACACTTCCTGTAGTTTCATATGTTCATGTACACTGAGAGCTGTAGCTTCATTTATCTTATGATCAATCAATGTTTTCAAGTCGATTAGCTCTGTGTCAGATGAGTGTGTGTGCATGTCTTGAATGTCACTGTCAAGTACTAACTGAACCTTGTACCCTGTACAGTGTTTCTCATGCTTTAGAGTTCTCCTGTCCAAATCAATAATAATTACACTGCCTTTATCATTTAAAATACATTTACCCTATAATGCAGTCCTTTTCGCTCATAATATCTAATCCTAATATGCAATTTGTCACAAGGTTTTGTACAACCAGGAATGGCCATTGTATGGTTCCATTACCTATTTTAATGTTTACAAAAACTTGCTTCTCAGCCCTACATGACTTATTACCTAGAGCAGTAGTTATTTTACAGTTCTGGGCAGGAAACTCAGGCACAGGCTCCAATTCACACATCTTTTTATAGAAATTAAAAGACAAAACGGTCACAGCTGCACCTGTATCAAAGATAATAGTAGTTGGAATCCCACCTACTACACCAGTAGTAGAGGCTAAAACAATTTCATTTGTGTTTGAATGACATTGTGTACTGTCTTGCAAAAGTTCATCTGTTATATTCTCATTTTAGTTGTATCTTACAAATAAAACAGGTAGTTTTTGTTTACAATTATTAGGCATATCAATATTTTGTTGTTCAGTGGTGGTGTCAAATAACTGATTAACATTGAAGTCGCCCCCCCAAGAATTCTTCAGCCACAACCTGGGGCATAGAAGTGACAGTTTCTAGTTTGTTGGATTAGCATTTATATTAGGAACTGACACAGATTGAGGTTGTGTATCAGGTGTCACTTTTATTATATTCACATTCGGATATTGCCTGTTGTGATCTCCAAACTTTTGCGGTTGTTGTTGCTGTTGCGCATTATGACTTTCCTGTCGGTCGTAAGGCATGCTCCAATTTTGTCCTGGTGGCTGCTGTGGTATAGCAGTGTTTGAATGAAAGTATTGATCGCTATGAGTCCAGCCTTGATGCTGTCTTGGGTCATAGTTATTATTGTTTCTATTTCTGTTTGTGTTTTTGTTGTTATAATTGTATCCGTTGTTACCATTGTTGTTGTAGTTATTACCACGGTGCCTTTTGTATGGATTGCCGCATGAAGTGTTATTACTGTTGTAACTGTTGGTTGTATTGGAATACGTGTGTTGATTTTGATTTCCGTATTGAGACGGCATGTGAGTTGGCTGTTTTTGCTATACCGCGTATCCAACTGTCGGCGCGCCAGAATTGAGTTGGCAAGCCTGCATGTTTTGCATACCACTAATATAAATATTGTGGCTGCTGTTTTGCCACGTGAAGCGCTGATCTTCTAGTAACATGTCAACCGAATCTAAAGCTGTTAAAAAATAATCTGGATCGTCATCCGGAATATGTAAGAGTTTTTCTTTAATGTTGAAAGGCAATTTGGCCTTCAACGCACGGAGTATATCACGTGTTGCGACTGGATCGACCAAAAAATGTCCCATGTTCAAGTATTTTTCAAAATATCTGCGTAAGTTACCATTTTTACTGTTAAAAGTTTCAGCTTCTAAAATTTGCCTTCTGAGTCGCTCCTGAACGGATTGCGACCAGAATTTGTTCAGAAAGGCACGCTCAAACTCACTGTACATGGTACATACGTCAGCTTGACTGTATGCCCAGACAGCTGCATCGCGTTGGATGTAACCGACAATATATGAAATCTTTTTTCGGTCACTCCAAGTGCGTGGAAATGCGTTACTAAAAGATTTAAGAAAAATCACTGGATGAATGGTTCGTTTTTCTGGGATAAAAGTCTGAAATTGCCTGTGTTTTATTAAGCTTTCTTCTTCCTTTGCATTATGATATGGATTTGTTCCACTGTAATTACCGAAATGTTCAGATGGCGAGTAATTACGGTAATGTTGCTGTGGTTTACCATGACAATAGCTTGTGTTTGTGTTTGCACGTCATGGTATGTGTTATTGTCGTGGTGTGTTTTGTTCTTGTGTGTTTGCCGTGTGCGGTATGTGTGCGTCATACTCCTATGTATATTGGTTTCTAAACTGTGCATTTTGACTGATATTTTCGTTACATTCAGACTGTGGTTGATCCGTGAATTGCTTCATTGGTGCAGTGACAGACTGTACTGCATCACTAATCAGCTGTTTCTTATTAGTGATGTATTCCACTACGGAGTCGTGCACAATTGTTGGTAAATTTTCACGTATGCATCTATCAAAATGTTTGTCATTGTTCTCTACCCAATCATGAAATTCTTTATTAATATTTTGAAAATGAGCTGTGGCATCAGATTGTAATCTGTCAGTCAGGTGTTGTTCAACATTGTCAGATTTATTCTGCACGTCAGTAATTCATTTTTCAAGGTTGTCATGTACTGAAGGATATGTTCGAATTTGTCCAGTAAGAGCTTCACACGTGACATTAAGAATTTTTACTTGTATCTGTAAAAGTGCTATGTCATTTGTAGTCTTTTCTTGTATGGTATTAAGCTTGGAAAATTTCGTACTGAGTTCAGTCATCTGTTTGGTCAGTGTGGCGTCTATAAGTCCCACACTTTAGATAAAGTGTCGTTACATGTCTTGATTGCTATGAGATCAGATGTAATTTCGTCATTTTGTGTCTTTAACTGTTCATTTTGTGTCTTTAAGGTTGCCATATTTTCTGCGTTTTGTTTCATTAGCATTTGTAATATGTTGGCAATGTTTACTGTTTGCAAGGTCTCTGCCCCAGCCGCGTCATTAGACGTGACGTCATGTATTAACATGGGCTCTGACTGAGACTTTGAAATTTTTGTGGTGGACGGCCTATTGTCAAAATTTCCGTTAACACTTGCGTCAATATTTGATGAATCGTCACTACCGGTTGCTGTCGTAAAGTCATTTTCTAACATTTGTCTCGCATCCGAGTCGGATTGCGTCTGAATAGTATGTCTTTGCTGTTCCATCTTTGCGTATTATTTTCTAGTTATGACCATGCCACATGTAAGATATGCTTTAAGAAAATTAAGTTTGACACTGGTTTTAAAATAAAATGCAGTTGAACATGAATCGCTCATAGCAACAATGGCTGTTTGTTAATTTAAAAATGTAAACTGAATATCGGATTATTCTTAATGGCTGCTGGCCATGTTACAACGTATCGTACAGAAGCCGGAAATATTGTACACTCGTGTAATGGTATTGTTGCAGAAGTTATTGTTTAAGGAAAAGTACTGAGAATGAAATTTATCACTGAAAACTGCTATGTGCGAAAGAAATACTACAGAATCTGCTGAAAAGCTAATGCACTGAATTATGCGTCTGGTCAAGCCTGCCAATGCAACGATGCTGCGTCTTACCTTATTTTGCTGGAAGCTTCGTTGCGTCTTCCCGCAAAATTTTGGAATTGGAAAATATATTCAGATTTTTGTTATTTCTCATATATTCAAGTCCAGGTCCAGAAAGTTGATTTTTCGCATGAAACAAAGAGAACAATGTAACAAATGACAAAATAACAAGTCCGACACGCAATCGCCAATATAAAATAAATAAATAAAAAATAAAATAAAATATTAATTATTGTATATGTATGATAGTGATTGGTTGTAATTAATATTTGCTTATCTGGAACGTGGACGTTTAATTGTTTGGTATCAGACGCTTGACAATGGCTTTTTCGTAAATGCAATGTTATTCGTAGTTGACCGTGAAATAAGACTCAAATAATCGGACTTCGTATTTAAATCGTTTCCAAAGGCTGCTGCGGTAGGTGTGGACTCAAAATGTCAATGTTAGAATAATTTGCCAGCCATGTCAATACGTCGTACAGAGGTGACTGTCTACTAAACATAAAAAAGTTTACACAGTTAGTTAAATCAGATATATTCAACGAATAAGCCTACAGTTAAATAATTCAACTTACTTTCGTAAATATAGAATCTTTACAGGGTCGAGTGCCTAGTGAGATTGGAACTCCCAGTGTTATTACGTAACATCAAAAAGGGAGGTGTGCCAGTTAATAAAATATACGTGCTTCCCGCACCAGCTATTCTACCAGACCTACTTCTTCTTAATGAAACATAAGAGTGTCATAATTGTACTTTGTTTTATCAGCGGCATAGCGCTGCAGTTCTATGCCATAGGCTTTATTTATTTGTGAGAGATTAATGATTTAATTAAGATTTCGCGTTTCCGAGGAAACTCACACACGGCATGCAAATGTACAGGGAGGTGGGGACAGAAATTTTGCACAGCGAGGGATGAGAGGATGGGCACAGACAGAGGGTAAACTGAATATAGGATGTATGTGCAACTCCCATACATATTTAGCAAATGCAAAGCATTGCTGGGTTCAGTAGTAATTTCTATAAATCTTTGAACTTATGTGTTTCTCAACAAAATACTGTAGGAGGAATAACCGTTTGAAGTCATCACCCCAACAACCTATTTTCTTGATTGACTGTACATTAAATAAAACTTGATTTTTGCAAACCAGTATATTTAATATTATAATGTTAAAATCAACTTAAATCCCTCTCTCTAGTTGCACTTTTGTCTGCCTGTGCAACATAGTCTTTGCCTACCTATTCCTAAGATACAACAGTGAAGTAAGAATTACAGAAAAGCGCAGCCAACTGAGATGGTCTGGCTTCATGCATCAATAAGGCTTAATTTCATAAATTTTCATCACTTTCTTCTGAGTTCCCTGTTACAGACATAGCGTGTAGTAAAGACTAATGGTTCATAGTAGTATCTACAGAGGTAAGAAGAGGCAAGCAAGTGGGATGATGTTCTTTTAATTTTTCATAAATTTTTGCTAATTCTGAAATTAAGAACATAATGTAAGGTAAATAGAAAAATACTAATGCCCTTCACCAAGGTCACTCATTAGAAAGAATCACCATTGGACATATGTCAACCTTTTCATTCATTAGCTCTTTTGTGTCTAATTATTCAATAAAGGATAACAAACACTCTTCATCACAGTTACAGTTAACTTTTCTTCCCAGTTGTTTTTGTGCTAGCTATTGGGACAATGCAACTTTATTTGTGGCCCTGCCAATTTTTCAAGTAATAGTTCATAAGGAAACAAATTTTCCATTCTGCAGCCTTGGAGGGGAAAAAGTATAACTTATGTACTAATTCTACTGTGCATGAAAAACGCGTACATTTACATTAATGTAAATTATGTAATCACAAGTTACAACAATTGTGATGCACCTATTTTTCTACAGTTAGGAAAAGTAATGAAAGTGTGTCTGATCAGTCTTGACTCTCTCGTCCAACTGCCAAAACGAATTCTATATTTTTCAGTCATAAACAGTGCAAAATTACTACAATACATCTTCTAAAAATAAAGATAACAATTGACCAAATAACTATCATACTCAGCGACCACATAAATATAACAAT
Organism: Schistocerca serialis cubense; assembly: GCF_023864345.2. Lineage (NCBI taxonomy): Eukaryota > Metazoa > Arthropoda > Insecta > Orthoptera > Acrididae > Schistocerca > Schistocerca serialis. Next base: position 719,699,137 of record NC_064638.1, read on the forward strand.
GGCTACTCTCAAAACAAAACAGGAAAGTAATGAGTAATCACAAAATTCCCCTCCCTTCTCTCCCTTGCCTTGTCCAAAAAGGGGTTGGAAACCTGCAACAGACTAGCTGCCCTGCAGTTGTGCCACCCTGTGCAGCTACATGTTTCACACGTGCCTTTTGCCAACCCTGACTTTAGTATTCCCACTTCCAGCTCCTCAATAAAATGTCATTTTCTGCCGTAAGATGCATAAACAACTATTAAAGGATGTCACAAAAAGGGTCATCTTAGATATCTTTGTGTCCTTGGCACTGAATCAGACTTGACAGTGAAACTGGACTATGAAGAAAACAGTTTGAAAATAACACAAAAAGAGAACAACATATTATTATTTAAATAAACAGTGATTTGCCTCTGATACCTCCATAAATGTAATATGTTTGTATTGTCTCTATTTAGCCTTAATAAAAGCACAGTGGCAGTGTTTGCAATTACATTTATTGTATGACACTTAATTAAATTTTCTATTTGTAATTTTTATAAAAGGATGTTTTCAGGTTTACAACTCATAGTTAAATATTACACAAGACAAAAACATTCTCACATGCTACACAACCTTTAATAGGTGTCGGTATTTCAAATCTGGGAGGGAGAGGAGCAGCAGAAATTTTTTTAGCCAGAGGTGTCAGGAGTCCTAAACACAGGCCAACCTCTGAGTCTCTGTAGAGTGTCATAAAATTCACTGTCTACTTTATTACCATTTTTTTCGTCATGGCCCACTGTCTTCCACTACTTTCTCTCTGTGTACTTCTTCTGATACAATATGAGGCACAAATATGACATTACTTAATCCTCCACCACTTTTAGAGCTCATGCATCTTCCATCCTCTCCTCATGTGTGTGAATCAGTTTCTTAAGGACAGTAGTACTACCTAACTTAAGGCACTTCCAAGAACAACTGATGAAGAAATTGGGGATGGAAGTCTGGTTCCAGATAGTTGGCTGCAAGCAACAAAACGTGACTTGTCTTTGTTGACTCTAAAAAAAGAAGTTCAACAGTTTCTTGCCAAGCACCATTTTTAATGTTTTACCCTGTCAATATCTAAGAACCCAGAAGCACATATAGGATCTTTACTCCTCTGTCAACAGAAGTGTACTATCGTCATCGCCACAAAAATCACTTCCAATAAACAATAAATAGTTTGTGCACGAAAAACGAATTCTGTGACAAAGCGAGTGCACTCTGTTTATCACACTGTAGTTAGCACCAAAGCGGAGAGGCCTCCTATCATGATTCGCTCTAAAACCGACAACCAGCAGATTACAAGTGAACACCTGTGAATGCGACCCACACGCGACCGGAAACCATATGCCTAGCATTTACACCAGAGAGAATTCTCGTTCGCTATTTTCCGTTTACTTGAGTTTGCTTCGGTGGAAAGAAGGTTAACATTTACTCTGCACTACTTATGTGTTGGTGCTCTGTGCCACAAAGCGTCAGATATCAAGTCACCGAACACCGAGGTTTTTTTTCATCTCCTATCTCGCACAGCATGCACCATACCACTTAGTGCTCCAGCTCTTACGCGTGGCTAAAATTCAGAAGCTGCAATCGGCATTTAGCATTTGGCCTGGTGTTCACGTCACGTCGCTCACTGTATGGCGAGATCTTTGTCCTGGCCGCCGAATTTACGGAACCATTGTTAACGATTCGACCATAGCTAAATATCTGTGACAAGCAAGAATATAAATGACGCCGGCCGGGGTGGCCGAGCGGTTCCAGGCGCTACAGTCTGGAACCGCGCGACCGCTACAGTCGCAGGTTCGAATCCTGCCTCGGGCATGGATTCTAGGGGACTGATGACCTCAGAAGTTAAGTCCCATAGTGCTCAGAGCCATTTGAACCATATAAATGACATTTCCGCTAATTTCATTCACAGCAATTCAAGGTGTGCTCTTAGTTTCCTGCCTAACCACGCTTTCAGAAATTGTGAAATATTCGGAAAAGATAACAAAGTGTTCATCACAAGCTAAAATATAAATTTCATCGCTGCTCGTTTCACTCCCAGCAACAAAGCTTCATTTTTAGGTTCCTTGCCTGACCACACCCTTGGATATCGCGACATATTCGGAGAAACGGCGAAATATGTGTGGCAATCGAGAATACAAACATCATTGCTGGTCATTTCACTTGCAGGAGTTTCAACATTCGTTTTTCATTCAGACTGAAGTCACAAAATAGAAGAAACTCATTCCTGAGGGAGCACACTCTTATATGTAAATAGTATTGAATATTGCAGAACATGCTTCTATTTACATGACTAAGAAAGAAGCAGCAGCTGTGAAAAACGCGAAGATGAAAAAAAAATTAGCTTGTACCACAGCCAAACCTACTTCCTTTGACTCCATAATCACACAATTCCAACCACAAAACCACTGATCACATACAAATCCATACATAAGTATCGCTTATCTTAGTATCTGCTAAACGCTTTTTTGTCGTTAATTGATATTTAACTGCAACAAAGCGCACCAAAAGTGACGCTTCTGAAATTCTTCAGTGCTCTATCGCCTTCAAAGACATACTATCATAACAAGCAAGTTATAACACAAAAACAACAAAATTTGATGAAATCCAATACAGATCCCTCAAAGTAGCGAGCAAGGGACATCGTGTGACCAGACCCAAATGTCTGTTGTAGCTTCCGTTCACACACGCATCCAATGTGATCCACAGCTTGTGGCTTACTGTGGTTGCATCGTGAGCTACCATTCACACAGGATGTTACAAATTCTACGTAGTTGCACAGCTTTCACTAAGGTGTCAATTGAAGTCATATCAGCGGGTAAGAATGTTATAGTGCAAGTGATGGCCTCAGAGCTGTGACAAGAGTTAAATACAAGGAAGACGAAACTCACAGACTGCATCCGAAAATATATTTCGCATAGCCATAAATCAGAGGAAACAAACACAACAAAAGACATAGCACTCAGAGACGAAAATGCTGTCTGCAATGGCAAACTAATTTATAGCTGGCATGTAATTGTCGTCTGTGCACATGCCGCTCTTCCAAGATTTTAGAACCTTCTTGTATTCGTTGATATTGGCATTTCGAATAACTAATTTTCAGTCTAATAGCTGCCACATCTCACTCTGGGGGTATTTCCTGCATATGCTCCACAATTTATACAATGCTTGGTCTCACATTCACGAACTTTATGCGACTCGCTGTTTTGGTTTACCTGATTTATTTATTCCTTCGTGGGATATGTTATTGGTTTGCACACACACATACACACACACTGCTGCAGAAAATGGAATATAGGCTGTTTTTCTCGTAGCTCTAAAAACTGCGAAAATGTACCTGCCGACTACTGTTTTCACTCTTTTTTTCAGAAATAAAATAAAAACACACTGAAATCCAGCGGAGTAGAGCAGCCTTTACTGCACGTTAACTGCGACAGACTGCTCGTGTTTCGAAGTACTGCCGCAAGGTATCAGTGAGTGGCGCAACGAAGTACAACCAAGCTACGCTTTTTGTGGCGTGACAAAAGTTGCGTCTCTTAAGGTGCGCCACTAAAAACTGGGAGTTCACACAAGCAACTGCAGTATATCGCTAACTGTGGCGACACTTTCGTTGCTCCAGAGATCGAGCCTGTGGACTGAATGTGGAGCCATAATTGCATTGCAGGGGATAGCCACAGAGATTCTATGTCTCCAGCGATGTGTTTACTGAAAGTTGAAACAAATTCCGAGCGAGCGTATTGTGCTTGGAGTTGCACGTTGTTGATGCCTAAGAAATAATGTTAACGGTAGGCATTGTACGGGTTCGGGTTGTTTTAAATAAATACGCTGTGAAGCCTTTCAGGAAAATCTGAAAAGATTGAAAGTGTCGTAATTAAAAGCTATTGTTGCTTTCCGTAGCGGTGAAAAGGTGCACGAGATTTCTATAATTAAGTTGATTTATGACAATAAACAATACGTTTTTTGTTGTTTTGTTGGTTTCAGTAGTAAGGTATTTTATGCATTTATGAGGTCTGGATGTTGTATACAACCGTTAACATGGTACAAAATAAACCGTTATTGCGTTGCTTACTGGTTTCAGCAATAAGGTATTTTATGCATGCATTAGGTCTGGATGTTTTATACATCCGGTAGCTGCTAGAGAAAGCTTTTACTTACAGTAATTTTAAGCATTTTTGACAGGTTCCCGTAACTAGAAATTTAGCGGCGATTGTCTGTGGAAATAGTCAACCTGCTCGGAAGTTTTGGTATTTGACTTGCAGTTTTACTAATATCGTGGAGAAACGTAATTTTACAGGCAGACGGGGTAAGGCTTTGTTTTCTTTCATTATCATATCCATTCAGTCGTGTATATTGTAGATTATTGCATGTATCTTTGCGATACTTGCTTCTAAGAGAAGTTACATCAACGTCAGTTATGTGATACAGTAACAAAACCATTATGGTACGTTATGTTACTTGTTGCACTGAAACCTTGCTGGAAATTGTAAATATGGTTGCCCCAGACATATTAAGACTTGTCAGTAAGGATAGACTCATGAGCTTTCTGTAGACAGCAAGTCTCAGAAGCTGTAATAGAAACTAATCAATGCCGGCTTTGGTATCTCAACAGTTACTTAGTGGACCTTTTCCCCACATTTTTCGTAATTTATGTATCTTACATGCATCAAAATAGTTACCCCTTATCTGTTATGCGTTTTCTGAATTCACCATGCGGATATTTTTTATGTTGAAAAGTGCTTATGAATTTAGCGTCAGTGTAAATATTATGCTGTGTAACAGCTTAACACAACCATAATTTGGCGCTTGCATTCGTTGGCTTCGCCAGCTCACAAACAAATTATCGCCGTATAACATAACATAGAGGCTTTGGGCTATCCTACAGGTAACTGTCACGATACCTATAAGATCTAATGACGGAGGGGATGGTTGGGGTCATTGCTTTCACACACAATCCCTTCAAGCTACTAAACTGGAAGTAGTTTTCTTCATTAGATCTTGTACGAGATGAAATGGTCTCCATAAACTGTTGTAGTATGGGGATTAGGAAATGGCTTAATGCTCCAGTCATATAATTCTTTCCTGGTGTTTCAATTCACTCACTGATATTTTGCTGACTATCTGGTAGCTGTAAACCAAGTTGCTTCAATGTTATAAAAAAGTTTTCATTTATGCCTCATACTGATTAAACTATGTTGCCAAACACTTTGCAGAAACACATTAAATGACAAAAGTCTCTGTTGGTGGGGTAAGTCGTGTAGCTAAAGAAGGTGCAAGAAACCTAACACCGGAGATGTCTTACCAGGCAGAGGTCACTGCTCACAATAAGATTTATGTTCAAACTTATGGCTCACAATCAATAGGCACTCTAATTTTAATGTATATTTCTTAGAAATGGATGTCTGAAATTTTTTTTTTTTTTTTTTTTTTTTAAAGAAGTTGTCTGTATTGTTCTACTAAGGCACATGATACACACTTGAAAACATAAGCAATGGAAAAAAGTAGAAAACAAAATTCAGTGTCCTTTTGCCAGATAATTTTGTGGGTATAAACACTACTTTTGGATTTTGTACTGCACGGAATCCTATTTAGTGATTACAGTGTGTTCATTAATTTTTTTGGGGCCATATTGTAGTGCCAGTGCTGCGTGATTTGTTGGCAACAAATTTTCATCACTGGGCGAGTGACACTGTGGTTAATATTTCCAATTGCTCAAACAGCTGTGTGTGTGTGTGTGTGTGTGTGTGTGTGTGTGTGTGTGTGTGTGTTTGGGGGGGAGGGGGTGCAAACCCATGCACAGTATTGATTTTCCTTATTTTAAAACTAGAAGAGGATCACCCAGCTTGGAACTGGGAGAAAAAAAAATGGATTTTGTAAGGTTTCCTTGTAGTCCTATGGTTTTGTGATAAGGGGTCATTAGAAATTAGGAGGAAATCAGCTATTTTTCAAGCTATAAAAGTATTATTGTTAATGTAAACAAATGAGTGCCTTCAAACAAGTGTGTAGGTGCTCTTTTACGAAAGTTTATGTTGCTTTTAGGATATTGGCAGAACTCATTTTCAGGAAAATGAAGCAGTTTGGGGCTACCTATCATAAATAATACTTTCGTGTGCATTACGATAATTCAGTGGATTAAGCACTGAAATTTTTTAAGTGAGTTCTTAAACTGTAGAATTGAATCATAATTCTTATTTATATATACAAAATAAATCAGTTAATTCGGTTTGCAATGTGAGGAGCAAATAAGTTTGGTAGTGAGCAAGTCATGACAGCCTTGTTTTTTTCTTGCTGACTGAGCTGTCTAAGCACAACACACAACCTGCTGTACAACTTCTGTCAGTACTTCTGTCCTAGTTTCCAAACTTTACAGAAGTTCTCCTGCATGCCTTGTCGGACTACTACTTGAGTTAGTCAATGGAAATGATACTTGTAACATATATGAAATTTTATGCAATATTTTTTTTAACAGTTTTATGACTGAATGTAATTTCTCAAACAAACTTAACTTTGAATAACCACTAATAAGTGATGACAACTTGCCCTTTGCAGTCATCAGCACTGTTGTTGTTGTGGTCTTCAGTCCTGAGACTGGTTTGATGCAGCTCTCCATGCTACTCTATCCTGTGCAAGCTGCTTTATCTCCCAGTAACTACTGCAACCTAAATCTTTCTGAATCTGTTTGGTGTATTCATCTCTTGGTCTCCCTCTACGATTTTTACCCTCCACGCTGCCCTCCAGTACTAAATTGGTGATCCCTTGATGCCTCAGAACATGTCCTACCAACCGAACCCTTCTACTAGTCAAGTTGTGCCACAAATTTCTCTTCTCCCCAATTCTATTCAATACCTCCTCATTAGTTATGTGATCTACCCATCTAATCTTCAGCATTCTTCTGTAACACCACATTTCAAAAGCTTCTTTCTCTTCTTGTCCAAACTATTTATCGTCCATGTTTCACTTCCATACATGTCTACACTCCATACAAATACTTTCAGAAACGACTTCCTGGCATTTAAATCTATACTCGATGTTAACGAATTTCTCTTCTTCAGAAACACTTTCCTTCCCATTGCCAGTCTACATTTTATATCCTGTCTACTTCGAACATCATCAGTTATTTTGCTCCCCAAATAGCAAAACTCCTTTACTACTTTAACTGTGTCATTTCCTAATCTAATTCCCTCAGCATCGCCCGACTTAATTCGACTACATTCCATTACCCTCATTTTACTTTTGTTGATGTTCATCTTATATCCTCCTCCTTTCAAGACACTATCCATTCCGTTCAACTGCTCTTCGAAGTCCTTTGCTGTCTCTGACAGAATTATAAGGTGAGCAAGATATATGAGACAGGCGAAATACCCTCAGACTTCAAGAAGAATATAATAATTCCAACCCCAAAGAAAGCAGGTGTTGACAGATGTGATAATTACCGAACTATCAGTTTAATAAGTCACGGCTGCAAAATACTTACACGAATTCTTTACAGACGAATGGAAAAACTAGTAGAAGCCAACCTCGGGGAAGATCAGTTTGGATTCCGTAGAAATATTGGAACATGGGAGGCAATACTGACCTTACAACTTATCTTAGAAGCTAGATTAAGGAAAGGCAAACCTACGTTTCTAGCATTTGTAGACTTAGAGAAAGCTTTTGACAATGTTGACTGGAATACTCTCTTTCAAATTCTGAAGGTGGCAGGGGTAAAATACAGGGAGCGAAAGGCTATTTACAACTTGTACAGAAACCAGATGGCAGTTATAAGAGTCGAGGGACATGAAAGGGAAGCAGTGGTTGGGAAGAGAGTAAGACAGGGTTGTAGCCTCTCCCCGATGTTATTCAATCTGTATATTGAGCAAACAGTGAAGGAAACAAAAGAAAAATTTGGAGTAGGGTTTAAAATCCATGGAGAAGAAATAAAAACTTTGAGGTGTAAACAAAATTTGCTGTCTCAAGCATCAATTATCAGATTCGGAATTTCATCTGGAAATCTCAGAAAAATTTTTGATAGGCTTGAGTCATCACCTTTTTCTAATCCAATCAGTTAGAGTGCTAGAATATCACATTTAGAGGCCACATGGAGTCATCTTCATCTTCGTTTCCCCTCTATCCAAAATCTGATTGGGTTGGGTTGGGGTATCAAGGGTACTTCGCCACTTTACTCTGTCTTTCCACCATTCTTTTTCCACAATTTGGTTCCATATCAGGTTTATCTTCCTTAAACTCATCTTTATTGTATCAATCCATCTTGTTCTCAGTCTTACTCTTAGCCTGTTGTCCTCAATCTTGAACTCAGTCATTCTTCTTGGTATTCTTCCCTCTCCCATCCTCTTCACTTGACCAAACTATTTTAATCAATTTTTTCAACTTTCTGAGTCCACCTCTCCAGTCCAATTTCCTTCCTAATATCTTCATTTGTCTCTCCTTGTCTTCCCTAGTACACTTCTCAGAAACTTCATTTCACTGGATTGTATTTTACCCTCCTGTCTTCTAGTCATAGTCCAAGTACCTGAACTGTAAATTAGTATGGGTGTGAAGAAAGTCCTGTATAGCACCAGCTTGCACCTCATTGTTACTTCCCTTCCCCACACCATGCCCTTCACACACTGGTAAAATGTAATAAACTGTTGTATTCTTTTGCTAATTTCTGTCTCTAATCGACCACTACCCATTAATACACGTCCCAAATATTTAAAGTTGTCCACTATTTCAATATCCCGTCCCTTAATATGAATTTGTCCCTTGCCCTCTCTATCCACTCTGGTTGCCACCATGGTCTTGCCTTTCTCCACACTAAATTTCATTCCATATTTCACGATCTTATCATTTAGGATGTCTATTTGTTTTTGTACCTCCTTACTGCTTGTTCCCCACACCACAGTATCATCAGCAAATAGTAACAGCTTCATCCCCCTTCCTCTATGGGCTTCTTTTCTCTCTTTGACTGTTTCATCCATCACCATTATAAATAGTAGTGGTGATATCACACTCCCTTGTCTTAGTCCCGTAACATTCTTAAACCATCAGTTCTTCCAACTGGTGTCTCCACACAACTAGAGCTTTTTTCATACAGTGCCTGGATGACTTCAAGTGTTTGCTTTCCAACTCACTTTCTCTTGAATGTTGCCCATACCTTTTCCCTGGGAACACTGTCGTAAGCTTTCACTAGGTCAAGAAATGTCATCACCAGATCATTCCCTTACTCCCAATGTCTTTCCATCAACTGTCTCATACTAAAGATTGGGTCCATTGTTGATCTACCATGATGAAAACCATACTGCTCCTCTTCTAACTGCTCTTCCACTTTTTCTCTCACTCTTCTTTCCAGTATCCTCACCATTAATTTTGCTACTTGGGGTATGAGTATGATCCCTTGATTGTTATCACATACTTTCCGGTCACCCTTCTTGAAAACTGGGATTATTATTCCCTTTCCCCATTCTTCAGGTACACTTTTATGGGTCCAAATGCATCTTACAAGGGAACCTCCCCATCGCACCCCCCTCAGATTTAGTTATAAGCTGGTACAGTGGATAGGCCTTGAAAAACTGAACACAGATCAATCGAGAAAACAGGAAGAAGTTGTGTGGAACTATGAAAAAAATTAATAAAATATACAAATTGAGTAGTCCATGCGAACATAGGCAACATCAAGGAGAATATGAGCTCAGGAGCGTCGTGGTCCCGTGGTTAGCGTGAGTAGGTGCGGAACGAGAGGTCCTTGGTTCAAGTCCTCCATCGACTGAAAATTTTAGTTTATTTATTTTCGCGAAGTTATGATCTGTCCGTTCGTTCATTGACGTCTCTGTTCACTGTAATAAGTTTAGTGTCTGTGTTTTGCGACCGCACTGCAAAACCGTGCGATTAGTAGACGAAAGGACGTGCCTCTCCAATGGGAACCGAAAACATTTGATCGCAAGGTCATAGGTCAACCGATTCCTCCACAGGAAAACACGTCTGATATATTCTAAACGACACTGGTGACGGCATGTGCGTCACATGACAGGTATATGTTGTCGGCCCACCTAACGTGTACACTTAGCGAATGGGTAAAAAGATTCTTCTACCTTGCCCGATTTAGGTTTTCTTGTGGAAAACCACTCCCAAAAAAGTGATGAAAACATAAGAGTTTGTCACATAAACTGAAAATAAAAAATTAAACTTTTCAATCGAGAGAAGACTTGAACCTAGGACCCTCGTTCCGTAGCTGCTCTCGCTAAGCACGGGACCACAGCGCTCCTTGACTCCCATTGTCCTTGATGTTGCCTATCTTCGAATGAACTACTCAGTTTGTATATTTTACTAATTTTTTTCATAGTTCCACGCGACTTCTTCCTGTTTTCTCGATTGATCTGTGTTCAGTTTTACAAGGCCTATCCACTGTGCCAACTTATAACTAAATCTGAGGGGGGTGCGATGGGGAGGTTCCCTTGTTAGTAGTCTATACAGCCACTGTAGCCCAACTGGTCCAGCTGCCTTTATCATCTTCACAGCAATTTCATCCATCCTAGGTGCCTTTCCTGTTTTCATTTTTCTCAGAGCTAGTTCCATTTCTAGCATCATTACATCCTCCTCTTCTTCCAGACCCCTGCCCTCCTGCTGTACTTCTATTTCCTTTCCATTGTCGTTCTTCACATTTAGTAGTGTATCAAAGTACTCTTTCCATCTTTTCCTTATCTCCTCTGGTTGCATTAATAGCTCTCTGCTTTCCCATTTCACTAGCTTTGTGTGTGTTTTTTTTTCCTTCCTCATACTCTTTGTAATTCCATATATCATCCTTTTACCGCTAGTAACATCTTTTTCCAACTCTTGTGTGAATTTCTCCCAGTTTTTCTCTTTTCTTCTGCTACCATTTTCTCACACTTTTTTTTACTATCCTGGTATTTCCTTTTACTTTCAGGTGTTCGGTCTCTGTTCCATTCATGCCAGGCTTTCTTCTTTTCTTTTACCGGCTCCTTTACCCTCTCATTCCACCATGGTGTCTCCTTTTCCATTACCCTTCCAGACACTCTGCCACAAGTCTTCTCAGCAGAGCTTACAAATACTTCTTTGAACTTACCCCATTCCTCTTCCACATTGCCATACTCGGTGTTAGGGATTTTACGCTTGAGTAACTCCTTAAACTTTTCTTGTACCATGCCATCCTTTAGTTTCCTCACTTTTATTTTCCTTTCTCTTTCTTTCTTTATGTCTTTCAATTTATCGAATCTCACCTTTGCCACCACCACTCGATGGTCTCCATCTAAAGCCTCTCCTGGGAGTGCAGTTACATCCATCAACTGTCTCCGATTTTTCTTTTCTACCAGAAAGTAATCAATGACAATCTTCGTCCATCTATCACCCCATCCATATCTCGTAATTTTTGCAATGTCAAAAGAAGGATTCAAGAGGAAAGAGAAATTACTTTGTGGACCACTAAACAAAGATCTTAGGAAAAGACTTGCCAAATGTTACACCTGGAGCATTGCACTATATGGTGCGAAGACCTGGACATTGAGGAAGGAAGATGAAAGAAGGCCGGAGGCACTAGAGATGTGGATATGGAGAAGAATGGAAAAAGTGAAATGGGAAGACTGAGTAAGGAATGAAGAAGTATTAAGAAGAGTTGCAGATGAAAGAAACATGCTGAAAGTAATCAGAAAGAGAAAACAGAACTGGATTGGACATTGTTTGAGGAGGGACTGTTTATTGAAGGAAGGAATAGAACAAATGGTGGAGGGAAAAGGGGAAAGAGGAAAAAGAAGATATCAGATGCTGGACAATATTAAAGGAGAAAAATATTCAGAAATGGAAAGACTGGCTATGGACAGACTAAAGTGGAAGAGGCTTAACCCATGGCAAGACCTGCCATAAGGCAGAATACCATACTACTACTACTACTACTTTTACAGAACCATGTGTTGCCCACAATCAGCCCGTTTCTTTCACAGAAATCAACCAGTTTCTCTCCTTCCTCATTTTTCCTCCCATATCCATATGGGGCAATTATCTCCTTCTTCCCTAGCCTTTCTTTGCCTACCTGCACATTTACGTCCCCCATTACTATTGCTTCCACATCTGTAATTATACTCTCTAATGCCTCTAGAAAATCCTCTGTTTTCTTCTTTATTTCCTGTTTGTGCTGCATATACTTTGATGAAGTCCTTCACTACATTCCTTGTCCTGAGCCGAGTCCTTGTCGCCCTATCACTTATGTATTCCACTGCTTCCACATATTCCTCTAGGTTTGGTTTTACTATGGTACCTACTCCCTTTTTGAGTTCTTGTCCACCACTCCAGTAGAGTGTGTAGCCTTTCCTCATTTTCCTCCCTTCCATCTAACTTCACTATGTCTCATCAGTTCTATGTTCTCCTTTACCATGAAGTCTATCAACTCTTCCACCTTCCCAGTAAGGGTCATCACATTAATGATACCCACCTTCATTGTGTTGGTGCCTAGTCGCCCACTTCTCACAGTTCCCCCAGCACCCCAAGAACTGTGCATCACCTGCAGGGAATGCACTAACCTTTTCTGAGGCTGGTTTTGAAGTACCATTTCAAATATAGGCTATTATTACGATGAGATCGCCACTCCCAAAGGCATTTTAGAGCTGCTACCAACATATGTTTAGGCTGCTAAGATGGAGAACAGACGCCGTTTGTAGCCACACCTTGGGAGTACAGACACTACGGGAAGTAAGATACAAAGACAGTTCTTCCGCTTTTCCACCGTTGGGACTTGTAAAATCCTCTTCCGCTTTCCATCCGTTGTCTGTTTTCACCTGTTACCCTGGTGAGGGGCCCTTACAGGGTACTACCATCTGGAGCCAGATGGACACAAGTTTTTTAACGAGGTTGTTACTCCTCCCCCTCCTCCTTCCCCACCACTTGCAAGGTGAGACTTCGGGCTTGGGACCGGCACTGGCAGAATTTTATAGACCAAAGGGAGTAACATTACAAATAGTACAGTAATACAAAATACTAATTTTTGTACGATTTAAAGGGGCTATTATCTCCCCTCCCCCCCCCCCCCCCCCCCCCCCCATTTCCCCTCCCACCTCAGTGAACAGTGATGACTATGTAACATCAACCAACATGTGACACCTATTCTGGTGCTGTGAACATCTGAAAGCACTCAGAACAACAGCCATTATTTTTCCAGAGGGCATGTAGTTTTACTGTGTGATTAAATTATGATGATACCTCTTGGGTAAAATGAGGCCTGGCAGGGACAACTCAGGAACATGTTGTCATCGGTAGAAACAAAACTGGCAGCCTACGAATTGGGGTCACAAATTTCAGATCCCTTTATTGAGCAGATAGGTTAGAAAATTGATAGGGGGAAGTTAGATATTGTGGGGACTAGCGAAGTTCAGTGGCAGGATGAACAGGGCTTCTGGTCAGTTGAATACAGAGTTATAAACACCAAATAAAATAAGGATGATGGAGGTGTAGGTCTAATAATGAATACGAAAATAGGAATGCAGGTAAACTACCATGAATAGCATAATGAATGTATTGTTATAGACATGAAGCCAATGCCCGCCACAGTAGCACAAGTTTATATGCCAACTAGATCTGCAGATGGTGAAGAGATAGAAAGAACTTATGATGAGATAAAAGTAATTGTTCAAATAGTTAAGGGATAGGCAAATAAAATCGTGATGGAGAACTGGAATTCAGTGGTAGGAAGAGGAAGAGAATGAAAAATAGTAGAATTAGGTACTGGGGGAAAGGAATGAAAGAGGAAGGTGCCATCTAGAATTTTACACAGAGCATAATTTAATTATGAAAGAAGGTTGATTAAGTGGAGGAGACCTGGAGACACTAGAAGGTTTCTGATTGATTATATTATGATAAGACAGAGATTTTGGAAGCAGATTTTAAACTGTATGACATTTCCAGAGGCAGATTTGGATTCTGGCCTCAATTCATTGGTTATGAACTGTAAATTAAAATTGAAAAAAAGTGGGAAATTAAGGAGTTGAGACCTGGATAAGTTGCAAGAACTAGATGTGGTTGAGAGTTGCAGAGGGAGCAGTAGGCAACGATTGACTGAAAAGGGGAACGGAATCCAGAAAATGACAAATGAGTAGCTTTGAGAGATGAAATTGTGAAGCCAGCAGAGGATCTAGTAAGTGAAAAGAGAAGACCTAGTGGAAATCATTGGGTATCGCAGGGGATACTGAATTTAATTGATGAAAGGAGAAAAAAAAAAAAAAAAAAAAATATATATATATATATATATATATATATATATATATATATATATATATATATATGATATGAATATAATAGAGGGAAACATTCCACGTGGGAAAAATATATCTAAAAAGAAAGATGATGAAACTTACCAAACAAAAGCGCTGGCAGGTCGATAGACACACAAACAAACACAAACATACACACAAAATTCTAGCTTTCGCAACCAATGGTTGCCTCGTCAGGAAAGAGGGAAGGAGAAGGAAAGACAAAAGGATATGGGTTTTAAGGGAGAGGGTAAGGAGTCATTCCAATCCCGGGAGCGGAAAGACTTACCTTAGGGGGAAAAAAGGACAGGTATACACTCGCACACACACACATATCCATCCACACATACACAGACACAAGCAGACCTAATTCTGCTTGTGTCTGTGTATGTGTGGATGGATATGTGTGTGTGTGCGAGTGTATACCTGTCCTTTTTTCCCCCTAAGGTAAGTCTTTCCGCTCCCGGGATTGGAATGACTCCTTACCCTCTCCCTTAAAACCCATATCCTTTTGTCTTTCCTTCTCCTTCCCTCTTTCCTGACGAGGCAACCATTGGTTGCGAAAGCTAGAATTTTGTGTGTATGTTTGTGTTTGTTTGTGTGTCTATCGACCTGCCAGCGCTTTTGTTTGGTAAGTTTCATCATCTTTCTTTTTTTATATATATATATATATATATATATATATATATATATATATATATATATATGAAGCTGATAAGAAGGAATACAAACATCTAAAAAATGAGGCTGACAGGAAGTGCAAAATGGCTACATGGAAATGTAAGGATATAGAAGCATATATAACTAGAGGAAAGGTAAATACCCCACCTATTGAAAGCTGAATAGACATTTAAAGAAAAGAAAAGCAGATGTATGAATATCAAGAGCCGAGATGGAAAACCACTACTAAGCAAAGAAGGGAAAGGTGGAAGGAGGGGCTGAACAAGGGAAAGAAAGGCAGTTTTATAGAAAGGGAAGAGGACTTAAATCATGAGATAGGAGATTTGATATTGCGAGAAGAATTTGACAGAGCACTAAAAGACCCAAATCAAAACAAGGCTCCTGTAGCAGACAACTTTCCCTCAGAACTACTGAAGTTCTTGGGAGAACAGCCATAACAAAACTATTCCACTTGGTTTGCGAGGTGTATGAGACAGGCTTCAAGAGGTATGTAATAATTCCAATTCCAAAGAAATCTGGTGCTGACAGGTGTAAATATTACTGAACTATCAGTTTAATAAGTCATGACTGCAAAATAACAACATTAATGATTTACAGAAGACTGAGAGGACTGGCATGAGCCAATCATGGGAAAGATCAGTTTGTGTTCCCGAAAAGTTCAAAAATACTTGAGGCAATACTAACCCTACGGCTTACCATAGAAGATAGGTTAATTAAAGGCAAACCTACGTTAATGTCTTTCGTAAACTTGCAGCAAGCTTTTGACATTGTCAAATGGAATATCCTATGTGAAATTCTGAAGGTAGCAGGGGCTTAGTACTGGGAGCGAAAGGCTATTTTATTGAAACCAGACTGCAGTTACAAGAGTGAAAGTATGTGAAAGGGAAGCAATAATTGAGAAGGGAATGGGATAGGGTTGTAGTCTACGCCCAATGTTATTCAACATTCAACAACCAGTAAAGGAAACCAAAGAAAAATTTGGAAAAGGAATTGAAGTGCAGGGAGAAGAAATGAAAACTTTGAGGTTTACCGATGCCATTGTAATTCTGTTAGAGACAGCAAAAGGCTTGGAACAGTTGAATGGAATGGACAGGGTATGGAAAGGAAGATATAAGACGGACATTAACTAAACAGATATAATGGAATGTTGTCAGAGTAAAGAAGGCACTGCTAAGGGTATTGATCAGGAAATGAGAAGTAGATGAGTTTTGTTATTTGTGTAGCAAATAACTGATGGCCGAAGTGTTGAGGGTATAAAATGTAGGCTGGCAGTGGCAGGAAAAGTGTTTTCATCTGAAGAGGAATAATTACTTAAAATGAAATGTAGATTTAAGTGATAGGAAGTCTTTTCTGAAGGTATTGGTCTTGTGTGTAGCCTTTTATTGAAGTTAAACATGAACAATAAACACTTCAGACAAGAAGAGAGTAGAGGGTTTCAAAATATGGTGCTACAGAAGAATGCTGAAGACTAGGCAGGTAGATAACATAACCAATGAGAAGGTACTAAATAGAATTGAGGAGAAAAGAAATTGTGGCATAACTTGATTAAAAGAATGAATTTGTTGATGGACACACTCTGACACATCAGGAGGTCAACAACTTGGATGAAGACCACAACAACATTTATGTCTCCCGATCAAAGCAGCTGTGCAAAGTGTCATCATTTTTCTAAAAGTGACATAGCAGAGTTTAAAGACTATGGAAAAAAAAGTCTTCTGATGGGGGTAGCATTAGAAGGACAATTTAATCAGTAAATCAAAATAGTCTTATAGCAGTTGATATATGTAAAGCTTGATCGTATAAAATTTTCTGTATATGCTTGGAGTGAAGATGATGCATGCAAGAAATACATAGCACATAAACTATGTTGACTAACAAGGGGACCGCATCTATTTGTCGTCCCTGATTTCGTCTAAATTTATTGTATGTACTGCTTCCCTTGTTTTATGATTAATATGACTTCAGCATATGTAAATCATCAACTGTAAAATAAGAACAGTTTCTAATTTTATTTAAGAACTTCTTGTGTCCACCTTACAATCCCTTCGTAATATATTTGCAGTCCCGACTTTTCCTTCGCCTTTCCTTTTTATGCCTTCTATGGAAATATGTATAAATACAATATATTCAGCATTATTTTGGTTAATTAGCAGTGTAAGTAATGTAAAAATTGAAAATTAAAAAAGAAGTGTTTGCAGAGGGACTGTCACATTGCCATTCTGTACTTTTCCACTATGCCAACTGCTGCCTGGCTGCTGCACTGCTCTTGTAAGCGTGGCAGTCTAGAAAACCATGAAGCATCCACATTTCATAAAATTAATGAATGAGCCTAAACTATGTGTTTTGTTTTTGATGGAAAACTATTTTTTGAGATGAAGAAAGCAGACATCCACATACAATTTGTCAGGGAATATTCTCTCTTATTTCAGCAGACCTAGCTGTTATGTGAATCTAAAAGACTGTTATCTATAAAGTCTATTAAATCACATTCCAGAATATCTCATGACTTAAGTAAAAAACAGTGGTCAAATTTTCACTCATACAAACAATGGAATACTGAAAACTACAAAGTGAGCATGTGCACATGTTGGAGGACTTTTGTAAGATTTTTATTCATCATTCCTAAACTTGAAAGTCATACATAAATGTAAGATCACAGAAACGAAGCATTCTACTTTCAGGAATGGCAGGTGCTGCAAAAATTGTAAATCTCGAACATGTTGATACATGGGATCAGTACTTTAAGAAGAACAGAGACCGACTGAAAGATCATTGTAAGTACTTGTGCAAGATCTTCATTAAATTTCACAGTTCTATTTATAATAGGCCTGATCATTGAACTTGGTATTTGAACGATATTAAATAGTCATTGCACCCTCCAGTTATGCGTACCTGCAAGGATGGAACAGGAAATTTGCCTTGATTAAGAGGGTGCAGTGGACAGTAATAAGCAGAAAGTGGCATAAACATCAGCATCCAGAATTAGAAACCCCCTTCTGTTCTTTACTGTTACGCATCCCTTAAACAGAAACCCTGAATTCTGTCCTACCTAATCTGAGACTAGTTTCTTCCTAACCTTCTACTCTTTTGTCATGCATCAATTAATCAGGAATCCTGGATACTATTCCTACTTAATATGAGACCAGTTTCTTCTTATCCTTACACTCTTTTGCTGTAGGATGAAACCTCTTGTTCTGGATGCTAGTTTTATGTGACTGCACATGTGTCAGGTGCTGCATGGTAAGTAGAGTTTTTCATCCTTCTCCATCTTTATTTTGATTTATTGTCAGACAGTCTTTTAGTGAGGCATCCTACAAATAGAAATGACCTTCCTGCTGGAAATCAATGCAAAGGAAGTAGCTGTGGTTTCTTTGCTCCAACTGCTGTTGTAGCTCATGAAATGTAACAAGAAATCTGATTGCAGTTTATGTTAAAACTTCCTAACATATTTTGTAATCACTTGTCAGCAGATGTTAATCTTTGTACTACAACTATGACATAATGGGTCGTATTTTATGATAGGATGCAGTGATTTATATGAGTTACAATTTAAAATTCACTAAACAAAAATCATATAAAGCTTTGTGGTGTGATGACTGGAAGAGGCTTTGCTCTTCAGAAACTGAAATATCCAGATACATGATACAAGAATAAAACCATAATAATAGAAAAGTCTTCAGTTTGTCAGAAGTGTTATGTGGTATGCATTTTCTTTCTTCCATCCTTTGAATTAACATGTCGAGCCTATTACAGGGTGTCTCAGGCCTTACTGGGGCTCCAAACCATGGTAAAACTTGACATTTTTTGTGTGAACAGTATCACTAATAGAAGTGATAAAATATAGGAAAAAAGCCTGTGACTGGCTGAGAATTGAACCTTGAACCTTTGTATTTTTAGTTTTAATCATACAACCAGAGCCACACAGGTATAATATAATAATTTGCTCAGAAAAATTTTACATAACCCTCATGGCTTGATAGTTTTATTGTTGTAGTAGTTGTTGTTGTTGTTGGAAACTTTAAAAACTTTGTTCTCAATACTCTTTTGCCCATAGGAAGTCACTGTGGACAATTTTTGTGTGATGGAAGTTAAAGTAAGCCTGCATTCTCGGGTAAGGTCAGCAGAGCATGTTGTGGCTCCAGTCATGAATGGGACAAATATGGCTCTTCTATGCTGTTCAGCCTGCCAACAGTTTTCAGAGCATAAATCAAGCTTAGACCGTGTGCACTGCTGTTGCTTTATGTTCCCACCACAACGACATCATTGGAACATTCAGTAGCTATTGTGAGGTCAGAACATATGAGGCTATCAGCACTATAGTGGCCTAACCCACTGCACACTGGTTTGTGGGAATCGCCATTGGAAGATATTGTCGTTTGCAGAATTGATGTGTGAGGTAGTGATTGCGGCATATAGCAATGGGTGTGGTATACGTAACGTGGTATGGTGTCCGGTGATCGGCTATACATGGAGTTAACAGTAATAGTGTTTTTAGACCGTTTATTGTGTGGGTTAGGCTACTATTGTTTTGGCACACTTGGTCATAATACACAAAATATGTGGGATTGGCTGTTATTGTTTTACACGCCGTAGTCAAACATTGGACAAGATACACGAGGCATTAATGTTCATCATCCTTATCATCATTTACAGGGATGGTGTTGCCACACAGCTGTGCAGATGTCTTCAAGTTATGGTAATAGCTATGGTACAATGAGGGTATGAATTGCAGCAAGTTCATTAAATCGGTCTTTTTCAACGTGCTAATAGCGCATCCATTGGGATATAGTATGCCCAGAGTCTCAATTAATCTCAACCCTCGTTTAGCAAAACTGACATCGGCAAACGGGACATCTGGCTCATTGGAGTACTTCCAAAACATGGTATGTGGAGAGGATGCTTTATACTGAAGCCACTGAGTGTGGAACCGTTGCATCCTGGTTATTTTGTGTCGACACTTTACGGTTACATATGTTTCTCTCTAAACATACTGTGGACATGAAATCGTTTCTTGTCATGGGTATAGTGGTGAAGGATTGTTGTTTATGTGCAGTATTAATGACATTCATCCGGTCAGAGGGTGTGTATATGTTTGGGTGAAATTTCCTGTTCTTTGTGATGATACAGAAGTCCTGTAGGTATGAATGCCCACTGACCAGGAATTTGTGATGGATTACTTCCGGTGTGAGGTCTGCATGCAGCACTATGAATTGACGCAGTAAGGCCATTTTTATATTCTGATATTGCCCGCCACATTGATCCGAGTACATAATCAGTCACTTTGTTTGAACGTTATGTTTAGTGTAATGCATGAGACACAATCCAATTTCTTGCGGTCCTCGGTATGCTTCACCCTCACTCCATACATGGTGCTCTCTTGGTACATAGGTCGTCTATACCCAGGCAGTATGTCCATAGTTGTCACTTGTAGTAACAGATACCTGTTGTAAGTACCAGTGTCGGTAAAGTCCTCATCAAATCAAAGGCAATCACGGTCATATCGTTGTCCTGATGCCCTCTTCAGCTGCATCGTGATGCATTCCCATCAGCGCACTATTGGCCTTTCATTGATGTAACTCTCTTTCATGTTCCCATTTACCCTTCCCTTCTGCGGTGTCGGCTGCAGCATGTTTGATGTTATAGAGATCACATTTATGACAGGAATCACTTACAGGGGGATGAAAGGACAAGATTAAATCTTGTATTAAATATCTAACCAAACATGTAGTACAAGACCGGGTCATCATGCTCGACTTTATATAAATGGTATAACTTCCCCATGCTCAGGTCTGGCGACAAATACTTCCGATCCACTGTTTCATTCATTCATTCATTCATTCATTCATGCATAATGGCTCCGATATGCTGGAAACCGTTTTATGAAGTTCTCTACCTCAACTGTCTCTACTATTGATGTTTTGTTTTTAGCAGGTCATGCACCTCACTTATCGATAGGTGAGGTCTGGTGCTGCACTTTGTGTGAATCAACCCTTGTAATCCTACTATCTGGTATCTGTAAAATGGTGTTAAAGAATGTTTTACACACCTTCACATCCACTCTTCGCTCTGGAAATGGCATAGGTGTGTTGTTACTTGTCTCGACTCTGTAGTACCAGAGGAACACATGCGTGCTGTAGGGGACTACCTTCATCATAACAAAAATGTGTGCCGACTGCAAGTCGAAACTACCTAATGCATAGAACGAGTCAAATATATGTTGCTGGTGTTCAGGTGAAAAATGTCGACCACATTCCTTCTGACACGTGCATGCTCAGAGGGTGGGACATTTCTTTGGCACATTTCCCTTCACATTAATGTATTCTTCCCCTTTCGGTCACTTTTCTTTTTGAGTGTTCCGTGCCCACGGGTGTGCATTCTGGACCAGTTTTCTTCCTCGTTGCGGTGCAATTACAATACCAGTACTATGATCCCTCTCTGGTACGTCTATGGTTGATGTAGTGGGTGTGGTATCCTTTCATGTACCAGATAGATTGGGCTGTGCTATCATGACATGTAACTAATCTGCTGTACCACTTGCACGCTGGCTGAATTGGCCAGGTGCACATTCCACGTCTGAGGCATTGGTAGTAGTGTCCGATCCAAATAGGTCTGAAATGGAAATATTCCTTATCTGCACCGGTGTTCATATCTGATCATATGAGTCCAAACAAGGGAACATAACACCATCATTACCTTGTAGTGCAGCTTCGACATCTTCACCAGGGCTACTGCACATGTCGTTCTGTAGTACACACACACTAATGACCATTCAGTGGTGTGTCGACCACAATATTGTGAGTCTATACTGCAGCTGTGTCCTCCGCCGGCCGTCACATGCTGTATGACGTATGGTACACTGTCCCACCAGCCTACTCGCTACGCGTTGTTGTTGTTGTCTTCAGTCGTGAGACTGGTTTGTTGTAGCTCTCCATGCTACTCTATCCTGTGCAAGCTTCTTCATCTCCCAGTACTTACTGCAACCTACATCCTTTTGAATCTGTTTAGTGTATTCACCTCTTGGTCTCCCTCTACTATTTTCACACTCCACACTGCCCTCCAATGCTAAATTTGTGATCCCCTGATGCCTCAGAACATGTCCTACTAACCGGTCCGTTCTTCTTGTCAAGTTGTGCCACAAACTCCTCTTCTATCCAATTCTATTCAATACCTCCTCATTAGTTATGTGATCTACCCATCTAAACTTCAGCATTCTTCTGTAGCACCACATTTCGAAAGCTTCTATTCTCTTCCTGTCCAAACTATTTATCGTCCACATTTCACTTCCATATGTGGCTACACTCCATACAAATACTTTCAGAAACGGCTTCCGGACACTAGATGTTAACAAATTTCTCTTCTTCAGAAACGCTTTCCTTGCCATTGCCAGTCTACATTTTATATCCTCTCTACTTCGACCATCATCAGTTATTTTGCTCCCCAAATAGCAAAACGCCTTTGCTACTTTAAGTGTCTTATTTCCTAATTTAATTCCCTCAGCATCACCCGACTTAATTCGACTACATTCCATTATCTTCATTGTGCTTTTTGTTGATGCTCATCTTATATCCTCCTTTCAGGACACTGTCCATTCCGTTCTACTGCTCTTCCAAGTCCTTTGTTGTCTCTGACAGAATTACAATGTCATCGGCAAATCTCAAAGTTTTTATTTCTTCACCATGGGTTTTAATACCTACACCAAATTTATCTTTTGTTTCCTTTACTGCTTGCTCAATATACAGATTGAATAACATTGGGGAGATGCTACAACCCTGTCTCACTCCCTTCCCAACCACTGCTTCCCTTTCATACCCCTCGACTCTTATAACTGCCATCTAGTTTCTGTAAAAATTGTAAATAGCTTTTCGCTCCCTGTATTTTACCCCTGCCACCTTCAGAATTTGAAAGAGAGTATTCCAGTCAACATTGTCAAAAGCTTTATCTAAGTCTACAAATGCTAGAAACGTAGGTTTGCCTTTCCTTAATCTTTCTTCTAAGATAAGTTGTAGGGTCAGTATTGCCTCACATGTTCAAACATTTCTACGGAATCCAAACTGATCTTCCTCGAGGTCGGCTTCTACCAGTTTTTCCATTCGTCTGTAAAGAATTCACGTTAGTAATTTGCAGCTGTGACTTATTAAACTGATAGTTCGGTAATTTTCACATCACTATGCGTACATGGTGCAATAGTGGCCTATGTGCCATAGGCCACTATTGCGCCCCATTTTGTATGGCACTGCACAGTGCATAAACAACATCTGACACTGCCACATTGTCCATGGTGTCCAAATACATGTCCTACGATTGTGGGATGTAATGGTAGGGCGTAAAGTGATTTACTGTGTGAATATCTCATTTTTTCCAAAAAAAATTGTGTTAGGCCACTATTGTGCTGATAGCCTCATACAAGATCTTCCTCAAGTGACCACTCGTGATCTAAACCACCAGCTGGTAAATCCACAGCTCATAAGCATCCTAAGGATAATGTAACAGAACTGCACACTGCCTTTTTGGGTGAAATTAAGAAGGCTGTGTTTACTCAGACACTACAAAGCCATCTCCATATGATCAATATGGTCTCAAGGTATGCATTATGAACAACAGTGTAAACTACCTAGCACCATGGCACACGAAAGAAGTGTGCTAGGAAGTGCCTGTTATGGAACTTTGATAAATGGCATTTGGTTTTCTTCGGATGTGCAAGTCTCATGCCTACAGTCCCTTGAGTTCAGCAGACAGGTGGTGCACTCATGTTTTAGGCTGCCGTTTGCATTCAGACATCTCTTATTGGTATCAAGGGTATTTGGAATACTGCGAAGTATTATGACAAGATTCTCGAACATGTTGTCTGGCCTCACAGTCAGCATTTTGGCAATGGGTTTGTCTTTCAAGACAAAATGCGTAATCACACTGCGGCCATATAATGAATGCCTTCCTACAGGAGGCAGTAAGGAACAGGATGGATGACATACAGTCGTCTGCTGACATGAACTCAATTGAATATGTTTTGGACCAGTTGAAACATGCAATACTTCATTGTATGACCTATCTCACATGCTAGCTGACTTTGAAGGCCGTAGTTGATGAGTGGGTCTGAGAGCAGCAACTTCTCTATCATCTGCATAACATGTTTAGACGTATTTAAGGATGCGGTGGCGCGCAGGTGGGAACAACAAGCTGTTGAATGTTGTGAAGCATCTTGCTAAACAAATTCATCTAAGTAGACAGTGATGTGGGCCTTAGAAACTGAACTGCTTCTAACAATTTTTTATTAGGGACAATAAATTGTGGAATTTTACAGTCTAAAACAAGTTCAGTGGAGTGGAGAAAAGTTAAATAAGGTAAAATAGGATATTGTAGGTGAAGCAGAAAAAATATAATTGAAATTAGATAGCTTATTTCATTTCAGAGGTAAAGAGCAGCTAAGACTTCTTGTGTAGGCTTTATTGTGAATAGGGAAGTTAAGTACAGTATTACAGTTGTTGAGGGAATCTGAGACTTCAAAAGATATTCAATAGAAATCATGATGTACTCGTATTCTGATGATGAGGAAGTATAAAGAATGCTATGAAGAAACTGTACAGGAAGTGTCATAAAAAAAACTTTCAACTGGCAGTGGTCAAAACTATACAAGATACTGGCTAAAAATAGGTATAGATTGGAAAGATATTCCACCTTATGCAAAACACTGTTTGTTTCTTTTTTGTAAGGCAGAATTGCTCTTCAATTTTTCCTAACAAGCTCAAAAACAAAGAGTATTAACATCTTAAAACATAATTAATAGATACAAAGCTATAAAGAAGCACTCACCAAGCAGGAAATCAGAAATTGAGATCTTGAGAAGCCTTAAGGATAAGAAGATATATAACACATTCAATGAAACAACAAACTCAGCATCTTAGACAAGGATTACACAGATGAAGTTGTACTTATTGAAGAAATATGCAAACAGCACAGTGTGTTGGAGTGTCAGTTAGAACAGGGCAGTTAGTGGAACAGAAGACGAGAGATTCAAATATGCAAAAAGAGGAACACGGCATAATTTCTTGAAATGAACAAAAATATTCAGATAAGTCTTTCACAGTGTCTGAAAATGTACAATAGAAACAATGACAGAAACAGGTATAAACATTAAGAACTGAGGAAAATAAAAACAAACTGATGCTGGGTAGACATCACATTTTTTGCTCCTAGATGGAAGGTAACTAATAGTAGATAAGAGATTTCTCTGAAACACAGGTACTTAATAATAAATACTTTTGCATTCCAGATGATGGCTATAAAGCCGTTCGAGGTAAGATTATGTGGGAAAACTCTTTGTAGCTAATTCTGTTTCAGTAAATATAGTTGAAGGCAAAGTGATAGAAAAAGAACTTACAAAAAATACGTATAGAATATCTGAGCAGAAAGATGATGCACTGGACGAAATAACACTCATCAGTAAAGTGACAGATTCTGAGTGTTACTCCCAAAGGAAGCTGGGGTGGTACTACAACACATGAATATTAGATCCCTTCAATACAACACGAAGAAGATGAAAAACTTTGAAACAATCTATGTCCAAAGGAATGTCATGAGTATTTATTAGTCACAGAACATCAAATATTAGATCACTTCAATGCAACATGAAGAAGATGAAAAACTTTGTAACACTCTGTGCCCACAGGAATGTCATGAGCATTTATTAGTCACAGAACATTAATGTGTCGCTTGATAACAGAACAAGAAGAAACTTCTCTTTTGTTACAGAATACAGTTGACAGTAAACATTTATGCAGAGTTCTAATACTATATCACATTTTTGACTTGGTAGAGAGATGATGCTGTCATCTTTGGTGATGGTTGCAGACTGGGCTGAGCATTAGTGTTCTCATACATAAGTATGCCTGCTGAGGCAGTTGTGTATGAAAACTCTTTGGGGTGTGTGTACTCAAATTGCACTCATTTCTTGCTGTGTCTGGCAGCGACTATGTGTACTTATTGTTTCATTGTGAGGTACCAATCGTGCCTTGGCACCTCATTCTTTGGACTGCATCACAGGAGCAATGCACTAATTGTACTACACGATAAGCAGACAAGACATTAAAAGAGAGAGAGAGAGAGAGAGAGAGAGAGAGAGAGAGAGAGAGAGAGAGAGAGAGAGATTTACCATCCTCCCCTCTATAATCAAAAAATATTCTCTAAAATTTCCACCAACTGCATACAAAAGATGATGAATTTTAAGTGTGTGTGTGTGTGTGTGTGTGTGTGTGTGTGTGTGTGTGTGTGAAAAGTTTCTATTAGACTTCTATGAATAGTGGGAAATTCAAAATTGGGCAAGGAGATTCCATATTATCAAATAAATTCTTAGCAGCCATTGAGAAACTTTTTGGACCATCAAACTGATAAAACAAAAGGATATTAATGAAATGTGTGGTTCACATTTGTGTTTCTTTCAACATTATACAGTTTGCCTCTAGTGTAGATTAACTTCAACAACTAGTGGGAGAATTTAAAAGAGTGAATTTGACAGAAGACATGGAAATCAAGTTAAATAAGATTAAAATGTTGTCTGATCAACACATGAAAATGTAAATGGTGCAGATAAACAGTCTCGTGGAACCAGTTTATTTAAAGCATCTGAAGACAATATCAGGATGGACAGTGAAGGAAATAGCATTTCAAAGAGATCAGTCTTTTTGAAATAATTTGTAATAGTTGCTGTACTAGCCAACCAATGGAGTGGAAAAGATTTTACATAAAGAAATAGAAGAGTAAAAATGGTCTGGAGTGTAAACTAAACAGGATTTCAGAACTATGCTTCCAGTTTTGTCTCTTGGCAATCAGACATAGACTTTTAATCTGTAATATGAAATCCATTCAAAAACCGGTTTCCCAACAAACAATGAAGAGATGCATTTTAGAAATTATTAGGGGAAACAGGAAAGCAAATAAGTGAGCCAGTGAATGGATAGGGGTGGACAATGTGATTATGAACATAATAAAAGTGATATGGAAGTAGAGAGGACATTTAGCCAGGCAAGTGGATGAGGTGTAAGGTGGTAATGGAAGTACTCCGGTATATCCCAATAGATGAGTGATGCCCTAATGGAAAAGGGTAGGTAACAAGAGGAAACATGCAAGAGTAGAATGAGTAAGTATTTCTGAAGATTTTAATGCATGACATTTATTAAGAACTGGATGTCAAATGCCCGGTCATTCACAATGAAGACTTGTGAGATAAATATATATTATCTTGATCAGAATTGACATATGCAAATTATGATTTTATTCATGTACTGTAGACATAAAACTAACTGAGTTTTATGCCAGAGCTTGACAGAACATGACAGGAATATTAGGAAGGAAAAACTTTCCTTGTGCTTTTTATGACATTATCAGGTGAAAACAAAATGTCAAGCTGAAAATGAAATGTCACAAACACAGATAAGACATGTAACTTATACAGATCAATACATCATGAAACACAACGTAAAAAGTAATTATTTCCTTTGTAAAATCTTTGTATCTAATAATTTTGTGAGTTATCTGGATCAGTTATGTCTGTGTGAGTCACTCATCATTTTATCAGCAGTTGTGATATTCAGCTTCCACCTCGTGATGGCCTAAGAACTTGAAATCCATTTCGTAAACAAATAAATAATAATTTGCAGAATATCATAAAAATAATTTCCTTTATAACAATAGAAGTAAAATATAATTGCCATTTAATTACATTGATTGGATAAATTTTAGCTATTGGCCTCCTGTTTCAGTTGCAAATGCCAAAGTGCAATGTGATCCTGATGCACGCTATTCTCCAAATAACAATCTCAGCAAGAAAGTTTCAATATGGCAAGGAGATATAACGAAGTTGGAAATTGATGCAATTGTAAATGCAGCAAATTCATCCCTTATGGGTGGTGGAGGAGGTAAGTCATTAGAAACTGATAGTTTTGTTTTGATTTAATGTGATGAATACTTTAGTCGAGATGTATAAGTGTGACAGTTTTTCTGTTTGTAATTTTGAACTTTTTCTACTGCAGTGCAACAACAGACCTTAATATGAAATAGATAATGTGGGATAGAACAGGAAATTTAATTTCATTATACTACATAATATGCAATGATCCAGTTTTTTCTAAAATACGTCCTCAAAGTTGCAATTTGTCCTTCATGTAAAGAGGAAAATTAGAGCAATGAGCAGTAAAATAACAATAGATTAATAACTTATTAAATTTTAAAGTTTTGTGTTGGTCATATTTAAGTTTAAAAATGCTTGGAATAGTCAAACAACACACAGTAAGTCCCCCGCACATCATACAAACAGCTATTCCTTCTGTTTGAAATTCATTCCATTAATGAACCTGCAAGTCTTTTTACCATAAAGGCTTTTGCTTATTTCAGTTTAGAGGGTTAGATGTGCAGATCCTGTCAAGCCATCTGGAAACACTTTATTTAAGAACCCTTAGTCACCCAACTTTCTTGCTTTTTTCTCTAGGATCTTCAAAGTTTTATAAATATAGTACACTGTGGTTTGTGTGTAAAACCAGCTTTTTATTATTCAGCCAAAATAGAATGAATTAATGGTTTACAGAGTGAAGAATGTCAGTAATTGGATGTAACACCATAAATGTTCATCATGAAGAATTTGAATGCAACAAAACAGGCTGTGTGTGCCATAACAGTAAACAAACGTGAAAACATTGGCCAAAGTACCCCAACTTGACACCCATATGTAAAACATAGGCACCAATATACAGTTAAACCCCTGCTTTTACATTTTTCAAGGGACTTCCAAAAAGTGGTGTAAAACATGGGAAAATGTAAAATGTGGGAAATAACGTTTTACGCTGTAAAAGTTATGTGTAGGACACACACTTGCACTTTATGTATGGTATATGTACATAACAGGCATCAAAAGACTTGTCAGGGACTTGTTTATTATCTAATGAACGTTTATTACCTAATAAAAACGGCTGATGTAACTGGAACTCATAATTGTCTGGGAAGTAGGAACTTTTGACTCAATTTCATCTGTCATAATCGATGTTTTTGAAAGCCTGCAGCTGTCATTCATTATTTAAATAATGAAATCTGCACTAGTTACATATTTTTTCATGCTTAGCTTGAAGTGTTCTGAAAAATTTTTTCTCGTTGTCAAGTGCAAATACTAAGTAAGTATTTTGTGGTGTTTGAATATGTGTTATTCTGTGTTTCTTGCACTGTAGTCGCTTTTTGAGGTTATCGGGTACTGGGCCTCATCAGTTATGTAGAAAACCACACACACACACACACACACACACACACACACACACACACACACACACACACACACACAAAAAAAAAAATCACTCACATTGTTTGTGTAACTTTCCAAAAAATACATATATATAAATACTGCACTTGGGAATGAGAATAAATTCTCGAAACACGTTTTGCAGCATGAATAAAATATGTAACCGGCGCTGTGTTTAAACTGAAAACATTTGAGCAATGCAAAGTGAATAACGGTGTAGCCAGACACCGGAACATGCTAAATATGGTTCGACAAAGGTATCAGGTGATCACAACAATTACGAGACTGCATCTGCGTAGTAGACACAGTTTGGAAATGGTTGTGATTTGTCATGATATCTTCATTTGAACGAACCTAGTTTCTCCCATCAGCCACCACGCCAAGTAGAGCTTGGCAGCGGGGGCAGATACAGCACAAATTGTTCCAACTTTTACACATTTATCGGTTCAAATCCACTGAGTAGAGTGTCCTGGTGTCAAGAAACTTAACCAAGTAATATTTGTAAACACTACTGAATGGCCAACATCATCCCAGTGTCATTTTTTCTGCACAAACATATTTTTCGTAATGCATAAATCACAAGAAAATTATAAATTCGTTGACGCAAAATCAGGTGCAAATTAACATTGTGGGCATAGGGCATTTGACAGTACCGTTAAAAAATGTCGTAAACGGCGGAACGTAAAAGCGGGGTTGTGCTGTAATATGAATTGAATCGCCATGTTACTAACAGTACCATTTAAAATATTTGCTCTGATTTAATTAGATAAATCAATCAGTCTTGTTTTAATTTTGTTTATGTTCATCGTACAACTTCTGTTCAAGACATTCTTTTAACTGCTCTTCCAAGTTTTTCGGTGTCTCTGACAAAATTACAAAATCATCGGCAAACCTTAAAGTTTTTATTTCTTCTCCCTGCACTTTAATTTTCTTTCCAAGTTCCTCTGTGGTTTCAGTCACACCTTGCTCAACATACAGATTCAAGAACTGTGTAGGTAGACTACAATCATGTCTCATGCCCTTCTTAACTGCAGTTTCCCTTTCATATCATTTGCCTATCATAATTATAAAGGGGCATTATTGAAATAAATTTGTATCAAGATAATTATTCCTGTAAATAGATTACTCAAACAAATTAATTTGCAAATAAATTATTCATGGATAAAGGAATTATTCCTCTCCACAAATTCAAATAATTATTTGTTATTCATTGTCTGTTACTTAAATAGAAACAGTGCAGAGTACCACCCCATTTTCTTTGTTTACTTCTTGTACAGATGTGTAACTAGTGTTTGCCCCTTACATTGTGGTTATTTTTTGATAAATAAATTATTATTGGTTTTTGTAGTAGTGTCATTCAGTGGCTCAGTGGATTAAGTTCCATACTGTAAAGATGCATTTAATGGTCCTGTTTTTGCTGGTGTATGGCTTTCATTTGACTGCCCTCATATATTTCCACCTGTAATTTGCTGGATAAGCCAGTCCAAATATCTGAGGAAGGCAAGGGCACATCACTTCCAAGAGGACAACACCACTGCAGTTTTCAGAAGATTGAGCACAGCTTTATTTACTTTGCAGTCAACAAATGCAACATAAAAACATGTTTTAGGCAGGTGGCCTTAGCAGTTGCAATACTGAAATGGCCCAATTCGACTGACTGCACTTGCTGGTACTTTCGCCTTTCCCCTGCCAAGAAGCAGAAGTACTCCGCCTGCGCATGAATAGACAAAGATAGTACAGGTACTAGACTCTCTTAATCTGCAATACATTCCTCCATTTTTACCAAGATTGCTAACACTTTCGGATATGGCTATTTCATTGAAATAATTGTGCAATTTGTCCAGTTGATAGTACTACAAAATAATGAACAAAGAAAGACATCAGTGGTTGCTAATGACTGACATCAACAGACGTTAAATCTCAAATCTCTTAAAATACCTGAGTAATTCTGTTGGATGCTCAAAGTTATCCAGAAGTGTTTTGGGTCTAAATCAGAGTAAGCTTTCTGTTAGAAGATAGAATAGCTTTTTGATCTGACATGCAAGAATGCAGCTGCACAAAGTCTTGAGATTCAGGAGTTTTTTTGGAACAGAAACTGGGTCTGAGTACTAAAAAGAGTTCATAATATTGCACCACACTGGTAACTTTTTTTTATCAAGAAAGTGTCAAGAGGCTGTTAAAAGACTTTTTTCACTTTCTACACTAATTGCAACTATTTCAGCAATGTTTTACCATTGATTTAAAAACAAATAGTTCACCTATATTGCTGTCCATAACCAAGGGAGGTTTACATTCGCTACAGACATAAAATAGCTAAAGGAAAGTTGAAGAAATTGGGTCATGAGTTTCAAATATGTTACGATGGAAAAGGAAATTTTATTTTTAATCTAGCTGACAAACCTGGCAATGCCTGTATATTCCTTTTTGGCAATTTTCTATTAGAAATGAAAACAAATGAACTGTGTTTGTAGCATACTGTTGAAAAAATTTTGTTTTCATGTATTCGTGAAAACACCTTTAAAATTATGAAATAGCCATACAAAGAAACATGTATAATGTACAGATGTATAAGTACAGTTCCAAATTAAGTAGAACTATTACTGTACACTGGCCACAGCTGCTTCACATGTTTACAACAAAATAGTGAAACATCTCTATGGCAACACCCCTCTATAGACGGCTCTTGTTTTTTACTACAACCATTTTCACTTTGCAGTTGAAAACAGTCGAAAGCATTGCCAGGTATCAGGTATTTCCTTAAGTTGACGTAACTGTAGAAGTATCTTAGTGGTAAGGAATAAATGTATTAAAAGTTCACACATGACGCAACATTTTTTTCATGCACCTCAGTGTGTATACATCATATCTCTTTAACTATATGTCATACAATGAAATATTTGTGTAGGTACTTACATACATGTGGATATTGTCTGTGAAATATGTAGTGAATGGAGTTAGTAGCAAAGAAGTAACAAATTTAATGTCGCACACAATGTGGGAGTTTTTCATGCATCTCATTGTTCATGGCATCATGTTGCTTGAACTATGATAGGTAGTTGATTCTTACACCCGAACGATTGTTTCCTGAGAGCAAGTGATGTATGTACCAAGTTTGGTTGAAATTGGTCCAGTGGTATAGGACGAACTGTGGAAAACACACACACACACACACACACACACACACACACACACACACACACACACACACATATTTTATAATACCTCACTTTTTATAATACCTCACTTTTTATAATACCTCACTTTTTATAATACCTCACAGCGGAATTTAGAGCAACATTATATTATCTAGTTTTGTGTTAAACTTGGGGAATCAGCAAGTGTGGCTTTTCAACACAAGTTTTTGCTGACACTGATCAGTTTTGAAAGGCTAAGAACACATTGAAAATGAAAATGAACCTCACTCAGAGAGATCTTAAACTTCAAAAACCGACAAAATTGTTGAATGTGTGCGTGCTCTTGTGAGATCAGACTGATGTTTAAAAATAAGGATAATGTGTGACCTGTTGAATGTTTACGAAAATGCCATTGAAAGGCTCAGGAAAAGGGTGAATCTAGTGAGACCAGACATTGTAGACAAATGGATGCTGCTTCATGATGACACCCCATGTCACATGGCCACTCCATCACAGAATGTTTGACCTCAGAAGACATTCTTGTTGTTTTACAGCCCCAACTTGATCTGAGTCCTTCTGACATATTATTTTCTCAAAATTGAAAAATGTCTTAAAAGGATATCATTTTGGGACTCTGGAAAACGTTCAGAAGAATGTGACCAACATGTTAAAGGTCCAATCAGTTGAATCCTTTCAGTGCTGCTGCCAAGACTAGGAGCAATGACTCCAACGTTGTATAGTTGCCAAAGGGAATTGCTTTGAAAGGAACAATATTCATATATTTGGAAAAAATAAATTAAAATAAAAACTTTGGTAATAAAAAAAATCAGTCTCATTACTTTTCTCATGGACCTCATATGTATGGATTTCGAACATCATTTGTGGGTTAAACCTAACGTGGAATCACAACAAAGTCACTTCCCAAATACTAGAGCAGAATTGATGATTTCTAATGTTTTGCTAAGGAGGACTGTGATTTGAGAGTCTGTATCAGTATCCTGTAGTAAAAGTGATTTCAGGAGAAATAATACTCTGCTATCCACTTTGCATTTGTGAAACAATTTTTCGGTTTTAAGTATGTCACTGTGACAAGTCTACATAAATCAACTTTCAGATGAGATGCGTGAAAAAAATGTGTTAGTCTGAAAACTAATTTAAAAGCAATAAATAATATTTGTTTAATAAATGACAAAGAATTGAAGCAATCTGAGCTCTTGATACTCACACAGCTGTTCGTCTTTTCTCCAAAGGTGTCTTTAATTTTTCTACAGGCAGCGTCTACAATTCCCTTAGTTATGTGTGCTTCTACAGCCTTGCAGTTACCCTCTTCCAGCTTAGCCATTTTGCACTTTCTGTTGATCTCATTTATTAGATGTCTGTATTCCCTTTGCCTGCTTCATTTACTGCATTTTTTTTTTTAATTTTCTCCTTGTATCAATTAAATTCAGTATTTCCTGTGTTACCCAAGAATGTAGCACTGGGGTTTATCTTTTTAGCTTGATCTTCTCCTATATTCTTTATTTCATCTCTCAAAATTATCCATTTTTCTTCTGTTGCATTACTTTCCTTTGTTTTAGTCCAACATTGCCCTAATGCTCTCCCTGAACCTCTCAACAACTGCCAGAGATGGCAGTCATGTGTGCATGAGGTGTGCTTGCATGTGAATGTGCGTGTGTACGTTTCTCTTTATTTTTCTGTTGCAGGCTTTAGCTGAAAGCTAACATGTAAGTGTCCTTTGTGTGTGTCTGCAACTTAACATGTCATCATTACAGTAAGCATTGTCAATTAAGGAATCTAACATTCCATGCTCCATCCCAGGAACGCTAGTCTTATTTTTAATGTTGACTACATCCTCCTGAGTAGTTCCTGCCTGGAGATCTGAATGGGAGACTATTTTGCTTCCAGAATATTTTACCAAAGAGGATGCCATCATCATTAAGCTATACACTAAAGATTCATACTGCTGGGGAAAAAGACAACAGCTATAGTGTCCCTTGTTTTCAGCCATTCACAGTACCAGCACAGCAAGACCATATTGGCTAGTATTACAAGTCTAGATGAGTCAACCATTCAGACTGTTGTTGCCCCTGCGACTATTGAATACGCTGCTGTTCCTTTTCTGGGACCATGATTAGTCTGCTTTCTTCACAGATACCCTTCCTTTGTAGTTGCTCCTACCGTATGGCTATTGTATTGTTGAGGGGTGCAAGCCACCCTACCTCAGAAACGTCCATGTTTCATGGGGCATTAGATCCCTCATACAGCATACAGTGTGTATACGACCCAGGAGGTCCGGGAAAAACCTGGGAATTTTTTCATCCGGGAGAAAACCGGGAAAAACGCGGGATGTTTTTAGAATTCCGGGAATTTTTCATTGTCTTAGTTTTTAGTTAATATTTTTTTAAATTTTGACTGGTAAGAACCAATACTCTAACAAAGGATATTACTGTATCCCGTTACTTCAGAATAATACTTCAGCAATAAAACATAAACGAGAGAAAAAAGAAAATAATTTAAATTGCAAAGGAAATGCGCTATATACGACGATGACACACAGTGCTCATGCAAGTGTCTGCCAATTGAAAATGTGTCAAAGGCTTTAGGAAGACCATGCAGTGCTTCATAACAACAAATTGGCTTGAATGAGCGTGAAGTCACAACTGTTTACATTTGATTTGTTTTAGCAGCTACGCACTGGCTCATACGCATACGCGAATGATCAGCGTTGTTATAATTACTAGCGAAATCCATAGATTCAGACTACCAGAATGGAATTACCCGACTGACAGGAATAACAGGTGAGAAAGATTGTGTATTATCCTCTCGGTGTATCCAAGAAAATGAAATCTTGACAGAAAATTTTTGGCCAGATCGCTACACTAGTAAGGACCAGTAGTACAGTCCACAGCCAGCAGCCGCTTAAGATTCTGTTCTGGAAGTAATTCGGAAAATGTGTTTTTCGAATATGTAATAACGTCTAACCAGAAGCGGGATAACTAAATCTGTGATTCTGGCAAGGTTACTGAAGTTAATCGGCGAACAAATTTTGACAGTGGCAGGAATAGCTACAGAATTGGTGTTGACAAGATTGATTGTTAGAAGAAACGGGGACATCGCCCAAATTATGGAAGAATAAGACGATTCCAAATTTATATAAAAATTTCGTAATACTACTTTTCAATCTCATGCTTGAGAAGCTGGTGCGTATGAATGAAATGTGAAACTATTTCCTAACATAAAACATTTTGCTTGTAGTAGGCCTAATAGGCATTTGATATTGGTACTTCGTGGATTATATTCTGTCGTGTTATAAAAATGGCCATTTGTGCCAAAACAGTCTCATTTATTTGGTGTGTTACAAAATTGCTGCCATATTAGAAAGGCAGACAGTGACAAAATAGACGTAATCAGATCGAGAAACCACACAAGTCTTGGGTATTATTTGTATTAACAGCTTTTTCAGTATTAGATAACGACATGTCGATTTTTCATGTAGCAAAATGTTTGACTATCTTTGATGACGTAATAGTTTCTTTCACAAAAAGGAAAGCACGCCATATAAAGCTGCAGCAAGATTAGAGAGAAAAAAATGCTATGAGCTAAGGTTTGAAGAAATGTATAATTTCTTGCTTATTTCTTGTCAGTATTGGTTTTATATATCCTATATTTAATTTTATGTCACACAAAACAGCAAGTTATTAACCAATAGACAATAAAGAGTTCAGATTTTCTGAAGAGTTCTTGTTCTCTCGATTACAAATAATCCCATCCGTTATTAATTACGAGATTTATTTATTAAGAGGGGCAGGCTGTCAAACCGGCTGACTGGGAGCAGGAGAGGCACCACAGGACATTTCAGTTTCCACTCTCTGAAAATAGTTTGGATGTGCAGTAGAAAAATGCTTTATGAAGAGGTGTGGCACTGCACTTTGGCATACTTAAGACCAAATAATATGTCTTACATTTCCTCGAATACATATGTTTTATGTTTCAGACTTTTCCGAAAGATGTGCGCTACAAGATGAATGTATTTTGAAAATCCGATTTTTTTAGTATTGACCTGGTCGCAAACGTCGTAGATCCGGGGCTGGTGCGCAAAGCAGTCTGAGTTATAGTGGGTAGACTCCACGTGACCTGTATTTACATTTAGTGATTTTGCTGTTTCCCCTTCGTTTACTCTCACGTCAAATGAAAACAAAACGTATATATGTGGCCGGGAGCTATCAAGTGAAATAAAACACATTAACATAATTACAGAAGGCTAAAATATGTCATTACTTTCAGATGTTATTTTATTTCCACCTTTCTGACAGCCTAATCGCCTTGCGGAACAATGAATTTATTTTTGTCTGTTTGCTAAAGAAATTTGACTTTTGTTAACCTTTTCCGCGGAGGCAGTCAATGTATTTGAAACGAAATGTTTAATTTCACAGTACTGGCTAGTTTCAACTGTTCGCTGCGTTTCAAGTGCACATTTTCATTTTCTAGCACGTATGGCATTATGGCATAATAAAGATCCAAACATGATATAATGCAGTACTGGTGCTCCAAGAAAATTTACATCCTGAAAACCACACTGTAAAGCTTAATATCAGATCGAGGTCTACTTCATTGGGAATCTGGACATACAAATATGCACTTTAAGTATGCAATTTAAATGTGCACGTTTTAATATGGTTCACAAAATTCGGATGCTCTTGCAGTATCCTCTGATGTCTTGTTTCTTTCATGACATAATGTATGATCTTTCAGTGTTTTACACATAAGTACATACAGGCTTCCTACGTCATGATAGCTACCCGAGCGCAGTGTTGCCTGTTATCTGAGCTCTCTGGCAACTGCTGAAGCGAACCTATTTCTAACAGGTCACGGGAAAATATTGTGAATAGTGGTTTGAAAAGCGTTACTTTCAAAGTAAATATCCTTTTACGTAAGTTGAACTATGTGCAAGAATGTACCTTGAGTTTATTAAATCACAGAGCGTTTCACTCTCATTAAAAATCAACTCTTTGATGACAAGCCATTTAGAAGAATTTCAAATCCTGAAGATCAGACATTTATGTCATTATTAAAAATTTTACTGGCACATTTGCGTGATGTATCTTAAAGTGTAGCACACGCAAAAAAGATCAACAGTATACGCGAAAGCTTAGCTTCTCTTGCAGCTTGAGACCAATATTATACGTGAAAGCTTTGCTTTTCTTGTAGCAGCACTATGTATATTAATTTAAACTATTAACTTTCCCTGTTTGTGTGTTGCTACTTAACAGTGATGTTGCTGTTGGCTGACTTCATCACGTGTCCCATGCTCTGAATATCCGCTGTCATCGGCTGGTGAGATCACGTGACATGAGCTACGAACGGCTTACAAAAGCGCATCGAAATCTCGATTTCAATTATTCGGAAAGTATCATGAGGTGTTTGGTGGAATTCCAATGTGTACTTTCGTAATACGAAAATACGCGCGTACATGTTGCTGCACATCAAAGATTTTTCCAAAATGTGTCTTTTTCCCTTAGTTTCGTTTTCTAAAGTTCCGGGAAATTGTACGCCCGTGTATAAAACCATAACCATTCAAAGGACTGATAAGGGAAAATATACTGTCACCCAGGAGAAAGTGTATTTTTAACCGGGAAATCTGGGAATTTTTTTTTCCTTGTCCACGTATACACCCTGGCATATGAAAATTTTATTTTGGAGTTAAATATGAAACACTTTGCAAAATATCTGTACTGTTGGTTTTGCATCAGTGCTACCAAAAAAAAAAAAAAAAAAACTGGTTGTTACACAGGTGAGTAAAATACATGTTTGTCATCTGCAAGCAGGAGACACAAAAAATCGATCTTCGTTCTTAGTGTATTATTAATATCGTTTCACATTTATACTTCTGCTGAAACTACTTTTCACTTCACCGAACGCTGCACTGGCTAATGTAGCGAAGCATCAGCTCTTGTGGGTAGACAGGTAACTTGCGACCATGTCAGAAGAACTTGGTGTGGTTTATTGTTATCTCATCATTAATACAATATAAAGTTTTATCATCTTTTTGCTCATTACATTTATTTCAGTTGAAGGTCATTTGCCAGGCTTTGCACCACTGATCTTTGTTGGGTCTTTCTGCATCCCACAACAGTTATCTGATGTGACCTCACTGCATACAGTAGTTTGGTGAGGTGACATGAAATGTTAACTTGTAAGTGGATTTAGTAGAAGTAAAATAGCGTACAACCATTAGTAATACATGGCACAAAGTAAGTTAATGCTTACAAAAAAAAAAGAAAGAATATAAAATCCTGACAAAACTCACAGTGTAGTATAATAACTGGCAGCACTTCTGTAATCATGTTGAGAATGCCAGTACTATTTAAGCCTGAATGATCAATTCAGGATACTGTGCAATATGTAGTGTGTGTATTAGCAGTCCCTCCCCAGTTCTGAAATCAGGAATGTTCCTGCAGCAGTTACTACCTCTGTTCATTGAGATTCTCATGCAATGGATGTTGGTGGTGTATCGAAAGCACAATCAAGTCATGTGACCCTCTGCAGTGAGGGGTAGCTTGCCATCTCAGCTGTACTTGCTCTGGTCAACAAAGTGCAGTGATGCAGTGGCCTTGCATGGTAAACAGTCCCCAGTGGTGCTGTGTCAGATGCTGACAGCATGGCCAGCCATGTACTGAAAATGCAGGCTGCTAGTGACGGGCACTGGCGGGTGATGCTGTGACACCAGGCAGTAGCATAGGGGTGAGTGAGCACAGTGGCCTGAACCCTGGACCTTGGAGAAGGGCGCAGCAGCGACAGCAGGCAGACGCAAGTCTGCGGTGGCAGCGTGCATGTACGCTGGACAGGCAGCGGTTAGGGACTGAGGTGGCATAGCATCAGGCTAAGGTGTGAGGTAATTTAGCTCACTGGTTTGGCAGTCTGAGGTGTTGCACTATGCCGCCTGAGTAATATTGCGGCCTTGGCAGTGGAATTTCACAGGCAGCTAGCTGCACCTTTGGAAGATTTGGTTCACCGAATCCTAGGCTGGTGCTAAATATATGAATTACTTGAATATTACGTAGTACTCTATACATTTTTTGCATATTTAATTACACCTTTCACACTACGATCTTTCCTCATTGTAATCCAGATCACATCGCATGGAGATGAGTACAGTGACATCTACTCTAGTCCTGGAGGTGATCCACTCGGTCGTTCTGTAATGGACGGGGAATTCGGGTGGATGGCTTTCTGCCATAGACAGATAAATGCTGTACAAATGAGAATCAGGATTACAATAGTAACTGAAGATGAGATTTCTACCACCATGACTCCGTGATGGTATCTATTACATCACTGCTAAATATTTTGAAACATTTGCGCCCCGTCTGTACAGATGCAAGCTCGTCCAGAGACCTGATATGTCGGAATCCTAGGTATTGCTCAGGAAGGTGATGTTCCTAATAGATATACCGTAAAAGCTTTGTCGGGTAGATGCTGCAGTTGGTATATTAGACGCAGAGCCGTAGTCTCTGTTATTGTTGCTAGAAGCCAAAAATTGAGTTCCAGGATGTCACATTCTGTACCATTTAGTAGGAACTCTTTCTCCCATGGCCCTAATCATTCTTTCAATTTAAACCACCCTTGCTCACAGCAATTTGTGATAGCTGTAACTGGAGTATATACGGAGTATACCCATTGACGTCCTAACCGCTGAAAATGAGGTTATGTAACAAGGACATTTTGTGGGGATCCGTCTTTGGACCATTCTGTATGGGCAAATAGTAACTTTCTCTCACTTACATCACTGTAGCTCCTCTGCTATCAGCCTACTTATCGAGTACTGTTTCCTCTGTGCCCTATGATTAAATAAACATGTTTCCGAATCACTGCATACCAAAACAACTCAACTGCCACAGTTTCTTCAACGCTACACTACATGCAACTGCGCATCACTTCACTCCCCATGTTATACTTAAATCTAAAATCTGAAAATATTCATAACTATACACCACTTACACTACATAACAAAGTAAACAAACATCATCTCCTGGAACTATCATGTGAACTAAAATGAACCCTCAAATTTCAACCCTAACTAGAAACATAAGCAAGACTCCAAACAAAATACACAAAAACTACATCACCCATACATCATATATTTCTCTATCTGTATGATTTGGAGCTTGGTATAATCTCGTGCAAAAATACAAATTAAAACAAATCCTTCATAAAAACAATTCTTGTAACAAAGCCCCCAAACTTCATAATACACTATCTTTTTTTTCATTGCCATAACTTCCTTTCTTATTTGATACACAAATGTGCACGTAGTTTGCGCGGACTCAGTTTGCTCTACCTTGTACGACCGTAGGATGGATAGACAGTTCACTAGTGAGGTCATTTCAGTTACTTGATACAGACCCTGATATGACATGAACAACTGTTTGTCCTTCCTTTTGGAGTATACAGATTTGTCAACATTACCCGCTGTCCTACTAAGTACTCAGGTAGCTTTGCATTCCACTACGCTGTCCAGTCCTGTGTTTGAGGTCCTTTGCATTGGCTTTCTGTACCTGCTTCCATACCTTCCACAATGTGCTTTTGAAATTTCACACTGACTCTCCATTCTTCTGCACATTAGTTTTACATGTCTTGAACAGTAATACCATTTTCTGACCATATACTACGGTGTTTGGGGCTAGGCCTTTACTTTGGTGTATCTTTGGTAAATTATAAGCTGCAACCACATATGGCAATAGTGTATCCCACTCATCATAATGGCTATTTACATAGTGGCTTAACATTTCTCCCACTATCCAATGCACACACTTTGTTCTTCAATTTGACTGTGGGTGCCGTGCACTTGTTGTTAACTTCCGAATGCACAATAGATGACACAGCTATTACATCAGCTCCAACATAAAATTGATGCCCAGTCTGTAGCCAACATTTTTGGAACACCAAACTTGAACAGCTGTTACCACACCATTTGTTGGCTTTCTGATCCAGGATAGCTACCATTACCATGTAGCATGAGAAGTGGTGTATGGTTGTCAGCATGTAGCAGTTCCCTACTGGTGTTTGTGAAAAAGAACCTAAGATTCCATAATAATAATAATTTTAAATGGCCTACTACCCTCCAGTAATATTTGCAATGGAATACACAGGTAACTCGATTCAGCATGCTCTGCACATGGAACACATTTCTTCATGTATTGCTCCACATCCTGCTCACTGGAATGCAACCAGTCCTGTAGTTCTACGAACCCCATGTCCTGGCAACACTTTCAGTAGTTCGTCACACATCATAGCTAGAACAACTTGCAGTATGACCTTTGTTTTCTTACATAGCACATCTTTGTGCATTGCTTTACATTGCAAATAATTTGCAGTCCTTGACAACAACTTGCATTTTCTGCCACTCCATCACAGAGTGATCTTCTCTCCACAACACCACACCAATCTTCCTACTGAGGCCATCTATATTCCATATTCCTATGATTCTTTCCCGGCTTATGAATTATGTCAAAATGGGATTCAATTAGCCTCATTGACCAATATGATGGCCTATTAGATGAACCCAATAATCATTTTAATGTCATGTGATGCGTGATAACTTTAAATTTTTTGCACTGTGGATAGTACTGGAAGTATGTCACACCGTAAATGAGGCTCACCATTTCCTTCTCAGTGGAGGAATAATTTCTCTTTGCAGTTTTCAACTAATGTTAGTCATGGAGAACCACATGTTTTATCCAATCTATTTCTTAGCTTAATATGCAGCCAAGCTCATGATTACTAACATCCCATGACAACATGAACACACACTCATAATTTGGAAAAACCAGTACCATACTAGTTGTCAACAATTCTTTCAATTTTTTGAGCACTTCTTCACATTCTGGTATGCATATCTTTTTTCAAGTGAGTGAGAGGTCATGCTATTTCCACAAACTTTGGGATGAATTAATTGAACTAATTTGCTAACCCTGAAAATCTTCTATGGCTCTCACTAACCTATGATCTGTCCGTACTCCATAGTGATTAACCACTTGCCCTAAATATTGCACATCTTGTAATGCAAAGTGACACTTCTCTATAGTTAGTGTCAGGTGTGTTGTATGTAACCTTTTAAATACTTCCCTTAAGTGTAGCACATTCTCCTCCTTGTCCTTTACATAAACAATTATATTGTTAGCCTCTTAAATACTTCCTTAAACGCATAGCACATGCTCTTCCATATCCTTCGCGAAAACAGTTACATTGTCCAAACACACCATACACTGCCTTGGATTCAGCCCTCACAAAACTCCATCCCACAAATGCTGAAATGTGACTGGTGCATTTTTGAACCCAAATGGTCTATGACAATACAGGTAGTGTGCCGTAGGGACCTTAAACATCACTTTTGGTTGGTCCTACGGTGCCAGTTCTAGCTAATGGTAGCCACTTTGTAGATACAAGGTGGAAGAATACTTGCACTGCCCCAAATTGTGTAAGGTTTCAATTACTTATGGGACTGGAAATGTATCCATAATCATACAATTATTAAGATTATCTGTAGTCACAGCAATAACAATAAGCTCTGATACAATTATGACTGGTTCTCCGCAAGGACAAGTACTTTCTTCAGTAGTGCCATCCTGTAGCACATGCTTAACGAACTACTCCATCACAGACTGCACATGATGATGTACACATTGTGGTTTATAGTTCATGTCCGATTCATTCCCAGTTGATTTTCTCTGTTGTATGATTGTGGTCACTGGAAAAGGCCCATGAGGATTAAACAGTTCTTCAAACTGTAAGAACAA
The DNA here is from genome assembly GCF_023864345.2 of Schistocerca serialis cubense. Lineage (NCBI taxonomy): Eukaryota > Metazoa > Arthropoda > Insecta > Orthoptera > Acrididae > Schistocerca > Schistocerca serialis. Next base: position 719,742,254 of record NC_064638.1, read on the forward strand.
CTCCACCATTGCTAATTTGTGCATTCTTTCTGAGTGTTTCACTTTCGCCCGCAATGCCGTTATACTTGAGGCTCGCTAATGCTTAGGGTCCAAATTCATTCTATCCAGATAATTATCTTCTAAAATCTCTAAATTGGCAACCAGCAAAACCTTAGGCAAATCCAAGTCTTCAGTCCCAAAGTTACCTATTCTGACAGTCACCACCTGCTCAATGTTTATTTCCTGAACACTTACAACACACCATGTTTTGTCTCATTCATCTCCTCTCTCAGTGGCTCAATGACACATAATACGTTTACTGGCAAATCAATTCCTACACTCATCTGTAGCTGTTTTCCCATACATTTCAGTATTTAATTGCATGTATTCATCTTTAGTGACCTTACATGCAACCTAATTGGTTAATCATGTGCGAGAAGTGTGGTCCCGAGAACAGTTTTCCCTAGATGAAACATTGTCCCACTGACTTGTACTGTGAGTTGCCCAGGGTCAGTTTTAGCATCTTGTTTATACAGATAATCCAACCTTAAGGGCACACAGTAACCATCACCAATAAGAGGGAAAACTTCCATGCATTCCTGGAAATTCTTTCTCCCCGCCTGAAAATCCAATATTGCCAATCCCAGGAAACATGGGTCATTACCCCATAACTCCACATAACTTATGCCACGGTGGGTTATACTGCGTTTCGCCCATCGGGCCAAACTTGCCATAGACAATTGCACACCTGTGTCTAACAAAACATTGTCTTCTCTTCCACCCACTAAGTCAGTTAAGCAAAATTTCACCTCTTCACTTGTATCAATTTTGCTAAACTTTACTGGGAATGCCATTTGACAGTCCTGGGTCCCCCGTTGCTGCTTGATGATTAGCTATGCTGCATACTTCACTAGCCACCGCACGGTGTGTGGCAGAGGGTGCCCTGTACCACAACTAGATGTTTCCTTAACTATTCCACTCTCAGATGGAGCGAAGGAAGAACGACACTCTATATACCTCTGTATTTCTCATATCTTATCTTCATGGTCCTTGTACGAAATGTATGTTGGCGGTAGTGGGATCATTTTGCAGTCCGCTTCAAATACCAGTTAACTGAACTTTCCCAGTAGTGTTCTTCAAAATGAATGGTCTTCTTCCCTCCAGGGATTCCCACTTAATCTCCTGAAGAATATACGTAATACTTGCTTGCTGATCAAACCTACTGGTAACAAATCTAGCTGTTCGCCTCTGAATTGCTTTGATATCTTCTTTGAATCTGACCTGGTGTGGGTCCCAAACACTTGAGCAGTGCTCAAGAATAGGTCACACTAGCATCCTATATGCAACACTTTCCTAAAATTCTTCCAATAAACCGAAGTCGACCATTTGCCTTCCATACCACAATCCTCATATGCTTGGTCCATTTCATATTTCTTGGCAAAGTTACACCCAGATATTTAAAAAACGTGACTGTGTCGAGCAAGACACTACTAAGGCCATATCTGAACATTACGGGTTTGTTTTTCCTACTCGTCCACATTAACTTACTATTTTGTACAGTAAGAGCCAGCTGCCATTCATCACACCAACTAGAAATTTTGTCTAGGTCATCTTGTATTAACCTACAGTCACTTATCTTCGCCACCTCCCTGTACACCACAGCATCATCAGCAAAGAACCACAGATTGCTGCCCACCCTGTCTGCCAGATCATTTATGTACACACATCAAAAAAAGTTTTGCGTCACCTTGGTTCTGAGAGTTCCGAAACCTGTACAGAAAATTGGAATAGAGATCAACATAAACATCATTTCCGCCCCTTTTATAGCTCATGAAAACCACACATTGCATGTTGTACCACCATACAGTGAGACTTTCAGAGGTGGTGGTCCAGATTGCTGTACATACAGGTACCTTTAATACCCAGTAGCACATTCTCTTGCATTGATGCATGCCTGTATTCGTCGTAGCATACTATCCAAAAGTTTATCAAGGCACTGTTGGTCCAAATTGTCCTACTCCTCAAGTGGTTGGTGGGTCACGTCATCCATAAACAGCCCTTATCAATCCGTCCCAGGCATGTTTGATAGGGTTCGTGTCTGGAGAACATGCTGGCCACTCTAGTCGAGCGATGTCATTATCCTGAAGGAAGTCATTCAAAAGATGTGCACGATGGGGCGCGAATTGTCGTCCATGTAGACGAATGCCTCGCCAATATGCTGCTGACATGGTTGCGCTATCAGTCGGAGGATGGCATTCACGTATCGTACAGCCGTTATGGTGCCTTCCATGACCATCAGCAGTGTACCTCAGCCCTACATAATACCTCCCCTAAAACAGCTGGAAACCTCCACTTTGCTGCACTCGCTGGGCATTGTGTCTAAGGCATTCAGCGTGACCAGGTTGCCTCCAAACACTCCTCCGACGATTGTCTGATTGAAAGCATATGCGACACTTGTTGGTGAGAGAATGTGATGCCAATCCTGAGCAGTCCATTTGGCATGTTGTTGGGCCCATCTGTACCGCGTTGCATGGTGTCGTCGTTGCAAAGATGGATCTCACCATGGGCATTGGAAGTGAAGTCTTGCATCATGCAGCCTATTGCGCACAGTTTGAGTCATAACATGACGTCCTTTGCCTGCATGAAAAGCATTTTTCAACATGGTGGCATTACTGTTAGGGTTCCTCTGAGCTATAATCTGTAGGTTGCAGTCATCCACTGCAGTAGTAGTCCTTGGGCGGCCTGAGCGAAGCATGCCATCGACAGTTCCTGTCTCTCTGTATCTTTCCATGTCTGAACAACATCACTGAGAGATGCCTGGACACTTGCCTTGTTGAGAGCCCTTCTTGACACAAATTAATAATTCTGATGCGATCAAACTGTGGTATTGACCGTCTAGGCATGGTTGAACTACAGACAACATGAGCCGTGTACCCCCTTCCTGGTGGAATGACTGGAACTGATTGGCTGTCGGAGCCCCTATGTCTAATAGGCGCTGCTCATACATTGTTGTTTACATCTTTGGGTGGGTTTAGTGACATCCTTAACAATCAAAGGGACTGTGTGTCTCTGATGCAGTATCCACAGTCAATGACTATCTTCAGGTGGTCTGGGAACTGGGGTGATGCAAAACTATTTTTGATGTGTGTATATAGAAAATAGCAGCAGTCCTATCATACTTCCCTGGGGTGCTCCAGATGTTTGCCCTGTCTCCAATGAATCCTCGTCATCGAGGGCAGCATACTGTGTTCTGTTATTTAAGAAGGCTTCAAGCCAGTCACATATCTGGGAGCCTATTCTGTACGAACATACCTTTGTTAACGTCTGCAGTGGGGTACCATGTCAAATACTTTTCGGAAATCTAGAAATATTGAATCTACCTGTTGCCCTTCGTCCATAATTCGCAATATATCATGTAATGCTTTCTAAAACTGTGCGGATTCGTGGACGTGAGCTTTTCAGTTCCTAGGAAATTGGAATATATTGTAGAATTCAGCAGCAAACCGATGTTAGGGATATTGGTCTGTAATTCTGTGGGTGTGTTCTTTTACCCTTCTTACAAACAGGAGTCACCTACGCTTCTTTCCAGTCGCTTGCCACTTTCACCGGTTGAGAGATTAACGATAAATGCAAACTGAGTAAGGGGCCAATGGCGTAGAATAATTTTTGTAAAACCGAGTTGGGATTCCATCCAGACGTGGTGACTTTATTTGTTTCCATCTCTTTCCGTTGTTTCTCCACACTAGGGATGCTTATTACACTATCATCTATATGAGACTCTGTGCGATGGTCAAATGATAATGTGTTTGTATGATTCTCCTGGATGAACAATTTCTTAAACAGGGGGCTTAGAACTTCGGCCTTCCTTTTGCTATTCCCTGTCTGTACCTCCGTGTCCTGCACCCTATTCTGCCTACAGTCTCATTCCCAGTGCCCACTTTTTCTCAAAAAAAAAAATCGAGTCCCTTACTCCGTCCATGAAATTTTTGGTGGATTCATGCTGGCCATTGTGACATGATTGAACTGCTCCTGTTAATATCTGCAAATATTTTATCTCCTATGATGCTGCAGTAAGCTTTTCCTCAACACTTCTAATCTTTGAACATTTATTAACTTTCTTATCTTGTATGAAGTGTAACTTAACCATATGTAACAACTGTCTCTTACCAATAAGTCACAGCTGTCAACAGGTTGTCCACAAATACTAACACAGCCTCCTGTTGAGAGGCCAGACAAACGTGTGGTTCCTGAAGAGGGGCAGCAGCCTTTTCAGTAGTTGCGGGTGCAACAGTCTGTATGATTGACTGATCTGGTCTTGTAACACTAACCAAAATGGCCTTGCTGTTCTGGTACTGCGAACAGCTAAAAGCAAGGGGAAACTAAAGCCGTAATTTTTCCCGAAGGCATGCAGCTTTACTGTATGATTAAATGATGATGGCATCCTCTTGGGTAAAATGTTCCGGAGGTAAAATAGTCGCCCATTCGGATCTCCGGGCAGGGACTACTCAAGAGGACATCGTTATCAGGAGAAAGAAAACTGGCGTTCTACGGATCAGAGCGTGAAATGTCAGATCCCTTAATTGGGCAGGTAGGTTAGAAAATTTAAAAAGGGAAATGGATAGGTTAAAGTTAGATATAGTGGGAATTAGTGAAGTTCGGTGGCAGGAGGAACAAGACTTTTGGTCAGGTGAATACAGGGTTATAAATACAAAATCAAATAGGGGTAATGCAGGAGTAGGTTTAATAATGAATAAAAAAATAGGAGTATGGGTAAGCTACTACAAACGGCATAGTGAACGCATTATTGTGGCCAAGATAGACACGAAGCCCAAGTCAACTACAGTTATGCAAATTTATATGCCAACTAGCTCTGCAGATGACGAAGAAATTGATGAAATGTATGATGAGATAAAAGAAATTATTCAGGTAGTGAAGGGAGATGAAAATTTAATAGTCATGGGTGACTGGAATTCGAGAGTAGGAAAGGGGAGAGAAGGAAACGTAGTAGGTGAATATGGATTGGGGTTAAGAAATGAAAGAGGAAGCCGCCTGGTAGAATTTTGCGCAGAGCATAACTTAATCACAGCTAACACTTGGTTTAACAATCATGAAAGAAGGTTGTATACATGGAAGAACCCTAGAGATACTAGAAGGTATCAGATAGATTATATAATGGTAAGACAGAGATTTAGGAACCAGGTTTTTAATTGTAAGATATTTCCAGGGGCACTGACCACAATCTATTGGTTATGAACTGTAGATTAAAACTGAAGAAACTGCAAAAAGGTGGGAATTTATGGAGCTGGGACCTGGATAAACTGAAAGAACCAGAGGTTGTACATAGTTTCAGGGAGAGCATAAGGGAACAATTGACAGGAATGGGGGAAAGAAATACAGTAGAAGAAGAATGGTTAGCTTTGAGGGATGAAATAGTGAAGGTAACAGAGGATCAAATCGGTAAAAAGACGAGGGCTAGTAGAAACCCTTGGGTAACAGAAGAAATATTGAATTTAATTGATGAAAGGAGAAAGTATAAAAATGAAGCAGGCAAAAAGGAATACAAACGTCTCAAAAATGAGATCGACAGGAAGTGCAAAATGGCTAAGCAGGGATGGCTAGAGGACAAATGTAAGGATGTAGAGGCTTATCTCACTAGGGGTAAGATAGATACTGCCTACAGGAAAATTAAAGAGACCTTTGGAGTAAAGAGAACCACTTGTATGAATATCAAGAGCTCAAATGGAAACCCAGTTCTATGCAAAGAAGGGAAAGCAGAAAGGTGGAAGGAGTATATAGAGGGTCTATACAAGGGTGATGTTCTGGAGGACAATATTATCGAAATGGAAGAGGATGTAGATGTAGATGAAATGGGAGATATGATACTGTGTGAAGAGTTTGACTGAGCACTGAAAGACCTGAGTCGAAACAAGGCCCTCGGAGTAGACAACATTCCATTAGAACTATTGACAGCCTTGGGAGAGCCAGTCCTGACAAAACTCTACCATCTGGTGAGCAAGATGTATGAGACAGGTGAAATTCCCTCAGACTTCAAGAAGAATATAATGATTCCAATCCCAAAGAAAGCAGGTGTTGACAGGTGTGAAAATTACCTAACTATCAGTTTAATAAGTCACTGCTGCAAAATACTAACGCGAATTCTTTACAGGCGAATGTAAAAACTGGTAGAAGCCGACCTCGGGGAAGATCAGTTTGGATTCCGTAGAAATGTTGGAACACGTGAGGCAATACTGACCCTACGACTTATCTTAGAAGAAAGATTAAGGAAAGGCAAACCTACGTTTCTAGCATTTGTAGACTTAGAGAAAGCTTTTGACAATGTTGATTGGAATACTCTGTTTCAAATTCTGAAGGTGACAGAGGTAAAATACAGAGAGTGAAAGGCTATTCACAATTTGTACAGAAACCAGATGGCAGTTATGAGTCGAGGGGTATGAAAGGGAAGCAGTGGTTGGGAAGGGAGTGAGACAGGGCTGTAGCCTATCCCCAATGTTATTCAATCTGTATATTGAGCAAGCAATAAAGGAGACAAAAGAAAAGTTTGGAGTAGGTGTAAAATCCATGGAGAAGAAATAAAAACTTTGAGGTTCGCCGATGACATTGTAATTCTGTCGGAGACAGCAAAGGACTTGGAAGAGCAGTTGAACGGAATGGACAGTGTCTTGAAAGGAGGGTATAAGATGAACATCAACAAAAGCAAAACGAGGATAATGGAATGTAGTCGAATTAAGTCGGGTGATGCTGAGGGAATTAGATTAGGAAATGAGACACTTAAAGTAGTAAAGGAGTTTTGCTATTTGGGGAGCAAAATAACTGATGATGGTTGAAGTAGAGAGGATATAAAATGTAGACAAGGAAAGCGTTTCTGAAGAAGAAAAATTTGTTAACATCGAGTATAGATTTAAATACCAGGAAGTCGTTTCTGAAAGTATTTGTATGGAGTGTAGACATGTATGGAAATGAAACGTGGACGATAAATAGCTTAGACAAGAAGATAATAGAAGCTTTCGAAATTGTGGTGCTACAGAAGAATGCTGAAGATTAGATGGGTAGATCACATAACAAATGAGGAGGTATTGAATAGAATTGGGGAGAAGAGGAGCTTGTGGCACAACTTGACTAGAAGAAGGGATCGGTTGATAGGACGTGTTCTGAGACATCAAGGGATCACCAATTTAGTATTGGAGGGCAGCGTAGAGGGTAAAAATTGTAGAGGGGGACCAAGAGGTGAATACACTAAGCAGATTCAGAAGGATGTAGGCTGCAGTAGGTACTGGGAGATGAAGAAGCTTGCACATGATAGAGTAGCATGGAGAGCTGCATCAAACCAGTCTCAGGACTGAAGACCTCAACAACAACAACAACAACAGTACTGTGCCCAGCAAATTACATTGTACACACCTAATTGGGTGCGTATCAGCATGTTCTCTAGTGTTCTCCCCAAACTCCTTCAAATCATTGCCTGAGTCCACTTTCATGAACTAAACTCTGAACGCGATTCTCCCAAACAAACGACCAGACATTTTTAACCACTGGGACAGAAAACAAACAATTTGTTGTCACTCACCATCATTCACCACAATATGATGATGAAGTTGCTTGCTGTTCAATGTCACTGATTCTCCTGACACCATTGTAATTGCTGGCAGCACTTATGGCACCAATGTAATTGCTGCATAGTTGTGGACACAACGTAAGCCAAGATGGTCAATTCAGGATGCTGTGCAACACGTAGGGTTCTTACTACCAGTCCCAAGGTTGTCAGTTGTCAGATCAGAAATGCTCCCTCAGTAGTAACAATCTATACTCATTGAGACTGTTGTACTGTGGTGTTGGTGGTGACTTGAATGTCGTCAGGCACGACCCTGCGACACTCGGTGTCGGGGAACATTGTTGTGAAGATGGCAGCAGCTGCTCCACTCAGCATAAGACAGCAAGTTTTCTTGTGTGGTAACCATTCTCCATTGACGCAGCATCAGATACTGATACGACATGGGTGGCCAAATACTGAATGTGCCAGTTGATTGTGACAGACGCTGGCAGGCTGGGCTGTGGTGCTAGGCAGAAGTGTAGGGACAAGGTAGCACAATGCCCGTGCCATGCAAAAGCCAGAACATGGGTGAAGCAAGAAGCATCAGAGGCTGCTGGACGCGAGTAAGCAGTGGCAGAACTTGTGTACACTGGACAGACAGTGGTTCAACAGTGGGTCAGAAGCGAGGAGAGCTGGTGCACAGACTCTGAATCAGAGATGCGCAGAGGCTGGTTGGTGTCACTCTGGGGGTGATCCCAACTGGATAATTCAAGCCCTGCAGCATTAGGTCTAGGAGCAGCCCACAGACCAGTAGCTGTCATAAGCAGCAGCTGGCTGTAGTTGAGGCTGGGTGATCTTCATTGGGCTGTCTGTTGGCATCAAATACCAGTATGTCTCGGTGTCAGTAGCATTGGAATACGTCATACTGCTAGGTCTGCACTGTGAGTATTTATGGTAGATTTACCCAGCTTTGTTGTGACCAACCCCCACTACTGGTCACGTAGGGACGAAGGCAGTGCAGTACTGTGCCAAAATGTGAGGTAATTCAGCTCACTGCTGTGGCGGACTGAGGTCTCACACCGTGCCACCTCAGCAGTATTCCAGCTCTGGCAGTGGAATTCCACAGTAGCTAGCTGGTCCGCCTGAAGTCTTCTTGGAGAGGTGTTAGCACGACAGTAGAGTTGTCCAACAGGAGTCCTTATCAAGCTGGACTAATTTGAAAAAAGGGAAGACTGATTCCTGTAGAGATATGTTCATTGTGAAGTGCTTGTTTAGAGTTTATTTAATCAATGTGAGAACATCCCAGAAAACCTCACAAAATCTCAGTGGGGATGTTAAAGAAATGTGCCATATGTGGAAAGGACCGTTGCTGTTAATATTCTTAATAGTCTGTGAGCCTGCACTGCTATACAAAACAAAAATATATTACTCTCAACATTCTATATTTTACTTGATACTCAGAAAAAAATGGAATAAAAGCAGGTGTATGCAGAAGATTATTTACTGTATTTCTTCCCTCACAACATTCGCAAAAGGAAAAGGAGATGTGAGGGTAGATCGATTCTGGTACACTATATACACACCATATAGTGGCTTGCAGTGAGTACAATTGTGATCGTAGATATCAGTGGGAAAGCATGTGAATAAAATTTGTGCACCACATCTTCATAGTAACTTTATTTAAAAATAATCAGTTGTATTACTCTGAACCTGATAAACTGCACATTCATTTTGGAAGTATTTTCCTACACTACAAGAGTAACTCTGAGCAATCTATATGTCTCTCTTTGCATATACTCTTCATTAAATTCATTGACAAATATTTACCTAAATATTTTCAGTAGATATCCTTTGCATGTCTCTCAGGATGATGTTGCCATGCAGGTGTGTGTGTGCGTGCGTGCGTGCGTGCGTGCGTGCATGCGCGTGTGTCTGCTGTATAGTTTTGAAGAAAGAATTGCCATAAAGCTACTTACATTCTCAGTCTTATGTGCCTATTGATTTCTCAGGGCATCAGCTGTCTCTTCCATTATTAATATTCTACCAATGGCCTTCCATTACCATATTTGAATTTTCCTTTTTAGTTTATAATGAATATTTAACATTTCTTTACTTTGGTATTCCCTTGTTTTCTTAAAGTGGATGGTGCTATTCATCGGGCAGCTGGTCCAGAATTGAAGAATGAGTGCAAAGGACTTGGAGGCTGTGAGGCTGGTGACGCAAAAATTACAAAAGGCTATAAATTATCATCAAAATGTTAGTAAGTTTTGACTATAGTGTAATCAGAAATATTAGTTTGCAGTAGTGAAATATCGTCATGTAAAAGTAAAATTTCTGTTTATAAAAGACAAATTAAAGGTATGAGAAATAAACACACGCGCACACACACACACACACACACACACACAGAAAATATTTTGAAAATTACAGCCAGAAGTTGACAATAAGTCATATTTTACAAAGTAGGATATTATGTGTTTTTACCCAGTGACAGCACCTGTAGATTGCTTCCTTTCGTGAAATGGCTAACCTGAGTTGTCTGTGCTAATCTCATCACAATGTTCTTCTTTTTACCACCCTTCCTCTTCCTTTTTGTTGCTCCCTTTCTTCCCAGTGAACATCACTTTTTTTGCTTGTCTTTATTAGTATTGCTTAAAAAGGAAGCAATCTATGGGTGCTGCCAGTGGGTGAAAACGCATAATATCCTACTTCGTAAAATATGACTTATTGTCAGCTTCTGGCAGTAATTAATAGACAAAAGTTTGTTGGTTAGAGTTTTCAATTACTGAGAACAACTAATCCCATCCAGGAGCTTAAAAGTACCAAGTAAATAATTACATGTGTGTTAACAAAGAGGCAAATGGGTTTGGCTAATATTTGCTTTCAGGAAGCACAGTTATCAAAACAGCTAGTAAAAATGCATGTTGTTGTTGTTGTTTTAACTTACTCTATATCAGCTGTACTGTGTGTTGCTATTCATGTAGGTATGTACATCCACATCTGCACTCTGCAAACCACTGTGAAGTGCGTGGCAGAGGGTATGCGCTACCATACCGTTTATTAGGGCTTTTTCCCATTCCATTCGTATAGGGAGTACGGGAAAAATGATTGTTTAAATGCCTCTGTGCATGCTGTAATTAATCTAGTCTAATCTTATCCTCATGATCCCTATGGGTGCGATATGTAGATGGATGTAGTATATTCTGAGAATCATCATTTAAAGCCGGTTCTTGAAACTTTGTTAGTAGACTTACTTGGGATGGTTTCTGTCTGTTCTCAAGAGTCTGCCAGTTCAGTTCTTTCAACATCTCAGTGACACTCTTCCACAGGTTAAACAAAGCTATGACCATTTGTGCTGTTCTTCTCTGCATATATTCAGTATCCCCTGCCAGTCCTATCTGGCACAGGTCGCACACACTTGAGCAGTATTCTAGGATGAGTACATGAGCGACATCTAAGCATTCTCCTTCGTAGAATGGTTGTATTTCCCTCTTATTTTAACAATTAACCGAAACCCGCTTTACCTACGACTGAGCCGACGTGATCTTTCCCCTTTCGTGCCCTACCTAAGTGTTATATCTAAGTATTTGTTTGAGTTTACAGATTCCAGCTATGACTCACTAGTGTTATATTCATAGGATACTACCAGGTGTAGAAGTATGAAACCAGAATTTGGTTGCAATAATTACATAACTGTTGTTTGGAGGGGGGAGGAAAAAAGAAAAGACAGTTCTTCTCTTGAGGTGAACCAGTCAGTGAGCCATTTTTGTTCCATTTCCTATGAATTGGAACATTGTTCAGTGAGAGCTTGTCCCAGTGGTGCAAATAGATGATAATCGGATGGAGCCAAGTCTGGGGAATAACCTGCATGCTCTAGTATTTCCCAGCTGAATGCCTCAGTTGTTTCCCTGACCTATTTGGCTATGTGGGTAATGGGGCATTATCTTGGACCAATATGACTTTCTGACTCATTTTTATATATTCCGGTCATTTTTCACATAATGCTGGTTTAAATCAATCATTTGCTGTTGGTAGCAATCAGTGTTATCAGTGTCACCAAGTTGTAAGAGCTCATAATAAATTACATCCTTCTGATCCCAGCAAACACAGAGCATTGTCTTTTTTCCAAAGCAATTTGGTCTCGCAGTGGATGCTGATGGTTTGCCTGGATTCATCCGTGATTTACAATGCTTAGGATTTTCAAAATACATCCATTTTTCATCAACTGTCACTATTCGATGGAGAAATGACTTTCTTTTGTATCTGGCGAGCACACAAGTGGTCTTTCGATTTGCTTGTTGTCTTTCATCCAGTTCATGCAGAACGCATTGTCCTACTTTCTGCACCTTTCCCATAGCTTTCAACCACAGATAAACAGCTTTCTACATCACATTCAATTGCTCCGCGAGTTCCTGTTGAGTTTGAGTACCATCTTCATCCAATAAGACCTGCAATTGTTGTCTTCAAACTTTTTTTGGTGGGTTCCCATACTCGTCATTTCTAATGTCAAAATCACAACTTTTGAATTTTTTGGACCACTCAAAACACTGTGTTTTCCAAAGAGCGTGTTCACTGAAACCTTCAACAAGCATTTGATGTGATTCCACAGCATTTTTCTTCAAACGATAAGAGAAAACCAATGCTGTCCACTAATCATAGTTCGTAGGCACAAAACTCGACATTTTTATGGATTTGAAGCAGATACCGATGTATGAAACTTGGGTTACTGTGTGTAGACATTCGTCGTCAGCCATTACAGGAAGCAGATGGCTCTGTAGATGCGGTCTCAAGGGCCCTGTAGTGTTTTGAGTATTTCTGCGTAAATTCAAGAACCACTCGGCCTTCCACCTTCTCGAACACACGATATTTTAGATGTGAGTGGGAGAAAGGAACACTGTCTACTGCACATCACCTTTCTGTGTGTGCAGGTGTGAAATCAGTCGCGAGCGAAAGGTCGACGTGGCGGTTGAATGGCACCGACAGGTACTTGTCAGGCGATCCATGGAAGTCGTAGTGAAAGCACACGGAAGAACCAAGGAACTTCTGTGTTATTCTGTGCTGTTTTTAATTGTGACTATTGTTAGTGACAAAAGAACAATTGAGATTCTGAATTGTGAAAAAACTCTTCATCTTAGGCTTACTGAAGGCAAGATGTATTTTACAATATGTTTGTAGTAGAGACACGGTTGTTAAGCCAACTCATTTCTAAATGGACTTAAATCTGTTTCTTATGAGAGACGATAAGAGTTACTTACGAGAAGCTGAATGTTATGTGTGAAGTGTGAATTTCGTTCTTTATGCAGCTCATATATATCCGTAGCTATTGAGAAGTATTCCCTGAGTACCTTATTATTTCACAAAGAGAGAGAGAGAGAGAGAGAGAGAGAGACAGAGAGAGAGAGAGAGAGAGAGAGAGAGAGAGAGAGAGAGTCTTAAAGGTTCCTGTGACTAGCATCATCCCTTGGAGAAGTTTGTAGAGATTTCAGAAGCCGGCTATCCGGAGGAGAAGATCGGCTGCGTATTCCCAAGTAAGTCAACTCGTGTGAGAGAAGTGGGGAGTTTGCACATACACTTCACATGTTCTTCTAGTCGTCAAAAACGTTAGAACATGGCGACCGTGACAGGACCTGAAAAACTGGAAATTTAAGACCAGAAACGAGAAACATGTATGTTGATGTTGTCATAGCACCCAAACCAAATGTGATCAAGATTTTGCTCCGAGACTTCGGAACATGACCGAGTATTCAAAAATAAAAAAAATCTAAATTGAGAAAAAGTGGAGGAGATTCCTGTGTGTTTCTTTAAGAAGATATGCGCCGAGATCACTCTGATTAAGATGATCTGGGGTAGGGAATATACAGCTCTCACATGCATCGCGGGGACGCAGACGCGGAAACCAACACCTGACGCTGCCGGCACTAGTTGCTGTTCACCAGTGCTGACCTGCTTCCACTTCCACTCATCGACACCTATGCGGAAACCAACAACCAACGCCACTGGCACCAGTTGCCGTTCACTGGTGCTGATTACACATCCACTCACCGATGCAGCCCAGATTCTACAGGCCTAACTGGTCTGAGGTAGTAAATGTAATTAAAGCTCAGAATCTTAAGATAGACTCATTACATTCTAACTCAAATGCTCAGAGGGAAGCTTGGAACATCTAGAATCTTAAGTTAGACTCAGTAAATGCTCAATTAAAAAAGCTTTAAATGCTCAGAGTCTGCAGTTAAATTTTAAACTAGATGCACAGAGTGTGACTTTAAGTAGAGAACTAGACTTGGTGAAGTCCCAACTGAATGCCCAAACAACAAATTTAAGATTGTTAAAGTCGACTCACAGAGCAAAGAATGTGGTAATCTATTCAAATACATGGATGCTTCAGAGACTGAATTTGACACCTTGAATAGTAAAGTAGAGGATTTGAAATTAGACTTTAAGAAAGAATTAACCAATTCCTTGGACATTCATGTAAATCAACTGTTCACTGACTGTAGTCAGAAACAGAATGATCAATTACAAGATTTAGCAAAAAAGTTAGAATTTGATGTTGAGGAAAAATGTAATACTGTAGAATCAGAAATCAATGGAAAGTTAGGATCATTTGAAAATGTATGCAATGTTAAGTTTGATGCTGTAAAGCATGGATTGCTTACTTTAAAAGATAGTGTTGAAAAGCAAGATAAGTTAATGCCAATAATCCAGTCGCATAGTACAGGTATAAGTATACGAGTGAAAGAAGCTTCCAAGAGAAGATAGCAAACTCTGATATAGTAAATATAGGTAGTTTGGAGGAGCAATTTAAAGGGATCATATATCTAAAAGGCACCGAGAGAATGACATTTGGTAACGTGTCGCCCATTGTTTCTTCCGAATGTTCAGATACTCGAAAGGTTATAAATGACTTGTGGAAAGAATTCAGACTTATCCAGGACAAAGTGGAAAAATGGATAACTTCACCTAATGTTATGCTGACAAGTGAAGTAGTTACTGATTTACAATGGGGAGTGAATTTGGGACTATCGAGACAATTCCCTAAATTCAAGCCTCCGAATGGGGAACCGTAAATGTTGAGAACTTTTCCTCTTGGGGAGATTTTCAAAGGAACTTTAAAGAGAAATATTGGTCTGCTAGTGCCCAGGAAAAACTAACATCAGATCTGTGGGACCCGAAATACTACAATAATACTTGGGGTACCATGAGGAAGTATTTCAATTGGCATCTAATATGGGCGAAGTACTTAGATAAGTCGAAGGAAGAAGGGGGGGTTAGTGCGAATTTTAATAAGACGATTACCCATTTATGTGAGTAAAGATATATTATGTAGTGGTTGGAAAACAGTAGAAGAGTTGTTGTCCTTTGTGGATGCACTGGATGCATTAAATAAGGGCCGCAATGAAATCTTGCACCGAAGTGATAGCCCGAACTACAAAAGAACAGTGGTAATAATTTTAAAAAACATGAGGCTAACCTAGCTAGAGTACACCAGTGCAACAGGAAAAATAGTAACAACAGTTATCAGAAAAAGCACCCACCTTCGAATTTAGGTCCAGTAACTTCTCAGGAATTTGTACCGAGTAGTAATAGAGTAAAAAGTGATAACATAGTACCTCGCTTCGGTAACCAACCTGTGATTACGGACAATGAGGAAAACATAGTGCGATCTGGATCCAGGGCCGGGACCCAGGATGTGGAAATACACTAGGAGGCCTTAGTCCATACAAGTATTTTAATTTTACCCACAAAATACCTACAAAGGAATGGTTGCTACTGGAAGAACTGAGCTTGACTACCAACAATCCACAACCTATAATAGCAGGGATCATGGAAAATTCCAAAGTCAGCATATATATTCAGGGAGTGAGGTATCACTCATCTCCAATACATTCTTTGATTCATTACAGACTAAAAATCACTTACCGTTATTACCAGTGACCGGAGTTTACTTAGTTGGAATAACAGGAACAAAAAGTAAGATTGTAAAGTAGGAAACTCGAGTGAACTGCAGCATTGGAAATAGATTATTTCATAAAATGCTGTTAATAGTAGAGAATATCAATATAGATGTATTGTTTGGTTTAGATTGGCTATTAGAGTTTAAAGTTATCTTGAACTTTCATGAAAATCTTGTATGTTTTGGTAAAGGGGACTGTTTGTGACAGATAACTACATTGGGAAACAAACAACTGAGTGTCAATGTTTGTGATTAACAGCTACAGCACAATTGTCACCAAACATTGATAATGTAAATCATGTATCATATTGAGCTGATATACATGCCAAAGTTAATGAATTCCAAATATTAACCAAACAACGAAAGACGATGTTTATGTAAAATTCTAATGGAATATGAAATAGTGTTTTTTGATCGTTCAGTTAATCCTCTCTCTCTCTCTCTCTCTCTCTCTCTCTCTTTCTCTTTTAGCTGTATCCGATACATGTAAGTTTGAAAGAAGTAGTTAGGGATGAAATCAACAAAAGATTGACAATAATATTACAGAGTGGAGTTCTAGAGTCATGAATAATCCATTGGTCGTGGTAAAGAAAGCTGCAGGCAGAGTATGATTAGTATTAGATGCTCATACATTAAATAGACATATAGAGACAGAAAGAGACAGACCAATTAACATCAACAAATTGTTAACCAAATTTGAAAAGGCAAGGTTCTTTAGCACGATGGATTTGGCTGCGGGATATTGGGAAATAAAATTAGACCCGGAATCCAAAAAATATACATCATTTTTGTTTGATGGTAAATCATATCATTTTAATGTATTACCATTTGGACTACATATCTCAGTGTCTGTATTTATACGTGCACTAGATGAAGCATTAGGGAGAGATCTGCTAAGGATTTGATAATATATGTAGATGATATCCTAATAATATCGGCTACTTGGGAAGAACATTGTCAGAGTAAGACTCTGCTAGCTGTAGTCTAAATAAGCATGAATTAAATGAATATAATAGAGGGAAACATTCCACGTGGGAAAAATATATATAAAAACAAAGAAGTGAGTTTTAAGGGAGAGAGTAAGGAGTCATTCCAATCCCGGCAGCGGGAGGGGGAAAAAAGGACAGGTACACACACACACACACACACACACACACACACACACACACACACATCCATCCGCACACATACAGACACAGGCAGACATATAGTTAAAACCATATCAGCATGGTCTTTTCTGAATGTACTTCTGAACAAAAAGCAATCTGGTAGCTGGAGTCCAACCTTTTTGTTAATCATGCCTTTTGCATCCTTGTGGAGGTATTTCTATAGCAACTTTTATCCCCTAACAAATATTTTCTTATATCTGACCAAGAAATGAGATACCAATTTTCATAAATGTAGCTGCGTGAAGAGTGACAGAGCACTGAAAGACCTGAGTCGAAACGAGGCCCCCGGAGTAGACAACATTCCATTGGAACTACTGACGGCCTTGGGAGAGCCAGTCCTGACAAAACTCTACCATCTGGTGAGCAAGATGTATGAAACAGGCGAAATACCCTCAGACTTCAAGAAGAATATAATAATTCCAATCCCAAAGAAAGCAGGTGTTGACAGATGTGAAAATTACCGAACTATCAGTTTAATAAGTCACAGCTGCAAAATACTAACACGAATTCTTTACAGACGAATGGAAAGACTAGTAGAAGCCAACCTCGGGGAAGATCAGTTTGGATTCCGTAGAAACACTGGAACACGTGAGGCAATACTGACCTTACGACTTATCTTAGAAGAAAGATTAAGGAAAGGCAAACCTACGTTTCTAGCATTTGTAGACTTAGAGAAAGCTTTTGACAATGTTGACTGGAATACTCTCTTTCAAATTCTAAAGGCGGCAGGGGCAAAATACAGGGAGCGAAAGGCTATTTACAATTTGTACAGAAACCAGATGGCAGTTATAAGAGTTGAGGGGTATGAAAGGGAAGCAGTGGTTGGGAAGGGAGTGAGACAGGGTTGTCTCCCCGATGTTGTTCAATCTGTATATTGAGCAAGCAGTAAAGGAAACAAAAGAAAAATTCGGAGTAGGTATTAAAATCCATGGAGAAGAAATAAAAACTTTGAGGTTCGCTGATGACATTGTAATTCTGTCAGAGACAGCAAAGGACTTGGAAGAGCAGTTGAATGGAATGGACAGTGTCTTGAAAGGAGGATATAAGATGAACATCAACAAAAGCAAAACAAGGATAATCGAATGTAGTCTAATTAAGTCGGGTGATGCTGAGGGAATTAGATTAGGAAATGAGACACTTAAAGTAGTAAAGGAGTTTTGCTATTTGGGGAGCAAAATAACTGATGATGGTTGAAGTAGAGAGGATATAAAATGTAGGCTGGCAATAGCAAGGAAAGCGTTTCTGAAGAAGAGAAATTTGTTAACATCCAGTATTGATTTAAGTGTCAGGAAGTCATTTCTGAAAGTATTCATATGGAGTGTAGCCATGTATGGAAGTGAAACATGGACGATAAATAGTTTGGACAAGAAGAGAATAGAAGCTTTCGAAATGTGGTGCTACAGAAGAATGCTGAAGATTAGATGGGTAGATCACATAACTAATGAGGAGGTATTGAATAGAATTGGGGAGAAGAGGAGTTTGTGGCACAACTTGACCAGAAGAAGGGATCGGTTGGTAGGACATGTTCTGAGGCATCAAGGGATCACCAATTTAGTATTGGAGGGCAGCGTGGAGGGTAAAAATCGTAGAGGGAGACCAAGAGATGAATACACTAAGCAGATTCAGAAGGATGTAGGTTGCAGTAGGTACTGGGAGATGAAAAAGCTTGCACAGGATAGAGTAGCATGGAGAGCTGCATCAAACCAGTCTCAGGACTGAAGACCACAACAACAACAAAGCTTTAAATTATTTAATGTAATGAAATATTTTCTTTAAAATTTTCCTCCCCTATTGCATTCGCTTAGGGGTTGAATTTCCAGAAAAACTGAAACTCATATTTTTTTATGTCGTACTGAGAAGTCAAGTACCAGTTGTCATAGATTTAGGCTTAAAAATCCTTTAGCAATTCTTTAGTAATTATTTACTTACAAAAGTTTCACCCACTGTTTTACCCCCTTAGTGGTTGAATTTGCAAAAATGCTGAAACACATATTTTTTTTATTTTCTGACTGAGAAACCAAATGCCAATTTCTGTAGTTCTAGCTTCAAAATTCCCTTAATAGTGACACACTTTCAAAAAGCCTTTCATCCTCTATTTCATCCCCTTAGGATTGGAATTTTGGACAGCCTTTTCCTAAACAATGCCTTCAGTATAAGATCCACACCCTCTCCAAACTTTCAAGTTTCTGTTCTTAGTGGTTTGGGTTGGGCAGTGATGTGTTAGTGAATCAGTCTGACCTCCTTTCATTCCTTAGGGGTTGAATTTCCAAAAACAGTTAAACATGTATGTTTTCATCTGTAACCAAGAAGCCAAACATCAATTCTCTAAGATTTAGCTGTAAAAATGCTTTTGCCATGAAATGTTTTCAGAAAATGTTTCGCTCCCTATTTCACCCCCTGGGGGCTGAATTTCCAAAAACAGTAATGTGCGTATGTTTTATTTCAAATAGAAAAGCCAAATACAAATTTTCATAGATTCAGCTTCAAAGATGCTTGCATGATGAAATATTTCCATAAAAACTTTCGTCTCTTAGTTTATCACCTTGGGGATTGAATTCTTTTATTTCTAACTGAAAAATCAATTTTAAATTTTCATAGTTTTAACTTTAAAAATGTTTTCGTAATAAAATATTTTCATTAAAAATCTTCCCCTATTCCATCCCCTACGGGTTCAGTTTCCAAAAACACTGAAACATGCCTTTTTTTATTTGTAACCCAGAAGTCAAGCACCATTGTTCATAAGTGGAGCTTTAAAAACACAGTAGAAGCCATTAGTTATGACATGTGTGTTTTTTTTTAAAAAAGCTTCCACCTACTACTTCACCCCCTTAGGGTTTAATTTCCAAAAATGCTGAAACACATATTTCTTTATTTTTGACCAAGAAACCAAATACCAATTTGCCATAATAGTATTATTTTTGTTTTAAAAAAAGCCTTCATTCCATGTTTCACGCAATTTGGATTGGAATTTCAAGAAATGTCTTCCTAAATGACATTTGCAGTATAAGATCCACACCTTCTCCAAATTTCAGGTTTCTATCCTTAGAGGTTTGGGCTGGGTGGTGACGTGTCAGTCAGTCAGTCAGTCAGTCAGACATTGCCTTGTATATATATAGATATGTGGCTGTAGCATTTAAGTAATCTACAAGGAGCTAACCATCCACTTCCTATTTAGGGAAGCTCAGTGAAGTGCTGTGTGACGTAATGGCTTCATGATATTACTGTTAAATCCAGGGGAAGATAACATAAATCACTAACAAATAATTGTTAGCTTTACCCTCAGTTCCTCTTTGAACAAATAAGCCACACATGTCCATTCTATAATGCAGGTATCTGATAAATAACTTTCATTTTGGGATAATGAAGTAGTATTTCATATTTAGGAACTGGATACTATTGGTTGTGGCTATGCAGCAAGTAAGCTATGCCACATAAGGGGGCTCCTTCCATCTTGAAAAGTTCATATGCCACTACTAGACATGATTACATATTGCACCAATGCCGTAATTAATTACCCATTGTAAGCTTTCTTTTTGAGAAATATTTTTGTGTTCAAACCATTTTGCACTTAGCATTCCATGTGATAGAGAAATAAATAATGAAAATTAATTTCAAATCTTCACCTGGGCAGGAAAATGACAGAAACATGCAAACTACTCAAATCTTCATAAAATTCTTCTGGAATGTACACCTGTCCATGTTTTTAAAATTATGCAGTAGTGTTTGCAGACTACTGAAAGTGGCCATAGTTAGGATACGTAATGTTGCTCATGAAGGCCACTTGTAATAGTAGGGAAACATTGACACATCATTGTACAGCCTGTGAAAGCCTAAAAACTTACTTTAACCACTCACTTCTTCCGATTAATATACAACAAGCAGAATTAGTTCTTTTTTTCAGATGACACTAGTATTGTAATCAATCCAAGCATACATATGGTAACAGAAGAAATGGTAAACAGTGTTCTTAAAAGTATCATTGACTGGTTTTCTGTGAATGGTCTCACTTTCAGTTTTAAAAAGACACAAAATATTTAGTTCTGCACATCTAGAGGTACTGTGCCAGTAATAAGTGTTGTACATGACAAGGAAATAATTACTAAAGTGGAAGCTTCAAAATTCTTGTTTCCTTATTGGCGAGAATATAAACCGGCAAAAGCAAGTTGGTCAACTCTCAAAAGAATTTAATTCAGCCACAGTTGCACTTAGAATAAGTGTTGCGGAGAGACAAATCAGTAAGTTCACATATTCTCTATGTTTCCATTCAATAATGTCATAGAGGATAACATTCTGGCATAACTCATCCTTAAAAAGGAAAGTCTTCATCACTCACAAATACGCTATGAGAACAATATGTGTTGCTCACCCATGATCATCTTGTAGACATCTGTTTAAGGAGGTAAGCATTTTGACTACTACTTCGCAGTATATTTATTTCTTCATGAAGTTTGTTGTAAATAATCCACTGCAGTTCAAAAGGAACAATGATGTACATAATTTCAGTACCAGAAGAAAAAAGTGATATTCATTATGCCACATTAAGGGTGTCTTTAGCACAAAAAGGGGTGCGCAGTATTGCAACCAAAATTTTTAACACTTGCTCAATGATAATACAAAATGTGTTGCAGACAGCAAAGTAAAATTTGAAAATAAGCTGAAAAGTTTCTCCTTGACGGTGCCTGTATTTCATAGAAGAATTCCTATTACTGTAATGTGTAAAAGTTAGTGGCTAGGAAATAACAACTCACATATGTAAGTCTTTAAAAAACCACTTTAAATTATCAGCATGTAGGCATATTTACAAAACAATTTTTGCTGTGAATCAAAGAGAGAGAATGTACATAGAGAGGCTGTGACTCATTGTTCAAAACTCCTTGCAGTGCCACACTGTACTATTATCAACCATACTCTCGGAAGTAATTGTGTACGAGTGACTAAAATGAGGAAGTACTGCCACTTGCAGTTGGTATTCAGAAAACGGTCATCTGGCGTCAGTTGCTTGCTGTGTGGTGCGATCTTTGTCTTGACCACCAAATTTACGAAAGCATTGTTAAGGATGCCATGGCATCTGAATATCCATGACAAACAAGACTATTAATATGATTGCTGTTTTTGTAGTATTGGTACACATGTCCCGAACCTATGTTCACAGTTTCAAGTGTACAGCATACTTTGTTTGGTTTTGAAGATAGAAAGGTTAGATGTGTTGTAGTGTGCTCGGCAATTTTTGGTTATTATAAACAATGGAGCAAAGAATTTGCATCAAATTTTGTGTGAAAAATGGAATCAAGTGCCCTGAAACGCTTCAAATGTTGACAGTGGGATACAGCGAGTCTGTTTACAAGTGGTACATGCTCTTCCAAGATGCCTGAGAAGATACTAATGACAAATCTCGCTCTGGATGCCCAGCAAATCAACAACAGATGATAACGTTGAAGCTGTGAAGAAAATTGTTTTGGAAAATCATGGAATTACTGTAAGAGAAGTTGCTGAGGATGTTGGCATTTCGGTCGGTTCATGTCATGCAATTTTTTCGGATGTGTTGGGCATGAGACGCGTGTCAGCAAAGTTTGTTCCAAAGCTTCTCTATTTTGATCAGAATAACCGTCGCATGAGCATTGCTCAGAAGCTCTTGAATGTCGGTGATGAGCCTGATTTGCTCAAAAGGGTCATAACTGTTGATGAAACATGGGTTTACGGTTATGGCAGCGAAACAAAGCCCATTCGTTCCAACGGAAGCATCCCATACAGTCAAGACCGAAAAAAGCATACCAAGTTGACCAAATTAATTTTTGCCTCAAGGTCGTACGGTCAATAAGGAGAATTACCTTCATATTATGTGCAGTTTTCGAGAAGCAGTATGCAAAAAATGTTGAGAATTGTGGAAAAACAGTTCATGGCTTTTGCATCATGATAATGCTCCTGCTCATTCAACGTTGTGTGTGTGAGATTTTTTGGCAAAAAAAAACTCGACAGTTGTTCCTCAGCCACCATATTCACCAGATTTGGTTCCCTGTGACTTTTTCCTGTTCTCAAAACTGAAGAGACCTATGAAAGGACGAAGATTTTCAACGATTGAAGAAATAAATTTGCATGACTGGAAGTACTCAAGGCTGTACCAGAAAGTGCATATGAGAAGTGCTTTGACATTGGAAAAAGCATTGTCTCAAGTGTATTGCATCTGAGGGGGATTTCTTTGAAGGATACACCTCATAAACACACCTCATAAATGTCAGTGCTGCTTGTTTCACTCACAGCAGCAACATCTTTCATTTTTTAATCCAAATGAAGTTGGGAAATTGGAGAAACTCGTTCCTGATAGATCATGTTTTTGTATGCAGATAGCATTGAATGTTGCAAAATATAATTCTGTTAGATTAATAAGAAAGACACAGATTGTGTTGTTATCATTTGTCTTAGAATCTCCTTAACTGACATTTAATTATAGAAATCCGGATCTAGAGTGATGTATTTATGATAAATCTTCAATGCGCCACTGCCCTGAAACAGCGTACTGTCATTAAAAGCAAGTTATAATACAGGAACAATGAAATACGATGAATCCTCTGAAAATTAGTGAGTGTGAAATTTCATGTGACTGATTTCTGATTTCAGATAAACATCAGTCAAAAGCGGTTGTGGCTCCCTCATTTTAGTCACTCATCATTCTGTGATTGTTTTAAAAGTGCGATAGTACGTGTGCAAACTTTTAAGATGCGCATTTACCAAATTTCATTTTGAAATTATGCCTAAGTTTGCGCAGTGTATAGCTAAATGCACAAAAGCAGTAAAACTACAAATATATCCCATTTATATATAAAAACAAAGATGAGGTGACTTACCGAACAAAAGCGCTGGCAGGTCGATAGATACACAAACATACACACAAAATTCAAGCTTTCGCAACAAACTGTTGCCTCATCAGGAAAGAGGGAAGGAGAGGGGAAGACGAAAGGAAGTGGGTTTTAAGGGAGAGGGTAAGGAGTCATTCCAATCCCGGGAGCGGAAAGACTTACCTTAGGGGGAAAAAAGGACAGGTATACACTGGCACACACACACACATATCCATCCACACGTACAGACACAAGCAGACATATTTAAAGACAAAGAGTTTGGGCAGAGATGTCAGTCGAGGCAGAAGTGTAGAGGCAAAGAAGTTGTTGAAAGACAGGTGAGGTATGAGTGGCGGCAACTTGAAATTAGCGGAGATTGAGGCCTGGCGGATGACGAGAAGAGAGGATATACTGAAGGGCAAGTTCCCATCTCCGGAGTTCGGATAGGTTGGTGTTGGTGGGAAGTATCCAGTAACCCGGACGGTGTAACACTGTGCCAAGATGTGCTGGCTGTGCACCAAGGCATGTTTAGCCACCGGGTGATCCTCATTACCAACAAACACTGTCTGCCTGTGTCCATTCATGCGAATGGACAGTTTGTTGCTGGTCATTCCCACATAGAATGCATCACAGTGTAGGCAGGTCAGTTGGTAAATCACGTGGGTGCTTTCACACGTGGCTCTGCCTCTGATCGTGTACACCTTCCGGGTTACAGGACTGGAGTAGGTGGTGGTGGGAGGGTGCATGGGACAGGTTTTGCATCGGGGGCGGTTACAAGGATAGGAGCCAGAGGGTAGGGAAGGTGGTTTGGGGATTTCATAGGGATGAACTAACAGGTTACGAAGGTTAGGTGGACGGCGGAAAGACACTCTTGGTGGAGTGGGGAGGATTTCATGAAGGATGGATCTCATTTCAGGGCAGGATTTGAGGAAGTCGTATCCCTGCTGGAGAGCCACATTCAGAGTCTGGTCCAGTCCCGGAAAGTATCCTGTCACAAGTGGGGCACTTTTGTGGTTCTTCTGTGGGGGATTCTGGGTTTGAGGGGACGAGGAAGTGGCTCTGGTTATTTGCTTCTGTACCAGGTCGGGAGGGTAGTTGCGGGATGCGAAAGCTGTTTTCAGGTTGTTGGTGTAATGATTCAGGGATTCCGGACTGGAGCAGATTCGTTTGCCACGAAGACCTAGGCTGTAGGGAAGGGACCGTTTGATGTGGAATAGGTGGCAGCTGTCATAATGGAGGTACTGTTGCTTGTTGGTGGGTTTGATGTGGACGGACGTGTGAAGTTGGCCATTGGACAGGTGGAGGTCAACGTCAAGGAAAGTGGCATGGGATTTGGAGTAGGACCAGGTGAAACTGATGGAACCAAAGGAGTTGAGGTTGGAGAGGAAATTCTGGAGTTCTTCTTCACTGTGAGTCCAGATCGTGAAGATGTCATCAATAAATCTGTACCAAACTTTGGGTTGGCAGACTTGGGTAACCAAGAAGGCTTCCTCTAAGCGACCCATGAATAGGTTGGCGTACGAGGGGGCCATCCTGGTGCCCATGGCTGTTCCCTTTAATTGTTGGTATGTCTGGCCCTCAAAAGTGAAGAAGTTGTGGGTCAGGATGAAGCTGGCTAAGGTGATGAGGAAAGAGGTTTTAGGTAGGGTGGCAGGTGATCGGCGTGAAAGGAAATGCTCCATCGCAGCGAGGCCCTGGACGTGCGGAATATTTGTGTATAAGGACGTGGCATCAATGGTTACAAGGATGGTTTCCGGGGGTAACAGATTGGGTAAGGATTCCAGGCGTTCAAGGAAGTGGTTGGTGTCCTTGATGAAGGATGGGAGACTGCATGTAATGGGTTGAAGGTGTTGATCTACGTAGGCAGAGATACGTTCTGTGGGGGCTTGGTAACCAGCTACAATGGGGCAGCCGGGATGATTGGGTTTGTGGATTTTAGGAAGAAGGTAGAAGGTAGGGGTGCGGGGTGTCGGTGGGGTCAGGAGGTTGATGGAGTCAGGTGAAAGGTTTTGCAGGGGGCCTAAGGTTCTGAGGATTCCTTGAAGCTCCGCCTGGACATCGGGAATGGGGTTACCTTGACGTTGACCTCCACCTGTCCAATGGCCAACTTCACACGTCCGTCCACATCAAACCCACCAACAAGCAACAGTACCTCCATTATGACAGCTGCCACCCATTCCACATCAAACGGTCCCTTCCCTACAGCCTAGGTCTTCGTGAGCAAACGAATCTGCTCCAGTCCGGAATCCCTGAATCATTACACCAACAACCTGAAAACAGCTTTCGCATCCCGCAACTACCCTCCCGACCTGGTACAGAAGCAAATAACCAGAGCCACTTCCTCGTCCCCTCAAACCCAGAATCCCCCACAGAAGAACCACAAAAGTGCCCCACTTGTGACAGGATACTTTCCGGGACTGGACCAGACTCTGAATGTGGCTCTCCAGCAGGGATACGACTTCCTCAAATCCTGCCCTGAAATGAGATCCATCCTTCATGAAATCCTCCCCACTCCACCAAGAGTGTCTTTCCGCCGTCCACCTAACCTTCGTAACCTGTTATTTCATCCCTATGAAATCCCCAAACCACCTTCCCTACCCTCTGGCTCCTATCCTTGTAACCGCCCCCGATGCAAAACCTGTCCCATGCACCCTCCCACCACCACCTACTCCAGTCCTGTAACCCGGAAGGTGTACACGATCAGAGGCAGAGCCACGTGTGAAAGCACCCACGTGATTTACCAACTGACCTGCCTACACTGTGATGCATTCTATGTGGGAATGACCAGCAACAAACTGTCCATTCGCATGAATGGACACAGGCAGACAGTGTTTGTTGGTAATGAGGATCACCCGGTGGCTAAACATGCCTTGGTGCACAGCCAGCACATCTTGGCACAGTGTTACACCGTCCGGGTTATCTGGATACTTCCCACCAACACCAACCTATCCGAACTCCGGAGATGGGAACTTGCCCTCCAGTATATCCTCTCTTCTCGTCATCCGCCAGGCCTCAATCTCCGCTAATTTCAAGTTGCCGCCACCCATACCTCACCTGTCTTTCAACAACTTCTTTGCCTCTACACTTCTGCCTCGACTGACATCTCTGCCCAAACTCTTTGTCTTTAAATATGTCTGCTTGTGTCTGTACGTGTGGATGGATATGTGCGTGTGTGCTAGTGTATACCTGTCCTTTTTTCCCCCTAAGGTAAGTCTTTCCGCTCCCGGGATTGGAATGACTCCTTACCCTCTCCCTTAAAACCCACTTCCTTTCGTCTTCCCCTCTCCTTCCCTCTTTCCTGATGAGGCAACAGTTTGTTGCGAAAGCTTGAATTTTGTGTGTATGTTTGTGTTTGTTTGTGTATCTATCGACCTGCCAGCGCTTTTGTTCGGTAAGTCACCTCATCTTTGTTTTTATATATAATTTTTCCCACGTGGAATGTTTCCTTCCATTATATTGATATCATTAATTTGAATCCAACAATCACGTTTGTTATTGTCACTGTTGCATTTCGAAATCTTTTCTGTCATCTTATTTTCCTCTTTCTGTTTTTGCCAGTAGTTTCACTTTGTATTCACCTTCTCCTTTTTACCGTAATCTGCTATACTATTTTATCCCGCCTGTATATATATACTCAATAATACGTAACCCACTTCCAAACCATAACCAAAAAAATATTTTTTTTTGCCGCTTTCAGCACTACCGTCGCTATAATATCCACCGTTTCTAGTTCACAAACAGCTCCTTTCACCTTTTAAACAACCATTTCGGCCAGTTCTAATAACTTTCGCTTTATTTCCATTTCCGTTTTTCCCACATCACTGATCTTTTTAGCCGCTTCCCACAGGTTTTAACGCCATTATTTCTTCGTCAGACAATTGTTAGCCTCATTTTCATAATCTGCCACCACAATACCACTCCATTTAATATACTACACGCAGTTTTTTCGAAATTTTCCCGAATTTCTCCGTCCTTTAAAGTGTTTTGGCGGCAACACAACCACCTAACCTTTATGCACATCGTTGTCTACCAACCCAAGTCCAACATAGCCCATCTGTAACCAACACCTTTTCGCCTTTTTTCATTCCAGATCTCTAGTTTCTTTCCGGTTCACCTTTATCTCTCCCCATATATTTTTATTTTCATTTTCATTTCACCTCATGTTACACTTTCCACCTTCTAATACCATGTCACCCTCACAACACCCCCACAATGACCCCATTAAGTTTTATTTACATTCCCTCCGCAAACATGCCTTCGCCCTAGCCAGATTACGCTCGCATATTTTATTTTCTCAGGCTTGTCTGACATTTGGCATTACCCCCAAAGGCCTCACACTCAAAGTTCCCATCTCTGGCTGCAACCCTTCCTTCCATCAGTCCCTATACCAGTTCCAAACTGAACAATCCATTGCCCTCACCCACCTAATCCTTCACCTACACATCAACTCAGCCAATGAACACACCCGTCAACTCCTATCCTTAATAAAAGTCCTTAATCTTTCCTCTCCCACATCCACACCGGCTGTTCAGAGCATCCTCCTACAGGCCAACCGTAAATTAGAACAGCATGCCACCCTCCACCTCAAAAAACTATCCAATCTCCTGGTTTCCCACCTCCGGAAAGGCAACTCGCTCACCCTTCACAACCTTTCCAGCAAACCTCAACCTCCTCTCATTGCACACAAACCCAGTCTCTCCCATCTACTCAATCTCCCACTTCCAGCTCCACTCCCTCCAAAACCTCAAAATTCCGATCAACACAATCTGGAACCACAACACCCTAATTCAGTAGTTAACCTTTCCTCCAAACCTCTCTCCCAATCCGAAACCTCTGTCCTATCCAAAGGCCTCACCTTCAGCCCCACTCCCAGATTCAACCAAACAGCCCTCGTCAAAGATTTACTGTCCTACACTCGTACTCTCTGCTGGAAGTATCACTTTGCCACGAAGAAAAATGATCCTAATCCTACTCCTAATGATCCGACTCCTCAAGACACCATCCAAATTGAACCCTGCCTGGAACAGTTCCGTCCTCCGTCACAGCGGGACCCACCTCCTCTTCCTCAAAATCACCCTCTCCAAACCTTCCAGGAATTTCTGACTTCCAGCCTTGCATCTCAATCCTTCTTAAAAAACCTTAATCCTACACCCAACATCACCACTGCTGAAGCCCAGGCTATCCGTGATCTGAAGGCTGACCGATCCATCGTCATTCTTCCGGCGGACAAGGGTTCCACGACTGTGGTACTTGATCGTCGGGAGTATGTGGCTGAGGGACTGCGTCAGCTTTCAGACAACACCAAATACAAAGTTTGCCAAGGTAACCCCATTCCCGATGTCCAGGCGGAGCTTCAAGGAATCCTCAGAACCTTAGGCCCCCTGCAAAACCTTTCACCTGACTCCATCAACCTCCTGACCCCACCGACACCCCGCACCCCTACCTTCTACCTTCTTCCTAAAATCCACAAACCCAATCATCCCGGCCGCCCCATTGTAGCTGGTTACCAAGCCCCCACAGAACGTATCTCTGCCTACGTAGATCAACACCTTCAACCCATTACATGCAGTCTCCCATCCTTCATCAAGGACACCAACCACTTCCTTGAACGCCTGGAATCCTTACCCAATCTGTTACCCCCGGAAACCATCCTTGTAACCATTGATGCCACGTCCTTATACACAAATATTCCGCACGTCCAGGGCCTCGCTGCGATGGAGCATTTCCTTTCACGCCGATCACCTGCCACCCTACCTAAAACCTCTTTCCTCATCACCTTAGCCAGCTTCATCCTGACCCACAACTTCTTCACTTTTGAGGGCCAGACATACCAACAATTAAAGGGAACAGCCATGGGCACCAGGATGGCCCCCTCGTACGCCAACCTATTCATGGGTCGCTTAGAGGAAGCCTTCTTGGTTACCCAAGTCTGCCAACCCAAAGTTTGGTACAGATTTATTGATGACATCTTCACGATCTGGACTCACAGTGAAGAAGAACTCCAGAATTTCCTCTCCAACCTCAACTCCTTTGGTTCCATCAGTTTCACCTGGTCCTACTCCAGATCCCATGCCACTTTCCTTGACGTTGACCTCCACCTGTCCAATGGCCAACTTCACACGTCCGTCCACATCAAACCCACCAACAAGCAACAGTACCTCCATTATGACAGCTGCCACCCATTCCACATCAAACGGTCCCTTCCCTACAGCCTAGGTCTTCGTGGCAAACGAATCTGCTCCAGTCCGGAATCCCTGAATCATTACACCAACAACCTGAAAACAGCTTTCACATCCCGCAACTACCCTCCCGACCTGGTACAGAAGCAAATAACCAGAGCCACTTCCTCGTCCCCTCAAACCCAGAATCCCCCACAGAAGAACCACAAAAGTGCCCCACTTGTGACAGGATACTTTCCGGGACTGGACCAGACTCTGAATGTGGCTCTCCAGCAGGGATACGACTTCCTCAAATCCTGCCCTGAAATGAGATCCATCCTTCATGGAATCCTCCCCACTCCACCAAGAGTGTCTTTCCGCCGTCCACCTAACCTTCGTAACCTGTTAGTTCATCCCTATGAAATCCCCAAACCACCTTCCCTACCCTCTGGCTCCTATCCTTGTAACCGCCCCCGATGCAAAACCTGTCCCATGCACCCTCCCACCACCACCTACTCCAGTCCTGTAACCCGGAAGGTGTACACGATCAGAGGCAGAGCCACGTGTGAAAGCACCCACGTGATTTACCAATTGACCTGCCTACACTGTGATGCATTCTATGTGGGAATGACCAGCAACAAACTGTCCATTCGCATGAATGGACACAGGCAGACAGTGTTTGTTGGTAATGAGGATCACCCGGTGGCTAAACATGCCTTGGTGCACAGCCAGCACATCTTGGCACAGTGTTACACCGTCCGGGTTATCTGGATACTTCCCACCAACACCAACCTATCCGAACTCCGGAGATGGGAACTTGCCCTCCAGTATATCCTCTCTTCTCGTCATCCGCCAGGCCTCAATCTCCGCTAATTTCAAGTTGCCGCCACCCATACCTCACCTGTCTTTCAACAACTTCTTTGCCTCTACACTTCTGCCTCGACTGACATCTCTGCCCAAACTCTTTGTCTTTAAATATGTCTGCTTGTGTCTGTACGTGTGGATGGATATGTGTGTGTGTGCCAGTGTATACCTGTCCTTTTTTCCCCCTAAGGTAAGTCTTTCCGCTCCCGGGATTGGAATGACTCCTTACCCTCTCCCTTAAAACCCACTTCCTTTCGTCTTCCCCTCTCCTTCCCTCTTTCCTGATGAGGCAACAGTTTGTTGCGAAAGCTTGAATTTTGTGTGTATGTTTGTGTTTGTTTGTGTATCTATCGACCTGCCAGCGCTTTTGTTCGGTAAGTCACCTCATCTTTGTTTTTATATATAATTTTTCCCACGTGGAATGTTTCCTTCCATTATATAAATATATCCCATTTCACGTACATACTGTTAAAAAATATTATATGTTGGTGGGTTTGCTCATTTGTGTTATACACCAGTGAAGAAAAAACATTCGAGTGTTTTGCTTTACGTGAATATGTGAATTTATTATTTTAAGCTAGGTTTTATAATTTCCTTACATCCCATCATGTTCCATGTTCCCTTTGTTTTAACTTCCAAAAACATGGCAGAGGGTTGTTCACTCTGATCATAGTGTTGCCTCTCTGTGATATTCTATGTCTTTGATGGGAATATAAAATGACTTATTCCACATCATTACTATTTGAAATTTTAAACATTTTGAATTGACTGTGAGCCAGCAACCATACGCTTTTTATTACAGGATGTATATACAGCCAGATCGGTTGCACAAAACATGCAAATTTTGTGCAACCGATGTGGCTGTGTATACATCCTGCAATTCATCACTATTTATTATGTAAATGAGCCATGGAACATAAAACTAACTAACTTACTTCAGTTTCTTGATTTAATGGAATTATAACTGAAAACCATAAATACTTGTAAACTTCATAGTAGAATGATTTTTTGACACACAGCTTCTTCAAGGCTAATGAGATCCCAGTTGGAAAGTATAAATCCTTCCACTCTGTGACCACGGTGCAGCATAGAGTGGGAAACACGGTCTAGGTTGCAAAAGCATCATAAGCTTTATTGACATGTTTCGCCTTTTTGAGACATCTTCAGAATTCCCACATGGGAAAAATATAGAAAAGCAGATCATGGTTATGACCATGTCTGACATAAAAAGATGGTAAAAACTTTTTTAAAATACTATGATACATCAGACAAGGTAGACTTAAATACAGAAACTACAGGTAATGCATTAGTCATAAGTAGTCAAAATTTTGGTGTGCACCTAAAACGATAAAGCAAAAGGATTTTGAAAAACATTGCCCTAGATTAGTGACAAGGAGCCAAATTGCAAATTTGTGGTGAAACTGTGAAAGAGGAGATGATCCTTATCTTCGGCAGAGGCATGCAGCTGTGCTTAGATAGGGCCACACTTCCAATCTTGACTCAAATATTGGTATATAAGTTGTGGTGGCCATGAATATATGACCGCATGTGTGCGCACAATGTAAGAATGGCGGGCAGGACACTGCTGCAGCCGACGGAAGCTCCACTACAGTGCATTTACATGTTTGAAAGTACAATAAATCAGGATAAAGTAAAACATATAGTGACAATTAACATCAATACAAATGAAAAATAGATTTAAAGTCGGTGATAAAAGTAAAACATATCTAAAAACAATTAAAGACAAAATAAAGTATCTAAAACATGACACCCTATGTTGGCATCACAAGTAAGGACAAGAAATCCACAAGAAATATGTTGTGACAATGCCACGAGATTTAAAAGTGCCGCTATGTCAGTACGCGAACACGGCGATAGAGGCGCTCCGCAGCTCGGCCGAGCGCGGGAGCGCCACCTGGCTATGAACGGCGCCGGCCGCATGTCACGGCACGGCAGTCGAATGACAGATACGGAGCTAGTAGCATGTAACCCGCTATTGTTTCTACTTTGGTATATCCACGCAATTTATTAGTGATTAAAGGTTATAACACTTTTTGGCGACGAGGTCGGATATTTTTTTTCCTGCGTTGTGGGATTGTGTGTTCGTGTCGGGGCAGACATGGAACAGATTCTGCAAGCGCTCATTGAACAACAAACACAGCTGACGGCTGCTATTCAGGCGTTGTCGACGTCGCTTTCTCATCGTCTGTCTTCCTCTTCTCCGCCTCCGTTCCCTCCTTACGACGAGGCCGCTGAAGGCTGGGAGGATTATGAGAAGCGTTTGCGGAAACACTTCTTGGCTTTCGGTGTTGTCGACGCTCCTATGTGTAAGTCGTTATTTCTATCTTGGATTTCCCCACGGATCTATCAGCTGGTATCTCAGTTAGCCCCTCTGCGGGAACCTGCCCCTCTGTCCTTCCAGGAAATGTGTGACTTATTGTCTTAACTATTACCGAAAAAACACCCACGTCGTGGCCGCCCGCGTGGCGTTCTACCGGTGTCGTAAACAGCCCCATCAATCTTACCGGGCTTGGGCGGCGGAACTACACGGTCTGAGTAGGAGATGTCAGTTTGTCACGGACACTCATCATGAGTCTTATGCTGATTCAATGGTTCGGGACGCTATTCTACGGCTTGCTCCTGATAAAGAAGTTCGGCAACGTGCCTTACAACTGCCAAACCCATCGTTGTCGGAAGTTCCCAGCGTCGCTCAATCTTTTGAAGTGTCTCACGCTGCTGGTGCCCAAATAAACGCGTGGTGTGATGTAGGCACCGTACAGACCACTTTCGACGCGGACAATTTGCCTGTTTCACAGGGGAACGACGATGTGGCGGTGGTTCACTCGCGTCAACAACGTCGCATTGGGCCGCCACGCTCGCAGCGAAAACAGCAACCACAGAAGCAGGTTCGTTCCGCACTTCCTTCTTGTCCACGTTGTTTTGTACAGCATGACAGGGCCGCGTGTCCAAAACGTTGGGCCGCGTGTATTTCATGTAGGAAAAAAGGCCACATTGCTTCTGTGTGTCAGTCCCCTAAAGTTCCTGTCGACGAGGACGAGGCATCGGACATGGATGTTAACTGTGTGCTTTCTCAAACAAATAAGTTGTTTGTTACTGTTCGTGTTCTGGATAAAGACATTCGCATGCAAGTGGACACTGGCTCTGCAGTAACTCTCATTAATTCTCGCACGTATTTGGAGTTGGGCTCCCCTACCTTGTCTCCAGTTATGCGAAATCTACGAACTTATAGTAAGCAGAAAATTCCTATCGTTGGCCAGTTTGATGCTTCCACTGCCTACAAGTCTGTTGTTAGCCCCCTCACGTTTTATGTGGTGGACCATGCGGGCACTGAAAACCTGTTCGGTTATGATGCTTTCCAGTTATTCGGGTTCTCCATTGATGATGATGATGTGCACCTCATATCTGAGGATATTCCGTATCAACAGCTGGATGGATTGTGTTCTGGATTCTCATCCGTGTTCTCTGCTGGTCTGGGTTGTGCCAAGGATTTTGAAGCCCACATTACTCTTAAACCTACAGCTCACCCTAAGTTTTTCCGGGCACGCCCTATTCCGACGGTGTTGCGTGCACCTGTCAAAGCTGAGATAGGCAGGTTAACTGCTTCGGGGATTCTCCTTCCTGTTACCTCCAGCGAATGGGCATCGCCAATCGTGGTGGTTTCTAAACCAAACGGGAGTTTGCGATTGTGTGGTGATTTTAAAGCCACTGTCAACGCTCAGAGCCTCATTGACACTTATCCTCTTCCCCGTCCTGAGGAGTTATTTACCAAGTTCGCTGGGGGCCAGTTCTTTTCCAGACTTGACTTATCGGAGGCGTACCATCAATTGCTGTTGGATGCGTCTTCCAAGGAATTTCTCGTCATCAACACTCCTTGTGGGTTGTATCAGTACCAGCGGTTACCATTTGGCGTCGCTAGCGTGCCGGCCATTTCCATTTTTCAGGGGTTTTTGGAACAGCTCACGGCTTCCGTTCCCGGCTGCATCAACTACCTGGATGACATTGTTGTCACGGGGGCCTCCGCTGAGGAGCACCTTCGCAATTTGCGTTCACTGTTTCGGGTTCTGCATTCGGCTGGGTTGAAGTGCAATCTGGACAAGTCACAGTTCTTCCAACCCTCCATTGTGTATCTTGGTTTCCACTTGTCCCGTGAGAGTATACGTCCTCTACGACAGCATGTTGCGGCCATTACCGCTCTACCCCGGCCGTCTACGGTCAAAGAACTTCAGGCGTTTCTAGGCAAGATTGCTTATTATCACAAATTCTTTCCATCCGCGGCGGCGGTGGCTCATCCTCTGCATCAGCTGTTACGCAAAAACGTCCCTTTCTGTTGGTCTGACGAGTGTGAACAGGCTTTTGTCCGCCTGAAGGCTCATTTGCAGTCGGCACCTTGTCTTGCCACATTCCGTCTGGGTCAGCACTTGGTTCTGGCGACTGACACGTCGCAGTATGGCCTAGGGCTGTTCTCGCCCATCGGTATGAGGATGGGTCGGAACGACCCATCGCCTACGCTTCCAAGACCCTCAACGATGCCTAACAGCGTTACTCTCAAATCGAAAAGGAGGCGCTCACTATCATTTATGCTCTAAAAAAGTTCAGCGTTTTTTGTATGGTTCTAAGTTTCACCTCATCACCGAACACAAGCCGCTGGTCTCTCTGTTCAGCCCCTCGGCGTCACTTCCGGATAAGGCAGCTCACCGCCTGCAACGTTGGGCCTTATACTTGTCTCGTTTTCACTATGAGATCCGCTATCGCCCCACGGCCCAGCACGCCAACGCTGACGCGTTGTCGCGTTTGCCGATGGGCCCCGACCCGGTTTTTGATCGAGATGAACTACTCTGTTTCCACATTGATGAGGAAGAACGTCGTGCGGTCGAGGGTTTTCCACTTACAGGTTCACAGGTCGCGTCGGCTACTGCGCGGGACCCGGTCCTGCGTCAGGTGATCGGTTTTGTTCAACGGGGTTGGCCGGACAGGACCAAGGGCCGGGCATCGGATCCCCTTCGCAACTACCATGCCTTGCACCTTCATCTGTCTGTTCGTGAGGGTGTCGTTCTTCTGGCCACGGATGGCGCATCTCCACGGGTCGTGGTGCCAGCCTCTCTTCGCAAGGATGTTCTCAAACTATTGCATGAAGGCCATTGGGGGATTTCTCGGACTAAGTCCCTGGGCCGCAGGCACATTTATTGGCCCGATATTGATTCGGACATCGCCCACATGGTCGCTGCGTGTGGTCAGCGTGCTCAACAACTGGCTGCACCCCGTACAATGCCCTCTCCGTGGCCTGATCCGGCGCAGCCGTGGGAACGGGTGCACGCTGACTTTGCCGGCCCCTTCCTCGGCACTTATTGGCTACTGTTGATTGACGCCTTCTCGAAGTTTCCGTTTGTTGTTCGATGTCCGTCGCCCACCACTGCGGCGGTGACACTGGCTTTGTCCAAAATCTTTGCACTAGAAGGCCTTCCGTCCACGATTGTCACGGACAATGGCCCTCAGTTCTCTTCGCAGGCGTTCCGTGATTTTTGTACTGGACAAGGGATTCATCATGTTACCGCACCGCCCTTCCATCCGCAATCGAATGGGGAGGTCGAGCGCCTTGTCCGCACTTTCAAAAGCCAGATGAAAAAATTCCTTTGTGATTTTTCCACAGATGACGCTCTGTTGCAATTTCTGAGTTCTTATCGCTTCACGCCTCTTGATGATCGCAGCCCTGCTGAACTCTTGCATGGCCGCCAACCGCGCACTCTACTGCACCTGCTTCACCCTGTCAGGCCTTGTACTGTGTCCCCTCGTGCGGGAAAATACTCGGTGGGTGCCGACATGTGGGCACGAGGGTATGGATCTCGCCCTAAATGGATTCCAGGGGTGGTCCAGGCTCTTCGCGGCCGCCGGCTTTGTGAAATACGTACAGACGACGGCATGGTTGTTCGACATTACGACCAGATGCGCCCACGAGTGGTGGCCACGCCGGTGCCACCGCCCCTTCTTTCACCTCCACCAGCCCAAGAAGCCAGTCCTGTCGCTGCTGCTGATCTTCCGTGCGTGTTGCTGCAGCCGACGTCGCTCCCGCTTCCGAGTTCGCCGGAACCGGCCCCAGTCGCGACGCCGCCTTCTCCGGGACCCATCTCACTGGAGCACACCCCCAGGTCCACGACACCTATGGATTCTGCTCCGGAGTTTTCACCCATCATCTCGTCCACGAGGCACGTTCCACGCGCAACCTTCCGTCCTGGACATTTTCGACCATACTCTCGTGTTTCTCCGCGGGATCTTCTCGGGGCCTCCCAAGAGGCCATGGATGTCTCCGCACTGTCCGTGTCTCCAAGGAAGTGAGTGTTTTTTTTTTCAAAGGGGGGAAAAGTGTTGTGACAATGCCACGAGATTTAAAAGTGTCGCTAAGTCAGTACGCGAACACGGCGATAGAGACGCTCCGCAGCTCAGCCGAGCGCGGGAGCGCCACCTGGCTATGAACGGCGCCGGCCGCATGTCACGGCACGGCAGTCGAATGACAGATACGGAGCTAGTAGCATGTAACCCGCTATTGTTTCTACTTTTGTATATCCACGCAATTTATTAGTGATTAAAAGTTATAACAAAATACATGGACATAACAGCTTGTTTACAAAATGGACAAAATATATAAAAAATTTCCAAATGTTGACTGTAGGATATAAAAATAAATTAACATTTTCGTGAAGAGATTTATGCCAGTGCCCAGTTATACTCTCTGAAAACTTGTAATCATTGACTCATAAAATGTTGACTCTTGGTAATCAGTTGGTCTCTAAGACTTAGGTGTTTAGCCACAAGAGTGTTTCACGATCTCCAATTCCAGTTGGATATTCCAACCTTATCTTCCCTCTTTTAACTTTTACAACCATATTTGTCATTGCAATGTTTCGTCTTCTCTAATAATAGTTTAGTTTTGCTACTCCATTTATGTGTGCATGTTCAATTTTTTTTAAAGTAGCGTTGTACTGTCGCATAAAGTTTTCATTACCAGTAGTTATTTTGTGTGATTGTTTTTCATCTTATTTGTTATGACTATCTCCCCTGATTTTTCTTTTTCTGTTAGAGGACTTTAATCTTCCTCCTTTTACTTTTCTTGACCTGTTCTGCTCCATGTCTTTGCATGTCTCTTGTAACAGGTGTCATTGGTATGTCTTAAATATTTCAGATAATGCCTTCCCACTGTATTTTACAAATTATTTACTTATTTATTTATTTGCAGATGTTATTCACACTGTTGGTCCTCGAGGAGAAAACCCAGGCCTTCTTAAATCTTGTTATGATACGTGTTTGAATATACTCGTCAACAATAATCTGCGAACAGTTGTAAGTGAGGCACCTGTTTCATAAGTAAAATTTGTTAGATTTTGAATTCGACTAAGCAATGAAGTTAGTTTAGCACTTACGTAAATATTTTAAAAATCATTGTAATCAGTGATACTTAAGCAATTCATTATATAAATATTTTTAAATTGCTAAATACTTAATAGAAATTTTTGTTTCAGGCCTTTCCCTGCATTTCAACAGGAGTTTATGGTAAGTGGGACTTAAAATGTGTACCCTAAATACATAAACTGAAATCTCAATGGGCACCCAATGAGTATTATATCAGGGCAAACTCTGCCCCCATCCCCCCTTTCATCTTCCTAACTCCCTTTATTGTAATATTGGTGGTTGTTTTTCCATGAGAGAGACTGGAGATTTTGAAAAACCTACATATTACAGAGTGTAACTGTGATTGATCAAATCTCTTTGTAAGTTTTGTTAGCCAAGCACTGTTATTTCCAACAGACATTATGTTGTTGTGTGATAGGAATGAGTCTGTTGCTACAGATTTTCATTTTTCTCTGTTTTATTTTAGTTTGCATTAATCAGTTTCCTGCAGAGTACTCTTAACAGTTTACAATCTTCACAAACAGGAGCCTGCAAGGAAGAAAAGTTTCAGGCTAACATTTGGACCTTTGTTGTATAACATTGACACGTCTATTCATCGTACATCTACATCAATACTCTGCAAATCGCATTTAACTGCCTGGCAGAGGGTTCATCAAACCACCTTCACAATTCTCTATTATTCCAATCTCACGTAGCGCCCAGAAAGGACGAACACCTTTATCTTTCCGTATTAGCTCTGATTTTCCTTATTTCATAGTGGTGATTGTTTCTCCCTGTGTAGGTTAGTGTCAACAAAATATTTTCGCATTCAGAGGAGAGAGTTGGTGATTGAAATTTCGTGAGAAGATTCTGTCGCAACGAAACACGCCTTTCTTTTAATGATATCCATCCCAAATCCTGTATCATTTCAGTGACACTGTCTCCCATATTTCACGATAATATAAAACGTGCTGCCCTTCTTTGAACTTTTTCAGTGTACTCTGTCAGTCCTATCTGGTAAGGATCCCACAGTGCGCAGCAGTATTCTAAAAGAGGATGAACAAGTGTAGTGTAGGCAGTTTCCTTAGTAGATCTGTCACATTTTCTAAGTCTCCTGCCAATAAAATGCAGTCTTTGGTTAGTCTTCCCCACAATATTTTCTGTGTGTTCCTACCAATTTAAGTTGTTCGTAATTGTAATTCCTAGGTGTTTAGTTGAATTTACAGCCTTTAGGTTTGACTGATCTATCATGTAACCAAAGTTTAGTCAATTCCTTTTAGTACTCTTGTGGATGACCTTACACTTTTTGTTATTTAGAGTCAATTGCCAATTTTTGTACCATTCAGATATCTTTTCTAAATTGTTGTGCAATTTGATTTGATCTTCTGATGACTTTATTAGTTGATAAACGACAGCTTCATCTGCAAACAAGTGGAGACGGCTGCTCAGATTGTCTGCCAAATCATTTGTAAGGATAAGGAACCGCAGAGAGCATATAAAACTACCTTGGGAAATGCCAGAAATCACTTCCGTTTTACTCGATAACTTTCTGTCAATTACTACGAACTGTTACCTCTGACAGGAAATCACAAATCCAGTCACATAACTGAGAAGATATTCCATAAGTGCGCAATTTCACTACAAGCCAGTTGTGTGGTACAGTGCCAGAAGCCTTTCAGAAATCCAGAAATACGGAATCGGCCCCTTGTCAATAGCACTCAACACTTCATCCAAATAAATAGCTAGTTGTGTTTCACAAAACCAATGTTTTCTAAACCTATGTTGACTGTGTGTCAATAGACCGTTTTCTTTGAGGTAATTCATAATGTTCGAACACAATATATGCTCAAAAATCCTGCTGCATATTGACGTTAATGATATGGGCCTGTAATTAAATGAATTACTCCTACTACGTTTCTTGAATATTGGTGTGACCTGTGCAATTTTCCAGTCTTTGGGTACAGATCTTTCGTCGAGTGAATGGTTCTATGTGATAAGTATGGAGCTAATGCATTAGCATACTCTGAAAGGAACCTAATTGGTATGCAGTCTGGACCAGAAAACTTGCTTGTAGAATCTTATAACATATTCTGAGCTTAGATTTAATTATGTACTATTAACAGAATGGCCTTTTCCTCCATGCAAATCAACATGGATTTAAAAAAAAAAACCAACTATCACATGAAAAGGAACTCGTACTGTTCTTACATTACATCCTGTAAGCTTTGGATAAAAGTAGTCCTGTAGAAGCAGCACTATTTACAGTATTTCTTGACTTCCA
The DNA here is from genome assembly GCF_023864345.2 of Schistocerca serialis cubense. NCBI lineage: Eukaryota > Metazoa > Arthropoda > Insecta > Orthoptera > Acrididae > Schistocerca > Schistocerca serialis. Next base: position 719,782,442 of record NC_064638.1, read on the forward strand.
AAAACCATTTGACTCATTGCCAGACCAACACTTACAACAAAAACTCCATTATATGGGGTATCAATCAAAATATGTGACTAGATTGAGGATTTTTTGAACAGGTACAAAAGTAACTTCCAGTTTGCCCCAGGTAAGTGTTCGGTACCCATGCAGACAATATTAATAGTAATCTCAAGCTTTTTGCAGACAATGTGGTTATCTATAGTGAGGCACCATGTGGGTAAAGCTGCACAGATATTGAGCCATGACAATATTTCAAAATGGTGCAAAGATTGATAACTTGCATTAAATGTTCGGAAATTAAAATTTTTACTTAACAAAATGCAGAAACATAGTATTCTGTGGCTACAGTATCATTGAGTGACAATTGACTGGAGTCTCTCGAGCCTCCTGGCATCAGTCCAATCTGTTATCAAAATATTTTCTGGTCAGCCATGATGATCCAGCCATTCACCTTAGGACTTTTCATTCAGAAAGAACACACAATGAGAGACACAGAATGTGTCCTTAGTTCAGCTAGGTTGGGCAGGGGAGTTTGCCTACAAAGAAGTTTCTGTTCTTTTTTTTTTCCAGCGGAAATATGCTATTATAAGAGCTAGTTGACAACAGGTATAAGAAGTGTTGTAATGCATGATACTCAGTGTAGAGTAACATTTCTTTGTTGTTTTTTTTTTTTTTTAAACAACATAAATTTTTGTAGTCTACTATAATTTTTAATGTGAAATAAGGAGAATACAAGACGTCCTCTGATCTGTGCATATAGTGCGACATGAGAGACAGGCAAGATGTAGGCTCAGAATTAATCACCACCTTGGATCAGTGATCTCTAGCTCATACAGCAGGGACATGCAAGATGCAACTGTGGCATCTAATTAAAAGACTTGCTTCAGGCCATTGGGCCTTACAACATCATCATCATCATCATCATCATCATCATCATAATCATCCATGAACCATGGTCCTTGCCTATGGTGGGGAGGCTTGTGTGCCTCAACGATACAGATAGTCGTACCGTAGGTGCAACCACAACAGAGTGGTGTCTATTCGGAGGACAGACAAATGTGTGGTTCCTGAAGAGGGGCAGCAGCCTTATCAGTTGCTGCTGTGGCAATAATCTGGATGTTCGACTGATCTGGCCTTGTAACACAACCGAAACTGCCTTGCTATGCTAGTACTGCAAACGGCTGAAAGCAAGGGGAAACTACAACCATAATTTTCCCCCGGGGCATTCGGCTTTACTGTATGGTTGAATGATGATGGCATCCTCTTGGGTAAAATATTCTGGAGGTAAAATAGTCCCCCATTCGAATCTCCGGGCAGGGACTACTCAGGAGGACATCGTTTTCAGGAGAAACAAAACAGATAGGAGTGGGAATGTCAGGTCCCTTAATCGGGCAGGTAGACTAGAAAATTTAAAAAAGGAAATGGATGGGTTAAAGTTAGATATAATGGGAATTAGTGAAGTTTGGTGGTAGGAGGAACAAGACTTCTGGTCAGGTGAATGCAGGGTTATAAATACAAAATCAAATATGGGTAATGCAGGAGTAGGTTTAATTATATAAAAATAAAATAAAATAAAAACAGGAATGCAGATAAGCTGCTACAAACAGCATAGTGAATGCATTATAGTAGCAAGGATAGACACACAGCCCGCGCCTACCACAGTAGTACAAGTTTATATGCCAACTAGTTCTGCAGGTAATGCAGATGTTGAAGAAATGAATGATGCAATAAAAGAGATTATTTGGATAATTAAGGGATACAAAAATTTAATGTTCTAGGGGTACTGGAGTTCGATAGTAGGAAAAGGAAGAGAAGGAAAAGCAATAAGTGAATATGGACTGGGGGTGAGGAATGAAAGAGGAAGCTGCCTGATAGAATTTTGCACAAGGCACATCATAATCATAGTTAACACTTGGTGTAAGAATCCTGGAAGAAGATTGTATACAGGGAAGAGGCCTAGAGACACAGGAAGGTTTCAGGTAGATTATATAATGGCAAAAATCAAGCAATGGAAAATCCAGGATGGTATGTAACAATATTAGAGAAGGAAAGTTGCTACTCACCATATAGTGGAGATGCTGAGTTGCGATAGGCACAACAAAAAGAGTCACACAATTATAGCTTTTGGTCATTGATGTCAGTAACACACACACACACACACACACACACACACACACACACACACACACACACATGCAACTTGCACACGTGTGTGCAGTCTCAGATAGCTGAAACCACCATGTTGAGCTCTATCTGCTAGGAAATCCTGAATCAAATTAAATTTTCCTAAACTGTCTTGTATACCTATATTGAATGCCTTTCGGAAGCTATCAAACATGACACCAACTAGGTCTCCACTGTTGTTACAGCCCTGTGGTTTCTGTGGACAAATATAACAAACTGAGTTTTGCAAGAGTTCTGTTTACAGGATTAATGTTGATTATTTTGATTTTTGTTGAACAAAAGGATCTGTAATATGTGAGCATAAAACATGTTCCACAATTCTATAAGAGACTGGCATCAGTGATGTAGGCCTATAATTATGTGCATGTGTCCAGCAATCCTTCTTGAAAATGAGCGTGTTCTGTGGTTTTTGCTATTCACTTGGATTACTTTGTTGCTCCAGCAACCTATGAGAAACTGCTGCTAGAATGGTGGCAAGTACTTTTGCATTAACTGTATAGAAACTCGGGATAAATTCTAGTGTCTGATTGCACCCATCATCTTTTGACTAGTGACATTGTAGATAACCCAAAGATGCCACAGGAAAGCAATACTTGAAATCAAAACTTATTCTTAAACAAACAAATATAGCAGGAAAAAGATAATACATGTACATACCATAAATTACAATCACAGTACACACAATTACCTACTTACCTTTTTATGATAAAAAAAAGACAGACATATATACATATGTGAAGTAAATTATCATCACAGATTAGGTGAATAAGTAAAAGAACCACAGACAGGCTTCAGCTTCCACGACAATACTCTGCATCATAAACTCATGACATTATAGAATTGTGGTAATTTTTATTAATAAAATAATGTTGAATCCAACAGGAATGCTGCAGCAAAGTGTATTGTGGGGACAAATTAAAATTTAACACAACAACTGTAAAATTAAACAGATAGTAACATATACAAAATATGAATATGACAGCAACAGGAAAAAGCAGGAAATCTACACAGAAATCCCCCTAGATACGTAACGAAAATTCGGGAAAAGTAACAAAGTGTAGAACTGACTACTGGAATTCACCTATATAGGTTGTTTCAGTTGCTGATTCCAAGGTATGCTATTTTTTGCATTTTCACTGTTGGTGTGTACCATGTTTTCTTGTAGGATTTTCATTTTTGGTGTCACTCTAATTTTCAGTTCCATCTTCTATTATTTTTTGTGGGTTTTATTAGGTGTGAATTGATATTTCGTTAAAAATTTAACTTTTTGTTAGTGTGTAGAAACACGAAAAATGACAAACCGTGGAATCTACAAGTAGAGTTCACTTACACAGGACAATTCTAGTTATTGATTCCAAGGTTTTTTATTTTTCGCAGTAGTATGGAGAACAACACCGAAAATGAATATCCTAAACATACACAGCTGCTCCAAAAATTGAAAAAAATAATATACTTAGCAGTTGATAACTGGAATTGACATATATAGACGAATTCTTGTCGTCAATTCAAGGTTTGTTGTTTTTTGCATTTCTACAATAGCTGTGTGAAGTGCTTGCTTTTAGGCTTTTTAATTTTAGTGTAAGTATATTGCCAGTTCAACATTCTGTTATTTTTTGTGGTTTTTATTGGGTTTGAATTGTCATTTCATTAAAGATTTAACTTTTCATCATCACACTCTGTAGTAATGCAAAAATGCAAAAAATAACTATCCTTGGGATCAGTAACTAGAATTTATTTATTTAGATCAATTCTAGTTTGTCATTGCTGAGATTTGTTAGTTTTTACAGTAGTATAGAAAGCAACATGAAGAACGTATTTGTTATAAAATGCAATGCACATACATTCTCCGAGTACAAGAAAATAAACTTGAAATCTTCAACTAAAATTGACCTTTGTAGGTGATTTCTAGTTATCAGTTGTGAAGTTCATTGGTTTTTTACATTTTTTCTGTTCCTATATGCAGGGCTTTCTTTTAGAATTTCCATTTTTGTTAACAATATTTGTAATTTAGCTATTTAGATCAATTAGATGTCATGTTGTTTTGTTATTTGTAATTTTTTTGGGTGTGTAGTGTTAAGTTATAATGGATTTAACTTTCTGGTATTGCTTTTTCTACTACTGGAAAAATGCCATAACTTAGAAACCTTGGCATTAACAACTGGAATTCACCTATACATATCAGTCGTAGTTTTCTATTCCAAAGTTTGTTATTGTTTGCATTCTTGCAGTAAGAATGTACTCTTGTAGGATTTTCATTTTGCTATTGCTCTTTTGTACAACCACAGAAATGGAATAGATTAACCTTTGAATCATCAACTAGAATTGACCTGCATAGCTCACCTACAAAGAGCAACACCAAAAGAAATAATTCCTAAAAGAAATAACAACTAAAGAAATAAATCCAAAAGAAATAACAACAAACACTGAATGGAAAACTGTGAATCTGAGATGTAAAATGAAAAGGAACGTCTTGTCGGAGAAGTGAAATTTTCAATACAAGCAAAATTACCTGATAATGTCTGAAATGTCTATTTTTCATTTTTTTTTTATTCTAGTACTTTTTTCATTCTTTACATGTTCATATTGATTTGAATAATATCATTAAAAACAATGTGTGCAAGTCTTCTGAAAAAGGACCTCTTGTCGTTATGGGGAAATAACATTGGTTCAGGAAGAGGCCCCCTTTCCTAGATCTCGCAGCTGTGTGTGCAGTGCCTGACAGAATATTATTAGCTTTGTATAAAAGAACATTTTGTGAATACAAGAATGCCAAACAAGACAAGTAATGCCTTTTTGTGTGAGAGTTATAAATGCCTACAGATGTTACTAAATTTGCAATTGGCAGTCCTAAAATGCCAGGTGGCAGCCAATGTTACTGTACCAACAAAAACATGCACCTGCAACACACATTGATTCTGCTGTTACTGCTAGAGATGAACAAGATGATGTTGCTGTGAATACATATGATTGATTAAATGGTGGAGAATAGTAATCCTAACAAAGTACCTTACATAACTAAATATAATAACTTTGAGTTCAACATCAGCTACAAAGATAGTGTATGTTGCAAAATGGACATTGATGGAAATTAATTTCCACATTACATCTTTGCTAAAGAAAATAGACCCATTGGGTTTTCTGATGCAGTAATTCCAGCATGAATGACAAAACCCGAAAAGGTTATCTTTTTATAAACATCAGGACCTATTGCATAGAGGAATAAAAAGACATTCTGTGTCCTGAAGTAGAACCAGAACCACAAGTCAGTGACAGTGAGGATCATGAGGAGAAACCTTACCAGCCACATATTCCAGAATCAAACAAGAAGAGATGAAAATGCTCTTTGTGAACAATCTTGAAGTCCTTCAGCCACAAATAGTTTAGAAGTTGAAAATTGAATCCTTTGGCCACTATAAAATATGGGATCTCAGGACTCAATTTTTGAGGGTTCTGTGAATTCAGAATTTTAAGCAGCTTTGGGCCTATAATGGCTTGAACATCAAAATTTGGTGTGAAACATGCCATAACTCAGAATAAAATTACCAATATTTTCCCAAAAAAATCTATGCAGGGTACACTAATTGTTCTCAGTGTGGGCCTGTTTATTTGGCTTTAAATTTTTGTACACTGTAATGTGCTATAGGTCTGAAGGGGGCTAACCACTTAATGTGTAATGTTAACTTGAAAAAGGGTTGCCATTTGACAAAGAAAATTTTAAGTGTAATATATATTCAGAATTTGTTTCTTAACTACATCACATTAAATGCCGGTAATAAACTTTAAAATGCGCCATCTCAAAAAACCTGTTTCCCATCAACTACATTAAACATATTATAACTAACTCAAATTTAGAGGTCCCTTTTCACTTTCCGTCTGGCAAATAGATTACTACATTTTACATAAACAGCTTAGATAGATAAAACAATAAAAAAACAAAAAGAAGTACATTACAAACATGTACTGACTTGGCAGAAAATCCTAAGAAATTTTGTTCTTATGTCAAAGCAGTAGGTGGATCAAAACAAAATGTCCAGACACTCTGTGACCAAATTGGTACTGAAACAGAGGATGACAGACTAAAGGCCAAAATACTAAAAGTCTTTTTCCAAAGCTGTTTCACAGATGAAGACTGCACTGTAGTTTCTTCTCTAGATTGTTGCACAGATGACAAAATGGTAGATATCGAAATAGACGACAGAGGGATAGAGAAACAATTAAAATTTCTCAAAAGAGGAAAGGCCGTTGGACCTGATGGGATACCAGTTCGATTTTACACAGAGTACGCGAAGGAACTTGCCCCCCCTTCTTGCAGCGGTGTACCGTAGGTCTCTAGAAGAGTGTAGCATTCCAAAGGATTGGAAAAGGGCACAGGTCATCTCCGTTTTCAAGAAGGGACATCGAACTCGTGTGCAGAACTATACACCTATATCTCTCATGTCAATCAGTTGTAGAACTTTGGAACAAATATTATGTTAGAGTATAATGACTTTTCTGGAAACTAGAAATCTACTCTGTAGGAATCAGCATGGGTTTCGAAAAAGACGATCGTGTGAAACCTGGCTCGCGCTATTCGTCCACGAGACTCAGAGGGCCATAGACACGGGTTCACAGGTAGATGCCGTGTTTCTTGACTTCTGCAAGGCGTTCGATACAGTTCCCCACAGTCGTTTAATGAACAAAGTAAGAGCATATGGACTATCAGACCAATTGTGTGATTGGATTGAAGAGTCCCTAGATAACAGAACGCAGCATGTCATTCTCAATGGGGAGAAGTCTTCCGAAGTAAGAGTGATTTCAGGTGTGCCACAGGGGAGTGTCATAGGACCGTTGCTATTCACAATATACATAAATGACCTTGTGGATGACATCGGAAGTTCACTGAGGCTTTTTTGTGGATGATGCTGTGGTATATCGAGAGGTTGTAACAGTGGAAAATTGTACTGAAATGCAGGAGGATTTGCAGCGAATTGATGCATGGCAATTGAATCTCAATGTAGACAAGTGTAATGTGCTGCGAATACATAGAAAGAAAGATCCCTTATCATTTAGCTACAAAATAGCAGGTCAGCAACTGGAAGCAGTTAATTCCATAAATTATCTGGGAGCACACATTAGGAGTGATTTAAAATGGAATGATCATATAAAGTTGATTGTCGGTAAAGCAGATGCCAAACTGAGATTCATTGGAAGAATCCAAAAGAAATGCAATCCGAAAACAAAGGAAGTAGGTTACAGTACGCTTGTTCGCCCACTGCTTCAATTCTACTCAGCAGTGTGGGATCCATACCAGATAGGGTTGATAGAAGAGAGAGAGAAGATCCAATGGAGAGCAGCGCGCTTCGTTACAGGATCATTTAGTAATCGCGAAAGCGTTACGGAGATGATAGATAAATTCCAGTGGAAGACTCTGCAGGAGAGACGCTCAGTAGCTCGGTACGGGCTTTTGTTGAAGTTTTGAGAACATACCTTCACCGAGGAGTCAAGCAGTATATTGCTCCCTCCTACGTATATCTCGCGAAGAGACCATGATGATAAAATCAGAGAGATTAGAGCCCACACAGAGGCATACCGACAATCCGTCTTTCCACGAACAATACGAGACTGGAATAGAAGGGAGAACCGATAGAGGTACTCAAGGTACCCTCCGCCACACACCGTCAGGTGGTTTGCGGAGTATGGATGTAGATGTAGATAATGCAAAAATGTTGACAATAATAATTGACCTATATATATATATGTATATAGCTCAGTTACAAAAAAGATAGCAAAAAGAAAATAAATGTTGAAACACTGCAACACATGCCAGTTTTAACACAAATTGACAAAATTTACAGCATCAAACACAAAAAAGACAGCGAAAAAACAATAACTAAAACCACAAAAAATAGATTGAGTGCAGAAGTGAAACTTACCAAACATTTAATTCCAAACAAATGTAGAGTCAAGCTGACAAGAACAACACAAAAAGTAAAATGTAGATATGGAAATAAAAATACTACAAATAATAACCCAGTTTACAACTATCAAAATGATGATAAACTTGGGGGGAGGGGCGGGGGAGGGGATGAAATGCTAGGCATGAAACACCTCCCACTCCAACCAAAACCGCCTCATCTTTTTTATAAGAACAACAAACAACATCCTGCACTAACTGAAGCAACCTCCCACACTAACTGTCACAACCAGTGAAACTCCACCCTCCCAACCCAACCCAAGCCAGCCAAAAACATACAATTATGTAGTGAACTAACTGAAGAGACCACCTTCAGTGTTTAATTCTTTTCCCCAGGATCTTCCATTTGGTGCCAGTATGATCACTTAATGACTGTATGCATGATTTTTATCCAGTTGTGACTTTACATAAAACAGTTTTTTTTTAAATTTTTCATAAGTCACCAAAATTTTATTTTTGCTTAGTGCTGGCATTGTTTAATCTTGGGCTGATCCTCTCTTTCCCATTCCTCATAGCTGGGTTTGGCTTGTACTTGACCACAACATATTGTACAATACTTTTTAATTGTGTACAATGATACTGCACATCTCTGTCTCCAAAGATGAATGGTTGATGTTAGCTTTGCAGATAATCTGCAATCTGTGCCTTGTTAGTGTCATTTGCTTGGTAGATAATGGTGTATGTGTGTGTGTGGGGGGGGGGGGGGGATGGAGAGAATAAAAACATTATAATTGCAATTTGCAGTCTAGTTTGACCCTGGAAAGAAGTTCTTTGCTCACCACAGTGTGTGTACGTGTAATTGTATCAGTGTTATTTTTCACTTACGGATTACTCTGAATATTGTTTTCTTAGTACTGTCTACCATGCTTGCTGTGAAAACTGGCCAAAACGTGACCATTTTTGTCATGTTATATTTTCTTATGTTGTGGCAAAACTGTGTAATTTGTCATTTGTATGTTTTGGTAAACTATTGTAGCAAATATGTGGTCTCTCAGAATACGGCATGGCATGTTTCCCCTTTCTTTTGATTTTTTCCTCTGATATTGTATAAGCTATAAGAAATTGATTTTTGTTTTTCACGTGATGATGCTACAGTTTACTTGTGATTTGAAAGATCAAATGTACTGTGCCATTTATGAGGTACAGATGCATTTCTGTAGAACATACGTTGGGAAATGGACACCAGTGACTCACAAGATATTGTTACTATAAGTACATTCATTTTGTGTACTTTCATTTGGTGAGGAATGAGTGACATGTGATAAAAGCAAGAAATGGGTTATGTATAATTTCCTAACTGGCGTTTTTCACCGTTTGTTTAGCATTCAGCTGGGTGATGGTTTGGGAGGTGTCAAGCATTCATTCCATTTGTTGACTAGATTTTGCCTCACCCCCCCCCCCCCCCCCCCCCCCTTCTTTGTTCCCCTTCCACAACATTTGATGGAATGTTTAACATCTGACAGTGGCTGAAGTGTATGAAAAGTGGCACCATGATTTAACAGTGTAAATCACAAGAACCTATCATTGTGGAATCAGTAGGTAATTTATTTTGAAACAATGTTGCAGACTACAGTTGCAGGTGTCTCAGACAGCAGGTCATGATACTGTCAGTGAAGAAGCAATATTGCATGAGTAGCAAAACACGACTTTTGCAAGAGAGACAAGAAACTGTGTAGAATACCTGATACATTTCATTGGGGCACAATATTTGCGTTGCAGTGCTACAGTGAAATTTTTTATCATATCAAAAAGTGAAACAGTGAAAATACTTTTTGGAAAGCTTAATTACAACAGATACATGGAACATTCTTGGCATTTGTGGTAGGGTATGTTACTTCTGTGGTATTTGTCAGTCTCTTGTATAACTTTACACTGTTACATTCATTTTGGTGCTGATAAAGCAAGTAACAATACCCACTTGGAAACCTTAACCAATTTTTATTAAAATCCTTCATGGAAGCGCACATATAGTTGTGAAACTGTCACCTCTTTAGGTATCAAGGTGTATGGGCTAGGAACTTCAACTTCACATCCTTCAAGCTTGCGCTAGATGGAACTGTGAACTAAGTCACACTCATTTTGAGTATGTCTTTTCTCCAAAACTTTTGCGGAATCAAAACTCCAATATCAAATAAAGAGCATTTGACAATAATGTCACGTAGAAGAAGGTGTAATTAGATGAATGACAAATACTAACTTCACTTAACGAAGGTTTATTCAGCACTTGCACATACAAGAGCGTGGAGCGAACTGCCTCCGGACAGAACACATACAGTATATATACAGCTACAGAACAATCCAATGCAATAATTCTTGACATTTGTGGATACTTCTAAAATGTACTCAAACCGAATATAGAAATTAAAATTGTACAGTCCAAGTGAGTTTTGGACTCAAGGCCCTCCATGCAACAGTTTAGTATCATAACCACTACACCACAGTGCTACTCAGATTCTTCTGAGACATTGGTCCCTCCTTAAGAGAACAGCATCTCGGTGTTGCGTCCTCCTAGTCCAGGAACGAGTAATCGGCCCTGTGTACTCTGACTCCCGATGACTGATGCTCGCATGGACTGTGACCTTCTTAGAACTTCTTTTGCTGCTACACTCTTCATCACCTTTCCACTTGTTGCCTGCCGCTGGAGCTTTGAATTTACGCTGGGTTTCAGGATCCTTGTAGGGCTTCATTCGAAGTATGTGGATGGTATCTCTGATCTTTCATCATCTTATGTCAGGGTCGAAATATTCAACTTCATGAGTAACATCAGACAACTGCCTTACAACCTTATAAGGTCCTAAGTAACGTCTGAGGAGCTTCTCAGAGACACTAATCTTCTGAACAGAAGTGAAGCTCCAGATGAGGTTACCAGGCTGGTAGACAGACAACAGGGCGTTGGCTCGCGTCATACCTTCGGTGATCGTTTTCTTGAGCCTGCAGTGTGCGGACTCAAGCTAACTGCCAAGCTTCCTCAGTTCTGGTTAACACCTGGCCAATATAGTCATCGTCCATGTCATCAGGATGCAACAGAAACACAGTATCCATCGTCGTAGTTGCCTCATGCCCGTGCACCAGGAGAAATGGCGTAAATCCTGTGGTGTCTTGTTTGGCGGTGTTGTAGGCAAATGTCACAAAAGGTAGCACCTCATCCTAGTTGCTCCGCTCAACATTGACAAACATTGATAGGACGTTGGCCAAGGTCTTATTAAGGCGTTCAGTAAGCCCGTTAGTTTGTGGATGTTAGGCAGTAGTCATGTGATGAGTAATGTAATTAATGACCTAGGAGCACCGTGTTTTAATATAATGTCTTCCACGATGAATTTGGCTATTTCGGGAGCTTCGGCTGTTTTCACGGCTTTTGTAATCGCATAGCGTGTCAGATAATCAGTGCAAACAATAATCCATCTATTGCCACTAGCAGACGTTGGAAATCATCCGAGGAGGACAATCCCAACACGCTGGAAAGGGATTTCGGCTATTGGAATTGGTATGAGTCGGCCAGGTGGTTTCTGAAGAACTGCCTTTCTCCTCTGGCACCCTCAACAGTGCGACACATAGTGACGGACACTCCTAAATAAACCTAGCTAGAAAAATCTCTTGCGGATTCTATCATAAGTCTTAATAAATCCAAAGTGTCCAGCCTCAGGTGTGTCATGGAATTTTTGTAGAACATCTAAGCGCATGTGTTTAGGAATCGCCGGTAGCCATCTCTTTCCAAATGGATCAAAGTTTTTCTTGCAAAGTGATCCATTAACTACCTTAAATTGTCCTTTCACATCCTCTGACCGATTTAAGGCAAGTGTAATTTGAGATATCTTGGCATCTTTCTTCTGCTCAGCAGAGAGATCATGGAGTGCAGCAAGATAGTCACTATCTTCATCAAAGTCTTGATGATCTTGCACAGGGTTTCTTGAGAGATAGTCGACATCTTGGTGTTTTCTTCCACTTTTGTACACTATGGTAATGTCATACTCTTGAAGACATTTCCACCTGGCGAGACCTCCTGTTGGATCCTTAAGACCTGTCAACCAACAAAGTGAATGATGGTCTGTAACAACGGTGAATGGCCTTCCATACAGATACTGTCAAAATTTGCACATGGCCCAGATCACAGCAAGACCTTCTCTTTCTGTAGTTGAGTAGCCTCTCTCAGCTTTTGTAAGTGTCCTAGAAGCATAGGCTACAACCTTCTCTCTTCCATCCGAAATTTGCACCAGAACAGCACTGATCCCGTACCCACTGGCATCTGTGTGTAGTTCTGTTGGTGTTCTCTCATCATACAGACCAAGTACAGAGTCAGTCGTCAGAGCTTTTCGCAGCACATCAAAAAACTTGTTGTGCGCCACCCCAGATAAATTTAGCATCAGCTTTGAACAACTCTTGGAGTGGTCTGGCTTTGATACAAAACTCTGATAAAACGACGCTAACAAGAACATAATCCGAGGAAGCTTCTCACATCTCTAATGCTTTTAGGAATAGGAAATTCCATTATAGATCTGGGTCTGGCCGCACACCTTCATTTGACACAAGGTGTCCAGGTATTTTGATTTCTTTTGTTCCAAAGAGACACTTTCTTGGATTAAGTTTCAGTCCACCTTGTTGGAGACACTTAAGAAGACCCTCAGTCTTTTTATATGTTCATCAAATGTCTCTGAGAACACTATAATGTCATCTAAATAACAAAGACACATCGTCCACTTCAGGTGACTTGGAAGATTATCCATTATCCGTTCAAAAGTTGCTGGTGCATTACGCAAACCAAACGGCACTAGCTTAAACTCATACAGGCCCTCAGGGATGATGTATGCAGTTTTCTCATGATCAGCCTCATCTACCTCGATTTGCCAGTATCATTAGTACATGTCCATGGTTGAGAAAAACTTAGCCCCCTTCAGACAATCTAGTGTCTCGTCAATTTGTAGAAGAGGGTAAATGTCCTTTTTAGTTACCTTATTAAGCTTCCTGTAATCAACACAAAAGCGCCAACTGCCATCCTTCTTCCTGACAAGGACCACTGGTGACGACCATGGGCTCTGCGAAGGCTGAACGATGTCACTCTTTCATCATTTTCTCTACCTCGTCGCGAATTGTTCGATGTTCCATCGCGGACACACGGTTTGCTCTCTGGCTTATTGGTTGTTGGTCTACAGTGCTAATCCAGTGCTTCACCGTCGATTTGCCTAATTTTCTCTTAACCTGCGGATTGAAGCATTCAGAGAACTCTTGGAGAATGTCATGCAGCTTCTTCTGTTGTTCCTTAGTGAGATCTGGTGATAGTTGAGCTAGAAGATCTTGTCTCGTAGTGGTAGTGCTAATTTTGCCCACAGAATCAGCATGGGAGGTTTCTATGATGCTCAGCTGTTCTTCAATTAACGGCGCAGTGTTTCCTACGCACATGTGTCTTGTAAGGATCTGCAGTTCTCGGCGACAGTTAACTATCCACAATTTACCGAATCCATTCTTAAACAAGATGACAGAGGCTGGGATGAGCAAGTTATTCTTCAGTGGTATGCTTCGCTTACATTCCACAACAAGATCCATGGGTTGATGCATGGCATGACACGTAACAATTACCTTTCTAGCACTGACTGCAGGAATGATCACTTCATCCAGCACACATAGTCTCCACACACTCGGATGCATATCTTCCTATCCACAGTATCTCATCTCATCTAGCATAATCTTCGAGTGACCACAATCTATAATTACCTGAAAAGCTTTCAAAAAGTCCCATCTGAGAATGACGTCATCACTACACTCTTGTAAGACGATGAATTCTAAGGGCTGTGTATGGCCAGTTGTACCCACATGATTGGTACATCTTCCTGTAGGTTTTACATATTTCCCATTAGCCACCTTCACCAGAGATGTTTTGTTGTTGGTGAATATGGTTTTCTGCAAGTGGCGATGGCACTTCTCCGAAATCACTGAATGTGATGCTCCAGAGGCCACAAGAGCTTGGGCTGGTCAGCTGTCCATGAGGATATCGACATAGTTTTCTATCGTTTTTGTAGTGATCTACGGCAGAGGATTTTTCTCTTTGGCGACCTCACCTCCAAGGAAGGTTGCAACCTTTATCTTTCCAGGTTGCAGCGGCTAGGTGATTGGCAATGGAGACCTTGATCTGTGTGTTGGGGAGTGTCCTCTCCAGCGGCTAGCTTGCGGCAATGGTGACCTACGTCATCTTGCACCCACATCTTCTTGTTCACCTTTGCTGTCCCGGAGTTAGCGTCGGATAAGATCAGTCTGCTTTTTTCTGGCACAGGCGTCATCAAATATCCGCCAACTTTTTCGACAATAGTGCACCACGTGTCCTGGTCATCTGCAGTGGTAACATACTGGTTGGTTATCCTGGGTCCTCCAGATGTCAGTCTTCCTTGGTGCCCAAACAGGTTCTTCATGCGGCATTGTAGGAATATAACTTCACCTGTGCGTCAACTTTTTCATCATTTTGAAGGGAAATGAAGGACAAGAGATTGGGTTCAATGTCTGTTCCACTTCCTCCCTTATGACCTCTTGAAGCGTCTTGGTTCTTTGCTCGCCATGCAATCCAAGTGCCTTCCTGTCACTATCTGATGAAGAACACTTGTGAAATCAGTTGTCTCCGGTAGATTGTGATGTGTTGACTGTGGCTTGAACTCAAGTTTCTGGCCACGTAAACAGCGGCTCTGTCGTGGCCTGATGGGGGCCATTGTATCGTCAATAATGTGCGTTATCACACATTCCAATACTCGGAGCCTCCACCAGAATCCATCACAGACATCGATACGACATTTGGAAGCTGTTCAAACTTCTTGCTTGTAATTATTTTGTGATGCATTGTCTCGATATAGTGGCACCATTTTATGAAGTCGTCTGCTGTCAAAACTTCATTCAGGAGTAGGGTTTGATAGACGTCCTCAGCAACGCCCTTCCTGAAATGTGCAACTTTGTCTTCCTCCTTCATTCTAGGATCCTCTATTTTACACAGCTCCAAGGCGTCTGGAATGTAGGATGCTGTAGTTTCTACTGGACACTGTGCCCTGCACTTTAATTTATCTTCAGCCTTGCACTTCTATAATTGTGTGTCGCCGAAATACTTGCGCCGTTCTGCCTGGAATACTTCCCAGCTTGTGAACTTCTTCTCGTTCTTCTCATACCATTGCTTGGCAGTGCCCTCCAAGTAGAAAAATACGTTAGCCATACACACGGTGTCATTCCATTTGTTAAATTTGGCTATACGCTCATATACCTTTAGCCACGCGTTAGGATCTTGGGCATCATCACCACAGAATGTGGAAAGATATTTCATGTGGTGGCACACAGTTGCTGTCATCATAACTTCTTCTTCTTCTTCTTCTTCTTCTTCTTCTTCTGTCTCTGGTAGATTGCGATCTATTGACTATGGTTCGAACTCGGGTTCCTCGCCATGTAAATGGCGGCTCTGTTGTGGCCTGATGGGAGCCACTGTGTCGTCGATAATGTGCACTTTCACACATTCCAATACCCTGCACCTCCACCAGAATAATGTCACATAGAAGAAGGTGTAATTAGATTAATGACGAACACTAACTTCACTTAACGAAGGCTTATTCAACATTTGCACATATAAGAGCGCAGAGCGAACTGCCTCAGGCCAGAACACATACAGTATGTATACAGCTACAGAACATTCCAGTACAATGAGTCTTGACATTTGTGGATACTTCTAGAATGTACTCGAACCGAATATAGAAATTAAAATTGTACAGTCCAGGTGAGTTTTGAACACACAACCTTCCATGCAACAGTTTAGCATCATAACCACTACACCACAGTGCTACTCAGCTTCTTCTGCGACAATATTGTGTTCCTGTTCTAATATCTGCAGCCATCAGAATACAAAATGATTGGACAGAATTTTCCTAAATTGTTCTTGACTGGGTGTCCTATACACATGCAAAACTTGATGCAACCAATTCTCATGTTGTGTTTGATCAAATGGTAACACACTGCATCATGAATTTCTAAATTATGCATTGTAAAATTATGAACAACTAATTTTAAATAATGAAATATGCAGGATGGAATGGAAAATATAATGAAAAGAATATTTGCTACTCACTATGTAGCAGAGATGCTAAGTCACAGGTAGGCATAACAAAAAAATCACAGACGTGCTCGACAAAAAGACTGTCAGAAAGTGAGCTTTTGGCTAACTAGGCCTTCATCACAAATGACCACACACACACACACACACACACACACACACACACACACACAAAACTCACACACACATGACCACAGAGTCTGGCTACTGAAGCCCAGAGACTGCTGTCGTCTGTGTCATGTAAATTTGGGAACTACTGTCACAACCTGTAAGTCCAAGGTTTTCCATGAGTAGATGTCTGGGTGGTGTTCTTATCTAGATCATTGTGTGTCCTTGTCTGCTCTTTTTGTTCTGTGTGCTTCTTCCCCATGTCTTCACCCACATTTCGAAACCTGTAACTGTAACACAGGTCGCACTGTTATTTCTTTGGGGAAGCTAAGGTAGCACTCTTATAACATAAAGGTGATCCCACTTAATGGTGGAACCTCCTGTGTATTACAATTTTCCTTGTGTTATCCGTACAGCTTTTGCATTGTGAAATAGGCTCAAGGTACAGCTTAAAGGGAGATTTCATGCTGTAATGTAATGTCAGTTTTGGAAGGTAGTTCAGGAATTCTTTTGTTAAGATTGTCTCATCTTTTTCTTTAATTTGTTTTATTTGAGAACATGACAGTTTTGAATCAAGGCTCATTCCACATGTGGAGTTACCTTACCCAGTTTGTCATTCCATTATTTAATCTTAAGAGTATTGAGAAATGTCTTTTTTGCAGGCTTTGTTTTCCCATCTCATTTTTCAAATGATAAATCAGCATCCCATTCTGGATTTGCCAGTGTATTTTCGTGGTTATTTGTTCGGATTTATATCCACAAGACTGATTACGTAAATGTTCCTCTGATTCCATGGCACCATTTCCCAGAATGTATTAAATACTGCCTGCCTATCACCAACAGAAGGTTTGTGACACTTCCTTTCAACTGATTTTGACACATCTTTGAAGTCCACATCAACCTAATCATCTTGACCTAATCATCATACCCCTCTTGGAGTATTTGAATAATTTTGCCATTATTATCTTTTTTATATGCATTATACACATGTCCTCACATTTTCAGAATTTTGTTAGTGTTTTTCTTCGAGTCTTAGCAGCAAGCTTTAGATTTCCTTTTCCTGTCTCTGCTGAAGTCACCATAAAATTCTTGGTCTCCAATTTAGGAGTCCTTGCTTCCCTTGTCTTCTGATAAGTTCCCTGATTTTTCTAATTAACAGTGAGCACCATTGTTTACCGATGAATGGAACGAGTACAGTCATCTTGAGTAGCAACTGTGACGGTATCATTATCAGCATTTTTTGATTTGGCCACCACTGTTTCTAGATTAAACATGCACAGTAGCAGATGACTGTTTCCCTGCAATGGTTTCTGATTAGTGGCTGATTTGCACACCTACAAACAAACACTTGTTTGATAGGGCAGCACTATAGCAAAGATGTATTAAAAGTATGTTACAAAATAGTACTTAAATTTAGTAAAGTTTGATGAATGGAACTTGTTGTCCTAAACCTAACACAGCGATGTCTAAATAACGTTGCTGCTCTTGGCAGTCTATATATTCTCACTCTAACTGATTGTAAATGATCAAACACTCAATAACACCATCAATATTGACTAGTAGGTCAGACAGTAGTCTTCAGAGTACTAAACTGGGCTGACTTTAGGCACTGCTAATTGCTGGTTGTAACTTGCATCCACCAATACAAGATGGGAGCAAAGTAGTGTGCAGTTAACAGCATTCTATATTGGCTGATGTCCATCTATCAGCAGATGTGCAACTGGCTGAACGAAGTGGTGCAGAAACAGGACGAGGTCCGCGCATGTGAGTGCCACCTGGAGGCTGTTGCACAGACGTGAGAGATGCCAGGCATGTGGTTGGACCTGTGTGGTGGCGGGGCCCCTTTCAGTATTTGTTGTGCACCTCTTGTTTGATACACAACATTCTCCCATGAAAAAGTGGGGGGGGGGGGGGGGGGTTGGCTTCATTAGCATCCTGCTTCTGGAAACTTGAAATTATTATCACAAAATCACAATTAATGTATTCTCTAATGCTTCTTGTTATTGTAAACTACTTCTTTAACATTGAAAGAGTAGTATACAAGATCTGTTCAAAAAATTCTGGAACTTTGTCCACAAAATTTTTTTACACCACTCCCAACACTGTTTTCACTTCCGGAAGCAGTCTTGTTATACCTCTATCTGGATAGCGTGAAGCACCAACATCTGCAGGGGTGGCCAGGTCTGAAGAGTACGGAGGATGAGGCAACACAGTGATTTGTTTTTTTCGTACAATAGTCACGCACCTAAAGGGTTGAATGTGCAGGTGAATTATTGTGATGCGAGAGCCATGAATTGTCTCGTAACATTTCCGGCTGTTTCTTTCTCACATTTTCTCGCAGGTGTCGCAACACTTCCTGATAGTACTACCAATTATCCGTTGGCCCTGTGTCACGAAATCATGTTGAACTAATCCTTCAATGTCGAAGAAAACTCTCAGTATGGCTTTGACATTTGACATGACCTGACAAGCTTTTTTTTGGTCCTGGAGAACCTTTCCCAACCCATTGTGAAGATTAAACCTTGGTCTCACCAACATAACCATAGGCCCACACCTCATCACCAGTTATGATTCTCTTAACAAACATATCGTTCTCACTTGTGCGATGCAAAAACTCTTCACAGATTGTGAGGCGAAGGTCTTTCTGATCTTGACTCGTGAGTCGTGGGATGAACTTGGCGGCAACATGCATTCCAAGATGCTGTGCTAGGATTTCATGACATGATCCAGCTGAAATGTTACATTCTTCTGCTATCTCTCAGACAGTCAGTCTTTGATTGACAAGCGCAATTTCGGTGGCATTGCTGACACAAGCACCAACGGTACGTTTCGAAGGGCATCCTGAACGAGGGTCATCCTTTAACTTCCTGTCCGGCCAGTTTTAAACCATGTGAACCATTCCACCAAGTACAGTTTAAACATTCATCACCGTAGGCTTCCTACATCATTTGGGGTGTCCCTATAAGGTTTTTTTTTAGTTCCACACAAAATTTAATGCAGACATACTGTTCTTCCAACTCTACCATCACGAAATTTGCAAACTGTGCAACACAAAATTCTACTCAATACAGCACTGAACAATAACAGACATACAAGAGTGAAACTCCCGCCTTTTACATATTAAACACAGGCGTGTTCAGGGATGCCAACCGCATTTCACTCCAATATACCATTGGCATGAAATTACCAATGTTCCGGAATGTTTTGAACGGGTCTCTTACAGGTGTATTAGAGTCATAACATGACACTGAATAATGACTTCTCCCATGAGCTAATCCATCTCTGGCATAAAAGGGGGTGAAATACACCAATACTAAAATCTTCAGTCCTCAACTGATCGACTGATCAATTGTAAATGGATGAAAGAAAACCGATTGTAATTTAAACATAAGCAAGACAACATCCCCAAGACCTTCCTCTCTACTCTTCATTAAAAGTATGTGAAAGTTTTTTTCATGTCTGTGCAACTATTATAATAGTGAAGTTAATGGCGCATTGTTAAAGAAGTTTATCAGTAATTGTTGTTATTGACTGCTAAAAACTTAATTGTCATTACCTATGTGCCGTGTAAAATCTACGCTGACTTGTCCCACATCTAGATGATATAGCCACACCGTGGATCCATAGAATACTTATAAAACAATTAAGTGCTGTATTAAACTTATATCCCTTCGTATGCTTTTTATGTTTATTTATTAGCCATTCAGCATGTTTACCATGCAGTTGGCTTTATCAAAATACATTTTACATATTCATAAAAGTATAGTTGTTACTCATTTTTACATTATACATTATGCATGTATACACATACATCTTTTTATTAGTTAGTATTTTTTCACTTTACACACATCATTTCACATAAATGCATAAACTTCGCACTAGTGAGGAGCAAACTAAGTGTACTGATTCCATATCATAGGACAGCAAGCCCATATCATTTTCACTACAACCATATCTGAACATGACATTCTACAGCTTCCTTTAGATTAATGACATCTTTGTTTGTTCTTTTTGACAATGGAAATCTTGTTTAGGATATCCTCCGAATGCTGCAGCTAACGTTGCTCTTAAAACAGTTCGGAGTTTCTTGGAGAAGCAAGGAGATTCAGTAAGTAATGCATTCTGAAATAAGTAGGCCCTAATGCAGTTAGAAATACAGATGTATAATAATTATGTTGCTTTTATTGAATGACCCGAGATATGGATATTTTTCTTTCACAGGTGGACAGAGTGATATTTTGCTTGTTCCTGGAAAATGATGTGAAGATTTATGAATATCTTCTGCAGGCCTACTTCCCAGTAGAATAAACCATTAATAAAAATTGTTTGTATTTGATACAATGTGAGAGACTGGTCCTGATAAATAGAAAGGAATGTGTCATTACTTTGATTTGGATCTTGCACATACTGTTTTATCAGTAAATAAAAATTTATTTAATTTGAATAAATATTGCCACCATTATGATGGACATAATTTGGATTTAAAATATGTGTACATTTATTTATTACATAATTGTCTTTTTTCACTTGATTTACTACTTGTTGCAATTGACTTATGTGAACATACATTGAAATAAAATTCTTTGCAACATATAGTATACATTTTGCAGTGTTAACAATTTATTCATTTATAATTAATAGCATTGTCACAGAGAGTCTGCCTCATTATGATTTCACCAAATGGAAAAACCAGTTTAGAAGTAATTAACCATATTACTTCTTTACATGCTGATTGCTGCAACTTATCTGCTTCTACATAACAGTGCTTTTGGATTTAAAACTGTCATGCCTTGTTTAAAGATGGATAGGAATAACAAAAGTGGAATATCCAGAGAGAGTGTTTATTCATTTACTTGAGTCAGAGCCATACAAAACTCTACATTACATAACTGTGCAATATTGAGAGATACTGCTAAATCAGTATGCAGTTTACTTAGTTTAAATAATTGAACAAATGAGTAGAGAACTAAATGTTGTAGTGATACATCCCATTCCTTGAATGAGAGGTATTATGTCCTTAAATACGTATGTCAGAGAAAAGATGTTCAGGACAAAGTAGTCGGTAAGTGATGAGCACCCCAGTATTGGGAGGTGTTATAAATTGTAGGTGCTGATACCAGAGCTAACGATCTAGTGACTGTACGAAAGTTGGTAGAAGTCAGACGACCCTACCTGCTGAGGAAAGAGGAGTTCCATGGAGCAGGCGGTGCGGAAGAAAAAGCTCAATGAAATCTTAGAACGCAAAATATCAAAGGTAATATGTGTATTGTAATTGATAATGTTCAATATTAGATCTTTTATGTGTGTAGTACAGAGGTGCAGTATAAGAGTTGGTAACTGCCCTCATTTATCATTTATTGAGTAGTAATTTTGAATATAATATAAGAAGGTGAATTACATCTCACTTCTTATTTATGTGGTGGAGTGAATGAGAATGAGAAGTTAATTTTGAGCAGCTTTATCTGCAGCCTGTGCAGAGGCGAAGTCTGAGCCAAATTGGAGGAAGAAGGCACATAGATTCAGGCCACAGACTAGCTGGATCCTGATTAAAATACTTAACGTTGACCAAATATTCAGTAAGCAACATTCATCATATATAAAAGGAATGTCCAGGTGGCAAATTATTTAGGTGTTTGATGCTTGAGATAAAATGTAACGAAAAAGACAAGTCTAGTTTTCTAAGAAAGCACCAAGAAGAAAATGCATTGCCAAGGGCAACGGGAATAAAACAAGATGTTCTGTACAGTACAAATGCCAAACTGAATCAGAAATGAATAATAAAATTGAGTGAATAAGGAAGAAGAACTTTGTTGGGGAGAAACAAACCGGTATTCACCCAAGGACAGTACACAATCTACAGGAAGTCATCAAAAGATTGCAGCGCACACACTGTCGTTGGCACACTGCAGCCTACATGCAGTTAGTCAGCAACACACAATATAAAGTTAACAGTGAGCTGTGTAGGCGGCAAATTTAAAAAGGTTGTATGTGTTGTCAGTGATACAATAAGACAAGTGTAGAATACAATTAATTTTACAATTAAAATCATTGATATAGACGATAAACATACTGAGATGAGAAATAAAATATTTGTTCATGCCTGCCATCACAAGAAAGAGGGTTACCAGTACATGGGAAAATTTGATGAATTTACTAAGCAGATGCAAAATCAGTTTAAAGACATTGATAATAAAATATAGTCATCCAAGAAGGAGGTACTTACCAGTAACAATGACAGATTTTCTCAATTTGATGTGAGATTTGAGCATTTGGAGGAGCATTTAACGAATACGCTAGATCATAAATTAAACTTTTTTAAGAACGAAATTCATACTACAGTGCCACCTTGTACGTAACGAAATTCAAGAACATATTAGGGAAATTCATATTGGAGTAAATAGATTGCGAAAATTTGCAGTAAATGAGTGTAAACTTGCAAAGGATCGTATCTCAGATGCCCAAAATTGTATTGAACTTTTAGAGCAAAGAAGCGAAAATGGAGATTCTGTTTCTGTTTGTACGACTTTCTGGGGATGAAGTAACTCATCCAAATAATAAATTTAAACAATTGTGGGATGAGCTAGCTAAAACGAGGCACAAAATCCCGGAAATTCGGTGTACAGGAAATCTTTGGATACAAATACTTTACTAGAACAGCTACAGTTAAGCAGTAGCATGAATCTATACAAGCGTTTACCAAAGTTTAAACCCTGACGGAGGTGTACATCCAACACCTCTTCTCAAAAAATATATTTTGCATTAAGTTATGTAGTAGGGCATCCTGCTGAGTGGGGCAAGTGCAATCGGAAGGATTTTCAAAAGAAAGTTAAGACGTAAATACTGGTTACAAATAATACAATAAAAATTAACCTTAGATTTACTCTGTCCAAAGCGCTACACTAGTTCATGGGGAAATTTTAAAAAGAATATTGAGTGGCATTTAACACGATCTAAATATTTAGTTCACTTAGCTAAAATGCTAAGCTGAGTTCATAGTGGCACTGACAACTGTCATCATTCGCCACTGTCAAAGGTTGCTCGATAACATCAGCCAACAGCTTGGTCACTGTGCATCTGATCTCATTCATCAGTTTTTGACGGGATCGAGGAGGTTAGGTTAGAATCTATTCTGTGTGAAGTAGGTTAGATTTTGGCATCCAAGGACGGGATGGTTACCACAATACCTCTGTCCTTTGACAAGAGTGCTGTTGTGCCGCATATGCTATTAAAAAGATGCCAAATGCAAATAAGCTATAACTCTGTCGAAAAGAACGTGGTGAGTACTGTACACTCTGCCCTCAGTCACTGGTGTTACGGGACAAGTTTTATGAACGTGCAAAATGAAGGGAATAACACCATGCCATAAAAGTTAAAAACACTTTAATTTTGTGAGACCTTTTTCCTTCTCTCAACAGCGATTAGTGTCAGAAGGGACCACCACCTTAGAAACTAACAGGTAGTAATTGATGTTTTTCGTATTTATACGTTTGTATTATGAAAATATGTAGTTTCAAAATGAGGATAATGGAATGTAGTCGAATTATGTCGGCTGATGCTGAGGGAATTAGATTAGGAAATGAGACACTTAAAGTAGTAAAGGAGTTTTGCTATTTGGGGAGCAAAATAACTGATGACGGTCGAAGTAGAGAGGATATGAAATGTAGACTGGCAATGGCAAGGAAAGCGTTTCTGAAGAAGAAAAATAGATTTAAATGTCAGGAAGTCATTTCTGAAAGTATTTGTATGGAGTGTAGCCATGTATGGAAGTGAAACGTGGATGATAAATAGTTTGGACAAGAAGTGAATAGAAGCTTTTGAAATGTGGTGCTACAGAAGAATGCTGAAGATTGGATGGGTAGATCACATAACTAATGAGGAGGTATTGAATAGAATTGGGGAGAAGAGGAGCTTGTGGCACAACTTGACTAGAAGAAGGGATCGGTTGGTAGGACATGTTCTGAGGCATCGAGGGATCACCAATTTAGTATTGGAGGGCAGCGGGGAGGGTAAAAATCGTAGAGGGAGACAAAGAGATGAATACACTAAGCAGAGTCAGAAGGATGTAGGCTGCAGTAGGTACTGGGAGATGAAGAAGCTTGCACAGGATAGAGTGGCATGGAGAGCTGCATCAAACCAGTCTCAGGACTGAAGACCACAAAAACAACAACAACAACATTTGTATTATGAAAATATGTAGTTTCAGTGGTATAGTACACTAACGATCTCTCCAAAATACACTCCTGGAAATTGAAATAAGAACACTGTGAATTCATTGTCCCAGGAAGGGGAAACTTTATTGACACATTCTTGGGGTCAGATACATCACATGATCACACTGACAGAACCACAGGCACATAGACACAGGCAACAGAGCATGCACAATGTCGGCACTAGTACAGTGTATATCCACCTTTCGCAGCAATGCAGGCTGCTATTCTCCCATGGAGACGATCGTAGAGATGCTGGATGTAGTCCTGTGGAACAGCTTGCCATGCCATTTCCACCTGGCGCCTCAGTTGGACCAGCGTTCGTGCTGGACGTGCAGACCGCGTGAGACGACGCTTCATCCAGTCCCAAACATGCTCAATGGGGGACAGATCCGGAGATCTTGCTGGCCAGGGTAGTTGACTTACACCTTCTAGAGCACGTTGGGTGGCACGGGATACATGCGGACGTGCATTGTCCCGTTGGAACAGCAAGTTCCCTTGCCGGTCTAGGAATGGTAGAACGATGGGTTCGATGACGGTTTGGATGTACCGTGCACTATTCAGTGTCCCCTCGACGATCACCAGTGGTGTACGGCCAGTGTAGGAGATCGCTCCCCACACCATGATGCCGGGTGTTGGCTCTGTGTGCCTCGGTCGTATGCAGTCCTGATTGTGGCGCTCACCTGCACGGCGCCAAACACGCATACGACCATCATTGGCACCAAGGCAGAAGCGACTCTCATCGCTGAAGACGACACGTCTCCATTCGTCCCTCCATTCACGCCTGTCGCGGCACCACTGGAGGCAGGCTGCACGATGTTGGGGCGTGAGCTGAAGACGGCCTAACGGTGTGCGGGACCGTAGCCCAGCTTCATGGAGACGGTTGCGAATGGTCCTTGCCGATACCCCAGGAGCAACAGTGTCCCTAATTTGCTGGGAAGTGGCAGTGCGGTCCCCTACGGCACTGCGTAGGATCCTACGGTCTTGGCGTGCATCCGTGCGTCGCTGCGGTCCGGTCCCAGGTCGACGGGCACGTGCACCTTCCGCCGACCACTGGCGACAACATCGATGTACTGTGGAGACCTCACGCCCCACGTGTTGAGCAATTCGGCGGTACGTCCACCCGGCCTCCCGCATGCCCACTATACGCCCTCGCTCAAAGTCCGTCAACTGCACATACGGTTCACGTCCACGCTGTCGCGGCATGCTACCAGTGTTAAAGACTGTGATGGAGCTCCGTATGCCACGGCAAACTGGCTGACACTGACGGCGGCGGTGCATAAATGCTGCGCAGCTAGCGCCATTCGACGGCCAACACCGCGGTTCCTGGTGTGTCCGCTGTGCCGTGCGTGTGATCATTGCTTGTACAGCCCTCTCGCAGTGTCCGGAGCAAGTATGGTGGGTCTGACACACCGGTGTCAATGTGTTCTTTTTTCCATTTCCAGGAGTGTATGTTGTTCAGAGTGTGGTTTATTATGCTACATTGGCAGTATATGTGACTTTGTAGTATAAATTTTTTGCCAATGACGTTATGAGCACATAAATGTTTCTATTGTGTGATGCATGGATAAAATATATATGTAAGCAAGCAAATATTATCTAATTAACAAAATGTAGATTTGTGGTTTCACAGCAGCTCAATTTATTCTAAAAATGGTGAAAATTAATGTAGTATTGGCTGTACATTCAGATAAAAAGATTCTAGTACAAATCGCTGCTCTCTATACGCTTACTTAGTGGATTTGAGAAAGGAAGTGGCAATATTCCTGGTGGCATTATTATTTCAGATTAAGTGTTGCTTTTAATAAAGAAAATCAAGAACATTTCAGTGTCTTTTAATGTACTTGCACAGCTCCAAAATTCGATACAGAAGGGGACTGATGACCTTAGCTGTTTAGTCCCCCTTAAACATCCCAACAACCACCACCATCGATACAGAATAAATTAAAACTTTCGTAGTACAGATATTCCACATGCAACAGTGACAATATTGGATTTGAAATTAGTGTTTGGAGCACCTTAAATAATGTCAAACGTATTTGTAATTTTGTAATTTATTTGTGTGAAACATGTAATTACATGTATAGCAATTGGTAGTAGACTACAACAGTATACAATCTGAATTTACTTTATAATAGGACCTTAAGAATGTGGTCCAAATTATTTGACATAATAATACTTTAGATATTAGTTTCTACAGTAGGCTATAGAAGCACAGCTCAATGAGCCATAATTTTAGATGTTTTTTTGAATGTCTCTACAGGTATTACCTTCAATTCATTTGGCAGTGCTTTGAAGTATTTTGCTCCATTAATATATGGACTGTTTGCTGTTTTTTTCAGTCTTCTGTTTATCGTATAGAAATTTTGTACTTGTCTAGTATTGTGATCATGAATTTCTGCATTACTACATGTATCTTTCTTATCTTCTACAGTTAATAATACTATTGTTTCGAACATATACATAGAATAGATAGTATTTTAAAATCTATAAACAATCCCTTACATGATGCTCTAGCATCTTTTTTGCCTAATATTCTCAAGTCTCTTTTCTGGAGTTTAAATACTCGGTCCACATGAGTTTTGGAAGCCTCGCCCCACAATGAAAGACCATATGCTAGAAATGGATGTATTAAACCAAAATACTTCGTCCTCATCGTTTGGTTATTGACGTGTGGAGCTACACTTCTGAAAACATATAGGCTAGATGATAGCCTTGCACATATATTGTCAATTTGTTGTGTCCATAGTAGTTTGCTATCTATGTATATACCTAGGAATTTACACTAACTGCAGGTTTTCCCTAAAATATTACTATCTTGAGAATCAATACAAGTTCGCAAATCACCAACATTGAAGGGGATTATATTTGGTTTTTTTAAGTTGACTTTTAGAGTGCCATTTTCAAACTTTCCTTTGCAATATCTATAAATATTTTTACCTCTATGCTGAGATTAAGAAAATCATTTCCCCAACAAAGGCCTGAAGTGTCATCTGCATACATTGTAATGAAGGTATCTGAGCCGTGCTGCGGCTTGCGTTGGTGCTGTTTTGTAGGTTTCCGCCCTCTGTTAGAGGCCAAATGGTAACGTTTAGCTGGCATGGTTGCGGTTGTTTGTTTTCTTCTGGTGTTGACTGACACCACACAGTTTCGCAAGTGTTGTGAATCCACTACTAGCAGCAGCAGTTATCAATATGTAGTAACTGTTGCCCTATCTTTGGGGTGACATCGTCGTTTTTCCGGATCGTGTGAGTGGGCCACTTCGGTTGGGGACTCAGTAGTAGCCAGGTCCACGCAGTGCCAGAACACGCCGGGACTGCTGGTGGCACGCATGGACTACCGGATGGAAGGGCTGTGGTCACGAGGGTGCACGACCTCATTGTAAACCACATCCAGCAAGCTTTAACATGAGTGCATTTCAGTCCAAGTAGATAAACTTCCACAATTGTGGCATCTCGTGATTCTCCAGCAACTTGGGTTCATGTTGCTGCTCGTAGTGTAGCCGAGGCGAAGAGTAGCGAGTGGAGTGCTTGGGCAAGGCAGATCTGATTTGGCCGCTAACACCCCAGTTACCTGCCCTGTGGGCGGGGGGAGGAGGGGGGGTCGCTTAGTGTATGTAATGGCAGTGTACATTTCTTGATTGTAGGCCGGTTGGTGATTCTTCTATTCTGGTGGTAGTGGTTCCTTTCTCATTCCGGGTGCTCTAAACGTAGTATTCTGGGGACGTATTGCAGACCATCAGTTCCAGCTTTGGCATATTGTTCCATCGTTGCATTTGTTTTATCTGACATCAGGTAGCTTCAGCAAGATTATCATTAGTCATTCATTAGACTGCCACTAGTCTGAGTTACTATCCTGTGAAGTGAATGCAACTCTTGGCTGCCTATCTCATCGCTTGTGAAAGTGTTTGTTGCTGAACCTTCTCAGAGGTCGATTCCTGGAGCACCTGTGGCCCCTTAGTTCTTGTAAGACATGTGTGTTTTAAAAGGGTGTCTGATGGCCAGAAGTTCAGTGTAACACTCCTTCAGCCCACACCTTCTGCGGGTATAATCTGCCTCAGTAACCTTTAAGGAACTCGTGTACTGGTACTTGTGTTTTATTATTGTATTATTTATTACAATACCTTGTAATGCCTACATTAAAGGTTGTATATATCTAGTTAATAGTTCTGGTCGCCTTCTGAAATAAATCTAGCAGTGTAGTGTTCTGTGGATGTTAAGGGTTGTGTTACAAAGCTTACCATCATCTTATTTCACCCATTTGTTGATCAGTTGCTTGTTTTTTAATTAACCTTTGCTATTGTATTTGCTGTTTTACAGCGGGTTTCTAAATTTTTTATATTATTACCGTTCCTGGTGTGTGTGGCCCTCAGCCGTGATTGTGGTTATTTGCCTTAAAATTCTAATTTGTTATCTGTATCTTAGCAGTAAGCCTTAAAACCTCATTTACTGCCATTCCTGGTGTCCTCTGCTGTGTTTGGGGCAACTTACCTTTAATATTTCAATACATGTAATTTTTAAGTTGCAGTGAGTTTTAAAGAATTCTTAATTTATTGCCATTTCTGGCGTGTAAGGCCTTCTGCCCAGATCAAGTGGCTTGCTTTTAAAACATTATCTGCTGTATCTGTATTTAATAATTTTCTAAATTGTAACTCACTGAAAACACTATTATTTACACAGTTGTTTATTCCTTCATTAATAATGTGCGGTATTTTTATTTATTGTTGAGTCTCGAATTACTGGTTTAAAATAAATTGTGTGTAATTGTAAAAGGCAACCAATAGTAACTGATTACAGCCCTGCCCACAATTGTAACCAAATCCTGGCTTCCCTTGACTTCCAGGCTTCAGTATCATTTTTTATTATCCTTCGGTAGTCATTATCGTAACATATAAAAAGGAAGGGACCAATTATCGACCGAGCGAGGTGGCGCAGTGGTTAGCACACTGGACTCGCATTCAGGAGGACAACGGTTCAATCCCGTCTCCGGCCATCCTGATTTAGGTTTTCCGTTATTTCCCTAAATTGCTTCAGGCAAATGCCGGGATGGTTCCTTTGAAAGGGCACGACCGATTTGCTTCCCCATCCTTCCCTCACCCGAGCTTGCACTCCGTCTCTAATGACCTCGTTGTCGACGGGACGTTAAACACTAATCTCCTCTTCCTCCTCCTCCACCAATTATCGATCTCTGAAGCACACCAAATTTAATATTTCTGTCCCTTGATGTATAACTTTTTAATGTTTCTTCATTATTGTGTGAGATTGAGGCACACTGTCTTCTGTTTTTTAAATATGATGTGATGAGGTGCAATAGTTTTCCACTTACGCCATCTCTGGCCAGTTTCGACAGAAGTACCTTATGATCAACCCTATCAAAAGCTGTTGATAAGTCTACAGTGTACCACATTCCCCTTCACAGAAACAGAGTGCTATGGCAGAGGTTCTGCTCTCCGGTTACTGGTAGTGAATTTCTGAATGATGTTATTTCAGGCTGACACTTTCAGGTTGGTGCTGAGACAGAGATTTCATTATTTCAAAGACCTGTCTAAAGTGATGCCAAGGTATTTAAGCATAAAGGAATGCTACAACTTGCTGTCGTCCTAATTTTAGTTTTTTATCTGCCTGTCTGTTTTGGAGGTGGAAAGCACAGACATCCATTGCCTGAGTATTAGGTTTCAGTTGGTTATTACTGTACAATTCAGTGAAAGGTCCCAGTGCTTTTGTAAGAATTTTCTCAACTTCCTCAAACTTGTTTGCCCGGATTACTAAAGCAAGATTGTGTGCATATATTAAGCTTTTGCACATGTTAGGTCTTGATTGGCCGTTATTGTATATATTAAAGAGGGGGGGGGGGGGGGGGGGGACACTTCCTATGAGCAAGCCATTATTTTGGTTTCTTCAATGACTTCTTCTTTCTTGAAATGCAACAAAACTTTCGGGTGTGCAATAAAGTGTCAATTATTTCCATGAAGCCACAATCGCCTATAATGCTGTAAATCTTATGGTGAAATATCTGCTGCATAATGGTGTAGCAGTCTGAAGACAGATTACTAAAAATGACTCCATGGATGTCTCGTCTTTCAAATCCATCATCCACGTATTGTGTTAAGTTGGTGGCTTGAGCTGTCAGCGTGTATACGACCCGGGAGATCTGGGAAAAACCCGGGAATTTTTATCCCAGAAAACTGGGAAAGACCCGGGAGTCTCTTAGAATTCCTGGAATTTTTCGCTATTTTAGTTTTCAGTTATATTTTTGTAACTTTGACTGGTAAGAAACAATACTCTAAAAAAGAATATTACTGTATCTCGCTACAGCAATAAAACAAGTACAAAAGGAAAAAAAAAAACGAAAATAAAACTTAAGTTGCAAAGGAAATTCACCATATACAACAACAAAACACGGTGGTCACACAAGCGTCTGCCAACAGGAAAATGTGACAAACGTTTGAGGAAGACTGTGCAATGTTTCATTACAACAAATTGCCTCCGATGAGCTTGATGTCACAACTGTTTATACTAGATTCGTTTGAGCGGTTGCGACCGAGCTCATGCGCAGGTGGGTCACGTATGAGTAGTACCTTCTCCCGCTTCTGGCTACAGAAGTGTGGTAATTAGCTGTATAAGCAACAGCAGCAAGTAGCCAGATGCTATCCGGAAAAATTTTATTGGTGGGACTAAGCTGCCAGATTCACATATGTGCAACAGGCCCGGAACTAGGGGGCGGGAGCAAACCGGGGTATCTGCCCTGGGTGGCAGTTTCAGGGGCGGGGGGCGCCAAGTCCATATTATTGAGCAAAGAGACCGTGTTTCACAAAGCGCCTAGCATCCAGCGCATGTTGTCTATCCATTACTCATATGATTTTGTACGCACCCCTGTTGGTTTTTGAACATTTATGAATGTATCATAAGTTTATTTTTGAATACGCACATAGTGCAAGTGATGCCTCTGCCAGGGGAATCCCCGTCGCATCTAGAAATAAACTTTCCTGCAGACAAAAGGGGACGGGGCTATACGGGCTGATCGGAATAAAGCTGAATGGGTTAGTGCCAATCGCTGTTTATGTGGTTAACTGGGTTTGCAAATGATCAGCATTGTTATAATTACTAGAGAATTCCATAGATTCAGACTACCAGAGTGGAAATAAACGACTAACAGGCAACAAAGATTACGTATTGCCTTCTCTGTGTATCCAAGAAAATGAAATTTTGACAGAAAATTTTTGGCCAGACCGCTACACTATTAAGGTGACTGTGGCAGGGTTAGTGGCGTTAGAGGATAAGTTTTGACACTGTCAGAAATAGTTACAGAATTAGTGATGACAATATTGTTTGTTAGAACGAAGAAGGAGAAGAAATGGGGCCTCACACAAATTACAGAAGAATATGAAGATTCCAAATTTGTATAAAAATTTCGTAGTACTGCTTTTCGATCTCATGCTTCAGAAGCTACAGAGTATGAATCAAATGTGAAGCTATTTCGTAACATAAAACTTTTTGCTTGTAGTAGGCCCAATAGGCATTTGATATTGGTACTTCGTGAATTATGTTCTGTCGTGTTATGAAAATGACCATTTGTGCCAAAACAGTCTCATTTATTTGGTGTGTGTAACAATTGCTGCAATATTAGGCAGGCCTATTTCATTTTATCTAGCAGACACTGACAAAATACACGTAATCAGATCGAGAAACCACACTAGTCTTGGGTACTATTTTACTAACAGTTTTTCTAGTATTAGACGACGACATTTCGTATTTCCATGTAGCAAAACGATGACGAACTTTGGTGAGGTAATAGATTCTTTGCCAGAAAGGAAAGTATGCCTTATAAAGCTGTGGCAAGATTAGAGAGGAAAGAAAAGCTTAAGGATTGAAGAAATGTGTACTGTCTTGCTTGTCTCTCGTCTTTGCTCATTTTATGTATCCTATATTTAACGTAACGTTAGCGACAGCCCCGGACTGTGCACAAGTACCGCCCAATCACCCCCCTCCACAACAGTCCATATCCTAAGCTCCGCCCATGATCTGCCGCATGTTCCAACATCAAAGTTGTTCGTATCACAGATATGCCAGTCATAACAAGGGAGAAAATCAGTAGTTAGTACGAAATGCAGTTTTTCCGGTACCATCGTGAAAAGAATTAGAAATATGTTCATTGAATATGCGAGTTGAAAAATCATCAATAAGAAAGAAAAATAAAAATGGTATCCACACTCTCTTTTTTATTTCATGAGCTTTCATCTGCACTATATCAAAAAATCTGATATTTGTTGACTGCAGTGAGCGCAAATTTCCGTCACATCGCGTAGTTTAAGAAAATCTGTTGGGAAATATTAATTGGTAGTATCGCCAAGGATGCTGTCCATTATCTCGATTGTCTACTCTAAAGTCAATGTTGTGCATAAACAAGGCAAAATCGATGTCTTGGTTTGCTTCTGATTACCTCATTAAGACTAAAGAATATAAGAGCGGGATAATGTAGAAATGCGTAATGCGAGCAGTCAGATATTTATACAGTGACTTTCTTCATTAATATTTGCCTGTGTAATGGGTGAATTTTTACTTGTGAACTCTTATGACTGCTTGCTTATAGCAGACACAAAATTACTTTGAGTTCTTCTTCAGTGTTTGAGAGCTTTAGAGCTGCCTATTGTTAAGCATATGTACACAATTTCGTCAGTGTCATTCCAACACATCTTATCGTACTTTAATGTCTGTTAGGTATCAGTTTTGACAGCAGTTGGCCACAACAGTCAAGAGTAGGTACCTTGTGTATGATAACTTTATTGAGAGTGCATATCTATGTTTCATATTGACAGTATTACACAAACTGCTAAGAAGTTCTAACAGCATAACAATGCTAGTATGAACAACCACGGTAAAACAAAAAACGACGAACAAAACCACGACAGCGACGAGGACTACCAAAGATCATATTGATGCGCTCTTGGTTGGTGTGGCGGGCGGTAGGTGTGGAGGGGGTAAATGGGTGGGGCTTGTGCAAATGTCCGGGGCTGTCGCTAACGTTTCCTTATATTTATGTCACACAAAATAACAAGTTATTAGCTGATAGACTGCAAATTTTCTGAAGAGTTCTTCTGCCGGTTTCCACAGAGTGAAATACAGAGACATGCGATGGAAGAATGCTGTTGTGTGAAGAGGTGTGGCACTCCACTTTGGCACACTTAAGACCAAATAACATGTCTTACATTCCCTCGAACACACGTTTTATGTATCAGACTCTTCAGAAAGATGTGCGCTACAAAATGAAGATATTTTTGAAAAGTCGATTTTTTGTATATTTTTGGCGTCCTACGTCAAACGCTCGAGGGTAGGGGAGTGCCAATATCTAATATTGCCCAGGTTCGGAAATATCGTAGATTCAGACCTGATGCACATAGCAGTCTGAGTTGTAGTCGGGAGGTGGTATTCTCCACATGACCCATGTTACCGTTAAGTGGTTTTGCTGTTTCCTCTTCATTTATTGCTCTCACGTCAAATGAAAACAAAATGGATTTCTGAGGCCGGGAGCTATCAAGTGAATTAAAATACATTCACATAATTACGGAAAGCTAAAATATGTTATTAGTTTCAGATTTTATTTTGTTTCCACCTTGCAGAACAATGAAGTTATGGTTGTCGGATTGTTAAAGAAATTTTGCTTTTATTAATCTTTTCTGCTGATGCAGTCAATTTATTTGAAATGAAGTGTTTAATTCCACATGATTGGCTAGCTTCAACTGTTTGCTGCATTTCAAGTTCACGTTTTCATCTTCTAGCACGTATGGCATTATGCCATAATAAAGAACAAAACATGAGGTAACACAGTACTGGTACTGCAAGAAAATTAACATCTGATTCTGGACATACGAATGTGCATTTTAAGCCGAATTATGCATTTTAGTATGGTTCACAAAATTCCCATGCTCTTGGAATATCCTCTAATGTCTTGTTTCTTTCATGACATAATGTAAGATCTTTTAATGTTTTACATCCACGACTTAAACAGGCTTCCTGCGTCACTGTAGCTGCGTAAGCGCGGCGACGCCTGTCATCTGGTGCAACTGCCGAAACGAATCTATTTCTAACAGGTCGTGGGAAAATATTCCGAATGGTTGTTTGAAAAGCATTACTTTCAAAGTAAATTTCCTTTTGAGCAAAATGAACTCTGTTCGCAAATGTCCGATGAATTTCTTAAATCACTGAGCGTTTGACTCTCATTCAAAAATCATATCTTTGAGGACGACCATTTACAATATTTTTGAGCCCAAAAGATCAGACATTAATATCGTTGGTAAAAATTTTAGTGGCACATTTGTGTGAAAAGCTTAGCTTTTCTTGCAGCTTATTGATCTTAGAGACCAATATTATACGTGAAAGCATTTCTTTTCTTGTAGCAACACTGTGTATATTAATTTTAACCATTACCTTTACCTATTAGTGTGTTCACGCTGCTTAACAGTGTTGTTAACATTGGCTGACTGTCACATGTCCTATGCTCCGAATATCCACTGTCATCGGCTGGTGCTATCACTTGACCTGAGCTACGACTGGCTTACAAAACCGCATCACAATTTCGATTTCAGTCCTTCGGAAAATAACATGCGGTGTTTGCTAACGTGTTTTCTCTCCTGAGTCTCGTTTTCTAAAGTGCCGGGAAATTCTACGCCGCAACCATCTACGCCACAACCATCAAAAGGATTGATAAGTTTTACTGTTACGAGGAAGTGTACTGTTACTTAACATGGAAAAAAGTGTATTTTCATCCGGGAGAAAGTGTATTTCTAACCGGGAAATCCGGAAAAAATCTGGGAATTTTTTCCTCGTCCACGTATACACCCTGGCTGTGCAGTTCCTTTGAGGTCTGCAGCCTGCTGCCCAAGTGTTAATAGACACTCAATCACAGGGGTCAAATGGTTCAAAAGAACTCTTTCAAATACCTCATAAAGATGGCATGGGAGCAAAACACGCCAGTTATGTTTGGGGTTTGATGGAGCTTTCCCATATTAAAATGTCAACTACATTCCTTTTTCTCCATATTTTAGGGATACGCTTCTGTCACAAGCAGTTAAAGAATTTGACTAGGCATTTCATGGTTATTTGTTGAAATCATTTTATTTGCTCCACTAGTATATCATCCAGTCAGCTACTTTGTTTCTTTCATTGTAGAATGGATTCCTGCATTTCTTTTTCACTACATTAGTAAGAGAGTTCCTTAAGTTCCACCTCAACATGTCTCATATCTTAAATCCAGCACCACATTTGTCTGTTCTATTTAGCACAAGATGGTGAGCAATCTGGTTTGGAGATACATTTTCATCAATTATAAACGGTTGTTGCAAACAATCACAACAAAAATAAGTAAGTTATGTTTTTGTTGTAAGTTATGTGTTTTTTTTCCCAGTGAAAGAAGATGGTTTGTTCCCTATGGAACCATAGTAAAGTTGGATTGGCAATGCAGTGCAGACGTTAAATTCTCTTTACTTAGCAACAGCTTACTCTGGAAAGGAGGATCCAGCTATGCAATTTCATGTTACTTAGCAACAAGTTACACTGAAAATGAGGAATCAGCTGAGTTGCTGACATCATGGAGGGTACGCGAAAAAGAGGTTTTTCAGATTAGCTTGATCTCTGCTAGTAATCCCCATAACAAGTGCATCTGGAGAAAGCAATTTTAGCTGAGTGGGGCTGACTATCAATGAGAAAAGATCATTGATCAGTCCACAAAATCTTGGTGACCTGCTGATTCGCATAACTTCTGTTTGTTAAGATTTATTCTGCAGAAACTGTGTGATTTCCAAGAGTGGTTTATTTAGATGATGCAGTTCTTGTTTTCCAACAAAAATTTATGGTGCATTAATTTTCAAACAGTGCAAAGCAAACACACACTGTCAGAATAAGAAACATTCCTTTCTCATAGAAATGCGACTCTTATAATCACAGTTATTGTAGTAGTGAATAGACTCACAGTGGGAATCACATAGTGCGTAATGTGAATGAGTCATTCTCTCCCTGTGTATCTCAAGATGTTCCGAATAGATGCAAGATATGCTGCAGCACAGTCAAAGGGCTGCAGCAGTATCGCGATCAGGTCACAGGGCGCAGTGGAATGGTAAGTCAAAAGGCTGGCCCATCAGGTTGCTGTCTCTGGATCGCCAGCTCAGTGGGCCAGGCAGGCTGGCCCGTGGCTCTTATGGGACAGGACACAAAACATGGGCTGGACAACCTGAAACCAGCACTGTGCGTGACTCTACTCAGTGGATCACACTGGTACTTGGCTGAAGTTAGACTATATAGCTGGTGGTAGCTCAACCTCAGTAGTGCAATAAGTATTGTTGTAAGTTCATCTGATGATTTACAAAGTATAACTGTGTACAGTAACATAGGAAGTGACTTTGAGTGATGCTCAAAAATTGTATTTTGAACTGTGATGATGATTTCAGATTTAGACATGGTCAGATCAGAGGAGCAAAGATATTTCATGCTGATACTACATCATGTCTCACGTTAGTACTGGTAAGTAGAGCTGCACTTATTATCATACTTTGTATATTCTCGTTATTGTGATAGACAATCGCAGATGGCCTCCTGGTCATGGTTTTGCATCAAAATTTGATAGCAGTGGGATATTTTGTGGGTCTAAGTACTAAGCAATATCAGAACTACCCTAATGTTTCTCTTATTAAGTCCCCCATGGCAGCATATTTTGTTTAATATCCCATTTTGGTTGCTAGTTCATCGGTGTGATGTTGGGACAATTACTTTGAATTGGTTCCTTCTATAAAGGCTCCCAAATTCTGGCATGATGCGTATTATCTTTGATTTGAAATTGGAGTACACAGGACCTTGACAGTATACTCTTGAGGGAATATGGAATAGTTGTAGGTAAACAACTAGAATTCTCTCAGATACAGATTTATTCACACTTAGCTTCTACACAGATACAAGTCTGGAGGCTAACTGCCGTTAGCGTCCAACATCCT
Source organism: Schistocerca serialis cubense (assembly GCF_023864345.2). Classification (NCBI taxonomy): domain Eukaryota; kingdom Metazoa; phylum Arthropoda; class Insecta; order Orthoptera; family Acrididae; genus Schistocerca; species Schistocerca serialis. The sequence continues at coordinate 719,819,941 of NC_064638.1, forward strand.
GCCCAAAGCCCTCTTCTCAAAGATAGCACAATTAAGCACAGAACAAATATCGATATTTATGATATTTATGGCGCTCTACGCCATATAGCCCCCCCCCCCCCCCCCCCCGCACAGTATGGAGTACGTCCCTGTGAATGGGGGGGGGGGTGAGAAGTTAGGAAGGTAACGCACAGTTCTTCTGCATCAGGCGGAAGCGGTCGACTGGTAGGAGACCGGGGGGTGAAACCCGGTACGTCGATGGTGAAGTCAGCAAGCGACGCCGGCGGCTGAAGACGACGTCCCGTCCTGGAGTGGAGGTGTAGCACTTCGTCAGCCGGCAGGCGGAGAATCACCTTGCCAGAAGGCCTAACAAAGGCGTGCAAATTGCCACACGCAGCACTTCTGCTCAATTTAAAGCGGCGCACCACACCAGATTCTGCACTTCCTCACTCAATATTGTCACACGTGAGTACCACACACACTGTATCGCCATCTACGACAACAGATAATTTATGTATGTCATCAGGGTGCACATGTGTTGTGAATTCTTGGATGGCACCTGTACGAGCAATGGTAGGGAGGCAGGGAGGTGTGGGAAAGCCATGGCAGGGGGAAGCATCTGCTAAGTGGGGGGTGGCAGGTGCATTGGACTGTGCAGGAGACAACCTCGGGCGATCAGCTGACAGACGAGGGAGCGTGACCGAAGGCAACGAGGAGCCAGCGTGGATTGAACGGCGTGACAAAGAGCTGTCACACGAAGATGATAACACAATGGTAGAATCCGAGTGGTTGGCAGTTCAACTGCGAGGGCTGTGAGGAGTGAAGCCCTGAAAAGATTGGCCACTCGAATTAGATGAACGCGGAGAAGGAGCAGTGCTCGGCAGAGAAGCACGCTGTGGAGAATCAATACCCGAATGCATGGTGTGGGAAGATGGACTGCCACTCGAAGCAGGAGTGGGAGAAATAGGGGCAGAATCAGGGAGGTTCACCTGAGGCTCAATGAAAGCTGGTTTCACTTGGTTGAGTGAGACCGTGGTTACAGAGTCTTTTATGAGGAGATCCATGTTATTCTCAGAGCGTTTGACGACCTTGTAAGGACCTGTGTAGGGCGACTGCAGCGGGGCTTTGACTGAGTCGTCTCTGAGAAACACGTACTCACAAGAGTCTAGCTTGCGCGGTACGTACACGTGTGGAGGTGTATGAGCAGCCGGAGGTGGCGGCTGAATTTTGCTGCAGTGCAAGCGCACCCACTGGAGAAGTGAAGGGAGTTCAGAGGGCCATGTAAGTGGGGTCGGAGTGACTAATTCTCCAGGCAAAACCAGAGGTTGGCCATACACAAACTCTGCTACGGAACCCTTGAGGTCTTCCTTGAAAGTCGCACGAAGGCCAAGAAGCACGAAGGACAGTGCCTCTGTCCATAGTGAGTCATGGCAACGCAGGGCAGACTTCAAGGTGCGATGCCATCGCTCGACAAGCCCATTGCTTTGGGGGTGGTATGCAGAAGTATGAATTTTGACGATACCACACATTTTACATAAGTCAGAGAAAACTGAAGACTCGAATTGTCGCCCCTGGTCAGTGGTGAGGTAAACAGGTGAGCCAAACTGGAGATCCACGAATCTAAGAATGCTCGACTTACTGTCTCAGAGGTAACGTTCGGAATAGGCACAGCCTCAGCCCACCGAGTCATCCTGTCAATAGCTGTAAACAAGTAACGGAAACCCTCGGAGGGGGGCAAAGGGCCTACGAGGTCGACATGAACATGGTGAAACCGGCCTGGCTGTTGGGCAAAACAGCCAAGAGGTGGAGAAGTGTGCCTGGAAACTTTGTTCTGTTGACACACCATGCATGCCCTTGCCCAAGACCGACAGTCATGGCACATGTCTCTCCAGACAAACCGTTCAGTTACCAGACGGGTGGAAGCTTTGACACCAGTGTGTGCTAATGTGTGTAGTTTGTCAAAGACCTGGCGTTGAAGGGGCTTAGGAATGAATGACCGCAACGTACCAGTCGATTCATCACACCACACTAAGTCAGATATGTCAGGGAAAGTAGAGCGTACCGGTTGGAGAGAGGAGCTGTGGTCTGAAATTAACTGCATGGTATCGGGGTCTGCCGATTGCAACCGAGGTAGGTCCGTTAAGTCAATTAAGGTTGTGACAGCACCAACACACGAGAGAAAATCAGCGACCACATTGTCCGCTCCTCGGATGTAGCGAATGTCATTTGTAAATTGCAAGATGTAATCGATGTGACGAAAGCGTCGTGGGGGCGGATCAGCTGCAGGATTTTTTATGGCAGGAACCAACGGCTTGTGATCAGTGAGCACATAGAAATCTCGTCCCTCAACATCAGTTCTGAAGTGTCTTATGGCCTCATAAACTGCAACTAATTCTCTGTCAAATGCTGAGTATTTCTTCTGTGCGTTGTTTAGCTTTTTTGAGAAAAACTGCAGGGGGGTCGTAACATCGTTGTATGTCTGACTCAGTACTGCGCCAATAGCATTGTCACTAGCGTCAGTAGTGATAAACATTGTGACGTCCGCCCGTGGGTGAGCAATAGTGACAGCGGAGGCCAACAGCTGTTTGAGTTCATTAAATGCCTTGTCCATGTCTGGTGTCCATGGTACCTGGCGGGTGCCAGAAGTTTGGGGGCCAGCGAGAGCATCTGTGAGAGGAGCCTGCACCGCAGAAGCGGCTGGCAAATGTTTCCGGTAATAATTAACTGTACCGATGAACCTGCGTAATTCCCTATAGGTCTGAGGGCGTAGCATCTCGAGAACAGGCTTGATCTTGTCCTGTGGTGGTGTCAGACCGTCTGATGACACAACATAACTTAGGAATGTGACGGATGACTGGTGCAATTGAGTCTTTTTATTGTTCAGTTCAATACCAGCGGCTGCTAAAATATCTGTCATGACTTGAATACGCTCCTCACTCTGTTCCAAAGTAGAAGCAAAAACCAATATGTCGTCCATGTATACGAAACAAAAGTCTAGATGGGATAAAGTTTGATTGATGAAACGCTGCCACGTTTGGGGGGCGGTTTTCAACCCAAACGGCATAAATTTGTATTGGAACAGCCCAAAGGGAGTGGTTATGGCAGTCTTCTCAATATCCTCTGGAGCCATAGGAATCTGATGAAATGCGGGCTTACAGTCCAAAACAAAGAAGTATTTTGCACCTGCGAGCGCATGATTGAAGTCTGCAATGTGTGGGACCGGATATTTATCAATAATGGTGCGGGCATTTAAATGCCTATAGTCTCTGACCATTCGCCAAGTACCGTCTTTCTTTTGGTCAAACAGGATAGGACTAGCCCAGCAACCGGAAGAAGGTTCAATTATTCCCTTTTGTAACAGATCGTCCAATTGTTCTTTTGAAATTTTCATAAATTCCGGCTTGAGGCGGCGTGGGCGTTGCGATATGGGCGGCCCATCGGTTAGACGTAACCGATGAACTGTGCCATTAGTGACTACTGCAATACGTGACGCGACACGACAGTCAGATGTCCGTGAAGCGGAGCAGGCAGTGGCGGACGGGCCAAGCTGTGGCACTGAGGGCACGGAAGTACAGGTGTGCCACCCGCCCGTAGGCTGCGTAAAGGCCGCACACGTGTTAACATGGGCGAGGTTGGTACACTGGTTCTTGGTAGCGGGCCGTGCCGCTACGAGCGCTGTAGGCACGAGTGGGCGTGGCCGAACAGCAGATGGCCGTAGTTCATTGCCACGAGCTTGGCAAGTTAATTGTCCATTCGGACCGCAAGGAGGATGAGCACTCGGGCATACCCTATCATTACAAAAGGGGGTGCTGACACAGTTTACAGAGTTCACAACATTGTCGTTAACGTGCGCGGGCACAGGAACACCAGATTGGCATGGACTGACCTTGTCTGTAGCCGACGAGTCGTCTGCTTGCAGAGCCGCGAGGCGTTGTTGTGTGGAGGCCAACTCGTGGTGTATTTCGCGCAAATACAGCAGCATTTCCGTACGTTCCATCCGCAACTTCGAAGACTTGGCGCACTCGAATATCCACTTATTTGTCCAAGATTGCAGCTCCAAGGATAGGTTTACACACTTCTTAGCACAGCACACATGTTTGGTGTTAGCCGAACTGTCACTCGGCGAAGCGAGAAGAATATGTAAGTTAAGGGGGAGGGGTAAAACACAGTATTTTGCACAAAATCTAGTGACAACTGATAGTGCTTGAGGAAATCAATTCCGAGAATAGGTTCTTCAATTGTTGACACTAGAAACGTCCACTCCAGCTTGCACTCGGGCGAAAGTTTCACTGTATAAAAAGTGGAACCCGAACACTGTAGGGTAGACAAGTTCACTGCACGAAGTACTGTTTTGTGTGGTTGCACTTTATTGGTTGCTAGGCGAACTGGCAGCAAAGAGACATCTGCGCCAGTGTCTACCAGAAAACATACACTTGATCGTAAATCGCGAACATAGACTCGACCACACTTACTGTTATTGTCCGAAACGCAGTGCAACGTGGGATGGTGCCCGTTGTTTACATCGCAGGAGGTGGCACCGTAGCCTACCTGCGGTTGGAGTTTGGGTAAGAATACGGTGACTGGCATTTGCGAGCTTGCTGCCCGAATCTCGCGTGGAAGAAACAGTAAGGTTGGGCGGGCCTGTGCTCCTGTGGGTAGTTGCTAGGTGACGGAGTATGTGCCCCAGAGTCTTCCACAAAGGCCGATGCACTATCGTTGCGGGGAGTTGAAGGTGCAGGCAGGGCGGCTAGTTTAACAAACTTGTTATTAGCAGCACCAGACAAAGGCGTGCTGTCAGAATGCGTCTTAGTGCGGTCACATCCAGAATGCAGTGCACGGAGCTCACGTTGCCTGGCGGAGTATGCTCTGTCGGCGGCGCGTAAACGTTCATTTACTGGCCGATCTTCATACGCAGAGATTGCAGTCTGGACAGGCAAAGGCAGCTTTTCAGTCCAGATTTCTGCGAGCGTGTCATCAGGCATAACTTGCTCATCGACGAGCAGACGGATGCACTGCCACAGCTGGGACGGAGACCTGTCGCCGAGACGCTCTTCGTAGATGAGCTATCGCACATTTTCTCTCCTGGTTTTAGAGACGCGCTCCAGTATCGTCTGTTTCGTCACAGCATACTTCCCTGCTAGAGGGGGGTGCTTTGACCAGATCGTAAATTAAATCGACGCAGTCGTGAAGATGGTTCATGAGGCAGGTGAAGCGTGCGTCGTCGTCCAAAGCACAGACATTGAATGTTTGCTCAACCAGGTTAAACCAGAACTCCGGGTGAGTGGGTTTGAAGTCTGGTAATTTCGGCAGATTCGGCACTGCAGTCACTGCGGAGATGCACCTATTACTTCGGACGGAAGTAGAGCATGCAGAAGATTGCGAATCCGAATTATTGGCGTCCCGTAATGCGGGAATCGCGAAATTCACTTGATGCCAGGGGGGCGGCTGAGAAGCGACGGACGCTCGAACGGTGTGAGGATCGTAGTCAAAATGTGCATTCTCATTGACGTGGTAGCTCGGAGAGAAGCCACAAGTGCTTAAGTACGCCGGTGAATGTCCGTTATGCACACAGTATTCACTCGACCGTGAGTGGTGGGGCTGGTTGTAGATGTCGGAGTAATTACTGTCCAGCACAGAATTGTTGACTTGATTAGAAGCAACACAAGGATCCCCCACACGTCCACTAGGATGCACACTCGGTGTGATATTTGCTGTTTGGCGAGCATTGAACACCTGTTGACTAGCCGGCGCGGAAGGATACACACGTGGCGGGACTGATTCGAGTTTGAATTTACTACTGGATTTTCCAAAGTAGCAAAACCTCGCTCGACGCCATGAACTGTATTGAATTGTGTGTTTGACACAGGAGTAGGAATGTTCCGACCAACACTCTGTGGAGAACATGTGGGAAGGTCCAGGCTAACAAAGCCAGAGTCCACGACCGTTGGCGGTTGGAAGAAACTGGCGGCACTCGATGAATTCCACTGCATGTTCTGGCTGAAGGATTCCAAAGATTCTTGCGGCATGTCCACTATGACGGCAGGAGTGCTGGAGAGATGTTGCTGGAATCCGGGCGGCGGTGAATGCTGAAAGGCCATTGTCTGGAGCTGAACAAAGGCCCTCGCGATCGCGGAGAAACCCGACGCGGTAGACATGTAAATAACCTTCGGGCGGTAACTCAGACACGTATTACACAAAAACGGGGTCACCAGTGAGGGAATATGGAATAGTTGTAGGTAAACAACTAGAATTCTCTCAGATACAGATTTATTCGCACTTAGCTTCTACACAGATACAAGTCTGGAGGCTAACTGCCGTTAGCGTCCAACATCCTGCCCAAAGCCCTCTTCTCAAAGATAGCACACTTAAGCACATAACAAATATCGATATTTATGGCGCTCTACGCCACAGTCTGTTTTTAACCAAACACAGTTGCTACTTACTTTCTGACCAATCAACCTCTTCCCAAAAGTCCATCATTTAATTCAAAGATTGTGCATGTGCTAGCAGATGGAGCATGACATCAAAACAAGTGCAGACCAGGTTCGGCAGGTGAGATTTAAAAGGATGCAGTGTCACTGATATGGATTGAGTTGCAAAAATAACAGGCTAGTCTGCTGTAGCACGAGATTATGTGCCACTGTTATTCCTCCAACTATTGCTGCAAAGAGTCCTTCTCCACAACGATGTGTGTTTTCATCCTTTTTCTGTATCTTGTAAAAATGAAATGATTATATGGAACTGACGGTCAGGGGAAATTCAGCCGCCGAGTTGCACGTCTTTTTCAGTTGACGCCACATTCAGTCACTTGTTTGTTGATTATGATTAAATGATGATGAGGACAATGCAACACCTAGTCTACAAGTGCAGAAAATCTCCGACCTGGCTGGGAATTGAATGCTGGCCCACTGCAAGGCATTCAGGAGGCAGACTTGATACATAAACGTGAATGGACAAGGTGAACTAGGATGCATTGTATTGTCAGCGAATAGTACGAATACTGCCATAGAATGTGCTGGCAGTAAAAAGTTAGCATTATCCATGTACAATCATTATTAAAAGTGACACTGGAAATGGCACAGTCAGGTGGCAGCTGGTCCTTTTAAGAGCCAGAGAAAAACAATGGTTTTATGAACAGTTATCAATCGATAACCAAAGGCCAATACATAAGGCAGACATGCAGGTAGATGCAAGGCAGCTGAACTATTGAGGAGGTAGCTGAGACTTATAACGGTACACCCCCCTGCGGGTTCGGGGGTAAGAATAGGCCCGCAGTATTCCTGCCTGTCGTAAGAGGCGACTAAAAGGAATCTCAACTGTTTCGGCCTTTAATGTGGTGGTCCCCTAAGGGGTTTGACCACTACATTTCAAAATTTTCCATTAGTGCGTACCATTTGGGGAAGGACGCCTTACATGGTGCATTCTATATCCATCTTGCCCTAAGATCTGGCACACCCAATATTGTCATGGAGTTGGACTTACACCGAGCTTCCGGCCACATCAGCTGCAGTGTGTTCCGGGTAGCATACATTCCCTCCATTGTGCGCTTCCATCTTCGCCCTCGTGATATACATGGATATTCGACACCTGACATCCAGCACGGTAGCCAGTCCATTGTGGTGGGGTCGTCATGTACCCTCTTGGTGGTAGCCCCCTAACTACAAAGGGATCGCATTGCTGATGCCTGAGCTGCTACCTCCCCACTTATTCCGAGGAGTAGATGCCTATCCCTCTGGGGCATCAGGACTTGTGGCAAAGGCCATCCTGCCAGGTGGTCTTTGATGTGGCTAGGTGGCGCCCTTGGGGAGGTGGCATCAGTGCGGATGACCCGCAATGAAGCGTGGTACATCATCTCTCACTGGTGGGCCTCCACCAGCAGTCTCTAAGCGATCAGGGTCTAACCTCAACGGCAAGAAATATGATCCGAGAACATTTCCCTCCCTGGCCACTCCATGTGAGGAACGTATGGCTAAAGACGGCAGCGCAGATTATTCACCCCAGTACCTCATCTGTACGCGAGGTGATGGTGAATCATTTATGTCGACGAAGCCTCAGTTTTTTGTGGAGCATTTAGAGGACAAGTTCGGGGAGGTGGAGGGCTTGTCCAAAATGTGCTCTGGTTCAGTTCTAATCAAAACAGTATCCTCTGCCCAGTCAAGGAGGTTACTCGCTTGTGACAAGCTGGGGGATGTTTCAGTTACCATCACACCCCATAAGAGTCTAAACAAGGTCCATGGTATTATATTCGACAGGGATCTTCTTCTGCAGTCAGACGATGAACTACGCGCCAACCTAGAATGACGAGGTGTTGACTTCGTCTGGCACGTCCGTCGGGGTCTGAGGGATAATCAGGTAGGCACTGGTGCCTTCATCTTGGCCTTTGAGGGTGATGTCTTACTCGAAAAGGTCAAGGTGATGGTTTACCGCTGTGATGTGAAGCCATATATCCCTCCTCCGATGCAGTGTTTTAAATGCTGGAAGTTTGGGCGTATGTCATCCCAATGTACTTCCGGCATCACGTGTCGAGATTGTGGACGTCCTTCGCATCCCAATACTACATGTGCACCGCCTCCCATCTGTGTTAACTGCAGAGAACACCATTCCCCCTGCTCGCCGGACTGCCAGGTATTCCAGAAAGAACGGAAGATCGTGGAATATAAGGCCTTAGACTGCATGGCCTACACTGAGGCTAAGCAGAAATATGAGAGGCTACATCCTGTGCCAATGACGTCAACCTACGCCGCTGCTGCAACAACGGGTATCCCATATCCCGTGTCATCATGTACAGTTGGCTCTATGATCCGTCAGAATCCACCGGCCCCTTGATTGTGGGGGGCACTTCACTCCCTGTTGCTCCTACTCCATCTACTTCAGGAGCAACACCCCCCCCCCCCCCCCGACCACCGGGGACATCAGTTCCCACTTCCCAGCCAGAGAAGCGTAAGACTTCTTCGGCTCCTCTCACCAGGAAGGGGTCCCTTGAGGGCCTCCCTTCGCAAGTTCAGACCAGCGGAAAAGCGGACACCCCCAAGTGGCTGAAACAACCGCCAGTCGCTGGTCGTAGGGCCTCACAGTCGTCGTCCGTCCCTGAGATTGAGCCAGTGAAGCCCTCCGAGCCTGAACCACTGAAGGCACAGCGCGAGAAGCAGAAAAAGAAAATGGTTCCCAAGAATCTCGACATTGTGGTGGCACCTGTCCCACCGCTTCCTACAATCTCAGCGTCTGAGGATGAGGTCGAGATTATGGTGTCTGCTGAAGACCTGGATCTCACAGGACCCTCGGACACAATGGATATCACTCGCGCAGGTACTGAACTGGTGGCAGTAGGTGACCCAGCGGCGTAATCTGCCTCCCCAGTCCCTTCACGTCTTTCTCAGCCATGGACAACACCATCCTCCAGGAGAACTGCAGCGGTTTCTTCCACCATCTAGCTGAGCTCCGACAACTTCTCAGCCTTCACCCTTTCCTTTGTACTGCTCTTCAAGAAACTTGGTTTCCAGCAATGCGAACCCCCGCCCTCCATGGCTATCGAGGTTATTATAGGAACCGGGCAGCTTATGAAAGGGTATCTGGTGGCATCTGCATCTATGTCCTTCACTCCCTTCACAGCGAGTCTGTCCCTCTACAAACATCTTTAGAGGCTGTTGCTGTTCAGGTGTGGACGCCACAGGCTGTTACTGTCTGCAGTCTTTATCTTCCACCAGATGGTGATGCCTCGCAGCATGTCCTGGCTGCACTGATAGCCCAATTGCCTCCACCTTTCCTGTTACTGGGCAACTTCAATCCCCATAACCCTCTGTGGGGTGGGTCAGTGGCAACAGGTCGAGGCGCCACCGTTGAGAATGTATTGACACAGCTCGACCTTTCCATTTTAAATGATGGTGCCTTCACACATTTCAGTGTGGCGCATGGCACGTACTCCGCCATCAACCTTTCGATCTGCAGCCCTAGCCTCTTACCGTCTGTCCAATGGAGTGTGCATGGCGACCTGTGTGGTAATGACCATTTTCGATCTTTCTATCACTGCCACAGCATCACTCTTCTGGGCGCCCTTGCAGATGGGCTATGAATAAGGCTGACTGGGATTTGTTCCCCTCCACTGCCGCCATTGAGCCTCTTTCTAATGAAGCCATTGATGCGGTGGTTCACTCAGTCACCACCGGCATCGTTACTGCTGCAGAATCTGCCATCCTCCGTTCTTCTGGGTCCCCTAGGTGGAGGACTGTGCCTTGGTGGTCACCTGTGATTGCTGAGGTGGTTAAAGATCACAGGTGGGCGCTCCAGCATCACAAGCGGCATCCCTCATCAGAAAACCTCATCGCCTTTAAACGGCTCCGTGCGCGGGCCTGCTGCATCATTCACCAACACAGGCTGGAGTGCTGGGAACAGTACGTCTCCACCGTTGGCCTCCGTATCTCTCCATCGCAGGTTTGGGCCAAGATTAGGCGCCTCTATGGCTAACGGACCCCTGTCAGTGTCCCTGCCCTCTCACTGAATGGAGCAGTTTGTACTGACTCCAACATAATTGAAAACTGCTTAGCAGACCATTTTGCTCTCAGTTCCGCTTCTGTGAATTACCCACTGGCCTTCCGCTCCATTAAAGAGCAGTTGGAATGTCGGAGCCATTCATTTCACACCCGCCATCCTGAATCCTACAATGTTCCATTCAGTGAGTGGGAATTCCACAGTGCCCTAGCCGCTTGCCCTGATACAGCTCCCGGGCCAGATCGCATCCACTGTCAGATGCTGAAACACCTCTCAGTGGACTGCTAGCGGCACCTCCTCGACCTTTACAACCGTATCTGGGTCGAGGGTGAGTTTCCGTCGCAATGGCGGGAAAGCATTGTTATCCCCATTTTGAAACCTGGCAAGAACCCTTTGGAGGTGGACAGCTACCGCCCCATTAGCCTCACCAACGTTCTTTGCAAGTTGCTTGAACGCATAGTGAGCCAGCGGTTGAGTTGGGTACTCGAGTCTCAGGCCTTCTGGCTCCATCTCAGGGTGGGTTCCGTAAAGGCCACTCTGCCACAGACAATCTGGTGAGCCTGGAGTCAGCCATCCGTACGGCCTTTGCCCGCCATCAGCACCTCGTTGCTGTCTGTTTTGACATGCGGAAGGCGTACAATACAACATGGCGCCATCACATCCTCTCTATGCTTCATGGTTGGGGTCTTCGGGGTCCGCTGCCGATTTTCATACGAAATTTTCTGTCACATTTTACCTTCCGCATGCAAGTTGCGCCCTCCCAATTAACGGGCTTGCTGCGGCGGTGTGAACGTCTGTCTCAGCTTCCTTGTATGCTGATGACTTCTGCCTCTTCTATAGCTCCATTGGCATTGCAGCTGCTGAACATCATCTGCTCGATGCTATCCGCAAGGCGCAGTCTTGGGCTGTAGCGCATGGCTTCCAGTTCGCGGCTGCCAAGACCTGCGTTATTCATTTCTGCCAGTGACGCACTGTTCACCCTGAGCCACGGCTTTATCCTGGCGGTGAACCTCTTGCTGTGGTGAAGACATATCGGTTTCTGGGTGTGGTTTTCAATGCCCGATTGACTTGACTCCCACATATTTGGCAGCTTTAACAGATGTGTTGGTGACATCTTAATGCTCTGCGATGCTTGAGCCACACCAGCTGGGGTGCCGACCGATCTACCCTCTTACAGCTCAACCAGGCATTAATCCAGTCCTGTCTGGATTATGGGAGCCTGGCTTATGGTTCAGCATCCCCTTCTGCATTGCGGGTGCTGGACCCAATCTTTCACAGCGGAATCCGACTTGCCACTGTTGCTTTCCGGACCAGCCCTGTGAACAGCATACTTGTGGAGGCAGGTGTCCCTCTATTGCGGTTACAGCGCCAACATTTACTGGCCACTTATGCTACACATGTTTGTAGCATGCCCGGGCATCCAAATTATCGTCTCCTGTTCCCTCAGTCGGTCGTCCAACTTCCCAGAACATCAGCCCCGGTCGGGTTGTACGATCACAGTTCGCGTCAGAGAGCTTCTCTCCGGGCTTGGGGTCTTCCCTCTTCCACCTCCTTTCCGGGCCCCCCTGCGTACACCCCCATGGTGTGTGCCCCGCCCTTGCCTTCGGCTTGAATTGACACAGGGCCCAAAGGACTCACTCCCTCTGGAAGTCTTCCGCCGCCGCTTTCTTTCCATCTTTGCCACATATCAGGGCTCTGGCATTGTTTACACTGACGGTTTGGTGGTTGCTGGTCGTGTCGGTTATGCTCTAACTCTAGGGGACCATTAAGAACAACGCTCATTGCCGGCTGGCTGCAGCGTTTTCACTGCTGAGCTGGTCGCCATCTTTCGTGCCCTAGAGTATATCCGCTCCTGCTCAGGAGAGTCCTTCATTATTGTAGCGACTCCCTGAGCAGTTTACGAGCTATCGACCAGTGCTTCCCTCGCTCTCATCTGGTGATGGCTGTCCAGGAGTCCCTCCATACTCTTGCCCGTTGCGGCCACTCTGTGGCCTTTGTGTGGACCCCTGGTCATGTCGGCATCCCGGCCAATGAACATGTTGACCGCCTGGCCAAACAGGTCACCAGTGAACCAACTCTGGACATTGGTCTCCCGGAGACTGATTTGCGAGCAGTCTTAACACCGCAAAGTTTTCGCACTTTGGGTCGCTGAATGGCGCGATCTGACCACACACAATAAACTCCGTGCTATCAAGGAGACAATGACTGTGTGGCAGTCATCCATGCGAGCCACTCGCAGGGACTCTGTTGTCCTTTGTCGGCTCCGCATTGGCCACACCCGGCTGACGCACAGATATTTACTGAGCCATGAGGACCCGCCTCTATATTGGTGCAGGGCGGCTTTGATGGTGGTCCACATTTTGTTGGTCTGTCCGCTTTTAGCTGTGCTCAGGCAGACATTTGCACTGCCTGATACGCTCGCTGCCCTTTTAACTGATGTCACTGCCATGGCAGACTTAGTTTTGCGTTTTATTCGGGCAGGGTGCTTTTATCACTTAATCTAAGTGTTTGTCTTTTTTTGTGTTGAGTCTGTTTTCGACTGAGTTTTTAATGTGTCTCTCAGTGGTTGGCTTTTCCTTTTTTGTCTCTATGGTCAGCCAACCACTGTCACACTCTGTGTGATTTTAATTCCTTTTGTCTGGTCTCTGTCTAAGTTTTTCTTGTCCTGTGTCATCTATCGTCTTTTCCATTGTTCATTTTTCTTCTGTGTGGGTGTTTTTAAGTTTTGGAAAAAGGGACTGATGACCGTAGCAGTCTGGTCCCTTTAATCCCACAAACCAACCAACCTTATAACGGTGCAGCCTCCCCCCAAGGATCATATGAAATGTCTGATACCACCTTTTTTTATATGCATCCTGATAGTTATCGAACTAGTCAGTGCTTCCTAGGGACTTGTATGTGTGTCTTTACATATATATATCATTCCATCCAATTTGCTAAAACACTTTATATTCATTGTGAAAGCATATAGCATGTTCTGGAAGGACATATATTATCATGATTGTCAGGGGATTGTTGTCATTAACAAAATTATGTACAGGTGCTGAATTAGATGTTTGATCAAGAAATTGAAGTGTTGAATATCTGGCAGCAAATATTAAGAGGCTGTGGAAATATTGACATAAGTGGTTGGTGCATCTAATTACCTTAATTGCAGTTGATTGGTGGGTTGATGCAGAGAACATCATTATCTTGAGAAATGGCCTAAAAGTTATTACCAAGCAATTTATTTTCATTTGTTATCTATTTGTATGTCCTCCTCTGTAATTAATATCCTTTTTAATTACATTTATAATTAACTCTCCAATTGTTTACACTACACAACTTTCTGATTTTCGGAATTTAAGGCCTTATTTGTAAATTTTACAAATAAAGCATGAGATTTGTACTGTCATAGAATGTTAGTAACTAAATCCAAAGTGTAATTCATTACATAACTAAAATAATACAAGAGACATTATTGGAATTAAAGGTCAGATTGATTTCTTATATTTAAAACTACAGACAATACTAACAAAATTATGTAATATGATGTTATATTTTATACCTTATTTGGCTGTAACATCAGGTTCTTTACGTTTTGTATATTTTAATTTTAACATCAAAAGTGCACAAAATTAATAATGGGTTATTTTGAAATTTATTGTTAAAATTCTATATAAAGTGATGCAGCGAAGCTGCATGTTAGTTGTTCAGTAGCTGTTTTGTCAGTCAGTCAATGAGATCTGTGAAGTATGTCAGTCAGTGTTTTGTTAGCATGACGAGTAGGCAGTTCAGTTGTCAATAAATTTTTCGCAGTTGGAAACTGTTATATTCTTTCACCAAATGAACTCTAGGCAATAGAAAGATCCAAGAGGAACATTACATTTGGTGGAGTTGAACTGTGATTTGATGATTGAAATTGGAACTGTGTTAAATGAGTGATTGTTTCAGGCTATGTAAAAAACCAATGCGAGAGATAAATGACGACAACTTTTGCCCAGAGTTGTGGTGACAGTCTATGGTAAGACCAAAGGAAAACAAATCATCACCTGCTGTGGGAAGATGACAAATCAGCTGTTGAATATCATTACCTGATGATAAGGGACCAAATTCTCAGACGGCGCCGCTGGGATTCAGATGAGTAACTATGCTTTTATTTTCCAATTTTAAATAGTGTTGTATGATTTTTTTCTATATGATCAACAACGAGACTATGCAAATGAATGAAGAGAACCGTATAGGTGGCGAATCTGTAGAAAACACTTCGGACCTAGGATCAAGTATCAGTGAACTATCGTCCAACAGTAATCCAAGTGTAGATCAAAGTTTTTATGGAGATGGTTCCAGTGAAAATGCTGCCATGAGCTCTCCAATTGCACAGGGTAGAGTAGGCGGAGATGATTTGTTAATGTTATTAATGCAGCGTATGAAAGAAGCGAAGGAACAGATGAGACAGATTAGGTAGGATACTAGTAAGATAAGAGAAATCCAGGATGGTTTGACAGCACTAAAAATTACTGTTGAGACAGGGCAGGGTGAACTCAGTACTCATGTAGGAGCAGTAGCAGGAAGGTTAGAGGTATTAGAAATTAATTGCACACGAGAATTGTCCAAAAACAAGGAAAGATTCAAAAAACTAGATAAACATGTAGAAGTAGAAAATTCTAAACTTAAAGTAGAGGTTGTTTAGACTAGGAGACTCTTAGAAAGGTTGTTTAGACTAGGGGACTCTTAGATGAAAAATTAGAAACTTACAAAAGGTACTCTAGGTTAAAACTTACAGACATATCTAATCAAATAAGTACTGTAGAACTGATATGTAATGAAAAAAATAGATTTGTGTAAAAATAATGTTGTAGATTTAAGTAAGAATGTTGTAGAATTGCAAGAGGGTGTAGCCCAAAGAAATTTTGTTAGCAATATTAATTGTGTATGGGGTGACATACCTTTAAAATGCTTTCCAGGAGATGGAAAATTGCATCCTGTTGATTTTTTTACGGCATTGTCAGGATAATTTTAGTAACGACATGACAGACAATGTTAAAATTAAATTTGTTAAGCGATTTTTGAATGGAGAAGCACTATCATGGGCCAATCAGAATGTACTTCTACCATGTCATATGATGAATTTGAAAGAAAGTTCTTAAGTAACTTTTGGTCAGAATCTGGACAAGCTAGGATTAAAAGTGAGTTTTTGAATGGTCGAATGTATAGGGAAGGTGTCGGTAGTGTGAAGTGTTTTGGGTGAAAGCCAATTGAAGAAATTAGTATACTTAGACAAACCTTTTGACGAACTAATACAAACAGATGCCTTAAAAAGGAGATTACCAAAAAGAGTACAGTGGGAGTTGATTTATGGACCAGACAACTCTGTAGATCAGTTCTTGAGATATGTAGATAAGTTGGATAGAGCCTTTGAGAGAAATGAGAGGCTAAATATTGGCAGATTTGCCAGTCAACCATCTGGGGGTGGAAGCAGAGCAGGAATCAAGGCAGGAATGATAATGAAAATCAGAATTATAATAGTGGTTACAATAGAAGTGATAATAGATGGATCAACCATAGTAATGGGAATGGAAACAGAGGACATGACAACAGTTAGAGACCTTGGGAGAATAGTAACAGACAATTAGATAAGTACCAATCCAGATGAGGCAATTTAAACTGACAGTCACCTCATTGGGAGACTTTCAGTTTGGGGTGAGAAAAAAGTACCGAAATCAAGCTAAACACGACCAGCCTAGAGACACTGAAAATAATTGCACAAGACAGAGCAATCGAAGACATTGGAGTGGAAATGACAAAACTGATGTAAGAAGAGTACATCTGATTAGCAAATTACAGTTTAACAGTAACTTCTGGAAAAGTATGAATGAAAGTGTCGAAGATAGAAGTATTAGCATCTGTAAGAATGTTGAACAAGTTCTGTTAGAGGAGGAAACTATTTAAAGGCTATATAATCAGTGTGATGAAGAAGTTTGTGAAGAAAATGTTGGTTCTGATAGCAATCTTGATGAGTTTAGGTAAATTAATACCTGTTAAGCACTTAAGTGATGATACTTGTACTAATGTACTTGTCAACAATTCTGAAGATCATTGTAAATATGTTGTAGAAGTGTCTAGTATTGAAGATGAAAACATGTGTGGTAATGTTGATTATGAAAATGTCAGTAATAATGATGAATGGCAGGAAGAATTAGACGGCATGGTTTATATGGAGGTTAAAGAAGATTTAATTAATGGTGAAGAAGATGATGTCAGTAGGATTTGTGAAGAATATGGGAACCAGATTGTACCAATGGAAACTGGGAAGGTATCATCAGATAAGGAACACGTGCGCAGCCATTATGATTTAAGTGTGTTGCTAGAAACTGTATGGGATACTTACAAGAGTTATAGTGACAGTGACAGAGTAAAAAGGGTCATCAAGACTATTTGTGAATAATTGCATTCCAACTGGGAAGGTAAAACCAATCGGCAGGCTTACGGTGAGATCAGTTCCAAGAAAAGTAGACAGTGTGTAAAAGATGGACATGACATCAAGCAATCATCTGATGTAGCTCTAAGTAAAACTCACACAAGTAAGAGAAATTGTGCAGGCAAAAATGGTATAAACAACTTGGACTTTAGAGAGATTGAGGGTGATTTGTTGCATGGATATGAGGTAAGCAGGGAGGAAGAGTTTGTGGGTTGCCTGTATATACATACGAAAGTTGCAAATTATGAGGGAGTTTGTCTCGTAGACAAGGGTAGCCCTGTTTGTGCCATTTCTGAAAAATTTATAGAAACCAGATAAGACACAGTGCTGACTTTGAAGAACATCCTGTTATTGGAATCAAAATTAAGGGAATAATTGGTAGACACAGCAAAGTTGTAAACAGGCAAGCCTTAATATTGTTCACCATTAATGATGTACAGTATAATCCAGGATGTTTTGCGGTACTTGACCTCAAAGAAAATATTTTGTTTGAAATGAATTGGATACAAGGAGTAAATGCAGATTTTGACTGGAATAACAAAAAGTTAAGGCTTACCAACCCAAAGATAGATGTAACACATGTGACTAAACTAATTATGCAAAATTGCCTAGAGAACAATTTCAAAATTAGAAGAGTGATTTGTGTAAATGAAAATATTGACATTAATGAGGAAGACAATGAAGAAGAATGTAGTGAAGATAAGTATGCTGAATTAGTGGCCACCAAACTGAAAGAAGCTGGGAGTCCAGGTAAAGAACAGACAGATCAGTCAGGTAGTTTGTTGTGTGAGTGCAAAGATGTGTTTAGTGAGAAACTTGGAAAAGTGAAAAACTATGAATGTAGACTTAATCTAAAGCCTCACAAACCATTTTTCATCATACCATATGCAGTACCCATCTCAAAAAGAAAAGCTGTGGAGAAAGACTACAAAAGATGGAAGAGTGCGAAGTAATTGAAAGGTGCAATAATGCATACAATAACCAGACTTGGTGGTGGAGTAAGACTTGTGCTCAAATCAAGACATTTAAACAAATACTTTGAGAGGGAAACTGATCACCCTGAGAATATAGAGAAGTTATTGCATAAGTTTGAACATATGAAGTACATGTCTGGTTTAGACTTAACAGCAGGTTTCCATCAAGTACCAATGGAGATTCAGACTAGAAAATATACTGCATTTTTGTATGGAGGAAGATGTTATTGCTATCATGTTGTACCATTTGGCCTTAATGTATCAATTGCAGAATTTATCCGAGCATTAGATTTTGTTCTAGGAAAAGAGCTATTATGCAAATAATACAAGAGACAAACCAGTATTAACATCAGACGCATTGTAGGGGCAGTAGGTGGTATCAGCTCTGAAATATTAATAGACATCAGTTTGAAGATATCTATAATGGAACAAGAGCATTTTTGATGCATTTCCAAGCAAACAAAGAATGAGGTTAATGCCAGTGTTAGGTGCAACAGTTTTGTGGTGACAGGAAACCTGTCTGAAGCTATCAAACAGGAGATACCACTTTCTCTGCAATTTAATAACATCTAAATAGCACACCTATTATTAATTAGTCCACATCTTAATGTGGATACAATTGTGGGTGTCGATTTTCTAAATCATTATTCGTGTAAACTAGATTTTGATGCTTTTCACCTGAAGTTCCAGGTAGGTGGAAAGTATCTAGTAATGTCTTTTGTAAAACAAAAACTCTAGTGTTCGGGTGCTTCAGAAGCTCATTAGACTGAAGAATTGGATGGAGAGCAAGAGACAAGAGTAATTAATATCTATAGGTTGTGACGAAGTAAGTTGGGATAGTTTTAATTCCCCTCTTGTTTTGCCATCTTCCTCCTTAAATTCATTTTTTATGTTTAACTATGTACCATTATCATACATTAATATAGTCTGGATTTTCATAAAAGAGAAAGAGTGGCCCTCAGTTTTAAAGAATATAACACCAGATCTAATTTTGTGCTTAGTTTTAGGTATGTAATCAATTTTCTAATTCATTTCGACTATTACTAGTTAGTATCTTGTGTTATAGGGTGAAATCAGTAATTGTTTCATAACTAAAATCCTATTGTTGGGTATAAACAAATAGCAATTCTGCACTAATTGTAAACATTTGGAAGATGAAATGCTAGTAATCTTGAATAATGTATTTGGATCTATTCGAAAACATGTTAGCAAAGCCAGCCCTTCATTAATTCCAAAATAATTAACAGTTTTCAGAATGAGATTTTCACTCTGCAGCAGAGTGTGCGTTGATATGAAACTTCCTGGCAGATTAAAACTGTGTGCCCGACCGCGACTCGAACTTGGGACCTTTGCCTTTCGCGGGCAAGTGCTCTACCATCTGAGCTACCGAAGCACGACTCACGCCCGGTACTCACAGCTTTACTTCTGCCAGTACCTCGTCTCCTACCTTCCAAACTTTACAGAAGCTCTCCTGCAAACCTTGCAGAACTAGCACTCCTGAAAGAAAGGATATTGCGGAGACATGGCCTAGCCACAGCCTGGGGGATGTTTCCAGAATGAGATTTTCACTCTGCAGCGGAGTGTGCGCTGATATGAAACTTCCTGGCAGATTAAAACTGTGTGCCCGACCGAGACTCGAACTCGGGACCTTTGCCTTTCGCGGGCAAGTGCTCTACCATCTGAGCTACCGAAGCACGACTCACGCCCGGTACTCACAGCTTTACTTCTGCCAGTATCTCGTCTCCTACCTTCCAGGAGAGCTTCTGTAAAGTGTCCAAATTACAAACCCCATTTTTCAGCCAGTGTAGCAACGCAGTACGTCAACACTGAGGACAACAAACGAAGAATTAAAAACCAAGTGGAACGCTGCAGGGTGTAGGGTAGAGAGAGGAGGAAGTCTAGTGAGAATAAGCAGTCGTCTTGTTGATGAACGAAAAAAAAAATTAGGGCTCAGATAAGTGAAAGAATCCATGGGGTGGATATGTTGGCTGAGGCACAAAAAGCATCTTTAAAGAAATACTTCTGAGAAACATTACAGTATTTTCTGATTCCTGAGGAGTAGTTAGAATCTTTGAATGTAGTTTCGCAGTGAAGCCACATCAAAGATTCACAGCAGAGACATAATTATCAGGTACCTTTTTCCTAAAGAGATACTGTACAAAAAGAAATAAATAGGATGTGAGATTGGGGAATTATCAAAAATGCACAGAGTGAGTGTATCAAACCTTTGTTTGTGTTTCTGAAAAAAAACACCAGTGTTTGTTTAGCACTAGATGTCCAGAAGATGTATGAGATTGTGGAAAGGGAAAGTGACAGACTAGATTTGATTGATAAACTTCTTCAAAGGCATTATGGGACAACATTCTTAACATTACTTGTGTTTATTGGAACCTATAGTTAGATCCCAAGTTACAGACGTATACAGTGTTCTCTTATGACAGGTTGTGTTACCACTTCCATGTAGTATCTTTTGTGTTGAATTTATCCATTTGTGGCTTTGTAAAGGTGATGTATCAGGTACTGACTGTATACATTGATGATGTACTACTGATTATGTCCATTTGGGTGTAGCACTGCAAGTACAGAAAGGTGTCATAAAGTTTTTGTAAGACTCAATTGGTCAGAAGTGAAATTAAATTCTTGAGACTCATCATTAATGCAGAAGGAGTAAATTAAGTGCTATGCAGAAGTTCCCTAGTCCCAAGGCTAAAAAGCAGTTGTAGGTTATATTCGGGCTGTTTGGCCCCAATAAGCAATTCACGTCATTAGAAGCATTTAACAATCCACGTTTAAATCAACTTCTCAAGAACAATGCCATATGGGCACGGACATATGAATGTAAAACAGCTTCCAGAAACTAAATTCGTAATTGTTACATTGTAAGATGCAGACCAAAGTTTAATAGACAATTTTTCACATCCTCAGATGCTTCTCTTTAGAGTATCATGGCTGACATTTTCTGCTCTGGAAACAAGGATGGAGAGAATCAACGCAGCACTATCACATTAGTGAGTCAGATGTTACAGTGGCAAAAAACAAAACAAAAAAAGTGTGTGACAGAACAGGAAGCTGTATCAGTTGTGTGTGGTTTCCAGAAATTTGAGGGTTATTTGTTAGGTAATCACAGAGTGGTGTTGACACAAAGCACATAGCTTTCTCAAGAGGGTACTTCTTAAGACGTATCATATTGGCCCAGTGGATGATATGTCTACAGCAGTTTGATTTGGAGACATGGTACATGAAACGAAGAGATAATATTATTGCAGATGCACTCTGCAGATTTCCTGCTGAAGGCAGCTCAAAAACCAGGTGACAAATTCTGAGGGTCTCAAAGTTTGTTTATTTACAATGTGCTCCATTACAACTTTTTATAATACTACATGTACGTATTGCATGTCTGTGCGGAGTGTGGTGTAATGTTTGTGTTTTATGATGTTATGAGAGAAGGTGAAATCCAATGCTGACATGTAGCTTACTACTCGTGAATTGCACCAAGGGGGCCACCAAGCTTAACGGCCCCATCTGGCAGAAGGATCAACATCAACAGTGTCACGTGCGCTGATTTCATGAGACGCTGTGGAGAGGTTTGGCGTTTAAACCAGGACATCGATGCAAAGTGTGGTTATCAGAAAATTTACACCACCAGCTCTCCTCCCCTTACTGGCCAGATACTAGCAGTGAAAACTTTTTCCTCCATCAGGATTTGAACCTGTCTGTCCCCAGGTCAGCTGTCACTCCACAAAGGTGCATTAGTGACCCCAACCAAGGAGGCGAAGAGGGTCTCAAAGTGTTTTATGTGAAAGGAACCAATAAAAAATTCATTTAATCTGCAGGGAGATTCATAGGGAAGAGAATCAGGATGAGTACCAAAAGTATGTAAAACATACGAATATGCCCTAAGGTTGCATGTCTATTAGTCTATTATAAACTTCAAGTTGTTCTCTTCCACAGAATGAAAGCCAAGAGGATTGGAAGCTCTGCTTTCCAGACCAACATGTAGAAGTGCTCATTGACCTAGTACATCAGAATTATGACCAATTTTGTGTGAAAAAATGTCTCACAGCATTGCAGAAGGCAAGTACAGAAGAGAGTCATGGCATGCAATCAATGCCAAAAAGTGAGGACAGCTTCCATATGTATTCAAGATAGAGCATTCTAGAAGATGAACCTAGATATATAATCGCTGTGATATGTTTGGGCCATTGCTTGTGTCTAGAGGTGAGTGCATTTGCATTTTCATTGTGTTGGGTGTTCTCTTAAAAGGTGTGGTTCTACACCTACTGCAGAGTCAGTGTCAGAGTGCTGATAGATAAGCCGGAAAACTATTACTTTGTTCAAAAAAGAAAACCTCAGGCACCACTTTCAGATAATGGTCTGCAGTTTATGACAAAGAAATCTGAGAAACTGCTAGAAAGAAATAATGTTAGTCATATTAAGAATTCCTTTTACTTACCACAAGGCAACCTGAATGAGAAAGTTATAAAAAAATTGAACACACTGTGTAGAACATTTTGCCACAGGAGAGACAAGACCTGGCCAAATTTTTAGTATTTGAAGATATAGGTGGTTCGCAGAAAATAAGATGTCTCCTTGGGTCATAATGTGTTCTTAAACCAAGTCACACTGACCCATATCTAAGAGCTACAGGACATAGCATGAACTATGGAGAGATCGAGATCCTTTCAACCATCTCCAAATACTGGGACTCCATCATTAAAGAAGCAAGCAAAATATGTATCAGTAACGATCTGATTAATAGAGACATGGGATTTCAACTTAGTAAGGCATGGGAACCAACACTGGTGGTACTAAGAGATTGTCAGCCACAGGCCAACGAATCAACACAGACAGGGAATGAGAGTCGGGATACTTCGATTTGGCACCAACCATTCAGTCCATGCATACGCTAGGCAATGATTTGCGGCTGCGTTTTTCCTGCATCATGTATATCAAGATTGTTCTCTGTTTCTCTGGATATTGATGGCCTCTCTGATTAGCCTATGATGACATCATAGGCCCATTCCTTAGTGCCAGCATTTTTCTAGTGAGCCAGTACATACATTGGGGAGCCACTGCAGCAACACATCATTAGGCACCTGAAGATGAATGAGCAGTTTCTCATTGAAACAATGTGCAGCTTTCACAAGATTATCTGATGTGATGCCTGTGAACCACAGAAGCAGTTATAGTGCCAGCATTTTTCTAGTGAGCCAGTACATACATTGGGGAGCCACTGCAGCAACACATCATTAGGCACCTGAAGATAAAGGAGCAGTTGTCTCATTGAAACAATGTGCAGCTTTCACAAGATTATCTGATGTGATGCCTGTGAACCACAGAAGCAGTTATTATGTCGGAAATTCTCAAACAGCACATTTGAAGAGATCATTAATAACCTTTGCTATGGGGTTGCAGAAATTGCTCAATGCAAATTGATGTTTGGCAGAAGACCAAATGAACATCATTGGAGAGGAAGTCAGTTTTCCATGTGGGACAAATACCAACCCAATAAGAAATCGAGAAACAAGGGCAGGAGAGTATTCTAAAGAAAGTTCAGGAGTGGATGAAAGAGCCAAGTCTGCCACATTTCAATCAGAATGTTATGTGTTGGTGAAAGATCGAGTAAGGTTTTGGAAGAAATTAACAATTTTTTGCTGGTCTTTCAAGGTCCCTTTCTGGTAGAAAGTTCTCCTAAGCAAAATCCATATTGCTTAGCGTAACCTAAATCAAAAAATCCTTTTGTTTTAAGAAGTGTGTTTGATTTAGAGGATTATATTAATTAGAGACAAGATACCAAGGAACAGGAAAGCTGGAAACGGATCAGTATATTCTATACTACACTGGAGGGGAAGATGGAAAAATTCAAAATGTGGTAGGTTTCATGGTTAGTAAAAGAATATCAGCGGCAATAATTGATTTTAAGTAATTGATGACAGAATATCTGATACAGGACAGAGGTAGATTTACAACTATAACAATAATTATACTACATGCCCAACTGAGGTTGCAGTGAAGTAAAAGGAAGTTTCTGTGAAATACTTGAAGAGGTAATCTATGAGACACTGTAATGATCTCTGGATCGTTGACACTTGACTTAAATTTCGTTTGCCTGGTTCATTGATGATTCATAGGAACAACAGGAAACTTTCAAACTTCAAAAAATTATTTATTGGTTTTAGTTGACAACTGAACTGCGCAGATTCCTGTGGTAAAACAAAACAGTGACTGACTCGCTGCATCGCTTTATATACAAATTTAACAATTGTTACCATTGTTAATTTATTGCAAAAAGTAACTTACAATTAAAAACAATTTCATCTAAACTAACTGTTGTTACATTTGTACATGTTATAACATATAATCTAAAATAACATATTGTATTTATCATCATCTTTGATTTTATGTGTGAAAATTAATTCACAATCTGATTTCAACAATTATTTTGATTTTACTTTAATTTCATAATTAGTGACTGTATGGGTTTTATTGCTAACATTTGTTCAACATATATAAATCGTGCTTTGCCAGATTATATAAATTACATATCCATATATTTTCTTAGATACTGGAATTTTGTAAACTAGGGTAGTATAATTAACAAGAGGTAATTACTTGTGTGCATAATTTACAAGCACCATTAAATACAATTAATTACATAAAAATGAATAATGAATCAAATTACATTACTGGATAATAATTGTTATTTTCTTTTGAATCAGAATGAGGTTTTTTGTGTTAGCTAATTTTCTGATTGCAATTATGGTAAATAGAGGTGTTAGTCATTTATGCCAACATTTCCACAGCCTCATAATATTTGTTGCTAAACATTCATCACTTCAATTTCATGATTTGATATTCAATTTGGAATATGTACATATTTTTGTTAATGCCAACAATCGATTAACAATCATGAGAATTTACACCGTTCCAAAATGTGTTTACAAAGAAGAATAGGTCTTTTGGGCAAACTGAACTAAACAATACCTACAAAATACACACAAAAGGCCCCGTTAAGCACTGAATCGAATGATAAATATATGGATGCATATATAAAAAAAGGTGGTATCAGACACTTCGTAATGATCTTGGGGGAGGCTGTAGCGTTATACACCCCCCCCCCCCCAAAGCCACACTTAGAAGTATTACTTGCAAGAATTGCTGCTAAATACGTACACACAATCTGGTACTTTCAAATCACATATTTTCAATACATTTAAATTTTCATTGTATTTGCTTTAATAGAAAAAATAAAATAAAAGTTTTTTGCTGTCACTCCAGTCACTAGTTCACATCACACATAGTAAGGAATTGGCAGCTCACAATCATCAGTCCTTTTGCGCTGTCCATCTTGTGTCTGCAACCCCTCTATTCCTGGCAGTCTCTGTGCTGCAATAGCACAGTCCACTATTAGTTTCACAGTTTTCTAGTTTTTTTACTACCAGCCCAGGTAAGGATCTTTGATACAGTTCACTAGGTAGGAACAGGGATGAACTCATTACTCAAGTTACTTATGTAGGTTACAATTGTGGTCACATCAGGTATAAATACACTCCTGGAAATGGAAAAAAGAACACATTGACACCGGTGTGTCAGACCCACCATACTTGCTCCGGACACTGCGAGAGGGCTGTACAAGCAATGATCACACGCACGGCACAGCGGACACACCAGGAACCGCGGTGTTGGCCGTCGAATGGCGCTAGCTGCGCAGCATTTGTGCACCGCCGCCGTCAGTGTCCGCCAGTTTGCCGTGGCATACGGAGCTCCATCGCAGTCTTTAACACTGGTAGCATGCCACGACAGCGTGGACGTGAACCGTATGTGCAGTTGACGGACTTTGAGCGAGGGCGTATAGTGGGCATGCGGGAGGCCGGGTGGACGTACCGCCGAATTGCTCAACACGTGGGGCGTGAGGTCTCCACAGTACATCGATGTTGTCGCCAGTGGTCGGCGGAAGGTGCACGTGCCCGTCGACCTGGGACCGGACCGCAGCGACGCACGGATGCACGCCAAGACCGTAGGATCCTACGCAGTGCCGTAGGGGACCGCACCGCCACTTCCCAGCAAATTAGGGACACTGTTGCTCCTGGGGTATCGGCGAGGACCATTCGCAACCATCTCCATGAAGCTGGGCTACGGTCCCGCACACCGTTAGGCCGTCTTCCGCTCACGCCCCAACATCGTGCAGCCCGCCTCCAGTGGTGTCGCGACAGGCGTGAATGGAGGGACGAATGGAGACGTGTCGTCTTCAGCGATGAGAGTCGCTTCTGCCTTGGTGCCAATGATGGTCGTATGCGTGTTTGGCGCCGTGCAGGTGAGCGCCACAATCAGGACTGCATACGACCGAGGCACACAGGGCCAACACCCGGCATCATGGTGTGGGGAGCGATCTCCTACACTGGCCGTACACCACTGGTGATCGTCGAGGGGACACTGAATAGTGCACGGTACATCCAAACCGTCATCGAACCCATCGTTCTACCATTCCTAGACCGGCAAGGGAACTTGCTGTTCCAACAGGACAATGCACGTCCGCATGTATCCTGTGCCACCCAACGTGCTCTAGAAGGTGTAAGTCAACTACCCTGGCCAGCAAGATCTCCGGATCTGTCCCCCATTGAGCATGTTTGGGACTGGATGAAGCGTCGTCTCACGCGGTCTGCACGTCCAGCACGAACGCTGGTCCAACTGAGGCGCCAGGTGGAAATGGCATGGCAAGCCGTTCCACAGGACTACATCCAGCATCTCTACGATCGTCTCCATGGGAGAATAGCAGCCTGCATTGCTGGGAAAGGTGGATATACACTGTGCTAGTGCCGACATTGTGCATGCTCTGTTGCCTGTGTCTATGTGCCTGTGGTTGTGTCAGTGTGATCATGTGATGTATCTGACCCCAGGAATGTGTCAATAAAGTTTCCCCTTCCTGGGACAATGAATTCACGGTGTTCTTATTTCAATTTCCAGGAGTGTATATCAAAATCATTCACATATTATTCTATTCTATTAGCATATTTATTAGCAAAATCACACGTAGATAACCATATTTAACCCTTAAATGCATGAATCTTTTAATCTTTAAAAAAATTGTATATATTCCTGTGAATGTTGACAGAAGAGTCAGACATTTGTTGTCCTTCCATATCACAGAAGAGATGTCCACACCATCAACACTGGCTACAAATTCTTCTGTAGTACCACTGGGAGCTTACTTAGCTCCTTCTCTGTTGGTAATTTGCAACCAGGAATTTGGTTTCTTCCAACTGTCCCTAGAGACAATATGCCCTGTTTATGCAAATTCACCATAACGAGGTACTGATGTATAACAGTTGTCAAAATAAATTTTATGACTGACATGTTTTGGAATGTACCTCGCAAGTCTGACAACATTTGAGCTTGCACCCAAATCTGATTCTGTGGGTAATCCACTAGCAGGATTGTTCTCTTCTCCAGAGTAGATCTCAGATCTGTAGGCAAATCCTATGGTTGAGGAAAGAACAAACAACTTGTAGCCCCATTTATGAGGTTTTTTTTTTAATGCACTGTCGAAGACTGTGTTTCACTTTGGTTGCACAAATTTGTTCATCGACTAACAAATACTCATCCATTCTAACTGATGAATATCTTTCCACCAGATATTCAATAATTAGCCTGATTTTATACAATTTATCATACCCTGGCTCACCTTTAGGAATCTATTTAGAATTATCATTAAAATGCAGATGTGCTCGAATTTTTTCAAATGTATTCAAAGCTGTAGTCTTCTTCATCAAATCATTTCCAATTATATCATTCCAAAAATCTCGATTGTTGCCACATTTGTAACAGATGTCAATAAGCAGATCCCAATAGCTGGCTGCGGTGGTCTAGCGGTTCTAGGCGCTCAGTCCGGAACCGCTCGACTGCTACGGTCGCAGGTTCGAATCCTGCCTTGGGCATGGATGTATGTGATGTCCTTAGGTTAGTTAGGTTTAAGTAGTTCTAAGTTCTAGGGGACTGATGACCACAGATGTGAAGTCCCATAGTGCTCAGAGCCATTTGAACCATTTTTGATCCCAATATATTTTTTCACATCAGATGTTGTTATTTGAAAGACTTTAGTTGGAAGTTTTTGTGAAATATACAGTATACTTTCATCTTTTATTTTTTGAAACAGTTCATCATTGAAAAAATATCTGAAAAACTGATATGGTGTTTCCAGACATTTTATTTCTTCAAAATAATCTAAGTTTCGCTTGAACTTCTTTTGATCCTCGGACAAGGAAAGATTTTTTTCTTCCACATACAATGAATGCGTTTTGCAGTTGCTTTGATGGTTTTAGGTGTACCATTCGTCTGTGATTGGTTTTGTGAAGAATCAATACTTTTGTCATAATTGTGATCAGTTAGTGGTGCAATAGAGTGAGAAACATCACCATTATCCACCCTTTGTGAAGTACTTGGAAATACATGGGATAACTCAACAGTTTCTGTTCTATCTTCAGCTGAGTAATCACTGTCAGATTTGCCATAACCAAATAAATCATTTGGATTTACTGAAGGATCATCATCACTGCCAGAAGGTAAATCTAGTAGCTGTCTTACTTCTTCTGGAGAAATATTTTTCTTCAAATACCACTGTGATTGAATAATCGATCCATAACCTTAAAGTCAGTGACCAGCAATTAGACACCGTAGCACATGTAATACCCTATACAATAATGTCCAATTTCCATAAAAGATCAATGAATGAAAATATTCATGCAAAAGTCACAAGAACATAATATGGCCACAGCGACATGTTTTTTGCTTAATATGTTTCTACATACCTGTCTTGGTGTGATTTTTTTCAAAACTGGCTCTTAATATGGAACATAATTTCAAAAAACGCGATATTTGAACACCACGATTTACTACAAACACGGAGGATGCTAAGTTCACCCAACCTGGATATGCTGTGACGTCATTATGGCGTATATACGCTTCAGTCGATTAACACACCTATCGACTTTTACGAACGTTCGAGATTCTAAACTATCGTCAGCTAGTGGCTTGTTTTGACACGTGCGATTCTGAAAGCAGCTCAGTGTGGTAGCGTATATGTATTTCGCCAAAATAAAAGAGCTGGATATTAATAGAAATATTCCTGACCGTGGCCTTGAAAACACCACATAAAAAAGTGAAGTCTTCTTATGTCCCGACCAGATTAGATTGTGTGATTGTTGTATTGAATGCTTACTCCGAAAATAATATTTATTTATTATCAACATTTTAGTATGGTTTCATATAATTGGTCTTGTCAGTACATATTAGATTGTAGCAGCATACTCTCGCTGACTTTTTTTTCTTAATTTATATAGCTGGAAGAGAACTCGTGCAGGTTTGTTAGCTTAGTAATTTATATGTCCATCCCAAGATAGTCCTTTATCAACCATAATTCCAAGTACTTTTACACTTGGACCGCAGAGACAAGTACCTTAGGGTCCAGTAATGACTGATGTGTAGAATGATTGATTTTCGAACTTAAAAAGAAAAATATGAGGCATTGTTGAAGAAAAATCGTCGACCGGAGATGAAATACGAGGGGAAGTGGATTTCACAATGTAATCTTAACCAAAGGTTAGTGTCTAGTACTGATTGACGTATGAAATGATTGAATGCAGTGTCAAAGCATTCCATGGCGGTATGATAGTGTCAAAGCTTTCCATGGTGGTAAGCTTTTCTCTCATTAGTCTCTCGAATGCTGAACACATAATTAGAGACGAGCAAACGAAAAAACAACGCACAGGACACAAACACAGAGCACAGCGCTACCCTGTCACAATCTCTCGAAAGTTCAGAAAAGTCGAATAGTCGATATACGGTTTCTATCGTTTTCGATTTAGCGTGTATACGTCATAATGACGTCACATCGTATCCAAGTCCTGTGAACTTAGCATCCTCCTACAAACACAAGCAAAGATGTTAATACAAGTTCACACTGCAGCCAACCTTGACACAACTAACACCATAGGCTCTTTCTAGACACACTGGTGCATCTGTTAAACACATATTAGTTCACAACATTCCCACCGGAGGCACACAAAACAGTTTTATAATCAATGTTGCAGATATACAACACTATGCATTTAAGGGTTCAACTGTAAAGATTTAACTACATACAGATTAAAGTCACTGAACAAAAGGAAATTATGTAACTATCCTTTCTTTTTCATTAGTATTTCAGTATATTCCACTATACGGTATATTTGACCCCTCAGATCTCATTTAACACCTTATCATATCAAACATAAAGTCACAGACTGTTCCTCATTACACAATCTTGTAATGACATACTTTTCACAAAATGTCTTTTGCCACAGTGCAACTTGCCCATTTAATAACACGTGTACATCTTTAACGTTGTCCATTTGTACATCTCATTAGCAAATTCATAAAATCGTGACCATGCCTGTAATTCTCATAGAACCACCTTCATGCCATCAGTTCCCACAAATCAAATACATGCTCTGTGGAGTATAAGTACAATAATCTCCATTATGTTATATACTCCCAGATTCCACTCTGTCATGAAAATGATAACACTAAGTTACCTATAATTATTATACACTGTAAAGAACACACTCATAAGGATCTAGAAAATTGTCTTTCACTCCCACCAATTACCTCCTGAACATCATCACAGGTTCACAAAGCTAACAACATGCACAGAAAAAGTAAACATTATTTACTAACACAGATTGTCCACAGGGCATTATGGCCACAAAGTGGTGGCTTAATAACACTTACAATACTTATTATATACATAGTACACATTTTAACCTATTATCATCCTCATCTCTACAAAGCTGTCGTAACTTTCTCACTATGTTTTTCACAACTCATTTCTCATGAACTAATTTTAAAACGTCCTTTTCACTTATGTTTCTGCTGTAGTAGTAACTATTGTCTGAAAGTGCTTAAAGAATCATTATTTACACATCTTAAGAGCTAAAAAATAATTACAAACTATTGGCCAATCATTACTGTAAGAAAGTCAATTGTAGTACACAGCTTACATTTTAAAATAATTCCTCAAATAATGTCAATCAGTATTCATATTACATACAGAAAACTTATGCTACAGAGAATGGATAGTATTTACAGTAAGAGATAATTTCATTACAGGTTTATAGATGAGTACAAGATGTAGCATCCGAAATCGAAAAGAAGAAAGTAGAATGCTACATAGCTCAGAGACCTAGTGCTCGCCACACACTTGACACAAAGATGTGGTGTCCTCTTGAGGGCTTTTACATCATTTTATTTTTTCTTTGTGTTTGGCACTTCCTTGTAGGGTTTCAGTTCAGTTGTATAGCATAAACCAAATAACCTTCCACATTTTGGATGCACTAACCTGTATGCATTTGGGTGTGGCATAGGCTGAATTTTGAATGGACCAATATATATGTCAAAGAATTTCTTTAACTTATTGTTCATAGATGTGGATTTTTCATGTGTCTTCACCAGGACCAGATCATCGATTTCAAAATTTATAGGTTTCAACTTCTTTTCATGTCTGTTTTTCCTCAATTTCCCTTGTTGTTTCATTACTTTCTTGACTATTTCTTCTCTTTCCTGTGGACTCATAGCCTTACATGCTGGGAATTCACTGGAACCCTCTCCAGCAAAACTTTGATCTACACTTAGATTACTGCTGGATGATAGTTCACTGATACTCGAAGTGTTTTATACAGATTCACGACCTACACGCTTCTCTTCATTCATTTTCGTGTTCTCATCACACAACACTTTTTAATGTTAGAAAAGTCAAAGAACAGTTACTCATTTGAATTCCAGCGGTGCAGTCCATGAGTTTGGTCCATTATTATCAGGTAATGATATCCAAAACATATGATTTGCGATCCTCCCACAGCAGGTAAAATTTTTTTTTATCATTCCATGAACTCTTTCCATGAATTCTCTGGGCAAAAGTTGCCCAGAATTCAAGTTTTTTTTCCTTACCTGAAACAAACACTCATTAAACACAGTTTCAATTTGAAACATCAATCCCAGCTCAAATCCACCACATGTAACGATGTTTTCGAATCGTTAACACTTAACTTTAATTTGCATTTGCCTGGTTCATTGATGATTGATAAGAACATCACAAAAGTTTCAAGCTTCACAAAATTATTTATTGACTTTAATTGACAACCGAACTGCACAGACTCCTGAGTTAAAAAAGAACATTGACTGATTGACCTTCTCGCAGCATTGCTGCATCGCTTTATATACAAATTTACCAATTTTTACCATTGTTAATTTATTACAAAATGTAACAATTAAAAACAATTTCATCTAAACTTAACTGTTGTTACATTTGACCATGGTATAACATATAATGTAAAATAACAAATTATATTTATCATCATCTTTGGTTTTATGTGTGTAAATTAATTCACAATCTGATTTTAACAATTATTTTGATTTTACTTTAATTTCATAATTAGTGACTGTATGGATTTTATTGCTAAGATTTGTTCAAAGTATACAAATCGTGCTTCGCCAGATTACATAAATTAAATATACATATGTTTTCTTAGATAACGGCATTTTGTAAACTAGGGTAGTGTAATTAACAAGAAGTAATTAATTACCTGCATAATTTACAAACACCATTAAATACAATGAATTACATAAAAATGAATAACGAATCAAATTACATTACTAGATAATAATTGTTATTTTCTTTTGAATCGGAATGAGGTTTTTTGTGTTAGCTAATTTTCTGATTGCAGTTATGGTAAATACAGGTGTTATTTATGCCAACATTTCCACAGCCTCTTAATATTTGTTGCTAAACAACCATCACTTCAATTTCATGATGTGATGTTCAGTTTGGAATATTTACATATTTTTGTTAATACCAACAACTGATTAGCAATCATGAGAATTTACATCATTCCAAAATATTCTGTATGTGGTATGGTATCAGACACTTCTTAGTGATCTTGGGGAGGCTGTAGCATTATAACACCAGGACAAGATATTACGCGTATTGTTGAAGGTGCCAATGCCATAGTTGGCATTTGAAAGGAATAGCAGGAACAGATAGTTTACACACTGGAAGAAACTGTAATGGAGTGAGAATTCTTAGCTATGCAAGTGTAGTCAAGCTAAGTATTATAAGCATATACACAACGCTACTTGGGTGTCACCAGATGGTAGACCAAACATACCATGTGGACGTATGATACAAAAGCAGTGCCATGAATGTGTAAAACCTTAGGAGGAGCCAATGCAGGCACAGCCATGATAGTGTTATCACAAGGAATAAGTATAGAAAAGCCAAGGGGAGGAAATAGTATAAAAGAATGGACTACTGTTCAAAACGGATTTGAGGTTCTAACACTGGAAGACAACCTAAACACTGAAGGTCAGTGAGAAATGATGAAAACAAATGTGGAAGCAGTAACAATAGAAGTGCACAGAAACAGAGAAAGAAGGAAGAAAAATTCATGATTCTTGGAAGAAAGTGAGGAAAAAGTGAAACAAAGAAGAGTTGCAAAGAAAAATACCTACATGAATATTCAAGGCGAAAACAAAGAAGGATATGAAAATGCTAATGGGGAAATCAAAAATCGTCTCAGGCAGGAAAAGAGAGCTCATGTCAAAAGTCTAGTTAAAACGGCAAAGCAGGATAAATGAGCATCGAGTACAAGAGATATTTATAGATCAATTAGGTTCATTAGAAAAGGCCAAATACCACAACTGATGGGCATTAAAGTTAAAAATGGCAAGACAGTTTCAGAAACAACAAAATGTATGTAAACATGGACGGAATATTCTGTGGAGCTTTTAATTGTTGAAGATGGAAGTTCATAAATGGAGGAAGAACGTAAATATCAGTTGCAATGCCAATTCAAAGAGGCAGTAGACACAATCAAAATACTAAAACAAGACTTCAGGGAAAGGTGGAACAACAACTGAGGAAACGATTGCGAACAAGTACGAAAACTCATGACCAACATTTGGAAAGAAAGAGAGAGGATGTTGACATTGATAGCGCTTCTCGGAGGCATGAGCATTACTGGGCAGAGAGTGTAGGGGTAGTATATGCATGAGAAATCTGGACCAAAAAACATTTTTTTTAATTCCCTGATATAAACCAAGTTTTTAGTTTTGCTGTATCTCCCACTCAAAAATTTATCTATACCCTTGAACGAAATTATCAATAATTAAAAAATAAATTTATTTAGTTGAAATTTAATATTCAACAAACTAAATGTAATCAGCTTGCATCCAGCTAAAAATTTAAAAAATACAAAATTCTATAATTTATTCAAATTAAATAACATGAATTGAATGATTTTTCTTTTGTTTTTACCTTGATATTAAAATTTAATGCAACAACTTTCTGTAATTGGTAATCGACTTCTGAATAGACTGAAAAGATTTTTGTGTAACGAACTGGAAGAGTAATGTTATATTTATCATCTGAAAGTAATGGTACTTATTGACCATATTTAGTTATCAAAATTTCAGCTTTTGAAACATTGCACGACTCTTTTTTTTCAGTTCTGTTAATTTAGTGAATACTTCCACATAGCAATTACTATAGCTGTTAAGTTCACTTACGAATTTTTCAATGCTGTTGTTCATGATCATTTTGTTTTGGTTTTATCTGTAAACAAAAAACAATTTTTAAAAGATAAAACATTTGATCAACGTTTTAAAATTTTAATATCTAAGTTTTTCAGTTTTTATTTTTCCTCTATATTTTTGAAAACAGTTCAAAAAGAAATGTAAACCTTGAAGTAACTGGGAACACTTCTATAATTTTTTCCAGTGTTTTTTTCATTTAAGTGACTAAAAATTTTCAGTAAGTATTCTGTGTTGAGAATTATAAGTTAAATTCTTTTTACCATACATAATTATATGTGAAGCAATATCATTTGGGATACTTTCATTTAAAAGAAGCAAATAATTTCATTGTTTTTTGAGTAGTCTCCTAGTCATGCTTATGACATAGATAGGATAATTTTGAATAAAATTATATGGACTTACATTTACATTGTTATTTAATTGTGTTATTCTTTTAAAATCATCAGAAGCTTATAAAAAACTGAAGAAGTTTAAAAAATTGAGGAAACATATTACTTGTTCCCTTTTTTACATAGATAGTCTGAAATTTAAAATGATCAAATAAAGAAGATTCATTTAATTGATTATTTTGTTGATTTGTTTGGAAAACAACAAAAATAAAGTAAGGCATATCAAATTCCACAGAATTATAATAATTAGTAATACCTAGTCCAAATTTTTTTTCCATTTAATCCAACAATTTAAATTGTTTGTGATTCAAAAATAATAAACTGGAATTTTAGAATTTTGTTCTATTGAATTATGTTCTATTTCAAATGAATATTATGGTTCATATTTAACAGTGGGAACAATGTTTTTCATAATTTTAACAATAATTTTACCTTCTTTTGGAAGTGTACTATTATCATTGCTACTAGCCCATCCAGGAATAGAATCTTCTTGAGCTTTTCTTGAACTCCAAGTAAAAATTAGTGTTAAATCTTTCTTCCCAATTTTTTTTCTTTAAAATCCTTAAGAAGTCTTTCAGATAATTGTAATGCACGAATTACTACTTTATTTTGTTTGTTTTCAATTGTACCATTCTTAATAATATGTCCTTCCATAGTTAATTAATTTGATAGCAATGAAGTTAATTGAATAAGAGTTTATGAAAAAATAAATGAATGTTCTATAGCAGGCAAAATATCATTTAATTTTTTATTGTAAAAAAATCAAATAACTTTAATCAATAATTATCAATTACTTTAATATTTGATTTACTATCACATGCTAAAAAATCTTTTCCATCTGGTTGAATAACATCAAATGTCATATTGTATTTTGAATAATGAGGATGAATCCAACATCACCAATATTATTGTTAAATTCTGCTTCATTGTTTGGATATGTAAATTATTTTTTGTTTTCTCGTTTCAGGAAATGAGTAAAATTGATAACTCTCGATTTTGTTCAAGATTTATCAGGGAAAAATATATTAACTCATTTTTTAAAATTACTGTAACACAAGCACAACTGAAGTCAGTGAAACAATCATTTTCATCAGTTATACTAATTATTATATACTGAATACTATCAAAAATTGGAATATTTACAGGATAATTTGTTCATAAATTGTTGGTTCTCCAAATACAGCATGAGGTTTCAATGACAATAATATTAGTTTCTCTATGAAAAGGATCATTACGTTTAACAAACAATCCATAAGCCATATGAAAATTTTTATTTTATAATTCAAATAGAATAATTTTAGGAACATTATCAGCAATTGTTTTTTCATTAGCTTCAATAATTTGCTCTTTAAAACTTAAAATTTGTCCAATACTCTCTTTGCCCATAAGTAATTTAACATCACTTTTGACAGTAACTCTGTTTAAAATGTTACCTTCTTTAATGTGCATATTAGATTCTTTCAATTGAATAAATTTTCCAAACCATATTGACAATCAGGAGTTTCAATGTAATATTTGGAGTTAAAAAGTGTGAATAAAAACCAACTAATGAAACATTTTTATAAGTTTATCTTATTGGAAAAATTAATGTTTTTTTTCAGAACAGATGAATTATCGCTCAATTGAAATAATCTTCCAATTTTTATTCATAAAATTTATGTAAATAAATGACTGGTTTGGAACCAAAACTAAGAATTCCAGATAAAAATTAAAAAATAAACTATTTGGTGTTGTATAATAGCACCAAGTGGTTGTTGAAAAACAACACTAATGATTGATAATTATATTCCAACTCCAGGATGGTTAAATGGGAATGAAATTAAAAATTTGCACATTTATTCTAAAAGCTTAGATCAGCCGAAATATCAACAGTATATAAAAAATGTGAAAAAATTCAAGATAAAAATAATCTTCAAATAATGATGAAATTATTGCATTATATGGATTTGAAGATAGTCCAGCCATAGTTTTTAATGATTTCATTGTTGAAAATCAAAATGTAGCTAGAGACTATTTTATTAGAGGTTGTCACAAAGGAACAGATTGTTTTTATTTCTGTCAAACATATTCAAAAATACCGAAACAATCAGTTACAGATAATCTTAATTTTTTAAATATTTTGAGACAAGATGATACAAATTTAAATCATATTTATCATGGGACTGTTGGGGTGAATTAAAATTTGATGGTTTTAAAGAAATGTGTAGTAAATGTTCGAATAATTACTAATTTGGTTGTATTATGATATATATGACAATAAAAATTAATAACAGTAAATACAGAGAAAAAGTTTAAGATTGTTTTTTAATGTTGAGCATAAATCTTGAACATAAAGGCTGAATGTAAGCACTGAAAATAAATGATGAATGTAAAATGAAATTGATTATTGCTTTTTATCCTTAATAAATGTTTTGAAAATATGATCCAGAGGTTCTTAAAAAAGCTAGACAAATAAAAAAGTAAAATAACAAATAAAAGAAGAGTTTAAAAATGGAAAAACAACCAAGAACAGAAAATGAAAACTTTAAAAATAAGATTGACCCATTTATCAATGCAATTGAAAATGTCAAAAAAGGAATCGAAGGATTAGGTGATAATGTTTTGATAGCTATTGAAGCAAACAGAAAAGTTGAAAAACAGTTGATTCCTTATAATAAATATTATTTAGAAGAATTTCACAATATTCCAAAGATGAAACAGTATGATAGTGATAAAAGATATTATATGTTAAGTGAATCAGGAATAAATAATCTGTTAGAGAATTATTAAAAAGAAAGAAAAAAATAGAAGACAAAGATGTTAAAAATAAATATTAGTGAAAGAATGTTAGAATTTATCAATCATAGTGAAGATTTTAATTTTTGGATTAAGATCTGTTGGTAGTTTTAAATATACTGGTAAATATTCAGTTGAATTCAGTTGTGATAAATTGAAAATTGGTGGAAAAGAATATGAAGGTACTGATGGATTACCAGTAAGGTATTTATTAAGTAAAACCGAATTACTAAGAATGATTTAGGTGACGAATTTGATTCCATTGATTTACATAATTATGCTAGAATTTTATTTGTCTGAAATGCTGTTTGTAGCGGGTCCCCTATGCTCCGTAACGGAGCATCATCAATGAAAGTAATGCAAATAAAATAAAGGAAATAAATATAATAATTTGAAAACAATGGTTGAAGATTATTTTCCTAATTTTTCAGAAAGAAATCCTAATGATTCGTTTCAAAAAGTTGTTGAAGTTTTAAATAGAAAATATATAGAAAAACCAATCAAATACATTTGGATCAATGATGTTTGTGGTTTAATCGATAGATTAATGGTAATTCATGTTTCGGAATGATCTGGAAATAAAAACTATCAATAATGAAGCAGTAGGAGTAACTCCAGTGTTTACAAATAAATTTAATGATTTCAACATCAACAATCTAAAAGGAAATTCATGTTTAATTAGATTTTGAATAATCTTCCTCACATGTTTTGGAAATCAGAAAATATGGCAAAGGATTAGTAAACACATTAATTAATAAATTGCCTCTAGAACTGCAACTTCTTGGTTATACTTCTTGAGGTCCTGGAACAAAATTAGAAGAAAGATTATCTACAGGAGATGAAGGAATAAATCCATTAGAGGAAGCTTTTAAAAAACTTGAATTCATGTATAGAAACAATAAAGATTTAGAAAAACGACATGATGCTCATAAAGAACTCAATTAATTGAAGAATAGATGCTTCATTTGGTGAAAAATTAGCTGCAACAGCAATTACAAGAATAATCTATGGAAAACTAAAATTAGGAGTGGGATTAAATGTTACACCAGCTGTAGCAGGCTTAAGCCTGCTGCTTGCTCTAAATGGATGTCATTTATAAAAATATTGTACATTAATTTTTAGTCAGTGTTGATGAATAACTTATTGGTTATACTTTGCTTCCTAGTGGCAAGAATAATCAGTTAATATTAAACTGAACAATGATCAATTAAATGGTTTTGAACTATTTTTAACTATTGTTGAAAAACGAAAGAGAGGTATGAAAACTGATGAAAACTTACTTATTACATAATTTATTCCAGCTGCGAGAAAGTTTATTGAATATCTAACTAAAAAGAAAGAAAGTTAAATATTAACAAAACATGAATGTGGATTTTTACCAAATGTTCTCTGACACAGTCAAGGAGTGTGTCACGTCAGAGGAAAACCTGTCGAAAATGCATCAGAGGTACCTCAACTGCCGCTTGGCTTCGACTACACTCCACCCCAAAAATGCGACTCTCTGACAGTGTATAAATGATGTGTCCACTAATCTTACGCTGGCACATGATTACTAGAAGAAACTTGCACGCACCCAGCATGCAGCTGAGGACAGGTGAGCTAATACAGCAATGCCATCCCTGCCTGTCCTGGCCTTACTGTCAGTATCTGTGTAGTCAGTTGCCCTGGGCACACCTCAAGCAACATAGTTGAGTATGGTGCACTCTGCCTCACCAATCAGTGCATCGAATATAGGCACCCTTTCCGATTCACACAGTGTAGGGCACAACTATGTGCGATCCATAATGGCAGGGTGCAGCAATTTCGAATGACAGTCAGCCCACCACTTTGATAAAAAGCACTTTGTCTAGTCCAGTTAACCTGTGTGCCACAAAGGCAGTGGTCGACAAACTGCTGAACACAGGAACAGTCCACCCTTCAGACAGCCTGTGGACATCACCAATAAAACTTGTGTGGAAGAAAGACAGAGCGATTAGACTCTATAAGGACTACGGAGCTCTCAACTCCTGAATAGTGTATGACAGCTACGTGATACCGAATGTTCAGGACTTCATACAATTACTTGCAGGAGCGATGATCTTCATTATGATCAACTGTAAAAAGGCATACCGCCGAAATCCCATGCACCCAGACGATGTTACAAAAAGGGTGATAATCACACCAATTCGTCTCTTTGAATACTCTTCATGCTGTACGAAGCCCAAATGTGGCAGTGCTTCATAGATGGGATGCTTTTTGACTTCTAATATGCTTACTTAATGGATTCCTCTTTTTTTCTGGCACTCCTCAGCAACACAACCAGCACTTCAAACAAGTTCACACTATCTTGCAGGACGTGGTGATGCTCACTACTAAAGAAAAGTCTCAGCTGTGGAAGGTAGAAATAAACTTCCAAGGAAATACAGTAAGCGCGACAGGAATCAAACCTCCGGCTGACCAAACTGATCAAATCAAACATCTCCCCAACTCTCTGAATTACCATGAGCGTTGAAGCTCCTTATGGTTCTTGAACTTCTGCCGGCATAACCTACTGCAAGCAGCAGCAGTATAAGCACCCCAAACTGATGTCCTCACCAATCCAAACAAGCAGGAGAAAAAACGAGTAGTCTGTAACCGTTAAAATGAAGGCTGCATCTGATTTGCTAAGGAATGTCTAACATGAGCAATTACGTTTCCTCATCCTACACCAAATACACATCTCACCATTGCCATAGATGTCAGTGACACTGTGATCAGAGCTATACTGCAATAACTCATGGGAAGCGAGAATCAGTCCTGCGTTTATTCATCTGTGTCATACTCCGTAAGAGACCTAATTATGAGTGGCGGAGGGTACTTTTGTACCACTAACGGAGCCCTCCAACCCTGTCCCACTCGCAAATAGCGCGTGGAAAAATGATTGTCAGTAAGCTACCGTACTGGCTCTAATTTTTTGAATTTTCTCCTCATAGTCATTACACGAGACGAACGTGGTGAGAAGTATGTCGTCTGAC
Source organism: Schistocerca serialis cubense (assembly GCF_023864345.2). Taxonomy (NCBI): domain Eukaryota; kingdom Metazoa; phylum Arthropoda; class Insecta; order Orthoptera; family Acrididae; genus Schistocerca; species Schistocerca serialis. Next base: position 719,860,619 of record NC_064638.1, read on the forward strand.
TCCTCCCAAAAAGTGCTCTTTCGAAATTTCAGTAGTAAATCTCTCTGTCATGTACAAAGCCTCTCTTGTAACGTCTGCCAATGGAGTTTGTTGGGCATCTCCGTAACCCTCTCGTGCCGACTAAACGATTCCGTGACGAAACGTGCCCCTCTTCGTTGGATCTTCTCTATCTATTCTATGAGTCGTATCTAGCATGAATCCCAGATAGATGAACAATACTCAAGAATCGGTCGAATAAGCGCCTTATAAGGCACTTCCTTCGTGGATGAGGTACATTTCCATAAGATTCTTCCTATGAATCTGAATCTGCCTTCTGCGATTCCCACTATTTATTTTATGTGGTCATTCCACTTTAGGTCGCTCTGGATCGTTACTCCTAAGTATTTTACTGCAGATAGTGGTTACAGCGGTTTGTCATTAATAGTGTAGTTATATAGTAATGGACTTCTTTTTCTATGTATGCTCAATATGTTACATTTATTTACGCTCAGGGTCAACTGTCAGAGCCTGCACCATTCATCAAATCTCTGGAGGTCATTCTGCAAATCGTCACTACGTTCTGGCGTTGCTACTTTGTTATAAATGCATCATCTGCGAGCAGCCTCAGAGAGCATCCGACGCTTTCTACTAGGTCATTTATATGAGTTCCATGGAGGTACTCGGGAAATTACCTTTACATCTGTCGACTTTGTTCCGTTAAGAGTGACTGTTGAGTTCCGTCTCCAAGGAAGTCTTGGATTCAGTTGCAAATCTGTTCCGATACTCGATAAGCTCGTGTTTTTTTCATTAAACGGCAGTGCGGATCGGTGTCCTTTACCTTCCCGAAGTCAAGGAACAACCTGAGTGTCGTTGTCTACATCGCTGTGGATCTCATGAAGGAACAGAGCGAATTGATTTCCGCAGGATCTCTGTTTGCGGAATCCATGTTGATTTTTATAGAGGAGATTTTCTTTCTGCAAGACAGTCATATTTCTTGAGCATAAAACATGTTCCATAATTCTACAACAGATTGAAGTCGACGATATACGTCTATAATTGCGTGGATCTATCCTACAGCCCTTCCTTAAAATAGGAATGACCTGCACTTTCTTCCAGTCGCTAGGTACCCTTCGCTGCTTAAGTGATCTATGATAAATTACTGCTAGAAGGGGAGCAAGTTCTTTCGCTTAATCTTTGTAGGATCTTACAGGTATGTCGTCTGGTCCTGACGTCTTTCCACTACTAAGCGACTGTAGTTGTTTTTCCATTCCGCGATCGGTTATCTCAATATCGGCCATTTCGACGTTCGTACGACGATTGGAAGGAGGGACCGTGTTACAATCTTCCATGGAAGACGGAATTCAGTATTTCGCTCTTCTCTCTGTTATCTTTCCGAAAAAAATTTGCTTTCAAAGTCATTGAACGCTTCTCTCATTGCTCTCCTTACGCTCATTTTCGCTTCGTTCAGCTTTTGTTTGTCAGCTAGGTTTTTACATCTCTTGAAACTGAGATGAAGTTCTCTTTGTTTACGTAGCAGTTTTCTAACATTGCTATTAAACCATGGTGGGTATTTCCCATCCCTTAAGACCTTACTCGGAACATACTTGTCTAGGGCATATTGCACGATTCCTTTGAATTTTGTCCATTCGTTTTCCACATCTTCGTCCTCATTACCGAAAATTTGATGCTGACTGCTCAGAGACTCTGAAATGTGTATCCTGTCACTCTTGCTAAGCGAAAATATTTTCATACGTTTCTTAACATTCTTTGTCAGACCCATTGTAATAGACGCTATCACAGCCTTATGATCACTGATACCTTCCTTTACGTTAACTGATTCGATAAATTCAGGTCTGTTTGTTGCCAGCAGGTCTAAGACGTTATACTCACAGGTTGTTTTTCTAACTATCTGCTCAAAATAATTTTCGGATAACACATTCAGAATAATGTCACAGGAATCCCTGCGTCTGGCATCAGTTTTGACACATGACACTTCCAATCTATACATGACAATTTGAAGTCACCCCCTATTACAACAGTAAGATCAGAAAATTATTAACGATAGTCTGCAAGTTATATCTGAAGTGCTGTACCACTAGAACTCCTAATGCAGGCGGTCTATAAAAGCATCTGATCAGTATTTTTGACCGATCTTTGACGTTTAACTTCACCCAGATCAATTCACCGTCGGAATCCAGGATAACGTCGCTAGATTTTGTGGAATTCTTTACTGCAGTAAACACGCTGCCACCATTGGCGGCTTACCTATCCTTACGATAAATATTCCAGTCTGAGATAAGGATTTTGTTGTCATTAACCTCTGGTTTCAACCAACTTTCTGTTCCTAATGCTATCTGAACATTTTAACCTTCAGTAAGCGATACAAATTCTTTTCTCAAAAGTTTAGGCCTACAGCTTCACAGTTGAAGTGGTCTGCCTTCAACCCTCGAATCAGGGGGATGTTAATGTTGTCTGTGACCGACAGTGTGTCGTGATTTGTCAAAACCATACCGCTGGAGAACATCACAGCAGAAGCAACAACTCACGCATTTGTAGATAATTGGGAAACTCGATTTATCTCACCTTTGTCATTATGACTATTTGAGTTGGCGTTATTCGAAGCTCTATGTAACCTATGTGGCATTAAGCATAACCTCATGATAGCATACCACTGCCAGAGTGAAAGGTTTGTCAATCTGCGACACAAACATTTAAAGCTGCTCTCATGTGCCACAAGGGGGTTGTGGCCAGAGGCTTTACTATGGGTTCCTGTAGGAGTATGAACAGCATTCAAGAAGGATGTGCAAGCATCTCTACCCAAGATTCTATATGGCGAGTCACTAATACTGCCTGTCGATTTTGTCTTACCAATGCCAGCTTCTGAACAGATGGACCTTCCCGCTCTGGTTCAATGCGTGAAAGACCACATCAGACCTACGTAGATGCTAATGCCCACACTGCATTCAACCCCTAAGATATCTGTGCAGAAAATGCTGTTTTCCTTTGATTAGCTCATGCTGCATGATGACACGGTTAAACTGACACTGCAGCCACCCTACGTAGGACTGTTCAAAGTCGTCCAGAGGGATGCACACAAATTCGACATTATGCTCAACAGCAAAGCGACGACTCTCGCGATCAATGAATCGCTTAAAACCTGTGTAGATCCTACAGGATGATGATCCAATGAATGGCGATGACTCTGCAAGGACATACAATGACAGTGACGACCGACTGCTATCCAGGATGCACTCGACTTCTTCAGACTCAGAAGAACCTGTCCTTATCAATATAAACCTTAAAGACATCGTCCCAAAGAGCGTACGTGTCACAATCGTCGATAATACCTCTGAGGTGAACACTCGCAGGGCACCACACCGACTTCGATCGTGGCCCGCATACAATGAGTCAAACAAGCAATTGTGCTACCACAAAAAGTCGACTATGCTTATATTTCATATTGTTTGTCAACACACGGTACCCTCGCAATTATCTGCATGAGTGTTCTCACATGACAGACGCCACTGAAGAGTCCACATGCCGATGTGGGCTGGAGTGCAACCAAAAAGTTCTGCAGCTGGGCTAAGCCAAATGATCTGTTACCCAAATAATATTCGCGATAACTTTTACCTTAATTGTATCTTTCTCACGGTTACCTTTTTCAAAGTTTATTGATGTAATGAACTTGCTACGCAGTGCCACAAAATTTAGCTCTGTGACTTCTTTACCCTCTGCAGAGGGTCGAAGGCTGTAAGAGAGCTGTGAACTACGCTACTAAAGGCTACTAAACGACATAAGCATCTTTCAATAACTCTTCTGTATTTCGTATCCAATCTATAAGAACATTTACGGCTACGAGCAAATAGATCTGTTTTCAATTTTTAATTCACATAAATAATTAGATATAATCGCTTCTGTACAGAATCTCGTAACAGAAAGAGATTTTTCTTACACTTTCTTCAACTGTCCCTGGGCATTGTCATTATCAGCACTGTCTGTTACCCTATTGCCTTGCAAGGTTTTGCCAAGCCGCGACGCCAAAGTATAAGTGAACCTACCACTGTAGGTAGAGGCACTCGATCGGCTTTGTGTCTTGATGATGATCTGTGCTCACGCTTCTTTCAGATACACCATATCACAGCGTGCACAGTAGGAAGGTCTCTATTTAAATACTACATAAACGTGGTTTTTTACATGCATATGTTTCGTCAGCTGGAGAGGAAGAAGTCAAACATGTTGTTCTGAATGAACAGCATCCCACACCACAAGATGAACCCGTTGACACACCACCTCCTCCACTACAGCCTGCAGCCCCGAACACTCTGTCTGAAACTTGATATGACCGCACCAGACAGTTGCCACGCCATCTGCTACCTTATCAGATGTACAGCAGCAGCACTATAGGCGACAACTCTCGGAGAAACTGTGTGGTCGTGTCTCACTTACACGCCTTCCATGGCATGACTAGTTGGGCACATCTGTTCAACACTTCTCCGAGAAATCATCCGGTCGTGTACCGCACCTACACTTGACGTAACATGACCTGTCAGGTGCACCTGTGCAATGCTTCCACAAGAAATGATCCGGCTGTGTCTGGTCCTTATCGCAGCCACGAATCAGCTGTTCACGCACATCTGCATACTCCACACCAGTCAATGACAGCCACACACAGCTTTCCGCAGTGCTCTTCAGCACAGGGGCGGAGGGGGGGAGAGTGGGACCGAGACACGGAGAGGGGCGCTCTGCGGGGATATCGACGTTGATAGTGCAGCTTAGAGGTATCAGAATCGCTGGGCACAGAAAGTAGCGATTCTACACAGGAATATCTGTACAATGTGTGCAATGTGAGACAAACGCATGTGTAGTCATGCTTATGTATATTCAGTCTTAATTAAGTACTGTTCGCTCTCAGCTTTCTCGTCTTTGTTATTTGAACTGTACTTACACCCAGTAGGGAAATCTTCCATAAAAGAATGCCATATGAATAGAAAGAATCAGTATCAGTCCATAAAAAGGGCGATAAACTAGTATGCAGAAATTATTAGCACAACCTACAAAGCGTTCTCCCAGATTGTCCCAAAAAGTTTGGAACTATTTTAAGAGAGATAGTATATGAGAAACAAGTGGGATTTATGAAGAATCAATCTACCACTGCTCAGATATTTGTACTGAAATAATCCACACCAAAATATTGAGAATACGACTAAGCAGTGGAAATACTGTTTTTTGATTCTAAGAAAACCTGAGATAGCATTAAATGAGAAAACATATGGGGAAAAATGCAGGAGTTTGGAATACCATACAAGTTTACAGATCTTGTAAACATTGCTCTAGAAGGCTTAAAAGGGCTAATGAAAATGGATGGGGAATATTCCATGGCCTTGGATGTACCAAAAGGAGTCAGGCAAGGAGTTGGAATATCACTATTCTTGTTCATTGCAATAATAGAGGAAGCACTGGATTCAACAAGTGAAGCAGAGGAGGGAATCACCATAGGAATAAAAATGAATGCACTGAACTTTGCAAATGATGTAGCATTAATTGCTGAAAATCTAGATTACCTTAAAATATTGGCAAGAAAACTATTTCAGAAAGGAAAGGAAGTTGGAATAGAGGTGAACGATGGAAAAAACGAAATTTATGTAGGTTTATTTATTTAATCATATGGCTAGGGCCCCCCGTCGGACAGACAGTTCGCCGGGTGCCGGTCTTTCAATTTGCCGGTCTTTCAATTTGACTCCACCTCAGTGACCTGCAGTCGATTAGGATGGTAGGATGATGATGAGGACAGCACAACACCCAGTCCCTGGGCGGAGAAAATTCCCCAACCCAGCCGGGAATTCAACCCGGGCCCAGAGGATTGACAATCCGTCACGCTGGCCCTTCAGCTACTGGAGGCAGACATTTATGTAGCTAGAAGGAAATTACAAGACAAAAAACCATACACATTGATGACAAGGTGTCTGAAGAAGCAGAAGAGTTAAATATCTGGCGACTCTAGCAAATAATAGAAATGATGAGGAATAATAAATAGAAACGAGCATAAAAGCGGCATCCAGAGCATCATATTCGCTCAACAAATTACTATAATCCAAAATGTTATCAGGAGAACTAAAATAAGGGTATACAAAACTACAGTCAGATCAGAATTATTATATGGGGCAGAAATATGGAGAATGGGTAGGTATACAGAGATGAAAACGAAGGTTTTCTAAAATAAAATCATGCGGAAGGTATTTGGACCAATTTGTGAGAGTGGAACGGCGAAGCAGAAAGAGTAAGGAGCTCATACCCGAACCTCCAGATGTCAGACACTCAGATAGGTACCAAACATTGTGCATTGATAGAGTATCAACCAAAACATCGATTTAGTTTGTGCTGTGTGCTGTCGTCCAGTCGAACAAGTGTAAACGGTAATTGAAAGTAACATCAAAACTATAGGCAAACCATATCTGTGAGATATGAAAGCAAAAATTTCTAGTGGGGGACTTGGCAAGGCGCCAGATTTTCATAATAAAGGTACCTAGTTCGCAACCTACTGATGGTGAGTTTTTTAACAGATTTCGCGTGAAATTGTTATATGGGAGAACGTTTTTCTGCCATGTAAAAGGACGTTTCGGAGTTTATAGCAATGTTGTTTTGGCAGTCTGCTTTCTCTTCATTAGCTGAAAGTGGCAAACCTATAGCATACATTTGTATATATAACACCACACCTATCTATACAAATGTGCTCTATAGGTTAGCTACTTTCATCTAACGAAGCGAAAGCAGGCTGCGAAAAAAAACATTGCTACAGATTCTCAAACGCCCTTTTACATGGTAGAAAAATGTTCTCCCACATAACAATTTCATGCGTTATCTGTTAAAAAGAATCGCCATCAGTGTGTTTTAAACTCGTGACCTTTAGAGCAACGATTTGACGTTCTACCAACCTATCTACCAGAGATCTTCAAATTTCGAGCTCACCGATACGGATTGCCTATACTCTGTAGTTCTGGTGTTACTTTTAATTGCCGTTTACGCATCTGCTACTAGACGACAGCACACAGCACAAACTATATCAGTATTTTGGTTGATACTCTTCCGACACACAACGTTTGGTACCGATCTGAGTGTCTGGCACCTGGAGATTTGGGTGTCAGAGGGGTATATAATGAAACAGATATTGTTGTCGAAGCCACGACAAGGTCTGAGATGGGCTGGGCATGTCTGTAGAAGAGAGGAGGGAACAAGTTTGAGAGAAGTGTCAGAGAAGAAATCTGAAGGACGAAGACTTTTAGGTAGACCGAAAATAAGATGGAGATACCAGATGGCCAAGGGTCTTCAGATACTTGGAGGAAGGAAAGAATTTGTCAAGGATGAAATGCTGTGGAGGAGCCTACTTGACGATGCCAAAAACCAAATGCAGCTTATGCGGCCAGTACAGTAGGAGAAAGAGTCTATTAATAAGATAGCATCGGGATTTCCTTTGTATGGCCACATTTCACAGTTGGGCAACTTCGCAAAATCGAGCCTGCCAAAATATACGTTATGTCATCCACAATAATCTCAGAGAACGTTCGTCTTCTCAGATTAGATATAGAAAAGGTTAATATGATATTAGCAAACTGCACACGCGTGCAAAGAAAGGTCCCAGAATTAGTATCGCTTATTGAAGGTTGTATTGCCTAGATAGTATTAGAAACAAAAGTCGGTAGAGGTGAACAGCAATCCTAAATTGTGGTGGTATATTTGTTGCAGCAAGGAATTCGGTAATATCTGGTGAGGTTATCATAGATTCTAAACCAGAATTAATTTTGGTAAAGTTATGCACCAAAGTTTGGTCAATAATTGTATCCAGCTACTTTTGTATGCCACCTGTGTCATACTAGTGATAGAGCGTTTCAGAGTGAACTTGCAGCATGTCGTGAGGAAGTGTCCTGTTGATACTGTTGTAAAAGGGGGTGACTTCAGCTTACCAAGTATAGACAGGGAGAATCATGCTATCAAAACTGGTGCCAGGAACAGGGATTCGTCTGACATTATTCTGAATGCCATGTCCAAAAATTACTTAGAGTGGATAACTAAAGAACCAACTCATGCAGACTTAGACTTTCTAGCAACAAACAGACCTGATCCCTTGGAACCAGTCAACAGGGAGGAGGGTATCAGTGATCATAAGGCTGTGATGGCATCTTTGATTAAGTGTATTACAAGGAAAGTTAAGAAACGTAAGAAAATATTTTTGAAGACACAAGGGAATTAAAGACAGTAGCTGCCAGTGGGCACCGATTTAAATCAGTGGGTCAAGTTGAAAATTTTTTCCAGACCGTGATTTGAGCCCGGTCTCCTGCTTACTAGGCAGATGCACTGACCACTAAACCATCCGGACATGATGGTCAGCACAACCACACGGACTATCCTAGCGCACCTCCAGTCAGACACAAATTCTCATCTTATACCACACACTACTGTTGTAGTTCTCCTCCCCATCATCCTCGTTACTCATGGCAAGGAACACTACATCAATAATGTGTGGTACAAGCTGAAAATTTGGGTCAGACAGGAGGCACACTAGGGTAGTGCTTAGAAAATGTAGTCCATCAACAAAGGAGGTGGCTTACAAAACACTCGTTCGACCTATACTTGAGTATTGCTCATCAGTGTGGGATCCGTACCAGATCGGTCTGACGGAGGAGATAGAGAAGATCCAAAGAAGAGCGGCGCGTTTCGTCGCAGGGTTAGTTGGTAACCGTGATAGCGTTACGGAGATGTTTAATAAACTCAAGTGGCAGACTCTGCAAGAGAGGCGCTCTGCATCGCGGTGTAGCTTCCTCGCCAGGTTTCGAGAGGGTGCGTTTCTGGATGAGGTATCGAATATATTGCTTTCCCCTACTTATACCTCCCGAGGAGATCACGAATGTAAAATTAGAGAGATTAGAGCGCGCACGGAGGCTTTCAGACAGTCGTTCTTCCCGCGAACCATACGCGACTGGAACAGGAAAGGGAGGTAATGACAGTGGCACGTAAAGTGCCCTCCGCCACACACCGTTGGGTGGCTTGCGGAGTATCAATGTAGATGTAGATGTAGATGTAGTCCATGCAGTTCTGTTGACGGCTGTGTCCAGATGACATAGTAAGTATTGGGGCAAAGAGGTTCTAAACCACAGGGTGTACCAAAAGTTCCATCTTGATGATATCATCCAATATGGCGGCGATGATGTCACCCACACCCCAGGAGAGTTCTACCCCCACAGGGTGTCCCAAAAGTGCCATCACAAGGACTTCATCCAAGATGGTGGCCATGATGTCAACCCACCCCAGGAGAGTTCTACCCCACAGGGTGCCCCAAAAGTTCTGTCATCCAAGATGGTGGCCATGGCGTTATTCAAGATGGCTGATTTTGGTGGGAAGTTTGAATTTTGGTGGGAAGATAGGTCAATTGGGCTACCTCTAATAACCTAATCCCCTCCCCCAGAAAATAGCGGAAGCTCAAATTCCATTAGGATAATGTAACACATTTCTACTAATGTAAGAAAAATGGCGGGAAAGGAAGGGAAATTGGGCTACCTCCACCAATGTAAATCATCCGACAGCCACCTCTTTCTAGGGATTGGTGCAAAGTTTGAATTTTGGTGGTAAAGAAAGGTCACTTAGGCTATCTCTACTAACCTAAGAAAATGGCGGGAAAGAAAGGGCGCTTGGGCTACCTCCACTAACCTAAGTCTCGTGAACACCACCTCTTCCTAGGGATTGCAGGAAAAGGACTTAGCCTGTGCTAGACATAATCTTTAGTATTTTGCATGCACTATTTTATTTACCCCCCCATCAACCATGGACCTTGCCGCTGGTGGGGAGGCTTACGTGCCTCAGCAATACAGACGGCCATACCATAGGCGCAACCACAATGGAGGGGTATCTGTTGAAAGGCAAGACAAATGTGTGGTTCCTGAAGAGGGGCAGCAGCCTTTTCAGTAGCTGCAGGGGTAACAGTCTGGATGATTGACTGATCTGGCCTTGTAACACTAACCAAAATGGCCTTGCTGTTCTGGTACTGCGAATGGCTGAAAGCAAGGGGAAACTACAGCCGTAATTTTTCCTGAGGGTATGCAGCTTTGCTGTATGATTAAATGATGATGGTGTCCTCTTGGGTAAAATATTCTGGAGGTAAAATAGTCCCCCATTCGGATCTCTGGCCGGGGACTACTCAAGAGGACATCGTTATGAGGAGAAAGAAAACTGGCATTCTACGGATCGGAGCGTGGAATGTCAGATCCCTTAATCGAGCAGGTAGGTTAGAAAATTTAAAAAGGGAAATGGATAGGTTAAAGTTAGATATAGTGGGCATTAGTGAAGTTCGGTGGCAGGGGGAACAAGACGTTTGGTCAGGTGAATATAGGGTTATAAATACAAAATCAAATAGGGGTAATGCAGGAGTAGGTTTAATAACGAATAAAAAATTAGGAGTGTGGGTAAGTTACTACAAAACAGCATAGTGAACACATTATTCTGGTAAAGATAGACATGAAGCCCATGCCTACTACAGCAGTACAAGTTTATATGCCAACTAGCTCTGCAGATGATGAAGAAATTGATGAAATATATGATGAGATAAAAGAAATTATTCAGATAGTGAAGGGAGACGAAAATTTAATAGTCATTGGTGACTGGAATTCGAGTGTAGGAAAAGGGAGAGAAGGAAACATAGTAGGTGAATATGGATTGGGGGTAAGAAATGAAAGAGGAAGTCGTCTGTTAGAATTTTGCACAGAGCATAACTTAATCATAGCTAACACTTGGTTCAAGAATCATAAAAGAAGGTTGTATACATGGAAGAATCCCGGAGACACTAAAAGGTATCAGATAGATTATATAATGGTAAGACAGAGATTTAGGAACCAGGTTTTAAATTGTAAGACATTTCCAGGGGCAGATGTGGACTCTGACCACAATCTATTGGTTATGAACTGCAGATTAAAATTGAAGAAACTGCAAAAATGTTGGAATTTAAGGAGATGGGACCTGGCTAAACTGACTAAACCAGAGATTGTACAGAGTTTCAGGGAGAACATAAGGAAACAATTGACAGCAGTGGGGGAAAGAAATACAGTAGAAGAAGAATGGGTAGCTCTGAGGGATGAAGTAGTGAAGGCAGCAGAGGATCAAGTAGGTAAAAAGATGAGGGCTACTAGAAATCCTTGGGTAACAGAAGAAATATTGAATTCAATTGATGAAAGGAGAAAACATAAAAACGCAGTAAATGAAGTGGAAAAAAGGAATACAAACGTCTCAAAAATTAGATCGACAGGAAGGCTAAGCAAGGATGGCTAGAGGACAGGCTTATCTCACTAGGGGTAAGATAGATACTGCCTGCAGGAAAATTAAAGAGACCTTTGGAGAAAAGAGAACCACTTGTATGAATATCAAGAGCTCAGATGGAAACCCAGTTTTAACCAAAGAAGGGAAAGCAGAAAGGTGGAAGGAGTATATAGAGGGTCTATACAAGGGCGATGTTCTGGAGGACAATATTATAATAATGGAAGAGAATGTAGATGAAGATGAAATGGGAGATACGATACTGCGTGAAGAGTTTGACAGAGCACTGAAAGACCTGAGCCAAAAAAAGGCCCCGGGAGTAGACAACATTCGATTAGAACTACTGACGGCCTTGGGAGATCCAGTCCTGACAAAACTCTACCATCTGGTGAGCAAGATGTATGAGACAGGTGAAATACCCTCAGACTTCAAGAAGAATATAATAATTCCAATCCCAAAGATAGCAGGTGTTGACAGATGTGAAAATTACCGAACTATCAGTTTAATAAGTCACAGCTGCAAAATACAAACGCGAATTTTTAACGGACAAATGGAAAAGCTGGTAGAAGCCGACCTTGGGGAAGATTAGTTTGGATTCCATAGAAATACTGGAACATGTTAGGCAATACTGACCTTACGATTAAGGAAAGGCAAACCTACATTTCAAGCATTTGTAGACTTAGAGAAAGCTTTTGACAATGTTGACTGGAATACTCTCTTTCAAAGGTGACAGTGGTAAAATACAGGGAGCGAAAGGCTATTTACAATTTGTACAGAAACCAGATGGCAGTTATAAGAGTCGATGGGCATGAAAGGGAAACCGTGGTTGGGAAGGGAGTGAGACAGGGTTGTAGCCTCTCCCCAATGTTATTGAATCTGTATATTGAGCAAGCAGTAAAGGAAACAAAAGAAAAGTTCGGAGTAGGTATTAAAATCCATGGAGAAGAAATAAAAACTTCGAGGTTCGCCAATGACATTATAATTCTGTCAGAGATGGCAAAGGATTTGGAAGAGCAGTTGAACGGAATGGACAGTGTCTTGAAAGGAGGATATAAGATGAACATTAACAGAAGCAAAACGAGGATAATGGAATGTAGTCGAATTAAGTCGGGTGATGCTGAGGGAATTAGATTAGGAAATGAGACACTTAAAGTAGTAAAGGAGTTTTGCTATTTGGGGAGCAAAATAACTGATGATGGTCGAAGTAGAGAAGACATAAAATGTAGACAGGCAATGGCAAGAAAAGCGTTTCTGAAGAAGAGAAATTTGTTAACATCGAGTATAGATTTAAGTGTCAGGAAGTCGTTTCTGAAAGTATTTGTATGGAGTGTAGCCATGTATGGAAGTGAAACATGGACGATAAATTGTTTGGACAGGAAGAAAATAGAAGCTTTCGACATGTGGTGCTACAGAAGAATGTTGAAGATTAGATGGGTAGATCATATAACTAATGAGGCGATATTGAATAGGATTGGGGAGAAGAGAAGTTTGTGGCACAACTTGACTAGAAGAAGGGATCGATTGGTAGGACATGTTCTGAGGCATCAAGGGATCACCAATTTAGCATTGGAGGGCAGTGTGGAGGGTAAAAATCGTAGGGGGAGACCACGAGATGAATACACCAAGCAGATTCAGAAGGATGTAGGTTGCAGTAAGTAATGGGAGATGAAGAAGCTTGCACAGAATAGAGTAGCTTGGAGAGCTGCATCAAACCAGTCTCGGGACTGAAGACCACAACAACAACATATTTTATTTAAACAATAAGAGGCAGTACCACCACCAGAGAGCTCTGTCGTCCATTCTGTGACATAACCCATGATGGTGGGGAAAAATGGCAGGAAACATGTGGTCACCACGATGTCTGGACCTAGTACACAGTACTATCACCAGAGGACGCTGTCCTCTGTTCGATGACATAATCCAAGATGACTGTCTGGAGGGAGAAATGACTCAGCCGGCGCCGGGCTGCAGAAGAGAGTATGGAAGGAGTGTACATCATTTGTTTTGGAACGATTTATTCAGGGATGGGTTTTGAGAGATAGTATATTCATCAAACTGATACAAAACACATGCTCTGACATGCTTGGGGTCATGCCACACAGCCCACAGACCTGTAAACTACTCCTAAATAACAGTCTGCAGACAACTCCTAAATTACCGAAATACACTCCTGGAAATTGAAATAAGAACACCGTGAATTCATTGTCCCAGGATGGGGAAATTTTATTGACACATTCCTGGGGTCAGATACATCACATGATCACACTGACAGAACCACAGGCACATAGACACAGGCAACAAAGCGTGCACAATGTCGGCACTAGGACAGTGTATATCCACCTTTCGCAGCAATGCAGGCTGCTATTCTCCCATGGAGACGATCGTAGAGATGCTGGATGTAGTCCTGTGGAACGGCTTGCCATGCCATTTCCACCTGGCGCCTCAGTTGGACCAGCGTTCGTGCTGGACGTGCAGACCGCGTGAGACGACGCTTCATCCAGTCCCAAACATGCTCAATGGGGGACAGATCCGGAGATCTTGCTGGCCGGGGTAGTTGACTTACACCTTCTAGAGCACGTTGGGTGGCACGGGATACATGCGGACGTGCATTGTCCTGCTGGAACAGCAAGTTCCCTTGCCGGTCTAGGAATGGTAGAACGATGGGTTCGATGACGGTTTGGATGTACCGTGCACTATTCAGTGTCCCCTCGACGATCACCAGTGGTGTACGGCCAGTGTAGGAGATCGCTCCCCACACCATGATGCCGGGTGTTGGCCCTATGTGCCTCGGTCGTATGCAGTCCTGATTGTGGCGCTCACCTGCACGGCGCCAAACACGCATACGACCATCATTGGCACCAAGGCAGAAGCGACTCTCATCGCTGAAGACGACACGTCTCCATTCGTCCCTCCATTCACGCCTGTCGCGACACCACTGGAGGCGGGCTGCACGATGTTGGGGCGTGAGCGGAAGACTCCCTAACGGTGTGCGGGACCGTAGCCCAGCTTCATGGAGACGGTTGCGAATGGTCCTCGCCGATACCCCAGGAGCAACAGTGTCCCTAATTTGCTGGGAAGTGGCGGTGCGGTCCCCTACGGCACTGCGTAGGATCCTACGGTCTTGGCGTGCATCCGCGCGTCGCTGCGGTCCGGTCCCAGGTCGACGGGCACGTGCACCTTCCGCCGACCACTGGCGACAACATCGATGTACTGTGGAGACCTCACGCCCCACGTGTTGAGCAATTCGGCGGTACGTCCACCCGGCCTCCCGCATGCCCACTATACGCCCTCGCTCAAAGTCCGTCAACTGCACATACGGTTCACGTCCACGCTGTCGCGGCATGCTACCAGTGTTAAAGACTGCGATGGAGCTCCGTATGCCACGGCAAACTGGCGGACACTGACGGCGGCGGTGCACAAATGCTGCGCAGCTAGCGCCATTTGACGGCCAACACCGCGGTTCCTGGTGTGTCCGCTGTGCCGTGCGTGTGATCATTGCTTGTACAGCCCTCTCGCAGTGTCCGGAGCAAGTATGGTGGGTTTGACACACCGGTGTCAATGTGTTCTTTTTTCCATTTCCAGGAGTGTAATTTCAGTATAGACATGTAAATTGCTCCCAAATGATGCAGACACGAAAACAACTTGTAAACTGCCCAAATAAAGAATAGCACAACCTATAGACCTGTTCACAAAATAATGCAACAGACATGCGCAGACACCGCCAGCTGCCCGCTGTCCATTTGACCACACAGGAGACTATCGCACATGCTCCCAGAAGACGAGATGCACCGGCACACCCCGCGAGCGTGAGGTGGCGACATCCCTTTCATACTTGGTGCCTGAGAAAGTCCTCTCAAAGTACGTGTTCACCTAGGCACCATTGCTGATGCGATCAGACGGAAGCGAAGACCTATTTGCAGAACGCATAGACGTTGGATGCTAGCCAGCATGACCCACCACTCTCACTCCACTGCCGACAGCATGCGAAAGTTCTTCAAATGTTATACTGACATCACATGTCTATCTAAATAAGCGCCAAGTCGTCCTCTGGACTGAGCGACCGTGTGTTTACAGTTGCTGATGCTGACGTCACAGGCTGCGCTATAGAAATGTGTTCCAGAATAGCACAGGCTGCTTTCGCCCTAGCGATCCTCACAGAACACGCAAGAGGCGTCTAGCCATGCTTAACTGCCAAGTGTAACCGACACAGCGCCACAGAACGTCAGAGTGGCGACTCGCCATCTAAAAGGTTCTCAATCTTATTCCGATATCACATGGCTATGTAAAAATAAGAGCCATGCCGACCTCTCGGAAATTGTATAGTGTCCCAGAAATAGTTAACGCTCACTTTCTTGATGTCTCAGCTTGTATGCATGGAAATTCTCGCCCTGACAGAACCTGTTTACGAAAATAGGGCAGAATAATGTCGAACGCATTCTTCCTCATGATCCTAATGTGGCACCCCATCCATCACGTGTTACCATTCATGCTTCCAACATACGCAAATGGTCTCACTGCTACGTAGAAACTCCTATACCCCAGCACAAACAATGTCTTGTGAATGAATTGCACATTATGATTGGCTCTTATCGAAATTACCCGCCGAATTACTGATGGCGCCAGTGTGGAAGCACTGTCTGCCTTTTCTTTTTCTTCCTGCAGATGAGACTTCCAGCGGCAAAGAAAAAAAAAAAAAAAAAAAAAAAAAAAATGTTTTACACAAATTGCGATATTGCTCCTACAATTAGACCTTGCAAAGTGGCCTACAGATCATCAAATATGGAAAGACCCCTACTCAATGACACTGCTCTCCCACTGAGTACAGGAGCTTGAATATTAGAGCGAAAAACTGATCTTCAACCAAGGAATATATCACCGCCTACCGTGTCAATGTACACTCCTGGAAATGGAAAAAAGAACACATTGACACCGGTGTGTCAGACCCACCACACTTGCTCCGGACACTGCGAGAGGGCTGTACAAGCAATGATCACACGCACGGCACAGCGGACACACCAGGAACCGCGGTGTTGGCCGTCGAATGGCGCTAGCTGCGCAGCATTTGTGCACTGCCGCCGTCAGTGTCAGCCAGTTTGCCGTGGCATACGGAGCTCCATCGCAGTCTTTAACACTGGTAGCATGCCGCGACAGCGTGGACGTGAACCGTATGTGCAGTTGACGGACTTTGAGCGAGGGCGTATAGTGGGCATGCGGGAGGCCGGGTGGACGTACCGCCGAATTGCTCAACACGTGGGGCGTGAGGTCTCCACAGTACATCGATGTTGTCGCCAGTGGTCGGCGGAAGGTGCACGTGCCCGTCGACCTGGGACCGGACCGCAGCGACGCACGGATGCACGCCAAGACCCTAGGATCCTACGCAGTGCCGTAGGGGACCGCACCGCCACTTCCCAGCAAATTAGGGACACTGTCGCTCCTGGGGTATCGGCGAGGACCATTCGCAACCGACTCCATGAAGCTGGGCTACGGTCCCGCACACCGTTAGGCCGTCTTCCGCTCACGCCCCAACATCGTGCAGCCCGCCTCCAGTGGTGTCGCGACAGGCGTGAATGGAGGGACGAATGGAGACGTGTCGTCTTCAGCGATGAGAGTCGCTTCTGCCTTGGTGCCAATGATGGTCGTATGCATGTTTGGCGCCGTGCAGGTGAGCGCCACAATCAGGACTGCATACGACCGAGGCACACAGGGCCAACACCCGGTATCATGGTGTGGGGAGCGATCTCCTACACTGGCCGTACACCACTGGTGATCGTCGAGGGGACACTGAATAGTGCACGGTACATCCAAACCGTCATCGAACCCATCGTTCTACCATTTCTAGACCGGCAAGGGAACTTGCTGTTCCAACAGGACTATGCACGTCCGCATGTATCCCGTGCCACCCAACGTGCTCTAGAAGGTGTAAGTCAACTACCCTCGCCAGCAAGATCTCCGGATCTGTCCCCCATTGAGCATGTTTGGGACTGGATGAAGCGTCGTCTCACGCGGTCTGCACGTCCAGCACGAACGCTGGTCCAACTGAGGCGCCAGGAGGAAATGGCATGGCAAGCCGTTCC
The DNA here is from genome assembly GCF_023864345.2 of Schistocerca serialis cubense. NCBI lineage: Eukaryota > Metazoa > Arthropoda > Insecta > Orthoptera > Acrididae > Schistocerca > Schistocerca serialis. The sequence goes on from NC_064638.1 coordinate 719,877,967, forward strand.
ACAGGACTACATCCAGCATCTCTACGATCGTCTCCATGGGAGAATAGCAGTCTGCATTGCTGCGAAAGGTGGATATACACTGTACTAGTGCCGACATTGTGCATGCTCTGTTGCCTGTGTCTATGTGCCTGTGGTTCTGTCAGTGTGCTCATGTGATGTATCTGACCCCAGGAATGCGTCAATAAAGTTTCCCCTTCCTGGGACAATGAATTCACGGTGTTCTTATTTCAATTTCCAGGAGTGTAGTAAACATACAATTCGTATGTTTACTACATCCCTCCTTTTACATCATGTGTACATATACTGCAATGACTGACAGCACTAGGTATTTTCCTGGGAGGTCTATGGTCATCCACTCCCGACAGGTGACCAGAGCACTCTCAGTGGGCCAAAGTCACTCTCAGAAGTGTTCTACAAATTTTGGGTCATTTCCCCTCGAAACAAATGCATTACTGTTTCTGGTCTGGACCTGCTTGCTTGCTCGCTTTTCTACAAGCATCTCCAGACTCTGGGATTACAAGAACATATGTATTTTCGCACGGTTTGACATAATATTATAACATTTTCACGGCACTTCTCGATGTTAAACACACAGCAGTCTCCTACAAACCCGAAAATTTATCTAGATGGGGTGTGCTGTAAACCACTGGCTAACTAGAAACTTATACTGTCTCTGAAGACCTTTGTGTGAGAACTCGAAACAAATAGAGGAAAATTATATTTACACTTGCTGCACATTGATGTTGGTGATGTAACAGATTCCAAATCATCCCTATAATTTACAAAGCCAATTAAGGTGTTTCTCATGTCTAGAGAATCAGCAAATGTGTCTTTCACCTGCTATATGCACACATCACAATCGATCTTACATCAACTAAATACAGGCGCGAAATGCGCAGAAGCAGTCAACTGAAGAATTTACATGGAAGGGAGTAACGGTCCAGTGCAAACACACATCCATATTCTATCTTCTCAATCACGAAAGCTATCCAACACACACTAAGTGTTAGTTCGCTATTCGGCTGTCTAGAGGAGGACACAGTTAACTCAGCTACAGTCCTGCATTTCAACAGACCTTTGCATGCATTCGGACGGCTCCTGCATTAACAGGAAACCTGAATCGTTCCCACACAGATCACCGGGGCTCCAAGACAAGCAAGCAGAGACAGAATCGCTGTAGAAAAAAATAATCCAGCCTCATATATATTTTATTACTGTACTTACAACTAAATGTTACGATTGTGGTCTCAGTTGAACTATACCTGACAATGAGCATAGTATCGGAAATACACCCTGCTGATGGCTGCTGCTCTGGAAATAGAAATATCAGTACCATTCTTATGACTTAACGTACTCTTCCCTTTGCTATCACAGTACTCTATGTCGAATCCATACCTTCCTTACAACTGGACACAGTCATTTCCTTTGCACATATCGGATCACAAACACATACTTTATCCCTTTCCGGCCAAGTGGTTTCAGTCTGAAACCACATTTGTGCTTTGCCTGCTTTTGCGATCCAGAGGTTCATTCTTGAAACCACCACCCCACGTTGATTGCTGGTGATATCTAGCGTCAGCGCCTGCTACTTGTGGCAATAGAGAAGTGATTGTTGTCGGGTAAAAGCATTATTTGTGTAGTGCTGCGCCGAGTACACGCGCTTACGACACAGACTTCACATAAAATTGTTTTGTGATGTATATACAGCAGATAATAAGAATTTCAGGTAATGGATTATTCTTATGCTTCATTTTATGATATTTGGAAGATATTTTTATTGATAATTATAATGTAAAGTTTAGTTTTTTTTACGAATATGTAGGTGGTTTCAGCATGAAACCATCGGGACATAACGACCTTCAAATGGTAAATTCTTTTATTCTTCACAGCGTGTCATTTTGGAGATAATAGACCACCATCAAGAGTAAATCAGCAATTCAGAGCTTGTGACCTTACCATAAATATGCTAATGGACATACTTGCTGAAATTCCAAGTGATACTGAGTCGGCTGCTTCGGATACTGGAAGTGAATCAGGCGAAATTGATGAAGAACTTTGACTTCTTTTACCTGATGAGAGCGTAATTGAATTTGAACAGGATGTGAATGAAGGTGTTTGTGCTGAAAGTGACTCTGTTCACGTTTGTAGTGCAACAATGACAGCGATGTGTGTGATGATAAATACAGAAATAAATGAGCATATTGAATGGGTCCAACAGATACTGTCAAATGCGACAACTGAGTTTTTACAGGAATATGGTTCAAATATCCCATGTAACAAATCACGTCCCACTGAAATATTTGGTGATGATTTATTAGACCATCTAGTGTATCAAACAAATTTATATGCAACTCAAAATCTTGGAGGTTCCACAGTTTTCAAACCAACCGATATTGACGAAGTGAAGAAATTTCTTGCCATAAGTTTACTAATGGGTATATGAAAATATCCTTCGTGTAGGGATTATTGGTCCTCTGGTCCAGTTCTCTGTGATTCACACATTTCAGATCTCATGCCTCGGAATAGATTTTCGTGGTTGCTAGGCAATATTCATGCAAATGATAACAGCCAGCAATCAAAAAAGGGAGAAAAAGGCTTTGATAAATTGTTCAAGATATGCCCACTATTGGACTATCTTAGCAAGAGCTAAGCAGAAAGTTATAAGCCAACAGAACACCTTGCTGTGGACGAATCAATGATTTGTTTCAAAGGTAGATCCAACCTAAAGCAGTATATGCCCCAAAAACCCATAAAATGTGGGTACAAAGTTTGGGTACTGGCAAATTTCAGCTTTAGACTGGGAAAATAGGTCTGGAGGTAGAAAGGTGTTTAGGTGCCACAGTTGCAAAACACCTTAGTTCAGAATTAGCAGGAAAGCATCACAAGTTGTACTTTGATAATTATTTTACTTCTGTACCCCTGATGCTCGATCTGAAGGAACAAGGAAAATATGCCTGTGGGACAGCAAGGAAAGGCAGAGTTGGGTTCCCAAAGATTTGGAAAATGAAAAGAAAATGTCCCGAAGAGAGTTCCAGTTTCGTCCTAGTGGCCAAGATACCACGGCATTGGTTTGGAAAGATCGTAAACCAATACAGTTTCTTACGAACTTCCACAACATTGAAAATGTGAACACAGCATCTCGGAAGTCCAAAGATGGTTCTCGCACAGAAATTTCGTGACCAGATATTGTAAAGGATTACAATACCTATATTGGGCTTGTAGACAAATCCAACATGTTGAAATCAATCTATGAGATTGATAGAAAAAGCAAGAAATAGTGACACAGAATTTTCTGGCACTTTCTTGATGTCACTGTTGTAAATGCCTGCATCATTTATAATGCACATTGTGATAATGATGAGAAAACTCTGAATCAATTCAGTCTGTAATTGCTGGTCTAGTTGGAGCAACTTCGTCATCAACTCCTAATCGCAAGAGATCTCAGATCCAGCGGAACAAATTCAAGCAATTTGTTGCACCAGAAAAGCGATTTGACAGTGCATCCCATATGCCAGAAAAAGGACCATCTCGAAGATGTGCACAATGTAGTACTGCTAAAGAGCCACATCGGACAAGATCATTCTGCAAAACGTGTAATGTGGGGTTGTGCTTAACAAAAACAAAACACTGTTTCACTGAATTTCATAAGAAAATGTAGCCATGAAAACTGTCCTAACAGCCCAGTGGTTTCACTATGAAACCACCTAGAATATATTGTTATGGAATATAAATTTTATTGTTATTACACTATATTATTGCTTATTGAGACAATAAAAGTCGATTTTGAGAGAAATTGTTATAATATTCTTCTTATGTTTATTCATGGGCCTCAAAGGATTATAAGGCTGATGCTTATGGCGAACCAATCACGCATCCCCCACTACTAAGTATAATACTTCATCAATAACTGATCACTGGCGATACAAAATAATACTGACCGGAAATCAACGATGGACCAACATGTCTCATAAGTGTTTCTTGTGAGTGCTACCACTGTGTCTTAGAAAGAAAGCTTTAATTGTCTTACAGACCGCCAGATGTTAAGAAACCTGATCCCAACAACTGCTGTATGTTACTGTCACAAGCGGTCTTGGTTCTACATGTGCAGACAAGTATTCATGTAAAAAGCTATTACCTACGAATCATGGTTTTTCCAGACAAATACCATGATGGTGATCGTAGGAATGTGTATTATCAGACCAGCAGTCCCATTACACGTAGCCCACGATGCATCCTCATCATAAAATCGCTGAATTTTGAAAGTGCTTTGGCTAAGGGACATGGTATGACACCGCTATTTGCAACCCCATCACACTGCCTCCTGTATTCGTCATGTATTTTGTCTCGACACCGTGTCAGAGGTTCTGCGATATATCAAGTGGGCTGTAGGCATTAGTTGATTGAGAAGGGTCACAAACAGTAGTAGATGGTGTGCTGATTGAGGTCGTAAGAAATGTACACTAGCTTTTCAGATCTCTAGTGCTACGCTATCCGCTAGAAATGCCATCTGGGATTTGGAATCTGGTCCCGCCCCTTCCCATTCAAGCACATACCTGCATTCGATCCTATGGAGAAGTCTTTTAATGATTATAGCCACTAGTGAATCATATTTCTAGCACTCTCATATCTCGAAATGAGTCATCTTATCGAACCTATCTGCTACAGTAAAATTCCCCTAATCATTTTAGGTAGCCCCTATGCCTCCTGCAACTCCCCCCTTAGACTCTACGCTACCATCCCTGCAGCTTTGCGCGCTTGAGCGTTTCAATGTAAGTGGGAACTGAGTAGGGGCCAGAGGAAACTATATCTACCACCTCCTGTAATCCGTGTAGAAACAGGCGAAGCTGAGTTACTGTGACAGAATTCTGTTTTGACCATTCAACGGAAATGAAGCCTGCTCATGCAACAAGAGGAAGTATAAAACACAGTACAGGAACTGGGGGAAGGACGTGGATTTTGCTACTGCATTGTGGTGCTTCTCCAAACTACAATCAGGTACTATAGATCCATGTCCCTCGGAGCCCGTTCACGTGTATCACCCCAACATTCTATCATCTTTATTCTTATCTATCCACCAGAGAAAAATTACTCACTATAAAGCTCCACTAACTTCATCCGATAGAGAACTTGATAAGATTTTTACTGCATCTCTCTCATCCCATATGTCGAAAACAAATACCACATGCATGCCGGCATCGAGCACATGTGACGCTCCTATTATTTATACAAGTGTTGATCCATTGCACAGATCAGTTTACAGTTTCATCGCCTGTACTGTAGGAGGATGACCATATCCCACAGACCATACTGTAAGTCGCAAGAGACACTCCCTGTGACCCTGTATCATTGTTTGAAACATTGTTTTTTTCTGCTGTAACATGCGTTGTACACCACCATACATTTTGTTTTTCCGCCACGACTTCGAGGTGTATGTCAGGTTATAAATTGACATTAACATGTTCTGATCCATTGCCTCTTGCAGAAAACTAGACCTCTCATAGTGTAAATCATCTTGTTACTCCGGCTACCATAACATGCCACACACACTGTATGATTTTAAATACAGTCAGGTACGCGATCGCTGTTGCGGTGCTATCCATGCCCAGAAAGTATTGTCCCTCCCCCAAAACTATTTCTCCAACTCAAACAAGCGATGTCAGTCAGTCATTATGTGGTAACCAACAGCGTACCAGTGGATGGATGGGGTGGAAAAGACACCAACAATCTACTCTAATAATAAGCATATTGTTGATAGTATGAACAATTTTAGCATTTTTACAGTGATTTCAACAGAGAGCAATGCTGTGACAGCACGTTTCCTAATTTCAGTTTCATAGCTAAACCGCCCCTCTCTACTTTGCGAGTATCATTGCGAATGTAGATAGATGACTGTGCAGTACATCCATTTATTGTTAATTGTATAAACACATACATCATCAAAGTATACCATAGAGCGCTCTACATAGTTCTAACATCTCAAACATAGTGCCTAATTTATGCTCTATCTCTATAGTGATGGGGGTCAGAGAGTAATCTCAAAGTCTTAGGGTAAAATTAATGACTGAAAAATCCCTCACACTGTCATTGACCAACCCACCCTGCAGCACCGTTACCTATTTAATCTGCAACCGACCTGAAGTAGACCGCTACCTCCCACGTCTCGTGAATGAATGGAACTAGCCAAGTCCTCGCCCATCCAAGTACACAAGATTTCTCCAGATGCACCCATATCAATGAGGTTAGCTCCCCTTATCAGTTTATAGTAACAGATTTGAAAGTGTTGTGATAAAAAACGAACAGTAATACGGCTTAATTCCTTGTGACTTTGATTTGATTCCAAAGATGAAAGAACCACTTCTTGGAATTCGCGTCAGAGCTGTTCCAGAGATTCGAAAGACAGCAGAGAGCTTCATTCGCACCATCAACAGAACTGGCTGTGCTAACTGTAACATCAATGCTTGGAGCCTATTTATAAAGCACAATCAGAAGAATAATAATGAGAAGAACTTAGAGAATGTAGAGCAACATACTAGCTGAGAGTTAACTTTTAGAATTCAGACAGTATGTGTGACAAAATACAAAATTTGTCTGATGTTCTGCATGCAGGGGAGCCAAATAACTGTATTGCTGCCAGTGAAATCCAAACTTTCTGCGTATGTGATCCACGCAGTTTTAAGTTTTGCTGCAAAGTTTTAAGGGTGGAAAAATAAGTTAGCAATGCAATCAAGAACATTGGTTTTGGCCATAAAAAAGCTATGTATCGCTTGTTTCGTGCTGTTCAATTCTGCTAACATATTTCTTACACCCACATCCCAATTATTAAGTTCAAATTAGAGTTATTTTTCATTACATAGACCAAAAATGAGATGATTTTCATGGGTGTAGAACAAGTCAGAAAGTATGAAATAAAAAACAATTCATATAATTACTCACTACCCTGATCATTTATCAGGAGGTTGTCAAACTGTGTGAATATATTGCAGTAAACTGGAAATGTTGATATTTACTGAATTAATACATTATCAGGATGAAACATAGATATTCACTTTCAATAAAATTATCATACACAAGATAACTTCTGTCAAAACCGAAATCTAACAGACATTAAAGTACGATAAGATGAGTTGGAACGGCACTGATGAAATTATATACAAATGTTTAACAACAGACTGCTCTAAATATCTCAAACACTAAAGAAGAACTCAAAGTAACCTCGTGTCTGCAATAAGCAAGTAGTCACAAGAGTTTACAAGTAAAAATTCACCTATTACACATGCAAATACTAATAAAGTATGTCACATATATAAATGTCTGACTGCTTGTATTACACATTTCTACATTATCTCACTCTTTTATCCTTCAGTTTTGGTGAGGTAATCAGAAACAAATCAAGACATCGATTTTGGCTTCTTCATGCACAACATTGACTTTAGACAATCGAGTCAGTAAACTGTATCCTTGGCATTACCACCAATAAATATTTCTCTACAGAATTTCTTACACAGAGTGACTTGGATGAAATTGTCACTCACTGCAGTTAACAAATATCAGATTTTTTGATGTAGTAGAGACGAAAGTCTATGAAATAAAAACGACAGCAATGATACCAATTTTATTTTTGTTTTTTATTGATGATTTTTCTTCTCACATATTCAATATATATATTTTTTTCTTTAATAATACGCTCTTTTCACAATGGTACCGCAAGAAGCTGAATTTCGTACTAATTACTGATTTTCTCGCTTGTTTTTATGACTGGCATATCTGCGATACTAACAACCTTGAAGTGAGAACATGCGACAGACCATGGGTGGGGCTTAGCATATGGATAAGTGTGGAGGAGAGTGAATGGGCGGGACTTGTTCCCTGTCCAGGGCTGTCGCTAACGTTACCTTCTCTAAGTCTATAAATGCAGATTTGTCTTTCCTTATCCTCTCTTCTAAGATAAGTCATAGATCTTTGAGAGCTCTGTCAAATTCTTCATGCAGTATCACATCTCCCATCTCATCTTCATCCAAGTCCACTTCCCTTTCTAAAATCTTACCTTCTAGTTTATTTCCCTTGTATAGATCGTCTACATACTCTTTCCACATTTCAGCTTTCCCTTATTTTGTTAATACTAGTATCCCATCTCAGCTGTTGATATTCATACAGCACCTTCTCTTCTCTGTAATAGGTTCTTTAATTTTCATGTAGGTGGTATGTACCTTCTCTCCCCCCCCCCCTCCCCCTCCCCGCCCACCATGTGAAATATGCTTTTAAATACTTAAATTTGCCCTCTAGTCAATCCTGCTAAGCCATTTCGCACTTCCTGTCCATCTCATTTTTTAATCCTTTATATTCCCTTTTACTTGCTTCATTTGGCGCATTTGTACACTTCTCCTTTCATCAGTTAAATTCAAAATTTCTAGTGTTATCCAATGATTTATACTAGGCCTTGTAGTTATACCTATTTGATCCTCTGCTGCCTTCACTATGTCATCTGTTAAACTACCCATTCATATTCTACAGTATTCCTTTCCCGTTCTAGTCAAACATTGTCTAATGCTCCCTCTCAAACTCTCAATAACCTCTGGTTCTTTCAACTTATTCAGATCGCCTCTTCTTAGATCCCTACCCTTCTCGAATTTCGTCACTTTAATCTACAGTTCATAATCAATAAATCGTGGTCAAAGTCCACATATGATCTGGAAATGTCTTACAATTTGAAGTCTGTTTCCTAAATCTCTCTCTTACCATTATATAATCAATCTAAAACCTTTCAGTGTCTCCAGGTCTCTTCCACATATACAACCTTCATTTACGATTCTTAAACCGAGTGTTAGCACACCGAGTGAGGTGGCACAGAGGTTAGCACACTGGACTCGCATTCAGGAAGACAGTGGTTAAAATCTGTGTTTGACCATCCTGATTTAGGTTTTCTGTGATGTCTCTAAATCGCTAATTTCTATCTCTAAATACCTAAATTCCTTTGAAAGGGCGAGGCCGATTTCTTTCCACATCCTTCCCTAATCCAACCTTGTTCTCTGTCTCTATTGACCTCATTGTCAAAAGGACGTTAAACACCAATCTGCTGCTGAAGCGTTAGCGATGATTAAATTATGCCCTGTGCAAATTTCTACTAGGTGGCTTTCTCTTTCATTCATTTCCCCTAGTCCATATTCATCTACTACTTTTCCTTCTCTTCCTTTTCCCACTATCGAATTCCAATCCACCATGAGTGTTAAAGTTTCGATTCCCATAACTATCTGAATAATTTCTTTTATCTCATCATACGTATCTCCAATCTCTTCATCGTTTGTAGAGCTACTTGGCATGTAAGCTCGTACCACTGTGGTGTGCATGGGCAGTATACCCTGGCTATGGTAATGTGTTCACTATGCTGTTCATATGAGATATTGAATTTAATTGATGAAAGGAGAAAATATAAAAATGCAGTAAGTGAAACAGGCAAAAAGGAATACAAACGTCTCAAAAATGAGATCGACAGGAAGTGCAAAATGGCTAAGCAGGGATGGCTAGAGGACAAATGTAAGGATGTAGAGGCCTATCTCACTAGGGGTAAGATAGATACCGCCTACAGGAAAATTAAAGAGACCTTGGGAGATAAGAGAACGACTTGTATGAATATCAAGAGCTCAGATGGAAACCCAGTTCTAAGCAAAGAAGGGAAAGCAGAAAGGTGGAAGGAGTATATAGAGGGTCTATACAAGGGCGATGTACTTGAGGACAATATTATGGAAATGGAAGAGGATGTAGATGAAGATGAAATGGGAGATACGATACTGCGTGAAGAGTTTGACAGAGCACTGAAAGACCTGAGTCGAAACAAGGCCCCCGGAGTAGACAATATTCCATTGGAACTACTGACGGCCGTGGGAGAGCCAGTCCTGACAAAACTCTACCATCTGGTGAGCAAGATGTATGAAACAGGCGAAATACCCTCAGACTTCAAGAAGAATATAATAATTCCAATCCCAAAGAAAGCAGGTGTTGACAGATGTGAAAATTACCGAACTATCAGCTTAATAAGTCACAGCTGCAAAATACTAACACGAATTCTTTACAGACGAATGGAAAAACTAGTAGAAGCCAACCTCGGGGAAGATCAGTTTGGATTCCGTAGAAACACTGGAACACGTGAGGCAATACTGACCTTACGACTTATCTTAGAAGAAAGATTAAGGAAAGGCAAACCTACGTTTCTAGCATTTGTAGACTTAGAGAAAGCTTTTGACAATGTTGACTGGAATACTCTCTTTCAAATTCTAAAGGTGGCAGGGGTAAAATACAGGGAGCGAAAGGCTATTTACAATTTGTACAGAAACCAGATGGCAGTTATAAGAGTCGAGGGACATGAAAGGGAAGCAGTGGTTGGGAAGGGAGTAAGACAGGGTTGTAGCCTCTCCCCGATGTTGTTCAATCTGTATATTGAGCAAGCAGTAAAGGAAACAAAAGAAAAATTCGGGGTAGGTATTAAAATTCATGGAGAAGAAATAAAAACTTTGAGGTTCGCCGATGACATTGTAATTCTGTCAGAGACAGCAAAGGACTTGGAAGAGCAGTTGAATGGAATGGACAGTGTCTTGAAAGGAGGATATAAGATGAACATCAACAAAAGCAAAACAAGGATAATGGAATGTAGTCTAATTAAGTCGGGTGATGCTGAGGGAATTAGATTAGGAAATGAGGCACTTAAAGTAGTAAAGGAGTTTTGCTATTTGGGGAGCAAAATAACTGATGATGGTCGAAGTAGAGAGGATATAAAATGTAGGCTGGCAATGGCAAGGAAAGCGTTTCTGAAGAAGAGAAATCTGTTAACATCCAGTATTGATTAAAGTGTCAGGAAGTCATTTCTGAAAGTATTCGTATGGAGTGTAGCCATGTATGGAAGTGAAACATGGACGATAAATAGTTTGGACAAGAAGAGAATAGAAGCTTTCGAAATGTGGTGCTACAGAAGAATGCTGAAGATTAGATGGATAGATCACATAACTAATGAGGAGGTATTGAATAGGATTGGGGAGGAGAGAAGTTTGTGGCACAACTTGACCAGAAGAAGGGATCGGTTGGTAGGACATGTTCTGAGGCATCAAGGGATCACCAATTTAGTATTGGAGGGCAGCGTGGAGGGTAAAAATCGTAGAGGGAGACCAAGAGATGAATACACTAAGCAGATTCAGAAGGATGTAGGTTGCAGTAGGTACTGGGAGATGAAAAAGCTTGCACAGGATAGAGTAGCATGGAGAGCTGCATCAAACCAGTCTCAGGACTGAAGACCACAACAACAACATGCTGTTCATAGTAGCTAACTCACGTTCTTCTTTTCCTATTCATTATTAAACCTGCCCCTGCATTACCCCTTTTTGATTTTATTTATAACCCTGCATTTACTTGACTAGAAGTCCTGTTCCTCATGCCACAGAACTTCACTGACTCTCACTATATCTAACTTCAGCCTCTCCATTTCTCTTTTTAAATTTTCTAAACTATCTGCCCAATTAAAGGATCTAACATTCCACACTCCAATCTACAGAACGCCCGTTTTGTTTCTCCTGATGAAACCATGCACCTCGTAGTCAACACATGGAGATCTGAATGGCGGACTATTTTACCCCCAGAATATTTAACCCAAGAGGATTCTGTCACTGTTTAACCATACAGTATAGCTGCATGCCCCTTGTGAAATATTGTGGCTGTGTTTTCCCCTTGCTTGGACTTTTTGTGCAAAGGTGAAATTACAGTTGACTTTTAAACAGTCAGCAAGGTACTTTCCTCAGCCATCCAGCTTATAATGCAGCATAGGGGATGGCTTATTATTCCTACAACTTGTTATAAAATAAATGTGAAAAGGCCATACTAGTCTTCATTTTCTTGGCTTTGCTACTGAATATGCTATATCCTTAGGGGAGATAGACTTCCATTTAACTCACCATTACTATGGTGGTTGGTTTCAAAGTTTGCATGCAGCAAGACAACTTGAGGCTGGTTCTGTGTGATTACTGGTTACTATCTCATCATTATGAGTGTATTTCCATGAATTGGAAAAGCTGAGATTAAGCTAATCTGAACTAATAGGAATAGGTAGTGTGCTTTTTTTTATCTCAGATTCTGCTCTATTTTCCAAGCTGCCTTAGAATAGCAGTATTTTTAGTTTTTGCAGGTAAGGAGTGTATCAATTAGTTATGTGTCCTTTCCTGTTTTTCTCTGCACAAGTAGTCTTGGTGTTTGAAGTAGTGCAGCATTTATTGAAGGTATGAGCGTAAGTTACAGTATGCAAGAAATTTTCATGTACTTCACAACAGGACTGATACAAATTAAGAACTGACCTCTAGCCAGCACGTTTCAGATCATATCTGAGATTTGTTATGTGTACATCATACAGTAGTCTCATTGCCCTGGATTCAGCCTCGTGTTTGTGAATATTTCCAACTCTGGACTGTTTCAGGAATAGGTCATCATGGTCAGATAGCAAGCACTTAATGATTTTCAAGTGAGTCTCATTTTTATGTATATCTGAAATGACAAATCTAAGCAAGCATTTTGTCTGGTAGGTTTATCATTCAGACTGTGAAAGTTGTGTGACCTTAGAGTATCTAGAAAGAGTCTAGTCTAAGAATTTTTCCTCTAAGACATTTAAATAAATATCACCAATGATTAATATTCTATGTCTTATATTCAAGAGTAATGATAGTACCGGTAACAAATTTTCTATGCACTCCATAAAGGCTTTAAACTCTGTTGTGGATGGGTAATATGCGGAAATTATAATCACTTTGCACCAGGGAATTGGATAGCAACAGCTTCAGTTTCCTTCTGCAGTTAAATGTTTATTATCTACTACTTTGTCTTTCAAGGACAACTGTTCTTTGACGAACATTGCTACACTATCAACCTTCATCTTCTCTCATCCATAGTAACCAGTTAGGCTTGTGGAGCCAGCTGGAGTGTACAAGCTACATTCCTCTTACTTCAGTCATTGTTCATTCAGACAAAATATTTCACAACAATTTTTTTCTAAGAGTATCTCCAGCGCAGGGAGTTTGTTTCTCACTGACTATTTTCTGATAGATTAGGGACATTTTTTCTCGATATAGTCAGTCCTAACACTTAGCCTAAAAGGTCTTGTTTTTTTAGCATGGTTATGGTCATGATCATTTGGAAGTGACCTAGCCTTATGTGGACTAGGCTTGGTCAGCGACTCAAGTTTCCCTGCTCCTGTACACCTGCTTCCATTTCCATGTATGGAAGTGACTTACAAGTACTCGCATACAGATTAGTGCCAAAGTCTAATACCACTTTTTTAGAAAGTTCCTCATTGTTTCCCTTACATATTTCGTACCGAGACTATTGAAACAATGTCCATAAGTTGTATGGAATCTAGTTCCTGATTTACTTATATACACAAATAATACATTTTTACGTTTTTACAGATGTTAGATGTGGCTTCACATGCTTTTTAACTTCTGCATTGACACATAACCATATAGATCATGTCAGTGAGGTACTGAAGAAAACTGCGGAATTAACGTTTCTTAGACAATACAATATTTCACTTAGAGAGTGCTGAAATTTTCTCATTTCATTTCTAGCCACATCATTTGTCCCAGTAAAGAACAGCATCCAACTCAGAGTTTCTTACTGCCTCATCCTGGATACAAGAATTTGGTTTAAAAAGTACCTGTAACATATTGGAGATGCTTTTCTTTCATCACTCAAGCAACATTTCTTCCATAGCTATCTGCATGCACTCGTAGGTATACATTTTAGTATTGCAGGAATAAGGCTTAGAATGGCTGGCAACTTATTGGCATACTGTCAGATTCTCGTGATTGATTAAGTTTGATAGAGGTTCGAAAGACCTATTTAGTGCCAGAGTTTGCATTTGTTTTTCAATTAAACAATTTCTTCTTTACCACCTTTTCTCCAGTCTGACTGGTCTAGTCTACTTGCACCTGAAATAGTAATGACCTAGATTGAATTGTCTCATTTGAAGAAGACAGAAGGAGTTATCTGTTTAACTTGCTAAAAAGATTCAAAAGACAAGGTCACATAAATATTTCTTTATTTAAAAATATTGCTTTCGACAGACTTTGCTCTCACCTTCAGGTATTAAAAATTTTTTTGACAACAACTTTGCCTTAAGTCCAACTTAAAATGAACCATTCACAACAAAAAGATTTTTTAAGATACGAAGATGACAAAAAGTCTGTCGCAACCGGTTGTGTTAAATAAAGATATATTTATACAGTCTCGACTTTTAAATGTTTTTAGTAAATTTAATTAGCTAGTTGTTTATGTGGGCTTGGTGTGTTCCTTCTCTATCACTGTTATCAGGTTCAATTGGTTCATATGTAGCGTTGTCCCTATCCATTATTTCTGTTTTATGCCTGGAAAAATCGCATCTCCATTGTTTTGTGTATTTTCCATCACTTTTTAATGAGGAATCAATCTTCCCACAACGATAGTGAACCACAGTATCACATTCAGTACACAGGCACCATTTCTCACCGTTTTCTTACACTTTCTGTAAACATTATGACTAAGATTTTGAGCAGTCGTATTGATTGCCAATTCTGTGCCTATTTCATGTCCCTGCTTTAGTTTACATTCAACTCATTTGTGATTTAATCCATGTATTTCTTCAATTAGAAAGGCAATGCTTTCGCCTGGACAGTCGTTGTCGGTAAGTTTCTTACTGAGACCGTCTTTATCACAGCGCGACTATAAATTTTTTGCCTTGGATTCACTTTCGCACATTTATAATGATACACATTTTATGTACATTATACCTTCCCCTGCTTCACGGCCGCCTGTCGAGCGGCCGTGCCTGCTTTCTTTTCACGGTAGTAGTGACCCATGACCAACTCGAAACTTGGTTTTTCGTAGTACGAGGTTGATGGTGTACACTCTATCTCACTGTTATGTTTTTCTGTTTGCGTTTTTCGTAGTACGAGGTTGATGGTGTACACTCTATCTCACTGTTATGTTTTTCTGTTTGCCTACTACTTTTTTCACGACTTCTGTAATAATGTTCATTATCACAACATACGTTGTATTGTTATTGTTGCACACTGAGTACTTTTTGCTGGTTTTTGATATTTTATTCTGCAGTACGACGTTGATGTTGTACATACTATTGTTGCATACTACGTCTTTCGTTGACTTTTCTAATAATGTAACACGAAACACACGTATTATCGTGATGTACGCCGCATTTGTTGCACATTAAGCACTTTTCTACTGTGTTTTGATACTGTATTCAATTCTGGAGCTAACACAACGTATGTATATTTGGTGCCGTCTTGCCATTATCGTTAAATAAATCAGCAGCATTTTGATTGTCGAACGTTTCTTATCTGACTGTATCTAGCACAATATTATTATACGTTTTTATTGAGTAATCTACAGAAAAATTCAGCCATGTAGAAGAACAGTAGTATACAATAATAATAATCATCTACGGTCATTTCAAATGGTCTTTGGTGGTCAGGTTGGTTGGAGACAGGGGCCGGGAGGAGAATCTAATAGCAGTGATTTATCACCAAGAGTCCTTCCAACATGAACGTAGTATGAGAAAACTAAATACGGAACGTTTCGGCAATCATTTTTCTACCAGATTATTTAGTATTGCGAGTTTCACACTGTTTCCGTCAATTGGTCGCTTTTCAGAATCTGCAAGTTCTATGCGGAAAGATTATCATGATGAGAAGTAACTTAAAAGAATTCGGGGTCTAAATTTTTCCCTCTGCAACGCGATCAAATTACAAGGAATGTACCTTGTTACGTGGTAGAAGAATTTTATGACCCTTATTTGAGACGAGATTTGACAATAGAGCATATTAGTCAAAACATTTACATGTGCGTAAGTCTTTGATAATTTGTAAACATCGCTGCATGAGTCATGTAGTGTAGATAGTAGAACAATTGAGGGTGTTGCTGTGGGCAGGTTTACGGTTTGTAATCCGTTCCACATCGTATAATGGCTACACATTCTGGTAATGCTACTGAAGGCAAAAATGACAGCGAGAAACCTGTGACTTCTCCGCTCCAAGAGTGCTACGAAAATTACATTCTTATTGATATTGGTGCGAACTTAACCAATAAAAAGTATGGCAGGGATTTGGATTCCGTTGTACAGAGAGCTAAAGACGCCGGTGCGTTTATTTGATGATGTTTAGTACATATATATATATATATAAAACATATGACTCGGGAGATGTATTTATATTGGTTAATCATGCCCTTTATTTGAGACCTCCATGCGAAAACAGTACTTTGTCTTTTTTAAAAATATAATTGAATTTTAAGAGGCGTAATTTGCCTGCACGTCATAATAGTATGGGAACTACGTATTTAGTTGTTTATGCGAATCTATATAGTATCGGTTATTTGCAGTTAAAAACTCTGTACAAACATTTTTTTAATTGTATGTTGATTTTCAAGTACATCGATGTTATAAATCTTGTGTTAAGTAGTTAGATATTGGTGAGAGACAGTTCTCGTAAGTTGGGGAGTGTAAGACGTATGAAACGCAGGTGTCTGAATCCTGACCGTTTTGCTTCATAAGCCTCTTCACGAAATAATTAAAATACTACTTGAGTACCAGCCGTTGCATATCACAAAACAGCACATTTTAAAATTTTTAGTGAACAACGTAACACATTCTAATGGATACACCTTTGATTGACGTAGAATGAGATTATACGTAAATAGTTAGCTGTTATTTACATATTTTTTCGAAATATTCTATATAATTTCGAAATTACTCTCTATATAGCCATGATACTTATATCTAGGAAGGTTTTGCGGAATCAGTTTGAGTACCAGCAGCTAACAAATTCTATATTATAAGTTAACAAGTTCAAATTGTGTATACAGTCGAATCAAAGGAAGAAAGAATTCTTTGCAACAACACTGGTACTGAAAGTTATTTTGCTCATGTACATCATTACTGAAGTACAGTATCATTTTCTGGGGATTGTACACCAGACCAAAACAGTTTACAGAAACAAAAGACAATTACAAGAATAATGAAACAAGAAAGAAGCAGAAAATATATAAAAATATCTCTCTCTCTCTCTCTCTCTCTCTCTCTCTCTCTCTCTCTCTCTCTCTCTCTCTCTCTCTCTCTCTCTCTCAGCATTTACATAATGGGTCGAAAAAAGTATACTGACTAAAGAAAACCATTTTCCTAGTTACTGCAACACCACATTATGCAAAAAAAAGTATATATCATACAGGAACGAAACTATAACAGACTACTCAAAAACAAAAAAAAAATCTTATCTTCAAGTAGTGAGCTTTAAAAAGACTGTGGCAGCCTATTTATTGCTAAACTGCTTTTACTTGGGTTCAGAGCACTCACAGTGTGACAACACACCATTCATAAGAGGTTTTAATTGTAGAAATAAGTTCTCAATGTACAGTACAGTATGTAGTCTCATTAATAGATCTAGTTTGTTAAAAAAAATGTTGCATTCGGAAGGTTGTCATTTTCTCATCCAGCCACCCTGGTTCACGTTTTCTATATTTTTGCTAAATAATTCCATCCAAGTAATTCCTTCAGAAAGACCAAGACATCATGATGAAAACATTGATACATATTCTACATGTACCAATATATTTTGAGCTCGTCATCCCCATTGCATTATGGTGACAAATCCTACATCACTGGCAAGTGAGCCTTCAAGAAATAAGTAAATAAACTTAAGCTTCACTGTGGGAAAAAGTCATAACTACCTGGCAGTGCATTGGCTAATTTTATAGAGTGCTGTTCTGTGGCTGCTGATTTTATATGGTGTTGGTATTGGGAAGAGGGAGGGGTGCAGAACATGAAACGTGACAAATTCCATGACATGCTGTATGAATATTTTGTGTAAAGTTTTTGGATGGCTTTCTGAAACAGGAAATTTGTTTCAGCAGAACAGGCAAATATTATCTTGAAAACTAATTGAATTGTGATAGTAATAAGACTTTATTGGTTGTGTTGCAGGTGTTCAAAAAATAATAGTTACAGGCACGTCACTGCGTTCAAGTAAGGAAGCCCTTCGCCTTACAAGAATATTTCCTGGCACACTGTATTCAACAGCAGGTAATTCCATTTCATTGTTTATAATCTCGGTTTCAGACAATGTCTGCTATAAACATTTGAGATATTTTCCTCAAGACAGTGGACCATTCATTTTGTGATGCTTCTGGTTACGAGAATGATGATATAGTGAAACAAGAATGTGCCAAAACCAAGCAGTGACCTATAGCTGTGACACAACGGTAATAGTACAATCCAATTAGGTCATTGGGTGTACTGCTAATACAAAAAAACTGGGTCAGCATAAGCATCTGATTTCACCCGTCTGCTTTGACTCATGACATAATGGTGTGGTGTGAGACGTCATTACAGCATGGAGTTTTTGAGTTCGTTGTGATTGTAGATGTCGTGCTATTGTATTTGATGGCGCACTCTTGTGGCAGATGTGGACTTGCTGAGTTTAACTTGTGGTATTGGGTTCATTTGAGTTTTGGTTGTCATAGTTAGTGATTAAGGTTCTTTTTTGTTAGGTCTGATTAGTTTGGTGGTTGTTGTCTGGAAAGATCCTTCTTTTTTTTCCATTAGGTGTGGATATCACAGTGAAGTTAATGTGTGTGTGTGTGGGGGGGGGGGGGGTGAAGGGGGGGCGGTTGGTTCCACTTTTTGGAATTGTAGGTGTTGGTTATTTAGTATTGATAGCTGCACTTGAGCTGTATAGGTGAAGGGAAACATCCGATTCACGTGGTTTTGTTGGTATAGCAGAATGCTGTAATTTAAATTTTTTATACTATTTGTTTTGGGATGGTGTGGTGTTCTTTTACTGTTGTATATTTTGCATGTGCTTGCACTACATGAACAATTTTCCGTGGTTGTCCTATTAGTTTCATTTTTATTTTCGGAGTGAGCCATTATTGTGTCTTCTTTATTTTTGTTCGTGTCATTGTCATTTTGTATATGCTGGAAGTAGCAGTTTTCACCATATTGATGACATCATGGGTTAAAGCAAATGATTGGAATCGGACACTTCTGTAATGCCCAAAAAACTGCAAAGTATCTACACTTTCATTCTAATGCTGTGTTCATACTCTGTAGTTGACATTATTTTCACTTAGCCAGTGGTGATCTGCACCATGCCAAGGTTGTAGCTTGTTTCTCTGTTAATAAAATCATCATCTTTGTGGATGTTGACAGCATCGCTGAAAACATAGCCTTGAAACAGAAAGCAGGTGTGTCTTCATTTATTTCTAATCCTTCAGGTGTCCTTTATTTGAGTAGACTTGACAGTTGTTACAATTGTCCCAACTACATATGCCACGGTGATTCTCACTTCTGTCCTTCGTAGTGCAGAAAATTGGTCTTATTAAACAGCTAGATGTCATAACTAAATAAAATTGCATAGTGCATGTGCACATACATTCAGCCATGACAACTACAGTTGGCTACCAAGACAAATGAGGTTCTAAATAAACTAGTCACTCAGTAAACCACTGAAAGTTTACATGCACAGAACAACACTTATTTGCTGTCTCACACCATTTTGCCTCATTGTGTAGACAGGGGTCATGGCTCATTGAGAGCATAATGGTGTGAAAGTGAAGGCAGTGAATTGCACTTAATAGATTAATGAGCTTAAAAAAATAATTCCTGACAAGTGATTCAGGCAAAGTTACTAGGTGTTCCTATGTAGGTCATTAGGCTCTGATAATGTGTTACAGCTATAACATGACCTCATGTATGTTGGGCTACCATCATTCTGAAATTTGAGTAGGAGCCTTCAAATTAAGAGAACCTGCTCTTTACATTAGGTAAAGATCCAGTATCTGACGTGCCTGCTTTAAAGTGAAATTTCATAGTTTTTCCATGATAGAAAGAAGTTTGTTTGATTAATTGTCTTATCCACTCAGATGTCAATGTAAACCTTTGGGATAAATTTTACAAAAGTCAGTCCACACACACACTGTGTGTTCATAGTAGAGCGCAGATGCTGGTAACGTGTCTCCCTGTCCAGTTGGAGGCAACAAATGGGATAGTACGTACTAGTTAGTGAACAGCTGTTGACCATTGTAGAGGCAGAAAAAGAAGATCCCTGATAGTTCAAATGGTTCAAATGGCTCTGAGCACTATGGGACTTAACATCTGAGGTCATCAGTCCCCTAGAACTTAAACCTAACTAACCTCAGGACATCACACACATCCATGCCCGAGGCAGGATTCGAACCTGCGACCGTAGCGGTCGCGCGGTTCCAGACTGAAGCGCCTAGAACCTCTCAGCCACACCGGCCGGCTCCCTGATAGTTGCAGTGGGCTTGGCACAGCTGCTTCATGAGTCTTACTCAACCAGTCACACAACATGATTTTGTATTAGTCCCGTTGCAATGCTTAAGTGCTATTGCAGCTCAGTAGACAACTGTTGTTTTCACCTGCAACAGTTTACAATTTACGATTGAGAGCTGGCAACAGCATTGCCTGTTGTCAGGTACTTCTTTCGCTGGTTCTGTTGTAGATACCTCTTCATACCACTAAGATATGACTTAATGATAATTTTTGTGGGCAGACTTTCATTCAGATTTTGCTCTTGCTGCATATTGAAGGTTTTATAAGTGTTATAAAAAAATCACATGTGTGCCTTTTAAATGAAAATGTTATCTATGATGTTATCAAAAGTATTGATAGTTATGCCAGAATAACATGAATTACGTTCGTAGTGTGGATGACACACTCTTCATTTTCTGCTTTTGTTGTTTACAGGAGTTACTTGTGTAGGTATATACAGGACTTTTGCACAGTCTATGCTGAGTTGTTATTAATCGTTTCATCTAGAAAGGCAGAAACTTCATTGTGGTGACTGATTTGTGGCATAGCCTGAGGTATAGTTATGTTGGAAGGTGACACTTCAATTGAGTTGACAAAGCCAGTGAATGTGATATGTAATACTCACTGGGTACTTGTACATAGTTTGTTACAGGCTTTCTGAATTTTCCCTAGACTTTTAGTTTTATGATGGAGGGTGGTTAAAAATGGAAAAGTGCATTTATTATAGTGTAAACTGCGCTAAAAGTCAGTTTGATACCATAACCTTTATTTACTGGTCCAACCTAGCAGAGTCCTTGGGCATGTTACTGGTCAGCCTGTCACAACACCCAAAATTTCAGAGATTAGGAGGGTGATAGTCCAATAACACACTGTAACCCAGTAATGAAAATGATAATGTGTGGCAAAAGCAGGAAGTGCTGTTGAAGTGTTTTTCTCCCAAAATTCAGTTTGATCGCACTCTATCACTTAGTATGTTAATGTTGTTACATTTAATTATATTGTATTTCTCCAACTATTGAAATAAAAACATCATTGCATCATTGGCTATACAGATTGGCTATTTTGCATCCTATCTTTCCATGTCAGCTCATGACCAAGTGTTGCCACAAGAAGTGGAGCCCCTTGACGCCCCTCTTGGGAGGTGACCATCACAGAAAAGGGTACTGTCACCTCTGCAAAAGTGTTATTTTGCCACAGTTGAATTCACAGGATGCAGGTTTGTGATGATATCCATTTGTCTGAGGGGGATCAGCTCTTAATATGGTCCCACCTGAGATAGTGCACAGAAACTTTTCAACAGTAGCTGTATAGGGCCAGGTTTAAGAAATTCCACAGCAAGTTATCAGGGAAAAAATCCTTCTTGACAGTCCGGGAGAGTGGTAAGGTTGTTAGCAGAATATGCTGCAAGCAGTGACATTTCATACCTGGATTATTAGTAGTGGGGAAGTTACTGTTGTTGATGGTTGCCAATAAGGACTCCTGGGCAAATAATGTTACGAAATGTTATTGGAGAGGTCAATTTGATTGTAAAATTGACTGCACAGTGTAAATTATCATTTATGTTTTGTTTCTGATTTACATGTTTGCAACTTCTCTGTGATAGCACGATGTTCAGCTATGCAACAACTGTAGCTGGCAGAGCCAGTCAGTATTGCTGAGAGATGGGGGTTACTGATATCATGTTAATATATTTGAACTTAGCCATAGGTGGCCAGTTTTCATTATGAAGGAGTGTTTTTGGTTTGTTATGTTTGCACCTGTGGTTGTGATCATAATTCCTAGACTCAGAATGAAGGGGTTATTAAAATGTTTCGGGTTCATATGTAGAGTTTATCAAGTACTTTCTTAAGCTCTCAGTGCGGAATCCATTGTGCACGTCCACACTACGTGTGTGTTGTGGGGCCTTGCTTGTGATTTACAGTACCTTGTGCTGTGTGACCTGCATGCTGTGTGGTCATGTTGGAGCTGCATATCCTCAGACTGGAGCTACATATGTCTAATAAGAATCATTTTTATGGACTCTCCTCTCTCACTGCTGAGGCCAGATTCAGTAGCCAGAGACTGTGTGTGTGTGTGTGTGTGTGTGTGTGTGTGAGAGAGAGAGAGAGAGAGAGAGAGAGAGAGAGAGAGAGAGAGAGAGAGCAGGAGCAGGATATGCAACCACAATGTATTGTTTTCCCTTTTTTAAATTCTAATTTACCCTTAAAGACGTCATCTGATTGTAATAGTTAATTTTAAATTTCAGGCATACATCCACATGATGCAAAGTCTTGGACAGAGGGCTATTTAGATGATTTAAGGGATATTGCATCAAATCCAGAATGTGTAGCTATTGGAGAATGTGGATTAGATTACAACCGTGATTTTTCTACACCGGATATGCAGAGAGAGGTGTTGGAGAAACAGGTAATTAGTAATTTAACAGCTAAGAGATAGTTTGCTACATTAACCAAATGATGGGGCAAAAAATCCTTAGTATATATTTGTGAACCCAAATTGTCTTGATAGTTTCGGTTATTGATGGCATTGAAGTTACACAGTTTACAGACATGGTCATATGCCAAAACAGGCTATGCAACAGATGGCTGATATTGTTTACAGGGCATGGGTAATATTGTTCACACTCCAGAGGTGAGTGCAAGTGTATATTGTTGTGTTCCTCACTCCCTCCCGCAATACCATTTGTGGGTTATGTGCAGCAGGTATGAACAGTGAATGATGTGTTTCTTTGCAAGTATGTAATTATCATCATTATGCTTGAACATATTTTTGTCGTAGAATTCTAGCCAACAGTCTGCACTTTTGCATACTCTTTGTACTGTTAAGAAATTGTACTGCTAAGTTCAGTATAATTTTGGGGATTTATAATCCCATTTTTGTTCTTCAGATTGCATTATTTCACTGGATTGGCAAATACAAATGAGCTACAGTATACATTAGGAATTAATGGACAAGTGCTGTTACCACAGACTGTTGTACTGTTTGTTTGAAGAATAATGATAAAGTTCTCATCCACTTCTGTTTCCCTACAGTTGTGATTACTGTGCCTCTTTCCTGCACCAGCAATGTTGAGATGGTTCTTATAATACTTGGTCACATTGAGAGGCATCAGTAAAGCCACTCTTTAAGTTTGTGTTGTGACTGTCTACTACAACATGTGTGTGTGTGGGGGGGGGGGGGTGGTGGTAGCAGTTAAGTTCCTTTACGGAGCTGTTTTTGAAGACACGTAAATGGCCTCAGAAGTTGTCATAGTCGACCAAAACATTATTGCACCTGGCAGTGAGGATGCTTTGGTTAGCTTATCGTGAGTAGGCACATAATCGGGATTAGTAGTATATGCACAACTGACCTGAAAACATTGGCAGTATGATGTACATTCCTTAGTCACCACAGTACTTCTTTACTGTAACATCAATGCGCGTTTCCAGTACCGGCCAAGTGCAATAATACCGTGATTGAGTAGTATAGTGAACCAACACTGAGTTGAACACTGTCATTAAATTGATCGAAGACGGTCAGAAAAAGATGTATCTAATGGTAGAATTGACAGTGGTTTATAGTAACTTGCATGAAGGTTTGAACTAGCAGAAACTGTGTACAAAGTTTGTCCTCCATGCAATGATAAGGGAGAAAGTGAACAGTAGAGCTGTGTTATTAAGTGTTGTTATCCTTAATTGACAGTTATGCAAACACTTGGCACAAGCGTTTTACTGGTTGTGAACTGCTCCTACAGAAAAGCTATTAGAACTAAAATTTAGGCACCACATGAACAGGTGGAGAAGTACACATCAGTTAATCCTATTTTCACCTAATAGTTTCCTGTGTACACTAAACAACCGAGAGTTTGGTTGTAATCTTAGAACAGAGCACTACACCAAATCAATGAGAAATTTGTGCACTAAATTGTAATGTTTTGAATGTATTCTTTGAAACATAGCTCAGGTCTCTGTAATGTAACCATTCATTGATTTATGAAAAGTCACTGATACATGTTTGAACTTTTAAAACACTATAGACGATTTAATTGGAACAAATTGCAAATGTGCACCATTAAGAGTCAAAAACACTGAATTAAAAAGCACAACTAAATCAATTTTTAAGAAAATACTTATTTCTGGGAAGTGTAACTCAATTCTGCCTGGGTTTTTCTTTTTGTAATGTTATGTAATAACCAGACAAATATTGCTATTTTATGATCTGTTTATTCTTTTCATTTGCACCAAAATGTTACAAAACTTGTACATGGAACAAATTGACACAGATTGGTCCTGCATTGTAACTATTGCAAATTTTAGCTAGAACTCTGTTGCAGATTACAATAATGGCTAAGTGATGTATTTTGAAACATTATTAGTGCTTAAACATGATAAATCTCCAATTATACTTTTATATAAATCCAAGTGTTGAAAAATGTTCTACCAGAATTGCAAATTCACTTTACGTAAGTTAAATCATCATTAAGTATGTTTTTCTGTATAAAATTTCATTAGTTGCGTTATGCTAACAGTTAATTCTATAAGGTAATAAATTACTTTTTGATTAAGAGATGAATTTTCAGTCCTAATACATCTAACATTTCCAAAGTAAACAGTTTGAGCATGTGATTTCAGACATTAATGTAAAACTGATTTTGAAAGCCAAAAAGAAGCCTATATAAGCATGAAGGAATAAACATATCCTAGTGCAATCAAGAATGGTCATATTATCAGTCGCTTAAAAAATTTGTTTTTTTATACACGACCTGTTTTTCAGGACTATCATCAGTTCTGGCATTAAGAACTTCATAATTTTGTCTCCTGGTCTGTCACATTACAGCTCATAACTGGTTGAAGTTACATACACTTGATTTGAAAATCATAATGCTGTCTCTGATGCAAGTTTGTCCATTATTAGAGATACAAGTTAGTATGTTTGTTCAGAATTAAAATTAATTGATTTAAAGTTCCTCTCTCGAAATAACTTGATTGCAGTCATGAAGGTTGGTTGTAAATGGTCACACTGTGCTCAATAACAAAGTATATTACTTGTGGAGGCCTCAATAAAATCTCAAGTAATTACAATAATTTTACTCCTCTGCAAAAACTGCCACTGTGCAACAGGCCAAAGGAGGCCACAGTCAGAGAAAATGCACACCGCCACAGCTATGCTGGTATGCTTACGTGGTAAGGAAATAAAACTTCTAAATAGGTATGTGAAATATCTACAGGACTGGAAAAATTGCTTTCAAAAGTCAATGGTGAAGAAGAATTTGATTGTATTGTTTTGATCGCAAAACACAGCGTGTATACCTCCATTGAGATAATTTTTACTGCTCTTTTATTTTATTTATTCTTTTTTTACATGACACACTCCAGATTTCTTTGCCAACAAAACAACAAACCATCAGCAAGTCACATCTACTATTTTGACATCTACAGAGAGATTCTAAAATCCATCATATGGCATGTGGTGGAGGGTACCTATACCATTACTAGTTATTTCCTTTTGTGTTCCACTTGCAAATAAAGAAAGGGAAAAACAACTGTCTATATGCCTCCGTATGAACTCAAATGTTTCGTATCTTGTTTTTGTGGTCCTTATGTGCAATGTATGAATTTTCTCAGTAGTGTTCTTTGAAAAGAATGTCGCCTTCCCTCCAGGGATTCCCATTTGAGTTCCTGAAGCATCTGTGTAACACTTGCATGTTGTTCGAACCTACCAGTAACAAATCTAGCAGCCTGCCTCTGAATTGCTTGGATGTTGTCCTTTAATTTGACCTGATACAGATTGCAAACATTTGAGCAGTACTCGCAAATAGTCACACCAGTGTCCTAAATGCGGTCTCCTTTACAGATGAACCGCGCTTTCATAGAATTCTCCCAATAAACTGAAGTTGACCACTTGCTTTCCCTATCACAATCCTCACATGCTCATTCCATTTCATATCGCTTTGCAGTGTTACGTCCAGATATTTGAATGACATGACTGTGTAAAGCAGGACTCTACTAATGCTGTATCTGAACATTACAGATTTGTTTTTCCTACTCATCTCCATTAACTTACATTTTTCTACTTTTAGAGCTAGCTGTCATTCGTCACACCATCTAGAAATTTTGTCCAAGTCCTCTTGTATCCTCCTACAGTCACTCAGTTTCGACATCCTACTATACACCACAGGCAATGGCCTTGCCGCAGTGGATACCCCGGTTCCCATCAGATCACCGAAGTTAAGCGCTGTCGGGCATGCCTGTCATTTGGATGGGTGACCATCCAGGCCGCCATGCACTGTTGCCATTTTTCGGGGTGCACTCAGCCTCATGATGCCAGTTGAGGAGCTACTCAACCGAATAGTATCGGCTCCGGTCAAAGAACACCATCGTAATGACCAGGAGAGCGGTGTGGTGACCACACGCCCCACCTATCCGCATGCTCAGCTGAGGATGACACAGCGGTCGGATGGTCCCGATGGGCCACTTGTGGCCTGATGACAGAGTGAGTGCTATACACCACAGCATCATCAGGAAACAACTGCATATTACTGCCCACCCTGTTCGCCACGTCATTTATGTGTATAAAGAATAAGAGCAGTCCTATCACACTTCCAAAAGAATAATAGTGGTGCTATTGCACTTCCCTGAGGCATTCCTGACGATACCTTTGTCTCTCGTGAACACTCACCATCAAGGAGAACATACTAGGTTCTATAACTTGAGAAGTCTGAGAGCCACTCGCATATTTGTGAACCTTCCACATGCTCGTATCTTCTTTAACAACCCACGATGGGGCATTGTATCAAATGCTTTCCAGAAGTCTATAAATATGGAACCTGCCTGTTCTCCTTTATCTATAGTTAGCACTGTATCATGTGAGTAAAGGGCAAGCTGCATTTTGAATGAGCAATGCTTTATAAAACCATGCTGATTCATGGACATGAGCTTCTCGGTCTCAAGAAAATTCAGTTAAATTTGAACTGAGAATATGTTCAAGGATTCTGCAGCAAACTGATGTTAGAGCTATTGGTCAGTAATTTTGCAGGCCCATTCTTGTGCCCTTCTTACATACAGGGGTCACCTGCACTTTTTCAAGTCACTTGGGACTTTGTGCTGGGTGAGATTCAAAATAAATGCGAGCTAGGTAAGGGGCCAGTGTCAGAAGTACTGTTTGAAATACCGAATAAGCATTGCATCTGGATCTAGTGTTGTATTTGTTTTCAGCCCAATCAGTCTTTTCTCTAGACCAGGAATGCTTATTACTGTGTCTTATATATCGTATCGGAGGCTGTTCAAATGATCAAACAATGGTAGATTGTAGGATTCTCCTCTTTGAACAATTTCTTGATCAAGGAATTTAAAACTTTGGCTTTCATTTTGCTATCTTCAACTGCCACACCACACTGGTCAACATGTTACAGGATGTAAGCTTTAGACCCACTTAGCGATTTTACATGTGACCAGAATTGTCTCGGGTTTTCTGCCAGATCATTTGCTAAGGTATGACAGTGGTAGTGATTGTATGCTTCACTCACAGATCTTTTCACAGATGCACGAATCTCTACTAGCCATTGCCTGTTGTCATTTATGTGTTCTCTTTTGAACCAAGAGTGCGACAGCCTCTGCTTCCTCAGCATTTTCCGAAACTTTTTGTTAAACCATGGTGGGTCTTCTCCATCCTTAACCCACGTACTAGGCACGTAATTCTCCAGACCACAATTTACAATCTGCATAAACTTTGCCCATAGTTCCTCTATGTCCATCTTAATTGGAACTAAGTGAGGTCAGTTCACAGTCTAAATAAGATACTAATAACTGCTTATCTGCTCTTCCTAGTAGGAACACTCTCTTAGATTTCTTACCTGATTTATTAACTTACGTAATTGTTGATATAATGACATCATGATCACCAATTGACATTTTTATTATGGAATTGTCAGTAACGTCTGGCTTATTTCTAGCTACAGGATCTAAGATACTTCCACTGAGCGTGAGCTGTTGAACTAGCTGCTCAAAGTAGGAAACTCGTTCAAAAGTACTTTGAATGACTGTTTGTACCCCATGCAATGATTCCATAGACATCCCAGTTTATACTCGGTAGGTTAAAGTCATCTCCAAATACTAAAACCCTCTAACTTATCCACCAGATTTGTCATCTGTGGACTGTTCCTTGTTCCCAGAACCACAAATGTACCTGAAGCTTGACGTGATTGAGAAAATCTAGAACTCTGCGACACACACACTGGAAACAGATCCAGAAAAAAGTTTCTTCAAGATCATATAGAGATTGTAAACTTGTTTTAAGCACAGTATCATATCGTTTATATCATATTTTTTTGTAAATAAGGGCAACACTTATATATCCTTGCTACTGAATTTGGTTTTACCTTATGACAGGAGCCGCTAAAACGAACCACTTGAGAAAGAGTCATATACACAGTTTTTGAAGTTGGATTCCGAGATTTTGGAAGCTTTCAAAATTCGTTCATACCAGTAATGATAGGACACTGTCGAAATGCGTAGTTGTTGAAAGGAAGGAATAGTCCGTGGTGTGAGGAGGAACACAGTGTAAAGAAAATTATTAGGAAGTAACGACAGATTAGCAGGAAAGATTGAAATTCCATAATTTTTTCCAACCATTTCCTGTTCCTTGTCTCCTAGACCAGGGCTTGGGAAGGTTTTGCTCACATTCAAAATATGTTTTTGTACTATACCAGTTGAAGGAAAAATCGTAACCCTAAAGATTCAACATTGCTGGTAAATTTTATAGTTGGCTCTGCTCTTTGATGCTTTTTCAGCAACTGGGGAAGTAGATTTTTTGAAGGATATTTTATTTCAGCTGCGGGTTCAATCCATTTGTCGTTTCAAAGAGTTCTATTTGAAACGTGACTATAATAGTCTTCGTTGATTTCAGAGAAATGAATTTTGAAAACATGAAAGTAATGAAGTAACTATGTTACCTGTGTATTGAAACCTGTAGTTACAAATGTAAGAAAACTTAAAACATGTAGTTAACAATGTAGGAAAAGATAGATTACTGCTTACCACAAAGAAGGCACATCAAGTTGCAGACAGGCATGATTATATGACACTCAGATGTAGCTTTCAGCCACAGACTTCGTTTGTAAAGAATGAGAGATACAGGTGCGCGCGCGCGCCCACACACACACACACACACACACACACACACACACACACACACTTCGGCTTGAGATGCTGTAGTTGACAGTTGTGTGTGCTTCGATAATTTAGAAACCACTAATGTCTCAGGGGAACATGAATGCCATTACTGCCTGTAGCTAATTGGTTTAAAATATGGAGAAGAAAACTGACATTTTTCATTGTGTAATTTACCAGATGAAAAACTTAAGCACATACAATGAAATTCGTATTTTACAAAGATATCATTTACGTATGAATATTTTTATAAGTATACCTTTGCTAGTGTTGGAGGTCAAATAAAATAGTCAACTTTGTAATATGTGTGTTTTTACAGAAGGTCCTGTATTCTCCTAAATTTTGGTAAGTGTCATGGAAGACTTTTTTTGTAGTTAAAAGTATTGTTTTGCATTTTGCATAGACACATTCTTTGTGGGATTTCTTAATCATCTTCCCCCTCCCGCCATTTCTATGTAAATTACATTCAACTTCATATTTTGATTATGTTGGGTTCTTCATATTGAATTCACGTTATTTTGTTGTAATTTGCTTTTTCTGTGGTGTTTTTAGTACACTATCCACATTAT
The DNA here is from genome assembly GCF_023864345.2 of Schistocerca serialis cubense. Lineage (NCBI taxonomy): Eukaryota > Metazoa > Arthropoda > Insecta > Orthoptera > Acrididae > Schistocerca > Schistocerca serialis. The sequence goes on from NC_064638.1 coordinate 719,908,026, forward strand.
ATTTTGTATACTGCGTGCATGTCTGTTCACAAGTGTACATGTACGTGTGTGTGTGTGCATGTTTATTTGTAGCTTTTTGCTTATAATTAGTGTGCTGCTCCAAATAGTGTAATTCATTCTTTATTTTTCTTCTTTCTTCTCCCTGCTTATATGTTACAGATGTTATACTTAAAAGGGAAACTCCCCATCACAATCCCCTCAGATTTAGTGGTAAGAGGACCCAGTGGACAGCCTGTCAAAAACTAAACACAGATCAAACACAAAAACGGGAAGAAGTTGTACTGAACTGTGAAATAAAAAAAAAAAATAAAAAAAATTAGCATTGAACAGTCCAGTTACAAGATATGCAATATGGAGCAACAATAATTAGCAACGGTGTCATGGTTAAGCGGTCAAGGTGTTGGATTGCCAAGCAGGCAACTTGTGTTCAGACCTCACTTGTGCCATTTTTTTTTTCCTCTCCTGCTGTTCACTGTATTCAAATTTGTGTCTGTGTCGTGGTGTAATGTCCATTTGCAAGAAAGTGTAAGTTAAGGGACCTTTAAAGACAGTTGAGTCTGCATAACTACTCTATTAGCTGCTAAAAGGAGGTGGCTTTCGAATTAGAATTGCAAACGTTTGATGACAAGGCATGGCATTAATGACAGGACGTGTGTTGTATAGGAATCTCTGATTGGTTTACCTAATTTGTACGCCTAGTGAAATATGCCTCTTTGCCCGATTTAGGTGTCTGTATGAATGTGAATGTGATCACTCCCAAGGAAATGATGAAAACATAATAGTTTGTCATGTAAGTTCCAACAAATGTGTGCAACAGTTTCACAATTGCACAGTTTCTCTGTGCTCTGTCAGAACATATGTTTTAAATGTTTTTGATGTTGCATTCCATTTTGGAAGTTTCGACTCTGGAATCCCTTTGTTGCAACATAGTTCACACCTGTTTATTTGTTGTTGTCATTTCTGTGAAACATGTATGTGATATCTTGCCTGCTCTCATTACTCATCACATTTACTTGGGTTGGTAATGTATTCTTACCACATGACTCATATTCTATAACCGATGTGTAGTATGACAACTGCCAAGACTACAGAAAGAGAACAAACATTTCCATGACGGGACGAACCATTCATAATGTTCGGGGGGGAGGGGGGGGGGGAGAGGGGAAGGCACGAGGGAGTTTTGGACGTGGCTTGTAGAGTGGCAGTCCAACACCATTACCATTTAACTGTGACGCTGCAGCTGTCCAACTTCTCGATATTGCATTTGTTACAGTTAGACTGTTCACCATTTCTGTTTCGCCTTTTTTCACAGTTCAGTACACATTCTTCTTGTTTTCATATTTCATCTGTGTTCAGCTTTTGACAGGCTATCCACTGGGCTATCTTACCACAAAACATTGGGGGAGGGGGGGGATGGAAAGTTTTCCTTGTTAGGAAAATATGTGCATCTTAAATTTAGGAAAATGGGTAATAACTTTTTGGTGACTAGAGGACATTAGAGAATGCTAGCAAAAATAAATTTTGGAAAATTCCTGGCACATTGTATGGGGGCCTCGGCCAGTTTGTGAAGTAATATGGTACTCATACTTCATGAAATGTTTTACATAGCCTGGCATTATGGACATGCTATTGAATAAATGTGCAGAAAGAAGGGGTTGACTGGATAGGACACAGTCATCATCGAAGTTATCCTTTAAAAAATGAATTATGAGGTATGGCAGTAAAAGAAAGCCTATGACCAATAGAACCACCAGACTTTGTATGTATCTAAAACTTGAGCATTGGGGAATCTGGTTGCAGTGGTAGAGGTATCTTTCTTTTCTGTTTTAATACACTATTAACTACTGAGAAAATAGCTTTATGAAAAGAATATTTAAACTTAAGTCATAAATTATTTTCATTTATAGTTATTTTTGTTTGTGATTTCACTCATTTTGAGGTAAGAGTATGTTGTTGTCGTTGTTGTGGTCTTCAGTCCTTAGACTGGTTTGATGCAGCTCTCCATGCTACTCTATCCTGTGTAAGCTTCTTCATCTCCCAGTACTTACTGCAACCTACATCCTTCTGAATCTGCTTAGTGTATTCATCTCTTGGTCTCCCTCTACGATTTTTACCCTTCACACTGCCCTCCAATGCTAAATTTGTGATCCCCTGATGCCTCAGAACATGTCCTACCAACCGGTCCCTTCTTCTTGTCAAGTTGTGCCACAAACTCCTCTTCTCCCCAATTCTATTCAATACCTCCTCATTAGTTATGTGATCTACCCATCTAATCTTCAGCATTCTTCTGTAGCACCACATTTTGAAAGCTTCTATTATCTTCTTGTCCAAAATATTTATTGTCCATGTTTCACTTCCATACATGGCTACACTCCAAACAAATACCTTCAGAAATGACTTCCTGACACTTAAATCTGTACTCGATGTTAACAAATTTCTCTTCTTCAGAAATGCTTTCCTTGCCATTGCTAGTCTACATTTTATATCCTCTCTACTTCAACCATCATCAGTTATTTTGCTCCCCAAATAGCAAAACTCCTTTACTACTTTAAGTGTCTCATTTCCTAATCTAATTCCCTCAGCGTCACCCGACTTAATTCGACTACAGTCCATTATCCTCGTTTTGCTTTTGTTGATGTTCATCTTGTATCCTCCTTTCAAGACACTGTCCATTCCATTCAACTGCTCTTCCAAGTCCTTTGCTGTCTCTGACAGAATTACAATGTCATCGGCAAACCTCAAAGTTTTTATTTCTTCTCCATGGGTTTTAATACCTACTCCGAATTTTTCTTTTGTTTCCTTTACTGCTTACTCAATATACAGATTGAATAACATTGGGGAGAGGCTACAACCCCGTCTCACTCCCTTCCCAACCACTGCTTCCCTTTCATGTCCCTCGACTCTTATAACTGCCACCTGGTTTCTGTACAAATTGTAAATAGCCTTTCACTCCCTGTATTTTACCCCTGCCACCTTCAGAATTTGAAAGAGAGTATTCCAGTCACCATTGTCAAAAGCTTTCTCTAAGTCTATAAATGCTAGAAAAGTAGGTTTGTCTTTTCTTAATCTTTCTTCTAAGATAAGTCGTAAGGTCAGTATTGCCTCACATGTTCCAACATTTCTACGGAATCCAAACTGATCTTCCCCGAGGTCGGCTTCTACCAGTGTTTCCATTCGTCTGTAAAGAATTCGTGTTAGTATTTTGCAGCTGTGACTTATTAAACTGATAGTTCGGTAATTTTCACATCTGTCAACACCTGCTTTCTTTGGCATTGGAATTATTATATTCTTCTTGAAGTCTGAGGGTATTTCGCCTGTATCATACATCTTGCTCACCAGATGGTAGAGTTTTGTCAGGACTGGCTCTCCCAAGGCCGTCAGTAGTTCTAATGGAATGTTGTCTACTTCCGGGGCCTTGTTTCGTCTTACGTCTTTCAGAGCTCTATCAAACTCATCACGCAGTATCGTATCTCCCATTTCTTCTTCATCTACATCCTTTTCCATTTCTATAATATTGTCCTCAAGTACATCGCCCTTATATAGACCCTCGAAATACTCCTTCCACCTTTCTGCTTTCCCTTCTTTGCTTAGAACTGGGTTTCCATATGAGCTCTTGATATTCATACTAGTGGCTCTCTTTTCTCCAAAGGTCTCTTTAATTTTCCTGTAGGCAGTATCTATTTTGCCCCTAGTGAGATAAGCCTCTACATCCTTACATTAGTCCTCTAGCCATCCCTGCTTAGCCATTTTGCACTTCCTGTTGATCTCATTTTTGAGTCGTTTGTATTTCTTTTTGCCTGCTTCATTTACTGCATTTTTATGTTTTCTCCTTTCATCAATTAAATTCAATATTCTTCTGTTACCCAAGGATTTCTAGTAGCCCTCATCTTTTTACCTACTTGATCCTCTGCTGCCTTCACTACTTCATCACTCAGAGCTACCCATTCTTCTTCTACTGTACTTCATTCCCCCACTGCTGTTAATTGTTCCCTTACGCTCTCCCTGAAACTCTGTGCAACCTCTGGTTCTGTCAGTTTAGCCAGGTCCCATCTCCTTAAATTCCAACATTTTTGCAGTTTCTTCAATTTTAGTCTGCAGTTCATAACCAATAGATTGTGGTCAGAGTCCACATCTGCCCCTGGAAATGTCTTACAATTTAAAACCTGGTTCCTAAATCTCTGTCTTACCATTATATAATCTATCTGATACCTACTAGTATCTCCAGGATTCTTCCATGTATCCAACCTTCTTTCATGATTCTTGAACCAAGTGTTAGCTATGATTAAGTTATGCTCTGTGCAAAACTCTACCAGGCGGCTTCCTCTTTCATTTCTTAACCCCAATCCGTATTCACCTACTACGTTTCCTTCTCTCCCCTTTTCTACTCTCGAATTCCAGTCACCCATGACTATTAAATTTTCATCTCCCTTTACTACCTGAATAATTTCTTTTATCTCATCATACATTTCATCAATTTCTTCATCCTGTGCAGAGCTAGTTGGCATACACTCCTGGAAATGGAAAAAAGAACACATTGACACCGGTGTGTCAGACCCACCATACTTGCTCCGGGCACTCCGAGAGGGCTGTACAAGCAATGTTCACACGCACGGCACAGCGGACACACCAGGAACCGCGGTGTTGGCCGTCGAATGGCGCTAGCTGCGCAGCATTTGTGCACCGCCGCCGTCAGTGTCAGCCAGTTTGCCGTGGCATACGGGGCTCCATCGCAGTCTTTAACACTGGTAGCATGCCGCGACAGCATGGACGTGAACCGTATGTGCAGTTGACGGACTTTGAGCGAGGGCGTATAGTGGGCATGCGGGAGGCCGGGTGGACGTACCGCCGAATTGCTCAACACGTGGGGCGTGAGGTCTCCACAGTACATCGATGTTGTCGCCAATGGTCGGCGGAAGGTGCACGTGCCCGTCGACCTGGGACCGGACCTCAGCGACGCACGGATGCACGCCAAGACCGTAGGATCCTACGTAGTGCCGTAGGGGACCGCACCGCCACTTCCCAGCAAATTAGGGACACTGTTGCTCCTGGGGTATCGGCGAGGACAATTCGCAACCGTCTCCATGAAGCTGGGCTACGGTCCCGCACACCGTTAGGCCGTCTTCCGCTCACGCCCCAACATCGTGCAGCCCGCCTCCAGTGGTGTCGCGACAGGCGTGAATGGAGGGACGAATGGAGACGTGTCGTCTTCAGCGATGAGAGTCGCTTCTGCCTTGGTGCCAATGATGGTAGTATGCGTGTTTGGCACCGTGCAGGTGAGCGCCACAATCAGGACTGCATACGACCGAGGCACATAGGGCCAACACCCGGCATCATGGTGTGGGGAGCGATCTCCTACACTGGCCGTACACCACTGGTGATCGTCGAGGGGACACTGAATAGTGCACGGTACATCCAAACCGTCATCGAACCCATCGTTCTACCATTCCAAGACCGGCAAGGGAACTTGCTGTTCCAACAGGACAATGCACGTCCGCATGTATCCTGTGCCACCCAACGTGCTCTAGAAGGTGTAAGTCAACTACCCTGGCCAGCAAGATCTCCGGATCTGTCCCCCATTGAGCATGTTTGGGACTGGATGAAGCGTCGTCTCACGCGGTCTGCACGTCCAGCACGAACGCTGGTCCAACTGAGGCGCCAGGTGGAAATGGCATGGCAAGCCGTTCCACAGGACTACATCCAGCATCTCTACGATCGTCTCCATGGGAGAATAGCAGCCTGCATTGCTGCGAAAGGTGGATATACACTGTACTAGTGTATGCTCTGTTGCCTGTGTCTATGTGCCTGTGGTTCTGTCAGTGTGATCATGTGATGTATCTGACCCCAGGAATGTGTCAATAAAGTTTCCCCTTCCTCGGACAATGAATTCACGGTGTTCTTATTTCAATTTCCAGGAGTGTATAAACTTGTACTACTGTAGTAGGCATGGGCTTCGTGTCTATCTTAGCCACAATAATGCGTTCACTATGCTGTTTGTAGTAGCTTACCCGCACTCCTATCTTTTTAAACATTATTAAACCTACTCTTGCATTACCCCTATTTGATTTTGTATTTATAACCCTGTATTCATCTGACCAAAAGTCTTGTTCCTCCTGCCACCGAACTTCACTAATTCCCACTATATCTAACTTTAACCTATCCATTTCCCTTTTTAAATTTTCTAACCTACCTGCCCGATTAAGGGATCTGACATTCCACGCTCCGATCCGTAGAACGCCAGTTTTCTTTCTCCTGATAACGATGTCCTCTTGAGTAGTCCCCGCCCGGAGATCCGAATGGGGGACTATTTTACCTTCAGAATATTTTACCCAAGAGGACGCCATCATCATTTAACCATACAGTAAAGCTGCATGCCCTTGGGAAAAATTACGGCTGTAGTTTCCCCTTGCTTTCAGCCGTTCGCAGTGCCAGCACAGCAAGGCTGTTTTGGTTAGTGTTACAAGGCCAGATCAGTCAATCATCCAGGCTGTTGCCCCTGTAGCTACTGAAAAGGCTGCTGCCCCTCTTCAGGAGCCACATGTTTGTTTGGCGTCTCAACAGATACCCCTCCATTGTGGTTGCACCTATGGTAGGGCCATTGGTATTGCTGAGGCACGCAAGCCTCCCCGCCAATGGCAAGGTCCGTGGTTCATGGAGTATAAAAAAAGTAAAATTGTGTTAAAAAAAAACAAACACACAACTTGAGTTCCGGACACAAAGTTTTATACATTTTCCAAACACAAGTTTTTTTTCCAGCTGTCACATATGTCAAGTCGGTTCATTTATTCAGGCAAAGGCCAATGTATTGTAAAACATTTTCACTTCCCATATCTGTGAAGCTCTTTGACTATATGTTTTATAGCCAACTGGTCCAGTATAGTTACTCCACATTTAATTTTAATCTAAAATTCTGGAATACTTTTCGAGTTTTTCCCAATTTCTATACTTGAATGAAGCATACTGAGAATGGGAACATTATTTCGTTCTTTCTCTTGATAAATAAACCAGGTTTTATGTCCATGCTTCATCACAGTAGTATCAAACAGTGGTGCTTAGAACATTCTTTCTGATGATCGCTGTCCGCTGAACTCATTTGGCTTGATATGTTTACTCTTCAGTATAGTGGCCTTTTGCAAATATGTGAAGAGATATCTATAATCACAATTCCTTCCCATTCAAAGGAATGGTGCCTCAAGTTTCGTGCTAAAGTATTTGGAAATGTTATGATTCTCTGGTTGATGTCCATTCTTTCTGTCTCATGGAAATAAGTTGAACATCTGTTTGGTGTCTGCATCCAGTGATAACCAAACTTTGATGGCAAATTTATCTCCCATGTACGGTATTAATCTACATGTGTCTTAAGACCCATCATCAATTGTGATGTTTTGTCCAGAGCTGTAAAGCGAGAAACAATTTTTAAATGACTCCAGACTTCGATATCACTTACCACTTGATATCAGTGTCAATTCCCTTGGTGCAAAAAAAGCCACAAACTCACAAAGCTGCAACATTTTGTCAACTTCAGAAATAGAAACACACCAGTTACTATTTTGAAGTCGTTTTTGAGCTTTCATCTCGGTGCACAGTTTTATGTTTCACTGTTTTACCATTTGCATACAGGCACTAAGAAGTAGTTTGTAGTGCTGTGAACTTTGATGTTTCTCTTAGCAAGTGGCCTTGGTCCTGCTGTCTGTCAGAAAACTTTTTGCTTTTGTAGTTTTTCAGCTGCATTTGTGATCTAAAATCTCTCAATCTCTTTTCTGAATTCCAGCTGTAAAAAAAGTGAAGTGATGACACTTCTTTCTTCCTCCCTGTCTTCTTCTGTTGTATCAAATGTCATTCTGTGCCGAAAGATATGCTGATTTCAGTGGAGGAGTCTGTCTTGCTGCTATAAGAGTCATTGGTATAGTTTTTCTTGATTCAGCACTATCATGCTATAGAATCATTGCTAGTAGTTTGTACTTATCTTTCAATTTCACTACAATCAGGCTCTTGCTCTGAAATTGGCTGTAGATGTTCTAAATATTTTGGTGCTTCGTTGTCTAACAACTTAGGAGCCATTTTCAAAATCTGTTTCAAAACTTATGCACCACCAAGCACTTTACTTATAGCGAGATGTAATAATTAGCACAGAAGCTTCAGTGTGCATCACTACACCGTGTCAGTCACTTCCAACACAACTCATCATTTTCAGCATTCTCAGATGGCTTAGGCGCATAAATAAGCATTACATGGTCAGAAGGACTGCTGCCATGATTATAGGTGTATGGTGAGAAATAAAAGCAGGGAGTATTAATATATGTCTGTAATTTTTACAGTGAAATCTCTTTTGGAAAGAAACCAGTCACAAAATAGTTGGTTTTATGAAAAAATGTACTGTCGTTAGAGGCAGGCGAAAGTTTAGAATGGTCAGTCAAATCACTTCATGCTTTCTAGAGTTAGTCGTAACCTATTACTTAATACATCTTGTTCAGTGGAATGCCACCATGGAGGTGATACTAATGAGGAATTAACTATTGATCATGGCTCTTGGAAGACGAGATGTGGCTGGAGAGTTAAGAGGGGTCCTCAGGTCTTAGTCCTCTCTAAAACAACGATGAAGATGAGAAGGCGTAATATACAAACATTAGTCAAAGCAGGAAAACTGGATGAAGTGAAAGATTAGATGAGGAAGAATGAACTAGATATATTAGGTATATGTAAGACAGGCTGGGAGGGAAGTGGAGATTACTACAGTGATGGTTTTACAGTAAATTGTAGTGGTGATGAGAGAAAAGGAAAGCATGAAATGTAAATTGTAACAAGAGGAAAATGGTCAAATAATTTTCACAATACTTACCACGTTGGCAACTGGTTAATGATGGTAAAAATAGTAGTAGTTGTGTGGACTTTGGTAGTAATTCACACACATTTCCCACCAACAGCTCGTGACTTAGAAGAAGTGGAGACTGTGTATGGAGAACATTGAAGAACTGTTAAAACATTAAAAAAAAGATAATGTTGCAATCTGGGTGTTTTTAATGCCATAATATGATCCTATACAGCCAATAATACTGTAGGAAATTTTGGCTTGGGGGAAAATATATGAGAGGTGAAGATTTGGTAGATTTCTCTGCAATCAAAATTATGGTTATTACAAACACTTTATTTGAGTTTGCTCTTAAAAGAAATAAACAATGGAAAATCCTTGATGTACAGGTAATAACAACATTATTATGAAAAGGGTAGATTGCTGCTCACCACACAGAAGAAGCATTGAGTTGCAGAGAGGCACAATGAAAAGGCAACTAATGATTGAAACTTTCAGCCAAAAGGCCTTCCTTGGAAATATGAATTGCACACAAACATTCATACAAACACAAATCACACATACATAGCCACAGTGCCTCCTGCCGTCTTGAAACCTTATTTTTAAACCAATTGGAAATATTTGGAACAAACAGGTACAATAGGTGTGACACCGAAACAGGCGATTGTTATGTTAGGAATTGGAAAACAGGAGTCATGCCATCTGGACAACAAACCTTTGCCATTGACACACATATCGATGTTGAGTCAAGGTGGTGTCATGGACCAGCAAACAATGTGCTGTTGGTGTAAGGCATTTTACAAAAAACAGCGACAGCTATGGGCCATGTAGTGTGTGTTTCATGCTTTTTACTCTCACACACATCATGTCCCAGTCTTGTCGGCACATGCTATCAAAGTGTGAGTACAGAATTTTGAGGAAATGGGTAATACAGTGTTGAAAGGGAGGTGCACACGTCAGAAAGTGTTGCGAGATTGGGAGAAGCCTTCAGCCAAAGTCCCAGGTGTTCTGCACGCAAGCATGTACTGCAGTTGACATATTGCATCACAGTGTACAGCAAATATTACATTGGGAATTGCAATACCATCCAAAAAAGTGAATAAAGATGACCTCTCAAAGAGACTGTGCTTTTGTTGGGAATTGTTGAAAGTTGTGAACGAAAACCTAGGCCAGTGCAACAATCTGATCATGACTGATAAGGCTAATTTTTATATGTCAGGCTGTGTTAACAAGCAAAACCTTAGATACTAGTCATGTGAACACCACTTCACTGTCAGAAAGTGGTAGTGTGGTGTGATATATCATTGTTTGATATCATAGGGCCTTATTTTTTTAAGATGGTCGTGGCAGTGGTGTTACTGTGATACAGAATGTTGTGTTAATGCTTTGAGCTATTTCCTAGTGTGACAGCTTGTTGATATTCCTATAACTGCAAAAACATTTTTCCAGCAAGGGGGTGGGGGGCACATGCCACTCCTTGTGGCGTTCCGTTAATGTTCTGCAGAATGTCTTTCCTGGTCATCTCATTTCCAAGAATGGAGACATTTCCTAGCCTTCAAGACCCACTGCTCTTTCAGCATGACGTCTTCTTCCCTTGGGGTCATTTGAAATCTCATATCTTCTGGTGTGATCCATGATACACCATCCAGGAACTGAGCGATCAAATTTGTCAGGAACTTATTGAATTTGAGTGCCAATCTTGCTAGGTGTAATGTCTGACTTCTGTTGGCTTGAAATGTGGGTCACTTTACCGTATTTACTCGAATCTAAGCCGCACCTGAAAAATGAGACTCGAAATCGAGGAAAAAAAAATTTCCCGAATCTAAGCCGCACCTGAAATCTGAGACTCGAAATTCAAGGGGAGAGAAAAGTTTTAGGCCGCACTTCCAAATCGAAACAAACTTGGTCCGTTGTAATATGAGACACAATTTAGGTTGAATGAATGACGATACAGCTGTAGTAGTTTGGTTCAAGTCGTAAGCTTAGCAGTTAAGCTTTACCAGGTAGCCGTTGTTATGCATCAGGCGCTCCGTCCGTATTTATACGGGTACCCTTCCTTTTTCACGTGCTTCGTCTGGTTTGAATTGATTGCTTATTTTTCTTTGATCTGACAAGTGCAGTTCTCTTTGTTATAGGTGTTTCCGTCACTCAAAGCTGAAAATGCATTACTGTACTGTGTCATGCATTGTTTGTCGCATTCTGAAAATGAGGGTTTACGACCTGTCGCCGCTCGCTGCATGGCTTGCTTTCGTGCACGCTACCGCCGCTTACAAGTAAAAAAAAAACAGAGAGGAATCGTCTCATTAGCAAAACAATGGCATGAGACTGCTATTCGTTGCTACTTACACTGGTGCTTTCCTTGATAATGATCAACAAGAATCAAATAATAGACTGCGTATGATAGAAGATGTTCTGAACGAGAATTTAGCGAAAATTTTTTCCGTTTGAAAATCTTTGCAGACGCCTCTTTAGTACATTACATTGTGCACAGGAATTAGAGTCATCTTAGATTTAAAAATCTAGTCAATTGCCGTGCTTCATTTTTGACTGTATCACTATTAGGCATAAGAACAATACGAATATAAACATGACATGGTATGTATATTCTTCCGCATCTGCTGTTGTCTCACTCTAGTTTCGTAGTTTATTAGGCGGACAGGATTTAAATGAGATAGCAGCAAACACGAAAGAATACATGGCAAAATGTTTATATTCGTATTATTCTTATGGTGAAGAGAATACTGCATGTGATTCACAATCCATAAAAGTTCCTGTTAGCAACCATTTCTTCTCACAGTTAGGAAAAAATTCAGAAAGCAGAGTTGGCCATATTGACAAATATCCCAAACAGTCTTGCCAGTCGGATTTTCGTAGTACATTGAAATGCTGCTACGTTCGAAGAGGAAAAATACGGAATTTGTATTTACTTCGTTGGATAATGTATGAAAATGCAGTGGTCGAAACTCGGGGCGGAGAAAAAAAAGCTTGTCCTCCACCTTTTCTTTTATTTATTTACTGACGCAGAGGTTTTGGTTCCAGTAATTGTCTTTGTGCCTGTGAAGCATGCCTGCGTAGCGCTACATATATACGACGACAGAAGTTAGTTGTGGCGGCACCTACCAACATTTTTCAGAACTTCCGCTTACTTTGCACTCGATTCTAAGCCGCAGGCGGTTTTTTGGACTACAAAAACCAGAAAAAAAGTGCGGCTTAGATTCGAGTAAATACGGTAAACTGCAAACATTGTAAATTAATGTTGTATTTCTTTTATATCGCTGTGATTAAATCGGTATCGTTTGTGGTGGTTTATTCAAAACCACCCATTTCACTGCCACACCTGTTTTGCTGCTCCAGTATGATGTAACTCAGAACAGTGTTTGTCAAAAGTACTGTGTCAGTACTCAGCCCGAGCATTGAATGATGCAGTTGAAGTGGTTTGATTCATTGGTAGTTCAGTTTAATTTCAGTTGTAATGATTTGGACTTCTTCATTTTTACTATGCATATCACCCTTTATTTTTTGTTGAATGGTATTTTGCTATAGCATCGCAATATAATATCTGAGCTGTCATAAGGTGTATTTCAAATTTATATCTTTGTTTGGTAACTCATTTTTTCACCCGTCTGTAGGTATTTGATAATTAGCTTAGTTACTGAAATCAATTGATTTGTTGTCTGTTCCACACTGTAAGCAGTTTTATTGCTCATTGACTGCATCCTTTTACCTCCTTCCAGTATTTCCAGTTTAGTTTCAAACAGAGATACCTTGTGCTTGTGCTTTTCGTTCTCACCTGTTAACTTGCACACCTCTACAATAGTGTTTGCTTTGTTTCCTTTTTTTAATTACTGAGTTTTATACAGGGTTTGTATACAAAGTACCAGGAAAAATAATGGAAAAATAGATTTATTTTGGTTATTACTACAATGCCTCAAAATTCTTCAAAGTTTAGCCCTTGACACACGTTTGCCAGTGGCTTTTCCATGAGTTAAAGACTCCCCGGTACTTAGATTTTGGAAGGTCTTAAAGGATACATGTGCAAGATTATTTAACAGCACTTAGTCTTGTGGTGGAGTCCTTTCCAGGGGTGATTTCATTTTTTGGAATAGGAAACAGTCTGCTAGTGCCAAGTCGGGACTGTAAGGGGTTTGGGGAATTGTCACATGCTCGATGCTATTTATTGTCAGGTAGTTGGTGGACCTAGGAGCAGGCGTGGCTGCGTGCATTGTTATTGTGCAATTTCCAATTTTTGCCTATGACTTGACCCCTTGTCTTCAGTCTTCTTAGCACTTCTAGGTAAAAAGCACCATTCACTGTCTGCCCCTAAGGTACAAATTCATAGTGGACCACCCCCACAGGATCGAAGAAAATGATGAGCATGGCTTTTACTCTGGATTTGCTCATTTGAGTCTTTTTTGGATATTTGAAGCTACAGTGTGTCATTTAGAACTTTGCACTTTGTTTCCGGGTCATATTCAAATATCCAAGTTTCATCTCCAGTGGCAACATTTTCCGAAAAGCTGGAGTCGTCTTCATTGCGCTGCAGAAGATCTTTGTAAGCCGACACTCACCTCTGCTTTTGGTCGCCCATCCAGATCTTCAGGATGAGTTCAGTGCAGGTATTTTGCATTGCCAAATCCTCAGCGTTGTCCTATCAATGCTAATTGCATCCATAACCATGCCTGCACTTAATGGATGGTGTGAATTGAGCAAATTACACACAATTTAAACACTGTCACGTACACCCGCACACGCGCGCGCGCCCACACACACACACACACACACACACACACACACATACACATACATATGCTCGTATTCACTGCTACAGTCAATGCAACTTTAAAAGTAAGACATTATTTACGTTCTATAAAACATCTGGAAATGTCATTTTAAGTACTGTAAGTTGGTAGAATAGATGTTTCTAAGTAAAACAGTGGGAACAAGCCTGGAATATTTACCTTCTGAGCTGTCTTACTACAGTTTCAACAGTAATTTGCTCTGAGAATGCCAACACAAATGACGTTTCACATTTAAAATATTCCTTGTTGTGGAGATGCACATCAATGAATGAAATCCAGAATGAATTTTCACTCTGCAGAAGAGTGTGTGCTGATTTGAAATTTTCTGGCAGATTAAAAGTGTGCGCCAGACTGGGACTTGAACCTGGGACCTTTTCCTTTCACAGACATGTGCTCTGCCTGTAGAACACTTGCCCATGAAAGGCAATGGTCCCAGGTTCGAGTCCCTGCCTGGAACAGAGTTTTAATCTGCCAACAAGTTTCAACGAATGACTGAAATGTTTGGTAAAGATGCTAATGTTCTTATCTAGCTCACAAAAGCAATTACTCATAATGCTGCAGAATTGAAAAATCTTTATCTTTCCACATTTTCTTGAGTTCAAAAATAATATGTACAAAGTTTGTTTAAAAAGTAACAGGAATGTTATTTCATGTGTCGTCATAGTTCGTTTCACACAATTTTTACATTGTCGGGGTGGTAAATGTGTGTGATCTATACAGTGTGAGCCATATTGGATATTTTGGCTGTTGCCAGCTGTCAAAACGTTTTTCATATGTTTTGGTAGCCTTAGTGATTCAGTTTCTATAAAAATAGATCATATAATTTTTATGAAAGTTTGTTTGATAAAAAAAATTGAGTGAAGTTTTAGAACTGTTAAATATTGCTTTTGGCGAGTCTCATCAACTTGTGAAATTGTGGAAAAGTGAAAAAAGTGATTGATTGATTGATTGATTGATTGATTGTGATTTAGCAAAGAAACTGTTGTTGTTGCTGTTGGTGGTGGTGGTGGTGGTGGTGGTGACAGTGACATATCTATTAGTTTGTTCCATGACATTTTTTCAGATGTTTTAGGTATGAAATGTGTGAAAGGAATATTGAAACTTATATTTACTATGTTCCTTGATTTCAGTGGCATTGTGCACCATACATTCTTGCCATAAAGTTGAACAGTCAGTAAGAAGTAGAACTTAAAAAATTAAGTACCATTTGTGTGAAACTATCCATAAAAAAGCCCAAATTTTTGCTGAAACAATTCATGACTTTTGCACCACAATAATGAACCTGCTCATATGTGTTGCTTGTTCATGGATTTTTCACCAAAACAATATTATATTCATGCCCTAGGCTCCATATTTGTAAGACATGCTCCTGTGTAACTTTTCCATCACCAAGAAGTAAAGAAATCTTAAAGGAATATCGTTTTACAAGCATAGGTGAGATTAAAAAAATAATAATTAAAAAAAACATTGAGAGAACTAAAATATCTCTCCAAAAGTGTTTCAGGTATTGGAGAAAGTGTTGATATAAGTGTATAATATCTAATGGGAATTATTTGGTAGTGGATAATGTTAATGTAGAAGAATAAATAAAAATTCTTTCCAAAATACAAAAATCATCATTATTTTTCGAACATAATGAAATCCAGAATGCTGTGTTGTCCCATTGTTGTTAAGTTTTTTTATTCTAAAAACTTGTATCACTACAGTTCAAATAATAGTTTTTATAAGAAGAGTTGCATTAGTAACTGCTTCTCGCAGTTCGGTATTCCCTGCTATCGCTTGGGATTCATTTGGAGTACAACAAATTCTCCTTTATACTTTCCATCTTGGCTTGTGGTAGCAATTTAAAATTTTGCATACCTTGCACATTTTATGTTTACAAAACTGTTCATAGTGCGCACTTGTGGTAGGGTAATCAAAGACAATTTGCACATTGAAATAGTTTAAATTATAGCAATTATATTTCACTAATCTAAAAATGTAAATAACGTTTAAATTCGTGCATGGTCCAACATAGATTCAACAGAAAGACAGGCTTGAATTACTACATGCCTTCAGAATTCATGGACTTCACAAGGTTGCCATTCACTCAGACAGGACTAGTCTTCTTAAATGTATTGCCATTTCCCCAGGCTCATCAACTTAAGTATTGACGAAATATTTCTCTTCATTTTAAACACTACATTGTGGTACACAAAAATTGCGGGTGGGGGCATTAAAATGCTAGAGATAGGTTAAAATGATACAATAAACAGCCCTAATGTAGTCTGTTTAGCTGATGCCACTATCTAGTATTGCCCCAGCTCGGAAATATCGTAGATCCGGAGCTGATGCACAGAGCACTTTATGCTGTAGTGAGGAGGTGGGTGAACTCCACGTGACCCATGTTTACATTTAGTGATTTTGCTGTTTCCTCTTCGTTTACTGCTCTCACTTCAAATAAGGACAAAACAGATTTCTGTGACTGGAAGCTATCAAGTGAATTAAATGATTAAATACATTCACATAATTACGGAAAACTGAAATATGTCATTAGTTTCAGATTTTATTTTAGTTCCTACTTTCTGACGGTCAAGAACAATGAAGTTATTTTTGTCGGTTTGCTAAAGAAATTTGGCTTTTAGTGATCTTGTCCAGTGAGGCAGTCAATTTATTTGAAATGAAGTGTTTAATTCCACACTACTGCTAGTTTCGAGTGTTTGCTGCATTTCAAGTGCACTTTTTCATTTTCTAGCACATATGGCATTATGCCATATTAAAGTACCAAACATGACATAATACAGTATTAGTACTCGAAGCAAAATTTACATCCCAAAAACCACAATGAAAACCTTAATATCAGGTAGAGGCCTATTTGTTTGGGGATTTGTACATATGAATGTGTACTTTAACCAGAATTATGCATATTAGTATGGTTCATGAAATTTTAATGATCTTGGAATGTCCTCTGATATCTTGTTTCCTTTATGACCTTTTCAGTGTACATGTTGCTGCACATGAAAGATCTTTCCAAAACTTATTTTTTGTTCCTGTACCTGAATGGACTTGATCACTGACAAGAGTATTAAGGTGGTTGGTGAAAATATTCAGAAAAGGAACTGTCAGGGATGGGTTACAGCAGAAATATTTTCTGGCTGCGCACAGAATCTGTTAAAATAATTTTTCATGGTGATATTAAATAAGTTTAGTCATTAACTTAAAGCTTGGTTTGAACAATTGAATTGATTTCTAGGAGGTGGTATGCCATCACTTTTCTCTGAATTGCATTACAGTTTTATTTTCTTGTAGATAAAGGAGATAATCTCAGGACTTACACCCTTTCTCCAACACTTACCCATAAAGTCACGAATTTACACTTATGACTGTCTAGATGTGTTTGGCTTTCTCTTAGATTACTGGCTTCAGTGTGACACCTCAAGCACAATTGTAATGTTTAATATGGAATATTATACATCATCTTTCTAGTCATTTTGCTATATATGTTGTACTAAAAAAACCATTGATACGTCACATTTTAATTGTTCAGACATAGTTACACAGATGATGTGACTTACCGAATGAAAGTGCTGGCAGGTCGATAGACACACAAACAAACACAAACAGACACATGAAATTCAAGCTTTCGCAACAAACTGTTGCCTCACGTTGACAAATGTCTGCTTGTGTCTGTGTATGTGCGGATGGATATGTATGTGTGTGCGAGTGTATACCCCTTCTTTCCCCCTAAGGTAAGTCTTTCTGCTCCCGGGATTGGAATGACTCCCTTACCCTCTCCCTTAAAACCCACATCCTTTCATCTTTCCCTCTCCTTCCCTCTTTCCTGATGAGGCAACAGTTTGTTGCGAAAGCTTGAATTTCATGTGTATGTTTGTGTTTCTATTGAACAGTGTGTGCACCTGTCAATTAGCAATATTGATTTTCTGCATAGAAAAGGAATAACTCCATATGTTTCATATATTTTGCATTTAACAGTATTTCATTCTTCAGGTTGCACTGGCATGTGAATTGCGTAAACCCCTGTTACTGCATGAAAGGGATGCTCATAAAGATTTAATCAAAATATTGGAAAAGTATAAGGAAAACCTGCCTTCTGTTGTTATACACTGTTTTTCTGGAACTTTCGAAGAAGCAGAAAGCTATATCAAAATGGGAATATACCTGGGAATAACAGGTAATGTAACCTTGCTTTTTTCCACAAAAATATTGAAAGAGATTTTTGTTTTCATTGCAGTAAAAACTGTTCACTGTGTTGCCTCATGATAGAAATATCATTACTTCCTCATTTTGTATTTTATTGAGTTGATAATCAGTAAAAATTGCTTTTTGAATTTTTGGAACTGAAGCTATTTATTCAAGAAAGACGGTCTTTCACTGTTTGTTGAACAAATGACTACAGGATTTAGGAAAGTTTGTGACTGAACCAAATTATTCAGAATTTTGGTAATGAGATTGTCAGAGTAGTAGACATTATGACATGCAACCAGTGTACTAGTTTGTAAATAGTGACAGTCTCATTAGGGACACATTGACAGATTGAAAACAAAGTTTAACAGGATGGGAGATTAATACTTAGGAGTTAGCTGACATATTGACAAATACACTCTGCAAGGAACTGTGCAGTTCATGGTGGATGGTTCTTTCTACCAATATTATTCACTCACTGTCATTTCATTCATGTATGTTTGTGCAACAATGCTAATCTCTGTCATTTTATTCTCACTATTCATATGCAAGTAGTATAATAAAGGTAGTAGAAATGTAGCATCTTCTGCCTTGAGTACTGGTTCTCTAGCCCATAGCATAGAGCAGTGGTTCTCGACTGCAGGTTAATTACCCCCTAGGTGAGTGAAGAATAAAAAGCATTTGATTAAGAGACAGACCGAGAGAAGGGCAGAGGAAGTGGAGAGAGAGAGAGCACTTGGGGGGGGGGGGGGGGTGATATGGACTAATATAATTGAAATACATACATATGCTGCAATACTGGTACTCAACTAGTATACTAGTATTTAAATAGTGTTCAGCAGATACAGTGTTTAGCTCATGCCACTATGCAACAGCAGCCCCGTCTTACAGAACTAAACGATAAACAGCACTATTTGAAATTTGTGTATAGTTGGCAATGGCTATTGCATACTGAAACTGGCCACTTGGCATGGTTTGTACAGTGGTTTCACCAAATTGTTCTCTCACTTGTCATTATTTTGTCAGTCATTTGTTCGCCAGCTGAACTAACCAAAATAACACAAATTTTTTCGTACTGAATGCATCTCTCATTCTGCAGTGTGTGTGCTGTTTTGAAACTCCCAGTTAGACAGCTCAGTCGTTGAGAGCATTGCTTGCAAAAAGTAAGAGCTACATTCCAATTCCAGTTTGGCACACAGTTTTAATCTGCTGGGAAGTTTTGTTGTTGAGGTCTTCAGACCAAAGTCTGGTTTGATGCAGCTCTCCATGCCACCCTATCCTGCGCAAGCCTCTTCATCTCCGAGTAACTACTGCAACCTACATCCTTCTGAATATGCTTATTGTATTCATCTCTTGGTCTTCCCCTACTCTTTTTAACCCCCACACTTCCCTACAGTACTAAATTGGTGATCTCTTGATGCCTCAGAATGTGTCCTACCAACTGATCCCTTCTTTTAGTCAGATTGTACCACAAGTTTCTGTTCTCCCCAATTCTATTCAGTACCTCCTCATTAGTTACATAATCTACGCATCTAACCTTCAGTGTTCTTCTGTACCACTACATTTCAATAGCTTCTCTTCTCGTCTTGTCTAAAATGTTCGTCATCCATGTTTCACTTCCATATGAGGCTACACCCCATACAAATACTTTCAGAAACGACTTCCTGACACTTAACTCTACACTCGATGTTAACACATTTCTCCTCTTCAGAAATGCTTTTCTTGTCATTGCCAGTCTACATTTTATATCCTCCCTACTTTGACCATCATAAGTTGTTTTGCTTCCCAAATAGCAAAACTCATCTACTACTTTAAGTGTCTCATTTCCTAATGTAATTCCCTAAGCATCATGTGATAATTCGAGTCAGGTTCCAAGAAGTCAATGAAAATGAAAATGACAGCACACTGATCCCAGAAGAAGGAGGCCATCACCTTTCGGCCTGCTGTTCGTGAAAGTCTTGGTTTCTTCTTCTGAGGGGAACCCGGATAACACCACTCCATGGATTGGGTTTTGCTCTCAGGATCGAACAAAAACAACCGTGTTTCAGGGTAATGATGCTGTCAAAACACTGTTTCCACTCTTCAGTAAAGTTCTTAATGAGACCCTCGAACACATTCTTCCTCATCATTTTCATTTCTCTTGTCAATAATATAGGCACCTAGATTTTTCTGTACCCTAGTGACTGTACTACTGATACTACACTACCCAATGACAAACAAGTCATTTCAGCAAGCTGTCGTGTCATCACACATCTGTCATTTTGGATAATTTGATCAATGGTCTCCTCATTTACATCACTCACTGGTGTTGATGGTCTACCGCATCGTGGATAGTCCAGTAAAGAGAAATCACCTACTTTAAACCTCAGCAACCACCGCTGGATAAACAGGGAGCTCCCCTGCGGGTCCGGGGGTTAGAATAGGCCTGAGGTATTCCTGCCTGTCATAAGAGGCGACTAAAAGGAGTCTCACATGTTTCAGCCTTTATGTGGTGGTCCCCTGTAGGGTTTGACCTCCAATTTTCAAAATTTTCCCGAAGAGCGAGCCAATTGTGGAAGGGTGCCTTACATGGTGCATCGCGTCCGTCATGCATTGAGATCTTTAGCCCACTTTCTTGTTGTCGCATTGCAATCCTGCCCATTCTCCATCTCTTGGGCGAGGACACCATCCTGGGTGCATTTTCCACCATTCCTATGCACTGTCACTATCTGTGCTGACGATGACCATGGACTTCTTTGCACCTCATATCAAGCATGGTAGCCAGTCAGTTTTGGTGGGGCCGCCATGTACCCTGCTGGTTCTAGCCCCCTGACAACACAGGGATTGCTCTGCAGATGCCTGCGCCGTCAACTCCCCAGGTATGTTGAGTAGATGCCCATCACCCTGGGGTATCGGGATGCCCAGCAATGGCCATCCTGCCAGGTGGTCTTTGCTGTGGCTGGGTGGCACCCGTGGGGAGGGCCCCTGGTAGGAGTTGGTGGCATCAGGGTGGACGACACGCCATAAAGTATAGTTCATCATCTCTTGCTGGTGGTCCACCGCCAGCAGTTTCTAAGCGGGTAAAGGCTAACTTCAGTGCCAAGAAATATGACCTCAAGTCATTCCCTTCCCTGGCCACACCATGGGAGGAATGCCAGGCTAAGGATGGCAGTGAAGCCTATTCACCCAGTACCTTGTATGTACGAGAGTTAATGGGGAATCTTTCATGTCCATGAAGCCTTAGTTTTTTGTGGAACATTTGGAGCACAAGTTTTGGGAGGTGCAGGGCTTGTCCAAAATGCGCTCTGGGTCAGTTTTGATAAAAACAGCATCCTCTGCCCAGTCACAGGCATTACGCACTTGTGGCAAGTTGGGGGATGTTTCTGTTACCATCACACCTCACAAGATCTTAAATATGGTCCAGGGTATTATATTCCACAGGGACCTGCTTTTGCAGTGTGACGACGAGCTGTGCACCAGTCGATAGTGGCAAGGTGTTCATTTCGTCCGGCACGTCCATCGGGGTCCGAGGGATAACCAGGTTGCCACCAGTGCCTTCATCTTGGCCTTCAAGGGTGACACATTACCTGAGAAGGTCAAGGTGAAGGTCTACTGCTGTGTTGTCAAACCATATATCCCTCCCCCCATGCTGTGCTTTAAGTGCTGGAAGTTCGGCCGTATGTCTTCCTGCTGTACTTCCAACCACACCTTTCGAGATTGTGGATGTCCATCGCATCCCAATACTCCATGTGCCCCACCTCTGTGTCAACTGCGGAGAGCATCATTCACCTTGCTCGCCAGACTGCAGGATTTTACAGGAAGAGAGGAAACGCATGGACTATAAGACCCTAGACTGACCGACCTATACTGAGGCTAAGAGGAAATTTAAGTGCGTACATCCTGTGGCTATGACCTCTTCATATGCAACTGTTTTTGTTGCAATAACAGTTGTCTACATCTACATTTATACTCTGCAAGCCACCCAATGGTGTGTGGCGGAGGGCACTTAACATGCCACTGTCTTTACCTCCCTTTCCTGTTCCAGTCGTATGGTTCGCTGGAAGAACGACTGCCGGAAAGCCTCCGTGTGCACTCTAATCTCTCTAATTTTACATTCGTGATCTCCTCGGGAGGTATAAGTAGGGAGAAGCAATATATTCGATACCTCATCCAGAAATGCACCTTCTCGAAACCAGGACAGCAAGCTACGCCGCGATGCAGAGCGCCTCTCTTGCAGAGTCTGCCACTTGAGTTTGCTAAACAGCTCCGTAATGCTATCGCACTTACCAAATAACCTTGTGACGAAACACGCCACTCTTCTTTGGATCTTCTCTATCTCCTCTGTCAACCCGACCTGCTACGGATCCCACACTGATGAGCAATACTCAAGTATAGGTTGAACGAGTGTTTTGTAAGCCACCTCCTGTGTTGATGGACTACATTTTCTAAGGACCCTCCCAATGAGTCTCAACCTTGCACCTGCCTTGCCAACAATTAATTTTATATGATCATTCCACTTCAAATTGTTCCGTATGCATACTCCCAGATATTTTACAGAAGTAACTGCTAACAGTGTTTGTTCCGCTATCATATAATCATACAAAAAGGATCCCTCTTTCTATGTATTCTCAATACATTACATTTGTCTATCTTAAGGGTCAGTGCCTATCCGCTGCAGATCTCTGTGTATTTCGCTGCAATTTTCTAATGCTGCAACTTCTCTGTATACTACGGCACCATCCGCGAAAAGCCGCATGGAACTTCCGACAGTATCTGCTAGGTCTTTTATATATATTGTGAAAAGCAATGGTCCCATAACACTCCCCTGTGGCACGCCAGAGGTTACTTTAACGTCTGTAGACATCTCTCCATTGAGAACAGCATGCTGTGTTATGTTCGCTAAAAACTCTTCAGTCCAGCCACACAGCTGGTCTGATATTCCGTATGCTCTTACTTTGTTTATGAGGCGACAGTGCAGAACTGTATTGAACGCCTTCCGGAAGTCAAGGAAAATGGCATGTACCTGGGAGCCTGTAACTAATATTTTCTGGGTTTCATGAACAAATAAAGTGAATTGGGTCTCACACAATCGCTGTTTCTGGAATCCATGTTGATACCTACAGAGTAGAGTTTGGGTTTCCAGAAATGACATGATACGCGAGCGAAAAACATTCTAAAATTCTACAACAGATCGATGTCAGAGATATATGTCTATAGTTTTGCGCATCTGCTCAACAATCCTTCTTGAAGATTGGGACTACCTGTGCTCTTTTCAAAACATTTGGAACCTTCCGTTACTCTAGAGACTTGCGGTACACGACTGTTAGAAGGGGGGGCAAGTTTTTTCGCGTACTCTGTGTAGAATCGAATTGGTAGCCTGTCAGGTCCAGTGGACTTTCCTCTGTTGAGTGATTTCAGTTGATTTTCTATTCCTTGGACACTTATCTCGATGTAGGCCATTTTTTCGTTTGTGCGAGGATTTAGAGAAAGAACTGCAGTGCGGTCTTCCTCTTGTCACCCCATCAGTTCCTCGAGTTCCTGTCGCCTCTCACAAGGGAACCTCCCCATCGCACCCCCCTCATATTTAGTTATAAATTGGCACAGTGGATAGGCCTTGAAAAACTGAACACAGATCACTTGAGAAAACAGGAAGAAGTTGTATGGAGCTATGAAAAAAATGAGCAAAATATACAAACTGAGTAGTCCATGCGCAAGATAGGCAACATCAAGGATAGTGTGAGGTCAGGAGTGCCGTGGTCCCGTGGTTAGCATGAGCAGCTGCGGAACGAGAGGTCCTTGGTTCAAGTCTTCCCTCGAGTGGAAAGTTTAATTTTTTATTTTCAGACAATTATTTTGCGGAGCTGCACAGGTACACAGAGCAATATTGTTTACGTGATCGTGTGTCAATTATCAAAGTTCAGCACTCACTCATAATCAACTTAGCTCTCCAAAATTCCAGGACACGTTCAGATTTGCTTGGACATATGCAGGATTTGATGGTCTACACACAGAAAAATTTGAAAACGTTAAAAACATGTTTTGACAGAGCACAGGGAAAACTGTGTGACTGAAACTGTTGCATTCATTTGTTGCAGTTTATGTGACAAACTCATGTGTTTTCATCGCTTTTTTGGCAGTGATTATCACATCCACAAGAAAACCTAAATCAGGCAAGGTAGAAGAATCTTTTTACGCATTTGCCAAGCATACAAGTTAGGTGGGTCTACAAGATATTCCTGTCATGTGACGCACATGCCGTCACCAGTGTCATATAGAAGATATCAGAGGTGTTTTTCCTGTGGAGGAATCGGTTGACCTATGACCTTGCGATAAAATGTTTTCGGTTTCCATTGGAGAGGCACGTCCTATCGTCTACTAATCGCACGGTTTTGCGGTGCGGTCGCAAAACACAGACACTAAACGTATTACAGTGAACAGAGACGTCAATGAATGAACGGACAGATCATAACTTTGCGAAAAGAAAGAAAGAAAATTTTTCACTCGAGGGAAGACTTGAACCAAGGACCTCTCGTCCCGCAGCTGCTCACGCTAACCACTGGACCACGGCACTCCTGAGCTCACACTATCCTTGATGTTGTCTATCTTGCACATGGACTACTCAGTTTGTATATTTTGCTTATTTTTTTCATAGTTCCACACAACTTCTCCCTGTTTTCTCGATTGACTGTTTTCAGTTTTTCAAGGTCTATCCACTGTGCCAACTTATAACTAAATCTGAGGGGGGTGCGATGGTGAGGTTCCCTTGTCAGAACAGGGAGACCACACCTGCCCCCTTGATGGTGGGGAGCACTTCCCTCCCTGTTGCTCCCGCACCACACCACCTACTTTGGAAGCAATCCCCCCCCCAACCATCGGAGATTTCAGTCCCTACTTCTGACCCAGAGAAGCGTAAGGCTTCTTTGGCTCTTCTCACTAGGAAGGGGTCCCTTGGGTCACTTCCTTCCCAGGTTTCTGTTAGTGGGAAAGATAACACCTGCCAGTGGCTGAAGAGCCCAAAAGCAGGTGGTCGTAGGGCATCCTCAGCCCCGGAGACTGATTCTGTGAAGTCCTCCCAGCCAGGTAAACCCAAGGAACAGCGCAAGAAATCGGGGGAAAAAAATACTCCCAAGAACAAGGAACTTGTGGTGGCACCCACACTACCACTACCTACAAGCTCTGTGTCTGATGATGGGGTGGAGATTCTGGCATCTGCTGAGGACCTGGATCTCGCTGGACCCCAGACACAATGAATATAGACTGCTCAGGCAAAAAGTCGGTGGCAGCAGGCGACCCTGAGGCTTAAACTGCATCATTGAATGCTCCATGCCTTTCCAGTCGCATGATGTCATCCTCCAGTGGAATTGTGGTGTTTTCTTCCACTGCTTGGCTCAGTTACGGCAACTGTTAAGCTTTACACCTGCTTTCGGCATTGCCCTCCAGGAAACCTGGTTCCGGCAGTGCAATGTGGAGTTTGCGTTTACGTCATAAACTCAGTCTGTAGTGAAACTGTGCCCCTTCAAACCCCTCTTGAAGCTGTGGCTGTCAGAATACGGACAATGCAGGAAATAACTGTCTGCAATGTATATCTTCCTCCAGATGGTCCAGTACCCCTGAATGTATTAGCTGCACTAATTGACCAACTCCCAAAACCTTTTGTACTTTTGGGAGATTTTAATGCCCATAACCCCTTGTGGGGTGGCACCGTGCTTACTGGCCGAGGCAGAGATGTCAAAAATTTACTGTCACAACTCAACCTCTGCCTCTTAAATATTTCATTTCAGTGTGGCTCTAGGTAGTTACTCGGCCATTGATTTATCAATTTGCAGCCCAGGACTTCTCCCATCTATCCACTGGAGAGCACATGATGACCTGAGTGGTAGTGACCATCTTCCTGTCACTGCCCCGGCATCAGGCCCATGGACGCCTGCCCATATGGGCTTTAAACAAGGCAGACTGGGAAACTTTCACCTCTGATGCCACCGTTGACTCTCCCCCACATGGTAACATCAATGTGATTGTTGAGCAGGTGACTACCACAATTGTTTCTGCGGCAGAAAATGCAATCCATCACTGTTTAGGGGCCCCTGGCGACAGTCCCTTGGTGGTCGCTAGAAGT
Organism: Schistocerca serialis cubense; assembly: GCF_023864345.2. NCBI lineage: Eukaryota > Metazoa > Arthropoda > Insecta > Orthoptera > Acrididae > Schistocerca > Schistocerca serialis. The sequence continues at coordinate 719,933,908 of NC_064638.1, forward strand.
CATTGAGGCAATTAAACAGCGTCGGCGAGCTCTACAGCGACTTAAGTGACATCCTTCCCTAGAGCATCTGATAGCCTTTAAGCGGCTCCGTGCCCGTGTACGCCAGCTTATAAAACGACGGAAACAGTGTTGGGACAGGTAAGTGTCGACCATTGGGTGCCATGTGTCACTCTCCCAAGTCTGGACAAAGATCAGATGTCTTTTTGGGTACCAGACCCCAACAGGTGTCCTTGGCATTACCATCAATGGCGTGCTATGTACCGACGCTAATGCGATTGCCAAGCACTTTGCTGAGCACTATGCTCAATCCTCTATTGGAGAACTACCCCCAGCCTTTCACACCCTCAAACGGTAGATGGAAAGGAAAGTCCTCTCATTCACTACACCCCACAGTGAACCCTATAACACCCCATTTACGGAGTGTGAGCTCCTCATTGCGTTTGCACATTGCGTCAACACAGCTCCTGGGTCAGATCAGATCCACAGTCAGATGATTAAACATCTCTTGTCTGACTACAAGCGCCATCTCCTCGTCATCTTCAACCAGATCCCGTGTGACGGCGTCTTTCCATCACGGTGGTGGGAGAGCACCATCGTTCTGGTGCTCATACCCAGTAAAAAAAAAGCTTGATGTGGATAGCTATCGGCCCATCAGCCTCATCAACGTTGTTTGTAAGCTACTGGAACATATGGTGTGTCGGCGGTTGAGTTGGGTCGTGGAGTCATTTGGCCTATGGGCTCCATCTCAGGGCAGCTTCCACCATGGGCACTCTACCACTGATAATCTTGTGTCCCATGAGTCTGCCATCTGAACAGCCTTTTCCAGACACCAACACCTTTTTGCTGTCTCTTTTTTATGTACACAAAGCGTATGACACCACCTGGCAACATCATATCCTTGCCACATCATACGGGTGGGGTCTCTGAGGGCTGCTCCCAATTTTTATCCACAATTTCCTGTAGCTTGGTACTTTCCTTTCCAAGTTGGTGCCTCCCATACTTCCCCCATATCCAGGAGAATGGGGTCCCACAGGTCTCTGTATTGAGTGTATCACTATTTTTAGTGGCCATTAAAAGTCTAGCAGCAGCTGTAGGACTGTCCATCTCACCCTCTCTGTATGCCGGTAACTTCTATATTTCTTACTGCTCCACCAGTACTGGTGTTGTTGAGCGGCACCCACAGGGAGCCATCCTCAGGGCTCAGTCATGGACTCCCGCCATGGCTTCCAGTTTTCGGTCCCTAAGTCATGTGTCATGCACTTCTGTCAGCATCGTACAGTTCATCCGGAACCAGAACTTTACCTTCATGATGATCCACTCACTGCAGTGGAGACGTATTGATTCTTAGGACTGGTTTTCGGTGACCTATTGACTTGGCTGCCTCACGTTCATTAGCTTAAACAGAAGTGCTGGCAGCACCTGAGTACCCTGTGCTGCTTGAGCAACACCAACTGGGATGCAGATCGCTCTATCTGCTGCAGCTCTACGAAGTCCTTGTTCAATCCCGCCTTGACTGTGGGAGTCTGGTTTATGGTTTGGTGGCGCCCTCAGCATTGCATGTGATCTACCCAGTCCATCACTGTGGTGTTCGCCTAGCAGCGGGAGCTTTTAGAATGAGTCCAGTGACCAGTGTCCTAGTGGAGGCCAAAGTTTCACCATTGCGGATCCAACATGCACAACTGCTCACCAGATACATTGCACACATTTGTAGTTCTCCTGAGCATCTGTATTACCTCCTCCTTTTTCCACCCGTGGCAGTTCATCTCCTGCATCGGTGGCCCAGGCCCAGATCAGGGCTAACGATTGCGGTTCGTGTGTGATCCCTTCTGTCTGAACTGGAGTCCTTTCCTTTACCACCTCCCATTCAGGTCCGTCCACATAAACCTCCATGGAGTACACCTAGGCTGCAGATTTGTCTGGACCTTTTGCATGACCCTGAGGACTCAGTTACTCCTGTTGCTCTCCACTGTCATTTCCTCTCGATTCTTGATGTGTTCAGGGGCTCTGAAATGGTTTTCACTGATGGCTCGATGGCTGATGGTCGTGTTGGCTTCCCCTACGTCCACAGAGGCCATTTTGAACAGCATTCCTTGCCCGGTGACTGCAGTGTACTCACTGCAGAGCTGGTGGCCACCTCCCGTGCGCTTCAGTATATCCGTTCATGTCCCAGGGACTCACTTCTGTGTACTGACTCCTTGAGCAGCCTACAACCTATCGGCCAGTGCTACCCTCACCATCCTTTGGTAGCATCCATCCAGGAGTCCATCTATGCACTGGACCAGTCCCGTCATTCAGTGGCGTTTGTGTGGAACCCAGGACATGTTGGTATCCCAGGCAACGAACTTGCCGACAAGCTGGCCAAACAGGCTATGTGGGAGCTGCTTCTGGAGATGGGCATCTCTGAACCTGACCTGTGTTCTGATTTACGCTATAGGGTTTTTTGGGTTCGGGAGATGGAATGGCATAGCAGTACACACAACAAACTGCATGTCATTAAGGAGACTACGAATGTGTGGAAGGCTTCCATGCAGGTCTCTCACAGGGAATCAGTTGTCCTCTGCTGGCTCCACATTGGCCTTGCTTGGGCAACCCACAGTTACCTCCTGCACCGTGCAGACCCGCCTGAGTGTCGGTGCAATGCCCAGTTGACAATGGCCCATATTCTGGTGCACTGTCCCACTTTGACTGCCCACCAATAAAATCTTGGGTTGCTGGACTTGTTGCCGCTAATTTGATGTGGCAACGCCACATCGGCTGATTTAGTTTTACATTTTATTCATGAAGGAGGGTTTTACTACACTCCTGGAAATGGAAAAAAGAACACATTGACACCGGTGTGTCAGACCCACCATACTTGCTCCGGACACTGCGAGAGGGCTGTACAAGCAATGATCACACACACGGCACAGCGGACACACCAGGAACCGCGGTGTTGGCCGTCGAATGGCGCTAGCTGCGCAGCATTTGTGCACTGCCGCCGTCAGTATCAGCCAGTTTGCCGTGGCATACGGAGCTCCATCGCAGTCTTTAACACTGGTAGCATGCCGCAACAGCGTGGACGTGAACCGTATGTGCAGTTGACGGACTTTGAGCGAGGGCGTATAGTGGGCATGCGGGAGGCCGGGTGGACGTACCGCCGAATTGCTTAACACGTGGGGCGTGAGGTCTCCACAGTACATCGATGTTGTCGCCAGTGGTCGGCGGAAGGTGCACGTGCCCGTCGACCTGGGACCGGACCGCAGCGACGCATGGATGCACGCCAAGACCGTAGGATCCTACGCAGTGCCGTAGGGGACCGCACCGCCACTTCCCAGCAAATTAGGGACACTGTTGCTCCTGGGGTATCGGCGAGGACCATTCGCAACCGTCTCCATGAAGCTGGGCTACGGTCCCGCACACCGTTAGGCCGTCTTCCGCTCACGCCCCAACATCATGCAGCCCGCCTTCAGTGGTGTCGCGACAGGCGTGAATGGAGGGACGAATGGAGACGTGTCGTCTTCAGCGATGAGAGTCGCTTCTGCCTTGGTGTCAATGATGGTCGTATGCGTGTTTGGCGCCGTGCAGGTGAGCGCCACAGTCAGGACTGCATATGACCGAGGCACACAGGGCCAACACCCGGCATCATGGTGTGGGGAGCGATCTCCTACACTGGCCGTACACCACTGGTGATCGTCGAGGGGACACTGAATAGTGCACGGTACATCCAAACCGTCATCGAACCCATCGTTCTACCATTCCTAGACCGGCAAGGGAACTTGCTGTTCCAACAGGGCAATGCACGTACGCATGTATCCCGTGCCACCCAACGTGCTCTAGAAGGTGTAAGTCAACTACCCTGGCCAGCAAGATCTCCGGATCTGTCCCCCATTGAGCATGTTTGGGACTGGATGAAGCGTCGTCTCACGCGGTCTGCACGTCCAGCACGAACGCTGGTCCAACTGAGGCGCCAGGTGGAAATGGCATGGCAAGCCGTTCCACAGGACTACATCCAGCATCTCTACGATCGTCTGCATGGGAGAATAGCAGCCTGCATTGCTGCGAAAGGTGGATATACACTGTACTAGTGCCGACATTGTGCATGCTCTGTTGCCTGTGTCTATGTGCCTGTGGTTCTGTCAGTGTGATCATGTGATGTATCTGACCCCAGGAATGTGTCAATAAAGTTTCCCCTTCCTGGGACAATGAATTCACGGTGTTCTTATTTCAATTTCCAGGAGTGTATTTGATCTACGGTTTAGCGCATGTCCTTGGTTTTCTTGTCCCCTTTTGTCCATTTACATGTTTGTTACCCTTCATCGTTCTTGTGATTTTTCCTTTCATTCCGTTTTGAGTTGTCAGTTTCGTTTGTTTTATTCTCACTCATGTGGCATTGTTTTATTCAGAACAAAGGACTGATGACCTTATAGTTTGATCCTTTACCCCTCTTTTAATCCAACCATAAACAGGGAGCAACTTCCTGTGAATTGATGTGGCAGAGTCATTGCCGGCCTTGAAGTGGAACTCCATCACCGACTGTTGTCGCAACCTGACATGTACTTCACGGTCCGTTATAGCTAACCTGTAAATAAAAGAAAATACTTTTATACACCAACTTATAGCTAAATGTTCCAAGTATGTTCACAAAATATTGCATTCTCCTGCAAAAAATAAAAAAATTGGAGACAGCTGTGCAAAACTTTTTGAACACCCTTTGTGCAGTGAATATTTTAAGAGACAAGATAAAGTTGCCAGATTTCCTAACAAATGGGAATTTTATGAATGCAAAAGTAAAGTGGAGGGTATCTCAATTTTGCTAGAACTTATAATGCTCATCAATGGAAGTGGGGAAGTGGCTCATTTTTAGACTACTGTTGTCCTTAGTTGGAAAATTGATGAATAAATATCTGAGTTCTAGGACTGCTTACTGTAAATGGCGAAATGTTCTGAGATACTGGAATTCCAGTCAAAGTGAAGACAATCTACCGAAAATATATTTGATGTAATGGAACTTTCAATGTTGTGGAGAACGGTTTCTGGCAAGAATTCATTATTATCAGAAAAAAGTTTGAGAATACTGTTTCCATTCACCACAGCTTGTAGGAGTGAAAGGGGACCTCTGATTGAAGTGCATTGACCAAGACTAAACTTAACATAAAGTGTCAGAAATAAGTGATACCAACTTCTTCATTAACTCAACATTTTTTTATTTAATAAAGGACATATGGGTTTGTTAGTTTGTGCAGTAGTTATGTTTTATAATTTTAAAAATAGCAGGTTTAATTTGTTCTCCCCCTCAATGTGCTTCATAATAACAACATTGCCTATAGTCAGACGATTCCCATTATGTTTCCTGAGCTTCTTTATTACAATCTATCACACTTTCCATAAACGCCTCGTGTCAGGGTTACTCGACAAAGACTTCAAACACAAGAGTAAATAACTTACATTATCTGGTTGTTGGCCTTCAGTGGTCTCGTATCACATCAGTGGTTTAGTTCACACTACTGTTAAGTGGTTGGATTGATGTTCGCTAAATAACTTACACTAAACTTCAGCATGTAGCTTTCAATCTCAATCACATTTCTGGTAACACACCTTTATTTTTGTGATAATCAGCTTTCTAACACTTGTGAGTTTCAATAATTACAGCAAATACATAAGCTACACTCATCAACAAACCATATCACATGTCATAGGTAGCAGATTAGAACACGGTTATACCGATATGGTGCATGTAAATTCTTCTTCCACACACTAGTTGCATAATGTTCATTTAACACGTGATATCGCCAGGCTAATTATGTTACTGTCAATGGTTTGAATAGTAATGTAAAATTTCACTATGGGACTCCACTTAGCTAACAAATCCATTGCAAATTTTGATTTGTTGCAATTGTGAGTTATTAATATAATGTCACAAAGCTGTTGATAGAATGAATTTGAACTACAGGCTGACTGAAGCACTGTCCTGTGCAACTAATTATAGAAGTATGTAGGAATAATAATTAAAATTTGTCATTATATTCAGGCTTACAGTAGGAAAAAGAACAAAATTAGGTGACATGAAATTATAAGATTGATTATGGGTTGGATATCTGGAAAATTGACAAAATTGTAGAACTATGTGTTATGTATACTTCTTCTCGGGTTCACGAATACTGCCAAAAATGGCTAAATGTGTTTGATCTAATAAACATCAAACTAAGAAGTTTTCCCAGTGAAAGTGGGCATTTTTGAAATCTGAAAAATCATGGCTATAGAAATATGGGACTGAATTGTGCAAATAATCTTTGATTAAGAGTGGAACGTTGTAGAATACAATAATTTTATTTATGAATAAAATTTTAAATAGTAAATTTTTGGAAAAAGTAAGATATTGACTAAGAGGAGGAGGATGAGAGCTCTAAACTGAGGAAATATAACTTCAGTCACACCTCACTGCAAATCTCCATGTGTTTGTAAAGCATCTTAAATTATGAAAATTTCTTTATGCAAATTATTTCCATGCAATTTAATACACTATCATTATTAGTGACAGAAACTATATCTTGAACAATTAGTTTTGGTGAAACAAGGCCTGAAAATGAAATTACCTATTTTGGGTAATTACCTTATATGTTCTTTGTAAAACATGAAAAATTAAAGAAAAAACACGTTACTGTCAGGGTTGGTACTGAAACAAGTTGATGTTCCATCTTGCTTGTTTACAAGTTGTGTTCTAGAATTGGTCACCCTAGTATTTTGTAAGTAGCTTTTTTACAGTTGCACCAAACCATCTCAGAACTCTCCCAAAAAATCTTGATCTTCAATTCACTTTCCACTTCTCTTCTCATTTGGCGGATTCATTCCATTTCGTGTTGAATCGCAATATTATGAGTAAGTATTTAAATTACAAAAAAAGAAAATAGATTGCTGTTTGTCATATAGAGACGAAGTCGAGTTGCAGATAGGCAGAGGCCCAACAACAACAGCAAAAAGCTATTCATTTGAGCTTTTGACCAAAAGACCTTCTGGAGAAGAAAACCCACACACATTCACACGAGTGCAACTCACACACATGACCTCAACTGTCACACATGGCCACCATCTCTGGCTGCTGAGACTGGACTAGTCAGCAACCAGAAACAGTGTGTGTGTGTGTGTGTGTGTGTGTGTGTGTGTGTGTGTTTTCTGCTTCAGGAGGGGGCCCTTTGGCTAAAAGCTCAGATGTAGAGCTGTCTTTTTGTTTTGCTTGTCTGCAACCCAGTGTCTCTTCTATGTATTGAGTAGTGATCTATCCTTTTCACAATGTTGTTATTTCATCCTGGATTTTCCATTGTTTTATGTAAATTACAAGCTGTGCAAGTTACCAATAACTTCATAATTAGATGTGTTTGCAACCACTTTTGTGTACCACTGACAAGGGAATGGTCCAATAAGACTATGTGGAATCTGATCTTGAAAGTTTTTACACAGGAAGAATACAACGAAAGAAATGCACTGTTAGAATTTTAGCTGCTAAGAGGCAATGAAAGTATTAAAAAACGTAGCTGAAAATTGCCAAATTTGTAGTGTGCCGGCATCTGTAGAAATGTAGATCCCTACTGGTGCTGCAGCAACTGTGCATGTGCAACTAGATGCGCACTCACGCATGCGCGCACGCGCGCACCCGCGTACACACACACACACACACACGCGCGCGCATGTATTGTATGTCTTGCACGACGACGTAGCCTTCTGTAGCGCATGCTGGTGCCGTTCAATGCAGTTGCCTGTGCGACAGCAGCAGCGCGTATGAGCCGCTGGCGTGGCTACTGTCAGCCATCCATTGCCATGCGTAAATGTGTCGTTAATGTCGATGCTGAAGTTCAGTTTACATCCAGAGAACACTGCGGGTCCATCTTGAAGCGAGTGTGCAGCAACAGATTTTATTGTATTCTTCTTTTTGTCTGCCGCTGAAGTTGTCATTTCCACATCTTCAATGGTCTTGTATATTGTATGTCTTGCTCGACGACGTAGTCTTCTGTAGCGCATGCTGGCGGCGTTCAATGCAGTCCACTTTTGTGTACCACTGACAAGGGAATGGTCCAATAAGACTATGTGGAAACTGATCTTCAAAGTTTTTACACAGGAAGAATACAATGAAAGAAATGCACTGTTAGAATTTTAGCTGCTAAGAGGCAATGAAAGTATTAAAAAAAGTAGCTGAAAATTGCCAAATTTGTAGTGTGCCGGGCATCTGTAGAAATGTAGATCCCTACTGGTGCTGCAGCAACTATGCAGTTACGTGTAACTGTGCGGCCGAGCATACAATATATAAGACCATTGAAGATGTGGAAATGACAACTTCAGCGGCAGACAAAAAGAAGAATACAATAAAATCTGTTGCTGCACACTCGCTTCTAGATGGACCCGCAGTGTTCTGTGGATGTAAACTGAACTGCAACATCGACATTAACGACACATTTACGCATGGCAATGGATGGCTGACAGTAGCCATTGTACAAGGTGGGACAGGTGTTCACGTTTCAGGACTGAAAAGTTTCGTCGACAGAGACATCATCGCCTACAAGATGCGAGCGTTCCCGCGCCAGCGGCTTATACGCGCTGCTGCTGTCGCACAGGCAACTGCATTGAACGCCGCCAGCATGCGCTACAGAAGACTACGTCGTCGTGCATGACATACAATATATAAGACCATTGAAGATGTGGAAATGACAACTTCAGCGGCAGACAAAAAGAAGAATACAATAAAATCTGTTGCTGCACACTCGCTTCTAGATGGACCCGCAGTGTTCTGTGGATGTAAACTGAACTGCAGCATCAACATTAACGACACATTTACGCATGGCAATGGATGGCTGACAGTAGCCATTGTACAAGGTGGGACAGGTGTTCCAAACGTTTCAGGACTGGAAAGTTTCGTCGACAGAGACATCATCGCCTACAAGACGTATCATGTTACGGAAAATGCAAATAAAGACTTTGGCAAATCCACATATATGTCACCCTCACCATTCTTCCTGTATACACGTAATAGACGTAAGATATCTGTAATTGAAACTGTATTTATATGGTGTAAGGGAAAAGGTGTAGATGCTGAAGTTGTCATTTCCACACCTTCAATGGTCTTATACATTGTATGTCTTGCACAACGACGTAGTCTTCTGTAGCGCATGCTGGCGGCGTTCAATGCAGTTGCCTGTGCGACAGCAGCAGCGCGTATGAGCCGCTGGCGCGGGAACGCTCTCTTATGTAAGCGCGCGATAAGCGCTCAGTAGCGGCCGCTGTAGCAACTCGTCCCAACGCGTTATCAGCCCCGTGTTAAATAGCCTGCACAACTCGGCGGCTCGGCCCTAGTAATTTTAAGGGCCGAGCCTACTGCTGGTGCGGTGACGCAATCGCGCGGTTGCGCAACCAGCGGCCGCGCGCCGCCAGCGATGATGCTACTTGCTGCGGCATACTCTATGCGCCTGCCAAAAAAAAACTCCCAACCTAACCTCGTATTCAGGGCTACGCTACAGATCAATTTATTTATGAAAATACAATGTACAATCACCAACAAATTTAACATATTCACACACACCTTTTCCCTTACACCATATAAATACTGTTTCATTTACAGATATCTTACGTCTATTACGTGTATACAGGAAGAATGGTGAGGGTGACATATATGTGGATTTGCCAAAGTCTTTATTTGCATTTTCGGTAACATGATACGTCTTGTAGGCGATGATGTCTCTGTCGACGAAACTTTCCAGTCCTGAAACGTTTGGAACACCTGTCCCACCTCTGCACATTGTTGGCAGGGGGGGTCAGGGGGGGGCGCAGCCCCCCCCCTGCAGCGCATAGAGTATGCTGCAGCAAGTAGCATCATCGCTGGTTGCGCAACCGCGCGATTGCGTCACCGCGCCAGCAGTAGGCTCGGCCCTTAAAATTACTAGGGCCGAGCCGCCGAGTTGTGCAGGCTATTTAACACGGGGCTGATAACACGTTGGGACGAGTTGCTACAGCGGCCGCTACTGAGCGCTTATCGCGCGCTTACATAAGCGAGCGTTCCCGCGCCAGCGGCTCATACGCGCTGCTGCTGTCGCACAGGCAACTGCATTGAACGCCGCCAGCATGCGCTACAGAAGACTACGTCGTCGTGCAAGACATACAATATATAAGACCATTGAAGATGTGGAAATGACAACTTCAGCGGCAGACAAAAAGAAGAATACAATAAAATCTGTTGCTGCACACTCGCTTCTAGATGGACCCGCAGTGTTCTGTGGATGTAAACTGAACTGCAGCATCGACATTAACGACACATTTACGCATGGCAATGGATGGCTGACAGTAGCTATTGTACGAGGTGGGACAGGTGTTCCAAACGTTTCAGGACTGGAAAGTTTCGTCGACAGAGACATCATCGCCTACAAGACGTATCATGGCGCCACCTCAACTTGCGTATCATATCAGTGACACTCTCTCCCCTATTGCACGATAACGCAAAACGAGCTGCCCTTCTTTGCACTTTTTTTATGTCCTCTGTCAATCCTGCCTGGTAAGGATCCCATGCAGCAATATTCCAGCAAAGGACAGACAAGTGTAATGTAGGCTGTCTCTCTAGTGGTTTGTCGCATCTTCTAAGTGTTCTACCAACAAAGCACAGCCTGTTTCGCCTTCCCCACAATATTATCTATGTAGTCTTTCCAATTTAAGTTGCTCGTAATTGTAATTCCTAGGTACTTAGTTAAATTGACAGCCCTTTGATTTGTGCGATTTATCGTGAACCCAAAAATTTATTGGATTTCTTTTAGCACCCATGTGGATGACCTCGCACTTATTTGTTTAATACCAATTGCAACTTTTCACACCATACAGAAATTCTCTCTAGATCATTTTGTAATTGGAATTGATCGTCTGATGATTTTACTAGACTGTAAATTACAGTGTCATCTGCAAACAATCTAAGGGGTCTGCTCAAATTATCACCTAGATCATTTATGTAAATCAGGAACAGCAGAGGGCCTACGACACTACCTTGCGGAACGCCAGATATCACTGCTGTTCAACTAAATGATTTACTGTCTGTCACTACGAACTGTGACCTCTCTGGGAAGAAATCACGAATCCAGTCACACAACTGAGACGATACTCCATATGCATGCAATTTGATTAATAATATGAATATAATAGAGGGAAACATTCCACGTGGGAAAAATATATATAAAAAACAAAGATGCTGTAACTTTCCAAATAGTCGCTTGTGAGGCACAGTATCAAAAGCCTTCTGGAAATCTAGGAATATGGAATTGACCTAAGATCCCTTGCCGACAGCCCTCATTACTTCATGGGAATAAAGAGCTAGCTGTTTTGCACAAGAACGATATTGTCTGAATCTGTGTTGGTTATGTATCAATAAGTTATTTTCTTCAAGGTGATTCATTATGTTAGAGTACAGTATATGTTCCAGAATCCTACTGGAAATTGAGGTCAGTGATATAAGTCTGTAATTAAATGGATTACTCCTATTTCCTTTCTTGAATATTGGTGTGACCTGTGCTACTTTCCAGTCTTTAGGAACAGACATTTTGTCAAGTGAGCGGTTGTATATGATTGCTAAGAAAGGCGCTATTGTCTCTGCATACTCTGAAAGGAACCTGATTGGTATACCATCTGGACCGGAAGACTTGCCTTTCTTAAGTGATTTGAGTTGTTTCACAACACCTAAGGTACCTACTTTTACGTCTCTCATGCTAATCGCTGTTCTGGTTATGAATTGTATTGACAATACAGATAAAGTTGAATTAATATTTATTGTGCTTTCGTAAGGCGTGCCTGCTAATAGTACCTTTTTCTTCCAGTTTCACAGTAATGTGGAATCCTATTAATGTTCTCAACTTGGCAATGATGAAATATGAAGAACGTGGTTTCCAGCCGAAATCATCTACTTCTCCTGAGGACGTGCATATGTGTCATTTGTTAGCTGATTTCCTTGGCATTCATTCGAATGATATTGACATTTTGTTTGAAATTGTGGATACATTAGAAGAAATAGGAAGTAACTGTGATGACTCCATGAACTGTGGTTCAGACAGTGTCAGTTGTGCCAGTAACAGTTCTGAAGAAGAATACCTTCCAAGACAAAAACCGCACACACACATATTGCAACAGCTTTCAGCAACAAAGAAAAGGCCGGAAATATTGGTTAGACAAAGGAGGAAAAAAAGCTATTGAAGTTACGCAGTGTGCAAAGGCATTTTAGTTTCCTAAAATTGGAGTGTGAACTGTACAAATGGAAGAATGAATTACACGAAGAAAGTAATATGCGCCAAACGGAAACCTGAAACCATCTGAATGAAAGATTTAGAACTGCTCATGATAGGCTATGCACTGTTACTGATGGAGATCTGCGAGACTGGGCTCTCTGAATTGCATCTGCCATGAACATTGCTAATTTCCAGGCTTCATCGACCTGGTTAGACAAGTTCAAGAAATCATACAGAATAGGTATTTGCAAAATTACCAAGTTTATGTTATGTAAATGTGTTGAGCATCTGCCAGTGATAGACAGTGCATTAGAGAAATTCATAGCCGACATAAAGATGAAACTTGCTGTTGTCCCCACAACTGCTGTTTATAACACTAATCAGTCAGGTTTTGTGAAAGAACTGAGTGCACACCGCACTTAATCATTTCAGGGTGAAAAAAAAAAAAGACTGAGTCAGTTGCCCAATCTAGTGAATGCAATGACACATTCGTATACGATAATGCCAGTGATAAGTACGAGTGGTTTATTCTTTCTGCAGCTATATATCTGTCTTCAAGAACTGTAAGGCAAATTAGGGTAAAAAATTAAAAAATGGATTGTTTATTCACAAAAATCTTGTAATTGACATATCAAAATCTGGAAAAATGGGAAAAAAATAATTTTCAACATTTCATTCAAAACGTATTCCTACCTGCTGCAGAAACTAATTCATTGCCTTTACTGAATTCATGGTCTGGACATAACACCACCTCTGTTTTTGTGGAGGGTGACAAAAAATCTGTAGATGTAATGTGGATTCCATCTGGAACTACTAGTGTGATTCAGCCTCTTGATAAAGTATTTTTTTCGCCAGTGGAAAGCATTTTTCAGGAAATTATCGGACAACATAATTTCCAATACCGCTCTCTCATTTCAAGCTTATCAGTGGAACATTATTCTGAAGCTTCAGTCATTTGTGCATTACCAGTTTTCTTCACCACGCTTTGTGAATTTGATCAAGTATGTTGGTATGCAGCACAGTATGCAGAACAACGGCCGGGACCATTTCTGACTCCATCCCAGTTCTGTGTAAACAAAACTAGTGGTTACTTTGAAGTGCCTGACTGCAACTACTTTTCTTTTGTAAGGTGTACCTGGTGCAAGAAAAATGTTTGTTTTTGTCATTCAGTAGACACTTCATTTTTGTGACAATTACAGGGAATAAACAAAGAAGTTTCCCTGGTAGTCAAATGTACAACATTCAAAAAGAATGGCCTATAGGAATTGTTATAAAATGTAGTACTGCAAGACCCATCTCATTTCAACAGTGGAACAAAACAACATTCAATATGTGGGCACGAATGCTGTTATTCAGAACATGTACGTAGGGAAACTGACTATGGCTAACTGAAAATCACTTAGGAATATTCTCAGAAATAGGTTACAGAGTGAATCGTTGCCTTACTCTATCCATTATTTGCATTCCACTCATGACATTGTCATAGTTACTTTATTTTTATCTAATAGTTATTAAAATAAAATGTATGATTCCACTGAAGATAGACATATAACATGCCGAGACATACATATTTGATTTTCACTTGTGGCATCATGACTTTGTTTCATGCTTTTGGACTGAAAGATCTGAGGTGGTGATGTTGGTCGTCACTTCTTGATGCTAATGAAATGTAACAAAAGTGCCTTACATCATTATCAGTGAAAGTGAAATGTAACAGTGTAAATTCAGGAATGTTTACTGTTTATTGCAACTGCATAAAATACATTTATGGAGAGATCTTGCCAAAAATGTAAATATTTCTTTAAAAAGTCTTTGTAGCAATAGTTAGGTAGGGAGAGATCTGAACTTTTGCAAGAGCAAAGGAAAAGAATTGTGAAAAGGAATAATTTATTTAAGGGCTCAGGATTAGTATTTGCTACAAATATTTATTTCTAAGTTTTGAATAAAAGACCATAACTGAGATTCTATTCATGCAATCAGTTTGAAAATTGTATTGTAGCTTCCTAAGAGCTTTGTTAGATCACTGAACTAAAACCATTAATTTACATTTAAATGTTCATTATTTACAAATTTCAAACAATGGCTAACCTAGGATGGAAAGTAACAATATTATGAAAAGGAATGTTCCTACTCACCATTTAGTGGAGACTATTCCAAATATAGCTTTTGGCCCATAAGGCCTTCATGAAAAATATATGACACACACACACACACACACACACACACAGTCCGCCGCTCGTGGTCTCGCGGTAGCGTTCTCGCTTCCCGAGCCCGGGGTCCCGGGTTCGATTCCCGGCGGGGTCAGGGATTTTCACCTGCCTCGAGATGACTGGGTGTTTGTGTTGTCCTCATCATTTCATCATCATCCAGGAAAGTGGCGAAATTGGACTGAGCAAAGATTGGATAATTGTACGGGCGCTGATAACCACGCAGTTGAGCGCCCCACAAACCAAACATCATCATCATCACACACACACACACAACTGCAGTCTAAGGCAACTGTAACCACACTGCAAGCAGCAGCACCAGTGCATGATGGGAGTGGTGACTGGGTAGGGTAAGGAGGAGGCTGGGAGGATCCTCCCACCACCACCACCACCACCACCACCACCACCACCTACTCTAGTCTGATCGCAAACATCACCTATCCCATCAAAGGCAGGGCTACCTATGAAACTAGTCACATGATCTACAAGCTAAGCTGCAACCACTGTGTTGCATTCTATGTGGGCATGACAACCAACAAGCTGTCTGTCCGCGTGAGTGGCCACCGACAAGCTGTGGCCAGGAAACAAGTGGACCACCTGGTTGCTGAACCCTGCTGCCAAACACGTCATTTCAATGATTGCTTCACAGCCTGTGCCATATGGCTCCTCCCCATCAACACCAGCTTTTCTGAATTGTGCAAGTGGGGAAATTTCCCTATAATATAGTATATCCTACATACCCATAACCCTTCTGGCCTCAACCTTCGTTAGTCATTGCCCTCACCCATCCAGCCAACCTGTTCCCATTCCAGCACTTTCCATCCCTCATTCCCACATCACATCCAGTTCTTTTACTTCTCTCTTTTTCCGCTACCCCCTCTCTCCACCTATTCTCTGTCTTTTGTCTAATCTCCTGACTGCACACAGCTGCCGTACCCTCTCCACCTCGCCCCTGTGTGCTCCCTAGCAGCACTTCAGTGTCCGCCACCCCTACCCTACTATCCCACCTCCTTACCCCCACCCAGTCATCACTCCCATCATGCACTGGTGCTGCTGCTCACAGTGTGGCTACAGTTGCCTTAGACTGCAGAGTTGTGTGTGTGTGTGTGTGTGTGTGTGTGTGTGTGAGAGAGAGAGAGAGAGAGAGAGAGAGAGAGAGAGAGAGAAAGGCCTTAGGGCTGAAAGCTTTATTTGCAACAGTCTTTTTTTTTTTTTGGTGTGTGTGTATCTGTGACTCAGCATCTCTGCTATTGGTGAGTAGTAACTTTCCTTTCCATAATACTGTCGCAGTCAAAGTTTTCTCTCTAACGAAAATCCTATAAAAGATAATTCAATAAAGGATTTTGTATTTCTTTAGTTCCAGTAAGATGACAACATGTTTCAAACAGCTCCTGAAAATTTCATAGCATTAGCTCCTATACTTTCTAAGGAAAGCCTTCTAGTAATACAAAAAAGTGTAAAACTGAGACAATGCAGTCGAAAGATTTAGTTCATATATTTCAATGTGTAATAGGCTTACCTGATTTTAAAAGTCACCATATTGGATTCTCCTCATTCTCCAGGTCTCTCTTCTCTCCCCTTCTAAAATGTCTAGCCTGTATTTATAAATCAGACATTGCTCTCTCGGCATCATTTATGTACTCTGACCGATGGTGTAAAGTGCTTTTGCAGTGCAAACACCTAGATTTTCACCAACACTCTTCAGAACTTCAATTCTGCCATTATTCTCCCTCAGTGAAATATAAAATTGCATCATAGACTCCTATTTATAGTATGTTATGTCAATAGAATATCCTTACATTTCATTCAAATTCAGGTATTTGGGGCTTCATTTGCATTCTCTTGTTTTCCCATGAATAGACTTCCTCAGCATGGTAGGGTGCAAATGCAGGCCACACAGTTCCCGGTGGTGCGTAGATATTCGCAAGCGTTATTTCTCCAATTGTGACAATGACTTCATGGATATTATTCATGGTAATGGTAGAGACAGCGGGAAGCCTTTTCTGTATCATTCTGGGTATGATTCTGGTGCAGAACGTCAAACTGTTCAGCACGTCAGTCATTACTTGGTGCTCAGTGTGATCATTTCTTGGTGACCCGAAGGAGTTCCAGATGACAGCAAATACATCAGTTAAACATATTCCACCGTTGCATATGTCTGTGACCTTCTGTCCCACATAATAAATTTAATTAACTTGTGAATGTTTCTTAGTGTTAAATATGTGTGTGTGGGGGGTGGGGGGGGGGGGGATGCACTTGTGTGCATCTATATATATTGTCAGAGAAAAAAAAAAGTTTTCTTGTGTGCTGTGATACTTTCCAGGTATCAAATTAAAAAATAACTCTCTCAGGAAATCAGGGTTTGCAATAAACCTGACTATGGGCCTAATTACATTCATAACAGCTTTTGGTAGCAAGTGTTTGTGGTGTAACATTGTGGGTTTGTCTGGTGAAGGTTAGTAAGTTGGGATGAGTCACAATTCATATGACAGCAGAATCCCTTCATTACTTTCCAGCAGTCTGTATTAGTAGCTCATGCCCGTACCTGGTGGACACTTGAGTGTGGCTCAAACCTCCATGCCTCGACAGGTAAGCGTTGTTGTAGAGATGTCGGCAGCTATGCACAGCTCTCCATGATGGTGGATGGTTCTTGCAACCCTGTCCGGGTGGCTGAGCTGTGTCAGGAGCTGATGTGACAGATTAGTATGGCCGGCCGAGCACAGTATGTGCTGGTGTCTGCCCCCGACCGTGTTGAGTGGTGGCAGCATAGATGTCTGGGGTGTGAGCCCTTGTGTGGCATGTGGTGCTGGCAGTTGCCCAGTGGCTCATAAGCCAGGAGGGCCTCAGTTCGACCCTTGACCTATTAATGCTGCAGGTGGACCCCCAGGTAGGCGGTCCTGTCAGAATGATGGAAGCCAATACTATAGTGGACACTAACACGTTAACTCACTTATTCAGCTTACCTGGCCAGTTGGCTAATATTTATACATACAAAAGTGGGTTTGTTGTAATGTGGCTGCTGCCGATGTCATGCACACCACATACCAAGGAGTCCCTGGCTTAAGTGACACGTTGGTCACAGACCGACAGTTAGGTGGCGTCTAGGTGAGTGCCAAGGCACAGTACCATTCCAGAATATTACAGCAAGTCACTGTAATTTCTTGCATTATAGTTACACCAATTGTCTTTCAGACACAGATTATGTGTTTGTGTTAGGTGGATATTTTGTGAAAAGAAATTGCCCACACAGCTTGCCCATTGCTCGTGAATTGTCCTATTTTTCCTAATAGCTTTCCCATAAGAGAATAAATTTCTTTAAGAGTAAGCATGTTTTTTCTACAAGTGATTATCTATCCTCAAGCAGTACTCTTCCTCCTTTAGGAGTAAAAGAAACCTACCATCAAGCTTCTTTTGGATGTGGCCAAAACATTCTTTATTTTCTATTGGGGTCTTGTATGGTTTTTTTTTTTGTCTATTTCCGCTTTGAAAGGAGAAGAATCTCAATCACAAAGATATTTAGTGAACTTAGTGCCATACTCGTCCCATCTGTAGAAAATCCACACAACTACTGAGGCCTCCATGCCCCTCTTGAGCCATTATAAATTCTGGAACATGCTACTGCACACTTTTTTTACCACAGTTTTTCGTTATGTTTATTGTTGGACTTTTTTCTAATTGCACATTGGTGGCAGTATATAGACATAATTTCTGTATCTAAAACTTTACCTGAATCAGTGCCAGTTAAAGCTGCACCATCATATCGAGATGTGTGGCCCTTTAAAGAGATCAACAATATTTTTGCAGTAGATTCATTGTCGTCAATGTCTAAGCCAGCATCTATTTCTTTTTGGTTTATTTCAACCAGTTCTTCTAGTGCTTTCTTCACTGAAACTTTGGCAGTATCAGATTCAGCATCTGAAATTTCGTTATTTTTTGTCAAACCTCGCACATGGTGGAAGCATGTTCAGGAAACTACACTATAAATTACTTCCTTCCGTACCCCATCCAAGGCATCTCGGAGGAATGTTAACCTAAAATTACTTTTGTAGGAACCACTGTTAGATTCATAGACAAGAAAAATGAAAATTCATAGCCACATTTACTACAAAGTAATTTAAAATCGCTAGCTATTCCCACTCTTCTTTGTTCCAGGCGACGTGCATTCCATACCATTTCAGTCAACTCGAACAAACAACAGCTTTATAGTGTGACAGGGAAGTTCTAAATCAAAAGCCAGAATCTAGTGATATCCTTATCAATATCACTCACATTCCTGTTTCTGATGATGTAGCCAAGAGGTTATGTTTTTCGCGTCAAGGGGCTGTGTCCTCTTTTCTCTCTTCCCCGCCCCTCCCCCCCCCCCCCCCCCCCCTTAGTAAACCAGTTACCTTGAAACCTAAGTTTCTTAAACATAGTTTTACTGTGTTCCAGTATGTCTGTACGAGGTGCATTCAAGTTCTAAGGCCTCCGATTTTTTTTCTCCGGACTGGAAAGAGAGAGAAACATGCGCATTGCTTTAAAATGAGGCCGCGTTCATTGTCAATACATCCCAGAGATGGCAGCACTGGACGGCAGATGGAATTTTACCGCCAGCGGCGAGAATGAGAACAGTTTTAAATACTTAAAATGGCGACGTTTTCCTTACTTGAACAGCGTGCAATCATTCGTTTTCTGAATTTGCGTGGTGTGAAACCAATTGAAATTCATCGACAGTTGAAGGAGACATGTGGTGATGGAGTTATGGATGTGTCGAAAGTGCGTTTGTGAGTGTGACAGTTTAATGAAGGCAGAACATCGTGTGACAACAAACCGAAACAACCTCGGGCTCGCACAAGCCGGTCTGACGACATGATCGAGAAAAGGGAGAGAATTGTTTTGGGTGATCGCCGAATGACTGTTGAACAGATCGTCTCCAGAGTTGGTATTTCTGTGGGTTCTGTGCACACAATCCTGCATGACGACCTGAAAGTGCGAAAAGTGTCATCCAGGTGGGTGCCACGAATGCTGACGGATGACCACATGGCATGTTGCCAAGCAATGTTGACGCGCAACGACAGCATGAATGGGACTTTCTTTTCATCGGTTGTGACAATGGATGAGACGTGGATGCCTTTTTTCAATCCAGAAACAAAGCACCAGTCAGCTCAATGGAAGCACACAGATTCACCGCCACCAAAAAAATTTCGGGTAACCGCCAGTGCTGAAAAAATGATGGTGTCCATGTTCTGGGACAGCGAGGGCGTAATCCTTACCCATTGCATTCCAAAGGGCACTACGGTAACAGGTGCATCCTACGAAAATGTTTTGAAGAACAAATTCCTTCCTGCACTGCAACAAAAACGTCGGGGAAGGGCTGCGCGTGTGCTGTTTCACCAAGACAACGCACCCGCACATCGAGCTAACGTTATGCAACAGTTTCTTCGTGATAACAACTTTGAAGTGATTCCTCATGCTCCCTACTCACCTGACCTGGTTCCTAGTGACTTTTGGCTTTTTCCAACAATGAAAGACACTGTCCGTGGTCACACACACACACACACACACACACACACACACACACACACACACACACACACACGCACACACACACACACATCCATCCGCCCATATACAGACACAGGCAGACATATGTAAGGGCCTATGTCTGCCTGTGTCTGTATATGTGCGGATGGATATGTGTGTGTGTGTGTGTGTGTGTGTGTGTGTGTGTGAGTGTGTGAGTGTGTGAGCGCGCGCGCGCGCGCGAGTGTATACCTGTCCCTTTTTCCTCCTAAGGTAAGTCTTTCCACTCCCGGGATTGGAATGACTCCTTACCCTCTCCCTTAAAACCCACATCCTTTTGTCTTTCCCTCTCCTTCCCTCTTTCCTGATGAAGCAACTGTGGGTTGCGAAAACTTGAAATTTTGTGTGTGTGTTTATTGTGCCAATCTACCAGCGCTTTCCCGTTTGGTAAATATCTGTAGAGTAAGAAAAAAATATTTTTGAAAAATCAATTTCTTGAACCCAAATCCATGACGTCCCCATTAAAGTGGTTATACGTATACACGGAAGGAACTGAGAGGACAAGTAGGAGTTATACAAACAGGTAGATTCTCTAGTATAAAACAAATTTAAAAAAAATGGAAGTGTGGAGCTGTCATACGTATTAGCACCAGACATTAAGAAAGGATAATAAAGGTATAAACAAAAAGTTGGCAAGGGACAGGAACGAAATTGGATCAAAAAAAAGAAAGGGAAAAAAATCATCTTGGAGCTGTATTGCGTTCTAGACTGGTGACTCGAGATGAAAGAAAAAGTGTCAATTATAATCTTTTCAGCAGTGTTATTGTTTAGTCATCTTACTTCAGCCGGGACAAATATGGACAGGAAAATCACAATATTTTTTTAAAATAAATTATGCTTCAAATTGATAAATTTCTTTTATTTCAGGTTATTTATGCAAGGACAAATCTGACAATGGAGTTAGAAAGCTTTTAGAATCTGGTGTCATCCCACTGGAACAGTTGATGGTGGAAACTGACTCTCCATTCATGTATCCCAACACTCGCGCATCTAAGTTGCCCCCACATGTTAAAGAGGCTCTAACAGAAAGGTATGATTTTCACTTGATTAACTTCCAGTTTTTTTTTCTGCAAAATCTTGTGCCCAACAAAAACACAGTCATGACCAAATGAGATGATTCTGTTGAAAGGTTACCATGGTGTTTCACAAAAACAAATTATCATTTGGAGGTGGCACAGCAATTCAATGAAGCTTCATTTCTGACTGGAAAATTTGTGTCCAAAATTCTAAATGCTCCTTACAGTGCCATGATGCTGTCTGTTCATAGTAACTTAAGTAATTGCTTTTTCAATAAACATTGAGTTAATGTATTGACAGAACATTAAAATGGTGGGTGCGAGGAGAGTTACTCATCTTTTTGAAGCCTCACTTGTGAAAGTATAAGTTAAACATATTTTTTCCTTTTGATTCCAGAAGACTTAATTATTCATCTTGTGCTCTTTGAAAAAAATGGAGCAGTGATAAAACTGTGGCTTGGTTAGGAGAGTTTAGTCTTACTTCTATTTTTTATTTTATAAGGTTTTATTTTAGATTTTATGAATAAACGATAGCCCTAAGAATACTATGTATGTTAGCACAGTGTGCTAAAATTAATAAGTGACTTATTTCAAATTATGAGGAATGGAAATTGTGTAAGCTATTATTCTTGTTGTTATAATATTAAAAGATGTATCTAGAATGGAAATATATAAAATGGAGGAAATTGTTAGGTGCTTAATGGATAAATGTGTTGAGTTTATAAAGACTGATAGCACTGATATTTAGTCTGGAAACAGAACAAACTTTGGGAAGACTCATTGGTTAAGTAGATATTTTAAAATTAGGATTTAATTTATTCGGATTTTGTAGTTTTCATTTTCTGTTCTAGGTCTCTCACATTTTTGCAGCGGTACTGTACCTTTCAGAGAAATGAACCATGTTCACTTCCTGCAATTGTCGAAATGGTTGGGGCGTTTATGAGAAAAGGACCTGAAGAAGTTGCTCTAGCAACTGCATTTAATGCTCTGAAAGTATTTGGCCTTTCACATTAAAGCTGTTCTTCCTTGCAGAGTGTAATCTCTGTTATACTTTTGACTGTGCCAGTTGTTAAAAGGTTACTGATAATATTTTGTACCACCATGACAATATGACAATATGTTGTTGACTGACAAGTCATTAAGTATGTTGTAAACACTGTTTACCATATTGTGTCCTACCTGCAATACTCGTATAGATAAGAGAATTTATATATGTTGATGTTGTTGTTGTTTATGATATGATATGTACATATTTATATATGTATTTATACTTTCTCTACATATCTTATTAAAAGAAAATTATTTTGTTACATGTACCTATGCAGCTTACTAAGTCCTTTAGTTTCATGCACAAGCAGTCATATTCATATTCTTGAGGAAAAAGAACTTGTTACACAAAGTGCATAGCATCCAGCGCACATTGGTGTATCGATTGTTCATATGATTTTGAAACTCATCCCTATAGGTTTTTGGATAAATTCTAAGTTGATTTCTGAATGGATCATAAGTTGATTTTTGAATGTGTGTATAATGTATGTGATGACTCTGCCAGGGGAATCCCCGTCACATCTACAAATAAACTTTCCTGCGCACGAAACGGGACGGGACTACACAAGCTGAGCGGAATAAAGCCGAATGGTTGAATGCCAATTGCTGTTTATATGGTTAACTGGGGAATTGTCAGTGTTGTTATAATTACTTGCGAAATCTGTAGGTTGAGGCTACCAGAATGGAAATAAATGAGTAACAGGAATAAGAGCTAAGAAAGATTACGTATTATCTTCTCGGTGTATCCAAGAAAATGAAATTTTGACGGAAAATGTTTGGCCAGACTGTTACACTAGTAAGAGCCGGTTGTACAGCCCCCGGATAGCATCTGCTAAAGTTGTATTCTGGGAGAAGAGCAGGAAACGCGTTGTACGAACACTTCATAATGTCTAACCGGAGAATAAACGCAGGATAACTAAACTGGTGATTGTGGCAGGGTTAGTAAAGTTAATTGGAGAGTAAGTTTTGACACTGGCAGCAATAGTTACAGAATTAGTGATGACAACATTGTTTGTCAGGATGAGGAAGGAGAAGAAACGGGGACAGCACACAAATTATGGAAAAATAAGACGATTCGAAATTTATATAAAAATTTCGTACTACTACTTTTTGATCTCGTGCTTCAGAAGCAGGAGCGTATGAACGAAATGTGAAACTATTGCCTAACATAAAACTATTTGCGTGAGGTGGCCTAATAGCCTGTTCATTGGTACTTCGTGAATTATATTCTGTCGTGTTATAAAAAATAACAATTTGTGCCAAAATGTCTCGTTTATTTGGCATGTATTACAATTGCTGCAATATTAGGCAGGCCTATTTTGTTTTATCTGGCAGACAGTGACAAAATACATGTAATCAGATCGAGAAACCACACCAGTCTTTGTTACAATTTGCATTAACAGCTTTTTCAATATTAGACAGCGACATTTCATTTTTTCATCTAGCAAAACGTTTGACGAGCTTTGATGAGGTAATAGATTCTTTCATAGAAAGGAAAGCACGCCATGTAAAGCTGTAGCAAGAGTAGAGAAAAATGCTAGGACTGAAGATCTGTGTATTGTCTGGCTTGTCTTTTGTCTTTACTGGTTTTATGTATTCTATATTTAATTTTATGTCACACAAAACAGCAAGTTATTAGCTAATAGGTAATAAAGAGTTCTTGTTCTTCTGGTTACAAATAATTCCATCCAGTATTAATTGTGAGTGTTTTTTTCAAACCGACCTCCTGGGAGCAAGAGAGCTAGTACCACAGGACATTTCAATTTCCACTGTCCTGAATATAGTTTGATGGCACCCATTACAAAATATTACACGTTTGAATTCCACAGAGCGAAATACAGTGACGTGTAATAGAAGATAGCTGTGTGAAGAGTTGTGGCACTGCACTTTGGCACACTTACGACCAAATAAAATGTCTCATGTTTCCTCGAACACATGTTTTATGTCTCAGACACTACAGAAAGATGTGTGCTACAAAATGAACATATTTTTGAAAAGTTGATTGTAATTTTTGGGGTCCTACCTAAAACGCTCGAGGAAAAGGGGGGGGGGGGGGGGGGAGGGTGCCACTATCTTGCATTGCTACAGAGCATTTGGCTCTCATTTAAAAATCAATTCTTTGAGAACGACCATTTAGAATAATTTCAAGACCAGACATTTGTCGTGATTAAAAATTTTACTGGCATGTGTGTTCAATGTATCTTAAAGTGTAACATGCACAAAAAAGATCAACATTATATGTGAAAGCTTAGCTTCTCTTGTAACAAGACTACGTATATTAATTTAAACCATTAACTTTTCTTTTTTTTGTGTTCGTACTACTTAGCAGTGATGTTGCTATTGGCTGACTACATTACGTGTCCTAAGCTCTAAATATCTGCTGTCATCAGCTGGCGAGATCACGTGACATGAGCTATGACTGGCTTACAAACGCACATCGCAATCTCGATTTCAATGCTCTGGAAAGTAACATGCGATGTTTGGTGAAATTCGAATTTATACTCTCGTAACAAGAAAATACACTGTATACATGTTGCTGCACATCAGACATCTTTCCAAAACGTGTTTTTTTCCTGAATTTAGTTTTCTAAAGTGTCAGGAAATTCTACACCAGTGCATAAAACCATAATCATTCAAAGGCTTGGTAAGTTTTACAGTTTTTAAGACTAGTATACTGTCACTTAACATGGAAAAAGTGTATTTTCCACCCGGGAGAAAGTTTATCTTTTACTGGGAAATCCGAGAATTTTTTTTCCTTGTCCACATATACACCTTGATCATTGCAAAGCTTTATCCTTTCAACAGTATTTTCAACTTTGAAAATAATAAAGTCTGCAGTAGCCAGGTCTGAAGAGTACGGAGGATGAAGCAACACAGTGATTTCGTTTTTTGTACAATAGTCGCACCAACAGAGTCAAAGAAAACTATGAGCATGGCTTTGACACTTGACATGACCTGACAAGCTTTTTTTGTTTTGGAGAACCTTTCCCGACCCATTGTGAAGGCTGAAGCTTGGTCTCAATGTCATGACTGTAGACCCACGTCTCATCACCAGTTATGATTCTCTTAAAGAACAGCTTGTTCTCATTTGTGCAATCCAGAAGCTCTTCTCAGATTGTGAGCTGAAGAACTTTCTGGTTGTGACTCATGAGCCATGGGATGAACCTGGCAGAACACGATGCATTCCAAAAATGATGTTGTCAGGAATTCATGACATGATCCAACTGAAAAGTTATGTTCTGCAATCTCTTGGACAGTGTTGTCTTCGATGGCATGCACAATATCTTGACATTCCTGACATGATAAGAGCATCTTCGGTAGACATTGAAGGACGTCCTGAACAAGGGTTATCTTTAACTTCTGTGTGGCCATTTTTAACCATGGGAACCATATAACATTAAGTAGAGCTTAAAGCACTAATCACCATAGGCTTCCTGCATCATTTGGTGTATGTCTGTAAAGGATGTCTTGAGTTTCAAGCAAAATTTAATGCAGACACATTGCTCCTCTAACTCTGCCATCTCAAAATTTTCAAACTGTGACCCAGCATTGTACTCAATACAGCACCAAATAATAACAGACAGACAGTTACACATTAAACTCAGGTGTTTGTAGGAATGCCAACCGCATTTCACTCCAACACACAATTGGCACGAAATTAAGACCTTGTATTACATTTAACAAATTTCAAAGAACTTACAAATGTTAATTTCAAGAAGCAAAAATTTAAAATTATTTCCTCTAAAAGATTAAACAATGAAGGAGAAACAATAATACCAAATAAAATAAAAAGTATTGCTTCATTGGGATTTCCTGAGCCTTCATTATTTCATATGGAGTCCATTCTCTCTTGTTATTGTCTATAGTGTTCAGGCAATGAAATCCTTAGGAGTAGCTGTGACTTCTGGTTCTCTCTTGCCCCAAGCTGTTTTCATCTTTCAGGTTATTATTTTGCAATGAGCACTGCCTTTTCCTGACTTCATTACCAGTTGTGAACCACAATTTTTTTATTGATGCTAGGTAATGCAGTAGTAGTTTGTAAGTGACGTGCATTGCAGATCAATCATTCGTGTGTTCGACCTTCAGTGGGGGTCATTATCCTGTTGGAATTTAGATTCCTAGTCAGTTTCAAGCATCTATACATTTAGTAATTATTTCGTAGAATGTTTTTATAACAAAATATTAAAAATTCCATAATTTATCACTATGTTCAAACACCTCCATAACTTATATAATCCCAGACCATGACGTATGTCCCTGCTTTACTCTGCGTACAATAGTTTATGTTGAGTACCCTTATCGATTTTCTCCCACTCAGTTAGTATACATAAAAACCAGATATGTTGCACCTGTTTTGATCTGTGAAGAGAGAATGTTTTTCCAAAATTTCTCCAGGCAGGTCCAGATAGATATCATTAATAGCTTTCTGTTAATGAACGAGGCTTTTTGTGAACTGAAACTTCTAAAAACTAGTTAGGAGTATACTGTAGTGGCCTGCCCATCCTCTTCCACATTTAAATATGTGCCAGACAGAGTCTTGTGAGGATTCGTATGGGAAGTGTATGGTCTATCTAGATGACATAATTGGTTTTTCTCATAATATTGATGAAAAGATTGTAAAGTTGCTGAGTGTGCTAGAAAGACTCAGAGCTGCTTGTACAATCCTGTGTTTGGGAAATGTCACTTCGCTCTGCAGGTGGTGTGCTGCTGTTATATCATTATGTAGAAAGGAATCAAGCCCAATGTGGAGCATGTAAGAGCTGTACATATTTTCCCAGCAGATTCTGTGATAAGAGAGTTGGAATTGTATCTTGGTGTGGCAAATTATTAGTGGAAATGTATGCCTGATTACTCAAAAATGGGAAGGTTTCTTGTGCAATGACTAAAAAAGGGAGGAATGTTCTCCTGGACTGTGAAGTACAAAGAAACTGTTGTGCTGTTGTAGAAGTTTATTATGTCTAGCCCCATACTTGCACAGTGATTCTATGAGAAACCCTGTATCATGTTATGTGACACTAGCACTTTCAGAGTAGGACGTGTGTTCTCACAGGAAGGAAGTGGAATAGAACATCTATTTGCTTAACATCCCATCATTGAGACCCAGAAGGAATTACTCCACTATAAAAAAGGAATTATTGAAAGTAACATATGTAGGAACATACTTCTGCTGCTATCTTTACAGCAGGTGTTTACAAATAATAACTGACTATTTAGGCTGAATGTGGCTTCTTGATCTCAAAGACTCAGTGAATAGGCTCACAAGGGACGTTTCATCTTTAGTGAGTTCAACTTTTTTGACTGAGCAAAGAACAATGGCAGCATGGGCAGGACGAGGACAAGCAGTGTCAATAATTTGAACACACACACACCAGAATCCTTTACTGGCAAACACACACAGTGTGGTTGGTGCAGTGGTGGACTAAACCCACTGGAGGCCTGGGGTGCCGAAACCAAGTGATGCTGCACAATCTGCTTTTAAATTGGTGTGTTTGTAGTGTACATTTTATTAAAAAAATGAATAATATAGATGCAATGGCTGACAAAAAAGATCAGTTTTTATAATTTGTGTACTTTCATGCTCTGCTAACTGTAATATACATGCTTAAAATAGATCACTGAGAAACTTCGAATGCAAATCAGCATGTAGCACAACAGTTACGCGATAAGAGTATAAAGAACAGAATAATAGAAAATTAATTTTTTGTCATCAGTCTTCTGACTAGTTTGATGCGGCCCCCCACAAATTCCTCTCCTGTGCTAACCTCTTCATCTCAGAGTAGCACTTGCAACCAATGTCCTCAATTATTTGCTGGACGTATTCCAATCTCTGTCTTCCTCTACAGTTTTTGCCCTCCACAGCTCTCTCTAGTACCATGGAAGCCATTCCCTCATGTCTTAACAGATGTCCTATCATCCTGTTCCTTCTCCTATCAGTGTTTTCCATATATTCCTTTTCTCGCCGATTCTGCACAGAACCTTCTTATTCCTTACCTTATCAGTCCACCTAATTTTCAACATTCGTCTGTTGCACCACATCTCAAATCCTTCGATTCTCTTCTGTTCCAGTTTTCCCAAAGTCCATGTTTCACTACCATACAATGCTGTATTCCAGATACATTCTCAGAAATGTCTTTCTCTAATTAAGGCCAATATTTGATGTTAGTAGACTTCCCTTGGCCAGGAATGCCCCTTTTGCCATTGCTGATAGACTTTTGATGTCGTCCTTGCTCTGTCCATCATTGGTTATTTTACTGCCTAGGTAGCAGAATTCCTTCACCACATCTACTTTGTGACCATCAATCCTGATGTTGAGTTTCTTGCTGTTCTCATTTCTACTACTTCTCATTAGCTTCGTCTTTCTTCGATTTACTGTCAATCCATATTCTGTACTCATTAGACTGTTCATTCCATTCAGCAGATCATGTAACTCTTCTTCACTTCCACTGAGGATAGCAGGGTCATCAGCAAACCATATCATTGATATCCTTTCACCTAGAATTTTAATGCCACTACTGAACCTTTCTTTTATTTCCATCATTGCTTCCTCAATGTACAGATTGAGCAGTAGGGGTAAAAAGCTACACCCTTGTCTTACACCCATTTTAATACGAGCACTTCGTTCTTGGTCACCACTCTTATTACTCCCTCTTGGCTGTTGCATGTATTGTATATGACCCATCTCTCCGTATAGCTTACCCCTACTTTTCTCAGAATTTTGAACATCTTGCACCATTTTACATTGTCGAACGCTTTTTCCAGGTTGACAAATCCTATGAACGTGTCTTGATTTTTCTTTGGTCTTGCTTCCACTATTAACCGCAACGTCAGAATTGTCTCTCTCATCCCTTTACCTTTCCTAAAACCAAATTGATCATCATCTAGTGCACCCTCAATATTCTTTTCCATTCTTCTGTATATCACTCTTGTAGGCAACATGGATGCATGAGTTGTTAAGCTGATTGTGCGATAATTCTCGCACTTGTCAGCTCTTGCAGCCTTTGGAATTGTGTGCATGATGCTTTTCCGAAAGTCAGATAGTTTGTCGCCAGACTCATACATTCTACACATCAACGTGAACAGTCGTTTTGTTGCCAGTTTTCCCAAGGATTTTAGAAATTCTGGTGGAATATTATCTATCCCTTCTGCCTTATTTGATCTTAAGTCCTCCAAAGCTCTTTTAAATTCTGATTCTGATACTGGACCCTCCCTACCTCTTCTAAAATGACTTCTGTTTCTTCTTCTGTCACATCAGACAAATCTTCTCCCTCATAGAGGCTTTCAAAGTATTCTTTCCACCTATCCACACTCTCCTCTGCATTTAGCAGTGGAATTCCCATTGAACTCTTAATGTTACCACCCTTGCTTTTAATGTCGCCAAAGGTTGTTTTGACTTTCCTGTACGCTGAGTCTGTCCTTCTGATAATCATTTCTTTTTCGATGTCTTCACATTTTTCCTGCAGCTACTTCGTCTTAGCTTCCCTGCACTTCCTATTTATTTCATTCCTCAGCGCCTTGTATTTCTCTATTCCTGAGTTTCCCGGAATATTTTTATACTTCCTCCTTTCATCGATCAATTGAAGTATTTCTTCTGTTACCCATGGTTTCTTCGCAGTTACCTTCTTTGTACCTATGTTTTCCTTCCCAACTTCTGATTTGGCCCTTTTTAGAGATATCCATTCCTCTTCATCTGTACTGCCTACTGAGCTATTCCTTATTGCTGTATCTATAGCCTTTAGCGAACTTCAACTGTATCTCATAATTTCTCAATACTTCCGTATCCCACTTCTTTGCGTATTGATTCTTCCTGACTATGTCTTAAACTTCAGCCTACTCTTCATCTCTACTTTATTGTGATGTGAGTCTATGTCTGCTCCTGGGTACGCTTTACAATCTGGTATATGGTTTTGGACACTCTGTCTGAACTGAATCTAACTGAAATCTTCCCATATCACCCGGCCTTTTCCAAATATAAACTTTAGCCTTCTCTTCATCACTAATATATTGTGATCTGAGCCTATGTCTGCTCCTGGGTACGCCTTACAATACAGTATCCAATTTTGGAATCTCTGTCTGACCACAACGTAATCTAACTGAAATCTTCCTGTATCACCCGGCCTTTTCCAAGTATATCTCCTCCTCTTATGATTCTTGAACAGAGTATTCGCTGTTACTAGCTGAAACTTGTTACAGAACTTAAATTAGTCATTCTCCTCTCTCATTCTTTCTCCCAAGCCCATATTCTCCTGTAATCTTTTCTTCTACTCCCCCTAAAACTGCATTCCAATCTCCAATGACTATTAGATTTTCATACCCTTTACATACTGTATTACCCTTTCAGTATCCTCATACACTTTCTTCATCTCTTCATCTTCGGCTTGCGACGTCGGAATGTATACCTGAACTGTCGTTGTCAATGTTGGTTTGCTGTTGATTCTGATAAGAACAACCCTATTGCTGAACTGTTCTCAGTAACACACTCTGCCTTCCTATTCATAACAAAACATACTCCCGTTATACCATTTTCTGCTGCTGTTGATGGGAATTAGATTAGGAAATGAGACACTTAAAGTAGTAGAGGAGTTGGGAACAAAATAATTGATGATGGTCAAGTAGAGAGGATATAAAATGTAGACAGGCAATGGCAAGGAAAGCGTTTCTGAAGAAGAGAAATTTGTTAACATTGAGTATAGATTTACGTGTCAGGAAGTCATTTCTAAAAGCATTTGTATGAAGTGTAGCCATGCATGGAAGTGAAACGTGGACGATAAATAGTTTGGACAAGAAGAGAATAGAAGCTTTTGAAATGTGGCTACAGAAGAATGCTGAAGATTAGATGGGTAGATCACATAACTAATGAGGAGGTATTGAATAGAATTGGGGAGAAGAGGAGTTTGTGGCACAACTTGACAAGAGGAAGGGATCGGTTGGTAGGACATGTTCTTAGGCATCAAGGGCCACCAATTTAGTATTGGAGGGCAGTGTGGAGGGTAAAAATCGTAGAGGGAGATCAAGAGATGAATACGCTAAGCAGATTCAGAAGGATGTAGGTTGCAGTAGGTACTGGGAGATGAAGCAGCTTGCACAGGATAGAGTAGCATGGAGAGCCGCATCAAACCAGTCTCTGGATTGAAGACCACAACAACAACATTAATCTGGCCATAAGTCCTTGTCTTCTTTCCACTTCACATCACTGACCCCTACTATATCTAGATTGAGCCTTTACATTTCCTTTTTTAAGATTTCTAGTTCCCCTACCACATTCAAGCTTCTGTCATTCCATGCCCCGATCTGTAGAACATTATCCTTCCGTTGATTATTCAAGCTTTTTCTCATGGTAACCTCCCCCTTGGCAGTCCCTTCTCAGAGATCCAAATGGGGGACTATTCCAGAATCTTTGCCAATGGAGAGATCATCATGACACTTTTTCAATTACAGGCCACATGTCCTGTTTTATTTTATGTGTCTGGAAACCATATCAGTTAGTTTTGTAACTTTACCATGAGAAAGTTAGTACTATTTATTACACTACATGTTTCTGTGCCTGTACTTTACTAACATTGTCAATGTCACTAAAATAATTCTATATAAAACTTTTCTTTAAATTACTAAATGACTAATTGGCTAGTAGTTGTTGGTTCACCGTAGAGCAAAGATAATTCTTATTTGTGAGCTTGTTCACCCAGCATCATTTTATTTAACCTCCTCCTTCGTCGTTGGTTAGTGTTTATGTCCATATCATTGTATTTTTTAGTGCGAAAAGCAACAGCATTGTGTATAATTTTAGTTTGTTCCATTACTAATAACTCATTTAGGATGTTTAATTTAGTGAGTGCTTTGTCAAAAGTCATTTTTGGAAACTGTAGATATTGAACTACATTTATTTCCTCCAGTGTTGTGTGCCAAACTTTAATGTCGGTCAAAAAGGTACAATTGTTGAAAGGAGCAAGCTTGGTGCAGATCTAGTACCAAAGTTTGCCTTTGAATCTTCCAAAGTGTTCACAATTGTTTTCATCTTTTCTTTTATGATGATCTGAACTGTAATGACCACTCTGGTATCAGACAACTGTTTCAAACTTTTGCTTGTGTTTTTCACCCCCTGCAAGTAATGCCCATCTACATGGAAAAGATGAGAAGAATGGATATACCTTCTCTGCAGTTCTAAAACAGGACACACTAGAGGGAACACTTGAGATTGCATGAACTTCACAAAGATTTAGAGTGTGATTGGCAGAGGGACTGAACAGAGCTTTTGGTTTGGATGGATGGGTGGATTTAAAATTTTTAGGTGCTAAACAGCTTGATCAACAACACCCTTCACAAGAACGTGGTGCTCAAGAATGGAGAGTACTGTTTTGAAAACGAAAAGAGAGGCCACATAACAATAGTGACAGATACAAGTTCCAGTAGATCTAGTCATACAAAGAAGTTTCATGTGCTGCAGTACTTTCATGACCTGCATAGTACACAAAGAAGTGGCTTGGTTGGCAGAGTCAAATGATAAAATGTGGGAAGATAACAGTAAAAGTGACATTGTCCCTTTGCTCCGATCCATCGGTGAAAAACCTCCTTGTGCTCCAATAAAATGGCGTTGAAAATCCATCTTAAAACTGAAGGTAGGGTTGTGAGCTTGTTGTATTCTATCGTGTCCAAGTTAAAAATGGACCTGTCAGTCATCCAGGAAGGGACTTTGCCCCATCCCTGTTTAAGAACTGGTATGTGAGGTATGCCAAGTTCCTCAAGATATTCCTTCATGTGGACAGAAAAAGGCTTACCAACCTGCCGACCAGTAAACCTGTGTTATATGGGTTGTTTAGCTTTAACACTGACAGCAGGATGATCAGAGATGGACTGCAATTTTGTACACGTCACTCCATGAGCCAGTTCATGCCAGATGGTGAGAGGTAGCTCACCAGCCTCTGCACAGTGGCTAGGTATGGGACTGGTTTGGTAGGCACCTTTTGCCAGCCTAACACATGTTTTACAGCGTCCAACATCTGTAAATAAGAAGGCCTAGCTGATCCATATACTATGATGACTTAGTCAAACTGTGTGTGTACGATGGTTCTATAGAGTGCGAGAAAACTGAATCATTCTGCTCCCCAGTTCATACCACTAATACATTTTAAGATGTTTTGTGCCATTATACATCTGCATAATAGGTAATACAGGTGTGGCAGCCAACTTAACCTCTGATCAAAAGTGAGGCCCAACCACCTCAGTGAAGTCATTAAATCCAAGATGGTTCTCCTCAGCTGGAGTTCTGGTAGGGAAAACACTGTTGTGAACGATTAAAGACATACAGTTTTATCTTTGGAGAATTTAAAACTAGAGGTATCAGGCACAATACTCCAGCCTCTTAAGGGTCAGCTGTAGTTGATGTGTAGTAACTGGGAGACTGGAGGAAGAGTAGAATACTGCAAAATCGTCCACAAATAAGAATAATTGACTGGGTTCCTCATTGTGGAAGAGGTACTATTAATAACTGTAGAAAAAAGGGTGATGCTCAGAACACCATTCCATTGAGGGAATGGATTGGAGTATGTAGCATCGACTCGATACCAGAAACATCATTCACTGAGGAAAGACTGCAGCAAGATGGGAAGATACCCATGAAATCCCCATTTATGTAGTTTATGGAAGATAATGTGTCTCCAGGTGGTATCGTAGACTTTCTCCAAATCGAAAAAGTTACTATTAAACTGTTGTTTACGTAGGAATGAATCTTTGTATCACTTCCTCTAATTGGAGGAGATTGTCAGACACGGACCGGTATTTCCAGTATCCAGATTGGAAATAGCCGAGCAATCCCTCGGTTTTGAGAGTCCACACTAGGTGTCAGTTTATCATCTGTGCAAAGGTCTTTCCTATAGAGCTAGTAAGCACAACACTCCTGCAGCTATTTAGAGAAAACCTGTCTTTCCATGGCTTTAAAAGTGGTATAAGGTTTGCGTCCCACCAGGGATCCAGATAATAGCCTTCAGCCCATATTTGCTTGAAAAGGCTTAGGTATCATAACATGTCATGTTGAATACTGTCAGGTCCTGGAACAGTGTCACACGCGTCAGTTAGTGCCGACTGTAGTTCCAGCATGGAGAAAGGACAGTTATATGGCTCCAAGATGTCAGATAAAAAATGTAGTCACAATTTCTCCATGTGTTCCCTATTGTGATGGAATCAAAAGTGATGTAATAGGTGGAGGGCAAATCACAAAAATGTTTTGTCAATGTCTGTGCTATTTCCAGAGGTGCTGTTTGCTATTTCTGTAATAATTATGGCAGATATTGGGTATGGACCTTTATTCCCAGAAATCTTCTGAATTAATGGAGAGAAGTCTTCCGAAGTAAGAGTGATTTCAGGTGTGCCACAGGGGAGTGTCGTAGGACAGTTGCTATTCACAATATACATAAATGACCTTGTGGATAACATCGGAGGTTCACCGAGGCTTTTTGCAGATGATGCTGTGGTATATCGAGTGGTTGTAACAATGGAAAATTGTACTGAAATGCTTGAGGATCTGCAACAAATTGACATGTGGTGCAGGGAATGGCAATTGAATCTCAACGTAGACAAGTGTAATGTGCTGCAAATACACAGAAAGAAAGATCCTTTATCGTTTAGCTACAATATAGCAGGTCAGCAGCTGGAAGCAGTTATTCCATAAATTATCTGGGAGTAGGCATTAGGAGTGATTTAAAATGGAATGATTATATAAAGATGATCGTCAGTAAAGCAGATGCCAGACTGAGATTCATCAGAAGAATCCTAAGGAAATGCAATCCAAAAACAAAGGAAGTAGGTTACAGTATACTTGTTCGCCCACTGCTTGAATATTGCTCACCAGTGTGGGATCCGTACCAGACAGGGTTGATAGAAGAGATAGAGAAGATCCAACGGAGAGCAGTGCGCTTCGTTACAGGATCATTTAGTAATCGTGTAATTTGAAGTTTCGAGAACATGCCTTCACCGACGACTCAAGCAGTATATTGCTCCCTCCTACATATATCTCGCGATGAGACCATGAGGATAAAATCAGAGAGATTAGAGCCCACACAGAGGCATACCGACAATCTTTCTTTCCACGAGCAATACGAGACTGGAATAGAAGGGAGAACCGATAGAGGTACTCAAAGTACCCTCCGCCACACACCATAATGTAGCTTGCAGAGTATGGATGTAGATGTAGATGTAATTACCATGCTTTCATTGCTGGTGCAGAACAGTTAATGCATATTAAAAATTCTCCCCACATGCACTGCTTTCTCTTCTTGATGATTCACCTAGCTTTATCCCTTGCCTGCCAAAAGGCTGGGAAACAAACTCCACATGTTCTTTTCCTAAACCAATGTAACACAGCACCATGTTCCTAACTCCTAACTGACATTCCTTGTTCAGCCAAGGGACGCTTTTTCTTTTAGTGTGGCTAGAAGATGTAGGAACGGAGGAATCAGCAGCATGATGCATCACATTTGTGATTTGGTCCACCCACTCCTGCGTGTCATAACAGTATTGGCAGACAAACCGTTGGCTGTATAGCAGCCAGTTCACACTGCCAAACAGCTGCTTAGGTGGCCTCCATTCAGGTCTTGTATTTACAGCTGGATGAAACTAGATGGGCAAGTCATCGTTGGAGTGTAAATCATTAGCCACTTCCCATGTAGTGGTATCTCTGAGGGCAGGAGAGCATAGGTAGAGACCTTTAGCAGAGAATGACCCAGTAACTGTGCATAACTGTGTTGTATCCCAAGTATTAAGTATGCAGATATCGACTGACATTTGGAGCCTCTGTCACCTGACTCCCAGGGCAGATAGTAGAAGAGCCCCAGAGCATGTGATGTGGATTGATGTCATCAAGTAATAAGAATGGGGGCGAAGTTATTATAACATGAGATAAGTAAGTAGTGTACCATCAAGCAGTTGCTGTGGTGGGGTTCCACAGATCATGCTATAAGGTGAGAGGGCACACATTGCCACTATAGCCACTTGTATCTCAATGGTGAGGATGATGAGCAAGGTAATGGAGTGTTTTACTGATGAACACAACCATACCACCGTTTGCATGGTCACCACTTAAGTCATCCTTCATGTGGAGGTTAAAATCCTGATAGTATAGGATAATTTATGACCTTGAAGTACGTCTCCTGAAGGCTGTTCTTGTACAAACAGTTGTAAATCTTCCAAATGCTTCCAGTAACCATTTAAATTTCATTGAAGAATGGGACCCAGCTTAATCATTTTGTTTAACCCTCACCAAGTCTTGTGGCGTAGGAGCGGAGTTCAAAAGGTGGCGGGCTCAGTGGATCACCCAAACATATGTCTAGGTCCATCGAACAGTCTTCCCCATTAGAAGGTACTGAAGCACTACAGTCAGAGGGCTTGACATCATACTTTTTCGGCTTTGCCTTCCCATCCAGTGGTTTCCCTTTCTGTGGGGAAAATGGTAAATAAGTAGAAGTAGTTGTCTTGTAACCAGATTTCTTTTTTGGAGTAGAAGTCACCTGCTTTTCCATAGAACTCAACACTGGTGGTTCTGGCAAACTAATAACTACAGCAGTGCCTTGATAGGTGCAGCTGCAAACACCTGATGAATACATCAGCACCTGCACTGTGAGTTTGCATCAAGGCATCAGACTTGGCTACTGGTTGCTTCACAATGGCAGACGCACTAGCATCTGTCCTGGCTGTTTGTGTTGAAGCATCAGACTTGATATAACTGGTTGCTTGACAGTGGCAGAGAATGAGGGTACAAGTGTTGTAGTGACTCAAGAATTTCGATGAAAATTCTAGAGAGACTCGGCCTTCCACCATCTCGAACACCCAATATTTTAAAAGTAAGTAAGAGAGCGGAAACGTATCTACTGTGCCACTGGTTTCTGTGTGCAAGTTGGAAGTTTGTAATGAGAAGACAATAAGCGAGGCAGTCGAACAGCGCTGACAGGTGTTGGCCACAAGAACCACAGACGCTGTGTGAGAGGATGAGAGGACACAGAATAATTAAATGCTATTCTTTGCTGTGTTAGTGAATGTGATTGTTGAAAAAAAAATAAAAATGAACATTTGAATATAGACTTTTAATAAATGATGACTAACTGACAACCTCAGCTGCCGACAGGTGTTGTTGATATACCTCGATGTGGACAGCTGAAAATGTGTGCTACATTGAGGTATATCAACAACACCTGTCGGCAGCTGAGGTTGTCAGTTAGTCATCATTTATTCCAGGGAAAAGCTGCATGGTCATCAACAGTAACTGTTCTTTCGAGAACAAGTTACTGTCTTCGTATATATAGACTTTTAACTTACTTCATGTCTTAGCTCTGAACAAAGCAAGACGCTGGGACGTATATAAATTGTTTGGTTGTTAAAACTAGGCAATTGTGATTATATTTAATTGTATCTAATGAGTATTGGTGCAGTTGACTTGCAAGAGTTTGTATGCTTATATGAAACTTGTGGAAAGGAAAATACGCCTGAGCTGAACTGGAAGTATGAGAGTACTGAGTTATTTCAAGCGAGAGAGATAGTAATTTTTTTGGTTCCTCTAACCAGCATTATTTCTTCGGAGAAGTTGTGGAGATCGACACAGCTGCATATACAGAGAAGAGGATCGGCTAAACGTTTCAAGTAAGTCAACTGTAGTAAGAGAAGTGTGAAGTTCACAATCCAGTTTTGCACTGCTTCTCTTGTCGCAGAAACTGTTAGTGTCGGAGGTTGCATAGCCTCAAAAACTATTTTTGCCTCTGTGTCAGTAATCGCCTGATGACCAGAAATTCCTGGATCTTCTGTTCATGTACATCAAGAGCAGATTCCTGTGACCAGAGTAGATGTGTGCTGGAGCAATTAACACAAGAGGTTTGGGTGCACAGTGAGCCTGGGCTCATGAGTGTGTAAACATCGTCTTCCACAGGTCAGCTTTCCTTTGCACACTGGAACTGTCTCCCCAAATCTCTGGCACAGAAAGGAACACACAGGACTGGAGATATACAGACTTAAGACATAAGAAACCAGCCTGTACGTAACGAGGTAATGTACAGGGTAACAATTATTGAACTATATAAAATAATATCATCATAAGGATGTTCAAACTGCACAGTTGGCCACGAGGCATGATGGGAATTAGTACGCGCCTTATCATTTGTTTTAGTGACGAAACCCAGTTTCATTTGGATGGGTTTGTCAGCAAACAAAATTGGTGCATTTGGGGACAGAATCCCCATTTTGTGATTGAGAGGTCTCTTCAACCTCAACGGGTGACTGTGCAATGTGCAGTCACAGAATAATCAGTGTGATATTCCTTGATGGCATGGTGACTACTGAACAGTACGTGAAGGTTTTGGAAGATGATTTTATCCCCATTATCCAAAGTGCCCTAATCTCGACAAGATGTGGTTCATTCGAGACAGAACTTGATGCCATCGAAGCAGGAGAGAGTGTGATGTCCTGGAGTAACACTTTGGAGACTGCATTATAGCTCTGGGGTACCCAGAGGCCGCTGGCATGGGCCTCAATTGGCTGCCATATTCTCCGGATCTGAACACATGTGAGTCCTTTTTTTGTGTGGCTATATTGAAGACAAGGTGTTCACAGTAACGCCAAAACCATTGCTGAACTGAAAACAGCCATTCAGGAGGTCATCGATAGAATCAGTGTTCTGATGCTTCAGTGGGTCATGCAGAATTTTGCTATTCGTCTGCTCCACATGATCGGCAATGATGGCAGGCATATCGTACACCTCATAACCTGGATCTGAATATCTATAGTGATGTTTACATGTTGAATAAAGTGTGTGCACATTGGAGTTTGTAACTAATTTACGTTTTTTCATATTGTTTAGTAATTGTCACCCTGTAGCTGAATTAAAGATGAGCAAGGTAGGTGTTTTTCCTACTTCACCATCAACCCGTTTTGTCACATTTCTCACTTTGAATATACCTTCATCGTACCATTCTGTTAAAATTCAGCAGTGTCTAGGTACATAAGGTCACTACTTGGTAAAACGTGTGCTGTAATTGAAGATGCCTTGCATTTCAGCAGTTACAGTATATCCTCGAAGCTTTTTCCTTTGCATAACTTGCTGTTGAAATCCCCTCCACTCCCTTCTGTATATAGAATGTAGATATTCTTTTGAATGTGCCCTCTTCCTCCTTCTGTTACTGCTATTCAACATAAAAATAGATATATCAGATGGACACACCACCAGAGGTCTCTTTGTGGAGTGGGTAGGTAAACCCTCCAGTGGCCCACTCCTTCCACTGGAGGTTGAAGGTATTGCTACTGTGAGCTATTTTGCTCCTACAAGTCGCTGGAGTCATTCATCCTCTCAGACAGAGCCCCACTTGCTGAGAAGAGGTAAGCCTCTTACAACTGAGGTATGGCAGGTTTCACAGAGGTTGTCTGCTAAAGACTGTTCTGCCTCAATAGCCACGCATCTTATCTGCACCCAGCACACCTTAAGAGTGAGGTGTCTTTTAAGAGTTTTGTGCCATCATTGCGACTCAGGTGGTGAAGCCAAGATCCCTGTTCCCTGTAATGTACAGTGTTCCACCATCGCACCATATAGTGGCTGCTGAAATATGACCAGAGGTTACGGTTGCAGGGGGTGGCGGTGCATACTAATCCCCAACTCAGGAAACCCTGGGTCGCCAAGTCCATACCCAGGAAGAGAATACTGAGCTCCCTGAGGTGCTCACCATTTGGAAAGACCTGGGGGACCATGTGTGGCTCATGAAATGCCATGGATATGGCTTGTCGTATCTTTTGTTGTACCAGTCCATGAAAACCTGACATTGGTGCGGCATTGCCATGACCTTGAGACCTGCACAACACAATATCCAGCCAGTCTTCTCCCAGCTGCTGTTGAATATATTTTGACATAACCTCTGCTGTCTTTCCCAACACAGAGACTCTAAGAAGGATTCTTGAATTTCCACAATATTGTCTTCTATATGGATGTATATAATTATGTTACTCATTTTGTCAGTTCTGCTTTCATTGGGAGTGCTGTCAATAATTATTCCATAATATGTAGCCTTTTTTTATCTGCAGTACTGTTTTCCTTAACATGTTCACTCAAAAATAAATTCGTTTTGTATCCCTTTAGACTTCTGTGGAAGTGATATGGTCTTTCTGAAGCTCTGTATATATATACTCATGAAATGCACCACGGATGTAGAGGAATGTTCAGTACAAGTCACTGACTTTCACCAGTGACCTGGGAAACATGCAACAAATGCAGTAAGCAATGGGGAAACTATAACAAGATGTTATTGACAATTTGTTTTTGAAACTGGCAAAGCTACAGATCAGTCTGCCAGCACAATTGACAGAAGACAGGTGTTTGTGTGAGTTCATTATGTTGCATGTATGCTACTAATAAGTATGACTACAACATGCTTCATTTGTAAAAAAAAATCAAACAAAAGTTTTGTTCGTCTAGTTGGGGGACACTTACTTTCATGGGTAACTTCATATTTCCAGGATGCTTTAATGCAGCGTCATTAACAATGACACTTAGCAATAAATCACTATTTACAACTACGTAACACAATCCCTGGATAAGCATCATTCTTCAAGAACACAAGAAGCAAACTGTTTGCTTTGTTTATTGCGAACCAGCCATTGTGCTTTTCACAATCACACCAGTTAGTTTTGCATTCTTCTTAACTGCTAAATGAAATCGACTCATTTTTGCAAGCGATTTCACATTCTGCTAAATGGTTACATTGAGTCCCCTGTTTTCCAAATGGTCTCAACAACTATCTGGAGCTTTTAGAGTAGATGTGTGCTACAAAGACAAATAAGTAGGGCACCCTGGAAAAATTTTAGGGGTCAGCATCTGGAAATAGAGAGATAAACACGACATTAATACAGCAATTTTTATAATGTACTTTTCTGGGCTGGACCACTATCAACACCGGAAAAAAATTAAAGAATTGGTACTATAATTTTGATTTTTTAAAAACATATTACAAGTATTCACTACTATGTACTAAATAATTTTTTTGCCACTTTAAATGTTATGGTCCAAAGGTGCCATAAGGAGTCAGACAGTTTGTTGGTCATATGCGCCGGCATTCCTTAAAAGTTCATGTGCAATGAAATGTGATTCACATATCTAAACATCTTACAGTTAATCTAGTGATAGGATGCAAACTGACAAAGGAAATCTGACGTTAATATTTTCAGTTCTGTAGCATTACGTTACTAAAAAAAAGTAACAACATATTAATCAAGATAAATGTGCAGATACTTACAGCAGACTGTTTACTGGTGATCCAGGCTCTCCTGTGAATTGCTGAGAACCACTTCAGTCTTAAGGCTTTGTCAGACGGCAACATAAACATGCTATCTTTAGGACCATTCTCATAACTTCCCCTAGAATTGGGCATGCAACACATATGCAGCATTTAGAAAAGACGCTAACAAGGGAACCTCCCCATCGCACCCCCCTCAGGTTTAGTTATAAGTTGGCACAGTGGATAGGCCTTGAAAAACTGAACACAGATCAATCGAGAAAACAGGAAGAAGTGTGGAACTATGAAAAAAATAAGCAAAATATACAAACTGAGTAGTCCATGCGCAAGATTGGCAAGATCAAGCATAGTGTGACCTCAGGAGTGCCGTGGTCCCGTGGTTAGCGTGAGCAGCTGCAGAATGAGAAGTCCTTGGTTCAAGTCTTGCCACGAGTGAAAATTTTAATTTTTTATTTCCAGACAATTATTACCTGTCTGTCCGTCCGTTCGACGCGATCAATTTTTTGGGAGTGATTATCACATCCGCAAGAAAACCTAAATCGGGCAAGGTAGAAGAATCTTTTTACCCATTCGCGAAGTGTACAAGTTAGGTGGGTCGACAACATATTCCTGTCATGTGACGCACATGCCATCACCAGTGTCGTATAGAATATATCAGATGTGTTTTCCTGTGGAGAAATCGGTTGACCTATGACGTATCGATCAAATGTTTTCAGTTCCCATTGAAGAGGCACGTCCTTTCGTCTACTAATCGCACGGATTTGCGGTGCGGTCGCAAAACACAGACACTAAACTTATTACAGTTAACTCTGTCCATGATATTGCCTATGTTGCCCATGGACTATTCAGTTTGTATGTTTTGCTTATTTTTTCATAGTTCCACACAACTTCTTCCTGTTTTCTTGATTGATCTGTGTTCAGTTTTTCAAGGCCTATCCACTGTGCCAACTTATAACTAAATCTGAGGGGGGTGCGATGGGGAGGTTCCCTTGTAAGTAAGTTAATACTCTGAAGCATTTATTTCAACCATGACATACAAGATTGTCATAACAATTGTTATAAACATAGTGACTGCAAATCCATGCTTTCAAACTGCCATGTTACAGCTGTCTTAGGGCTACAATAAGAAAAATCGTCTACTGAGAAATGCAATAAATGTGCCTATGGTCATGCTACCATGATCCTTCGCAAGTTAAGCAAAAGCTAATTCAAAGCAATGGTGTGTTTAAGATTTGTCACAAACACATAACTGGTTTTTTTTTCTTTGCTTTTCTCTCCATAGGTCCTATCAGATTAGAGAAAGATGGAGGAGGAGGTTGGCTGTGCCCTTTCACGGAAACCATTCCAGCATTTACCTGAAGCAATTTAAGGAAATCACATAAAACCTAAAAGATTTGGTCAGACTTCTTTGACCAAACTATTTCATTGGAGCTACATTATCATAAAATTTTTCCTTGTAGTTGCTTGGGAATGGTTGTCGTCTATACAACAGGATTTAATTTAGTGTTGGTGGTGAGCACATTGCTTAAAAAGAAACAGAAATGGAAATATTTATGGGTGAAGCCATGGATAGTGAGGAGAGCTCGAAGTGTGCACCAGAATTAGCTCCTTGAGGTATGGTGCGGGGACGTAACTACAAAATCATTTGATAATGAGCGAATAAACTCAAACACGATACCTATTCAAAAAATGTCATTTCCTAATTTCATTCATCATAATCAATGTTTCTGGAAGGCATGGACCTGTGTCATTCATGATTTAAATAACTCCATTTCTTAATACTTGACCCCTGACTTTGAGCTCATGTTCTAGTCACATCACATGACAAACATTGATGTGTTATACCTTGCCAGAATCAGGGAAATGTCTACTTTTATTTGGTGTAAGGATATTACATTTTAATTGAAAAGAGCCCCTATATGCGATAATATCTAAGAGAAATCATGCTTCTTCGATCATGTTCTGGCGAGTGTCAAATTTCAGGAGTCACAGAAGTCAGATGGCAATTAGGAGGAAAACTCCCTTTGCACAGTTTAAAGATACGATCATACTCAACTTCCAGACGAATTGTTGCTTTCCAATTGGTCGTTTTGTCCTAATGGTGATAAACATTAATAAGACAAAAACTGTAAATGCAAGCTCTGTTGTTTACTTTCGCGGCCGTTACTTTCATTTGCACATAAATCCATATAAAGCGCTAACATCACATCTTTAATTTATTTGCTTTTGCATTTCTATGGGCTGCGTGCTTGCATGTGCCATCTTGCCAGACATTGTTCATTGTTGCAATGTTTACATTTCTGCTTCCTGTCAGATAGAAAACAATCGTTCTCCCATTCGTTGCTGAGTAGATGTGTAAGACAGTGCTCATAATGTAACTAGTTGCCTTTTACTTGTGTGAAACCGTGAATCATTTATGGCGTTGTGAAAAGCCTACGGTGATTGTTGTGCGTACTTGCTTTGAGGCCGAAAAAGAATAGGGCGCGAGCATTTCCTTATTATACACAACTAGCCATTAAAATTGATACACTACGAAAATGACATGCTACAGATGCGAAATTTAACCAACAAGAAGAAGATGCTGTGATATGCAAATGATTAGCTTTTCAGGGCATTCACACAAGGCTGGCGCCGGTTGCGACACCTACAACATGCTGACACAAGGAAAGTTTCCAACCGATTTCTCATACACAAACAGCAGTTGACCGGCGTTGCCTGGTGAAACGTTGTTGTGATGCCCTCATGTAAGGAGGAGAAATACGTATCATCACGTTTCCGACTTTGATAA
This sequence comes from Schistocerca serialis cubense, assembly GCF_023864345.2. Classification (NCBI taxonomy): domain Eukaryota; kingdom Metazoa; phylum Arthropoda; class Insecta; order Orthoptera; family Acrididae; genus Schistocerca; species Schistocerca serialis. The sequence goes on from NC_064638.1 coordinate 719,977,996, forward strand.
AGGTCGGATTGTAGCCTATCGCGATTGTGGTTTATCTTATTGCGACATTGCTGCTCGCATTGGTCGAGATCCAATGACTGTTAGCAGAATATGGAATCGGTGAGCTCAGGATGGTAATACGGAACGCAGTGCTGGATCACGATGGCCTCGTATCACTAGCAATAGAGATGACAGGCATCTTATCCACATGGCTGTAACAGATCGTGCAGCCACGTCGCGATCCCTGAGTCAACAGATGGGGACGTTTGCAAGACAACAACCATATGCACGAACAGTTCGACGATGTTTGCAGCAGCATGGACTATCAGCTCAGAGACCACGGCTGCGGTTACCCTTGGTGCTGCATCACAGACAGGAGCGCCTGCGATGGTGTACTCAACGACGAACCTGGGTGCACGAATGGCAAAACGTCATTTTTTCCGATGAATACAGGTTCTGTTTACAGCATCATGATGGTCACATTCGTGTTTGGCGACATCGCGGTGAACGCACATTGGAAGCGTGTATTCGTCATCACCATACTGGCATATCACCCAGCGTGATGGTATGGGGTGCCATTGGTTACACGTCTCAGTCGCCTCTTCTTCGCATTGACGGCACTTTGGACAGTGGACGTTACATTTCAGATGTGTTACGACCCATGACTCTACCCTTCATTCGATCCCTACGAAACCCTACATTTCAGCACGATATTGCAACTGTGGTATTGTGTTGAAGCTGCATGGGCAACTGTACCTGTACACGCCATCCAAGCTCTGTTTGACTCAATGCCCAGGTGTATCAAGGCCGTTATTACGGCCAGAGGTGGTTGTTCTGGGTACTGATTTCTCGGGATCTATGCACCCAAATTGCGTGAAAATGTAACCACCTGTCAGTTCTAGTATAATATATTTGTCCAATGAATACCTGTTTATCATCTGCATTTCTTCTTGGTGTATTTTAATAGCCAGTAGTGTAGCTAGTAAAGAGAACTTCTAAATGTCTCAGTATTAGTGAAAGCACAGTGAAGCGAATTTTGTGAGAATATTGAGAAACTTAATGTCTTGTATCACCAAAAAAAAGTTTTGGTAGGCGAAGAAGTTTGTATTGGATGAGTTTACACACGGAGTCATAAGCAGAAAAATCCATGACTTCTGTGTGGAACAGCAGTGGAAGACACGTTGGAAAAGTTGAAGACTGAAGTGGGTTCTTGATATGAATGAAACAACTGTTTGGCATGCTATTCAAAAATTGGATTTCAGATATGAAAAGTTGACAAAAACTTGTGTTGATGGAAAATAACAACGTAACAGGCAAAAGAGACGAGTTCTTGCGGGAAATAAGACATTTCCGCAACACTGGATGGACTATTTAATAAATTGATGAGGCTTGTGTGGTGCAAATGATTTCAGAAAGTTTGATTAGCAGGAACAAAAAATGCCATATGCATGATAAAATGTATACGCTTATCACAGAGGAAGTGTCCAGCTGGAAAGGAGTAATTCAAACACAGTCTAGTTCAGGGAAAATGATTATAATGTGCCACATTGGGAATGAAGATGGGTTCCTGCAAAATACTGGCTTATATTTCACTGGGCAAAAAGGAGGTGCAGATTATCATTCTGAAATGAATGCCAAATGCTACAAAAAGTAATTTAGGAGCATTCTCGAAAAATTACCAAATAAATCTGAGATTGTTTTAGACCAGGATCCATATAACATGACGATAAATCCAGTATCACGAAATCCATATGCGAAATGGAAACAGGATTCTTTTATTGAATGGATGGAAAACAATATTGTAGATGCTCCATGTAATGCCACATTATATGAGGAATTTACTACAGCTCGTCTATAGAAACATGCGCGACTGCACTCCAAGACACAGAAATACCGTTGGCAATGTGTATTGCAATCAGTGGAGAAGGAAATAAAACTCGTGTGGTTGCCTACAGTGCATTGCGAATTGAATGTCATTGAACTTATCCAGGCATCTGTCAAGAACTAGGTAACAAAGGAGAACAAGAATTTTAAAATAAATGGTAATTTACAGTTGTGTCGCCCAGCTCTGGAAGGTGGTCCCCAAAGTATCTGGAGGAATTCCGTGAGTCATGTATACTAACCTGAAAACAGTTAAGCACAAAGAGCCCACCGTCTTGACATAGCAATAGAACCGTCGCTGATCCAAATGGATGACTGCAATAACAGCAGCAGCAAGACCTAGGCCGGCAGCGAAAGCGATTAAGGCAGGTTTTTTTCAGTCATCATTCTCCACTGCACAATTTATTCTAGCCAATCGACTTCTCCCTTTACTGTTGAAATGTGCTATACAAATGTTCATTTATTGTGAGGTGCTTGCCTATCAAGCATTTATTTGCAATTCCCGTATTATTTGCCTCTATTTGCATCAAAAACTGAATGCGACCATGCTGTACTGGAATGCGACTATGCAGTTGCTGTTTTTCACTGATGACTAGGCGCCTTTGGCGCATTACAACTGTGGTGGCGCACTGGTATGACAACTACGGCACACCATAGCCTCGCATATATTGCAGCTACTAACACAATTGCTTGACAAATTCTTAACTGACGAACTCGAGGAGTATTCATCAGTGAAAGATATATGATGTAGCCAAACAGTTTCAAGCTTAACACCAGTGCCTTCTCTGTTGCAATAGCTACAACGCTAAGCTTAATCGCACCGTCTTGCATTTCACATTATAGCGATGAAACGAGCCATCAGAAAATAACGAAAATCTGCCTGCAAATAGAATAATGTTGCATCTTTAAACTGTGTAAAAGGAAATTTTTCTCCTAATCACGGACTGATTTTTATGCGTCATTAAAGTTGACACTCGCCGAATGAATCTAGAGAAAGCACAGTTTCTCTTAAATATTACCGCATATGTTGCCCTTATTTCAGGTAAGACACGATATTCACACACTGAATAAAATTAGACATTTCCAAGATTCCGGAAAGATATAACATATCTATGTTTGTAATGCAATGAGACCAGAATATGAGCTCAAAGTCAGGAGTCAGTTATTATGAAATGGTCAGAAGTTAAGTATGTTCATACTTGACATGATGTGTTTCGAAAAATTATTATCAAGAACAAATATTTCCATACGTAATTTATATGACGTTTATATGTGTATTCTGCCTTTCATGCCCTGCAACTGTCTTTTTATGGTTTACTGCAATGAGAAATTCAGACAGATTTATTTTGTCTGAAGCATTACAAAAATACCTATGTAAACATTTTTACTTTATTATGAGAAGAAATGCATAATGCTAAGCATGAAAAAACAGGTAACTCGTCGAACGTTTCCCTTTTTAAATGATGATTGCCATTTCTGCCGAAGATCGTCTCTGACCTAGGTTAAGAATTTTAACAACAACCAAAAACTATCCCGGCTTGCAATATACAACTCGAATCCTACAGTGAAAAATTTCGTGTGTTATTCGACAAACATGTGCCTAGAGAGGGGAGGTCGGAGAGGAGTGAGAGAGATGGAGGAGGGATCGAACACGGCTAATTGTTACAGCTATTTGTTACAACATTCTAATCGCCTATTGTGACTTTTTTAATCAGTGAGTTGTGTCTTACGAAGAATTATGTATTTCACATACTTTGGAACGATCACTGTGATGACAGCCACGCACCAAATATGTTCGACGTCATTTTAAAGCTTCCCTTGCTGAACAGCAGAAATGATCATCGTGGATTCGCAAGGGATCATGGTAGCGCGACCATGGAGACATCTATCAGATTAGTCAGTAATCGAGTGTCCCCATTACTGTTAACGTTAGACGCTTATTGTTGGGAATCTATTAGAGATCCTAGTATTTAGCCGCAGATCTGTGACGTCACAGATCTCTCAAGCGTAACTGTGTAGGCTTTGTTTCTATGTGGTGTTGCATCTCCCTCCAGTGCTTCAAAAATAAAAGCTGACGTTAGCACTTATGCTCATAATTCCAACCCCAAAGAAAGCAAACGTTCACAGGTGTGAAAATTACCGAACTATCAGTTAAATAAATCATGGTTGCAAAATACTAACATGCATCCCTTACAGAACAATGGAAAAACTGGTAGAAGCAGGCCTTGGGGAAAATAACTTTGGATTCTGGAGTCATTTAGGAACGCGTGAGGCAGTACTGACCCTATGAGCCGGCCGGAGTGGCCGAGCGGTTCTAGGCGCTACAGTCTGGAACCGCACGACCGCTACGGTCGAAGGTTCGAATCCTGCCTCGGGCATGGATGTGTGTGATGTCCTTAGGTTAGTTAGGTTTAAGTAGTTCTAAGTTCTAGGGGACTGATGACCACAGCAGTTAAGTCCCATAGTGCTCAGAGCCATTTTTTTGACCCTATGACTTCTCTTAGAAGATAGGCTAAGGCAAGGCAAACTTACATTTGTAGCATTTGTAGACTTAGAGAAAGCTTTTGACAATGTTGACTGGAATACTCTCTTTCAAATTCTGAAGATGGCAGGGTCAACTACAAGGAGCGAAAGGCTATTTACGATTTTTACAGAAACCATATGGCAGTTATAAGAGTCGAGGGACACAGAAGTGAAGCAGTGGTTGATAAGGGAGTGAGGCAGGGTTGTAGCCTATCTCTGATGATATTCAATCTGTATATTGAGCAAGCTGAAAAGGAAACAAAATAAAAATTTGGAGTAGTAATTAAAAACTATGGAGCAGAAATAAAAACTTAAAGGTTTGCCAACGACATTGTAATTCTGTCAGACAGCAGAGAACCTGGACGAGCAGTGGAACGGAATGTGCAGTGTCTTGAAAGGAGGATATAGGATGAACATCAACAAAAGCAAAACAAGGATAATGGAATGTAGTCGAAATAAATTAGGTGATGCTGAGGGAATTAGATTAGGAAATGAGACACTTAAAGTAGTAGATGAATTTTGCTATTTGGGAAGCAAAATAACTAATGATGACCAATGTATGGAGGATATAAAATATATACTGGCAAAGGGAAGGAAAGCTTTTCTGAAGAAGATATATTTGTTAACATTGAGTATAGATTTAAGTGTCAGTAAGTCGTTTCTGAAAGTATTTGTATGGGGTGTAGCCTTGTATGGAAGTGAAACGTGGATGGTAAATACACTCCTGGAAATGGAAAAAAGAACACATTGACACCGGTGTGTCAGACCCACCATACTTGCTCCGGACACTGCGAGAGGGCTGTACAAGCAATGATCACACGCACGGCACAGCGGACACACCAGGAACCGCGGTGTTGGCCGTCGAATGGCGCTAGCTGCGCAGCATTTGTGCACCGCCGCCGTCAGTGTCAGCCAGTTTGCCGTGGCATACGGAGCTCCATCGCAGTCTTTAACACTGGTAGCATGCCGCGGCAGCGTGGACGTGAACCGTATGTGCAGTTGACGGACTTTGAGCGAGGGCGTATAGTGGGCATGCGGGAGGCCGGGTGGACGTACCGCCGAATTGCTCAACACGTGGGGCGTGAGGTCTCCACAGTACATCGATGTTGTCACCAGTGGTCGGCGGAAGGTGCACGTGCCCGTCGACCTGGGACCGGACCGCAGCGACGCACGGATGCACACCAAGACCGTAGGATCCTATGCAGTGCCATAGGGGACCGCACCGCCACTTCCCAGCAAATTAGGGACACTCTTGCTCCTGGGGTATCGGCGTCCTCGCCATTCGCAACCGTCTCCATGAAGCTGGGCTACGGTCCCGCACACCGTTAGGCCGTCTTCCGCTCATGCCCCAACATCGTGCAGCCCGCCTCCAGTGGTGTCGCGACAGGCGTGAATGGAGGGACGAATAGAGACGTGTCGTCTTCAGCGATGAGAGTCGCTTCTGCCTTTGTGCCAATGATGGTCGTATGCGTGTTTGGCGCCGTGCAGGTGAGCTCCACAATCAGGACTGCATACGACCGAGGCACACAGGGCCAACACCCGGCATCATGGTGTGGGGAGCGATCTCCTACACTGGCCGTACACCACTGGTGATCGTCGAGGGGACACTGAATAGTGCACGGTACATCCAAACCGTCAACGAAACCATCGTTCTACCATTCCTAGACCGGCAAGGGAACTTGCTGTTCCAACAGGACAATGCACGTCCGCATGTATCCCGTGCCACCCAACGTGCTCTAGAAGGTGTAAGTCAACTGCCCTGGCCAGCAAGATCTCCGGATCTGTCCCCCATTGAGCATGTTTGGGACTGGATGAAGCGTCGTGTCACGCGGTCTGCACGTCCAGCACGAACGCTGGTCCAACTGAGGCGCCAGGTGGAAATGGCATGGCAAGCCGTTCCACAGGACTACATCCAGCATCTCTACGATTGTCTCCATGGGAGAATAGCAGCCTGCATTGCTGCGAAAGGTGTATATACACTGTACTGGTGCCGACATTGTGCATGCTCTGTTGCCTGTGTCTATGTGCCTGTGGTTCTGTCAGTGTGATCATGTGATGTATCTGACCCCAGGAATGTGTCAATAAAGTTTCCCCTTCCTGGGACAATGAATTCACGGTGTTCTCATTTCAATTTTCAGGAGTGTAGTTTAGACAAGAAGAGAACAGAAGATTTCGAAATGTGGGTGCTACAGAAGAATGCTGAAGATTAGATGGGTAGATCACGTAACTAATGAGGAGGTACTGAATAGAATTGGGGAGAAGAGAAATTTGTGGCACAACTTGACAAGAAGAAGGGACCGGTTGGTAGGACATGTTCTGAGGCATCAGGGGATCACAAATTTAGCATTGGAGGGCAATGTGAAGGGTAAAAATCGTAGAGGGAGACCAAGAGATGAATACACTAAGCAGATTCAGAAGGATGTAGGTTGCAGTACGTACTGGGAGATGAAGAAGCTTACACAGGATAGAGTAGCATGGAGGGCTGCATCAAACCAGCCTCAGGACTGAAGACCACAACAACAACAAGTTTTAGAAATACAGATATGCCAAATCGGATGGTTCTTATTGATACACCCTGTATGTTTCTGGTTTCTGAATGCGTTCAGAACTTGAACTCCTAAATACACTTGGCTGTCAGGAAGAAACTTTGTCTTGTTGTTGGGCTCAATGTCAATCAATTTATTGGACATAGCACCACTCCTTGTAGCAAAGCAATATTTCCCTGTAACTCTTTGTCAAATTGTCATGTAAGCTAATGATAACAACTTTGCCACTCCAGAAATCTGTGAATTTTGCTAAAAATATGGGCCAAAATTAATTAGACAATTTTAAAAAGTTGTCACTGTGCGATCAGTGAATTTCTGCTGCCGCAAACAGCCTCCCCTCTAAGACTTTAGAATGAAAATAGAGATGGCGAGCATACCACTGTTCTGACGTTCTCACTACAAAGACCTGCAAAGATAGCCATCTTCTCTGTGTGATGCATACAACATTTTATAAATTCTGATATACAAACAAGTTTGAAATTAATGCATTAGTGTCTGTTCTCAGCACTAGGTTTGAAATGATTATGAATGTTCCTAGACAGGTCTTCAGAATGCCCAGAAAGACATTTAAAAGCTTCACTGGTACATATGTGAAGCCAGTTACATATGCATTTGTGAATATTTAATCCAAGACATTTTTCAGTTGACCAAGTAGCAACAGTGTATCTTGACCCCATTATAGAATTACAACCGTCAGATGCAAATCCCACAATACTGTTTTCAGAAATATTGTACTCATAAAATGAAAGTATTAGATTCGAATAAAGGTTTTTACTTGTTGCAACTTCACTAGCCTTTCATACTCACCTGGCTTAAAAATTTCACAAAGATTCCAAACTCTAATATCAGTTCTATTTGTGTCTTTATCAGGAATTTTTAACGTCCTTTGGCTGATCGGTAAGAGGACTGAATTTTGTATGTCTCAGTTTTTGCAAGTTTCGTCTTATGGCTTTCTTCTATCGCGTTCTATACTATCTGGGAACATTTAGTGTGACACAGACTTACAGCGTCATCGACTTAAGAATCAGGAAAGCAACTATTAACTAAACCCTCCAGATGATCTACAAAATTGAAAGGAAGACCGTGTTCTCCCACGAATCCTGCCAATTTAATTTCTGCAATGTGAGCCAGATTATTTAAAGATATTTCTGCGGTAGATGATTTCACAAATCTACTCAGTACTGCCAGGTGTTTAGTTAGATGACACCCCCTTCACTTTTTGACATGATTTTTCATTTTCAAAAATTTTTTAATGCATCCCAATTCATATAAAAAAGATACGTTACAGATTCTACATCTAGCACATTTGGAGTTCGATTCATCAGCGCATATCCAACTTTTAAATTCGGAATTAGTTTCCCAGAATTTTCTATATTTTTTATTTTCTCCCCTTATATTTAAACACGTCTGCTGTACCGCTCACTATCCTCACTTGAGTCAACAATTTAACTGTAATCCTTTTCACCTTACATATGAGCATTGCGGGCTGTGCAACGCAATCAATGCGGTGAATACCCCACAGGGATTCATCTCTGGGAACAACCTAAAGCTGTCGGCACACGGGACTAGTCAGCTAACGTAGACGTGCACGCAAATGGGATATCCCACATCACGAGACTCAATGTTTTTGGCACACGCACGAGCTGGTTGACGTGATTTTGTGCTCTCCATCGGTGGTTGTCTGATTTATTTGGCTCGCAAAGCATACAGTTTGTTCACAAAAATGGATGCGCATAGAATTCCTATCTTAGCTCTACTAAAAGGAACATTTCGTTTCTTGGCTGTAAACTAGTCATGTTGTTCTCTCTGTGATATACATAAATGAAATTTTTATACCCGTGAACGTGTAATATGACAAAAATGAAAGATGCATGTCCACTCAGGAAAGAGGGCTTATAAAAGTTCACCAAATCACACACACACACACACACTTTTGACACAGAGCGTACTCATATTAACATAACCTCAAATATTACAGAAATTGTTTTACTAATTTCATATGAAACTCTCGCAACTGTTTGGAAAAGGCGAAGGTGAAAGAAACGGTTCCATATTAGAAGACGCGAACACTTCTTTGCTCTATTGCTCGTTCTCTATTGCAATGCCTCAGTGAACTACGCTAAGCTTACATGCACCTGCACTTTCGACTTTTTTAATTTTATCCTCCAAATTTTTATTGATTCTTAAATGTATAATAAGTCATAATAAGAACGACATGTTTTCATGAATCTTAAATGGGTCGTTGCTTTAAAACAGCTTACTCTCATTACACACGACCTGTAGGCCTAATGTGAATATAACTAAAAACGAAAATTCTTTATCTACCAAAATGACTTTTCCAGTCATTTTATTACGACTCGTACCGATAACGATTCATGTCGAGACATTTCAACGTGTTGGTGCTTAAAAGAAGCATGGGGTGTAGTGTGTAAAATAAAACCCATCAAACATAGGCTGCTGCTGAAATAAGCACAATACGGTGTCTTGCCCTCTGTTGGGAAAGTAGGGAGCGTTCTTGCTTTCTATTGGTTCTACTTTATATGGCATGCTACCGATATTTCGCAGAATTTATTTTGTTTCATGTGACGAAATGGCTTCTCAATGAGAAATAGCAGGAAGTGACGTCACAAAACACGTTGAGTAGCACGTCAACTCGGACCGGTGCCGACGTCATACGTGGAGTTACGCAACCGCAGTGTAATGAAATTAGGAAATCTCACAGCTGAACAGACTGGCATGCATACTGCTCAAAATCATATTTGTGAAATATATCGTCAAAAGTTAAACAAGCTATGAAAATTAATATAATGAAATATTAATAATAGTTAACATTTCATATTTATTTACTTCTTTATTTATTTATTCTTTGCCCATGGACTCCAGCTGAAAATCCAGCTGAGAGTATTGGGTGTGTCATACAATAGGCTATTAACATCAAACTTGATTTCATTGTATACAAATAACAGAAATAGTCTATAAGCATACAAAGATATTACATGTTTCACATTATATATACACACAAATCCAAACAACATACAGAAATGATAATTTTTAAAGGTATATTTCAGTAATGGTATAACATAATTAAACACCATCTTAGTATTCACTCAAACTATATATACATTTCTCTGTGAGATATAGTTTCAAATATAAGCTGACAGGTCTAACTTGGTGGTATTTTTGCAATGCATCTCACTGCCCTTTTCTGAATTGTGAATATTCTTTTTAAGTAGCCAGCTTGTGCACTTCCCCATATATGAACTAAATAAGACAAGTGTGGAAAGACAAGTCCATAATACATTGATCTGAGGACTTTATCATCCACAGTCTTAGCTGTTTTATGCATGATGAAGATCTGTTTGTTTATCTTTTTACACAATGCATCTGTGTGCTCCCCCCATGCCAAATATTTGTCTATTATAGTTCCTAGAAAATTTGTGCTGGTTACTTCTTTAATAGTCTTTCCATTTATATTATAATTTTTACTATGATGGGTCTGAAATACTACATTCATTGTTTTAGGCTGATTCATAAACAGGTTGTTTTGTGTTAGATATTTATTTGCATTTTTGATATTCAGGAGTACTTCCTTCTCAAGCTCCTCCTTTGTGTCAGCTGTGCAAATGATTGTTGTGTCATCAGCATACATTATAAGTCTCTGATTTATATAGTAAGAGAAGTCATTTACGTAGAGTAAAAATAGTATTGGCCCAAGCACTGACCCTTGTGGCACACAATGTTTAACAGGTTGCGATTCTGATCTGTAGTTTGTTGTATTTCCCCCACTAGTATGTCTGATTTCCGTGCATTGTTTCCTATTTGTAATGTATGATTTAAGTATGTCATAGCATTTTCCTCTAATTCCATACTGATATAATTTCATCATTAATTTTGAGTGGTTCACACAGTCAAATGCCTTAGATAGGTCCATAAAAATCCCACAAGTCTTTTGTTGCCTGTCAAGTAAATTAAGAATGTCCTTAATTATATCTGTCGATCCTGTTTTTGTTGACTTCCCTTCTCTGAAACCATGTTGTGATGAATGCAGTATACTGTACTTTGTTATAAAACTTACAATTCTATTTTCTTTATTATCATTTCATAGATTTTAGCAAATGTTGAGATCAATGATATTGGCCTGCAATTTCCTAATTCATCCCTGTTCTCTTTCTTAAATATTAGTTTCACTTTACTTACTTTCAGTGAATCTGGAAATATATCTTCTTCTATCGCAGCATTCAGCTTGTGTGTCAATGGTTTTAATATACAGTCTCTGCATTCCTTTATGAGATGTGATGTGACACCATGCAATCCAGATGAATGTTTAATTTTAAGTTGTTTTATTAGGTTTGACACTTCTGTATCTGTTGTAGTTATGAAAACCATACTATGATTTGTATGTGCAGCATTTAACAATTTACTTACTGCATTTGTTTTATTTTGTCTTATTACTTCGTCTGCTACAGTAATATAATATCTGTTAAATGTATTGGCTAATTCTAGAGGGTTTGCACTGCCTTTCCCACTCATCAGTGGGCAGATGTCCTCTGCCCGATTTATTACTTTTCCTCTCTCTTCATTAATGAAAGACCATAAACCTTTTGAGTAGTTCTTTCCCTTATCTATAGACATCCTGATGAATGATGGTTTAGTTTCTCTGATGAAACTACAGTACTCTTTCTTTTCTATTTTACACAGTGTGTTGTAGGCCTCAGTATTTTTTTGTTTGGAGAGGTCATAATACACTCTCAGAATATTTCTGGTGTGGATTACTTCTCCAGTCACCCAGCTATTCTTTTTTTGTTGTTTTTTGACAAGCCTGTTACTAACAGGACATGTAAAATCATAATAATAATTGAATAAAGAAAAAAAACTGGTCCCATTTGGTGTTTGTATCTTTAGCTACATATATTGTTCCCCAGTTTTCTGCCTCTAACATTTTTTTAGCTGATTTATGTTATGTGGGCAGTTCTGTCTTCTCATCTCCCATATCTTCTGTACTGAATATTTATGTCTATCATGGTTGCAAAATGGTTTGCTAATGTGGAGTTTATTACCTGTGTGTCACAATAGCATGTAGGAATATTTGTTATTACATGATCAATTACAGTTTCACTATGCTTTGTTACTCTGTTTTGTTTGTCTATTTTTATTGTTAGATTGAATACGCACAATAAGCCCAGTAGGGTCTTAGTATTGTCTGTATTTTTACTTGTGTCTATGTTCAGATCTCCTATAATGATCAAATAAGCATATTTTTTGAGAGGTGTTGGATTATACCTTCCAGCTGTTCAAAGAAGTTTTAATTACACCATTTGGTGATCGATACAAACCTAATACACAACATAAATTCCCAGCAATTTTAGTTTCCAGTGCTGTAGCTTCAAAGATCAATTCTATAGCATATTTTGTTATATTTATGGCTTTAGTTGATTTATCGTTAGAAAAAATGGCAACCCCACCACCTTTATAGGAAGCTCTGCAAAAACTGGCTACTTTCACATAATTCTTCAAGTTGTATATTCGTATGTGATTTTCTTTTAGCCCATGTTCTGTAACTACTAGAATTTTTGGCCTATATTCATGTATATGTATATTCAAGTTGTATATTCTTATGTGATTTTGTTTTAGCCCATGTTCTGTAACTACTAGAATTTTTGGCCTATATTCATGTAATATTACCTCTAGTTCCTCTGTTTTATTGTTTATGTATTGAACATTTTGGTGAAGTATTCTAACAGTTGGCTTTAAATTTAATAGTTCCCCTTCCTGTAATGTATTAAGCGTTTCACTTGCTCCCTTTGCTTCTGGTACTATGCAGTGAATTTTTTCAGTTTGTGTCGTTAAACCTGGGCCATATCTTTGTCCTATGTTTATATTCCTCTCGCTATTGTCACACTGGTATTTAAGATGGACAGTTTTACTTACATCTTTTTCCATGTCCTCTTTCTGCTTACTCGATACCATACGAAATCCTCACTTAGTGTAGCAGGTCTCCTAGTTCTCAGTCATCTGTCTTGACTGGAAACTGCTTCTGCTGATGATCTCCCAGGCCTCATGACCTCATCTGTGTGGTTGCTGTTGCTGGTGGCTCCTGTGCTCTCCGACTTGGTGACTGCCCTTCTTTGTTAGCTGCTGCATAAGGTCGTACAACAGACGTATGATCCGAGGGGTGGGTCGTATGTTCGCAAACCGTCTTAAATTGTCTTATATTTACGATCGTACCGTTGCCAACGCTGGATTCTACAATACCGTACCGAAGTAGCAGCGAGAACTCCATTATTGAACATGAGTGAAATGTATGAGCACAATGTTGTCACACAAACCATGTTAGCGACAGATGTCTGTTCTGTAGTAGTCCTTTCTCCATGATAACTCGTTGATGCAATGGCACTGTGACAACAACTTGCGTCTTTTTTTCCCTGGTAGAAGATACGGATACGAGCGGTAGGCGAACTCAACCTACCTCTCCAGATTAATTCTTGAAACGGTTTTTTTTTTTCAGTCAGTTTTTAAGCGCCTACTACGCCCTTGGCGCAGGCATACAGCGCCCCCGCCCCATTCCATGCATTTTGGTACGACTGAACGTAATGCGTTATCTGTATACTTTTAGTATTTGTACTCCACAATTTAAGCTGCACATTCCATGTTATGCGTGTGCGGTTGTCTACTTGTCAGTTAAAGTCAAAATACTGTATTATAATACTCCTTGGCTACCAAAGAGAAGAGTTATCGTGTAGGGTGTTGGCCCCATTATTGGATGTTTTGCTGGCATAAAGACAAATATCTATGCACTACAGTGTGTAGCACATGCGTTAAAATATGTTCATCAAGATAAAATATGCAGGTAACACAAATATTTCAAATCCTTTTTAAGTCGATTCTATCTGTAACAAAGATTGCCGACAGTTACTTCGTCGCGCATTGATACCCTGTTCAAGAAGTGACACCGCGAAATTCAAAATGTGGACTGCATCAGAATTTGTCACAATCGAAATTTATTCAGCACGTTTATCAACAAAGACATTATTGATACTATTTAGCTTGACCACAACAATACCTCATATTTCAATAAAAAGTAGTCGAGTTTTTACTTCGGGATTTGCGACTAATAACTGTGCACTGTTATTTAATTGTTAACATGTAGCATATGATGTGGGGCTTGAAGCAGTGCGTGAAGATCAGCTAGCTGAGTGAATGTCGAAGATAACTAGTCGTATCTGCGAACTGTTTCTAGTGGTCTCGCTTGGATATTTACTTTTTATGAAATAATAGTGAGTTTGGAACATTAGCTTAAATTACTGCAAATGGGGAGCACAACATTAACTGGACAAGTAATAGTGTGCACTCTTGGCTGCAGACTGTTGTTGACAACGGAATGTAGGAGGTAAATATTCTCCCTTCAATTTCAAAAGACGTTTGTGAGTTCCACCCGAACAACAACATTATTATAGCAAATATATAGATTACTGAGATATATATTGATTACTGAGAACATTTAGCTGTGTGTTTGTACTGTTGACTATGTGACCAAAAACTGATTGAGGCATATCGCGTACACTCCTTTGTTCATCTAGTCTACATCTGCAAGCAGTATTATGGGATGGCAAAATAAAAAGAAATGAAATGCTCTAAGCTATTCAAACATTATGAGTACTAATTTGAATTCATTATTTGAATAAAATGTTACCCAGTTTAGTTAACTTGATTGGCTCTTGTATCTTATAAATGTTTGTGAAACGATTATTTTTTACTTCCTTTTTCAGATGATAAGGAGCTACTTGCAAATCCAGATTGCAGAATAGGAAGCCTCCTTGATTATGTTAAAGCAACAATGGCTGAATCTGAGTTATTTGACACTGACTTACATAGTGAGTACTTCAGAGACTTAGTATTGACTAATATGTAATGTACATATTTTACCTACCTGATTTGAATTTATGCATTGTATCACATTATAGTTAGTGCAGTGATGTTGTGCAACATCAGCTACTTCAAAAGAAGAATATTTGGTAAGGAAAGTTGTGCTCTTAGTATGGATGCATGAACATACGGCACTCTCAAGCAATTTTCATATGTGCAATATACAGTTCCAATCTTATTTTCTTCAACCAGACTACAGCTACTAATTTTCCATTTCGTTACTTTTGACTTTTACTGTACTGTGTCCAGCTGAGTTTTCAGCTATGGTCTCCAATCCTCATCATCTTTTCCAATGGTGCCCAAAGAATGACACTAAAATTGCCTTTTTTTAAAAATAAAGAGGTGGCTAGTTTTGAGATGTGTGCTGCCACAAGAACTGAATTTTATAGGTGACTCAAAAAAACTTAATATATCCCAGAACATTGTAGAACTGTGAGATTTCTGTAATGAATGTAATGAATAAAAACTGTATTCCAAGTTTCAGGGGGGATGGGACATCTATGGTCTCTTCTAAAATTTTCAGCCTAATGTTGGGCAACATTAATGGCTGGATTGTTTCCTAGCCATAGATCTTTGAAGGTACCAGTATGAGGCGCAATAGGACAATCTAATGGATGTGCCACATACTGTGCCTAACCACAATAGCAGAAAATGTAGCTGTCAATTTCTAACCTCCACCTCGATAGGTTTGCCTTTACTGGTATAACACCAGAACACCTGTTCATAGTATGCAGTGTTTCCTGTTCCAACTGGATACATGTTGACTCAGTTTCTTGTTTGGCATACCATTTTGGAGGTTACATGTTCACACTGTTCATGAAACTTCTTGTGGAGTTTAATGTTACTGGAAACTTGCTCTATGCACACTGCATTACATGTTTTTTATGGAAGGTCCTTCTGAACATGTTCTTATAGACTATTGCTGAATCATGAATACATGTGGCAGAGAAATGTGCTGCTCTGTTCAGTTTGTCCAGGAGTGTAGCCTTCATACTGCCTCTTGTTAAATGCCATGTTTCATTCAGGATGATATCCACGTTTTCCATGTGAGTAGATCAAGATTGGGCAGACATACTCTGCAGTGGAAAATTACAGGGCCTTACCTTGTGCTGAGGACAATAGCATTTGCTCATCACATACTTCAAGTAAGTTTCTTCAAAATGTCATCTCTCTTTGCTAGTTTCTTAGGAGTTTGCATACAGAGATTTTTGTAGCTTAAAAATCTGTCAAGGTATACTCTTAGATATTTAGGAATGTCTGTGTATTCTAGCTGCTGCTCTTCTTATGTGTTTTGAGTTTCTGTTTTGCCAGTCTAGATCATAAGTGAAATGCACATACTTTGGAAGTGGGCATATACTTTGGAAGTGAGCATACGGTGCACAGTGCTGACTTTTGTCAGAAGCTGATAGTTCTATCACTGGGTGAAGTTATGAAGAACTTCACCCAATGCTCAAAACCAACATTGACTATTAGAGACATAAATGTAGAGAGCACATTGACTATTAGTAACAAAAATGTAGGAAGCATCATGAGAACTAAGCAACACATGTTGTCAGAGAAGTGCAAACACTATTGGGATGTTCTGTGTGTTAAGGAAACAAACACAGATGAGAACTCCATTAAATCAGTAGTACCTGGTATGGAATTGTACATCTAAATGTGGAAAATTCTGAAGTGAAGAATGTTCTGTGCTTCTCTGAGCACCACGTAACCACAGGAATAGATAAAATAGATATCAGAAGTTATAGATTAGCATCTTTTTCATGTAGAGAGAATATGAAGAAAAAGAGGCATTGAAACATAACAGATGTACACAAGCCAAAATATTGAAACAAGCAGTTTCTGTGTAGATCCAAATGCAGAGGCATGTGCTTGTGGTTATTACTGCAGAATATTTCTCTTGTAATTGTAAGAATCTACTGTTCGACTCTAGGAAATATTCAGCTATTTATGAGAAATATAGATGAATTATTGAGCTACTTGTAGGACAAAATGTAAAAGTTAGTAGTTTGTGGAGATTTCACTGTAGATTTCTTAAAAGAATTCGACAGGAATAATGAACTGTAAACATTATTTGACTGTTTCAGTCTGATTTCACTAGTGAATTTTCCCTCATGATCAGCAAAATACCAGCACTTCAGATTGATAATATCTTTATACGCAGTGCTCAGGCTGAAAAGATTAATGTGTACCAAATTGTTAACTGAGTACCTGATCATGATGCACAGTTAATGGAAATAAACAATGTAGCACCTCACAGGTCTTAGGCATGTTTATACAAAGCAGTGAGCCTTATTATAAATAAAAACAGGGTTCAATGTTTTAAGAGTAAGTTAAAAGAGATGATATTGGATGATGCGCTTATAGTAAGAGATCCTAATTTGAAATACAATATATTCCCGTAGTAACTTTGTGTCACTATTTGTAAGCATATGTCCTAAAAAGTTACCCAGGAACGCTATAAAGAAGGTAAGCTGTGCACAACTAAAGGGATTAACACCTCATTTAAGATGAAAAGGGAAATTTATGTAAAATCCAGAATAAGTTAAGATCCAATGTTGCTTGGAATTCGGAATAAAATACTTAAGAAAAGACCTTAAATGGTCCAGAAATAAGCATGCCCAGGTATAAATTTATAATGCAGATACCGTAATAAGATTAAATTTGTACAGAATACTGTGAAAGAGCAACCAGTCGAGTACAAGGTACCATAGTAATTACACTAAATGATAATGTTGTGACTCTTAATTCACAAATTGTGAGTACTTTTTGCAATCATTTTCTAAGTGTAGCATCAAAAATAGAATTAAATAGCTCGATCAAAGAGACAAGATAGTATGTTAAAAATGTCATTCCACAAAACTTCAAGCAACTAGAAGTAGCACCAACATCCTTCAATGAAATTAAAAATTCTAAAGCACAGCTCATATTTGTTGATGAAATTTCAAGCTCGATTCTGAAAAGTTTTTCTGACTTAATAAATAATGTCCTTAATGATATAATTATGGAATACATCATTGACACAGATTTTTCCAGCCATATTAGAATATGCAATTTATTGTTAAACCTCTTTTTAATAATGGTGACAAGAAAGACTTAAATAATTTTTGGCCTATTTCCTTACTGACATCTTACTCCAATAAATGTGGAAAAATAACAGACTCGTACTTGAGGACAGTCTCAACATTTAAGCAGAAATAATTTACTCTGCACATTGTAGTTTGGATTTCAGGAGGTGTTTTTGAATGGGAGTGGTTTTTATACATTTGCTCATCAAATATTAAAGCCCTAAATTACACAATTACAAATTGGAATGGCTGTCTAGTGTGTGCTGATAAATGTGTGAACAAAATAAGTTACTTTGATCGTTTAACGAGCTTAAGTTAAACATATTGTGGTGTGTATATGTGGATTAGTAATTGTTCTCGGCGAGTAACTAAAAATACGGCGATCTGTTGAAAGAACAGGGACATATTGTGCTTTGAAACTAACTAGTGCAAAATGCCGCGACCAGTTTTTGAATACTATTTACGAAATAAGTGAGGAAGCGTGGAATAAACCGTGTTCCTGTAACAAAACGGCAAGAAAAGGCGTGTGTTGTGTAAAATGTAACAGGAAATTCCATTATTCGTGTGTAAATTCAACGAATAGAGTGAAAAGCTGGAAATGCAGTGATTGTTTTCGTACTGACGGTGACGATATGGACGAAATCAAAACAGACCCGTTAAAAACGTGTGTGTGCGCGAAAAGTTACAGAATGAACTCAGAATAGTAAGAAAGTAACTTAAGTATTCGAAAACAATTATATGTTTGCTAACAAACGAACTACAGAAGCGAGAATCAGGCAAGATAGAAATGTGCAAAAACTACAGATTTGATGCACCCAACACAAATCACGATTCACAACACAGTGTGCATACCACAACACAGAACGCAGTTCAAAAAGGAAATCAATCTATGGGTGCAGCAATGAAAATGCAAACCTTTGCTCCTGAGGTCAGTCAGTGAATAGGAGATCCAAAATATTCGTTGCCTCAGATAGCCATGGCAGAGACTGTGCAAGAAACATTTTAAACTTAGCTTCAAATAAATATGATGTTGAAGGGAAGGTGATACCAGGTGCCCTCACTAGTGTAATACTAAAAAATGCAATGACCTCCATAAGTTGACAAGTGAAGATTTTGCAGTTATATGGGCAGGGGCTAATGATGTTGCAAAGAATGAAATCAAGTTGGCAATTCGTTCACTACATAAAGCCTTGTCAGCATTACGAAATACAAATACAAAGGTGATTGTAGTTGGTGTACCACATAGACATGACCTGCCTGAATGGTCTTGTGTAAACCAAGAAATTCAATCTGCAAACAGAAAACTAAAAAAAAATAGTGAAAGGCTTCCATAACACTTGTTTTGTTGATACTCCTAGTAACAAGGAGCTTTATACAGCACATCGACAACAACTTAATGCAACTGGTAAAGAACTAATTGCCACAAGGGTTTATGAATCAGTGGAAACAAACAGGAAAGTGTACAAAACAGCAATATAACTTAAATGGAAGGATACTGAAGTCTCAGATAAAAAATCAGTGAGAATTGTTGCTGACACAACTCCAGCACAAATAACAACAGAATCCTTAAAAGTGAACTCTGTTTGTGTGGAGAGGACAATTACTCAAGCAATAAACTTACCCAAGAGGACAGTGCAAAAGTTTGAAGAAGCAGCAAATGAGGTGGCAGGAAAGAAGGCACCATATAAGAAGAGAGACCTACTTGCAAAAAGAAGAACAGCAAATCAAGCTCAAGGGATGAGAATACCAACATGTGGAGTACGGCAGTTAACCCGAAAAAAGAAACCACAACCGTGGGACCAGGATTTTTGGTGGGATCAGCAGTGGTTTCACAGGTGAAAGCAGTTAACAAAGTGAGTCATCAAGTGGATGAACAGGTATGAGACTATCATAACACATATGATCACAGTGCATCAAGATTAAAGACATTAATGGAACCTACAACTTCAAATATAAAGTCAAATTGCTCTCAGAGGAATACAGACAGAGACAAACTACTTACTTTTCTACAAGTTAACATACGTTGCATTAGAAATAAAATTTTAGAATTAGAACATTTATGTAACACTGAGCATGTAGATGTTATATGTGTATCTGAGCGCTGGTTAACACAAGAACAAGTAAATATGTTCATTCCCCAAGGGTATGTTGTGAGAGAAATGATATGTAGAAAACAGAGAAAGAATGGTGGGGCGGGAATTTTTGTCAAAGGAGGAATAATGTTTTCCAGAACTGATGTATCTACATACTCCTCAGAGCTAGATGGGGAGTTTAGTTGTGTAAAACTAATGAATGAAAATATAGTGGTAGTTAGTCTATATAGGTCGCCAGATGGTGATGTAAATTTGTTTATTGAAAAATGTGAATTAATAATTAAAAAAATATTGAAGAGTAAAACGAGAATTGCTATATGTGGTGATTTCAACATAGAAATGGTAAACACACAGAGACCAGTTGCTAGGACATTTTTGAATATACCAAGATCATTAGACCTCTATTGTACAAATAACTGTGCCACACGTAAGAATGCCTGTATAGACAATATTGTTGTGAATTTCCATAGGGAGGATTTTACAGTTAGACTTGCAGGAAGTGGACTTACAGATCATGAGCCACTACTCCTTACACTCTGTAAGAGGCAGTCAGTTAAAACTGAAGAATCTAAAGTAGTAGTGGCACGAAGACAGAAGGAAGAGTACATAAATATGTTTTTTGATAGATTAGGAAGTGCAGATTGGGACTTTAATATAATTGTCAATCTGGAAGAAGGGAAGCTGAAATTAGCTTTGGTAACTTCTTCAAAAAGTACACAGATTTATGGTATTCTTGCTCACCAGTAAAAAAAATTAGATATCCAAATGAAATGAAAAAGAAAAGTCTGAACTGGTTCACACAAGAGCTAGTAGAAATTAGAGGAAACTTGCATATGCTGTACCAGATGCATAAACAAGCCTCTGACCAAGGGGCAGAACAGAGTGTGAACATTCATAGGTCATATCTGAAATGCAAAAAATACTATAAAGCTAAAAATGCAAGCAGTGGAGAACTATATAGAAAGAGCTCCCAATAAATGCAAGGCAGCCTGGCAAATAATAAAACAAGAGAATACACCAAAACGCACAGAAACAGCTCTGCTTGATCCTGAAGAATTAAATGAGTACTTTTTAAACTCAGTTAAAGAAATAAGCAACAGTATCAAAGCAACAAATTCATCTGCAATGAACCTTGTTGGAACACCACTGCCTGTTAACCTAGCATTTCAATGGAGGGCTGTCACACCTGCTGATGTTATAAAAGCTGTATCCAAATTTTCAGCTTCTACAAGTATGGACTGTTATTGGTTATCAAATAACATAATTAAAAAGACAATACACTCAATTGCCAAACCATTAACTTATATTTTTAATAAATGTGTAGAATTTGGAGTTTTTCCAGGTGCACTCAAGGTATCAAAAGTTGTCCCAGTTTTTAAAAAAGGAGACAAACATCTCCCCCAAAGCTACAGACCAGTCTCCATTGTTCCAATATCCTATGTAACAATCAGTTTGGCTTTCGAAAGAGGAAGAACATAAAAGGGGCCATCTTGGAAATCATTCACCAAACCTTAACAGCTTTTGAAAACAATAACATGGTATCACTGGTATTATGTGACCTAAGCAAAGCTTTCAATTGCATTCCTGTTGACATACTACTGGGGAAACTAGAGTTTTATGGGGTGAGAGGGAGCACTTTATCTGTGATAAATTCTTATTTAAGTAACCGAAAACAATTCGTTTCAGTCAGAAACTTAAATTCTTCCATCATGGAAATCAGCACAGGTGTACCACAAGGGTCTATCCTTGGACCCTTCTTCTTCATGGTCGCTATTAATTATTTACCTAAAAATATAGCTCACCCTGTTGTGTGTTATGCTGATGATACAACACTACTTACCACACATCAGAACACTTCAGATCTGAATAACCTAACAAAAGAAACACTAGATAAGGCCCTGGACTGGTTTGCAGCCAATAAGCTCCTATGCAACCCTGACAAAACACAACAACTTCTAATGGGAACATCAAATGAAGTAGGCAATAAGTCGGTAAAAATTAGGTATTCACATTGACTCAGAACTATTGGGAGAAACATGTCAATCATGCATGTGAAAAAATATCTCGGGTGGCATACCTTCTCTTGAAACTAAGGGAGGTAGTGAGCTTGGAGTACCTCAGGGTGACATACTTTGGGCTATTCCAGTCACATATTTCATATGGTCTGATTATATGGGGGCACTGCCCTCACATCAAAAACGTATTGAAATTACAAAAAAAAAGTCATACGTATAATATGTAAAAGAGGTCATAGGGAGCACTGTCGTCCTCTTTTTTCCAGACTCAGAATACTTACAATTATAAGTCTATACATCTATGTGTCTGTACTCTATATTAAAAATAATATTTCAGAATTTATTGCCAGAAGGGAAATACACGAACACAACACCAGGGCTAACGGTAATTTAGACATACCGTACCACAGATTAGCGAGAACAGGAAATTCCCACAAAGTTAACCCACTCAAAATGTTCAATAAACTGCCAGTTCATGCTCAGTCTATGGATACAAATTCTTTTAAAATTAAGTGGTACAGCTGGCTGTCATATCATCCATTCTATGACATTAAAGAATTCTTTGAGATGCCTGAGGAGAATATAAGCATTTAAAAGTTGTCTGTAGTTAAACATATTATTTTGTGCTGTGGTTAATCGTCTGTAATTACAAAGTTTATACTATAAACAATAAAATACCATATTGTATTAGATTAGAAGATAGCTTGTTGCGTTACGGTAACTTTTAAAAGCAATCCTTTGTAATCTGGTACACTGCCATGCTTCAAATGTATTCTATAATGTATTGACAGAAGTTTATTTTATTATTCTGTATGTACTAGTACATCTTGTATGACGAAGCCAATATCATTGTAAAATGATCTACGGTGAATAAAATTCTTGAACATAGCCATTTGGTACTTTTTGTGGTCTGTCAAGGCATTTGATGGCATAGATTATGTTACTCTCTTAGAAAAAATTTAAGTTTTGTGGAATTGACGGCTTTACAGCAACTGGCTTGAATCATACAGAACAAACAGACTGAAAAAACTTGTCCTAATAATTCAAACAATGTTGGAAGGAGAGAAAAGTTTAGCCATTGAGGGGAATTCATGAAGGGAGTCCAGCATGGGTCAATTTTGGGTTGACTCCTATTCTTTATGTATGTAAATGAAGTTCTACTTATCATTCATCAAGCAGAATTGGTACTTTTTGCAGATGATACTAGTGTTGTAATAAATCCACTACAGTGAAAGCAACAAAAGAGATTTTTAATGATGTTTCAAAGAATTGTGAAGTGATTATCTGATACTGGACTTCCCATAAATTTTGGAAAAACACACTTATTCAGTTTTGTGCAAGTTTTGGAATCATACCAGCAATCTATATAATACATCTATTTATTTGTTTGTTTGTTCATCCAGGGGACATCTTGCAATGGTATAGAATTTGTCGCCATAACAAAATGAAAATATATAGCTCACAAATATACGTGCTTACAGAATATAGAATTATGCTTTTATGAGGATAGGAGAAATCAGGAAGAGAGGTTGGCTGTGGTCTTGTCTGAAATGATTTAGGAAAACTGTGAAAAATCTAAATCAAAATGGCAGGCCAGAGCAAACCCCATCCTCCTGAATATGTGTCACTGTCTTGACACTGCAGCACCTCATTTGGTTGGCATCTACTGTACAATGTCCTTTGATATACACGCTATTTTCTCTAGGTAACTTATAAAAAAGAGGTTATTCTTCATTGTTCCACATATCAAGGGCACCTGCTGGTAACTTCTGAACCATGAACATGTTGCTACACACTCGTATCAGCTCCAGTATGTTTTAAAAGTGGTTCAGGCATGTAAACATCTAACTACCCCCCATGCCTGTTTTTTATGTCCTCCCTCGGTCCACATAAAAAACCAACTCAGAATCCCCCCATGATGGAGTGAGATGAACTCAGGAAATCGACGAGATGTTACTATTATGCACTATAGATCTTGGCACACAATTTCCTTGTAAATGCATTACATTGTGATCATATATTGTAAAGTGATGAGGTGTTGTAGTTATCCCCCTGCTATTATTAGCCGCTATTCTGAGTCCTCCAAGTAATCTTTGATTGTGTAGTATGCATTACTTAATGAAGAATGATTTAGTTGTCTTTTTAAAGAGATGTGATTTGGTAATCTTTTACTACATCATCATG
Source organism: Schistocerca serialis cubense (assembly GCF_023864345.2). NCBI lineage: Eukaryota > Metazoa > Arthropoda > Insecta > Orthoptera > Acrididae > Schistocerca > Schistocerca serialis. The sequence continues at coordinate 720,002,208 of NC_064638.1, forward strand.
GGCAGTTTGTTATACAATTTTAGTCCTTGATAGGAAATTATGTTCTGAGCTTTTTGTTTGTTTTTCCTAGGTAAAAGTAAGTGCAAACTGTTCCTGTTCCATGATCATGGAGAGAATTGTTACTGAAATACTGAATAACTTCTAGTTCTACTTCTACTTATTATTTTTTGGTCCTTTCCTGTGAATTAAAAACTGTGTTCATGGTTCATGCCTTTGATCCCCAACAAAGAATCACATATCTTAAAATAAAGTATATGTAAGAATAATATGTTGTTACAAGACATTGGCTGCTACCAACTACAAATAGAACCCTAAGAGCAAAACATCCAAATGAAATTCTTTTTGCCAGCACCTTTGTGTATACGTTATATGTCAATTGGCAGTCAGTATCACCCATAAAAGCTCTGTTACGTAATCTATAGATCTGTTATTTATGCTTAGTATAACTGAATTGTTTTCCCTCTTTGTGTTGAAGTGCATCTTGTTTGTTTTCTTTACACACAGTGTTAATTTATTACATACTCCCCAATCGAAACATCATTCAGGATCAGTCACGGTGCTGATGCTGTCATTAGAAAAGCTAACTTTTTCTCCATGTCTTACTATGTTTGGAGAATCCACGATGGAATACTGACATTATTATGAAAAAAATAAATAAATAAATAAACAAAAATAAAATAAAAAAAGGTTGCTACACACCATATATAGGAGATGTTGAGTCACAGATAGGCTCACCAAAAGGACTGCTAAACACGAGCTTTTGACTGAAAGGCTGTCATCTAGAGTAGTCATGACACACAAACGCAACTCACACAGAAATGACCACTGTCTCCGGCCAGAGAGGCCAGACTGGATGGGAGAAGCACCTTCATGTCTAACCTCTGGACTGCACCTGGCTGCTCCACCCTGTCCACAGCATGTCTCTGCATGCTCCCACAAGCAGCACTTTGCCATCCCCCATTCCTATCCTGCTATTCCTCCCCCTCCTTGCCCCAGTCTCCTTCTTATCCACACCACCCACATTGCTTTTCCCACCATTCCCACCATTCAGAGTTGCTCGCAGTCTGGCGTCTGTGACCAGAGACAGAGTCATATGTGTGTTTGAGTTGTGCTTGTGTGTGTGTGTGTGTGTGTGTGTGTGTGTGTGTGTGTGTGTGTGTGTGTGTGTTGTCTACCATGGAAGAAGATCTTTTGGTGAAAAGCTCACATGTTTAGAAATCTTTATGGTGTGCCTGTCTGTGACTCAACATCTCATCTATGTGGTGAGTGGGGCAATGTTTCCTATTTGTAATAATGTCTGGAAAGATATTGATACATGGTATATTAAGAACGGAAATGGATTCAGTAGACCACCCCGAGGAAAATCTATATTTATATTTTTGTTTGTGAAATTGTTTTTCTAAAAATTTATCATCAGCAGATGTGTGAACTATCTAAACCTCTTACACCCCATTTTCCAGATTGGACTGGAACTGATAATCTGCTGTTCCTCTTACTTCTAGTACTTCTGTCTTGTTTAGTAGTATTTTGTTTAGTAATATTTTAGTTAGCAGTGTCAAATGCTTTGGTAAGTCAAAGAATATACTTGTAACAGTGATATGCTAGTACAAGAGCTTCAAGTACTCTATAATGACCAATGTTATACTTCTCCCACCTCAGAAACAAAATTGGGCATCAATATAAGACTTGTATTTATTCATGTTACTTGTTAACTCTATCTTCAATGATTGATTCAGTTATATTTGAGGATTTAGAAAGTAGTGAAACTCACATTTAGTTTTCAGTAGTCTCCACATTTCCTTTATTTAGTAAGGACACAGCTTGTGTGCTTTAGGTACATACTGTGTAAAAAGAACAGTGTAGAAAGTAAAAAAAGAAATACAAACAAAAGAAATCATGGCTAGTTGAGAAAGAACAAAGGAACCTCAGCAAGAGATTAAATTACCTGACTATGGTGCTACCAAAGTTATGATGCACACAAAATATAAACAAAAAATGTGTATAAAATACTAACACTAAAAATTTCTATTCAAATTTCTGACTCCACATTAGTGTTACAAAATCCACACTTTCTTAAAACAAAAATAAATTATGTTAGGCCTACTGAAAACTGATATAGAAACAATTACTTCTCAGTGGAAAGTCAACTCATACATGCATGAAAAAAATTATGCAAGTTTTTGGAAAATTTAAGTAAATAGTTGTCAGTGCAGATAAGCACACAGATAATACTCACTTCCTGACAGAAGTTCCTGAGGAAACACTGAACTAAGCACTGTGTACAATATAAACAACTGCTGCTGCTGCTGGTTGCTGCCCCCCCTCCCCCTCTGTGGCGGCTGGAGCTCTACATGACCTTCATGGCAGTCTGAGTAGGATTCTGTCAATGTATCTAAACGTCTTGAGGATATTCATTTTAAATTTCCTACTCTCCCATGTTAACTTTTCATATAAAATATGCTAGATTAACACCATTTTTCATCTAGTCTCATGGCAGTCAGACAGGCACAAGACAAATACCTTTTTTATAAGTCTGCAACACTTCCAGACAAACATGAATTTCATCAGTGTATCTCAGTTTCCTGATGTTTTTGTGAAACTATGTTTAGTTTCTTCTGCTTTTAAATTCCTTTTAAATTAGGGGTTCATGCTTATCACATCTATAGTAATTTTATAAAGCTACGCCACATGGCTCCTGGGTTGTTCTAAATAGTGCACTTGTACCGTAAAACATTGTATGTGATCTACAATGTCAAGCAAAACAATCTCTCAGTGTTTCATGGCACCAATTGGTCAGTATAAACATTCAACGTAACAATATACCTAGGGTGGAAACACCTCCTTCATTGACTCATAAGGATCCTTCTATAAATAATACATAGAGAGTGTTTATAAATGATACAAGCACTATGTGGAAGTAACGCTACAACAGGCAGGTTGTAAGCACCTCATGATGCTCCAGCCTATTGCTTTGTCAGTATGACCATTACAGTCATAGTTGTTTGTATAGTATATGAGTTGGGAGCAACTTTGGAAAGAAATTAGAGAAAAATATTGAACTATTTAGGACTTCAGGCTGCTGACTCAGTAGCATTTTATGATAGTGATAGTGGCATGCACAGAATAAAACTAAAACCTTACCAAATAGTGGTAGTGCACTGACTAACCAATTCAGATACTATTTGTCTACATCAGTACTGCAACTAGCTATTGCGTTCTGTGCATGGTGGAGAAGTTGATCTCAAAATTCTCTTTTTCCTGATGAAGAATGGCTGCATTTGTCTAAATCTATATGAGTACTCTACAATTCACATTGAAGTGCAGAGGTGTCATCAAACCACTTTCACACTTTTTCTCTACCATCCTACTCTCAAAAAGCATGAGGGGAAAAATGAGCAGTAAACTCTTTGTGAGTGCATTCTGATTTCTCTTATTTTAGTACAGTGGTTCTAAATAAGGTTGCCATCATATTCAGAGGGGTATGCTGGAGATGGAAATTTCATCATAATATCTCACCACAATGAAAAATGCCTTTGTTTTAATGATTCATACTCTAACTTGTATCATTTGTATGCCATTCTCTCCTCTGTTCCGTGACAGTACACGTGTTGTAAGTGTTCTGGCAACGAAACAGAGCCTTTGGTTTGCCTTCCCCACAAGCTATTTTCCAGTTTAGGTTGTTCACACTTTTTAACCTGGGTATTTAATTGGATTGACAGCCTTTGGATTTGTGTGATTTATCATGTAACTGAAATCTAATGGATTCCTTTCAGTACACCTGTGAATGACTACACGCTTTTCATTATTTAGGTTCTATTGCCACTTTGGACCATACACATATCTCATCTAAATCATTTTGTAATTGGTTGGGATCTTCTGGCAACTTCACTAGACTTTAAATGGCAACATCATCTGCGAACAATCTAAGATGACTGCTAAGATTATCTCCTAAATCATTTATGTAGATTAGGAATGGCAGAGGGTCTATAACACTTCCTTGGAGAACACGAAATATCACTTCTATTGTACTCCATGACTTTCTATAATTACTACGAACTGTGACCCATATGCACACATTTGATTAGAAGTCAAACCACCAATTCTGAGGATTTTGCATCCTTTTAAATTTGGCATGCATTTTTCATTGCTTCTGCAATGATGTTATGCCATGTTTTATACAGCATGGGGGATCAGTTCTGTCTCTTATTAATTTATTTGGTATAAATCTCTCAACTGCTATTGGTACTACTTTTTTTTCAGTTTAAGACACATCTGGCCTATGCCTACACAATTAGTTCAGAAAGAATGGAGATTGTCCCTTAGGAAGACATTATGTGAGTTTTTATCTGGTTTTTTAAAAATAGATGTAGTTTTCATTTATTTGGTGAGTTTTGATGCTACGGTATTCAGTCTTGCTATAATGACCTTGTGGTCACTAGTCCTTGTATCCATCCTGATGCTCCCTATCTGCTCCAGGTTATTTGCTACTAAGAGGTCAAATATGTTTTCACATCCATTTACACTTAAGAGTGGGCTTCAGAACTAATTGGTCAAATAATTTTTGGGAAGTATTTAGTACAATTTTGGATGATGCTTTATGTCAATCACTGGCTTTGAACATGTTCTTTCATCGAAGACACCATCATCTATAATTGTGTGAGTGGGGAATACATATGAGCTGGTACTCAAGTTTCTTAGAACCTTTCGGTAACTATATCATCTGAGTCATAGATTCAGTAAAAGGGGCCAATTATTAAATTATTCTGGCTGTCAGGCACAACCTCTAACCATACTAACTCACAGGAAATCTCTACTTCATGTTCGATACAAGATAAACTACTTCTAATAGCAACAAACACGCCACCTTATACTGTATTTAACATATCCTTACTGAGTATCATTAGGTCCTTTGTAAAAGTTTTGGCTAACTTTTAGTGCCTGTAATGATTTGAGCTTCAGTGTTTTGTATTAACTTTGTAAACATATTGGGAACAGCAGCAATTGCAGTGGTAATAAAATATCATATAGAACTGTCCTGATCGCATAAAAACACCTCTATTTGTAAGTGGTAACTTTTTTTTTTTTGTATAATGACCTGTAATATAACTGATGCAGATTTTCAGACCTCCAGCACCAGTTGTTCTGAGAGTTCACAAACCCTGATTCTTCATTTGCTCAATTGTGTGGTGGGATATCGGGTTCTGTTTAATAGGTCAAGAGTCCATTACATGTAGGGGGTTACTATATGGGTTGCAGGGGCTGTGTGGAGTGGATTGGATAGTTTTTTTATAGTAGGTGGTCTCAGGAAAGAGCAAAAGAGCTTCAGTTTTAAAGAGTGTAGATCCAACACAGGATGAGAATCATAGGTATATAAACTCTCATAACTGTGTGGAGAAAGAATGAGAGATCCAAGGATTAACAGGAAGTAATAAAACATTGCATAGAAAGTAATAAAATATTATATAGGAGAGTTCTGATTGCATAAAAATGCTTCTTTTCGTAGGTGATAGTTTTGACCCAGCATGGATCATCTATGGACCATACTATGTAATTTAGAGCACGACAGAACAGAGGGAGATATGTAATGTAACAAATACTAAGTTAAACAAAAACTATACAATGTTATATCCAATAATGACATGTGGAGACAATGTCATAAAGCAGAAATGGGGTTACCACCCACTGATGTCGACTGCTGAGTATCTGGTGATGTCATGGAGTTAAATAGCAGAAGCTTCACTCCTTGCCTGTCATCCTATGTCATCTGTAGCCAGTGGGATACAACGCATGTTATACAGGTCATACATGCATGAATATCAACCTTAATACTATGCTGGATATTATTGTAAGTCATATCTAAGTAACAGATTATTTGCCATTCAGTTAAAGTTTTATATAATATCAAAAAGTATAAGTGACCAGCCAATGGCATCGAGTTACTAGACTGACCTCTACGGGACTTTGTGTACACCAAAGATGAGCTGTAGGATGCCACTGGTTACTTAGCGGCATGAAAGCCTTATCGTAGCGATCAAGATGTTATGCCAATGCCATACTGCATTTGGTTCACTGGCACATGATCTTCATATTTGCATTGGTTTTAAGCCGTCCTTCAATGCCGACTGCCATTTTATGCAGTGGCACGTACTGCAGACAACCCCACGCAATCATTGTCCAGTCTCACCAGCCATACAGTCACTCCATTTAATGAATGCCTTTGGCTCATCAGTAACATTTTTTCATGTTATATTACGTGAAATTTTAGCTGTATAACATATAAATTGTTGTTTTATATTAAGCTACTTCCTATACATAGGTTTATATTCATGCTGTGTGTCATGCCCACTTATATTGTGTCCCACTGGCTGAAAATGATGTAGGGCGAAAGGGCAAGGGGTGGGGCTTCTGCTATTCAACTCGATGGTAGCACCACATAATCAGCAGTTGACATCAGTGGGTGGTATCGACTTCTGTTTTGTGCCAGTGTCTCCACATGTCATCAGTGGATATAACATTGTATAGCTTTTGTTTAATTTAGTGTCCATTATGTTACATATCTCCCTCTGTTCTGTTGTGTTCTAAATTGCAGAGTTTGTTACATAGATGCTCCACGTTGGGTCAAAACTGGTCACCACCTATAAACAGAAGCATTTTTATGTGACCATGACTCTGCTATATAATGTTTTATTACTTTTTATATAATATTGTATTACGTTCTATATAATATTTTGTTACTGTCTCTTGGAGCTCTGATTCTTTCTTCACACAGTTATGACAGTTTACATATCTATGATTCCTAGGATTCCTAGGAGCAAGACAAGGATCAGGGTTTGTGAACTCTCAGAAAAACTGGTGCTGGGGGATCTGAAAATGTGCATCAGGCATTAGCTGTGTACTTAATGCAACATGAATTACTGGACCAATCTATTTCCACCGAATCATTATTTCTGGCAGGTATGTGGATAATATATTGCAACCATTTTTTCAGAGAACTAAGGGTTAACAAGAGACTCGCAGTTCTTGTATGCAGAACAATGTAAGAGCACATGCCACCAATGCATGTATTATAGTATTATGACATGATTTTGATTATAGGAACTGAGCTGTACATCGGTGTGGTTCATGTTGAGTCTGTTAGAGCTGGCCAGGTAGTTACGATCTTATATGTCAGTGAGGTTTTGGAGTACAGTATAATTTTTTAGTTACATACTACACTGAAATAATATATATAGGAATCAAGTGATGTTACCAGATTTAAGAACATTGTGAAACAAGAGGAAGATAGTCTTCACAGAAGTCCTCTTCAACTTCTGAAAGTTACTGTAGTATATAGTTGGATTTATTTACATAATTGTGAGGTCGTACATACCAAATCACCTAAACTGATGTAAATACTAATGATGTGGACTTACAACCTGTATTGTGAATTTCGATTTACTTGTCAGGAATGTGGTTAACTTGCACATGAATTTGTATTTATTTATTTACACATCTAGTTCCATAGGACCAAATTGTGGAGCAAATCTCCAATGTCATGGAACATGTAATTACAACATAAAAGTAATAACAGATAAAATATTATGTTTATCAATCCAAAAAAAGTCAAGCCATAAATTTAAGTAAACACAATCAACAATATAACATAAGAATCAACTTAATTTTTCAAGAAACTCCTCAACAGAATAGAAGGAATAACCCACGAGAAAAATCTTCAGTTTTAATTTGAAAGCATGTGGATTTCTGCTAAGATTCTTGAATTCTTGTGGTAGATTATTGAAAAGATGCAGCAGTCTACTGATCACCTTTCTGCACAAGAGTTAAGGATGCGCGATCCAAATGCAGATTGGATTTCTGCCGAGTTTTAACTGAGTGAAAGCTGTTAAGTCTTGGGATAAGCTGATATTGTTAACAAGAAATGAGAGTAAAAAATACATATGTATTGAGAAGGCAATGTCAAAATACCCTGACTAGTGAACACGGGTTGACAAAAGGTTCTGCAAACTTACATTACTTATTGCCCGAACTGCCCGTTTCTGAGCCAAAAATAACTTTTAGAATGGGAAGAGTTACCCCAAAATGTAATACCATACAACATAAGCGAAAGAAAATAAGCAAAGTAGAGTAATTTTTGTGTTGAATGATCACTTACTGCAGATACTGTTCGAATAGTAAAAATGGCAGCATTAAGTCTTTGAACAAGATTCTGAACATGGGCTTCCCACAACAGTTTACTACCTATCTGAACGCCTAGAAATTTGAAATGTTCGGTTTCACTAACTATATGTCCATCTTGTGAAATTAAAACGTCCAGTTTTGTTAAATTTTGTGTTAGAAACTGTAAAGACTGAGTCTTACTCTGATTTAGTGTTGTTTATTTTCCACAAGCCATGAACGTGTGTCATGGACTGCACTGTTTGAAACAGAGCCAATGTTGCATGCAACATCCTTTTCTACAAAGGTAGTGTCATCAGCAAACATGAATATTTTAGAATTACCTGTAATACTAGAGGGCTTATCATTTATATAAATAAGGAACAGGAGTGGCCTCAACTCTGATCCCTGGGGCACCCCCCATTTAACCGTACACCACTCACACTCCACATTACAACTGTTCTTCACACCATGAATATTGGCCTTTTACTGCCTGTTGTGAAAGTAAGAGGTGAACCAATTGTGAGCTGCTCCCCATATTCTGTAGTGTCCAACTTCTGGAGCAATATTTTGTGATCAACACACTCAAAAGCTGAAGTTAAATAAAAAAAGAAGCCTAGTGTTTGAAACCTTTTGTTTAACCCATCCAGTACTCACAGAGAAAAGAAAATATAGCATTTTCAATTGTTAAATGGATTCTAAAGCCGGACTGGACATTTGATAGCAAATTATGTGATAAAAAAATGCTCAATTATCCTTGCATACACAGCCTTTTCAATAACTGTAGCAGACACTGAAGGCATAGAAGTAGGTCTAAAATTGCCTACATTATCCCTTTCTCCCTTCTTATAAAGTGGCCTTACTACTGAGTACTTTAGTTGCTCAGGAAACTGACCATTCCTAAAGAAAAAGTTACAAATATGGCTAATTACAGGGCTAATATGTGCAGCAAAGTACTTTAATATTCTGCTAGGCACTCCACCATATCCATGAGAGTCCTTAGTCTTCAGTGATTTAATTATTGGCACAATCTTCCCCTTGTCAGTATCACAGAGGAGTATTTCAGACATCAGTCTCGGAAGGGCATTTTCCAAGAGAGTTATATGAGTCCCTGTAGAAACTAAGTTTTTATTTAGCTCACCAGCAATGCTCAGCAAATGATTGTTCAATACTGTACATATATTTGACTTATCAGTAGCAGAAATACTTTTACTCTTATGCTGCTGATCAGACACTTCTTTCACAACTGACCATATGATTTTAATTTTATCCTGTGAATTAGCTATTCTATTTGTGTACCACATATGATTTACCTTCCTAATAACATTTTTAAGCACCTTACAATACTGTTTGTAATGGGCTACTGTAGCTTGATTGTGACTACTTCTGTAACATTTTGATATAATTTCTGCTTTGATGTACATGATATCATTATCCCACTAGTCAGCCACCCAGACTGCCCTTTTACTGCTAGTACCCTGTTTAGAATGTTCTAATGGAAAGCAACTCTCAAAGATCATGAGAAATGTGTTAAGAAAAGCATTATATTTGTCATTTATGTTATTGGCACTATAAACATCCTGCCACTCGATATGTATTCACTGCATAGAAAGTCATGTGGCAGAGAACAAATAATGTTCATTCACTGATGAGGAGAATAAGATTTAAGAAGGAAGATGGCACAACATGTGTCATACATGAAGTCATGGAATACATTCAAGACCACAGAGCCACCAACATCCATAAAGTCATTCATGACAGTAACCTGCACCAACGAATAATGGTGGCATAGAAATGGTAACAATGAGTAAACCTACAGAGGAATGGATTTGTGAATGAAGTTGTAAAACTGGGAGGCTTCATGAGGGGACAAAATAAAAAGAAAAACAAGGAAACTTAAATCAGACAAAGCAGTAGGTAATATCACTCGTAGTGCAGCAGTACGATGCTCCACAAAAGGAAACAGCTCAGTTAAAAACAACAACATGCCTAAACACACAGCTCCAAAGCCATCAGAGCATGATTCATTGATGTTGTCTGTTGAATCAGAAGAGAACACATTTGTTCATTCACATATTGCACTCTGTAAATTCCATCTTAAAGAAGAACCTTCAAGAATGTGGACTGAGTCAAGTTTACATTAACAGGCAGAAGCCACCACTGTTGGCTACTCCTGAAACAAAATATCATTCATTTATTATCTTTTTTGCATATAGTCACCCACTGGTGACTTTTGCAAACACCATAGCATTTTTATACAATTTTTGTACAAACAGTAGGAATTTGCAATTCACATGTACAAGAGGCCACTTACGGTGATGCACTTGGCAATATATGGTACAGTGCTTCATAATGCAACATACAGTTGTTATATAGTATAGGTATTTGAATTTACAGCATGTTGTTACAAAAATAATAAACATTATAATCACCTCAGAATAGTACATCATATAGATAGAAGAGTTAGGCCTACATTTAAGAATAGCTACATTTTAATATCAGTATTCATTCAGTGAGTACAAACATTTGAGAGTTAAGAACGATTTTAATTCCCTTTTGAATACTTTACCTCTGTGGCAGTTTGTTAAACCATATCTGGCCATTAATCCAAGGACTATGATCTGTTGTCTTTAGTTTAGTTCTGTTTCTGAAGAAGCAATCTTTTTGTCTTGTGTTATGGGTACGCACATCAGAGCACTTAGTTTCATTATTTTTATGGTCCACAAAGAATGTTATTAATTTGTACAGATACAAGGAATATACTGTTAGATATTTTATGTTGTACAAAGGTTTCCCTACATGAATCTCTGTATCCTAGTCAATGCATGGTCCTGATTGCTCTTTTCTGCAGTGTTAGCATTCTGTTCATGTGTCTATCAGCAGCACGTCCCCATACCTCTATTCCATAATTAATATATGCAAATATTGTCCCATAATAAGCAGTTTTTAATGTTTGTTCAGAGACTAATTTTGATAGTTTGCTAATTACGGGCAGTGAACTGCTGATTTTATTGCATACAAAATTGATTGTCGTCTGGGTATATACCCAAAAATTTACATTTGTCAGTGTCTAATTTTTTGATGCCACTTATATTATCAATACAGGTTTGGTATGAATTAGCAAGTTTAAATGGTAATAGCTGGGCTTTGCTAATATTGATTTTTAGATCTTGATCTTGGAAGTAAGTAGTTATTTGACTTAAGCCATCAGTTGCAGCCAATGTCAAGTCATTAGTTTGTTTGCAAAAGAACAAAAGTGAGGTATCATCTGCATAACGTACTAATTGGGAGTACAGAGGTGCCCCTAAATCATTAATGTAGTCCAGGAAAAGGAAAGGGCCCAATATGGAGCCCTGAGGTACACCTTGATCTGATCATTAATTTCATAACTCAGCTTTGTACACTGTTTGCAATTGGTTAGATAAGTGCTCAGTAGTTGTATGGATGTGGCATTTATATTGTAAGTTTCAAATTTGCTTTGTAGTTGCTCATAGTTCACTGAGTCAAATTCTTTAGCAAGGTCTAGAAATATCCCTTCCGTCTGCATTCCCTCATCCAAGGCATCATACACCTTGTGGAGAAGTTGGGTAATTGCCATAACGGTACTGTGATGTTCTAAAACCATGCTGTGTTTCTGCTAGTAAATTATTCTTTGTGAAATAATCAATAAGTTGTGTCAACAAAACAGTTTCAAATATTTTACCGGAAATTGGTATTAGTGATACGGGCCTGAAGTTTGATAGCTCTTCTTTCGATCCTTTTTTATGTACAGGTTTAACTGTACTTTTCTTCAATATATTTGGAAATGTGTGTTCCCTGATGCTACTGTTGATCATATGGGTAATTATTCCAACTAATTCCTTATTGCATTTTTTAATTATAATACTACTCAGTCCATCACAGCCAGATGAGGTCTTATTCTGTAAGTTATTTATTATTTTTCCTCTTTCCTCCACACTCACTTCCTTAAATTCAAAAGCAGTGTCCAGCCTAGGGTAAGGCTTTACCATCTAAGTCAGACCTATGTTATTAACTGGATTCACAGCTGACGATATAAAATATTCATTAAATATATTGCAGATTTTATCTGTATCATTAATGTGGTTTCCTTCATGTGGGATTCTGTCAATTTGAGGGTCTAACTTAGGGGTGGCTTTGCGATATCTATTTATTATATTCCATGAAGTATTCCCTATATCTGTATCACAACAAACTGATAATAGTGGTAATTGTATCTATGTTACTTTATATCTGTAGGTCAGGAGAAAAACAGCTACTTTTAAAAATGCAACTGGTCCTCCTCTAATAGTACACAACTTCTATGTTTATATAGTACTTCAAACAAAGCCTTTACCTAGCTTAACATAGACCATTATCAGCAGTGTATATACTGGCAATATAGGTAGAATTTACATTTGTGCATCCATGTGTTGTGATAAATTATATAAGGACTGGCTTATGAGGTATTCTTTTGCTTGCTTTTAAATATTTGTGGAGTTTATATTTGCTGCCTGATGTATCCTGATAACCTGTTGTAGTCTTCTGAACAAGAATATAAAACACTGTTTTGAATCCTGGAAAGGGATATACAATCTGTATGATAAATTATTTCTGTGCAGCTATAGGCACAACCTCTTCCATGAGTGGATCCTGTGCTTTGGAATTCCTCTCTAGACTCACTACATGGACATTTAGAAGCTGTTAGCAGATGTATTTGAGAAAGAGTTTAGACTACACACAAGTTGTACCATTGGTGTAAAATGAAAAAATATTATTATGTCATATATTTGATAATAAAATTAAAATAATGGATGTTGTAACAAACAGAGAACACACTATATAAACTGCAAAGACTGTAACTGTTGAACATTTGTAAAATTGTAAAAATGAAGGACGATGACCAATACCAGTTTCTGCTGTCAGTACATGTAGAGTTTATGACAGTTTAAAATGTTTAAGTTGGTAATAACTTTAAAAATGTTTAGTAATCACTGATAAAAGAGAAACATTAAAGTAATGAGACTGGTTAGAAATAACATCATTACTTATATTTTTAACTACCTGCACACACTCACTCCATTGGTGTTTCCAGTGCTGGTAGAATCTCTGGAACTCATTTACTGGTACACCAGCAAAAGCCCTTCTTACAACTGCTTTGATTCCTGTACTGCTGTAAAATGGTGTCCTTTAATGACAGACTTCACTTTTGCGAATAAAAACAAAATCATGTGTGATCATGTCAGGTGAATAAGGAGGTTGCAATGGAGCTGCAATGGACTTTCACTCTAATAGCTGCCCATCACATCAGACAATGCAGTATGGGATGGTGCATTATTGTGATGTAGGACCCAGTTGTTAGCAATGTGTGGACAAATGTGACTGGCACGTTTTCAAAATCTTTCTAGGGTTTCTTGGTAGTAGTACTCGTTTACTGTCTGGTCTGGAGATAGCCACTCTTTGTGCACAATACCCATGAAGTCAAAGAAACGCACAAGCAAGCACATCATCTTTGACTTCGACTTGTGCGCTTTCTTTAGTCTTGGGAATTCCTTTGAACACCATTGTGTACAATGATGTTTCGTCTTGGGATCATACTGCATAAACCAACTTTCATCACCTGTGATAACTCATTCTAGTAATTCTGGGTTCAGTTCCACTTGTTGCAGCAGATCAACAGCTATAGTCTTCTAGTTGATCTTTCTGTTGCTGTGTGAGATTTCTGGGAACCATTTTGGAACAAAGTTTTCTTTTCCAGGTTTTCAGTCAGTATCAGATGACCAGTTTCCCAATCAATGTTCAGATCATATGCAGTTTATTTTCACAGTTAATCTTTGATCAGCTTGCACAAGTTCACTTCCTCTGACTGTGTTATCTGTTGATGATCGCCCACTACAGTATTCTTCTTCGACATTGCTTTCTCCTTCAGAAAACATTTTGTGCCAGTGAAACACTTCTGTTCTTGATAAAGCCTTGTTTCCAAAAGCCTGTTGAATCTCCCCATATGATACTGTGTATTTTGCGTTGAATTTCACACTGACAGACATGGCATACTGCTGCACAGTTTTTCAAGATTCCTTTGTTGTGATGAGGAGCAAACATAGGACTTCAGTTTTCAAGCTACTGCTCATGTCTGAAACATTGTAGGTACACACCACTTGCAATTGTGGTGCAGAAAGGCCAAGTTCACATAATGCCTGTGGTAGCAGGCTGCAGGGTTGCTGCCCTAGAGAGGCAGTCTTGTTACTTTATTGTTGCACCACATATGCCATTGAATTATCCAGTCAGCTGTTTCTCAATTTCTGTCTGTGTAACTCTTTTGGTGGGGAGAGGATACTGAGATATAGCAAATTGGAATTACTACACCTGATAATTACTAATTTTTTTGTCTAATCCATATCCTACCTGGATACAGTTATTTACGTAATTTATATGTGACATATGCATGAATATTTCAGAATGTTATCTCAGCTGAATTTCATTTAGATTCACTATATAGATTATTATTTTTAATGTGCTTGTTCTTCTAATGCATGCAGCTTTCATAAAAGTGTTACTAATCAAAGATATGATCAATTAAACTTTCCACTGCAGTATTACTTGGCCACAAGTTTTTGTGCACCTGTATACCTGGCATCAGACAGCAACCATTTCTGGTACATCAGGCTCACAGTTTCTTGTTTCATTCACAATTGTCAGTATACCACACAGTTGGGCAGCCACCTATGAAAGAGGAAGTTGCAAACTGCTTGTGACTGACCAAGTCATCTGTTCAAAAGCAACATTTGTGGCACTTTTTTTGAGTCATCAGTCTTCTGACTTGTTTGATGTGGCGCAGCATGAATTCCTCTCCTTTGTCAACCTCTTCATCTCATAGTAGCACCTGCAGCCTATGTGCTCAATTATCTTATGGATTTATTCAGATTTCTTCTGTTCATCTCCAGTTTTTACCCTCTACAGCTCTGTCCAGTATCATGGAAGTTACTCCATAATGTTTTAGCAGATGTCCTGTATCCTATCCCTTCTTCTTGTCAGTGTTTTCCATATGTTCCTTTTCTCACTGATTCTGTGGAGAACCTCCTGCACTTAGCACAGATAAGGATCTAGCCTTTATCCATGGATGGTGCTCAGGTTTAATTTAGAGTGGAGTACTGAAGATTGAATTTTTTAAAATAAGTTTGTACACATCTTATACCAGTGCCATGTTAAGTTACAGTAGTAGTCTAACCAGGGGGCATGACCTTGCCCCCTTTGGTTTGACGTGTCTTGAACATCCACTTACTTGAATGAATATAGTGTCCAAAACACAGAAGTATATGTGGCCTTGAGAGAGTTGGAGCAGACGAGGCGTATTAAAGTTTCAAAATTTCTTAACTCAATCCCTGAATATGCTACAAGCCATCTTGCGCAGACACTCAGCAAAAAAAAGGTCAAATCCATATAGCTGGGCAATGTTAGTCAAAAAGTTAACTTTGCTAAGCTTTAATCTGTTACTAATAAAGTTAACTTTGTTAAACATTAAAGCATTACTTTACAGGAGATTTATCGGAAGTTAATATTAATCAGTAAATCATATGGTAAACTTTGTGTAGCGAGTGTAGTGAAATGAGCAAGTGAATCAAACTCATGTCATTGCTTAAATGAAGCATTTGGTTGTTCCTGTTGCTATCTGTTTGCTTTACAGCAGGTGATATTTTAATGCAGTTTATTTGCATTACTTCTACAAAACTACTATAATAGTTGTGTTTACTACATTTTAGTTGTGAATTTTTAATGTATTTTTACAAATTTTATGGTAGTTTGTTTCTCTACTGTTTGTCATGTGTTGTTATGTCAACTCTGTTGCTTTATACAAACATGCTCTACATCATATTTTCCTGTGCACTGATATGTCTCGCCATCTTGTTTAGAATGTCACTTGTAATAGAGAAGAAAGGCAGCAACATGAGCAGCCAGAAGTGCTGCACGTGGATCCCTTGAGGACGGTGTAATAGCAAAACCTGTGTGGGATATTGTGGAGAAAAATCTATTTTTCTTAAGATGAACTTTTCAAATATATCTTACTGTCCAAACATGGACACAAAGAGTAAATATATTGAGATGATATTTTTTAAAGTAATTTACTATTTTACAACTAATATATTATTTTGATCAGTTCAATTTTTATGTAATTCACCTTCTGTGATACTGTATGTACTTCAGTGTTGTTTACCTTTAAACCAAATTACAACAGTGACTTCTTTCAAAACTGCCTGCCCAAATCCTGAAACAAACTGTGAATTCACGATTTCAAAGTGCCGTATTATATTTTTGTTTCCAGATGAGATTGACCTCTGTGATGACTACGGCAGTTTACTGAATGTAAATGATGTGGAGCCATGCAAGAATGGCTTGGAACTACGACTATTTCAGCCTCGAGCTACATACTTTGTTTTTCTTATCAGTCGTAAGTTATCCAAAATTTAGACAATAAATTAATGTACACGTATTTCATTGCAGAAATGAATTTTAAGTCTTCCCACTGACAAATTACCTACCAAAGATAGTACTTTATATGTTTCTGGTTACTGTATCAGGTACTGTGCTGTTCATAGTTTTATCTCCAATTTTTTGGCAAAATGACATTCTAATAGTGACTAATATTATTTTCTAAAGTACCAGATTTATTTCAATTTGCTTGCTACATTCTGTTTTTGGTGGTAAAATGTAGTGACTAATTGAATAGCTGAGTTTTCAGTTATGTTGCTTCTGGAGAATAGAAAATGTTTATTTCAGAACCTCATTATCATTGCTGTTGTAACTGTGAAAATAATGGAATCTTTTCTTTAACCTTAGTAAATCTCTGCATGTACAACTGTTTTAAAAATATCATGTAAACTGAAATGTTTTACCACATATAATTTCTTCCTTGATCTAAATAGATGAATATAAATGTTCTGGTTGAAATTGTGGTTATTAAAATTTTACAATTTTTTCATGAAAAATAGCAGCAGTATAGCAGAAACATTATCATGAAACAGTTTGAAATTTACAGTTCTTAAGTCATGGTGTCAATCAGGTAGTGCACAATGCAGCTGTACCAATATTTCACCCCAGTTTTTAATATTCACAGTGGTCCTTTATCTATAGATGCCCAACAACACAAGAGTAAGAAATGTTGATGAACTGCTCTGTAAATCATACAGTTTTTAAGTGCCTGCTCAGTGACAGTAAAACATAATGCTATTGTGTTGTCACCTTTAACATGTAAATGTAGCATCATTCATCTTTCAAAGACACTTCCAAGGTAAAGATATGGTTACAGTCCATATGATCTTACATATACATGTTCAATAAATATGACATTTCTAGTGTGCACCTTAAAAAATGTACAGGGCAAAAGTAAACTGCACCAACAACTTTGTGGAGCTTATCCAGGTGTAATTTGAGTAATTTGTTGTAAGAGACTTTTGGTCTTCAGTGGCTCCTTAGGGAGAATCTGATTTGCCACCAGAAGGTGGAGTGTGAGTCTTTGGGGATGCTGCCTGCTTGTGGTGCCAATGCATTAGCGTGATCATTGGACAAACTTCGGCTGAGGTTACTGAAGCAGAGACAGCAGGCAATGTGTCAACAAGTAGTCACAAAAGCGTAAGTAATTTTGATCACAACTTTGTTTCTCTCATGGGAGACCTTTACAGAAATCTTGGAAAACTTGATTAGGCAAAAGGCTGTTGGGCCTCCAAAGTTAGTATCCAGTCACTCATAGATAAGACTGGAAATGAAGTTAAGGGTAGCAAAGCAAAAGCAGTAATGCTTAACTCTGTTTTCAAATGTTCTTTTCCAAAGGAAAACCCAGGAGTGTTATTTCAATCTAATTCTTGCACTACTGAAAAGATGAGTGAAATAGACATTAATGTTAGTGGCATTGAGAAACAGGTGAAATCATTAAAGTTAAACAAAGCCCCAGTGCTCAATGGAACCCTTATCAGATTCTGTACCAAATTTGCAGCTCTGTTAACTGTAATCCATTACAGATCCCTCAAACAGGAAGCCCTGCCCAGTAGATGGAAGAAAGCACATGTCACGGGTCTGTACAAGAAGGGTAATGGAAATGATCCACAGAACTGCTGTACAATACACCCTTGACATCCATTTGTTGCAGAACGTAGAGCATATTATGAGTTGAAACATAACAAGGAACAGAATGACCTCCTCCATACCTTCCAGCACAGATTTTGAAAACATTGATCATGTAAAATCAGACTCATATTTTTCTCACATGACATAATGAAAGCTTTGGATCAAGGCATTTAAGCAGATGCTGTATGTCTTGATTTCTGAAAAACATTTGACTCAATATCACATCTACACTTACTATCAAAAGTATGATAATATGGTGTATCATGTGAAATTTGTGACTGGATGGAGGATATTTTGGTAGGGAGGAGGCAGCATGTTATTTTAGATGTTGAGTCATTGTCAAATGTAGAAGTAACTTTAGGTGTGCCCCAGGGAAGTGTGTTGAGACCCTGGATATTGGTGTTGTATATTAACATATTAATGATGTTTCAGACAATATTAACCTCAGGCTTTTTGCAGAAGATGCAGTGATCTGTAATGAAGTACTGTTTGAAAGAAGCTGCATAATAGTCATTCAGAGTTTGAGAAGATTTCAGAGTGATGCAATGGTTGGAAACTTACTTTAAATGTTTAGAAATATGAAATTGTGCTCTTCACAAAACAATAAAACATCCTATGACTGTAATATCAATGAGTCACATTTGGAAACAGCCTACTCACACAAATACCAGGGTATAACCCTTTGTAGGGATACGAAATGGAATGATCACATAGGCTCAGTTATAAGTAAAGCAGGTGGTAGACTATGGTTTATTGGTAAAATAATGGGGAAATGCAGTCAGTCTACAAAGGAGACCGCTTACAAATAATACGTGTGACCCATTCTAGAAAACTGCTCAAGTGTGTGGAATCCATAGCAGATACGACTAACAGAGGTATTGAACATAAATAGTTAAAGGTTCGTTTGATGCCTGTGAAAGTATCACAGAAGTGATGAAGAAACTAAACTGGCAGACTGATGAAGATAAACATAAACTATTCCAAGAAAGTCTACTTGCAGAGTTTCATGGACCCACTTTAGTTGACGACTACAGGAATTTTCTGTAACCCCCTATGTATTGCTCACAGAGGGATCCTGAGGAAAAGATTAGATTAAGTACACCATGCACAGAGGCATTTGAGCAATCATTCTTCCTGTGATCCATATGTGAATGGAATGGGAAGAAACCGTAATAACTGATACAGTGTGATATAATCTCTGCTATGTACTTCAGAGGAATTTGTTGAGTACAGATGGACATGCAGATGTGGAAGTAGATGCAAAAAGTAGCAGACTGAGTGTTGAGTCTAGTGTTAATATTGTTTACCTTTTGTCTTGATTTGACATTTTGTTCTCTAGTTTATTGGACTGGTTGAATTCCCCTGATATCTTACTCATGCATATTTTTGAGTGTAGAATGCATACACAGTCAAGGGCTTTTGAGAGGTCCAAGAATACACCACAAAAATTTCTCGTGTGCTTTTAATGTGTATGTCATGAAGCTTGCTGCTGCTGTTTTTGTAGACTTTCCTTTCGTAAATCCATGCTATGCTTCATCCAGGATATTTTGTTTTTCTGTAAATTTTATAACTGTTTTTATAGCTATTTCTACAATTTTTGATGAGGTGGGTGTAATCGTTATAAGTCTATAATTTCCAGAATTCTCTTGCCACTATCTTTATAAACTAGCACTACTTAATCTTTTCCAGGCATGTCGGGAACATACCCTACTCTGTTACCAAATTTGCTAGGAATGTCAGATGTTTTACTAGTTATTGTGTGCTGTGTTTGATTATTTTTAATTATTTTTACTTGTATTCAATCTGTCGCCTCAATGTTTTTGTTTTTCAGTGTATCATCCTACTATTTTCTTCCTTCTTATGTCTGTACATCTCACAACTGCTTTACTACTGCATTTCTGATATCTTCTGTAAAAATCATTTGAATCTCCTCTAGTACTGATATCTTCTGTAAAAATCTTTTGAATCTCCTCTAGTATTCTTGACTTCTGTGGTGGTCCATTTCTTACCATATGTTAAATTTTTCTTTCTGTGGATCTTTGGACAAGATATGTTTATGCATAATTTAGGGTTGACGTGAAAGTTTTACAGCTTTCTCCCACATCACCCAAATCATTCATGTGTCTGTGAAAACATGTGTGTGCAAATTATACAACAATTAAAACCGTCATGCCTTAGCAAAAGATCTGGCAGGGAAACCAAGAAAATTCTGTTCCTGTGTAAAATCGCTGTTCGGGTCTAATGCTTCCATTTAGTCCCTTACTGACCAGTCAGATGTGGAAGTTGAAGATAGCAAAATGAAAGCCGAAGTTTTAAATTTTGCATTAAAGAAATCATTCCTGCAGGAGAATCATACAAACATACGGTTATTTGACCATCAAATCATCCCTGACATAGAGAAACAACTGAATGATTTGAAAGCAAACAAGTCATTAGGTGCGGATGGAATACCAATTCAGTTTTACAAAGAGTACTCTATGGTTTTGTCCCCTTACATAGCTTGCATTTGTCATGAATCTTTCACTGAGCATAAAGTCCCAAGTGACTGGGAAAAGGCACAGGTGACTCCTACATACAAGAAGGGTAATAGAAAGGACCTCCAAAATTACAGATCAATATCCCTAACTTCAGTTTGCTGCAAAACCCGTGAATATTCTCAGTTTAAATATAAGAAACTTTCTTGAGGCTGAGAAGCTTATGTCCACTAATCAGCATGATTTTAGAAAGCACCGATCATACGATAGTCAGCTTGCCCTCTTCTTACATGATATACAGCAAACTATGAATGAAGAGCAATGTGCAGAATTCATACTTCTAGATTTCAGGAAAGCATTTGACACGATGCCCCATTGCAGATTGTTAACAAAGGTACAAGTGTGTGGAATAAGTTCACAGATATTTGAGTGGCTCAAAGACTTCTCAAGTAACAGAACCCTGTATTTTGTCATTGATTGCGAGTGTTCAGAGACAGCGTTATTGTCAGGAGTGGTCCGGGGAAGTGTGAAAGGACCACTGTTGTTCTCTATGTACATAAATGATATGAATGATTAATGGAAAATCTCATATGAGATGTGAAACAAATACTAACAAAGAGATAGAGGGGCTGGCCAGTACTTACCTCAGCTCAGTACAGCCGATAGATACACATAAAACAGAACCGAAAATTTACGTTCCTAGCTTTCGGAACAAATGTTCCTTCATCGGGGAGGAGAGAGGGGAAAGAAAGGGAAGAAGGGAAAGGAGATTCAGTTACTCACAACCCAGGTTATGAAGCAACAGGGAAAGGAAAATAGGGAGGGTAGCAAGGATGGAGGCATGGTTGTCAGAGGGAATCCAAAGATATTCTACTGTAAGTATTGTGCCAGCGTCAAACCAAAGAGGATGCATACAGAAGTAAAGAGGTATATAGTATAAAGATAAACACAACTATGTAGGATGAAAAGATGTGTGAATGGCTAAAGAGGAAAGGGAAAGAGGAGAAGACTGAAGAGTAAATGGGATTGAGGTTGTTTAACGTAGGTTCAGTCCAGGGGGATGGCGGGATGAAAGGATGTGTTGGAGTGCAAGTTCCCATCTCCGCAGTTCAGAGGGACTGGTGTTGGGTGGGAGAAGCCAAGTGGCAAATACGGTGTAGCAGGTTCCTAGGCCCCTAGAATTATGCTGGAGGGCATGCTCCGCTGCTGGGTATTGGGCATCTCCTAGGCGGACAGTTCGTCTGTGTCCGTTCATGCGCTCAGCCAGTTTAGTTGTTGTCATGCCGATGTAAAAGGCTGTGCAGTGCAGGCATGTCAGTTGATAAATGACATGTGTAGTTTCACACGTGGCCCTGCCTTGAATTGTGTATGTTTTACCAGTAGCGGGGCTGGAGTAGGTGGTTGTGGGGGGATGCATGGGGCAGGTTTTGCAGCGGGGTCGGTTACAGGGGTAGGAACCGCTGGGTGGAGAAGGTAGTCTGGGAATATTGGAGGGTTTAACAAGGATGTTACAGAGGTTAGGGGGGCGACGAAAGGCAACTCTGGGTGGTGTGGGGAGAATTTTGTCAAGGGATGATCTCATTTCAGGGGTTGACTTGAGAAAGTCATATCCCTGGTGGAGTAATTTGTTGATGTTTTCAAGGCCAGGATAATATTGGGTGACAAGGGGGATGCTTCTGTGTGGTCTGGGGTTAGGAACATTGTTGTTGGATGGGGAGGAATGTATTGCTCGGGAAGTGGTCAAAACAGTTAGGGGATCAGTTGAGATATCTAGGTTCTGAATTATTGTCATCGGCAGAATGAACTAAAATGGTTCGATGTCTTTCTGTCAGTTCTATGGAGTGGAGACAACTACATTATGGTCACCGAGACAGTGGTCATAATGGAAAGTTGCTGCAGAGAGGGTCAGTGTTGACTTATGTTTACTTTACCAAATGAATTACACAAGCAATTGGGTTCAGATAGTGTAGTGAGCAAGTAGTGCAATGCAACAACAACATGACTTACCTGAAGCTATGGCATGGAGAGCCATAGGACGGCTGGAAGCGGGACAGACACGAGGGAGGTGGCTACAGCTATTGGAGTGTCCCAAAGTGTAATTTCCAGGACCTGGACACAATTTTAGACAGCAGGAACCATTAAAAGAAGGCAGGGCCAAAGATGTCCATGGGTTAACTACCTGTTGAGACAGGAGACTCAGCTGCAACGCACGCTCCAGGCAGCAACAGGACGTGCAATATCAACACAGACAGTCTGAAATCGCCTTCAGGAATGTGGCCTTTATGCATGGAGGCTTATGGTGAGTGTCCCATTAAAACTGCAACACTGTTTAGTCTGCAGAAACTGGGAGGAGAAACATCAGGATTGGAGTTGTAACGAATGGCACAGGGTGCTGTTCACAGATGAGTCAAGATTTTGTGTTCAGCCAGACAATCATTGTTCCCTCATCTGGAGAAAATGTGGAAGTCTGAACAATCCTGCTTATGTGCAGGAAACATCACCATATCATGGTGGTGGACGAATGGAGTGGGCAGGAGTCAGCATGGGTGTACGTACGGACCTTTATGCCATTCGGAATGGCGCTTTCACTGCTCAGAGTTATATAGAGATGACATCCTTCGACATTTTGTTGTGCCCTATGATGGTGCTATAGGAGATGGGTTCCTTCTGGTGGATGATAATGGTCATCTCCACAGAGCTGCACTGGTGGACAAAATGTTTTAACCTGAGGGAATTGAACAAATGCGTCCCCAGCTTGTTCACTGGACTTAAACCTGATTGAGCATGTCTGGGATGCACTTGCCAGATGCATTGCAGCCAAACCAGCGCCTCCTGCAATGGTTGCAAAGCCGGATATTACACTAATGGAAGAATGGCGAAATAACCCCTTACTGACCATGCCACACAAGTGTGCAACTACACTGGCCATCAGAGGTGTTCACACACCATATTAGAGGGCAACAAGAATGACTACTTCACTATTATGGTTGCCCCATGGTGCCTTGCTCTATGTAAACACAATGTAAACATCAAGGAAAGAGTTGAAATGTAAACATCAAGGAAAGAGTTGAGACAGCAAAATATTGTACTGTATCACACAAAAATTACAACTGTAACCAATATCTGAATAAAATATGTTTCCATATGTCTATTGCATATGATATCTCACCTGATTTCCTAAATGTTTTAAGCAGTGTAGCTGCTGCTGTTAGAACTGCTGCCCATTCCATACCAGGAAGTCCCTTTATTACCAAGAAGTCCCTTCCATACCTCCTAGTCATCTGTGTGAATCACATCTGTAGTGACAAGCAGTCCCCACTCCAAGTTTGCAAGGGTTTCAATGAGGCCTTCACAGCCTGATATTACTTTCCTAACCATCGTCAGAAACAAATTTCCTACACTATGTGATCAAAAGTATCTGGACAGCCACAAAAACATACGTTTTTCATATTAGGTGCATGTGCTGTCACCTACTGCCAGGTACAACATATAAGCGACGTTAGTAGTCATTAGACATTGTGAGAAAGCAGAATGGGGTGCTCCATGGAGCTCACGGACTTCGAACATGGTCAGGCGATTGAGTGTCACTTGTGTCATATGTCTGTACGCGAGACTTCCACACTCCTAAACATACCTAGGTCCATTGTTTCCAATGTGTTAGTGAAGTGGAAATGTGAACGGACATGTACAGCACAAAAGTATACAGGTTGACCTTGTCTATTGGTTGACAGAGACCCCCGACAGTTGAAGAGGGTTGTAATGCGTAATAGGCAGACATCTATCCAGACCATCACACAGGAATTCCAAACTGCATCAGATCCACTGCAAGTACAGTAGAGCGTCGATTATCCGAAGTAATTGGGGGACATGGGTGTTCAGAAAACTGGTTTGTTCGGATAATCGAACTGTATACATGTTTATTTGCCAAAAAGAAGTAGTATACTGTAAATTTATTAATAAAAACAGGCATCTCTTTTAGTATTACAAAGTAACATACAAAGGCAACTTCAACGGGAATATATAGTAATAATCTCGTACTTGTCCCTCATAGAAAGGGCAACATGTTTACGTTTAAGCATTTTGTATCATCAAGTTCACTTCTTCATGCAGCAGCGCACAAGTGGTCGTAACAGGGAACAGAAGGTGACTGTTTGCACCATGAGAAGCTCTTCTTGCTGGTGCGCAATTCTTCAAACTACATGGAGCGGCACGCCTCAACTCTAAGCTGGTGCAGCTGTTGCTGTGAACAGCTTTGATACTGCCGCTACTTCTACTGCCAGTGCCAAGCCGACAGAAGTGTGCTGATTGTTGAAACACAGCGACTGGCGGCTCGGCCGGTCAGCAGCGCCTTGTGAAGGCCCCATTAGAAGCAATGTTCCGCCAGCGGTGGCCCAGTGCGGCGACTACTGTGGGAAACTTCGTTTGGGAGTGAGGCGGATGATGGACGGTAGGGTGGGAGAGTAACAGGTGCGAGCGAGTACACAGTTTGGTTAAGCGGTTGTTCGGTTGACCGACGTTCGGGTAATCAACGCTCTACTGTACTATGAAAGTTAGGTGGGAGGTGAGAAAACTTGGATTTCATGGCAGAGTGGCTGCTCATAAGCCACACTTCACGCCAGTAAATGCCAAACGATGCCTCGCTTGGTTTAAGGAGCGTAAACATTGGATGATTGAACAGTGGGAAAACATAGTGTGGAGTGACAAATTGCGGTACACAATGTGACAATCTGATGGCAGGGTGTGGGTATGGCGAACACCCGGTGAATGTCATCTGCCAGCATGTGTAGTGCCAACAGTAAAATTTGGAGTCGGTGGTGTTATGTTGTGGTCCTGTTTTTCATGGTGGGGGCTTGCACCCCTCATTGTTTTGCATGGCAATATCACAGCACGTGCCTACATTGATATTTTAAGCACCTTCTTGCTTCGCACTGTTGAAGAGCAATTCAGGGGGTGGCAGTTGCATCTTTCAACATGATCAAGCGCCTGTTCATAATGCATGGCCTGTGACAGAGTGGTTACATGACAATAACATCCCTGTAATGGACTGGCCTGCACAGAGTCCTGACCTGAATCCTATAGAACACCTTTGGGATGTTCTGGAATGCTGTCTTCACCCCAGGCCTCACCGACCAACATCGATACTTCTCCTTGGTGCAGCATTCTGTGAAGAATGAGCTGCCATTCCCAAACGAAGCTTCCACCACCTGATTGAACATATGCCTGTGAGAATGATTGCTGTCATCTAGGCTAAGGGTGGGCCAACACCATATTGAATTCCAGCATTACCAATGGAAGGCGCCACGAACTTGTAAGTCATTTTCAGCCAGGTGTCCGGATACTTTTGATCACATAGTGTATATACCTTTTCTAGCCAGTCACCTACCCTCACATATACAAAGTCTGACCACAAAGGAACATTCCTCTCATGACTCATTACCACTGAGGACTGGAGCAACTGAATCATAATTTTCACCAGTGTTTCGACTACCACTCATCATGCCCTAAAAATGAGGAATATCCTATCCTCCTCCCTCCCCACTCCTCCCACAGCGGTATTCTGCCATCCACCAAACCAACACAATATCCTTGTCCATCTCTACTCTCCCCTTGCTCCCAACCACTTGCATCATAGCTCATATCATTGCAATAGACCAAGATGCAAGACCTGTTCCTTGCATCCTCCCATGACCAGCTACTGCAGTCCTGTCACATGCATCTCCTATCTTATCAAAGCTGTGAAAGTCATATGTGATCTACAATTTAAGCTGCAACTGCTGTACTGCTTTCTATGTCAGCATGACAAGTAACAAACTGTCTGCCAGCATGAGCAGTCACTGGCAAACTGTGGCCCCAAGACAACTGGACCACCCAGTGTCTGAACATGCTGCCTAACATGATGTGCTTCACTTCAATGACTGATTCACAGCCTGCACCATCCTAATTCTCTTTACCAACACCAGCTTTACTGAATTGCATAGGTGGGAACTCTCCTCACATTAAATCCTTTGTTCCCATAACCCTGCTGGCATCAGCCTTTGAAAGTCTCTGTCCTCCACCTATCTACCCCCTTCCTGGTCCCACTCCAGAGCTACACAAGCCCCCCTCCTCCCCCCCTAAGGCCACCCGAATCTCCGAATCTGCATCTAGCAGTCCTATCCTGTCCCCACCATGTCCTTGGCACACTGCCACAAGAAGCACACCTACCCCTATCCTGTTATCCTCCCCACCCCTTCTTCCTCCATACCCCTACCACTGATGGCAGACTATTTGTCCTGTCAGTCGCACCTGCAGTCCACAGTCGGGCTACATGAGCCGGAGAGAGTGATCATATGTGTATGAGTAGTGCTTGTGTGAATGTGTGTGTTTTCTGTCTATGAAGAAGGTCTGTTGGCCAAAAGTTTAAATGTTTAGCAGGCTTTTCATTGTGCCTGTCTGTGAATTGGTGTCTCCTCTATATGGTATCAGTCTATCCTTTTCATAATACTGCTGTTATTCCATCCCGGTTTTCCATTGTTTACTTCTTTAATAGCTTTGTTGTGTATTACTTCAAGTTCAGTTAAGAAATCTTTTATGCCAGAGATTCGAGAGTGACATTTTGCTAATACTAGGCATTTGCCCTCCAGATAATTTGTGTGAATCAGTGCAGCTTCAAAAGACATTTGTCTACAGTTTTAATTGGGCATTGAACACATTCATTTATACTGAATCCCTGAGCAATGCTGCTCCTTCACTTTTATGTTCAGTTCTGCAAGAATAGTACAGTCTATTATAACCCTGTAAATTGTACATCTTTATTTTATTTTCAGTCAGTCCATGCTCATTCATTATGAGACTCACTCTCTTGCTCTGTATCACCGTACTGAACATTTTGAAGAAATGTTCAGAAATCAAATTAGTTTACTTTTTTTACCAGTGGATGTCAGAATTCCTGCTCTTTCAATTGTGCAACTTTTGTTTTCATTAGGGTTCTCCCTTCTTCGGCAATTGTTACTGCTGTGTTTGGCAAAAAAAATCATTTTAACATCAAGCATCAAAGCTGACACCTGGAGTCAAATGCTTCAGTATAGCTACTGCACTAGTTACCAACTGTGATGCAATTTCTCTATGAAACTATCTAGAGAAGAAGATCATTTTATGATTGTGCTGGGAGGGGAGGGGGTAGACAATTGTTTGGATTCCAATCCTAAGAATGACGATAAAACTGAGCTCTGCAATAATTTGCCTGTCTGTACTGATGAGTTATTGAGAGGACAACCTTGGATGTTCGACAGTTTTCGTTGATTGTGTGCTTACTTCACATAGTGAATGAATTTACAGTCTTTAATGTAAAAGTACATACAGTCTTGAGGGAATTGCAGTAGGCAAGACATATTCCAGCAGTGAAATTACTTATCTGCTCAAACTCAGTGAATATACTTTGTCTTCTACTGTATGTAACAAACAGAAAAATGAGCCAAGTCCATCCAAGACTCACTCTGCCATATACAGAGGTCAGGTTTCAGGACATATAAGAATTTGAGCGAAGCAATACATTTAAAGGTGCCCAGCTGAGGGTGCTACAATGTGCTGTGTCTCTTAAACTAATGACTTCACTGTTCAGGCAAAGGATCATTTGTCAGTGAGATGAGCCATAGATGGAAGTGAAGAACAACAGTTTTGATCAGTAAAGCCAACTACCCAGCCATTGCACAAATCTTCCCTGCCTCTCTGGCAATATAAAAATGTTATTAAAATTCCTTTACAGGATGTTCTGTCTATTCATGCATAGGTTCCTTCTCTGGTTTGAAAACTGGCCAGTATTTGCCATGTACATACATCAGTACATCATATTTTAGAAGGATGTGTATTGTTTCCTGGTAAGAGGATGGGTCAAGGGACTAGATACCACTCAAAGACCCACATACCTGATAATCCCAAGGCAATGCCTTGGATATTTGTTGTCTCACGTTGGGATGCCATAATGATGATGAGGTGTGGAACTAAGCAGAACATGTCAAGCTTTTTCTTACAGCTGTGACAGATTTGCAGAAATAAAGGCAAATTGTGACTCAGTATTCATATGTCTTGCCATTGTGTCTTATTTTTGTATGAGGGACATTCCAAAAGTAAGAGCACAGGACCTTCATTCAAGAGTCCTGGTCTCTTTTGTCTAATGGCAGACCCAAGTTTGGCAAGAGTGCCACAGTACATGCTGCAATGATGGTCCCTTGCTGGAGGAAATCCAGGAGAATCACACTTTTTGTGTCCCAGAACACTGTGGCCATAACCTCTCCTGTGGAGGGAGACACTTTAAATTTTTTCTTCATTGGTGATGTGGGATGCTTTTATGTCATTGAAGTGGCCTTGGATTCTGGGATAAAGTGGCGAACCCATATCTCATTGTTTGTGATGATTATGAACTCATTTTCCTCTTACACATACCGCATAAAGTGATCGAAGCCGATTTCTGTTCTTGCACTCTTGTGATCCAGGGTGAAATTTCTCAGCACCCCTCAGGCAGACACTGTTTGGTAATGTAATACATCTTGGAGCATATGATGGGCTTGAACACGGCTGATACGCAGTGTCAACACCACACCTGACACCGCTATGCGCCTGTCTGCTAACACCGTGTTCTGTACTCTAATAATGTTGTTTTTATTCGTGGATGTGGAGGGCACCTTCTTTGACTTTCATCCTCCACACTCATTCTCTGAACATGCGACACCAGTGACTAACCATTTGACGAGACATGACCTCTTCACCATACATGGTCTGTAGGTGTTCATGGATAATGGACACACTAATCCCACATGACCATTCATACCGGATAACAACTTGCATTTCCATTGGTAACCACGTTGTCAGAACACTTCTGTCTGCCGTAGTGATGTGTACTCAGATATCCTTAGGTACACTTGTCTGCTGCTACTCTATCTTCTTCGGGACTCTGCATGTGTTCTTTCTCCTCCACTGATGACCCTTCTGTCATTGAACAAGCAATGGGTGTAGATCCATAACATTATGGCATGGAATAATAATGGGTAGAAATTAGAAAATTTTATTAAAACTCATTCACATTGCAGCAAGGAAAGTTAGGTCATGTTGTAAATACAGACAGAAGCAGGAAGCGTGCCAGTATGTCGCAAATGAATCAGGTCATCATAACTTTACGACACAGTCTGCCAAGTGATGATACACATATATCATAGAGGAGACTGTCTAAGAAAACCAAATGAAGTGAGACAAGCATATTCATTAGCTTCTAAGACATGTTGCTAGAAACCCTGTCTCTTTCACAAGAGCACATAGCAAGGAACTGACACAGATGATCAGAGCCTTTTAAGTAAATAGGAGAGAATAAGGACACATGCAGTCTGTTTGAACTGAGCCTCGTGTCATAGCCTGGCACTAACTCCCTTTAAATAAAACAGCTCTCCAGCTCTTGTCATGGGTTGATCATTGGGATTGATGGTATTCATAGTAATAGCACTCCATTCCATGATTATGATACTGTGGTGAATCTATGTCCTAGATGCTTAAGCACAGCCTTATAAACTAGTCAAAGATTATATGATACAGCCTTCCCCAAAATTCATATGAAATGTCTGATACCACTTTTTTTTTATATGCATCCGGGTAGTTATCGGACAATTTCGTGCTTCCTGAGGCCTTGTATGTGTGTCTTTATATATATCATTCTGTCCTACTTGATAAAAAACTTGATCTTCATTGCGAAGGTGTATGGAATGTTCTAGAAGATTGTGTGTTTGTCATAATTATCTGTGGATTGTTGTCATTGATAAAATTATGTACATGTACTAAATTAAGTAACTAAACAAGAAATTGAAGCAATAAGTCCTTAGAAATATATAACTAGAGACTTCAGAGATGTTAGAATGAAAAATCAATGCTTCTAATTAGCAGACTGGTAATCTAAAGATCCAGTAATAGAAAACATCTTTATCTTGAGAATAAGCTTAAAAGTTATTGCCAAGCAAAGTATTTTCATTTTTTTATTTTTATGTCTTCCTCTGCAATTAATAGTCTTTGTAATTACATTTCTAATTTACTCTCCAATTGTTTACATCTCACAGTTTTCCGATTTCAGAATTTGAGGCCTTATCTGTAACTTTCTCATATATAGTCAGATAAAGCACAAGATTTGTAATCTCATTTAATGTTAGGAACCAAATGCAAATTTCGTAATTAATTATGTAACTAAAATAATTTGAGAGACAGTATTGTAATTAAAGTTCAGAATGCTTTTCTTATGGAAAACTAAAGATGTTACTGGAAAAGATTGTTATCAAATATTGTATTTTATACCTTATTTAGCTGTAACATCAGTTTCTTTACATTTTGTAAATTTTAATTGTAACATCAAAATTGTACAAAATTAATAATGCTTTATTTTGGAAGCTATTGTTAAAATTCTATATAAAGAAATGCAGTGATGCTGTGACAAGTCAGTTTTGAAGTTACTTTTGGAAGTCAAAGAGATCAATGAGGTCTGTCTGTGTTTCATTTACATGATGAGTGTGCAGTTCTAATGTCAATTAATGTGAATAAATTTAGTTAAGCATGAAAATTTCGCATTCCTTCATCAATGGAGCAGGCGAAAGAAACTTAAGTTAAGTAACATTAACATTCAACATGAATCATTACATTTGGTAGAGACGAGCTGCAATCAATGATTGAAATGTGGAAATATGTTTAACAAGTGACTGTTCCAAGTGAACATAAGATGAATGCAAAGCATAAATTGTATTGAAAAATTTTGTGTTATGGACGAACAGAATGAATGGATGTTGTCGCATGGGAAGAGTTGGTGCGGATAAAAAAGGATCAAATTCTCGGACAGCACCATCAACCATCAGATGAGTAACAGTTTATTTTCTTAATTAGTGTGTTTGTGAAAGTGACAGACATTTGCATGGGAAGTTTTTATATTTTCTAATTTATCATGGCCGATAACGACAAGGTAAAAATGAGTGAGGAACCAGTGGAAAACACTTCAGACCTAGGAGCGAGTATCAGTGAACTGTCGCCAAGGAGTATTACAAGTGTAGATTGAAGCTTTGTTGGAGAGGGTTCCAGTGTTAATGTCACCACGAGTACTCCAGTTGCACAGGGAGGAGTAGGCGGAGATGATTTGTTAATGTTATTAATGCAGCATATGAAAGAAGTGAAGGAACAGATGGGACAGATTAGGCAGGATACTAGTAAGATAAGGGAAATCTGTACTCATGTAGGAGCAGTAGAAGGAAGGTTAGAGATATCAGAAACTAATTTCACTCAAGAGTTGTCCATAAACAAGGAGAGATTCAAAAAATTAGATAAACATGTAGAAGTAGAAAATTCTAAACTGAAAGTAGAGGTTGTCCAGACTAGGAGATTTTTAGAAGAAAAAGTAGGATCTTAAAAAATGAACTCCGATTCAAAACACAGACATTACTAATCAAATAAGTAGTGTAGAACTGAAGTGTGATGAAAAAATAGATTTGTGTAAAAATAATGTTGTAGGTTTAAGTAAGAAAGTTGTAGAATTACAAGAGGGTGTAGCTCAAAGAAATTTTGTTAGCAATATTAATTGTGTATGGGGTGGCATACCTTTAAAACGCTTTCCAGGAGATGGGAAATTGCATCCTGTTGCTTTTTACAGTATAGTCAAGACAATTTTA
The DNA here is from genome assembly GCF_023864345.2 of Schistocerca serialis cubense. Classification (NCBI taxonomy): domain Eukaryota; kingdom Metazoa; phylum Arthropoda; class Insecta; order Orthoptera; family Acrididae; genus Schistocerca; species Schistocerca serialis. The sequence goes on from NC_064638.1 coordinate 720,034,612, forward strand.
GTAATGACATGACAGACAACGTTGAGATTAAATTTGTTAAGCGATTTTCGGATGGAGAAGGACTCTCATGGGCCAATCAGAATGTTAATTCTACCATGTCATATGATGAATTTGAAAGAAAGTTTTTAAATAAGTTTTGGTCAGAATCTGAGCAAGCTAGGATTAAAAGTGAGGATTTGAATAGTCGAATGTATAGGGAAGGTGACGATAGCGTGAAGTGTTTTGGGTGAAAGCCAATTGAAGAAATTAGTACACTTAGACAAACCTTTTGACAAACTAATACAAATAGATCCCTTAAAAATGAGGTTACCGAAAAGAGTACAGTGGGAGTTGATTTATGGACCAGTGACTCAGTAGATCAGTTCTTGAGGTATGTAGATAAGTTGGATAGACCCTTTGAGAGAAATGAGAGGTTAAGTAATGGCAGATTTGGCAATCAGCCATCTGGGGGGTGGAATCAAAGCAGGAATCAAGGCAGGAGAGACAATGAAAATCAGAATATTAATAGTGGTTACAATAGAAGTGATAATAGATGGATCAACCATAGTAATGGGAATGGAAACAGAGGACATGACAACAGGGAGAGACCTTGGGTGAATAGTAACAGACAATTAGATAATCACCAATCAAGATGAGGCAATTTAAACTGATGGACGCCTCATTGGGAGCCTGTCAGTTTTGGGCGAGAAGTACCAAAATCAGGCTAAACACTACCGGCCTAGAAACATTGAAAATAATTATATAAGACTGAGTAATTTAAGATATTGGAGTGGAAATGACAGAACTAATGTAAGAAGAGCACATCAGGTTAACAAATTTTAGTTTGACAGTAAATTCTGTAAAAGTATGAATGAAAGTGTTGAAGACAGAAGTAATAGTATCTGTAATAATGTTGTAGAGGTTCTGTTAGAAGAAGAAACTATCTGAAGTCTATATAATCAGTGTGGCAAAGAAGTTTGTGATGAAAATGATGGTTCTGATGATAATCCTGATGAGTTTGGATTAGGTAAATTAAAAAAAAAACTAATTTCATAAAATTACTGTACTACAAAAAGATACATTTTTGTTTATGTGAATATATGTTATCATAATTCTGCTGCTGAGTGAATTTCATTTTCTGTAAATTATTTTTGATTTAGTATTCTATTTTTTGATCTTAGTATGAATATATTTTTGCTGATGTACTTTGGATCAATGTTAACTGGGCACCAGTGGGCTGTATGTTGTCTGGTGTGGAAGAGTTGTGTATAAATGGAAGGAGTTGCATAGAAATGGAATGTATTTCACTGAGTGAACATTGTAAATTGATGGCAGCAAGGCATCTAGGACTATTAAAATTAAAATTATGTACAAATCAGTTTGTCATCTATGTTATTTCAAGAAACACGTCAATCTAGAGGGTTTCCAGACCTACAAGAAAACCTGCTTTCCAAACAGAAGAACCGAGCGAGGTGGCGCAGTGGTTAGCACACTGGACTCGCATTCGGGAGGACGACGGTTCAATCCCGTCTCCGGCCATCCTGATTTAGGTTTTCTGTGATTTCCCTAAATCGTTTCAGGCAAATGCCGAGATGGTTCCTTTGAAAGCGCATGGCCGATTTCCTTCCCAATCCTTCCCTAACCCGAGCTTGTGCTCCGTCTCTAATGACCTCGTTGTCGACGGGACGTTAAACACTAACCACCACCACCTCCAAACAGAAGAAATTCAAGCAACAGATTTAAGGAGATTGTCAAAAACCAGATGAGTATTTTTTCTTTAAAACTACTGCTGGATCCAGCTAACAATATTTTAAATTCATGAACATTTATTACAATTAACAGTCTTCCAGTTGTGTGTAACAAAAGAGTTCATTAAAGTGGTGCCATTGCGACCAGGATACTTGCATGTTTGCATATTTGTTTCAGGTGACCAAAAAGCATATAATTGTGTTGCAAAGGGAAATGATTTTAAACCAAATATAATTTTACGTAGTAAATGTGGAGAAGTTTTGGAATGACCCAACACTATGGACATACATGGTTGTAAAAGGTTGAAGTATTATTACCAAAGTTATTGCCACCTGCCCAATCCAGGACAATAATAAGCTAAGTACCAATTAAAACATTTAATTTTGTATTTTCTCAGTGCAGTGGTGTGTGAATATTTTGACCCATTTTTTCTTACATTGATAATTTATGAATAAATTCAAAGAAATGGATCTTGATCAGAACAGCGAAATAAATATGCCAAACCTACCAGCTTCAACTAGTGACTTTAAACAGGACATAGCTTATAAAGACACGTTTCGGGATGTATTAGACAATAGTCAACCAAAACAGTTAAATGAAATCAGTGCAGACTCTGGACTTATAAATAGTAGCATGTCAGATTCATGTCGAGACCGTGAGAAACGAGTAGTCACACATAAGTAAAACAATGCTGAGTGTAAATCCCAAACAGTTGAAGTTACAAGACATGTTTACTGCATGAATGTCATCAACAGAAAAAAATAGTGAAAAACTTGAAAAGAACCTGTCATCTATGGAAAATATAGTGAAAAACAATCTAATCTCATTAGAGCAGTGCTTAATGCGCAAATTTCAAATATTAAAGAAGACTTAGTTGGTGTGTTTTCTCAAGTGACAGCTACAGATGAATGTGTGAAGAAAGTAGAGTGGAAGGTAGAAGCTTCAGAATGCAAAATACAAACATTAGAGACAAAAATAGGGGAAGTAGACAAGGATCTCAGAGCTGAGATAGGTGCTATTGAAGTTAGATGTAATGATTCTGTTGGCGACACTACTACACAAGCTGCAAACAAGCTGTAACCTTTACAAATAAGTTAAATGAAAAAATAGACAGTGTTGCCTTAGATGTAGATGAAAAAGTTCAGAAGATAACTTAGATAACAGACTCAAACGAGTCAGACTTAAATAGTGAAGTCAGTATTATCAAAAAACAAGTACAACAGTTACAAGATGGGGCTTATCTATAAACATTCTGTAATGTAGACACCCAAGCTTTCCTACTATGCCACTAAAGTGTTTTCCCAGTGGCAAGTATTTTCATCCAGTTGATTTTATACAACATTGCTGTGATAGTTTTCTCCCTGGTATGAGTGATGAATTAAAAATTAAGTTTATTACAAGATCTTTAGAAGGGAAGCCATGTCATGGGCCAACCAACTTGACTGTAGCAATTTATCTGTAGATGAATTCGAAAAATGTTTCTTGAAAGAGTTTTGGTCTGATACTGAACAAGCAAGGATAAAGAGTAAGTTTTTAAATGGTCCAATGCAGAGGAAGCAGAGAGTTTTGCAAAGACCAGATCAGGAAACTTGCACACTTAGACCAACCTTTTGATGAATTAACTCAGATAGATGCCCTTAAGAGAAGACTACCAGAAAGAATTCAAATGGGGTTAGTTTATGGGCCAGATGATTCTGTAGACCAGTTCCTCAAATGTGTAGAAAAGTTGGACAGGGCATAGAATGGGTTTGGCCAACATAGCACTGATTTCAGGAGGCCAAACTGGAGTAACCACAATCATAAAAGAAATAATGACAATTTTAACCAAGGTCATAACAACAACACCCTAGGGAGGATTGACAGGAATCCAAATAATTTTAGAAATTATCAGGATGTTGGATCAAAAGATGTGGGGACCAACAGTTTTATGAAAATAGAAATTCTGAGAACAGAAATGGTGATAGGAATTTTGAAAATAGAGGTGGACAGTGGACAAATAATAACCAGTCCCCCCCACACATGTGAGAGATAATGATATTAGAGGTGATAGGTTAAACTGAAACCTTCTCACTTGGCAGAAACATTGGTGAACAGTCATTTTTTGAAAATAAACGGAAACATAAAACTGACTATGTAAAATTTGGAGAGTTAACACCTACTTGATTATTTTCTGAGTACAGGAGGATGTTTTCCTGTTTGTAGTGAAAAAAAAAGTTTTTGATAATACCAAAAAGGTAAGGTAATGGAATTTTACAAAATGTACACATATATCAAATTATGTTGAACACCCTGAGTAACCAGTAAACAATTATATAGTATATATAGCTATTAATAGAGGAGTACAACTAAGATATTTAGTGTCATGTACTAGTTTTCAAAGTGTTTGTATAATGTAATAAGTGAAAGTACTGTTGCCTAGTGAAGTGTATTTGAAAGCAGTGAAGTGATTGTAGGGAGTGTTAGCTTTGTGATCCTTAAGTTGAAGTAATATGATTATATATGCAGTAATGAGTTGTGCAAACAATGCAGTGATTACACACAGCAAAGTAATAAAACCTGTAAATAGTGTAACATCTGTTTCTGTTGTTAGAGGAAAAGCTATACCAGTTTTGAGGTCTGCTGCTGCATGATGTTATTTTGTGAGGCTGATCTACTGTGTAAGTTGAAGCAGGTGATTTTTCGTATGTGATTATTATTTTGGAGTATTTAGTGGAGTAATGAGGTGATATTATGAGGTGAAGTTATTATGTTAGTGCACTGAGTAGGTATTTGATGAAGTTGAGGGAGAAGTTTGGGTCAGTTACACCAAACAGAACTCCCATTTTGCAGTAGTTCATTTATTCACCTCTTTACACAAGCAAGGCTTACGAAGAACTAACCTAGCAGTTTTGCCCAAAAATAATCTTAGTTTAGTTCAAAGACGATACTCAGATCGATGCTGGTGTCAACCTCATCGGCACCACGTAGCCCCCCCCCCCCCCCCCCCAAGTATGGAGTGCTCTTGAGAAGCCGGGGGATGGGGGGGGGGGGGTGACTATGTCGTCAGCAGGGGTGGTCCGCGGGAGCCGGACGACGGTCAGCTTGGCAGCATCATCGGGGAGCTGTGTTGGCAGATGTCGTGAAAGAAGGTTCGGCCACCGAACCTAGAAGTCGTTGAAGTGTGCCGGGAGTCGTACAGGGCGTGCTGGTCATGCAGCGACAGGGAGGCCGGCGGTTTGCGGGTGAAATGGAGCGACAACGACGATGTCTCCGGTGGGCGTGACGAACACACGAAGCATATCCAAGTCGACGTCGCGCGAGAGGGGAACACATTTCACCAGGTGGCAGGGAATGGCAGAGGTTGTGTCATGAGCACCGGATGAAGGGAAACACATGACAAACTGTGTCATCGCGTAGTATTATAGAGATGTCATGGATTATGTCTGGGGGGACAGGCACAAAAACCTCGAGCGAGAGCACGTTCAAGATGGGGGGGGGGGGGGGCGTGAGAAATCTCATCAGGGCGAGGCAGGTGACAGGGGAAAGGTTGAAGGGACCGGCAGTGAGGGCGTGGTCATAGGTAAGCTCGAATGTGGCGAGCATGTGATCACTCGACGGAGTGCGTGAGACCAGAGTAGAGGGCGAGGTCGGAGAAGAGCTCGACGATTGGAGCTGGCACTCGACCAAGTGTGTAAGTCCGATTTGGAGGGAGTGGTCGGTGCATCGTGAGCCATGACAGTGAGTGGCGTGGTCGTGGCCTGAAGGGGGGTCGAAGTGGGCTCGACATGAGCAGGCTTAAGTCTGTTAAGAGAGACTGTAAGAGCTGAATCTTTTATCTGGATGTCATAGGTGGTGGCTGAGTGCTGGAGAACTTGGTACGGGCCGGTATATGGAGGTTGGAGGGGAGCACGGACAGTGTCATCTCGGAGCATGATGTATTCACAATTGTCCAGAGATTTTGGGATGTGAACCTTAGGGCGGGAGTGGCTGGCAGGCAGAGGGATATGGAGGTTGGTGAAGTGGCGTCTAACGTGGTCCATGAAGGAAGGTAAGTCAGATTGAGGGAGAGAAGCGGAAGGGCTCACAAGTTTGCCAGGGAGAACAATGTTCTGGCCGTATACGAACTCAGCTATTGTGCCTTTGAGGGTTCCTTATAGATCGCACGAATGCCAAGTAGCACGAGGGGAAGGGCCTCTGTCCATAGAGAGTCGTTGCATCGAAGAGCCGCCTTGAAAGTGCGGTGCCAGCACTCAACTATCCCGCTACTTTGTGGGTGATATGCTGTGGTATGGATGCGCCAGATGCCGCAAATGTTACAAATCTTGTTGAACAGGGCCGACTCAAATTGTCTGCCCAGGTCACTCGTGATGATAGCTGGACATCCAAAATGCGATACCCATGACTCGACGAAAGCTCAAGCAACAGTTCCTGCCGTAATATTGGGGAGAGGGACAGCCTCGACCCAGCGAGTTGTTCAGTCAATAGACGAGAGCACATAACAAAAGCCATTAGAGGGGGGAGAGGGCCGACAATGTCAGTATGAATATGCTGGAAACGCTCAGAAGGGATGGAAAAGGCGCCGGGGGGGGGGGGGGGGGGGGGTGAAGTGTGCTTGTGTAGTTTGCAGCGTTGGCACGCGATGCAGGAGCGTGCCAATTGCTGGCAGTCCTTGTTGACATTTCTCCACACAAAGTGCTCCACTACGAGGTGGGTGGACGCACGAACACCGGGGTGGGCTAAATTAAGCAGTGCGTTGAAGACAGCTCGATGGATCATGGTTGGGGTGAGGGAGCGTAACGTGCCCGTACTGTTGTCGCACCAAATCTCACCAGAAATGCTGGGGAAGGTGGTGCAGACGAAGTGTAGTGAAGAGGTAGAGTCTGAAATCAGGTTCTGTGTGTCCTCACCGGCGGGTTGGAGTTTAGCCAGTTCAGAGAGATCTAACAGCAAATGAACTTCGTCGACTCGTGTAAGGAAATCAGCGTCGACTCGTGAAAGGAAATCAGCAACTATATTGTCAGCATCCTTCATGTGTCTGACATTGATGGTGAACTGAGATATGAAGTCCATGTATCTGAAGCGGCGAGGAGGCGGGTCAGCTGGTGGGATTGTAATGGATGCAGCCAGGGGTTTGTGGTCTGTTAAAACATAGAAACCGCACCCCTCAACGTCAGTCTTAAAATGCTTGATCACTTCATAGACCGCGAGAAACTCCCTGTCAAACGCAGAATATTTCCGTTCTGTCAAACGCTGAATATTTCCGTTGTGCATTGGTGAGCTTGCGCGAGAAGAACTGCAGAGGCGAAGTTAGGCCGTCGACTGTCTGGCTAAGGATAGTACCGATGGCAGTACCACTTGTGTCTCTGGTGATGAAAAGCTGCGCATTGGGATGCGGATGCGCGATGGTGCAGACCTCGGCAAGAAGATTTTTGAGGGCAGTGAAAGAGGCAGTCATAGCAGGGGTCCATGGAATGGGCCAAGATCCAGAAATGTTGGTGCCTGCCAAGGCGTCCGTCAGTGGAGCCTGAATCTCTGCAGCCCGAGGTAGATGACGGCGATAATAATTAACCGTCCCCAGAAAGCGCCGAAGCTCTTTGAATGACGAAGGTCTGTGTAGGTTTAGTATTGTTTGTATTTTGTCAGGGGGCAGTGAAATGCCATCGGCAGAGACCCAAAAACCAAGAAAAGTGACAGTGGTTTGATGTAGCTGCAATTTGTCCTGGTTGGTCTCGATGCCTGCTGCCGCGAGAGTGTTCATAACAGTTTGCATATGTCGAATGTTGTCCTCGATGGATGAGCTGAACACAAGAATGTCATCAAAACATGCAAAGCAGAATTTTAGTTCGAATAGCACTTCGTTGATGAAGTGTTGCCAGGTCTGGGTTGCGTTTTTCAGATGGAAGGGCATGAATCGGAACTGAAATAACTTGATTGGGCTGGTGATTGCTGTCTTTTCGATGTCTTCAGGTGCCACGGGGATCTGGTGGTAGGCCCGTTTGCAATCAATGACAGAGAATGTGGTCACACCTGCGAGGGAACTGTTAGAGTCGGCAATTTTAGGTATGGGGTAGGTGTCCATAATTTTTTGTGCGTTTAGTCGACGGTAGTCTCCGCACATGCGCCACGACCCGTCTTTCTTGGGTGTCATGTATATGGGCATAGACCAGCTTCTGGCAGAGGGTTCAATGATGCCGGAGCTTAGTTGTTCAGAAATCTGTTTTTTAAGGTCGGAGAGGCGCTCGGAACAAAGTCGACGTGGTTTACTGGAGATCGGGGGACCTGGCGTGAGGTGAAGCTTGTGAACCATTCCGTTGGTGACGATGGAATTGTTGCCGGCGGCACAGGAGATGGTTTGTTCACAATGCGTGGTGGGCGGGGCAGGGGAGTCGTGGTTGAGGTGTTCGGAGCCACTCGGCGGATACGACGGGAGCCGAGGCAGCGAAGTGTCCCAGGAGTCAACGTGATAAGTTGGTCGCCGGTCCGACGCAGTGGCACCATGGTCGGGTGAGCTCGGTAGTGCTCTTAAAGCGTTAGTGAGTCCATTGTCCAAGGGTGCAGCCTGTGGCAGCACAGTCGGGGGCGAAAAGCTTGGCGCAAGTGCACTGTTTGTGTTGTCAGTGGCGGTCGCACGTCGGCGTGCAGGAGCCGAAGTTGCATAGTTTGAGGTGCTGTCCGCGAGGGATGGGGGTAGGAGCTGTCAGTTCGGGAACATGTGATGCTCATCGCGCATACACACTTGTGTCCAGCCAAGTGTCAAACTCTGCCGTGTTAGGAGGGTGTGGCCCTGCGGAACTGTCAGTACACGTTATGGCAGTCTTGATAGCACATTTGCAAGGGGTAGTGGGAAGTAAACACATGGAAGCTCGATTGCTGGGATTGCAAGCAGATTCGGCGCACTTACTGACCTTGCTTTGTCCTTGCTATAGTGTCTGTAATTCCTTTGCTGCATCGGAAAGCTGGAGCTGTGTTTCGTGGAGCCAGAGGGAAAGCTCGAAGTTTTCCTTGTGTAACGTCGTCGACAGAGACAAGCATGTATGGATGAGATAACCCTGGACCAATGTGCCGGGGGGGGGGGGGGGGGGTGAGTCTTGGACGGATGGTGAACCACAGTGTTTCGAACTAGGCCCGGTGAAAGTTTGTGGTGTAGTATTGGTTCGTCAATTTCCCACACAAAAAAAGTTCACTCGAGTTTTCAGTTTGCGGAGAGTGAGATGACGTGTGAGGTTGAACCCAAGCATTGTAGTTTAGTTGAATTCACGGCTTGCAGTGAAGTATGACGAGAGCGGATGTTCGACGACGCTAAGGACGTGGACAGCAGTGAACCATCGGCACCTGTGTCCACTAGGAAAAGGTATACTGACGAAATGTCTTAAATGTAAAGTTGTCCACAATTATCCGGTCGTTCCTGGACAGAATGGACCACTGGGGGGTTCCTGTCATGTGCGCCGGAGGCGTCACCCGAACCTACCTGCAATTGGCGTTTGGGAAGTAGTAGGGTGGTCTACAGTTCCATGCCGCCTCACCAAATCATATATGGAAGTGACAGTACGGGTAGTGCGGTTGCATTTCCTGCAGAAAGTTCGTTGTCAGTGGCGATGGCTGAGGTTCGGTGGCCGCTGCAGGTTCGGTTGCAGGAGGGGGCGTGACCACGGGAAGAGCCGGTGAAGTCTCAGTTGCTTGTTTACTGCTTCCCGGGGCGAGCGGAACAGTCGGAACAGTACGGCCCCGCCCGTGTCTGGCCGCAGGGCGATGAGCCTGAACCTGAGACTCGTCAGGCAGGCAGTGGCTGGCGAAATGGAGCAGTGATGCATCGTGTAACTTGTCAGCAATCGTCATTCTTTGCTCAACAGGTTCAGCACGCCTTTAAGCCTGAGCAAAGCGGATGTGAGGAGATAGTTTATCTGACCAGATGGTGAGGAGAGCTGCATCAGAGAATAGATCTGCGCTGACCAGGGAATGTATCCATCTCCAGAGCTGGGAAGGTTTGTCGTTGCCTCGTTGCCTAGTTGCTCGATGTGGAGCACTTGCCGTATTGCTGCCTCAGTTGAGCATGCAAGCCTACTTAGAACTGTCTCTTTGGCTAGAGTGTACTGGGTAGCTGAGTCCGGGGCATTGACCAGGTCAGCAATCAAGTCCTCCTGCTCGTGCAGGTGGGTGATTAGGCATAGAAATCTGGTTGACTCGTCAAGTTTGTAATGGTCGAACACTTCATCCACAATTTTGAACCAGGTTGTTGCCCTGCCGGGATTAAATGGCGGCAGCGTCGGTAGGTGTTGTAGAATGTTATGAAGAACAGATTGAGTTGAATTCGTCAGGGCATGCCTGAAACAAGCTGTTGTTGTTGTAATATTCTAGGAAATTGTTCCTCCAGGGGATGTGGCGATGACAGCTGATCGGGTGGCAGCGTGAAAGTGATGCGTTGTGGTTGATCGTGATCCATCACGACGCGGAAGGCCAACATGGGTGAAGCACTGTAATGTGTCGACTGCAGTTGTGGAAGCTCAACATGGTGTGGGTGTTTTTGGATTGACGCACCGAGATGTGCCAAGAACGGTGGCGGAAGCCTGACTGAAGCCGGTGCGGGGGCGACAGGTGAGAAAAAGTTCAAAGTTTGAAAACGTGCTATAGAGTGGAAAGGTTGATGTATGATCAGAGCCAGAGCCACCTGTGTTGCAGGGAGGCTGTGGAGGTGCGAGCTGTCCAGAAGCGCAGTCCGGAAAATGTTGTCAAACGTGGGACGGAATGTGTGAATGATCGCTGTTCATAGTCAATCCACTCAAAACGATGTGCGGATGAGGTGAATGTCATGGCACAAAACACTGAGGGGTAGCAGTGGGACGGAGATGGAGGTCAGGCACAGATAACAAGCTATTGTTCCTGTTGCAGGCAGAGGTATCGAAGCAGGAAGGCATGTGCTGATGCTGAACCGAGGCAGGCGCTCGTGTGGTCGGATGCTGAGGAGGTTGACCTGTGAACAAAGCAGTTCCGGCCACATGGCAGGAATCCGCGTGGTACTGCATGTATTGTGTGATGGCAAATCGTTGTCCTGGCAGTGGTAGGTTGTCCAATGAAGCATTTGCAAAAATCAGCAGTGGTCCCGCACTGCACGGAGATCTGTAAGAGGTAACTGCACTGTTGATGAGGGAGGGCACATGTGGTAGGAAAAAAGATTTCTGATAGCCAGAGTCAGGCACACTCCCAACCTCACTTATTGTTGCAGGCTCGAAAACGTTCTGCGAAATTGGGGTAATCGTCAAGTGAGAAGCATCGTGTTGCAGTCCTGGCGGGTGTACATTGCCCGCAACACGATGCATGTCGATCACAAAATCTGGTGTTAAGCGTCTGGCCGAAGCCATTATTCAAATGCTGTGTCGAAGTAACACACACGAAAATAACCGATGCGGAGGCCGCGGACACAGTAAAACAGTGAAAACGGAAGACGTTATCACGTCGGGGTCACCAGTGAGGGAGAAGTTAGGGTCGGTTACACCAAACAAAACTCCCATTTTGCAGTAGTTCATTTATTCACCTCTTTACACAAGCAAGCCTTACAAAGAACTAACTTGGTGGTTTTGCCCAAAGATAATCTTAGTTTAGTTCAAAGACGATACTCAGATCGATGTTGTTGTCGACCTCATCGGCGCCACAAAGTATTGGTGTATTAGTAATGTAATGAGGGGAATGATGTTAGTTAGGGACTGGTTAGGGAACCTGTCTTTTCTTACTGTGGAGGAAGTGTATGAAAGAGACACGTAGTCAGCAGGGTTTGTAATGCAAGTTGTGTTTGATTTGAAGTAACAGATGCAAGTAAATACTCAGTTATATTTATGCAGAAAGGTTGATTGTATGTGAAGTGTGACATCTTTTGTAATTAGCCAACATGCCAATAATCTGCATCTTGTTGGTAATTAATGTGAAGAACATGACACTTGAAAATAGGAAGTAAACTGGGGAATGTCTTTAGTAAATTAATAACTATACCTATACACCACTACGTACTTGTACATTGTTGAAAGGCAATGGGAAGTGAAAACTGTTTACTTCTGAACTTACAAATTTTTTTTTTACTTACACTGAAAGGTAAGTCAGGATGGCATGTCTGAACACTTGATGGTTGATTATTCAGAACTCAAAAGGCTTTATAAATTGAACTACTTATTGTATCAGACTATACACTTGAGACATGTAACTATTCTGCTATTGTTTCTGAAAATGTAATAGAGGTGGGAGTTATTATGTTACTTTTCTGAAAACATGATGAGGTATATAAGTTTGTGAAACATGTAACCCCAGATAGGAGAGTTTATACTGAATTCGTCTTCTGCTTGATGTGCACCAAGTGTTACAACCATACAGTGACTTACTGAAATGTGTAATGATCAACATTTATCTGTACAGAAATTCTAGTTTTTAAGTGCTTCAACACAATCATATCCCCCACAATGACTTGTAAATATTTTAGTGCTATTGCATTTTTTCTTTGATGTTTTGTTATTTATGTAACCAGGTATGAGCATGGGGGTGATTCTTGAAAAATACTAATTGGTACAAAGACTACTTTGCCATTGAATACTATACCCACACTCCATAACCGCTGCATAACATTTTATGATTTTTGTAAATACCTTGAAGATACTGTAATATATGTACACTATTCTTTGTGTCTGAACTACTTGTAAACGGTCGAGAATGCACCATGCAATTTTACAAAGATGTCTATGACCCAGAACTCTGAAACAAATAAATCCTATCTTCACCGAAGTGTGTAAAAGATATCAGGAGAATTATTGAAATCTGTGGGCACTTGTTTCCCAAAATTTGATACATAATATCACCTGTGTACAGTGCATAATTTTGTGTATTACCTAAGTGGACATTTTCCAATTCTATCTATCTTTAAGTGAATTTTCAGCCGGAAATGGTATGTGAATTTCAGACAACCCCATGATCTTGAGAGAACATTTTCATTTGTGTACTTTAAGAGTTAGTTATATGACATGTTTATATGGACATTCATCATAGTGCTTATAAATAGAAGTTATTTCATTGCTGTTGTATATTATCTTCAACCATGAGTTAAACCAAATTGATAGTGAACTTAGCTGTGTGTTTAAACACACTACATGATATTCCCAATTGAAGTTGTGCCATGTTAGCACACAGGACTTACATTTGAACTACTATACACATAATCTGTTATCCTGGAACTGAGTAGTGCTTATGTAGCACACAGAATTCATCGGATGCTTTGACGTTTTAGTAGTATCTATGCTGCACACAGTATTTTCTTGAACTATTGACAATGTAAAATGATATTGTAAGCCATGGTAGTGCTAAAAAGGCACAGAGGACTTGCTCAGATATACAGCATCGCATTTTCAGTAGTGAAATTGGTATTGTAATCTACAATATTGCAAGTGGTATCGTATTTTTCAGTTATGATGAAGGTAACAGAAATGACTATTTTCAAAGTAGTATTAACTTTTCAAAAAATTGAGTAACTTTAGTAAGTCAAGTGTATAAGAAAACAAATCATTTATCTTATTATTTTCTGCATCCAAGTTAAAATTTACTGATTGTGGAGTGTTAGTTTTAGTCCTGTTACCCGTAATGCATTAATATTTGCTTTGTAGTTTTGTCTTAATATGAGTATCTTTTCTTTGATATCGCTAATTGGAATGTATACAAAATTAGAGAACATTGGATTCTGAACCTGATACATTGTGAAGTGTTGTAGGAAATACCCTGTGAGCTGTGTCCAATCCTAAAAAATCAAGACCATCAGCAGTATGTGAAGAACCATCAGACACCACCCTCCAATTCAGCACACACCAGACTTTTTTTTTTTTGTAGCATTTAATTATTCAGACCACAGAAACCCACGACAATCTTTTGTAACACCTGTTTTACTGCATGTTCTACTTTTCAAATTTGTAAATACCGTGCCCACCTGCGAGACTTTCCCTTGCAGTGGAATGTGACATGCAATAAGCCATTTGGACCATGTATATTCTCAAATTTATGATCTTATCCTTTTTTCACTTTTATTTGAAATGTTATTACTTCGATTGCATAATATGTCGTGCTAAAACAATTAACCTCTGTGATAAAAACAAATTTCATAAAATTACTGTACTACAAAAAGATAAATTTTTGTTTATGTAAATATGTTTTTCATAATTGTACTACAGTGCTGTTGAGTGAATTTTCATTTTCTGTAAATTATTTTTGATTTAATTTTCTGTTTCGATCTCAGTATGAATATATCTTTACTGATGTACTTTGGATCAATGTTAACTGGGCACCAGTGAGTTGTATGTTGTGTGGTGGGAAGGAAGGAAGGAAGGAGAGATGTAGTTTTTCTGGAGTTGCGTATAAATGGAGTGTATTTCACCGAGTGAAAATTATTTACCAATGAGTTTGTCGTCTGTTGTTTCAAGAAACATGTCAAACTATGGGGTTTCCAGACCTACAAGAGAACCTGGTTTCCAAACAGAAGAAATTCAAGCAATGGATTGAAGGAGATCCTAAAAAACCAGATGAGTAATTTTTCTTTATAACTACCACTAGACGTGGCTAACATATTTTAAATCTGTGATCATTTGTTACAATTAATGGTCTTCCAATTGTGCATAACAAAGGACGGCGTTAAAAGGTGTCATACAAAATTGCTTGGACCACAGAGAATTCGCAAGCAGTCAAAGAGAAAAGATTTGTACTGGTGGCCCTGATCCACGGTGATGGATGAAGAGCAGTCACAACAGGTGACTCAGCAGGTAATGAATGCTCGAGCTACAGTATCTGCCGAGATACCGTTCGAAGGGGCCATTTCTATCCACCGTGTTATGCAGTAAATGACTAACAGAACGTAGCAGTGGCCGTTAGAGGGGGTGGGGAGCCAGGGAGGTCCCTACGTATGTGTTTAAAACATCGCTTTGGAATCACAAAGTGTCCAAGAGGCAGCTGAGAGTGCTGAACAACATTAGTATGCTGGCATGATACACATGCTTGAGCCAGCTCATAGCAGTCTTTCTTAATATCCGGCCAGATGAAATGTTCAGTGATGAGGCGAATCATCACTCTGATGCTAGGGTGAGCTAGTCCATGTAGTGAAGAAAAGATAGTCTGGTGAAGAGGAAGAGGTATGAGTGGCTGTGGTGTGTTTGTTGACATGTCACAGTGAAAGAGCACGGTCAGGTGTGTAGGGTGGTGGAGCTGTTTGTAGTTAGTAAATGCAGCTTAAGATCTGTTGTTTGTAGTCACATGAATTCTGCTAGGTCAAAAAGGCTTGTAATAGTATGAATGTGTGACATGTAGTCTGCTGCAGTATTATCCGCACCTTTCATGAAATGGGTGTCTGTCATATATAGGCTGATGAATTCCATCTGCTGAAATCAGTGTAGAGGGAGGTCACTGGCAGGATTAGGTAGTATGTCAATGAGAGGACAGTGGTACATGTAAATAGTATGTCACATGCCTCGGTAGCCTCTCAAAAATGGCATGTGGCTTCGCAGACAGCAAGAAGTTCCCTATCAAAGGCGAACCACATATGCTGAGAAGCAGACAGTTTTTTGGAAAAGAAGTGTAGTGACTGAGAGGTCTTGTCTACATGTTGTTGCAGCACAGCACTGATCGCGATATTGCTAGCATCAGTAGAGATTGAAATTGGGGCGTCGATGCTGGAAAGAGCTAGTGTGACTGCATTAGCTAGATCCATTTTCAAGTTGTTAAAGGCTTGAGTTGTGCCTTGGGACCACATCACTTCGTGATTGCCTGAGGTACGCTTGCCTCGTAAGGTGTCAGTTAGGGGCATCTGAAGAGAGGTGGCATGATGAATGTGGTGCCTGAAAAAATTGATCATGCTCAAGAAACACTAGAGATCATGAAAAGCGATGGGCAGTGGTAAGCTCATAATGTGACTGATGTGTTCCGACGTAGGACATATGCCTTTAGAGTTCACAGTGTGGCCTAGGAAAGTAATTTCTGTCAGACACAACTGTGATTTGTCATAATTTATCTCTACACCATTATCTGAGAGTACGAAGAGAACTTGGAAAAGGTGCTGCCCATGTTCTTTAGCTGGAAAAAATTAAAATGTCATCGAGATAAGCATTACAAAATGAAAACTGGAGAAATGAAGAGTCAACAAAACGTTGCCATGTCTGAGCTGCATTTTTGAGTCCGTAAGGCATAAAGCAATATTCAAACAAGCCAAAGTGAATTATAAAAGAAGTTTGAGGAATGTCATCTTTGTACGTTGAAATCTGGTGATATGCCTTACAACGGTCAATGATGCAGAAATGCCAAGCACCACATAATTGCAATGCAAAATCTTGAATGAGAGGGATGTAATTGTCAGAATGGTGTGCGCATTGAGCCTGCATTAATCCTCTCAAAGTCTGAAAGTTGAGTCCTTTTTGGAGATGAGATGAATAGGTGATGACCAATTGCTATCAGAAGGACATATGATCCCTAAGCTTAACAATTCCTGAATGCAGCGCAAAATTTCTTAACCATCAAGCAGCATGCTTTCGCATGGACAGGAGGTCCTTTGGTGATACGTAGCCTATTGCAAGTTCATTTCTAATAACCTTAATGCGTGCTCTCTATGGATTTGAAGTAACATGAGCAGTAGGCATTCTGGGGTGTGGGACAATGTCACACACAAATTAGGGCTGTCCTGAAGTGTAGGCAGTGAAGGCTGAATCCTGTTGAGAGCGATGTGGGCATGGTCAGTGTCAGCTGTGGGTGCAGAGGCCAGATCGGCTACCGTGTGGCACGGTCGCTTGATGAGGTGAGCGTGCTTTGTACTGGCAGTGGGTCTGTTGGCACAGACTTGTATAGGCTTGGAGGGAGAAAACTGCAAACTGTTGCAAAGGTGGTGTTGTCTGCCTCGTTGGCGGATGTGTTGTTGAAGCTCTTAGTTGTGGAGGAAGAAGTTTGCTCACCATGTGAGCAAAATGGCAGTTCAACATGAACCTTCTTAGTGATAGCCATGGTTGTGGTTGTGGGATTTGGGTGTACAACATGTGTGCAGTAATGGGTGTCCATGATGGGAGTTCAGCAGTGTTTTTCCATGCACATACCAGTTCCATTGACATGTTGATGATGAGTGCTTGCAGCGATGCATTTCCTGCACATAGAGCTGTGATGTCAAGTCACTGGTTGAGCAGTGAATTCACAAAGTCAGAAGTGAGACACATGAGTTCAGCTAACTGTGGCAGAGAGGCAGTAGTCATCACCCTTGAATGCTACGAAGGAGCCCTCAATGTGTTGATTGAAGGAATATTGTAACAGTGTGGCCATTGAAAGGTCTGGAGAGTCGGTAGTGTCACAGGAAGTCTACGCCTAACACAGGTTCATCGATGTTAGCCACATTAAATGCCAAAAGAAAACAAAATGCTGGTTGAAATTTGGGATTCAAATGAGTAGTGTCATAGACCTTAATCAAAGAGTTGTTAGCCGCTCACAGAGTCAGGACAGAAGGTGGAGGTGGCACAGTAAACAATTCCAGGGGTAGAAAACTAGTATCTGCACCAGTGACAGCCAGGAAGAGCATGTCAAGAATGTACAGTGTGCCTGACAGTAGTTGTTTATTATGAGATGACTGGTGCTGATGTAGGCACCCTGTAGGATGTTCGTGAGATGATGTGCATAATTTATCCCTCGGGGCAAATTTGGGTCCCATGAGCAAGGCAGGTGGTACTTTGAACCACATCCCTGTGGTCGACTTGATACTAACACAGAGGATACAAGGAGTGTGACTGCTAACCAGGGGTAACATCTGTCTTTGCAGCAATGGACCCAGTTGAGGCTGTGTTGGAGAGCAGGCGAGCTGGAGTGGTGGGGGCAGCAGGCTTTCTACCACCACCTTCAGGTACCACTTGATTGAGGTTGTCAATTGCCATGACCTCCTGTGGCCATGTGTGAAACTGCATACTGAAGTGTTTACAGGCTTGCCAACCATAGGTGGTGTTGATGAAATCGCCATAAAAATGTTTTTATTGGGTCATTACCATGAGATGAGAGTTGTAGGCATATGGTTGGCAGTATTTTAACTATCCAAAGTGACCACAGAGCTTTGCCGGATACGCATGAAGTGTCTATTTGTGTTCTAATCTTTTGCCAAAGTTGAGAAGGTGTGAGGTTGCTGAGTGATACTCCAGGCACTATGTATGAATTGCCTGTTGCTGGGTTCTTGACAAATGCTCGAGAATTGTGGTTCCTCAACAGTACCATAGGGATGAGATCAGACATCAAATCCATATGCTCGTGTAGAGCTGTAACCAATGTGACGAACAATGTTTCATTTGATAGGATGTCGTGAACATTCAGGATGCCCACTAGAGAAAAGTGTGTCTTTGGGGGGCCTTAGTGGTTGGTGGCAGTCATGGTAAATGTTCCAAGAAAGATGGCAGTACAGATGGAGCAAACACTGACGAAGATGTTAAGACTGTAGAGGCTGGTACTGTATCTGGGCACTATACTTAATACTGTTCTTGGGGCACATGCATGTAAACCAGCATGGCAAGCATGGTGGTAGACATGAACAGCACGGCAGAAACGGCCATGGCCTTTGAAAAATTTGGAATGCACAACTTAGTGCACAGTGTATTGTTTAAGGTTCAGGTGCAACTGCTCAAGATAAGAGCACCAGATGAGGCAGAAACAGTGAAAGTCAGATTGTTCACTGGTAAAAGTTCACTGTTCATGCTCTGCTACTTTTACACTGGGTTCAACACTTGCGAATTGTTGTTGAATCAGATGAGGTTATGTGCATATGTCAGCAATATGGCATCATGTTGTAGCAAGGCAGTGGTCTGCGTTGTAGGTTAGGCTCAAGAAATGTAAGAAACAGGTCATGCAACATTACAGAATGTTTGTGCACAGAAAATCCACTAAACAGAGCAATGTGATGTGTAAAATGTTCTGGGAAATGTCCATGGGGCGTAGAAACTAGTGCAGCAATGGTTACTGTCTGTGCTGTTTGTTGAGAGAGTTGTGATGGTGACAAAGCAAATTGTTCATAATTTTTAAATTTCACATGATTCAAAGCACATGGTGGCAAATCAGAATGGGAGAAATGACCACAGGCAATGATGTGGTAGATGAATTTGGTTGCTGTGTCTTAGCAGTCATTGTTAGCCATATCGTCCTGAGTTATTTTGTACACATAAATTGCTCAAACCATGGAAGTTCACGGAAAATGTGTAACATGGGGTTACAAGTGTGGGTGCAGTTGGATTTCATAGCAAAATAAAATTGTAAACACCACGTTAAATGAATAATGCTTTATTATAAGTAACACATTTACACAAGTCAACCACACAGTTCAACAGTAAACAAGAGACTGCCCGACTCCGTCTTAGTACAGATATTTCACATTACTTGATACATTGATCCACCACACTTAACTTTGGCCACATCAATATCTGTTTCTATTTCTGGCAAAGTGACTGCCTTTGCTTCAGAATTCTCTGTAACTTTCATTGAAGCTAAACCAACTCTAATTTTGTCATGATCTTTCAGTCCAATCATTCTATTTCTGACAGACAATTCCCCAACATAATAGCTAGTATCATCATTGTTACATTTATTCATATTGCGTGTATTGTTAATATTGTTGCTTCCTGTTCTAATTACTATATTTATTAAACCCTTTTCACATATTTTTGTTACCTATTGTTGCATCCAAGTTGCATATAGCAAACTCTCTTCTTTGTTTCTCACTACAATTCTCTTCCGCCGCCCGGAGTGGCCGAGCGGTTCTAGGCTCTACAGTCTGGAACCGCGCGACCGCTACGGTCGCAGGTTCAAATCCTGCTTCGGGCATGGATGTGTGTGATGTCCTTAGGTTAGTTAGGTTTAAGTAGTTCTAAGTTCTAGGGGACTGATGACCTCAGAAGTTAAGTCCCATAGTGCTCAGAGCCATTTGAACCATTTTTAGCCAATTCTCTTCCCTGTGTAACCTTTGCATATCCATTAGCCTCCCTATGGACCTTGAGTGAGACTCCTGTTACTTTTCTAATGGTCTGCCCTGAAACTTTGAACCATGTGCACTCTCACGTCTTCGCCATTGCCTTACTTCCTCTCTCCTCTGTTCAAAATTCTCCCTTCTCTCATTATAATTCCCATTATCTCCCTGTTGTCTGTATCTCCAATTCCCACTATGATTATTATGCCCACTCCGATCATTTCTACACCCATACCTATGATTTTCATTGAAATTATTGCTGTAATTACCATCCCCATGCTCAACAAATTTTGGTGTGTAACACAGAGCCCTACCCATGTTTTCTATAAAATCTAGAAACTCTTCTACAGAATCAGTAGTGCTGTGTATGAGTTCCCACTGCAATGACTCTGGAAGCATTCTCTAATGTACACATTTCTGTAAGCACTTCCAATGACCAGTCCAAATGTATTAATTTACTTAATTCTCTTGCACAAAATTGCCTCATGCTCTCTCTAATCATTGTTATATCCTGAGTCATTCAAAAACTCATTTGTAATCTTACTTGGTTATCTTGCCCCCAGTATTTATTTAAGAACATTATTTCAGAAGTCCTGAAATCAACAAATTTTTCTTCATGCTGATTACCCAGTGCCTGAGCTCCCCCTTCTAAATGCCTCTTTACAAATTTAATTTTAGCCGTTTCACTGTGCTGGCAACAAAATTATCTTTACATGTAGCCAAGAAGTCCACTGCATGGTAATTACTGTCTCCACTGAAGGGTTTTGTACACAATCCTTCCCCCATTATTAAATTACGTTGTCCAGCTGCTACATCACTTATTGATTCCTTTAATTCATTTATCTGTGTCTCTCTTTTGCTGACTGCTCTCTTTTGCTAACTTTCCCATCCAGCTTTTCACCTATACTTCTATAACAATCAGCAATTCCTACATTCACTGATTTAAACTCTGTATTTGTTTGTATTTCAAAGTTTATACACTTCCTTTCTTATGCCTCAGTTCTTCCCACAGGATGATCTTCCACAGTTTCCACTTTGGCTACCAATCCCTTTCCTACCTCATCAACTCTGAGAATAACTCCCTTGACCATCTTAACTGCTTTTTCAGCCTTATTTGTAATTTCAGTGAATTTACTATCTAGTTGATCAAATTTTCCACTCACTGCACTTATAACATCACCAAGCTTCAATTCCATATCCTCCAATTTTGCATCTATATTTCTACTTATTTCAGTTTTTATATTCCCAGTTTTATTCTCCTATTTTAAATCTACTCTCCAACTACCTCAGATTTTATGTACCCCATTTATATTTGTAAAACTATCTTTTCTAATTTCTTATTCAGAATTTTTTTAAAAAATGCATTCAGATAACTTCCTGGCATCCAATCTATTTCTTTCCTTCTCCCTGCAATGCTATCACTACTAACATCACTCCCTGAACTCTCTGACCCACAGTCAATTTGCAAATTAATAATTTCATTGGCCGTTGCGGACTATGAGAAAAATTTACAATGCAGCTGCTGACTGTACTTAACTTGCATTTCCACATTGATGTATGCAGCCTCTGCTGCTCTGCATTTCGTCCAATGGCAATGTAATATTGCCCCCTATATGGACCGCCATTTGCCTCATGTGACTGTGTGTGAAGCCGCTGCCTCTGGTGCTTGGAACCAATGCGATGTTGCCCGCATGTGATACTATGTGAAGGCGCTGCCTCTGCAGCTCAGTGCCAATGCAGTGCCTCCCACGTTTGATACCATGTAGACACTGCCTCTGCAGCTCATTGATTTTGCCCATAAGAACTGCTTCACTGGCGATGTACCATGTAGTTGTTGTCTGCTGTTGCCGTTACTGACACTTGCTATTATGCTTATCATGTGCACTAAGTGCACTATTGCTGCTACTGCTTTTACACACTGCCACACTGTACAGAAACTCATGAGTCCCCACCCTAACTGGTCACTAGTACAGCTTGGATACTAGGACAACCAATCCGAAATATCAATAGAATAAAATGCAGCTCAATCCAGGATGAGCCAATGCAATTATGATGTTTGCCCCCTGTTCCCAATTTTGTTGGTAATGTACAGCCATTAACTTTGGGTGTGGCTTGCTACCATCAATTTGGGGGGGGGGGGGGGGGGGGGGATAACATTGCTCAAAACAGATCAACTTTAAGTTTTACATGAAACCCTTTCAATTATTCTTTAGAGAAGCACATTGTACATGAATGGTGGTCACCAACAATAACTCACTGAATACCTGAACTGTGTCTATCACCAGCACAAGTTTTGGCACTACTTTGTGCAGATGTAGCATTACACCCAGAAGAATGCACTAAATCACAATATACAAGTTCCAGTACATAAAAATAACATTCACGGCATTCACACCGCCAATATCAGTACCAATTCAAGATGAAATACCTCACCATCACTCCAGACACAAGATGACAGGCAAAAGACTGAGCTCTGTCCCACGTGCTTATTTAAAAGTTTGATCATATGACCACTTCTCAATTCAATGCAGATACTTTCATCTTGACCACCACTCATAATTTTCATAACAATTTCATATAACTGCTTATGATAAAACATATGAAAGTCTTTGCAGTCATTTTCCAATCTCTTAACAAACTCATTTATATATTGTGATTCTTCAGTTTCTCCCAGCGTATTTCTTGCTTGAACAGTCCACAGGTGTACTGCTGGTCCATAGTGCCGATGGGACACTATGAACCGGCAGTATGCCCATGGACTGTTTGATCTTTTATATATTATTTTAACAATTTGAAACAAATTTCAAACACATGAAAACCACATTTGGTATTCTGTTCAAAACACTAATTTGACCTACTTTAGAAATCACAACCACAATTCAACATATGCTGAAAGTTTTGGAACATTAAGGAAAGAAACTCATAGTGATAAGTTCTTTTGTGTCTCTGTGGGTGAGTTCATAGTTATGGCACTATTTATGTAAACAAATTAAATTGTTTATAACATTTTTATAGTTGTTTAATCTGTTCATTATACTGCAAGCATTAACCTCTTTCATCTGGTGTACCATGACTGTGACTTTCTTGATGGATTCAGTTGTTACAATTTACTATAAACAATAATGGTAATAATGTAAATAACTTTTTAACTATTAAAGCTTCAGACATGAGTTTATGTTCAGTGAGCTCATCCTACTTCCATGGTTCTAAAACTGTCATTGGTTTTTCTCTAGCATTCTTGTAATGAATTTTAAAGTATTTTCATTAAAATCATATTAGCGACAACAATCCATATCACAGGTCCTGCGACCATATTGCCAGAATACACCCCTCTTCCTGCCTGGAAAAATCCTGATGACCACTGGGCCTCATGGCTTCCTAGCCACCTTCACTTCCATTCAGCTCATCTGTCACAGCTGTCTGACAGCTACCCGCCCCAACAAACATTCACACTGGCCCACATCTGACCTGTCAAATTCAGTCCATCCTGTGGCAGTCAACATGTTTTGGGACTACATTATCCAATTATTGAGTGCTGTAAAACAAGAAAACAAATCAATACATTGTAATACTACACATATTGATGACTATGTAAGTGTTTATATGTGCTGTACTGTAACATACCTTAAAACTTCTATGTCAACAGCAAAAATCCAACAAAAATGCATTGTAAAACGTAAAACTGCTCCAAACTCAACTTGTATTGAGTATCATACTCTCACAAGGCTCAGATGTAAATTAACTGCAGCTGCCTTCACATACCAAAGATAGTACTACCCCAGACTGTATGTATCACAGTCCTCAGTGATGTTCCTGTCTATTGTAAAATATTTGAACATTATGTATCAAGTCCTAGCAAATTCTAAAAACCATTGCTAGACCTATGTTGCAATTTGTGCTTCTGTATAGAATAAGTAACATAAAATATTACACTGCTAACTAGAATAAGTTGGTGGCTGCTTCTCAAAGAGAACAGCATTAAAGTGGGGCAAGAATGCCCCTTGGACATTGAGCCTTCTCATTGAATATGCTGATGCATTCCTGTCTTGAAGCACAAAATATCTCAACTTCCTCTAAATTTGACAGCAACCTCCCTTTGTCTTCAATGTGCAGTACCCTCATGCTTTTCTGTGATGATACCCAGTGAATCCATCTTGTTGTTGAGGTGCTTTGCCTCCATTGTTGAGCCATTCTCTTTGTTATTATGATCATTAAACCTTACTTTAAAATTTCTATCCTTTTGCCCCATGTACTTTATTTCATAAACCTGACACTGGTTTTATAGCAGTTGATAATGGAATAACGTCATTCCAAAAAATGTCATGATAAATATACCACATGTTTCACAACTGATACGTAAAATTCTCAGTACTGATACAAGATGCAGTTTGAAGATAACTTCACAACAGATAGTTTCACTTTTATTGCATGCCATTTTGATGGTGCTGCAGTTTTAATGGCCAGTAGTGTAGAATACCCAAATAATGAAATGCCTCTATACTCCTTCATGGATAATTAGTCAAATAATATGTATATTCTGCCTAAGTATTCATCTATTTTTTACGGGGGGAATACAACAAGACAAGATGTACAGATTAATATTTTTTTGGGAGATGCCATTGATTCTTCATTGAGCACTAACATGTTTTTCAAATGTGTGGCCTTATAGCTAAAGTTGCCATTTATTGATGTCCAGAGGACGCACTATACTAGGGACAGTATTTTTTTTTTTTTTTTGAGAACATGCTGTTTGTCTTGAAACCGGTAGAACGTCAGTAGTCACATGCATTATTTACTTAGTGTGACTCAATCATTCAATTTCACACACACACACACACACACACACACACACACACACACACACACACAATGTAGTTCCTATGTATTGGAAATAACTTACATTGTAGTAAAAGTTAAAACATTTAGCATAACTTCTATCTGTGATCACATTGCCATGTACTCTCACTTATTAGACCTAGTGCATAACTTGAAGGTAGGTTGCATGTTTCACAACACTTTGCACACTGCATGACTATAAAAATTTTCTGTTGTTCAAGAAAGGCTCACCAGATGACATGGGAATGGGAAATTACTGCCCTATTTCCATGCTGCCAGTTTTTGCTAAGGTTATAGAAAGGATTGTTGCAAAACATCCTGAAAACTTTCTTATAGGAAACAATTTGGATTTCAAAGGGGAAAACTACAATAAATGCTATCAGGTAATTCACTGAAAAGATAAGCTCTCCTTTAGACAAGGGTAAAAAGGTCACAGGTATTTTTTGTGATTTGACCGAAGCTTTTGACGCAGTCTATCACTTATTACTTCTACACAAGCTAGAGAGGTATGGGATCATGGACAGGGCATTGCAGTGGTTCAAATCTTATTTGTCAGAAAGAAAACGGAGAGTTATTCTAAATTCAAAAGGAAAAAAATTATTCTCTGACTGGAATAAGATTTGTACAGGGGTCACACAGGACTCAATTTTATGGCCTTACCTTTTTCTGCTGTACATAAATGATTTACCTTGAAACATTGATGTTCACTCCATTTTTATCACAGAGGACACTTCAGTTTTAACCGAAAATGACAATTTAGAACAAATTCATGATACAGTGGAAAATATAGTGGGAAACCTAGATTTATGGTTTCAGCAAAATGGATTAAAACTCAATGTCACAAAACAATTAGTGCAGTTCAGTGCTAAAACATCATCAGAATCTCCCATAAAAATAGTGCATGGTGATCAAGAAATGACTGAAGCAAGTTATGTAAAATTTCTAGGTCTAAATCTTGACAAAAATTTAAATTGGAAGGCACTTGTACTCTTCTTAGCAAACAAACTAAACAGCTTAGCTTATGCAATGAATGTCTTATCTGGTTCTACCCTTATGGGCACTAGGAAGATAGTCTACCACAGCTACTTTGAGACTACAGTTCGATACCCTACGAACAGCCCAAGATTACTTACATTCCAAAAGAGAATAATAAGAATAATGTTTAATCCAAAAAAGAACATTGTGTTGCTCATTATTTAAAAAATTAAAAATACTAACCATTTCTTCTGTGTACATCTATGAAATTTTTATTCTCATTTATAAAAATCAAAACTCTCTTGACAATTTTTTCCCTTTCATAATTTAAAAGTTTATGTTCAAACACCATTGTACACGGGATTAAAAATTTACAATAAATTAAATAACACAGATCTGTTAAATATGGAGTTTGACCCACTAAAAAGATTGTTATTTAATACAACAGTGGAAAAATGTTAAGTGTTTTATATGTTCTTGGTAAGTTGATCATGCGTAAAAATGCAGAAATGCCTGCTGAAATATGTTAATTATTATAACCTTATTTTTTTAAAGTAATTGATTTATAACTGTACTTTACAAGATGAATAAACTGCATTCTACATAAATTTATTTGTTATGTGTATGATCATGATGATGAAGTCCCATACTCCTGATAGAACGTAGGGGAACGATGCAGGAGGCCCGCACTGCCGTACTAGGCAAGGTCCTAGTGGATATGTTTGCCATTGCTTTCCTCTGACTGTAATGGGGATGAATGATGATGATGAAGATGGCACAACAACACCCAGTCATCTTGAGGCAGGGAAAATCCCTGATCCCGCCGGGAATCGAACCCGGGACCCTGTGCTTGGGAAGTGAGAATGCTACCGCGAGACCACGAGTGGACAATATGTGTATACTGGCATCATTTTTAAAATGTGTTTGGTACTGATACGAGCATACTGATAAAAACAGCAAAATAGATACAGTCAAATTATTGACTGAATAGAGCTGTAAATAGTGCGCAACCCACAGTTGATCTCACAAGCATATAAAAGTATTTATTATTATTATTTGCATTTGGTCCCTAGTGTACAATGTTATGTACAACAAGGGGCATTTTCTGGTTTTTGTTTTAACTTCTCTTTGAGCCCATATTACTATCATTCTCTTAGAATGGGATCTTTTCCACTTATCAAACCAAGCTCTTCTGAGTTTCTTGGGTTTTTCTGCAAGGCCTACTGTCCAGTCACTAATTTTTTACCTATTTTTTTCTGTCTGGTATATCGAGTTGTATTATTTCTATTTCATTTGGGTCATTTTTATCTGCTCTGATCCATTTTATTGTTTCAGTTTCAGCTTTACAGCAGTTTCATAGAAATCTGCCATGGTACATATTTAGTAAATCTGATTGGTTCTGTTCTTTTAAAACATGCCTAGGATCCCAGCATGCATTTTCCCATATCCAAGTAGATGTTTGTATATACTTAACAATTTCTTTATTTCTTTGTAGTGTGCATGTTTGTTCTTCAATACAATTTGGACATTAAACTTTCCTGATTACTTTTTGTTCTCTCTTTTGAATTTCTTCACTGTCCTTTCTGTCTAAAATGTGTATTTAATCCCATCATGAGACTCTGGTGTGATGACTGTGTTGTTGTGTCTCAGTCTGGTATATTTCGAGCTGCATTTTTTGTTACTATTGTCTTTCATAAGTCTGAAAACGGTTTCAATTTTGCGACAATAAATTTCACAACCAATCTTTTCTAGGCCAGATTCTGATTCGTTTCACCTGAGTACCTGAATTAAGAAATATCTCAGTTTTCCCATATTTAGTTTGTAGTTTAGGTAGTTGCTAGGCATGAGTTTTATTTTTTCAAATAATTTTACATATTCTTTCTCCTGCTTCTTTAATAATTTATGTTTGTTTTCGCACTCTTTCAGTGTCCTGACATAGAATTGCCAGGCCATCTGCAAAAGATAAACAGTCTACCTACTATTTTTACTTCCTAATTTGGTTTGTTCATCAATTCTAAGCTCTGATTTCAGTTAATGTTGCTGTTGGTTACTTTTGTTAAGAGACAGTTAAAAAGTAATAGAGAGAATCCATCACCTTGTCTCATTACAGTTTTCATTTTACAATTTCCAAAATTTCTGCCCTGAATTTTGCATTACATTTTATACCATTTATTTTTTCACTAATAGCTGCAGTGGTTTTAGACTAATAGCTGCAGTGGTTTTAGATCAAGACCTTGTTCTTTCAGAATTTGGAACAGAGACTTATGGCCCACTGAGTCATAAGTGTCTTTATCATCTATAAAAGTAAAAACTATATTCTTATTTCAAATTTTTTGTTGCATGAGAATTAGTTTCAGAACTAAATTTGTTGTGAGTCAGATCTATTTGGTTCAAAGCCTTAAAGTAAGGTTGTATCCAGTTTTGTAGTCGAGTTGTGCTCAGTCCAGGAGACACTGAAACAGAATTTTGTATGAGAAAGGCAGAAGAGAAATTGCTCTGCAATTCATAACATCTGTCCAATCCCCATTTTTATGTAGTGGATGTATAAATGTAAAAATAAATAAATAGATAATTAATGATGTGGAAGTGGAATACAGTCAGTTATGAAAAGAAAAAGTTTACTGTTGGCATTGGCAGCAAAGAGATACACACAGACTGTCAATAGAAACTTCACCTTTCAGATTTCCATCTCACAGAAGAGAGGAAAAACTGAAAGGAAATAATTATTAGCAAGTAATTAGTTAATTTCCACAAACTTTTTGTCTGGTGCCAGATGAAAAGAAAAATATATAATTCAGTTCTATAGTATCATTAATTAGTTACAAATGCTTGAATTAAAATTAAGCAGTTTTGCCCTAATGATAGTCTCATCTGAGAAATTCCGTCGTATCCTTGTGTCTAACAAGTATAGTCAACACTTCAGTAAGTTGTTCGGGAAAAACTTTTCTCCATTCTTCAAAGAATCTTCCAATGCTGTGACCCACTGAAGTGAATATAAGAGTTTTTGTATTTTTAATGTATCTTTTGTCATGTGATTACAGAAAAAAGCTATTTATTGTGCAAAATCAAGCATTAACAATATTTTGTAGTCCTCATATTCAATTATTGCATATAAGCTTCTTCATTGTTTCCAGAAGTCTTACTTGCTAATGTATTTTCTCTTGAGTGGCATCTGTGGTTAAAAGTAAAAGCAAATTTTCAATGTACAAAAGAAGGAGAATAGGTAGGATGAGAATTTCCACATTCACTACACTCATCTTTTGTTGAGTATAAAGTATTTGTGGTAGGTACACTGATAAAAAGGCTGGTGGAAATTATGAATCTTTTGAAATTCATTTACAAATTAAAATCATGTCTTAATTATCTGCCTGACCATAAAAAAGTTATCGATTAATACTTTTACCTCTTTAAAAGGCTATCCTATGCTTGTCTTGAATAAAGTATTTTGAAGCTCATTTCACTGTGTCTATGTTCTTCATTGTACTCTTGAGTTCAGTTAGGATGCTGACATCATTACTAGTGTAGTACAAATATGCAAACATCTGAATGACTGGAACAACTTTTAATAGACTTAATTGTTTTCAGGTGATGAAGATGGCAAGATTGCAAGCATAGTCCCAACTGTAACTGATATGGGGAGAACAGTTGGTGAAGTTGCTAACAGACTCCGACAGCAGATAACAAAATCTAAAATAAAGGTGAATGAATTTGGCCTGATTGGTGACATCTTGTTTTTAGTGTTCAATAACGTACATAAATTTACTGTTCAGACTCACAAGATTTAATATGATTAAATTTTTTACAGTTAATTTGAAAAGCAAGAGTGATAGATGCAAGCAGTCTCTTGGGGGTTATTGATCTTTATACTGTACTGAAACAGGAAATGAAAATAAGACTCCTTGCTGTTTACGCCATTTACATTGCTGTTCATGTACTTCCTGATAATGAAAAATGGTTAATAATGTATCTTATTAAGATTAGCAAAATCTATAAGTAATTCTGGAATCATTCACTAAATATGATTTTACACCCATACAATGACTGAAAAGGCCTCTAGTTACCGGGTAGCAGTTGATGGAATAACAGATGTTATATTTCACTGGTCTTCCTGTATGTGACAAAAATAGGGAAAGATAATAGAAAACAGGACTTCACAAGGATGTACAGAAATAGACTATCTGATTAAAAGTATCCCAGGACTCCTTTGTAATGTGGAACTGAACACTAGATGTCATGAGAGGCAGACCTGCCAACATAAAAGGATTGTGTTGTCAGAAGAGAAGCAGTAACAGCAGAACGGGAAGATCAGTAGAGCTCAGTGAGTTTGAACATGGACTAGTCTTTGGATGTTGCCTGAGCAACAGGAACGTTTCAACCCTTCTAAAGCTGCCCAAGTCAAATGTTGGTGATGCAATTATGAAGTTGAAATGCAAATAAACAACCAAAGCTGAGACCTCATGTACTGATGGACAAGGACTGTTGATCATTGTGGAGGTCAGTTGTAATATCTCATGAAATCAGTGGAATCAATCACTCATGAGTTCCAAAGTGCTACCAGCAGTCCAGATAACACAACACCTGTGTGCAGGGAGTTAAAAGAGTGGCATACAATGGTCAAGCAACTGCTCATAAGCCAAACATTTCTGTAGTCAGTGCTAAGCAACACTTAACATGGTGTAAAGAGCAATACCACTGGACAGTGCATGACTGATACTGAGTGAAGAATCACACCATACCCTGTGCCAATCCAATGGCAGCATTTGTGTTTGTCGAAAACCTGGAGAACATTACCTGCCATCATGTGTAGTGGCAACAGTAACATACAGAGGAGATGGTGTTATGGTATTGGGGTGTTTTCCATGGTTAGGATGTGACCTTCTTATTGCACTTAAGAAAATGATAAATGCAGAAGGATACGAACACATTTTATGACATTGTGTAGTGCATACTGTAGAGGAACAATTTGGAGACCAATGACTGATTGTATCAGCATGCCATTGCACCCTCTTACATACTAGCAGCTGCGAAGCAATGGTTTGTGTACAATAACATTCCTAAAATGGACTGGCCTCCCCAGAGGGCGCACCTGAATCCAATGGAAGACCTTTGGGTTGAGTTAAATCAACTTCACTCCAGATAGCAGCACCCAACATCACTACCTTCTCTGGTTTTTGCTCTTGAGGAAGAATGGGCTGTCATTCCTTCACAAACATTCAGACACCTTATTAAAAGTGTCCCCAACAGAGTTCAAGTCATTATAATGATGAAAGAGGGGCACACCAACCATTAGCATCTACTAATATGCTTCCAGATACTTTTGATCAGATAGTATATGTTCAGAGTGGACTATTCATGTCCAAAGGTTTTCAACCAACTCTCATCAGACATAAAACTGTAAATTAGGAAGCCCAATATATTCAAAATAAAATTAAAAATGTATACTATTAACCATCAGTATACAAATTATTGGGTTATCTAATTATTAGTTGCTTGGCAAGTAGCAATGTTCACTGTAAACAAGGTCTCCCCCCCCCCCCCCCCCATATTCTTATGCTATGTAGGTAATTGTTGTTGTGCAATATATATTAATCTGGTTGAATAGTTAAGCAACTTGTAGTAAACTGCATTTATTTAATATCGTGGTCAAAGTAGCAGGTTTTTAAACAATGTAGCAAGTTTCTGCTGATTTCACTGTGTTAAATTTGGTCTGAATGAGGATAAACAATTTATTAATTTGTCTGTGTTCCGTAGAGACATATGTAGATTCACTCACCCTGTATGTGAAAAATGACAAAATCATTATTATGTATATTTACATTTATATTCAATTACAATTTACTTTCAACAAACAAATATACAGTTTTTAGTGAAATTTATGCCATTTTACTGTCTCTTAGTCTTAATTTATTTCACACAACTGTGATTTCTGATTTTTAGTCACTATTTAGCAAGGTAAAATGAAAATCAATAAGATGTGTAGCTCATCCAGTGCAGAGCATAATCTGAAGAATGTGGTGAAAGTCATTACACGTATGAAGAACATTACCTACACATTACAAAATCTCCAACTTGCTTGCATGAAATGTCATTGTTGAACTAGTGTATCTGATCTTATAAACCAGTTGTCATATTACAGAATATGAATACAGATCAAATATAGATAATAGGTCTCATGTGCGTATAACAAAAAAAAAAAAAAAAATACTTTAACTTACTGTTCTGCATATGTGAGAGCTGATGCAATGCTGTGACCTGCATTAATAGATGTCTTTACATCTATTAACATTAACATTTGTAAAAACAACTTCAGTGGTCATAACAAAGGAGCACCACTGTGTGGACCATCTGATCTGATGTCAGAGGCATTACCAGGAAAGAGAAACAGGGTCTTTTATTTGGCTTAGTACTTACGAATCCTTATAATATATGCTCTTAAAGGTCTTCTACAAAAATACAATGCACTACACTATTCTCAACTAGTAAATATAACTATTTTAAGATGCACAACAAAATTTAATTCCAAATATAATCACGTAGGTGCAATAATGTAAAATCATAATTCAGTTACTCCTGGTGACTTGTGTAAAGGAAACACATACGTGCAATACTCATTTGAACCACAGGCAACACCACAAAACCCAGAAACCAACACTCCTGCGAAACTCTGATCCCAGGCCTTAATTAATTATATTCTCTATAATATACAGTTTAAAACTTGAATGTATAGTAGAACGAACAGTAGAGGGAGGATGAAGGCTGGAGAGGGGGAAAGTGGAGCTTGAGTGGAAAGGGGAGAAGGAAAGGTATGAAAACTGATTCATTGGTATGCCACACTGTCTACATACCCATGTAATGCAGTGTTATACAAATATCCATTAATTTTATATTAATGGGGTCATACTAATCACATCATGTGTATTGCTGAAGCATGCACAATAGGTTCTATATATGTTCTTCAAATAACAAACTAGTACCTTCATTTTATGAATAATGAAATAAGAAAATGTAACAAAATTGTTAGGAGGTTACAAAAGATTAAAAATTAATAAAATATTTATTAATTAGAGAAGAACTAAATGTGAAAAAGAACAAAGACTTACCTCCCGCTCTTGGGATTGGAATGACTCCTTACCCTCTCCCTTGAAACCCACATCCTTTCGTCTTTCCCTCTCCTTCCTTCTTTCCTGATGAAGCAACCGTGGGTTGCAAAAGCTTGAATTTTGTGTGTATGTTTGTGTTTGTTTGTGTGTCTATCAACATACCAATGCTTTCATTTGGTAAGTTACATCATCTTTGTTTTTAGGTATATTTTTCCCATGTGGAATGTTTTTCTCTATTATTTTCCAGGTGTATGCATTGTTGAGGGATTGAACTGGAAAAAACACACTGAGGATCTGCTGAAACGTTTGAGTTCAGTTTGCTATTAGGGTCATTGCAAATTTTGGCAATTAACATCTGAGTAAATTAGCTTACCATGCCTATTTTTATTCTGTGCTTTTGTATGGCATCATACTCTGGGGTAACTCATCATTGAGTAAAAGAGTGTTCATTGCACAAAAGCGTGTAATCAGAATAATTGCTGGAGCTCATCCAAGATCATCCTGCAGACAATTATTTAAAGAGCTAGAAATCTTCACTTTAGCCTCACAATATATATATTCTCTTATGAAATTTGTTATTAACAATCCGAATGAATTCAAAAATAATAGCAGTGTACATGGCTACAACATCAGGAGAAAGGATGATCTTTACTACTTGAGGTTAAATTTAACTTTGGCTCAGAAGGGGGTAAATTATGCTGCCACAAAAGTCTTTGGTCACTTACCTAATAGCATCAAAAGTCTGACAGATAGCCATATAGCATTTAAAAGGAAATTAAAAGAATTTCGTAATGGCAACTCCTTCTACTCATTAGATGAAATTTTGGATATAGTAACTGGGTAATTGACTAACATCCATATATGAGGGAAACATTCCATGTGGGAAAAATATATCTAAAAACAAAGATGATGTGACTTACCAAACGAAAGCGCTGGCAGGTCGATAGACACACAAACAAACACAAACATACACACAAAATTCAAGCTTTTGCAACCAACGGTTGCTTCATCAGGAAAGAGTGAAGGAGAGGGAAAGACGAAAGGATGTGGGTTTTAAGGGAGAGGGTAAGGAGTCATTCCAATCCCGGGAGCGGAAAGACTTACTTTAGGGGGGAAAAAAGGACAGGTATACACTCGCACACAAACCCATATCCAACCGCACATACACAGACACAAGCAGACATTTGTAAAGGCCAAACGAAATGTCTGCTTGTGTCTGTGTATGTGCGGTTGGATATGGGTGTGTGTGCGAGTGTATACCTGTCCTTTTTTCACCCTAAGGTAAGTCTTTCCACTCCCGGGATTGGAATGACTCCTTACCCTCTCCCTTAAAACCCACATCCTTTTGTCTTTCCCTCTCCTTCCCTCTTTCCTGATGAAGCAACCGTTGGTTGCGAAAGCTTGAATTTTGTGTGTATGTTTGGTTTGTTTGTGTGTCTATCGACCTGCCAGCACTTTCGTTTGGTAAGTCACATCATCTTTGTGTGTGTCTATATATATATATTATATATAAAAACAAAGATGAGGTGACTTACCGAACAAAAGCGCTGGCAGGTCGATAGACACACAAACAAACACAAACATACACACAAAATTCAAGCTTTCGCAACAAACTGTTGCCTCATCAGGAAAGAGGGAAGGAGAGGGGAAGACGAAAGGAAGTGGGTTTTAAGGGAGAGGGTAAGGAGTCATTCCAATCCCGGGAGCGGAAAGACTTACCTTAGGGGGAAAAAAGGACAGGTATACACTCGCACACACGCACATATCCATCCACACATACAGACACAAGCAGACATATTGAAATATGTCTGCTTGTGTCTGTATGTGTGGATGGATATGTGCGTGTGTGCGAGTGTATACCTGTCCTTTTTTCCCCCTAAGGTAAGTCTTTCCGCTCCCGGGATTGGAATGACTCCTTACCCTCTCCCTTAAAACCCACTTCCTTTCGTCTTCCCCTCTCCTTCCCTCTTTCCTGATGAGGCAACAGTTTGTTGCGAAAGCTTGAATTTTGTGTGTATGTTTGTGTTTGTTTGTGTGTCTATCGACCTGCCAGCGCTTTTGTTCGGTAAGTCACCTCATCTTTGTTTTTATATATAATTTTTCCCACGTGGAATGTTTCCTTCCATTACATATATATATATATATATATATATATATATATATATATATATATATATATATATATATATATATATATATATATATATGGAGTACACACATACACAACACAACACACACACACACACACACACACACACACACACACACAGATTCTCGCAACTCACACACACCCATATACACACATAACCGTTGTCTCTGGGCACCATGTTCAGACCGTAAGGAACAGCATGTGATGGGAGAAGCAGTATGGGTGGTGAGGGTAAAGAGGAGGCTTGGGCAGGGAGGGGGGAAGGTAGAATGATAGGGGTGAGGGACGATGAAGAGCTACTTGTGGGAGCATACAAGGATGTAGTGGGTAGATGATGTGGCAGCTAAGTGCAGACAGGAATTTAGATGGAAGGTGGGGGAGAGGTTGCGCAAAAGGACAGAAGTAAAATGTAAAAAGACTGTTGGTGCATTGTTGGACAGAAGTTGTGTAGCTCTGGAGTGGCAGTTGGAGATAGATGGGTGAAGGACAGTAACTAACAAAGGATGAGGCCAGGGGAGTTACGGGAATGTATGATATAGTGCAGGGATAGTTGTCACCTGTGCAAATCAGAAAAGTTGGTGTTGGTAGGAAGGACAGATAGCACAGGCTGTAAAGCAGTGAAGAACACTGTGTTTAACAGAGTGCTCACTAACTGGGTGGTCCAACTCTTTCTTGGCCACAGTTTGTTGAAGGGCATTCATGTAGACAGACAGCTTGTTGGTTGTAACGCCCACATAGAATGCAGCACAGTAGTTGCAGCTTAGCTTGTAGATCACCTGACTGCTTTCATAGGTAGCTTCCTCATTTCAGGGCATGATGAGAGGTAGTCAGACCTTGAGGAGAATGTGATTCAGATGCTCCATTCTTGGGTGGTACTGAGCCATGAGGGAAATGCTCCTCTGTGACCAGATAGTGGGACTTTAGAAGGTGATGGATGGCTAGAGAGATGAGGCATGGGGGATCTGTTTCTGTACAAGTTTGTGAAGGTAATTTTGGTCTGTTAAGACCTCAGTGGGCCCTTGGCACATTTTGTGAGGGACTGCTCATCACTACAGGTGCAACAGTAATGGGTGGCAAGACTATATGGAAGGGACTTCTAGGTATGGAACACGTGGCAGCTGTCGAAGTGGAAGCATTTGCTGGGTTGGTAGCTTTCATATAAATGTAGTCATCTTTGAGTTGGAGGTCAACATTGAGGAAGTTAGCTTGCTGAATTAAGAAGTACAAAGTGAAGTGAATGAGGAGAAAGTGTTGAGGTTTTGAAGGACTGTAGATAGGGTGTCCTCACTCTTGATCCAGACCATGGTGTCATCAGTGAATCTGAACCAGGTGAGGGGTTTGGGTTTCTGGATGACTAGGAAGGATTCTTCTGGATGGCCCATGAATAGGTTTGCACAGAATGGTGTCACATGGGTGCTCATTGCCATACAACAGGTGATGCCTTCAAAAGTGGAGTAATTATGGGTGAGGAAATAGTTGGTCATGGTGACCAGGATGGAGGCTGTAGATTTGGAATCTACCAGACACTAGAAAAGGTGGTGTTCAATAGTGGCAAGGCCTTGGGAATTATGGATGTTAGTGTAACAAGAGGTGGCATCAATAGTGATTAGCAGGGCACCATGTCGTAAAGGAACAGGAACTATGGAGAGTTGGTGAAGGAAATGGGTGGTGTCTTTTATGTAGGAGGTTAGGTTGTGGGTAATAGGCTAAACATGTTGGCCTGCAGGAGCAGATATTCCCTCAGTAACCAGCCACAATAGGGAGTCCTGGGTGGTTGGGTTTATGAACTTTAGGGAGCATGTAGGAGGCAGTAGTGCAGGGAGTGGTAGGGGTGAGAAGAGAGATAGACTCAGGGGAGAAGTTCTGGGATGAGCCTAAGAATTTGAGGAGAGACTGAAGATCCTGTTGGATTTCTGGAAAGGGGTCACTGTACAGGGTTTGCAGGTGGATGAATCTGACAGCTGCAGCAGTCCTTCTGCCAGTTAATCCTCGTGATTTAAAATCACAATGATGGAGTCTTTGTCAGCAGGTAGGATTGTAAGGTTGGGATCGGTTTTTAGGTGGTGGATTGTGGTTGTTTCTGAGGATGTAAGATTATCTAGTTTCTTGAGAGATTTTGAGAATGAAAGTTTGAGGTTAAGAAATTCTGGAAAGTTAACAGGTGGTGATCTGGGGACAATGAGGGTGGATCAGAGTTGGATGGAGGAGTGAACTGAGTCAGGCAGGGTTCAACATTGATTTTGGTTGAGTCTGATTGTTAGGGTTGGTAGCAAAAATTGTTTCCACTGTAGGGACTGGGAATAGGAGAGAAGGTCTTGAACAAGTCCATCATGATTCACTTTGGGAGTGAGGCAACAGGTAAGGCCTTTGGAAACTGTGAGACTAAGGCTTTTGGAGGAAGGCTTCATGACTGTGTTTCAGATCTGTTAAGGTTCTGTATTCTGTATGGTGGTGAGAGAGAGTTTTTGAGGGGTGTGTATTGTTTTATGAGTATACATAAAGCTTTTTATGCTACAGTCTTCTACATTATGTAAGCAACCTGTCTCCTCACCCACCACCCCCAAGCCCCCCAAGTCACACACTCCCTTCCCATATGCAGATAGATAATTTTATTTTATTTTAACTACTGTGATACAAACTCTACCCCAAGTCCACATTGTCTGAGTAATTACACCATTTGAAATGTAGCAAGTTGGGTATCTCCATCTGTTATGTTTCCATCCTCCACTAACTGGAATATTTTTTCAAAATTTATTGGTTTTCCAAAATAGCTGTGTGTGTAATATGTGGTAGAAAGTTCGAACTTCATAGTTAGGCTAAATTCAGTGTAACTTTCCTGCTCAAATTGTTCATCTGATTACTCTGAATCCATATGTACAAAAATTTTGGTGAGTAATGTTACTTAAAAAGTATCAATATAGCCTGACTCAGCAGATTCTGTATGAGCTAATACAGATATTTCAATATAATGACCTATACTATTCTATAGTACAACTTTCCAACCTTCAAGAAACACATTCCATTTTTTATTTAATTAATTAATTTCTGTGCTAATTTAATTTGAAATTAGATTCTCTGCTTTGATACATAGTTTTGTTGCCTTAATATTTCTGTGTGATATGACCTACAGCATTGATTAATAACACATTAATTAATAACTTCATGAAATTGACTATAATTGGCAATATGGTGCTCACACATGTGAATGAGAGGTTTCACAATGCATAAGAAAAATAGTGTCCTTGTATTAGTACAGATTTGTAACTAGCAACATTTTCTGTATTCTAAAATTCTATTGGTCCTTGTTGTTCACTAAAAGCAGTTAAAATTAACTTTAACAATGATTTTTAATGACAATGGCGATTGATTAAAACAAAATCTTGCTGCACACTTGTGGTTAATTTTGTTGATTACATTCAGTCTAATAAACATTGCAACACATGTTCTAAATTGTACAGATTTCATTGTAAGTAATTCATTTTGTGACTTTTTTTGACCAACTGATTGCCACACTTAAACAATAGGAAACTACCATGTTGATATTAAGTTACTGCACTCAGACTGCAGCTATGGAACTATTTCCAAGTGTAACCTGTTCATCTGTACTGAATTGACATGTATGAGTCTCAAACTAGCTACAAACAGTACTCCAGACAACATCAAAGTATTATTAAATGTTTGAACTTCAAAATTGTGTGAGTGCTACATCACTGAAAATACCGTACAACCAACACAATAACCTCAGCCAGTTTCCAATGGAGATGATGGCTACCGAGGACATGGGAAAAGGTAAAACTGGTAGGTTATGTATTGTGCCAGTGGATGAGGGGGTGTAGCAATCTGGCAGAGTGGTTATGAATTCATAGAGATTTATGCAAAAGTAATCGACAGAACATGACTGTGACAAAGTGAAGATTAACAAGAATAGGCAGCACCCAGCAAAGCATAGCAGTGAACAATAAATTTGGGTATGACTGTGAAAAAAATAGACAGTGCACCATCTATTAACAGGAAAATAACACCGACCAGAAAATATGAAGTGTGGTGCATAGACATTGAGTGCAAACTGCCTTTAAGAAATCCATATGCACGCAGCTAACCATGACTTCACCTGATGTCACATCCTGGAGCACAGAAGCCAATCAGCATGGAGCAGATCTCTCTGTCAACAATACAGTGAAATGTGACAAAGTGATGGTACTTACAACATACCTGCAGCATACATGCAGTGTCAGCAGCAACTGACATGGAAATCATTTACAGCTAAAGTGTTTTTGCTATTCAAGTGTGATTGACTATTTGGCAAAACAAGCAACTAAAAAGTAATAGACAGTGTGCTTGGGGGGGTTGAACACAAGAAGTGTCAGTACATATGTTTGATTGGAATACAGGAGTTTATGGATTAAATTAGAAGTGAAATGTACAAATTCCACAATGAAATTAAAAATTGTGTCAAGGATGATTTTAATGGTTTAAATTCAAAAATGGACAAGGCTAAAAGCAATATCAGTATTGCAGAATCTAGTTTATAGAATCTAAACAACAAATTGGATACTTGGATTCAGGGCATGCAATCTAGTAAAAGTGTAATTGGAGAGAAATGTAATAAAGAGATGGAAGAGTTCGATTTTTGTCAGGATAGATTTACTTGAAGTAACGCAAATCTGTTCTGGTGATATTGATGAAACTGATTTTGTTGTTATTGAAAAGGTGTGTGTGTGTGTGGGGGGGATAGTTAAAGAGAAAGTTGACATGAATGTTGATATAGGTGATGGTGTCAAAACAAAAAGTGACCAGGTAGTGAATGAATTTTGTGATACAATAAATGACAGTGTGAGTAAGAGTCATTTTCAAAAATAAAGAAGAGCTTTAGAAGTTAACAGTATTGTAGATGATTTGCAAATAAATGAACCTGAATGAAATAAAATTGAAACAGAATATATGCAGTTAACAAATAAAAAGGTTGGTAAAGTTGGTAAGCACGTTAACAAAGAAAGTAAGGAATGTGTAAGTAACAATAATATTAATGAGATGCAATTAGTGAAATGAAAGGTGTGTATGTTGGAAAGAGAAACATTGCCAAAGTAAAGAAGTTTGTTGCTAAGGTGCCAAGAGTTGCTATGTACAAGTTATTAGAAGTTAGTGAGGAGATAAACAGTATTATGCATGAAAAAGAAATTATCAGATTAACTATAAAGTAAACAGTTTTCAGAAAATGATTTTCAATCTGAATGCGCAAAGAATAAATGTTTAATGTAGATGTACAGATAGTAGTTTTTAATGTGTTTGCTGTAGGTCACATTATCAGTGATCCTCTTGTAAGTAGGGGGTTCACTGTTCTGTATGGATTCATTATGCGGTGATAATGATTCCCCAAGCTGGTTGATTTCATCTTTCCTCTTTCCTGAATCATTCAGTGTCTTTTACTATCCTGTTAACAGTTCTTAGGAAATCAGTAATTGCCTTCAACTTCCATGATTCTATAATTGACTTTAACTTCCATGATTCTAAGGACAAGGGCAGTTAATAAGCTAGTGGTAAAATTTTATGTTGTGACATTAATGAAAATTTAATTACTTACAAACAGTAAGAAATATAAGAGGATGTAAGCATGGACAGTATACAGTATGTATATGATTTTTGGTAAAATTAGTGAGGCATTGCCTTTCTTTTGGTTTTGAATGTCATAATGTGAATGATTTTCTTTCAGCACTATCAGTCAAAAGATATCTAACCACAAGTGTGCAGCAAGACTTAAACTATTGTCCAAGAAGTCAGTGAATGTAGATAAGAGTTGCATTTTATTTTTCTTTCAAGTGACCACCGGATTGTGCAGCTGATATGTGACATTAATATTGCTTTAAATTTGTTGTTTGTTATTATTAATACAATAGCAACACAGAAGGTGGAGTAATCTGTTTGCAGTGAGTATTTAAAGAGAAAAGATATGGTGTTTTGAAAAATAAAAATTTCACATGAAATTTTTTATCAAAATAATATTTTCAATTTTTGTGAAGGCCAAATTTATCATCAATGGAAAGAAACAACAGCCTACAATTGCTTTGTAGAATTTTGGCATGGTATCAGTTCCATCAGTGACAACTTTTGTGAAGAACAGCCAAAATAGGTTGTTAGTCTAAAAAGCTTCAAACCACAATCCAAGAGGATCAATGTAAGACTTACTTTGAGATTGCACCATACCTGAGACATATTTAAGACTGCTGTAGATTTGGCTGTGAAAATGATCTGTTCATGATAGATTCCACACAGTTTGACCTGAGCTCAGAAACAAATGATTGTCTGTTCATGTAAGAAAAAGCTCAAAAAATTTGAACATGAAAATGCAAAAGCCAGTCACAACTTTGTAATTAGATGAAGTATGGATATAATTGCATAAACTCGAAACTAAACAGCAATCTCCTGTTTTGGTGTGCCAAAATGAACCAAAATTTCCAAAAGCACTTATTACAAAATAATCACTTATTTCTTTAACTATGGTTTACGTGTTGTGATCATTTTTGGAATGGATCAGAGAACTGTTAATGCTGAATCATATACAACAATTTGTTTGTTCAAGTTATTGCTGAAATCAAGAATAAATGAATAATTCTTTATCTTGTCAATGCCAGCTGTCACACAGAATGCCAAACAGTTGTATTTGGTGGAGACAAACCTCAAACTAATGTATCATTACCCACATTAACCTTCATTTTGTTTCCTTATGTCAAAGAAAAAATCTGTGGACACTGATTGTCATCAGCCAAAGAAACTGGTGAATCCTTCCAGAATCATGTTTGGAGTTACCAACATTAGAGTAGAAAAAACATTTTGAGAATTGATTTGAATGTATGCAAAAGTGCATAAATTTTAAATCCAATTATTTTGAGAAAAATAAATTGGTTTCTACCACAACAATGCTTTTACTTTTCATTACCTTTGTTAAAACTTAATGACGGCCCTTGTACTGTGACTGAGTGGTAACTTTCAAAAGGCAAGCAATGAATACAACTTGTGTATTGTAACATTTGACCTAGATCTATGCATTGAACAGGGGTCACACCATTTAGCTTTGATACATCATAAAATAGGATGTATTTTTGTTATTAAATACTTGATCCAAACAATATGTCAGTAGATAAACATAATGTTAAAGACTCTTAAGTTTCGCATCAACTGGTAAAAATTGTTGCATTACCACTACTCACACATTGTTACTAGAGCTTTCAGTGCTGAAATTTAACCATAACCTGCTAAGATTTAATGAAAAATGACATTTACATAGTTGAAAAACACTAATTTTATTAAATACAACTGAATGCACACCACTACTTCATGGAGACTAAACACTTACATATTGCCAATCACTGAATACAAAAATACAAAGTCCATTTATTAATAACCCCATGGAAACAATAAAAATTAACACTCTCCCTCATTTGATAATTTACAAATTCCAGTGTTATTACACAAATGATTAAATATAAAGAAAAACAATGGTTCTGTTAGTATATCAGCAACTTGTTTGTCAGAGTCTATTTTTGATACTATAATTTCACCAGCATTAACTAATTCACAAACAAATAAATGTCTGATATAAACTCAAGATTCCAGGCAAGATGGATAGCGTTTTGACTGTGAATCTGTAGATCTGGTGTTGCCTTCAGCTGACCCAATTTTGTCAACAGTTCTTGGTCCAGATAATTTCTCAAGCAGCCACAACTCAACTTCAGTTG
The DNA here is from genome assembly GCF_023864345.2 of Schistocerca serialis cubense. NCBI lineage: Eukaryota > Metazoa > Arthropoda > Insecta > Orthoptera > Acrididae > Schistocerca > Schistocerca serialis. Next base: position 720,077,086 of record NC_064638.1, read on the forward strand.
TGAACATGGCAGCAGAAGGTTTGAACATGGCAGCAGAAGGTTGCCTGTGACTACTGAGCAGAGATCACCACCTTGACTATCATCACTATTAACATTCTAAAATCCCTGTTTTGAACTTTTTTTGTTTGTAAACAGGCACATAATTTGTTAGGCTACATGTATTGCAGGATCCTTTCATGTGTGACTACAGTATGATCTGTTGAATTTCCAAGATTTCTTGATACAACAAAGATAACATGTGCAATACCAGAATGTGACCCACACATTAAAAACATTAGTGGGCCAGTCCATACTGAAATTCAGAGATGAGAACTTTTTCTGTACCATTGTCCTTTATAGCAGGAGTAGCTATAGTCTTACAGTTGCAAATGTTGAAGCACTCTGATATCTTCTCTGTGCGATGTGTTTGACTTACATCTACAGGTCGATCTTCTGGTTCGTCAGACCTGAGAAAATTGATGCAAGAGTTAAAGTAAATGTAAAATCGTCTCTTAAATCACTAATAAATTCTTGGATTTCATGTTCACTGTGAGCTGCAGTGAAACCTTAATCAACATAAAGCATCAAGGACATTTTCTTATAGCCTTTCTGTGTCATGAAAAGACTTTTGTAGTTGCAGAGAGTAAAAAGAGTTTACGTGTTGTTGATCGTATTGATGATGCCTACTATACACAAAGAAATTTTACTAGAACTCTACATTGAAAATGTACCTTCAGACTTAACAATATTATGAAAAGGAAAGTTGCTACACACTATATATCAGAGATGCTGAGTCGCAAATAGGAACAACAAAAAGACTCTCACAATTAAAGCTTTCGGCCATTAAGGCCTTCATCAGTAATAGATGACAGACACACAGACAGAGACACACTCATGCAAATGCAACTCGCACACACAACTACAGTCTTAGACAACTGAAACTAGTGTGATTTCAGTTGCCTGAGACTGCAATCATATGTGTGTGTGTGTGTGTGTTTTGTCTGTTGTTGACAAAGGCCTTAATGGCTGAAAGCTTTAATTGAGAGAATATTTTGTTGTGCCTATCTGGTGAGTAGTAACTTTTCTTTTCATAATATTGTTACATTCCATCCTAGATGTTCCATTGTTTGATTACCTTCAGACTTACTTTCTAAAGACTATTCAGAAACCGTAACATGCAAAGCATCTGTGTTGCAAACAATCTGACATTTTCAAACATGCTTTTCCTTTCTGAAACGCTTTTGTTCCTTTGTTATTGGCTACAGCTTGACTGTTGGTTGATACATCAGAATGAATATTGTTGTCAGTTTAGAAACAGTGGTATATATGTTTGTAGTAATGCTGGAAGTAATGAAATGTTTACAACTCCTAACTTTGATGCAGAACTTTATCATTTTAACTTGCAAGTTTCAGTGACTGATCAAAAATTTTGCTTGAAGCAACACTGTAACAATACCATTGCTGCCATAAATTTGCATAAACATTTGATTAATTGTGATGAAAGATTTAGGAATTATGACCTTTTAGGTGCATTAGAGGAAAGGATGTCAATCTGCGACAGTTAAATCATGTTAATCAGTGGTCAAAAAGTTTACAGTTTGTATACAATTCGGCATTACCAGTAAGCTTGAAAGAAAAAGTGAACATAAAATGTAACCATAACATTATGTATAGTCATGGTTAGTGTGACAGTAAAATTATTTTTAAATTTGACTTTAAAAGGGAAAATGTTGCACTAATTATATCAAATGAGGGCCATGAGATCTCCTGGCAAGATGATGAGTTGTACACAAGCAGAATTGATGTAATAATATTCTAAGACTAACCACCAGTTGTGTTTATCTGACTGGCTGTTCACATAGAGTGGTGCTAATGAGTATCCATAGAAACTGTAATGCTGTTATGTCAGACAGTTCCATTCAAATAGGCTTCATTCCTTCAGCAGTCTCCGTACCAATCAGTTCACATTACTTTACAGTACATTGTGTGCATCTAGCAGTGTGTGTTGCATACCTGATCAGGTTCATACCCTACTCCTAATGGGATGGAAGCAGGAAAATGGAACTGAAAAATGTAATTGTAGCTTTGCATCAGGAAGGCTATTCTAGTAGGACAGCAGCAACAAAAGTTGGCATAGCCCAATCTACAGTGGTGTATACAGTGTAGCTGTTCAACCAAACTGGTGTCAATGCAAGTGTTACACGATCTGGAAGAAACATTATACAGGGAAGGTCAGTTCATATGCATACAGAATAAACACCAGAGGAGTTGTACGGCATCTAAAATTTTTCAAAGAAGTAAATACTATTTGAGCAACTCCAATCTCTGTCTCAACAGTGCAGGTTTAAAGAGGTGCGTTGTGGCCAAGAAACGCGCATTATGAAAACAAAATAAGATGAAAAGATTGCAATGGGAACAGCAACATAAAACTGGAGTGTGCAGCAATGGTCCAAGGTGTTATTCACTATCAAATCTAAGTTTGAACTCTTTGGAAGCCACCAACGAATGTTTGTTTATCAGTTTCATGGAGAAGGTATAAGATTCAGTGTATGATGCCAATGGCAAAGCATGGTTTAGATTTGGTAATAGTATGGGGATGTTTTTCAGGAGATAATGTTGGTGTTGCAGTGAGAATTAATGGATCATTAAAAAAGGAAGGATATCACACAATACTGATCAACAATGCAGTTCCATCTGGCAAGGGCTTATTGATTGTAGTTTTGTTTTGTAGTAGGACAATGATCCCAAACATGTTTTTAAATTGTGCAGAGGGTGTGTCAATACAAAGGAGATGTGAGGCTGAGAAGAATATGATTTGAACAAGTCAGTCACCTGATTTGTATTGTACTGTACCTTTATTGATCCACTCAGTGGTTCAGTGTACAGAATTGTACAATATGGTGTAGGACAAATCAAACAGACAATATGAGCATGTATACATACATAAAAGTTTTATCAGAGTGAACATCACAGTCAAAGAGTTGACGTGAGAACACACACACAAACACATAACATTGTTTCTTATAGTGAATATCACACTGAAGATATGTATGTATTCATAATAATATTAGAATAAGTTCAAATAATAATGCAGTTAATAAACAAAGAACAACAGTTGATTAATAGAGAATAGGTTAATCACATTCCAGAAAGTCTTGTATGTTGTAGGAGCAAATGCATTGTTAGGAATGCTCTTAGGGCTTTTTAAAAAAAAAAAATTGTTGGTACTTGAATACTTTCTACTTCTTTGGAGAGATGGCTGTACAGTTTGATTCCCATATGTTTAACACTATTACTATACAATTTAGTGGAATGGGGAACTAGTCTTAATTTTCTTGACTTTGTGTCATCAAGGTGATGCTCCGTATTCCTGTGCACTCTATTGACGTCTTGTTTAATAAAGCAGAGCAGTTAAAATGTATATTTACTAGGCAGAGCAGATTGTTTGATTTTTTAAAGAGTTGTTTACATGTTTCTTTTTGCTGTTTGTATAGGATTATTTTAGTTACTCTTTTTTGCACTATAAATAATTTCACTGATTCAGAACTACTAACGCAAAAGATAATCCTATAGACTAGCACTGAATTGAAAAGAGCATAATATATGCATGTCAGTGTTCTGGCATTTAGCCCATCCTTCACTGAGTGCAGCATAAAAGAATTTTGCTTAGCCTGGAACTAATAATGTTGATTTGGTTTTTCCATGTGAATATGTCAGTGATGTGAATCCCTAAGAATTTTGTCTCTTTGACAAATTCTACATTGCTTCCACTTAGTATTACTGTTGGAACATGGGTAGTTCTAGTATGAATGGTATGGAAGATTGGACATACTGTCTTTTTTCCACTGGGTATCAGTGTGTTTAATGCAAACGATGAGTGTAGTTGGGCTGTATTTCTATTAACTGCTGACTGGAGAGATTTCTCTGTATTTCAGATAAGGCCGTTAATATAATCAGTAAAGAGAAATGCCTTACTGGTGGGTAGGGTAGAAGGAAGGTCATTTAAATAAAGCAGAAATAACAATGGACCTAAAATTGAGCCCAATGGCATGCCATGTTTTATGGCAGTTGTAAATGAGTGCCCCTCATTTAGAATTCATGATAGACTGACTTTATTTATACAAATGTACAGTCCTCAGTCTTTGACATAACTGCTGAGCCAGCCATGGGCAGTTCCACTTATGCTATAAGAATGTAACTTTTGCAAAAGTATGTTGTGATTTAACATGCCAAAAGTCTTTGTGAGATGCAGAAAGACACATGTATCTGGGCACATCTTGTCAACAACATGTAGAGTAGTATCAAAAAATTCATATATTGTATCAGCAGTGGTTTTATTTTCTTGAAAACCATACCGAGCAGAAGAAAGAATGCTATTTTTTCAAAGAAATTATTTTAATTTGGTAGTCACTGCATAATCAAATATTTTGCTGAATACAGGCAGCACTGCAAATGGATGGTAGTTGCTGGGACTTCTTTAGATTCTTTTTTATGTATGGGTATGACTTTAGCTATTTTAAGTTTTCTTGGGAATACTGCATCTGAAGATGAACCATAAGACAGTGACTTACTAGTAAGTTTACAGCATCTGTGGAGAAGGAACCAGAGATCATGTCTTCTCACGCTGATGATTTTTTCTCTATTTTAATATGAATTGTTTTCCTATCTCTGCTCTCAATGTCGGCGATGAAAAAGAATTGTGTTGCTGAATGTATTGAGGACTGACTGAGGAAAGCAATTACTTTTTATATGTTCTTTTAGTTTTTCTATAGTTTAAATAAAGTAGGAGTTAAATTCGTGAGGTACTTTCTCCTTTTAATGATCAATATTACATTTGCTTTAAGTTTAACCTTACTAACACTATTCCTACTCCTACCTGTTTTTGCATTAATTATTTGATACATGCACCACATTTCTAATTATTCTTTTGCATGAAATGAAGTACTTTTCAAATTGTTCACTTTTGCCAACGTTAGTCTTGTGAGAGATTACGAATCAGTTTTTCCTTCTCAACTCGTCCAGTAAGTCTCCCCTGACCCGCAGTTTTGGGTGACGTTTCTGAACTGTATCCCTTTCCCTAAACCTCTCCAGTCCTTTTCCTTCACCCCTCTGCCTTCCCCTTTAGCTCTTCTGCCAGAAGGAGCCAATGACTCTGAAATCTTGTAAAAGTTAAACCCTTTTGTGTGTGTGTTCGCCACTTGGCGAGTAGGCTTTTTGTCTATCCATTTACATTATATTATCAATAAATGATTATTTTCATTGTTATAAACTATGTTGTGTTGCACATAATGACAGAGAGAAAAGATATTTATTTTGTTGGTCTGTTTAATTTGTAAAATGTGTTTATACATTGAAATAAAATATGTAGCGTTTATCATGGGTGATTGAAAACTTTTGGCCTGGAGTGTATGTTGTAACAAAAAATCTTGGTGTATGAAGGGAGGCAGCAGACCTGTTTTTAATGGTATGTGTTTCAGTTCTTTGCAAAACAACCTAATCACATCCACATTACTCTCAAGTACATGAAATATATTTGTCTAACTCCATTTTTGGAAATTTTTTTTATCCATCTGCAGCTATGACTGCCAACTCACCTCCCATTTTATCTTAGCCACTTCTACATCATCAAATTAGTGTTTTTTCGTGCCTGCAGGGCCATATTTAGGGTGTGTGACTCCCCTGCACAATAATTTATATTACGCCCCCCCCCTTCCCCCCCATTCCTAAACTTCAGCATTGCTTTTCATTTATGGCCTACCAACACTAAAGCTGCTTAATCATTAACTTCACTTCTAAACTTTACTGAAGTACTTAAATGACATGTAACACAAAGCACATGTGCAAGTAGTGTATTCAACAATAATAAAACAGCTACTACCGTTCAGCAGCCCCTTTTACTGAAAATTTATCACAGAAACATCAAATTTGGACAAAACATATGGTGAAAATACAAAAAAATCATTACAGTTTAATACAGAATACCAACATTACTTCACTTAGAACGTGGAGTTTAGTGAGTCCCAAATACACAATACAATACCATTTAACTAATCTTTTCCAAAATATAGCAAACTTAGAGAAATGATTTTCTTCTCACTTTTGTATTTGTGAATTCAGTTATCATTCTCTGAAAATCCAGACTGACTCTCATGACTGATTCTATGGCTAGTACTCCAAGATTGACCAGTCATTTTTTATTTCTTTTCATCCATAGGTAGTTTTTAATCCATTTTAAAACAGAAAATGATCTTGCAGCTGAACAGTTTGTCACTGGAGTGCAGTTTTAAGCCTTAAGTGTTATGCATACATTTGGGTAGACATCACCAATCTTTTTTTGAAACCAACTTTCTACAGAGAACTGTAAGAGTACAACTTGTCCCATCTTTTTCTTTCATAGACAAGAGATAGCTTTTAAAATGTATACATTCTTCACTAGAGTTGTTCTTTGTGTCAGAATTGTAGGTGACTAAGTTTCTCTGCAGTATCATATTTTAACAGCTCCTAGTTCTATATAGTGCCTGTATAGGTTGTGAACACCCTGTTTGACAGAACCTTAATGCACTTGTACATAAGTCATTATACAGGTTGTATGAGTTTAATGACATGTATGAATATTTTTCAGCACTTTTCAAATAAATTATTGAATGCCTCAATCCTGATGCAATGAACATTAAAATTATACTAAAAAATTATTTGATGGCAACATTTTGCCACCCCAAAAATTTGGCTACTCTGTGCAGACTGTGCATGGTGCATCTGCCTGAATACGGCTCTGCATACCTGTTTTCATCCATGTAAACCAGAAAACATTACATGAAATTAAGTCAGCTGAGTGATGCACATGAGACAAGATGTCCTTAAGTCAGCTGAGTGATGCACATTAGCCGAGATGTCCTTAAGTCAGCTGCGTGATGCACGTGAGCCAAGATATCCTACCTTCTTCCGCCAGTCAGTCAAAATCCAGGGCAAAATTTTGATAGAAAAACTTCTCATTTGCAAATATTCTGTTAAAATTCTCTGAACTGAGTTTTAAGGCAGTCAAGTTAACTCTGGTTACATGTTGAATTACCTATCATCTGTTATCAAATTTTCACAGTATTTTATTTTGTTCATGCAGCTAATAGGCATATAAAATGAGGTTTACCATCAATGGACATGCCACCATTTTTAGAATGATAAAACCATTCATACACTTGAGATTGTCAGAGAGCATTATCTTAGTGAGATATTTTCAACATCACAACAAATGGTTCAAATGGCTCTGAGCACTATGGGACTTAACTGCTGGGGTAATCAGTCCCTTAGAACTTAGAACTACTGAAACCTAACTAACCTAAGGACATCACACACATCCATGTCCGAGGCAGGATTTGAACCTGCGACCGTAGCGGTCGAGCGGTTCCAGACTGTAGCGCCTAGAACCTCTCGCCCACTCCGGCCAGCAAGATCACAACAGACAATTTTTGCAGAATTCTCACCAAGCAGAATTCAAAAGTTCTCAGTTGTGAATTACTCACTTAAAATTGTCATCTTAAAAAACAGAGAGAGAGTTTGAGCAGGTAAGTCACAGTATGCACGCACAAGTTATAAAAATAAAAAATGAACATCATCTAACACTCATCCTCAGTGTTTGGATCAAATAGTAGACTTCAACTTCTTACAGACCACATCACTGTAGCTTACACTAATTTTCGTTAACCTCTCCTCTGGATATTATTCCAAACTTGGTCTTTGTGTGCCCCAAAAAACACTGTGAGCATCACTTTACCTGCAGCAAGTAAACCATTGAGTATAATTTTGGCTGGAGGTTCTGGGTATTTGCTATCCATTCTCTGACATTAGTTCTCTGCTTCAAAATTATGAGTCCATATTTCATTTCCAGTGATGATTGATTTCAGAAAAGACCTACCTTCATTAGCTTGATATAGCAGATAATATAATGTTACATATAGTGTTCCCTTAATGAGGAGTATATATGATCTATATTGATTGTAAATTAACTCTATTTTGAGTCTGTTAACAGCTACAAGTAACCTCAAAAAGTTTCAGGAAACTTGTAATTTTTACCACAATTTTTTCAGTGCTTGCTTCAATTCTTAAAGGGAATTAGTAATATTTTGGCTCAACAGATAAATAGAAAAACAGTAGGATTAGCTTGAAGTTATTTGTTTACAGCCATGTAACACATTGCGCCAGCTTTAATGCAACTCCACTGTACATCCTGTTCTGGGACATGGGGTGAGTTGATTGACATTTGTAAGCAACTGGAAATTGCCCTGACTTCTGCCAAATGATTGGCAGCTGGCTGCAAATTGCTGTGTTGGAAGAGCTCTCAAGAGCCATGTACCTGTGGTACCAGTACCAAAGTACCTAAAGTTCTATCCTCTCCTGTGGATCCTGTCTCCTCTGCAGAAAGTACAGGATTTGTCATTATTCATCCACTTGACTGCGAGTGGCATTTAAATTGTAGATCTAGACATCCTGTTCAGGATGGAAAGATACCAGGGGAGGACTCAGGGCAACCAACTCCCTCATCAACAATTTTGATGTCTTCCTCTGAAACTGAAACCGAGCCAATAGGTCTCACTTTGTCTGTTTGGGGGAAACCCATTTTGTTTGGTGTGAAAGGGAGGCAAACACAGAAGGGAGGGGGCTATGAGTTATCAGCAGTTCAAATGTACCACGAATAATGGAATCCCTTAGGGAACTGGCAGCAAGAGACAGAAAAGCACACTATGTGCACTCAGTGTGTGTGCTTGGGGACCTCATTCAATGTGTTGAAGAGGCTACTGTGCAGCCATTGAGGGAACAGGATACAACAGACTCTAGATTGTGGTTTGAACAAATGATTCCCATCACTAGGGTCTGAGGCCATTCTGGGATCATTCCAGCAAATGGCAGAGAACTTTGAGAAAACTAGCATTATGGATGCAATGTCAATGGAGCTAACAATTTGCAGCATTGTCCCCAGAAATGGCCATGACCTCTTGTTCTCAGTTGAATGGAAAGACAGAACCAAAGACTTTGTAGGTCGTGTGACAAGCTACCTTCAAAGTCTCTGGTTCTGTCCTTCCTGATTTTAGCCATAGGACTGAGAACTGTAGGATCCCCATAAATGGGTCATGTGTGCACTACACACCAAAGGATGCTACCCAGGTAGCTAACTGTGTGTGGGGTGCACACAAAGCTTTTTTACTGGATTATGTGACTCTCCATCCAGTCCAGATCATGATAGGTGTAGGAAACCCAGAAGTATCAGTGTAAGCTCAAAAGAAATGCCTACCACTGGTGATATTGTTAAAGTTCTAATGGTAAACTGCCAAAGGATTTGCAACAACATGCCAGAGTCTGAAGCACTCATAAAAAGCAATGAAGCTCACATAATACTAGTTACAGATAGCTGGTTGAAACCTCAAATTGATAGCAGTGACAGTTTTGAGGAAAATTTAAGCGAATATCTAAATGATACGTAAATGAGAAATGGAGGAGGTGTATTTGTCACAGTAGACAAGAAACTCATATTCACCAAGGTAGAAACTGAACCTGAATGTGAAATTGTATCAGGGGTGGACATACAAGGGTCACTCCAAAAGAAATGCACACTATTTTTGTAAAAATACAGTTTTCATTCTGCATGTGTCATAGTTTTACAGTGTGTAGATACATTCTTCCCATTTGTTTTCAAACTTAGTTCAACCTATTCCCATGAGTGGCGCCATCACAGTGTGTATTCAAGATGGCTGCTACACTTGACATTTGTCAGAAGCAACGTGCAGTCATAGAATTCCTGTGCTGTGAAAACGAGACAGTGGGAAACATCCACTAGAGGTTGAAAAAGGTGTATGGAGATGCTGCTGTCGATCATGGTACAGTTTGTCGGTGGGTACGTGATGAAAGTGGGTACGGCAATATTGAGGATTGTCCTCGCAGCAGCAGGCCTCGTACTGCACACACTCCAGACAATATTCAGAGAGTTAACAAATTGGTGACTACTAACAGACACATCACAGTGAACGAATTGTCACGCTATGTTGGGATAGGGGAAGGAAGTGTTTGCAGAATACTGAAAGTGTTGGCGTTAAAAAAGGTTTGTGTCAGGTGGGTTCCCAGGATGCTGGCAGTGACTCACAAAGAAACAAGAAAAATGGTATGCAGCAAACTTTTGGAACAGTACGAGAATGGTGGACATGAATTTTATGGAAGAATTGTGACAGGTGATGAAACACGGCTCCATCATTTTTCACCAGAGACGAAGATGCAATCTATGGAGTGGCATCGTGCAAATGTACCCAAGAAAAAAAAATTCAGAACCACACCTTCTGCTGGAAAAGTTATGGCTATGGTGTTTCTCAATTCCAAAGGACTCTTGCTTGTGGACATCATGCCAAGAGGAACCGCCATAAATTCTGATGCATATGTGACGACACTGAAGAAACTTCAAGCTCAACTGAGTCATGTTCGATCACATCAGCAAAAGCAGGATGTTTTGCTGTTGCACGACAATGCACTTCCACATGTCAGTCAAAGAACCATGGAAGCTATCACAAAACTTGAATGGACAACTCTGAAACACCCGCCTTACAGTCCTGACCTGGCTCCATGTGACTGTCATCTCTTTGGGAAACTGAAAGACTCTCTTCGTGGAACAAGGTTTGAATTTGATGACTCCCTTGTGTGCACTGCCAAACAGTGGCTTCAACAGGTTGGTCCAGAATTTTACTGTGCAGGTATACAGGCGCTGGTTCCAAGATGGCGTAAGGCAGTTGAGAGGGATGGAAATTATGTGGTGAAATGAAAATATTGTACCTAAAGGATGTATCTACACACTGTAAAACTTTCAAACATGTAGAATAAAAGATGGATTTAAAAAAAAATAGTGTGCCTTTCTTTTGGAGTGACGCTCATAAAATGATAATTGAATCCTTCTGTCACCCACCAAACTCACCTCTGATGTAACCGAAAACTTTAGAGAAACCCTTGGTTCACTTGTACGTAAATTGCCTAATCATACTGTCATCATTGGAGGAGACAGTAATGTTAGCAGCAGGTGTGATAAGACTGTGAAGCATTACTAAATGCCTTCTCTGAAACTACCTAGAAGACATGCCTTCTCTGAAACTACCTAGAAGACATAGTTCAGAACTCCACACACGATGAAAATATATTGTATTTAATGGCAACAAATAGACAGACCTCTTGGAGGATGTCCACATCAAAACTGGTATCAGTGAATATGATGCAGTGGTGGCAATAATTATTACCAAAGTACAAAGGACAACTAACACAAGCAGAATGATGTGTGTGTTACTTATGTTCAGTAAAACTAGATAAAAAATCAGTAGTGACATATCCCAATGAGGAACTTGAAACTTTCAGTATGGGACAGGAGCATGTAGAGGAACCATGGCTCAAGTTTAAAAGAACAATTGACCACTCACTGAATAGGTATGTATCCAGCAGAGTAATTCGTAATGGGAGGGACCATCCTTGGTATACAGTCACTGTAAAGAAACTCCTAAAGGAACAGAGACTACTCCATAACAGGTGTAAAACAAAGCATAAGTCTATAGATAGATAGGTGCTGAATGAAACATATTTGGCTGTCAAGAGAGCAATGCATGTAGCCCGAATGAGATAGGAACAGAAACTGAAAGTAGCATAGCAAAAGCTGAAATGCTTAACCCTGTTTTCAAATGTTCCTTTGCAAAGGAAAACCCCAATTTAATTCTCTTACCACTGAAAAAGTGAGAGAAATAAGTGTTAGTGTCAGTGGTGTTGAGAAACAGCTGAAATTGTTAAAATTGAACAAAGTTCCAGAGTCTGATTGAATTCCTTTCAGATTCTATATTGCATTTTTGGCTGAATTAGTTCCTCTTCTAACCATAATCTAACATACATCCCTCAAAAAACCATCCCCAGTAGTTGGAAGCAAGCACAGATCACACTCATCTACAAGACCAATAGTAGAAGTGATCCACAAAACTACCATCCAGTATCCTTGGCATCAATTTCTTGTAGAATCTTAGAACATATTGTAAGCTCAAAGATAATGAGGTATCATGAATAGAATGACCTCTTCCATGCCAACCACCTTGGGTTCCAAAAATAATTGCTCATGTGAAACCCAATTCACACTTTTCTCACATGACATAGAGCTTTGGATCAAGGCTGTCAGGTAGATGGGGTATTTCTTGATTTCCAAAAAGCATTTGAGCTCAGTATCATACCTACACTTAATTGTCAAAAGTTTGGTCATATGAGATCTCATGTGAAATTTGTGACTGGACTGAAGACTTTTTGGTAAGGAGGACACGCCAGGTTATCTTGGATGGAGAGTCATTGTCAGATGTAGAAGTAACTTCAGGTGTGCCCCAGGGAAGTGCGTTGCAAGCTTTGTATTTCATGTTGTATATTACTGACCATTTGGACAATATTAACCATAACCTCAGACTTTTTGGAGTTCATGCAATTATCTGTAATGAAGAACTAGTGAAAGAAGCTGCATAAATATTCAGTCAGACCTTGATAAGCTTTCAAAGTGGTGCAAAGGTTGGGAACTTTGTTTATACATTCAGAAATGTAAACTTCTGCACTTCTTAAAACAAAAAAGCATATTATGACATGACTATAATATCAGTGACTAGTTGTAATCAGCCAACTCTTACAAATACCCAAGTGTAACACTTCATAGGGATATGAAATGGAATGATCACATAGGCTCAAGCATGGGTAAAGCAGGAAGTGGACTTCAGTTTATTGGTAGAATACTGGGGAAGTTCAGTTGGTCTACAAAGATCAAATGGTCACAGATTTTTTTGACCCATGGGAGAGTATTGCAGAAATGCTGAAGAAACTGAACTGGCAGACTCTTGAAGACAGATATAAACTGTCCTGAAAATTCTACTAACAAAGTTTCAAGAACCCACTTTAAATGATGACTCTGGGAATACTCTACAACTACCTTTGTACCAATCACATGTGGACTGTGAGGACAAGATTAGAATAATTACAGCATGCATAAAGGCATTCAAACAATCACTGTTTCTTACACAACATACATGAATGAAAAGGGGAGGAATCTTAGAATCTTAATACCTGGTACAATGGGAAATACCCTCTTCCATGCACTTCATGTTGATTTTCAGAGTATTTCTGTGGATGCTCAATGAGCTGTCCCTGTGCACTTAGCTGTGCTGTTTTAGGGTCCACCTAGCACATGCATTATGAAAGCTGAATCATGACTAATGAGCATACGGCTTGCTACTTCATCATTTGTCACTTGCATATCATTCAGAGCCAGTGTGTGGACTTGCAGATCATTCAGAATCAAGATATGAACTTGTTCAGTGTTTATGTGATAAGCTGAATCCTGCCATGAGGACACCTGATGGTTGTTGAATACACTAAACTGCACATGATGTCAGTAATAACCCTTGTGCTTATTGAGATAAACGCTTTCTCTAAAGAAACATTTTTGTCTTTAATGAGACTGCTCTTCATCTCACAGATAAGAAGTATAGATGTAATTGCATTTGTGGAAAGTTAATCCAATGAAGAACATTGAAGTAAAAGTGGTCATGTTTCAAGGGACAACCACAGGGTAAGAGATATTATGACCAGTCATGTTAGGGAAATATGTGGATACTGCAAAGGTAATTGGCCATTAACTTTCCAAAACATGCTGTCCAGTGACAGTGAATGTAGTTTTTTTTTTCACATGTAAACTGGCGGGCATATATATCAATCTATTCAAAAACTGAAGCCTTTAAAGACTCACAGAAATTTTATTTATGTACCCAATGAAGACAACTCATACCTTCAAAAAATTATCACAGAAAGGTGAGTTTTGCACTTGTAGCAATCTTGGTCTTATTGTCATGAATTGTAAATGTAGCTTCATGATCTCCATCTTCTTCAAAGGTTTATTACATTCTTAATGAAATCAATTTTTCTAATTAACTGTTACCTTGTGAATCCATTTAATTTAAACAATTAATTGTAGATTTGGTATTTCATTAAATTTTTACTTATTATTATACATAATTAATAATTATCGTAGTATTCCTAAATAAAACTAAACTTCTTCTATCAATGTATGTATGTAATTATGCACCTAATGTTTATGCCATATTTTACTATGCCTATTTAACTAAAGTACTGGTATTTAATAGTTTTAGTAAAATCAAACAAGATGATTCACTAGCTTTTATTTGATCTGTATGTACATCTGTAATTTTGTAATCTAATTAAGCAGAATAAAGTTTATGTTTGAAGATATGTTGATATGAATGATAAGATTTTGTACATGATATAAATATATAATTTTTTATACTGTTTTGTACTTTGGCAGGTCCAATATCATGAATGTGATAATATTGGTGCTATATAAATAAATAAATAAATGGATCTAATGACAGGTTTAAAGTACTATCATAGTACAAGACTTGAAATATAATAAATATCACAGTGGTACCACTGATCACTTTCTGATGGCCTACAAAACTTTATTAATATAGTAAATTTATCTTTTACAGCAATCTAGGTCTACAGCTGTCAAGAGGAGCAAAACGTCATCATCATTGTTTAATGAGTAAGTGAAATTGAAATTAATTCAAATGGTTGTGTAGCACTGTAGTTTCACTTGCCAAATTATATAAACCAATTTGATTGTGGCTTCAGAGTAAAAATAAATAATGTTTCGTTGGGATTACAGTTGAATTGATGTTTAGAAAGGGGAATTATTTTCCACTATTAGCCAGTTTTGATAAAAATGCAATTTTCAGTTGCTGCAACAAACATGTGTTTTGAATCAATACCTGACAACTGTGTTTATATCAGTACTGTATAGGTAAAATGATGTTAACAAATAGATAACAACAATTATACAGCGTGCTTAGTATCTGTCAAGGAATAATGCTCCACATTTATGCTCACCAGCATTTGCATCTACAATGGATGATTAATATGACTGTAAAGTAAAACGCATGACTATTACAATACAAGTCAAAATAAGATGTTAAATGAGGGGAAAAAATGTTCTAATCAGCCATTAGGTTTTCGCATATATTTCAGCAGTCAGCATTCCACAGCTGCATATTTGTGCTGCAGGAGCTCAGTATTTCTAAATTTTGTGATTTGAAATGACAATCCACTTTTATTGATCAGCTGGTAATTGTGTGGTTGGCTTTAAAATATTATTCAAATACTTTCAATGTACCGTGATGTGGTTTGTGGCACAGGATTGTATTATTGGCCACTCCTCTCCTTCATTTCAAACTAAGTATATTTCAATTCCCATAATATCCCAAAATGTCTATTTTTTTATCTACATTGGACATAAAATCATAGACTTTACTGTTTTAAATTTAAATGAGACTATCTTCCCATTTCTATCTGAAATTCCTTACTCATGTCAACATTCTCTGAAGAGGTCACTTTAGTTAAATTTTTAACCTTCTCATCTTTATATACTGTTGTGTCTATGTCCAGATCCAGTAGTAAACTGCCCTTTAAAAAGTTAGTACACATGATTTTATTATCTCAGATTAAATTTCACATAAATATGTTACCCAATTTATACTATCAGCTAAGGCAAATAAGTCATTTGTTAATAAACCAGCTTTGAAATTTCGTGATATGAACTGTGCAGCCATGTTGCACGACATATTCTTGAAAATTTATTTCTTCCCTATTTCTGAAAAGCCATGATGTTTATTCATTATGATTATTTAAAATGATAGCTCTACTTGAGAGCTATCCAAAACACCAATAACAATATTTTATTCAAAGTAATTTGTTTATAATTAACTAAAACATCATTTAAATTTTTGTACTGTAAAAGTCATCGAAATTGTATATGAAATCAATTAACTCTTCCAAATTGCATATCAGAACATGTAGGGCAACATGTGGTCCATGTTTTGATGTAAGTAACTGAGATTAGCTAACGACTTTTAATTGTTATTTTGTAAATCTTACATTTAACAATATATTAAGTTGCTTAGTTTTATAGAAAAGGAAGTGAATTGTTGTTTGTGTGAGACTCTTTCAGAAGCTGTCAGGCAATATAATGTATCAACCATCAATCTATATACTAATTGGGCGAAATACAAAACATGAAAAGTGATATACTTTATGTTTTATTTTAAAATTAGTACATCAGCAATGTTGAACTCTGGGACTTTCTGAAGCAATAACCCCCAAGGATATCAAAGTTGAGTATCTCATCATACGGAGCAGCTTAGTTATTATGTGAACTTTTATTAACTGTGATTAAAATTTTCTAGTTTTCACTCACCTTCATACTTGTGAATAGTGGAGCCCTGAACGATTAAGTTACTCCATTGGTATGATCAATTATTTACTATTACCACCATCATTTTATAGATAGAACTCTAAAAACTGTACATTTTATTCTCACTCAGCATCAGTGGTAGTTAAAATTTTTCCCTCCTCTTATACATTTCAGGGTGGCATTTTAACATGGTGTCTGAGTTGGGACACCTCTAAGTCTGTGTACTAATGCTTGTGCTACATCTCAGAGTCTAATTGTGATGTGTGACAATTGATTATTGGACAATAGGTGGGATGAGACAGAAATTGTGGTGTGGCAACTCCTAGTTGGATCATATTTTAGATGAGAGTACAATTTTTAAATTTTAAATTAGTACTTTCTGTCAGACTATCATTTTTTCCAACTTTCTTTTGTTGTGTGACTGTTGATAGACAGGATTATTGTGAATTTGTATGTGACAGTAATCTGATTTGGTAGGTTTGCCTTTGTGTTTTATATCCAATATTGTCTTCAAATACGGCAAGCACAGAAAATTTTGATACAACTGGAGTGGTTTCATATACTTGTTCTCAGTCACCAACACCAAACCTGCGACAGTCATCCAAGGCATCTCATTTCTTAGGATTTACTCCAAGTGAACAGGCACCAGATTTATTAGAGAGATTATCCCAACTCTTTGATTACAAACTTACATGACAGAATAATGATTTAAAGAATGAACTAACAAGTCAAAGCAGTGACCTGAAAAAGAGTATTGTTAATCTGAATGACACTGTTAAGACAAGGAAGAGAAAAATTCAGGCAATGCAGGAACAAGTAGCAAATTCTCTTTCAAAATGTAGTCAATTACATGAGTTAACTGTACTTGAAATTCAAACAGTAAATGATAAGGTTGATCATGTAGAGTTGTGTGTGGAGAATGTTGAAGATATTATTCATACTGAGTTAGGCAGAAGGAACTCTGAATTCGAGATCATGCATGAATATATAGAGCAGGAAACTGAATTCATTGAACAGAAATTAAAACTAAACAATGGTCAAATTCATAACCATACTACCAGTGTGCTGGCCTAAGCTGTCGCCAGCACACCAGGCGGCAAAGAGGTTCTGAGAAGATCGATAGTAGGTGCAAGTTACGCACCTATCAGGAGACAGGCTGAAAACAGACTTGCAGGAAATGCACCACCAACACCGTCTTGACCGCCAGTATTTAGATCGCCACTGTGGACCAGATGGCCCAGTCAGTTACAGCCCAGTTAGAGTCTGTCATCCATTGAGTCACCAAGTCGAGTCTTTAGTCGCATCCCAGTCACAGAGAGTGTCAGAACATAGCAACCAGAGTAAAGTCCATAGCTGGACTTGTACTTCACCAGCAGTGAGCCTAACATGGACTATTATGGAAGTGTTTGTACCACAACACCTGGACTACCTTGGGTTAAGTAATTTTCTATTGTTATGAGTAAAGACCCCAGTTAATATATGCGTGCAGTTTGCGGTATAGAAAGAGGATGCCGGCCACCAACCAATATCCTCTCCTTGCTTCCCAGAGTACAGCTCTGTAGTCACAAAGAAACAACACTAAAGCTAGCATTAACAGTATAATTCAGACGTCAGAAAATTTACAACAGGTTAACATCCGACTCAGTGATATTGAAACAAATGTGTCCTATGTGGAAATCAGCGGAAATTTTGTGCAATTTTATAACAAGTCAGCTCTTAAATACTTCCCTGTGAATTTTAAAATACACCCAGTTGACTTTCTGTGGTCATGTAAAAATAGTTTTCTTCCAAACTTGTCTGATTCTGTGAAAATTAAACTAGCCAAATGTTTACTTGATAGTGAAATGTTGTCATGGTCTAATCAAAATGTAAAACCAAACATAACATATGATAAATTCAAACAGATGTTCTTGAATAAATTCTCAGCATTTTTGAGTGGTAGTAGGTAAAGACCAGGTAGTCTTTTGATGCAAGGATTTTGTCAGAAATGATGAATCAGATTTCAGTTCAGACAGTCACTTTATTGATCACTTTCAGCCAGATTTTACCTGCACCACTAATGAGTACACCTATTCAAGTCCAGCTTGTAAATCCAGTCAAGCATTAGAAGTTATTCATGACACAAGCACGCAGGAATCACTTTACCCTATACAGCTATCTAATGATAATGAGAACCATTTGCAGAAGATTTATATATTGAACATATAGAGGATGATTTGCTTAGAGAAACTAATATTAACAAACATCAGGATTTATGTGGTAGTCCATACATCAAAATCACAGTTGGCGATTGGCATTGTTATTGTTTGACAGACGAGGTAGCACAATTTCGATTATTTAAAAAAAAAATCAGGCACAGAGTTAAGTAGAGTTCTGAGTACACTGAATTTTGTGTAATAGAACCTAGGATTAAAGCTGCTACAGGTAAGTTTAATAAAGTTGTAAATAAACAAGTTTTAATCACATTTCACATTGACAATGCAGTTTTTGAACAAGGAAGCTTGGTGATCAGTGATCTGAATGAAAAGATATTGCTAAGCCTGGACTGAATATTGAAAAATAATGTAATATTTGACTGGGTAAAGTTTAGAGTAAATTTTTCTAATGCCAATTCACATTTTTGTAGTTATACTAGGTTACACTTAAATGCTGGTGACACATCTGCTAATAAAATATATAGTTTTGACATTGATGTAAAAAGAGGCTATATAGATGATGACGATGATTTGTCAAGCAATGATACAACTGATAGGGATTTTGATCAACTTATTGCTAACAAGGTAAAAGAAACAGAAAAGCTTACTGGAGATGGAAAGTGAGAACCTGAGGAAGTATTGAGATCCTATAAAGATATATTTAGTGAGAAACCACATAAACAACTATACATATAAATTAAGGCTTAAAGAGCACCAGTCTTCCTTTATAAAACCATATCCATTTCCTATTTGTAAAAGACAGGTTGTGGAGAGAGAGTTTGCAGAATGTGCAAAGGTCGACTAGCCAATACAACAACCCTTTGGTTATTTTAACGAAAAAGGATGGTGGGTTCACGCTCATGCTTGATCCCCGTTATATAAATAAATTTTTGGAAAAAGAAGCTGATCATCCTGAGTCAATGGAAGAGTTGCTCAGTAAATTTTCTGGTGCCAAGTATTTTTCATGCCTAGATTTGACCTCAGGTTTCCACCAGATAACATCAGACTCAGAATCTACGAAATATACTGCTTTCTTATTATCTATTTATTTATTTTATTTATCCATCTGTTGACAATAAATATTGTATGGATGTTGTCAAGGGTACATGTAAGCCATTTCAAAGAAATGGGACATAAACAACATATACGTAAAAAAGTACAAAACAAAATAATACAATGAAGCTAATAATAATACTACGAAATTAATATAGTCTATATACATCCTTGCTTGTTATTTTACATGCATAGTCTGCTTTTCATAAGGCTTTAGTTTTGTCCTCCCTAAATGGCAAGTCCTTATATACACAATACTGCTTAAGTATATATTTACATCACACAACAGCTGTCCTTTAAGTATGTAAATGTAATGAATGATTAGGTACAGATAGAGTATTTTCCATTTTGCCTTTATAAATATCATCAGAAAAAATTTATTGACCTACATAGTCATTTACAGAATAAAAACTTTGTTCTACTAGAAATTTTTTAAGTTCTGTTTTAAATTTGTTATCATCTTCTAACTGCCTGATGCTGACTGGCAGTGCGTTGTACAGTTTTGCACCGATATGGCTCACATGCCTTTGTGTATTCGTTCTTTTTGTTCGCTGAGTATGGAGTGCTGCGCTATTACGGGTATTGTAGTTATGAAAGTCAGCATTTGTCTGAAAATCTGCAATGTGGATCCTGACATACAATACACATTTGTATATGTATAATGATGATATAGTAAGTATTCTAAGCTTTTTGAATATGTGTTTGCAGTGTGTCTGTGGATGACTGTGAGTTATTATTTGGATGGCCCTCTTCTGCAACAATTGAAAATAGCCAAAATATGCCATTCTGGCACCCTCTGAGGTACAAACATCTGCAATAACTCTGAGGGCAAAACAGGCTGAATTAAGTTTCTGTGAAAGTTTTATTACGTGGTCATTAAAATTTAAGTTTTCATCCACATGAATCCCCAGCAATTTTGTGGATGTCACTCTGTCTAAGGCTTTGTCACCACACACCAGATCGAGATTTACATTTTGACGTCTTTTCCCACACTGCATATAATTTGTTTTATTTACATTCAATGTCAACCTGTTTGCATTGAACCAAGAGTGGATGTAATTTAGTACTTTATCAGCAGTTGTTGGTAGCACTTGCTTTGGTGCACTTATTATCACACTAGTATCATCTGCAAATATTATTGCTTTGGCTGCATCATCTGAGGTGTGAAAATCATGTATATATACAAGAAACAATATGGGCCCTAGGATGCTGCCTTTTGGTACTCCTATTTCTACATTTTTTGCCTCTGATACTGAATTTATTTTGTGGTTGGAGTAAGTTGATGTCAGTCCTACAACCTGTGTTCTGTTTTTTAGGTATGATTCAGACCATTTTTTTCCTGTCCCTTGTATACCCAATGCTACCAATTTTTCTAAAAGAATGTCCTGGTTCACAGTGTCAAGCTTTGGAGAGGTCTAAATTTACTCTACTACACTATAATCTTTTTCTAGATTTTTGATTATTTGTTCAGTGTAGCACATTACTGCTGTTTCGGTATTTTTTACGTGCTTGGAAACCATGCTGATTTCTGTTTAGTAAATTATGGTCATTTAGATATTTGTTAATTCGGTGCTTCATCAGTTTTTCTAATATTTTTGAAAATGCTGGGAGGAGAGATATTGGGCTATAGTTTTTTACCTTATACTTGTCACCATTTTTAAATAATTGCTTCACTTTTGAAATTTTCAGCCTTTCTGGAAAAGCTCCTTCACTGAATGATAAATTGGCTATGTGTGCAAAGAGCTAAGCGATTTGTGGTGTGCTGTCCTTGTTATGATTGACACAGGCACCTCATCTATGCCAGCCGACATTTTGGGTTTCAAGCTTTATATCACTTTCAACATTTCACCCTCATTTTTTGGCTCTACCCTCATCCTACAAGCTGTTTTTGGATATTCAGGTTTTTCTTCGTTTGTAAATTTTAAGCTTAATGAAATTGTTGCATTTATGAAATAATTGTTAATACAATTTGGCAAATCTTGTTTATTAATATTGACATTTTTTAAATTTTTGAGGCTAATGTCCTGGTTTTCACAACTCTTCCGCGTTTCAGTCTTCACAATACCCCATATGAATTTTTATTTGTTTCCAGACTGT
This sequence comes from Schistocerca serialis cubense, assembly GCF_023864345.2. Classification (NCBI taxonomy): domain Eukaryota; kingdom Metazoa; phylum Arthropoda; class Insecta; order Orthoptera; family Acrididae; genus Schistocerca; species Schistocerca serialis. The sequence goes on from NC_064638.1 coordinate 720,098,704, forward strand.
CTTATAAAACTATCATTACTCATGAATTTCGCTTTAGCAATTACTTTTCTATATACCCTCTTGTAATTCCTGACATATTCTATGAATTGTGGGTCTGTGGATGTTTTCATTTTAGAAATTAGTCTCTTTAGACTTTCACATGAAGTTTTGATGCCAGCTATGATCCAAGAACTTGGCTTTGTATTGCCATGTGACCTGATTTTTGACAGCTTTTTTGGAAAACACATTTCAAAATATCCCATGAAAATAGAAGAAAATGTGTTATATGCATCATTTGTATTTGTTAGGGATAGTACTTCTGCCCAAGCCTCATTAGTTAGCATATTTATGAATTCTGCACAGTTTTCTGTAGAAAAATTTCTTTTATACGTGAAGTGTGTTTTCTTCTCTTTCAGTGGCCTTGAAGGAATTTTGAGGACAAGAGCATTGTGGTCGTACATTTGAAAATATATTATCAATAAGTCTGACTGTATTATTTGTTATTCTTGTGGGTGTGTGTATGTGTGGAAGCAGGTTGAAACTACATAACAGATTTAGGAACTGGTCTTTTAGCCTACTTTCACTCATAAGATTAATATTGAAGTCCACACACAACTACAGTGGCTCTATTGGTGAACAGAGTGTTAAGCAATATTTCTAATTGGTTAAAGAATATGTCTGCATCACCAGTAGGTGGTCTGTAGTAAAAGCTGTCAGTATTGTGAATTACTTTTTGGTTAAAATGTATCTATAGCAGAGTTTATTAGAGCCTTAGATCTTGTGTTGGGTAGCGAAGTATTTTCAAAACTGGTAATTTATGTCAGTGATATACTTATAAGAAGCAACACCTGGAACAAGCATCTCAGTTGAATCAAAGAGGTAGCTAGCAAGTTCAGGCTGGAAGGTATAACACTTCAATTAGCTAAGTGTAAGTTTGGTGTAAGAACTTTGAACTTTTTAGGACATGCAAAGGGAGTAGATGGACAGGTAGAGCAGTGTGCAATCAGCCTTGCAAGCCGTCACTTGTTAAAACATTTACTGTAATTGAAAAAGAACTACCTGCCATTGTGTGGGGATTCAAAAAGTGTAGAAATTATTTAACTGGACATAAGGTCATTGTTTCTACTGATCATAAAGCTTTATGCAATTTGCAAGAATGTAAACTTTATCATAACAGGATAACACACCGGGCCTTATTCTCGCAACATTTTGATTATACTATTTTACATATCAGTGGTAAGAAGAACTGGTTCAGACGCTCTATCCAGTTTTCCAATAGGGAACGAGCAGGAAAATGTTAGAATACAGGATAATAGGAACATCAGAATCATATTTATCGATGACAGGGGTACTCCTCTGTTTCTAATTGTGGATTTGTTTACCAAATTAGTTAAGCTGTATCCATTCAAGAAGGCCACTAACCACAAGATAATTCAATGTTTTGTCAATGATTACTTCACCAATATGGGTAAACCAAAAGTAATCCTATCTGACAATGGCAATCAATTTACATCCAATGTTTGGGATCAGTTTGCCACAGATAAGAATACCAAATATGTAAGCATTTCAGTTTATTCGCCTCCTTGCAATGCAACAAAGATATACATAAGAGAAAATGGATGCCCTTGTAGGTCTTATTGTGCTAAGGACCACATTAACTGGTATTCTTACATAAAACAGTTAGAGGATATCCTCAGCCATTTACAACACACCATTACTGGGTTTTCTCCTTTTGAAATTCATTACAATAAGAAGCCTGCAAACCTTTTGTATGAATTAGTAGTGTTCCCTGTATGCTCTGAATTTCCACCTGATTAGAGGGAGGACATTGTGAGGGAAAATGTGGAAGCATATTATAGTAATAAGAAAGTTAATACATGATAAAGGTTTGAAGATAACACAGTACAATATTGGCAGCCTGATATTAACCAAAAGCTATGAGAAGTCTCAAGCAATAAAAAAAGGGATTAATACGTATTTTGATATACACATTAATCAAGAAAAGTACTTGGTATGAGAAATAATATTCAGTTGAAACTGTACATTCATCAATAACTTGCACCCTCAAGGTGATGTACATTCTTTGTGTGTCAGCATGTGGCAAACACAAGTTCCCTAAGTAGTGTAGTATTTGCTTCTACAGTTTTACACATCAATACCACATTCCTTTTACATGAGATTACACAAATCTATGCTGGATACTACGTACTGTCAGTAGAACTGTGGAGGATTTGATAATTGAGCTTCACTTATACTTTATAATACTTCTGAGAGATACTTATGACACTTGTGCTCTAATAGTGCTTATGACTGACACATCATTATTATGCTTTTTCACTAATATGCCTTTATGCTTTTCACATAAATAAATACAATGCCTTTGAATGATTATTATGATGCTTATATTGACAGTCATTACACACCTGCTACACTTTCATACAGAATGTCCTACACCTTACACTTACTGGATGATGCTTTGAGGAGATAATGAACCATATTTATTATCCACAGATTTTGATGCAATTGTGCTTGTGGTCTGACACTATGAAGCATCTAATGGTGTTCTTCCATTCTATTGAAGTCCTATGATGAGGATATGAAGTTAATGGTTTTGTTTCTATGATTGATCCTTCACTCTGTTGAATGTGTGGTAGTGTGTTCTCTATTGAGATCTTTGTACTTAATAATTCAAACATTGAATCAATAGTATTACCTTGAAGCAAATATGTCTCATGTCTGATACCGCAGAATGATATAGATGTAAAAGCAATACAGAAGACCCATGCTAAAGATGATGCAAATGTGCATCGGAGAGCAAATATGTATGGCTGTACTTCTGCTGGATGCAATTACTGGTAAGCAGTATGGAACAGGTTCATGTGTCAAGTCATAAAATATAGATTTCATGAGGGTAGAACATCAGATATATTTGTCTTCTTGGAATTTTCATATGTCAATTCTGTATAAATTCTGGCCTTACTTGAGTTAATTTTTCTACTTAAATTATGTTTATTACATCTGAAGATATTTTTGCATATATCTGATCGCTAATACACTATTTTTATGATAATATATTTTTATTTTTCATATCAAACCATTTCACAACATTGATTTTGAACCATGAAAATTAGTAATCATAACTGTTCACTTAAATGATCCAAGAATTACTTCATGGTAAAGACAAAGTGATTATGCTTCAGTTTTCATACAGACAAAATTGCAATTTTTTTTATAATTTTTCCGATTTTGCTATCGATAATAAAGTTGGTATTGTTCAAAGACTGGAAGCTGCTGTTTTACAGACTGTCAAAATTAGCAACATTTGTTATCAGCTATTAGTTGGGTAAATCTTCACGTAAATTCTAGACATTTCTAAACAACATTATCTGTCTTACACCAGAAAAGTCATTGCAATCGAGACAGTCAAGTTCATACAAATATGAATTATATTTGGTTCCAAAAAATGTGGAAGCTATGTTCATAACATATGATGTAATTTTGGAGCCAAGTGCATCACATAGCTTCATACTTGCTTTATCATTTAACAAGTGTGGTTTTGGTAGGTATTGAAGCTGGTTTGTGTAACAATCTGAGGAATTAACATTTTTTTTGTCTTGTGTAAACACATTGCATGATGCTGGTTACTGAAAAGTGTCTGACAGAATAGGAGGGCAACCATAAAATATAATATATAATGTCCATATATTGTCCATAGAGATTGGTATGTCTTGTCAATCCTCTTTATGCAGGAATGTACAAGTAAACTTTGCTTTCCCAACAACTTTCTATAACACTTCTTTAATGTACGGTTGGAATACATATTTTTTTTAACAGTATTGTTGCAGAAGAAGCTTAGTAGAACAGTCACTGCAGTGCAGTGGTTAAGATACTAGACTGTGGCATGGAGGGTTGTGAGCTCAAAACTCACCTGAACTGTAAAATTTTAATTTCTATGTTCAGTTCATGTACATTCTAGAAGTATCCACCACAATCAAGAATCATTGTACTGTAATGTTCTGTAACTGTATATATACCGTAAGTGATCTGGCAGGAGGCAGTTCACTCTGCACTGTTGTATGTGCAAGTGCTCAATAAACCTTCGTTAAGTGAAGTTAGTGTTTGTCATTCATCTAAGTACACCTTCTCCCATGTGACATTATTCTGGTGGGAATACTGGGTATTGGAACTTGTGATAGTGCACATTATCCATGAGTCAGTAGCTCCCATCAGGCCATGACAGAGCTGCTGTTTATGTGGCGATAAACCTGAGTTCGAGCCATTTTCAACCGATCACAATCCATCAGAGACAGAAGAAGAAGAGGGTGTTATAATGACAGATGCTGTGTGCCACCACGTGAGAGATCCTTCCGGGTTCTCTGGTGACGATGGCCAAGATCCAAACAAGTGGCTGAAGGTATATGAGCATACAGCCAAATTTAACAAATGGTATGACACTATGTGTTTGGCTAACGTATTTTTCTACTTGCAGGGCACTGCCAAGCAATGGTATGAGAACAATGAGGAAAAGTTCACAAGCTGGGAAGTATTCCAGGCAGAAATGCGCAAGTATTTTGGCGACACACAACGACAGAAGTGCAAGGCTGAAGATAAATTAAAGGGCAGGGCACAGCGTCCAGGAGAAACTACAGCAGCCTACATTCAAGACTTCTTGGAGCTGTGTGAAATAGTGGATCCTAGAATAAAGGAGAAAGATAAGGTTGCACATCTTATGAAGGGTGTTGCTGAGGACATGTGTCAAGCCCTACTCGTGAAGGAGGTTTTGACAGCAGACAACTTCATAAAAAGGTGCCAGCATATCGAGACAATGCATCAAAAAAGAATTACACACAAGAAGTTTCAATGGCTTTCAAACATTGTATCAATGTCTGTGATGGAGGAGGAAACTGATTTCACAAGTTGTCTTTGTCAGATAGCAATAGAGGAAGTTCAGAAGGCACTTGGATTGCACGGCAACCAAAAAACATAGATGCTTCAAGAGGTCATAAGGGAGGAAGTGGAACAGACATTGAACCCAATCTCTCGTTCTTCATTTCTCTTTAAAATGGTAAAAAAGTCGAGACCCAGGCGAAGTTACGTTCCACCAATGCCACATGAGGAACCTGTTTTGGCACCAAGGAAGACTGACATCTGGAGGACCCAGGATAACCAACCAGTATGTTTCCACTCCAGACAACCGGGACGTGTGGCATGCTATTGTCGAGAAAGGCGGTGGATATTTGATGATGAAAACAGCAGATCGATCTTAGCCAATGCAAACTCTGGGACGATGAAGATGAACAAGAAGATGTGGGTGCAGGACGAGCAGCTGCAAGCTAGTCGCTGGAGAGGATGCTCCCCACAAGGTCTCCATTGCCTTTCGAAGCTCCAGCTGATCACCCCGCCGGTGCAACCTGGAAAACTAGAGGGTGTGTGCTTCCTTGGAGGTGAGGCTGCCGAAGAGAAAAATCCTCTGCCATCGATCACTACAAAAACGATAAGAAACTACATCGATATCCTCATGGATGTCAAACCATATCAACTTCTTGTGGGCTCTGGAGCTTCATATCGAGTCATTTCGGAGTAGTACCATTGTCAGTTTCAGAAAACTGTATTTGTCAACAACAAAACATCTTTGCTGAAGGTGGCTAAAGGGAAACATGTAAAACCTACAGCAAGATGTGTCATTTGTGTGGGTATAAGTGGCAATACTCAGCCCTTAGAATTCATTGTCTTACAAGAGTGTAGTCAGGACGTCATTCTCGGATGGGACTTTTTGAAAGCTTCTCAGGCAATTATAGATTGTGGTCACTCGAAGATTATGCTAGACGAGATGAGATACTGTGGACAGGAAGATGTGCATCTGAGTGCGACGGGGACTATGTGTGCTGCTTGAAGTGACCCTTCCTGCAGTCAGTGTTAGAAAGATAGCTGTCATGTGTTATGCCATGCATCAACCTATGGATCTTGTAGTGGAATGTAAGAGAAGTATACCACTGAAGAATAACTTCATCTTCCCAGCCTCTGTCGTCTCATTTAAGAACGGATTTGGTGAATTGTGGATAGTGAACTATCGCTGAGAACTGCAGATCCTTCCAAGACACATGTGCGTAGAAAACGCTGAGCCGTTAATTGCAAAACAGCTGAGCATCATAGAAACCTCCCATGCTGCCATCCTTCTTCCATGTCAGGAAGAAGGATCACAGTTGGCACTATTGTGTCGATTACAGGAAACTTAATAAGATAACTAAAAAGGACATTTACTCTCTTCCATGAATTGACAATACACTAGATTGTCTGAAGGGGGCTAAGTTTTTCTCACCCATGAACATGTACTCGGAATAGTGGCAAATCAAAGTGGATGAGGCTGGTCATGAAAAAACTGCATCCATTACTCCTGAGGGCCTGTATGAGTTTCGGGTGATGCCATTTGGTTTGTGTAATGCACCAGCAACCTTTGAATGGATGATGTATAATCTTCCAAGTCACCTGAAGTGGACGATTTGTCTTTGTTATTTAGATGACATTATAGTGTTCTCAGAGACATTTGATGAACACACAAAAAGACTGAGGGCTGTTCGTCTCTAACAAGGTGGACTGAAACTTAATCCAAGAAAGTGTCTCTTTGGAGCAAAAGAAATTGAAATACTTGGACACCTTGAGTCAAACGAGGGTGTGCGGCCAGACCCAGAAAAGGTGAGATCTATAATGGAATTCCTATTCCTAAAAGTATTAGAGATGTGGGAAGCTTTCTTGGATTATGTTCTTATTACCGTCATTTTATCAAAGACTTTTGTATCAAAACCAGGCCACTCCAAGAGTTGTTAAAAGCTGATGCTAAATTTATCTAGGGTGGTGCCCAACAAGATTCTTTTGATGTGCTGCGAAAAGCTCTAATGACGGACCCTGTACTTGGTCTGTACGATGAGACAGCACCTACAGAACTACACAGAGATCCCAGTGAGTATGGGATCGGTGCTGTTCTGGCGCAAATTTCGGATGGAAAAGAGAAGGTTATAGCCTATGTTTCTAGGTGACTTACAAAAGCCGAGAGAAACTACTCAACTACAGAAAGAGAATGTCTTGCTGTGATGTGGGCCGTGTGCAGATTTCCACAGTATCTCTATGGAAGGCCATTCACAGTTGTTACAGACCATCATTCACTTTGCTGGTTGACAGGTCTTAAGGATCAAACAGGACGACTCGCCAGGTGGGCACATCTTCAAGAGTATGACATTACCATACAGTACAAAAGTGGAAGAAAACACGAAGATGCCAACTGTCTCTCAAGGAACCCTGTGCAAGACTTTGATGAAAATTCAGGATCTCTCTGCTGAGCAGAAGAAGGACGTCAAGATATCTCGAATTATGCTTGCCTTAAATTGGTCAGAGGATGTGAAAGGACAATTTAAGGTAGTTAATGGATTACTTTGCAAGAAAAACTTTGATCCATTTAGAAAGAGATGGCTACCAGTGATTCCTAAACATATGCACTTAGATGTTCTACAGAAATTCCATGACACACCTGAGGCTGGACATTAAGAATTTATTAAGACATATGATAGGATCCGCAAGAGATTTTTCTGGCCAGGTTTATTTAGGAGTGTCCGTCACTATGTGTCACACTGTTGAGAGTGCCAGAGGAGAAAGGCAGCTCTTCAGAAACCACCTGGCTGACTCATACCAATTCCACCAGCCGAAACGCCTTTCCAGCATGTTGGGATTGACCTCCTCGGACAATTACCAATGTATGCTAGTGGCAATAGATGGTTTATTGTTTGAACTGATTATCTGACACTCTAAGCGATTACAAAAGCTGTGAAAACAGCTGAAGCATTCAAGATAGCCAAATTCATCGTAGAAGACATTGTATTAAAATGCGGTGCCCCAAGGTCGTTATTTATGGATCGAGGGAAAGTTTTTCAATCGAATCTTGTGAGAGAGATAAACTGTTGGTGGAACTTTACTCATTACATGACGACTGCATACCATCTGCAAACTAACAGGCTTACTGAATGCCTTAATAAGACCTTGGCCAAAATGCTATCAATGTTCATCATTGTTGAGCAGAGCAACTGGGATGAGGTGCTACCTTTCGTGACACTTGCCCACAACACCGCCATACAAGACACCATAGGATTTACGCCATTTTTCCTCGTGCATGGGCGTGAGGTGACTACAACGATGGACACTTTGTTTCCGTTACATCCTGATGACGTGGACGATGACTACATCAGCCAGGTGTTAACCAGAGCTGAGGAAGCTCAGCAGTTAGCTCGACTCTGCATGCTGCTGGCTCAAGAAAACGATCGCCGAAGTTATGAGGCGAGCCACCACCCTGTTGTCTACCAGCCTGGTGACCGTGTCTGGATCTTCACTCCTGTTCGGAAGGTTGGTCTCTCTGAGAAGCTCCTCAGGCACTACTTTGGACCTTATAAGGTTGTAAGAAAGTTGTCTGATGTTACTTATGAAGTTGAAGATTTCGATGTCAACACAGGACGACGAAAAATCAGAGATCTGGTCCACATCCTTCGATTGAAGCCCTACGAGGATCCTGCAACCCGGGGTAAATTCAAAGCTCCAATGACAGGCAACAAGCAGAAAGGTGACAAAGAGCGTAGCAGCAAGGGAAGTTTTAAGCAGATCACCGCCAGAGCGAACATCAGTCATCAGGAGTTGGAGTGTCCGAGACGTTGTTCTCTTAATGAGGGAGAAATGTCGCAGAAGAAGCTGAGTAGAACAGTCAGTGTAGTGTAGTGGTTATGATACTAGCCTATTGCATGGAGGGTCGTGAGTTCAAAATTCACCTAAACTGTAAACTTTTAATTTCTATATTCGATTCAAGTTCATTCTAGAAGTATCCACCAATGTCAAGAATCATTGTACTGGAATGTTCTGTAACTGTATATATACCGTATGTGTTCTGGCCGGAGTCAGTTCGCTCCACACTCTTGTATGTGCAAATGCTGAATAAACCCTCTTTAAGTGAAGTTAGTGTTCATCATTCATCTAATTACACCTTCTTCTACGTGATGATATTAACTCGGCAGAACTCGTAGTACGTCCGTCTGCTATCACTTATAGAGACAAACGGGTGAAGAATAATCAACTGAAGAGTGTATATCTCCTTGTTTTGTTTGTATGCCAATATTTAGAGAAAAAAATAATAATATAATTCTTTACATTGCCAACGATTATGATTGTAAGAAGTGTTCCAAGAACTTATAAATAAATACAGACAATGGCAAAAAGCAACAATATTCCAGCAACTTTTCACTGAAACACATTGGCTCATCAGTTTTGAAAAGCTTATGCAGGAATTTCACCCTTTCTAATTTATATAAACATTGATTAAATTATGAAAGAAATAGTCAATTCAGTGTAGTAAATTTTTGTTTTATACATGCATGAATCCTCCCTCATGAACCATGGACCTTGCCATTGGTGGGGAGGCTTGCATGCCTCAGTGATACAGATATACGTACCATAGGTGCAGCTACAGCGGAAGCATATCTGTTGAGAGGCCAGACAAATGTGTGGTTCCTGAAGAGGGGCAGCAGCCTTTTCAGTAGTTGCAACGGCAGTAGTCTGGATGATTGACTGATCTGGCCTTGTAACACTACCCAAAACAGCCTTTCTGTGATGGTACTGCGAATGGCTCAAAGCAAAGGGAAACTACAACCGTGATTTTTCCCAAGGGCATGCAGCTTTACTGTACGGTTAAATGATGATGGCGTCCTCTTGGGTAAAATATTCCAGAGGTAAAATAGTCCACCATTCAGATCTCCGGGTGGGGACTACTCAGCAGGACATCGTTATCAGGAGAAAGAAAACTGGCGTTCTACATGCAATGTCAGATCCCTTAATCGGGCAGGTAGGTTAGAAAATTTAAAAAGGGAAATGGTTAGGTTAAAGTTAGATATAGTGGGAATTAGTGAAGTTCGGTGGCAGGAGGAACAAGACTTCTGGTCAGGTGAATACAGGGTTATAAATACAAAATCAAATAGGGGTAATGCAGGAGTAGGTATAATAATGAATAAAAAATAGGAGTGTGGGTAAGCTACTACAATCAGCATAGTGAATGCATTATTGTGGCCACGCTAGACACGAAGCCCATGCCTACCACAGTAGTACAAATTTATATGCCAACTAGCTCTGCAGATGACAGAGAGATTGATGAAATGTATGATGAGATAAAAGAAATTATTCACATATTGAAGGGAGACGAAAATTTAATAGTCATGGGTGACTGGAATTCGATAGTAGGAAAAGGAAGAGAAGGAAACATAGTAGGTGAATATGGAATGGGGGTAAGAAATGAAAGAAGAAGCCGCCTGGTAGAATTTTGTACAGAGCATTGCTTAATCATAGCTAACACTTGGTTCAAGAATCATAAAAAAAGGTTGTATACATGGAAGAATCCTGGAGATACTAGGAGGTTTCAGATGGATTATATAATGGTAAGACAGAGATTTAGGAACCAAGTTTTAAATTGTAAGACATTTCCAGGGGCAGATGTGGACGCTGACCACAATCTATTGGTTATGAACTGTAGATTAAAACTAAAGAAACTGCAAAAAGGTGGGAATTTTAGGAGATGGGACCTGGATAAACTGACAGAACCAGAGGTTGCAGAGAGTTTCAGGGAGACGATTGACAAGAATGAGGGAAAGAAATACAGTAGAAGAGGAATGGGTAGCTTTGAGGGATGAAATAGTGAAGGCAGCAGAGGATCAAATAGGTAAAAAGATGAGGGCTAGTAGAAATCCTTGGGTAACAGAAGAGATATTACATTTAATTGATGAAAGGAGAAAATATAAAAATGCAGTAAATGTAGCAAGCAAAAAGGAATACAAACATCTCAAAAATGAGATGGACAGGAAGTGCGAAATGGCTAAGCAGGGATGGCTATAGGACAAATGTAAGGATGTAATTCTGTCACTAGGGGTAAGATAGATACTGCCGACAGGAAAATTAAAGAGCCTTTTGGAGAAAAGAGAACCACTTGTATGAATATCAAGAGCTCAGATAGAAACCCAGAAAAGCAGAAAGGTGGAAGGAGTATATAGAGGGTCTGTACAAGGGTGATGTACTTTAGGACAATATTATGGAAATGGAAGAGGATGTAGATGAAGATGAAATGGAAGATATGACACTGCATGAAGAGTTTGACAGAGCACTGAAAGACCTAAGCTGAAACAAGGCCCCAGGAGTAGACAACATTCCGTTAGAACTACTGACAGCCTTGGGAGAGCCAGTCCTGACAAAACTCTACCATCTGGTGAGCAAGATGTATCAGACAGGCGAAATACCCTCAGACTTCAAGAAAAATATAATAATTCCAATCCCAAAGAAAGCAGGTGTTGACAGATGTGAAAATGGCCAAACTATCAGTTTAATAAGCCACGGCTGCAAAATACTAACACGAATTCTTTACAGACAAATGGAAAAACTGGTAGAAGCCGTCCGTGGAGGGGATCAGTGTGGATTCCGTAGAAATGTTGGAACATGTGGGGCAATACTGACCCTACGACGTATCTTAGAATATAGATTAAGGAAAGGCAAACCTACATTTCTAGTATTTGCAGACTTAGAGAAAGCTTTTGACAATGTTTACTGGAATACTATCTTTCAAATTCTGAAGGTGGCAAGGGTAAAATACAGGGAGTGAAAGGCTATTTATAATTTGAACAGAAACCAGGTGGCAGTTATAAGAGTCGATGGGCATGAAAGGGAAGCAGTGGTTGGGAAGGGAGTGAGACAGTGTTGTAGCCTATCCTCGATGTTATTCAACTTGTATATTGAGCAAGCAGTAAAGGAAACTAAAGAAAAATTTGGAGTAGGTATTAAAATCCATGGAGAAGAAATAAAAACTTTGAGGTTCACCGATGACATTGTAATTCTGTCAGAGACAGCAAAGGACCTGAAGAGCAGCTGAACGGAATGGACAGTGTCTTGAAAGGAGGATATAAGATGAACATCAACAAAAGCAAAACGAGGACAATGGAATGTAGTCGAATTAAATCCGGTGATGCTGAGGGTTTTAGATTTGGAAATGAGACATTTAAAGTAGTAAATGAGTTTTGCTATTTGGGGAGCAAATTTACTGGTGATGTTCGAAGTAGAGAGGATATAAAATGTACACTGGCAATGGCAAGGAATTCGTTTCTGAAGAAGAGAAATTTGTTAACATCGAGTATAGATTTAAGTGTCAGGAAGTCGTTTCTGAAAGTATTTTGTATGGAGTGTGGTATTGTATGGAAGTGAAATGTGGACGATAAATAGTTTGGACAAAAAGAGAATAGAGGCTTTCAAAATGTAAAGCTACAGAAGAATGCTGAAGATTAGATTGGTAGAACATATAACTAATGAGGTACTGAATAGAATTTGGAAGAAGAGAAATTTGTGATTTTGACTAGAAGAAGGGATCGGTTGATAGGATATGTTCTGAGGCATCAAAGGATCACCAATTTAGTATTGGAGGGCAGCGTGGAGGGTAAAAATCATAGAGGGAGACCAAGAGATGAATACACTAAGTAGATTCGGAAGGATGTAGGTTGCAGCAGGTACTGGGAGATGAAGAGGCTTGCACAGGATAGAGTGGCATGGAGAGCTGCATCAAACCAGTCTCTGAACAGAAGACCACAACAAACAACAACATCCATGAACATTTTATAGAAGGGAGGAGTATTAAACTTAGTAGCTGAGCTTGCCAACTTCATGGTGGTTAATGTCTTGAAAACTCCAAGAGTCTGTTGGTGGAACCATTCTCAGGGACTGGATGGAAATTAATAGTCTCCATCTTATCTGCAATATCAAGCATCTGCGTTTGTTTAGCTGTGGCAGATGACAAAGGGATTATTCTCTTAATCTGCACACAGTGTCCTCACCAATGCCCAGCAGTAAAAGCATGACACAATGGAAAGTCATCAAAACATTCCCATGCAGAAAACTTAACCCAATCATCATTCAGTATAACATAAAAATCCTTCTTGTTAAGCCACCCCTCCATGCTCTATGGATCTTTTAGTATGCGGATTGGGACCAGTTTAAGAAGGAAGTTGATAGTTAACGATACCAACCAGTTGATCTTACCAACCACAGCCAGTTATGAGAGATCTGTGTGGGCTCTAGAATCTAATAACAAAAAATTCATACCACGTGTCTTTTGATGTCTCTGCATACCTGGATGGATATAAGACTGTGATGAATTCTACACACAGTATCAACAATCATACAATGACATAATAGCTGAAGATCTGTTGAAGGCTCTTAGTCAAAACAGAAGCGATAAATGGCACAAGACCATAGCCAGACTGAATGTCATGGGTTCGAGCTGTAAATCCTGGAACCTTATAAAGAAATATGATACAAATCTACATATACCAAGAAGAAACACACACTTTTATGTTAATGCCGTTGCTGTGAGAGTAATAAAAAGCCTGAAATGCTAAACTGGATAAGGTGCATAAACAAACATGAAAGAATTGTTATATACAATGAGGTCGTGAATGAAACCTCTGACATTCTTATTTCCAAATTGAGCAGTAATAACAAAAAGAATGCAACTATAAAATCCAAGTTGTTCATAAATAATGTAACTTCATTCACATATATTGTAAAGTTGATTCCATAATAAGCTATTTTCATTAGTTTCAGGTACTTTCCAGTGATTCTAAAGCAAATGTGGCACTTTTTCTTAAAACTTTGGAAAAGGAAATTAACAAAACATGTATGCTGAATCCAGATGATGAATTTTGGTGTCCTTTAAGGATGTGGGTTTTGAGTGAGATCATCAAGCTCTGGAGTTCTGCATTCATGCTCATTTATTTGTCTTTACTAATCTGCTCTAATCTTTCACACTGTTTATAAATAGTTACAAATATCTACACTGAGGCACATTATTTACAAGCTTCCACAGGACAGAACCAAAAACATACGGAATATGTGTTAAGATAACTTTGACAACAACTGACAATTGTCAGATGCTTCTTGCAGTGGTGCCTTGTCCATTAAGCATTTGGAGGTTCTATGATCAAACTTTTGTAGAACAGCTGTAAACTGATTCCCAGGAATTGTAGTAATGGTGTACACTACAAAAATTTTCAAAAAAGGCGATTTCTTCCACATTTATTGCCCCCACAATCATTGTGAGGACCAGATACAGCTTCACATCAAATGTTATATGCAAGTAGGCAACTCTGCTTTATTATACATGAAAGTGATGTTAACAACATAATAAAACTATGAAGTCACAGTCCTTTTTCAACATGGTACTGACAGAGCACAGTGGCTGTGACGTGTTGAACTGCACACATTCAAAAGAAGTCCATACGAGATCATGCACTTTATCAAAGCTAACATGTTTAGTGGCATATATGTATATCCTGACTGAACAATACTGGTGCTCAATTTTTACAAAATGTTACCAACTCCCACTCTCATGAATATTCTACATAGGTGTTACTTGATTGCTTGTTGTCATGGACTGACTATTTAGGGTTAGTGTGAACTATATAAAGACTGATGTGTGAACATATTGTGATTTTATAAACAACATTTTGACTTGAAAAATGACTAGGTTAGATTTTGTTGATTCAGATGGACCATATGTTATAATAGTAATCTTGTTTACAAAATGTGTGGTGGTTTAGGAAAATATGAAAGATCATGGGACCATTCTATGCATACATATTGGGAATAGCTCATTTACATCAATTTTAGCTAATTCATAATTAATGGTTTAATTACTTTGTGAAGGAGTGTCATTTGGGCTAGCAAATTTAGTGACAAAAGCATGGTGGTGAAAGTTGATATCTAAGAAGCACAACAGCTAAATTTGCAATAGAAAATCTAGATATGTTTGAACTTAAACATTAATTATGTTGAATTGATTATTTTAGTAAAATACTTTGTTAATTTGTCAAAACTCAATTTTGACATTGAAAATACATTTATTATATTTTTTATTAATTAATGTGCAAATGAAAACATGAAAACCTGGCCCAAAGTAACCCTGGTCAAGTATTATTTTAGAGTAACTCCACTCATCTCCCACATCTGTTTGACTTTTGGATATTTATTACTAAAGAGAGGGTGGTAGGGTTACAATGTGAGATGGAATGTGACTTAATGCATTTGTCAAAATAATCCATGAGAAGATTATTGATGTGTAATCTACCCCTCCCTCCTTTGTTGTTGTCACTACTACTGTTGATGGGAGTCTTTTTTTTTTTTTTTTTTTTTTTCCTCTCTCAAAAAATGCGAAAGGAGTAAAATGTGCAATAAATTTTTTACTTATTTTCTTTCCTCATAGTTGCCCCAGTTCTACATGTCAAGGGCTCTGATTCTTGAAGCTGAAATTTTCACATTTTAGGTTCTCATGGTTGCAATTAACATACATAATTCTGATTAATGCCTGTGCAGGTATTTGTTTTATGATGTTTATATAATTCACATGTTACTATATCACACTGTCTTTTCAATTTTCACATTAACAAAGCCAAAATTACATCATTTTTCCAAAACACTAAAACACATCCAATCACGCCAGAGGTGTGCCCACTGCTACCCCCTCCACACTCCTTGGGAATAACAATATTCCAAAGTGTTTACAACTTTTCTTCTTGTCAAATGCCTTTCGATTTATTTATAAATGAAGCCAGGAATAAACATAATAAACAGTGCCAATTTGTGTAATTAATAATATAAATTTTTAGTGTGCCAAATAATTCGTAATTTCAAATGTTTCCCAAAGAAAAAAAATTAACTGTACGTAGAGAGCTAGTACATATCGATTGTAACAAGGGAAAATAAAGTAATTCAATTTCATAGTTTTTAGGTTGAAATATAACATTTTGTGTACAAAATTATATGAAATTTTTGAGATAAACAATTGAGACAATACTGACCTGCACAAATTTGAAAATGGTTTCTGGTATCGATTACTTCTGTTGAGGGAAAGTAATGTCAGAGGAGGGTATCCCTTTACAATGTCCCCCTCACAAAATTTGGGAACAATATATTTACAATATTTTGTGACCTACTATAAAGTTTGCCATACAGTTTATGAAATGATGCCAAAAAGGTAGAATACAAAAGTATAAAAGTATCTGATACATAACATGTTACAGAAATCATAAGAAAATTATCTCCAATACAAGTCATAATTTATACATATATCAGGACATTGGCATTCAGATTTTCAGATGCGTGGAACATTCTGTTACAAGACAAATGATAAAAAGTTAAAACTACAACTTTACAACACTAAACCATATAAACAAGTGCAGAGACAATGTAAATTACTAAAATTATATACAAATTGCAAGCTTACATTTATAAAGTCACACTTTCATAAAAGCAGAGAAAAAATTTAGAGCCTAAGTGTATGACAAGTGAGCCGACTACAATAACTCACGATGACAGGTATGGACCAGAAGAACATACTCAATCATGAATAGGAATCAATCAGGCATACAAACCATAGTTGAAGGAGAAAATTATGAAAAAATATTAGAGCCTAAGCTTTAGATGTGGGGATCGACCCAAACCACATTGGGTACAGATCACCAAAAATATTTTGACACAACAAAATGAATAAAGTTCATAATCATATATTAATAAGTTCAGTCATATATAAAGAGTAATTATAGGAAGCATCTGCCCTCAATCAATAGTTGCACACTCTCCTTGAGTACACACACACACACACACACACACACACACACACACACACACACACACACACAGACAGAGAGAGAGAGATAGAGAGAGAGTTGCAATGACCAGGGATACCCAAAATAGAGTTAAGCATGAGTTTTCCCACAACCCAAGTTCCAATATGATACAATTACAGTACTCAGGAGAAATGCAGGTAATCAGAGTCATAAATAGCTTTGAATGATGACATAATCGAGTAGCTTGAGGACCAAAATCAGTGTGTGAAATCAGAAATGTATACATCTTGTTACACATATACTCATAAATGTCTTACACACTATTTGCTAATTGTTCATACAAACTAATCTACAAACATACAGGCCTATAAGATTAATCTACAATTGATAAAAGAAATACATACTGATTTAAAGTTACATAATGATCAGGAAGTAAATCCCCCTGCTTGAAAAAAACCTACATTTATGTGGAACAACATCTACATGACAGTGATGATTTTTATAAACAAATAGTTCCATGAATTCTTCATGCAGGATGATTTCTGAGCTAACAATTTACAAATCTCAGTCACAACATTGATGTAGTTGATAGATGGTTGAATACATTATCCAGCGGTTATGATCTCTTGTAAGACAACTGGATCAGCAAGGGTGCAGCCATACAGGAGTGTGGAAGTGGATCCACCCACATCCTTCAGTTTCCTCCCTAGATTTCTCATCACACTTAGGTTACTTCCCATCTAGCATTCACATCAAATCCTGCAACATTGTTACATTGTTTTGTGTAGTAAGGTGTAGTAAGTATGCTGTTCAATTCCTCTCTCACATTACACCCGCTGAATACAAGGCCACACCACGCCTCTAATACACTTTATCTTTCAGATTTACAAGGTAAGTAGAGATACAAACATGACATGAAATAAGTTTCGTGATAATCCGACATGTTTCCTTTTCCTTTTTTCTTCCCCATTGTCAGGAGTGTAGTATGTAAGATGATATGATTTCTGAAGTTTTGTTTTATCTATTGACCGAGTTTAAATTTATTTATTTTAAATTTACATGTTCATACAACTATATAACTATGTTTTATAATAGATTTGTGCTTTAGAATTTGATACATGTAGGCCATGATTCTAAATGAGTAGATCCTTTTACAATTTTGAAATGGGACAAACCCATTAAATATCTAGTAATAAATTTTCGTATTTTGTAGTGTAAAAATTAAGGAATTATACCTTAATATATCTGTGTGTATCACCTTACTAGTTCATGTTTTCATTGCATTTAGCTTGGTTTATTAAAGTTTCTTATGTGAAAACTTTTTAATCCTTTCTGACATAAAACCTGTATACTTTTTTTTTGTCTATAAACAGAACTAAATGCTCTAATAGAAAATATATTTATATAGTTGTATGAACCTGTAAATGTAGTGTGTCATAGATTTAAATTCAGTCAATAGGTAAGACAGAGCCTCAGAAATCACATCATCTTACAAACTACATTCCTGACAAAGGAGAAGAAAAAAAGAAAATGAAACAAAACAAAACAAATTAGATATTTTGCGTCATTCCTATAAGCTTTCAGTTCAGTGATATTGCATAATCCAAACAATGTCTTGGATTTATGATACACAAGTCTGTATGCATTAGGATGCAGACTTTCAAGAATTTTGAATGGTCCTATATAAATATAAAAAAAATTCTTTATCTCAGATGTCAACACTTTAGATTTCTCTTTGGCTTTCACCAACACAAGATCACCTACGTCAAACTTAGAAAATCTGTCTTTACTATCATGCCTCTGCTTTCTCCTATCCCCCTGCTTTATCATCCTCTGCCTAACACGCTCTTCCATCTCTTGCGGCGACAGAATTTTACATGAAGGAAACTCAACATTCTCAGAAATAATCAACTACCAATACAGTGTTCCAACCAACATAGTTTTATATGAAGAAAACTCAACATTCTCAGAAATAATCAACTACCAATATACTGTTCCAACCAACATAGTTTCCAATCGTCTGAGTCAGTCTTATGTCTCCTGAATAAAATACCCTTGTCTACCTTTTAACACTGTCCTGTCTTTTCTCCTCCTTTCTTATCCAACATGCTCTTAACAAATTTGTTAAAGTGCAAGTTGTATGAGGTAGTGTGGTTTGGTTAGTTTTATTTTTCATTATTTGTCTCTCTACTTTTTTGTACAGTGTTTGCTGTATTCTGTTTTTAGATTCATCTACTGCGCATATTATGTCACCCCTGTATCTGTACGAGCAGATGATGTTGCAGCTTTTCTTTGTTATCATGTCTTCAAATATTAATTTTTCTATATGAATCATGAAAATGTTGGCTAATGTACCTGAGATAGCTGAACCCATGGGTAAACCTTCTTTTTCTATATACACTCCTGGAAATGGAAAAAAAACACATTGACACCGGTGTGTCAGACCCACCATACTTGCTCCGGACACTGCGAGAGGGCTGTACAAGCAATGATCACACGCACGGCACAGCAGACACAACAGGAACCGCGGTGTTGGCCGTAGAATGGCGCTAGCTGCGCAGCATTTGTGCACCGCCGCCGTCAGTGTCAGCCAGCTTGCCGTGGCATACGGAGCTCCATCGCAGTCTTTAACACTGGTAGCATGCCGCGACAGCGTGGACGTGAACCGTATGTGCAGTTGACGGACTTTGAGCGAGGGCGTAGAGTGGACATGCGGGAGGCCGGGTGGACGTACCGCCGAATTGCTCAACACGTGGGGTGTGAGGTCTCCACAGTACATCGATGTTGTCGCCAGTGGTCGGCGGAAGGTGCACGTGCCCGTCGACCTGGGACCGGACCGCAGCGACGCACGGATGCACGCCAAGACCGTAGGATCCTACGCAGTGCCGTAGGGGACCGCACCGCCACTTCCCAGCAAATTAGGGACACTGTTGCTCCTGGGGTATCGGCGAGGACCATTCGCAACCGTCTGCATGAAGCTGGGCTACGGTCCCGCACACCGTTAGGCCGTCTTCCGCTCACGCCCCAACATCGTGCAGCCCGCCTCCAGTGGTGTCGCGACAGGTGTGAATGGAGGGACGAATGGAGACGTGTCGTCTTCAGCGATGAGAGTCGCTTCTGCCTTGGTGCCAATGATGGTCGTATGCGTGTTTGGCGCCGTGCAGGTGAGCGCCACAATCAGGACTGCATACGACCGAGGCACACAGGGCCAACACCCGGCATCATGGTGTGGGGAGCGATCTCCTACACTGGCTGTACACCACTGGTGATCGTCGAGGGGACACTGAATAGTGCACGGTACATCCAAACCGTCATCGAACCCATCGTTCTACCATTCCTAGACCGGCAAGGGAACTTGCTGTTCCAGCAGGACAATGCACGTCCGCATGTATCCCGTGCCACCCAACGTGCTCTAGAAGGTGTAAGTCAACTACCCTGGCCAGCGAGATCTCTGGATCTGTAACCCATTGAGCATGTTTGGGACTGGATGAAGCGTCGTCTCACGCGGTCTGCACGTCCAGCACGAACGCTGGTCCAACTGAGGTGCCAGGTGGAAATGGCATGGCAAGCCGTTCCACAGGACTACATCCAGCATCTCTACGATCGTCTCCATGGGAGAATAGCAGCCTGCATTGCTGCGAAAGGTGGATATACACTGTACTAGTGCCGACATTGTGCATGCTCTGTTGCCTGTGTCTATGTGCCTGTGGTTCTGTCAGTGTGATCATGTGATGTATCTGACCCCAGGAATGTGTCAATAAAGTTTCCCCTTCCTGGGACAATGAATTCACGGTGTTCTTATTTCAATTTCCAGGAGTGTAGTTTTCTTGATTGAATTCAAAATAATTTTGTTGTGTTATTAAATGTAATAATTTTATTGTTTCATCTGTGTGTTCTTGAGGTAGCTGGTTGTGTGTTTTCAGGTTTTCTTCAATTGTTTTTATAGTTTCATTAACAGGGATGCAACTGTACATACTTTCTACATCAAAGAAGAGCAGTCTTGGTGTGTCAGGGATTTTAGTGCCTATTATAAGTTCTACCAGTTGAGAGGTATTTCTGATCGTTTTATCATATTCTAGTTTATAATACTGGGTGAGCTGTGATTGCTCTCTACTCTAACGCAGAAAAACAATGATGTGTTAGCAGACGGCATTTCCCAATGTAAGCGAGAAATCAACCGAAAATCACCATAAGTACAAATCAGTTTATTATTAATGAAATGTTTTTCGATCTAAAAGCAAATTAAAATGTAAATAGCGTAATTACAGACCACTGATGATGCTGTACCTCAATAAAGCGAAACAGGTCTGGTGAAAAAAAATCATGCATTTTTGTAGTTGCAACGACAGAACAAAAATACACTCAAGAATTATAAAGCAAATGGCCAAACAAATGAAGAACATATTCCTATAGTATGGACCGTTCAGAAATTTATATTCAATTCTCCCTTGTTCAGCTTATGACCAAAATTTATTATAAAAACGTTTTTCGAAACTTTGATATGTCTCCCACTGACTTAAATATAGATTTACCCAAGACAGAGCTTCGCCTTCAAGATATCTTTTAACAATTTAATCTTTTGGTCATCATAAGAGCCAAGATGGCCACAGAGTGAGATAACATGTATTTGCTTCATCAGCTAAAAGAACTTATTTATGAGGAAATAGTGTCAACTTTAAATTTTCTATGTTTCGTATACTTGCTGTAGTGTGCGTTCTTGTCATACAACTGAATATTAGGGTCCCAGCAGAGCTTGTTCTTGAAAAAAGGTGTTATCTGAAGTCGCGATATAACCCGAAATTTTGCGCGACATAAACGCAAAAAAATCTATTCAAGTTTTCTTGATAGTGCAAAGTTCGTTAAAAAAGACAGCTACTAGCAATATCAGTGTCTACTGTCGCAATAAAAGTGTAATTAAACGTTTCTAAATCATATTTAACTAACACATTTCTTGTTGTTTACAAGTTAGACAGACGCGATCATGTAAACCCAAGTTTTTTGAGTTGTAAATGTTTAAAATCCTGATCAAACACGCTTGATAACGTAAATTCTCTAAAAGCAAAGTAATTACTAATTCATTCTGCTGTTATTGTATTTCTAAATCAGTACAAAAACAACAACCACAAATAAGACCTTTGTCTCTTTTTTTGTGTGCAAACAGCCAATCTCGCATCCTTGACAAGTTTAAAACATTCTTTAAACATAATATCCTCTCGAAACTGACCATGAGTGAGTAATCTGGGAGCTGTTTTACTGTAGTGAACAGAGGAAATATTTTCACTTGGTGGTAAGGGGGAGAAGGCGTGTTGCAGTGGGTGGGAATGGTGGGACAACTGAAGAGGCTCTTTCCTAAAACTGTAGAGTATGCAGTAGGAATATTTTGATTGGAGAACAGGGAAGGAAAATTTGTGCCCTTCAGGCACAATTGGAGGAGCAGGGAAAAACTGATAAGGATCAAGGGAGATAGGAGGGTGGAAGGTGACTAGGAACAGGCAGCAGGTGGGAGGATAGAAAGAAAGAGAATGCAATCTGACAGATTTATCATCAACGCAAAAAACAGGTATCTACCACTGCCAGAGTTAAGTGGGGAAGAGTCCCAGTTAGAACAAGGAGCAGGAAATTTTGCACCACACTTCAACTGAGGCCAAGAAGCCTAGGAATGTACAATGTGTTAGGAAGAAGAAAGTACTGCTGCTAGGTAGTAGCCATGGGCGAGGTGTTACAGGAAAGTTTAGGGGCAGCGTACTAGGCCATCAGTATCTTCAAGCCAAATGTAGAGGTAAGTCATGTTATAGAGGACTTAGGGTCTTTATGTAAGGACTTTACAAAAGAGGACCATGTAGTGATAGTGGGAGGGGCAGGAAATAGTTTGGATAGGGATGGGGCATATGACATAGGTTGTGACCTAGACAAGATAGCTTCCCTGACTCATGGCACCAGTGTGCAATGTGTTAAGCTGTTCTGGCATCACGATCGACCACACCTTGATGGAGCTGTGAGGCGAATCAATGTGGGGTTAGGGATGCCTCTGAGGACAACCAACTTTGCTTATGTTACTCTGATACCTGTCAGGACTATCAACAGATGGGGTTTCACTAGGCATAGCCTACACCCAAACAGGAGAGGGAAGGGAAGATAGGTACAGCTGACTCATGAGAGTATATGTGGTGGATTTTGGGCTATACATGGTCAAATACCTGTTGTCACGAGTAGGAAAATTAAGCATTTTTAGGGTAAGTCCAAACAACAGGTCCCTCTGCCTAAAGAGTAAATGTGGCAGTTTGAAAAATACTGAAACAATTACTTACAAGAGAGATTTTAACACTCCAAAAATCACACATACCAGATGCCACAAAGAAAAACAAACCATCAGAAAGAGTAACGTGGGACATTTCACAGACTTAACAATCCTCCATCAAAACATGCAATCATTAAAAAATAAAATACAACTATTAGAAGTTGAGCTTCAAACTTTGAACTGCACAGTACTTTGTGTTACTGATCTCTGGTGCAGAGACACAGAAATCCAACATGTAGTATTATCAATGTATGAAAGGGCAAACTCTTACTGCAGAACTGGTTCAAGGGCTGGAGGATCATGCTGTAGAGGACAAGGGGTTATTTTTAGGAAATATGGTGCGAAATTGTGATTTAGTGTGTTTCAGTGCACGATGCGCCAGCCTCAGGGCAGACGGTGGACGAAGGCTGGCTGACACGTTAAGCAGGTGACACAGTTTTGCAATGAGCGTCGGTATGTGTGTACATGTGCGACAGCCATCAACAGCCAGAACTCAGCATTAGCAGAATTACGAAGGGCGCGGGCCACATGTGGCGTGGTCCTATTACAATATAAACATTCACAGTCTGAACTTTCCTCATAATCACTCTCGTTAGTATTGGATGTTTGATCCTTCTTTTTTCCATTTATCTCCAGGCCCTTTCCTTTCTTTTTTGAATTCTTAATCTTATTCTCTTTTGCAAATAGTTTTTTCTTTACTCTTTCTTCTTTGGCAAAGTTCTTTTCCTCTTCCTCCTTAATAATGGCTTCTAATCCTTTTTTGTGCAGCGAATCAGTTGAAACAATGGTCTTCCCCCTCTTCCGATTCGCCGTTTTCGTTCTTTCGTTAACTTTTGGCAAGGGCATCAGAATTTCAGGTGAAATATGAAATGAGGAGGCCATGTTGTCGGTTGTCATCCAAGAGACCCGGGACTAGAACAATTAGCCTCAATAAGTTTGTCATTCTTAGGCGGCAGTTCATTGTTACAATTCGCTGAAACCTCACTAGCTTGATCATCCCACCCATTGGTGTCGTCTTTTTTGCTAGTGTGCTAGGTGAAGGTAATTTCAGTTGTTCAGCTCCGTGGGCCACATTCCAGTAGCTTCGAAACCTTTAATAACGGTTTTCATTGTTGCACTTTTTATGAAAACTGAACCAAAAAGTGTTGAAATTTGAAAGAGAGTTACGACTTTCCCTGGGTTGCTTCGTACCATTTTCGAAGCTCATCACTATAATGAAGACTTAAAGGCTTCATAAAAGAAACATGAAGCGGCTCAAGTCTGTGTGAGCAATGTGGTGGTAAACAGAGCAGCGAAACTCCACTCTCGCTCGTGTAGTCTATAATGTCAATGTTCTTGGTATGTCTTGAGTGGCCATCTAATACAAAAAGAAATGAAAAGTCTTTTGATGCCTTAGAAAATTCCACAAATTTTCGAAACCATGACTCTGTGGTCATACATTTGGTGCTGTGGACCTCAGCCCAACCTCCTGGTGGCAGTCCTAACGCAAAAATTCTTTCTGCTTCTTCTTTCACGGAAAAATAAGCATTGGAGGCATGTAAGCTCCTCTTGCTGACATACAAATGAGGCAGGTTACAGTTTCGCCCCTTTCTGCAGATGTTAACGATCCTACTTGACGTTTCCCCATGCAAGCTATGATTTTTTATTGTTTTTTTAGGGTTAACCGAAACGTCTGTTACATCACAATTAAATATTTCTCAATTACATTTGTTTGTAACGAGAAAGCCTATCGACAGCTACTTTATTAAAAGCCATTGCTCTTGCACCAGATGTTGCTTCAGGTTTGTGAACAGAAAAAATAGGATGTCTTTTAAGGAATCCGTTGGCCCAATCTTCGCCTGCAATTTCATTTTTAAATCTATGAACAATGCCATTTCTTACAGGCAGCTGATAAGCTAGGTTACGCAAGTCTTTGATTGTTAAGCCGAATAACCTAGCCTCCATCTCCATACTTTTTAAGTACTTAACGAGCTCAAGTTCCTGTTCTTCTGTAAATACGTTTTTATACTTTCCAGCCATTTTATCAATTTCGTAATGAGGGTTTTCCCTTCTTTTCTTAATGTACCTTTCGAGAGTAGTCTGGGGAACGTCAAATTGGTTTGAAGCCCTCAAATACCAATAATGGCCAGAATTAGCTGCCTCCACAGCATTGTTCATGGCCTCAGTAGACCATGACTGCCTATTTGTTTTTCTCTTATATACTCGAACCATCTGAAATCTAAAGAAAAATAGATTAGGAGCCTAATAAAAGCGATCTCTTTGTTAAAAATGTAGCGGTATAGAATGGGGCACTTTCCCGTTCCGCTCCAAGTACATGGTTTAGGTTATGGAGGTAAGGCCACTTAACAACGATACGAAAACAAACATTTAACTGCATGAACCTAAAGATTATTAGACATATTTCAAGCATCTACTAACACTAGTCCTATTGTAAATAAGTAGGTATACCTTTTCTTGCTTCCAATTCGCCAGAAGTTACAAGGCAGGAGCAAAAATTACCACAGTGAAAACTTCACGATCCAACGCTTACGAAAACCAAACAAACATGGCTATCAAGGTTGAGCAGTAACTGTCTGAACTAGTTCTACTTACTGCCGGTCGTTGGCTGCACCTCCTTGACACGAAAATACGTACATCTTCATTCTGGTCCGGTACCCCATTCTACCCCGGGTTACCCTACTCTGGATACTTGCAAATCAAAGTAGATGAGGCTGATCGTGAGAAAACTGCATTCGTCACCCCTGACAGCCTGTATGAGTTTAAGATAATTTTGAACAGATGATGGATAATCTTCTAATTCACCCGAAGTTGACGATGTGTCTTTGTTATTTAGATGACATTATAGTGTTCTCAGATATATCTGATGAACATATAAAAAGACTGAGGGCCATTCTTAAGTGTCTCCAGCAACATGGGCTGAAACTTAATCCAAGAAAGTGTCTCTTTGGAGCAAAAGAAATCAAAATACTTGGACACCTTGTGTCAAACGAAAGTGTGCGGCCACACCCAGAAAAGGTGAGATCTATAACGGAATTTCCTATTCCTAAAAGTATTAGAGATGTGAGAAGCTTCCTCAGATTACGTTCTTATTACCGTCGTTTTATCAAAGACTTTTGTATCAAAGCCAAGCCACTCCAAGTGTTGCTAAAAGATGATGCTAAATTTATCTGGGTTGTGCTCAATAAGATTCTTTCGACGTGCTGCGAAAAGCTCTGATGACTGACCCTGTACTTGATCTGTATGATGAGAGAGCACCTACAGAACTACAAACAGATGCCAACGGGTATGGGATCGGTGCTGTTCTGGTGCAAATTTCGGATGGAAAAGAGAAGGTTATAGCCCTTGCTTCTATAACCTCATAACAGAAAAATTCCTAAACCTCCCAACAGTAAAAATTATAATTATGTCATTCACATTGAGTGTAATGTCCCAATAAAAAAAATAAATTCAGTAACCTGGTAATAAAACAATGTAACTAACCTCTCAATTAAATTGTTGCTCACTTATGACTTTTCAATAATTCACTGTGAATTTAACCTGATGAATTTTGAACGACAGCAGTGCTGCGTCATGGCCCTGAAAGATCATTTTGAATAAAAAAGGAAAAAAGTCTTACCTCAATGAAGTCGCCAAATATATCTGCTCTTACAATAAATTTTTCCGCCACAGCTCTGTGCAATGCTGGCCGATATATCTCTCATTTATGAAAGGAAGGGATTATCGTGGATGCGAGAAATTAGTAAATTCTTTAAATTGAAATGAATGGTTGTTTAAAGTTACTTTTTATGAGCGAGATTATTAATACGAGATTTTTAAAACATTTACATGGGACTTGAGATAACATTACTGCATATGCGCGAGGCTGCTTTTTACCTTATACAATAATACTCAGGCTCCGACATTGCTGCACCGTGACCGGGCCAGCCAACACGATACACCATACCAGACCAGAGCAGACTCCAGACTAGCAACAACTTACTGCTACAGCTACACAGTTCCTACTGCAGTCAACACTGCTCTCTGGTCAGAGACCTTGCATATCGCAGG
The DNA here is from genome assembly GCF_023864345.2 of Schistocerca serialis cubense. NCBI lineage: Eukaryota > Metazoa > Arthropoda > Insecta > Orthoptera > Acrididae > Schistocerca > Schistocerca serialis. The sequence continues at coordinate 720,125,704 of NC_064638.1, forward strand.
CAGCGCATGAGCAATACATCGAAATTACATCTGCTCGGACCTCTTACATAACCCTCCACTGGGGGGGTGGGGGGGGGGGGCAAAAATTTGGCAGCGATGGTGAGTCAATTGGACTTGCCATGAGCAAGAAATTTTTCTGAAATCTACTTAATTAACTAAGTTTACAGTCACAGAGTATATACATATATATATATATATAAGTGCAGAAATGAAATGAAATAGAGTGCACATGCACTGAGTACAGAACATATCAAGCAATGACAAAATGTATAAGCAATGAGTACAAAACACATTAACAAATGACATAAAGTGCACACGCACTGTATATATTTTTACCATTTTATAAGAACTAGGAAAGGAAAGGGAAGGATTGCATCATGGTTGTAGCACAGTAGGTTGCACGTAGCTCCACTGAAAGTCCATATCTTTCTACAGAAGCACAAGACCAAGTGAGACAATCTGAAGTTCTCTTCCCTGAAGTATTAATCAGTGTAGCCAAGACACTGAAATGTCGTATTAATATTCAATGTTATCGTTTTGGTAGTACATTAGGTACACCAAACAGTGGGACCATAATAACATGTTCAACGTTCAAGGTGGTGGACAGCACGATGTGTCAACACCACACTCCTGCACAATTGATACTTTTTCACCAATGTAGAATTTGTGTAAAATCCAAATATAGTGCTCCATGATCATGAGGATGGACAAAACAAACGGATATTGCAATAATTTCTAGTAATTAGGTCAGAAGGTGAAGGACATTAAGTCTTATGCTAGTCATCATTGAGAATTACTCTAGTCTACCAACCATTTTGAGTAATTGTTGGCACTCATTGCCTGGTTACTAAACATTTCTGCCCTATGTATGGAGTATTACAGAACATTATTCATAAGTCATCTGATTACACTAAATATTGGCACTCATTGGCCAGCTACAAACCATTTTTATGCATTGTTCAGAAGTCATCATTCAAAACAAGAGTTAATTAATGGCATAGCATTAACATAATTCATCTAGTTATAGTAATCATTGGCACTCATTGGCCAGTTACAAACCATTTTATGCATTATTCAGAAGTGAAAACAAGAGTTAATTAATGGCATACTATTTACATAATTCATCTAGTTATAGTAATCATTGGCACTCATTGGCCAGTTACAAACCATTTTTATGCATTATTCAGAAGTGATTATTCAAAACAAGAGTTAATGAGTGTAGCATTAAGCTACTGGTATCCATATGTAATATCATGTAAGTGACATAAGACAAATTTAAAATATAAGAAACAGTGGCATTCATTGGCCAGTTACAAAGTATTCATATACTTTTATAAAACATTATTCAGTATTATTCAGAAGTCATCATTCAAAATGAGAGTTAATTATTGGCATAGCATTTATAGAGTACAACAAAAATATTATTTACAGAAATTATTGGCATAGCATTTATGCATTATTACAAAACATCATTCAGTATTACTCAGAACTCATCATTCAAGTGACATAGGACATATTTAAAATGTAACACACTATAACTATTACTCAAGATCTGTGTTCCAATAATACATAGATATAATGGATTCAATACATCTGACAAATCTGCATTAATATTTAGTACTATAAATATCTCTTAAACTAGTAGCATTATTTGGGACTGGTAATACATTTTTTTTGTGCCAGCAATTGATTGCGTTGGGATCGATAATTAATTGCTGGGGCATGAAAATATTTGCTTTTGACTTATTGCTGCAAATAAGGATTAGTAACGTCATTTGTCATGAGTCAGCTGTAGCAAGGTTATGAAACAAGTAGAGTATATGTGATCACATTCATGAATGACACACACAAATGGGTAAAAAAATGCAAGTACTTGAACAGGTTTAATGACTAACTGCTTATAGCACATAAAAATTTCATGAATAGCTTCTCCTGGAATAAATACAAAATGGATTATTAAGCTGAAAGAAGAAACACATATTATGCTGAAAAGTAGTGAACTTCGAATTAACAGGTAATGAAACGTGTACTCAATATGTATGTACTCTAGCTGTCCTTTCCAAAACATTCAGTCACTATACCATGCGATATAAGACATACTGCCAAAACGAACTGCAACAAATACTTAAATAACTACTAACAGTAAATATAAAAACTTCATCATTATCCTCATCTGCAAAGAAAAACTTCATAATTCATATTACCATAACTTCATTACTATCATCAGCTGCAAAGAAAAACCTCATTATTCATATTAGCACATTCTTCATATAACTATTCATCATCATTCATTATCATCTGCAAAAAGACACTTCATTATTCATATTACCATTTACTTCATACAACAATTCATAGTATAGAGTTTCTTATTTCTAGTATATTTCATCGCTAAAACTAAGATGTGTAGTTCTGTCTGACAGCCTGCATCAATCGCCTCGTACTCTGAAAGAAAAAAATTAGTGAAGATTGCTATCATACCATGTGTATAGTATATTCTTGTTAATGCTTGTTAATTCTGATCCATTTACTCTTCATCACGAGGTATTCCATTTTCTTTCGTTCATTCCGAAGGTCAAATTCCCATTTCATAGTAATCCATTGTGGTTTGTTTAAGTTATTTCTTTTACACGTTATTGCTTTCTGAAAATGATGAAAAAGGATTAATATCTTGCATTTAAATCATGTACCCATTAAATAAAAACTGGTTTCTAGTGGTATAATTAAGCATACAGCATAGCATGACAGAAAACGTATTATGTCAAAAACATAGAGAGTGTTCAGGTGCAAAAATGTACACACAGTCTCATAATGCAGTAGCCAAAAGTGTAGAATAGTCAAGATGTTGAGATATGATAAGGAAAAATGTTAAAGTCAACTGGTAATTGTTATATCTTAAAGATTTCGTAGTGCATACAAACAAAACAGGAAAACAATCATACATACACTGAAAATGGAAAATGTGCACGGTCTGATGTGTAACGACAAGAAAAGCGACCTGCTAACCTTACCTTGCCGGGCACTTGCCAAAAAAAAAAAAATGATAATCATCAGTAAGTAGTCATATAAATATAATTGCATAAGTGGTCATATAAAAATCAGAAAATGGCATTACAGTGTGATAAATCATAAAGTATGTTCATTCAATAAAGGGTTTAATATTGGAGACATGGTGATTGCCTTTACTTTTTCTGGTTCTCAGAGTTTCGACGTGTACTACATTAGGGTGAGGAATGCTGCGAATTCTGTATGGACCTGCATATAGAAGCTCAAATTTACTGCATCTACTCTTTCCTCTGTTGGATAAATAATGTGTGCGTACTAATATCTTCTGTCCAATGTGAAAGTCACAGCGTGTACAAACCTGTTTTTGCTGTCTTCTCTGGCGCTCTGCGGCACGTTTGATGTTGTTCAGCGCAATGTCAATTATTTCATGGTGTCGTAGTTGACGAGATGTAGGAAAGGATACTAATTCTTTAATTTTGTTAGGTGGTTCAACATTTTTCAGTATAACAGTCGGAGATAACATAGTAGATTCATTTGGTATGGAGTTAATTACATCCTGGAATGACAGTATGTGTGTATCCCAATCAATATGTTTTTTATAGCAGTATATTCTACATAGTTTACCAATTTCTTTCATTAGTCGTTCACAAGGGTTCGAAGAAGCGTGATACTTGGATATATAATCGGAGAAATGTTTCTTGTTCGTAACATACGTGTCCATATAGCAGATCGAAACTGTGGTCCATTGTCGGAAATTACTTTCAATACATGCTCTACATGAAATAGAAAATGTTTTACAAATGCTTTCGAAACAGATTTAGCAGTGGCTTTGCGTAACGGAGTGAAGGTAACAAATGTTGAAGTGAGTTCAACAGCGACAAAGATGTAGCAAAAACCTCTATTAGATCTGGGAATCGGACCAAAAATGTCTACAGTGGCCATGTGTCTTAATTTAACAGGTACAATGGGATGTAACGGAGGAATATGTGAAGTCGTGTCTGACTTAGCTTTCTGGCAGATTTTACATGACGCTAAAACTCGTCGAATACGTTACTCCATGTTGGCAAAATAATAGTTCTGTCTCAGTATAAGAAAACATTTTCTGGCTCCATAATGTGCGTAACTTAAATGAGTATACCAAATTAATTTGTTAACAAGCTCGTCAGGAATACATAGTAACCAATTGTTGCTGTCAGGGTGAGAGCGGCGAAACAGAATATTATTGCGTACAGTGTAATGGTTTCTAATGGTAACATTATTCCTATCTTGCCAAAGGTGTTTAATTTCTTTCCATACGTTGTCTTTGCTCTGCTCTTGTGCTATGTCTCGTAATGACACCGAAATGAAATTTTCAAATGCAACTTGTTGAATATACATGACGCTAAAATTTACTTGGCAGAAGTTGGTTGCGATGTCTTGCTGATTGTTGCTGAGAGAAAGGGATAGTGCGTCTGCTACATTTTGTGTACCGGGAATGTGAACAATTGTAAAATTAAATTCCTGTAAATAAAGTTTCCATCTGCTTAATCTGTCATGTATAAATTTTGCTGTAAGTAAAAACTGTAAACGGTAGTGTGTCTTCCATAAAGAAAGTGCCTAAATCTCATAAATGCCCATACAACACATAATGTTTCTAGTTCTGTAACAGAATAATTGCGTTCAGCAGGTGACAGAATGCGACTCGCAAAGGCGATGTTTTTAATTACTGCAGTACCGTCTTCTTCAATTTCCTGAAAGATGTGTACGCCTAAAGCGGTGTTAAAACTGTCGGTGGCAATGGAAAAATTTCTAGTAAGATCTGGATGTGATAAAAGTGATGCATTCAACAAAGCTTGTTTCAGATTGACACATTCAGACTGTGCTTGGCTATCCCAGGACCAAATAGTGTTTTTACCTGTCAATCGACATAATCTAGGGGTGTCTAAACCAGAGTAATGAATAAAATTACGAAAAAAGTTAATTAAACCCAAAAAGCTGCGAAGTTGTTTCTTCGTCATAGGAACAGTAATGTCACGTAAAGCTTGAAGTTTTTCCGGGTCAGGCGCAATGCCTTCTGCTGAAATTACATGTCCAAGAAATTTTATAGAAGTTTTGCCAAAGTGCGATTTACTGAGAGTAACTGTGAGTCCTTGTGCACGAAAAGTTCGTAACAGTTGTTCAAGAATCAAATTGTGTTCAGACCAGTTAGCTTCTACAATAAGAATGTCGTCTACATACGTTGTGAAAGGTCTCTGTTGGATTCCTTTCATGTTTAATTTCTTAAATCTGTTGTCATTTACGGCATAAATTCCTCTTCTAAATTTACTGTGGCGTTTCTGACTATCTGGGAGGAGACTGAGTTGTAAAACGTGTTACTTTTACGCATAAACAAGAACGATCTGTCACACTACTACACTTTAAAACACAGTTTATATGCAATTCATGTCACACAGTCTCATACGGAACCTACATCCGCTTTCTTTTATATACTGTATATGATAAGATACTCTGTATATGATAAGATACTGTCATCCCCCTTCCCTTCTGTGTGAGAGGATGAATGAGCAAATGTATTTCTAGTTGCATGCTTGAGGGTAGCAGACAAGCCTGTCTGCTAGAGAACAGTAGGACCAACGTCGGAACAGGTAGCTACGCTTTCTAAAAGCAAAGAGGTTTCTATCCTTAGTATGGTCCTGTCCGTCCGTTGTCATGTTGGTATAGGAAGCTGCCCCTCCGGCCACTTCCGTTTGTATTTGTGAGCCACCCCTCAGAAAGGGACCAGGCAGTCGGTCCGTGGCGAGCGTCTGAAGTGGTAAGATCTCCGGCTAAGCGCGTGTCTGCTAAGTCCGTAGGACAATGGATTTCTTAAGTTCAGCCTAACTGAAAATTTAATCACCTTTATTTCAGGTTTAGCTCTAAAACATCTAATGTTATCTTAAATTGCAACGCAGTGTAATTCGCGTGTGAAGTTCAGATTATTTTCCGGTAGTTGCTTTGTCACTACTTTTAGAATAAAGTGGAACCACACGTTGATCAGTAACTCTAACTAAGATCATCAATCTTAAATGCGAATGTGCGTGAGATTATAACGTCTCGTCTTGACAGTATTTTTCAATATAGCAACTTTTCTTTATGTTCAACCCACATGGGGTGTACTTTGTGAGACCACTGCCACGTGCTTATATAATTGTTTGACCCATCAGGTTAATAGTAAGACGTTAGTAACCAGTTCGAGGTTTTTCTTTTGTAAATTGCTTTTCGATCTAATTTATTTTAATTATCAAAATTATTGTGGAGTTACACTCTTTGTGTAAACCAAGTTGACTACGTGAAGCATGTGGTGTAATCATCAAAGTAGCCCTCAGCTATTCTTTTCGGGAAGATTTCACAAAGAGTTAATATGAATTCAGTATACCAGTGTGTGGTAATTACGTGACGGACAGGATTGTGCTATGAACATAACTTCTTTGGGTGAAAATTGATTCGGTTGGTAGTGGTTAATTTTCTCTTGCATATGTTTCAACGTTCTTTGTGTGTTGTTTTATGAATGCAGTGTTGTATGCAGTCTCCCAATCTTGGCTCCATATTTGATGTGTTCCATAAGATTACAATCTCACATTTTCACAATCCTAAATAAGGCACCAGTTTATTTATGAATCAAATTTAATATGCTGAAATTTCAATGATCAATGTTAAAATAAATTTCCAAATATAAACTGATTTATTTCTTTTTATTTAAATCCTCTTTTTTTTATATATATATCACCAGTTGTCGTATGACTATCAAAAGATTATAATTAATGTTAGTCTGGTTGGGAATTTGGTAAGCTAGACTGGATACCTGGTGAAACAGTTGCGCAGTAATGCAAGGTTAACTTCCCCAGACAGCTCACAGCTTTTAAACCGCTTTTATTGTCTATCAGTTCCGCTTACACCACAAAATAAACTAACAACGTTACAGTTGTGATTCTGTCTTTTAATTCTGTCGAAAGTATAGTATTCAAACCGCGAATAAATGCTGCTGAAGAAATAGTTAAACCGAACGGTAATTTGCAAAATTGATAACAGTCACCAAAACAGAGAAATGCTGTGTACTTTCTTCAGTTCGGATGGAGCTGAATTTTCCAAAATCCCGATTTCAAATCTAACGTAGAATAAATAGCAGTACCATGAAATTTCTGTAGAAGTTCTTCTATTGTCTGTGGGCGATCTGTTTCATTAATAATAATGTCATTGATGTGACGCGAATCAAGTACGAGGCGAAGTGAACCACCCTTTTTCTTAACAATATGGAGCGGGTTTATGTACGGACTAACTGCCGGTTCAATAATTCCTTGGTCAAGCATAGCTTGCAATTCCTTCTTAACTTGTTTTCTGTGAATGTATGGAATGAGATAATGTTTGGCTTTAAATGTATCGTGCTGTTTAACCTGAAATTCATACATAAAACCGGACATAGTACCAGGGATGTTGTCAAAAACTGGAGCTTGCTGTAAAAGAATTTTGCGTAGCTCTGTACATTCGTCGTCTGTATGTGCACTGCTTTGTTTAACTTTATCAGAAATCATCTGCATAACGTCATAGTCGGCTTCGGCTGGTGTATAATAGTTGTGAACATACGTATCTGTGAACAATGTGGAATGACAGTCCGTGTTACGTGATGCAGAAATGACCTCTGTCCGATTAATTGTTTGTTCTTCTGCAGATAAAGAGTGCTGAAATTCTAATGCCAGTTGTACATTTTCATCCTTTAACATTAAATAGGAATTTTGAAAGTCAATAACTGCGTCATGTTGTACCAGAAAATTTGTACCTAAAATGTCTGTTGTCAATAAGGGAACAATCCAAAAATTTGAGTGAACCATATGACCTGCACTACAAAACGATAAGTGTGTCTGTAATTTTACATCTACTCCTTTACCAGCTACTGCTCCTTTTACTTTAGTTTTGCCTAATGGTAACGTAGGATAGGTATTCTTTTTGTTACATTCGTTGAAAGTTTCCTCATTTATGACTGACATAGGTGATCCAGAATCGATTACTGCTGAAAATTTGGATGACCCAATCTTTACTTCAATGACAGGGTGTGAAATGGTTTTTTGAATAACTGGTTTTTCCTGCAAAAGAGTGTCTCGGATAACATTTTCGTGAACAAGATTCTGTGTGTCAAAAGTATTGCTTGCGTTGCTGGAAGATGCAATCTGTACTGTATCTAGTCAAATTCTATCTGACGTGCTATTATTTGCGGGAGGATGCTGTGGCATTTCGACTATTTGCACTGTTCTGTTATTTCGTCCTGACGCATTAGGTTCGGGATGATACCGACTGTCTGGTTCATTCATGATAATCTGTTGTTGCGGATGATTTTGCTGCTGGTAAGACCGACTGTTCTTAAACGTACGCTGAAAATTGTGCTAATTACTTTTACGTCTGTCTGTTATTTCGTCCTGACGCATTAGGTTCGGGATGATACCGACTGTCTGGTTCATTCATGATAATCTGTTGTTGCGGATGATTTTGCTGCTGGTAAGACCGACTGTTCTTAAACGTACGCTGAAAATTGTGCTAATTACTTTTACGTCTGTCTATACGGTCTATACGGTGCATTGCGATATGAGTCAAAATGGTGTGTTTTCTGCACGTACTGATTTCATTGTTGCTGTGCGTTACTATTTGGCGGAGCCGACGCTATACGTATAGGCGGCGATACATTAAAGCTTGGTTGACTTTGCACATTACATTGTTGGTTAGGTATGCTAACCGGCTGGCTTTGATGCTGTTGCGGAGAAAAATCTGTATTGTTACCAAAAATGCGTCTGCGATAGCTGAATATTTTGTACATACTGATGATTACACTTACGTCTTTCATTAAAATTACGCTGGTAGTTCTGGAGTGTCTAATGAAAATTGTCACTTTCGGTAAAACTTGTCATATCGGGTTTTCTTTACTCGTTTCTAATCCTAGATAGATCGATAGTTGAAGAGCTGTTTTCATAGATATAAAGGATAGTAAAAGAGAAGGCAGCAGTGCAGAAAACTAAAGATGAAACAGCACTACTACGGCTCGGGGCCATATGCACGCTACGGCACATATTCATCGAAGCGTAATGAATCCCCTGAGTTCAATTACGCACTGCAAATAAATTTTAGTTTCTGCGTTACAGGCAATGCCGGTGAAAATTCAAAAGCAAGTTGTTGTATCCAATTCAAAGCTAGTTTCTGCATTACAGGCCAAGCTGATGAAAGTACAAAAGCAAATTGTCGTATCCAGTCCAAAGCGTGTACCTGTGCTCTGTCGTTATTAAATACCTTTAATTGTCTCACGGATAGTAACTGTTTCTAATCAAAATTATCGTCTCTGAGTGTCTGAGTAGGTTCAGGATTGCATGAGACTCTATTTGTCTGTCTCTGTTCGGAATCTAACTCACGTACTCTCTGTAAATTACCTAAGTTACACTGGCTGTGTGAGTGTGAGAAATGTTCTGAATTTGGCGTATGCTGTGTCATGTTAAAGGCTGAAATATTTTTCATCTCCGTCACTTCTTGCTGTAAAGATGACAATTATCTACGTAATGTATTATTGGACGAACCTATCTCACTGATTGTCTGCTGTAAATTTTGGAATTCGGGTGTTTGATTAAACGAAACTGGTGAAGTATCGTCTGATTTGGTGTCATTACTTTCGATAACGTCAATACGAATGGCCAATTCATCATATTTTTCAGTCAGTACTTTTACCTGATCATCGTTTTTAGTATCACAAGCATTAATTTGTTTTTGTAATTTACGTGTGTTTTTGTTCAATTTTTTAACGTCTGCTTTGATGGCATCCGGATCCTGTATTAGTTCCAACTTTTCAAGTCTGTTGGTCATTGTCTGAAACTCTAATGTGTGTGTGTCTGTTTTTGTTTTAAGATCGGAGATTTCATCATGCAATTCGGTGTTCAACTGTTTGATTTCGTCCGATACTGTAGCAATATTGTTGTCTGCGTATGTTTTTGCTTTCGTAAATAGTTTACGCTTATCTTCCTGTCTTTGTACAGTAACTGTTTCCATGTCTTGTTGCTTTACTTTATTCTGTTCCTGTATAAATTTACTGTAACGCGTTTCACTGTTTTGTTGGTGGTGATTAAAACGTTCGTCAATTTGGCTGTTCTGTTGGTCGAATTTCGCGTCTACTTTCGCATCCAGTGTGCGTGAAAGTTCTGCTGACATTAATTTGAACTCGTCGCGTAACTGTGTAGCATTTTCAGAGCATCGTTTAGCGACTGCACTAATTTCATCTCTAAGTAATTTAGTTGTGGCTGCATGTGTATTACTTAATTCTTGAGCCACAGATCTAATTTCTTCACTACTGTTCCTAGCAAAAGCCATAATTTCCTCACGTAATTGTTCTTTCGTATCATGACATTGCGCGGCAACGGCTGTAATCTGTTCACTAAGTTGTTTATTCTGTTCATTAAGTTGTTTGAAATTGTTGTCTTGTTTATCAGTTAGTTATTTGGAATTGCTGTCTAGTTTTCCATTAAGTTGTTTGTTCGATTGATTAATTCGTTTAAAATTGTCGTCTTGTTCTTTCTTGAATTGTAGTAATAATGCTACAACTTGATCCATGCCAAAATTAGCGACTCTATTTTCTATGCTGTGTGTTGGTGTATCTGCATTTGTCATTCTCTGATTCTTGAAAAGGTTTGCCAATCGGACGTGCACTGTTGGTCACTACATCGGAATCAAATAAATCTGACGTATTCTGACTATATTGTTCATCTTCGTGAGAAAAATTTATCTGTTCACAATTTAAATTTTGCAAAACGGGTGTGTCTAACTGGGCAGCGTTCATTGTATCGGAACGTGCAGCGTCATCAATTATTAAATTTACTGTGGACATAATTGAATTTGTTTGTTCATCATTAGGATCAAAATCATTACTAGTGATCGGTAGGCACTGATTATCTGTAATTAGACGATTATCACTATTACACTGAGTGTCGCAAGTACTATCGGTCAAATTATTCGAGTCGGCTATTTCACTCATTGCACATCGCGATGTACTGTTAACAGTTTTTCACGGCATTTTTCACAAATCAAAATTAAGCACAAAATGAAACAAAGACGAAGTAAAAATGGAACAAACACAATTACAACAAAGAACAATAAATTGCCGATGATCTGTGAAAGAAAGAGTGACAAATTAGTAAATGCGTTGCGCCAGATGCAATCTACATTGAAGTAAATAAGAGCCATGGAGGTAAAAATAAGAGGAGTTGTCATGACGTCACAAACTTGAAGCCGACCCAAGAGAAGGTCCGCCATGTTAGCTACCCCAAAACATTCGCTTCTGGTGGTTTGATTCAGTGTACTCGTGAAGTGTTTTGATAAAAAATGCCGGCTTGCGTCGCTTACGGGTGTACTAATCGTTCTGAATGTAGTCTAAAGATTAAACAAATCACATTTCAATCGTAAGTGGACTTATTTAAGCGTTATTTTCTTATATATACTTGAAATTCTGATGCACTGTAAAGTTTTACAGTATGGTTTTATTTCTGTGATTTGACTTTAGATTTCCTATCAATCAAAGGCGAAGAGCTCTCTGGAAATGAGCAATACTCTTGGTTTTCATTGTTTGGTTATTCTGAAGTAACTGAAAAGTCCTGGCAAGAAATATCCTGGAAATGGGGACTAATGTTTTAAAATGCAATAATTTAATATAAAACTAATGTAACTACATGTAGTTAATTAAATCTTCAGTAAAATGTGTGGAACACCTGTTACAGTGGTTAAATTATAAGTACTTAAATGGTTACGTATTTGTTAAAGCAAAGTTCCCTATCGAAGTCCAGGCTTAGATCATTACATTAATCACTGTGTTGTCCTATTACCCTGTAAATTTCTACAATTTAAAAAGAAAGCAGATGTGGAAATTGCAATGGGCCTGACAATCTTAAATTCAGTTCTGTTCCTTCGTAATTTAACGTATTTTTCACTTTGTTGACATGACAGCTGGCTTGTTTATATCATCCCTGCATACATCTATGGGACACCAAAGGAAATAAGGTAAGTTTCTTGCAAACGTGAACATTTAAAATTTGCATTTGACTTGAAAATGCAACGAATACAAATCGGTGCCTCTAAACTATCAATCATTGTTTTTGGAGTTCTGGCTTTATCAATTATCGACACAAACACAATGAAAGTGAATAGAAATTGATTACAAAAGCACGCTTTTCATAGCACATACGTCTCTTCTCGGTTATTCGAAGTGTATAAACAAAAAGGAATTACAATACTGAGGCAAGAAGCGCAATATTTTTACGTATTACTGTATCGAATACGCATTTAAGATCAGAAAAACGTTTGAAGTTGCGTTCCTTATGCTGTGTTGTTCACTAAAACCGTGTAACATTTACTATATAAAACAAATATCACGTGCACACGACACAAATAACGAACAAGAAGCAATTGTAAACACTCGTCTGCTAATGTTTTGGGGGATACAAGATGGCGGCAGGCCCCGCCCACTGGCTTCAAAACAACGTACAGCGCAAGTCTGTAGCGCCATCTCCCCTTATTCTACCTCCATGATAAGAGCAGATATATGACTACTTCTCAGAGATTCACAAAGAAATACGATCCTGGCCGGTTGTCGCCAAGTGTAACGTCCCCACAATATAAAATAAATAATATAAATAAATATCCTCATTCAGTGTAACATCCCCACAAAAATAAAATAAATAATATGAATATGATTCTGATTTAGTGTAACCTCGCCACAAAATTCGTTCTCATTTGTAACCTCCCTACAAAATTCTTTTCACATTAACCTCAACGCAAAATTCTTTCTGATTTAATCTACGCTCAAAATTCATTCACATTTAGCGTAACCTCATAACAGAAAAATTCCTAAATCTCTCAACAGTAAAAATTATAATTATGTCGTTCACATTGAGTGTAATGTCCCAATAAAAAAATAAATTCAGCAACCTGGTAATAAAACAATGTAACTAACCTCTCAATTAAATTGTCGCTCACTTATGACTTTTCAATAATTCACTGTGAATTTAACCTGGTGAATTTTGGACGACAGCAGTGCTGCCTCATGGCCCTGAAAGATCATTCTGAATAAAAAAGGAAAAAATTCTTACCTCAATGAAGTCGCCGGATATATCTGCTCTGACAATAAATTTTTCCGCCACAGCTCTGTGCAATGCTGGCCGATATATCTCTCATTTATGAAAGGAAGCAACTGATTTTTTTTGCAGCAATCGGGATTATCGTGGATGCGAGAAATTAGTAAATTCTTTAAACTGAAATGAATGGTTGTTAAAAGTTACTTTTTATGAGCAAGATTATTATTACGAGATTTTTAAAACATTTACATGGGACTTGAGATAACATTACTGCATATGCGCGAGGCTGCTTTTTACCTTATACAATAATACTCAGGCTCCGACATCGCTGCACCGCGACCGGGCCAGCCAACACGATACACCATACCAGACCAGAGCAGACTCCAGACTAGCAACAACTTACTGCTACAGCTACACAGTTCCTACTGCAGTCAACACTGCTCTCTGGTCAGAGACCTTGCATATCGCATGCAGCACATGAGCAATACATCGAAATTACATCTGCTCGGACCTCTTACAATGTCTTGCTGTGATCTGGGCCATGAGCAAATTTTGACAGTATCTCTATGGAAGGCCATTCACAGTTATTACAGACCATCATTGACTTTGTTGGTTGACAGGTCTTAAGGATCCAACAGGATCACTCGCCAAGTAGCACTACGTCTTCAAGAGCATGACATTACCATAGTGTACATAAGTGGAAGAAAAGATCAAGATACCGACTGTCTCTCAAGCAAACCTGTGCAAGACCATCAAGATTTTGATGAAGATAGTGTCTGTCTCGCTGCGCTGCAGGGTCTCTCCGCTGAGCAGAAGAAGGACTCCAAGATATCTCAAATAATGCATTCCTTAAATCGGTCAGAGAATGTGAAAGGATAATTTAAGGTAATTAATGGATTGCTTTGCAAGAAAAACTTTGATCCCTTTGGAAAGATGTGGTTACCAGTGATTCCTAAACACAAGCGCTAAGATGTTCTACAGAAATTCCATGATGCACCTGAGGCTGGACACCTGGGATTTATTAAGACATACGATAGGATCCACAAGAGATTTTTCTCGCCAGGTTTTGTTTAGGAGTGTCCGTCCCTATGTGTCACACTGTCAAGAGTGCCAGGGGAGAAAGGCAATTCCTCAGAAACCACCTGGCCGACTCGTACCAATTCCACCAGCTGAAAAGCCTTTCCAACGTGTTGGGATTGACCTCCTCGGACGATTTCCAACGTCTGCTAGTGTCAATAGGTGGATCTTTGTTTGCACTGATTATCTGACATGCTACGGCATTACAAAAGCCGTGAAAACAGCTGAAACATCCGAGGTAGCCAAATTCATCATGGAAGACATTTTATTAAAACACGGTGCCCCGAGGTCGTTAATTACGGATCGAGGGAAAGTTTTTCAATCGAATCTTGGAACAAAGATAAACCATCAGTGCAACGTTAATCATCACATGACGACTGCCTACCATCCACAAACTAATGGGCTTACTGAACGCGTTAATAAGACATTGGCCGACATGATATCAATGTTCGTCACTGTTTGAGCAGAGCAACTGGGGTGAGGTGCTATCTTTCGTGACGATTGCCTACAACACTGCCAAACAAGACACCACAGGATTAACGCCATTTTTCCTGGTGCATGGGCGTGAGGTGACTACAATGGTGGACACTTTGTTTCCGTCACATCCTGATGACGTGGACGACGACTATATCAGCCAGGTGTTAACCAGAGCTGAGGAAGCTCGGCAGTTAGCTCGACTCCGCACGCTGCAGGCTCAAGAAAACGATCGACGAAGGTATGACATAAGCCACCGCCCTGTTGTCTATCAGCCTGGTGACCGTGTCTGGATCTTCACTCCTGTTTGGAAGGTTGGTCTCTCTGAGAAGCTCCTCAGGCGCTACTTTTGACCTTTATAAGGTAATCAATGGATTGCTTTACAAGAAAAACTTTGATCCGTTTGGAAAGACGTGTCTACCAGTGATTCCTAAACACAAGCGCTTAGATGTTCTACAGAAATTCCATGACACACCTGCGGCCGGACATATGATGTTGCTTATGAAGTTGAAGATTTCGGCCCCGACACAACACGACGAAAGATCGGAGAAACGGTCTACGTCCTTCGAATGAAGGCCTATAAGGATCCTGCAACCCAGGGTAAATTCGAAGCTCCAGTGACAGGCAACAAGCGGAAAGGCGACGAAGAGCATAGCGACTATAGAAGTTCTAAGAAGATCACCGCCAGGGCGAGAATCAGTCTTCAGGAGTCAGAGTATGCAGGACCAATGACTCGTTCCTGGGCTAGGACGACGTAACACCGAGATGCTGTTTTCTTAAGGAGAGAGCAATGTTACAGCAGAGGCTGAGTAGCTAGCCGGCACGGTAACTCAGCGTGTTCGGTCAGAGGGTTAGCTGCCCTCTGTAATAAAAAAAAAAAACTGAGTTAATGGATCGACGACGAACTGAAAAACAAAAAAAGTAGTTCAGTGGTGTAGTGGTTATGATACTAAACTGTTGCATGGAATGTTTTAATTTCTAAATTCGGTTCGAGTACATTCTAGAAGTATCCATAAATTGGGAATCATTGTACTAGAACGTTCTGTAACTGTATATTTATTGTATGGGTTCACACCGCGCTCTTGTATGTGCAAGTGCTGAATAAACCTTTGTTAAGTGAAGGTAGTGATCGTCATTCATCTAATTACACCTTCTGCTATGTGATATTATTACAGCCCCCCCCACACAGAACTGCAACAGTCAATCACATAGTATAAGATAAAATATGTCGAAAGACTTACAGATTCATATGTCAACAGAACCCAACTGCATGTTGTTAAAAATCTGTTAACCAATGTGAACAAACTTCAAAATAGCAACAGACGAAAACTGCAAATAGCCTAGGTGAGAAATTGATGTTGTCAGACAACCATTGCTGTGGTCTTGCTGAAATTATTAATCAGTCGCCGGCCGGAGTGGCTGAGCGGTTCTAGGCGCTTCAGTCTGGAACCACGCGACCGCTATGATCGCAGGTTCGAATCCTGCCTCGGGCATATATGTGTGTGATGTCCTTAGGTTAGTTACGTTTAAGTAGTTCTAAGTTCTAGGAGACTGATGACCTCAGATGCTAAGTCCCATAGTGCTCAGAGCCATTATTAATCAGTCAAAAAAACTGATTGCAACCATTGTTATGAGACCAAGTGCCCCATTGTCTGAAGTAGGGAAGGCAGTAAAATCTACAGACAGTGACAGTCTAAACCAAAATGATTTTGTTGTTTTAATGAGGGAAGGGAAGGAGGGCTCAAATGACAATATAAAATTGAATCTCCTAAGGCCACACAATATTTGAGAAGATTACTGAGCCAACTCTTACACACAAATGCTGTTTTCTGCATCATACCACATAGGCACAACTTGCTACAACGGTCCTGCATAATCAAAGAAATCACAATGGCTAATAAACATAGCTCAGATTTTTGTAGTCGGTTCAGAAACATCCAAATTATTGACGCCAGCTGCACTGGTCATAGGTTTCATACTGCTCATAGCATACATCTTAAACAGACTTTGTAAGCAACTAACAGCCAAACGATACCCAAGGCCAGCGTTGGTTCTTAATACTGCACATTAACACTTGCTATAACTATAGGCATATCACCATCGTCACTACTGTTCTTTCTGTATGATAATCTGTGGTTCTGGTTTATATTTTCAGACTCTATTTTATTGGTGCATTGGTTGACTTCCGGAATAAGAAACGCCATATTACAATATTCTTGGACCTTATAGCAGTGTTCATTACCTTGCACTTTAGATGGAAGTTGACACCAATCTTGAAGCTGTTGTTCACGCCCTTACTTTTTGGTTTCTTAACTTGAAATTTGATTACATTTTTCAGTTGCTGTGCCGTTTTTCACTTTCCCTAAATCGAATAACGCCCTTTTCTCTCTATATAACATTCCTTGCCCATCACCTATTTCTATTATCAGATTATTTTCGGTCTCTGACAGTTGAATTTCTGACTGTTACTATGAGCAGCTGCTAGGGGTACTGGTCTTCCTTTTTCTACAGGTTTCTGAAGTGCAGCTATATATAGTTTTCTGAGTCACCATGTGCATGTTGCTGGTTTGTTGTTTTGCTGTTGCTGTCGACACTTACTTTTCCCTACAATGAGTGTTCTCTTCTTATAATGTACCTCACGCCATTTCGTTTTTGTATTGAGTGAAAGTTTTCTCTTGAAAGTCTCACAGAGTTGTAAAGACTAATTTCATTACTACTGATTCCAGTTTCTGAATTGTATAAAGAAATATTATTCACAAATCGATTCTGTGATGCTTCAAGAAGTGTAGGTTCTTTACTGTTATTTACATGTCCCGATTTGTTACATATGCCTATCGTAGTTGCGATTTTCTTTTCATGTCCATTTTTTGTTTGTTAATAGAGACATTAGTCATACATTCTGCATTACTTCATGAGTTTCAGAGTCTTTATTATTATTTGCTTCTTTCGACCTACCTATTGTGATTGTAATATAGTTTTCAGATCCACACCTAGTTTGCCTTCTAAGAAATGCACAGGGCTGTGAAGTACTCCGAGTCGAATTTGTAATATTTGTGCCAGAGCTGTGTTTTGTAGACTGAATAATCGGCTCTTGATTTCATTTGAACACTCAGTGGAGCCATTTTTGGTAGTCAGTACAATGTTTTTTCTCGCTTTTCTACTTTTTTGCTCAATGGTTTTTTTCAGATGTCATGCTAGTTTATCTAACCTAGAATTTGTAGTGGACACTGTAATTCTTTGCATTCTCATTTTAGAATTGTCTTTTATAAGTTGGTTTACTGTTTTTGTTGAAGCTTCAATTGAATCGATTACACTCAAACGATTTTTCTTATTATTTTCATCCCGAGCACTGTTTTCTGCTTCCAGTGATGCAACTCCACACGCTTTGCAAGGCTGATTTTGGGAATTGTTTTGTAAATGATATCTTCGGTGCTCGTTAATCATTTTAATACCATCACCTACCTTTACTTTTTCGCTGTTCAAATATGGCTGGTTCCGCTTACAGATTATTGATATTCAGCTGCAGACACAACTTACGAAATTCCAGTGCATAGCCTATCTTCACAAGCACTACAACAGAACTTCATTATTTGTTTTGAGCTATTTATTAACAAAAACTTCACTGGAGGTAAGGTCAACACAATCACTGTGAAAGAAATTCCCATAACATATTCCACAAATCACATTTATTTCCATGTGTTTTAGTAATTTTTTGCACACCTCACATAACCTCCCACCTTCATTGCCGCCATCTTATCTGACTTCCTGATGAGATTAAAATGTTCCGAGCAGTTTGGAAGGTAGGAAACGAGGTACTGGCAGAAGTAAATCTGTGAGGACGGGGCGTGAGCCGTGCTTGGGTAGCTCAGTTGGTAGAGCACTTGCCCGCGAAAGGCAAAGGTACCGAGTTCGAGTCTCGGTCCGGCACACAGTTTTAATCTGCCAGGAAGTTTCATGTTCAGGGTAGTTCCAGTATATGAAAAGGGAGATGTAGATTCACCTTCAAGTTACAATCCAGTTTCCATAGTCTCAACTTTCTCTAAAGTATTTGAATGAATTATTTACCAACAGTTATATTATTACTTTGAAAATCTAGGAATAATTAGTGAATCACAATATGCTTCTAAGAAAAACTTGTCAATAGTTGATGCTACAGACTCTGTAGTCAAATATGTACTTTCAGTGTTTGATGACAAAGGCTTTGCTCAAGTCACTTTTTGCGACCTAAGCAAAGACTTTGTGTAGTGCATACACAACTACTAAACAAAATGGACTTATGTGGCATGAGAGATGGCAGCCATAAACTAAGAAAATCTTACCTATGGAACCAGAAGTAAGATTTCTTGTTAGCAAAGAAACAACTAATATATAACAAGTTAAGGTAGATATTCCACAGGGATCTGTATTGGACCCTTTCCTTTTCCTAACAATGATTAATGACCTGCCACAATTTAGTAAATCCAGTACAGTATTATTCGCAGATGACACTACTTTTCTTTATGTTAGTAATGATTTTAGTGGTGTTAGAGCTTACATTGCAAGGACAATCGATCAAGTATCCTATAGGTTCAAAACAAACGGATTCTTGCTAAATGAAAACAGCAGATGGATTTTGGTCTAAAAGACAATCGTCTGTCATATGATCCAAGTTATGTAAAGTTTTTGGGGTCTATTTAGATGATAAATTACCTTGGGGTATTCAAACAACTTATAGGAATTCAGCAAGGTGATATTTACAGAGACTGCCAATAATTTAAAGGGAGTACACCCCACCATTTTCAAGGCACAAACTGTCACGGACAGGCGACGTAAAAGCAAATTTAAAACCTCAGTTCTTGGAGTAATTCAGGAAAGATAACGCACACACACTGAATACTAGTGCCACCAAAGATGACGGAAGTCAGAGGTACTAAAAACTAGCAGGTGAGCTAACATTGACTCTGTCCCTCTGTTTTTTGACAAGAGAGAGAACAGGATTCCAAGTAGAGCTTAAATAAAAACCTCCATCCCTGTTTACAAGGTTGCTTGCTAATTTAATGTCAACCGCTTCCTTAATAACACTGTCCCAATAGCTGGATGTGCAGGCCAATATCTCGGTATTGTATATAACATAGGGTGACCAGTATCCAAACAATGTTCGGCAATAGCAGATCTACTTGGCTGCTGTAATCATGTGTGCCATTTATGCTCAGTACATCGGTCCTCCGCGGTCCTGATAGTCTGACCAATGTACGCCATGCCACAGCTACAACGAATGTGACACACACCCATCTTATGTAAACCAAGATCATCCTTAACAGAACCCAAAAAGTTCTCAAATTTTGGATGGAGTTCGGAAAACACATTTCACACCGTATTTCCGTAAAATACGACCGATTTTATTGGAAGTGCTTCCTGTATAAGCCGAAAAGGCAGCAGACTTAGGTGTCAACTCAGTATCATCATTAGTCACTAGATGTACAGTTGGTCGATAGTGCAATGCACATTCGATATGTCTTTCACTGTAACAATTCTGACGAAATGTGGCTTGAAGATGGGCCAGCTCAGCTGGCAGAGTGTCAGTGTTGGAAAGAACATGTGCCGTGTGTACCAATGTACGAAGTAGGCCTTCGCCCTGAGCCGGATAGTGACAACTATTAGCCTGCAAACACAAGTCAGTGTAAGTACATTTCCAGTGAACTGCATGTCCCAATGATCCATCAACCTTCCTCCTAACCAAAACTCAAGAAAGGGAAGGCAAACACCCTCTTCTACCTCCATCGTAAAACGAATGTTCCAGTGGATCGAGTTCAGATGAGGTTTTAAATTTGCTTGTACGTCACCTGCCCGTTGTGCCTTGAAAATGGTGGGGTGTACTCCCACCGAAATATCGGCGGTCGCTGTAAGGATACCTGGCTGAATTCCTGTAAGGTGTTTGAAAATTGTATACGCCAGAAGAAACACAGTTCTCACATTATCTTGGGGCAGTAAGTTGTCAAGAGTAATTTGTTTGTTACATCTATATCAACATACGTTAAGACATCTTATGGATTGTGTACATCTACATTTATATGGATACTCTGCAAATCACTTTTAAGTGCCTGGCAGAGGGTTCATCTAACTACCTTCACAATTCTCTATTATTCCAATCTCGTATAGTGCGCGGAAAGAATAAACACCTATATATATTTCCATATGAGCTCTGATTTCCCTTATTTTATCGTGGTGATCGTTCCTCCCTATGTAGGTCGGTGTCAACGAAATATTTTCGCAGTCGGAGGAGAAAGTTGGTGATTGGAATTTCGTGAGAAGATTCCGTCGCAAAGAAAAACGCCTTCCTTTTAATTATTTCCAGCCCAAATACTGTATCATTTTTGTGACACTCTCCCCCATATTTCGCGATAATACTAAACGTGCTGCCTTTCTTTGAACTTTTTCGATGAACTCCGTCAGTCCTATCTGGTAAGGCTCCCACACCATGCAGCAGTATTCTAAAAGAGGACGGACAAGCATAGTGTAGGCAGTCTTCTTAGTAGATCTGTTACATTTTCTAAGTGTCCTGCCAATAAAACGCAGTCTTTGGTTCGCCGTCCCCACAACATTTTCTATGCGTTGCTTCCAATTTAAGTTGTTTGTAATTGTAATAACTTGGTATTTAGTTGAATTTACGGATTTTAGATTAGACTGATTTATCGTGTAACAGAAGTTTGAGTTCCTTTTAGCACTCATGTGGATGACCTCACACTTTTCGTTATTTAGGATCAACTGCCACTTTTCGCACCATTCCGATGTTTCTTCTAAATCGTTTTGCAGTTTGTTTTGATCTTCTGATGACTTTATTAGTCGATAAACGACAGTGTCATCTGCAAATGACCGAAGACGGCTGCTCAGATTGTCTCCCAAATCGTTTATATAGATAAGGAACTACAAAGGGCCTATAAAACTACCTTGGGGAACGCCAGAAATCATTTCTGTTTTACTCGATGACTTTCCATCAGTTACTACGAACTGTGACCTCCCTGACAGGAAATCACAAATCCAGTCACATAGCTGAGACGATATTCCATAAGCAAGCAATTTCACTACGAGCCGCTTGTGTGGTACAGTGTCAAAAGCCTTCTGGAAATCCAGAAATACGGAATCGATCTGAAATCCCTTGTCAGTAGCACTCAACACTCCATGTGAATAAAGAGCTAGTTGTGTTTCACAGGAACGATGTTTTCTAAACCCATGTTGACAGTGTGCAAATAGACCCTTTTCTACGAGGTAATTCACAATGTTCCAGCACAATATGTGTTCTAAAATCTTGCTGCATATCGACGTTAACGATATGGGCCTGTAAATTAGTGGATTACTCCTGGTACCTTTTTGAATATTGGTGTGACCTGAGCAACTTTCCAGTCTTTGGGTACGGATATATCTTCGAGTGAACGGTTGTATATGATTGTTAAGTATGGAGCTAATGCATCAGCATACTCCTAAAGGAACCTAGTTGGTATACAGTCTGGACCAGAAGACTTGCTTTTATGAAGTGATTTAAGTTGCTTCACTGCTCCGAGGATATTTACTTCTACATTACTCATGTTGGCAGCTGTTCTCGATTCGAATTCTGGGATATTTACTTCGTCTTCTTTTGCGAAGGCATTTCGGAAAACTGTGTTTAGTAAGTCTGCTTTGGCAGCACTGTCTTCGATAGTATCTCCATTCCTATCGCGCAGTGAAGGCATTGATTGTTTCTTGCCACTAACATAGTCCCACATACGACCAGAATCTCTTTGGATTTTGTGCCAGGTTTCGAGACAAAGTTTCATTGCGGAAACTGTTATAGGGATCTCGCGTTGAAGTCCGCGTTAAATTTCGAGCTTCTGTAAAAGATAACCAATCTTGAAGATTTTGCGTCTGTTTAAATTTGGCATGTTTGTTTAGTTGTTTCTGTAACAGTGTGCTAACCCGTTTTGTGTACCAAGGAGGATCAACTCCGTCTTTTGTTAATTTATTTGGCATAAATCTCTTAATTACTGCCGATACTATTTCTTTGAATCCAAGCCACATCTGGTCTACATTTATGTTATTAATTTGAAATGAGTAGAGATTGTTTCTTAGGAAGGCGTCAAGTGAATTTTTATCTGCTTTTTTTTGAATAGGTATATTTTTCGCTTATTTTCGAGGATTTGGGGATTACAATATTCAATCTCGCTACCACAACCCTGTGTTCACTAATCCCTGAATCGGTTTTGATGCTCGTTATTAACTCAGGATTATTTGTTGCTCAGAGGTCAAGTGTGTTTTCACAACTGCTTACTATTTGCGTGGGCTCATGAACTAACTGCTCGAAATAATTTTCAGAGACTGCATTTAGCACAATTTCGCATGATATTTTATACATACCTCCGGAATTAAACATGTATTTTCGCCAACATATCGAGGGTAAATTAACGTTACCACCAACTATTATCGTATGAGTCAGGTACGGGTATACCACAATATTCCAACAACTCCAGAGGATATGCAGGAACGTATTGTGCTTGCTGCTAATTCTCTTCAGCAGGCAACACTGTAAGCAGGAAATAATTCTTTCATTCAACGAGTGCACCAGTGTATCGGTGTCCAGGGTCGCCACTTTGAGTGCCTTTGAGTGTTATACTCCTGGGCAATGGTAAAGGAGAGTCAAAGAAAATTTTGTGTTATGTTTTTACTTGGTTTTCATTTCTTTTCTGACAACTCCAGCAAGTGGACGAGTTTGTGAACCTGGGCTCAAACTCAATATTGTGTTATGTAATTAATAACGTTGTGTTTCAGTTAATGGTACACTGTGATACATGTTTGAATAGATCTTTAGGAGAGGAAATGAATTACAGAATAAAAAAGTGCAGGGTACCATTTAAAAAAGTCATATCACTGTTCATATCTTTGTAAGAAACAAAGCTACAACGAAGGCAATCATGCTGATTGATGCCTCCCTGACAGCTAAAGAACACTTGCTTGAAACATTTTGTAATTTTCATCAGGACAAACAGTTATTTAGGCTGGTCAAAACAAATGGACACCCTGTATAATACAGTTGATAAAAGAAACAACAGGCTTGTTATTAAAATTACAGTTTTATGTTACAGCTGGTAAATTCCTGTATATCATAGGGTGTACGGACTACTAACCTGTCATGCAGTGTTTGTTTCAATGCTTGTTACAGTAAATCTTGTACTGTTTGCGGAAGCTTACTAAGTAATCTGTGCCCCAAGAGTTCATAGCTGTTAAGTGATTTTGACAGTCTGTGGTAAGGAGTTTAAATGCATGTAGTGCTTCTGATGTTGTAACAATGTATATTTTCTCCCTATTTTGCTTCCAGTAACTTCTTCTTTCTATAAATTAAAACAGGGTACATATATACATGTTTTGTTCACAAAACGAAGGTTTACAGTGTGCCTTATATGAAGAACCAGTAAATAAGCTAACAGATTTCTTCCACAGTATTAAAATGTCATGCACACAACGAGAGTTAACCCATAAAATAATACCATATGATATTATGCTTTGGAAAAATGAAACCTAGGGTTTTCTGATGTATACTACAGGTAAGATCCGGGCAATCACGGAGGGTGGGATTATTGGTAGTTGGGAGCTCCAACGTTAGGCGCGTTATGGGGCCCCTTAGGAACTTGGCTGAGAAGATGTGAAAGAAAACCAGTGTGCACGCCGTGTGCATACCAGGTGGAGTCATTCCAGATGTGGAAAGGATCCTCCCGGATTCCATGAAGAGCACAGGGTGCAGCCAACTGCAGGTGGTTGCTCATGTCAGTACCAATGATGTGTGTCACTCTGGATCAGAAGAGATTCTCTCTGGTTTCGAGTGGCTAACGGAAGTGGTAAAAGCTGCCAGTCTTGCTTGCAAGATGAAAGCAGAGCTGACAATTTGCAGCATAGTCGACAGGACCGATTGCGGACCTTTGGTTCTGAGCCAAGTGGAGGGTCTGAATCAGAGGCTCGGACGGTTCTGCGACCGTGTAGGCTGCAGATTCCTCGACTTGCACCGAAGGGTGGTTGGGTTTCGGGTTCCACTGAATAGGTCAGGTGTCCACTATACGCAGGAGGTGGCTACACGGGTAGCAGGGGCTGTGTGGCGTGGACTGGGCGGTTTTTTGGTTAGAGGGTCTCGGGAAAGCACAAGAAGGGCTTCAGTCACAAAGGGTGCAGGCCGAACACAGGAAGAACGTAGATACAGGAACCATTGGTATAACAGTTGTAAATTTTGTAGCTATGTTGGGAAAGTACCAGAGCTCCAAGCGCTAATAGAAAGCACTGATGCTCAAATCGTTATAGGCACTAAAAGCTGGCTAAAGCCAGACATAAGCTCAGCCAAAATTTTTTCGAAGAAAGGACAGGCTAAACACGGTTGGCGGTGGCGTGTTTGTTGCTGTCAGAAGTAGTTTAACTTGTCGCGAAATTGAAGTAGATACTTCCTGTGAGTTAATATGGGCAGAGGTCATTGTTGGCATTCTGGTTCTTGGCGGCACTTCATCCAAAAGAGGACGAAGAATTCGTCTGAGAAAGTTGGCATACGCTGTGCCGTTTAGACTACCACTGATGAAATATGGGTCAATAACTGTAGTACCAAGCATCCCACACCAGACGTTAACTCTCTATTGACACTGATGCTCCACCTGTTTGAGCCATCGTGGGTTGTCGCTGGACCAATAATGCATGTTCCATGTATTCCTTGTATTTACCTGTCCTTTGTTTCAGAAGGAACATTCATCGGTAAATACAACATTAGAGGAGAAGTTCGTATTGGTGAGGATTTGCTGCTGTGCCCACTACAGAACTGTACACGATTTTGGAATTCGTTCCCATGCATTTCTTGTTGTAGGTGTACATGGTATGGATGGAACGAGTGATGTGTAAGAATACAATGTACACTGGTTTTATGAATTCCAGTCTCGTGTTCAAGCTGTCGTGTGCTCACATGTGGATTCATAGCAATGGAAGTGAGAACAGTAACTTCGGTTGCTTCGACTGCGCGAGTGCTTTGATGATTGCGTTGTCGTGGGTTGAAACTTCCCGTTTCCTGAAGCGTCGCAACAAGACGAGAAAACATCCGTCGGGAAGATGGGTTCTTGTCAGGATATCGCTCCCTGTACAGTTCCGCTGCCTGCATAGCATTCGCCTACCTTCAACAACAACAATAAAAGGAACGTTATGTCGATGCAGTTTCTAGGAAGGACAGCCTTTACTGTATGCCTACTCTACACAACAGTACTAAACAGGACTAAATTACTGTACTAATTGTATCTGTACATAAGAAAACAGTATTGCAATTGCTGTTCTACTAACTTACATTCCCCATGGATGAGTAGCATTTTTGCCTCCTCTTAGTTGGTGTACATTCTACTCACACAACTCTTCAACTGACGATGGTTGATGGAATGACCGGTGTGCATTCGACTTATGTTTACGTTTTTCCTCTGTCAACGTCAGCACGTGGATATGTTCCATTACCCCGAATACCTGCACTAAGCGCTGGTAGCATCAGCGTCAATGTTGTGTTATCTAATTAATAACGTTGTGTATCAGTGAATGGTACACTGTGATACATTTTCAATAGGTCTTTAAGAGAGTAAATGAATTACCGAATAAAAAATTACAGGGTGCCATTTAAAAAAATCATACTGCTCTTCATATCTTTGTGAAAAGCAAAATTACAACGAAGCAATCATGCTGATTGATGTCCTCCTGATGGCTAAGAAACATTTGCTTCAAACATTTTGTAATTTGCATCTGGACAAACAGTTATTTAGGGTGATCAAGATAAATGGAACACTCTGTATAATGTGTATGACGCTGCCTGTTGCTGTAATGGTCTAATATAGTACAACAGTCTATTCTACTCCAACACTATACTCTGTGGTAGTCTATGATGTACAACTGTGAATTGTTTTTAGTTCACTGTAAAACCAACTGCTTAAATATAATTCTAGTTATGTCAAATAAATGCTTGAAACTTGAAAATTGATCAGACTTTTCCTACATCGTTTTCTGCCATGTGCACCATGTCACTCAATGACATCTTTACTACAGCTGGACATTTTTCTTTAAAATTTATTAATTTTTAATGTGAATGTTAAAATGCGCTTCTTACTTTAGTTATGGATCGTCAGAGGTACGTATAATTTTTTTCTTGGGGTTGGAAAGGGAGGAGCAAGGAGTAATTGTTCAGTTTTGTTCAAGTTTATGATTAGTATCCCAAAATGTTGTGAACTGTTTCGGTGTTTAGAATTGGAACACATGTAGCATCTACTGAAAATTCTGGTACAAATGTATGGAAATAAGGTAACAAAGTTATGTGAAAGCACACCATAAGAGTTATTCACATTGTTTGTGTTTTAGTTGACATACACAACACGGCTTTGCTGTGCCACTATAGTTCTACAGCTTATAGATAATTGAAGTTCACAGCAGTCAGAAACAAAGACAATCAGCTTGGAGTGTATTGAGATGTACTGAGCAGAGCTCAACATAACATTGACAACTTACAGACATTGTGCCACTTTTCAGTACTGCCAAACTTTGCAATCTAACAGTCACTGTAGGCATTCAAAAGACAAAATTTGATCTCACATTCATTATGACTAATAATTGCCTTATTTAAACTTGAGTGACTTTAAACCCATAAAAAAACTTTCGCGGTTGAGGGGCAGGAGGAGGGCCTGTACATGCTCATCTTCAGTATTCCATGCCTCTCTTACTCAGTCATTTATTGTCCAATGGAAAGAGCTCCAGTCGTGAAAAAATTTGTATAATTTTCCTTAGTTGAGCAGTGTTTTTTGCTACTTAATACTACGTATAGTCGTGTAGATTTCACAACTTTGTACTAACACGATATTTGACTGGCAGTGTCACTGGCAGTATCCTGCTGCAACCATCCGGTACAGTCTGAATGGCAAATCTCTGGGAATTCCACTGGACATGTTTTACCAGTGCTGGCTCACCCTGCGGGATCTCTGGACAGTGACACACATTTTCTGTCACCTTGCTGAGCTCTTCAGCCATCCCACCTTTGCCCAGAACTTATCTATCAGAATAATTTGGGATGTACACCATTATATTATGTCTAAGCATCGCACTTCATACCATCATCACAAATTGGACCACAAGGTGATCATGTGGTCATCACACATAGAAAGACGCACTGTTCACACCCAGGCCAGTGTTTTAACTTCTGACATCATCAAAGATGTCAGTTCTTCAACGATAACCACCAAGGAAGCACCACAACACACCAACTGCCAATAACTATGAACCAATGTTACAAAGAGCAAGTGCTTACTCCAGTGCAGATTGATGCAACCAAATGCCACCAGACATTTACTAATGCCTAGGTAGCAGTTGCTGAACTACCAAAAACTATTGCATCATAGTTGAAGCAACGTTCTGAAGTTTCACTACATCTACCAGCTCCAATATGCAGTTTGAACAAAGGCAAAATTAGACATCTACCTGATCTTACCACTCCCTTATGGATGCTGAAGGCATCTGCCATCAACTGCTAGAATTCCAACAATTCTTATATGACAAGAATGTCGATATATGTTTGGCAGCCAAGGTCACCCACCTCATTACAAGACTGACCACCAAAAGGACAGACTGGCAGGTTTTTCACCACCATGTGATGGACCACCTAAATGAGATAGAGCCTGATAAAAATATTGATGTGATAATATAGAAAACGGCTTCAGGGATACAGTCACTGACGCACTGACCTCACTAGTGCCACTGTCAAGATCTGAGTGCCTTGCAGTAGGACAACCTTCGAAAATCCTGGCCATGGTATGTAATAGGCATCCCATGCAGTCCAGTTCTCAAGCAGCATGTGAAACTTTTGAAAACACAAATTAAGGCTGCACACACTTATTCTTGCACTCCAGTGCTGGCAGTGCAAGTCCTCATCTATAACCAGATGCAACGGAAGGGACTGCCAAATGCCTCGGCACAATCCTAAACAGCAAGTTTACTTGGCATGAAGTAGTGCTAGAAGTCTGTTGTTGAACAGGACAATCATTACGAACATTTTATCCACTATTCAGTAAGCAGTCTAACTTATTGATAAAACTGGGCCTGACGAGTTTTTTACTTTAAATTTGCCCTGTCAAGGATTTTGGAAGTGCTGAGTGGGGCAATTTGGCGAACGCACATTTGCAGAGGTAATGACCCTTATCATGGTCCCAGAATTTTCTTGCCTAGTACCTACATGAAGCTGCAGATGAGTTTGACGTTTGTTGAGGTTCCATGGATATTGAGAACATGATAAACATGTACACATTTGGTGCTTTATTATAACACTTCACACTGGTACATTTTACTACATGTTAGCGCAAACACACAATGAAGATGGACGAAATGGAATCGAACAGAACAGCATGTAGGTACGATGATGTACAAACAATCAAAGATAATACACACATAGCTAACCACATATCGATATCATTTAAATGGGTTTCACTAGCTTAATACCCCCACTTCAAATCATTTAAATGATTTTCTTAAGAACTACCTAGACCATACAGTTCTGTAAATCATAATGTTTTTCTTTTCTTAATCTTTTTGTCATTATATCTGCAGGGATATCAGCTGTGTGTAAGTCAAGAGTTTTTACAACTTCATTGGTCACACCTTCCCCTATATAATGGTGTCAGACATCAATGTGCTTCGACCTTTAATGATTTGGAGGATCAACAGACAAATTCAGGGCACTCTGATTATCATTAAACAATGTGATACACTTAGTATGGCTTTTCAGTTCATGTAACAAGTTCCTTAAATAAATGGCCTCCTGACAGGACTTAAGAAGAGCCATATACTCAGTCCCTGTGCTAGAAAGAGCAACAGTCTTTTACTTAGCACTCTGCCATGACACTATGGAACTACATAGCTTAAAAATAAAACCAATGTATGATTTTCTGTCTAAAGGACAATTTGATCTGCATCTACATAAGACATAATTTTAAATCTTCTTTCCTAAACTTTAGAACATAATTCTTAGTTTCCTTCATATATTTCAAAATTCACTTAGCACATATCCAATGATTCAATGTTTTTTAGTATACCAACTATTGAACTGGCTTAAGTAGCTCGCATTGAAAGAGACATTAGGTCTTGTATTTACTGATAAATACATTAAGCTGCTTGTTAGGGCTTGACAAAGTACATCATCAGTTTTGGTTTCTTTTTCATTTAGAAAATCAAGTTTAGTTTCAATAGGAGTGTTTACAGTTTTGCAGTATTAAACCTTCTCAATAACTGATCAGTATAGTTCTCTTGACTTAAAGCTAACAATCCTTTAACTTTATCATATTTGATTTCCATCCCCCAACAATTTTTAGCCTTCCCTAAATCCTTTCCTTCAAACTCTGAACGTAACTTACTTTTCAAAAATTCAGTTTCACTTGCATCATTTGGAAAAATATAAAAGCCATCGACATGTAAAACTATCATAGTAACTAAGCCTTTATCTTTATGTTTTGTAAACGAGCAAGGTTCTAAGTCAGATCTTTTGTAACCTAGACAGCTTAAGACATGATTTACTCTTTGATTCCACACTCTAGATGATTGCTTTAAACCATACATAGCCCTTTTCAACTTCAAAACTTTTATTTTATCATTACAAAGATTTAATCCTTAGGGTTGTTGTAGGAAAATATCCTCTTTGAGAATAGCATTTAAAAAAGCGGTCTTAACATCAAGATATGTTGTTTTCAACTTTAGTTCAATGGACCAAGCTGTTAGAAGGATAAGTGTTGAAGGCCTTACCACAGGAGAAAAGGTCTCATCACAATCATCTTCAGGTTTCTGAGTGATCCCCTTGCCACTAGTCTAGCACAATGCTGCACTTCACCTTCACTGTTGACTGAACACCCACTTAACTGCACTACACTTGCACTTTCTGGAAGATTTACAACTCCACAAGCATTGTTGTCTTTAAAAGTTTGTATCTCTTCACCTATAGCACGTTTCCATTCTTCTGCATCAGGTCTGCTAAGGCCCTCCTGCGTAGTTGTTGGGCCCTCAGCTTGATCTGCAGTTCCAGCAGAAAAATAAATCTCATCATCATCAATTCTTTTATTTGGTTTGAGCTGCCTTTGTGATCTTCTAATACTTTTTACTTCATCTTCTTGCCTAACACATTTTTTATCTCTAAGGTAACTGCTCCTTTTGAGACATCATGCAAGTTCTTTCTTAGTACAGTATCAGGCATCTCATTTTCTTCATCATCCCCCAGTGAAATGGTGATTTCTTCATGACTTTTATTTAAGTTTTTACATCGTTAATATTTTCCATTATAGTCACATCTCAACTTATCATTACATAATTTGTTTCAGGGTCATAGACCCTATAGCCTTTTGCAGTATTGCTATATCTCACTAAGATCATTTCTTTTACCTCTTTATCCAATTTGTTCTCTTGACTTTGAGAATATGCACCATGGCCGCTTCCAATTATTCTGTGACGATTAATGTTGGGTTTTTGCCAGTCCTTAGTTCATCCTAAATCTGAACTCATATTTCGCAAATATACTGTACTATTTTATCAGGTTTACCATCAAATTCAAATAGTAAACATCTTGCCTTTTCTACAACAGTTCTATTCAGCCTTTCTGCCAAACCGTTTTGTTCTGGTGTATAGCTGTTGGATAACTGATGTACAATAGCATGTTTTTTCAACAAACTGTCGAAATTCACACAACAGAATTCTTTTCCATTATCTGTTCTTACTGTTTTGATTTTCCTTTCTTGCTGATTCTCCACAGTTTTCTGATACTCTCGAAATTTTCCTCAAGTTTCATTCTTTGTCCTCAGAAGATACACAAATCCCATTCGGGTGTAATCATCTTCCAAAACGAGAAAATACTTTGCCCCACCTACTGAGATAATTTCCATTGGTCCTCACAGGTCTGATGTTCAAGTGATTTAGAGGCTCTAGTGCCTCCAAGTAGAAAAGGCTGTCTTGTTTGATTTCTTCATTGCTACTACACATTTTTGCTTGCTAATGTTAATGTTAATATCTTCACATATCATTCCTTCTAAAGCACCGTTTTTTTCTCATTTTAATTATATCCTTTGCATTTAGGTGACCTTATCTTTTATGCCAATCAGATGGTGAAATCATTCACAAAAATTGACTTCTTCTGTCAACAGTTAGCTTGTACGTACAGTTAATCAGATATAAAGTTGCAACTAGTTCATTATGCTTGTTATAAATATTACACTGATCAACATTAAATTCAACAAAATTTCCTTGTTCAGTGAACCTGTCTACAGAGAGAAAATCAGTAGTTAGTTCTGAAGCACACACATTTTTACAGTAATATCAAAAGAGTTCTTTCTGACTACTGTTGTTAAATCAACTGTTCCAGACCACATGTTAACATCATTTACTTTGTTTTTCATCCAGTCTTCATTTTCTGTAAGATGCTCACTAGCACCTGAATCAACATACCAGTCACTTCTGTCAAAAGAACCACTTATAAACACTGCACTGAAAACATTTGAAGTTTTGTTTTGCCTTGTTTCATTGCCATTGTTAGTGCACTTACTTTTAAAATGTCCTGGTTCCTTGCATATATAGCAAACAATGTCCTTTGTGTTTTGATTTTCCACTGTATTTCCATTTCAATGAGAAAACTTTGGTTTACTTTGCCAACTTTTGGCTCTAAAAGGACCATCAGTCGTGGTGACCTCTTTTTCCACGTCAAGAAACTTACTTTTAATAGCATCCACTGTGAATGGAGTTCCTGAATGCTCGATTGCCATTACCAAGGGGAATATTTTTCTGGCAATCCTGCTGGCAATAACGAACTAACCCATTCATCATTAACAGCAAAACCTGTTGCACGTAATTTCTGACCATTATCTACTATCTGGTGTACATAAGTCGTCACTGAATCACATTTTCCTAGACGTGTTGATATCAGCATTCTCAATAAATTTATTCTTCTCGCAAAACCAGTCATCAAACATTGATTTCAATCTCTTCCACAAGCTCACTGTTGTTTTTGCTTCTCTTATGTGCACATTTAAAGATGGATTAGTCATAAGAATTATATTCGCTTTGGCCTTCGAATCTTCTGATAAAACTACTTCTGAGACATATTTCGCTAATCCGAGAATATGAGCATTTTCACTACTGAATGCCCAATCTCCATAGTTCTCATGGCCTTTCAGCTTCATCAAATTAATTAGATAATTCTTGGCCATATTTGTCGACTCTAACAATTCTTCTTTGTGAACAGCAGCGCACACTGGACTTTGAATCACGACATGTGGGCTTTTATCAGCGGTTTTTGATATTATTAACGATCGGTTATCTGGGCATCTTGGCACGTAACCTGTTGAGGTTCTGTGTATGTTGAGAACATGGGTACATGCACACATTCGGTGATTTATTATAACATTTATTATAACATTGGTACAATTTACTACATGTTAGTGCACACACCACAATGAATATGGACGAAATGGAACTGAACAGAACAGTGTGTAGGTACAAAGATGTAAAAACAGTCAAAGACAATACACACATAGCTCGCCACATATCAATATCATTTAAATGGGTTTGACCAGCTTAACAACATTCTGAAAAGATTCAAGAGGAATACTAGTCACTGTACCAGAGAACAAGAGGAACCAAAAATCCACTTATCCAGCTAGTAGGTTAGTCAAATGATGAAAGATACCACCAGAGGTGACCACTAGTCTTGAGGTCAAGAACATAAAGCTACCACATGAATGTAAAGCTCTTTTCATCTTCATTTACCATATGACATAAACACATGAGAATTCAATAAATGAAAAATCACCATAAGACACAAGCAAGGAATGTCACAAGGTAGAAACAGCATACACCATTAAGAATAATGAAAAGAAAAGCCAGTAGCATAGATAAAAGATTTATTACCACATAACTGTACAATTGTATGTAGGTTTTTCTCTTTACGTATAGCCGAGTGTACTTAATCAGTGTATTATTGCAGATTTCTTGAGGCGTAATGGTATTTTACCTGTCTCATACATCTTGCAATCCAAGTTGAGACGTCAATGTGGTCTGTCATCCTACTTGGCATTCTCATCTCAGTATTAATAGGTTGCTACAAAAATAATGAAGGAGAGGAGTAATAAGGTGGAATCATATGTAGATGTATGCAAAATTTATTTCACTGAGTTTGGTGAAAGCAGAATCATAGTCCGATTGAAGATTCATGAAATATTTTAATTTTAATTTCGCTCGATCATCCGAATTCCCATGAGTCAGCAATGAGTGTAGATAGGAATTGTCGAGGAGAAAAGGCGCTGGTGCCAACAAATCAAAAAGTCAACTTGACATGAAATCTAATTATGACATAGAAAAGTTTCAAAGTCTGGCAGAGGAATACTAACTGTGACCTAAATAAAAATACTGCACAGTTTGCAGGAAGAGACACCCATTCACTATAAACTGGTGGAAGAATCAAAGGACCTAATGATGGGAAGAGAAAACGGTACATGGGACCCGCTCCCAGTAGCTGAGTAGTCAATGCGACAGAATGTCAATCTTAAGGGCCCGGGTTCGATTCCCGGCTGGGTTGGAGATTTTCTCCACTCAGGGACTGGGTGTTATGTTGCCCTGATCATCATTTCATACCCATCGCTGCGCAAGACGCCGAAGTGGCGTCAAATCGAAAAGACTTGCACCCCGCGAATGGCCTACGCGATTGGAGGCCCTAGTCAAACGACATTTTTAGGAAGTAGGAAGAAATTCTGGCATGCAGATAGTGCACAGCAGCACATCTGTTTACATAAGCTGGACATATTCTAAACAACCAGTCTAAACACAACTGTTTAGAATACGTCAAGCTTATGTACACAGATGTGCTAGTGTGAACTGTGTTTTTGTGATGTAACAGTCATCTGTGAGTGGTATATATAATAAAGGTATGTCAATGGCCGTTTGCACAAGATGTTTTATGTTTTTCAATATTTTAGTTATGATAAAATCCTTACAATGTGCTGATTTTTATCCACATGACAACTTGACGTGAGATCCAACGTAAAATGAACACATTTCACAACAACAAAAAGATTTTTAAGACCTGAAGATGACACCAAAGTCTGTCGAAACTGGTTGCCTTAAATAAAGAAATATTTTATGCGATCCATACTGCTGAATGTTTTTAACAAGTAAAAGATCACTCTGTCCGTATTCTTAAAATGAGAAAATTCAGTTACAACATTTCCCCTTTCCTTATACATTAACTTATTTTCTATAATGTTCTATGAGGAAAGATTGTCCGCTTTTTTTATTGTATTAATTCAGACAGTACATTTTAAACATTTTTTCTTACTCTACCAAGATATCAAATGCCCTTCGGCTAGCTTCGTTTAGCTCCTTTTGGCTACGTTGGTACTTACATGTCCTGGTTTACCAAGCAGCTACCTTTATTATTTTAATTTTCTTTACAAGGGATATGCTACTCTGTAGCTTTCTATTTCTTGAAAAGATAACTTATTCAGATCGCCACTTGCATGATAATGCTCATTTATCGTCATGGTCTCCTAAGAAGCAACCCTTAGAGAGCAATAAATTAATCTGGATTCTTTATCTCAAAGCTCATACAATAACTGTGCTCAAAAAACATTCATTGCAACAGGCTCAGTTTTCATATAATTTGATTCTCTACATCTATTTAGGAGGGACGCAAAAAGGATGGTTCTGTCTTCAAGGGTGTGACTAAGTATCACTATCTCTACTTCTTTCTCCTAATGAAGTCCTCATATTGTTATTGTATATAGTTTCGTAGCATAGTAGACTCGAAGTTTTCGAGGCCCTCATCTCTTAGAATTTATCCAATTTTTCATAATATTGTTAAACACTGCTCACAGTGGAGTCAAAGGAAATGACCATTGTTGAAAACTCATTACAAAATGCAGTATGCCGAGATGTCGGAAATCCGAGCTCGGTAACAGACGAAAGTAACGCACCAACTCGTAAACTGGTCGATGACTAACAAAGCAACGAGGCTGGCGTCCCACTGTTAAAAAATGATGACACTGGTAATATAACTAATCATAATGTCACTTTTATGACGCTCAATCAGACAATTTCTCATTTCTCACCGGGAAACATTTGTCCATATAGTTAAACTGAATCGCGCGACAACGAAAATTCTTTTGATTATTTGCTCACGACCTCGCGAACGCAAGAGCAGGAAACTCTTCGTAAAAGCAACGTAAATACTAGTGACACCCACCATTTGATACAACTCATGCAACTAATAACGCAACACTTTACAAAGCAACAGGAATTTCAGAAAAGTGTAACACAACAGTTGACAAAACAACAGGAATTTCAGCAAAGTGTAACACAACAACATAAGGGTGTACGACAACAGTTTACACAACAAACTCAAGAAATTAACGATTCCAAGTTCAAGTCTACAGTTCAGTGAGGTGAGTAAAACTATACGTACTGAATTATCGGACGAACTATCCAAGAAGTTGACAGACCTAGGTGAACAACTGAAACAAGAAATAATTACTGACATGTCCCGCAATATAAAAATGGTAGCGGAAAAACTATCATCCGTAGACGAGAAACAGGAACAACTTGCAGGTGAGTTACAAAACGTTAGTGAAGCAAATTCTCAAATTCAGGAGACGGAATCCCAAGAGGATGCATTGATAAAAAATGTGACGGATGCAGTCAGCGAGCTGCAAGACGTATGCCAAAGCTTACCTGCAAAAGTGCAAAAGTTAAGTCGAAGAGTAGACCAGTTAAGTATAGAGTCAGAATTTGCCAGAAAACAGAGAGATAAGTTATGCGCAGATGTAATGGAAGTAACTGAAAAAGCCGAAGCTGGGATGCTGGATAAGGGCAGTGTCCTTGCTGAAAAGGTAGTGTCAGAGTGCAAAATGTATGTAGATACTGTAAAACAAGCTCTAAAAGGGAAAGAAAGTCAACGTCTAACTAAAATAGACTCGGCTTTAAAGGAAGCAGAGGACAGGTTATGAGGCAATATTGCTAAAACTACTGACATTTCAAATCAGCATTTGACAGAAAACAAACCCATGCTGCTAGAGAAGTTAGATACCTTCCCTGGTTACCCACAATACGGGGCTAGCCTGCCGAAGGAAAATAGCGAAGGTTGCAGAATGCAGCAACACTCGCTGACAGCTGTAGCTGTCGAAGAAGAGCAGTTGCCATGCGCTACGCCACAAGAGAACATAAATACGCCTGTCACTGATAGCGCAGCGTCCCCCACGCGGATCCTCTATGATCTCATTCCTTTCCCCCATCTGCTCCTATTCCTCGAACATATCCGCATCCTCTACACCTCCCGCCGTCTAGAACCCCCTCACCCCCTGGTTGCTCCTCTCCTCTCCCATCCCCGCCCCCTGCCACGTCTTCACCGTTGTGTCCCCCCTACCCTCCATCTCTCCACCCTCCATCTCCTTTCCCAAGGTGGCTTCCGTCAACTCCCCCTCCCGGATGATGCCCTCTCTCCCTCCGTTTATCCTTCCTATCAACTCTGATCCTCAATCCCCCTCCTTTCCTCTGTCCTTTCCCTGGGCTCCCTCTTCCCCCCCCTTCCGTCCTGTTTTCTCCCCACTAACCCTCTCCCTACCTCCCTTCTCCCCCCAGTCCTTTTGTATTCCCCTCCTCTGCCTCCCCCACTCCCTGTCGCGTCTGCCCCCCACCCCTCTTATGGGTCCTCATCCTCCTTCAGCTCCTTTCCCGGCTCCCCCCTTCGCTTTTACTCTCCTTTCCCCCCCTTTTTTTGTTTTCCCATCTTCTGTCCAGTTTCCCCCCACCTGCTCTCGACTGTGGTGTCACATTTGCCAACTTTTTAGTGCAGTGTTCCAGTGACTATTCAGTGTTGTTTGTCTTTCTCGTGTTGCGAACAGAAACCATGCTGTCGCTAGGTGTGAATTTTATGTCCTTTGCGAACAGAATCCAGACTGTCGCCTTGTTTCTTTTAATTGTCTATTGTTTTCCCTGTCTGCTTCGTATGTATTTTTATTAGCGTCATCATCCCAGTGTTGTTGTTTTAAGTTCCACGATTTCTTTTCGCCTTGTTACTCTCTAAGTCTCCGATTTTATCGCCTGTTTTTTATTATTTGTTCTCTTGATCTTTGTCACAAAATCTGTCGGCTGAAGAGCGGCATACTCAGCTGCTGCCAGCCCGCCCCCTTCGGGGGGAATTGAAATTCAATAAATGAAAAAAAAAAAAAAAAAAATAGCGCAGCGTGTTTGTCAACATTACTTACAGATGAGGGATTACTTAGGCACCGACAATTTCCTGTATTTGTCTATGAAGGGAAAAGAACACACCCCGTGGCCTTTATCAGAGCATTTCGAAATGTTTTACCTCCTACCTGGACCAAAGCCCAGAAAATTAGATTTGTCGTTTGATACGCACAGGGTAACGTTCTGCTATGGGTTACAGACAAGGTGGAACGTTGCCACTATTATGAACAGTCTGAGAGAGACGTTCTGGAAAATACTGCTCTGAGGCCGTACAAGAGAGTCTCAGACGTGAAGTATTCAACCGAGCTCCGTTCAATAGTAAATATGAAAGCTTAAGAGGCTGTTTTGAAAAATATTTGAACAAAACTAGATACTTGACAAACCCGGCATCCCAAGTCGATGTGCTGAAAATTTTAAAGAGCCGGCTTCCTGCACGCATTACAGAAAAATTCATTACCATTCCGGACACGATAACGAATACCTTCTATCTGTACTTGACTCAATAGATTTGATGTACGAAGAGAGACCAGAACAGCCCAAGCTTGTTAATACGCCGATAGCACCACAGAGATTTACGGACCAACAAGTAAACAATGGATTCGTAGTACACCACGGGTGGCAACCTTACTCCACACAGACCTATGGTAATGGTAACGTTAATTACAATGACAATGGAGAAAGCCTTAAATTTAAAAGCAAATATAAAAGAATCAGGAAAAAATTTAGCAAAAACAACTACAATGGGCAATCAGCATATGGCCAGCTTGAAAATATGTACAGATACAAGCTACTAGCAACAATCAGCCGATCGCTTGGCAAACGCAGACCAGTAACCGACAACCGAATAATCCATAGACAGCGGAATTCGGTCAGCAAAATAACGCACATATGCTGAATAACGCGCAGAGGCAAAGAGAATTTCAGTCGAGAGGCTCACAGGATACTAGCTGGCGTAATAAAACTCCAAAGACCCACATAGTGGAAGTTATGTCTATCTCAGACGTGAATGTCACTGCATCGCCGAAAAATTTGAGCCAGTCATGGTAGGCCCCATTCTCTGACCTAGGAGGAGAGTGGTCGCACAAGCTTGATCGACACTTGTTTCATCAGATACGATCATGGTAGTCATGTGAAAGATGATCTGTATCAACGTAATGAAGGTATGCAGAAAAACTTGCCAGAGGGCAAGATACAAGCTACTATTAAAGCCAAAATATT
Organism: Schistocerca serialis cubense; assembly: GCF_023864345.2. NCBI lineage: Eukaryota > Metazoa > Arthropoda > Insecta > Orthoptera > Acrididae > Schistocerca > Schistocerca serialis. The sequence continues at coordinate 720,164,832 of NC_064638.1, forward strand.
TGACCTTGATGTACCCATTGTGCTTGACACAGGTGCTACAACTAATTTGATGTCACAGGGATTCTTTCAAGAACTGAAGGAATGTGGGCATATATCCACACTGCCAGTGCAAAATTTAGCAAAAACAACTACAATTGGCGATGTACAAACTGCCACTGGACAGAAATTGAAAGGAGTCAAGATACAGGCCTTAATTCTTGTACAATTAGGACAGTTTTCTCCATGATGTATTTTTTGATAGTAGAGAAATTAATAGTTGATTGTTTAATCGGTATGGATACAAATTGGTATAGGAAAAGGCAAATGTCATTCCACTGTAAATAACCAATTATTTGTAATAGACCTAATCAGGGGAAGTACTAAAAGAAGTAAAACTGAAGTTACTAACGACTTTGAAATTCAGTTGGCCAGTCACATAGTTATGCTTGTCAACACATACAATAATGAACAGTCGGCAGCAGAAGAAGTAAATGTCGACACAGTAAGCATGAAGGTAAGTGAATCAATGTGCTTGTCTCAAGAACAGCAAGCAGATCTTAGGGAACTGATACTTGTTTACATACATGTATTTGAAAAAAGACCAATTATCATTGTGGATTTTGTGCACAAAATGGAAGTTTATCCACACGAAACGTTTTGTTCTATCCCATACCCTATACGATGGACACAGAGGGAAGCAGTATGAAAAGAGATTAACAGGATTATTGTAGTCCTATTTTGGTCTTGAGTAAGCCAGATAGCAAGGTGCACTTGGTCCTTGATGGACGTAAGATTAATAAGATTATTGTACCAGTCCAAACATGTCCAGACAATTTAGAGGAACAGGTTATGAAATTCCATAATCGTAAATTTTTCACTATAATCGACTTGTGGTCTTCGAATTGGCAAACAAGACTACATGAAGAAAGTCGAAAGTATACCACCTTCATACGTGGGGGCAGGAATTCAAGTATTGCCATTTGGATTGAATGTAAGTGCAGGTGAATTTACCTCTGAACTTGACAGAGTGCTAGGATCCGAATACTTGAGTAAAGTAACAGTATATGTGGATGACCTTTTCGTCTCTACACCCACTTTGGTAGAACATTTAAGATTAATTGAACAAGTACTGACCTGCTTTTCCGAATATGGAGTAAGAGCAAATCTCAAGAAGTCTAATTTCAGACAAGAAAAAGTAAAATTTATAAGACACATAATCTCTTTGGAAGGCATACTACCAGATCCTAAACGATATGACGCCATTAGGAACTGCCCTGTTCCGCAAAACAAGAAACAATTAAAGGCATACTTAGGGCTAGTGTCACTTTTCAATAAATTCATCCCTAACCATCTTATGAACAGTGATGCTTCACTGAATCTTTTCCAGAAAAACAGACCTTGGTTGTGGGACAAACAATGTCTAACCCATTTCGTAACATCAAGCAAGCGTTATTAAATGCTAATACACACATTTAAAAAAAATTGCATCACCTCGGTTCTGAGAGTTCAGTGATCAACATAAATTTCATTTCCGCCCTTTTTATTCCTCATGAAAACCACACATTGCATGTTGTACCACTACACAGCGAGGCCTTCAGAGGTGGTGGTCCAGATTGCTGTACACACTAGTACATCTAATACTCAGTAGCACGTCCTCTTGCATTGATGCAAGCCTGTATTCGTCGTGGCATACTATCCAAAAGTTCATCAAGGCACTGTTGATCCAGATTTTCCCATTCCTCAACGTTGATTCGGCGCAGATCCCTCAGAGTGATTGGTGGGTCACATCGTCCATAAACAGCCCTTTTCAATGTATCCCAGGCATGTTTGATAGGATTCACGTCTGGAGAGCATGCTGGCCACTCTAGTTGAGCGATGTCGTTATCCTGAAGGAAGTCATTCACAAGATGTACATGATGGCGCGAATTGTCATCCAAGAAGACAAATTCCTCACCAATATTCTGCCGATATGGTTGCACTATGAGTCGAAGGATGGCATTCACGTATTGCACAGCTGTTACGGCGCCTTCCATGACCACCGACGGAGTATGTAGATCCCACATTATCCCACCTCAAAACAACAAGGAATCTCCACCTTTCTGTACTCGCTGGACAGTGTGTGTAAGGCGTTCAGCCTGAACGGGTTGCCTCCAAAAACGTCTCCCATGATTGTCTGGTTGAAAGAATATGCAACACTCATTGGTGAAGAGAACGTGATGTCAATCTGGAGCGATCCATTCAGCATGTTGTTGGGCTCATCTGTACAGCGCTGCATGGTGTCGTCATTGCAAAGATGAACCTCCCCATGGATGTTGGGAGTGAAGTTGTTCATCATACAGCCTATTGCGCACAGTTTGAGTCCTAATACAACGTCCTGTGGCTACACGAAAACATCATTCAACATGGTGTTGTTGCTGTCAGCGTTCCTCCATTCCATAATCAGTAGGTAGCGGTCATCCACTGCAGTAGTAGCCTGAGCGAGGGATATCATCGACAGTTACTGTCTCTCTGTATCTCCTCCACGTCTGAACAACATCGCTTTGGTTCACTCTGAGACACGTGGACACTTCCCTTATTGAGAGCCCTTCCTGGCACAAAGTAACAATGCGGACGCAATCGAACCGCGGTATTGACCGTCTAGCCATAGTTGAACTACAGACAACATGAGGCGTTTACCTCCTTCCTGGTGGAACGACTGGAATTGATCGGCTGTCGGATCGCCTCCGTTTAATAAGCGCTGCTCGTGCATGATTTTTACATCTTTGGGCGGGTTTAGTGACATCTCTGTATAGTCAAAGGGACTGTGTTTGTGGTACAATACCCACAGTCAACGTCTATCTTCAGGTGTTCTGGGAACTGGGGTGATCCAAAACTTTTTTTGATGTGTGTATTTTTATCTCAGCCAGACATGAAGAAGCGTTTTTGTTTATGTACCGACACGTCTTCTCATGGCCTGGATGTGTGCTTTTTTCAAATCGTAGAAGAAGGAGGAAATCTCATCACGAAAGTAATTAGCTTCACCAGCGCCACCTTATCCACAGCTGAACTTTCATATTCAGTTATGGAGTAGGACGGTTTGGCTGTAATTTGGTCCTTTAAAAAGTTTGAATATTTCCTTTGGGGTGAACACACAAAAGCGTTCTGTGACCATCAGTCCCCATCGTTTTTGTTAACTTGTAAATTGCTGCACCGACGAATAGCCAGGTTGCGTATGTATCTTCTAGAATTCAGTTTTGAAATATCATACATGAAAGGAAATCGTAACATAATAGCTGATGCTCTTTCTCGATTACCACACGTCTTTTAGAGCAGGAAGGTGAAATAAAAGCTATGCTGAAAGAGGAAAAAACACTTCGCCCATACTATGTCCACATGTGTAAATACATGGAGCAATCAGAGCAGGAAGACACACACTGGAGTAAGGTAAGAGTGAACCTTATGCATGATGGTGATGAAAAGTTAAAAAGGTTTTTCGCTATTCACAAAACTGTTCTGTTCCATAGAAGCCATCCTGAACAAGAACAATGGTGCACGTGTTTGCCAGAGGAATATGTGTATGATTTTGTCTTATACACACACAATGCTTGGGGCCATTATGGCACTGCAAAATGCACTGACAAAATAGGTAAATATTGTTATTTCCCCAGCCTTAGACGAAGAGTGCTACAGGTGGTAAGAAAGTGTATTTTTTGCTAGAAAGCAAAACATTCTAACGTCTCCAGACAGATAGAACTACATCCCATTGTGGCTAAGAAACCTCCAGGAAATGAAATGTATCGTTAGATGTGGCTGGACCCTATCCCAGAGGAAAGGGGGGAGTAATATGTACCTAGTAGGCCTGTATGATACTTTCAGAAAATATGTAAAACTGTATGCTGTACAGATCATTACAGCCAGTTCAATTATAAGGCGAATTAAAGGGGATTACTTTGGGAGAGAAGGAAAACCAGAAGTCATGTTAACAGATAATGCCTCATATTTTGTTGGATGTAAATGGAAAGAGTTTGTAGATTCCAGCCAAATCAAACACATTTTAGTATCCAAATTTCATCCTAAAGCATCCCCCATAGAAAAAGTTTATAAGGAACTCAACAGGTTTGTGAGGTCCTATATACCTCATCAACATACCAAGTGGACTGAACATGTCACTCCTTTCCTAGAAGTTGTTAAAAACCTTCCCGATACATCAGCCTTTGCCCCAGATACTGATAGCGGAATTATCACTAGATGACAAAATATGGCAAGCAGTTCTCACACTTGAAACCTGGGTTAAATATAGGAAAGAAATCTATGACAGAAAGCCGAAACATACAACAAAATTTTATATAGAACAAAAGGTGTTACTTAGAACACATCCCAAATCAACAAAAATTGGAAAACTGAATCGTAAGTGGCAGCTACTATACACTGGACCATATATAATTACTAAAATCCCCCTCCCTGGGTGAATACAGATTGGTACACATGAACACAGGCAAGACAAGGGGCCTTTACCCACACAAAGACTTGAGAACGTTTACATATTGAAGAAGGGCTGCATACCCTCTAAGCTGTCTATATATATATATATATATATATATATATATATATATATATATATATATATATATATATATATATATATATATATGATCTAGGATGCTAGAAAATCACATTCCAGAATTTATGTTGTTAGGTGATAAGGAAAATTGTTGTTTGTGTTTTTTCTTATATTTCAAACGTATATATGATGAGTGGATGTAAGAAGGAAGAATTTTACTTTTATGTCTCTAGAGACGACGATACTTTAAATACAGCACTTTGCCTTGTGCTTAGCCCAGTTATAAACAAATAAACAAACTTGTGAAAAGCACGATAGTGTGCAATACAATAAACAACTCTTTGAAATGTCGGTAGTATAAGAGCGACGCAGTGCATGTGCATGTGGGAACAAGCTAGTCAACAAACTGCAAGCATGTGCACACCAGACAGACACAGGTGAAAGTGTCGGACCACCCAAAACAAACAAATGCTATGAGCTACAGTCTGCACTACCATCTGTAAAGCCTACTGCATAAACAGGAACATCGAAAATTAAGTGAGAGTCTATACTACAACTATGACCATATACACAATACACACAAACAAGGATGAGGTAAGGGGCCCTAAACTACGAGATATTTACTTAAGTTGCCCTATTATAGACATTATATCTATATATGTACAATATTCACCAATTTAAGTATTGAAAGTACATGCACTAACTATATTTGATGGACCAGAAATGTCTTGCTGCACGTAAACAAGCGAGTACAATATAAGTGGCAAACTGAATAAGTGGACGCCCCACGCCTGTAACACACTTCATCTTTTGGATTTTTAAGGTCCATTGGATTTTTAAGGGGCTCCGGAAAGGCTCAAAATCATGAAAAGTTCAATTTTTACTTTTTTGCGTTTTCTGAATCTGCAGACTATTACCTTTTAATAGATATATAATTTATTCAATTCCGAAGACTACAACTATTTTTAAATTTTTTTTGAAATGTGTTCTACATGGGCGTGACCCACTGTGGCGCTGTTAAACTGCTGTCAAATGGTGTCATTATTAACGTCCGTGTTCATCAGGTACATTTTAGTGATGTGAGATAAAGTATGTGTTGTGGCTAACCTGTGATGGTTCAATATATATCGCTGGTGTGATTGTCGATTGTTTCATGTTTATTTACTCTTTCGTTATCTCGAAAATATTCGTAATTAATTCTGTTTCTTGAGTCTCTGTTTTGTTGAAGTATAATAATGAGTAAAAGTAAAGTTATTAGAAATCCTCTGAAGGCTTTTAAGAAAAGGAGAAATGTTGGAAAGCCAAAGGTATGTGTTATTACTGTAAACAATAAAGACGATAACCAAGTGAGTGAACCTAACCTCTCAAGTACACCTGTCCATAGCAGTCAAAGTGGGAAAGAAAATACTTCACAGAAGAAGCTTGGATCAATGAGTGAAAACTATGAATGTTTTATGGGCGAATCGGATGTGAATGAAATATTTGATATGTCGGTTCTCAAAGGAATTTTTTCAAACTGTGTAAGATGTATTCATTGTAGTGAAGTTGGTCTGGAACTCTCCATAATAAAGCACGTAGGACTTGCTAGTGAAATACAACTGAAATGTGATAAGTGTTCATACATGACCACCTTTTGGAACAGTGTTGCAGTAACTGCAACTGAAGAAAATGGTAGCAAAATCTACGAACACAACATTAGATTTGTTTATTCCTTGCGTTCAGTTGGTAAGGGTGCTACTGCAGGTGCAATTTTCTGTGACATCATGAATCTTCCAAATCCCCCAACCAAGTTTACGACCTATAATAAATTAATAGGGTCTAAAGTAGAAGATGTCTGTATAGAATCTATGAAGAACGCTGTGGAAGAGGCAGTAATGGAAAATAATGGTAACAGAGATTTGACTGCAGCGTTCGATGGTACCTGGCATAAACGGGGACACACATCTCTTCATGGTGTAGTATCTGCCACCAGTATGTATACAGGGAAAGTTTTAGATGTAGCAGTAATATTAAAGTATTGTAGATGTCCACAAAAATATAAAGGTACACATGAAATTAATTGCAAAGCTAACTATAGTGGCAGTAGTGGAGGAATGGAAGTGGCTGGTGTTGCCAGTATATTCCAGCGTTCTGAGGCGTGTGATAAAGTGTGATATGTTAATTACCTTGGTGACGGTGATTCTAAAAGTTTCAAACATGTTCAAGGACTGAAGCCCTATGGTGATGATGTTGTAGTGCAGAAATTTGAGTGTATTGGACACGTACAGAAGCGAATAGGAACAAGACTTCGGCGACTGAAAGCTTTGTACAAAAAACAAAAACTAAGTGATGGTAAAGGGTTGGATGGGAAGGGAAGGTTAACTGACAGTGTAATTGACAAAATACAGAACTATTATGGAATGGCTATTAGGCAAAATACACAAAGTGTCGACGAAATGAAGAAGGCTGTTTGGGCTCTTTTTTTCATACTTCTTCAACCAATGAAAATCTCCAACATAGCTTGTGTCCTAAAGAAGAAGACAGTTGGTGTAAATATAACAAAGGATTGCTAACTGGTGAAGTGTACACTCATAAGCATAGTCTGCCTCATGCAATAATGGAGGTGATAAAACCTATTTTCAGAGACTTAGCAGCACCTGAACTGTTGAAAAAGTGTATTCACGGAAAAACTCAAAACCCCAATGAAAATGTAAATAGTGTTATATGGTCGAGAATCCCCAATACTGTATTTGTTGGAATAGAAACACTTCACTTTGGTGTGTATGATGCTGTTGCGACTGTCAATGATGCCAACATTGTAAGGTGCAAGGTATTTAGAAATATGGGAATGAAGATAGGTTCTAACATGGTACGAGCGATGCTTGCTTTAGACAAGGAACACCTTCAGGCTGCAGACAGGGCTGTAAAGAGTCTAGAAATACAAGCAAGAGTAAACAGGAGGAGGAACAAGAGGAAGCTGGAGGAGGAGTTTGCAGAGGATGAAGATAATCCATCCTATGGACCTGGAATGCACTAAAAAGTTAATCCAATCTTTGTCGCTCGATTTCCAAAACTTTTATTTTCTCATACTAATTACATGTTTTCTAAGGATCTTCCAAACATATTAGTTTCAAACTTTCAGTAAATGTTACACAGTACCTTCTGCATAATTTAACACAGCCTTTTTCCAAAAAACTGTATATTTCTGAATATATAAATAAAAAATTGCAAAAATTTTTTGTGAATTTTCATTACAATTGAAAAAAATCATCTTTAATAACTGAACTAAAATTTTGTAAAATCCCTGTGTTAAGTTGTAGCCCATATTCCAATAAATAATCTGTAAAAAGTTCAACTTCCTACCTCAAATACTTTGTGAGGAAAGATGTAATTTATAAGCGTTATTTTAACATTGCAAGTATAGAGCGTTCCGGAGCCCCTTAAATGAGTTTGTGATAGCATGACTGCACACTGAAATGAAAGAATACATGGTTGAATATATGAAAGAGGTATTCGCAGCCATTGAGCCACTGTACACTTATCTATGAAGATTTAGTTTTCAGTTAGTATTACGTTTCTCTTCCAGGGAACTATGAATCGACACATCGTAAAGTGGAGGAAGATGAATGTTTGTATAGTGTTAGGTAGCATATAAAAATAAGAGCGCGACAAGTGACCGTGTGGTTTAGGGCGCCGTGTAATGGATTGCGAGGCCCCTCCCCCCCCCGGAGGTTCTAGCCCTCCCTCGGGCATAGGTGTGTATGTGTTGTTTTTAGCATAAGCTAGTTTAAGCAGTGTATAAGTCTAGGGACTGATGACCTCAGCAGTTTGGTCCCTTAGGAATCATACACATTCGAGCATTTTTTTGAAAAATAAGGACCACACCACAAGACAAATATAGTTATAAGTTTACGATACGTATGAATGTGATAGAGTGAAAGTATTTGAAGAGGAAAACAGTTGCAGCACGTCACATATCAGGATGCTGAACTAAGGTGGAGCACTACCAAATAATCAATGGGTCGAAACCAAGGTACTGTGAGCATCGACTACCCATGAAAGCGTCAAACACCTAATTTACATTGAAATTCTTTTTTTTTACCATTTGTTACTTATGTAAAAACTGTTTTACACTCATTGTACATAACATATAGGATTAATGATACAACTCTGTATACGTTTTCCCCCTTCTCCAATAATATTCTACATCTACACATCTACATCTATACTCCGCGAGCCACCTTACGGTGTGTGGCGGAGGGTACTTATTGTACCACTATCTGATCCCCCCTTCCCTGTTCCATTCACGAATTGTGCGTGGGAAGAACGACTGCTTGTAAGTCTCCGTATTTGCTCTAATTTCTCGGATCTTTTCGTTGTGATCATTACGCGAGATATATGTGGGCGGTAGTAATATGTTGCCCATCTCTTCCCGGAATGTGCTCTCTCGTAATTTCGATAATAAACCTCTCCGTATTGCGTAACGCCTTTCTTGAAGTGTCCGCCACTGGAGCTTGTTCAGCATCTCCGTAACGCTCTCGCGCTGACTAAATGTCCTCATGACGAATCGCGCTGCTTTTCGCTGGATCATGTCTATCTCTTCTATTAATCCAACCTGGTAAGGGTCCCATACTGATGAGCAATACTCAAGAATCGGACGAACAAGCGTTTTGTAAGCTACTTCTTTCGTCGATGAGTCACATTTTCTTAGAATTCTTCCTATGAATCTCAACCTGGCGCCTGCTTTTCCCACTATTTGTTTTATGTGATCATTCCACTTCAGATCGCTTCGGATAGTAACTCCTAAGTATTTTACGGTCGTTACTGCTTCCAATGATTTACCACCTATGGCATAATCGTACTGGAATGGATTTCTGCCCCTATGTATGCGCATTATATTACATTTATCTACGTTTAGGGAAAGCTGCCAGCTGTCGCACCATGCATTAATCCTCTGCAGGTCCTCCTGGAGTATGTACGAGTCTTCTGATGTTGCTACTTTCTTGTAGACAACCGTGTCATCTGCAAATAGCCTCACGGAGCTACCGATGTTGTCAACTAAGTCATTTATGTATATTGTAAACAATAAAGGTCCTATCACGCTTCCCTGCGGTACTCCCGAAATTACCTCTACATCTGCAAATTTTGAACCGTTAAGAATGACATGTTGTGTTCTTTCTTCTAGGAAATCCTGAATCCAATCACAAACCTGGTCCGATATTCCGTAAGCTCGTATTTTTTTCACTAAACGTAAGTGCGGAACCGTATCAAATGCCTTCCTGAAGTCCAGGAATACGGCATCAATCTGCTCGCCAGTGTCTACGGCACTGTGAATTTCTTGGGCAAATAGGGCGAGCTGAGTTTCACATGATCTCTGTTTGCGGAATCCATGTTGGTTATGATGAAGGAGATTTGTATTATCTAAGAACGTCATAATACGAGAACGCAAAACATGTTCCATTATTCTACAACAGATTGACGTAAACGAAATAGGCCTATAATTATTCGCATCTGATTTATGACCCTTCTTGGAAATGGGAACGACCTGCGCTTTCTTCCAGTCGCTAGGTACTTTATGTTCTTCCAGCGATCTACGATAAATTGCTGATAGAAAGGGGGCAAGTTCTTTAGCATAATCACTGTAGAATCTTAAGGGTATCTCGTCTGGTCCGGATGCTTTTCCGCTACTAAGTGGTAGCAGTTGTTTTTCAATTCCGATATCGTTTATTTCAATATTTTCCATTTTGGCGTCCGTGCGACGGCTGAAGTCAGGGATCGTGTTACGATTTTCCGCAGTGAAACAGTTTCGGAACACTGAATTCAGTATTTCTGCCTTTCTTCGGTCGTCCTCTGTTTCGGTGCCATCGTGGTCAACGAGTGACTGAATAGGGGATTTAGATCCGCTTACCGATTTTACATATGACCAAAACTTTTTAGGGTTCTTGTTTAGATTGTTTGCCAATGTTTTATGTTCGAATTCGTTGAATGCTTCTCTCATTGCTCTCTTTACGCTCTTTTTCGCTTCGTTCAGCTTTTCCTTACCAGCTATGATTCGACTACTCTTAAACCTATGATGAAGCTTTCTTTGTTTCCGTAGTACCTTTCGTACATGATTGTTATACCACGGTGGATCTTTCCCCTCGCTTTGGACCTTAGTCGGTACGAACTTATCTAAGGCATACTGGACGATGTTTCTGAATTTTTTCCATTTTTGTTCCACATCCTCTTCCTCAGAAATGAACGTTTGATGGTGGTCACTCAGATATTCTGCGATTTGTGCCCTATCACTCTTGTTAAGCAAATATATTTTCCTTCCTTTCTTGGCATTTCTTATTACACTTGTAGTCATTGATGCAACCACTGACTTATGATCACTGATACCCTCTTCTACATTCACGGAGTCGAAAAGTTCCGGTCTATTTGTTGCTATGAGGTCTAAAACGTTAGCTTCACGAGTTGGTTCTCTAACTATCTGCTCGAAGTAATTCTCGGACAAGGCAGTCAGGATAATGTCACAAGAGTCTCTGTCCCTGGCTCCAGTTCTGATTGTGTGACTATCCCATTCTATACCTGGTAGATTGAAGTCTCCCCCTATTACAATAGTATGATCACGAAACTTCTTCACGACGTTCTGCAGGTTCTCTCTGAGGCGCTCAACTACTACGGTTGCTGATGCAGGTGGTCTATAGAAGCATCCGACTATCATATCTGACCCACCTTTGATACTTAACTTAACCCAGATTATTTCACATTCGCATTCGCTAATAACTTCACTGGATATTATTGAATTCTTTACTGCTATAAATACTCCTCCACCATTGGCGTTTATCCTATCCTTGCGGTATATATTCCATTCTGTGTCTAGGATTTCGTTACTGTTCACTTCCGGTTTTAACCAACTTTCCGTTCCTAATACTATATGCGCACTATTTCCTTCAATAAGAGATACTAATTCAGGAACCTTGCCCTGGATACTCCTGCAGTTTACCAATATTACGTTAACTTTTCCTGTTTTTGGTCTCTGAGGACGGACGTTCTTTATCAACGATGATAATGTCCTCTCTGGTAAGCCGTCAGGTATTTTATCGTTTCGCCCAAGGGGGGGTCCCTCTAACCTAAAAAACCCCGTGTGCACGCCACACGTACTCTGCTACCCTAGTAGCTGCTTCCGGTGTGTAGTGCACGCCTGACCTGTCTAGGGGGGCCCTACAGTTCTCCACCCAATAACGGAGGTCGATGAATTTGCAACCATTATAGTCGCAGAGTCGTCTGAGCCTCTGGTTTAGACCCTCCACACGGCTCCAAACCAGAGGACCGCGATCGACTCTGGGCACTATGCTGCAGATATTAAGCTCAGCTTGCACTCCGCGTGCGATGCTGGTTGTCTTCACCAAATCAGCCAGCCGCCGGAAGGAACCAGGATGGCCTCAGAACCCAAGCGGCAGGCGTCATTCGTTCCGACATGTGCTACTATCTGCAGCCGGTCGCAATTTGACGTCATTCTGACCTGTGGTGCTATTTCCACAGCGTTTTGAAAAGTTAAGTTTAATTATAATCACCCCATCTATTTATCACTTCACCTGTGCAGAGAATCCTGCACAAGAGGATCAAAACAGACAAGAAGAATTTGCGTGAGCCGCGATCCAGAAACAGAATTTTCATAACCAGCTCTATGCACAACGGACTATTTCAAAAGAGGTACATAAATTTAAATGACGAATCTTGATCTAAAAATGTATTGATTTTTAAGGGTTTGTTGATATTAGTGCCAGCTAAAGTTCACTCAGGAACCTTCCAATTTCTTTCAGTTGTTCTTTCCAATTTTTTAAATTATTCAAGCAGCAATTATTAGTTTCCATTACATTATAGTATTTATTCCCCCCCCCCCCCCCCCACCTATTCTGCCACAAGTCAACTTTAACCGAAACACGCATTAATGTGGTTCCCCACTCTTCTTACCCAAAAATATAGTGCTAAAACACTCTTTAGGAAACTTTGAGAGTATTCCCGTAGAAAGAAACTGTTAAGTCTCTCCTGCAGTTATTGTGATCACTTACTGCTTTATACTATGTTGTTGTTTTAGAGCTGCTCAATGAGGACCACACCAACATGCGTGTTTCTCTGCCCATAGTAACTCTTAATACTCATGGCCCTTTAAATGTATCTCGTGTACTGAATTATTCCTAGTGTGCTCTTGCTACTGTGAATGTAACTCATGTAAGTCATTGTCCATCCACATAATCATACAGTTAATCTCAGTAACTGCTATAGCAGATTATCTCATCACATGTTTACAACACCTACAGGTTCTAGTGCGTGTCATTCCCATCTAATTTGTGACTGACCTAACATGCTATAACAATGTCCTATACAATAAACCTTATCCTAATGTCTGTAAAACAAAAAAAGAAATAGAAAAATCTGATTTAAAAATAATACAGTAGTCAGAGAGGAACTAACAGCTCTAGATAACACATCAAACATACTTAGACCATAAATTATTCTGTGGATATGAATTTTTTTATACATTTCTGTATTATATAGGCCATTCTCCTCTCATGTAATGGGGTCGACTAGGGATAATGCTTTCAGATGGGGTACTGCGTGTACCCTAAAGAGTCCACTATAGTGAGGAAAAAATTTGCTGTTTTTTTTCTCTAGGTCACAACTTCAATGAAAATCTTTAAATCAGTATTAGATCTCCAATTTAAAAGATGGTGTAATTACTATCTCGTTATACCTACATAGTTTCTTTTCTATATGTAAACTGTTGCATATTTCCTTATTATGCTCGTTTGGTCTACCTCTTATATTGGTACCCTTTAAACATTTTAAGCAGTGGTTCTCCTACAAATTTCCCAGTCATAATTTCTACAGGGGAGAGCTCCATTGATATATGTGTTAATTGATTTGGAATAGTCTGGAACTCTGGAGTCATATTATCCCACGAGGTTTGGCTTTTAGAACAGTACATTTGATATAAACGACATTTCTTTCTTTGCTGTCTTGCACACGTCTAACCCCTTCCCATGCCAGAAACACTCTGAAACGAAGACTTAGAAATTGTGATTCATTGACCATTAATTATCTTTGTGGTTTACCTATGTCCTTAAAATAATTCTTTAGACAGTTAATTGTTGTAGCTGTTTGGACTTGCTTCAGTTGAAAAAGTTTTAACGTATTTTGAACAGCATTCTCTCAGTACAAATACATATGTAGCCTCTCCTATACTAATGGGTAGTTGTCCAAAAAAATCTGCTGCTGTGGAATCATGTAATCCTTCAGGAATTATTTGTTATATCTTACATGCTATTATTCTCTCTAACCTTTTGGCATCTCTTACAAGTCCACAAAGTTTTTACTAGTTTCCTTCTCAGGTTCTTGAAATAAAAAAAAATTTATTCATATGTTGTATGCATTTGCATAAGCCAAAATGTTCATATCTATTATGAATAAGCCACACTAGATCTTCCTCAAGTGTTTTGAATGCAAATTCTCCAGTATTGGCTAGTACTATTTAGTCTTCTAAATAACATTCCTTCATTAACAGACCATAACAATCTTGCGTTATCTGATAACAATGTTGTCTTCCACTGCTGTAGATTTGTACTAAAATATTCATCATTTTAATTCTTCTCTTATTTTTCTCGTCAGTTATTAGTGTAATGTCGCATCAAGAATTATATCGCATGAATCACACTGGGACTGCCGGTTTGAGTTCATTCATACCTTATGGCAGCCTTGACAGTGCATCCCATACTTGATTCTGCGCCACTTTGATGTATCTCCATTTGAAATTCTTGCAAGAACAGTACCCAGTCTTTTAGACATCTGTGTAGCAACTAACTTTCCATGAGGAATGCCAACACTTAGAGAGTCTCCTTGTATGACAATCTGTGAACCCCAAATTAGTAGTTCGAATTTCTGGATACTCCAGACAATCGCCAACATTTCCGTTTTGGTAGCTGAATAGTTTATGTTATGTTTATTTAAGCTATGACTTGTAAGAGTTATAGATCTATGATATCCTAGTTCATGATCCCACTCTTTCTGAAACAGTTCTGCTGCAATGCTGTATTCTGAAACGCCTGTGGGGAATTTAAACGGTTCATTCTTAACAGGACATTGTAATAGAGGTGCTTCCACTGAGGTGTTCTTAACATTTTGAAACGCTAGTGATGTTTCCTCATTCCATACCAATCTCGACCTATGCAGCAATACTAATAGCAAACTTTTACACACACACACACACACACACACACACTCAAACTTATATATATATATATATATATATATATATATATATATATATATATATATATATATATATAATCCTAAGAAAGCACTTAATTATTTAACATTATGTGATTCTGGACAGTCCTTTATAGTTTTGAACCAGTCAGGATCGATTTTATTTCCTTCATTCTGATGGTGTGCCCCACAAACTTCAACTTGTCTCTGTCAAAAACAGATTTCGATAATTTGATTGTAATACTTTTCTAACTAAACTGCTCTAACGTTTTACCATGAGCTGACAGTGATGCTCTCATGTTTTGACACCAATAAACTATTGTTTTACAATTAAGTACTGGAGTAAATGTGTCCCCATTCCTTATCTAGAGCTTGGATGAATACAGAGACAGAGATATTTAAAATTGGCACGATTTACCATTGAACAGCAACACTTTATATTGTCCTGAGTTTGTATGGTGATTTATCTCCCAATATATCAATGTCAAATCCATCAAAGTGAAATAATTCGTTTGTTCAGATTTATTTAATAACTTTTTGATACACAAGAGGTCGGACTCCCTCTCTCCGTTTCAATAGGTTTGTTAAGGTCTGAGCGTCTAAAACTAAGAAAACACCTCCTGTGGCTTGACAACAAGTATGGTATTGTTGTAGACACTTAAACTATGTTCGATGACCCCATTTTCCGACATTTTATTTATTTTGTTTTGTAAAGCTGATCAAAAACTAAAGGCGATACAGTACAGCCTGCAAAAGAATATGGAATCGTCTTTCATTTTAAACTTATGTATGTAATTTCCTATTTCACCTGATTTGTCTGAGAATACTTGATTATTTTTAATGAAATATTAAACGACCATTTCTTTTGTTCCTAGTATAAAAGGTTCGATTTGTAACAGCTAGTATGTATCTGTTCCCTAAGTTGTTCTTCTGCCAATACCGGTTCTTCCTGACTTAGCACTCAAGCAGTTGCAGCTACATGCAACATTTCAGTTCCAAATTCGTCTTGTGCAGCTTGCGCGTAATCAGTATTGAAGGGTGCTATGCACCGTAAATCCCTCTTTTTCTAATATGGCACTTAGGTATTAAAACCCACTGCGACCTTATATTTTACTAGCGAGTCAATTCCTAACAGCATCTGCACATTTACTTTTGGCATGAATAATAAAGTTTGTATCCACTTAAAATTATTTATACTTAACATGTTTCATGTTTTATTAACGTACCTTTACAACCTGTGATCCCCACAGCACATACACTGGTTACTGGAAATGTGGGATAGTGTCCTTTGACTCTAAAAGTATGTAAGAACTCTTGAGAAATCAACGAAACTTCACTCCCTAGTCTACAAATACACCTATATTTTTTTCACATAACTCACCTGTCATTATGGGCCCCATAAGTGGTTCTTTATTATAGTATCTTCTTCTAATAGCCGTTCTTGTGTAGATACTGCGTGAGTTAACACACTTACACTTTTTACAAGATGGCGTGAGCCGGGGATGTTTTCAATTTAGAGGGTCGCGAAAATAATGTTATTTAGTATCAATCTTGCAAAAAGTGCGCAAAACCTGTTAAAAGTGGCTTAGTTTGCGTTCAATGTAATCAAATGTTTCACTTTCGGTGCGGAAGATCGACCCTTCAATGAGAAGTGACGATAATCGTGAGACTGTGTGGAACTGTGTAGACTGCAGCGACTGTTAATGGTAAAGAAATGTGTACTTGTGGGGCATCCAGGACGATCGACAGTATCAAAGAGGAAAACCGGTATCGTTTATTTCAATTATTAGAGTCTTGCAGGACGAAATTAAAAAACTGTCCGCCCCTGGTAGCTGAGTGGTCAGTGCAACAGACTGTCATACCTACTGGCCCGGGTTCGATTCCCGGCTGGGTCGGAGATTTTCTCCACTCAGGGACTGGGTTTTGTATTGTCCTTATCTTCATCATTTCACCCCCATCGACACGAAATTCACCGAAGTGCTGTCAGCTCGAAAGACTTGCACCAGGCGCACGATCTACCCGACGGCAGGCCCTAGCCACACGACATTTCCATTTCCATTAAAAAACTGCACAAGAAATAAGAAATAAACAGAACAATGAAAATCTGAATTGTTGATCTGTCAGTGAGGGATGACAAAAAGCAGCGGATGAATTGGAGATGTGGCGAGTGCAACTCTAAATTCCCGCCAAATCGGATCTCTTGCAGGAAAGAAGAAACAGCGATCACAGATCGGTTGCAAAGACGACAGGACCACTTATAGTTGGCAATAAGGAAACAGGCGTGTAAGAAACATTTTCCTCAATAATAAACACAACAGTGAAGCTAACAGCGTCCATTATTCGCAGCAAAAGTGTGATTTACTGAAGAAAAGGCACAAGCAAGCAGAAAACGCAAGCCTCACTTCTTCATCTGCGCTATCTAAAAGCCCAGCCCAAGATTCATACTGTGAAGCAACTATTAGCACAGGCAAGACAACACATAACAAGACATCCAACAAAGGTCTAAATAGTAATGTTCAGGCGTAAAGAAAAAAAAAAACCTAATTTACGCTGATAGCCACGGAATAGGCTTCTCTGTTTCCCTTCGTGAAAATATGAACTTGCATTATTCTGTGTTTGCTCAACTAAGACGTCTACATCGTGATTGTAAGTGGTGCCAATGGTGTCTACAGAAATGAAAGCAAATCAGCCTTGAGAACTTACAGAAAGTTATTGCCACAGTTACACCACACCAATGTTATCTTCAAATTGTACCAGTACGATATGACCTTCCAGAGTGGTCTTGTGTTAATAGAGAAATAGAAATTCACAATTCAGTGCTACAAAAACTGTGTGAAAAATTCAGCTACGTAAAAGTAATAGATATTAGCAAAATGAACAGAGATAAACAACCCAGCATGAACTAGACATGAACAGGAAGGGAAAATTACGGTTACTGAATGAAATAAAAGTTCTCTGTGACCCATTCACCAACAAGAAGGAACCAATAGCACTAGGTTATGATCCCGAAGCTCTTTTAGAGAAAAGAACCATTATGGCAGTGATCAATCAGGCAAACTCGTATGTGAACCCTGTGCACTCATTGTAATCACACATGTAGAAAATACATACAACAGCGATGAAAATCTTGGTTCACCCTCACATAACTCTACAACATCCACATACATATAAGCACAGAAGAAACCCAAGCATCAATTAGTGTAGTACCTTAGAAAGAAATTCAGTATACTATTGGTATTTGTAAATCAGCATTCACCACAAGTTATGAGAGAACATATTCAGTCTAAGAAAATTACATTTATTGAGCAGTATAGTGAAGATGGTATATTAGAAAACAGTGATGTTGCAATTCAACTAAAAGAGCATGGGGCCAATGTAGTAAAACATAAAGTGATATTAATATGCAGACCACCTTGTGTAGATGTAACCCCATTTTCTCGACAGCTTCAATATCATTTCAAAAGCCTTACTATACTTGGAGACTTAACATTGATGCAAACTCCAACAATATTGCTAACATTAGACTTCCAGATGTATTAACTTCATATAATCTTACAAATATAGTTATCCTGGATACCTGGGTCTCAGATTGTAATTCTATCAGGATATATTAAGCAATAATCAACAAAACTGCTGCAGACACTGTTAAGTAGAGTGACATAGACGTTCATTACTCAGACCATCTAGTACAATAGGTATAATATAGAAAAACAACTCCTAAAATATTACCAAAAACTTTCGAAAAGGAACGAGCTATGAGCAATAGCGACATAAACTCTCTGGAAATTAAACTAGCTGTGAAAAGTAGGATAGAATCTACCAAGTGGAAAATCAGATAACAAATGGCGTGAGTTTTTTAACATCTTAGTGAGACACTTTGATTCCTGTTGTCCCACCAAAGAAATGCGGACAGGGCCAATACACAGTCAGAGTGAAAGAAATAACCAACTCAGAATTTCAGCCAGCTTTGTGGAATTCAGGCAAAATATTTTTGATAATTGAAAAGCCATGATCGCTTCAGTCGTTTATTAGATGACCGGTTTCAGCACTCGGAAGGTGCCATCATCAGATCTGTGAAGGTATAACATAACAGGTTTGAGGGAGGGCTTACATGTCTTAACTATATACATTACAATTATTACAGAACCACATACCTGAAACGTGGATTAATGTTTATAAAACCATATGGACATCATGGCATATGAGGCTGACCATCTGATAAAATCATTGTCACAACCAATAAAAAATAATAAAAACCTGCTCTCATGGTCGTTCTTTCCATAAAATATAAAACTGAAGTCACCAGATGAAACTACTACTTCTCGCCTAACACCGGTCGGCATCATCACTGCCCTATTCCGCGCAGGCTTACATGCTGTGATTCTAGCGGTTCACAACTGGCCACCAGATAGCGCTGTCCAAGCAACGCACACACAGTCCCATGGTACAACCACTCATTACTACTAAAACACAACTTTACTATAACTGCTTGTCACATACCCATGCAAAGCCCACATTTGCGCATACATTTCCTGTACATACTACAATCACTATAAAGTATGTCAATTACAAAGTAAAAGCATCAGAGGCACAGACATTATCCATTAGCGCCTTACAAAACTACATATTATAATTTACCTTTATTCATATAAGAACGTCAGGAATATGCACACAGAAAGCTGTTCATATCACGACTTAGGTACAATGTGACAAGCGATTAAAACCTGTATGCTGGGCTTTACCTGTCTAGGCACTATGGTCTTAGGTTTTGTAAGCGCTAAAAAAGAACATATTCACTTGCTATAAAGTCTCTCATCATCTATACATTCGTTATGAGCATGGTACGACTCAACTACGAAAACCTGCATAGCCACATGGAATTAAGGAATGCCAGGTCAGAAGCAAACCGAAGGGCACAAGAACAGGGGGGGAAAATGACGTGCGGACCAAGATGCACAGTGACTCCACGTACGCTCCCATCAGCATGGCACTCGTTTCGTCCATGGGCCTCACCGAATGGGGAATAATGACAAACTATATTACTATGATACCAAAGCCACAAGCGTTGTAGCTTCACACACAAATATATCTGTAAAATATAAAAATAAATAAAATAAGAACGTAACGAAGACAAGCTTGGCGGCCAATGGTAATCATCGAGCAAAGTTTTACTGGCGAAGCTGGCCAACTTCACTTCAAGCCTTGTACCAAGTATTTACTTTACCAAGGTAGGCCTTCCTAAGAAACATATAAATAACATTAGCAGTATTCTAAAGGTGGCTTTCCGAGCATAATAGATACACAGCACCCATCACAATGTGTGAATAGGTCGCACAGGGTCTCTAGAGCACCGCATCAAATATGGCAAAGAAACTATGATCTGCCTATTCTAACTGATCGTTCAACAATTTGCTCGGAAACCTCTTTCAGTTTTTGTAAATTTCGATGTTTTCCAAAACGTTGAGTTTGCTTCCTTTCGGTGCTTTATGCAAGATTTTCATACCTTGCTGCATATCAGTAATTTTATGGTTCGAATCCCGCAGATAGTCACCCAAAGCGGATTTATTGTGGGCACTCGTGTGCTCACGAAAACGCGTAAAAAACGATCTCCCTGTCTGCCCCACATAAAAAGCCTTCACACCCGCCACATTGTAATCTGTATACCCCTGTGTTTCTAAATTTGTCAATGCTTTCTTCAATCGTATGCCTAACTTTCGAGTGCAAACTATTTTTCGTGGTAAATGCCAGGACCATGCCGGACTTACGAAACTGTCGGTCTATTTTGTCAGACAGCGGCCCTTGATACGTCATTGGAACATACTTTTTATCCCCACTATTGTTAGATGGCCTTTCCTTTTTATCCTTGCTGTTTTTAATTTTTGTGTACAACTTGTCCACCATGGCCGCATCATACCTATTGCTACAGGCTACATGTTCGAAGACATCTATCTCTTGCTTAACGCTACTCTGTTGCAGCGACAATTTAAAGAGCCTCTGCATCATTGAGCAAAAATAGGACTTTTTATACTTAGATGGATGATTGGATTGGGCATGAATAACCAGGTCTGTAGCTACTGGTTTCCTGTAAATAAACATTTCATATCACCTACAGGAAATCCAACACAAACTTTAAATATTATGAAAAGGAAAGTTGCCACTTACCATATAGCGGAGACTCTTTACATTCCATCCTATATTTTCCAACACACACTTCAGTAATGTACTGAGAGAGATCGAATCACACCCCTCAAGCACAGAGTTTTGAATCTGATGAGGCTAAAGAAAATGACATAAGAAAGATAATCCTCACATTAAGGAACAAGTACTCAGCTGGATGGGATGATATGTTGAGTGCAGTAGTTAAAAAATACATAAAATAAATAGTTAAACCACTAACACATCTCATAACTGTAGTATTAGAGAAAGCACTTATCCTAGTAGTTTAAAAATAAGCATTGCTAAACCAGTGTGTAAGAAGGACAGAAGAAAAGAGATTTCAAACTACTGCCCAATATAATTGATCCCTACCTTTAGTAAGGTTTTTGAAATGGTTATCCTTTCTCAGCCCTCTGCTTATTTCACAAAGAACAAATTGTTCACAGGAACACAGCACAGCTTCAGGAAAGTTGGGTGCTCAACTACTGCAGTTGCTGAATTTCTCCAAGAAGTGTACACCCTTCTAGACCAAGGATGAAGACAGCAAGTATACTCTTAGATCTTTCCAAAGCCTTCAACTCAGTTAAACACGAGTTGCTCATTAAGAAATTGAAGGCTTACAGCATCAATGACTCGTCTATGCAATTACTGACCACATACTTGACAAACCGCAAACAGTGCATTAAACTTTCATGTAAAATAGATAATAAAGTAATAGATTTCCAGTATTCTTCTCTTCTTGGTTTATGTCAATGACGTGACAGAACCCTTCAGGTCACATCTAATGACCTATGCTGATGACACGTCCCTCTTATTTTATGAAAAAGGCTTGGAGACACCACATTTGGATACAGCTAAAGGTGTGATGGAAGTAACCACATGTTTTCTACACCAGGGTCTAAATACCACCATCACCATATCCCAGCTACTAACATTTAAAACAACTAGTTCTCATGAGGCTGAAATAAACAATATTTGTGGTATTCTATCAGCAGAAATGGATAAAGTTAAATTTCTTGGTTTTCAGCTGGACAAAAGTCACTATTGGGTAAACCACATTACTCCTAAGAGTGAGAAAAATCAGCAGTAGCATGTATCTGATAAATCAGCTGGCAGAAATAGACCCAAGTCATACACTAAAAATTGTCACTACGGAACAGTTTATCCATTTCTTAATTATGGTACTGAACTGTGGGTTTGTGCAGCAGAGCTGCACCTGAATAGAACATTAGTATTGCAGAAAAGAGACATTACGTTAATGCATGGACTAAAGTCCAGAGAGTCCTGTTTTGAAACCTATGTCCAATATATCTAACAGTATATTCACTATATTTGTATAAACTTGTTATATTTTCCTGAATAGTAAAAACGAAACAATTAAGTGTAGTGATACACATAATTATGATACTAGAAGTAAGGATAACTACTTCAGGCAGAGGGCAAAATTAAAAGTAACTGACAACAGTCCTTATATTAATGGACAGATCTGGATCAAAAAGCTGCCACAAGCTTTGAAAATGTATGAACCGAAGCTGTTCCACATGGAGGTAAAAGCCTTCTTAGCAAATAAATGTTTATATTCACTCACTGAATTCTAATCTACTTGTCCTCTGTTGTAACATGTAATATAATTAGAATATTAAATGAATATATGCACGACTACTATATGGAAGTGTTATCTGTAGTAATATACTCAACCTGTTTATGACACTTGCAAAAGACGTCAGCTTGATGGCCTACACGCAAAAAATTGAAGTAAATAAATAAATAAATAGCCTTTTCACAGGTGGATCTATCATTGTATCAACACATCCTGGCTACTGACAGATACCAAGATGTCTCTCATTTCCCACTGTTACTATCAGATAATTGGACTTGGTTGAATCTTGATTCAGCAATGAAACATTCCCTGGCATTATATTATCTGTACCACTTCCCTTGTTCAGAGAGAAGACTCAGGAGAGAATGTTCTTATGGTTCCCAGCAGAAACATTCTTGTGCTGCTTAATTTGTATTTTCTCTTGACGATGATAACTTTCCTTTTTTTGACGAACTTTAGACTTCTCTGTTATCTCCTTGTATACAGGGTGCTCATTTTAACTGAAGACATTTGAATATCTCTAAAACTCCATGTCGGATCAAAAAAAGTTATAATTCCAATCTGTTTGTCTTGGAGGGGGGAATCCAATGATACCTCACTCAACCCACCAACCAACCCCATGAGTGGTTGGCGAGGAGCAACTTTGAATCTTTCAGCGGCAATCCCCATTTTTTTATCGTGCATTATGAGTCTACAGCAAAACCTACATACATTTTGTCTGAAGCATTTTACTTTCACCCACAGATGGTGATGTAATTAGGGAACAAGTAATGAGTACTCAATCTTAATTTATGGCGTGTTTCTTAATGGCTCTTTAATATCCAATGGCACGTGTGACCCCATCCCCATGATTGATATAACAAGTATGATTTCTAAAATTGCTGTTCAAATTTAGTATCCAAATTCTACTTGAGAAATGTGACTTGAGAATACTTGATACAAAACAATTCATATCTCATTAATTAAAACAGTTATTTTAATGCTAACTTATTTTTGAGTACTTTACACTATGCGGAAACAGATTTTGAGGCTCAAGTTTTACATAATCATCTCGTTTCGACCAAATTATTGAAATAATAGTTTGTTTATCACAGAAAGTTCGAGAACTCGTGATTACAGAATTAATTACAATGAATCTGATTTGAGTTTTCATCGAAACATAATCTCTTGAGAGTGAACTAACATTCAGTGCATCAGTTAGCCAGAAATCCACCCAAAACATTAATTTTCACATTTTATGAAATAATCGAATTTTGACTATTTCCCATTTAATAACTCAACTGGTTTTAACATTAAAATTTCTAGATGATTATTGTCTGGTAGTTACTCATATAAAATAATTAGTTTTTCTGTAAATTACGTAAAATTTATTACAAAAAGATGCTATTCCATTAATTAAAAATTTCTGTTAATTGCATTTAAGGATACAGGGTACTTTCCTAGCTCAAAAAAAATGTTTCAAATGGCTTTGAGGACTATGGGCCTCAACTTCTGAGGTCATCAGTCCCCTAGAACTTAGAACTAGTTAAACTTAACCAACCTAAGGACATCACACATATCCATGCCCGAGGCAGGATTCGAACCTGCATCTGCAGGGGTCACGCGGTTCCAGACTGTAGCGCCTAGAGCTGCTTGCCCTTTTCTGGCTCAATATTATGTAAAAATCAACACCAATTTCTTTCAGGCACTGTTTATAATGTATATGTTTTACAGGGTTTTTTGTTGATATCAGGTAATGCAGCATATTTTCTAAACCAATTAGAAGTATTTTGGATATTTTTGAAACTGCTTAGGGTTATTAAAAAAATTACCAAGAAATTGATGCATTTTTATTTCCAAAATGACTCCTCAAATTGAGGTACCATTTAATCCAATGTTATACATTTGAAGGAGACCAAATTTGTACCAGATAGGCATGACATGATGGCTGAGGTACTAGACCTATATAATTCCACCAATTACACATATATATTACAAAGATAACAAAATATCACATCTCACATTT
Organism: Schistocerca serialis cubense; assembly: GCF_023864345.2. NCBI lineage: Eukaryota > Metazoa > Arthropoda > Insecta > Orthoptera > Acrididae > Schistocerca > Schistocerca serialis. The sequence goes on from NC_064638.1 coordinate 720,189,342, forward strand.
TAATTTTTATAATTTTTCCCTAATAAAAACGTTATTTTTCCATAATTTAGTTGATTCTGCAATAATGCTTAGGTCTACTTCGTAAGTATGGACTATTGCAAGTTACAGAAAAAACATTAAAGCAATGCTTTATAAACTTTAGGAAATATTTGCATCTGAATTCTGAAAAATACAGCTTGTGGGAAATTGCGAATGGAGATATGAGTCCAATTACACTGTGCCTCAGAACATTCCTGAAGCATAGTCTTCATCCTGCAGCATTTCTTCATCTTCAGGCTTCCTCTTGACATTCCTTTTAGCACTTCTTGCTTCTTTAGTAACTTGAAGAGCAAATCTTTCAGCTTCATGCACCCATTGTCTGTCACACACAAGCAACTGATCTTCCATATTAGAGCCACATTTTATGCCTAAATTTCTCAGGACTTCCAACCTTCCTACCACTCCATCACTGAAACATATCACTACATCTGGTAACTTTTAATGTATTTAATCCTACAAAAACATTATTGGGTAATCTTCCCCATATGCAATGGTTGAAACTTTCATTTGTATTCTGAGTGCCCCCATGAAGACATTTACTAAGCAAAACAGGGTCACTAAGGTCTCTAAAAATTGGTTTTATTTCATTCATAACAGGCTCAGGAAGAGAATGCTTATCATGGTATATTTGACCACTTGCTTTTGCTTTTTCGTAATCACACCAAGAATCTGCTCCTTCAGGGCAAAGTCCATGAACAGGGGGGTCATCTGTGAACAACTTATGAAAGTAGTTGGCCCATGCAGCTTTTCTCATTGTTGCATCACCATTCAGAAGTGCAGTTCGTCTAATGGCCAGTCCGTAATAACTCTGAAGGAGGTCTATTTCAGTTTCTGTCAAACTACCTCAGCCAAACAGAGATTTTCCATCAGATAGTAACTTTCCTTTCATTTCTCTTTGTAGCTTCCTCAATCTAGCACCCATCCTCTTTTGTATATGTCCACAACACTCCAGTTTTGTTACCAACGTATCACCATAAATATTGAACTCATTAGTTTTATTGAAAGCTTCAGAGTTCCCACCACCTAGGTACTTCGTATATCTAATGTTATAAACAGGCACCGACCTCTGAAATATTTTTAGAGCTCCATCACACTCCATGCCTCCACTGTAACCATCATAATTCTTAGAACACTGATGTTCAATCTGTGTACATTTCGCCACTTCCTTTATCAGAGAAGATAAGATGCCCACATCAACAACAACAAATTCACTATGATGCGTGGCATAGTTCGTATTTATTGCACACCAAAGGATATCTACTTCCACAACCATATGTAGCACTTGGGCAACAAACATTCAGTAACATGTGAACAAACTGCTTCAGCGAAACGAAAGCAAATATTAGCAAAGATAATCATTTACAGACACTAGAAACCTGCACTGTTACCAACATATACAATGTATAATATGTATAATCGCTGAAAACAGAAAGTTCACAGTTATTTTCGAAATAATACTGGTTTCTGTAACAGAAATAAAGGTGGCCTGGTGGCATACATGACTGTAACTTTAAAATTTCATATATATGAGTCATTTTTCGTTTGAAACCCTAGAATGTATATATCAGCCTAATCAGGAAAGACTATAGAATTTAAAAAAGTCATAGAAATATACGATTTTTCCACCTTTTATAAGTACCCTGTATCCTTAAACGAACTGTAGTTGACTAAATGGGTTTGTGGCATTTTATGTATCTCGTGTAGGATGCTACTTACAATACAGCACCATAAGTTGTATTTTTAACATCTGCAATGCTGTGAAATGCATATTGTATAATACATAAAAGTGTAGTACCAAATACTTCATATAAAGTTCCCCATAGTATTTTCTATCACAACAGAGACTGCCAAATACCTCGGCATAATCCTAAACATCAAATTGGTTTGATATGAACAGGTGCAGAGCATCAGGAAGTGTTTCCCTTTTAAGGTTGTGGATATACTGTGTCAAGCAATAAATAAAAACTCTGTGAATGTTCCAATGTTTCTTTAATTTTTCCTCTAAGCAGCATGCTGCCTTTACAACACTTAGAGGTACCCACTCCCCTTCCATTTTATTTTTTTGGCCTGTTGCAGTTAGTCATTGCCTAATGTTCTCTACGAAACAAATGGTTGCTTCAAGTTATTCTAGTCTCCTCTCCAATTTCTTACCTTTTCTCAGCTTTATTTTGCAACTTACAACCACTAAATTATGGTCAGAGTCCACATCTACTCCTGGAGATATTCTGCAGATTAAAACCTGTTATCTACATTTGAAACCTTTCATTGTTTCCAGATGTCTGCCATATTTAAAGCAGTCATTCACAGCTCCTTAACAAAGGGACTGTAATGGTTAAATCACATCTGCTTAATGGAACTACAGAAGTTCCTGGAACACAATAAATAACGAGATACAATAGTTGCAACTTTACCACACAGATATGATCTAATGCATCACTCATGTGTCAACAAAGAAATTCGAAAAATTAAGATTAAAATAAAACAAATGTGGTCTTTGTTTGGAAAATTTAGCGTCCTTGATATGGGCAAATTGGACAGATGTCAGCATACCAGACACACAATGCATCTAAATTACAAAGGAAAAAACTTCGTGTGTAAAGTGATAAATGAAATCATTGCGAGCAGGGAGACAACAAACAGCAAAATTCCGTGTATCGGTATGGGACCAGTCTCAGCAGCAGAGGGAGCAGCATTGTCAAAAGCAGCAGAATCATCAGTGGCAGGGCCAACAGCTGAAAGATCAACACATGCTGCAGAAACTGTTGCCTGTCCTACACGCAACAGAAAGCAAACCCAGTGTTTTCTGTATTGAGTAACATGAGAGAAAAGGATTTAGTGCGTGAAACATCTCTCTTGTGTGTTCAGTATGAGTCTTCCACACTTCAAGGTTGGTAGGTTTGATCATCACGCGAGTGTTACGAAAATGCTTCAGGAACTCGGGTGGGAGTCTCTAGAGGAAAGGAGGCGTTCTTTTTGTGAATCACTACTGAGGAAATTTAGAGAAGTATGTGCTGAAAAAGTGGGTTATGGACGGAAAAGACCCACCGTGGTTTAACAGCGCAATTCGGAGAATGCTCAGGAAGCAAAGGCAGTTGCACTTGTGGTACAAGAAAGTTCGGGAGAATGAGGACAGGCAAAAGTTAGTACAGATTCGTGCTGCTGTAAAAAGAGCGATGCGCGAAGCATTCACCCACTACCACCGTCATACCTTAGCAAAAGATCTTGCTGAAAACCCAAGGAAATTCTGGTCTTATGTAAAATCGGTAAGCGGGTCAAAGGCTTCCATCCAGTCACTCACTGATCAGTCTGGCCTGGCAACGGAAGACAGCAAAACGAAAGCTGAAATTTTAATTTAGCATTTGAGAAATCTTTAACGCAGGAGGATCGTACAAACATACCGCCGCTTGAGTCTTGTACAGATTACTGTATGGAGGACATAGTGATAGACATCCCTGGGGTTGTGAAGCAGCTGAATGGGTTGAAAATAAACAATTCGCCAAGTTCTGATGGGATTCCAATTCGGTTTTACAGAGAGTACTCAACTGCATTGGCTCCTTACTTAGCTTGCATTTATCGCGAATCTCTTGCCCAACGTAAAGTCCCGAGCGACTGGAAAAAAGCGCAGGTGACGCCTGTATATAAGAAGGATAGAAGGATGGATCCTCAAAATTACAGACCAATATCCTTAACATCGGTTTGTTGCAGGATTCTCGAACATATTCTCAGTTCGAATATAATGAATTTCCTTGAGACAGAGAAGTTGCTGTCCATGCATCAGCATGGCTTTAGAAAGCATCGCTCCTGCAAAACGCAACTTGCCCTTTTTTCACATGATATCTTGTGAACCATGGATGAAGGGTATCAGACGGATGCCATATTCCTTGACTTCCAGAAAGTGTTTGACTCGGTGCCCAACTGCAGACTCCTAACTAAAGTACGAGCATATGGGATTGGTTCCCAAGTATGTGAGTGGCTCAGAGACTTCTTAAGTAATAGAACCAAATACGTTGTCCTCAATGGTGAGTGTTCGTCGGAGGTGAGGGTATCATCTGGAGTGCCGCAGGGAAGTGTGGTAGGTCCGCTGTTGTTTTCTATCTACATAAATGATCTTTTGGATAGGGTGGATAGCAATGTGCGGCTGTTTGCTGATGATGCTGTGGTGTATGGAAAGGTGTCCTCGTTGAGTGACTGTAGGAGGATACAAGATGACTTGGACAGGATTTGTAATTGGTGTAGAGGAAGGCAGCTAACTTTAAATATAGATAAATGTAAATTAATGCAGATGAATAGGAAAAAGAATCCTGTAATGTTTGAATACTCCTTTAGTAGTGTAGTGCTTGACACAGTCACGTCGATTAAATATTTGGGTGTAACAGTGCAGAGCAATATGAAGTAGGACAAGCATGTAATGGCAGTTGTGGAGAAGGCGGATAGTCATCTTCGGTTCATTGGTAGAATTTTGGGAAGATGTGGTTCATCTGTAAAGGAGACCGCTTATAAAACCCTAATACGACCTATTCTTGAGTACTGCTCGAGCGTTTGGGATCCCTATCAGGTCGGATTGAGGGAGGACATAGAAGCGATTCAGAGGCGGGCTGCTAGATTTGTTATTGGTAGGTTTGATCATCACGCAAGTGTTACGGAAATGCTTCAGGAACTCGGGTGGGAGTCTCTAGAGGAAAGGAGGCGTTCTTTTCGTGAATCGCTACTGAGGGAATTTGGAGAACCAGCATTTGAGGCTGACTGCAGTACAATTTTACTGCCGCCAACTTACATTTCGCGGAAAGACCACAAAGATAAGATAAAAGAGATTAGGGCTCATACAGAGGCGTATAGGCAGCCATTTTTCCCTCGTTCTGTTTGGGAGTGGAACAGGGAGAGAAGATACTAGTTGTGGTACAAGGTACCCTCTGCCATGCACCGTATGGTGGATTGCAGAGTATGTATGTAGATGTAGATGTAGTGTACTGGAAAAAGCCACTCATAACAAACATCATGCAAATGCAGTGGTGAGCTAAAATCAAACTTTGTTTTTGTTCCACCAAAATATATGTAGTATCAAGAATAAAATAGACCAGTTACTAATAAATTTAAAAGATGAGTGTGAAAGTGAGCCTGATGTACTGTGTTTCTCAGAACATTATGTTATGAGTGGAATCCACATGCTACAAATTAAGAACTTTAGTTTAGCTGCACATTACTGTTGATCTATTATGAGAAAAGGTGGAGTTGAAATATTTGTAAAAAACAATGTAGTGTATAAATCTCTAGATTTAAGCAAATACTGTGATGAACAGAATTTTGAGGTGTTGGAATGGGGTTAACAGTAGACAGTTCAACAATTATTGTACTGGCTATTTACAGGGCACCTGCTGGAAATCTGAATGTATTTCTGAGACAAATAGAATCACTTCTGTCCTGCCTATGTAGGAAAACTAAATCAACCACCATTGTTATGGGTGACTTCAATGTGGACTTCTTAACAGAAAATAGAAACAAAATGGACTTTGACCACCTGATGTACTGTTACAACATAGTACCAGTTGTGGACACTCCAATTAGAGTAACAGCCAGTTCTAGCACTTTAATAGATAATGTATTTGTCGATAAGGATATTTACAATTATTTAACTGTGAAAAATATTATAAATGGCCTCCCTGATCATGAAGGGCAATTCCACACTCTAAACCAAATAAATGTACAAAGGAAAGAAAATTTCATTTGGAAAAAACTTTAGGATTATAAACGAACACACCATTGGAAGTTTTAATCGGTAATTACAGCTAGTGGACTGGTCTCCTGTGTATGCTGCAGTTGATGTTAACTCAAAATTTAATATATTTATCAATGAAGTTACAAGTCTTTTTGAAGAAACCTTTCCAAAAAAGTCAGTGAGGGAAAACCTGTTTAAATCTGGAAACAACCCTTGGATTACTAAAGGCATCACAATTTCTTGTAAAACTAGGAAAGAACTATATGCAGCAGCCAAGAGATAAAATGATCCCAGTAGGAGTATGCACTACAAACTCTACAATAAAGCTCTGAGTAAGACCATACAAGCAGCAAAGAACATGTGCTTCAAGATAGAAATTGATTACTCAAGAAATAAAGTAAAAACTATTTGGAATTTTGTAAAGAAGAAAACAAGGGAAAAATGCAGTTTGTAGTGCAAATATCGAAATAAAAAGAGAGGGTCATCTTGTTAGCAATCCTAAAATAGTTGCAGACACATTAAACAAACATTTTTAACAGTAACAGAAAAAATAGGTTTATGAGGCTCCATAAACCAAGCCATCAATCTTCTGAAAGACAGAGTACCTAGCTTAGTACAACACATGAAGGTAACAACAGTCACTGTTCAAGAAATTAAAAGAGTTATTAAATCTCTGAAAAGTAAAAACTCTGCCAGGAATGACAATATTTCTAACAAATTATTGAAATACTGCTGCAGCCATGTAAGTAAAGTCCATTGCCACATTTTTGATGCATCACTTAAGCAAGGAATAGTTCCTGAGAAGCTTAAGTATGCAGTTGTAAAACCGCTGCATAGGAAGGGAGATAAGACGGATGCTGCTAACTATCGGCCAATATCACTACTGACAAGTTTTTCAAAGGTTTCAGAGAAACTAATGCACGCCAGGATAGTTAAGCATCTCAGGGATCAAAATATCGTCAGCAAAAGTCAGTTTGAATTTCAGAAAGGTTTGTCAACAAAAGATGTAATATTTGCATTTGCTGGCAAAGTCTTGGGTTCTATCAACAAAAAAACCAAAGGTGGTTGGGATTTTTTGTGACCTAACAAAAAAGTTTGACTGTGTCAGTCACCAGATTCTTTTACAAAAAGCTGCACATCTCAGTATATGCGGTTCATCAGGGAAATGGCTTGACTTGTACCTGTCAAACAGGAAACAGAAAGTTATAGTGTATAGTCTAAATGAAGTCCCATTATCTTCAGAATGGGATACCATCACATGTAGAGTGCCCCAAGGCTCAGTTTTGGTCCCCCTACTTTCTATTATCTTTATAAATGATCTGCCTCTCTGTACAGAGTATTTTAGATTCACCACTTTTGCTGATTACATTACACTACTTATTGATAATTCAGTAGATAAAATTGAGGAAACAGCAAATAAGGTTTTAAGTGAAACAGTGCACTGGTTTAATATTAATTGCCTTTCTTTAAATTACACTTATACATACTACATGCAATTCCACACAACATTCAAAGATGAAGAAATAGTAGTAAAAATAGGTGAGGTGATAACCAGGGTGGATATCTCAAAATATCTAGACTTACATATTGACAGGAAACTGAACTGGTCAAACCACATCCTGGATCTATGCGAAGACTGAGTTCAGCAACTTATGCATTGCACATTTTTCTTCTTATAGAAGTATGGAAACCATGAAGTCAGTCTAATATGGTTATTTTCATCCCATTATGGCATATGGAATTATATTTTCGGGTGATCAGTCACTAGCTAAAAAAGTACCCTGTGCACAAAAAAGAGCCAAAAGGATCACGTGTGTAATCCATTCTAGAGCCACATGCAGGAATCTTTTTAAGTAACTTGGAATCCTTACATCCACAGTGCAGTAAATATTATCTTTGATGTGCTTCATAAGGAAAGAAAAATCCATTTTTAAACTGAATAGTGAGTATCATAGTCATGAGACGAGAAGAAAACATGATATCGACTATGAACAGGCAAATCTAAGTATGGTACAGAAAGAAGTCCATTTCAATGGCTGTAACATTTTTAATGCCCTCCCTTCAAGAATTAAGTGTTTGGTAGAAGATGAGCACTTGTTTTCAAAAACTTTAAGGCAATTCCTATAACAAGGATCATTTTATGCAATAGAAGAGTTCCTGAGCTACAGTGTTTAGCATTTCTTGTATTGTTAAAAGCAAATGTGTGCCCACATCTACATTTGCAATCCTGACTATTGTTTATTGCAAACAAATATTTTGCAATATTTATTTTCTGTAACAATTACTATTTTGTAATATTTATTTATCTCTCAAAACTGATTTTCTGTAGTAGAACCTAAGTTACTGTTTACTGTAATATGAAATCATTTTGTTTTGTTTTTATGTGCTACCATAGATTTCTGACACGATCCATATCCTCTGATACTCTCACAACATGGATCACTGGAACAAGAAATAAATAAATAAAAATAAATAAATGTGTCAAAGGTTACTAGCCATCCCCTATCATCATTTCAACCCCCTCCTCCCTCCAATCGCCTACTACCATATTTTATGGACTATAACACACTACAGACTGTTAGATGCAACTAAATTTTTATGCAATTTCTTTTAAAAATAACGTTTCCATCAGATAAAAACAATTCTTAGTTTATGAAACCGAACTGACCTTTAAAATGCTTGAAAATCGTCATCTGGACTTTCTTCTTCTTCTCATATAAACTTTAAAAGGTTTATTTATTGACACATCAAGAGGTTCCAGTTGTGAAGTAAATTCTACCAGAACAACAACAAGCTCTGCATTTCCCTGTCTCAATTTCTCTTTCACAGAATTTTTCAAATGACTACTAAACTGATCTAGCACAAAAAGAGAACTCTTCCTCAACAAAGCTTCTTGTCTTGTTTCCCACATTCTGTTAATCCATAATTTCATACTAGCCTCATCCATCCAGTCCTTTTCATGTATATTAAAAACAACACCTGGAAGTATTTCAGGTTTTGGCATTGTTTTGTACTTGAAAGCGATCATTGGATTAAGTTTAGTACTGTCAGCACAACATGAAAGGACAACAGTGTAGTGCATTTTTTCATGTCCACTTGTTTTATAGTTACAGTTTAGCACCATTCATGGCAACAGTTGTATGTCAGAGGAGTTTTGTCTATATTCGCTATTTCGCATAGCTACACACTGGTTTTCTTTCAGTGTTGAATAATAAAGTGATGGAAAGACATTATTTTTCTCTTCATACTCTTGTGGCATTTTCTGAGGTGTTTTGGTTTGCATGACGCTTCATAAAACTGTAGCACCAACCAACTCCACCCTTAAAGTCCATTAAGTTCCACTGTAGTGCTACATTACACGCAAGTATTCAAATCACATTTGTATTAATTCCATAGCCATTTTGATGGTGTCCTTGAATCCATTTCAATACGTCATCACCTAGTTTTGGCAATTTTGCATTCAATCCTCTATTTATACATTTAACCTTCCCCATTTTTTTAGTTCTTCTTTACTCGCCCACCAATCATGAATGGTTTTTGCTGCTGGTGGAAGGCCAAAATGTTGCTCAGCTGCTCTGCTCCATGTTCTTCTGCATATCCTATTACTTTCAATTTACAGCCCACATCATATGAATACCTTTTATTTTTTTCAATTAGAGGACTAGCTATTAACAAAAATATTGTACTATTGCCGAAAACACAAGTCACTTTCAATTAAAGTTCACTGGCACCATAGATTGCAATGACGCATCATAGGCTAGACGGTGTTCTGTGTTTGTGATAGTGAGGTGGAAGGGAGACAGTTTTATCAAGCTTGTGAATCTCACAACTCATTTTCATTTATTGATGCAGTGCTGCTGCCAGTTGAATCCAATGTTGCCTGATAGAGATAGGTTTCCTGCAGCATCAAATATAAGTCCATTTTTAAGACTGGCAACAATTTTAAAGCATACAATGGACATTTTTATATTAATTTTGAGTATAAGACACACCTGAAATTTGAAGACAATTTTTTGAAGAAAAAAGTTTGTCTTATAGTCTTAAAATATGGTACTATCTTTCTACCCTTCCTTTTCACACTATTGAATTACAGTCTTCCACTGCAATTAAATTTCCATCTCTCTTAATGTGCTAAATAATTTCTTTGATCTGATCTGTCCAAAAGTTTCACGACTGGATTAACAAAAATTAGGGAAAAGTTAAGATGGTAGTTTTAATGCTTCAGAGGTTCTGTAGTCTTAGCCACCTGAGTACAACAAACAGAATGTTATACAACTGTGTGAAACTGTTAGAAAAGTCCTTCTTTGGGATGTTGTTCAACTTATGCATCACATTTCCATGAATATTGGTGTGTTATGGTTTCAAATGAATTTATGCACTCTGTATTTTTGTAGTAGGTTTGTATTGGTAACAGCTAGTCTCATAGCCATGTTGATTTTTGGTTTTATTTGCAAGTCAAGGTGGGTTAGGAAAACTTTGCACACTTAATTTTGATATGTTGCTCCATTGTGATTTGAAAGAGCAACGTTTCCACACTACAGCCACACCTCCACTCCCCAACACTGCCCGCGCAACTGACAGGTTGAATGCACATCCGTTGTTTACAGTTGTTAGTTCATTCTGCCATCATAGTTACTGTGCTGACATTGCTTGTATGCCAGGAATACAATAAGCCTTTGAACTTTTTGGATGGATGATGTAGATTGTTTACAATGTCTTTCTTATCAGTGAGACTAGGGGTCATGTATACTTGTGTTACTAAGATGGTTCTAGCTATTATGTTTGTCTTAGTTATGATAATGTCACTCGTATTTCCATTTTCTTGTTCATTACTAGCCCTACTTTTGCATTACCCCTAGTTTAAAAGTATCAGCATAAAAGTGCAAAGACTTATCAGAAATATTAAAGCAATTAATACCAAGGAGATTATTTTGTAGGATGGCATTCACTGCAAGAAAATGTAAAAATGAATAAAGAATATCTTTGACCATGTGAATATAAGGCAACTAAATATTTTAAGTTCTCTAGAACTGCAAACCTCTACGTGGGGAGAATGGGGGTGGCATTGCCTTTCATTCACATATTTATCTTTCATATCATGTGAGAAAACAATTTCCGGTGAACAAATGCCCATGAATCAAGTTAGGAAACTCCCCTATCATTAAGGTGTTGCCATATTTCACAAGAAATGATCAGTATATCCTGTCAGCAGGAATGCTGAGAAAAGTCGCAAGTAATATTCCCCTCTAACCGATCACCTGCAGGGTTACCTACCTACCAAACATTTAACAACCACTAATGACAATAAGCTGCTTGACTTTCTTGCAACACCAACTAACAGAATATAAGAATGAAAATAATGAATTATTGTCAACATAATGTAAATGGATAGATAAAAAATCTACTCACCAAGTGGCGCGCGCGCGCGCACACACACACACAAAAACAAGATTTCAGGCCAGTGGCTCCTCCTCCTGGCAGATGAGTAGAAGGGGAAGGAAGAGGCGTGAAGGATAAGGGCTGGAGAGGCTTAGGGAAAGGGGTACAGTTCAGAGAAGTCACACAGAAGCCCGGGTCAGGAGAGACTTACTGGACTGGATGAGAAGGAAAGACTGATTGTTGGGAGCTGCACCAGACAAGATTTGAAAATCTGGGACCTTAAAGGTGGAAGACAGGGTAACATGTAAGACAGATTACTACCAAAACATACTGCATGAGTTAACAAGAGTGAAAAGCTAAGTGCATTGTATGTAACAGTGGAAAGGGGGGGGGGGGGGGGCAGCAGCTAAAAATAGACAGGTCACAAAATGAAAGATGTAGAAAATTAAAATGGAGTGAAATAAGGAGTAGTTACTGTGAAGAAATGCTCAGACAGGAGGAGTTCATGTCAGGTCCGTGGCGAGAACCAAGCACATGCAGCACTAGTTCCCAACTGTGGAGCCGGCTGGAGTGGCCGAGCGCTCCAGTCTGGAACCGCGCGACCGCTACGGTCATAGGTTCGAATCCTGCCTCGGGCATGGATGTGTGTGATGCCCTGAAGTTAGTTAGGTTTAAGTAGTTCTAAGTTCTAGGGGACTGATGACCTCAGAAGTTAAGTCCCATAGTGCTCAGAGCCATATGAAACCAACTGCAGAGTTCTGAGAAGTTGGTGTCTCGAGGAAGAATCCAGGTGGCGCGTGTGGTGAAATGGGCTCTGAGGTCATGACTGTCATATTGTAGAGCATGCTCTGCAACAGGATATTGTGTGTTGCCGGTACACATCCACTGCCTTTGTCCATTCATCCTAACTGATAACTGAGTGGTAGTCACGCCCATATAGGAGGCCAAACAGTGTTTACATGTTGTTGTTGTTGTTGTGGTCTTCAGTCCATAGACTGGTTTGATGCAGCTGTCCATGCTACTCTATCCTGTGCAAGCTTCTTCATGTCCCAGTACCTACTGCAGCCTACATCCTTCTGAATCTGCTTAGTGTATTCTCTCTTGGCCTTCCTCTACGATATTTACCCTCCACACTGCCCTCCAATACTAAATTGGTGATCCCTCAATGTCTGAGAACATATCCTACCAACCGATCCCTTCTTCTAGTCAAGTTGTGCCACAAGCTCCTCTTCTCCCCAATTCTATTCAATACCTCCTCATTAGTTATGTGATGTGTTTACATAACAGCTGGTATATGACGTGTCATTTCACAGGTGCCTCTTCCATTGACAGTATGTGTTTTGCCAGTCACAGGGCTGGAATAAACAGTGGCAGGAGGAAGCATAGGGCAAGTCTTGCAGTGGGGACAGTCACAGGGTTAGGGGTCATGGGGTAGGGAGATGGGTGCAGAAGGAGCATAGGGTCTGACAAGAATATTACAGAGAGATTGGGAGGGCGACAGAAAGCTATTCTAAATGTAGTGGGCAAAATATCAGACAGAATGGATCTCATTTCACAGCATGATTTTAGGAAGTCATGGCCTTATCAAAGTAGGTGATTAATACCTTCCAGACCAGCATAATACCGTGTGGCAGGTGGTGTGCTCTGAAAAGTTGTTTTTTGGAGAGCTCAGCAGTACCAGAATTGGATGAGATGACCCGGGAAATCTGCTTTTGAACTAGGCTGTTGGGATAATTGTATCCAGTGAAGGCTGAGGTGAAAGTAGCGATGTATTGCTGTAAAGAGTCTGCATCTGAACAAATATGTTTGCCTAAAATGCCAAAGCTGTTTGGGAGGAAACATTTGATATGGAAAGTATGCCATTTAGTGTTGTCTGCTAGTATGTTTAATGTGGATGAAGTGTGTAGTTGGCCTTCAACATCAAGGAAAGTGGCATGGGATTCAGAATAGGACCATGTGTAATTTAATTGGGAAAAGGTATTTAGAGATTCAATTTTAACAGGTCAGCCTCATGATGAGTCCACGTGGCAAAGATGTCATCAATGTATCTAAACCAAACCAGGAGCTGAAGCCTTTATGGATCCCAGGAAAGTCCCTTCCAAGTGACCCATGAAAAGATTGGCATAGGAAAGAGCCATCCTGCCATACCTCCGATTTGTTTGTATGCCTGTCACTCAAAGGCGAAGTAACTGTTGGTAAGTTTAAAGTTGATTAATGTCAGCAAGTAGAATGTCATAGGTTTGGAATCAGGTGGGCGTTGACTGGGGAAATGCTCAGCAGCACATCGACCATGTACGTCGGTGATGTTGGCATTAGAGATGGGTAAACTTGTACATCCTTGGGAACTAGTTCACTAGTGACCGCTCTTTTTTGGGAGCCATTCATTTGTGCTTGATATGTGGTTCTTATAAAAAATTAAAAATTAGTAGCATAGGTGACTGAAGATGGAAGGTGCCAAGAGGGGGCACTTGCCTCTCCCCATGGAGTACAGAGTTTTTATTCATAACAGAATTCTCATACACTTGTAATTTATGTGATTCTGCAAAACCTCTCGTTCAGCCAACTTTTGCGTTATGTGAAATGATATAAGGTGGCGCACGAAAAACTGGCTACCCAGTACAGACTGCTCACCAATTACGCACAATTTGTTGACTGCTATGAGCAGAATAGGTAAACATGTAATAATTAGACAGTGAAGAAATAACAAATAAGCTAATGCAAACAACAACTTCAAAACAATAGATGACGACTTGTGGGCGGCAATTAGCAGTCTAGTGCTCGGGGCCAATACTTCATGCACCACCCTGTACCACTAAAATAATATTGTAGAAGTTATGATATTCTCTTTACAAAATGTGACACCAGACACTTGATTATGGAAAGCGAGCTTCATTCGGTTGTAAGTAGGTCTGCCTTCCATAGCAATGAACATGCTCTTTTACCTTGGATCAAAAAAAGACGGAAAATGGCCACTCGTGTGTGCCCTGCCGACTTCCTTTGCGTGAGTAATAACAAAAAAATCTTGCATTTTTACAAGTATTTCTTCTGCTGTTTATCGAAATAGTGAAGTAAGCTGATATGCCATTTTGTTACCTGAAAAGATATATGTATTGCGTATCACGTAATTTTTATGTAATTTACATAATTATAAAATAAATTTTAATTACAGGTCGTGGACGCTGAATAGAATACGAAAAGAACCAGAAGTTCAGAGCTCAAAAAAGATTTGAAACAGATCTAGAATGGGTGTGTGCAGCGAACAAATGAACAACTCGATACAGAACTGTGAGCAGTTGTCAGTGGAACTGTGGCAAGTGGCCACACGAAGATGGACGAGTCCAGCCGAGTGAGACCAAGACTGAGACAGACGAGAATGGGATCGACGCTGGAATGAGACTGGCCGATGTACAGTTGCAGGAATGAGACCGACAGTTTCCCATTTCCAGGAACTATACGTAGAAAGCCATGACCGAGACCAAGACAGACGGAGACGGGACTGAGGCTGGAACAAGACCAACCAATGTGCAGTTGCAGGAACGAGACCGACCGTTTCCCATTCCCAGGAACTATAAGTAGAAATCCACAACCAAAGTGAACTATGAAAGACTGTTCCTTAGAATTTGTACCTCGCCGGTTCCACTCATCTTGGTGAACCACTCCTTTGGACCGATTAGTTCGTGAACAACCCATCTCTAGTTGGCATAGAGGGAAATGGCATCAATAGCGACAAGTATGGTGTGTGGTGGGAGTGGGATGGGCACAGATTTCAGACGATCTAGGAAATGAAACTTCCTGGCAGATTAAAACTGTGTGCCGGACCGAGACTCGAACTCGGAACCTTTGCCTTTCGCGCGCAAGTGCTCTGCCATCTGAGCTACTGAAGCACGACTCACGCCCGGTACTCACAGCTTTACTTCTGCCAGTACCTCGTCTCCTACCTTCCAAACTTTACAGAAGCTCTCCTGCGAATCTTAGAGTCTCGGTCGGGCACACAGTTTTAATCTGCCAGGAAGTTTCATATCAGCGCACACTCCGCTGCAGAGTGAAAATCTCATTCTGGAAACATCCCCCAGGCTGTGGCTAAGCCATGTCTCCGCATTATCCTTTCTTTCAGGAGTGCTAGTTCTGCAAGGTTCGCAGGAGAGCTTCTGTAAAGTTTGGAAGGTAGGAGACGAGGTACTGGCAGAAGTAAAGTTGTGAGTACCGGCCGTGAGTCGTACTTCGGTAGCTCAGTTGGTAGAGCACTTGCCCGCGAAAGGCAAAGGTCCCGAGTTCGAGTCTCGGTCGGGCACACAGTTTTAATCTGCCAGGAAGTTTCATATCAGCGCACACTCCGCTGCAGAGTGAAAATCTCATTCTGATCTAGGAAATGGTTGGTATCTTTAATATAGGAAGGAAGTCTTTGTGCTATGCGTTGCAGGTATTGATCAACTAAGGCAGATATACGTTTGGTTGGTGCTTTGAAGCCAAAAACTATAGGACATCCTAGATGATTGGGTTTGTGGATCTTAGGTAGAAGGTAAAAGGTGGGTGCCTGGTTTGGGTGGGGGAAGATGTTCTATGGATCAATGTGCTAGTCCTTATGAGGGGCCTGAGGTTTTAAGGAGGGACTGCAGGTCAATTTGAATCACATGAATGAGATCTTGATGTCAGATGCTGTATGTAGGGGTGTCAGCTGGCATAGAACTTCACTAACATTCTCCTCTTGGTCAGGTCCCACAGTGGTAGATCCTCTGTCTGCTGGGAGAATAATGATGGAGTCATCTACTTTTAGGGAATGTAGAGCCTGGAGTTCTGTAGAGGACAGGTTAGCATGCAGATAATGCTGAACAGTACTTACATTTTGACAGTTGCCACATTTCCATGTCAACCGTTCTCTCCCATACAGTTTTGACATTCTTGTTATGCGGACTCTTTACAGAAATACACCACCACACTCACCTTAGCCTTCACTGGATATAATTATCCCAACAGCATAGTTCAAAAGCAGATTTCCCAGGCCATCACATCCTCTCCTGGTATTGCTGATCCCTCCAAAAAACAACTTTGGAGCACACCACTTGTCACCTAGTATTATCCTGGTCTTGAATGTGTTAATCAGCTACTTTGACATTGCCATGACTTGCGATGAAACGAGATTCATTGTATCTGAGATTTTGCTCACCACACCTAGAATAGCCTTTCGTCGCCCTCTCAATCTCTGCAATATCATTGTCAGACCTTATGCTCCTTCTGCACCCATCTCCCTACCCTGTGGCTCCTACCCCTATGACCGTACCCGCTGTAAGACTTGCCCTATGCTCCCTCCTACCACCACCTATAACTGCCCTGAAACTGGCGAAACATATACTATCAAAGAGAGGGCCACCTGTGAAATGACACATCATATACCAGCTGTTTTGTAAACTCTGTTTGGCCTTCTATATCGGTGTGACTACCACCCAGTTATTAGTCAGGATGAAAGGGCACAGGCAGGGCAACACAATATCCTGTTGCAGCGCATGCTCTACAATATGACAGTCATGACCTGGGTGCCCATTTCACCACACGCACCACTTGGATTCTTCCTCGAAACGCCAGCTTCTCAGAACTCTGCAGTTGGGAACTAGTGCTACACGTGCTTGGTTCTCGCCACCCACCTGGCATGAACTCCTGTCTGAGCATTTCTTCACAGTAACTACTCCTTTCTTCACTCCATTTTAGTTTTTTACATCTTTCATTTCCTGACCTGTCTATTTTTCGCCGTCCCTACCCCCCCCCCCACCCCCCCACCTCTGTTGCATACAATGCATTTAGCTTTTCACTCTTATTAACTTGTGCATGATGTTTTAGTAGTAATCTGTCTTGCATGCTACCCTGTTTCCACCTTTACGCTCTCAGAATTTCACATCTCGTCCTGTGCAGTCACCAACAATCGTTCTTTCCTTCTCATCTCTTCTGCTAAGTCTCTCCTGATCCGAGGTTGTGTGTGACTTTTCTGAACTGTACTCCTTTCCCTAAACTTCTCCAGTACTTTTCCTTCACCTTCTTCCTTCCCCTTCAACTCTTCTACCAGGAAGAGGAACCACTGACTCCAAAAGCTCACAAAACTTAAGCTTATCCATTTACATTATATTGTCTACTACTAGAATAGATTGTTAATCACAGGCATTGTGACTATTCGATTTCAGCCAGGCTTCCAGAGTCAGTTCAAAGGTAGTGAGTTAGCTGGAAGTTGTTCAGTTTAAGTAGTTAACTGGATTTAAAGTAAAGTGATACAAGTTCTACCATTTCCATGGATAACAGGTTGATTAGCAGAGACAGCAAGAGAACCCATGGGACTGGTTCACCAAATGTCTCTTTTTTCCTTCACAAGTATGCAATTCCAATAAGGAAAACGATTCTCATTTAATTAAAGTATATTCTTCTTTCATCTCTTCCTCTGTTGCTATCACCAACATTAGTTCTAAATGCAAAATTAAAATGCGGAAGTATGACATTGAGTATCTGAGATCAGGCTTTACTAGCATTCTTTTGATTAATGAGGAATGACCATAGCGTGGTCTTTGTTTGGAGATTTTAGCCAACAATAGCTTGAAGTCTATAAAACTAAAGACACACCTGTGGACAAAACATCCAGATAATTTAAGTATAACCCATAAAAATTGCGTCATGAGCAGCAACTAAAGGGAAATGTTAGATTCCTCAAAAAACAGGTATCCATTCCATCTCTAGATGTATCTTACTAAATTGCAAAATCCATACCCCACACGTTAATAGTGAGAAATTACTTATTCTTGTCAGAATGTACGAAATCAAGCATTGAGGGGGGTTTGGCGAGTCTGAAGCCAGCAACACTCTCCAAATGACACCGTGGCTCATGGTATTGATGATGTCTTCATGATAGCCCAAAGTTCACCTTGCAACTTGATAACACTACTGACATAGGGAATCTTTCCCAGCTTCTCATTTTTGTTCGCTACTGTTATGAAAATTAAATGCCCAAGGACTTCCTATTTTGTAAAGCTGTCAAAGGGAATACTGCAGGTGAAGATATTTTCTTTCTTCCGACTTCCTTTTTTGTTGGCAAAAATTTGTCACGGATAGATTGTGTTAGCACATGTACTGGTTGGGCGGCAGTGTTTAATGGAACTAAAAAGTGGTTCATGATGCTGTTTCTCTTTCTGTTAAATCCACAATTACAGGATACACAGGGAGGCACTGGCTTCTAAAGTAATACAACTGGAACCCAATAGTGTGTTGAACAATGCGGTCATGTAGTAAATTTTGTGAAAGCACAAGCTTAAAACAGTCGGCTATTTCCCATGCTTTGTGAGGAGATGGGTACTCATGATTCAGTTCTATTGCATAGGGAATTTGTTGGGTGTCTCACAGTAAAATTCTTTCTCATGTTGTGTAGCTGAAGGATGAACTTCGTCTTTCCTATTGAATAGCAGTCCTACACTTGTGTGGTTCTGTTTCTGAATGAAAAATGCTACTTGGTCAACGTTTTTGAGGAACTGACAGATCTCAACATATCACTTAAAAACATATCACAAAAAAAATCTTTCTAAGAGAGAAAGTGCTTGTGGTGAAGAGAAACTCAGATGGAACAGGTGACTCCAAGATGTTTTCTTGTCTGAATGATTTCATGGAGAGAAAAAAAAAAAAAAGGAAAAAAAATGTTGCATGTAAGTAAAACAATTTGAGGGTAAATTTCCAGGATTCTGAACAGAGCATGACTTGATCCACAATCCAATATGATCATAACAGACCATCTGTCAACAGTAGAACTGGAGGAGATAACAGAACTCTGAAGTGGTAGAACCCTTTGAAATGAATGTAAATCAAAGTCTCTGGCAAAGTTTTGATTGTAGACTCAGAATGAATATACCAATTTAGTAAGAAGGCCAGTAGACCTGTTATTACCCTTTGGTTCAACTTACATGTGTGAGTCAACATTTTCTGCAATGGCATTAATCAAGATGAAACATTGTTCTCAACTGTAGCTTACGAGTTGGTGTTTCAAAGATCCACCAAGATTTGATCTTGCTTTCTTCAAAATGTCTAGCACACACATCGCACTAAATATGCAAATTTTGAACTGGGTGCATTTTTACTCTTGTTTATTGCCGTTTCAGATGATCAGTTTGAGTATACAGAAGAACCCCTCTAATCCGTCACCTTCGGGGCCGGGACCATGGTCGGAACGAAAAAAAGGTCGGATTATCCGAAAAATCTAATATTTATTGGAAAAAATATAAAAAGACATTAAGTACAAATAATTACACAATTTAAGAATTAAAAGACGTCTACAGTAATATAAAAAGATGTTTTTTACACAGAGTTAAACGATATATTAACTAAAAAACTTCTACACACACTGTAATATGTATTGGTTTTAAAAGGAAAAACGACAAACAAATTATAGTACTGTACTGTACTTAATAACGTATAAACGATGTATACTGTAAACTAAAAAATGTTTATACCACTGTGTATATAAAAAAGGATTTTTATACAAAGAAATAAACTACTGTGTGTATAAACTAAGGAATGATTATACGGTATGCATTGTTTTTACAGTAAAAATGAAAACAAATTACTTGAAAAAAAAGTCAGTGATACATTTTTGTTTTGCAGATGTTACTCTAGATTTAGCTGCAGTGTCGCTCCATTTTTTTATCCACAAAACGTCCATTGGAGTTGAAGTTGGATTCTGTTCAATGTATTGAAGGGCGATGTCAAAAGCGTTTTTTGCGTTGTCTTGTGAAATCCAGGTGAGGGGGTTCGTCTTCATCGTCCGAGTCCTCATTTACAGTTTCCTGGCTAACAGCGGCAACAATCTAGTCGTCATTGAGCTCTTCAAAAGTGTCACAGTCTTTGTCACATTCATTGATCCACTCTTCAACTTCATTGGCAGGGATGTTCGGCTCCGGAGTTTGTGGATCTTCAACGATTTCTAGTGCGTCGTTGTTTTGCTCATCTTCGGTATGCTCATTTTCAGTCATAACTAGTGGCCAAAGCTTACGCCACGATTTCCGCAGTTTGTCAGGTTTCAGTTCGTCCCATGCTGCAGTGATTGTGTAGATAGCATCTTTGATGTTCAGGGATTTCATTGCCTCAAATAAGTTATGACCTCCTTCAGATTTTTCCAAGATTGAGCTGATATACTTTCTGCGATATCGCCTTTTTAATCATTCGATAACGCCCTGATCCATTGGTTGGATGAGTGAGGTCACATTAGCAGGCAGAAAGAGAGCCTGTATGTCTCCTTTCACCAAATCTTCCTCAGATGGATGTGATGGTGCGTTATCCAAAAGCAGTAGAGCACAAACAGGCAGATTTTTTTGCTTCAAATCTTTTTCGACCGATGGAACAAACTCTTCGAACAACCAGGATTTAGAAAGGTAGCAGCCCATCCAAGCAGAATTTTGATTGCGGTAATAAACTGGCAAGGAAGATAATTTTATATTTTTGAATGCCCTTGGCTTCTTAGATTTGCCAATGACGAACAAGGGGAGCTTGTGAGTACCATCTGCATTGCTACAAGGAATGACTGTTATTCTACCTTTTATAAGTTTTGTTCCTACCACAGTTTCATTTGAAGCTGCGAGCGTTTTTGTTGGCAACATTTTAAAGTTCAGCCCCCTCCCATCGATGTTATACACTTGGCAGGGTAACAGTTCATTTTCTTCTACAATTTCTTGAAACTTACCAGAAAACTCCTTAGCAGCTGCGACTTCGACAGATAGTTTTTCACCCGAAATAGAAACACATTGGACACCA
Source organism: Schistocerca serialis cubense (assembly GCF_023864345.2). Classification (NCBI taxonomy): domain Eukaryota; kingdom Metazoa; phylum Arthropoda; class Insecta; order Orthoptera; family Acrididae; genus Schistocerca; species Schistocerca serialis. The sequence continues at coordinate 720,210,241 of NC_064638.1, forward strand.
TGACGAGTTTTCCAACGATCAATCCAGCCTTCACTGGCAGCAAATTTACTTTCGGCTTCCTGTTTTTTGTGCAAAACTATCGCTTTTTCTTTGAGAATTGGCCCGGATATTGGAGTTCCTTTCCTTCTTTCTTGACAAAACCACATACACAATGCATTATCAAGCAGTTCAAGTTTAGGCTTTTTTAATGTTTTGCGATTCTTCAGAGTGTTTTCACCATCAATCATAACTGTATAGGATTCAATGTCTTTCCTATTTTTCCTCCAATCCTTAATTGTCGTAACACCCACATTCAGTTCATTTGCAATTTTTTGGAGCGATTCTCCTTCGTCCAGTCTTTGTAGCACTGCTAATTTTTCCATTTAGTGAAAGAGTTACGTGTTTACGTTTGAATCCAGACATGTTGAAAAATAGACAACTGTACACACAATGAATCTACAGTAATAAGTACTGTAGAGAACTCAGAATAAATCAACGACGACGTTTTTTAATCCAACAAAGGATAAATCTGCACAATAACGTGCAGTATGACAATATGCGCAGCGATAGACACCGCAACAATGGCCCGACAGGCGTCCAGTCAGTGACAAGTCGGCACAGGCTCGCGAGCCTGAGCATGGTTGGACTAACCGGAGTGACGGACCATCCAAAGTCGGATTAGAGAGGTTCTACTGTAACAGTTTTTAATGGGTATTTTAATGTCAGTCATCGTTCTGACATTTGCACGTTGTCTTTCAAATATTAAAACATTCTAAATGAGTTAAACACAATATAGACGGAAATAGTTAACCCTTAAATTATATGTAAAAACAATATGTAGTGAAACACACATATTTGCACGTGGTTGTTTATGAACTAGTTATAATTTGTGAACACATAGTCTCGTGGCAGTATGAATTAATAAAATCTTTTTGGGCTGCCAGCTATGTCACGTTAATAATTGTTAACGTTCACCACCTTTGACTAACACAAATGTATGATAAATTAAAAAAAAAAAAAAAAAGTTTAAATCTGATGTGCTCATAGACAACTCTCCAATTGTTATTTTTATTGTTGTAACCAACAGTTGCAATTATTAGACAGTAGTAAGTAGACATCATGGACTGTTTTTGTGCCAAATATAAGTGTTTAGGAAGGAAAGAAAGAAAGAAAAATAGGGGCGGGAGCAAAATAATTTATGTTTCAAAAGGGGGAGGCATGATTAATATGTTTGAGAATCCCTGCGCTAGAAGATAAATTTTAATAATCATACTAAAGTGAAGACCATCAATGTGAATGATTAAACCACTATTATGAAGTTCATGCTCCCCTATTTGAGTGATATGATTGACATTGATGCAGTTAATTTCATTAAGTAGTGTACAACTTGGGTTATGACAGTTAGACTGGGACAACCAGTCCTCCAATACTAAAGTGCGCGTCATTTATGTTGGCGGCCGAGTTTAGGTTCGTTCTGCGCATCTGACGTCACAAAACACAGTCAGCCAATGAACAGAGAATGATGTTGCCAGATCTCGACTGCAGTGCAGAGCATGGACGAGTGTCTTCAGTTTTAGAAACGTTCAGTCATAAATAAAGTAATAGAACAAAAGCAATGTCTTGATAGCAGACTTTCTTTTATAGAAAGTCTGCAAAAAGCATTCTTTATACCAATTGCTTCATATTCTATTACTTAATTAAACAAAACAAGCAATAAGACTCCTAATTCAGGCGACAGCAAGGAAAGGTGTTTGTATCAATCTCACGAACCGCTTTTTCGCAATAAAGAACAGCGGTAATTGTTTATTTCCTATTGTTCTTCGACGAAGCGTTAATATTCATAGTCATACCAATGGTGTTTGTCAGTATTTTGCATGACGTGTTATAGTTTTCATGGAGTAACGAAAACAGATGAGCTACAATAGCGTAACGGTGAAGGTGTTGTGCCTCTACGTGAAAGGTTAAGAGTTCAATACTTCTGAGGTGCATAATATTTTCTTTATTTAAAAACAATATTGAAGTGCCATACTTAACAAATTTTATTCGTTTGAATGCAATTTTTCGAAATTTCTAGTGCTTTGTCCCTTCATTAACCCTTTCACTGCTGCAGACACGTGCTCCCCGCATTCCGCGCTGTGCGCGATTTTGTCATCACTGCACTGCTCGCCTGTGCAGACATATGGTGTTCCCACTGCTTTGACACACTTATCATTCGATTTCACAAAAACTATTTGGCCCAAAAATTTGATTTTTACACGTCTTCTTGACTGATACCTTTTCCCCATAAATGACTTAATTTTGTTTCGATGTTCAACGCAGTTATTATGCAGCATTAAATGTAGTAAACCATTGCACGAAATTTTGAAAAGTTTGCAGAGGTAAAAGTCCATAGCGTATACTTTCCGTATGGTCGATTTTAGCTGCCACAGTGTTTAGAATGAAATGTGGACAAGATATCTAAATTTCATATAAAATTTACTGTATAACATCTCATTTAATTTAAGTACCACATAGGTATCGTATGTAATGTTGAGAAATATTCCGTCTCTCGCGACTGTAATAAAAGTTTTATTTACACCGGGCACATTTGGCTTTATTTTAAAGCACTTCAATCAATGAAAGGTATGGCACATACACAATGGTACTCGTGTTCTCTTTCTTGTTTTTGTTCCATAGTCGCAGTTTTACCAATGGTATTGAAATATATTCCTCTTCTGCAACTGTAATAAGCGACTTATTTAGACCAGACGCGTATCTCTCTTTTGAAGCATCTTCAATGGACAGTATTTTGTCTCCTCCATTGTCAAGTCACCTTTCGTAGTTTTGTGCTGCGGTAACACAATATTCAACGTTTGTGTTGGCTGATCAGTGTTTAAGCAAATAAATGTTGTTTGTGTGTGCCACACACAAAAATTATATTTGACATAGCTCAGAGGACTTCACTGATAGACGGTATATTCAAGTCCTAATGTTTTTGTAAGTCCACAGTTTTGTTTAAGGTATTTTGTGTACTGCCTTTTGATTGATTGAGGTGCTTTAAAATTAAGCCAAATGTGCCCGGTGTAAATAAAACTTTTAGTACAGTCGAGAAAGATGGAATATTTCTCAATATTACATACGACACCTATGTGGTACTTAAATTAAATGAGATATTGTTATACAGTAAGTTTTATATGAAATTTAGGTATCTTGTCCACATTTCATTCTCAACATTGTGACAACTAAAATCGACCATACGGAAAGTATACTCTATGAACTTTTACCTCTGCAAACTCTTCAAAATTTCGTGCAATGGTTAACTATATTTAATGCTGCATAATAGCTGCGTTGAACATCGAAACAAAATTAAGTCATTTATGGGGGGAAGGTATCAGTCAAGAAGATGTGTAAAAATCTAATTTTTGAGCCAAATAGTTTTTGTGGAATCGAATGATAAGAGTGTCAAAGCAGTCGGAACACCATGTGTCTGCACAGGCGAGCAGTGCAGTGACAAAATCGCGCACAGCGCGGAATGCAGGGAGCACGTCTTTGTAGCAGCGAAAGGGTTAATGCGGCCGTGGTGGATTTACTTCATGTACTGCGCGTTCCCCCCTAAACGTAAGTTTGCGAACTATACTATACTATGGCGCTGCTTCTCTTGGCGCGTGCGTCGTGTGCAACTGGCAACGCAGCAGTCTCCCGCGTCTGGGCGGGCATGCGCGAGCCGCCAAGATAAAAGAATTCAAGTATAGCTGTGTGTATAGGGAGTTTTGCATTGACTGTGACAAGCAGGTTGCAATGTAATGTTCACTAGTGATTGTTTCTTGAATGTAAAAAAAGGCCAATAATGTCACTGCTGTGAACTGCAGCCCAAACAGCTTCACATAAATGGGGATTTTCAGAATCCCAAAATCTCCAGTTTTGTTTGTTCAAAACTCCATTCAGGTGGAAGTGCACTTCATCTGTGAACCAGATGCAGCCAACATAATTCTTCATTATCAATGATTGCAACAGCTCTATATCACACAGTTTGTACAGCAATGGCCTTTGGGTTTTGAATGGGAAAATGTGAGGGCTCTGTCTCACTATTTTCTGTGTGCTGAAACACTTCAAACCAATCTCTGCTGTATGTGTTCACATGGATTTCCTTGGATTTTGTTTAATAATTACAGAAACTGCAGTGACATTTTCAAGAGTAACTGGGATTTCAAGAGTAACTGGAATTTGCATGGGACAAACATCCTTACTGGATCGTGAGTCATGCTGCCCACCTGGTAGATAAAATTGTGTTTGAAAACTGCACCTTGCTAGCATAGGACAGTTTTCTATCTTGACATATTCCAGCACCAGAAACACATCGTTCAATGGAAGACACGATTTCAACCTCTTCCTTCAGTATGCCAACCTCCTTTCACATTTCAAGGGTGGAACTGAACACACTGAGCTATGGCGCACTATTTATAGGTACTTCATATTGCAATTACAGTGCAAGCAGTTAGCATTAGCAGTCTCTCGTACAATTTTGAAACTTCTGTATAAAATTCTTACAGCTTTCACAGTAAACATACCTGTCATCGCATTCACCTATCATTCTTTGTTTTTGAGATCTTTAATTTAGAAATCAGGAGTTCCTTCACAGACATCCTGTACGTATGAGGTCTGTTCAAAAGATTCTGTAACTCTGTCCACAAAATTTTTCTATGCTTACCTTTTTCTTATTGCGCATGGTCTCCTTCGAAATACTCTCCTTCACAATTGGCCACTCCCAATGCCTTTTCCACTTCCACAAGCAGTCTTGGTATGCCTCTTGCTGGATCACATGATGTGCCATCTGCTTATTTTCTTTTATGTCAGTTATTGTTGCAAATAGTCATCCTTTCAGGGCGTTTTAAACTTTGGAAATTAAAAAAAAAAATCCGCAGGGGTCAGGTCTGGAGAGTATGGAGGATGAGGCAGCACAGTGATTTTGTTTTTTGTGCAATAGTCAAGCACTAACAGGGATGAATGTGTGGGTGCATTATAATGATGCATGAGCCATGAACTGTCTTGCCACATTTCAAACCATTTCCTTCTCACTTTTTCTCATAGGCACCACAACACATCCCTATTGTACCACTGATTAACAGTTTATCCCTGTGGCACAAATTCATGATGGAACTAATCCTTCAAAGTCGAAGAAAACTATCAGCATAGCTTTCACATTTGACCTGACCTGATGACATTTTTTTGGTCTCAGACTCTTTCCTGACCCACTATGAAGACTGAACCTTGATCTCAACATCACAACCGTAGATCCATGTTTCACCATCAGTCATGATTCTCTTAAGGAACATCTCATTCCCATTTGCGTGACCCAAAAGCTCTTCACAGAGTGTGAGGTGAAAGTCTTTCTGCTCTTGACTCATGAGCCGTGGGGCGAACTTGACAGCAACAAGGTGCATTCCAAGATGCTGTGTTAGGATTTCATGACATAATCCAACTGAAATGTTACATTCTTCTGCAATCTCTCTGACAGTCACTCTTCGATTTGCATGCACAATTTCGTTAACATTCCTGACATGAGCATCATCGGTAGACGTTGAAGAGCCTCCAGAACAAGGGTCATCTTTAACTCCCATCCAGCCATTTTTAAACTGAGTGAAACATTCGTAGCACTGAATACAGCTTAAGCACTCATCACTGTTGGCTTCCTGCATCATTTGCTGCCTCTCTGTAAATGTTTTCTTGCAAAATTGAATGCAGACACGTTGCTCCTCTAACTCTGCCATCTAGAAATTCGCAAACTGTGAGCACAATGCTTTACTCAATACAGCAATGAACAATAACTAACAGACACAACAATGAAACTTCCAGCAGTTATACATTAAACACAGGCATGTACAGGGATGCCAAATGCATTTTGCTCCAACACGTGATTGGCACGAAATTATGAATGTTCCAGAATTTTTTGAACAGACCTCATTCACCATGTCAACATCGTATTTTAACTGTTTGTTTGAAGTGGGAGTTATCTTGCACTTGATATGATTGTGATAGAAATGAGTAAGTTTCCACTGCAAATTTGAAGTTTTATCTTTAAACCCTAAAATTTATTCCACATGCATGTACAGAGTGGTATATGCCAGTTTACAAAAGCTGCTGGTAGTCCAGATCTCATTTAAAAGCAGGATGAAAATGAAATACTCAACTACAACTTTATTCATTCAGAGCACAGCTAAAGTGAGACACAGGGCAAGTCAGTTTACTACGTAATTCGTTAAATGGTTGCACTCCTAGGCCTCTAGAGCATGAGCAAGATAATTAATGGGATAGCATAAAATGGAAGTTAACAATGGGACCTATCTACAGACTTTTTCCCACAGTTTCAAATGCCACATACCATCCTCCTTTCTTACAAGCTATGGTGTCATCACAGCCACTGAATGACTAAGTCAAAGTTAAAATACTGATCAGACATACAGACTTTCCAGGAATCAGTTGCTGATGAAATACTCTTGGGTTTTCAGGGAAGTGGCAGTGATGACATTACTGTGTCGTATCTACCTTCTGCAACAACACAAAATCAACCACATCTGGCATTGTTAATGGAAGGTATCAAGGAGTTTAGTATAATATCATTACAGAAAATGAAATTTCCAGCCATTGTTAACAGGTCTGTCCCATCTATTCATACTCATTTTTTGAAATTCTATAATAACTTTATTTACAGTTTTACAGCAACACAAAGTGACTAGGAAGGATTTCTTACTTTCCTAAATCAAATATGAAAACATTTATTACACCATACAAGAAGAGTGTATTCCAGCTATTAAAGGATTATGAAAGCATGATAGACATCTCTAGAGCTCTGTACATTAGAGCAACAGAAGAAGCTCAGACTATAACATCACTGAGATAATGGGCATGGTTTTTAATAGACCTTTTGCTTCTAGACTTCCTCGAGTTGTTTCATTTCATACACAAGTTTATCATACAAAATATAACATATTTGTCTTTAGTACAATCTGGGCTCAATATACAGAAATATATTACATTTGTAGCAAAACAGAAAATTCCCTAATCAATAATCTAAATCTCTCCACCACTAAAAACAAAATATATTCTCATCTTTAATAAATGCAATATTTTTAATAAATCTCTCTTTACAGAAAGCTGTAAACAAGCAGAAGTAAATTAAAGGAGGAACACCCTCCGCACAATAAGAAATGCAATAGCTACAAGCAGAAACCAAACAAGAACAGTCATTCCTCGAGAATCACTACTGGCAGCTGAACTCCTGTCAGAACCAGCCATTTGTTCAGCTGGAATACCTTGCTGGACTAGTTCTGCTGTCACAACATCTGCTCGGCGCTGTCGCAAAGTACCATCTGCACTCTCGGATGGTTCCTCTCCCTGAGTAATTCAAGAAAATTTCATATTTTCTTCACATCTTACAAACATTATAGAATTCTGATTATTATGTTTAATAATGCCCTAAGAAATCATTTAGTTTCTCATCACAAAATAGACAACTTATCTTAAAATCATATGAACTCTTCCAAAAACTACTAATTTTAACTACAATCTGAACAATTAAGTGGCAAGATAGCATTGCTTCACAAAACACCTTGCAACTAACAACATTTTAATTACATACAGGAAAAAACATTTCCATTAACCAAAGTTACCTTTTACAAGCCACATTTCACATTATAGGTACAGAGCTTACCTTCAGAGCTATTTGCTTTATAAGGTTTGATTCTTCTTTTGTTGGTGGTAAGCATGTTGAATTTGACAAGTGCTCACAAATCTTTCCACAGTTCTGGCACTCCCACTGCTGTGACCTGCAACAATATAATAATGGACCCATTCCATAGCTTTTAATTCAAATTTAAGTCTAAAAACTGTACAAAAGAGTTATTTACATCCTTCAGGAATAGATTTTTGAATCCATAATGGTATCATTATTAACGAATACCTTCCACCTATTGTAAGACAACATAACAGCATAAAACATTCCAGCAGGGGAGGGGGGAGGGGGGGGGGGAGGGAACAAGTCACTTTCTGTAGCAGTATTGAAATAGCTCTAAGTCAGACCTTTATTTAATAACATTTTTCGTAAGGTCTAGTTGGCTGGTCACACTAAGCAAATGACTATCATAATACACCAACTGTTCACCTTGTGTTGCTTGGTTACTAATATATACCAGTTCCATGGAACATAAAGGTGTTGGAAAATTATTTATTGCATGTTAAGTTCCCAATAAAATGTTGTAGAATGTTCAAAAATGTTCTTTCCCACTAAGCTATAACTGAGACTATCACCAAGTAGAAAAGCAATCCTGAAAACTATGAATTTGACACTAATTTCATTTTTTGTTATTATTTTTAAATGTCAATCCCTTCTCACCCTCACAGGCCACATCTAGCAGTAAATGTTACAAGGACTGTCGCCAATGAGCCATGTGAGCATGAAAATTATGGATTTAACACTAATAATAGTTGTACACCTGCCCAGTGACAGCCATAAGTTTCTTTACATGAGAGTATTTTGTTTTCACTTAGTAATTTATGTATCTACAATGTTTGGTTGAAAATGTTCCTTGTGTTGCAAAGTTACATACATTGTTAAGTTTCATCCCTGCTCCACACCACTACTCTACAGAAAAGACAGGAAAGTGTATCAACATTGTAAGGGGTCCGTAGGCCCTTACCATAAGTTTGCACTCGGCACAGGTCGATAGGGCAAACAATCGATAGTGTCGGGTTGCGAGAGCGAGGGTAGAGTTGAGTCAGTTCCCAGGTTGCGGGCCGAGCCGTGCGGAGGCCGGTTGCTGTAATACAAGGCTTACCGACAAAGGGAGTGGCCATCGCCGCGGTTTAACCTCTTTGTGTTAGAATAATACAGGGAAGTGAAGAAGTATAACTGCGAGAGGGATCAGTGATATTCTGTGCCGATATTTTTGGTTTCGCATCTACCGCGCCGGCATCATTTGGATTGCAGTGTTGGATTGTATTAGCATGTGACGATTATGAATAACGAAGAAGCCTGTGCTGAGATTAGCCGTAGTTAAATATGTATGACGAAGGCAGTGGCTGTCTCCTTGTTTTTGTGTTTTTGAGACGAATATAGGTTCTTGATTAGTGAAGCTGTGTTGTTGTTCTTCTTGGTACCAGACATTTCATTATTACAGCATTGAGAAGGACAAAATGGAATGTAACAACTCCGTAGCAATCAAATCCGATTGCCAGCCCCATTAGGTACACGGTCACATTAATTAATTATTATTTGGGCTGCTATTCAGATCCCGATCGAGCGGGATACACAATTCGGAGGTGTTACACCCTTGGCTTACCGTGAAAGGAGAAGTGCAATTTTCGGACGAATCGTAAAGAACAATAGGTAATTTTACCTTGCTTAACGCAAGAAAATATTTTTCCAATTTCGGATGAAGACAGAGTATAAACTTTAAAATCGCGACAAGAAACAGTGCATTTTGAACAATACGAAGTAATAGCATCTTACGATTGTGACTAAACTTTTTCCTTGCCATATTAGATAAGAATAACAGTGTTGATAAACTGTGTTGTAATGTGCAAACGCGTAAATCCGCACGAAAAACTGTGAAAAGTGAACACTAAAGAAAGACACGTGTGAACATTACTATAGCAAAACGAACTAAGAATTCGTCACGAAAGCCTTAAAGAAGTATTTAGTGGTAATATTTTGACTGAAATTGCTTTTTGAATAGTGAAAATCGGACAGCTTCATGTGGACCCATAAACTGTTATACGGACGACAATGTATTGTGGCGACGCAATTATTGAGTGACGTCACGCAGACCCGTGTAGCAGCTGCGCCAAAGAGCTTCGATCTGCCAGGTGATTTCACACGTCATCTCAACTACCTGTGCAAGGAGTAGTTCAAGCACAGACGCACTACACCGACGGTCTTCAGCGTGACTTCGAGACACCGAGCGCCGACCCAGCATCTAGCGGCCGAACTACAAACTACGCCCGTCTGCAGCGCCACGGAGCGGCTGACGGAGAACTACGACGACTCGCCACAGATCTTCAGCGCGACTTCACGCGGCTCCGGCAGCAGTACAGCGCCACGCCCACTTCAAACGTAAAAACATCGCGACTCGTGGTAACGTCAGTTGGTGAGTGAAGACGACTGGTTGACATAACATTAAATTGTAGTGTGCAGTCTTCGCGGTAAATAAACATTTGTAAACTGAGTTTCGCGTTAGGAAAAGTGCCCAATTACAGTAATTTCCTAAAAGTTTGCGAAACATACTCTGAAATATAGCATACTTATTTATGCATACTGCGTTGTCTAAATGGTAATTATACAGATATGCTCATTGTTTTTGGGGATTTTACATTTATAGATTGTATGAGTGGTGTGATTTATCTTATTTAGAAAATTTTACATAAGCTGTGTATGTGACAATTGATATTTGAAGTTATTAGGTTTTGAGAGTTGTTATGTTCGGTATTCATACATATTGTATCAATTTTGGGATTAACTGAAGATACTGCAGTTACTGTTTGATTAGTTTCATGGTAATGAGGAGTGTTTTGGGTTACTAGAGGTTATTTTATATTACTTGCCTGTGCATTAAAAATAAACCAAACATGTCTACTGAAGATAAGCAAGTTTGTGAGGCAGTAGTTGAAAGGAAAGGGATAGGACAGGAAGACAGAGATGATTCAGGAATCAGTGGTTATGGATTGTCATTAGAAAGCCCATTAGCACATTCAACTAGTTATCCCGAGACACCGGGACGAACGACGAGAGATAAGCCAGTTTCAGAGGATGCCGATAGGTGGTCGATGTTGGTAGACTTGATAAAGAAAACTAACGCATCATTAGAGAAAGGTCTCAGAGAATCATTAAAGGAAGGTTTACAAGAAAATAAAGCATCATTAGAGAAAGGTTTACAAGAAACAAGAGAAGAAGGAAGAATATTCCGAGAATCATTAGAGAAAGGTTTACAAGAAACAAGAGAAGAGGGAAGAATATTCCGAGAATCATTAGAGAAGGGTTTACAAGAGATCAAAACGTCGCAGATGATGATGGAATGTAATCTGAAGAAAGAAATGCAGGAGTTACAAGAACGATTGAAGATGGACTTCGACGAGAGAGAGAGTAAGCTACAGAAGAATATAGACCAAATCAAGGGAGACGTGGAGAAGATGGAAGGAAAGTTAACAAAAAAGATGGAAGACGATATTGAAGAAACGAAAGCCGAATTGGGAGAAAGAATCAACGAAGTGGAAACAAATTGCAATCATCGAATCGCCGAGGTGACGCAGATACAGAAACAATGCAATGATGCGGTTAAGGGGATAGGAGATAGGCAAAACCAACTGGCTGTCAATCTGAGAAATGCTATAGCCGTGCAATGAGAAGAGGATAACAAGAGGGTTGCAATGGAGGTCAGGCAATTACAACAGGGAGTGCAGCAATTGGAGAGCAAGACAGAAGAAATTGATAAACGAATTAGCAATGCCACTTTAACCATTGGGGAAGGTAGAGTCGTTACCTTGATGAGCAGTGATAATCGGTACGTCCAAAATAATACAGGGCAGAAATTTAGACCAAAAGGAGGGTTGCACCCAATGATATTTATGAAATGGTTAAAAGGAGTTTTCCCAGCACATCTTAAAGACTCAGACAAGATTCAATTTGCAATAGATAGAATGGAAGGTGAGGCCTTCACTTGGGGAGTCAGGAAGAAGGAAGGGACTACTAGTTATGATCAGTTTGAAGAGGAATTCTTGAAGAAATACTGGTCCAAAAGTCATCAGTGTGCAGCAATTGAGGACTTACTCCACCGCAAGTCACTTAGTACATGGAGAGGAACGTTGAGAGAGTTTGCTGACCATTTGTGGGAATTGAACGAGACCTTGGAACAACCCCTGAGTGATGACGTAATGATATCAGCGATAAAAAGAAGAATGAGCCGGAGAATGCAAGAAACTGTATCCGGGAGCCTAATTAAAGATAGGGAGGCCTTGATGGAAATACTGGAACAGTTGGAATCTGTTCGATCACAGGAACACAATCAAGCTAATGATCAAAACCGAGGGGGAAGTAATGACCCAAGGAATCATTTTGGTAATTCGTCTAATTATAGAGGAAGAGGTGGTGGCCATAGGCACAGGAACCATGGTGGTGAACGGCAATGGAGAAATGATTGGAGAAGGAGTGAAGAACCAAGAGATCATGAGAGAGGATGGGATAGGCGAATGAATGACACAGTGCATATAGAAGAGGTGGAGAGACCGGAAAACTGAATGACACTCCAGATGAGGTCCGGTCAGGAGTGAGAGCTACAAGGACCAGAGTAAACCTACTAAGACACGACAATGGTGGAGATCTGAGAGAAGATCTACTGGAGGAAAGAAGTAGGATTCCCAAAGAACCCATACTACCCATGATAAGGATCAAGCTATGTGGACTGAATATCGAGGCGTTAGTCGATACAGGAAGTGAAGCATGTGCAGTGTCCAAGAGGTTATATGAACAGGTACTAAAAGCAAACATTAGCTTGCCTAGTTTCCCGGTGAGTGGAGTGAGAATTGTGAACGCGTTGGGTGCAAGGAGTAAACCTATTACAGAACAAGTGTTGATTACCTTCGAGATAGTGGGAGAAGAATACGAAGCAACATTTTTGGTGGTGGCCGGATTGAACACATCAATTATTTTAGGGATAGATTGGTTGAATGAAGTTGATGCAGTAGTGAGTTTTGATGAAGGTACTATCAAGGTCAAAGGAAGAAAGGGAGAAGAGAAGAGGTTAAAGTTTGCTGAGGGGAGTGCAATCGAAGAAGAGGAGGAATTCAGAAGGATAAATTTGTGTCATGAAGAGGAACCCACCATGGGATTCGGGGAAGAGGAACTAGAAGAAGAAGTGTTGATATACCTTGAGGGATTAGCACGAGAGAATAGACATAAAGAGGATAAGATCAATAAAAAGTTGGAGGAGATGACACACCTAGATGAGGGGACTAAGAGGAAATTAGCCACAGTATTATACAGGCATTGTAAGGTATTTTCTCAACGGCCAGGTATCATGAAAGGGGTGGAGTGTAAACTAAAGATAAAGAACCATAAACCGTTCAATATAAAACAGTATTCCATTCCCCAGGTGAACCGAAGAGCAGTAGATGAAGAGATACAGAGGATGATGGACCTTGGTGTTATAGAAAGGGCCAACAGTCAATATAACAAACCCCTATTTGTCGTTGATAAGAAGGATGGAAAGGTGAGGATAGTTTTGGATGCGCGAACAGTGAACAAAATCATCGAGCCGGAGCGGGACAAACCTGAGACTATAGAAGAACTGATTCAAAAATTCCGAGGAGCAAAGGTGCTTAGTAACATCGACTTAACTGCTGGTTACTGGCAAATATCATTGGCCACAGAGTCCCGCCAGTATACAGCATTTACTTATGGAGGGAGGTGCTATCAATTTAGAGTGTTGCCATTTGGGATTAATGTGTCAGTGTCTGAATTCATAAGAGCGATGGATAAGATACTAGGCGAGGAGTTACTTAAAAAGGTCACCGTCTACGTGGATGACCTCTTGATAGCAAGCGAATCATGGGAAGAACATTTGAATAGATTGGATGCAATCTTGGCAGCTTTTGAAAGTGCAGGGGTAACTGTAAACCTGGACAAGTCGGAATTTGGCAAATCAAAGATAAAATTCCTGGGCCATATAATATCCGAGGAGGGTATCTATCCTGATCCTAGTAAAATGGAGGCTATTAGAAATTTTCCGACCCCCCATAGTAAGAAGCAGTTGCGAGCATTCTTTGGGGTTTGTGAGTTTTATAGAAAATTTGTCAAAGGATCTATACTTAATGCCCCGAGTATGAGGGGATCGACCAAGGCGAGGATGCCGTGGCATTGGAGTGCAGAGTGCCAAACCGAGTTTGAGGGTATCAAGGAAGCACTATATAGTGCAGACATACTGTACCACCCGGATTTTTCCAAGGATTTTTATTTAGGAGCAGACAGCTCTGACTATGGACTAGGAATACATTTGTACCAAATGGAGAGGAGCGGAAATGGTGAGAGTGTAAGAACAATAGCGTTCGGTAGCAGAAGTTTAAATGCTTGGGAGAGGAAATATTCGATTACTGAAAGGGAGGCATTGGCAATTGTGTGGGGGTTTAAGCGTTTCTAGTATCATTTGGCCGGGAGGCATGTGAAAGTAGTGACTGACCATAAGGCCCTTACATTTCTGACTACAAGCAAGCTGAGGCATAGCAGACTAACGCGATGGGCCTTGGCATTACAGGACTATGACTTCGAGATAATTTATGAACCAGGAGCAACACATATAATACCTGATGCTTTATCAAGATTACCAGCTGACTCGAGAGGAATGTTGGTGGACAGGCCAGAAGGAGAAGGAGTTAGAATTAACCTGATGAAGGGAGTACAGTATGAAGAATTCATAAGGAAGTTCCTAAAGAATGTGCGCAGGGAACATAACGAGGACGAGAAATTAAAGACAATTAAAACCAAATACAGGTGTGCAGGAGAGGAAAGAATACGCACATTTTATTATATTCATAGTGGGATACTTTATAAAAGAAACAAGGAGAGTGAGGAGAACTGAAAACTCTGTGTGCCTGAGCATGTGGTAGAAAAATTAATTTGGTATACGCACTATAGTAATGCGCATTATGGACCGAAGAAGTGTCTGGAAAAGTTGAAGTTAGATTGTGCATTCAACAACATGGGAAGGCGTATACGTAAGATACTGAGTACATGTGACACCTGTCAAAAATCTAAAACGACTACAGTACACCATAAAGGATATATGCATCCAATTGTACCAACAGCAATTAAGGACATAGTTGCAGTGGATCTCTTTGGGCCACTTCCTGCCTCACGAGGGAATTACACACAAATCTTAGTAGTGGAAGAACTGGTTTCCAAGTACATAAAATTTTACCCGTTGAAGAAAGCCACTAGTAGAGCCATCATTAACCATTTTGAGAAAGACTATTTTCAAAAGGTGTGTATTCCTAAGCGAATTTTGAGTGATAATGGGTCACAATTTAGGTCAAAGGAGTGGACAGAGATGCTAAATGAGCACAGAATAGAGCAAATTGCCATTTCTAGGTATAGGCCAGCTTCTAACCCAGCAGAACGAACAATGAAGGAATTGAACCGTTTATGCCGAACATAATCATAGGAAGCATGGTTCATGGAAAGAATATCTGGAAGAATTTGAGCGGGTCAGGAATAACCTCCCACATGATTCTACAGTGTTTGCACCATGTGAAGTATTGCTCAATCAAGAACCCAACAGTATTTTTCGTGAGTTGTTAGTCTACTCACCAGGAATTTCATTGACTTGGGAAAGGAAATTGGAGCTAGTGGAATTAAGTATGAAGGAGAAAGCTAGGAAAAGACAGGAAAGACACGACAAGCTAGTGAAACCGATAACTTACCGAGTGGGAGACTTGGTACTAGTAAAGGTTCGTGCAAAATCAAAGAAAATAAACTCTGAAATACACTAATTCAATCACGTTTATAAGGGACCATACAGTATTATAAAAATTGGTCATCCTAACATGGTGGAGTTGGAATATGCACGGACAAAGAGAGTGCATGGTAAGGAACATGTGGAAAACATAAAAAGGTACTACTCACACGAGAACAGGGATAACCCAGATGAGGAAGGGGAACTCGATTAGGGCGAATGTCTGAAATGAGAGTGTTCAAGCTCCTTGATGTAGTTGGGTAAGACATGTTTAGAACATTTAGCTGTTAAACGGACATTTGGAAAAGAAGAATGTTTATTTGCATTGTGTTTTCTGATGTATTATAACTAGAACTTCATATTTCATATCGACGATTACCTGAGAATGGGTGTGAAAACCTGTAACAATTAATTTGTAATATAATAATTCATATGTCATGTGTTTACGTAATAATTTTTGATTGTATGTTGTGTGTTTCATTCAATATGGACTATAGAGGATTATTGCTGCTTGATAAAAAAAATTTTAATTTGGACAATGCCATGTTTATGAGATGTAATAACCTTTTGTAGAAATTATTGTGGAGGCAGCCCACTACCGGAGTCGAGGGATTATTTGGTGAATTGTAATATCATTTATTATTTACACTCTGTTTTGTTCAGATGTAGCAGTGTCTAATTCCCTTGCCGATTCTTTTACGCCGGAGGCTCCAAAGAAGTTTTCGAGGGCGGGGATGTAAGGGGTCCGTAGGCCCTTACCATAAGTTTGCACTCGGCACAGGTTGATAGGGCAAACAATCGATAGTGTCGGGTTGCGAGAGCGAGGGTAGAGTTGAGTCAGTTCCCAGGTTGCGGGCCGAGCCGTGCGGAGGCCGGTTGCTGTAATACAAGGCTTACCGACAAAGGGAGTGGCCATCGCCGCGGTTTAACCCCTTTGTGTTAGAATAATACGGGGAAGTGAAGAAGTATAACTGCGGAGTGATCAGTGATATTCTGTGCCGATATTTTTGGTTTCGCGTCTACCGCGCCAGCATCATTTGGATTGCAGTGTTGGATTGTATTAGCGTGAGATGATTATGAATAACGAAGGAGCCTCTGCTGAGATTAGCCGTAATTAAATATGTATGACGAAGGCAGTGGCTGTCTCCTTGTTTGTGTGTTTTTGAGACGAATATAGGTTCTTGATTAGTGAAGCTGTCTTGTTGTTCTTCTTGGTACCAGACATTTCATTATTACAGAATTGAGAAGGACAAAATGGAATGTAACAACTCCGTAGCAGTCAAATCCGATTGCCAGCCCCATTAGGTACACGGTCACATTAATTAATTATTATTTGGGCTGCTATTCAGATCCCGATCGAGCGGGATACGTAAATCGGACTTGTTACAACATGACAGCAACTGAAATGAATCAGTTCACATCTAGCTGGAGTTATATAAATGCCAAAATACAGAATGCACCTGGTTAATTCTACTCGTTATGAACCTACTGTATGCAGAATGTCTTGGAGGCTGATTTTATAAATGGAGGAACTACTTGCACATGGATAATAATGGTAACATCATTCCAAGAGAACATGGAGATTATGTCAAGCTGTTCAAAATTAGGTCATTAATGGAAACTCTGAGAAAGTTTATGCTGATCAGGCCAGAGGAGTACAACTCCTTAGATGACAAAAGGACATGGTCATGAGTCAGGTTGAAAATTTGATTAACATCAGAACCAGAGTCTATTTACTGATAATTAGTTTTCTTGAGATAACCTGGGAGAGCCCACTGAAAATATCACACAGTGGCCTATTAATGCTAAGCAGTATACAGACATCCTTTGGCTTACAACAGTGAAAGACTAGATATATTGCAGGTTTCTATTTTTGCAGTCAATATTATACAGTCCCAATAATGCCATTTGTAATCATACAATGGAAAATCCAGGACGAAAAGTAACAATATTATGAAAAAAATAGATGCTGAGTCGCAGATAAGCACAACACAAAGACTGTCAGAATGTGAGCCTCCGGCCAACTAGGCCTTTGTCATAAATAAAACACATTCACACACCCACAAACAACCACAGGTTCTGGCCTCAGTATCCAGAGATTGTGGTCATGTGTTGTCTATTTCTGATGAAGGCCTAGTAGGCCAAAAGCTCACTTTCTGACAGTCTTTCTGTTTGGCCTATTTGCAACTCAGCATCTCTGCTACAAGGTGCACAGAAACTACCCTTTTCACAATTGTAATCATTTTAGATTTTTAAAACTGAAATGTATTTTTATGATTAATATATTCCCATATATTTTAGGTTTTTTTCTCTCTTTAATCTTCCACTATGTGTGCCAATACACCAAAGTTTTCCTATAACTAGCTAAAACCCAGTCCCACATACTGTTCCTGCATTGTGTTGCCTGAAATCTCCCCCCCCCCCCCCCCAAATTGCCAGACCATTACATTACCCATCAACTAAACCCATCCTTCTACAATGACCTCTATCTATTCAAATCTTTAGCAGTCTGCAGCCCACACCAACATAGTCCTACAAAATCATATAACTTAGGCCCAAGCTCCCTTGTACTACCTCTGCTGCATCCATAAAATCCTCTTGCTCTGCAATCTCCATTTCCTGCATCCCACCTCCAAGACCGAAATCCTTGCAGTATGCACAATGCCATCTCGATCTATTCACCTCATAGTCTTGCCTTGGACTATCACTAACAACCACTACTACAAGAACCTCCATTATGTCAAAGCAGTAGGTGTATCAAAACAAAATGTCGAGACACTCTGCGACCAAAATGGTACTGAAACAGAGGATGACAGACTAGAGGCCGAAATACTAAATGTCTTTTTCCAAAGCTGTTTCACAGAGGAAGACTGCACTGTAGTTCCTTCTCTAGATTGTCACACACATTACAAAATGGTAGATACCGAAATAGATGACAGAGGGATAGAAACACAATTAAAATTGCTCAAAAGAGGAAAGGCCGCTGGACCTGATGGGATAACAGTTCGATTTTACACAGAGTATGCGAAGCAACTGGCCCCCCTTCTTGCAGCGATGTACCGTAAGTCTCTAGAACAGCGTAGCATTCCAAAAGATTGGAAAAGGGCACAGGTCATCCCCGTTTTCAAGAAGGGACTTTGAACAGATATGCAGAACGATAGACCTATATCTCTAATTTCGATCAGTTGTAGAATTTTGGACATGTATTATGTTCAAGTATAATGACTTTTCTGGAGACTAGAAATCTACTCTGTAGGAATCAGCAAGGGTTTCGAAAAAGACGATCGTGTGAAACCCAGCTCGCGCTATTCGTCCATGAGACTCGGAGGGCCATAGACACGGGTTCCCAGGTAGATGCCGTGTTTCTTGACTTCCGCAAGGCGTTTGATACAGTTCCCCACAGTCGTTTAATTAACAAAGTAAGAGCATATGGACTATCAGACCAATTGTGTGACTGGATTGAAGAGTTCCTAGATAACAGAACACAGCATGTCATTCTCAATGGAGAGAAGTCTTCCGAAGTAAGAGTGAATTCAGGTGTGCCGCAGAGGAGTGTTGTAGGACCGTTGCTATTCACAATATATATAAATGACTGGGTGGATAACATTGGAAGTTTACTGAGGCTTTTTGCAGATGATGCTGTAGTATATCAAGAGGTTGTAACAACAGAAAATTGTACTGAAATGCAGGAGGATCTGCAACGAATTGACACATGGTGCAGGGAATGGCAATCGAATCTCAATGTAGACAAGTGTAATGTGCTGCGAATAAATAGAAAGAAGGATCCTTTATCATTTTGCTACAATATAGGTCAGCAACTGGAAGCAGTTAATTCCATAAATTATCTGGGAGTAGGCATTAGGAGTGATTTAAAATGGAATGACCATATAAAATTAATCGTCGGTAAAGCAGATGCCAGACTGAGATTCATTGGAAGAATCCTAAGGAAATGCAGTCCGAAAACAAAGGAAGTAGGTTACAGTACACTTGTTCGCCCACTGCTTGAATACTGCTCATCGGTGTCTGTTTCGGACCAGAAATGGTTGACAAAAGAGAGAGAGAAGACCCAACAGAGAGCAGCGCGCTTCATTACAGGATCATTTAGTAATCGCGAAAGCGTTATTAAGGAGATGAGAGAGAAACTCCAGTGGAAGACTCTGCAAGAGAGATGCTCAGTAGCTCGGTATGGGCTTTTGTTGAAGTTTCGAGAACATACCTCCATGTACAATACGAGACTGGAATAGGAGGGAGAACCGACAGAGGTACTCAAGGTACTCTCTGCCACACATCGTCAGGTGGCTTGCAGAGTATGGATGTAGAAACAACCCAAACTTTCCCCTTATCAATCACAAAACCCTGCCTGCAGACCTACTACATCTATCACACCCACACAAGCTCACTCTCATCACCTTACAGAACCCAGAGTCCAAACAGGCCCACAACAAAGTGTTGAATCTGTCTTCCACAAGCTTCTGTCACACGAAAGTATAAGTCCTTTATAAAAGGCTCACCTTTTGGCCCACTCACAAATTTCTGCTGTGCTTCTTAAAGAACTTCTTTGCGTCTTCCAGTTCCTACAACGGAAACACTTCATTACAACCAACCCTACCAATCATTCTCTACCAAAAACCAATATCGAACCTGACTTAGTCAATTTACACATCCGTGTAGCCATGATCCACCTCCACTTCTCTTGAATTGTCCTTTGATAACTTTCCATACCTTCTCAAGTTCAAATCTTGCCGTATCTTCATTCACTAGATCCCCCCAACAATTAAACCAACCTCACAGCAACAGAAAGAACCACATTCCACCACCTAAAAACTATTCCCGACCTTACAACACTATCTGCTGACAAAGGCTCCACCACTGTGTCTATTAACCACAGGGATTAGCTGGCTGAGGGGCTCCTCCAGTTATCAGGTACACCACCTACAAGCCCTGACATAATGAACCCATTCCAGAAATACAGCATGATCTCCAGCCCTCCTCAAACTCCCAAGTTCATTCCAGAAACTCTCCCCTGAATCCATCTCCCTCCTCATCGCCTTTATTCCCTGGAATCGTACCTACTACGTGCTTCCTAAAATACATATACCCTATGACCCAGGATGTCCACCTGCTGCTTGACTTTCCTCCCACACTTAGAGAATCTCTGCCCTTGTGGACCAACACCTTCTGCTTATCACCAGAACCTACTTCCCTATATGAAAGACACTAACCATTACATCTACCTAAGCTCAACATTTCCTGTCCCTTTATCACCTGGCAACCTGCTTGTCACTGTTGCAAACCTCCCTATGCTCAAACCTCCCCAACGCCCATGGTCTTTCCTTTACCGAACACTACCTCTTTCAGTGCAAACTGACAACAAATATACAACCTTCTGCCAGGTCACCTGGACCAACTATATCCTTACCCACAATTAATTCTCCTTTGAAGGCGTCAGCTGCAAACAAATTCATGGCACAGCAATGGATACCTTCATGACCCCACCCTATGCCAACCTATTCATGAGCCACCCAGAGGAATCCTTTCTAGCCACCTAGAATCCCACACTCCTCACTTGAGTCACATTAACTGATGGCATCTTCATGACCTGGACTAACGGGGATAATAAGCGCCATTTTAATACAGAAATATTTCTTCACATTTCTGTCTTGGTGGCGAGTCTAAGGAGTTGGAGGACTTGACAGCTCTATGATATACTGGAGAGGGTGGGAAGTTAACTGGCTACTGAACTCATTTTATAACTTTACTACCTTACTGCTCGCTGCTATGCTCATGTGGACTATGGTCTGCACAGATGTTTTTCTTTTCCTTCAATAGAAATTTTATGTTGTTCACAAATTGTAACACCGTCTAAACTTTTCACACTAATTAAGACAGTAGAAACAGTCTTTTCTGAATGTACTTATGACCAAAAAGCTATTCTGGTAATGGAGTCCTAGGTATTTTGTTGATCATGGCTTTTGTGTTCTTGTGGTGATATTTCCACAGAAATTTTTGTCCCCTAACTCATATTTCCTTGTATCTAACCAAGAAGTGAAATATCAGTTTTCATAGATTATGCTTTACATTTTTTTAAAAATATAAAACTTTTCATTCCCTATTTCACTGCTTTGGGGAGTTGATTTTTCAAAAAAATTGAAAAACATATTTTTTTTATTTCTAACCGAGAAGTCAAATACCAATTTCCATAGTTGTAGCTTTAAAAATGATTTGGTATTTCTTTAATAATGATTTATTTTCAAAACGATATCCAACCACTAATGGTTGAATTACCAAAAATGCTGACACATATTTGTTATTTATAACTGAGAAAACAACTATCAATTTTCCTAGCTCAAGCTACAAAATTGTCTTAATAGCAACATTTTTCAAAAAGCCTTTCATCCCCTATTTCACCCCCCTTAGGAGTAGAATTTTGAACAATACCTTCTTAAAAGATGCCTACTGTATAAAATCCACACCTTATCCAAATTTCAAATTTATATTCTTTATTTCAGTTTCTATTCTTAGCACTTTGTTCTGGACGATGATGAATCAGGCCCTATTTCACCCCCTTGGGGGCTCAATTTTCAAAAATAGTGTAATGTGTATCTTTTTTATTTCTAACAGAGAAGCAAACTACAAATTTTCATAGGTTTTGCTTAAAAAATGGTTGCATAATAAAACATTTCTATAAAAAATTTCATCCTCTATTTCATCCCCATAGGAACTGAATTTCATGAAACAGATATTTCATATATTTCTAATTGAGGAGCCAAATTCAAGTTTTCATGCTTTCATAATGAAATATTCTCATGAAACATTTCATCTCCTATTTCACTTCCTTAGGGGTTGAATTTCCAAAAAACCGAAACTTTTTTTTTTTTTTAATTATAAAGAATGTAGCAACCAGTAGCGGAAACATAATTTATTTATGCATGTTTCCGCAACTGGTTGCTACATTCTTTATAATTTTATATTCCATAGTCGCTGCACAGAAAGGGAACCTTATGGAGTCCAACATTCAGCAATTTTTTTTTTATTTGTAACCGAGGAGCTAAATAGCAGTTTTCACACATGTAGCTTTAAAAATACTTTAGCAGCTTGTTAATACTGGTTTACATTTTTTAAAATTTCCCCCCACTATTTCATCTCCATAGGGATTAAATTTCCAAAAATGCTGAAACACGCATTTCTTTATTTCTCACCAATTAACCAAATACCAATTGTTATAGGTCTAGTTTGAAAAATCCCTCAGTAGGAACATATTTTTAAAAAACTTTTCATCCCTCATTTCACCTCCTTAGGGTTGGAATTAAAAAAATCCCTTCTGAAACAATGCCAACAGTATATGATTAACATCCTCTGCAAATTTCAAGTTTCTATTCTTAGTGGTTTCGGATGGGTGATAAGTCAGTGAGTGAGTCAGTCATTCAGGACATTGCCTTTTATGTATAGAGATTAATACTAAACAAAAAGTATCATGGAACCCAGAGCATTTCATTCCTTATAACGGTAGAATTAATTACGCAACTAGCTGTTTGCAGCCATGCATTGCTGTGGCTCATCTGACTAAATAGGAAAGAAAGGAAAGAGAAACCCCATGTTTCTAATATGTATGGGAATTGAACATACATCCTAATCTTCTCTCTCTCTCTCTCTCTCTCTCTCTCTCTGCCCATCATCTCCTCTCCTCTTTGTTCATCACCTCCTCCTCTCTTTCTCCATCGAGTCTTGTGTAAAAATTTAAAGTTAATTAGTCAAGAACTTTTCAAGATTTTTGATAATAATCTTTACCCTTATAAATTACATATTTATTTGTATACTACATATGTTAAAATTAGGTATATAAAAACAGATGCATATTCTAATGCAGTATTGTGTCAAAATTTCCAAGCGATCAGAGATTTACAATTTTGTACAAATGAACCTTTACATTTTTGCTGATTTTCCCCTATAATTACTACATACATATTTATGTAGTATATGTGGTGCTACAGTAGGTATGTAAAGACACACACATATTTGAATGCAATGTTGTGTCAAAATTTCAAAGCAACTGGTGAGGAAATTATGGAGATTTAACAGGAGTATGAAAGATGATGTGGGTATAAAATGTAGAATTGTTTTTCTTTTGATATACAAAAATTGTTGTTGGAGTTTTCTCTTTAATCTGATGTATGTTTCACTGATTTTAGAAGACTAAGTATTTTTAATTTATTTGAAATAATGTATTGTACAAGTAATTTCTACAGGTTCCATGAGCACTTTTTCAGTTATGACAAGATCTCTCACGAACTATTTGCTCTAGAAGGTGGTGATTTATGTTGATTTAAAGTAAGCATTCTGCTGCATAGGTTGGCTGCATTGGTTGCTCTGATATCACTTTCTATCTGTGATATAGCACATGGGAGCACTCACATTTTGTAAGTTGTGCTATACCTTTTGTTGTGTATATTTGGACTTGTTGCTCCTTGAGCTGTGTTTCTCTCTTTAATATGATTCCATCAAAGGAAATATTTAAGAAGAGACGGAATAATAAGGGAAACAAATTCTACAGAAATATGTCCAGGTGGAAGTTTGCATTCAGAGACTGAGGTTAGGGCAAGCAACAACGAACAAAGTTCTTCACCACTGAGTGCTTCCAAGAAGAAGCTTGTGAACTGTAATCAAGTGTACAGTGAAGTCAGTGCCAGTGATATCAGTTAAATATTCGATTTAAGTGTACTAAAAACAATCTTTAATCAAATTGCATGCTGTCATCGCATCATTTGTGTGTGTTCTCAATGCCCGCACGGATGGCCCTGCTCCATGTCAGTGATTCCTACCACCACCACTAAGGACACTGATTATGATTTCGGGTAGCAATTCAAAACCAATAATCCACAAACAAAAAGTAACAACTTATATGTGACCATGTCTGTGTTTGCTAAATGAAAGGTTTAGTTCTTAGTTTGGAAGTCTCTTGTTTGAGTGTTGAGAGTAAGAAAGAATTTTGGATAGCTGAAGAAAGTAAAAACAATAACCTTTCTGAGACAAATGTTAGAACAGCCCAGTATTCGTTAAGTGGGATTTGGCGAAGAGCCTAAAAACCACATCCACACTGGCCAGCACACTGACCCTCAATCATTAACCAGCCAGGAGGATTCGATCTGGGGCCATTGCAACTCCTCATCCTGGAAGCAGCTCTTTAACACATATGGCTATCAAAGCAGATAGATTTCCTGGGGGCATGTTGTAGGTGATATATCTGAAGCAGAGTTCAGTACACAGCCCACACCTGAAGGTCCATGCTAGTTGAGTCGGTGGTATCAATGGCATAGCTGTTGGCACTCCACCTGCCTCAGAAGCCATCTTGTTCTGTTTGTTGAACACGTCATCCTTCATTTTTTATCACACAGAGAGAGGGTCCTTTTGCTTTGTTGAGAATGCAGCCACAGTCATGGTTCATCAGTTGGGCATTGGTTCATATTTTGATCTTGTATATCCCAGCATTACACAGTCCGAGTACATCCTCGACATTCACTTGCAGTACCCTAGTTTTAGGAGGAAACATCCGTTCTTCCCTGATAAAGTGCCATTGTGAGGGACAAAGGCTGTGGCCTCATTTTTCTGCTATTCTCCTGTCAGGGCTCTTTGGATGTGCAAATCATTCTATTTTTCCAGAATTTTTTTCCATTATTATATTCATGGCATTAATTTTCAGCAACTGTAGTATATATTTTTTCGGGATGAAATTCAGTAGTCAGTTCCAAATACAGGGTGTTTCAAAAATGACCGGTATATTTGAAACTGCAATAAAAACCAAACGAGCAGCGATAGAAATACACCGTTTGTTGCAATATGCTTGGGACAACAGTACATTTTCAGGCAGACAAACTTTCAAAATTACAGTAGTTACAATTTTCAGCAACAGATGGCGCTGCGGTCTGGGAAACTCTATAGTACGATATTTTCCACATATCCACAATGCGTAGCAATAATATGGCGTAGTCTCTGAATGAAATTACCCGAAACCTTTGACAACGTGTCTGGCGGAATGGCTTCACATGCAGATGAGATGTACTGCTTCAGCTGTTCAATTGTTTCTGGATTCTGCCGGTACACCTGGTCTTTCAAGTGTCCCCACAGAAAGAAGTCACAGGGGTTCACATCTGGCGAATGGGGAGGCCAATCCACGCCGCCTCCTGTATGTTTTGGATAGCCCAAAGCAATCACACGATCATCGAAATATTCATTCAGGAAATTAAAGACGTCGGCCGTGCGATGTGGCCGGGCACCATCTTGCATAAACCACGAGGTGTTCGCAGTGTCATCTAAGGCAGTTTGTACCGCCACAAATTCACGAAGAATGTCCAGATAGCGTGATGCAGTAATCGTTTCGGATCTGAAAAATGGGCCAATGATTCCTTTGGAAGAAATGGCGGCCCAGACCAGTACTTTTTGAGGATACAGGGACGATGGGACTGCAACATGGGGCTTTTTGGTTCCCCATATGCGCCAGTTCTGTTTATTGACGAAGCCGTCCAGGTAAAAATAAGCTTCGTCAGTAAACCAAATGCTGCCCACATGCATATCGCCGTCATCAATCCTGTGCACTATATCGTTAGCGAATGTCTCTCGTGCAGCAATGGTAGTGGCGCTGAGGGGTTGCCGCGTTTGAATTTTGTATGGATAGAGGTGTAAACTCTGGCGCACGAGACGGTACGTGGACGTTGGCATCATTTGGACCGCAGCTGCAACACGGCGAACGGAAACCCGAGGCCGCTGTTGTATCACCTGCTGCACTAGCTGCGCGTTGCCCTCTGTGGTTGCCATACGCGGTCGCCCTACCTTTCCAGCACGTTCATCTGTCACGTTCCCAGTCCGTTGAAATTTTTCAAACAGATCCTTTATTGTATCGCTTTTCGGTCCTTTGGTTACATTAAACCTCCATTGAAAACTTCGTCTTGTTGCAACAACACTGTGTTCTAGGCGGTGGAATTCCAACACCAGAAAAATCCTCTGTTCTGAGGAATAAACCATGTTGTCTACAGCACACTTGCACGTTGTGAACAGCACACACTTACAGCAGAAAGACGACGTACAGAATGGCGCACCCACAGACTGCGTTGTCTTCTATATCTTTCACATCACTTGCAGCGCCATCTGTTGTTGAAAATTGTAACTACTGTAATTTCGAATGTTTGTCCGCCTGAAAATGTACTGTTGTCCCAAGCATATTGCAACAAACGGTGTATTTCTATCGCTGCTCGTTTAGTTTTTATTGCCGTTTCAAATATACCGGTCATTTTTGAAACACCCTGTATATTTTATTATGCTTTACCAGTTTCGACAAATTAACTTGTCATCTTCCGAGGCTTAAGTGTTGATTCAGCAGATGTCGATATCCCCTTCATAGAAGCATACCATTGCATTATGTTTCTATGAAGAAGATACTGACATCTGCTAAACCAACATTAAGCTTCTGAAGACAAAAAATTAATTTGTAAAAACTGGTAAAGCATTGTCAAAATATATCTGCAACTGATGACTGAATTTTATCCTGAAAAAATGTTTTTTCAGATATTCTATTTCTCGGTGGGAGTCTTTCCTTATCTGCGAGAGTATGAGCCCTGTGTGTCGGCCTCTTGAGCACTCTGTTCCTTTGCACTGAGTGGTAGCACCTGCTGCTGGTGAATATCTTTCAGAGCTTCTTGAACTTTACCAGCTAGAAATTTGGCCTTGAAACCATCAACCTTTTCAGGAATGTATTGACATCAAATTACTTTCTCTTCTATGGACCTTAAGATGAACGTACTATTATAGTTGACATGGGCAGTATGCTCTCACTGGTGGTTGCAAACATGTGCGAGGAGCATTTCGAGGAAGAAGTCCTGTAGAAACCCAACTGCTACTTCTGTTACGTGGAGTGTATTTTTGTGATTCTGCCACACGGAAGAGAGAAACTCAATGACTCCAATCAGCCTAAAATCAGATTGACAATGGAGATAGAGGCTGGTTGGAGGAATCCCCTATCTAAATCTTCTGGTTGAAAGAAGAATAGATGGCACATTTGGTGACATATTATCGTCAGAAGACAGATACAGACTAATACTTGCATGTGGATATCTCGCCACCATACACTGCAGAGAAAAGGGGTGTTCCTAACACTGATACACAGGTCTCATATCATCTACAACAAGGAAGGTCTCCCAAGAGAAACAGAACAATGTCACAGAAATAAAGTTACGCAGAATGGTAGATCCTATGCACACTTCTCTCCTCAACAATAGGACAACCTACAGAG
Source organism: Schistocerca serialis cubense (assembly GCF_023864345.2). Classification (NCBI taxonomy): domain Eukaryota; kingdom Metazoa; phylum Arthropoda; class Insecta; order Orthoptera; family Acrididae; genus Schistocerca; species Schistocerca serialis. The sequence continues at coordinate 720,237,973 of NC_064638.1, forward strand.
ACACAAGGAAAATGATGAAAATAAGTGGCTACTGTCTTCATCCCATACATTGGTGATTCTTCCGGGAAGATTAGACTGACAAACAGAAAAGATTGGGTTAACACTATTCTGGCCAGAGACTAAGACAAGGAGCTTCAAGGATGGTTTCAGATATTGTAAGACTGAGGTGTACAGAGTCTCCAGTCAATGCGAAAAGAAGATTAGAGGTCAGGTGGTGTGCACAGTCTGAGATCACAGCTGCAAACAATAGTAACACGATCAATTATCACAGTTGGTAGCTGCAGAACTGTTTATCCACAAAGCATGGTATGGAATATGACTGTACAAGTATTTTGGCACAAACTTCCGAATACTTGGGCTGTGCCTTAAGAGAAACCATCCAAACAGGAACCAAGGGTGAACTGATAACATCTGACAGAGGCTACAAACTTAGCAAGGCGAAGAACCCGCCCTCAGTACGATTAAGGAGAAGACTGAAGTATTAATCAAACAACGATATGACTTCAGAGGTGGGTGGTACGCCAACAGCACTGCAGGTTCATCCAGTTGTAATTCAGCCAGTGCATAAAATCAGCTACCACTACTGCATCAGAATATCCGAGGACTAAGGGGTAAGCTTAATGAGTTGCTTATTTGTGTTGAAGAATTAGAGTTGAGCAAACCAGTTGATATAATCTGCCTCCCTGAACATCATGTGACCACTGGTATAGATATGATAAATGTTACAGGATTCAAGTTAGGTTCTTATTTCTGTAGAGGAAATATGGAGAAAGGAGGAGTTGCCATATTTGTCAGAAACTGTTTTGATTTCAAGAATATGACATTAATAAATTTTGCTCAGAGCAGCACTTAGAAGCTTGTGCAACAGAAGCAGTATTTCATAATAAGTCCTTTATAATAATTGGTAGTCCGCTGCTCGTGGTCTCGCGGTAGCGTTCTCGCTTCCCGAGCATGGGGTCACGGGTTTGATTCCCGGCGGGGTCAGGGATTTTTCCTGCCTCGAGATGACTGGGTGTTGTTGTGTCGTCTTCATCATCAGCATTCATCCCCATTACGGTCGGAGGAAGGCAATGGCAAACCACCTCCACTAGGACCTTGCCTAGTATGGCGGTGCGGGTCTCCTGCATCGTTCCCCTATGCTCCGTCACGGAGTATGGAACTTCATCTTCATCATCATCATCATCTACAGATCTCCTTCAGGAAACTTTAAACTCTTCATTAAAAAATCTGGAAGCTCTACTGTCCCACCCCATAGCAAAAAACAAGGAAATAGTGGTTGCTGGAGATTTTAATGTGCATTTATTGAAAAGCTCTGTCAGTGAACAATTATTGCAGCCAGCAACACTATCATTCAATTTAGTTCCTACTGTGAACTTTGCTACTAGGATATGTAAATGCTCTGAGACTGCTATTGATAATATCTTTGTGGGCAAATCTAGGGAAAAAAGTCGTATCACAAAACCAATATTAAGTGGGCTATCTGATCATGACATGCAGCATCTTGTGTTATTGTTGAAACTTGTCAGGATAAAAAAAAATATATTAAATCTGAGTACAAGAGGGTAATAAATAAGTAAAAAAACTGAGAAATTCAGGAAACTGCTCAAAGACATGGACTGGATAGTTTTTTACAATACATCTGACTCAAATTGAAAATACAAAGCATTCATTAATAAAGTTGCCTCCACATTTGAGAATTGTTTTCCCCTAAATGTAACTCAACTCACACACAAGTCAAAAAATAAACTGTGGATTACACAAGGAATAAAGATATCATGTGGGACAAAAAGGAGACTATCTACTATCTAGGAACAGCTCTGAGGTTACAATTGTAATGCATTACAAAGAATACTGCAAAATACTGAAGCAAGTAATCCAGAAATCAAAGCAGCTTTATTATGAGAAAAAAGATAATCACATCAGGTAACAAAATAAAAACTCTATGGGATATTGTGAAGACAGAGACAGGTGGGGCCAAAAAGGAAGAGGAACAGATAGCTCTAAAAACAAATGAAACTTCGGTAACAAATACAGTTAGTGTTGCAAGCCTCTTAAACAACTACTTCATTTCTGTTACTGACAGCTTGGGGCTATCAAGTTCGGTGAACAGTGCAATGGAGCATCTGAGAACAGTCTTTAAAAATAACTTCAGTAAAATGGAAATGGCACTCACATCTCCCAAAGAAGTAGCATCCATCACAAAATCCTTAAAATCTAAGTATTCCAGTGGGTATGATAACATATCAACAAAGTTAATCAAAGAGTGTTCATGCGAGTTAAGTTCTATCTTAAGTTATTTGTGTGATCAATCTCTTATCAGCGGAACATTTCCAGACTAGCTAAAATATGCTGAAGTTAAGCCTCTTTACAAAAAGGGGGATAAAGAGATACCATCAAACTATCGACCAATTTCACTTCTGCCGGCTTTCTCAAAAATATTTGAAAAGGTTGTGTTCAAGCGTCTCCTTAAGCATCTGACTGCAAATGATATATTGTCCAAGTCACAGATTGGATTTCTGAAGGGTTCTGATATAGAGAATGCACATAATTCATTAGATAATAAATTACAGGCTACTGGCATTTTCTGTGACCTGTCAAAAGCCTTTGACTGTGTGAACCACAGCATTCTCCTAAGTAAATTAGAGTATTATGGTGTCACCGGCAATGCTGCGAAATGGTTTGAGTCTTATCTATCTAACAGGAAACAAAGGGTGTCATTGCGAAATACCTGTGCAGTAAGCAGTCAGTCTTCATCTGACTGGGAATCAATAACATGTGGTGTTCCTCAAGGTTCCATTTTGGGTCCATTGCTTTTTCTTGTGTATATTAATGACCTCTCATCTGTTACATTGCCAAATGCTAAGTTTGTTTTGTTTGCAGAAGATACAACATTGCAATAAGTACTAAGTCAAGTATAGATTTAGAAATAGCTGCTAATCAAATTTTCACTGACATTAATAAGTGGTTTAAAGGTAAATCTTTGTCATTAAACTTTGAAAAGACCCACTAAATGCAGTTCAGAACATGTAAGAGATTTCCTTCCAGCATGAATATAACATACGAAGACATGCAGATCGAAGAGGTTGACAGTGTTAAATTTCTGGGATTACAACTCGATAATAAATTCAGTTGGGAAGGGCATACCACAGAATTGCTTAAGTACCTAAACAAGTCTGTATTTGCTGTGAGAATGATGTCAGATGTAGGGGATATAAATATAAAAAACTTGCATACTTTCATTATGTCGTATGGGATCATATTCTGGGGCAACTCATCAAACCGAGCAAAAGTTTTTAGGGTGCAAAGGCGTGTGATAAGAATCATTTGTGGTGTAAATTCAATAACATCTTGTAGAAACCTGTTCAAGGAGCTTTGTATTCTCACCACTGCTTCTCAGTGTGTTTATTCCTTAATGAAATTCGTTGCAAGTAATACATCTCTATTTCTAATAGCTCAGTACGCAGTATCAATACTAGGAATAAGAAGAATCTACATAAAGGCCGAAAATCACTTACCTTGGTACAAAAAGGGGTCCAATATTCAGGAACACACATTTTTAATAAACTGCCAGCAACCATTAAGAACTTGCTTTCAGATAAAGCACGGTTTGAACAGAATTTGAAAGACTTTTTGATAGGCAACTCCTCCTACTCCATAGATGAATGTCTCAACAGAGACTGTTAAGTCAGCTTAAGTAAAAATATCTGTTAGATTTCAGTTTTGACAACACTTCGTCACAACAGTCAAGGTTAGGTATTTTGCGTATGATAAATTTATTAATAGTGGATAACAGTGTTTCATTCTGACTGTGTTAATTCAGTAAATAATAGCTATCCCAGTTTACTGCATTCTATTAGATTATTTTCGACTATCTCCTGATAAATGATCAGGATAGTTAGTATTGTATTCAAATGTTTTATGTTATACTTTCTGACATGTTCCACACCGACGAGAATCATCTCTCTCTCTTTTTTTGGTCTATGGAATGGAAACTGAATCTAATCTACCATACAATGTCTTGCAGAGTATGTGTTTGAACATAGATGTACACACATTTTAAGCAGTATTAATCTGCTGGTAAGACATATAAATGGCATTCTCAGTTGTTTCTTACATTTTATGCCACTTTCAAAACCAGTGTGTTCATTATACAATAGCCACAATAAGAAGCTACAATGACAGTACTTGAGATGTGGAAAGTGATTAGCTGCAACTACTATTTTAGTTTCCTTAGTGGTAAACAGATTACAAATATAGCACCACGAAATAAGACCGAAAGAGTTTTGTCCCTAAAAAATTTTCTAAATGACTTCAAAACATTTCAGAAAGAAATGCTTTGACAGAGAGAAGTTTGTGGAAGGGGTAGGGGTGCAGTAAAGGATGATCTCTCCGTGAAAGCAATAGTGACTGTGTACTGTAAAATTATGCCCTTCCCATTAAACCATACAGTGCACACAGTGCACACAAATGCACTCGCAAGTTCTGATGGTTTAGGGTGTAAGGTTGCTGGCATGTACTGTGCAGAACGAAGCTGTCACACATCAGAAGCGAGAAGGTAGCTCACTGTTCAGCCTGAAGATGACATTTGTCACACACTTGACGAAAGTGTTTTTTTCCGACAGATTGTGTGTCAAGGTAGAACAGTAAGAGGTGCCAGAGCTCAACCGCTCCTTTGCGTCCGCTATGAATGTATGCAGCTGGTTAACGGACAATTCAAGATTAAACAATGAAAAATCCAGGATGGAATGTAACAATATTATGAAAAGGATAGGTGCTACTCACCATACAGCGGAGATGCTGAGTCGCAGACAGACACAACAAAAAGACTGTCACAAAAGCTTTTGGCCAACAAGGTCTTTGTCAAAAATAGATGACACACACACACACACACACACACACACACACACACACACACACACACACACACACCCCGACAGCAGTCTCTGGCAACTGAAGCCACAATGAGGGGGCCTTCAGTTGTCAGAGACTGCAGTCGTGGATGTGTGTGTGTGTGTGTGTGTGTGTGTGTGTGTGTGTGTGTGTGTGTGTGTGTGTGTGTTTTAGCATCTCCACTATATGGTGAGTAGTAACTATCCTTTTCATAAAAATTCAAGATTACATCCATAATAGGAAATATGTGAAGCAAAATAGTTTCGAAAAAGCTAAGCATACAAAATTAATGGCCTCTATGAGGCAAAGGAGAAAAGGCCTATCCTGATTGTGGCAGGAATGTTTAGTTTATGAATTACAGAGCCATAAAGATGTTTGTATTATTTGATCCATTAAAGAGCCAAGAGACGCCTCAAACAAAGCACAACATAAGATAGAACGTTGGTCTGGTACTAAAAGTTATGAATTTATATATAGTTTTGAGTTATTAGTATTCTTCCATACTCTGCATACAATTCTTGTAAAAATACTTTTAATGTTAATTAGAAATGAGAAAACTGATACAGCATGATAAAGAAGATAGAAATAAAAGTTGATTGCAATGGTGGTGGTGGTGGTGGTGGTATCACTCATGGAAAAATTCCTGTAGTAGTTGGTGTTAGAGCTGCACCTTTTTTAGACTGAAGTCAGCTGATCGGTATACCTGCTTAAAGGAAGTGCCTCTAACTAAGGGCTCACCTCCAGAGGATGTAATGTTTCCAAGTAGAGATGGAATTAGCATATTTCATCAAAATATAAGAGGTATTAGAGATAAAGTTAGTGAACTGCTAATATATGTTAACTCTGAAATTATTGGTATATCAAAGCACCACTTAAATAATTTTGATAATTCAGAGACTTCCTTTACCAGGCTACAGATTAGCTGGCTGTTTCTCAAGGAGTTCCTTGCGGGGTGGGGGAGTGGCTCTGTACGTAAAAAACAGTATTTCATTTGAGTCCATAGACGTATCACGACACTGCACTGAAAAGATATTTGAAAGTTGTGCAGCATTAGTTGAATTTAGTGAAACTAAACTTCTAATTGCTGTTGTTTATATATCCCCTAACTCAGACTTCAGAGCATTTTTGCTTAAGCTAGAGAGGGTTCTTGATACACTTTGTAGGAAGTACCAGAAAGTAGTTGTATGTGGTGACTTCAATATTAATTTTGTACATGATTGTGCAAGAAAAAGGATGTTGGTAGATCTCCTAAAGTCATATGATCTGATGCAAACTGTGTTTTTCCAACTAGGGTGCAGGGGAACAGTAGCACAGTCATAGACAATATTTTTATTCATTCTTCATTACTAGATGGGTATTCTGTTATTAAAAGGGTGAATGGCCTTTCAGACCATGATGCACAAATTTTAACACTAAAAGGTTTTTGTACTCAAACCAATGTAGTATTTAATTACAAACTATGTAGGAAAGTTAATCCAACAGCAATAGAGAGTTTTTCAAAACTTGTCAAGGAACAAGAGTGGCAAGATGTTTATAGTGCCGATAATATAGATGATAAATACAATGCTTTCCATAACACATTTCTCATGGTCTTTGAGAGTTGCTTTCCATTAGAACATTCTAAATGGGGTACTAGCAGTAATGGACAGCCCGGTTGGCTGACTAGTGGGATAAGGATATCATGTAGAACAAAGCGGGAATGATATCAAAATTTTAGAAGTAGTCACAATCAAGCTGCAGTAGCCCATTACAAACAGTATTGTAAGGTGCTTAAAAATGTTATTAGCAAGGCAAAAAGTATGTGGTATGCAAATAGAATAGCTAATTCACAGGATAAAATTAAAGCCATATGGTCAGTTGTGAAGGAAGTGTCTGGTCAGCAGCACAAGGTTGATGATATAAAGTTAGTTCGCAGTAATAATATTTCTGTTACTGATAAATCAGATATATGTACAGTATTTAACAACCATTTTCTGAGAATTCCTGGTGAATTAAATAAAAATTTAGTTTCTACAGGAAATCATATAAATTTCTTAGCAAATGCCTTTCCGAGATTGACGTCTGAAATACTCCTCTGCGATACAGACAAGAGGGAGATTGAGTCAATAATTAAATCACTGAAGACTAAGGACTCTCATGGTTATGATGGACTGTCTAGTAGAATATTAAAGTACTGTGCTGCACATGTTAGCTCTGTATTTAGCCATATTTGTAATTTTTCCTTTAGGAATGGTCAGTTTCCTGAGCGATTAAAGTACTCAGCAGTAAAGCCGCTTTATAAAAAGGGAGAAAGGGATAATGTAGATAATTTTAGACCTATTTCTATGCGATCAGTGTTTGCAAAAGTTATCGAAAAGGCTGTGTATGTAAGGTTAATTGATCATTTTATATCACACGATTTGCTATCAAATGTACAGTTCGGCTTTAGAAGTCGTTTGACAACTGAAAATGCTATATTCTCTTTTCTCTGTGAGGTACTGGATGGGCTAAACAAAAAGTTTCGAGCGCTTGGCGTATTTTTTGATTTAACAAAGGCATTTGACTGTGTTGATCTCACAATATTGCTCCAGAAGTTGGACCACTACGGAATAAGGGGAGAAGCTCACAATTGGTTCACCTCTTACTTTAGCAACAGGCAGCATAAGGTCATTATTCACAATGTTGATAACGGCTGTGATGTGGGATCTGAGAGGGGTACTGTCAAGTGGGGGGTGCCCCAGGGATCAGTGTTGGGGCCTCTCCTGTTCCTTATTTATATAAATGATATGCCGTCTAGTATTATGGGTAACTCTAAAGTATTTCTGTTTGCTGATGACACTAGCTTGGTAGTAAAGGATGTTGTGTGCAACATTGACTCGGTTTCAAGTAGTGCAGTACATGACCTCAGTTCCTGGCTTGTAGAAAATAAACTAACGTTAAATCACAGTAAGACTCAGTTTTTACAGTTTCTAACACACAATTCAACAAAACCTGACGTTTTAATCTCACAGAACAGGCATATGATTAGTGAAACTGAACAGTTCAAATTCCTAGGTGTTCAGATAGATAGTAAGCTGTTGTGGAAAGCCCACGTTCAGGATCTTGTTCAAAGACTTAATACTGCCATTTTCACTATTCGAACGGTATCGAAAGTGAGTGATACTTCGACACGTAAATTAGTCTACTTTGCTAATTTTCATTCACTTATGTCGTATGGCATCATGTTTTGGGGTAACTCTTCTCATTCTAGAAGGATATTTTTGGCTCAGAAACGGGCAGTTCGGGCAATAAGTGGTGTGAGTTCACGAACCTCTTGTCAACCTCTGTTCACGAGTCTGGGAATTTTGACATTGGCCTCTCAATATGTATATTCCTTATTGTCGTTTCTTGTTACCAATATTAGTTTATTTCCAACAATAAGCAGCTTTCACTCGGTTAATACTCGGCAGAAATCAAACCTCCATTTAGATCGGACTTCCTTAACTCTTGTGCAAAAAGGTGTGCAGTATACTGCTGCATCCACTTTCAATAAGCTGCCACTCGAATTCAAAAATCTTAGCAGTAATCCACGTGCTTTCAAATTGAAACTGAAGAGTTTCCTCATGGGTCACTCCTTCTATTCTGTCAAGGAGTTTCTTGAAAAATTAAGCTGATTCTCATTGCATTGCTGATAGCATTTGCTTAAACTTATGGACTGATTTTCTTTCGGGTTCATGAACATTTATTTTTATCTGTTATTACTTTTATGTTGTAAGTTCATGTACTGACACGTTCCATGACCTTGGAGATTTGCTCCTCAATTTGGTCCTACGGAACTTGTCATGTAAATAAATAAATAAATAAATAAAAATATATCTTGTGGTGCCCTCAATCTATTAAAGAAAATAAAAAAAATGCAATCACAATTCCAATCTCCCAAGATAGAACCTACTCTCTGTTACAGTTACTACATAGAAGCTGGTGATTTTCTCTTTCACAACACATGATGAAATACTCGCCTCACATCAATATTAAGTGACTTGCCTTTGTGTTAACTTTCACACTGCAGAACATGAATTCAATACTGTACACACTGCACTACAGATATTAAGCACACAAAATTTATAAACATATCACAAGATGGACAATGGAAGACACTTACATTGATATGAATAACATACCTACCTTGAGGGGATTTTAATTGCTGAAGCATCATATAAATTGAATGACGCTGAGAAATTGTTACTTCGACAATAAATATGGGAGAGAAGCACACGTCCAGGCACTCCTTTACCGGGCACAGTTGCACACAGTCATGCTATTGAGCATTATGGTTGGTTGGTTGGGGTTTAAGGGATCAAACAGCAAGGTCATCAGTCCCTTGTTTCAAATGTGGTCCATTCCGATAGTGTGACATCTCAGAAATATCAGAACAATAAAAGGGAAAAGGCTAAAAAATGTAAAAGGGCAGTCATGTTGTCAATGGTAAAAACAGAGCATTATGGTATGAGGAGTGAAATGGTTGCAGGTGGACATAGAAACTTTCTGTTAGTTTGCCGAGTTGATGGATTTAGAAATATTTTGGAGTTGGAGAAATTCTGAAAGTTATTACATAACAGGACATAGAAATATTCCAACTGTATTTAGAATATTTTGAGTGCTGCTGGACTTTGAAATAAAAGAAAGAGTGCTGGTGGATGTAAAGGGTGAGTGTTGGTTGGTAGAGTATTTTCATGCAACAGGCAAAGGTTCCAGGCTCAAGTCCCAGTATGGCACGCATTTTTATTGTGCAAGGAAGTTTTGTGGCAGCAATAATATACAGCTTGTAAAAACTGCTGAAAAATCATGGCTGCATACAGCTGTATTACCCAATTTATTACACAACCAGTTTCAGTCATTATCAGCAATCTTCAGGTGTCTACATGCAGAAAAAACTACAATAATGCACAATGAGTAATTAAAAAACAATCATAAATATAGTAATCAACATTTATAGCCTGTTGAGAACTTAAGTTGTGAAATCATTATCAGATGTGAGGAAAATTTAGGATCAAGCACCTATTGTTATGCATCATTCAAATACTGCTAAGACATGCTTGATTCAAAAAGGATTCCACCAAAAGGAGCACAAGCACAGTGCATGTTAAAATCGATACTTTCACTGGTGCAGAGCATGCTTGCTGTGTGTTTTGGTTTCTGGATATGCTTGAAAACTTCTTATTCCGGAGATCAATGAAGCTGACTGAAATGGGATGGTTTACTACCAGCAAGACTGTGCACCACCTCACTGACTCATGGAGTTTCAAATTTCCTTTATCTCTCTTCCCAGGTCAGTGGACTGGCCATGAAAGACCCACTGCATGGCCACTTCACTCCCCAGAGTTAACACCACTGGATTTCTTTCTTTGAGGTTTCATTAAAGACCGTGTATATGTTCCTCACCTAGCAAACAGTTTAGCCAGCCAGAAAAATTGAATCTACATTACTGTTGTGCAAGTTACACCCAATTTGCTCAATGAGTGTGGGAAAAAATTGATTACTACGGGATTTTTACCACATCACAAATGGTAGTCATATTGAACCAAAATGACACTTACCTCTTTTATGTGAAACTTGAGGCATTTTGCTACAAAATGACACATCTACCGATTCTGTAAGTTATCTCACAAATTTCCATATAATTCTAAAGTTGTAAAGTTCTTTTTAACTCATCCTGTATTGTTTGCCTGTTAAATGGCTTATCTAAAAAGAATACTTTGTGGCATCAGAAGGGTATGTCCAGATTCTTATTCCACATAGGTAGCAGGATAAAAACCAAACATAAGGAGAGGTTTCAGTCCTCGCAATCTAACTAATCTGCATTATGACAATAACAGCTTATAATAAATATTCGTGTAAGCAGCGGCTTCCATCCTGTTTTAAGATTATCACAGTTTGGAGTTAAGCATGTGACAAATACCAATAAGAAGGGTATAAAGGCATAAATTTGTAAAAATATACAAGTTTTTAATCAATCATAACTCAATGCTGACTAAGTAACTTACAATTAACAATCTGAGAAGTATAAAATTGATTAATCATGTACTGGAAGTGAATGTACAACCAATGGACTCAGTCTATTATTCTATTAGAAATTTTGTACTGTATCAGGTTTCTATAATTATGTATATCTTGCATAATTTGAATGACACTATACAGTCAGCTTTCTCACAGGACAATCTAACACTATTAAGCACATTATGAGTACATTACACTATTGTAGCCTGTATAATACGAAGCATATTCCCCATAAAACTTATTCGGTTACACTACCTATCGTTGAGCATCACTAAAACATTGCTAAGATGCAAATGAACGAAACAGTTTATCTGAAACAAGGTGACAAAGTTCAAAAGTATAGTAAGATTCTAATGCAATACTACAACCACTACAGCTATATTGGAGGGCACACTGGTAGCTTAGCTGAAAAGAAATTTTGTGTGGTATCAGAAGGATATAAGAGATTCTTAATCCAAGCTGGCAGTACAATAAAGTACAAACCACAAAGTGAGGTTACATTCATTAGAGTCGAACAGATCTGTCATGACATCAATAACCTATAATATATTATTCAAGTAGGCAATGACTTGGACCATGTTTTAAGATTATTACAGTACAAAATCAGATATGACACAAGCACAAAAAAGGGTATAAAGGAATGAAGTTTTATAAGCACATAAGAGAGGTAGAGTAGTTTTAATATTTTCACAACATGAGATGTTCAATCATTACACTGATATAATGATGGCTTCATGTTTCCACTTACTCTTCTTGGAGTCAATGCTATTAAGGACATTAGGTCAAGTGATACCTGTGATTTAAAATTATAGAGTGCTCTTTGGTTTAGTGTACTACCTCTTCCTAGAAGCCTAAAATTTTTGATAATGTATTCATTACTGAAGATCGAATGTTGCAAGTGCTTCGTCACATAATTACTGGATGTTATTTGTGTTCCTGATTATGTAGTTGGCTTGTGCCATGATGGTTGATAGTTGTTATGAGTAGTTACACATCTGATTCCAATTTCACAATATAAGTTCTCAATAGGCTATAAAAGTTGAATAGTATACTTATGATTGATTTTGTAATGACTAACTGTGCCTTATCTTTACAATATAAGGCAAAGACAGAGTGCTACTTACCATAAAGATGACTCACTGAGTTGCAGACAAACACAATGAAAAAACACTTACACATTAGCTTTCAGCCAAAGCCTTCTTTAGGAAAGGAAATGCACACATATTCATTCACACAAGCAAGCACACCTCACGCACACATGATCCCCATCTCCAGCAGCTCAGACCAGAATGCAACTGTCATGTAGAGAGGAAGCAGGAATCTGAAGGGGGGTGGGGGGTGGGGGGGGGGGGGGGTAGCAGGGTACAGGTGGAGGAAGAGAAGAACACTGTCTGGCTGAGTGTGCTGGAAGTAGGCTGCCAACGGGTGCAGCTTCGAGAGGCTGTGGGGCAAGGAGGTGGAGAGGGGGTGGGGTGGGTTGGGTTGGGGTGGAACGGAGAGTGAAAAAGGAGACGAGCAGGGAAAGGGAAAGATGAGCAGGCGCCTTGGCAGAGGACAGCACACAGAGAGGGTGAGGGGATGAGAATAGGGAGGAGGTCATAAGATAGAGGAGGTGGAAACGGTACGGCAGAGGCTGTGGGGAAAATAGATTACCATAAGTTGAGACCAGAATAATTTCAGGAGTGGAAAATGTGTTGTAAGGATAACTCCCATCTGTGCAGTTCAGAAAATCTGGTGGTGGAGGGGAAGATCTAGATGGCTCGGGTAGTAAAGCAGACATTGAAATCAATTATTTTATGTTCAGTTGTGTGTTCTGCCATAGGGTGGTCTACTTTGCTCTTGGCCAAAGTTTGGCAGTGGCTGTTCACCTCAGTGGACAGCTGGTCAGCAGTCATACCAATATAACAAGCTATGCCATGATTGCAGCAGAGGTGGTATATGACATGGCTGGCTCCACAGGTGGGTGGTCTTCTGATAGGGTAGGATAAACATTTGACAGGACTGGAATAGGAAGTGGTGGGTGGATGGACTGGGCAGGTCTTGCATCTGGGCCTTCCACAGGGCTGGTGCAGGGAGTGGCACAGAGATGGACTAGGATGTTGTGGAGGTTGGGTGGGCACCATTTTATGAGGGCTGGGAAGGGTCTTGTGTAGGATGTCCCTCATTTTAGGGCATGATGGTACATAATCAAAGTTCTGACGAAGGACGTGGTTCAATTGTTTCAGTCTGGGTTGGTACTGTGTAGCAAAGGGGGCACTCCTTTGTAGCTCGTTCTTCTGGTTGGTGGGAGTATTGGTGGTTTGTGGTGAAATGACACTGGAGATCTGTTCGCAGATCAGGTCTGGGGGATGGTGCCTGTCTGTGAAGGCCTTGGTGAGACACTCCACAGACTGGGCAAATGAGTTCTTGTCACTGCAGATACGCTATCTCTGGGTGGCCAGGCTGTATGGGAGGGATATTTGGTATGGAAGGGATGACAGCTATCAAAATGCAGGTACCACGATAATTGGTGCATTTAATGTGGACAGAGGTGTGGCTGGAGCCATCAAAGAGAAGGAGGTCAACATCCAGAAAGGTGGCATGCTGGTTTGAGGAGGACTTGGTGAAGCGGATAGGAGAGAAGGTGTTAAGGCTCTGAAGGGATGAGGATACGGGGTCTTGGCCATGAGTCCAGATCATGAAGATATCAATGAACCTGAAATAGACTAGGAGTTTGGTGTTTTGGGAGGCTAGGAAGGTCTACTGTAGATCGCCGATGAATAGGTTGGCATACGCCGATGAATAGGTTGGAATAGGTTGACATAGGAGGGTGCCATGCCAATGCCTACAGCTGTGCCAAGGATTTGTTTGTATACCTTCCCTTCAAAGGAGAAGTAGTTGTGATTTAGGATAAAGTTACAAAGGTGTATGATGAAAGAGATAGTGGATTTGGAGTCTGAAGGACATTACGAAATGTAGTGTTCAATAGCAGCAAGACCATGGGCATGAGGGATGTTGGTGTATAAGGAAATGGTGTCAACAGTCATGAGTAGGCATCCAGAAAGTAAAGGGATTGTGGAGAGTCAGTAAAGGAAGTGGTTGGTATCTTTGAGGTGGCAGTCTAGATTATGGGCAAATGGTTGGAGGTGTTGGTCAATGAGGGTTAAAATTCTTTCTGTGGGGCCACAATAACCAGTTACAATGGGGCATCCGAGACTGTTGGGTTTGTGGATTTTGGGGAGCATGTAGAAGGTGGGTGCGCAGCATATCATAAGGGTGAGGAGGGAAATGGATTCAGGGGAGAGGTCCTAGGATGGGAATAAGGCTTTAAGCAGGGACTGGAAGTTACGCTGGACTTCTAGGATGAGATCACTTTGGCAGAGTAGTTAAATAACTGATAGAGGCCTTCTGCCAGGTAGTCACTGTCATTCCTAACAACAATGGCAAAACCTTTGTCTGCAGGTAGGATCATTAGGCCAGGATTTATTTTGAGGTTGTGTATGGCTGTCCTTTCTTCTGTCTTATTTTGGTTTCTTGTTGGATGTAGACCTGATGATGGTCTACTAATGACAAACTGGCTGTGAAATAAATTGAGTAATCCTCCCATGTGCAACCACGATTTTTCAAAAAATTAAAAAGTCTGAGAAAAAAATTAAAATAAGTAAATTTATACTGCTTACTATGCAACAGCATCCAGATGAATGCATCACAAATGTTAGAAATATGTAGGATTTATTTTTCACAAGTAAATGATATGCTTAGATGAAGTTTCCAGAACTAAATATCAAGGAAAGACCATGCTTCTAACATTGTTATGCAATCAATGTGAAGAAACCATTCTTTCCAAGTCATGACTGAATTAAACAACATGTGTAAAAAATAACAGAAGGAGAAAAGGTAACCACTCAATGTACAGTTGAGGCATAAACTAGGTCAGTTTTTCAGACGATGTTCTCCTTTAGAGATTTCTTTTTTTAAAAAAGCACACACGCGCGCGCACACACACACACACACACACACACACACACACACACACACACACACACACACACGTATGTCTGGTTACATTACTCCACTTGACTAAATTGCTACAGCTAACTACACTGAATTCACTGCTCCAGCTTTGCAGCCAGATTGAGATGAGGAACTGTCATGTAGGGTTGGTAAGAGTAGCATGGGATCAGAAATGGGGAGATTGATGTCTGGGAGGGAGAAGCAGCAAGTAAACAGGGTAAGAATGTAGCAACATTAAGTCATGCTTGTGTCTGTTAGCTAACAGTCCAAAAGTTCAGGAACCTTCTCAATCCTGTCTGTCTGTCTCTCATCTGTTCAGCACTTTTAACTAGACAGTGACTATTTACCTTCACTCTTGTTTCATCTGTACTCCACCTACGACTTTCTAATACCATTTTCATAAGTATAAAAGGTGCAATAAAATACGTGCATAAATTCAATAACAGTGCCCTCCTCACAAACACAGCCCTCTTTGGAGTAAAGTAAATCAAACTAGATGTGAATGAGACTAACCTATTCAATGAATTGTAAGTAAGTAAGTAAGTAAGTAAAAGTTACATCCAGAAAAAGCCACTGATTGAATATAGCTAAAAATATTGTCTATGACTTTTTATAAGAAGACAAAAACTCTCCGACTGATAACATACACTCTTCAGAATACAGGTAGTCGCAATTATTTATTACAAATGTAGAGTTTAAGAATAAAGTAAGGAGTAGATGATTATTATATTACATTGTAATATATTATAAACATGTCTGTAACCAAGATGACAAACTGCAATACCTAGGTCACAAACAATCAAAACTCACCTACGGGCTAGTTTTCTCCTTTCTTCTGGTGTGTAGTCTAAAGATCCAATTGTACCACTTCCAGGAGTTGGCATAAATGCTATCAGTGCAAGAAGAGCAGTACGTATGGACCACGAGGGTTGCCATGTTTCTGGATGATGGCCAGATATGCTTAAACAAATCTTTTTGTTTACTTCAAATCTTCCATTTGGCTGTAAGTAATATTTGATGTGATAAGAAGGCAGCTTTACATAAATTATACCAATGTTAACTAAATCATGTTCTTAACAATTGTAGTAGAAAATACTGAACCTACGAATACCATCAGACTGCAGTGCACTGCAAAATCATTACAATGGCACACATAAACAATTAGCTAATCAAATTTTTTTAATGGATAAAATATGCACCATAACAATAAAGTTATTACCAAGATATGAAATGTGTCAGCTTCACCAACTCGCAACCAAATTGTCATTTTCCAACTTAGCTTAGAACTCCCATTATGCTACAGATTTTCAGGTCAATTTAGCGTATATTGATGGAACTTCACCATCAAACAGTATATATTACACACCCAACTGAGAGCCAGCAGAGAGCTGTAAAAGTTTTGGTGTATGAATGGTCAAAGTAACCACAGTGGTCAAAGTATACCCAGTTTACAGTATCCAATATCAACATCTTTGACACTAATATAACACACCAAAAGTACATTCTACAGCCCTTCTTCCCCAGATAATTCATAATTAAACATGGCTTTTGTTGTTTAACTGTCTACGAAGATAGAGTCTCATTATGTATCTTGTGAGAAGAAAAGCTTCAACCGTGCAAAACAATAATCAAATTTGCAGTCTTCTTCCAGCAAAAGTTTAGGCTCCAGAAGTGGGAGTGTGTCTCCAAATGATGTTTTATGGAAACACACTGATGTGGTCATACACCTCAACATCAACAGGTAAAAATAATCTTCATCTAGAAAAAAACTCACAAGACTACAGACTGGAATTATAAAATGTTGACCCAGATTTAGCAGGAGCTGTAATCCTGCTGCACTTTCTGTCAACACTACAAATACAGTTCGGTAGTTTTCATAATCCCCAGTAATTATCAAATGTCTTCTTCCATAATTATTGAACTACTTTTGGTAAATATCCAGGCTGCTGATGTTCATCTGTAACCTCTGACATTTTAGCCATAATTATTCAAATGCACCCAGGAAAAGTAGAAGTGGGAAACACATTCAACTCTTTCAACACCTTCACGTTAGTTCATACAAACAAAATGTTTGCAGAACATCAGCTTTGCAGTAACATTTTGAGAGCTCCCACACAAAGTTTTGACAGGTTTTGAGAAAGTCCTGCATTTATCTTAAGGTTGACATGTTGCTCCTTCTGACACATCTGGCAAAAAGACAAACTCAATTGCAATTATGACAAAGACTGATAACCTTTCTTATCATTCAACTAAGGATGAGACAAATCAAATAATTACCAAAAATGGTGTGATTTCTGAAATATGCTTGGTGCAAATGACTGATGCTACAAAAATAAATAAATGAAAATAATGACCAATAAGAAGGAAACATCAGTGGCAGCATGCATTATAATTTCTTACAAGGTGTTCCTACACTCTTTTTGGGAAAAAACCAGTAATAATTACATCGATTCTTTTGCATTACATGAAAATGAGCACCTTAGACAATTATTTAATAGGAAAGAATGATATTTACACTAATAAAACAAGCCATATTAAGTAAGCGTTGCTCTAAAACGAATTGGTGCACGGAGTCAGGAAGTGTCAGCAGTAGATTAGTTCTTTTTATTATGTTTCAGAAGAATTTAGTCATAGAACTACAAAAAATAACAAACAAAACAGAACAATGAAATTAACAGAGTTGTAAATGTAAACTGATACACTTACTGTCACCACACTCAAGTCAAATCCAAAAACAGGGTATTCAATGAAATACAACACTTAGCAGTGTAAGCACATTTATTACGAACACCAATAGACAGCACAGAATGGATCTAAATCTACATCTACATGGATACTCTGCAAATCACATAGAAGTGCCTGGCGGAAGGTTCACAAAAACACCTTCACAAATCTCTATTATTCCAATCACATACAGTGCGCGGAAAAAACTAACACCAATATCTTTCCGTGCGAGCTCTGATTTCCCTTACTTTATTATGGTGATCATTTTTCCCTAAGCAGGTCGGCAACGGTAAAATATTTTCACATTCGCAGAAGACAATTGGTGACTGAAATTTCGAGAGAAAATTCTACTACAATGAAAAACACCTTTGTTTTTAATTATGTCCACCCCAAATCCTGTATCATTTCAGTGACACTCTGCCCCCTATTTTGCAATAATATAAAACATGCTGCCCTTCTTTGAACTTTTTTAATGTACTTTGCCAATCCTATCTGGTAAGAATTCCACACCGCACAGCAGTATTCTAAAAAATGACGGCCAATCATAGTGTAGGCAGTCTCTTTAGTAGATCTGTTACATTTTCTAAGTGTCCTGCAAATAAAATGTAGTCTTTGGTTAGCCTTCCCCACAGCATTTTCTGAGTGTTCTTTCCAATTTAAGTTGTTCATAATTGTAATACCTAGGTATTTAGTGGAATTTACAGCCTTTAGATTTGACTGATTTATTGTATAACTGAAGTTTAACGGATTTCTTTTAGCATTATGTGGATGACCTCACACTTTTCATTATTTAGGGTCAATTTCCAATTTTCGCACCATACAGATATCTTTTCTAAATTGTTTTGCAATTTATTTTGATCTTCTGATGACTTTACTAGTCAATAAACGACAGCATCATCTGCAAACAACCTAAGACATCTACTCAGATTGTCTCCCAAATTGTTTATATAGACCAGGAACAACAAAGGGCCTATAACATTACCTTGGGCACTGACAGAAACCACTTGTTTTACTCAATGACTTTCTATCAATTACTATGAACTGTGACCTCTCTGGCAGGAAATCACAAATCCAGTCACATAACTGAGACGATATTCCATAAGCACGCAATTTCACTACAAACTGCTTGTGTGGTACAGAGTCAAAAGCCTTTTCCAGAAATCCAGAAATACAGAATCAATCTGAAATCCCTTGTCAATTGCAATCAACACTTTGTACATGCAAAGAACTAGTTGTGTTTCACAAGAACTATGCGTTCTAAATCCGTGTTGTCTGTGTGTCAACAGATAGTTTTCTTCGAGGTAATTCAAAATGTTTGAACACAATATATGTTCCAAAATCCTGCTGCATATCAACGCTAATGATATGGGCCTGTAATTTAGCGGGTTACTCCTACTACCTTTCTCGAATACTGGTGTGACTTGTGCGACTTTCCTGTTTTTGGGTATGGATCTTTTGTCGATCAGATGGTTGTATATGATTCTTAAGTATGGAGCTATTGTATCAGCATACTCTGAAAGTAATCTAACTGGTATAGAATCTGGACCAGAAGACTTGTTTTTGTTAAAAGATTTAAGTTGCTTCACTACTCTGAGGATATCTACCTCTACGTTATTCATGTTAGCAGCTCCTGGACACACAGTGCAGTTATTTATACAAACAGTGAATATTCCAGATCATGCAAAATTACACACATAAGATATTCTAAGAGCCTTCCAGAAATGATAATTAAACAAGAAATAACTTCTGGTGGTTGTGTTTGAATGGCGACACACACATGCCAGACATCAATCCTAACAACTGCCTCGCACTGTATGCACCACAACTTGCGGCACTGCTCCCTCTCCTGGAGTAACAGTAACCCACTGTTTCAGAAGCTGTCATTGCAGCCAACTATGGTACCCTGGATTTAGATCTTGTCCATGTTCCTCTCGTAGATCCTCACATCATAGTCATGTTGTTACATCCTCTTCAACCACACTGAGCATTGAAGACAGTCCCTCTTGTCGAAGAATCGTGACTGACAAATATGTCTTCAGCTTCCTCGATCCTCCCATCGCCAATCTGGACTTTGGTACAGAGTCATACAGAGGACATGGACAACATCTATGTGCTTTTGTCTTCTTGATGAAGGATCATAATCTTGACTTCATATGTGACATCCAACAAGTGACAAATGATATAATATGGCCCACAAAAGTTTTTAGTAACTTTTCCAATAGTCCTCCTTTCCCCTCTTTTCAATACAGTGTGAACATTCATACCAAGTCTCCCAGACCATATCTCACTGGCCACTGCTTGGCCTAATAGCACTCTCAATCTTTCTCCTTTGTGTCCAAAGTCCATACATGAGCCAGCTGCCTTGCTTCTTCAGACCTGGTGATCACGTATTTCATGCAGGTATCCTCCATATCACACAGCTGAAATGGGAAGAATGTATCCACTGACATGACCATGAAGTAGAAAGAACAATGTGAAGCCTGTAGTCTCTTGCTTCAGTTTGTTGCATGCGAATGTAACAATGGGCATTATTGTCTCCCAGTCTCTCTGCTTGCCATCAACATACACCAAGAGTATATCTGTCAATGTCTCATTATAGCATTCTGTGGAGCCTTTAATCTGTGGATCGTAAGCCACTGCCATCCTGTGGGCGACATCGTAATGTGAAATTACCTCTGATGCTAGTCTTGAATGGAAAACTTTTTTACTACCAGAAATCATCTTGCATCAAAATGATGTCTTCTACAAGACACTTTGCATTTCTGGAGCTTCAGTAGACACCACAGCTTTATTGGCAGCATGGCACTGAAGGTAATCGGTGCAGATTCCCAGTGGTTGACGTTGGGGACCTCCCCAAGAGAGAGATTTAAATTTCGAGGAACAGCGCTACTGCAAGAGGGATGGCCACCAGATACTCTGGAGCTAATTGCAGCACATGCTTATTCTGCCAAAGAGCAGTACCTCCAGTTCGCTGTGTGTGTGTGTTAGAGAGAATTCTGTATTCTACACTTTAGCAAATTATATCATACACTCTAAGAAGAAGGTATAGTAAGTTGATCTGATGTGATATAAATTTCAAAACTCACTGAAATGTCTGTCATGCTTCTTAAAATACCTAGGAATAGTTTTTAATCTGTTATCGGGTGGCTGACTCATCCAATTTTTTGGTAAGTGATCCAAAAACCACACTTTCCCAATTTATTATTTTAGCCCATGGTTACTATGTTATTGATTGTAAATAAAATCATGAAATTGTGGATGTTGTACAGAGTTAATTTGTTTCGTTAACCAATTATTAGCTTACAGGGTATAAGACATGTAGCTTAACCTCCATAAACTTAATGAAGCACAGGAAAGCATATTCATTTGTATCAACAACTAGGAAATAACTCTGTGTCAACAATGCAGGAATACTGTGAGGCAGCTAGTCTGCGTGCCAATGGCACTTCTACTTCAGCTCTGTTGTCTTGTCTGGCACACATTTGGTTTAATATTTTGTTGCACCTCAGTTCAGCCTGGCATAACAAATGGCTGTTGTGACAGATTCAGTAAAACAAAATCATAAGGAAAGCACCAAAGATGTCCCAGTAACTAAGAATCCTGGCAAAATGAAATCATAAGGAAAGCATCACAGGTGTCCCAGTAACTAAGAATCCTGGCACAAGAGCAATTAGTCAGTGAGCTGATACTGCAAAAGAAGTTTGCCAGCACCTCTGAAAGTAGGTGTTTTACACAATGCAGAACTGATATGTCTTGTGCAGGCACTGACATAACAGGAAAGCAAAGGCAAATGGTGTCGTGGTTGCCCAATGATCACGCCCAACATATGTGGCCTGTTATGACTCAGTGCCCATGACCACAGCCTTTTCAGAAACACTGGCTGACCAGTCTTGCATACACACTGCCAAATTCAGTTACACAGTCATCATCACCAACCGCTAGTCACAAGGAGAGGTCTAAGCCCATCTGCTGACTGAGATGAATCAGCAAGCCATCACCATTGGACTTTGCACTCAATAGTTGCAGGCCACTGTCAGTGCTGAGTCTGAATGCTGCTAACTTCATGCATTCATACTGTCAGGCCATCAATGGGTGACTACAATCTCCTGATGGCCACCTTCATGACAGGCTGTGAGTTCAAGTCTGGGCCACCTAGCTGCCGAGCAAGAGTAGGGTGCACATTGCTACTGATCTTTGTCCAGTGTGGGCACACACTGTTGCTGCTTATCATACTTGCTGGCACTTACCACCATCACCCATCCTGTATGTCATGATTTGATATAGTCCAGCCCGATACACGCCATGCTGAGCAATGGGACTAGGCGAGCTGCTTCTGGTCATGTACTGTCCATTCACTGCATGCCAACTGGTGACACTCCATAATTTGCACCACTGCCAGCGAGCTGATAGCAGCTCACTACTGGCTGCCAGCATCACCTGAGGGAACATGCAGTTCAGCATCCTTTTGGCAGGCCACTGATGACATCGACACATTTCACCAGCCATGGCCACCTATGTCATGGGGGCCACTGACATCAATCCAACTCTGTAGCCACTGCTGTAATTCAAATGGAATGAAGAACTAATACAACCAGTATTGTTTCCACGAGAGTCCATTGCCTGACAGCTGCCACCACTCCACTGCAATCACGCTCTAAGAGGTGGACTGCCACACAGCCTGACCTATCACAGCCAGCTTCACCTGCCACCACAGAGGTCGTATATCATTACTTCAACAAGTAGTGTCAAAATTCTCAGCTGATAAAAATGGCTGGATTGTGGACGTTTATGCCAGCTTCAGCTTTCAGCTTTGATGATGCAGCATGGTGAGTGGACTTATTCCCCCCCCCCCCTCCCCTCCCTCCTTTTGCTGTTTGTGTGCAAGGGGAGGGTTGGGAGAACATATCAGAAAATACTGGGGACAATCATGCAGCCAATGAGATGCAAGCTGTGCATTCTGTTGAGCCATTGCACAGGCAGTGTTTTATGTGTCACGTGTCCCAGTGCTATGGTCATTTTGCCAAGCTGCGTACAGAGTCAATGACGATTGCATAAAATGATTAAAAGCAGTGTGTTGTTATTGAAAGAGTCTGTATTTCTGCCATCTTTGTTTTTTCTCTGTTATTGTGTTATATTTAATTTTGGTGGATAAAGGTTCCGCTATGTCACAGGCAAATACACAGGTTGTATCCCCGCAGGAGGCATTTCAAGCTCTATTAGATGCAATAGAGGTTCTAAAGGCAGAAAACATTCAGATGCACTATCCCTTTTTCGGGCCAGACAGTGGAGGACGTGTTGGCATTCATAGGTGGCCTAGAGTCAGCCAAAAGACTACGGCCGGACAGTTGAACAACTATTGCAGATGGCCAAACTGAACTTAACAGGTGAAGCTAAGTCGTATGTTACATATCATGAGGACTTGACAAATCATATACAGTCAGGTAGCTTAAGGAAGAGATTTTGCAGTACTATAGGAAACAAAACAGGTTCTTTCATGAGCAACTGAGTGGAGTATGTCAGAGGCAAAATCAATTGGTGGATAGTTTATATAAGAGAAATAAATGCTCAGACCTATCAGTTGACAGAGAACAGTGAGGCAAACAGTGTTATTCTTCAGGAAGTAGAGCATAGAATACTGGATGCTTTTCTAAGGGGGCTTCCATGTGGTATTGTAGAGGAGGGTCTATACAGGAAACCCCAGAGGTCTGGCCAATTGCATCAGGATAATCACAGAGTTAGAAGAGTTGGATGTGCAGACAGGGATGCAAGACCAAAGGAGCATCTTCTTTGCAGATGTGAGGTGCTACAAGTGTGGGCAAAGGTCACATTTAGAAGCAATGTAAGCAACCACAGCCTGAACTACTCCAGGGGTTAACAGAGGCAACCAACCACTTGATATGATTGAGACAAACAGCTTATATCTGTTTAGCCAGATGTCAGTGGACAACTGCTATGTTTTGATAATTGTAAATCATTTTTTGTGATATGTCACAGTGACTGTCATTCAAAATCAGAAAGCAAATACATAGCGCAGTTGATAGTAGACAACTAGTTTTGAATAATGTGACACCACCAACTGTACTTTTCTTTTTATTTTAGAATCCATGACTGGTTTTGGCCTCCAAGGCCATTACCCAGATATATGTGAGGTGCAACCTGCACCTACATGCTTCATATTCTGAGCAAGAAATTAAATGACTGGTTGTTGAAGTCTGGCATCCCTGAGACTATAATCACGGATCAGGGCAACAACTTATGTCAGAGCTAATGAAATAATTGTGTCACCTGGTATGTATCTGGAAACTAATAACTACACTGTTGCACCCATAAGTTAATGGGAGAACTGAACACATTCACCAAACAACCAGGAAGATGCTGAGCTATTATGTCAATAGTCACCGTAAAGACAAGGATGTTTATCTACCATATGTTATGGCTGTGTATAATTCAAAGGTGCATGACAGTATCAGTCTCTTGCCAAACCAGATAGTGTGTGGAAGGAAGATGCCATCACCATTTGAGGTTATGAAACCAATGGCAGAAAGTAAACACAGGGAACCTGTATGCAACTTTGCTAAAACATTACAGGATGTGTGGAAGTGAGTGCAGTAGGTGAACATGAAGGCACTCCAAGCATCACAAGAAAATGGGACAGCATAGGTATCCCCAGAGTATACGGTTGGCCCATGAGTGATATTAGCTTGCTGGTGTATACTGAAGGGTAAGACGAAGAAATTTACTATGCAATATCAGGTACTGTACCAAGATGTGGAAATGATGTCACTGGTAAATGTTAAGCTGCAACTGGCAACATGGACGGCCATTGTCCATGAAGGGTGCACTTGTCCTTTTAATGACGCTCAAGACAGGTTACCACAGGTACCAGTGACGCGCCTGGGAAGATGGAGCACATAAAAAGTGAAGCAAGAAGACTGAAACACACATGCAAGCAAGCCACATGTGAGGTACACTGAACACACTCAGATCACACAAGTAAATAGGTAGATTACCATGTGTATTTTGACAGTATTTATTCTTTGTGATTAATTGTGTAGAAAATATGGGGTTCTTGTAAAAGTTGTGGAAGTTTATGTTTTTTTTCCATGTAATTTTCTTGTTTTTGTCAATATAGGCAGATTTACTTTACCTGTTTTGAGGTTTTTGTAGCTGTAGGCATGGTAGGGAGTTTACTGTGTAAGGAATTGGGAAAGACGAGGATGTATTGACATAACAGAAAGGTTTATTCATTCATGATGCGTATGTGGAAAGAGTTGCAAGCATCCAGCCTTTTAAAGAGGGCTGCAGGAGGAGGATGTAATGTCACAATCATGGATGACCATAAGTGCCTTCAAGCGATTTCTGTGAGGTAAGTTGTGAGGAATTTATGTGGTTTACGGCACACTGAGGATTGCCAGAGGTTATGTGGATTAATGAGAATCAGTGCTGGCAGTCGAATTTTGTTTTAAGAATTTTTTGGGAGAATATTGTTTATTTTGCTGTATCAATGCATTTGAAATTATGTTTTTTTTAGTTAAAAGTAATTGTGAGGCTGTGGATATCATGACAAGGGAGTAGCCAAGGAACGGGTTTTGTGTATGCTTGACCCAAGTCGTAAAGACAAATGAAAAGGCTTTCAAGTTACAGTTGTTTTTAGGGTAAGCAGGAGTAAGAGGAGGCCTACTTTATTTACTGCCACTGTACCCTTACTTTCAAATAACCCGAACGTATTGGATCTACACTCCTGGAAATGGAAAAAAGAACACATTGACACCGGTGTGTCAGACCCACCATACTTGCTCCGGACACTGCGAGACGGCTGTACAAGCAATGATCACACGCACGGCACAGCGGACACACCAGGAACCGCGGTGTTGGCCGTCGAATGGCGCTAGCTGCGCAGCATTTGTGCACCGCCGCCGTCAGTGTCAGCCAGTTTGCCGTGACATACGGAGCTCCATCGTAGTCTTTAACACTGGTAGCATGCCGCGACAGCGTGGACGTGAACCGTATGTGCAGTTGACGGACTTTGAGCGAGGGCGTATAGTGGGCATGCGGGAGGCCGGGTGGACGTACCGCCGAATTGCTCAACACGTGGGGCGTGAGGTCTCCACACTACATCGATGTTGTCGCCAGTGGTCGGCGGAAGGTGCACGTGCCCGTCGACCTGGGACCGGACCGCAGCGACGCACGGATGCACGCCAAGACCGTAGGATCCTACGCAGAGCCGTAGGGGACCGCACCGCCACTTCCCAGCAAATTAGGGACACTGTTGCTCCTGGGGTATCGGCGAGGACCATTCGCAACCGTCTCCATGAAGCTGGGCTACGGTCCCGCACACCGTTAGGCCGTCTTCCGCTCACGCCCCAACATCGTGCAGCCCGCCTCCAGTGGTGTCGCGACAGGCGTGAATGGAGGGACGAATGGAGACGTGTCGTCTTCAGCGATGAGAGTCGCTTCTGCCTTGGTGCCAATGATGGTCGTATGCGTGTTTGGCGCCGTGCAGGTGAGCGCCACAATCAGGACTGCATACGACCGAGGCACACAGGGCCAACACCCGGCATCATGGTGTGGGGAGCGATCTCCTACACTGGCCGTACACCACTGGTGATCGTCGAGGGGACACTGAATAGTGCACGGCACATCCAAACCGTCATCGAACCCATCGTTCTACCATTCCTAAACCGGCAAGTGAACTTGCTGTTCCAACAGGACAATGCACGTCCGCATGTATCCCGTGCCACCCAACGTGCTCTAGAAGGTGTAAGTCAACTACCCTGGCCAGCAAGATCTCCGGATCTGTCCCCCATTGAGCATGTTTGGGACTGGATGAAGCGTCGTCTCACGCGGTCTGCACGTCCAGCACGAACGCTGGTCCAGCTGAGGCGCCAGGTGGAAATGGCATGGCAAGCCGTTCCACAGGACTACATCCAGCATCTCTACGATCGTCTCCATGGGAGAATAGCAGCCTGCATTGCTGCGAAAGGTGGATATACACTGTACTAGTGCCGACATTGTGCATGCTCTGTTGCCTGTGTCTATGTGCCTGTGGTTCTGTCAGTGTGATCATGTGATGTATCTGACCCCAGGAATGTGTCAATAAAGTTTCCCCTTCCTGGGACAATGAATTCACGGTGTTCTTATTTCAATTTCCAGGAGTGTATTACATGTTCAAACACAAAGTGGTCATCATAAACTGCTATGAGCAGGGTCAACTTAAACGGATGATGAGACTGGAACTGTGGGGTAGTGGATTACCGATTAATGACACAATTAGCAACATATAAGGAGCAGCTTTTCATCTCTCAGCTACTTAGTGAATAAACACAGTGCTCCCATTGCATCAATCAGCATCATACTGAACTAATATTAGAAAATAGCTATTAATTTAACAAGTATCCAACAAACAATGTGATTCACAATGAATTAGAGCAAGAAGAACTGGAGAATGTTGTATACTGTTGTGGTTGGTATAATCTCTGGCATAACTCTGTTGCAGATCATGTGGGGGAGTGGGCTGTGTGGCAACCTGGTGGGGCCCAGTGAAAGACTGGTGGCTGCAAAAAACACTTTTTTACTTTTTAATCACACATTTCTTAGTTGTCAATGCGAGGCAAACAAGCCTCACTTCAGCATGGCTGGCTGGTGATTGTCAACAGATAGCTGGCCTCTGCCCAGCAGAACGGTACATGTGTCAGCACCCTGTGATACTGACATCATGCTAGGCAGCAAGCCAGCCATCTGTCAGTAGGCCCAGACCCTGACATTAGCAAAACAGTTGTTCTTCTCACTGTGTCTGCCACCTGGTGTTGAATGCCCACACCCGAGTGCCTCAGGCACAGCTTGTATCTTCCGAGGTGATGAGGGAAGAATGATGCGTTTGCAATACGACTTGCTGCCTCCTGCCAGGGGTCTGGCACCAGCATGCAAATGGTAGGTCTGCTGTGCTGTGCTATCAAGTCCTACAAAGTAGACTTAGTGTGGGAAGCAGCTGCCCAGACCATGCCTCAGGCAGCTGTAATTCTTTGCTTGTCCCTGATGCTGGAAAATCTCATACCACCTGTATCAATCTCTGATCGGTCCTCACACCATCCTTACTAATTACTTGTCCCAAGTAATTTACCTGTTCCAAATTAAAATGATACTTCTTGGTACTCAGCATTAAACGTGCAGTCTGTCATCTCCTGAATACTTCCCTTGGTCACTGTCTGTGTTCTTGTATAAAGATATGTCATCCAAATACACTAAACAC
This sequence comes from Schistocerca serialis cubense, assembly GCF_023864345.2. NCBI lineage: Eukaryota > Metazoa > Arthropoda > Insecta > Orthoptera > Acrididae > Schistocerca > Schistocerca serialis. The sequence goes on from NC_064638.1 coordinate 720,265,844, forward strand.
TTATGGGGCTTTAATCCCTTCAACACTCCATTTTTTAAAAAAAATGGTGACATGGTGCTGGTGCACTTTTCAAAGCAAATGACATTTTTCTACAGTCTTAACATCCCCAAGGTACTAAAAATGCAGTCTTTGGTCTGTCCTCTCAAATCATCTCCAAGTGATGGTACTCACTCCTCAAATCCATCATTGAGAAATACCAGTATTGCCCAAGATACTCAATTGTTTCAGTGATATTTAGAATGGGCTAAGAATCTGTGGTCATCTTACTGTATTTCCTTGAATCATCCATAGACTGTTTTGTTGCAATTCCAATTCCTGCTCCCCGTGGGCTACACCCCTCTTCTATTGTGGGGTTATAAAGTGCAGCTACTCAAAGAGCTCCACATGGGCTGTAATACTGTACATCAGTGAAACTTGGTACACATTATAGTACATAAATGCAGACTGGATTTACGATGGAAAAAAAAAAAATTAGTTCCAATTTTGGTCACTAGATGCAAACCTAGCACTGTGAATAGGAAACATTTTTGGAAAGCTGCATTACGCAGATTTATCACTGAGTGAGCTGCATGATCTGTTGCTCCATCTTGCTTGGAAATAGTGGTTTCCACACAATTGTGCTCTTCCAAAACAAGAATCACATCCTGTACAAGGAGGTCTCAATAACATACACATGTCACGGTATGCCTGATAGCCCCTCTGAGTGTATTCTCTTCAAAGAATAATGGACTGAGAATAGACACTGTCAATCCACGTCGCACAGGCATATAGGGCGAATGCAATTGCTCTTTGTGCACAACACACAGTTTAACACTACTCCAAAATCAGCAGTTCTGTGTATTCACTGCACCCTGTGCCTCATCACTCCATAGCATATTGTCTGCCCACATGTCATCAACTTCGATCCATGGCAGAAAACAACAAGATTCAGAACATTGCTGCAGATCATGAGGTTGCTGCGCTGTCAGAATATTACACGAGTATCAGTGTGAAATACACCACAAAACTTTCTGTGATGTGGATCATGGGATGGACAATTTTCAGACACTGCACGAGCTCCCACCTCGTCAATAACTTCCACTGATATAGGATGCCTTCCATTCCAGATGCCACACCCAGCTCACTCGTATTTTTGAATGTCATTATCATCATCTTTAAACCATTTAATGACCAGAAGCATCTCCTCAGAGCTTTACGTCAGAGATACTCCCTCAATGCAGCGCTATAATTGTTCACATAAAACACTTTCACTAACAGCATACAGTCTCTCTTCTCGGCAGCCACATAGATAACTCAAATTATGGCTTGTCAAATGAGAGTGTGGCTGTCATATTATCATACAAACAGTGTAAAGCACCAGACATGCATCTGGTGGCCACAACTGGAACGGGTTTGTTTTCCAGTGCAAATCGATTCCATATTAATGCATATATTAATGCATTACCATATCTGCCAAGTTTTGCTGTCATATGATAATTACAGCCCACAATGGACCTCAGTGAGTAGCTGATTGCAGTCAGCCAACAGTTGGCTGATAAATTCTTTTAAAATTGGCTGCAGTGACCATGATATTCTGTATGGCTTCCAAGATACTGGCACTTCATTCCCTGTTGGAATCCTGTGTTGAGTCACAGACAATGCTGGCAACAGCCACTGTTGAAGGAACAAATCTGTAAACTCTAACGACATTTTTTCCATATGTGCTTTCTCTAATCCCCTCAAATGCTTCACTTTCTCACATAATGCACTCTTGCAGGCATTCTGCACCTTTTCATAGTATGCACCTCTTGTGCAGAAATCTTCCTCTTCTGGAATCTCTAACATTGCCACTAATGTTCCCTTTGGTCCTCAGCACCAAAATTACCCACACTGATAGGTGTTACCTCACCTCTGTCCTTTTCCTGTATGTGTACAACACTTTATCCTACTGGGCAACACACTGTATTCAATACATCACTAACCTTCAGCATTTCCAGAGTACACATCATATCAACTGCTAAGTCAAGCTCCACACTCACTCAAAGCAGCTTCCCAGTGCTGTTCAACACGCAATCATGTGAATTAAGCCTCAATGTCATTGCTCACAGTGTAACTGGATTGCTTATTATGACAAATCAAAACTGACAACAGTCAGTTTTCACTAGCCATAATGTCTTCCCACTAACAAGGAGAGTTCTCTAGTAGTGGAATCAGCTTTTGAAATAATCTACACAGTGACATAGCATAAGGTGCAGGTAACACACCCTGCAACTATTCACGCTGATGGGCCCTCATTTGTGGAAAAAAAACTAGAATTTCATGTGATGCTCTACAGCTTTATTAAAAGGAGTATTGCACAGACTGGTTGCATGGTGTAGTAGTTAAGGTACAGCTGTCATATGCAAAAGATTGAGAGTTCAAATTTTGTCAGATGCTTTGAAATTCTTTATTTTTAAATCTTTATTGACATAACTTTGATAATTACTTCTATTCAATTAATCGTTTAAATGTAATCCGTTTTATTTATATTCCTTAGTTACATCATTTTAATCACCATATTAACTTTCTTGATTGATCTCAGTTTTTCTTCCTCTCACTCTCTTTTCCAATTGGTATCTTTGTGCATTTCAATTTAATTAGTTTTATTTATCTATCATAATATTTAAACATTTCAAAATGCCAATCTACTGATTAACAAACAAAAAACAAAATAATCTATTTATAATGATTGTGCAGTTGTGCCTAAAATGTATTTTTCATTACAGGATGTATGTGTTTTTGGATGGTAATCGTTATACAAACTTGTAAACATGAATTCTTATCGCAATATGGACAAAATAACGCAGATGAAGATTTAAACAAAGGAAGGGATTATAACGAAATTCAAGCAAGAGGCGGAATAGAAATAATGAATGCAATAACAAGGGTGAAAATACTGGACGATAACATGGAAGTAATTAAATAGCAATTAATAAACAAAAATAATTAAAATCACAAGAACAACGATTCCAAGTGGAAAAGAAAGACAGGAAGAAAAATGAGAGCAAATGAGAGCAAATGAGAAAGTTAGTATGATCATTAAATTGAAATGACAAAGAAACAGAAATTAAAAAATTATATTTAAACCAATTACCAGAATAAAATAATGATCAAAGTCACTTCCATACAAATTTTAAAATTTAAAAAAATTCTTAGCACCCAATAATAATAATAATAATAATAATAATAATAATAAATGTCGTGTGACTAGGGCCTCCAGTCGGGTAGACCATTCGCCTGGTGCAAGTCTTGCGATTTGACACCACTTCGGCGACTTGCGTGTCGATGGGGATGAAATGATGATGATTAGGACAATACAACACCCAGTCCCTCAGCAGAGAAAATCTCCGACCCAGCTGGGAATCGAACCCGGGCCCTTAGGATTGACATTCTGTCACGCTGACCACTCTACTACCGAGGGCGGACTTAGCACCTAATGAGATTCAAACTCATAGCATTTGGCATGGGAGGACTGCGTCTTAACCATTATGCTACGCAACTAGTCTGCATAATATTCCTTTATTAAAGCTGTAGAAGACCATGCAAAATTTCAGAAACTTTTTGTTGATTACCCACCAACATGGGCCCACCAGATTGAATGTTGGGAAACCTACATCACCGTACAGATGGTTTCAGTAAGTCAATCCCATCACTGCACACCTCTTCTTGTTTCACAACATGTCATTGAAGGTCAATGGTATGTTGCTGATGGAGAAAGCCTTAAAGATCATGCTGTAACCCTTGCTTACATGAGATACCACTTCTACACACTGCCTAAACTTGGTTGCCTCAAATTGAAAATTCATCATTACTGACCCCGGTGGCCTCATATAATTTGTTATTCCTCACCTAACACAAATTATAACACAGTAGGCCTCATTGTCTGTGACTGACTTAATCCCTCGAGGCCACAGAGACACGCGCCTCTGTATTGAACAGAAATTATACCTTTCTCCACTTATTATACCTGCTGTGGCACATTCTGCTTCTGGATTCATATTTCCTGCATTTGTTTTTACTGGGTACACCTTTTGGCAATTTTGGGGTTCCCTTTTGAGTTTAGTGGGTGCCCAGACCACCTCTATTGTTATTCCCTCTGCATGTGTCCATTACACTCACAACTGAAACATTTTATATTCGTTGCAAACACACTTCGTCTATCTCTTACTCCTGTCACACTATTAGTTTCTTCAAATTCCACTGCTAGCCTCACTGCTGCATGGAGATCCCTTGCAACACCAGTGCACACCCTCCTAGACATCTCAGGTGCTATACCCTTCAAGAAAGCAATGAGTGCCCTTTGCTCAGGTTCCTGTAGCACTACCTTGTCCACCCCATCATTCTGTGGTAAATCACATGTATGCACATTGATTTTTCTAATTCTGTCTGAAAAATCTTCTATGACTTCATTAGTCCTCTTGGTAAACCCATTTCTGACACCACTTTGTTAGAGGGTGGCACAACCTATGGCACCACTGTTGCAGCCTGTGCAAGGAGTGGTCCCAGTGATAAGACTGGTGGTTGAGAAAAACACTTTATTACTTTTAAATTAAACATTTCTCCAATGCCAATGTGAGGCAGACACACCCCCTCTTCACTGTGGCTTGCAACAGATGATCAGCAAACAGCTGGCCTCCGCCCCGCAAGACGGTACACGCATTAGTGTCCTGCGTTGCTGATGACAGGCCAGGCAGCAAGCTGGCATTAATCCAGCAGGCCAAGGCCCTGATATCAATGGCACACTACTTCTTCTTCTTGGTGCATCTGCCTTCTGCTGTTTCATGACTGTAGCCAGGAAACTTTGGCACCACTCGCATCTTCTGCAGTGACGAGGGAAGACCGCCAAAGCATAGGACATGACCCACTGCCTCCTGCTAGGAGTCTCGCATCGGCAAATGCACACAGAAATCTACTGCATTGTGGCGCCAAGTCTCACAGCCTGGATATGGTACAGGAGGCAGCTGCCCTGACCCAGTTTCAAACATCCATCATCTCACTGCCTGGCAAGCCCTGGTGTTGGGGAAGTACTGCTGGATTTCAAATGAATCTGTCTCAAAATTCACAATTATTTATACTGCTACAGGATGCTTTTGTTGCACTACTACCCAGGACCCAGTCATGTAGCTCATAACATGGTTCGAGTCCTAGTGTTTTAACACCATCCTGTTCACTCAAGCTATTACTACTGCGCAGTGCAGGTTTCACAGAGCATAGCTTGTGCCTCTCGCAATCCTTTTGCATACATGTCAATGTAACTGGCTTGTTTCCACACTGTGCATACCAACCAACAGTAGCTAATTTAATTCTCCATGGGTGTTTCTTAAAAAATTTTACAAGTTTTATTTAAGACAAGGTAGCAACAATGTAATATGTGTGTCACACTATGAAATGTATTGTGAGATTTTTCCAGAAATGTGAACATGCTGTCCCTCATTCCTGAGTCATCATCAGTGCCACTGTGCTGAGAACAGCATCTTGCCAGCTGCAGCCATCACCCAAGGGAACACACAGCATGCTATCAACTTGCGGGCTCCTGGTGACACTGGCAAGCTTCACCAGCCATGACCACCTGCATCACAGAAGCCACTGATTGCCTTCTGCCTCCATATCCACTGCCGTGACTGTACTGACTGTCGCCAGCACAGATCGGCAAAGATGTAGCACGAAGATCAACAGTAGGCACTGTACTAAGTGCGCCTATCACGAGAGGGGCCATAAACACACCGACAAGCAACACGCCGCCAGCGCCCTCCCATCAGCATGTACGTAAGAGTGGTGCCGCTGACCAGAAGGCCTCACTAACTCACTCAGGCTACGACAGTGCATGGTGACCAGACTGGGACTAGCAGTGAGACTAAAGTTTGTAATAGCAAGATTACTGATACCGACTGTAAGAGAACTTTACTGATGAGCTTGTACCACAACACAAGCACTCTATTAAAGTTAAGTATCCAGGTCATGGAAATAAAGAACCGTATTAGTCCATGTGTGCATTTGTGTTGTATAAAGAGGGTACCAGCCACCCATAACACCACCATCTCCCTTGCTTCCTTGGTACAAGACTCTATAGTGACTGTTATGGAAATATGTTTCCATCATGTCAGCCATCCAACACCTGCCACTACTCCACTGCAGCCATGCCCTGGGACGTGACTGCTACATGCCCTGAACTATCAAAGGCAGCTTCATATGTCACTCCAGAGATTGTACACCCTGACCTCTACAGTTCTAATCACTCTCTGTAGTGTACGCAGTATAAACATCTGTAGGAAAGTTGCTCTGCTATTAAACAGTTGTTCAGTGGCACATGAATGATATGAAAATGCGTGATGAAAAAGTATTTAAAAAATTGCAAGTATAATATCATCACAGTGCTTCTGTTCTTAATCAACTGATGAATAGGTGGTGGTGGTTAGTGTTTAACGTCCCGTCGACAACGAGGTCATTAGAGACGGAGCTCAAGCTCGGGTTAGGGAAGGATTGGGAAGGAAATCGCCGTGCCCTTTCAAAGGTACCATCCCGGCATTTGCCTGAAACGATTTAGGAAAATCACGGAAAACCTAAATCAGGATGGCCGGAGACGGGATTGAACCGTCGTCCTCCCGAATGCGAGTCCAGTGTGCTAACCACTGCGCCACCTCGCTCGGTAACTGATGAATACTCAAATTCAAGCGATATACAGAGTATCACAAGCCTTTTGAGTCAAATTGACATAGGTGGTAGTGGATCAACAACCAGTTATATTGAGATAGGTAACCAACAGTCGCAAACGCATATTTATTGTTTCATGGACATACACAGCATACATTGCAACAATGTAGCTCACAGTAATCGTTCATAGCGATGACCCCCAGTCTCAATGCTTGAATTGCAACAGTGCACACAGTTCTGCCACACTCTCACAAAGATGCACTGTGTCTGATGTACACTGGAACAGGCAGTGGGTGGTAAACAGCATACACACCTCACCATCAGACAGACATGATGTACACAACTTAGCTCATAGCATGTGCAACATGTGCCACATGCACACCACTATCCCTGGTGTCGGGTAGGAATGCATTTAAAGTATGGTGCAGCAGGAAGTAATGCCTGTAAAGCAGCACAAATGTACAGAGATAACTTTCCCAACAGGTGTCATCTTAACTGGAAGACATTTATCTCTCTGGATACCAACTTACGAGAGTCAGGGTCATTCACGCCACAGATAGCCGGCTAAGGTTCCCGCCACAGACATGTCTGAATAGCAGACTGAGGGGACAGTGTTGGATCATTTGGCGAATTACCCAGCATATGAGGCCATCAACTTGCCTGAGAAACGCACACTTCAAAGGATAAGTGCGGAGAGTGCTGACTGATTAGGTACTACACTCCTGTCATAAAGAACGTTTGCTAGTACTGGGACCAATGGATTTTGAGCCCCACATTCACTTCTGTCAATGGATTATCCACCGCAGTGCCGTAGTGCCGAATTTTGCACAGTTTTTATTGTTCACAGTTGAGGCCTCATTCACCTGTGGTGATGTTTTCAACAGCTGCAACAGCCATGCTTGAAGTGAGGACAATCCCCAGGCCACCCACTTCTGTGGCCACCAGCAGCAATTCTCTGATCAACGTATGGGCGAGCATTGTTCAAAATACCTAATAGGACCTTATTTTCTGCTTCTCATTTGACTGGTCCACATTACCTGGTGTTTCTGCAAAGATGTACAGCCACAGTTCTTTGAGACTCTACCCCTTATTTTCCACAAAAGGATTTGTTTCAACACAGTGCACCAGCCCATTTCAATGTTAATTTCCGTTAGCACATGTACCCTCATCGTTGCGGGAGGTCCTGTCCTATGGCCAGTGCGATCACCGGATCTCTCACCTGTGAGCCTTTTCCTTGGTTTATGTCGAGAGGTTGGTGTATGAAGCCCTCATTGAAATGGACAAAGATCTGCTTGCTAGTGTCCAAGCTGTGTCTGTCTCCTGGTACAACAGACACCAGGAATCTTTGAGTGTGTCAGAACTTCATGTACTGTTTCCCTTCATGCACTGAGACTGATGGTCATTACTTAACAATTACTACGAAATACACTGTTGTCATGTGGTGTGTGCTGTGTATGTCCATAACACAATAAACAAGCATTTCTGACCACTGGTTCCCTATCTCAATATAATCACTTGTGGATTCCCTACCACCTGATTCCATTTGACGCAAAAGATTTGACACCTTGTATATTACAAATACCTTGATGTGACACCCTCTGAACATGGTCTACATATCTGGAAGAAAACAGGTGTGTTACAACTTGGCAATAGTTGCGTACACCCTGACATCATGAAACCTTTTGAGACGGAAATCTGAGGAATCTAAGAATGGTAAGCGTGTCAGCATTTGCATAGCTGCATGGCAGGAAAAGAGTAAAGCAACGCAGTTTGGGGGTGAACTAGGCAAAGTGATTAGAACAGTGATTTTTTTTTTTCAATTAACAAGTGTCTGAATAATAGAGATAGCCAATGTAACAGCACTGTGCAGTCAACAGTGACTTGAAGATGCAATGGTTAGCAGAAATATAAGTAACTGAAAAAAATTTTAACAAATTCTAATTTTTCTAGACACAAAACTGGACAGAAATGGGCAACAACAATGTAATTAGAAAGCAGTTGACAATACAAACCTCGACAACCCGACATCTTAAAACATATTTTAATTGAGAAGAAATCTGTCACAAAACATTTAAATACTCAATACTATGTGGTCACATTGTTGCACTGAATTTGTACAGAAGTCAGCTTATATGTAATACTCATATTATTTGACAGTATCAATCACACATGCAGCACACAGTTCACCGCTTTTGAAATTAGTCGCTGAGGGACGAGGAGTTGGCTACCAATAAATCCTTTAGTTTTTCTTAAACTGGACTTTACTACTAGTAAAACTTTTTATGACCACTGACAAGTTATTGAAAATGTGTGTTCATGAATAACAGATGATGATTCTGAATATGTGGTTATTAGCCTCTTTATCCACGCCTGGCATCCAAAAATATAGGTACAAGCCTTTTTTTGTTCCTCTCTTTGTTCAATGGTAATAAAACTATCACACTTTTGTATTAGGTACATAAATGGGTAATTAGCCTACTAAAATTCAGCTCTCAGAATAGAAAACTAAGATCACTGCTTGGGAGTTAAACTGGCAACCTAATACATGTAGTATCTTAGGTTAACACAGAAATGGATATATTTTGCTGTCCAAGCCAGGCTCAGGTGTGAAGAACAGACTGGGTGGTGCTGTTTCATCATCTGCTACAATCTCTGACAAGTGTTGCCTTAGGTCCATTTGATGTCGCCGATCTTTGATAGTCTTACAGTCTTCAGGATGTAGCAAAACAATGTTCTTCCACAGACACACCTGGGGGTTTGTTCTTTTCATAGTAGAAAGTCTCGAGTTATTTAGATATGTTCAATTCTGAGACAGCATAAGCCAATACCTCATCTTCTTGAGCTTCTAGCAAAATCTGACAGACCTTGGTGAAGTGTTTGATGGTCCATAGTTTATTCGGTTGCGGACTACCTTGCCATTTGTTTTCCCATTTCCTAAGGACATGTCATGGACATGTGTCCTTGAGTCAGCACCTGGAATAACTAGTTTGAGTATTTCCTTCCTCGTGGCTTCTTTGGCTAGCCTGTCAGCCAGCTTATTATCTGGAATGCCAACATGGTTTGGTGTCCAGAGAAAAAGGTATGGATATCCCTGTACAGTAGAGACCACCCAGTTGTTCATGGCTACATATACAATGGATGTTTTGGACAGCACTTGTCTTTTGTTTGCAAAGCACCCAAAGAGATGCTGCATACATAAAAAATCCCATCCAGGGAAAGCCATTATGTTTTGTAGTGCTGTATGGACGGCCGTTAACACTGTAGTAAAAATACTAAATTTTAGTAGAGAATATTGGTCTTCTGATTCTTGAAGTTTTCCCGGCGTACTGAATGTTTGATGAGGTTTCGGGATTGCTGTTGGATCATGTTGACTTCCTGCCATGATATTTTGGCTGGCAAGCATCCAGCCATCTTCAGGTGAGTGTCTGTCACGTCGGCAACATTTCATCTAAAATAGGTAGGATCCTAAGGAAATATCAAGTAAAAGTAATCTTCCGGCCACTGGCGAAGATTAGTGCCCTTCTCAGTTCGGTAAAAGATGATCTGGGTCTGCAGAAGACCAGGATCTACAAAATTCTTTGCCAGTGTGGCAAAGCTTACATCAGTCAGACGACACACACAATACATGAAAGATGCATTGAACTCGAGCGCCACACTCACCTTTCGCAGCCCAGTAAGCCGGCCATGGCTGAGCACTGTATTACCACAGAACCCGCTATGGATTTTTCTGCCACAAAAATCTTGGCCCCAGCGAAAATTTTTTGGGATTCAGTAATTAAAGATTCTGTGAGAATACGCCTAGCACAAAATCTGATAAATCGTGATGGCAGTTTTGACAGGAAGGCAGTTAATTCATAATGACACATCTTGTGACATCTGATGTCTGGTTTTTAGCGACGCGAGTGCGCATTCTGACAAAGGGCAAACATGTAGTTTTCACCTTTATGCATGCACATGTGTGCCACAGACAGAACAGTATTTCCACAGAGTGCGGATTTCGACAGAGGACGCTCCTGTGACGGCCGCCAATGCGCACGGGTTTCTGCACAAATGAAAGTTCACCATCTTGCCAAATCTTGTTAAAAAATTTTAAAATAAGATGTTGTTGGGTTCTGGGGATGTATCCCTACATTGTTTTAAAGTATTATTTAGTTTCCAAAACTCTGCTAAAGGTGATGCTGAGGAAAGTAGGATGGTAATTCCTAGTTATTGATATTTATGCATACTACACTGTTAGAAGTTCAGCAATGTCAGAGGAACTGGTTTAATTTTTCCTTTGTTAAGTAGTCCCTGGATTCCATTTATTGTTTCAAATCCACTAACCGATCATAATTTCGACAACACCTGTGAAGCTGAGAAATGTACTGTCACTGAAGAGATATACCATTCCCAACATTTTTTCTTCTTTTGTTTCACTAAATAATGCACTTTCACCCTTGATCTTGTGAATAAAATTAAATTTTCCACAGAGGGGTGTCATCTATGTTGATGTAGAGCCTTTCGTCATTCTCTTGATGGCTTCTGCAATCTCTCTGTAACCACCATGGAACAGATTTCCATCTAGCGGGACCTGAAGGGAATGCTGTTGTAGTTTTTAAGGGTGGATGATAATTTCTGCTGCACCTTGTACTACCTTGTCGATCCTCTTTTCTGTTTCACTGTGATCTGTGCTTTAGCAGTGAAAGCATTCCAATAGGTTCTTCATAGTGACCACTGTGACAAAAAACCAGTGTGGCATAAATTAGGAACCAATACATAGTTAGAGAAGGAGTATGAGATTAGTGTTGAATGTCCCACTGAAAACGAGGTTGGTAGAGATGGAGCACATGATCAGACTATGAAAGGATAGGGAAGGAAATCAACCACAGTTTGTAAAAGGAACCACACCGTCATTTGCCTGCAGCAATTTAGGGAAATCATGGAAAACCTAAATCAGGATGTGTGTCCAGTGTGCTAACCGCTCCATCATCTCGCTTGGTGATACAATAGCCATATTTAGTCACTAGTGCAAATGCTATTGTGAACATTCCATTGCATAATAGATGCATGGTTGAGACAGAATATCGTCAAATCCATTGCAGAATAGGAACCACAAGTGGTGATCAATGAGCTGAAGCCCCAGAATGTAGGAGGCAGAGATCAACATATGAGAATAAACTCTCTTTTAGTTGCCCTCTATGAGTCACTATCTCACTGTCCCATAAGTGATTATGGGCATTAAAATCACTAGTAAAAAGTAAAGCAGGGGTATCTATTTAATTAGGCCTTCCGTTTCTCTGTAGGTAATATCTTGCCATCATTATGCTCAACTGTACTCAAATGGGATTGCTTTGAGTGTAGTGTTCATAGGTATTTGTCCACAGAAGGTGTTTGATTTGACTAGTGTATGAACATCTCCAGATGCTAGTCCTGTGTTTTCTATATTGGTTATCTCGTGTGAGAGTAGGAAGATAGTCTTCTAAAAATTTAAGTTCTTGTATTGCCTGCTATACATATTGTGGGATAGTTTGTGATTAATTATCAAATTTCATCTATATACCTATAAAAACCACTCCAATTCCATCATCAAATCACTGTAAATGCATCGGCATTCTCAGTAAGGATGAAGGTGATATATGTTATTCTTCAGAGAGTTTCAAACCCTCCTGTGTGGTTGGCATATTGTTCAAATATTGTTCTGCTGTCAAGGAGAGTTCCAGTTCATCAGAACCAAGAAATCACTACTTTGCTTTGTTTATTTCCTCTTTTTCTAATTTCCCTTCCTTTCCTCTTTTTGTTGTTTTCCTTTGTGTAATTTCTCAGATTGTAGGCCTCAACTTGACATATTAATCCTTTAACCACTGAATAGTGTCTAACAGTTCATCAGTCATATTTTGGAAGGAAGAAGCTGTGAAGTGGGTCTTCCTCTCTTGTGTGGGACATGAAGCACCACCTGTTTTATCTGCTGGTAGGCCACTGACAACTCTGTACGAAAAGGATTAAAGAGGGATGGAGATTCCTCTTGCAGGTAATCTTTCGGTTTTGGTTGTATGTTCTTGGCTTATAGCAGGTGGTAGATTTGGTTTTGAAAAAACTGTGGTAGGTGTGGTGCCACAACTTTGGCATAACAGACGACTGTACTGACTGGATGCAAGTATTCTTTCTTCAGGATACAACAGGCAGTCCATTATTTTATACTCTTGTATTTTCTTTTCGTTTTTAAATGTAGGACAAGCCAGTGAAACTAAGGGATTGTGTTCTACCAGTTTACACAGAAATTACCTGATACAGTTTTTATATATTGGATTTGCCATACATTGGGAAGGCATGTCCAAAATATAAGTACTGAAAACATCTCATGTGCAGTGTGATGTAAGGTTCACATAGCACCGGCATATTATAACTTTTTAACTTTTTCAGGGAGGACATATCCTTCAAAAGCTAGGATGAAAGTGCTTGTATCTATTTAGTTACCTGTTTTATCTTTTTATATTTGCCGGACAAAATGCACACATCAACTTGTATTAGTTCATAGCTTCTGACCTGCCTGCAGTGAGAGTTCTCCATGCAAAATAAATTCTGTACCTTATTCAAAGTTTTATGTGGAATAACAGTCACTGGTATCTCACAAAGCCTTTCATATGTTTGAAGTCCTTCGAATTGTGCAGCATAGACAGTTTAATCAATAGTGATCCATTTTGCATTTTTATCAGTGTGTTTACTTCTCCAAATTTATCTTCTATATATTCAATGAAAATTAATGGCTTCATTGCCATAAAAGTACCCTGACCCACTATTAGAAAACAAAAGGTACTGAATAAATTGTTTGGTTCCCGGTCTTCTGACTTGTCCCTGTTCCTATGGGATAGGGAGGGCAGGGAAAACTGTTTGATCGGTACTGTTTACATTGAAATAGCGAGTTACCTTTTGTAACAGCCGGATGATTACAGCCATTGTACCGATTTAATTTGATGCATTTCACATTCAAAACGTCCACAGTCATGCCACCTACTCTCATCACTACCGCCATCCAGCCACATTGAGCTCATATAGCATGACAGACATTGTTAGGAGTCTTCATGCCCCCAGGAGATGAGCATCTTCTCCTTGGTATCTGTGGGGAGCTAGCAGCTCAAGTATCACGATTGTTATCCCAGTTGTTATCTAGGACTCTACCAGAATGCTACCTAACAACCGCACCATGTTGGATCCACTACTGCAGTAGCTTTTAAGTGCATAAATGAGTCTCCACAGTTACTGTGCACAGAGGTCTTTTATGGCTGGAGGCAGCTTGAGCTATCTAAGGTGTTCTTCCCAAGTCAGTGCAAACCACAAAAAAAAAAAAAAAAAAAATAAATAAATAAATAAATAAATAAATTTTAAAATGAATGTCTAACCAGAAGCTGACCAAAATTACATCAGTCAAAAAGTTAATATTTATATAGATAGATAAAGAGATATAGTGGAAAACAAAGCAGAACCTAAACACAGACATGACTGGGTGAACATCAAAGACTTCCACCATGGGAAGGAAAAGTGAGGCAAGTAAGGATGGTTAAAGGTGGGGGGTTGCAGCACAAGAACGGAAGTAGACGCGCCAAGAGTCATCATACACATATTCACAAAATGGTCGTCAGCCTGCTAATATGCTTGGAAAAATTTGTGGACAAAAGCAAGTGGCATTAAATCTCTATGAAAATTATTCTTATTTCTAGTACTGATTCATGTGAGCTGTTGGTCTAAACAAAAAGAGATATACTTTCAATGAAAAGTTTCATTAAGGCATAAATATACAGTACTGGGAAGAAATGGTTAATGTCCTCAGTTCCTTAAAGAGGCCTCTGCCGTATGCTTTTAGTTCACTCCACAAATAATTCAAGTTATATATTTTTGGACTCAGAAAAATTTAGCTTGCCTTGATGGGTTACCACAAAAACGATCCCTGATGACATTATGGAATCAGAGCTTTTTCATTTTTACATCAGTTATGTTTTACAACATCCCCACTGGAAACAGAGATTTTTCTCTAAGCTTAAGGACAAAGATGTGTCAACGAACCATTTATTAATGTCCATGAAAACTCCATGAAGCAACATTTCTACGACTATACTTGATTTGCTATTCACTGCAATGTTTGAATGAGGTGCAAGCAAAACAAACTCGCTATCTGGTAATATCACTGATGGAAAGTCACTGATATAGGCCACACAACAAAAGGTAAAGGCCCAAAGATGGAACCTTGGGATACCACATGTAATGACCTTCCAGTTGGATAATGTCTGATAACTTAACATACATCTTTTTCCTATTGGCCTCATTTGCTTCCTGCCAGAGAGATAAAATTCTAACCATTTCGCAGACTTTCCTGTTTCACCATAAAATTCTAATTTACTTAAAAGGATATTGCAATCTACACAGTTAAATGCCTTTGACAAACCACGTAATACACCACCAGCCTTTAATTTACTGTCTGATGAATTAAATACATTCTCACTGTGCATGTAGAGAACCTTACTCACTATTTGAATACTTAAGAAGTCCAAACTGTGATTTTTTCAATAAATTATTCGTTGTCTGATCATTAATAAGCTGACTGTATGTTATCTTTTCTAAAATTTTCAAGAATGCTGGCAGCAATGAAACTGGATGGAAATTTGATGCCGCTTTTTTAACTTATTTCTCAAACAAAGGCATATTTCAGCCATTCACGAAATGATCCATTGATAAATAACTGATCAAACAGGTAGCTTAATATGTTGTTCAATTCTGAAGCAAACTCTGTAATTAACTTTGTTAATATTTCATCATAACCACTAGATGTTTTTTGATTTTAAAGATTTTACTGTGGACATTTGCATTCATGTCATGAGCAATGCAAACATAACTCCAGCTCATGTCTTTATTATCAATGGCTGTTTGTGAGCGATTAGACACCCTAGTTGGGAAGCTTATGGTAGGAAAGAAGTTCAGTAATAGTGTTACTGACTGTAGGCCTAGTAAATTCTTACATTAAGAGTTTTTACAAAAACCCACACTAAAATCACCAGTAACACCTATTTCGTTGTTTTTGCGTGTTAAATAGGTAAGTACAGCTTCACGGTGATACATGAACAGATTAAAGTTAACTGCAGGTGCCCCTGATGTTTTCCAAACCTACGTCTGTTGCGCGTGCTTCCACATATTGCTATCCACAAAATTTATAATTTCTAATGAATGTGGCAACTCCTAAATACTCTATTTCTGCTCTACAAAAGTGAGATGCTCATCTAACACGGTCTCAAAATATGATATCGAGAGATGAAACCGGTATCAACGTACACATTCATTTAAAGTTGTAACAAAACGCTGTCTTCAAAAAGCAGCGGAAGCATTGCTTGTCCTTCCTTTTTACTGAATGTACAAATTTATAGTCAGCATATAGGCCTACTCACTGTTAACAGTATTATATTTGGAGGTTTCATGGGATACTCCGTTGGTAGTATTATCCTTCCATGATACACTCCACCTTCAAAGTCGGTAGCCGGCGGTCCACGCACAGTAAAATGCCATTCGAACAAGTTGTCATCTAGTGGGCGTGCCCAGTATTCTTCCGTGGAATCCTTCAATTCACACGCTTCTCGCATTAACCTTTTAACTGCTATGGTGAGGAAGAAATAAAACACGTTTTGTAAGCTCGACACTGTGACAATTTCCGCAATCACACATAATATGACACCATAAGTTAAATTACTTACCAGGACTCCGAACATTGTATCTTCCTTGGATATCCATTTTCGGATGTGACAATCAAAAAATAACTACGAAAAAGTACAATGTATTATGTAGATATGCTTTTGACGTGGACGAATCAGATAGCAACACAATTCCATGTACAGCAAATATTACAAAAAGACTTCATTTTCATAGTTACTAGATGTACAGTAAAACAAGCCCTTACAAACTGGTCATTTACAACAGTGCTCTAGATTTCATATTCAGTACATTTAATTTCGAGTTCAAATACATCCTAAAACGTTTATTTACAAAAAAACAAAAAAATAACAAAATACTTCCCCTTCAAGTATCTATGACGCAATCAAAGACACATTGATTGCATACAGTTTAGATACAGGCACGGCCGCGTCTATTGACGACGGCCGTGATAGAGCTCTACAGACGTACCCGTAGAGACTCCACAATGGAGGGAAACGAAAAGCGTCTAATTAAAAAATCGAGTGTACAAAGGCGGATCCCTCTATTTTTGCGTAGTTTTATTTGTAATTTAAGAAGAAAAAATTTACCATTTGATGTCGGAGATGGAAAAAAAATCTTTGCTTCTCTCGCACTAGGAGCTATTACTTATTCGCTTCCTTTATTTTTTTTGACACATATTCTCTGTTTTGTCAAATGTGTATTTCCTATGACTAATTTAGTAGCTGAAGGAAAGCATAACCAAAAATCAGTATTATTCTCCTTTATTCCTTTATTTGTGCAGCCTGGTGTCAAGAGATTAAGTAGAAGAATCTCTTGGCGTGGCCTTTTGTTTAAATGCAGACCATACGCTTCTGAAGAAAGAGATTTTTTATATAAGAAAATTGCAGAATCGTATCCCCATAAATTTACAAGCACTCCTCCTGTAATCATAATCTGACTCAATATTGTGGTCGTATGTAAAGGCTGTTAGTAGCACCAAAGTTTAGTATCCATTGTCTAGTGAATGAGACAGGAACTGAAATTTCGGGTATCAAAGCAAAAGCTAAAATGCTTAACTTCGTTTTCAAATGTTCCTTTACAAAGGAAAACCCAGGAGAATTGCCCCAGTTTAATCCTCGTACCACTGAAAAGATGAATGAAATAAGTATTAGTGTCAATGGTGTTGAGAAATCGTTAAAACTAAACGAAGCTCCGGACCCCGTCAGATTCTATACTGAATTTGCGTCTGAGTTAGCCCCTCTTCTAACTATAGTCTATCGTAGATCCCTCAAACATGCCCAGTTCTTGGAAAAAGGCACAGGTCACACCCATCTACAGGAAGGGTAGTAGAAGTGATACACAAAACTACCGTCCAATATCCTTGACATCAATTTATTGTAGAATCTTAGAACATATTCTGAGGTCTAACACTATGAGATATCTTGAGCAGAATAACCTCTTCAGTGCCAACCAGCATGGATTCGGAAACATCGATCATGTGAAGGCCTGCCCGAGCTCCCCGACTCAGTGCTGAACGCCATCACTGCATCCGCTTCTCACACCTGCGAAACATCCGAGGTCAGTTGACTACAGCCAATCTGGTCCAGAGCCTCTCCTGCCCCTACGCCATGCGACCACAGTGCCGACGGATAATAATCGCTGAATGGTACAGCGAATATATTCACCTCCCTGGCCCACCTTCCCCCCCCCCTCCTTCAGCGCTTTCTATAAACAGACGCCACTTCAGAGAACGGTGCCGCCTGTCTCCACCCCTTCAACAGCCTAGCGATACTGTGGGTTCCATAGCAGATTCAGACAGGAATCTAACCCCTTGTGCTTACCCAAACGAACACTGCACCAGACAGGTGCACCAGGCCACTCTAAAACTAAAAGATGCCTTAATCAAGAGCACCTACACTGTTCTGCCACCTCATGTTGCCCTTCCAATGGCTCACATTTATTTGTTCATGAACATCTGATGCAAACCTACTTCCTCATCGGCACGGGCACTGATGTCAGAAGTCGCCCGCCAACTCGAGTGCCGAATACTCTCTCACCGTAATCTCTCCAACTATTTGCTGCAAATGACACTGTCATCGGAGTCCCGGCACAGCCTCAATCACTTTGTACTTAGGGGCACTGGACCTTCCTTGTCATCGTGACAGTCTGTAGTGGACAAGGGGTTATTTTTAGGAAATATGGTGTGAAATTGTGATTTAGTGTGTTTCAGTGCGCGATGCATCAGCCTCACGGCAGACAGCAGTCGAAGGCTGGCTGGCGCGTTATGAAGTTGACACAGTTTTGCAACGAACTTCGGCATCAGTTCGACCGATTGGGCGTTCAGTCGCTGTTACGTCGTCGTCATCAGTGACGCTGTCCCCAAGGACCGGCCGACGGAGGGCGTTGCCCGCTGCTGCACCTGCAATTCCCGGCGTCGTCACGAGCCACAGCATCTGCAGGAGGTGAGCTAGGCTGGGCCTCATACTGCTAACCTCTTACTGCCTACACAGCCACTGACCGAGCACGGTGTCGCGTTCCCTGGGCTGCGTGCATCAGCCCGTCTCCACCATGATACGAGCGGTGGGGCTGAGCTACCAGAAAATGTATTGGAAGAACCAACAATAAAGAGGAAGATTGTTAAAAACAGCCACCTTCTTCTACCCAGCCACGCCCTACAACCCCGACCATGTCACCCGCTCCGGTCATCCTATTATAAGTGGTGTCAGTCAGGCAACCTGCACATCACACACTCCTGTTACAGTTGGTGACAGTAGTCGTATTCTCCCTGGATTTGGAGGAAATCGTGGTTGGTAATCGACGAGGATATGTGGCACCTGATAAGGGCAACAATGGATCAGCAACTCCTGCAACATGACAAGTATGTGCCAATTTTTCGTTTGGTGGTTTGTCTGAACCTGTAGCATAGTCCGTCTTCCCTTCCTGTTCTTCTTTATGGGCTTACTGTGGTCTTGATTCGATAGCTGGTAGTGATGGAGCAGTCTGTGTCAGCTGAGGTGGCTATTCAGCAGCTACTTGAGCAAGTGTCGGAATTAGAGATAGAGCTTGCTCGGTCTAAAGAAGCAAGCAAGGAACTGTTTCCTGTTAATGCAGTAATTCTTGACACTAGCGCTTCACTGATGACGACGACGTAACAGTCACCGAACGCCCAATCAGTCGAACCGATGCCGGCGCTCGTTGCAAAACTATGTCACTTGCATAAAGCGCCAGCCAGCCTTCGTCCGCCGTCTGCCGAAAGGCTGGCGCATCACACACTGAAACACACGAAATCAAAATTTCGCACCATGTTTCCTGAAAATATCCCCTTGTCCTCTACAAGTCAAACTGATCCTGGGGGCAGACTTTTTGCATCACTATCACCTGTTTCCTGTCCTCGACCACAGTTTTTTATTATGCCATGACGGTCAGTGGCCAAACATTGGAATTATCGGTAAAGTTCTCCATGAACATATCTGTTCACCTCCCACCTCTTCATCACATGGACGTACACCACTGGACTCCTCCTATAGTGCTCAGCGCTCTTCAGCAAACTTCACTCTCTCATGTCCAACTATTCTTCGCTAAACACCGCAAATGACACCACGAGATGCGAAAACATGGGTCTTTGGCAGCACGTTACTGACACAGCAGCATCATTTCACGCTGCCAAGCACAACTTTGCTGTCCTACAACATGTGCAACAGCCAAGACACACGTCTGCCTCTTCAGAGGACACCAACATACTTCCAGAGCCTATCTGCAAGGAATTTGAACAGGTTAGTGAAGTGCTGTATCCAACTTCAGTATGCAATTCTGACAGTGTACCCACTACTCCACCCAACAACGCTGCTCTGCAATGCAGTGTGTTGCCAGCCACTCATGTGCACCCCATTGTCAGTCCACTTGTAGTTTGTGCTGTTCGCAATGATACTGTTCATCATATAAACATTGTACCCAGCCCACCTGTCCAACATAGACCTCGATGCCTCCGTCCCCCCAAACTTAGAGCAGCGAAGGCCGCCATGGACAAACTCTTGGAGGCAGACATTGTCCACCCACCGGGCAGTCTCTAGGCATCCCCTATAAAGCATGTTTTAACGAAAGACAAATCATGGCGCCTGTGTGGCGACTACCAGTGACTCAATGATTGAACTATGATAGACAGTTATCCAGGCCCTATCTACAGGACTGGCACCAAAATATTCAGTGTTATTGACCGTAAAATAGCATACCTCCAGATTCTCATGGCGAAAGAGGATATACCAAAGACAGCAATCACTTCACCTTTCAGACTCTTTGAGTTTTTGTATATGCCTTATGGATTGAAAAACGCTGTGCAAACATGGAATCATTTAATTGCACAGTTTTGTTCTGTCTATCATTTTGTTATGCCTACATATACAACGTCCTTATGTTCTTCTCATCACCAGACGGGCACAAGGCTCACTTACAATAAGTCCTAGATAGACTCGCTGCCTGTGGGGTCATCATTAATGAAGACAAATGTCAGCTACAGCAATTCCATGTGACATTTATCAGCCACTCCATGAAGCCTCAGGAATCTGCCTGACACCAGAGAACACTGACCAGATGCGACTCTTGCCACCTCCCTCCAGCTGCCAAGAGTTATGCAGATTTTTAGGCGTCATAAATTTCTAAAGAAGACACATTCCAAACACAGCTGAGATGGATACTGCAGGAAAACACCTCCTTGAATGAATACGTCCTAAGCAATTCGCCTTTGATAAAATCAACGACTTGAGTGACCCTCTTTATCAGGGCCTTGTAACAACAGGAGACAGCCAGCATTTCCCAGCCTCTGTGGTTTTTCTCTCGTAAACTTTCAGACACGCAGCATAAGTGGTCAATCTTCCATCATTAGCTACTCGCTACTTTCGAGAAGGGATAGAGGGCAGACCTCTTACTGCTTACATGGATCACTGTCCCCTGGCTGACATGCTACACAGCCCATCTGAGGACCCCTCCCCCAAGGCGATTTCGACACCTCGATTTTATTTCACAGTTCACGACCAATGTGAACTACGTCACAGGCACTGAAAACATTGTCACACATTGCCTCTTCCTGTGCCTGGTTTGATTACAACCGGATTGCCAAGACACAAGACTAGGATCAAGACTTACAGAACCTCCTTTTTGACTTGGACACTTTAGCAAAAACCTTCCCTGGCTTCACCAAACCAGTTTGGTATAATGTGTCCTGTGACCAGGTCCAACCAGACGTCCCAAAACCTTTTCGTAAACATATCTTCGATCTCATCCACAATCCCACACATCCTGGGGTATGGCCCTCTGTACGTTTAGTGACAGAATGTT
This sequence comes from Schistocerca serialis cubense, assembly GCF_023864345.2. NCBI lineage: Eukaryota > Metazoa > Arthropoda > Insecta > Orthoptera > Acrididae > Schistocerca > Schistocerca serialis. Next base: position 720,287,495 of record NC_064638.1, read on the forward strand.
TCGCGTGGCACCATGTGTGGAAAGCCCATGCTACAGAGACGAGAGTATGCATTCCATGCCAGCAGAGTAAAACAGGCCGCCACACTCAGCCTTCTCCCCCTGGGCAAATTCCCGGTCCCCAAGGGGAGGTTCCAACACAGGTGCATGGACATAATAGGACCACTTCCAGTCTCGGATGGGCAGCATTATATTCTGTCACTGACTGGTAGAGTTATGCAGTGGACTGAGGCCACACCTACTGCTGATGTATCCACAAAGACTGTCGCCTAAGTATTCATCAACATGTGGATGGCACATTTCGGCTGCACTGTGTCGCTCCCTACTGACCAGGGCAGACAATTTCAGTCCTCTCTATTTAGTGAACTCTCTCATCTTTGCAGCTGCCACTGTTTAGATACCACTGCATATCACCCACAGTCAAACTGTCTCTTAAAAGCGGCGCTAATGTGCCATACCGAATGATGGACAGGAGCCTTTCCTTGGGTATTGATCGGCATCTGCACTGCCCATAAGAAAGACTTTGATATATCTTTAGCCAAAATCCTGTATGACCAGATATTATCTCTTCTCACCGATTTTGTCCTACGGACTACATCCCCACCAATTGATCGACACTGTCTGTTAATAGCTAGAAGCTGGTTTGGACTACTGTGGAATGGTCTCTGCAGCCACCAACTAGCCCTGCACCTGAGCAACCATCTCCTACTCCTTTCACACTGCAGTTCAACCTCTCTGACTGTCCTTGAGGATATATCTGTGATGCTCGTCGACAAAAGCTGCTCGTCTTTGCACTGACCAAGATAAGAGATCCGGGGCCAGCATGGTTTTGCATTGCTACCACCACACCTCGCCTACATTTCGCCAATGTGGACGTAGTGGAACTGATGTCCCTACTCGCTACCAAGGGCCCCTCATCATAACCATTCCACTTTATGGTGCAGCTGTCCTGCCTACAGCTGACAATAGAACTACACTGTCGGCCACTCCACCCTCGAAGCTCACCACCAAGGCTGCTACCGATGACAGCGAGCTGCTTCCCAATATGGATGTGACCTCCAGTCTCCCGCCCACCTCAAAGACTAAGAGAACTCCGGTATCACTGTGGCTGTTGCCCCACCGCCGATCAACCCTGGCACTTCAACACTTAGCAATGCTTCCCCTTCTACCGTGCTCTGCACTACAGAGTGGGGAGGGGGACGGGTCTCTGTGGCGACATAGTAACTGATTGACAAAATAAACAGCGCTGCCCAGTGCAGTACACTGCACAATAATATCTGTGATGAGTTAGTATGTGTTGAATCTCTGACTAGTGTAGATCACGATGTAATTACGTCCAGCAAAATCAAGTAAGTATTTGTCTACCACACCCCCAGTTCCGTTTATTATGCATGCACTCTCACTGGTACTGCATTTCCTACGAGGCTATCACTGAAGAATCTGACTTTGGACGGGGTGTTCAAAAAGTCTCTTCGCAGTGCTGTATGATTGTTAGCCGCTTGTGCCATATGCTGCAGTAAATATACAGAAATGAAACTCAGTGAAAAACAAGTTATTAATTTATTGAATATTCATTTTTACTTGCTTATTTTCACATTAAATGTTGAAAGTGTCCCCCCCTGTTGTTGAATACACAATTCAATTCGTCTAATCATGTTTCCAAACACAAGCTGTGACATTTCTTCTGTAACAGAAGCAGTGAAAGTGGGTATTGCAGTTTTCAATTCATCGATCGATTTTGGACGATTTTTATAGACAGTTGCTTTCGCTGCGCCCCAGAAGAAAAAGCCAGGTGGTGTTAGGTCTGGCGACGTGGAGACCAATGTCCCTGTGAAATTATGCGATCACCACAAACATCAGCAAGCAGTGACATTGAAACGCGAGCTGTATGCGCGGTTGCACCACCTTGTTGGAAAAAACCATTCAGTATTTCACTTAACACAAGTTCTCCTATGAATGGGTACAGAATATCACTGCAGTATCGTTGTGCGTTTATTGTTTCGTTGAAAAATATGGGACCCACAATCCGACGTCTAGAAATTGCAATCCGAACTCCTATTTTCACAGAATGAAGTAGTTCCTCATGAATACAGAATGGATTTGCAGTACTCCACATACGAGAATTTTGCGAGTTTATGTACCGTGATAAATGAATCTACGCCTCATCGGTGAAAAACATTTCATTAAGAATGTTGTTGTTGTTGTGGTCTTCAGTCCTGAGACTGGTTTGATGCAGCTCTCCATGCTACTCTATCCTGTGCAAGCTTCTTCATCTCCCAGTACCTACCGCAACATACATGCTTCTGAATCTGCTTAGTGTATTCATCTCTTGGTCTCCCTCTATGATTTTTACCCTCCACGCTGCCCTCCAATACTAAATTGGTGATCCCTTGATGCCTCAGAACATGTCCTATCAACCGATCCCTTCTTCTAGTCAAGTTGTGCCACAAACTTCTCTTCTCCCCAATCCTATTCAATACTTCCTGATTAGTTATGTGATCTACCCATCTAATCTTCAGCATTCTTCTGTAGCACCAAATTTCGAAAGCTTCTATTCTCTTCTTGTCCAAACTACTTATCGTCCATGTTTCACTTCCATACATGGCTACACTCGATACAAATACTTTCAAAAATGACTTCCTGACACTGAAATCTATACTCGATGTTAACAAATTTCTCTTCTTCAGAAACGCTTTCCTTGCCATTGCCCGTCTACATTTTATATCCTCTCTACTTCAACCATCATCAGTTATTTTGCTCCTCAAATAGCAAAAGTCCTTTACTACTTTAAGTGTCTCATTTCCTAATCTAATTCCCTCAGCATCACCCGACTTAATTCGACTACATTCCATTATCCTCGTTTTGCTTTTGTTGATGTTCATCTTATATCCTTCTTTCAAGACACTATCCATTCTGTTCAACTGCTCTTCCAAGTCCTTTGCTGTCCCTGACAGAATTACAATGTCATCGGCGAACCTCAAAGTTTTTATTTCTTCTCCATGGATTTTAATACCTACTCCGAATGTTTCTTTTGTTTCCTTCACTGCTTGCTCTATATACAGATTGAATAACATCAGGGAGAGACTACAACCCTGTCTCACTCCCTTCCCAACCACTGCTTCCCTTTCATATCTCTCATTGAGAATATCCCTTCCATTTCGTCGAACGAAATTTTTGAACCATTGACAATAATGCAGTCTCTTGCCATGATCAGTATTTTTCAGTTCTTGGACGACTGTCACTTTGTATGGGAAAAGTTTTAGTTTTTTCCTTACAGTGTGGGCTGTCACGACACTAATATCGATTTCCTGGACGAGTTTTCTTACTGACTTGTTCGGACTCATTGACGTTTTATCGGAAATATCGAGTAGTTTATCCTCAGATGACCACTTCTCGGTGCATCTGTCTCTAAACCTGTACTTCGAAATTTGTTAATCAAATCTCGCACAGCATCGCGATGTGGGAGTGTTGTCTCTGGGAAAATTGAATTAAATGTTTGACGAACTGAAACTGTGTATTTACCGCCAGCTTAGAACACTTGTGCTACTAAAAACACACGTTCTTCAATGGTTAGAATTTTAACAGTGACAAAAACGAAACAAACGAACAAAGAAACTAAACTTAAACGTTCACATCAACACGTAACTACAAACACCAACGATACTACTGACGCTGGCTGAGATAAGCGAAACAGTGGAATGATGGGAGAGTCCACTTGAAGGGAAGTAACCCAGGCAGGCGGACAATCATACGGCACGCGCGGCTAACAATCATACAGCACTGCAGAGCGACTTTTTGAACACCCCATAGTTACAGTGGATTAACTTAAGCAAATGTATGCACTGTACAATTTATATTTGTATTTACATATTATTGCAGCTGGATGTTTCATGTTGCTTGTAAGCAACGGACAAGCCAAAAGGACTGTTTTTAAAATAGTTGCAGTTTCAGATCACCTTCTGTGTAACATCAAGGTATGTTAGTAGCTGCAACGATTTTCTATTAAAATATTACTTGCGAGCAAAGTTATTCAAAAATACATATCATTCTATTCCTTTTCACGTGGCACAGTTGTCTTCTCCCCAAAGTGGAGAAGAAATATTCTGGTACTTCCCTACACCACTTCCTCTTTTGGAAAGTATAATCCACACACAATCCTTGCACAGATGTGGTAGTCTCCACCACTACAATATAAGACAACAGTGGCATGTTACCTGGTTGTGGAAGTTCAAGGTACATCAAGTGACAATGTTTATTTACATCGGTACATATCACTTACTGCCAATTTTTTAAAAATAAATTTCCGTTTCTTTTCTATATTTACATGCAGACCATATCAGTTAAAGGAAAAATATAATCGACACAAATGAGAGATGGCTAATTACACCTTAAGGCAAATGTGTTAGTATTTCCCAGGTTTTCTATTCAGTCATGAAATGGTCACTAGGATACAAAAAAGTCTCTTTTTCCGAATTATATTTTAGGGACATGTTAAATAAACACTTCACTATATATAATTTGATACCTTCGTATTGTGTTACAAGTTACTGATTTTCCTAAAGCAAGAACTGATGTTGCTGCAGAAATGACGTTGGCGTTGAAAAGAGAAAGGCCGCTTTCTGTTCCTGAATTTTTGTTGATGATACTACTAGCAGAACATCACCACCAGGGTATGAAAACACAATTTGTGCATACATTATCCAAGTCTACTTAGTGTTCTGTGTAATACTTTTCTGTTTCTAATCCTGTATGTCAGATTTATAACTTTTCTAGTCAACCTCTTTGTATCTTGACGAAATAAATCTCGGGTGAACAGCCTGGTATGAGTGTGGTATGATGAAATATCAACAAAGTTAATTAAAGAATGTGATTCTGAGCTAAGTAACATATTAAGCTATCTGTGTAACCAGTCGTTTATCAGTGGAATATTTCCTGAATGGCTGAAATATGCTGAAGTTAAGCCACTGTTTAAGAAGGGAGATAAAGAAATAGCATCAAATTTCCGTCCAATTTCACTGTTACCAGCATTCTCAAAAATCTTCGAAAAAGTAATGTACTGTCGTCTTTATAACCATCTTATCTCAAATAACATACTGTCAAAGTCACAGTTTGGATTTCTAAAAGGTTCTGATATTGAGAAGGCTATCTTCACTTACAGTGAAAATGTGCTTAATTCATTAGACAAAAAATTGCAGGCAACTGGTATATTTTGTGCTCTATCAAAGGCATTTGACTGTGTAAATCACAATATCCTTTTAAGTAAACTAGAATATTATAGTGTAACAGGAAATGCTGCAAAATGGTTCAAATCTTATATCTCTGGCAGGAAACAAAGGGTGTTATTAGGAAAGAGCTTGATACATGTCTGTCAGGCATCATCCAACTGGGAACTAATTACATGTGGGGTCCCACAAGGTTCCATTTTGGGGCCCTTACTTTTTCTTGTGTATATCAATGACCTTTCATCAGTAACATTACCAGATGCCAAGTTTGTTTTGTTTGCCGATGATACAAACATTGCAATAAATAGCAAATCAAGTGTAGTCTTAGAAAGATCAGCCAATAAAATATTTGTGGACATTAATCACTGGTTCCTAGCCAATTCTTTGTCACTAAACTTTGAAAAAACACACTACATGCAGTTCAGAACTTGTAAGGGGTGTCCCAAGAGTATATGTCTAACATATGATGACAAGAAGATAGAAGAAGTGGACAGTGTTAAATTCTTGGGATTACAGCTTGATAATAAATTCAATTGGGAGGAGCACACCACAGAACTGCTGAAGCGTCTTAACAAATCTCTGTTTGCAATGCGAATTTTGTCAGACGTAGGGGATATAAAAGTGAAAAAGCTGGCATACTATGCTTACTTTCATTCCATAATGTCATATGGGATTATTTTTTGGGGTAATTCATCAAGCCAAGCTAAAGTTTTCCGGGCACAAAAACGTGCAGTAAGAATTATATGTGGTGTGAACTCAAGAACATCCTGCAGAAGCCTGTTTAGGGAACTAGGGATACTAACTACAGCTTCCCAGTATATTTATTCCTTAATGAAATTTGTCATTAAAAATATATCACTTTTTCAAACCAACAGCTCAATTCATGGAATCAATACTAGAAATAAGAATAATCTTCACAAGAATTTAAAGTCACTTAGTCTTGTACAAAAAGGTGTGCATTATTCAGGAACACACATTTTCAATAACTTGCCAGCAGCCATAAAAAGCTTAACAACCAATGAAATTCAGTTTAAGAGAAGCCTAAAGGATTTATTGGTGGCCAACTCCTTCTACTCCATTGATGAATTTCTTAGTAAAACCAACTGATTTGTATATAAGTACAACATAACTTCTGCACAATTTCAGTGCAGTAATGTGTTCACTGAAAATTTGTGTGTGTGTGTGTGTGTGTGTGTAAGTATAATCTAACTTCTGCACCATTTCAGTGCAGTAATGTGTTCATTGTAAATAAGTATTACAGTAGTTGTATTACATGTTTATTACCTTATAAATAAATAAAAAAACGTTTTTTATTTTAAATTCAGTGCATTAGTATTTGTAAAATGACTCTTAGTGTTCATTAAAAATGACGATCATTCCACTTGGGACCTGTGGAATGGTACATTACTTTATTTGTTTTAGTTGTAAATATTTGTCATGTATTGTTGTTTTTCTGACATGTTCCACATCCAGGAGGACCTCCTCACTACGGATCAATTGGAATGAAAGTAAATCTAATCTAATCTAATCTAATCTCAATATTTCGGCAATCGACCACATTGCCATCATCAGGTGCGCTGATGTACTGACCGGCGTTGGGCCGGCGCCATCAATATATATATATATATATATAGAACAATCCCCCTCCCGCTCCTCCCTCAGGTGCTTCCTATGAGTCGGTGCGGTCCGCGCCCCGCGCGTGGTCCAGGTACAGCGTCCGTTCTCCCGCCGTCTGGGCGCTGCGTCCTAGGTGTTCTCGTTCAGGAAGGTCTGCCGGCACCGCTTTCGTTATTCTTCCCTCCTCCCCCGATGTCGGTACACTCTGGGAAATATCCTTTCTCTTCTTAATCCGGGTGATCGCGGGTTCCCACGCCTTGCTAAGGATGTAACCGCTGTCACGATTTAGTTGTGGCTCCCTTATTCTGATCTCAATGGCTTCTTTGATGACATAGTCCCAGTATTTGGAAGTTTGTGTCAGGACAGGCAATGCTCAGTGATTGCCGACTTACTGGGCTGTTGCAGTCTAGTGTGCCACTGATGTTGTCGGCATCGCTCCTCAATGGTACGAATAGTCTGTCCTATGTACACACTACCGCATTGGCAAGGTATCTGATAAACCCCAGATTTATGTAGACCAAGGCTGTCTTTGACACTACCAAGAAGGCTCGTGGTTTTGCTTGGAGGACAAAAGATGGTTTTCGCTTGGTGTTTACGTACAATGCGTCCAATTTTTCCGGATAAAGCCCCACAAAACGGAATAATAGCCAAGGCCACCTCCTCCTGAGGTTCATCCTCAGTTTCCGCCGGTGCTGCAGGTGTGGGATGCAGAGCCTTCCGAATTTTCCCTTCCTTGTAACCGTTCCTCTGAAACACGGTCTTCAGATGGTCCTATTCTTGTTGCAGACTGCCCCTGTCGGAGATGGTGTGAGCTCTGTGTACAAGAGTTTTGAGCACGACATTCTTCTGTGCCGGGTGGTGGCAGCTATCCGCATGTAGGTACAAATCGATGTGCGTCTTCTTCCTATACACGCTGTGGCCCGAAGTGCCGTCAGCTCCTCGTCTAATCAAAACATCTAGGAAAGGGAGCATTCCATCCGTTTCGATCTCCATGGTTAACTTAATATTCTCGTGTCTGGAGTTGAGATGTGTGAGGAAGCCTGCCAGTTTCTCTCTTCCATGTGGCCAGACAACGAAGGTATCACCCACATATCTAAAGAAACAAGTGGGTTTTAGATGTGCTGGTTCAAGAGCTTCCTCCTCGAAATGTTTCATGTACAGTCATGCTCAAAAGTATCCGAACGACCTGAATTGCATTTCGCCTCATACGCATGCAACCCACAAAACGCAGCTGTCTAGCAGATCCTCTAATCGCTCCTCGGTACAGTCGTTGGACTATTGAAAATGGTTCCTACAAGTCACCACTAGAAAACACTGCTCTGTATCGCAATAACTCAAGATGTAAAGTAATACTACGATACTACAAATGTCAGGGAACACCTTATCACAGACAGGACTGTCTTTAAGGCTTGTAAACTCACATTGATAACAATAAAGGACATACCTGAAATGATACCACTCTCATTATTACGTCAGACAGGTAATGCACGTAGTAAGTTGGTCGTAATCATGATTTCCTCTTCAAGTAACATACGTACTTATTATTTAACACAAAATGACAATAATAATTTAAATTATTCACAAGCAACAAGTTGAGAATATGTATGAACTTCAAATGACACGACGAACCGTGTCGTTCTGCATTTGGATTTAAACCCAGGTCATGTAGACTAAGCAAAGATTTCGTGACTGACGGAAACTAACAGTCATTCCTGACTAGGCATACAGAGAGTGATATACCTCGATTTTAGACAGTATGAGTTAGTTAATATCAACTTTAAATTACGTAACGTAAACATTTTTAATGGACGGGAATTCCTACCCAGCATCAGCATCTGTTAACGAACTACGAGAGAAATTACGTATTGCTTCTTCACAAGTAACTTACTTGAAATGCCGTGAGGTAAAGCTTTGTGTTGGACAGGGATTCGAACACAGAACCTAATTGGATTGATATCGAAGCACAATCAACTGTGACATATCGTATTTTCTTGGCAGTAGCTAGATGTAACGGAAATGACGAGAAGAAACATTAATTTTTTACTTCCCAGGACTCCAACCCGGCACCTATCGCTGTACATTCTAGAGAAAACGAACGTTAAATATGGGTTTGTTACACCAACAGTGACATGTGAGCATGTTTGAACTAGAAATAATACGACGAAGAGTTCAGTGCGGACTGGTAATCGAATGCCACACACATCGTTGTTGACTACACACGATGAGACGTCAGCTACCGAATTTTTCTCCACCAGCAACTCGGAATAACATCATTGAACTTTCAGTGATCTCGCAAATAGTTCTGTCTCTCATTAGAAGGCAAAACCGTCAGATATCGTTAGTGTTGACAACGAATGAAAATACATTAAAAATTAAAACTAAGATACACCATCAGATAGGTATTCTCACGTTAGAGCTTGATAATACATAATGAAAACTTCAGTTCCAGGCTAGGATTCGAACCCATTCACGCGCAATATGAGAATATGTTCAGGAATCTGCAGTTTTGAACAAACAACAAATTGTAGTCGAGCTGTACTGTCACGAAGGCATCAAATTCCTCGTTAAGGGCGGTCTGAGTTGCATTCCCAGTTCAGAATCAATTTTACCGACATTCAGAAGCTGCAATATAAGATGGAATAAGTGTCCTGTGACCATACATAGCGTTTGTTTCGTCACTAGAAATAAAGAACTAGTGTAAGAAAGGTTTCTGGTGATAGAGTTTCTACATGTCGCCACTCGTGACTTTATTGTGGTTCAACCTAACGTCTACTTGGTAGACAAGGAATATCATGTTTAATGTGAATTTCAGACAACAATGCCATTGTACCTTCTTCACTAAAAGAAACCTTATTAAAATTGTGCTCTGTATTACAAGAAAAGAAATAAAACTAACCATGATAACCTTATGACGAAAGTCTGTTCTAATAAAACTGAGTATCTGTACACAAGCGTGCCTCTATCGACACGAATTAGTAAAATACTACTCACTTAGATTTCGATTGAGTCTGTGTTTAATTGGTATGCTGTGTCATACTGAAGAGGTGTGCAGAGGTAGTATTTCATAAATAAAGTTATGTATTCCTAGAAACGAAAAATTTGCTTGTCAGCAGCGGAAAGAGGCGTTACCTGTTCTGCAGCATTATAATTTTTCCACCATTGCACTATGAGTCGGAAGTATTTTCTTGCGATCTCCTTATTGATGTTTGATCTGACTGCTTGTAGCTCTTTCACAGAAAGGATAAAAACGTTACAGTCAGTGACACTGGAACTGCTAACCATAAAAGACGCTTTTTCCTAGATCAGCACGTTACCACAAAGCTAGCAAGGAGGTATGCGCTTTTGTTTCCTCTTACAAGGCCAGTAGTGGCTACAACTCGTAAACTGCTATTTAAAGGGCGAGATTAGTTGCGATTTCCACGTGCAACGACTTTCCTGCGCTGAAAACCGTAAATTTACAATCTTTTGTTACACCTCAAGCGATAATAACTCATTTTATTCAATGGGAATGACAGGAAAAATCGAGTGAACTTTGAGGCTTAATTCCGTACACACCAGGAAGTAACTCGTCGATCACAGAGTTACCAAACATACCTTGCCTTGTTACCAAATCTCAGTTACAGTACCAGCAGGAAGAAGACAAACCGATGTGATCCTACAGCGGGCTGGGAAGTGACCATATCTCGCACCTCAAAGACGCGGCTGCTATGGCCTGGAATACGGAATGCATAGAGAATGTGTAGAGAAACATATAGAAGCATGTGCCTGTGAGCTTAAATTAAATAAAGGGACATTTATAATTGTAACTGTATATAGGTCCCCATCAGGAAATTTTCATCTATTTCTGAAAAATTTGGACTCCTTGTTGTGCTATCTGTCAGACAGGGGGAAGCAAATTATCATTTGTGGGGACTTCAATGTAGATTCTCTGAAAGAGGGTAATAGGAAAAATGACCTTGAAGTATTACTCGGTTCTTTCCATTTGACACCCGTTATTGATTTTCCTACTCGGGTGGTAAAGGATAGCAGCTCACTGATAGATAACTTCTTTATAGACCAAGATAAGTTTAACCAGATAAATGCTCAGCCTGTTGAGAATGGTCTTTCTGATCATGGTGCACAGCTAGTTACAATATATGACTTCGCTCTATTCAGCAATACTAAACAGTCCTCCAAAGTAGTACGTTCAGTCAACGATTTAACAATTGCAAATTTCAGGGAAAGCCTACAGCAGTTAGACTGGGATGAGGTGTACCGTGAACCGGATGCCAATTTAAAATATAATTTATTTCATGACATTTTTGTAAATGCATTTGAAAACTGCTTCCCCAAGAAAATAGTTAAATATACTCGTAAGAAACCTTGTAACAAACCATGGCTTACTAAGGGTATAAAAATATCTTGTAACCGGAAAAGGGAAATGTATCTGACAGCAAGAAAGAGTAGTGACCCAGAAACTATCAAAAATTATAAAAACTACTGTCTTATATTAAGAAAAGTTATTAAAAAATCCAGGAGTATGTGCATCATGTCTGAAATCAGCAACTCTGATAATAAAATTAAAACAATTTGGAATATTATTAAGAGAGAAACAAGTCAACCAAGAGCAGAGGAAGACAGTATTACCATCAAATTGAATGAAAACTTTACGAACAAAAAGTCAGAAGTTGAAAATATTTTTAATAATCATTTTCTAAATGTTGTGGATATAGTAGGATCCAGGTGTTCATTAGAAGATGCTAGGCTGGTAATGGAAGAGGCCATATCTATGCAATTTGATACAATTGAAATCTCACCCACTTCTCCCTCTGAAATTAGGAAAATAATAAACTTGCTTAAAAGCAAAAACTCACATGGAATTGATGGCATTTCCAGCAAAATACTAAAAGCTTGTTCTCAACAGATAAGTAAGATTCTCAGCCACCTGTGTAATAGCTCTCTGGAACAGGGCATTTTCCCTGATAGACTGAAATATGCTATTGTTATACCTTTGCATAAAAAGGGGGATAGATCTGATGTCAACAATTACCGTCCAATCTCCCTTCTAACAGCTTTATCCAAAATTTTTGAGAAAGTAATGTATTCAAGAGTAGCTGCACATATCTGTAAAAATGAAGTACTAACAAAATGTCAGTTTGGTTTCCAGAAAGGTTTTTCAACAGAAAATGCCATATATGCTTTCACCAGTCAAATTTTGAATGATCTGAATAACCGAACACCTCCCATTGGGATTTTTTGTGATCTCTCAAAGGCTTTTGATTGTGTAAATCATGAAATTCTGCTAGACAAGCTCAAGTATTGTGGCATGAGTGGGACAGTGCACAAATGGTTTAATTCGTACCTAACTGGAAGAGTGCAGAAAGTTGAAATAAGTAGTTCTCGTAAGATGCAAAGATCAGCACATTCCTCAAACTGGGGAACTATCAAGAATGGGGTTCCACAAGGGTCAGTCTTGGGTCCTTTGTTGTTCTTATTATATATTAATGACTTGCCATTCTATATTCATGAAGAGGCAAAGTTAGTTCTCTTTGCTGATGATACAAGTATAGTAATCACACCTGAGAAACAAGAATTAACTGATGAAATTGTCAATACTGTCTTTCAGAAAATTACTAAGTGGTTCCTTGTAAACGGACTCTCACTGAATTTTGATAAGACACAGTACATACAGTTCCGTACAGTGAATGGTATGACGCCATTAATAAATATAGACCTTAATCAGAAGGATATAGCTAAGGTAGAATATTCCAAATTTTTAGGTATGTCCATTGATGAGAGATTAAATTGGAAGAAACACATTGATGATCTGCTGAAACGTTTGAGTTCAGCTACTTATGCAATAAGGGTCATTGCAAATTTTGGTGATAAACATCTTAGTAAATTAGCTTACTACGCCTATTTTCACTCATTGCTTTCATATGGCATCATATTTTGGGGTAATTCATCACTGAGGAATAAAGTATTTATAGCACAGAAGCGTGTAATCAGAATAATAGCTGGAGTCCACCCAAGATCATCCTGCAGACATTTATTTAAGGATCTAGGGATATTCACAGTAGCTTCTCAGTATATATACTCTCTTATGAAATTTGTTATTAACAACCAAACCCAATTTAAAAGTAATAGCAGTGTGCATAACTACAATACTAGGAGAAAGGACGATCTTCACTATTCAAGATTAAATCTAACTTTGGCACAGAAAGGGGTGAATTATACTGGCACTAAAGTCTTTGGTCACTTACCAAATAGTATCAAAAGTCTGACAGATAACCAACAAGTATTTAAGAAGAAATTAAAAGAATTTCTGAATGACAACTCCTTCTACTCCATAGAGGAATTTTTAGATATAAATTAAGAAAAAAAATATTAAAAAAATAAAAAAAATAAAAAAATAAAAATGAAAAAACACAAAAAAATAAAGTTGTTATATTAACTTAAGTATGTTGTTAAATTAACCTAATTATGTCATGTATTGGAAAATTCGACTCGCTCCACATCATTACGAAATATCGTATTCATGATCCATGGAACTAGTATTAATCTAATCTAATCTAATCTAATCTGATTCGCATTTCTGTAACTAGGTTTAGGGACTGGAGCGTAGTTACTAATAATACTCAGGACAGACTGCAAACTAAGCATCATAAATCAGTATCTCTCATAGTTGTTTTTATATTTTTTTTGTAAGTGTACTCAAAACAAAGAAACTCATTCATGGACCTTTTCGTGCCTCGCCGATAGTCAAGAACTACAAACTAATAAAAATAAATAAAGAATATGTGTGAGAGAGTGAGGAGAGAGAGAGGAGAGAAATAGTTGAAAATAAAAAAGGAGAGAGAGTAAAAAATTTTTGTAAAGAAATTGAATCAAGGTATGTAAAGAAATCTTTCATTAAAATGACACGTTTCACATCATTACGAAATGTCTTATTCAGGATCTATGGAACAAGTATTAATCTAATCTAATCTAATCATATCATATTGCTGAGTAGCCATGAAGAGTCATGAATTACCGGAATTTTCGCCAATATCAGTAACCAAAACTAACCTTGAAAATAAAAGACGACGGTTTTTGTAATAAACCGGACTCCTCTCAAGACCCTTTCTTCCCTGTTAACTAACCACAGAAGATGTCTGATATACCTCCATTCAGAAGTAACAAAGTGTGCATGCATTTAAAGATGAAGTGCATGATGTGAAGTTTTGTGATGGAGATACAAACTCAACACGTAATCAGATTGTTATTTATGTAAAATCAAATGTTACATATCGGTTTTTTTTACCAGCTGCTACGTGTTTGAATCTAAAATAAGGATACAAATTTTTGTGCCTGAGTGACAAGCGTACCGCGCACCTACCGTCCTTTACCATCCACAAATATAGCTTAAGTATCAATTGCTCATTCACCAACAGTAAGTTGTGTGCGTGTTTGACCAGAAATAACGACACCTATTCCGATTGTTGCAACACATGAACAGACAATAAAAATGCACGTTAATTTTCACTAGCAGGCCAGTGTGCACGTGGTAGGGCTTGAAATGAAGTTATGAATATTTTTGTACTGTATCAGGATTCTGACCCACATACTTACCTTTGGAGGAGACCTAAAGAAGATTGCAGTCTTGGGAAAAGGAACGAAATGATTGAACTATACTGTTCCGAGAGATTCAGATCCTCGAAAGAGGAGATACGAATTCGAATCACAGTCCAGCACCAAATTTTTCAAAATCTCTAGTTCAATTAAGCACAAGTAAAATAGGTGTCCTGTTCCTTTAAATGGCTATCGGTTCAACAAATAAAATAAAATTTTCTAATGTAAGTAAGTTTGCTGGCGACAGCATTTATGTTTACCATGACTTCCGCCTATGTCATTTCCCAACATAAACCGGCTCTGCCCTGTTGGTAATGAAGGAACGTAATGTTTAATGCGGATTATAACGTTTTTCTCTTGAGTTTACCAGAGGTAAAGTAAATTTGTTCGTGCCTCTTATGCTACAGTCTGGAACCGCGCGACCGCTACGGTCGCAGGTTCGATTCCTGCCTCGGGCATGGATGTGTGTGATGTCCTTAGGTTAGTTAGGTTTAAGTAGTTCTAAGTTCTAGGGAACTGATGACCTCAGAAGTTAAGTCCCATAGTGCTCTGAGCCATTTGAACCATTTTTGTGCCTCTTACAAATAAATGCCTGAACCCACGCATTGCACCTGTGATAGTTCGTTCCACCAGACCATTGCGGCCACATTTCCCAGCACCTGGAGTGTGCTGTAACGGATGATGTGCCTAGCTTACAAACTTAGTCACAGTGGGAAAAATGCGTTTCTATTAAATGATTAAGTAGAAGCAGGCTTCTGACGCGGAGATTATGCCATTGTCATGTCAACAGGGTGTAAAGACTTTTCTAGGCATCATAGCCTCGATGTGAAGCCATTTTGAAATTTTCACCAATTCAGCAAATTTCTTAGTTCGAGAAAATCCATTGTGAAGTGTGAAGTTACCTGATAATTCGATTATTACCATCATTATTACTATCATTTTCCTCATACCATTGCTGGAACACATGTGCATGAAGATCATTTAATGCCTTTTGGTCATTATAAAATTAGTTGTGAAAGCACAGGTTTTTTCCCTGACTACGGAATCCTCTTCATTTTAATATCAAACATCAGTTATTACTCGTAGATTACAGAAAAACTAAAGTAACTGATGAAGACGCAGCCTTTCTTCATTTACTTGCGCCTAGAAATGGCTGTCGAATACTGCCAAACCAAAAGCCAAGGGATCTTACTGCCTTCCGATATATGTCGCTGTCAGTTCTTCCATATGATTTGGTCGATGTGACCTATTTCAAGTTGTGTATGACAGAGAATGTTTTAGAAAATGGTCTGGTGGAACGAACTATCACAGGTGCAAAGCGTGGGTGCAGGCATTTACTTTTAAGAGGCACAAACAAATTTCCTTTACCTGTGGTAAACTCAAGAGAAAGACGTTATAATCCAGAATCCACATGAACATCGTGTTCCTTCAATACCAACTGGGCAGAGCCGGTTTACGTTGGGAAATGACATAGGCAGATGTCATGGTAAACACAGATACTGTCCAGAATGAGATTTTCACTCTGCAGTTTAGTGTACGCTAATATGAAACTTCCTGGCAGATTAAATCTGTGTGCCGGACCGAGACTCGAACTCAGTACCTTTGCAATTCGCGGGCAAGTGCTCTACCAAATGAGCTACCCAAACAAGACTCACGACCCATCCTCATGGCTTCAATTCTGCCAGTACCTTGTCTCATTTCAAGCCCTATCACGTGCACACTGGCCTCCCACAGAAAATTAACGTGCATTTTTAATGTCTGTTCATGTGTTGCCAACAATCGGAATAGGTGTCGTTATTTCTGGTCAAACACGCACACATCTTACTTTTGGTGAATAAGCAATTGATACTTAAGCTATATTTGTGGATGGTAAAGGACGGTAGGTGTGCGGTTCGCTTGTCGCTCAGGCACAAAATTTTTTATCCTTATTTTAGATTCAAACACCTAGCAGCTGGTAAAAAAACCGATATGTAACATTTGATTTTACTTAATTAACAATCTGATTACGTGTTGGGTTCGTATCTCCATCACAGAACTTCACATCATGCACTTCATCTTTAAATGCATGCACACTTTGTTACTAATGAATGGAGGTATATCAGACATCTTCTGTGGTTAGTTAACAGGGAAGAAAGGGTCTTGAGAGGAGTCCCAGTTTATTACAAAAACCGTCGTCTTTTATTTTCAAGGTTAGTTTTGGTTGCTGATATTGGCGAAAATTTCGGTAATTCATGACTCTTCGTGGATACTCAGCAATATGATTAGATTAGATTAGATTAATACTTGTTCCATAGATCCTGAATAAACCATTTCGTATTGATGTTAAACGTGTCATTTTAATGAAAGATTTCTTTAGATACCTTGATTCAATTTCTTAACAAAAATTTTTTACTCTCTCATTCTTTTTTATTTTCAACTATTTCTCTCCTCTCTCTCTTCTCACTCTCTCACACACATTCTTTTTTATTTTTATTTGTTTGTAGTTCTTGACTATCGGCGAGGCACGAAAAGGTCCATGAATGAGTTTCTTTGTTTTGAGTACACTTACGAAAGAAATATAAAAACAACTATGAGAGATACTGATTTATGATGCTGAGTTTGCAGTCTGTCCAGAGTATTATTAGTAACTACGCTCCAGTCCCTAAACCTAGTTACAGAAATGCGAATCAGATGCATTCCGTATTCCAGGCCGCAGCAGCCGCGTCTTTGAGATGCGAGATATGGTCACTTCCCAGCCCGCTGTAGGATCACATCGGTTTGTCTTCTTCCTGCTGGTGCTGTAACTGAGATTTGGCAACAAGGCAAGGAATGTTTGGCAACTCTGTGATCGACGAGCTACTTCCTGGTGTGTACGGAATTAAGCCTCAAAGTTCACTCAATTTTTCCTGTCATTCCCATTGAATAATCTGAGTTATTATCGCTTTAGGTGTAACAAAAGATTGTAAATTTACGGTTTTCAGCGCAGGTAAGTTGTTGCACGTGGAAATCGCAACTAATCTCGTCCTTTAAATAGCGGTTTACGAGTTGTAGCCACTACTGGCCTTGTAAGAGGAAACAAAAGCGCATACCTCCTTGCTAGCTATGTGGTAACGTGCTGATCTAGGAAAAAGCGTCTTTTATGGTTAGCAGGTCCAGTGTTACTGACAGTAACGTTTTTATCCCTTCTGTGAAAGTGCTACAAGCAGTCAGATCAAACATCAATAAGGAGATCGCAAGAAAATACTTCCGACTCATAGTGCAATGGTGGAAAAATTATAATGCTGCAGAACAGGTAACGCCTCTGTCCGCTGCTGACAAGCAAATTTTTCGTTTCTAGGAATACATAACTTAATTTATGAAATACTCCCTTTGCACACCTCTTCAGTATGGCACAGCATACCAATTAAACACAGACTCAATCGAAATCTAAGTGAGTAGTATTTTACTACTTCGCGCCGATAGAGTCACGCTCGTGCACAGATATTCAGTTTTATTAAAACAGACTTTCGTCATAAGGTTATCATGGGTAGTTTTATTTCATTTCTTGTAATACAGTGCACAATTTTCGTAAGGTTTCTTTTAGTGTTGTTAAAACAATAGTAAACATGGTAGAGAAATTAATCATCAACGATATGTGCGAATTCTCTGATGTTGTCTATAACAGTCTGACAATGCACATGCAGTTTATTGTTTACATGCATGTAGAAAACTTGTTCTGAGTTAAAGCTGTCAAACAAGGTTTGAAGAAGAATAAAATGCCACTACCACACGACAGCTAATGTAGAAAATACTTTTCTGGCGTATTTTGGCAGATGCGCTCTCCCCATACATAACACAAAAGTTTCGAGATACATCTGCTGCCTGGTCGTCTATTAAACCTGAAAGAAGAACAAAATGTCACATAAGTTAGCACTTTTTTAACATGCGATTATTTTGGATTGAGAAGTGAAGGGAATTATGTTCAAAGTTCCATTAGATTGATAACGGCATCAGCCAGCAGAATTGCGTTTTAACAAATTTAGCAGTGATTGCACTTGAATTCACGACGTCAAATCTACAGTGCGCGACGCCGACAGTTACACTACCGGCTGACACATAGGTACTGCAGCACCAGAAGTCGACAACGATTCCTCCAGTACTTCCGCATTTCACACTGCTGTGAGATAATGCATATGTCCAGATCTAGATTCTGAGAGACAGACAGTTACAGCTTTTCTTTTGCACTGCACAAAAAGGTTCAAATGGCTCTGAGCACTATGGCACTTAACATCTATGGTCATCAGTCCGCTAGAACTTAGAACTACTTAAACCTAACTAACCTAAGGACATCACACAACACCCAGTCATCACGAGGCAGAGAAAATCCCTGACCCCGCCGGGAATCGAACCCGGGAACCCGGGCGTCCGGGTCAAGTGAAAAGGAACACTTCCTATTTACATTTCTGCATCCTACACTGTTGGCAGTTCTGTGTAGGTGGCAGTTGCGTGATTTTATTTCGGTGATTACAAAACAGAGTCGAATGTATGCACTGGCTAGCCGAGGCAGCTAGTTCATGGAGATTCGGTCAACCAAGTAAATGAATGTAGTGAACATGCCGCAAACCACTACAGGGAGCCTGTGTGTCAGAAATCTCATCCAGTGTGGCACAACAGCGTTACAATAGAAAAAGGAAACCTGGAGTACGTGATGTGGTGGTCTGTTGGATTGATGGTAGGTTTGTATACTTATGGTCTGGGTTCGATTCCAACTTCTCCTGATGATTTTTGATAAGGAGAGACAGATTCTCTTCTCTTTTGGCTACCCCAAGTGAAGAAGGTACAATGGCATTGTTGTCTGAAATTCACATTAAACATGATATTCCTTGTCTACCAAGTAGATGTTAGGTTGAACCACAATAAAGTCACGGGTGACGACATGTAGAAACTCTATCTCTAGTAACTTTTCTTACACTAGTTCTTTATTTCTAGTGACGAAACAAACGCTATGTATGGTCACAGGACACTTATTCCATCTTATATTTCAGCTTCTGAATGTCGGTAAAATTGATTCTGAACTGGGAATGCAACTCAGACCGCCCTTAACGAGGAATTTGATGCCTTCGTGACAGTACAGCTCGACTACAATTTGTTGTTTGTTCAAAACTGCAGATTCCTGAACATATTCTCATATTGCGCGTGAATGGGTTCGAATCCTAGCCTGGAACTGAAGTTTTCATTATGTATTATCAAGCTCTAACGTGAGAATACCTATCTGCTGGTGTATCTTAATTTTAATTTTTAATGTATTTTCATTCGTTGTCAACACTAACGATATCTGACGGTTTTGCCTTCTAATGAGAGACAGAACTATTTGCGAGATCACTGAAAGTTCAATGATGTTATTCCGAGTTGCTGGTGGAGAAAAATTCGGTAGCTGACGTCTCATCGTGTGTAGTCAACAACGATGTGTGTGGCATTCGATTACCAGTCCGCACTGAACTCTTCGTCGTATTATTTCTAGTTCAAACATGCTCACATGTCACTGTTGGTGTAACAAACCCATATTTAACGTTCGTTTTCTCTAGAATGTACAGCGATAGGTGGCGGGTTGGAGTCCTGGGAAGTAAAAAATTAATGTTTCTTCTCGTCATTTCCGTTACATCTAGCTACTGCCAAGAAAATACGATATGTCACAGTTGATTGTGCTTCGATATCAATCCAATTAGGTTCTGTGTTCGAATCCCTGTCCAACACAAAGCTTTACCTCACGGCATTTCAAGTAAGTTACTTGTGAAGAAGCAATACGTAATTTCTCTCGTAGTTCGTTAACAGATGCTGATGCTGGGTAGGAATTCCCGTCCATTAAAAATGTTTACGTTACGTAATTTAAAGTTGATATTAACTAACTCATACTGTCTAAAATCGAGGTATATCACTCTCTGTATGCCTAGTCAGGAATGACTGTTAGTTTCCGTCAGTCACGAAATCTTTGCTTAGTCTACATGACCTGGGTTTAAATCCAAATGCAGAACGACACGGTTCGTCGTGTCATTTGAAGTTCATACATATTCTCAACTTGTTGCTTGTGAATAATTTAAATTATTATTGTCATTTTGTGTTAAATAATAAGTACGTATGTTACTTGAAGAGGAAATCATGATTACGACCAACTTACTACGTGCATTACCTGTCTGACGTAATAATGAGAGTGGTATCATTTCAGGTATGTCCTTTATTGTTATCAATGTGAGCTTACAAGCCTAAAGGACAGTCCTATCTGCGATAAGGTGTTCCCTGACATTTGTAGTATCGTGGTATTACTTTACATCTTGAGTTATTGCGATACAGAGCAGTGTTTTCTAGTGGTGACTTGTTGGAACCGCATTCAATAGCAAAACGATTGTACCGAAGAGTGATTAGAGGATCCGCTAGACAGCTGCGTTATCTGGGTTGCGTGCGAATGAGGCGAAATGCAATTCAGGTCGTTCGGATACTCTTGAGAACGACTGTACATATTTGCGACAACGGGTGAGAGTGGACTCCCCATGCTACTCCTTCTGTCTGGTCGTAGTATTCACCGTCAAATAAGAAGTAAATGATGTCAAAACATCTCTGAAAAGGTTGGTGGTCTCTTCTTTAAATTTCTGTCTGAAGAGTTCCAAGGATTCTTGTAACGGACCTTTAGTGAATAGAGATACCACGTCGAAGCTCACCAGTATGTCAGATTCTTTAAGAGCAAAGTTATTGATGCATCCCAGGAAATCCACGGAGTTATGGATATTGTGTGTATATTTCCCAATGTAAGGGCTAAACTGCTGTTTGAGGTGCTTGGCGAGAAGTTACGTTGGGGCACAAATATTGCTGACAATGGGACATAACGGAATCGATTCCATGTGCACCTTCGGCAATCCGTAAAGTCTAGGAGGATCAGCATCGCTATGGCATAGCTTCTTGGTAATCTCGTTAGGGAAGCCGGAATCCTTGAGAAGCGCCAGAGTCTTCCTCTCGACCCTCTTGGTAGGCATAATCCTGTCGGGATAGGATCACTGTTGCGTTGCCCTTGTCTGCAGGTGATATTACTGTGTCTGGATCTTCTCTTAGCTCCCATATGGCGACCCTCTCCCTGTAAGAGATGTTCGGTTTCATCAGCTTTGTTTTGGTTAGAGCTCTGCAGGTTTCGCGACGAACTTCTTCAGTAGCTTTAGGTGGAAGTCGAGTAGCTGTTTGTTCCCCTGTGCTAATGATGTCAACAATGGGTACCTCTTTAGGAGTCGGAGCGAAATTCTTTCTTTGAACCGAAATAGCGTCATCATCGAGTTCCTTGTTAATGGGATTGATGATGGTCTTTTCATCGCCATGAGAAGGTTGTTTCTCTGATATACGTTCAAACTTGGATGCCTGTCATTCGGCTGACTTCCTCTGGGTTGAGTCGGCTGTGGCCCATGTGACACCATCAACCCAGTCCCACGTCCAGGGGCTGAGCCGGTTGGCCAGTTATAGATGTAACTGTAGGAGTTCTTTGTCGGTAGTGTCCAAGCGCCACTGCATGAAGCGAACTCTCTCTTGTACCAAAGCTAGGCTGGCATGTTTCTTGATTCTTCTGGCTGCCGCTGAGTAGATGTGATGCTTGACCTTAGTAAAATTCGGTACCATACGTTCTTCACGGCACTTCATAAGAAAAACAAAAGAACTCAGTAGACGACTTCTCTAATGACGCAGATTGTCGGTCCTTTTCATGCTGTGATACATCTCCTCCCCGTAGAGGTATGTGATGTGATTCTTCAATTTCTCCAGACGTATTTTATAACCAAATAAATCTCAGGTGAACAGCCTGGTATGAGTGTGCATGCGACACAATATTTCGGCAATCGACCACATTGTCATCATCAAGTGCACTGATTTACTGACCGGCGGTGGGCCGGCGCCATCTATATATATATAGGACAATCCCCCTCCCGCTCCTCCCTCAGGTGCTTCCTATGAGTCGGTGTGGTCTGCGCTCCGTGTGTGGTCCAGGCAGAGCGCCCGTTCTCCAGCCATATGGGCGCTGCGTCGTAGGTCTTCTCGTTCAGGAAGGTCCGCCAGCACCGCTCTCGTTATTCTTTCCTCTTCCCCCGAAGTCGGTACACTCTGGGAAATATCCTTTCTCTTCTTAATCCAGGTGATTGGGGGTGCCCAGGCCTTGCTAAGGATGTAACCGCTGTATCGATTTAGTTGTGGGTCTCTTACTCTGATCTCTATGGCTTCTTTGATGACATAGTCCCAGTATTTGGAAGTCTGTGTCAGGACTTTGGTTTGGTCATAATCCATGCTGTGGAGGTTCGACAGGCAATGCTCAGCGATTGCCGACTTACTGGGCTGTTGCAGTCTAGTGTGCCATTGATGTTCTCGGCATTGGCCCTCAATGGTACGAATGGTCTGCCCTATGTATACACTACCACATGGGCAAGGTATCTGATAAACCCCTGATTTACATAGAGCAAGGTTGTCTTTGACACTACCAAGAAGGCTCTTGATTTTGCTTGGAGGACGGAAGATGGTTTTCACTTGGTGTTTACGTAAAATGTATCCAATTTTTCCGGATAAGGCCCCACAAAACGGAATAACAGCCAAGACCACCTTCTCCTGAGGTTCATCCTCAGTTTCCGCCGGTGCTGCAGGTGTGGGATGCAGAGCCTTCCGAATTTTCCCTTCCTTGTAACCGTTCCTCTGAAACACGGTCTTCAGATGGTCCAGTTCTTGTTGGAGACTGCCCCTGTCGGAGATGGTGTGAGCTCTGTGTACAAGAGTTTTGAGCACGCCATTCTTTTGTGCCGGGTGGTGGCAGCTCAGCTCGTCTTCTAATCAAAACATCTAGGAAAGGAAGCATCCCATCCGTTTCGATCTCCGTGGTGAACTTAACATTCTCGTGTCTGGAGTTGAGATGTGTGAGGAAGTCTGCCAGTTTATCTTTTCTCTGCTAGTGAAAATTAACGTGCATTTTTATTGTCTGTTCATGTGTTGCCAACAATCGGAATAGGTGTCGTTATTACTGGTCAAACACGCACACATCTTCTGATGATTCCTCTCTTACCAGCACTACTGAGTGTCACAACATTCTCCACTGACGTCTCGCCATTAAGTCTTGAAGATCTTTCGATCCAGATCCATGAAGATACCCTTTCTCTTCTCCATACCCCTCCCTGCTCCTTCAACAACCCCAAGACTGCCCACATTACCCTTTTTTTCCATCCACAAATGAGGCCAACATTACTGTACCATTGACTTCTCTGGGTGGTTTATCATTGCAATATCTCTTCCCTCCAGATCCTCAACCCTTCCCCCTCCTCTCACATTCCTTTATCCCATGAAGGCCATCCCCTCACCCGCCTCTATGGCACAGAGATTACATGCTTTCCTCACTTCCTTCTTCCTTGCAGAGCAACAGTGCAGTCTCACCTTCCCCCCACGGAAGCCATGACGTGGCCGGTTATACAGCCTCCCATACATCAGGATCTCCTCCATGCTACAACATCCTCCATGGTCCACATTACCGGTGTGTGTTGGTGTGTGTGTTTCGTGTACTCAAATGCAATGGGATATGCTGCCATTCAACCCAAGTTTTACTTTGAGTTGTCACTTATCTCCCTGTACTGACAAGGTAATTACTGCAAAAAATTCAGAAACTGAAGATATATTACATTTTTCAAATAACGTACACACATTTGCAACTGGCTCTAAATTGAAATTTTCTTATGGTTTTAACCCATTGACTGGCACACATTTAGTGATAACTGTTTCACCACAATGCCAGGTACATGGCATTAGCTGTGGCCTCCAGTAGCCACACAATGTTAAGCATGCAGTTTTGATGGGACTGCTGATGGCCAGACGGCAATCACTGTGTTAAAGGTATGGGAAACAGTTACTGGACTGGTAACTTCAGTGCAATATTCCATACTTAAGTTATTATAATGGAAAACCTCATTTAAAAATATGATCAGTATTAAAATAGGGTTGGACCATCCTCTTGGTGAAGAGCACAAAACAAATCTATTTATTGGGTGCTTCAGCAACTTGGCAGAGTGTATACAGTGGTCATTTGCTGCACTTCTCATGATATACCACAAAATTCTACATGGACACACATTCGAGTAGCCCACTGTTGTAGATCTGCTGCAGTTTTAGGCCTGTGCAGGGGTGATGAAAGTTGATGGTATGCTAGTAAGGGCTGGCAGTTCATGAGTCACACTTATATCAGTTCAGTAGTTTTATGGCAACTTACCTGCTACATCTGATACTAAACAAAGGACAAATAATCTTGAGGGGAGCTTTAATGTAAATTTTTCAACTGAAAGAGCTAAGAAAGGATTCAACTATTCAGTGTTTCTGCAATTCAGAACCAGTTAATAATTTGCGGTACACAAAAAATTTGCAGCCACAAATTCCATAAATTCCGTCTTATGACAGTCTCTTATACACTCCTGGAAATTGAAATAAGAACACCGTGAATTCATTGTCCCAGGAAGGGGAAACCTTATTGACACATTCCTCGGGTCAGATACATCACATGATCACACTGACAGAACCACAGGCACATAGACACAGGCAACAGAGCATGCACAATGTCGGCACTAGTACAGTGTATATCCACCTTTCGCAGCAATCCAGGCTGCTATTCTCCCATGGAGACGATCGTAGAGATGCTGGATGTAGTCCTGTGGAACGGCTTGCCATGCCATTTCCACCTGGCGCCTCAGTTGGACCAGCGTTCGTGCTGGACGTGCAGGCCGCGTGAGACGACGCTTCATCCAGTCCCAAACATGCTCAATGGGGGACAGATCCGGAGATCTTGCTGGCCAGGGTAGTTGACTTACACCTTCTAGAGCACGTTGGGTGGCACGGGATACATGCGGACGTGCATTGTCCTGTTGGAACAGCAAGTTCCCTTGCCGGTCTAGGAATGGTAGAACGATGGTCTCGATGACGGTTTGGATGTACCGTGCACTATTCAGTGTCCCCTCGACGATCACCAGTGGTGTACGGCCAGTGTAGGAGATCGCTCCCCACACCATGATGCCGGGTGTTGGCCCTGTGTGCCTCGGTCGTATGCAGTCCTGATTGTGGCGCTCACCTGCACGGCGCCAAACACGCATACGACCATCATTGGCACCAAGGCAGAAGCGACTCTCATCGCTGAAGACGACACGTCTCCATTCGTCCCTCCATTCACGCCTGTCGCGACACCACTGGTGGCGGGCTGCACGATGTTGGGGCGTGAGCGGAAGACGGCCTAACGGTGTGCGGGACCGTAGCCCAGCTTCATGGAGACGGTTGCGAATGGTCCTCGCCGATACCCCAGGAGCAACAGTGTCCCTAATTTGCTGGGAAGTGGCGGTGCGGTCCCCTACGGCACTGCGTAGGATCCTACGGTCTTGGCGTGCATCCGTGCGTCGCTGCGGCCCGGTCCCAGGTCGACGGGCACGTGCACCTTCCGCCGACCACTGGCGACAACATCGATGTACTGTGGAGACCTCACGCCCCACGTGTTGAGCAATTCGGCGGTACGTCCACCCGGTCTCCCGCATGCCCACTATACGCCCTCGCTCAAAGTCCGTCAACTGCACATACGGTTCACGTCCACGCTGTCGCGGCATGCTACCAGTGTTAAAGACTGTGATGGAGCTCCGTATGCCACGGCAAACTGGCTGACACTGACGGCGGCGATGCACAAATGCTGCGCAGCTAGCGCCATTCGACGGCCAACACCGCGGTTCCTGGTGTGTCCGCTGTGCCGTGCGTGTGATCATTGCTTGTACAGCCCTCTCGCAGTGTCCGGAGCAAGTATGGTGGGTCTGACACACCGGTGTCAATGTGTTCTTTTTTCCATTTCCAGGAGCGTATATTGTACTGGCCATTTCAATACTAAATTAAATGCATGCATAAATGAAATTTCAGCAAACTTTCAAGAGGGAGTTTCAAAATAATTACTTAATAATTGTCAATTTCCATAAATAAGGACAGATTAGAAAAGGTAATCATTAATGCAAAAAGGAGCTTCATATTACTGTAACAGTATATCAGAAGACAGAATTATTCACTACAAATTATAATGTAAGGTTTACAAGTTGCTTATAGAAAATGGTAGTAATCAGTACTTAAAAAGGAAACTGATCTCTGAAAAATAATGAAAACACATTTAAGAACAGAGCAAACTGGGCATATAACATAGTCAGTTCTCAGGTTTTGAACAAATTTGCTGTTCCACAGTGGAGAAGGGAACAGCAGAACAGTATCGACAGAGCTGGTCTTAAATGGTAACCAAATGCATTCAAAAGTTAAGGATAAAGTGTAAAACATACACAATTTTAAACACAATAAATAAAATAAAAGGAATGATTAAGCTGACGCCAGACTGAACTGGATCTTCCATATTCTACCACATTAGTACAAGAGACTGAACTCTGAAACTTTTGCTTTGCATCTCACTTTCATGACAGTGATGATGACTGTGGCTGTACGCTACCTAAGAGTGAGATCCTCAGTGCCCTCACATCAAATACTCTGAGGCACATGTGGCTAAAACTATTACAAATAACAACCTTTCTATGGCTGAGGAATGGCAATAAACAAAACAGTCTAAATATTGAGGGGTATTACAGAAGAAACAGTTCTAAAATAATGTTGTCACTCTGTTAAAACCGTCTTCAGTACCAGTATCTAGATGCAGACAAATGAAACAACTTCAGACTGTTGTTGCTGAGTAATGGACACACTTGCAATGCCGTTCAGTACTGGTATGTGGGAATACATCCCAAATACAGATGAGCAATTTGTAAACGATACACAAAGAAATAAATGCAATGGTACACTTTTTTCAAACAGAAAACAAATTGTCAACAGAATACACCCCACTCCTTGGGGCAAAAAGGTTCAGAAGCTGCAGATATTATGCCGAATCAACTGTCAGTCAAATCACACAGTCACCTCACTATTTATTTTGCACATTATGTTTAATCACCTACTATCGTGCAGTAGGCAGCATATATTATTGTCACTTTTTAATAACACATTACGGAACATTATTTCTACAGTTCTGTGTGTGGAGACATGATTATCTTTGTGTGGCTGGAGATCATACACTGCTCATAACTAAAATCCTATAACACAGTAAAAACCCTATCACAAGAATAATATTCACGTAAGAGTTCTGGTAACTGATTCATAATATAGTTACGTTTCTTGTTAAATAGTTGTGTGAATCACATCCACATTAAATTCGGAAATAGCAGAGATAATGTGAAAATGAATGTTAAAAATGTGCTGATAGGAGTAATTTCATATATCCTACAGCAAATATAAATAAAGAACTCGGTGTCTGTGACAAAATTCGTTTTTTAATCATACTTATTTTACAACAAATCACCTTGTTTCTTTTTTTGCCAATGCAATTACATGATTTTTTGGATTCTACATGCATTGTTTCTGGAGTATGTTTGCTAATACTGAATTTCATTATTGAAGTCTAGAAAGCGCGTAAAATTTTATAAATATAATTAGAAGACATATATCTTATGGATATTTTACCATGGATGAATCAACAAGCACAGTATAATTAATTAGAATACAACAGATAGCTTTATGATTTATCCATGTGTTAACGACAAGGTTTTATCGTGTAGTCAACGAACAGTCCATCTACACGGAGAATCCGTGAGAGACTGTGCCCGAATGGCCCTGGCTGGCCATACGCTACTTTCACGTCAACTCGATTTGTATTTGCTGATCGAGGTATCGACATATGCCATGAACGTTCGGCAACGTCCATTCCGACGTCATTTCCTTAGCTCGCTTGGGAGAAACAATGACCTGTTACCTCCATAAACAATAAGGCGCCACCATTTTTGAAGCCAATTGGAAACTTAGCTGCCATATTTTGCGTCAGGTTGGGAACCAGTTGCATGCTAACATGGGATCATATTAGTTTCTTTTTGTTATGCAACGGCATTTGCTGCTGCCAGTCACAAAAAAGATGCATTTCGAGAAATGATCCCAATAACGAGGTGTTTTTGTTGTGTACTATGTTACCATCATAGAGTAAATATATCTGGAGTGACCATTCACATGCGCAGAACAGATTTTGTGTTGTCAGCATACATTGCCGGCCTGGTCACGTGTTCTCGGGACGTCGTGCGTTTGTCCGTATAGCGCGTTTAGCGCCCTGTTTATTTCGAATGTCACTACATCCCTAGTACAGACGGATTCTTTTCGTACGTGTCGTGTATTATTTATATATGTTGCGCTGACATTTTAACAGTATCCATTTGATACCGGGAATAAACCAGCTACGTAACTTTTAAGGGCAAGTTATATTACATTCTGCTTCTTTGCAATAGGTGTTACGGTTCAGATGCACTCGATTTTTAGTAGTTTTCGGTATGATACAGCACTTTATAGTATTACAGACCCTGACGTACATTTGTGCAGTGATAGTCTTGCAAAACGACTTGACCGTACGCTAGTACTTTTGCAAGTGTCCCAAAAACACCCAATTTGCTACACATTAGCGATTATATCCCTGCTAATTTGGCCTTTTTTTGTGCTATTTCTGCGTATTTATTTTCTCGTTTCTGCGACCTAAAGCACAATTTTTCTTACTGGTGACACTTTGAAGTGTTTATTTAACGCATTTTAAGTACTTGCTCCCAGTTTATTAAATGGTTCAAATGGCACTGAGCACTATGGGACTTAACATCTGAGGTCATCAGTTCCCAAGAACTTAAAACTTCTTAAACCTAACTAACCTAAGGACATCACACACATCCATGCCCGAGGCAGGATTCGAACCTGCGACTGTAGCGGTCACACGGTTCCAAACTGAAGCACCTAGAACCGCTCGGCCACTCCAGCCGGCCAGTTTATTAAATCAATAGTAGACTGAGTAAGAAGGGGGAAAAAAGGCGATCGGTGAATAAATGTACTGTAAAGCAAATATAGTTGGCCATGTAACAGTCAACCCATATAACACCATTAAGGGAAGTGGAAAGCGACACAAATGAAAGAGTTTGGGGACATGTATCCTAATATTTTACTCTTCTTAATCAATTGGTGAAGAAAATAAATTGAAGGCAAAATATACCAAAGAAGATGAATGTGTACTTTGATTAACTACACTATTGTGATTTTTATTTGATTTGTGCAAAAAATGTATTTAAGCTGAATGCAGAAATTGGTAGCAGGTGCTGTGGAAAATTAAAAATAGTCGGTATAGCATCTACCTTCAGCCATACACATCCAAATTTTTCTCTTTCTAAACATTCCTCTTCAAAGTATTTTGAACATACTTTGGAATATTCTGTGGAGACAAAATTACTCCTTATTTTCTGGAGCCACATCTTTAATCGTTTTTCATCCTTCAGGAAACTAAAATATAAATCAC
Source organism: Schistocerca serialis cubense (assembly GCF_023864345.2). Taxonomy (NCBI): domain Eukaryota; kingdom Metazoa; phylum Arthropoda; class Insecta; order Orthoptera; family Acrididae; genus Schistocerca; species Schistocerca serialis. The sequence continues at coordinate 720,317,297 of NC_064638.1, forward strand.
ACATAGTCATTCTACATGTCCTAGACACACTTAACAAAGTCTCCTACTGTAACTTTATAGTAAACAAAAGGGTTTGGACACACATATAATACGAAAACAGTTACAGACTCCCACTCTATTGAATTTATCTGTCTCCCATCTTTCAAATCTATGTACATAATGGGCAAGTCACTGATAAATGCATGGAGGATAGTATTTGCTGAAACATCTAACCATTCCATTTCCTGTTCCACTAGCAAATTTACAAGAGGAAGCGATTGTTTGTAAGCTTTTGTACGAGGCGTAATATCTGTTATATAGTCATAAAATCGTAGGAAAATAGGTCTACAGAATCAAGCCTGAATTATAATGCGTCTCGAAATTTTTAAACATAGTACCCATGAAAAGTTACTATCCCTCCATTCACGTATGTTTCTTTGCATCCGTAGCAACAACAGTAATTCACCATCGCTATCACACCATCAACAAACGGTGAAAACACAACAAAAACTCTTGATATTATAAACTTCAAACTCTGTGGAAAGCACACATGCACAGCGAAGTCCCGAAAACACGTGACAATCCTGGTTTAATGTTTACAACATGCGCAGAACGCAATGCTCACTCCAGAGATATTTACTCTATGGTTACCATAAGTGCGATATTTGCGATCTGCGAGCTTCTGCATTATTTTGGTGACTTTACTGTAATGTCAACAAGCGTATTTTTGTAATTACAGACTATCTTTCTGCATAGATACAGGCGATTTCGCATATAATTTTTACATTCGGTTATCCTACTTCTAACTCTAATGACATTTCGCGCTTTGAAGTACTGTCTTGCATATTTATCAAAGGTACCTTGGTAGATCATTGATATTTATAGTAAAAGCAAATAATGAGCAAACATAAATTTAAAAACATGCTTCGAATGCTTAGTTACCGTTTTTGAGGAGCATTACATATATGTAGGTAGGATTTTTGTAGTTGTGTCGTTATGCCGTTTTTATGTGCCTTTGAGCAGTTGTAATGGGAGCCAGGACAGTCATGGTTTATGTCATATCGTGTTAAGATAACTGTTTCTCGATAAAGAATATTTACGAAATCCCTTATGATCAGTACATTTAGGGTGAATATTAATACCATTGTCTAACCTCTTGCATGAGTCAACATCCTACAGGGTACCATTTGATATTAACCTGCTACTGTTATTGTATAAAAGCAAGTATTGCTGTTTAAAAAGCCAAACAATTGTTTTTACAGTGGCAGGTGTTAAACGACCATTTGATAATGGATAAACTGAAGCATACTGTTGTAAGTTGAGCACTGAACCGTAAAATAAATCTCTACTAACTGTCTGACAAGCTAACAGGAAAAAAGAGAAATCAAATACAACACATTTACGATTTACAGTAATTGACAAGTTTAATAACAAATATGGCTGTCTTACATAGTCCTACAGGCATTCGACAATAAAATGTAGCTCAGATTATATTTCTACATTAAGTAGGCCAATTTACAAGAAAGGCCCATTATTGTCCTTTAAACAGTATTAACTTTATGTATGTTCGTCTTCTCGGTTTTCCTCTGTCGTCCATTGCTTTAGTTTTGCAAAAATATCATCGACAAGGTAAGTACCGGTTATGTTTTAATAACAGCTTTATCAGAATAGACTATTAACATTCCTAATACACTAGAAACATTACTCTCTAAATTCATAGGAAACCATTGGCTGATGAGATCCTGCAAATAAAATCTGTCTATGTTCCAACATTCTGAATACAACGAGATATAATATTAGAGAAAATTATTTTTTGCTACCAAAGTTCCACATTTCCTTAATATAATTTCTGCCACTAGGAACATACATTAGCCATGATTTATGGTTTAGAGAAAATACTTCTATGTCAAATTTCAATCGCAAAACAAAGCTAGTGTTGTGTCAAATAAGGTTTATAGGTTGTTGAGTTGTATCCGTCTGGTCAATATGGTGACTGTGTTGACGTTATAAAATATGGCGACCAGTGTTGCTTGTTGCCGCCACCCAGAACACTTTTGATACATAGATAACCTCGCTATATTAATTATATATCTCTTTGGGTGCAAACAAACTCTCCCTAGAGAACGTCTGCTTATATTCCAAGCAAGAAAATCATTCCGGTCAAAGATACTCCCTGTTGATATAAGGCAGAGAGCTAAAACCGACTGAAACTCAATTGTGTCTAGCGATATTCTTTCCCAGCAAAAGTTACTCGTTAGGAAGATTCATTCCGAAAATTTTATGTTCTACGGTAGCGATACTGGCAGACATCTCTGTTCAGGGCACATACATTTGCAATAGTAATTTAATCAGTCTTCTTATGTTCCTGGCTAACTTGCGACTTATTCGAAAATACACAGCCAAATATTTGTGACAAGCCATGAATATCTGTCTAAACTCGACCTTGGATATTGCGATGTATTCGGAAATAAACAACCAGATATTTGTGACAAGCAAGGAATATAGATGCCATTGGTGCTCGATTCACTGACATTAATTTAGACTGTTTTCTTAGGTTCCTGTCTAACCACACCCTCAGAAATTATGATATGTTAGGGAAAAGCGGCTTACAGCATTTTCATCCTTCGTTTCGAATCAGTCTGAATTCACAAAATCGAAGAAATTCGTTCCTGAGAGCGCGCCCTCTTTTGTGTTTGTAACGTCGAATATTGTAGAACATATTTCTGTTACTTGAATAAGAAAGTTCCAGAAAGTGTTATAATACTAAGATTACTCTATAAGCAACAATCTGCATCACTACTGGTAGGCTACCCTGAGAACTTGTAAACTGAAACTTCAATATTCCTCATGTTACAATCTCTTGAAGCCTATTACTGGTGATGTGTCATTATTGAATTTGATTATAAGAAACTGGGCCGTTTTTGTGATAGATCTTCAGTGTGCCATAGCATTGAAACAGCATACTGCAACAAAAACTGTGAAATATGACAAATCAGTATGACGTCTGTCACATAGATGTATTGAGTGAAAGCCGAGGGAGATGTTAGATGCACTGTGGTGATACGTCTCTGTGACCTCACTATGATGTGCCCATGCCTAGTTTCGACCGTTTGGGAATCACTCGACTTTTATACTCATATCAAGTCCAGAGTACGACGAGTCTCACGTGGCACAAAGTTCACATCTGGTATATTGGTGTCGCAACTTAATGATTGTTAGAAATAATTTGGTTTGTTCCGTTTTCAATATCAAATTGCTTCCAAGCATGAAAGTAATGTGTGGTTAACCTGGTTACGTTCCTTTCAGAAATGCTGTCCGAAAATGCATTATCAATGTGTGTACCTCATTAGTATGAATAAACTGAAATGTATTTTTAGGTAGCAGACCAGTGAATAAGTCACATCCTGCTTCACCCTATTCGATCTGAGCTGCTTAATGACCTTGTTTTAACTTACCTGTTTATTTATTTTGGGACCATATACATAACATAATGTCGTCTAGTCACATATACAAAGGTATATGCACCCTAGAACAACAAAAATCGTATATCATAATTCTCTCCTGCAATCACAAAAATGTTGTTAATTTGGGTTTTTGTTTTGATTGTGGTAGCCATTCTTGCACACGAATGAAAGCAGCAACTTATATCTTCAGTTGGTAGACTTGCTGCAATTTTTGAAACTATTACTGCATTTTCTTTCTCTGAATGTGAAAATCTGCTAACTTTATACTCGTTATTTTCGTATGTATCACGAAAAGTACATAAAAGTAAGCTCCCCCAGTGCTAAAAGTGTTTTGGTTGTGTGATGTATATTCTAATTTGTGCGAAAAATTGCAATTCACTTTGCATCTGAAAGTAACCAAAATAACTAGAAAAACAGCTGCAGGAACTTTCCTGAACAAGCACCAGAATATATTTCGTCTGGTGTATTCTTTAATTGAAGATGTTCTTGTTTGAAAAAAGAAGTCTCCTAAAATAACTAGCTTCTAAATTTTGTTTTATAACTTATCAAAGACTGAGAAAAAGATACCTTTTAATCATTTCAAATGTATCAGTCTTTTCTATACATCTTATTCTGAGTGGTACTTAGATGATTTGAATATTTACTGGCATCTGCATGTGTCATGCTCAGTTTGTAAATTGCTGACAATACATTTCTTTCGTTGGGGGATCGCTCTTGTAGTACCAAGAATTACAGAACACGCTTCTATTAAATTAATAATGTCCTAGAAACTTTCAGAAAAGCGAAAGTAAAAAAGAAACATTAGAGGTAGTAAGACAGGAACCAGCACACAAGCTATATTTCTCTTTGTAATCCAATATTTACACCACCTACGGCATCATGGTGGGTTCTCTGTTTTATATTTGAAGTCATGAAGACTTAAATCACTGGCATGCCTTAACCTTACCTTTAATTATAACAGATAGCATCGGTATTTGAAGCAGCTTATATGCATACGGATTATAACTGAAAAACTATAAAATTTGTGCTCCAACTAAAACAAGGAAATTCCAGATTCTCAAAATTTGATATCACCACAAAAGTCTGTCAGTCAGTAGTGTGCATCTATACTTCATAGTGGCATCATGGAGAAGTATCACCAAGGTGAGCCTAACATCTCTCATAAACTGAGCCTAGTGATAATAGCTTCTCCCACTACAGAAGCTCTTGCCACAGAAGCTCTCTGACTGGCAAGCCAATTATTGGCTAATAGCCTTGCGAATCTTACTGGTGGGAAAGATTTTTATACCCAGGGTATAAAAACTCCTTGCATTGATTCAAAGATAGTACCAGTGCACTGTAATAGTCTTTGGACTTAGCTGAAAGTGGTATTTCTCCCCTTAACGTATACTCCCTTAAGGCCCATACTCACACACTGATCTGTCTTCAGAGATATCTGTGCAAATGTCTGTGCTTGCAATTAATCACTGCAGATGTGGCACGGTCACATGATACAGGCTACAATCTACTTCTTGCCTGCTGCTTGACCGCAACCTGTCGGTCTAGAAAAGAAATATCAGCAGCAAGTGAGTAGGCTGACACAACCTCAATGTTTATTTCTTCTATTTAGAAATTCGTTATTGAGTAATTATTGTTATTATCTGTGCCTACAACTTGTGTCGCAAAAAAAGCTAGGAATAGAAACACCGATCAAAATTGTCTAGACAGTGGCAACTTAAGGAAAGGCAGTTTTCGTATATAAATTTACTTCATGACTTGCAGGGCAAAATCAATGAGTGGTGTAATTGTTATTGGTTGCATTTGGAAACATATATTTATCTTTTGACATTCATAACACCTCACATAATGCGGAAAAATACTTGACTGACACGAGTAATTACTCCATATGAGCACCAGACACTAACTTTAAGATTCCTGGCAACAGGGTGAATCTACAAGGAGCTAAAATCCTCTACTGCAATTTCTAAACAAGCACTGAGCAAAATCATACCAACATATGTGAAGTTATTTGCACCGTCCTGAAAGAAAATTTCATGAACGGAAATAAAGTACCTAAATTCTGTCATATATCAGTTCTGAAAAGCTACAGGTAATATTCTTCGAGTTTTAGATGTATTTGAAACTTAGTACATTCTTAGAAGTTGTAGATGAGGCCAATGCAGTGGCATAGATGGGTGGGGGATGGGAGGTGTGGTATGGTACTGACTGGCCCAGATGGCGAAGGAGGAGGGGGTGGCAGGTAGCAGCCACCTGACTAATCTTGTCTGTGTGGTCATAAGATCAGATAGCTATATTTTGATCAGGATTACACAGCTGTTCATGCGGAATTTCAAGATGATTTTGCAAGTGAAAGTGGTTCAGAATGTAATTGTAAGATATGACTTAACAAATATGAAACAAATTTGGATTACTTGACCCCTTAGGGTTCTCTTCAGCCCAAAAAGGAAATAACTTTCGGTCTGTTGTCAGAGGCAACATTTATTGATGGGAGTGTTAGAATTATGATTTTCTGATGTTAGCAGCAATCTCAGTATTACGGATAGAACTGTTAGTTCATATACTGATCACCAGAGGCTTTGTTGTGGCTCATTCATCCCAGAAAAAAGTTCCTGTTTCAAATATTTCTCAACTTTCGTGTATTCTGGCATTATTATGGATACAGATTGTTGATAAGTGATATTTTATCATATTACATACATTTTGTAACTTTATACATAATCAGTTTAATGTTTTTATAATGTAAACCATATAAACACACTGATTTCCAACACAACATGCAAAAGTGGTCCACTTGGGCCCCCTTTTCTTTTTGTCAGCTGGTTTGGGTTGAAGTGACCCCACCTCACATTTAAGACACTTAAATATGATACTATTGTGAGCTCAGATTGCCCATAACATACATTCATAAAAAAAAAAAAAAAAATGTTTTTAAAATGTAGTTTATTTGAGGGTTTTCGAGTGATCACCGAATAGAAGACGAGGATGCCCTAAGAGAATCATGAAGCCTACCAACAAGAACTGAAAATGGCCAACATCGAAGGTTCTTTTTCTCTATAAATGAGAAAACAGTTTTTGAAAAATAAAATCTCCAAAATATAAAAAAAAGGTCTTTTTACTATCACTTGGAAGCACAACTTATGAGGCTCAGTGGTTCATGTTTTGTGTGAGTGGATGAGTATCCAAAACATAATCCTCCCTTGTAAATATAATTCAAAATGATTCATAACATATTATTTATTTTATTAAATACTGTTTAGCGCAAGATGACAAGAACTGTGCTGCACTTTGCGTTTCATGAATAAATGTAGCTAATAAATCATATAAATCTAGTTTATTGGCAATATTGCAGTAAATAATGTGGATAACAGTATGACTGAGTCAGTCTTGCAACAGTATTGACCTTAAATAAGATCTAAATGGACCTAAAAAAGAAAAATCTCATTCATTAGAACACAATGAGCCAAGAATTATATAATGAGAAAGCAAACAACACACACAAACTTTGGAATTAGTCCTCTTGCCCATTTGCACTTTTTTAAGAATTTCACAATTTCCCTAAAGTTCTTTACCAGCTCATCTTGTCTCTTCAAAAGTTTAAAAGACATGTCTCTACTGCTTATCAGTCTCTCTCCATCAAAATAATTGTTGTAAAACTTTACAATTTTTTAGATTCCCATAGGATGTGTGGGAGTAAATTTTCCAGCAATGTAAAAATCATTGTTGGAGCTACTCTTGAGCAATGCAATCAACTGGATGAAAATTTCAGTATATGATTCAAAAAAATTCTTGAAGCGTTTTCAATTGATGTATTCTTTATTTCCTTGATGGAGATGTTTTGGAGTTTTGTGTTGATGCAGAAGTTTGATTTCCTCAAGATCAAGATCAGCAACAGCTTGATCACTTTTACGCCAAATTTCCTCAAATTTAAAATCTCAAGAAGTACTTAAAACATCAGTAGCTGCTTCTGCTTGTTCTGAAATGTGTCAGGCTGTAGCCAGTCCAATGTTTCAGTTTTAACTACATTTAAGATTTTTGCTTTCCTTGCTTAAGTGGTGTGAGTCTTGATGTGCAAATGAGATACCGATTATGACTGTAGAGGATGTAGCATCCCTCTGAGAAAATATTTCCTCTTAAACTGTTCATTAGGTTTGCATGTGGCTTGAGGCTGGTGCATCTATAACTTTGGAGATGACTTTGCTGTTATCCCAAGGGGCATTGGTACACTTAGCTGGACGTCAAGAGAGTGGAACCACAAGCTTAAAGGGCCGGACCCCCACCTCCAGCAGTCCACTCTCACCAACCGCTCGGGCCGTTTTTGTGAGTCTGCCGTCACTCTGGTGAGTGAGGCGTCATTTTTCGGAATCGGGGCAGGCGTCAGGAGGACGTAGCAGACCGTTATTATAACTGTTGTGCAGCATAAAAGGAATGGCAAGAGCTGTAGGAGGCTTCTGCATTTCGAAAGCCGTCTTCCTATTAATCCAAACTGCGCCCTATGTATTTAGTGGCCCGATGCCAGACACATGTCAAACAAGAACCATGTCCTGGCGGCATGGTTTACGGATAAGATCTACTGAGGTCCGTGGCACTGTAAACATGCGAAAAGTTAGGCATGCTTTGTAATTTGACAGCTTGACTATAAGGAGCCAAGACTCAGAATTTATTGACATGAGCACACATGTGGCAAGGCTGTCATTCATTGGATAGTAACATAAAAAATAGACGGAGTGGGGGAGAGAGGGCGATTTCCCAGTGGGGTGGTAGATTGACTTCTCTCGCATTGGTTGTGGCCACATCTTCCAAAATTGTTGCAAAATTGTTTAAAGTGAAAATCTAAGAGATTGGCTTAGGTATAAATAAACTTTTCGGAAGAGAATGGGCAATGTTTGCTATTTGGCTTCTCATCGACAGTACATATTACAATCCTTCTGATTCGCCCATAAACAATGTTTGGCGGTGTCTCCACAGAGGACTCAGAAGAGCATCGCATGTAAAAAAAAAACCTCTTCCCTAGGATCCGAGCGAGAGAATTCGGATGTGGACTCGAGAGCGAGACACTTCTTTCCTGGAATCCGAGAGAGAGAGACACGACTCCTGATACACTGAGTCCTGAGACATTATCTCTGTACTAGTTCCATAGGCAGCAGATGTAGCACATACTACTTCTGTGGCTGCTGAGATCACAGCCTGATGCATACGCTCACACAAGATTACTATGTGTGATAATTTGGCTTTAAACAGAAATTAAAATTCATCACTGGCCAGAAAACTGTTAAAATTAACTGCAGCAGAAGGCCATTGTTGATAGTGGATGCACATTTGTTAGTTGCCAAACTAACTTCTAGGAAAATGCTATAAAATTTAGAAATACCATAATCAGTTTTGCAGGGCTGAAATCTGGTAATTATGGGCGAAACAGAATCAGAGCTTAGAGACTGTGGTCACATTATTTAAGGTTCTGCACTTGCATTCAGGTTTGCAAAACGCTTTGTGATGATCGGCAGTTAATGTCATTGACACAGTAGCAAGCTGCAAATAAATAAATGGCAGAACACTAATTGTATTTTGCCATTGTGTCTCCACACCACGATCCATTAAGATCGTATTGGTCATTGGCTGTAATAATTATGCATTAAAACATTTCATGTATCATATACCCAGTAGGAGCACTGTTAAAAAGAGAACTTATGAGACTTAACTAATTTATATTAATTTAATTGCAAATGGTTATAAAGCTAATACAGGACATTTACATCATATTTGTGTATGCAAAAGAAATATTAATTACTGATACGCAAGCAATACAGCTACATTGCGTTCTATCAGCATAAAAGCTAACAGACAAGAGAAGAGATCTGAGCAGGAACGCTCTTCACTTATCTTCTAAAACAAAAAAAAGTTATTACAGTGGATCGCAATCAGCCACAGGATGACTGCCACTACATCTTTGAATTATTATTTATGAAATAATAATTACATTTCATAAATTAATCTACATAAGTTACTAATAGACAAGTGCACATTTTTGCACTTTCCGTTGTTTTTGGGACGTTAAATTTATATGAAATTATGTGGTTTTGTCCATGTAAGACTTCAGGTCCATCTTTTCACCACACAATTGCACAATGTTCACGCAGAGAGACGAGGCGAGTTGCTAGTTACGAATAGCCACAATTTCGCTCCAAAGTTGAATGATGATCTTGTATGTAATTATGCTATTCCACAGTTGTAATAGTTGGAATCCTGCATATATTTTCCCACATCCCATATGATGTCCACAATCAACATGTTCGATTCTAAAACCATGTGCTATATTCACTGCTAAATATTTGTGAAACGTGATATTTGTACTGATTTTATATACCACTTTCCACTTATCTCCAATGTATGCATCATGTGTTGTTTCCATTTTTTAATTTAATAATAACCTGTGGTCAAAGTAGACCTCTCTTTAAGTTAAGTTAAATGGATAAACCCCTTCACTCCATTTGTCATATTAATTTCAACAAGAACCACACACACGACTCATTTTTCAAGGCCATTATAATCAAATTGTTTACCTCAGTACATCTGAGTTGTGAGCAGGGGGGGGGGGGGGAGGAGGGTTGGGCGAGCTGCCTATCGAGAAAATTTATTCTGTACGGCCGAGAAGCACAGCATATATTTAGCCACTGCCCAGTTTCGCTTTGCAGCTAATAAGATTCCTGACACATAGCTTAGACTTGTGCATTTAGTGTTTAAAATTTCTATTCGATGAAAAACTTCAACAGGCATTGGTAATTAAAAGAGCACTCGAACCTTTGCAAATAATAATAGAATCTTGATGCTTTGGCTGATACTATTCTAGCAATTTCCTTTGAAATGTCAATCACAATTCATAAAACTTGTAGTATATACTGCTTTGTTGTTGGACAGTAGGTTAAGATTTTTCAGTTTCTTTCTAAGCTTTAACCTGCAGCTGTCTGAACAGAGCACTGTGCTTCAATGAATCCCATACTATATTTTCAGATCTTTCATTATTTCATTAAGCTTCGTTACACAACCAGATTAAGTTATGAGTGCTATAATGCAAAACCAGTCATGGAAACTGACAATGGCTGGGAAAGCAGAGTGCTGACCACATGCCCCTCTGCATCCGCATTTGATGATGCAGCTGGTCAGAACTGTTTTTTATTACAATTCATAAACAGTGCTCAAGACTTCTCCTTTATGTATTTGTGAATGTAATTCTGACACTTAGCCACAAATATTTAATTACTCGTCATAACAATGGCCTCTGAGATTTTAGACTGATAATTTGTGCGGGACTACAATGTATTTGATGGGATCAAAAAATGTTTCTGCCTAAGTAACTGTCCAATAACATATTCATTCACTGTCAAATCTTCAAGACCGACTATGAGGTAAACAGAGACTTGCTTACTTTGGGAATATACAACAAAATTGAGAAATATTCAGCTGTTTTTATCTGATCCATAATTCCTACAGTAGCCATCAGCTCTAACATTTCATTTTGATTATTGTTTTGAAGCCATTTGTAACCATCTCTTTGTAAACAAGTGTCTGATTGTGCTACATCTGCTTGAACCTATAAATATGTCATAATATTGATAACTTTCACCATTGTTGAATCTCCATATTGAGAGACCCTGTCTCGCCAAAGCCTTTAATGCGCTAATATTCTCAGTATCAGCGTTTGATAGATGAAATTTGTTTCAACCGAAATGATGACATTGATTGACCAATGACAATAGTTTCGATATTTTCTAATGCTTAAATGGAATTAATATTAGAAGCACTTTTAACATGAGTTCACTCTTTTCCATGTTCCCAGTCTGAGGATTCATCATCAGTCAATGTTTTTCCGGTTTTATTGCCAGTCAGTCAGAAGGACTGTTTGCTTTAGTTCACACACATCACCACAGATTTGACAAATTCCATTATTATGTTTGTTATGTTGATGGCATGGAATTTTGGATTGCCCATTAAAAACCATATGAAAGACATGGATGTTCTGCATTACTACAAATTTTTCATTTATATTTCAGGTACGTAATATATTTTGAAAATTCAAGGTCGTGTTTGTCAGAGGTAACAAACTGCTTATTAAAATCACTATGATCCTTTTTGTAAAGCAGAAATTTAAGCTGTTTGCTTTGGAGTATACAATTCAAGCACTGCGTCCTTCGATTTGCGTTGTAGTTCTTAAGTTGGTTGAAACAAGAATAGTACTTTCACTATTCTCAATTACCGAAAATGTTTTAAAAAGCTAAAAACTAGCTGATTTTATAGTACACTTATGATTTTCATTGTGAGATGCATCAAAATGTCCATCATTGAAGACTCTAAAGCATATACGTTTCAAAGATAGTGCATGATTCTCTTATATTTTCAGCTGCCGAATTGCGCCTTTTATTTTCTCCTAATTTTCATTTTGTTTCTCACCACAAATCTATCCATATCTGTTTTAAGTATTACTACAATCAAATTTTCTATAATGAAAGACTCTTCCACGTATTGTAGAAAGTCTCTCATTTAATTATAATATTCTTGGATAACTGAGATAAATTGCACTTGATAATACAACAATACAAGTATCGAAGAAAAGAAAAACGTTTACTAATATTCTTATGCTATAAGTGCATCAGAAAATTGGCTAGCCACAGCTAAAGACAAACAGTCTGATGAAAATTAAGTTCACTAATTCTTTTTATACCGTAAAATTGGAGCGAGAAGTGTCAGATAATAAGGGCTTAATAGCTTTAAAACCACTTTTACTGTTTACCTGTTGTAAGGTCTCAGAATAAACATTCAATTTCCCAAAATTAAAAAAAAAATAAGTGTAACGCTTTTCTGTGCCATATATTCTCATTCGTGTTTCAGTTTATTTATCTGGATTATATATTTTCATAATAACAAGTGTTTGTACACTGAGAGAGCATTGGCAGAGCTGTTCCAGCCAGAACAGCTGCTACACCTTGAGTAAGCTGTTGTCCCATTTGGGACGGCAGCGTTCAACTATGTATAAGGCAGCAGTTACACTAGAAGGATATGTTAGTAACGGACACAAGTACCTGACACTGCTGCCATACTTTGGATTCGCTACACAACCATTTAGGAGAGTAGCTCTCCCAAAAGAGGGGGCTGCTCTCCAGTGTCGAAGCACTTGGGTAATTGTTTGGAAGAGCGGTCCTCCCAGAAGTAGAAGGAAACTTGCACTAAGACAAAAGTACGCAGGGTGGGAAAAATATGGGAACACCACAAACACAACACATCACATTGCTTCATACAGTGTAGGAAAACCGTGGGGATGCAAAGTAGCTTCCAGTCGTCTCGAAATGGATAAATACAGGTCCTATACGGTTTTCAAGAGAATCTTATACTATTCTTTCTGCAAAATAGTGACAGTTTCAGGTGATGAAGACGGAGGTGGATAGCAATCATGTACCCTTCTCTCAAAACTAGACCAGGAAGGCTCAATAATATTGACATCTGGCGAAGCAGTGGCCAGGGGGAATTTGACAGTTCATTCTCATGCTCACAGAACCAGATCTGGACGATGTGAGCTATGTGAACAGAGACTCTCTCGTCTTGGAGCACAGCATCACCATTGGAAAACAAGCATTGTCCGTGGGGTGGATCTGTCCAGCCAAAATGGTCACGTAAGACTCGGCATGTAACCTCTGTGTGTGACACAGTACTCATTAAAGCCTGTGCTATGGTAAGTGAGCGGGGTTCACCTTATGAGAAAGGATTTTCGTATAGTTATCGACCGCGTGTACCTGAATGGTGGCAAATCAGACTTGCATCCACTCTGTAATAACAATGATCCATCAAGGAAGTTCGAAATTCAATTACACGTCAGGATGGACCAAAAGCAACCCAGAAGATGCTACTAATGTGATAATAATACGGTCGCCTGCCTAATTAGGCATTAACTGAGTTTCTTCCCTGTACAAGTTGGTATATATTCATGCAAAACACCAAGTAGTAACACTGCATAATATAGTAGAATTTTAGAACCTGAAAATCTATTGAACTGATAGTTTTACGTTCTGTACTGATATGGAAAAACCATGAATACATAACACTACACTATAATGTATACTACAAAACTTTATACCGTCTATTAATCTGATTAAAATCGGGCATAGGTTACCCTAGAAATAGCAGTTTCGTGCCATACACAAAATGTCAATTTGATAAAGATAAAACACTGGTAAATTTTGACTTTTATATTGACTTTAACTTTTGCTGGTCAAACCAATTTAGAACACTTCAGAATTCAAATGAATTAAGGGGTGGGTGGGGAGGGGGGAACCCTGACACTGTTAGGATCACTGAAATAAAAAATTGATTACTGAATTTATTATGCTTTCAAGATTTCCAGTATATAAGCTACTAATCTTTTCATCTTATTTACTGCTCATTTAAATCCCTTTATATCTGTCTCGAAATAATGAAACTTCGTTACTATATCAATATTAAAGTTATCTTTCAACTTCGTTAGACCTTCGTTATTCATTTACTGGTTCATTTACTGGTTCATTAACAAAACATTTCTTTAAACGCCATTCTGACATAGCTAGGTCTGCAAATAATTATTATTAACACAAAATTTAATTTTTCATTTCGGGACACTCGGATTGAACAACATTTGGAAAGGACCCTGTCTATGTTAGTTGTGAGGATAATTAAATGATGGAAAAGTTCTGGTAAAATTTGGGTTATTCTTGCACAGTTCACTCTCTGATCCATACGAATACAGTGCTAAATGTTTCGAACCTGCTTGTATCGATGCGGTGGTTGGCGGGCGGCGAGGTGGCGAGGCACAGAGCACACATACAATCACAGCTATGGTTCTTGATGTATCGGCACTTTAATTCTTCTTAGCATCGCAATACTTTTCCGTTTAGTGCCTATGGAATTTTGCCATGCTGTGTGGGCGTTGGAACAGCCTACCCAAGGTACACTGAAGCTATGTCTTCCAGGAGATCCTCCTCGCTCCAGAAGGTGTTGCTCAAACCAATGCCGAACACCAACTACTACTGCTGAGCCCTTTGTGCCGGGCAGTGCCCACTTGCATTTTCCTGTGCTCCCCTGCCATCCACCTTTTACCGCTCCCTTACAGACAGCGTATTCACCCGAGGTTTTGCATTCTACGTATCCTAACACATTGCCTACGTATGGACCAGATGCACAGTTACAATTTTAAACATCTTACAACAGTTTAAAAATTCGTTACATTTCAATTCTATTACAATATTGCTTGACACTTGACATAAACATTAATATTCACACTGAAATTTGTTTACATTTTTCTTAGCACAATGGTATGAAACAAAAAAAAATGAAATCAGAACATTAATTGAAACTTCCTGGCAGATTAAAACTGTGTGCCCGACCGAGACTCGAACTCGGGACCTTTGCCTCTCGCGGGCAAGTGCTCTACCAACTGAGCTACCGAAGCACGACTCACGCCCGGTCCTCACAGCTTTACTTCTGCCAAAGCTGTGAGGACCGGGTGTGAGTCGTGCTTCGGTAGCTCAGTTGGTAGAGCCCATGCCCGCGAAAGGCAAAGGTCCCGAGTTCGAGTCTCGGTCGGGCACACAGTTTTAATCTGCCAGGAAGTTTCATATCAGCGCACACTCCGCTGCAGAGTGAAAATCTCATTCTGGAGAACATTAATTACACAAGTGTATCGAAAAATCAGAAGAAAAAATATTATTTATGTGTACAATAGTACAGCATCGTTGTTGTTACACATGCCCCTGTTTTCAGTAAATTTTACTAAGTGCAAATTTGATGGGAACACTGAACTTTATGTTTATACAGGGGTTCTGAATCTTTGTGTGAGTGTACCATCATGAAATTTTATATCACAAAACTTCCTTTTACTCACATTATATAGGTCTACACTTTTTAATATATTGGGAACATTTACCTATCATGTGCTTAAGTGCATTTGACACAGTACAACCTCCTATCACAACATGATTTGAGTAGCAAATTACTTATTATTATTAAATTTCTCAGAGAAATAAAATCAAAATATGGAACACAAACACTTAACTACAAAGCATATACAATTACCTATATACACTATAAAACAATTTGTTGCTGCTTGCATTGAATGGCAGTCCATTTCCTTATCTACTAATAAACACTCAATACTATTTTGAAAAATCTCTACATACATTTTCTGCCAATTATTCAGATTTGGGCAGTCCATTTCGCATCATTTTATCACATCACCTGTACCACACTTACAATTCTCCTTTGACTATTTATCTGACCGCTTTGGTGTTTGGCAGTCCTTTATATCACGACTCACGTACTGCCAACTTTGATTTTTGGCAGTCCCATCTTTTATTTGGCTTGGGGAATTTGCTTTTTCTTTTCAGCCCTTTTTCCCATACACCTTTACATTTATAGTACATTTGGTAATCTGAAACTTACATAAGTACATTAGCACACTGGCAATGGTATACATATATTTACAAATACTGGTTACATTTAGAATAAAATAATTTCATCGTTAGATACAGCACATTTACTACAGATTGCTTTCTGAGTGGAGTTAGGTCACTCACTCCTAGGAACATACAGTTTCAGGTCCACAACGTTTCTTACACCTAAATGTCTCTTGGATTTTGGGTAGATCAGGTAGTAAGCATTTACATTTGTGGAATGTTCTGTATTATGTATGGTCCATTATAAATATATTTAAATTTGGAAATTTCATGGTTCGGTTCACTAGATTTTTCATGGGTTTTTAAAAGAACATAATCCCCAATTTTAAATTTTGAAGCTTTCAGGTTTTTATCATGTCTTTTAGATCTAGATTCAGCTTTTTGCTTTGCCCTTTTTCTGACTAATTCTTTCTTTTGACTCAACCCCATGCTTGTACAAGGTGGAAACTCTAGTTTTTCCTCAATTAAACTTTTACTTTTGGTGCCTAACAAAATTTCTTCCGGTGGGAATCCAGTAGACTCATGATGTAAGGTGTTCATGACATTCTCAAAGTCCAATATAAATCTGCCCCAGGCTCTAAATCATGCCCCTTCCTGTTTTTTCCACAACGCACCTTGGTTGACTGTGACATTGTCCCAAGATACGTTCCTGACCTGTGAACCATTTATATCTGGTGGCTTTCTAGGTTTCTGGGGTTCAAAGTCTTTACTTACTTCAACACTTTGCAAAATAGACACTGAGTCGTCAGGTGGCTCTTTCTTTCTGGGTTGAGTCTTAACATCTGGGTTTTGCTTTGAAGCTTTGTTATCAGTAGGTAAAATATCGCAGTTAGTCGTATTTCCATTGCTTTCACTAGTACCGAAATACTCGTCATCTGAACTATCGGCAGCATCTGACCATTCTGGATCGCTTTTAGGTTCTAACATAAAAGCTTTTCTGAGACAGGCACTAAGTTCTTCCTCTGCATTTTCGTCAGGCTTTGATTTTAACTCAATATCCTCTTTTGACAAAGCGGCCTCATTATCAGCTTTACTCACATCCACTGTTACTTCATATTTAGTGTAATGCTCGTGAACTTCAGTTACTCGTAGGTAATTACCTGCCCCTTCCCCACGGTGCCTTTCGGTAACAGCTTGTTCTGTTGGCGGATCGTTAACAGAAGCTACTTCCTCGTCGAGGCTTAGGATTTCATCCTCCAATTCCTTCCTATCTTTAACCATCGTCCAATTGGCAGCACGCGTACTTTGCGCGGCGCTATTTACTCTCTCCTCTTTAAATTCGGGCCACTTCATCTTATCGACGTTCCTATTATTTCCTTTTCGACTAATTAACCTCCTTGCCTCATATTCCTTCTTAAAATCCTCCCACTCACATAGCTTGAGGCCCTTGTACAGATCGTCGATCTGCACACGCCAGTCAGTTACTTCTGCTAATTCATTCTTGCCATTTACTTCATTGCTAACACTGCTAACCGCACCTCTCTGTGTATCCACTGTTCCATCCACTATTTCCTTCGCCATAGAATTACTACTCGTAATGTATTCGCCAGCTCTTATGGCAATGTTCGTACCTAATTCTGCCGCCTTGTTAGCGGCTTCTCTCTGAACAGCTGATCTGCTAGACTGAGCCGTTGCCCTCTGATGCTCCCCTCGCCTGTTAACATGTAGCGCACTGTGCAGCGAAGATGAATCATCTGCGCACGCACCTGACGCTTTTTTTGCAACAACACACTGCCTCATTCCACGCCTGTCCCTAAGCTGTCTCATAACTTTACTGTCAGTCCGGTAATGTTTCATAAATCGGGGCCGGTATGTTTTGTCCACTTCCGTTTGGCCCACAACGTTCGCGGAAATCAGTTTTCCGCGTCGTTATTATTTTGCGCAGTGTATCCTCTACCGTGACCTGGATAACCCCCTCTTCCTCTTCCTCTGCCTCTACCTCCCTGTATCATGTTGACGCGAAAACCATCGCCGTCATTCCTCTCGTCATTATTGCGGTTATTCCTGTTACTAAAATTCTGATAATTGGCACGATTTTCGCGCCAGTGGTCTTCATCTTCGACCCTTTCGAGAAAGGCTTGGAAGCTGTGATGATTGCTTCCCACATATCTCTTCGAATCTTCTGGAAGCTTTTTATATAGCTCCAATACGATTTCAGAATCGGATCTTCTCCCTCTTAAATGTGTCAACTTTCGGTACCAATATTCGCAGAAATCTTTCAAAGAATTCCAGCCCCTGTTATCATTAAGTTTGGCCATGATAAACTCGTACCACAAATGATACTGTTTTTGTTTGGACCAGTATTCTTCCTTAAACTTTTGTTTAAACTCTTCGAACGTCATTAGTTCGGTATTCAAGTTAATTCCCCAGTACTTAGCGTCACCTGCTAAGGCGCTAATTACTATGTTTATCTTCTCCTGACCAGATAAGTGTTTAGGAAACATTCTCTCGCAATTTTTGATGAAATCCAATGGATGCCAGCCGTTATGTTTTTTGGCGGGATCGAAGCGCTCCTCACCTTCCAACAGCTTCGTAAGTGGCGTGCCATTACAGACAACATCAGGCCTATCTTTGATTTTACTCTCGAGATCGAAAATTTTGCCTTGAATTTTCGATGTATTTTGTTCACACTTTTGTACACATCCAGTAACTTTTTCGCCTAAATCCCTTTCAGTATCTGAAACTGCCTTTTTCAACTGTAAGTTTCCATGTTGGCATTCGTTTACGATCTCAGGATGTCACTGACCTATACATAGTCGTGGTCGGAGTGGAGGAGGATGTTGTCAATGAATAGTTTCCAAATCTGTGCTGCATTTTCCAACCTGTAAAACATGAAAAGGTATTCGTACGGGGTGAAGACTGTGATAATTGCTACTTTCGCGATTTCACCGTCGTGCATAGGGAATTGTAAATAGGTTTTTATACATTTAACTACAATAAAGGTGGATATGCCTGCCAGTGTATGAGTAAAATCTTGTGTATTTGGTACTGAGTAAATGTCATGCAGTTTACAGATGTTGAGATCAATGTAACCGACTCAAAGGGGCTAGTGCCATCTTTCTTTTGTACTAATTTGATGAGCAATGACCACAAGCTGTCGGACAGATGGACAATGTCAGCTTCCAGTATCTCATCAGTCGCTTTTTTAGCAGCATACAAGTTAGCCAAGCTAGTCGGCCATGCTTTATACTTTACAGGTGTACCATTTGTTGTTAAGATTCGGTGCACAGTGGATTGTACGTGCTCTAGTCTTCATTATGTTGGGCTTTCAGAATAAAGTGGAGGCAGTGCACAAGGTGGCACAAGGTGAAGCAGATAGTGTGGTAGTAACGTTCGTGCTATGCAACAGAGTCAGTGGTGTGGACATGTGCATGCATGTGTCCATGTGATGTTTGGTGCCGTGTGTGGTGATGACTGCCACAGCTGTTAACAAACTGATGGGTGGGCAGTCGAAGTGTTATTGATGTGGCCGAGCGGTTCTAGGCGCTACAAAAAATGGTTCAAATGGCTCTGAGCACTATGGGACTTATCATCTATGGTCATCAGTCCCCTAGAACTTAGAACTACTTAAACCTAACTAACCTAAGGACATCACACAACACCCAGTCATCACAAGGCAGAGAAAATCCCTGACCCCGCCGGGAATCGAACACGGGAACCCGGGCGTGGGAAGCGAGAACGCTACCGCACGACCACGAGCTGCGGACTAGGCGCTGCGGTCTGGAACCGTGCAACCGCTACGCTCGCAGGTTCAAATCCTGCCTCGGGCATGGATGTATGTGATGTCCTTAGGGTAGTTAAGTTTAAGTAGTTCTAAGTTCTAGGGGACTGATGACCTCAGGAGTTAAGTCCCATAGTGCTCAGAGCCATTTGAACCATTTGTTATCGATGTATTGGAGTAGGAAAGCATTTTTTCACACAGAATGTATCATATTCATCAGACTGTTATCATAATGCTAATGCATTACAAGATGTTCCTGTGTCATCGTGACACACTCACGGAGTATGGAGTCATACATAGAACTGTTGTCGAGTTACCAGGCAGTTGTGATGGTGGGCGGGACTCCGAAATGACGACGAAAATCGATGCCCAACACACATTCGGTGACATTGGTGATGTAGAATATCCATATGAGTTGGTGCTGACTTGAGAGGTGTAGATTTCATGCCGTGTATCACACATTCTGATTGTGGGGTTGTTAACTGCATGCTGTTGGAGTGGTTACATGCTCTCAGTTGTTGCCGTGTCATTTCATGGTACGGAGAATATCAGAACCAGTGATGACAAGGAAGTATATACCAGAATTCAGATCGTGGAGGTTTTACCTGTATCCTCGGTGAGCATTTGAGGAGGTGTGTATTTGTGACACAAGTAGCAGGTGGTGGCCACTTGATGTAGTTTTGCAAGTCAGAATGCCTGTAATTCTTCACACTTGCTGTTTGAGAAATTGTAAGGGGCATGGCATTTGCTTGAAGCATTGCCAAACTGGTTGAAGTACCACTAGTCTAGTAACTTTGAATCAGCTACTGCACCCTTCGTTGCATTGTTCGGTGCTGCCACTGTGCAGTGGAGTTGGCGTCACTGTCAGTGAAATTTGGCTGCGCTCAGCACTGTCCAGCACATGGAGGGGGTTGTCAATTTGTAGAGTGCTGTGTGGGTGCTGTGGCTACTTGGTTGATACTGTGCCTATCCTGTAATAACATAAACAAACTATCTGCGAGCGCCAAGCGTTTTCCAGCGGCTCTATGTCATGTGGTATTAGTCTTATCTGTATCTGCTTCCTTAGTTTGATGATGCAGGGCGTCCATAAAGTGGATCGTAGATGGTACCAAAGTTTCGATGGTGTCTCGTCTTTGAGCTGTTCACCATGCAGGGTTTGTTTAATTGCTGCTCTGGTGTTTGTATAATCTTTGCCAAACCATAGCACCAGCTGTTCTGTTCCATAGTACTCTCAGTTGAGACACAAGTTTGGGTGAATGCGAATGTCTGAAGGGTGGTGTTATCACTGTCGTCCAGTTCAGTGTTGAAAGCATGGGAGGTTGTGCCGAGGTAACGAATGCAGAGCCCAGTGCATCATCATGCCCAACAGTTTGTGCCTGCAGGCATGAGATGGGCGTGAGTTCAGACACATCATACAACGTGGGAGGAGTGGACAATGTGTGAAATATATCACAGTCAATGGCGAGTTCCACTTCATTGGTTGGTACACGCTGATATGGATAGTAACTTATTGTTCAGGGACGCGAATGTGGGATGCATAACGTTTGGGCAAAACATGTTTAACAGTAGACACAATTGTTTCATGAAATTGTTTGTTATTAGACTCAGTTACCACATGTTGATTCACTGCATTGGGGTGTGAATTCGCAGTGTAATATTGTTCAACGTCTAGCAATAGGCTGTCTGTTGTCAGCTATTGTTGTGACGAGCTATTTGTTGTTCCAGCAGTTGGTGTATCATTTAACTTTGTGCAGCACTTAAATTCTATCACTGGATTGTTTTGCGCACAGTAATTACACTGTCAGTGCATTTCACACGAGGTTTATCCAGATGGGATGGTGTGTGCAGCTGGTGGCATTGCAAATTCAACAAAAGATGCTTGCATTGTTAATAGATAGCAGACCGTTCATGATGAAAATTCGGTTACTGCTTGTCACGGTGTATGGAAGATTACTATTTTGCTAGAATTCACTATGAGGCGGTAAGAATACACTATTAACAAGACGAGAAGGCGATATAGAAATGAAAAGTACAATACAAGAAGCACATCTGTATATACAGACACAGCCCAGAACACACTCCAGTCTTTGGTCTAGTCACAGATGTTGCAGTCCTTACTCGCTAGCTGTGTTTGTAGGTTTTTATACCCTCACCCACTTAGCTCCTACATGATGCACTCATAACTGCATAGAACACTGTTCTGACTATGACCGACAAGTGCAAGCATGCCTGAATCCAAGCCAGGGCCATAAGATGTGAGTTCTTCAGACACAAGTGCTGCTCAAAACTAAGAACAAGCTGAAGCAGTACAAGTACCTAACACTGATGATTTGACAGGACCTGTAATTAGTACTAAAAATTCGTCAGTTTCACGTGTTTCTGATGCAACTACTGAAATTGCAACAATAGAAGAAACTGTAATCACGTCAATTTCGCCAGACCTTCTTGGAAACTATGTTGGAAAATGGCATGAAAAAATAGGTTGAAACATGCAATTGCTGTTAAATATGGTGAGGTCCTGGACTTCATTGAAAAGCCAACAGTTGCATACACATTTCAACCAGAGTGAGACACAGACTCCACCAAGATGATAGAATTGTCAAGGGGGCAGCTAATGGAGAAATGGTTTTGGTGCACATTAGCAAATAGTTAAAAAGTTGTACAGACTTAGTTGGCTTATTCTCCTTCTAGAGCATCATTGTTTTACGTCTGTTGTTGTTTGAGAATGCATACTCACCGAATGCGTGAAAGCTTTACTCCTTTGACAGGTTTAATATAAGTGGCAACTGAACTCCATGATCAGCAACTGTGAATCGGGTGCTATACGCAACCAAAAGGTTTGCAGACGGAAGGAATTGGAAACAATACGGCAGAAAGGACAAACTATTGATAAAAAAGAGCAAGAAGTAGTGGCAAATAAAATAGAAAAGGCTTTAAATTCTAACCAGAATGTTTGATATAATAAGATTCCTGGCAAAACAAAATTTGGCCCTATGTGGCCAAAGGGAAGATCTCGCTAGTGCCAACAGAGGCAACTTACAGAACCGATGCATCGATGGGACAGTATGATCCTGTTCTCCTAGAATATTTTGTAGGACTAAAAGTGGGCCAAAAAATTTAAATTACATGCCACAAGAAATTCAAGACAAGTTTATTGAAATTGTAGGGAATAAAGTTCGCCAAAAATTATAGTTCAGGTTCAGAAGGCCAAGTATTATTCCATGATGTTCGACGTACCTCAGATATTTCTCACAAAGATCAAACAAGCAAGTATTATGAGCTGTGACGAGAGAATCCTTAAGTATGGGTAATGGTATCTCTTATAAGTTTCATTAAAACAAAACAGCTGATGGTAAAAATGAGATGATGCTAAGTAAGCTCAACACTCTTTCACTTGACATTATGAGTTGTAGACGGCAAGCTTATGACAATGCTGCTACAGTGGCAGGAAGACAGCCAGGTGTAAAGCAAAGAATAAAATATATCTATCCTAATGCTGTATTTGTGCCCTGCTCAAACCACTCATTGAATCTAGTTTGTTTGTGGGCAGTTCTAGTGGAGATGGATTTGGTGACTTTCTTTGGCATATTAGAATGATGTTATGCTTTCTTTTCTGTTCCACATACTACTGGCAGGTCCTGTGGCTGCTTCAGGCAAGAGTTTGAAGAAGATTCAGGACACACTTTGGAGCACAAGAAGTGATGCAGCAAACATGACACGAAACATTACAACGACGTTTTAACAATGCTACAGAAGCTAACAGAAATAGGCGAAAGCTTGATCATATGAACAGATGCAGGAACTTTGTTAGTCACAATGCGGTCATTTTCGTTTGTATGTTTCTGGGGTCTCTGGCAAATGGTGCAGTATGAAATAAATGACAAACAAAATTATTTGTAAAATGAGGTACTTAACATTAGTAGTAGGGCAACAAGGACATCAGCACGAATTTTAAGTGGGGGGTTGCCTACATTCAGGGGTAGGTATACATTCAATTCCAAACACGTTGTTCTCTTTTGAGGTCTTTGACCTATTGTTCTGCTAAGAGGATTATGACCCTTAGGGATAATCTTTGGTTTTGATTGACAGGTCCTTAATTTATTTTTCCTCCACCCCTCCCCTCCCCCTCCTGCTCCCAACCCACCAAGAAACCTCCAACCCTCCCCCTTTCCCCTCTCTGATACAGGTACACTTTCAGTTCAGAGTTATTTGAATAGCCCCCACCCACTCTATTAATCTGATTGGCTACTTAATTAAATTGGTTTGTTAACTAATCCCTCCTCCTCTGGTAAACCCCCAACCCACCTTTCCCTCTTCCCTTCTCCTACCTGGAAACTGGCGGAAAAAAGACTCAGCTGATTGGTTATTTGGTGGGAAATCGATTGCAGTGTATGGAATATTTCTTAAACAATTTAGACAATGTGTGGAATATTGTTTATTTATTTATGGTAGTGTATGGAATATAGTTTATTTATTTATTTAAAGAATTTGGTGGGAAATCAGTTGCAGTGTATAGAATATTGTTTAAACAATTTAGACAATGTGTGCAACATTGTTTATTTAAGTAGTTTATGGGATACAAGCGATGTTTGTAATATAGTTTATTCATTTAGTTAAAGAATTTGTCGGGAAACTGACTGTAATTTGGGATACTGTTTATTTGAACAGTTTGTTGTACAAGGCAGTATGGAATATTTAATCAATTGCGGCACTTTTTTATTCCGATTGCGCAGGGAAACATTGAGTGGGCTTAGTTTATAACTGCTGCCAGAGTCAGGGATATTAAGACTCTTACTTTTTATTTCCCTCACTTTTCGAAGCACGCTGGTGTATAAGCACAAATGGAAAAATCAGAACAACTGCATACCTAAAATTTCATGACATACTTCGAAACTCACTACCGCTTTCTGCAGACGGACAAATTACGAAAATTTCAGCGGCAAACTATCCTATATAGATCGAAAGACATAAATATATGCTGCACTGACAGTTAAACCCTGCAAAAGGGGTCTACTTATCATGAATGGAATGAAATGTGGTACAGTAGCCACCGTTTGAGATCTCCTGTTTGTGTGTCTATCGTCAGGACGTCGTCACGAAGGTCGAAAGAGCCTATTGTCCTAATTACAGATCATGTTACTTAATTCCACCGACCATGGACAGAATATCGGCCTCCTTTGATCTCCGCCCCCCAAACAAAGCATCAAGTGGGGGCATTCGGTTGATCGGCAAATTCCAGACTCGCTTCATGTCTTTGTCTCTCTCAAGAGGCCACTCCCTGTTTGTATGTGTGAACCAACGTCTCCAAACACGAAGATGGTGGTTTTCATCTCTCCTCAGAATTCGATATTCTTTTTTTACTTTCTATCACTGACCACCTGCTCCATTGACTAATTACATGTATATTTAATAGAATCACTACATATGCTCGATGCCGGCACACAGACGGTATTTGTTTTCGATACATTGGAAGAGACTGATGCGGTAAAAATCTTATTGAGTTCTCTGTCGGATGCAGTTAGTGCATCTTAATAGTCCGTAGTTTTTCTCTGTTGGATGGTACAAAATAACGATGATAGAATGTATAAGTGACAGACGTGAATGCACCCTGCGGAACGCAGATTTCCTTTGGACTGTAGTACCTGTATGTAGCTTGGAAATGCATCGAAACGCAGTAGCATTTTAGTCGTCCTTCTTCCTGTATGATGTAGAGTCTTCGTAATTTTCCCAATAAGAAACATCACCGTAATTGTTCATACTGTCTTTTATCTCTTTCATGCACAGGGGTATGTGAGAAGTTTCGACCCTTATTGCACAAGACTTTTATTTGTTGAACAAATTTATAAAAAATTGGTTAAAAGTTGTATAATTACATTAGAATAAAAGTATTAATAGACATTATGATATATTTCAAAAGAGTCTTTCGAAAACAGAGGTCGTACATTATGTGTACCACCAACCTTCATGTTACATTGCAGTATTGGATGCAGTATCTGTTCTTGCATAAATAGAGGGGCCTGCCACTTCCTAAGCAGAGAAGTACTCACACTTTTGGGCACATGAGGTTTCTTTTTGCTATTCCCTACTGTATTGCTCAGGCACCTGCCTCTCTTCCTTGAAGCAACCAGGGCGTTGCTCACAAGATTCTGGACACTTCTCTCCAAACGTTCTTCATCGTCATTGTTTCAGGCTTCAGTTCCTTGTGCAGCACAAAGGCATTCATGACACTTGCATCAATAAAGTACCAGAAGATACTAAGCCACGATACTCTTCCTATCAGTTTCATATGTTGACTTCCTTTGATCAAATTTATCAACACAGTTCATAGTTTCAATGTAATCATCTAGCAGTAGAGGGCAAGGTAGCTCTGTCACGGTTCCATGCTTTTCTTTCCACTGTACTACTGTTGTGGTTCTTGGGTCATGAAAGCTTGACAATAAATGCACTGTTCTTTTGTCCTGCAGTTTTACAATACACAACCCATTGACACTTGTAGCCCAGTCGTATTCATTACATTTCAATTCTTTGTCTTGTTTCAGCTTATGTAGATTCTTTCTTCATATATTGACAGTACCACATGCATGTAATTTGTTTCCCTTTCAGATCCTCTATCAGTTGTACACTGGTAAAATAGCTGAAAACTCTATGTCTTTTTTCCCCTTCAAGACCTGTGAGAAGCTCCTTTAGTACCCTCTATCCAAGGCATTTTTCCGTTACGTTGCCTATTTTACCAGTATGAACATCGAATTTTAGTGCATAACCAGACTTGTCTGCTAACGTCAACACTTTGTAGCCTCTTTTGATTGTTTTTTTTTCAAGGTAAGTATTGTTTCAAGGATGACCTGCCTTTGAATTTGATCATTGACTCATCTACACCTACATATTCACTTGGATGATAGGCACTTTTGAAATTGTCATTCCGCCATAGACAAAAACGGTTGTAGCTTGTACAGCTTATCATAACCCTCCTCACCTCACTTTGGCATGCAGCTGTTGCCATTTAGATGCAAATTAGACAAAAGCCACTCAAAACGATTAACAATCGTCATTGAACTAATGAAGGTATCATGAAGATTGGGCTCAGATCTCCAGTAATCCCTGTAACTGGCCTGTGATTTTATGCCCATGAGAATGTTTAAGCCAAGAAAAGTTTCCATCTCCCTACATGTATTGTGCTTTTAAGGTTTCCCGTTTTTCTGGAACTCCTGTTCAGCATAAAGATTAGTCTGTATAACAATCCACTGAATTACATCATCAGATATGAGCAATTTGAACAAATTATAGGCAGTGGAATCCTCTAAGACTCTTACATGCGCAACAGCACCAGATGCTGAGGAAAAAGGTGGAAGTTGTTTGGGTTTTTCTGTTTTTCTGCACAAGCTGTTACATCTGTGGGAGTTGCATTTTAGTCACCTGCATTATGTGCTGGTACTTGCTCTGGATCAGCAGCTGAACTGGATACAGTTCCACCAGAACAATGACATGACAAGTCCATTGTTTGATTGTGTATTTTCTCTTGAGAATCACTTTTGTCTGAAGAGCTTCTTTCAGAAATAACGATTCCTGAATGTGGTACACAGTAACCTGGGTCGTCATCACTAAAATCTGCATCTTCGTCCAACGAACTCTGACCTGAAGGTATTTCAGCATGGAGTATTGCCATTATCTCATCATCTTTCAGTACTTCCCTAAAGCATTCATTGTAAACTGACAAGGAAGATAACGCCTCAAATTACATATATGAACTACAGTTACACTCGCATGCAATTTATTGCACAAACAATGAACAAAATGTGTAATACTACTTGTTATTCAAAGCAGCGTCTCACTTAGTGGAGGAACGTTGATACTTGGCGGTACATATTTTGGATTCTGAATTATTCACGAAATACTCGTCTTCTGCAGAATATATCTAAGAACTGTGAGTTCTAGAGTGATTCTGAATGTATAACAGTCATTATCTTACCTGTAATAAACAGCTGAATTAACAATGTATCACGTAAAGGCGGAAACAATTACGCACTCAATCGCACTGAACAAAAGCCAGCAACACTGCGCACACTGCAGAAAACAACAATCGCCACAGACGGACTGCATGGAGCAACGCTATTTCTGACCTCTCTCTGTCATAGTGGGAACTACCAAATTACGTACAGTGGGTGGTTCAGAAAACATACTTTCATACTGAATGGGTCAGGATTTCACAATTAAGTGATACATTTTTTGTACCTCCACACACTGAAGCAAGGACGAATGGTGCTACACACGTTGTTCCACCTATCCTGAAAGAGTTATACTACCTCGTGTTGCAGGAGAAAGTTTCGTTTTGGCGCAGACCTTACACTTCATACACCGTTGGCGGAGACAGTACAACATGTTCCCATTTCCATCGAGTGGCCGAAACACGGTCCTGTCGCACTAACTCAGCTTACTCTGTTTTTACACAGGTTGCAGATGGTGGTAGATATGGCATTCTCTGACTTCTGCTCAGTTTCGACTTAAATTTGAACGATCACAAAGCAAAGCTACAGGGGTGGCGGAGAGAGGCTGAGAAGCAGTTACAAGATACATAGCGACTTTCTAAAACCACTTTGGAGTTTTACTGTAGCAGATAGGTACGAAAAAGGTGACTCGTTTCGAGATATGAAAGTGCCACTAATATGATTCACTAGTGGCCGTAATCATTAAAAGACATCTCCATTGGCTCCAATGCAGGTATGTGGTTGAATGGAAAGACTTGATTCCAAAACGCCTACAGCGTTTCAACTAGAAAGCGTAACACTATCCGCGACTCTTGTGTGTACCTGTTGAACCAAGGCTGCTTTTTACACAGCGTGACCGTAACATAGTCATTGTGTTCGTGTTTTTAACATCACGGTCGTTACGGGTAAGTATGATGGCGGAGGTAGAATCCTTCTGTGGTCAGCTTCGTTGGCGGAGCTACGACATGTTCCCATTTCCACCGAGTGGTCGAAAGTAGGTCCTGTTGCATTATCTGTTTCTACACGGATTGCAGAAGGTGGTGGACATAGCGTTCTCCGACTTCTGTTCAGTTCCGACTTAAATTGCGGCAATTACATGGACGAAGCTGCAAGGAGGCGGGGCAGAGATTGAGGAAGAGTTACAGGATGCAGAGGAATTGTCTAAGACGACGTTGGAGTTTTGCTGTAGCAGGTATGTTCGAAAAAGGTTTCGAGGTACGAGAGCGGCACGAAATTATTCACCAGTGGCTGTAATAATTAAATGACGTGTCCATAGGTTCCAACGCAAGTACGCGGTTGAATGAAGGGTCTTGATTCCAAATCGCTGACAGCGTTTCTACCGGAAAGCGTTACACTATCAGCGGCTCTTGTGTGTGAATGTAGAACCAAGACCACTTTTTATGCAGGGTGATGGTAACATAGTCGTTGTGATCATGTTTTTAATAGCGCGGTCCTTACGCGTAATATATGCTGCCGGCGGTAGAATCCTTCTGTGGTCAGCTTCAAATGTCGATTCTCAATAATGTTCCTCGAAAAGAACATCGTCTTCCTTCCAGGGATTCCCGTTAGGATCAATTTAATTCATTAGCCTATCAATTTGATATCAGTGACATGCCGCCTGGCGGAAGTAGCCGATGGCTAGGGCACCAGGGATATGATTCTCCACTTGGTGTTTTTTTCATTATGGCGTTATCTTTTAACATTTCAATTTTGCACCTATACAGGGAGAGCAAACCATTGTAATAAAATCAAATGTGTTACCGAATTTATAAAGTGATACGTAGTATGAAATTTATATTAACAACTTCTCTGTGCTATTACCTTAAGAGTCTTCATATGTGGTGAGACGTTTGGTTACCTTAAGAGAGAGTTCGAAAATGAGGAGGCGTCCTGTGACAGTGGTAGATCTTAGCACTCCGTCAGGAGCCGAAAATGAGTTTAATGTTCTAGTTCTGTGATGCATGACGTAACGGATAAGAAAAGATATTTTTCTACCTGATGAAAGAATACTTAGAGGGAATATAGCCTATGCCATAGTCCTGTACAGGATTTTTACAAGTAACGTTAATTTAACTACGTGAAAACGTGTGCATTGTCCGATTTCTTCTATCTTCGAAAACGACTCGTATAAACAGGAGGAAATTCATGCGAAATTCTAGGTGTATGGCCAACAACATCGTTGCCTCGGATTGGATGAAGGTGGTCTCTTAAACTGATGGGTCTATGTCGGGGTGGAATTGTTCAGAACTACTGCATATGTCCAAGCTGCAGCTGCTTGTTTCGCAGTGCACTGCGGCTGCCTGCAAGAGCGGTCATGAGGAGTCAGCGTCCGGAAGTAATGGATAACACAGCTTTTAGCGTGAACAAAGAATGCGCCTACCTGTCTGATATTGCCTACAGCAGCGAGGGCTGGCGAAGTGTCGAGTGTGCTGGCTGAGTGTGACAGAAGAGGACGTGTTTGTGTTGTTTGAGAGAAAATTCAAAATGACGGATGTTTGCGTTGGGTGTATTGATAACATCCGAATCCCTACCACTCCAATTATCCCTGGATGCCCCCCTAATTCGTCAACAGAAATATGTAAAATAAATGAAGTAGTTTTATCT
The DNA here is from genome assembly GCF_023864345.2 of Schistocerca serialis cubense. Taxonomy (NCBI): domain Eukaryota; kingdom Metazoa; phylum Arthropoda; class Insecta; order Orthoptera; family Acrididae; genus Schistocerca; species Schistocerca serialis. The sequence goes on from NC_064638.1 coordinate 720,347,517, forward strand.
AATCTACCTACACATAAAGTGAAACATGTAAATGAAGTTTTTATGATTACTGGTTACAAAAAAAGAAAATATCGTGATGTGTGTCTTCTAGAAAGAGTCATGAAATGAAAGATAATGTAGTTAATGTTAAATTGTTAAGTATGGGTATTACATGAAAAAGTTGGTTAAATAAAGAGAAATTTATTGATTAAAAATTTATTTACAAAATTAAAAATCTAGACTTTAATTTTTTATCTCTCTGTTATCCTAAGGATATTTATCTATATTTGTAAATCAGTCAACTGATCATTTAATTGGTGAACAAATGTGCATTGTTTACGATTATTTCAAAAAACAGAACAAAGTTTATTATATCACTCAATAATCGTTCTTGGGTGTGATCATTCAAAATATAGAAATAATTTTGAAAAAATACAGCATTTAAATTTTCTTCCATAATTAATTCCTAACATTTCCAAAAAATTTGGATGTGTATTGTGAATATAGTGCAGTTATTTTGTAATCCTTTTCATTCTGTTTAATTACATAATATTTCAGTTGACAATTACAATCAAAAGGTTTTAAAAGAACAAGTGTTACTTTTAATTTTTGGTTAAATGTTGGGGTATAAATGGGGTGGTACTGTATTTTTTCATTTTAATTAATCTTTTAAATTTTTGTATGTTCATCTTTACTTTCAATCCTATCATATTTTAATTTGATTGTTTCATTTTTTATTTATTTATTTTTTGTATATGATTACCTTTGTTGTTTATTTTTCATAGAAAGTAAGTATTTCTTGTTTAATTTTATATTTGCCATATTTTATTGGTGATAAAACTTTGCTTGTAAACAATTTTTAAAAATATTTCAGCTTTGTCTTTTTAGGTGATAAAATTAATGAATATAATTTGCTTGATTGTTAAATATAGTTGACTTTTCATTTCGTTTAATATCTTCACATTGAAGGGGTCTAGTTTTTCACAATATATTTGTGTCTTTCTCATCAATATGTTTCAAGATTTATGCATTTTATTTTGTTTTCTAAAATTTCTGCATAATTTTTACTTTAAACCAGGGATTATAATTTTCATCAATAATCATTAATACCTGTTTATCGTTATATGAAAGCTTGCTGTTGATGATATCTGTAAATAAGTTAATTTATAACCAGAAAAATTTAATGAACAAAACTAGCTTTTCCCTTATTAAATTTTTTTCTATATTAATGGAAGCAATTCAGACTCAAAGGATTGAAACTCGTGAAATTGAGAAATCCACTGATAATTTAATTTACAGATGCCACAAAAGATGTTATAGGCCAATATGTAGACAATTTTTAAATGAATATCATAAAAAACTCTACAATAATAAGCGAATTCATTATGCATGTTGAAAATAAGATTACGCCTGTTAATGCAAGGTCGTTTAAAACGAATTCCAAGTGATCAACATTAAAAGACTGTTTCTAAACTATTATTACCTATGAAAAAAGATGAGCAAAGTGAATGTGGCAACACATCTTAAAACAATTTATTAATTGTGAAATTAAAGAATGTGATAGAATTTAAATCATTCCACAGAGTAAAAATAAACCTTGAAGTAAATGAAAAGCTGGCCGGAGTGGCCGTGCAGTTCTAGGCGCTACAGTCTGGAGCCGAGCGACCGCTACTGTCGCAGGTTCGAATCCTGCCTCGGGCATGGATGTGTGTGATGTCCTTAGGTTAGTTAGGTTTAATTAGTTCTAAGTTCTAGGCGACTGATGACCTCGGAAGTTAAGTCGTATAGTGCTCAGAGCCATTTGAACCATTTTTGTAAATGAAAAAAATGGCTTATAGCACATACCAAATATAAATAATCTCTTCAAACTTAACATCTTTAGAAAAATTATATCAAATAAATTTATAAATTCTGTTAATGTACTTCTTCTGTTATGTACCTATGATAATGTATCTATTTTATTTTCCAGAATGTATATTTTATCATCTGTCGACTAAATGCCTTTTTATTAACTGCAACTGAATAAATTTCATGTTTATTGCTTTGTATTAAATTCATGATTCTATATTGTTCCCTATTATTCAACAAACAGCACCTATTATGTTGCAAAATTGTTTAAGTTTTACAATATATTTTTTGCTACTTAAGGATTTATTGTCCTCAATATCAGCAATTTTATAAGCAAATGTATTTGATACAAAAGTTTTCTGAGTGTGGTACTATGTCATAATGTATAAAACTACTACTGGTGGAGAAAAAATACAGCATTTCGGCCATGATTGCAGCGTCTTTCCTCTGGGGATGCTGGTGCATTCTAGCTATGCAGTGTCCTTTATATTTTGTTGTTACTGTTCACTGCACATGCCATTATGTCGTAATATCAAAAAGATAGTTCGTTTCATTGGTCACTTAAGAAAGAAGGAGAGGAAACTTTATTTTAATAGGTTGTTGCGATGGAGGGAGAACGTAACATCTTTTGTCTATTGGCTCTTGTGTTATGTGCCATGGTTGGTCGTCACCATTGAATGAGAGGTTGGTTGCTGTTTACCAAATGCTAGACGTTGGTTGTCCGGTGGCAGTTACTCGCCGATAGTGCTCGTGCCCCATGTTCACAGTTCGTTCTGTTGGGCTCTGATTGCTGGCAGCCAAGATGGTACAATCCTGAGTCCATCCTCCCTGTTCTTGTTATTAGGGTGTTTAAGTATTTCGATGGCGTCTCTGGTTTTGCGATTCGTCATAACCGGCTGCTTGGCCAACACACAGGGTTCGCTGAATTTTATTTCACTTCCACAGTCTTGCTGATGTTCTGCCACTGCAGATTTGTTGTGTTGCCCTAGATGAATATAGCACTTGTGTCCCTGAATGCGCTTTGTTATTGGTCTGCCAGTCTCTCCACATTCACATTCCACATTTTACATGCCTGCAGTGTGTAATGCATCCATCTTGTCCTTAGTGGAGCCTAGCACGTCCTGGATCCTGCGACCACTATAGAAGACAGGCTGCACCCCAACCTGGTGAATGTGTTTGCCTATTCGATCAGTAACATTTTTCACATAAGGTCAACGCATTGTTGGCTGCAGTTTGTCTATTTCTTACTTATCTTTCTTGCTTGTGTTTGTCGACAAGGCTGTGTGGATCGACTTATGGCTGTCGCCATTGGCTAGAAACATTGTGCGTAGCCTTTTAAGCTCAGGTGCTATGTTTTGAGCATCACTTAGGCACTGCGCATGGATTGCCAAAGAACAGATGACCGAGTTCTTCTGCTCTGGGTAGTGGTAGGATTGGGCTTTCAGATATCTGTCTGTATGTGTAGGCTTGCAATATACTCTGTGCCCCAGTGTACCCTCCATTGTCCCGTATACTTCGATGTCTAGAAATGGAATTGCACCATTCTCCTCTAGTTCGAGTGTGAACTGTATCTTCCCATGCATGTTGTTCAAATATTCTTGAAACTTGTGTAGCTCCATTTCACCAAACAGCGAACGCGTTGCCCACGTATCTGAACCAGCGACGTGGGCGTAAAGGAGCTGAACCAAGGGCCATTGCTTCAAAGGCTTCCATGAATATGTTGGCTGCCTGTGGAGGCAGGGGAGACCCCATTGCTATTTCATCTGTCTGCTAATAGTATTTTCCTTGCCATTTGAAGTACGTTAAGTCAGGCACAACTCAACCAGGTCGCATATGTCTGGTGGGACATGCTCCTGAAGGATGTAGATAGTTTCATCTACTGGTACGTTCGTAAATAGTGATTTCGCGTCAAAACTGACCGTGATGTGCATAGGTAGTAGTTTTATACTTATGATGCGGTACCACACCCAGAAATTTTCATGTCGACTGACTCTGGCCACGGAATCCTACATAATTACAAATGTATTTGATCTCAAATCACAAAATTCTTCCATTTTTTTCCATGATATTTCTCTATCATTTTGCCTTAAACTTTTTTATTTACTTGTGGAATGTTAGATACATATTATAAGTTGGATAATCACTTTATCAAATTTATCAGTCACTTTTTCATATCCTGAGAAGAAACTTCAATTTATATATTATACATATAACTGACAATATCTTGATAAGAAAGCTCAATATTTTTTGTATAATTTGGTTTTGTAAAATAGTGGTGAAAACTGCATGTTAGTTCTTTAGTTTAATAAAGTATATTATACCAATATAAATTGGTTTGTTGAACATAATTCTGGATTTATTCAACTAAATTTTTGATTAAATATTGCTCTTCCTCTAAAATTAAATTTTGCTCTAAGTTTCTCATACTAATTTTCATTTGAATCCAAGTTTATCTCAAGTACAGCAGCTGTTTACCTTCAGTAAGTGATATTAGCACTTCATTTCAGCGGATTAGGAAACATTCACAGCAAATGTGTTGAGTCCTGTCTACTTGTCCGCTTAGCTTTTCTGAAAGTACTAGCCAGGCTGTATGTCTTCAGTTTCTTACTGCTATTCAGGATCAGCCAATTTTGTGCCCATCTGATAAGAGGGGGCATAGTCTAAAGAAAGTAAATCAAATGTTCTGTCACTTACATGTAGGGTAGAATCTGATATTGTGCACATTGCATTTATAGAACCTTTTGCACTCTACATGTTGTCTGAGGATAAATAATTTATTGTAATTGTGATTTGTTCTAGTAGGATCCTAGTAAAAATGATTAGTTTGACATGTTAAACTGACTTGAAGCAAAACAACACAATACTTCATTTTATGGAAAACCCTTAAGTGTAGGTTGTCAATGAGAGGGTCATTTTAAACTTTTGTAGGTGTGAGAATTCCATTGTGGAAACAACATTAGGCTGCCACACATACACATGCTATATGGTACATCTACCATGAGGGTTTGCACTAAATGATGGTGATGCTGATCCAAGATAGTTCACAAATAGGAGTTTTTGTAAGTAGCTGGTGACTATCTTTTCAGCATAATTTGTTGTTGACTGAGGTTGTAGGAAGATGGGACACAATCTCAATGATGAAATTAGATTTTAATCATATGGAACTACAACCATCTTTGCTAAAATCTTAGTTTGCATACTGTAAATTTGTGCAGTTGAATTAATTATATATATTCTGCTATTCACTGATGTTTTCTGAGTTCCTTTAATAGTTTCTGACCCCAGACATTACTTTATCAGACATTGTTTTTGTTGTTTGTGTTGGATATTAACAGGGAATTGTATGTCCTATGCCACTAATATTAAACTATCGAATTTTGTGACCCATTATCCTGGAAACTTTTTAAGACACCATCTTACAATTTATTGAATTCACCTTTCTAGCTACACTGAACTAGAATTATTACTAAAATTGTATTGTGGGGCATGTTATCTTTTTTTCCAAACACTCAATTTTTTGACAGAGTTTTGTAAATAAGTGAACATAAAAACAAAACAACTTATGTCATTTTAATTGTTCTAGTTCCATATTGGCTGTTTATCACACTTGGCATGCTGTGAAAATTTCATGTCTCTAGCATCAGTCCTTTTTTAGAAAATGGGTCATTAATTGCAAAAAATGTAGTTCAGAGATATTGAGGTTTAAAACTTTTTTATTTCAAATTCTTATTCAGACCTTCATTTCTGCGCCTTTTAAGAACTAGAATTGAACTGGCCCACAAGAGTCCAGTGCTTGCCTCCTCCTTTTCTTTCTTGCTTCTTTTGTCATTTGGTCAGCAGCTAACTTTGCTTTCCATACATGAAGTTCATCCAGTTCCCACAGTCCTTTAGCTGCGTTCTGTCCAAATCAAACCCCTAACTTCTCCAGAACCTTACGTTTTTCATAGTTCTCACCATTAAGAGTTATTACAGAATCAGACACTGCTAACATTAGAGTCATAAGGCCAACAAATACTTTTGTAGGCACACAGCACCACACAACATTATTTAAGGATTCATTCACATTCTGTGTCTTCCCATGTAAACACTTCTTTAGTAGCTCAGTATTTGCCAAATCTCTGTAAATAGCTTTGATTGCCTCCATTACTGCCAAAGGAAGACAATGTTTATGTGTAAATTCACAAAGGGTGCCAGAAAATTCAGCTTGCCTATAGTTACACCAAGTGTTTGGTGGAGGTGGACACAAAGCATGGCATGGCTTTTCGTCAGTTGATATTCGATGAAAGAAAGTGCTCCACACAGCTATTTTCATCTTCTCTAAATTGTCACAGTTATCTCTAATTGCCTTCCCATAATACTGCTGTCAGTTTACTAGAAAAATAGCCAATAATCACACTACTGTCTACGAAAACTAGTATCAGAAACAAAGGACTGATTTGATTATTTGTAACGCCAACTCCTGAGACGTTGCAGTAGGCACAAAACAAAGCAATTCACACCCTTCTAGACTGTGTAGTTCCCAAGATATGACTACTCAACTGTGGCAGTATATGCCTAGCTGTGAAAATGTTACATGTCAACATTCAACATATTATTTGAACGTTTAACAACTGTCTGATTTTAATATATTATATATACCAAAATGACCAGGAAAGTCTAAATTACATTATGGAGAAGAAAACAGAAAATGTAAAATTTTAACGAATTTCACATACAATGTCCCCTTAAGTTATTGTTTCATGCAGCTCAAGGTGATAGGAATGAGGATGCTGTAAATTGTTGATAGGATATGTGGTATTCGCTGAAACAAATGGTTTTTGGTTATATCTGGTTTTTTCCGTGCCAGTTTAACCTGGCTATTGAAACTGCTTAGAATAACCAGAGTAGAGGGACAAAGACGGCACCACCCCACTCTGCATTGTTGCCAGATTTATTCAAGATGTCGGATCCAAGATGGCCACCATAGATGTGGCAACATCAAATTGACATCATGGCGGGAAGTCCAAATTTTCACAGGAAAATAGGTCACTCGGCTACCTCCACTAACCTAACTCCCCCCTCCTCTCCCTTCCCCATCCCATCCCATCCCCTCCCCACCCTTGCACTCCCATCGCTTCTCCATCTGGAAATTGTCAGGAAAAGGACTCAGTCTGTGCTAGGCTGCTGGATAGGGTGCACAGCAGTCTTTATTTGGTGTGCACTGTGGTATATTGTTTATGTAAACAGCTTGAGTTACCATTGATCAAGGACTAGACAGTAGCTCCATTCACTGTGTTCACCTTGAGGTGCTTATTCCAGCTGATCTAGTTCACAACAGCGCCATGAGAAAGTGCTGTTGGCGTTCCTCCTCCTGTACCCTTCCTTTGCCATGACATAATCCAAGAGAGCGGTCTAGGAAAAATGGTGGGTTATTCGCATGTAGTTACACTGTCACAGACTGCTTCAATGTATATGAAAAACTTTCCCGTGCTTCTCCATTCGCGCAGGCTGCCCAGAGTTGGGGGTGTGCTGGAGGGATTTGGAACTACCGATGTCTGTGCTGGATGCTGGAAGAACCCACACACCAGCACTGGCATGTAGTAGCCACTGGTTGGCCACGTGCTAAACACTTCCTGTCATGCTGGAAATACCCACAGCCTCCCGAGCTCAGCCCTTCTGCACAGATATCATTTATCGTTGAACACGAACTGCCTCAGGAGTTATTACATCTAGTGTTTAACCAATGTGCGAAATATTGTCACATATATATCTCGAAGACGACACAGGAATTAAGTGTGCCACTGCACAAAAAGAGAGACAGCGACAGAGAGTTTTGCAGATGACACAAAAATATTTAAACAATTTGCGATGTAAATACAAGGCTCATTTCGATGAATACTAGCACCACACTTGAACATAGACTCTAAAAAGATTGTGGTACACTTGTGAAACCTCCCTGAGACACTTCATGCTCATTTTTGGAGGTACCACATCTTTCCCTTGTCCTTGAGCATGAGCTGCTTCAGGAGTTATTAAATCCAATTGAATATGTCTCTAAATATACTTCCAAAGAGATGGCTGCACAATAGTTTCCCTCAGTTTTGTAATGCGTGCCGTCACACTTGAACAAAGACTATAAAGATCATGGCACAATTGTGAAATCTCCCAGAGGTACATCATGCACTTCTGTGGGAAATATCACATCCTTTCCTCGTCTTTGAGCAAGAGCTGCATATGATTTCAGTCCGTTGGTAGCCGTAAGATGAATAAAAGATCTTTTTAGGCGGAAAATTATGTCCAGTCATAATAATGGAATAGATTTTGATATTTCCAGAGCCACAGTTGTTAGGAGGGGGTATTTCCGATACTTCCCTTATTGTTGAATGTCATCAGATTGAAGTTTCAGTCGTAATATTTAATTATAAGTAGAGTTATAAGTATGCTGCTCGTTTCCTAGGACGATACTGCTTGGTGTATTGTACTGCATTGCGGAGAGTAGTATATTTATGAAAGTTCCGGGACAAAAGGCATTTTGGCTTAAAAATTGCAGGATGCAAACCAAGATTCTAATTTCACAGTTTTCCCCGACCAAATAATCTCATTTACCTGTATCCAACAAAAAACATTCTGTATAAATACAACGAAAACAATTTGGCCAACAAAGTTGAGTTATTTAAAAACTTGGAAAATTATAGTAAAGGAAATATTAATTTAATTAAAAAGAAAAAAAGGAAATTTTTAAAATTTAAATTCTAAAACATGAATTTGGCTATCTTTATTTGTTTTTTTCTTTTACAATGGTAAATAAATTGTATTCCTAAAATTTTATCTAATTTATGACAGCCCCCAGTAGCTGAATGGTCAGTGCAACAGAATGTCAATCCTAAGGGCCCGGGTTCGATTCCCAGCTTGGTTAGAGATTTTCTCTGCTCAGGGACTGGACGTTGTGGTGTCCTAATCATCGTCATTTCATCCCAATCGACACGCAGATCGCCAAAGTGGCGTCAACTCGACAGAACTGCACCTGGCGAACGGGCTACCCGATGGGAGGCCCTCGCCACATGACATTTACATTTACATTTTTCTGTCATTTATCATCATCATTGGTAAATATTTTAGTAAAATGATCTGGAAGAGTAATTTTTTATATATCATCTAAAGGTAATAAAATTTTACCACAAAATTAAGTAGGTAAAATTTCAACTTTTGAAATAATATATGATTTATGTTTTTAAAGTTCTGATAATTTAATGAATATTTTGAATAAGTATTACTATAACTTTTAAGTTCAGATAATAGATTTTCAATGTTACCACTCATGTTTATTTAAATTATAGGAATTGTAAACTAAAACTTTTCAGCTGAAGTTCACAGTTTTTATTTTATCAAGTTTGCTGAAAATATTTCTAAAGGAAATGAAAACAAGAAATTAAAAGTTGTTTAATTTTCCTAATTTTTTTTTCATTTATGTAATTAGAAATTTGCAGTAGGCATTCTGTGTTGTGAATGATAAGTAAATCCTTTTTATAATATATAATAACAAATGCAATTGCATCATGTGAAATATTTTCATTGAAGAATGCATATAATTTCATTGTTGTTTTTTGAGTAGTTAAAACATTCATACTAATAGACACATTAATTACATAAATATCATAGTTTTGAATAAAATGGAATGGACTTAAATTTACATCATTATTTAATTGGTTATTTTTTTTAATCTCTACAAGAATCATACGCTTTTAACAAGTCATTTAGTGGTTCAAGATTCCATAGTTCTTTGAGGAAAACCTTCATTTCTTCCATTCTTTAGATAAAAATATTGTAATTTAACATGATCAAATAATGAAGAATCAAGTAATTGATTATTTTTTCGATTAGCTTGAGAAACAACAAAAATTTAATAAGGCATATCAAATTCTGTGGAATTATAATAACTAGTAATATCTAGTTCAAAATTTCTTTATCCTTGTAAACCAGCAAATTCAATTGTTAGGAGTTCAAAGACAGATATTGGAATTTCTGGACTTTTTGTCTTTCTTGCTCTATTTCAAGTGGATATTCTGGTTCACATTTAACAACAGGAACATGAATTTCCATACTTTTGACAACAAAATTTTACATTCTTTTGGAAGTGGAGAATTATCATTTTCAGTAGTACAGTGAAGAATAGAATCTTGATCCTTTCTCAAACTCCAATTAAAAATTAACAGTTAAATCACCTTCAACATTATCTTTAAGAAATACACCAAACAATTCTTAAGGAGAAAGAATTTAATGTTGTTTAGTTTTAATTTTTCCATTGTTAAGAATATGTCCTTCCATATTTAAGTCATTAGAAAGAAGTTAATAGAGTAAGACTTGAAGAAAAAATAAATAGACATTATATTGTAGATAAAATATTATTCCCTTTTTTAATTGTAATACCATAAAACAATTTTAAAAATGTAATTAGCAATTAGTTTAATATTTGATTTATCACCATATGCAAAAAAATCAGTTCCATCCGTGTGAACAACATAAAAAGTCCTATAATGTTGTGAAAAATTAGGACGAATCCAACGATCACCAATAATAATATTTACTTCTGTTTCCTTGTTGGGAAGATTTAAATGATTTTACGTATTCTCACAATTGGGAAATCTGTCAAATTTATAACTTTGGATTTGGTTCGTGATTTATTAAGGAAACAATTTATTAATTCTAAGACAACTTTTCCATAAAAACCATTACAGTAAATTATACTATCGTTTTCATTAGTTATAGTTATTTCTACATTCTGAATTGTACCGAAAATTAGATTTTTTAAGGTGATTTGGTTCATAAATTATTGGACCGCCAAATATAGAATTACTATAAATGAAGCAATAATATTAGTTACTCGCTGAAAATGATCATTATCTTTCACAAACTTTCCATATGCAAATAAAATGTTATATTAATTAATTCAAACAGAATGATTTGAGAAACATCTTAAGCAAAAGTTGTTTTAATTAGGTTCAATAGTTTCATTATTGAACGCTAAAACCCTTGCAATATTATTTTCTTTTGTATCTATACATATTTTTATATCACTTTCGATAACAATTCTACTTAAAATTTCAATCTCCTTTAATATGAATATTTGGATTTTTCGAATGCTTAACTTTTTCTAAATTTTTCAAACTACATTGACCAACAGGAATTTCTATTGTTTCTATATCACAGTAAAGTTTATTATTTTTTGATATAATATTTGGAGTTAACTAAGATGGAGAAAAACCAACTTGTGAAATGTTTTTATAAGTTTCTCTTATTGGAACACTTAATCTTTTTCTCAGGGCGCATGAATTATCACTCAATTGAAATAATTTACTCATTGATATTAGAAAAAATTATGTAAAAAATGATGGATAGAGAACCAAGAAAAAGATTTCCAGACAAGAAGTTAAAAAAATAAACGTGGTAAACGTTTACCAAACACTATTCAATGTACAACCATAGAACCAGGTAGTTGTGGAAAACAAACACATAGATCGATAACTATATTCTAGCTCGAGAATGGTTAAAGTGGAAAACTTAATCATTTGTATGTTTATTCAGAAAGTTTAGTTCAATCAAAATATCAAGAATTTGTGAAAAGATGTGAAAAAATTGAAGATGAAATCATGAAAAAATTTGTGCTTTCATTGAAAATAAAGACATTATTCCATTAGATGAACCCAAAGATAAATTAGTTGTAGTTTATGATGACTTCATTCTAGAAAAACAGGAAATAGTAAGAAATAGTAAGAACAGAATATGATAAATTTAAAAAAGATAAACTAGTGAAAAAGCTAACCAGGGAATTGAAGGATTAGGAGAAAATGTTTTAAAGGCAGCTGAAGGAAATAGAGAAGTTGGAAAACAACTTCTTATAACTGATATTATTTAGAAGAGTTTCATGATATTTCACAACACTAATGGGTTGGTGATGATCCAGCTAAATAAAACTACACATTAAGCGAATCAGGAGTAAATTGTTTGTTAGAGAGTTATGAAAAAGAAAGATGATTAAAAGTAGAGATATTAAAAAAAATTTCGGTGAAAGAACGTTAGAGTTTTTTAATCAGAGTGAAGATAATGTTTTTAGATTAAGACCTGTTGGACAGTTTAAATAAATTGGAAAATTAAAAGTACAATTCAATGGTGATACATTAATTTTTGTGAAAAGGAATCTGAAGGAACAGTTTTATTACTGAAACTTTTAACTAGAAAACAAATAACTATGTATCGTTTAGGAACAGAATTTGATTTACAAAACCATGCAAAGAATTTTTCAGCTCATATGCCGTATATAGTGAAAGTAATCCAAATACAATAAAATCACACAAAGGTAATAAATATAGCAATTTGATTAAAACAATTATTGAAGTATATTTTCCTAGTTTTTCAGAAAGAAATCTTAATGATATATTAGAAAGGTATGTATATGAAATGTTTCGTTAATATGTATTCAGAAAAACCAATCGAATATATATGAATGGATGATGTTCATCAATTAATCGACAGATTAGCAGTAACTCATGGAGAAGAGGTAGCTGAAAATAAAAAATTTCATAACGAAAAGGTAGGAATAACTCAAGTGTAGACAAATAAATTTAGTGATTTTATCATTAATGATCCAAAAGGAATTACTTGTGTAATCCAATTTTTGAGTAATTTACCATACATGTTTGGAAAAGGGAAACATTTGAATAAGGATTACTTAATACTTTAATTAACAAATTATCATTCAAAATGCAACTTCCAGGTTATAAATTTTGTTGTCCGGGAACCAAATTAGAAGAAAGATTTGCTAGAGGTAATAAAGGAATTAATCCATTAGATGAAGGTTGAAACGATCATGATATTTCTTATAGAGATAATAAAGACTCAGAAAAAAAGACATTGATCAGATTAAAAAACTTCAATTATTTGCAAAAGAAAGAATACATGCCAGTGATTCTTCATTAGCAGAAAAAATAGCTGCAACTGCAGTTGGAGGATTATGTATGGAAAACTAAAAAAGGAATAGTTTTCAATGTTGATAAGAATGGATGGGAATTATAAAAATTCTTTATTATTTTTTAATCTATCCAAATAAATAACTTTTCGAATGATTATACTTTGTTATCTAGTGGTAAAACTAAACCAAAATCAATTAAACTTAAACTCAATAATGATTAATGAAATATTATGGAACCATTTTAAGTGATGTCCAAATAAGAAAGAAAGAGGAAAAGTTGGTGGAAATTTACTTGCTTCACAAACCATACCTGTTGTGAAAAAGATTGTTGAATATTTAACGAACAAAATAGAAATAAAACATGAAGGTAAATTTTTTACCATTATTATTAGGTGCATTACCTTATTTAGCAATAATTGGTTCATTGCTGGTGGAACTGCAGCAATGGCAAATGCAGTTATAAATAGGAAAAAAGTTGATAAAGAATTAGAAGAACAAAAAAGATATAATTTGGGAATGGAAGAGAAAGGAAAAGGAGTAAAAATATTTCAAAGAGATAATCGAAAAATTTAATAATTCTTTATCTAATTTTCACATAGAAGAATTAGTTAAACAATTAAAAATTAATTATATACATGCTATTTTTATTATTTATAAATTACTTAATGAACCAAAAAAATTTGGAATGTGGACTATTAAATTTAGAAACTTCTGATCATGTTAGAAATCATAGGATTTGTTATTATAAAAATGAAGATATAAATTTTGGTTTTTGATTCATTTGGAGGAAATAGTCCAACAACTCATTAACTGTCTGCAAAAAAATTATGTTTACTATGATATTGGGAGAAGCAAAACAGTGATGTAGTAATTTGTAGACATTTGTATTTGTTTGTTTTAAAACTATTATGTGCAAATTATAAGTTTAATCATATTTTAAATTTACTGTATGGACATTTTTGCAACTAAACTCAATAACTGTTTAGGAATAATAAAAGATTTGCAATCATAAGATCCAATAATGGATAATGAATTAATTTCAAAGATCAAACATTTCAGTCTTCAGTAGACTCAAAGTAGTTAATGTAGTTAAATAATTACAGAAAGAATTAAATATCATTTTTAAACTAGCTAAATATTGTATTGATTTAAAAAATAAAAGAACAGTTAATGTTAACGATCCACTTGAAGATTTGAGTGCAGTTAGTAAAAGATGTTTGGAAATAAGGCTCTCAGAACCTGAACAACAGTATGTAAATGTGTCAATGGTCAAAACATGCTCCTGTTGCACTAACTCAGGTCGTTCTGTTTCTACACGGGTTGCAGAAGGTGGTGGATATATCTTTCTCATACTTCTGCTCAGTTCTGACATAATTGGAACGATCACATGTGCAAAGCTGTAGAAATGGGAACAGTTGCATAATGCGTAGGGGGTGACTAAAACCACGTTTGAATGTCACTGTAGCATTTAGGTTCAGGAAAAGTGACTCGTTTCGAGATATGGTTGTGGCAGAAATATGATTCACTTGTGGGTGTCATCTGATGCAGGTATGTGCTTGAATAGAGAGACCAGATTCCAAATCATTGACATCATTTCTAGCAGATAGTGCAACACTAGAGATCTTAGAAGCTAGTGTACATTTTTCTTCTTATGACTTCAATCAGCACATCATCTACTACTACTGTTTGTGTTCCTTCTCAATCAGTCATCACCTATAACTCAGTGGATATACCACAGAACCTCTGATATGGTATCAAGACAGAATGCACTACAAATACTATTGAATTATCTAGTTTGGGTGGTGTGAGGGAGTCGCAAATGCCACTTACAATCCATATTCCATAGGCGAATCACTTTCACAATGGAGTAATTTTATCACGTGGTTGCATCGTGGGCTGGTAATACGCATTCCTACGATCACTGTCACGATAACTGTCTGGAAAAAACCCCACCTTATCCAGAGGTAATGTCGTACCTTGATTCGTAAAGCAGGCATAGCCTTTAACATGGATACTTGTGTGCACCTGTACAACAATAGAGACCGCTTATGACAGTAACATGCAGTAGTTGCAGCGTTTGGCTTTTTCTTTAACATCTGACTGATTAGGTCTCTCTTTCTAGGACACAGTGGTAGGACTCGCAAGAGAAAACTAAGAGACATTTACACCCATCGTTGATTTTCGGTGAGTATTATTTCGTATCGCTGGCAATCAATTACTGATGAAGTATTATACTCAGTAGTAGTAGGGAACGCGTGATATGTTCGCATTTTAGCATCAGGCTTTATAAATTATTTGCTTATGGAAAGGAAATGACCATGTCCAGTCGTACTGAGGGTATATATTTGACTAGGAGTACTGTGATAACAAGGGGAAGAGTATGTCAAGTCATAAGAAAGGTAGTCATTTTCTATTTCCAGAGCCACTACCAACAGCACGGTGTATTTCCAATACTTTACTGATTGTCCAATGCCGTTCAGTTGATAACGAGATAGTAACATTTAATTATAAGTATAATGGTAAAACATATATGTGACCAGTTTTCTACAATGATTCCGCGCATGCATGGTCTGTGGTAGGAATGATTCACGTTCTCCATTAACGGCAGCAGCCGACTGAATGCAGAGGCCTGTTGGAGTGTAGGAATGTATCTTTACGTCCTCTAGACGACCGAATAGCGAACTAATACCTAGTATGTGTTGAGTGACTTTCGTGGTCAAGTGGATATTGGAGAAGATTGTGTGTGGAGACGCGTTTCCGCTGGACTGTTATTCCCTCCCATGTTAATTTGTTTGGTTGGTTGCTTCTGCACATTTCGAGCTTTTATTTAGTTGAGGGACGATCGATTGTGGTGTGTGCATCTAGCATGTGGAAGACACGTTTGTCAGTTCGCTAGACCTGGGAAAGACCTTAGTTGGCTTGTAAATTATAGGGATGATTTGGAATCTGTTACATCACCGACATCGGTATTCGAAACTGGATATAACAGTTTCCTCTACATGTTTCTAGTTACTCAGTGGTTTACAGCAAGCTACACCTCGCTAAGGTTTGGGGTTTGTAGAGAAATAATTTCCAGTCCATATGTTGGGAATTATGTTGCGCTAGCGATCGGTAGGATGCCGCGTAGTGCTTGATATCGCGAAGTACCGCGAAAATGGTATAATATTATGGCCAAAATACGTGTGTTCTTGTTATCCCCAAGTCTGAAGATATGCGTAGAAAAGCGAGCAAGCGAGGGGCAGAAACAGTAATGCGTTTGTGCCGAGGGGAAACGAGTGCACGGTGATTCCCTAGGACTGAGGAGCATCATGACATATAGCCGCTGCGAGTGTAGGCATAATATAATTTTTTTTTTTGGGTACTGTACAGATGTAAGAGATAACTGCACTGTTTGTGTAAAATGTGTATGTATTGTATTGTAAAGTTGCTGCGGCATACGTTATGTAAAATGTGTATATATTGCATTGTAAAGTTACTATGGTTTATGTTATGGCGTGACTAGGAAGATGACTGTGTGTCTATCTCGAGGGACGTATAGATTCAACACATTGATAACCACGAGGGTATGAGCGAGATTTTTTACGTGGAAAATAATGTGCGCTATAGATACTGAGTTTCGTTCCAGAAGCACTATTGACCTGTACGTCAATTGGAGTCAGACTGTAGCAGGAATAGTAACATTCAATTGTAGTTACACAGATAAATAACTCCCTGGATTCAAATATTCTTGTGAGTCTCGTATGTACACTACTGGCCATTAAAATTGCTACACCACGAAGATGATGTGCTACGGACGCGAAATTTAACCGACAGGAAGAAGATGCTGCGATATGCAAATGATTAGCTTTTCAGAGCATTCATACAGGGTTGGCGCCGGTGGCGACACCTACACGTGCTGACATGACGAAGGTTTCCAACCGATTTCTCATACACAAACAACAGTTGACCGGCGTTGCCTGGTGAAACGTTGTTGTGATGCCTCGTGTAAGGAGGAGAAATGCGTACCATCACGTTTCCGACTTTGATAAAGGTCGGATTGTAGCCTATCGCGATTGCGGTTTATCGTATCGCGACATTGCTGCTCGGGGTTGGTCGATATCCAATGGCTGTTAGCAGAATATGCAATCGGTGGGTGCAGGAGGGTTATACGGAACGCCGTGCTGCATCCCAATGGCCAGCACTAGCAGTCGAGATCACAGGCATCTTATCCGCATGGCTGTAACGGATCGTGCAGCCACTTCTTGATCCCTGAGTCAGCAGATGGGGACGTCTGCAAGTCAACAACCATCTGCACGAACAGTTCGATGACGTTTTCAGCAGCATGGACTATCAGCTTGGAGACCATGGCTGCGGTTACCCTTGACGCTGCATCACAGACAGCAGTGCCTGCAATGGTGTACTCAACGACGACCCTGGGTGCACGAATGGCAAAACGTCATTTTGTCAGATGAATCCAGGTTCTGTTTACAGCGTCATGATGGTCGCATCCACGCTTGGCATCATCGCAATGAACACACATTGAAAGCGTGTATTCGTCATCGCCATACTGGCGTATCACCCAGCGTGATCTTATGGGGTGCTATTGGTTACACATCTCGGTCACCTCTTGTTCGCATTGAGGGCACTTTGAACAGTGGACGTTACATTTGAGATGTGTTACGACCCATGGCTCTACCCTTCATTCGATCCCTGCGAAACCCTACATTTCAGCAGGATAACGCACTACCGCATGTTGCAGGTCCTGTACGGGCCTTTCTGGATACAGAAAATGTTCGCCTGCTGCCCTGGCCAGCACATTCTCCAGATCTCTCACCAATTGAAAACGTCCAATACGCCAATCACTGCTTTTGATGAACTGTGGTATCGTGTTGAAGCTGTACCAGTACACGCCATACAAGCTCTGTTTGACTCAATGCCCAGGTGTATCAAGGCCGTTATTACGGCCAGAGGTGGTTGTTCTGGGTACTGATTTCTCAGGATCTATGCACCCAAATAGCATGAAAATGTAATCACATGTCAGTTCTAGTATAATATATTTGTCCAATGAATACCCGTTTATCATCTGCATTTCTTCTTGGTGTATCAACTTTAATGGCCAGTAGTGTATTTTATGACCTGTAGACAGCTCTGCTGGTTTAACTGTCAATGCCATTTAGCGATCTGTGAAAATAATTTTACCGCTGAAAGTCCCGTCGGCAGAGGGAAAGAAAAGGTGGAAGGTGCTTCGATACCACCGGCATCAGTAATTCGGCGAGTAAACTCTATAAGAGGCAATGATAATGCTCGATTCAATGACATCCTATGTGCTGTGATATAGGAGCCTGTACATAAAAGTGAGAACATTTGCGTATGCTGAGAGCAGGGAGACTATCATGTTAGGTCAGCGAGGAAGACTGCATTTGGTGTTATTTTCGTAAACACATTCTGTTAGGGCGAAAATTTCCGAGCATACATCAAGAAAGCGAGCGTTAACTATTTCTGGGACATTGTACAATTCCCAAGAGGTCGACTGGGCTGTTATTTTTTACAAAGCCATTTGACGTAAGAATAACGTTGAGAACGTTTTAGATGGCGAGTCGCCACGCAGACGTTTCGCGGCGAGATGTAAGTGACGCTAGGTGTGCTGGCACTGCTGAACAAGTCATGCATGGTCTGTTACAAACGCCTGGGAGAAAGCAGCTTGTGGTATTCTGGAATGGATTTCTGCAGCGTCGATCGGCAACTAGCTCTTTGCCGGGCCGCATGTAGAGGGAGGGTTCACGTTGTCAGCATTGACCACACGTGTGCGCGGCCCTGCTTAGAGCATCTGCACTCTGTAAATAAGTCTTCGCTCCCATCCGATTGCGACATCAACAGCACCTGGATGCAACTTTCTCCTGTGTTCAGCGGCGGCTCATGGCTGCGCTCCCGCCCCATCATGTCAGCATGTGTGTCTAGGTGAACATGTATTTGGATGGGAATTTCTCAGAAATCAAGTATGAACGAGATGTCCCCACCTCATGCGTGTGGGCATCGGTGCATGGTTTGACAGCTGACGACCACATCTCTTTGCAGTTTGGTGGATGGGGTGTGGGGGGGGTTGGAGCTTGTGCACCTTGATTGCATTATTTTATTATTTTGTGAGTGGGCCTGTAAGCTGTGCCGTTCACTATTTGGACAGTTTACGAGTACTGAGTGTGTCTACACATCACTGTGCTGCATTATTTAGGAACAAAAATGTTCAAATATGTGTGAAATCTTATGGGACTTAACTGCTAAGGTCATCAGTCCCTAAGCTTACACATTGCTTAACCTAAATTATCCGAAGGACAAACACACACACCCATGCCTGAGGGAGGACTCGAGCCTGTGCCGGGACCAGCCGCACAGTCCATGACTGCAGCGCCTTAGACCGCTCAGCTAATCCCACGTGGCTATTTAGGGTCAGTTTGCAGGTCTGTACTGAAATTATTCCGGAAAATCAGGAATTGTCTGGGTGTCTGCTGACTGTTTATTGTGGATGAAAATGCATCAGGGTGAGTGTTTTGCGTCAGAGTGATAAATATACTCCATCCCTAAACAAAATGTTCCAAACTAAATACAATGCACTCCTTCCTTACTCTCCCCAGCAGCCCCGTGCAGCCTGAGTCATTTTCGCGCCATTTTCCGCCTACAGACCACCATCTGGGATTAGGTCACAGGAGGGATGACAGTACCCTCTGGTGGTAGTAATGTGTACTGTGTCTGTTGGAATCTAGATCTCTTGATGGAGACATTACTTGCAAAATAATAAATACTTATTTTTACCATAGCCAGAGTCATTTTCCCAACATTTCGCCCCACCATCTTGGATGACGTCATGCACTGTGCACGTTAGTACGCGATAGCGCGTTAGTGTACATTGGTACACGTTAGCCCGCCAACATGGGTTGGTAAGGGAATGTGGCAGTCGGTTGAGGATTGTGGTGGAGACTTTAACTATTTCCCTCCAAGTCCAGGTGGGCGTGGCACTCGCGAAAAATCATTCCGAGTTCATGGTAGTGCTCTCAGGTGGTGTCAATATGTACTAGGCCTTGTGTGAAGACACTGTTTACCGCCATCTTGGATTATGTCAAAGATGAGAGTGTTCTCTGGTGGTGGCGATGTGTACTAAGTCAGTTGGAGTCCAGAACTCATGGTGAAGACACTGGATGGTCATACTGCATGAAAATGATTAAATTAAGACGTATGTCCATGTCCTTTTCCCACGAATCCTTAGGAGGAGATGGGGGTAGGGTGACTTAGGTTAGTAGTGATAACTGGTGAGATGCATTATCCTGTTGGAATTTGAACTTCCCATCTTTTTTCTGGGGGAGATGGCGGTCAGGTGACTGAGGTTAGTACAAGTGTCATTCCTTCCGCTCCATTTTCTCAGATTAGCGGAGTTGTACGAAATGATTTTTGTTTACAGCCAAAATTCAAACTTGTCGCCAGTTTGTAGGAAGAGGTGGCGGTCGAGTGACTTAGGTTAGTGGAGGTAGGCCAAGTGAGCTATTTTCCAGCGATTTTCTTAGGTTAGTAGGGATAACTGTGCTGTTATGCATTACCCTGTTGGAATTCAAACTTGGCGCCAGTTTGTAGGAGAAGGTGGTGGTCGGATGACTTAGGTTAGTACAAGTTACCGATCTTCCCGCAATTTTCTTAGGTTGGTAGCGAAACACCAAGTGACATTTGTTTACCACCAAAATTTAAACTTGGCGCCAGTTCGTAGGAGGAAATGGCAGTCAGTGAAGTGAGCTATCTTCTAGCGATTTTCTTTGCTTAGTGGAGATAACCATGGTGTGAGTTTTTAAATTAAACTGGTACTTGAAGTACTTAACAGAGCCAGATTTTGGCAACAATATTTCGGCATTGTGCAGCAGTATGACCTGCAGTTTCACCTTCTCTGTCTTTGTGATCAGTCCAGTTAATTTCATGTCTAATACCTGCTGAATTTCTAAAACTGCAACCTTATTCCTGTCTCTTGTATCTTTTCGCCTAATACTCCTCGGATGCTATTCAAGTGAGTATTTAACTGTGTTCTCGATATGCAGTTTGAGACAACTCAAGGAAATCTGTCCCTTTGTAGCTTCTCCTCAAACTGAATGGTGATATCATCCTTCTCCCCTAATGTGTCCTGTCTGTGTCCCATGTCATTTTTTTTATTTTCACTTAAGAGTCTATGCCTATCATTATCCCTGTGGATAATTTTGGTACTATGAAGAATTTTACTTCTAGTCTGCTCTTGGCATGGAAATTCCAATCTGGTTCGTCTACTGATATCGGTACATTTTCTCAACATTGTGCCATCTGCTTTGGTTTCCTGAATGTGGGCGTATTCATATTTTTTGAACATGTGTTACATTATTATTCAGAGATAACTGATAGCTGACTGCCACTATCTAAAATTGCTCCCACTTTGATCTCGCACACCAAAATTTGTATGATTGGATACAAGTCATGGTTGCTCTTTGTTGCCGTTGTCTTTACTTATAGTTCTGGAAAGCCATCATAATCTAAGTCATGTTATTAAAATAACACTGACCGCTTTTTCCCATTTTTGTAATGAAATACTTCAAAGCAATGCACATGTTACGAATAGTGTGCTCACTTGGTACACACAGTAATTTCGTGCTGTCATTGTTAGACATCCACTGTACTGCTGAATGGCACTAACCCTAATCTGGAAATATTTTTATGAAGTGACATAACAGTGAAGTACAATACTTGATTAGCTTTAAAAGATTAAAGATTTGTCAGCTATTTCTCTGAAGTAACAAAAGCAAAGGAAATTCTGGTAATGCTAATAAGTTAAAAACATAACAACAATTAATTTGTAGTATACAATAAAATAGAAAGTAGCTGATATGTTGTATTTGTGTACATAATATGTTTTTATCTGTGTATAGCCCTTGAAAGTGGACAAATTAACACCAAAAACAGAATTCTTCGACCTTAGTTTTCACCCTTTAGCACTGACTCGTGGTAATGCCCAAATCCTGGTACACTCCCCAATTACAACATAATTTTTGAGCAGGGATTCAAAAATGTAGAATCATTAAGAGGATACTGGTGATTTTTTATAATATTCAACCACTTACCAGTTTTTGAGAAAAGTAATCAATGGTGGACAGACTAAGTTTTCTTTATTTGCTTGTTTAATTTAATATTTCGATAGTATGTATCTTGAAATTCAGAGAGTGAAAAATCTTCAGCCTTTGTTCGATTTTTAGTTTTATTACAGGAAATACTAAGAAAAAAAGAGTTATTTCAGGAACTGGTTAGTATTGGGATAAAGAAAGGGCCACACCACTCTGCATTGTTGCCAAATTAATTCAAGATGGTGGATACAAGATGGTCGCCATAGACAGATCAATGTTGCCATGACACTGTGGTGTGAAGTTCAAATTTTAGCGGGAAAATAGGTAAATTGGGCTACTGCCGCTAACATAACTCCCTAAGTCCAACCCCCTCCCCTCACTTTCCCCCTCCCATGCCCTCTCCTTCCCTCCTCACTTCTTCTCTCTCCTCCCCACCTCTCCCCACCCTGCCCCTGTCTGGAAATTGGTGGGAAAGCACTCAGTCTCTGCTGCATTGCTGGATAGGATGGACATAGGTCTTTATTTTGTATACATTGCGGTATATTGTCTATTTAAAGAATTAGAGTTGTCATTGATCGAGTAATAGACAGTAGGTCCATCCTGTGTGTTCACGTTGACGTCCAGAGGGCACCGTTGGTCCTCCTCCTTGCCTCCCTGTCCTCTTCCCCACTTGCGATGTAATCCAAGATGGTGGTCTGGGGAAAAATGGTAGCAAATTAACTCAGTCTGTGCCTAGCTGCTGAACTGGGAGAACTCACAATTGTAGGGTAATACAGCATGCACAAGGCATTGTTCAAACAATTTGTTTAAGAATATCATTTATTTCAGTAATACACCTCAAAATTGACGCTGGTGTTTTAAAAGCTTTAGACAATGTTAAATACATATGGCACAATTTCATTCCAATCACGTAAGAAACCACATAGTTACATTGTAACATATTGCTTAAAAGTACATGAAAAACTTCCTCATGTCTGGCCACCCACCCGGGCTGCCCGTAGTTGGAGTGCGCTGAAGGGATTTGGAACTGCTGATATCCATACAGGCCACTGGAAGAAGTCACGCACCATGCTTGCAGCTCCGGCGTATTGTAGCCACAGGGCGGCCGTGCACTAAGCACTTCCTGTCATGACGGAAATACTCACAGTCTCTCTACCTCACCCCTGGCTCACGGATACCATTTTTCATTGAACATGAACTAACTCAGTAGTTATTACATTTGGTGTTTAACTAATGTGCGGAATATTGACACATATATATCTTGAAGACATCACGGGAACTAAATGTATGACTGCACAACCAGAGAGCCAGAGAGAGAGAGAGGGAGAGAGAGCGAGAGCTTTGCAGATGATGCAAGAATACTTAAACAATTTGCTATGTAAAGACACTCTTTATTCGGAGAATACCGCCACCACACTTAAGCACAGACTCCAAAAAGGTCATGGTACACTTGTGAAACCCCCCTGAGGCACTCTGCATGTTTTTGTGGAAAATACCACAGCACATCCTTCCCTTGTCTTTGGTCACAAGCTGCATCAGGAGTTATTAGATCCAATTGAATGTATCGCTAACTACACTTTCAACAAAGATCACTGCACAATAGTTTGCTTCAGTTTTGCAGTATATACCTTTTCACTTTAACACAGACTCTAAAAAGTATATATGTACACTAATCACTTGGTTCCACTGAGAAATTCATCAATGGGGTAGAAGGAGTTGGCCACCGATAAATCTATTATGCTTCTCTTACTCTGCATTTCATTGGTTGTTAAGCTTTTTATGGCTGCTGGCAAGTGTTCCTGAATAATGAACACCTTTTTGTACTAGAGTAAGTGACTTTAAATCCTTGTGAAGATTATTCTTATTTCTAATATTGATTCCATGAATTGAGCTGTTGGTTTGAAAAGTTGATATATTTTTAATGACAAATTTCATTAAGGAATAAATATATTGGGAAGCAGTAGTTAGTATCCCTAGTTCCCTAAACATGCTTCTGCTAGATATTCTTGAGTGCACACCACATATAACTCTTGCTGCACGTTTTTGTGCCCAGAAAACTTTAGCTTGGCTTGATGAATTACCCCAAAAAATAATCCCATATGACATTATGGAATGAAAGTAAGCATAGAATGCCAGCTTTTTCATTTTTATATCACCTATGTCTGACATAGTTCGCATTGCAAATAGAGATTTGTTAAGATGTTTCAGCAGTTCTGTGGTGTGCTCCTCCCCGTTGAATTTATTATCAAGCTGTAATCCCAAGAATTTAATACTGACCACTTCTTCTATCTACTTGTCATCGTATGTTAGGCATATACTCGTGGGACACACCTTGCAAGTTCTGAACTGCATGTAGTGTGTTTTTTCAAAATTTAGTGACAAAGTATTGGCTGGGAACCAGTTATTAATGTTCACAAATATTTTTATTAGCCGATATTTCAAGACCACACTTTATTTGCTATTTATTGCAATGTTTGTATCATTGGCAAACAAAACGAACTTGGCATCTGGTAATGTTGCTGATGAAAGGTCATCTATATACACAAGAAAAGGTAAGGGCCCTAAAATGGAACCTTGTGGGACCCCACATGTCATTAGTTCCGAGTTGGATGATGCCTTGTAGCTTAATACACGTCTGTTTCCTAATAACACCCTTTGTTTCCTACCAGAGATATAAAATTTGTACTACTTAGCAGCATTTTCTGTTACAACGTAATATTATAATTTACTTAAAAGAATATTGTGATTTACACAGTCAAATGCCTTTGCAGATCACAAAATATACCAGTTGCCTGCAATTTTTTGTATAATGATTTAAGCACATTTTCACTGTAAGTGTAATTAGGCTTCTCAGTATCAGAACCCTTTAGTAATCCGAACTGCGACTTTCACAGTATGTTATTTGAGACAAGATGGTTATAAAGCCGATTGTACATTACTTCTCTAAAATTTTTGAGAATGCTGGCAAAAGTAAAATTGGACGGAAATTTAATGCCACTTCTTTATCTCCCTTCTTAAACAGTGGCTTAACTTTAGCATATTTCAACCATTCAGGAAATATTCCACTGATAAACGACTGGTTACACAGAAAGCTTTATATGTTACTTAACTCAGAATCACATTATTTAATTAACTTTGTTGATACTTCGTCATACCCACTAGATGTTTTTGATTTTAAAGATTTTATGATGGAAATTAT
Source organism: Schistocerca serialis cubense (assembly GCF_023864345.2). Classification (NCBI taxonomy): domain Eukaryota; kingdom Metazoa; phylum Arthropoda; class Insecta; order Orthoptera; family Acrididae; genus Schistocerca; species Schistocerca serialis. The sequence continues at coordinate 720,372,586 of NC_064638.1, forward strand.
TTCTGCTGGGGTAGTGATTGTCAAATTCATATTATTGGAAGTTACTTGAAATGTCTGGTCTGAGATATTCCATAGCAGCATCTACAGAACCTGACAACCCTATCTTTTCAGTAACAGTTATTAAATGTTTGTTAAAAAGTTCTGCAACATTATACACATCTGTTACCGATGTATCATTTACTCTTAACGTTATTTGCCCTCTTCATGTCTGGTTCTACCAGTCTCCTCCTTCACTATATCCCATATTGTCTTTATTTTGTTATCTGATATAACTATCTTTTCCTTGGAATATATTTGCTTTGATGCCCATATTACAGTCTTTAATATTTTGCCGTATTTCTTGTAATGTGCTATAGCATCAACATCAGAACTGTTTCGGACAGACACATACAGTTTTCTTTTTGTTTTACAAGAAACCCCTATTCCTTGAGTAATCCATGGCTTCTTTGTAGACTCTGGTCTAACCTTTGTTAGTTTTGGGAGAAAACAGTGTTCAAATAAGGTAAGCACTTTATTAGCAAAAGTGTTATATTTTTCATTCCTGCCATGAGTATTGTTACAGTGAATGTCTCTGATGAGTGTCCTAAAATAATCAATTTTTGGCTTATTGATAACCCTCTTCAGCTCAGATTTAAAAGATTTTATATCCCGTTTAGTATTAACATTTAACAGAAGGAACTGCATGCCATGGTCTGAGAGGCCATTGACTATTGGTTTTGTAATATAATTTTGTTCATTGGACTTTTCTATAAAGATATTATCAATGGCTGTCTGTGAGCAATTGGCTACCCTTTACAGTGGGAATTAAGTTGAATGATAGTGTTACTAACTCAGATAAGTTCTTATTGGGAGAGCCTTTAAGGAAATCTGGATTCAAATCACCAGCAACCACTATTTCTTTGTGTTTGGTTGATACATGGGCCAGTACAGCTTCAAGGTGGTTTATGAACAGATTAAAGTTACCTGCAGGTTCTCAATATACAATTAATATTATGAAGGACTTTTTGTGAAATTTTACTTCTGTTGCACATGCTTCCATATGCTGTTCTAGGCAAAATTTATGAATGTGTATGTTCTTAAATTTATGACAGTTCCTGATGACTGTGGCAACTTCTCCTTTCTCCATTTCTGCTCTACAAAAGTGATATGCTAACCTAAACCCTTGTTGTTGTTGCGGTCTTCAGTCCTGAGACTGGTTTGATGCAGTTCTCCATGCTACTCTATCCTGTGCAAGCTTCTTCATCTCCCAGTACCTACTGCAGCCTACATCCTTCTGAATCTGCTTAGTGTATTCATCTCTTGGTCTCCCTCTACGATTTTTACCCTCCAGGCTGCCCTCCAGTACTATATCGGTGATCTCTTGATGCCTCAGAACATGTCCTACCAACCGATCCCTTCTTCTAGTCAAGTTATGCCACAAACTCCTCTTCTCCTCAATTCTATTCAATACCTCCTCATTAGTTATGTGATCTTCCCATCTAATCTTCAGCATTCTTCTGTAGCATCACGTTTCGAAAGCTTCTATTCTCTTCTTGTCTAAACTATTTATCGTCCATGTTTCACTACCATACATGGCTACACTCCATACAAATACTTTCAGAAACGACTTCCTGACACTTAAATCAATACTCAATGTTAACAAATTTCTCTTCTTCAGAAACGCTTTCCTTGCCATTGCCAGTCTACATTTTATATCCTGTCTACTTCGACCATCATCAATTATTTTGCTCCCCAAATAGCAAAACTCCTTTACTATTTTAAGTGTCTCATTTCCTAATCTAATTCTCTCAGCATCACCCGACTTAATTCGACTACAATCCATTACCCTCGTTTTGCTTTTGTTGATGTTCGTCTTATACCCTCCTTTCAAGACACTGTCCATTCCATTCAACTGCTCTTCCAAGTCCTTTGCTGTCTCTGAGAGAATTACAATGTCATCGGCGAACCTCAAAGTTTTTATTTCTTCTCCATGGATTTTAATATCTACTCTGAACTTTTCTTTTGTTTCCTTTACTGCTTGTTCAATATACAGATTGAATAGCATTGGGGAGAGGCTACAAAACCTAAACCCTGTAACACTTGAAAGTTCTATACCAGTGGTCACATGATGTTCAGAGAGGCAGATTATCTCAGCTGGGTTTGAAGACTCTAATTCATATATGCAGATAATTAATTCATTATTTTTATTTCTCAATCTTCGAATATTTTGATGCAATAAAGATAGCTGACATTTCACATTGACTGAATTATAATTGGGTAGAGTTGAAATATCTGCTGACTGTTGACAATTCTTAACCAATAGCTATTTATGCTGATGTAATAAGCTAGAATTATGTTTTTGGTTCCTTTCTCAAACTGAAGGTTTGTCTCAGTCCTAACATCTCTTAAAATTTGGTTTCTTTCTGTCCTCCCCACGCTAAAAAAGAGTCTTTTCTGAATCCTATAACCACTGGTATTTTATCACTCATGACAGTGCCTCCCCCCTTTCACTTTCCTGCTAGTTTCCCAGCCAGTTTACCCTCCCCTTTCCTGTTTAAGTGAAGGCCATGCCTAGTATAATCCCACCTATTGAGAGAATCAACAGAACCATACCAATGTGTGACCCTGCACCCAACATAAGCTGCCGATCCAACTCCAAATTAACTCTCTTGACAGACGAGTTCAAATGAGGTCGGTCATGGCGCCCAAGAACAGATACAAACTCAACACTAGTATGCTTCGATGCTGATGCAATCTTTGCCAGGTCACACTCTACACTATACCCAGGATCTCTGTCTGTACCTACCCCACCAACTATAACCATGGTGTCTTCCTTAGTGAAATCTTTGCAAAGTGATCCTAAATCCTCTGTCACCTGCTCCAGACCACCACTAGGATTAAAAAAATTGGTGACCTGGTATTCTGATCCTATTTCATCCTGCAAAAGCTGGCCAACACCTCTTCCATGGGAACTACCTAACAACAACACTTTGTTTCACTTTACTGATTTCCCTACATTCTTACTTTTCAATTTGCTGCTGAAAGTTTGTTGTGGCCTGTCTACACCTGCAACTGCTTGAAGTTCACCAGCTTCTAACTGAAGCAACAGGTCAAATCTATTTTCTACATTCCCCACGAAGCTGTCAGACAACGTTCTAGATCCATTCCACCTGTTGCCTGTTGCCACTTCCCACCTCTCTTTACCCTTCTCCCTCCTTAACCTGTCAAGATCTCCCCTGGCCTTGTCTACCTCATCCTGAAGGGCGACAATTGTCCTGTCCTGTTCCAGTATCTTCCTATCTCTACTACATATCCTACAAAACCACTGATGAATCTCATTTACTTGCCCTGTTTCCACACCACTACAGTCACCTACATGGAAAAAACTACAGCACCCGCCACACCAAAGCCCCGACCTAACCTCTAGAAACACAAAACTGTAAAGAGTTGTAGCAATATGGAAAGTCCTGAGTGATTAGAAACTTATTTCGTCTGTGAAGATCTCTATGTGAAAACTCGAAATCAAAGGAATTGTTCCACTCGTATTTTATTCTTTTTAACGAATACCGATATCAATAGTATAACGGGTTCCAAATCGTCCTTCTAGTTTAAAATGTCAACTTATAATCAGCCATATGTGTTTCTCATGTCTAGAGAACCGGGAAGCGTCTCTTCCATCTGTTTTTCACCATCTAGATGCACACAATACACATCACAACCGATGTTTTCTCAAGCAAATAATGATGGGAAACGTGTAGAATGACAGCACAAGCAGTTAGCTGCTCAATTTACATGGGAGAGAATGATATTCCAGCTCTAACACTCGCCCATATTGAATGTTACCAAATTTCCATTCAGAATACTCGCACCACACACGATCACGAAGGCTGCCCAATATATATTGAGCATTAGTTTGCTGTTCACCCTCCCAGAGCGCTATACGGTTAGGTCAGCTGCATTCTTGTATCCCAGCCTCGCCAGTTTGCGTGGCTTCCTTCATAAACTGGAAATGTCAGTCATTCCAGCCACAGGATACATCTGCGGTAGTACATTTATTAAAATTCTGGGACAAAGGACATTTTGGATTAAAAATTCCAGGTTACAAACCAAGATTCTAATTTCACAGTTTTCTCCAACCAAAAAAAATCCCATTTGCCTAAATCGAAAAAACCAAATTCTCATTTTCTCATTTAAAAATTTTCAAATCTAATAAATTTTATTCTTTATAAATAAGAACCATCAAACCTTGAATCTCAAAGGCACATTTCAACTGAAAACATTTTAATGACAACGATATTCGAATTTCATTGTATATAAATACAATGAAAAATAAGTGATCAACAAACATGAACTATTTAAGAACTTAGAAAATTATAGTAAAGGAAAGTATGGATTGAGTTATAAGGATTTAGAAAATTATTTTAAAGAAAATCGTTATTCAAATGTATCTCGAAAAGATCTGTTGGAATTTATTGATTATTATAGTAGGTAAGAAAAGGATAATGAAGAGAGAACTAAAATATAAAACTTTAAAAGAACTTCAATCTGTTGCTAATGCAGAAAATTTAATGAATTATTCCAAACTTAATAAACAAAAATTAATCGATCTTGTTATAAATCCTATTGCCAACATAAATAACCATGATAATGATAATGAACTGAATACAAAATATTTAAAAGAATTTCATCAAATCCATAAAACGAAAAAAATAAGAAAATATTCTTAACTTAGAAAAAGTCAATTAATTGATCTTATCAAAAACCTGATGGTAAAATTGTTAAAGATAATGATTTGTGTAAAAAATCTTTAAATGAGAACAAAATTAATAATAACCTTACGAAGAAAAATATTAATAACAATAATGAGAACTATTTTCAAAACACTCCTAGTAGGTAAAAATTAAGAAATTCAACAACAAAAATAAACAGAAAAATTTACTAGGTTTCAGTTTTCTAGATGATGAAGATTTTTTCAAATCACCTAATGGGAATCATAGAAAAGTTTCTGCTTTTAAATCAAGAATAATAACTTATGGAATTAATAATAATGATAATATTGTTGAACCACAAGAATTTTTTAATCAGATTAAAGAAGAAATAATCACCAAATTAGAGACTATTTTAATGCAGAGAAGAGAAATTAAATTAGCTTGTGGTCTGCATTTAGTGCACACCACTGCTGAAATCTTCATGTGAGCCAAAGCAAGCTCAGCACATTCATCATGAACCAGTGCAGACAATGTGTCAGGTGTAAAATTCTCAGTGTACACTCTCACTAGATAGCCATTGACTAAATCTGCCATCACCTTGTAAAGAAGTAGGAAATCAGCTCCAATGATCAGACCACTAACATCAGCAAGAATGAACTTCCACAATGGGCAGAAGGAAGGGCAGGAATGCAGTGAAACTTCATGTTCGCCATACGTGTTAATGGAAATATTGTTTGTTGCAGTCAACGTATGGGATGTGGCTGAAGTTGGTTCAGAGCATAGATGCCACGAGAAAACACTGATTTCCAAGCCAGAGTTGAATAGAAATTTGTAACCAGTGTTCCTGTCCTTGATAAACAGCCTGCTGGAATGTTGTAGCACTGCGACCATCGCATTGCTGCAATGCAGGACACTGGCTGTGGTCAGGCATGTTTCGTTTGGATGATGAGTGGGAATGGCCACTGATGCTCGTCGCTTCCGTTTGGATATACATATGGTGCAGGGCACTTTTTTACGTTAGCGCCAAACCTTTTGTGAAACCAAGTGGGAGAGTTAACTTTGTTACTAGTGAAATTTGGTTTTTTGCGCCCTAGAGATCTGTTGTGGGATGCGAACTGACGCTGAAGTTCAAGACAGGCATCACTTGCGTGTCTTGTACATGTTGTGGCACAGCATGCATCAGAGCTAGTTTTTTCCACTCTAGTCACGTGTGTTACAAGGCCACTAGTTGTTACACTGAAGGGTATGTGCGGTTTGGGGTCGCTCTCAGATGCACACAATAAGTGATCGTAATGAACTCTTTCTACAGGGTAAGTAGTCAGAGTGTCCACCCTCTTCGCTAAATCTGGCAATGACAAATTAGTTTCTGCAGCTAACACAGGACGTAACTTCGTGGGCAGCTTGTTGAGCCATATAAGACATAAAGGAGTCTCAGTCTACAAGTCTTTGCATGCAAATGATCATAATTCTCATAGCACTTCTAAAGTCTTCAAATGCACATAGGTTTGGGATGAGCGCCAGGTTTTATTGTTCAGTTACAGCCTATTTCAAGTCAGCATACGATTGTTCATGCTCCGCACTTTTGATGTGATCAGAATCTATTTGTGCTAACAGTAACGCATATTTCTCAAAGTCACGATGCACTTGGTGTTTTTAAAATGTTGTTTCCACTTTAATAAACTACAATTCACGGTTTGTCGACCAAAATTTGCGGCAGTTTCACATTACCAATGTTTATTGGAGACAAAGCATAAGGCAGGTCCAGATTGGCATGATGACTTATTTGCTCAGCCGTGAGCGAGGTAGAAGCTGTTGCTTGATGACGTCGGAAATGGCTCCAAAGTAGAATGGAACAGTGATGAATCTGACTCTATTGTCACTGGTTTACCCATGTTCTTGTTGGGGTCACCAATGTAGGAGATAATGAAAGGAACTACGAACAAATAACTCAGTCATATAGCACAGACAATGATTTATTAAGCATCAAAACACTTGCGAGGCGTGCAGATGCATACACCCTCAAAACACGTTGAAGAAGCCATCAACACATCTCATAGAAGTTTGTACACAGTCATTTCACTGGAGTTAATCGATTAGTCGATATTGTGGTCACAACACGATCATACCGGTGAGGTATTTTAGCCACTATTATATCAGTATGTGTTAGCTTACCCAGTGACTCTTTCATTGTTTTTGTTGCTGCAACTGCTTAGTTATGATATACATCATTGGCACCTCCTACAATTACTGCATAGTCTTTTGACGATAATTTCTTGCATTAGATTTCACTGTTCTCTCCATTTTGAACACGTCTGCTGCATCATCTGTTTTCATTTCTATAGCCAGTCCTCTTCCGAAACTATCCAACAAAATTTTTATGTTATTAGGTACCAGTAGTATAATTTTTGTAGCACCTTTGTTTTATGTTGATGAAGGCAATTTGTCATAGTTTTATTTGGAGTATGTCCTGTTTGTACTGACCCTTGGTGATCGCTGTCGTTGGCTTCATGAGTTAGAGCAGAATATCCGTACTCATATTCAGGAATTGTACAAAAATTAGTGACAGAGCAACTACTCACATTTGTGCTGTTCGTTTTCTTATGAGGTGGTCGAGGTGTAATCTATTCTGTGCTGCTTTTGTGAGAATATGATTGCTTTGTGGAACTGGATGGCTTTCCGTTTGTTATCTCGCCAATTTCTGTTGTAGAATCAGCAGAGTAAACTTCATCTTCATTCACAATATCGGCTCTTGTCCTACATTCCTCACATTTCCAGTTCGCGAACTATTTCATGTCTTCTGACAGGGATGAGTCCATTTTACCATGTCGAAAGTCAAATTGTACCCTGGAGTCGATGCACTTGACATCACTTTTCACATTTTTTCTTGCACTGTTTATGACACGACATTTTATGAGTTTAAATTCTTGAGCTAGTATCTACTATTTTTTCACTATATATTGTGCTCTAATTTTCTGTTCTAATATCCACAAGGTCATCACACATTTGAAAATATGTGTTTCTTCTATTAATGCCACAATAATTTCGTTTTTAGAGTATTTTTCAATTTTAATGTTCAATTCTTTAGGTCACTTTTGCACAAAAAGATCTTTTCCATTTTGAAGTTGCGTTGGCATATTGAAGAATGGAATATTGTTCTACATTTAACCCATGTTATACATTTATAAGCTCGCTTTTCAGTGTAGTAATATGTGGTTCCTATGCAGGCAATCACCTTATCGTATTTTTTGTTGTCTTCAGCTTCTATTTTGATTAGTTTTGTTGTAATATGATATATCAAGCAACATTTTCATTGTAAACCCGGACTGTATGCAGTTTATACACTTTTTCTCCCAGTTCATTTGTTTAGTATCAGGCATATCGTACTCTCAATTTACACTAGCCGTCAATTCCTGCAGAAAGTAGGGTGAAATGTTCTGGGATCCCGCAAATACAAATAGAGTTGACATGAATGTAGCTTAGTCCAGCTAGGGAAGAAACGTTAGCGACAGCTTTCAACCAGGACCAAATCCTGCCCATTCACCTTCTCCACAGGAACCGAGTGCTCGGTCTGCTACCAAAAGGGTAGCCATTACAGTCCAGAGTATTTACGCAATGCATGAATTTTTTGGTCTGTGCTGTATCACAGTCTAACATAACAGTTGTGAAACTCTGTCTCGTTTTTGTTATCCATGGCGACAGTAGCGCACCAAGAGGTCAGCAAGCGACACTTTGGAATTTGATATCAGATGAGTGTGGATGCTAATGTTTATACTGATTTGTACCATTGTTTTTACAATAGGGTGTGCATGTATGGCCATAAAAATCAGCAATGACTAAAAAATGACACCACATTTGTCATTCGTTAGTTTCCTGAGGAACTTGGGAGGTACAAAATGGTACATTACAGAACAGTTTATTTAAGATTCTTTCATAACGTCCAGATATTTGCTGAAAAATGTTGTTTTCCTTTAATAACAAAAATTGCTATTAAACACCAGGAGACCTGACTTTTTGCAGAAAGAAGTTGTATATCTACCCAGCAAAGCGGACATTTGTTCGCTACACTTTCAGCCAAATCGGTGAATGTGAGACATAAGAAACGTGTATGGAATACAGACCCTGCATTATTTAATGTTCCAAATAAGCCAGCACACCTCTAGGTGAGTGTAAAGACACACAGAAGTGACTATAATATGTTGAAAGCAATAAAACTGTTTCCCAATAAAGATGAAACCGAGTCCACAGTTGCTGCTACATTTGAGTTGCAAACGACAAGTTTCAGCAACACACTTGCGTTTAAGGCAAAATTAATTACATTTTCAGAAAATTTTCGTGTATTAGGAAATGAAGTGTAAAAATGAGCGAATCATTAGACACCAAAACTAATTTTTATCTGCTGAGAAAAGAGCCTATCATAAGAGGATTCAAAAGAGATACATGCTTCTCATGCATGAAGTATATGTCTATATTCGTTTGCTTTCAGCGGAGAAAGCTGCAATTATGTACATATTTGAAAGTATTTTTTGTGAATAAGATACAGCATATATCATTGAATCAGTGGGATTTGGCAGTTTTTACTTTTATTTCACATTAATTCTTGTCTCTTCGTAATTTATTAACGCATAGAACGCAACAATGTAACAACTACTCCGTTAATTAAGTAGTAAAATAATTAAAAACAAACATTATCCTTACAATGAGTGTGAGCATCTGCTTTCTCACCGCTTGGAGCGCTATTGTCGCTCCAGCTGTCAAAACAGTAACAACCCTTGCATAACAGAGTGCCATGACTGTGTTTACTAGACTGTGGCCGTACGGTCTAACATAATAGTCACGACACTCCCTCTCATAGTTTGTTACCCACAGCAGCAGCAGCGCCCCAAACAGCCAGCAAGCGACATTGACGCTTGAGTGCGAATACAACTTTTATGTTGATTTTTAACTTAATTTTTACGATAGGGAGTGTGTGTAGTGCCACAGAAATCATGATAACTAAAAAATGATACCACATTTACCATCATTTAGTTTCCTAAGCACCCTGGGAGGAACGAAATGGGACATTACAGGTCAGTTTTTTTACGACATTCTTCTACTTTACAGACATTTTCTAAACAATGTCGTTTTCCGTTCATAACAAAAAATTCTATTGAATGCCAAAGACCCGACCTTTTGCAGAAAGCTGTCATACATCTGCCCAACAAAGCAGGGTTTTGTTCGCTACATTTTCTGCTAAATACGTGAATGTGGAATGGAGGAAAGCGGTGTGGAATGTAATACCTACATTATTTAACGTATCAAATAAATCACTACAACTGTAGCTGAAGGGAAAGCCAGACACGATAATAAGTTGTCAAAAGCAATAAAACTGTTTCCTAACACAGAAGAAACCAATTCCAAGTTACTGTTGCTAAATTTAAGCCACATAAACCAAGAAACTTCAACACATTTGCTTTTGAAACAAAAGTCATTATATTTTCTAAAATATTAGTGTATTAGAAAGTCGATTGAAGTGTAAGAATTGACGAATTATTAGACTCCATAAAAAATTTTAAGTGTGAAGGAAAGTGCTTATGACAATACCAATAGACAACAGAAATGCATGCTTTTCATGTACAAAATATCTGTTTTTATTCTTTCGCTTTCAGTGCAGCAAATATACACATATTTGGAAGTATTTCTTCCCTAAAAAGTTGTAGCTCGTATCACTGACTCAGTGTGATTCAGCTGTTTTCAACTGTATTTCACAGTAATTCATGTCTCTTAGTAATTTACTTCTCTTGGCTATTTAAGCAAAAATATAACAACTATTTTGTTAATTATGTAGAAAATAATAAAAAATAAACATTATCCTTATGGCACATGTGACTGACTGCTTTCTCACGACTAGTGTCACTCCAGCTGCCAAACAGTAACAACCTTCGCACCAGAATGTGTCATGATTGTATGTATTAGACTGTGCCCATACAGTCAACAGTGCACAGTCCTTGCTCCTCACACATCACTTTTTAGTGTACGTGTTTTACCTCATTTGCTTGTTTGTACTTGCAGTGTTTTGAAATTTGAAATACAAATGAGTGCCTTTAAAAGTGAAATTTGCGGGTATGAGTACAATAGTCACGAGAGTGCAAAGTAGTGTATTTCTAAAATCCAACCATAGCAGCGGAACGAAATCATACCTGCTATTAGAAATCGTGCGTCATAATGTGAAATATTTTCAAAATTAAAATATCAGATCACACACTACAAACAATAGGTTTAGGCTAGGTTGGAAGGCGATAATTTGGTGGGTTCTATTTAAATAAAAGAATTGATGTAAATGCAGTGACCAGGACCTCGGCGAATAGAAATCGGTCCAGACAGAGAAATTTTCAGCAACTTCAAGCTAAGGTGTCTTAGTCAATTGTGTAAAAAAGTTAAGAGGTACAAAGCTTTAATTTTATGCGCTGTACATGCCTAAATAAGTAGCACGGAAAATATAAAATATCACAATAGCTAGGTGGTTAAACCATAAGCATAAATGTGGGCATCTGCTTAAAAACAAACTCTGTCACTATTGCCGTTATTACTTAACGCTTTCCTCAAGAGCCACACTTCATACGCTTTCCACACTTCATATGCTCTACCCTGTCAAAGAGTTGTTTCCGGCTCAGTGAGAGAAACAGAGAAAAATGAATTTACTTCCCCAACTGACGTTACAAGCTTATTATAAGTCGGCTCAATTAATTTCTGTACTCTGTGTAAAATGTAGATTTAAAAGACAGCTCAGGCGCTACAGTTTCGCTTTATGACTCACATAACTGCTGCGAATCTTTAAGATCTCAGTAAGTGGTGCGTAGTATATACATGAGTAGTTTGTGTAGTTGCTGCAACAGTATTGAGTCAGATTTGAACACGAAAGTCTTTAAAATGTGCTATCGCAAAACCGTTGCCCTATTTCCATGTGACATCTGTGTCATAGCACATGATCTGCACGAAAAGTATATTTTCAGCACTTTCTCGAAATAGTTTCACCCCCATCTACATTCCTTTCATTAAAGGCCACTCTTCCTCTAAACACATCCAGCAGGCCAGCTCATTTTACATGTGTTAATGTGGTGTGGTGGCTGCACTGACTGTTGGGTGACTTAACAAAAGGATGTAGCCAAGATTTTGTTAAACGGGAGAGAGGCAGTAGAGGGTCTGATTCGTAAAAAGAATAACTTAAAAAGGCTCTTTTATTCTGGAAACACATTTATTTATTTTATGTATATAATTTGCTTTCGAGAGGCCTTCGCGAAATATAAAATCAGGCAAGAAAAGCTGACTTTAAAAGAGTATGTATATGTAAGTAATAGCCAAATGTGCAGATGAATAGTTCCTTATTTGATAATATGGTAACTTCACTCAATTGATGAACGAATTAAAATTCCAATGTAATGTGTTGCTCTTTGCTAAATAAATACAGCTTAGTCTTCTGATATAAGGTTCATTTGCCAAAGGGTATTAAAAGTCAGACAGACATTTAAAAGCAAATTAAAAGAATTTGTGAATGACAACTCCTTCTACTCAATAGATGAATTCTTAGATATGAAGTAGTAACTGTAAAAAAAATAATTAATTATTTTGTGTAAAGAAAACTTATGTTAAAGTGACACATTCCAGATCATTAAAAATGTTGTATTCATGAACTAATGTATGTATGTATTACCGAGCAGGAGAACCTTAAGTTGTGTTGAATAACTTATGAAGTTAACTAAGTTCCAGTCTCTTTTGACAAAAGCTCTTTTCTCCTACTACAATCTCACATTTAAATTTACGACTCACCTGAAAACAAGGCACAATTTCTTCATCACATCAAAACATCTTAAGTTCCTCAATGCAATCTCAAATTTTATTATAATGTCTTTCTTTTCATTAAAATTCCTCCATTTCCATAAGTGACTACGAACTGTTTAAAATGATTATTTCAACATGAAAGATGGCGGTGCTTTCCACGCAGGTAATACCCATCAGGCATTTCCTCTTTCATTTTGTTTTCGTGATTATCGTACAATGTCATTCGATTTTGGTGCATCTAATTTCCCTGATTGATATTAATCTGATAGGCTACTAGGGTTAGGATGTACCACTGATTGATCTCACAGTACTTGCATGACTTGAGTAGCAATAGTGTAATTAAACTCAGCTGTAGAGACAGATCGATGGACGCTGGAGGTGACCATAGCATTACGGCAGCTTTAGAACTTTCCCCGAGCAGCAAGCGAGTTTGCAGAACCTTCTCATTACTAGCCTTCGTTTGTAGTCACCAAGATGGGCCATCAGCCCTGCAGAGCAATGGTTTACGGGCCGCCATTCTGGCGGTCGGCCTTGTTCCGCTAGCTGAGGGAGGGAACACCGTGGCAGAATGTGAAATGACACTTCTTTAGAAACTGGCTGCACCATGCATTCGGGCGCCGGCCTAACCACTTTATTAGCGAGTGGACGTGGTGTGGGAGTCTGGTCTCCTTATCCCGTGTGCGGATCGAAGTAAAGCAGCTTTGCGCCGGGGCCCAGTTAATGTGTTTCTTACAAGAATAGCGTATCTTGTAAAACAGGACGGCGAATTTCTCCAGATGTCGCGTTTCTTAGATGTCGCTACGCCTCAACAAAACGGCGCCCACTAAATCGTTTTGAGGACGAGACGGAGCTTCTTTTCACTAGGAAGCTTGCCCCATCTTGTGAAATGCGCCGGGGGTTTGGTTCCAGGACCTCCAGGCATTGTGTGCTATTTTTTCAGAGAGCAAAATGTGTATTGCACTGCAGTGATTGTTTGAGAAAGATCGGGTCTGCTTGCTTGAGAACATCATTGGCACGGCAACCATTGCAGGGCTCTGAAAGGTTTATTCAAGAACACTGGGGGGAATGGCTGTTTTTCAGAAGGTTTTGAGCTACAGTAGAGGCTAGGACATGCTTCTCAACCGTCGTGGAGTACAGTAGCTAGACCTCTTCCGTTTCTATATAGAGAGAGCAGTTAGTTGTAAACACATCTGGACTCCTGGGTGCCTATTCTGTATCTTTACGCCATTGTGCCGATCGTTTCGGTACTCAAGAGCACCGAATGGTCTAGTACTCGAATTAGAGTCCCATCTTTATTCAGTATGCATTTCGGTAGCGATACCATTCGGATATAGAGAACCGAAGCGCTGTTGTCGGTTCGCGTCGCGCAAGTCAATCAAAAGCAAGCGGCCGCACATCTGCGCATGCGCAATGCAGAGCCCACAGTGCCACGAACACAAAGCAGCTAGCAGACGACACAGGCGCGCTATTCTTTGCAGTACCGAACTTGCGTTTTCGCAGTACGAAGTGACGCTAAAATACCAGCGGAAATGTCGGACGAAAATGATTCTCAGCTGAAATGCATAGAAATTTTTACAGTTTCCCTGACCGCATGTTTCCATGCATGCATAATAACGATAGCGTTTTTGACTATATGCTGCAGATTGTCGTAAATTCCGCATTATGTCATCTTATTCTCATTCACACTGACGCCATGTTTTGGATTTTACGTTTCGGAAAATGAGTTAGGAATAGTGTGTAGTACCACATTCACTGATACATTTATAAAAACACCCGAGAAATTGATTGAGAGTTTCAAAGAATAAGAAGATAAACAGAATATGGTTATAACTCGCTCCTAGAGATCCAAATGATTAAGTAGCCCATTTCCCCATATGATACGTCAACGATTTCGGTCTTAAAAACAAAATTGAAAATACGCGTTTTCGAGAGCTCCTCCAGTTCATCGAAGTTTATAACATGCATCTCATGAATGAAAATGTTTCGTATATGGTGCTACAGTCTAAAAATATTACGGCGGTCTTTCATCTCTGTCTACTGTTGTTGAGGATTCGATCGCAGATAAAGACTTGTGACAAGCAAGATTGTGAAGATGACTGCTGCTAGTTACATTCCCAGTGATTTAAGTTTTGCTCTTAGATTCCTGTGTAACTGCATACTCGGAAATCTCTACATATTCGGAAAAAAATGGTGAATTACTTCTGACAAGAAAAAATATAAAGGTCACTGTCGATTGTTTCACTCACAGCAATTTCATCTCCAACAATTTCATATTTCGTATTTTAAACACACAGAAACCATGAACTCATTACTGAAGAAGTGCTCTCTTACATGTAAGTAATATTGTAGAAAAATCTTAACTTACACGAATAACAATGTCTCAAAATGTGTTGCATATATGAAGAGAAAAAAAATATTTGTGCATCCATCCATGCGCGAACCCGTATCCTTGCGTGTAGAACTCCCACACGCTAACCACATGCTGAAAAGTTATACTATTGTGGAGGAACGTAGGCTGACTTTGTTGCCAAACGATGCTGCGTAAGTCAGAAACGCGTAATAAGTTGGAAGGTTTCTAATATCAGACTTCACGTAATTGCTTTCCAATGTTACTTGAAAGTTGTAAACACGTTTCGATAGTTACTAACTAAACCATTTGTGGGAAAAAGTACACAAAGTCTCTAGTAACGTCAGTACACACTCATGCAATATACGTAAGCAGAGCCGATGTCTTGCTATTTAATGATCTTTAAACTCCTATTTGCATTAAAATAACACGTATTTTGAGAGAATATTGACCGAAAACGTTTTCTTTTTGGATGTAATCATAACTATATTTCTAACAAAGGAAAATAGTCTATTATGAACTCACTTTCCAACCGGATGCGTCCTCTGGTGATTCTTTAGTAACAGAATCACTAAATCCAAAGCTAAAGTCGCTAAATATGTTTAAAATAACAAATTGTACGTGTACATAAACCACGACTCACCGATCGATAGGGCCACAATGAAATCCAAAACCTCTCGGTACAATTGTCGTAAAATCGGTGGGAGGACCGTTAGATAACAGGTCTCAGAAGCTTACTGAATAGGATATTTCGACAAAGAACCGAAAATGACGTCACTACCGAAACGAACCAACTACACCGATCGATATGAACGATACAGAATAGGGCCCCTGGGCGAAATTTTATATTTTCGCGGACATGAGACTGTCACCGGCGGACGTGGGGCCATCTCCCACAGTACAACATGCCTCTGACCCTAGTAGCTTTGGCAGCGCTCGCACGCATCTCGTCTTTCACCAGCTAGATCGGTAATATTGCGCAGCTTCAGCAAATTCAGAAGCCTATCAATCGTTTTCCCAGCCACCTTTTTTTTATAGCAACCTTGTAATTGCAGTAGTTACTCCCAGTGTCCATTGCATGCTTAATTATATTTTGACGCGAGAGACGAATCGGTGGAACGATAAAGCACAGTGTGCTTGCCTAGACTGGTATTCTGCTGCTCACAGTAGCCAGTCTGATCTACACATAAATGCTAGTCAGGGTCTCCAACTCTATTGCCAACCAACCTGAGTTCATGTTAATGAAATGTTACACAGCTGAAGCTTCTGTTTATGTTTGTTCTCTCTTAACCTAGGTATTAGGAAGTCTCTTTGTGATGCTGTAGGTCCTTGTTATTAATTTTTCAACGACACCCATTCTCACTCCCGATGATGTCATTTATTTCGTTGTGGGTTTGAAGGAACTAAATTAACTGTATGCCAAGTTAGTTAATTCATTAGGTAATCCACAAAGGGGCCACTATTTAACGACTCTCAGATTTCCTTGCACTATTGATAAACGTGGCACCTCTTGAGTGTGATGTTTACGGCTTTTTAGTCGTTTGGCAGATGGAGAACTGTCGCCACCATAGGCTAGCTTGCATATTGACGACCCTCCAGTGATCGAATTTTGCCCTGGGTTTCCTCTGATAACAGAAATCAGTCCATAATTACATTTGTGTTTTTCTTTTTGTGTTTCTGTCCTTTTTAGTTCCATGATAGTAGAAAAAAATTCTCTTATGGTATGTAACACATTTATAAGTGTTCATGTTTTGGTTTTATGGGTTCTGTACCACATGCACGAGTTTGGCAGTTCAGCGTTACTACCTGCGTTGCAAAAAGTCTTGTTTGGTGGGGCAATTGTGTGTTTTTGTTTAGTATATTTGAGAGTCAGATATTATTAGGTGTTCTCACATATGCATGGCTTTTGTTTTGTGTTCCGTTTTTTTATTCTCCTTTTGGGTCATGCAAAATAATTTCTTTTTTTATTGTCCATTGTCGTGAATGTGACGAGGAGTAAAGCAAAGTTACTTCATGGCCTATGTCTAGTAGACTCGGTAAATACGATGGAACAGTGACATCAACCCTTCTGGTGACGTGTTGGACGGGTTTCCCACGGGGCTGTCAGGTCCAAACACGTATCGATAGATGATGCAGGATCGAAACAGGGAATTAACAGGGGTAATGAGTCTGATGATGGAGACGACCGTGGCCATTTAGACGTATTAGTGATGAGTAGAAATTCGAAAATGGAGATAGAAGGCAGACTCACCGGCAAGAAAACACCGTGGATATGGGACGAAGAAGCGGAAAAACAATTTCAGGTATGAAGTTGGCTCTCCTTCAGGTACCAATACTGTCACACCCAAACCTAGCAGAGGACTTCTGAATGGTGACAGTCAGTGCGTATTCTGGGCTTGGTGTGATGATTTTTCAAAGATACATGGAAAGAGATAACTTCGTATGGAAAACTATAGCATTTGGTAACCGAGCGCTCACAAAAACAAAAAGAACTACTCTGTGACCGAGTTAGAGGCGCTCGCCGTGGTGTGAGGGTTCGAGAAGTTTAGGTATCTTTTGTTTGGACGTAGAACCAAGGTCCACGAAGCTCTGGAATTCCTGCTCACGGCGAAAATGTCTCATAAACGCCTCACCAGACGGGCTCTCCTGCTTCAGGATTACGATTTCGAGATAATCCATATTAAAGATAGCACCAATGTAATAGTTGATGCTCTGCCTCGGTCTCCCTTTGGCTTTGAGGAAGCCAACGATAATGAGCTAGAGGGAGACCTCTTTTGCATTTATTACATGCGGAAAGTCGCATTCGAAAAGAATGTCGCGATGAGTATGCAGAGGATCAGCGAGGAGCAGGAAAAAGATTCAGGGCTCCTGAAACTTAAGGAGAGGTGGAAGGACAGGAGAGAGGCTGTGATCTGGCAGTTCTGCCTTCTTAGGAAGGGAATACTATTTCACAGGGGAAGCATGGAGGATTCCCAATGGCGCCTCTGCCTACCGGAGCACCTTATAAAGAAAGTTGTCTGACACATTCATTATAGTTCTGGGCACATTGGAGCTAGGAAGTGTTACTTGAAGTTGCGGACCCTTGCGCACTTCAACAAAAAGGAGAGGAGAATCCGCCGCATCCTGTCGGTGTGCAAGTCATGCCAAAACGCAAAACACACCACCACAAGCATGCAGGCACCCCTCTTCCCCATTGTACCTCGGAAACATCTAGTGGTGACTGATGTCATGGGCCCTTTACCTCACACCAAAAGAGGGTACTGTTACATCATTTTCTTCGTGGAGCTTACCTCGAAATTCGTAACGCTGACACCTCTTAAGAGGGCGACAGCCAGTGTCACGGGCTCTAACTAACGATTTCCTGCCACACGTGGGACACGTCAAGAAGATTGTCTCAGACAACGGTCCACAGTTTCAATCGGGGAGATGGAAGGAGGTCAACCTGTGTTTGTCTCCTCCCATTATCCAAGTTCGAATCCCGTGGAACGCGTGATAAAGGAACCGAGTAATCTCTGCAAGATATACTGGAATAAGAAGCAACATACGACGTGAGACGTTTTCCTGTATGACTTTCAGGAGATACTCAATGAGGTGCCCCGCGGCATGACACAACTTGCACCTGTGACACTATTGAGGAATCGGCAGCCAAAGGACCTGATTAGAACCATTGTTGATTACCCCGCGAGGACGCGGGAACAACATAAGAGATTGGTGGAGGAAGCACTCCATAGAATTCAGGCAGCCACACGCACTAGGAAAATTCGGGCTGACAAGACTGCACGAGTGCGACAGTTCCACTTTGGAGACAAAGTCTTGGTGAAATCCTTCCGGCTGTCTAATAAGGTGAGACAGCAGTGCCACAAGTTCTTCACAGTGTATAACGGGCATTTCCGAATGCGAAGAATCGCTCACGAGAACGCCCTAGAATTGGAATCATTGAAGATGAAAAGGTCGATCAGCCTTCACCACCTTTGTTATGTGAAGCACTTCATAGAATAGGTTCTTCGTAATGTATCAAACATCTGTTTCGTAGTAGAAGTTCTAGGTATTGTTTTTTATGTTTTGTAAATGTAATTGTGTAAACATTAGGTGCTATATAGGATTTATTTTTGTCTGTATGGGTTGAGTGAAAA
Organism: Schistocerca serialis cubense; assembly: GCF_023864345.2. Lineage (NCBI taxonomy): Eukaryota > Metazoa > Arthropoda > Insecta > Orthoptera > Acrididae > Schistocerca > Schistocerca serialis. Next base: position 720,391,569 of record NC_064638.1, read on the forward strand.
CAAGATTGTGATGGCATTTGTGTCTGACCACTGTACTTTATCTTCGTCATTTTTCAGCGACACATCCATCTTAAAGTTGTGTTTTTTTTTGTTTGCTTTTTGTTCCGTGACTGCTTTTCTCATGGAGCTCTGATTTGGAATGCGAACGCCATAATTATAAGTGGTACTTATTGGTGTTTGGGCGAATGCATTCTCTTGCTGGTGTCATGACTGATGGATGGGTGATTTTGGCCTTTGGGTCATGACTGATTTCGGCCTTTGTATCCTTGATGGGAGAATCGTCATCTGGCATGTGTAAAACCTGAGCCGGTCTTGTGTTTCTGGTAGTGTTGTGGGGTGCTTACCACTCTTACGAATGCTTATGACAGTGAGTGGGGCACATATTCATTGTGTTGCACCTATCTCCTGATCATTTTCGAGTGCGCAGGGGCACGCCCTTTTTTGTGAAGTTTTTTCGAGTGTGCTTAGCCACACCTGAGTTGCGTATGCTGAATTCAGATTCGTGAAATGCCAAGGGGACCGCCGAGCCCGCCCTCGACGCTGTGCGTTGGGTGACCTCCACGTTTAAATGCGTGTGTGTGTGTGTGTGTGTGTGTGTGTGTGTGTGTGTGTGTGTGTGTGTGTGTGTGCAACCTCATTGTGGAACAAAGATAGTGGGGAATAGTGATTCGCACCCCAGAAAAAAAAAGAAAAAACAGAGACATCGTGTGGACTGCGTATTTCTCATGCATATCAGTTACGTCTCATTGTAGCATAGTACCATTTTATTGTTTGTATTTCTTGATCTTGGTATAACCGCAGGACTGCCGTCGAACCATTAGTATCTCGGCGAGAAGGTGGAGACGGCATTTCGCGACTCGGTTGTCGCAGGTCGGGCCAGATGGATACATAGGTATTGCAATTTTATTTCACTTTGTGCAGGTTGTCTTTTTTGTGTTGCCCCTTTGTTACTGTGGATCCCTGTGCTTGTCTTTAAAATGTTCACATATTTCCCAGACGCCGACACCACGTTGGAAGACTACGTTTTTAGACTTACTGTTGGATGTTGGGCTTAGTTTTGCATGTTAGATTTGGTCTCCATGTGTGGTTGGTTCAAATGGCTCTGAGCACTATGGGACTTAACAGCTATGGTCATCAGTCCCCTAGAACTTAGAACTACTTAAACCTAACTAACCTAAGGACATCACACAACACCCAATCATCCCCCATTCGTGTTTACCACTGTGAATGCCTGAATGTTTAGGATATAAAAGTTGTTGGAGCGGGTTTTTAAGCACAATTAGAGTCTAAGGCATGCGAAGTTACATATAAGGTAATTAGTAAGGGGTACCCCTGTCTACTCTTAGATATTAGAGTAATTATTGTGATTTTTCATGTCTATTGCTATGTGCCATATTTTGCATTTTGTTTTATCTACATACATGGTAACTATCTGTGAATAAATATTTTAATCTTTTTTGTGTTTTTAGTATCATCTAGATTGTAAATATTTTGGTTTTTTTGTTAGAATCCAACACACTACTGTAACTATGTATAAGATTTTGTAAAATGTGTGGATAGTGTAACAATTGGGTTTCGGTGAGGCTTCTACAGGCACTGTTAGTGGAGGTACGAGGAGGCCAGGCGAGAAATCGGCCACCATGGGATGAGGCTAAGGCCATTGAAGAGAGCCGGCCAGGGTGGCCGAGCGGTTCTAGGCGCTAAAGTCTGGAACCGCGCGACCGCTAAAGTTGCAGGTTCGAATCCTGCCTGTGTGTGATGTCCTTACGTTAGTTAAGTTTAAGTAGTTCTCAGTTCTAGGTGACTGATGACCTCAGAAGTTAAGTCCCATAGTGTTCAGAGCCATTTGAACCATTTTTGAACGACTGAAGAGAAGGAACGGTGTACCCGCCAGGCACGATAGACAATCAGGCAAACGACCAGGGCTACCCCTGTCGAGAGAAATGAACAATGGCTGCCACTTGCCACGCTTGCTTTCGTCAACAGGTGACGCGAGGGATGTGACCTTGGGGGATCCCAGAGCACTGACCACTGCTGTCTACCGGCGCGCACCTTCAATCTCTGTGGGACGAGCGGATGCCAGCCGGTGGTCCAGCCTGACAAGCTGTGTAAGCTGGAAGAGAAGGGCGGTGGGGGATGGGGGGGGGGGGGGTGCGCTGCTGTCAACACGACTACCCGTGAACAACGCCCACGGAGGGGCGTCTCCAGCAGCCATGGGACGTCCTGGAGTGCCTCATACATGCTGCCAGACAATTGGTCCACATGTGGGCGTGGTCCGCGTGACTGCCCGCGGTCTGTTACAGCCACCAGCACCTCGCAGCTCTACAGGACGTGCAACCTGGTCCTCCTACCAGCGTACCACCTGGAGGGAGACATCAGGTGTAACACACTGCGACAGACGGTGGCTGTCTTGTGTTCAGTGGGTCCGCATGTGGGTATGGTCTGTGTGACCGCCTGCATCCCACAGCGACCATCGGTATTGCCGGGGCGTGACGTGCATCTAGCGTCTTGCGCCACGGCCACCGACTTCCACACCCACCGACTCACATGTGTGCCTGGTATGTAAGACAGCCCGCGACTAGCACCAAGACTACTGCGCCATCAGCCTGCGTTATGTAGTGTCTTGTGTAAAGCAATTCTGTCGACACCTACACGAGATACATCAAGCCCAAGGATGCTACCATCCACAACTTACGTCATAAACCAAAGAAAAAATGTATTTCATTGTTTTTGTATGCACAAATATTCAGTGACACATAATTTCTTGTGATCATCTATTTCATTGATGAACATTACACACTATAATTGTCAGTCTGCTTCCTTGCCATAGATGTAAGTAGGTTTCATTTTTGTTTTGGTAATCACTAAACCACAACTGGCCACTGTCGGACTGACCCTGCTATAAACATTCCTAGTTTTGAGTTTTCATGTAACGTTACTATCAGATATTATTTTTTTTCTTTTGTGTACCCTGGATAATTTATTTTCGTGTGTATCCACACCAGTTTTTCACTTATTGTTAGTCTTGTAATACAACATATTTATCATGTACAAATTGTGACACACGTTTTGTAAACCCAGCTACACAAGTGTGTCCTCCATCTGTTAATGAAAGGTGAATGCAAGTTTCGTAACAGACATGTTTCATAAATGAAACAGTGTGAAAGGACATTAGGTCACGTCACTGTGGCTGTCTCTTTCCTTTGCTCAGGGATACTGAATGTATGTGGTCACTTTACACACAGAGAGGAATATCCTTCGTAAGTATTTCCTCTTTCCTTCTTCTAGTGAATGTGTGTGTTTGCTCTGGGCACAAACTATGCATTGTTAACGAATTAAGTCTGGATGTCTGCTAGATGATGTGGTCCATGGAACTGACAATGGCAACACTGAGCAGTGCTCTACTACCTTGCAACTAGCGGACAGTATGTGTGTGTACATGTGGGTATCCCTGTGAATGAATCAGCGTCACCGAGGTATGAGAGTAAAATTGGCTGTGAGGCTTTCAATATTCGCCCCTATGAACTCTGCTCTTTCGTTTCTCGCCACGACTAGTGGCGGTTATGATGTTTTAATTGAGACGTGTTCTTGTGTTGTGTTACACTATCCCATGCCTTAAGTGAGCTACAAATGGCGAAAAATGATCTATTGTGAGTGGGGGTAATGAAAGATGGCGGTGCCTTCGGGACAGGCCACTGTCATAGTAACACCCGTCAAGTACTTCTCCTTTCATCTTGTTTCGGTGATCATCATTCAATTTCATTCGCTTTTGGTGTATCTAAATTTTCCCTGATTGATATTAATCTGATGGACTATTAGGGTTAGGGCCAACTACTGATTGATCTCACAGTACTTGCACGACTAGAGTAGCAATAGTATAATTAAACTCGGCTATAGAGACAGATATTTGGACGCTGGAGGTGACCATTGCTTTAGAACTTTCACCGAGCAGCAAGCGAGTTCGCGGAATCCTCTCGTTCTAGCCTCCCTTTGTAGTCACCAAAACTGGCCGTCGGCCCTGCAGTGCAATGGTTTATGGGCCACCATTCTGGCAGTTGGACTTGTTCCGCTAGCGGAGGGTGGGAACTCCGTGGCTGAATGCAAAATGACACTTTTGTAGAAACTGGCGGCGCCGGGCATGCTGGTGCTTTATTAGCGAGTGGACATGGTGTGGAAGTCTGGTCTCCTTATCCAGTGTGCAGATCCAGGTAAAGAGGTGTTGGGCTGACGCCTGGCTAATGTTTTTATTACAACAGTGTACTTTGTACGATGGGACGACGAATTTCTCCGGATGTCGCGTTTCTTAGATGCCACCGCACCTCACCAAAACGGTGCCCACTAAATCGTTTTATGGACGAGACGGAGCTTGTTTTCACTAGGAAGCTTTCCCCATCTTGTGAAATGCGCCGGGGGTTTGGCTGCACGACCTCCAGGCATTGTGTGCTATTTTTTTTGAGAACAGAATATGTACTACACTGCAGTGATTAGTTGAGGAAGATCGGGTCTACTTGCTTGAAAACATGATTGACGCGCTAACCATTGCTGGGCTCTGATAGGTTTATTCAATAACATTAGAGGGAATGGCTGTTATTCAGAACGTTTTGAGCAATGGTAGAGGCCAGGACTTGCTTCTCATCCGTCGTGGAGTACAGTCGCTAGAGCTCTTCCGTTTCTGTGGAGAGATCAGTTAGTTGTAAACACATCCGGACACCTGGGCGATACTTCATATTTTCGCGGACGTGAGACTGTCACCGGCGGACGTGGGGCCATCTCCCACAGTACGACACGCCACTGACCCTGACAGCTTTGGCAGCGCTCGCACGCAGATGACAGCATCTCGTCTTTCACCGGTTACATCGGTAACATTACGGAGCTTCAGCAAATTCAGAAGCCTATCAATCGTTTTCACAGCCATCCTTTTTTTTATAGCAGCCTCGTAACTGTAGTAGTTACTCCCAGTGTCCATTGCGTGCTTAATCATATTTTGATGCGAGAGACGAATCAGTGGAACGATACAGCAGAGTGTGTTCGCCTAGATTGGTATTCTTGCACTCACAGTAGCCAGTCTCATCTACACGTAAATTTCAGTAAGGTTCCCCAAGTCTACTGCCGACCAGCCTGAGTTCGTGTTAATGAAATGTTATACAGCTGAAGTTTCTGTTTGTATGTTTGTTCTCTCGTGACCTTGGTACTAGTTAATAAATCTCTTTGTGATACTGTAGGTCCTTGTTATGCAATGACACCCTTTCATGTTCCCTACAATGTCATTTATTTTGTTTTGGCTTTGAAGGAATTAATTTAATTGCATGTCAAGTTAGTTAACTCATTAGGTGGTCCACACAAGGTCCACTATTTGACGAATGCCAGATTCCCTTGCGCTACTGACAAATGTGGCACCTCTTGGGTGTGGTGGTTACGACTTTTTAGTTGTTTGGCAGACGGAGAACTGCTGCCACTATAGGCTAGCTTGCAAACAGTCATTTTGAAATTATAGCAACCAAGTTTATTTATAAAAGAAATCAAAATACGTGAATACTATGAGCCACAGTTTTGGTATCTTAACACAGATTCACGCGTTGCTTTCAGCTAGGCTTCTAATGTGTGGGACCTCATAAATGAGTTTGTATTTATCCTTGATAATAAGATTATAGAGTCTTTGATGCTAATGAACTCCTGAATGATGTACAACATATGTTGCTGTTTGTATACTCTAAGGAAAAAGGCACCATGAAGGAATCGTCCAAATGGGACAGAAATCGGTAAATGTGATGCACATATAGAAACAAATTATTAAAATTTAAGAAGAACTGGATGATTTCTTCAAGAGAAAGAGCTTCACAGATAGTGCAAGTCAATAACAAATTGATCCCATTTGGCACTCATGCAAGTGATTATTCAGATTTGCACTGATTGATAAAGTTGTTGGACATCCTCATGAGGGATATACTGCCAAATTCTGCGCAATTGGGGCGTTAGATCGTCAAAATCCTGAGATGGTTGGAGGGCCCTTTCCATAAACCTCCAAACATTCTCAAGTGGGCAGGGACCCAGCGACCTTACTGGGAAAGGTAGGATCGCTAAGCACGAAGACAAGCAGTAGAAACTCGCCATGTGTGGGCAGGCGGGCATTACCTCGCTGAAATGGAAGAGCAGGGTGGCTTCTACGAAGGGCAACAAAATGGATCGTAAAATTTCGTCGAAGCATCACTATGCTGTAAGGGTGCCACAGACGACAATCAAAGGGATCCTACAATGAAAATAAAGGCACCACAGATCATCACTCCTGGTTGTCAGGCCGCATGGTGGGTGACAGTCAGTTTGGTATCCCTCCACTGTTCAGCGCGTCCTCAAACACGACCTCAGCCTGGAATCTCGTCGACAGGAGGAGTAGAATTGTCTTCAGTGATATGTCCCACTTCGAAATTGAACACCGATGATCAGCGAAGACGTGTTTGGAGATGCCCTGGACAGTGGTGAGATACCAGCCTGACTGCCACTTACCATACAGTCCAACAACAAAGAGTGGTGGTCTGTGATACCTCTTTTTCGCAGCAGGACCCCTTTGGTTGTCATCCATGGCATCCTTACTGCACAGTGGTGTGTCAACGATATTCTACATCCTGTCTTGTTGCCCTTCGTAGCAAGGCATCCTGGGCTTATATTTCAGCAAGATAATGCCTGCCTGCACAAGGCGAGAGTTTCTGCTGCTTGTATTCGTGTTTGCCAAACCCTTCCTTGGTCAGCAAGATCGGTTGACCTCTCCCCAAATGAGTACGTTTGGAGGATTATGGGCAGGATCCTCCAACCAGCTCTGTATGGCGACGATCTGACACCCTAATTGGACAAAATTTGGTACTATATCCCTCAGGAGGACATCCAAAAACTCTGTCTATCAATGCAAAGCCGAATAATTGTTTGCGTAAGGGCCAGAGATGAACAAACGTGGTACTGACTTGCTCAGTTTGTGTCTTTCTCTTGAATAAATCGCCCAATTTTTCTGAAACTGTAATAATTTGTGTTTCTACGCATGTACATCACATCTACTGATTTTCGTCCCATTCAGGTAATTCCTTCATGTAGCGAAGTTTTTTTTATGTTAAGAGTGTATGAAGTTTACTTACAATCACTTTAGAGTTGTGATGGTTACACTTAATGTTCTAAGTTTATTGGGAATAAGACATTCCACAGCAGAACATAATTCGTGTTATAAAACTTGAAGACATGATATATGGTTGTTCCAGAAGTCAGCCGTCATTATGCACATAGTACAAAATGACAACGGCAAGGTGCCTTCGATTTGTAAATACGGCTTTTAGTGCCATGACTCTTCGATGAGATGTTCAGATTGCCTTCAATGCAGCTCTTTTCATTAAGCAGAGAGGCTGCGTCTTTAAGAGGGTTGGAATATGTCAGGAAAGAAAGGAATGTGGATGGAATTGGCTGTGACCTTTAATAAGCTATTTACGTAAACTGAAAACGGATAACACAGAAAACCATTTTCAAGGTTTCCGGAGGATGGATCTCAACCAGGCTCCAGGCCCCCATGAAGTACGTTTGAGATTGCTGATGGTGCTGCACATTTTACCGACTTTGATAGAGATAAACTTACGCTGCTGTGTTCTTCGTCGGCACGCCAGTGTAGAAGTGTGCACAGAATCAGCTAAGTGAAAAATCCGTACAATACGCACGTTTATTTATATATAAAAACTGATTTAGGAATTTTCCCTTATGTGAGACCGCTTGTACAAGATCGTTCGTCGATTTAAAGTTCTACAGTGAACACTGAAGTGTCAAATAAACTGGTACACCTGCCTAATATCGTGTAGGACCCCCACGAACACGCAGAACTGCCGCAGCATGATTTTGCATGAACTCGACTAATGTCTGAAGTAGTGCTGGAGCGAATTTACACTATAAATCCTGCAGGGCTGTCCACAAATCCTTAAGAGTACGAGGGGCGGCGATCTCTTCTGAACAGCACGCTGCAAGGCATCCCAGACGTGCTCAATAATGTTAATGTCTGGGGAGTTTGGTGGCTAGCGAACGTGTTTAACCTCAGAAGAGTGTCCCTGGAGCCAATCAGTAGCAATTCTGGACGTGTAGGATATCGCATTGTCATGCTGGAGTTGCCCATGTTTGTCGGAATGCACAATGGACGTGAATGGATGCAGGTGATCAGACAGGAAGTTTACGTACCAATTCAATACAATTTGAAACAGGACTCGTCCAACCAAACAGAACGAAGCCCCAGAGCCTGATGCAATCCCTATCAGATTCATACTGAATTTGCGACTGAGTTTGATCTTGAATGGAAGACCTCAGTACCAACCAGCAAGGTTTTCGAAAAACTCGATCATATGAAACCCATCTCACACTTTTCTCAGATGACATACTGAAAGCTTTGGATAAGGGCAACCAGGCAGATGCAGTGTTTATTGATTTCTGAAAAGCATTTGACTCAGCACTGCACCTATAGTTATTGTCAAAAGAACGATTATGAGGTAGCAACTGAAATTTGTGACTCACTGAGTACTTTTTGGCAGGGAGGATCCAGCACGTTATCTTGGATGGTGAGTCATCATCAGATGTAGAAATAACTTCGGACGTTCCCCAGGGAAATATATTGGACCCTTGATGTTCATGTTGTATGTTAATGTCCTTGCAGACAATATTAACAGTAAAATCAGGCTTTTTGCAGATGATGCAGTTATCTACAATGAAATACTATATGAGAGAGGATGGGTAATATTCAGGCAGATCTTGATAAAATTTCAACAGGGTGCAGAGATTGGGAACTTGCTCTAAATGTTCAGAAATGTAAAATTGTGCACTTCACAAAATGAAAAAGAAAGTGTAGTATCCCATGACTATAACATCAGTGAGTCACTGTTGTAATTGGGCTAGTCGTACAAACACACCTGGGTGATCACTTTGTAGGGATATGAAATGGAATGATCACATAGGTTCAGTCGTGCGTAAAGCAGGTGATAGACTTCAGTTTATTGGTAGAATACTAGCGAACTGTAATCAGTTTACTAAAGAGATTGCTTACAAATCACTCGTGCAACCCATCATAGTATAGTGCTGAAGTGCGTATGACCAGTACCAGATAGGTGGTACTGAATGTATAGAAAGAAGGGCAGCGCGAATGGTCACAGGTTTGTTTAATCCAGGGGAGAATGTCACAGAGATACTAAAGGAACTAAAATGGCAGACCCATCAAGACAGAAGTAAACTATCCAGAGAAAGTCTGTTAACAGTTACTCTGGATGTAGGGAAGCTGCCTAATTACGCCGTATAAAATTCACATCAGCCTTTCCATTGTGTGCCAGCCAGTCCAATGTAACTAGCTCTGACGTCATAAATGTTGCGCAATACTTTAAAAATCAAGTAAATAACCTGAAACGTTTCTAGCATGTCAGGAGTAATACTAGATCAATATGTGTTGGATATCAGTTCAATAACTTCAACCATTTTCGTAATTTGGACGTTTTTCTGTAAAAATTATTGGCGCAACAGAAAAGAGCTAGAAACTTAAAAATTTATATTTAGATTCCTTTTTCATAATAAATTAGTAGAAACAGTATTCTGCATCTCACAAATTAAAATTTTAGTTGAAATTCATGATTTTCTGGTTTTTGTCTTAAAAATTAAGGAAGCAAGATAGATTAAGTAGGCGAATAAATAAGGCTGGGATGCTTAAATTTAAGTGGAAGGGAGATCCGCTATAATCATAAAGATGTGAGAAGTTTCAACCGAATAACTATAAAACTATAGCGATAGCGTATCTCCAAAGGGCAAGTTCAGAGCTCGTCTACTTCGTATAGTGTAATTAAACTAATTCTCTCGCCCAAAATATTTGACTTAGCCACGCCAGACTTTTATTATGATTACTTACCTGTGTGCTGATTGCACATTTAAATTGAGAGCTTCATTGGCCATCAGCAAAGGAAGCTATGATTTATTCGATAACTTAAAGTGGTGCATTACTAGCCCAGCGGCTAGTCGGGAGAGCGGATTTGATCAGGCATTCCCTTAGCCGTCCACACCGCGGCTTTATATATAAGAACGCTGCGCGAGAGAGAAAGACCCCAGTTCTCTCCAGATGCTGATTAGCGCACCACCTGTGCCGGGAGTCGCATCGCGCCGGTATCATTGCTATGAACAGCCTCGGATGCCCTAATAAGTTACTCAGGATATGCGTAACCATGAAATCGTTTTCGAGTGAAGTGTTAACTCTGGGATGACTTTAATGATCTATCTTCAGTTTGCGTATGTCGTATTTTCACGTGCCGTCGCGGGACAAACATTCTACCATTATTTAGCGTGGCGTTTGATGAACATTATCATCAAATTATGGCGAATATTCACTGAAACATTTAGTTTGAACAGTTATAGTTGCATCAGCTCATTAGACTCTGAACTGCTCTGGCAGTTGAATTGTGTGGATTCATTTTGGTCTGTGGCTTCCAGAATATAGTGAACATTTTAGAGAGAATCGTTTTTGATTATGAATCCCAGACATGCTCCTAATTTCTCAGAGCTACAAGCTGTAGCTATAAATGTATTTCTCAGATGAAGTGGGCACTAGGAATTCTAATTACGGGCTTCACGTTTTGCTAATCACTTTCTGGTTGCCAATATTGTAGTCAGAGAGCCAGTGTTGAGAACGGTTAACAACAGCAATAAATAAATAAATAATAGGAACACTAATATAACAAATTATTCTACCCGCTGCCCCACATATGGGGCATCAGCCTGGAAATACATCTTTTCTACATTGCATTCTACATTTAATAACAATTATTCCACCTGCCGCCCCACATATGTTGCATCAGCCGGGAAAGAAACTGAGTAAAAGTGAAAGTGATTTTAAATATTCGGATTCGGGAGTGAAATGCGACACGCAACTGAGCAATGGAACAGTGATAGACAGTGCTACGTGTGTATGTGGACGACGCAATTGGATTAACAATGCATCTGGTTCAAATGGCTCTGAGCACTATGGGACTTAACATCTATGGTCATCAGTCCCCTAGAACTTAGAACTACTTAAACCTAACTAACCTAAGGACAGCACACAACACCCAGCCATCACGAGGCAGAGAAAATCCCTGACCCCGCCGGGAATCGAACCCGGGAACCCGGGCGTGGGAAGCGAGAACGCTACCGCTCGACCACGAGATGCGGGCAACAATGCATCTGGATTGACGGAGCTGGCGCTGAGTCTAGCGGCGCTGCCGGCATCGCGAGAAGCCAGTTTCGCCTCACCGCAGTCGTCTGCCAGAGCAACCAGAGCCGCGCCTGCAGTTGCGGGCCAAGCAAACATACAGCAGCCGTCGAAGTGCCGTCTGCAGTTCAACGTGCCGCGTCGCATCAGCAATCCTGGTACGCCCCGCCGGCAACGCCATACGTTGTGCAGAAGGAACTAAGTGAAAAGCTGTTAAAATTTTTACTAACCTGCACTAAAAGACTGTCGGCGATGGAACCGCCAGAAGAAACTGAGGTTAAACTTAAAACAGAACCTATGTCTGTTGAGGGAGCTGTAAATCCAGACAATAGTTGAAGTGTAAATATGCATGAAAATAGTAATGTTAAAGTGAAATATGAAGTATTGTCTCCTGACAGTAGTGTGAAAAGGGGCAATGATTTAATAATAGAGACCCCTGTAGTAAAGTAGAAATCAGAAATTGTTAAGTTATTGGATGATAGTTTCTCTGATGAATTAAAAATGAAACAGTCATCAGAGGTGGTAGAGTTTAAAAAGGATAAGTTAGATATGACTGATCAATCCGATGTTTCATTTCGTTTTGATGATTCTGATATTGGAGCTAGTTTATCATCACCTGAGTATGATAAAAAACCAGCTAGTGAGCAACCCAAAGATACTGGGGCTATTGATTTAAATGTTATATTACAAGCAATAGCTACCAGTAATGCTGAATTAAAGTATGAGATTGTGGTCAGCCAAACTAATTTTAATAAACGATTTGAGGTAATGGACATTAAATTAGAATCCAATAAAGCTGAATTAGAAACTTCCTTCAAGACTGGCTGCAATAAGGTGGAAGAGAATCTGGACAGTTTAAATTATAAAATTGATTACAATCATGAGGATATTAAGAAAAAGGTTGCTCAACAATTTTCTGAAATGTATAAAACAGTAAAATCCGAAGTTGCTGAGGTTCGCAGAGACTTCCAAATGGAAGATGCGAAGCTGGAGCACAAGTTAACAGAAAAGATCGAGGCGGAATCTGAACTGTGCTCAGATAGGTTTAAAGATGTTAATATAAAAGTAAACATATGTCAAGCGGAAGTAGATGCAATCAAAACTGATACTACTCATATTGTGCAAAGAGTAGATAATGTTGAGATGAGAGTAGAAAATATTAGTACTAACATTGCTAACACTGAGAGTAAAGTAGCTTTAGTAACTTCTGGTAATGGTAGTATGCAACAAGTTGTAGCTGCAAACGCCGCATTTATCGGGTGTCGGCAGTTCTTGCGGTTCGATCCAGATAAAAATATCCACCCGCTAGATTTCTGGAACGATTTTGAATATGTGATTCCACCAACTTGGTCTGAACGAGAGAAAATCTCATTTATTAGAAGCCATTTAGCAGGTGACGCCATGCGTTGGTCAGCTGATGTTATGTTGAAGTGTAAAACATTAGCGGAATTTAAAACAGCTTTCATTAATGAGTATTGGTCTAGTAATAAGCAAAATGAAGTGTTGAGAGAATTTTGGAGTGGAAAACGCTTCAATGTCGGCAAGGAATCTATTAAAGAGTTTGCCAGGTCATGGATCTTACATTTGTCACATTTGGCCGAAAAGCTAAAACCTGAAGTGATAATACTAGGTCTTGAAGCCAAACTGCCATGGTATTGGCAAACTAGAATTATATCTGCCCCTAGAGACAATCTGGATCGTTTCATTGAATATTTGGAACGTGTAGAGCGCGTGGCTGCCAATGAGGAGCAAGCACGTAATAACAGAAATGCTAATAACACTAGTAGTAATTTTAAGAACGAGCAGAATGGCAATATAAACATCAGAACAGTAGGTGTTCGCCATCCTAAGAGAGGTAGGAATTGGAGAAATAATTATCAGAACCAACAATGGCATCCAAATGATAGTAATTTTGTTCCGAACAAAATTATGCAGGTAAACAACAGTGCGGAAAGCAATGCTGTGCCAGTTAACAATAATACAAATATAGGTAACAGTAGTAGGCAGAGGCAGGAAAACTAGTTCCCGTCTATGAGGACACTGGCGCCCACCAGGCGGTTACTTTTCCTAAGCCAGTAATTACAGTAATTGGTAAGACAGATCAGAATACTCAGACTGAACATATGGATGAGGGGTCGGTAGCATCTAAGGATACAGCAGAATTATTAGATCACTCACAGTATTTGATAGATACCGTGTTAGAGACACTTTCTAAGTGGGAAGAAAAAGAGAAGGCGCAGCAGTGTAATGGTAGGGAAGAGCTACAAAATATTGAATTGTCAGGTGAAGAAGCAGAAGAAATTCATGCTTATATTTACGATGAGGATGATGTGCTCTTATCTAAAGTGCCTGTGCAGGATGTTGATACTGTGCTAATAGATTTAGGACAGGAGGTAAGTGAGAATGTAGAGGATAGCCTGTTGTGGGTCGATGAACCCAGTAGCTGTGACCAGTTGTCACTTGAGAAGGAACCCGACGTTAATAATGAAAGTGGTTTAGCTGTAACTAGTGTTATGCCCGGTCTGGAGGCGCAGAATCGCTCAGACTACAGTAATTTGGGTCATGTTCAGCAAACTAAATGTAATGAAGTCGTGCGGTGTTTCGATTTGAAATTAATAGACTGACTGGAAAAGGCAGCTGAAAATGTAATTTAGGAAACCCCTACACACTTTGACCTAAATGTAATGAAGACAGATGTCGATCACTTTAGTTGGAGACAAATCCAAAAGGAACTATTGGATGAGTTTGAGGAACCACCTGTACAAACTAGAATAAGCCACCCTATAATAATAGTGAATATGTTGGGTATCAATGTACGTTGTCTCTTAGACAGCGGAAGTGAGGTGAGTGCGATATCTCTGTCCTTCTTTGATGCATTACCTGGTAAAGACAAGCTTACAGTAATGAGCGTATCAGGACTAAGAATAATTGATGCTACTGGCAAGGTGTCAAAAACGGTAAAGCAAGAAGCTTGGCTGCCCTTTGATATTAATGGTAATTTAATTGATCATCCATGCTTAATTGTAAACAATCTCATTATTGAGGTTTTAATTGACATATATTTCTTGTCAAAATATCAGAGTGTTGTTGACTTTGAAAGAAGCCAGTTAAAATTGGTCTTGCCGATAACCCGAGTAATTACGGTACCTTTTATTGATAAACATGTAGTAACTAATGATGAAACTTGGGAGCTGCCTATACGAGTTCTGAAAAATAGGAGATATTGGGACGAAGGTGTTAATCTTAGTAAAAATAAGCTAAACACAGAAGAAGAAGAAGAAGAAGAAATAAAGAAATTCATGTTAATATACCAAGGACCTTTCAGGATCATAGGAAAACCACATGCCAATGCATATAGGCTAGAGTACCCTAAGAGTAAAAAGCTATTAGGTCTCAGGAACGTGATCGACCTAAAGAAATTCATACATAGTGAATGAATTCCGTAGGGAGGAGGTTGTTCTGTAACCTCTACCAGTGTGGCAGCTGTGCAGTCCCAGCTGTGTGAGATCTTCTTTCCTTTTCAGGTCTCACTCATTCTTCATCTTTCCTATCCACCAAAGTTTCGACTCCTTCTTTGCAATACAAAAATTTTCCGTCATGGATATCAAGTCATGAGTTTTGTAACCATTCTATCCACCGATTAGTGAAGAAATACCTAATGTGACAAACCTAACAGTGACATAAACAACAGAGAAGTATGATGTAATTAAGATACAAAGGTATTTGAGTAACAAGTATGTATAGAACCCTGGTAATATTATAAGTACAAAATTGTTGTTTTATTGGAAATTGTCCACCAACAGTAATTTAAAAAGATATACAAATTCGTGTACAAGCAGGATCTGAAGTGGCAGTGAAACCTATTGTATGCTGTAGAGCTAACTAATTAATAGTAAAAGAGATTGCTTAGTGTTATAATAAATATGCAGATAAGTTGTAAAAATGAACTCACCTTGTGTAGCAAGGAATGGCAGTGTAATAGAATTGAACAGTGTTTGTGGTTGAGACATGAAGGAAACGTCCTTGAAATATTTATAAGGTTGGAGCTGGCCGTTATTTGGTGTAGTGTGTGACAGAACACACCTACATGTATTGAGGTTATGAGTTGGAGGCGTGAATGCGACCATAGGTACCCTTATGTTAGATGAGACAGAGCAGCTCATGGTGTCCTATAGGTTTAAGGAATTTAGCATTACGCTCGTCCATAATTACTTAATGCACTTTAGTGGTAGGTCAAGAGAGACTACCCGTGGTTTCAGCGTCCGATCGAGTGGAAATGGATTGCCACGTGAGCAAACTGATCAGCTGCAATACACTATAGATATGAAATAAATGTGCTATCCTATGCATTAAATGTTAATAGAGTGAGTATTAAATAAGTACACACTAGCAACATAATTGAGTAACATGATGGCAGACATGAAACATTATTTATAGCTCAGCATAAATACACTTCGATGAAGTAAGTACATAATTGCAGATGTGGAACAGCAGAGGACCAATAAGTGGATTTAGTAGTCAACTACACGTAGTGTGTTTTGAACACTCAGAACTGTACTATTACCACAAGTCACTCACATGTACAAAGAAGCTGAGAAGACAACTACTAATCAAATATACTCATACTATCTCTAAGAATAAGGTAATCGAAGATGAGTCAGCTAAGTAAATAAAATACAAATGTATCAGGAATGTACCGAGCATTGGTTCAGTGTTCCGGCCCAGAAATAATAAACTGAGATTAAATATAATTTATGATTGTATGCCTTGAGCACAAATTTTCTCTAGTACGTGACTAACGGCGTTTTGAGCCATTTGTTTACCGATTTTATGACAAGTAACCGCGAGAGTAAAATTGAAAAAGTTCTGTTAACTTTGTTCCAGTAACATATTGAAAGATAAAATGTATACATCCCCATTTCATTGTGACCCACCCTTAGATATTAAGTGAACAGAGTCTGAGGCACTATTTTTGTTTGTTCTACAGGAAAAACCAGATAATGGCAGCCTGGTAGCTACGTGAAAGCGTGGAGTGACTTGGACACAACTCACAGTGACTCCTCCCCTTTCCCCATGTAGTGAAGGACGCACTCCATAGCAACTTCCCCTCCTCTACCCTTGTGAATGGAAGTGTAGAACGCTAGCCAAAGCGGCTACAACTGCGTGTGTAAAAATGAAATTGTCATGATTTGTGAAATTTTTTTTCAGGTTTAGAAAAGACTGCTAAGATATAATTATCTGTTTATGTATCATGAATAACTGTGTTATTTTCTTTGAATTTGTGTATGTAAAAATGTATTTAATGGATTTAAGATTTTCATAATTTTACATATTTTTATGTGTCTGTTTGTCTAAGGCAATATGTATGCCAAAGTGTTACATTTATTTTGCTTAAATTTTGGGTGATAATGTTGCTTAAGAGGCAGTGAACATGCCAGAAACTTAAATAATTGAAGTAGGTAATAAGTTTTCTTTTAATATTTCTATATGTTTACATTTCAATTTTAATTTTTCACAGGGAGTTAAGCTGTACTCTTGCTTCCCTTTTTGTAATTAATTTTTTTTCCATTTACATTAAAAAAAATTAAGTAGAGGGAGGTGTAGGGAAGCAGCCCATATAAAATTCACATCAGCCTTTCCATTGTGTGCCAGCCAGTCCAATGTAACTAGCTCTGACGTCATAAGTGTGGCGCAATACTTTAAAAATCAAGTAAATATCCTGAAACGTTTCTAGCATGTCAGGAGCAACACTAAATCAATATGTGTTGGATATCAGTTTAATAACTTCAACCATTTTCGTAATTTGGACGTTTTTCCGTAAAAATTATTGGCGCAACACAAAAGAGGTAGAAACTTAAAAAATTTATATTTAGATTCCTTTTTCATAATAAATTAGTAGAAACAGTATTCTGCATCTCACAAATTAAAATTTTAGTTGAAATTCATGATTTTCTGGTTTTTGTCTTAAAAATTAAGGAAGCAAGATAGATTAAGTAGGCGAATAAATAAGGCTGGGATGTTTAAATTTCAGTGGAAGGGAGATCCGCTATAATCATAAAGATGTGAGAAGTTTCAACCGAATAACTATAAAACTATAGCGATAGCGTATCTCCAAAGGGCAAGTTCAGAGCTCGTCTACTGCGTGTAGTGTAATTAAATTAATTCTCTCGCCCAAAATATTTGACTTAGCCACGCCAGACTTTTATTATGATTACTTACCAGTGTGCTGATTTCACATTTAAATTGAGAGCTTCATTGGCCATCAGCAAAGGAAGCAATGATTTATTCGATAACTTAAAGGGGTGCATTACTAGCCCAGCGGCTAGTCGGGAGAGCGGATTTGATCAGGCGTTCCCTTAGCCGTCCGCACCGCGGCTTTATATATAAGAACGCTGCGCGAAAGAGAAAGACCCCAGTTCTCTCCAGATGCTGATTAGCGCACCACCTGTGCCGGGAGTCGCATCGCGCCGGTATCATTGCTATGAACAGCCTCGGATGCCCCAATAAGTTACTCGGGATATGCGTAACCATGAAATCGTTTTCGTGTGAAGTGTTGATTCTGGGATGACTTTAATGATCTATCTTCAGTTTGCGTATGTCGTATTTTCACGTGCCGTCGCGGGACAAACATTCTACCATTATTTAGCGTGGCGTTTGATGAACATTATCATCAAATTATGGCGAGTATTCACTGAAACATTTAGTTTGAACAGTTATAGTTGCATCAGCTCATTAGACTCTGAACTGCTCTGGCAGTTGAATTGTGTGGATTCATTTTGGTCTGTGACTTCCAGAATATAGTGAACATTTTAGAGAGAATCGTTTTTGATTATGAATCCCAGACAAGCTCCTAATTCCTCAGAGCTATAAGTTGTAGCTATAAATGTATTTCTCAGATGAAGTGGGCACTAGGAATTCTAATTACAGGCTTCACGTTTTGCTAATCACTTTCTGCTTGCCAATATTGTAGTTAGAGAGCCAGTGTTGAGAACGGCAAACAACAGCAATAAATAAATAAATAATAGGAACACTAATATAACAAATTATTCCACCCGCTGCCCCACATATGGGGCATCGGCCGGGAAATGCATCTTTTCTACATTACATTCTACATTTAATAACAATTATTCCACCCGCCGCCCCACATACTACAACCCCCTACGTATCGCTCAAACAGGGATCATGAGGATAAGGTTAGAATAATTACTGCATGCATGGAGGTATTCAAACAATCATTCTTCCCGTGCCCCATCCATGAATGGGACACAAAGACACCCTCATAATTGGTACAATGGGATATACCTCTACCGTGCACTTCACGATGGTTTGCAGAGTATAGATGAAGATGTAGACGTAGAACCACATCGCCCTCTGAATCCATAGATTGCTAGCTTAGTGCCTCGAGATGCATAGGTACCCTGGTCGGTGCAGAATTTGGAAAAACTGGTTGCTGTAAATGGTGGTGGTGGTGGTTAGTGTTTAACATCCCGTCGACAACGAGGTCATTAGAGACGGAGCGCAAGCTCGGGTTAGGGAAGGATTGGGAAGGAAATCGGCCGTGCCCTTTCAAAGGAACCATCCCGGCATTTGCCTGAAACGATTTAGGGAAATCACGGAAAACCTAAATCAGGATGGCCGGAGACGGGATTGAACCGTCGTCCTCCCGAATGCGAGTCCAGTGTGCTAACCACTGCGCCACCTCGCTCGGTTTGCTGTAAATGGTATTGTTTTCAAGTAAAATAAAATGCGTTACAATGGAAGACGGAATTCTGATATTCTAAGTTTTTCTTTAATTGTGCATGTTGCGTCATTTATAGGGCATGAATGCGCGCATATTTTAAGATTTAATTGTGCAGGGAATTTGTGGTTTCATTTACTGTAGTAGTAGTAATACAGGAGCATAAATAGATCTTGGGCGAAAAAAAGGGGGGGGGGGAGGGTCTGCTCGGACGAGTTCAAGCAGCCTGCTGAGAAGTCTTTAAGAAATGAGCGAACTATGGGATATGCTGTCATCACCCGTATTGGAACCGGTTTCCACAACTGAGTACCACCTGGATGACCAGACTGTGAGATATTTGGGTTACTAATGATACAATTTTTGGCATTTTTTTTAAAGAAATGCTATCATCACCGTTTGGGCGATATTTTTGTTCACCAAAGCGATTTTGAGCGACACAGGCAAGTCCAAGTTTGTTTTTATGCACTGATTTTAATTTAATGTATTTGTAATGATGTTTACTGCTCCGGTGCCACCTGAAGTACTGAAAAATTGTAGCCCCAATGTTCTACCAGTCTTCAAATAACGTCTCCAGTGCGAACATTAAACTGCAAAAGATAAGTAATTACACTGTTATAGTAGTGCATACATATTTTTATCTTACCGTAATGGTAGTGGACGAATCAGATAGGTTTTCCTCTTCTTTGTTTTTACAAACGTATCTGTAATTAGAAGCTATCAGAACAGCACACATCACAAGAACAACAAATGGCAGCACTTATTGACTGCTTTGATCTAAAGCTTACACATGACATATCGAAATCTTTGGATCAAGGCAGGCAGGTAGATGCAGTATTTCTTGATTTCCATAAAGAATTTGACTCAGCATCACACCTACGCATGTTGTCAAAAGTTGTGTCACATGGGGTATAAAGTGAAATTGTGACTGGACCGAGAACTTTTTGGTAGGGAGGACGCAGCACGGTATTTTGGATGTAGAGTCATCGTCAGATATTGTAGTTAAGGTCGGGTGGGTTGCAGAGAAGTGTGTTGGGACCATTGCTGTTCACTCACATAGACAAGATTAGAATAATTGTGGCATGCACAGAGATGTTCAAATGAGAATGGAACATGAAAAAACCCTAATAACTGGTACAGTGGGATGTACCCCCTCTCATGCACTTCACATGTGGTTTGCAGAGTGGATGTAGATGTAGTCATACAAATTCAGCTGTAAGTAAGAACTGTAGTGAGTAACAAAGCAACTGGACTCAAGTAAGGCCAACAATATACAATAGCTGGTCTAAGCTACAGTATGTATAGGCAGTGCCCAATAGATCTATCATAATAGGCCAGTAATTGAAATCTATCGATGGCCTTGTTGACTACTGTTAGTTTTTGTCCTTTTTCGTACAACTGAAAATCAAAATGTAAGGGGAAAAGCAAAAAGTTTCTGCTCAAAGGACTTACAGTCCAAAATCGATATGCCACTGAGGCAAAACTGCTGTGGACACTAAGGCACTCGTTCCAGCCACACACCAGGCTAAGGATATCTGTTTCATAAAACACCATGCCATATGAAGTAGTTCATAGCTGACTGCTGCACATCCTTGTCAGATAGGAATCTTTTACCCTTCAAGGGCTTTTTTAAGTGACTGAAGTCATGAGATCGCTTGGGGGGAGAGATCAGGAGTATAGGGCAGGTGCTTGAGTGTCTCCCTCTTGAGTTGGTGTAACTTCTGCATTATGACATTTGCAATATGAGGACATGCATTATCATGAAGCAGCAGCACCCTTTATAGTACCATTCCACTTTAGACACACACACACTGCCCCATACACATTCTTCATTCTCAGATAGCTATCTACCAGTGTTTGTCCTCCAGCCATCAAGAAAAGAATGACAACAAGTTGGTCCTGTTCAGTCACATCTAGTAATAAGGTGACCATAGTTCAGATTTCCGCATTTACCATAAGCACATTGGAAAGACATGAATGTCCCACTAATCCCTTACCCACATGAAGGTGCTTATATACCAGCACTGGAGCCATGCTACATTGCACATATGCTGCTGCAGTGCTCTCAAATAGAAACTTTTTGATCACCCCTCACATCTCTCAGTTTCAGTAAACAGCAACTAGATGCTATGTAATTTCATTTAGGTGACAGGGAGTGTCCGCACCACCTTGACCCGCTCCTTTGGCTTCCTCCTTGAACAAGTCACCAACCAATAAGAGCCAACTACCCGGAAATGACCAACATTTCCTCGATTTTGAATTAGCATATTCTTTGAGACGCAGTCTTGAATTTAATAGATTGGCGATCGATATTGTTGGTGAATACAGTGCATCGGAAATACATGCCAAAAGAGGAGATTGAGTTATAAGCGGCAGGAGGAAGGACAGCAGCTGGGGCCCTTTGGCACATATTGGCTCGGCATGGAACACTTTTCATCGACTGTCCTGTTTTCCCGTTGCTGCCACAGTCTATCAGTAGTTGTATCATAATTGCGCGTTAAAGCTAAACATTGCAAGTTGTGTCAGCATTTCCTTTCATGTCTCCTCTTTCCGCAATGGCCTAAATTATTCCCTTAGCTCCACCACCACCACCACCACCACCACCACCACCACCACCACCTGTGGTGTGAACAGTCTGTCTTTTGTGCCACTGTATAACTTACTCAGTCACATCAAATATCAATAGGAAGAAAACAGGTTGAAGTCAAGCGAAATGTCGAGTAAGACCTAGAATCGAGGTAAACTTTACTAGGAAGGAAAGTAAAATACAGGCAGTTTTAGTATTGTTCTCATGGGTGTTTCACAACAGCAACTATGAATTTTTGGCAACAAATCGCAAAAAAAAACTAAAAAAAAAAAACAAGATACAATCAGAGAACTTAAAATCGAAGTTCCACTGCATGCATCTTTAAAGTGCATATAAAATTATTTTCACTGTGGTATGTGTATCTATAAAGCATAAAAGACGTGAAAAATTACTGTTAATAAAATCATAGTTATCTTTTGCTATATCACTGTCATTATTTACAAACGAACCTGTTGTTGTTGTTGTTGTTGTTATGGTCTTCAGTCCACAGACTGGTTTGATGCAGCTCTCCACGCTACTCTATCCTGTACAAGCCTCTTCATCTCCCAGTACCTATGGCAACCTACATCCTTCTGAATATGCTTAGTGTATTCATCCCTTGGTCTTCCTCTATGATTTTTACCTTTCACACTGCCCTCCAACACTAAATTGGTGATCCCTTAATGCCTCAGAACATGTCCTACCAACCGATCCCATCTTCTAGTCAAGTTGTGCCACAAATTTCTCTCCTCCCCAATTCTGTTCAATGCCTCCACATTAGTAATGTGATCTCCCATCTAATCTTCAGTATTCTTCTGCAGCACCACATTTCGAAAGCTTCTATTCTCTTCGTGTCCAAAATATTTATTGTCCATATTTCACTTCCATACATGGCTATACTTCATACAAATACTTTCAGAAACGACTTCCTGACACTTAAATCTATACTTGATGTTAACAAATTTCTCTCCTTCAAAAACGCTTTCCTTGTCATTGCCAGTCTGCATTTTATATCCTCTCTACTTCAACCATTATCAGTTATTTTGCTCCCCAAATAGCAAAACTCATTTACTACTTTAAATGTCTCATTACTTAATCTAATTCCCTCAGCTTCACCCAACTTAATTCCACTACATTCCATTATCCTCGTTTTGCTTTTGTTGATGTTCCTGTTATATCCTCCTTTCAAGACACCCTCCATTCCGTTCAGCAGGTTCCCAGGTCCTTTGCTATCTCTGACAGAATTACAATGTCATCGGCGAACTTCAAAGTTTTTATTTCTTCTCCATGGATTTTAATTCCTACTTCGAATTTTTCTTTTGTTTCCTTTACTGCTTGCTCAAAATACAGATTGAATAACATTGGGGATAGGCTACAACCCTACCTCATTCCCTTTTCAACCACTGCTTTCCTTTCATGCCCATCGATTCTTATAACTGCCATCTG
This sequence comes from Schistocerca serialis cubense, assembly GCF_023864345.2. Classification (NCBI taxonomy): domain Eukaryota; kingdom Metazoa; phylum Arthropoda; class Insecta; order Orthoptera; family Acrididae; genus Schistocerca; species Schistocerca serialis. The sequence continues at coordinate 720,414,546 of NC_064638.1, forward strand.
GTTTCTGTACAAATTGTAAATAACCTTTACTCCCTGCATTTTAAAGAGAGTATTACAGTTAACATTGTCAAAAGCCTTCTCCAAGTCTACAAATGCTAGAAACGTAGGTTTGCCTTTGCTTAACCTATTTTCTAAGATAAGTCGTAGGGTCAGTATTGCTTCACGTGTTCCAACATTTCTACAGAATCCAAACTGATCTTCCCCAAGATTGGCTTCTACTAGTTTTTCCATTCGTCTGTAAAGAATTCGCATTAGTATTTTGCAGCCATGACTTATTAAAACTGGTAGTTTGGTAATTTTCACATCTGTCAACGCCTGCTTCCTTTGGGATTGGAATTATATTCTTCTTAAAGTCTGAGGGTATTTCGCCTCTCTCATACATCTTGCTCATCAGATGGAAGAGTTTTGTCAGGGCTGGCTCTCCCAAGGCTGTCAGTACTTCTAATGGAATGTTTACTCCCGGGGCCTTGTTTCGCCTTAGGTCTTTCAGAGCTCTGTCAAACTCTTCACGCAGTAGCATATCTCCTATTTCATCTTCATCTACATTCTCTTCCATTTCCATAATACTGTCCTCAATTACATCGCCCTTGTATAGACCCTCTATATACTCCTTCCATCTTTCTGCTTTCCGATCTTTGCTTAGAACTGAGCTACCATATGAGCTCTTGATATTCATACAAGTGGTTCTCTTTTCTCCAAAGGTCTCTTTAATTTTTCTGTAGGCAGTATATATCTTACCCCTAGTGAGATATGCCTCTACATCCTTGTCCTCTAGCCATTCATTTCGCACTTCCTGTCGATCTCATTTTTGAGACGTTTGTATTCCTTTTTGCCTGCTACATTTATTGTATTTTTATATTTCCTCCTTTCATCAATTACATTCAATATTTCTTCTGTTACCCAAGGATTTCTACTAGCCCTCGTCTTTTACCTACTTCATCCTCTGCTGCCTTCACTATTTTGTCTCTCAAAGCTACCCATTCTTCTTCTACCGTATTTCTTTCCCCCATTCCTGTCAATCGTTCCCTAATGCGCTACCTTAAACTCTCTACAACCTCTGGTTCTTTCAGTTTATCCAGATCCTATCTCCTTAAATTCCCAACTTTTTGCAGTTTCTTCAGTTTTAATCTACAGTTCATAACCAATAGACTGTGGTCAGAGTCCACATCCGCCCCTGGAAATGTCTTACAATTTAAAACCTGGTTCCTAAATCTCTGTCTTACCATTATATAATCTATCTGAAACCTTCCAGTATCTCCAGGCCTCTTCCATGTATACAACCTTCTTTCTAATTCTTGAGCCAAGTGTTAGCTATGATTAAGTTATGCCCTGTGCAAAATTCTACCAGGTGGGTTCCTATTTCATTTCATAGCCTCATTCTATATTTACCTACTACGTTTCCTTCTCTTCCTTTTCCTACTATCGAATTCCAGTCACACATGACTGTTAAATTTTCATCTCCCATCACTATCTGAATAATTTCTTTTACCACATCATACATTTCATCAGTCTCTTCGTCATCTGCAGAGCTAGTTGGCATATTAACTTGTACTACTGTAGTAGGTGTGGGCTTCGTTTCTATCTTGGCCACATTAATGCGTTCAGTATGCTGTTTGTAGTAGCTCAGCAGCACTCCTATTTTTTATTCATTATTAAACCTACTCCTGCACTACCCCTATTTGATTTTGTATTTATAACCCTGTATTCACCTGACCAGAAGTCTTGTTCCTCCTGCCACCGAACTTCACTAATTCCCACTACATCTAACTTTAGCCTATCCATTTCCCTTTTTAAATTTTCTAACCTACCTGCCCGATTAAGGGATCTGACATTCCACACTCTGATCCGTAGAATGCCAGTTTTCTTTCTCCTGATAACGACGTCCTCCTGAGTAGTCGCTGCCGGGACATCCGAATAGGGGACTATTTTACATCCGGAATATTTTACCCAAGAGGACGCCATTATCATTTAACCATACAGTAAAGATGCGTGCCCTCGGGAAAAATTACAGCTGTAGTGTCCCCTTGGTTTCAGCTGTTCGCAGTACCAGCACAGCAAGGCTGTTTTGGTTAGTGTTACAAGGCCAGATCAGTCAATCATCCAGACTGTTGCCCCTGCAACTGCTGAAAAGGCTGCTGCCCCTCTTCAGGAACCACACGTTTGTCTGGTCTCTCAACAGATACCCCTCCTTTGTGGTTGCACCTATGGTACGGCTATCTGTGTCGCTGACACACGCAAGCCTCCCCATCAACGGCAAGGTCCATGGTTCATGGGAGGGGGGGGGGGGGGGAGGGGGGAAAAAAGAACCTAATCCCTACAATCTATTACAGATGATAGAATTAATCTGAAAAAAATGTTACATGTAGGTAATAATTATCACCATTATTCACATTTTTATTCACATGCTTCTGTTCTACAAGAACAAAAGCATTTACACATCACCGTAAAGCGCTCAATATTAAAATACAAGACAAAAAATCTGTTCGCCAGGCGATTCAAGGGTAGCTCTGAGGTAGTTGGCTTTGGTAGGTGGCCATTATAGTATGGAGCGATGGGAGGTATGGTGCCTGGAGCTGGGCTACTGGGTGGTGGGCTGATATCTGGACTCCACCTTGGTCCAGAACATGCATCAACACTGATCCTCTCAGTAAGTAGCGATTGTTTTTGTACCTCTTTTTATCACAGGATGGAATGTGATGTGACGATAAGAAAAAATTTTTTGTATTATTATTTCTTTATTCACGCATATATACAGTGCAACACAATCATTCAGTTTTTTTGGTATTGACCAAATAATTATTTTCTCTACATCTTAAATTTAGCCTGAATCATATTCAGGACTACAGGCGCAATTAGCCTTCAGTAAATTTGGTTTCCACAGATTTTGTAGATACAGGCTCAACACTTACATTGTTTTACACTAGTTGACTTCATGCATTTATGCGATGTTCTAATTGCTTTATATTTACACTATTCGTGCACAAATACTCTACAAAGTCACTGTATGCAGCTCTAAAATATGTACGCCAAAGGCTCAGTCTGCTGCAATCACTAAAGCACTCTAAAGGTTTTAAGTTCACTACAACTGAATGTTTAAAGTATATGACGGCACCTCCAGCTTCTAACTTAAAGACTGCCTCTCAGTGTATATATATATATATATATATATATATCTCGACAATCGAAGCTTCATCGCTTGACATACTGACGTTAATAGGAGCATGTGATGGGTTGTATTCAGACATCTTTCGCACTATGAATCCTATCATACTGCACACATACCTCATTCATACTGCGCATGCTGCACTCTAGTAGCGAGATACTGAATATTCTCTATTTCATTTACTACACCCAAGTCACTGCAGGTCATACATTTAGATCTACTGGCAGTCAAATTGTATGTATTGACAAATAGCAGTATTCTGCCAGAACATAGCTAAGACTCATGATCTAGCTGCTGCTACTGAGGTTGTGCTATGGCATAACCAACTGACAATAGGTTCGATAGATCCTGAACAATCCTGTTGACAGTCGCTGCAGCTGTGGTGGTTGAGGCAATATCTCATAGAATACCTGAATGTCATTGTTCATAATCGTCTCTCTCTCTCTCTCTCTCTCTCTCTCTCTCTCTCTCTCTCTCTCTCTCTCTGCCCTCTGGTGATAGTGTTTCATGATGATCCTCTTTTAGTACAGAGCACAAACCTCAGATGATCCCTGGATGAGAGGTTTACGGCTATACTGCCAGACAAACCATTTTAATGGGCAGTAGAAGCATGTAGACCTAAGCAATAAAGACGTGAAATTCTTGAAGGGAATGTAAGTACTTGGCCTTCTCAACACTGCTATTTTCAGAAGGAACATGTAAACTGATAAATATTGTACTGTTCTGCATCGACTACAGACGTATGAACCAGTGAATGGTGACTAATGGGAAACTCCACGACACATCACCATGTCTAACATTGTATAGGAAAACCGTTGGCATTCAAAACAGCTTCCAGCCATCTTGGAATGGATACATACAGGTCCCATGTCGCTTTCAAGGGAATCTTGTACCATTCTTCCTGCAAAATAGTGGCAACTTTGGGGAATGAAGATGGAGCAGGAAAGCAATCCCACACCCTTGTCTCCAAAGTAGACTAAAAATACTGAATATTATTGAGATCTGGTGACTACTTGCTAGGGGAGATGTGGCAATTCATCCTCAGGCTCACAAAACCAAACCTGTATGATGCGAGCCTGTGAAGAGTCTCCCTGTCATCTTGGAAGACAGCATCACTATTGGCGAACGAACACTACACCATGGGATAGACCTGATCGTGTAAAATGCTCACATAACCCCTTTGCAATAATCTGACCTTGCACACCACACCTCCTTCCCACCTAAATATAACTTCCATCACCCCACTTCTAATGTGGTACAAATGCCTATTATTTTAATAATACAGCAGCTCGTAGTTGATGAAACGAACGGTAACGCACACAATACATTTGCGAGCGAAAATACGCAAGAGGGCTCAAGGATTAGTTCAAATGGCTCTGAGCACTATGGGACTCAACTGCTGAGGTCATTAGTCCCCTAGAACTTAGAACTAGTTAAACCTAACTAACCTAAGGACATCACAAACATCCATGCCCGAGGCAGGATTCGAACCTGTGACCGTAGCGGTCTTGCAGTTCCAGACTGCAGCGCCTTTAACCGCACGGCCACTTCGGCCGGCTACTCTAGGATTAGTAACTGGAAAACTAAGTATAGGAGAAATACTAGTCTTCCTGGGTATTTCATTACATATGGGTAATGTCAAATATGCCCGATTACAAGGCAACTGGAAGAAAGACCCGCTGTTCTAAAATAGAGGAACAGCGATGAGTATGAGCTGAGACAGATATTTGTTCATCTTACGCTCACTGCATTTTGCGAAAAATCCAGAGTCAGCAGACCCGAAACCAGATGATCGACTGTATAAGGTACGCCCTATATTGAATTATTTTAACAACGTGTCAAATGTGTTATCCAAATAGGGATCTGTCTTAAGATGAATCAATGATTCTTTGGAGGGGACCATTGTCATTTAGACAATATATACAGAACACAAGGAATAAATAGGGGATCGAATTGTACATGCTAAATAATCCACACGGTTTCGTAAATAAATGCGCTGTGTACACGGGGATGGGTGGTGGTATGGGGGGAAAAGGGCATGTTGAAAAGATAGTATTACATTTGTTGGAAGAGAAGCTGCATGTTCGCCATCACGTATACATGGACAATTTTTCGACAGCTTTGCTTTAGATAAAACCCTGTTGAATGCAAAAACACACTGCACCGGGACACTAAGGGTAAATAGGAGAAATACCCCTAAAGACGTGGAATGCGCAAAACTGGGGGAAGGAGACACTATTGCACGATATTCGGACGGTCTCCTATATTTCCACAGAACATCCTAATACAATGTGACGTGTGCCGAATGCACGCCAGCAAATAGTCTCGAAACCACTGCCAATTATCAAATATTATAATAGTTGTATGTCTGGGCCCGATAGGCAGGACCAGATGGTATATTATTTATGTCAACGAAAGACTATCCGCTGGCCAAAGAAACCATTCTTTCATGTAGTTGACATGCTAATGTTCAATTCACAGTACCTGTTGTTGTTGTTGTTGTGGTCTTCAGTCCTGAGAATGGTTTGATGCAGCTCTCCATGCTACTCTATCCTGTGCAAGCTTCTTCATCTCCCAGTACCTACTGCAACCTACATCCTTCTGAATCTGCTTAGTGTATTCATCTCTTGGTCTCCCTCTACGATTTTTACCCTCCACGCTGCCCTCCAATGCTAAATTTGTGATCCCTTGATGCCTCAAAACATGTCCTACCAACCGATCCCTTCTTCTAGTCAAGTTGTGCCACAAACTTCTCTTCTCCCCAGTCCTATTCAATACCTCCTCATTAGTTACGTGATCTACCCACCTTATCTTCAGCATTCTTCTGTAGCACCACATTTCGAAAGCTTCTATTCTCTTCTTGTCCAAACTGGTTATCGTCCATGTTTCACTTCCATACATGGATACACTCCATACAAATACTTTCAGAAACGACTTCCTGACACTTAAATCTATACTCGATGTTAACAACGTTCTCTTCTTCAGAAACGCTTTCCTTGCCATTGCCAGTCTACATTTTATATCCTCTCTACTTCGACCATCATCAGTTATTTTGCTCCCCAAATAGCAAAACTCCTTTACTACTTTAAGTGTCTCCTCATTTCCTAATCTAATTCCCTCAGCATCACCCGACTTAATTCGACTACATTCCATTATCCTTGTTTTGCTTTTGTTGATGTTCATCTTATATCCTCCTTTCAAGACACTGTCCATTCCATTCAACTGCTCTTCCAAGTCCTTTGCTGTCTCTGACAGAATTACAATGTCATCGGCGAACCTCAAAGTTTTTATTTCTTCTCCATGGATTTTAATACCTACTCCGAATATTTCTTTTGTTTCCTTTACTGCTTGCTCAATATACAAATCGAATAACATTGGGGAGAGCCTACAACCCTGTCTCACTCCTTTCCCAACCACTGCTTCCCTTTCATGCCCCTCGACTCTTATAACTGCCATCTGGTTTCTGTACAAATTGTAAATAGCCTTTCGCTCCCTGTGTTTTACCCCTGCCACCTTTAGAATTTGAAAGAGAGTATTCCAGTCAACATTGTCAAAAGCTTTCTCTAAGTCTACAAATGCTAGAAACATAGGTTTGCCTTTCCTTAATCTTTCTTCTAAGGTAAGTCGTAAGGTCAGTATTGCCTCACGTGTTCCAGAATTTCTACGGAATCCAAACTGATCTTCCCCGAGGTCGGCTTCTACTAGTTTTTCCATTCGTCTGTAAAGAATTCGTGTTAGTATTTTGCAGCTGTGGCTTATTAAACTGATTGTTCGGTAATTTTCACATCTGTCAACACCTGCTTTCTTTGGGATACCTATACAGTACCTATATAATAAATACTCAGGGCATAAAATGACGTCGTATGATTATAGAATACAAATAATAAAGGGAGTACTTCCACCAACGGACGTTACAAAAGGTGTGCGTAACAAATATAGTAAAGGCACGAACTGTGCCAAGGCGGGACGCAAGTGAAGGGAAAAAGCAAGTTATGAGGAAGCTATGCACGTGTGCGGAGCTGGTCAAGCGCACGGATACACCATACGTGTGCATAACTGGTTCATACAAACCTAGATTCTGTTTGAACTGCTGCACAATCACACATCCGTAATGTAATGGGATGTTGTATTTTCAGAGGAAGATCTGTTCGTGTTTGATTTGTAAAGTGTTTGTTTTACTCGATAGCCAAGTAAAATGTTGTTACATTGATTGCTCAGAACATGAGATTTCTGTACAATATGCAGACTTATTTGTGGTTTACTATAAAAACATCACCTCTACACCTTGCAAACTTATTTGTTATGTGGGATTGGGTTTCCATAGCACCACTTTGCAGATGAGTCCTGTTTCTTTTTCTCCGTTTGATAAATCTTTTGGTGTTTTCAGACTAATTGTTCCTCAATGGGGCGAATTTATCGTTTGTTTGAATTGCATTTTCTTTCCAGTTTGCAATAAAATCAATAAGTCAGAGGTGTCGTGAGAATTGTTTGCAATAAATGCATATGACGCTTATAAGCGCCAGACAGCATGCAGCATTTATCACATGATCGGCATGCAGCTAAAGCGTACTTGTATTTCTATATCTAGCACCACCTCTTGTGCAGACGTTAGCCTATATTCGCTGTCAATATTACGTATGTGCACAACATGCACTTACAGGTTTCGCAGGGTATCATTTCAGCTCTCAGCTCACGTGCGCTCACAAACGTCCGCCTAGAGCGTTAGCGGCCCGCACTGGTGACCGCGGCGAACGTGTTAATAATACATTTGGCCATAACCTTAACCCTGAAAGAAAATTACGTATTAAGATGGCAGCACCAGTAGCAGGTTGTAAATGAATACACCGCAGTATGTAATGTCACAGTATGCAAAGCATAAAACAAATTATCTACAGAATACATCACAGACACGTAGAGATTGTGTTTATTAAACTAGTGTCTAACAGATTGTTGTGGCATTGATAAGTGACAACACAGTTTTTGTGACTATTTTCAAGTAGCTAAAATGTGCATAAAGCGGTAATTTCATATTGTACTGTGTGCACCTAAGGTAAAAATGGAAAATGAAAACTGTAATGGTGAGAGCTGTTGTATTTATTAAATTTCTTCAAGTTATTATGCAATGCTGCCATGTCTTTCCTTGTAGAATCTTACACTCGTCCCTGTGTGTGTCGAGGAGACCTTCACTTTGCAGCTATGAATCGAGGTTTGTTCTGGGGAGTGACAAATTTTATTACTGTTTACCCTTCCGCCACCAAACTTGTCTCTAATCACAATTTTAAAACGTACCAAAAATGCCTACAAGTTTAATAATAAATTTATAAACTGTTTTAACATAATAATAAGTCATTCTGGCACAACTTCAAAGAAATTTCAGCACAGAGAAATACATCATTTGTCCGAAAATGTCAAAAGTACACATGTTATTCAGTTGCCATTAAAGAAACAAATTCTAACAGCTTCAATGACGTCACACTTTTATGGTGCACTTCAGTATTTCAGTCAGCATAACAGACTTGAATAAGGGTCTGCATATTATGCTTATGCTAGCTCGTAAATGGGGTTGAACACTTTTTCTTCCCACCTACATTCAGTAATGTCAGTTTTCTATCTTTTCTTGGTGGAGATTCTTCATCTTTCTGTCTTCCCTTATTTTCCTGTGGACTCGCGAACTTAATCGGAATAATTGATGATTGTTGACAAGAGGTGAGGTTACTCTATGATTGTGCACCATTACCTGGCAGAAACATCTGTGGTCAAGCTCTCACCCAAGCATCTGAAAAGTTCCCTGTATTATATGTAACTTATAATTTTCACAATACCTTGCATTCTGCGACACTTGTCTCCACGCTAATTTGTTCCCTGAAGGACCCAAGCATCTGAAAACTGCCCTGAATTATATGTAGTTTGTAATTTCTTCAATACCTTGCATTCTAAGACACTTATTTTGATGCTAATTTATTCTCTGAAGTTTACCAGTGAAATCTGCATTCTGATAGTCATTTACAAAAGGCTTCCACTATCTTTTTTGTGGGGTTGTAACAACTCCACCCCTATGCTGGATCCGCCCATGCTGCACCTGTGGAGTGGGTATCAACTGAAAGTAGTTAGGCCCTACCACAATATCACACAATGACAGCCTTTATTGTTCCCTCTGGCCATTCAAAGTCGATACACACCTTTTGTCTTGAAAAACACCTCTGCAGATTTCAGGTGCTTATTGGCTGCAGTGCAAATGATACAACCCTTGACAATGTAATTGTTCTAAATGGGTCAAATGGCTCTGAGCACTATGGGACTTAACATCTGAGGTCATCAGCCCCTAGAGCTTAGAACTACTTAAACCTAACTAACTTGAGGACATCACACACATCCATGCCCGAGGCAGGATTTGAACCTGCGACAGTAGCAGTCACGTGGTTCCGGACTGAAGCGCCTAGAACTGCTCGGCCACTGCAGCCAGCAATTGTTCTCCATTCACATCGATGAACATAATAAGTTGTAAGGCAATGGCAAATTTACTTTAACAGTAACAAGTTTCAAAGCTCACATTGAGCACAGAAAAGTGTTACCTCATGTTAAATGGTGTCCACTGTATTGAAAGCATCAACCAAGACTGGATTTGACCAATCTCATCACCACTAGAGGCACCACACTGCTGTCCCTTTTCCCATGCTTACACTAGTGAAGGAACTGCTCCTTTCTGCAGTTAAAAACTACTACTGAAGATCCTTGCATGACTACATCAAAGTAGTAAGCCCTGTAAATTGCCTATTCAAGACAAGTATGAAGTTACAGCGCTCAGAAGAATGTGGTGAAACCATCACACACTTTAAAAGACTTCTCAACATGGAAGCTGGTATTGCAATATCCTATCAAAATGCTGTTAGTATGATCTATGATGCCAGCAACTATGCCCTGGGGTATGCCTTAGATTGACAGACAGGAACGTCTGTCACCTATGTCTCCCAGCAGTTGTGAACCAAGTAGAATTACAGGATTTCACAAAATGATGTGCTGAATCTGATCGTGTATTTCCATTCCTATTTGTGTGGATGCCCTTTCAGAGTAGTCGCAGACCATGTGGCTCTAAAATGGTTACTTGGCTTAGAAAGTCATTCTGGTCAGTTAATCTAGTAGGATCTGAGACTAAGTGAATATGACTATGAAGTGGTTCACCATCCCACAAGGACACTTGCTAATGAAGACAGTGAACTGTATGAGGTGGCATCACCACCAAAGAATGGAAGTGCGAGCAATAGGAAGACTAGAAGTGTCAATAGTTTGACAATGCGAAATACTTCACTGTCAGTGCAACCATTCTTTACCGACATATGAGAGCTAGCTTATACATTTATGTTTCCCGCAGTCTGTTGGACAAAATTCTTAAGCTGTCCCACAATTCCATTTACACACTAGATATCAAGGGCAACAGGCCACCACCCATTGGGTAACCATTCGTGGAGGACAAAAAGGCAAAACGAGTACAAAATAGGATAAATGTGCACAGAGTGGCGCTACTGTCATTAGCAAGACTCCTACGGCAAAAGCCAGCAGGGTCGTTGTTTGAACAGCCCACTTTACATGGAGAACGAAAAGTATAAAATAAAGGTAAAAAAAAAAAAAATGGTTCAAATGGCTCTGAGCACTATGGGACTTAACATCTGAGGTCATCAGTCCCCTAGAACTTGGAACTACTTAAACCTAACTAACCTAAGGACATCACACACATCCACGCCCGAGGCAGGATTCGAGTCTGCGACCACAGCAGTCGCGCGGTTCCAGACTGAAGCGCCTACAACCGCTTGGCCTCCGCGGCTGGCCCTCCGGCACTACTTCAGACATTAGTGAGTCCATGCCATGTCATGTTGCGGCACTTTTGCGTGCTCATGGGGATCCTACACGATATTAGGCAGGTGTACCAGTTTCTTTGGCTCTTCAGTGTAGTATACTGCAGGACCATTCATTGTAAGGTTCCAAATCACTATTGCTTTTTAAAGATCTACATAGTATTAGGAACAGAAAATTAGTTTAAACTGGAAGTGAATACCAGCAAAATCCTAAACTGAGATTGGAATATAACAAGGACAGGTTACAAGCAAGACAGATATAATGCCAACAGTCATTCTTCCTATGTCTCATTTTAAATGGAACAAATGAGGAGGTACATGGTGGTGGTGGTGGTGGTGGGGGTTAGGGAGCAATTCCAGATTAACCCTCCACCCCACACACACACTGTGAAGTGACTTGCACAGTATGGTGTTGAAGGGTTTTAGGGAAATCATGGAAAACCTAAATAAGCACCTGATGGATTTGAACCATCATCCTCCAGTGTACTGGTCCAAATTCCACACGGGACACTGGGTATTTCTTTATAATATTTTAATTCCTATGGGCCTATCAGACGGTCACAAAAATATCTCCCACAAATATGTCCATACGAATACCTAATGGTACTACTACAGTGCAAGTCAGCAGGCTCTGATCCTACAGATGTTCCTTAAAAAAAAACTCAAACTCCTAAGCCTTTACTACATCAAGTCCAGCTCAAGGTCATCGATAATTCCTCACAGGATCAACTTTAGCATATCTGACCAGTATAGTTGCATCACTCTCAAGAGTTTGTTCCAATATATACAAATCTTGTGCAGAACTCTCTATGGGAGAGTAGAGTGTAATGGCCCAAAGACTATATTATCTTTAAGACGCCCCCTTGACGGCCATCTATGGTAATCTAGTTGTTTGCTGGTAGAAGCTGTTCATCATCCATGCAAGCTGTAACAAGGTCATTCGGAGCTGTGGTAATTGACAAAAGTGATTTACTTCAGAAAGTAAAATAAGTATTTCCTTATTCAGTTCATTTATTATTTTCATTTTCAGGTCATTTATTTTCTTCCAAAAGATCCTTGTGTTAAGCTTCTGTAGATCGTAGCAATGACGGGATTTAGCAACTCTTGCTAGGCCATTTATCTACTTATTTTTAACCACCTATTTGCTCTTGTCTCACACTCTGAGTGGCTAAATATTTATTACTAATTGTAGCATGATTATGGATGCCATGTTTGACTGTCACTAATTGCTGACTGATGTAATGACAACATGGGACTGACAATTTTTTCACGCTTGTCTTCGAAGTTGAGAACTGATGAACCGTCAGTCAGTTGTTTTTTCTTACCATTGTACTAGGTTCTTTTACAGCATATCTAATTATAGACAGGCCACAGTAATTTAATAATATAATAATAATTAAATGTTAGTTCAACCTATGAAACTAGTTTTTCACATCTTCCTGTTTCTGTTATATCATTTTACAATCCTGAAGGTTCCCCTTGTGAAGAGAGCTATGGAAAATAATGGATGGGCGCATTAGGAGAACAGTAAATCACAATGAATATATAAAAACTATTGCGTAACGTTTCACGTTTTTAGGTTTGTATGGTTCCTTCAGACTGACAAACATTCTGCACGCAGAATGTGACAGACTAGTGAGCTACTATGGTAACAGCAGAATTCTCCTAAATGTTACAGAACTGCTGAAGTTAAATGTCAAGCACAGCCTGCCCAACAAATTGAAAATCTGAAGTTTCGATGAAAATTCATTCCAAGTCCAAGGAGCCAAAACGAATTTACATAGTTCAACGCATATTGGTCACTGTCTTGTCATCAGAATTGCCTTAGCAAGCCATACGGCATAAGCTTTCCCTTGCTAACAAGCCATTTCAGAAGCTTACTATGTTTAATGAAACCAAGCACAGGTGTGTGTTGCAACTGAGTCTTAATACATTGAATGAGTTTCTGCTATCAACTCATGACAGCTCCACAGAGGTATAAATCAGCATTTACGGCATGTACTTCTGGTGTACTATGCTGAGTAGACTAGGAAACACAATTCAGTAAATTTGGTCAGATATACTTCACAGAGTGACTTTTCTAGATACGTTCACATTCCAGCTGTTTCGATAGTACAGTTCAAAACCTCATGATTTGAATCAGTGACTGCAGTGAGGTGTAGATCACTTTGGAATAAGGGCGTACACACTTTTTAATTTGCCCAGTATATTGGTACTAACAGCACAAATGCCCCCAAATATCATACAGAACTCTTCAGCTATAATTTAGTGTTGCAAATCTGTCTTGCTGCAAAATTAGCTACACATGATAAATGTCCTCATTACTTGTTTGTCAAAATTTGTTCTGTTGTCTCACTGTCTTCAAATGACTCTACTGTTGAATATAGACAAAACTGCATCATCATCAATTCACCTTCCAAACATTTCACCCATTGTTTGAAATTTTACTACATACAACCTTCAACAGTTTTTGTTTGCTCTCTACTATGCCCTCAAAAATTTATGTGCCTCATTTTAAGGAAGAGGAGAAAGTCTTTGAGGGAAAAATCCGGTTAATACAGTGTGTGTGTGTGTGTGTGTGTGTGTGTGTGTGTGTGTGTGTGTGTGTGTGTGTGAAAGTTATTTAGATTAGGCTAAATTTGAGGTGGTCTTTCTAATAAATACTGGTACATAGGGGAAAAAATCATATGGAAAAAGAAGCAACACTGTTTACGATGTTGGTTTTCATCTGTTGTTATCTGTCTGAATGCTTCCTGCCTGAACACCTAAAAAATCAGAGGGACTGTATTGTTATCATCTCTGATTTTTCTAAAAGAAAACAAACCTTGATGTTAGCATGTTGCATTTTGTTCTTCCCAACTGCAAAATTGCTGAACAATGAGAAGTATTCTAACCTAACTGATGCTTCCCTACAGATGACTTTTGATCAACTAATTCAAAACAGTATGTGAGAAAGGCATTTGTCATGAGATGATCACTATCACACTTATGTCAGGAGGAAATGAAATCCAATTTTTATTAAATCCCTCCTCGCAAATCAGGAAAGCTGAAGAAACAAGTGAAGTCTGCTACAAGCAGAGTGTATTAACCACTAAGCCACATAATTTTTGTTGTTGTGAAATGGTTGGATTCCTCAAGCTGTTTAGTTTTATCAAGTGTTTCAGTGACCACTGAGTCTCTTTTCACTAGGGTTACCACAAACTGCAACTGAAAATAAATATGTTTACAGGAGTCTATACTGGTAGACTGTACCCATTTGATGTGATGAAGTGTTATATTAAAATTTTACTTCATTGAAATACTGGAAGTTTGAACTTTCAGTTATACTTACTTTTTTTTAAAGAACAAACAAAACAGTTACAACCTAAATACACTGGCTGAGCAATGGAGCTAAAAAAAACAAGACTAAACATTTTATCAACCAACTGCACTAGAATGATATTCTGTAAATAGAAGCTGAAAAGCATAAATTAAGTAATGGATTTTTTTTAGCTTAGAGTACATTAAAAACTCAATGAAATTACTTCTGTGACAATTTAACAATATTCCCACATTTATATATTTCTGCAATACATACAGGTACCAGATATTTTGAATTTAGAACAAACTTCGTAAGTTTTCTGTCGAAGTGAAAGGCTGTCAGTAACAGAAAGAATAAAACAAAAATAACAAACTACATCTACACACATTTGCATAAATGACCCACAGTTTCATTTATCAAATTACAAAAAAATTCAATCCAAAAAATGACTGAACTGTATTGTTTATGTATGACAAAAAAACATGCGATTACATAAACTGTCAGTAACATACTTCTAAAACTATTTTGAAATCTACTTACAAAATTAATATTCAGAAAGATTTATGATTTGACATACATAAATTGCAGCTCAAATCCTTTAGTCTTGTGTTGTTCATGTACAAGTGAAAACTGTATGAACTGGGCCTTCAACCTGTATTCTGAAGATGGGGTTTTAACCCACTGAGGCACCGGAGCATGCTTTCCAGACCAGTTCACAATATACAAGGTATTTCACAATTGTTTATACAGGCTTCCACAGGTAGTAGAGGGGACTCATTACACAGGATCCCATTTCCAGAAATTTACAAAGGGTATGTAAAATAAGTTTGATGATAAGATCACTTTCAAATCTACCACTTTAAGGTATGCAAATAGCAGAGCCAATGAGCTCTGACGCATGTGCTCTATGCGAGTCCACACCGCATAAGCAATGTTTCAAGCAGTCATCAGCAGGTTCCCTTCTACATTATGGAAGATGTCCTCAAAGTCTGCTCTTCGACCCCCAGAAGCCTGCAATACAAATTATGAAACACACTATACACTCTAACAGTTACAATCTGGAGAAAGTGGCCAAAGCTGCACACTATCTCCCGAAAGTGATGGTTCTATAGCCTCATGAGAGAATTTACAGAGAATGCTGAGAAATAAGTGGAATTAGATTCTGTGAGTTGGTCCACAATTAAAAGTCACATGCCTTGAGTGATGGAGCAATATTCATGAAAGGCAAGAGTCTTGGTTTGAATCGGGTTTGGCATTGCTTCAAATAGTTACTTCAGCAGAGGATAAGGCAAGACAGGAAGCAGGAAAAATAAGTGATACATGTGTTGAAAGGAAGGAAGAGTCATTCCAAGCTCTATAACAAAATCTCCTAACCTAAATTACAAAATGTGCCATTCTGAGTAGTAGAATGTGGTGAAGTTAAATGAAAGAGACAAATAAACAAAAGCAGAGAAAACAAATCCTACAAATGGGACTAGAAATGTCATAGGTTGATAATTGTATGTGCATACTACAACATTTTACTGTAGTCATATGAACTGATGTAAGAATTAATACATCTGGTGTTTCCTTTTTTTAATGCTATGTGGTATCTTTTCTGAAGGTTGATGAATCCAATTGACAGCAGTAGTGATAATTCAAGCATAGACAGGGGTTATCAATGTTTGAGGGGAGTCGGATTTGTAGACAAGTACTGGCAGGATTGAAATACGCTAGCTTTTGGAGTAATCCTTTCATGAGTTAAGAGCGTATGCGCGCGCGCGCGCACACACACACACACACACACACACACACACACCTATACTACAACATGAGACATGGGCATGATGCCGGCCGGCTGGATGCACAATGCCATTGCCGCATTTTAACATGTGGACTAGGCTGGGGTGGGGGAATGTCGAGTGAGGTGTGCAGAGGGGAGAGAGGCAGTAGGCAGGGAGAACAGATGGGGTGGGTGGGTGGATAGCAATTCACCTAGGAACGCCGGAGGGAGAGGTTGTAGGTGCACGGGCTGGGCATGAGATGCATGGGTGTCTGAGTCGGAGTGGAGTGGCACACATTGTAGGTGAGTTGGGGAAGTGAACTGGGAGGGGGTGATAGGATGGAAAAGAGGGGAACTTGGGTGGAGGGTGTGGGGGCAGTGAGCCAGGGCAATTACAGGAGTGGAGATTGTGTTGCAAGGATAGCTCCCATCTGCATAGTTCAGATAAGCTGATGGTGGAGGGCAGGATCCAGTTGGCCCAGGTTGTGATGCAGGCTGTACTCGGAGCCAAGATCATCATTCTTTCACAACCTCAACACCTTCTATACTATTTTCTTCAGTTGGTCCTTTGGTCCTCCTCAACCCAACATACCACCTTCCTAGATGTTGACGTCAACCTCTGACAACTCCACTCACATTCAACCCGCTGCCATCACACACACACGTGCGCGCGCGCACACACACACACACACACACACACACACACACACACACACACACACACACACACAAAAATCCATCCCATACGGCCTGGCCACCCTAGTACAAAGTATCTGCAGGGATGAGAATTCTCTTCCCCAGTACACTGAACGTCTCGTGAAAGCCTTCACAGACAGACACCTTGCTCCCTTCAACCCCTCAGTCCGCAAACAGACTGCCCGTGCCATTTCTTTACACACCTCAAATCCTCCCACCATCCCTATGTGTCAGATACATAGGAGTGCTCCCCCAGGCACTCTCATCACCCACCATCATCCTGGACTGGAACAACTGAACCACACCTGCCGTCAGAGCTTTGATTACCTATCGTGATGTTGTGAAATGAGGGATGTCCTCCGAAGATGTTTGCCAACTCTCCCAAAGTGGTATCTCATTGCCCATCCAACCTACAACAACAACCTAGTTGATCCCTATGATACTCGTCTTCCAATATTTTGCCATGGGGATCATATCCTTCTGGAAGAACTAAGTGCAAGACCTGCCCAATACACCCAACAAGCACTTCCTGCTCCAGTCCTGTCACAGGGTTAGCCTACCCCATAAGAGGTCAGGCCACCTGTGAAAGCAGCCATGTTCATGTAGGCACTGAACAACTTTTTATATCTGTATGACTACCAACCTGCTGTCTACCAGAAGCAATGGCCACTGCCAAACTGTTGCTAAGAACATTGTTGACCACCTCGTGGCACAATATGCAGCTGTGCATTGCATGTTCTATTTCAGTGGCTGCTTCACAACTTGAGCCATCTGTATCCTTCCCTCCACCACCAGCATCTCTGAGCTACACAGATGGAAGTTACCTTGCAACACTTCCTTTGCTCCTGGCCTCAATTCCAGTAACCCACTGCTCCCACACCCTCCACCATGCAGCTTCCCCCTCCTCCACCCTATCATACATACATCATCAATTCACATACCCACGTCAACTTCAGTATGGGTGATCTCCGCCACTTTTAATACCTGGGCAATCACTTGCCCAGCTTGTGCACCTGCCACCATTCCCTCCTGCATTCCTCAAACCAGCTACCAATCAGTTACTAACCACCAACCCCCAACCTCTCGTCCTGCACCACATCTTCTCTCTCTCTCTCTCTCTCTCTCTCTCTCTCTCTCTCCTTCTGCCTTCCCCATGCATATCCACAGGCCAAAGAGCAGGCACCATGTAGGGGGAATAGATGTGCTTACGCAAGTGCGCAACGAGGCAGTACCATTAGCTCAGAGACTTGCATGAACACATTAGCCACACTCAAAGATGTGTTTCCAGTGACTTTGGCACCTGAACAACCCAGGGGATATTTTGATTAAATGTAATAACTCTTGGTCTCAGACAAGCCTGAAGACTTCTGAATTAATCACAAAACAAGGTTGGACTGTATTACCCCATCCACTTTACAGCCCTAACTCCCTTGACTTTCCACTTCTTTGGGCCATCAAACAACTGCATTTGTGAGTGAGTCTCGCACTGAACAGGACAAGGACCAGAACAAGGACTGGTACTTGCAAGGGCACACAGAAGCTTATGTCTCACTGGAGGAACTGGAAAGAGATTATGTGGCAAAACAGTGTGTGCACAAAATGTCCTCCTTTTGTGTGTATAATTCTGATTGTGTGTAATAAATAATTGTTGAAGAAAAAACAATATGAGGCATTACTTCCTGTGTGATCCTCTTATCACACGACAATACGTTATTGGTATATTTTGTGCTAAGAGATTGTATGGCAGAATATAGTGTGAGTGTACTTCACATGGTAGGAATAGGAACTGTCAAACGAACAGATGTCACTCACTACTGGACTAGATGTGAAAGTTGGAAGTCCGCGTGACTTGTAAAATGTATTGCTGACGAAACTGGGATGGGATGTGGAGGGAACAAAATCAGATTTAGATGACAAGAAGGGAGAAACTATTACATAAAATTAAGTTCAGTTCAGTCTTAAGTTCTGCCATAAAATGTAGAGTATATGGACATTCATTTAGTCTTTTCCATTAAAACATCTTCTATGAATAAAAAGCTTGAAGTTCCAATAACTGTACATGTGAAGAACCCAGCAGTACCAATAGTTCCAACAGTTCTTAGCCCAGCAGTAGGAAATGTCTCGAATCATTAATTGTGAAGATTTAAAATGTTTGTCTTATGTCAAATAATACTGATTGAGGACACCTGGAGTTGCTATGATCCAACTTTGAATTATTTTCCATAATAAAGTTCTCAAAGGATGGATGTTGTGGAACATTGACTTGGATGCAAAAGTGATAGTCCATGGTTTATCTTAACTTTTATTTTATAAAGCAGTGTAAATGGCAAATTTAACCAACATCAGTAACAAAGTTCCCTGGTCTGTCACTAAAAAAGAAAAACACATGCACTACAGACAATAAATAAAACAATCATCTAAAATATTATTAAACTAGAAACAAACAAAAATACCAATGTGAATCAAATCTAGTTCCCAGGAAATAGCTGTGGTAGAAATGATAGCACACTGAAATCACTGGCCATAAAAGTCAATGATTTGTAACCAGCCAGCAACTCTTCTCGTATGTCCTGACAGACAAATTTAATGTAGTAACATTCATTTACAAAATTATAGATAAACTAACCACTTATATAGTACATTGACTAACTTTTCTTAGAATTACTGGTTAACTGTCTCTCATTTTGGCTGCTGTAAACATTTTCCCACAGAGAAAGCCATAAAAACTTCACAAATGAAGTGCCAGTGGAGCTAAATAACAAAAATTACCCTGTAGGTATGTTTTGTAACCTAACAAGCTTTGTATGGACCACAAAATTGTATTTGGCACATTGAAATGTTGCTGCATTATGAGATCCTTTTTATATGGATGGTGTCTTACCAGAGGGTAACATGGACTGACGATGTGTTATTCTAAAAGACTGGTTTTGGATCTGCTACTGTTCTTAACCTACAAAAATGATCTTCCAATGACTCTGAAATATGGCTCAAAAGCTATAAAAAATTGCTAGTGACGTACATGTACTAATCAAAGGTGTAAACTCAACCTTATATTTACCTTCTGGGACAACGTATCACAACTGAGCTGAGAGAAAGTTATTTTGGAGTTCTGACACTCACTTTCAATTACATCACTCCTTGATGGTTTTTGTTGCCGATAATTAAAATCTGTTTTCATCTGAACTGTGATTTGCACAATGATAATATACAGCACAGATTTTTTTATGTGAACTTTAATTACTCGTCAATGGTTCAGAACGGAGGTACATATCTGATGCAAAAGTATTCAACAGCCTCACACCTAACAAAGCAACAAATTAGGACTCCTTAGGAATTCATTGCATGTATTTTGCTAATTTATTACTGATGAAGTGTAATGATGAAGTTTCTTGCAGCTGTTTGTTTTTGATGAGACTACAATACACAAATGAATGAATTCAACCTAGAGAAGAAGCTGCCAGACATGGTACCCACCCACAAAGAGGTTCACACAGGAGGAAGATACTGCGGTTACCATGAATGTGCTTAAATTTTATTTTTAAGTGAGCCTCTTAAAGAGGAATAATTATTAACCAAAGTCTTGGAATTCGAGAAGCACTGGAAAAGGAAATGCTTAGTAGTAGATGTACTTGTGGTAACAGTAAATGTTAAAAGAAGTTGACCAAATGCGAATTGAGGGTAACAGCAGCCATACCATGCCTTTTAAATGAACAGATTGCACAAGGTTTGATGATGTTAAAATTACTAATATTTCGCACAGTTCTTGACAAAGACGGAGCAATGTATTTTAAAATTACAGAACATGCACAAATCCACAGAGCTAAACAAATTTTACAAAAGGGCTTCTTGATCTTATGAGTTATTTAATACACAGTTTGCATACAACTGATAACAATCTTCTCCAATAAAGGTACGCCGAATGTGTTCATAGTGTAAGTAGGTGTGGTGTGTGTTTTTCTGAAAATCAAATTATTCATACATGAATATGAAATAGCTAATGAGGGTGAATGGCAACGAATCATTTCCATATTCATTAATCAACATATCATTACAAAAAATATATATTTCAGGACATCACCTTGAGCCCTTTATCAATTTATGTAGTAATATATCAACAAATCAACTCTAACATACAAGTCACAAATTATTTGGAAATCAGCGCAATGGTTATGGATATAATGTCCCTAATGCCTTGTTTGAACTTCTGCTTACAATCCTGACTTGACTTAGCTCATTTGATAAGCTAAAGGAGTAATGTGTGTATCTACAGCTCTTTACATTTATTTCTTTCATTAAGTACTTATAGCAAAAAATTACACTCACTCTCTTCCATATCACATTTTATGAAGAAACACATTCACCACTCAGGAATCTGTAAGTTCATACACAGGAAGACAACCAACCATGAAGGCAAAAAAGGTTTACAGTACCACTGTTTACAATACTCACAAATGAAATAGAACGCGTTGCTGAGACGATCAAATGTTTCACAAAGTATTAATTGAGTTATCAAATGAAATGTACATTTAATTTTCGTATGATCACACATTTTTATCCATTTTCACGCTCAAATTTGCTAATGTATGAGCTTATAGAAATTGCAGAACACGTAAGACTTAAACCAATGTACTAAAGCAAATGTGAAACAAACTGCTGCTAATTTCCTAAGGAAATAAATGCATATTTTTGTTAACTTAGCAGACAATCTTAGGATTTACTGATGTGCAGATACTTTTTTCAAGCTACATATTTTGTGCACAACACAAATAATTAGCACTTTCTTGTAAAATTTGTCCAGAAGAGAAAGAAGACACCACCTACAAATGTCACTGCCTTTGTCGTATTGTTTATTAAGTCACTGTATGATGTTTGTATTACACACACACACACACACACACACACACACACACACACAAAACCTTACTGTGAAGAAAAGCAATCTTTTTTGAATAATAATAATAATAATAATAATAAAGAAATGCCTTGTTGCTTATTGTAACAAGAGAAGAAAAATGATGTGTATAAACTTCAAAATGATCAGAAAACTGCCCTTAAAGTGATCATACATTCTATACTGTCCCAGCAGAATGAAAGTGAAGTGGAAATTCAATAGGGCAAAACAAGCAGTAAACTAAAATATAAATGAAGTATGAAGGTTTATGTGAATATATGAAAAGAAAGAGGTAATTAAGGAATTGTAATGTTAACTGAACAAGAAACACACACTGCACATTCATTGTATTGGAAATTTTTTTGTAAAGTAACCCCGTGGCAGAGAGAGAGAGAGAGAGAGAGAGAGAGAGAGAACACAATAATTTCAAGCATGTCTCTACTCCATGCAGATTAGTTGCTGAGCATATACTGAATGTACTATGTAAAGGTAATTATAATGTATTTTCAATGTGCACAAGAATAGAACTTGTCATTAAAATGAAGAAAAAGATTGCAAAAATCCCTAAAGAATAGGAAAAAGTTGATCATAACTTACAAATTCAACATTCTAAAAGATTTCACCTCAATCACATTTTCTGCCGTCTTAAGACAACATAGCATTTTTACGGAGCAATGAACAGTTGTAAATCATGCTCCTTTCTTGAGGAAAAGTTTTTATTACTGTAATCTAACTGTGGTATTACTGTTACAAAATACAAAAATGGAATTACTCCCACTAATGCTTGATTTTTAAAACATTGTAACGAAATTTGGTTGTTCAAAGACTAAAACAGGCTAATCACTACAATTTTTCCACTGCATTTAACACAAGTCTTCTACTTATCAATGAGTTTTATCTTCCTTCCAACAACAGAGTTTCTTGTATTTAAAATGTCGTTAAAAGTGCTCTAATACATTTACCAAACTTCAATGCTTCACTATAATTTATTATTGAAAACTAAGAATTTGCACAATCAGATGTAACAAATTTCATTCTCAGGGGGAAAAATCTAAGCAAACTGCATATGTTTCAATGCCTGCAGGACAAACATAAAACATGAATAATGTTACTGTGCAGTTGCATAGTCAGGCAAGAATATATGCGACCATCTTTTCTTTATTTTATATATTATTTAGTGAAGTACTGCTGGTATACTGCAAGTTACCTCTTTGGACAGCTGAGTAATATAATATTTCGAAGCGATTGTCCTCTACCAAACCACAAACCAGTACACAATTTTCAGTTCTTAACATACAAATCAGCAGACAGACATTTTCAGATCCCTTATGCTCCATTTCTGAGGATTTGTTGAATCAAATCAAACTTTTTTTGCTCATATTACAAGTAAGTACAAAACACTTTAAAGCTGACATAAAAAAATATTTAGAAATCACTTGTATGAGAACCTGTCAAGAGAAACAACATGGAGTTCTCACAGTATATGCAAATGTGGCTAGGAAAGATCTGAATTAATGTTTTTTTTATGTCTGAAACACACACGCAAAATTATACTTGTGAGTTACGTTTGTCAAGTTTGAGAATCAAATCACTGTTTGTAATATTTTTTTTTAACTTTGCTTCTTGCAAAGTTCAGGTAACAGACGTTTCTGCAAACCTAGTATATATGAATGTTATACATGAATGTTGTTGAAAATTAAGTCTCTGTCAAGGTGTCCAATTTAATTACACTGTCACTGCTCAAGACACAACGTGCTGTATACATAAATTGACAGCTGCCATCATAACACACAGTGGTAAATTAGGCAGTACAAACCTTTTATGGAAAATTATAATCACTGAAAAGCTACATTAATTTTGGCTGTATCAAAGTAATTTATTTATCACAAATAGGTCAAACCTATTGATACACCAGAGTCTCTTATTTGATACTTTTGATCCTCACATAGGTATTTACTTTATAAAGGAAACTCTATTTTAAATGAGTATTAACATCAGAAACAGAGGAAACCAAATGATGCTAACTGATTCTTGACACATGCTTATTTCAACATTTACTGATATTTTCCAAGTGAATTTAATAAATACGGAAACATAAATAAGGCACTAGAAAACTTCATTTTACAGGACTGCATACAGTCCCATTTCGTAGATATCTGAACTCATCTCCACATTCATTAGACTACTTACTTGACTGTGAGAGTACCTGAAAAATGCACTGACTCCAACAGTTTGCAGATGAATTTTTGACCAGATCATACAAGTAGCAAGACTGACATAACTATGCACCACAAGCATACATATTATAAAAAATGTCTGACATTATAAAAACATCTGTGATGCTTAGGAAATCATACACCATAAGTGCCATAGGCAGAGGGTATAAAAAATCTTTCCCTATGATTTAGTTTCAGATGATTCATCTCTCCACTTTTTTTTAGATTTAAAACTCTGTCGAGTTCATAGTCTCTAACCTGCCTCCTCTTTATTTTTAACAAACAAGGGCATAAGGCAGAGTGTTACTAACCACAGATACATGAAGTAACTAACACAACAAAAGCACTGAAAGCCAGTATATATCAGTAAGATATTATGAGGTGCTTTTTGTTAACAGTCATTATCTACTCCTCTCCACAATCCAATGCTCACATTCCTTGACTAACCTGCAATGACCTATTCAACAACAAACACAAGAAATTTAACTTACCAAAATTAGGGTTTAGGTTCAATATTCGTGTGAATGGTTAGGTTGACCTGGGAAACTACTCACCAAAAATGACGACAATTAAGTACAGATGGCCCTACGACCTCACTTTTGTCCACTAGGAATACCCTATAAACTAACACATCTTTCTCCCCCCCCCCCCCCTTTCCCCCAACACTGAACAGCAGCACTACTTCATGTACTGGTGGATAACAACCCGAAATATATTTAGTACGTTCATGGAGGTCAAGGAGGAGTGGGTAGTGGTGGAGGAGGAGGAGGAGGAGGAGAGGAGAGGAGAGGAGAGGAGAGGAGAGAGAGAGAGAGAGAGAGAGAGAGAGAGAGAGAGAGAGAGGAAGGGGGGGGGGGGGCAGGAAAGGGGGCAGCAGAGGTGTAGGAGGAAGGCCTGTCTATTTAATCAGGTCGTCTTCTGCCCCTATTACAAATTAAAAGAAGCACAAAACCATTATTTTAAGAATTATGCTATTTAAAACAAGGAACAGGCTATTGAATATTGCAAGTTACACTGTGAGTCTTTATTATCTTACAAATATTTCAGAGCTTCAGCCTTGCTTACAACATGATGCTGCAAAACAGTGGAAAATTGCTGTTATTTCCCAAAATCACTATGTACATGACGAATATTTGAGATCAACAGCCCCATTGATTTCATGGTGCCAAATATAAAACAGCAAATGTGTGACTATTACAACATTAGACCTACAAATGAATAAGTTCATTTACACTAAATTTCATGTCAATTTTATGTTAATTTCATACAATTACTGAAAAATGTTCCAACTGTATAAAATCTTTAGGTGAAATCTCAAGGACTGTAGAAAATGTGGATTGGATTCTGAAGGTAACTGAAATATTTACAGAATGAAAATAAATAAATTGTGAAAACAGAGCACTTTGGAAGAGATTATTTTCATGGATCATTGAGTATATACAAGTCTGAGCCATTAATGGATGAAAGTTCCAAATCCTGCTTCATGAAGAAATGCATTTCTTGCCTAAGCCACATCATCACACTACCGAAGGGCAGAAAAAATAAAAATAAAAAGCCGAACTTTGAACACTGTACAGAGGCTACTGACTGCTCCATGAAGTAAGGAAGTGGTGTTCTACATATTCAAGCATTATACTGGTTGAGCTGCAGGGGTGGGGGGGCAAGCATTCATCTTCAAATGGCTCCACAGATTATCGCCTGAATCGCCATGGCCGCCGTGGGCCAAGTTTCCATCGTCAGCCTCTTGAGGGAGCTGTTGATGTGGAATGAGGTGCTGTTCCACCTTCATCCTCACTACAGCCACCCTCTAGAACGGGTAGTCACAGCTTCAGTTCATTCGCTATCTTCGATGCAATATTCTTGAAACCAATCGATGTTCCAGAGATACGCTTGAATCTTACTCCGTTAAGGGACAGTCGAGGGAGTTTACACACTTCTATCTCCCATTGGACAAGTGAGTCTGTGTTTGGATCACCATGCACACACAACAAAAGGAAGCGTTCACGTTGTTCATAATCACAGTTGTTAGCGTCCAATACCTGAAATTGTAAAATTTATATAGAACAAGCTACAAACACTTACAAAGTAATGACAACTAGGAAATAATAAATGTTCATTCTACATTTACCATTAAACTTTGAGGTTATTCTCAGCACTACTGCAGTATTCCTTAAGAGAAAACATTACCTTTCGTATTTCTGCCATTATTTCATTTGGGTCCCTTGATGACGTTGTCTTCATACTCCACGTGAATCTTAATGATCGAGGTTTAACCTGATCATCATTGACAGTGCTGCTGTAAGAGATTTATTCACTGTAATTGTGGATAAAAATTTAAATACAATTAATCTTTACTGTGACTATTATTTTATAAAGAAAATGCAGGTGATAATGTAAAGATTTTTTGTTCACATTAATACATCTGTCCTGCCTTCTCACAACACACACACACACACACACACACACACACACACACACACACACACACACATTCATTTTGATAAAATAAAATTTTGACTATTGTTATATGAGGTTACTACAAAGATTTTACAGGATTTACATATCAAAGTTGCCTAAATGAATTGAAATATCGTGATGTAGTGTGACTTACCTAAGTGAACAACAAATGAGAAGTATTAACCAAATAACCAATGACTGGAATACATATAACTGTTTCTTAATAGGTGAGCCCCTTATGAACAAAACAGGTAAATACCTTACGAACAAAACATCAGTAAGTTACATAATCTGTTAGACTTACATGCATACAACCACATTACGGTATCAATGCTTATTATTATTATTATTATTTTATTTCATTTCATTATATTCCCTTCATTTTAAAACCAAATTTGCATTACAATATTCCTATGTTCCTTTACTGCTACTTCTACATTAGCCAAACTTGTGTTTTGATGTGCTTTGGTTTGGTTTTACTCATGTCATTTCATGACAACCAGTACCTTTGCTTTATATGGAAATTAGTTCTACAGTGTCCCTAAATGTTTTCCGAGAACGAGGTGCACACACTTATAAAGGTTTGACCTCACAACATGCAGGCAGGGCTCTTGTAGGAGCTTTTAAGGCTAGTTTGCATTTTCCAAACAAAAATAGTGCTCTTCTGTCTACAAGCACAGAGCATACTAATTTGTTTCATTCATTTGAAGAGGAGATAGATGTAAGTTACGGGTGTACTGGCACAACAGTTCAGCAGTTTACACAATGGCAATACAGTGACTCGTCACCACTGAAGAAATTTCACATTATTCACAGTGTGGAGAAAATTAAGGCAGGTTTTTCTGTCCCCCCCCCTTTCTTTTTGTTTTTTATGAGGGAAGGGGGTGGAATGAGGGAACATTTTAGATGCCCTTCTAGTTCACTGCATTCTGAAGGATACTACTGAAAGTCTTGCATTCAATGATTTTTTTGAGGATTAAGTTTTTTTCAACAGTGCAAGAAAACTGACAACAAAGACAGCTAATACATCTTTTCATCAAGATGATGATCTTGCTTATCGAGCATGCTCTTAGGGAGGGTTTTTTTTTTTTTTTTTTTTTTTTTTTTTAAAGACAGCAGCCTTAGAGAGATCTCCTACTTCCTTCTTACTCTTACACAACTCTGCAAACAGTTTCTGGACTTTAAAACAACAAAGTGCACTCAGAATGGTGATTAGTTAAGACTGCTACTGCATCAACAATTTTCCAGGGGGGGGGGGGGGGGGCAAGACAGGTAGTAAAGATGCGTCTGAAGCTGCCACAGAATCAAGACACAATTTTTTTAAAAGAAGGGGTGTGTGTGTGTGTGTGTGTGTGTGTGTGTGTGGAGGGGGAGGGGGGGGGGAGGCACGCGCGCGCACACGTGTGCGCTCACACATGTAGAGGAGAATTATTCTGAAACATGTCACTGTTTAAACTTTGTGGTGTAAATAGTTAGGAATTTGTAGGAGGAGGAAGGGGGGGGGGGGCAGAGAGAGAGAGAGAGAGAGAGAGAGAGAGAGAGAGAGAGAGAGAGAGAGAGGGGGGGGGGGGAGAGAACTTTAAAACTGAAGGTAGTTCATTGTCTGTTACGTATGTCTTTGTACTTACAAATTTTCTTTTCTTGCTTCTAGTGAAGT